>NC_091991.1:149352426-151752426 GCF_044704955.1 Pristiophorus japonicus
GGCAGTATTTGACATCAAGGAGACTTAGTAAAATTGAAGTCAACCGAAATCAGGAGGAAAACTCTCCACTGGCTAGAGTCAATCATCCCAACCCATCGCTGCAGGAGTTCCTCAGGGCAGTGTTTTAGGCCAACCATCTTCAGCTGCTTCATCAATAACCTACCCTCCGTCATAAGGTCAGAAGTTCAGTTCCATTCGCAACTACTCAGAAAATGAAGCAGTCCATGCCAGCATGCAGCATGACTTGGACGACATTCAGGCTTGGGCAAGTAACATTTGCGCCACACAAGTGCTATGCAATGACCATCTCCAACAAACGAGAGTCTAACCACCTCCCCATGATATTCAACGGCATTACCATCACAAAATCCCCCACCAACATCCTGGGGGTCACCATTGACCAGAAACTTAACTGGACCAGCCGTATAAATACCGTAGCAACATTAACACGTCAGCAATAGTCTCACGCCTGACTCCCCAAAGCCTTTTCACCATCTACAAGGCACAAGTCGGGAGTGTGATGGAATACTCTCCACTTGCCTGGATGAGTGCAGCCAAAACAACACTCAATAAGCTCAACACCATTCAGGACAAAGCAGCCCGCTTGATTGGCGTCACATCCACCACCTTAACCATTTACTCCCTCCACCACTGTTGCAGCGTGGCTGAAGCAAGATGCACTGCAGCAACTCGCCAAGGCTTCTTCGGCAGCACCTCCCAAACCTGCGATCTCTACCTAGATGGACAAAGGCAGCAGGCACATGGGAGCACCATCACTTGGGAGAGAGTTCCCCTCCAAGTTACACACCATCTTGACTTGGAAATATATCACCGTTCCTCCTTCATTACTGGGTCAAAATCCTGGAACTCTCTCCCTAACAGCAATGTGGGTGTTCCTTCACTACAAGGACTGCAACAGTTCAAGAAGGTGGCTCTCCACCAACTTCTCAAGGGCAATTGGGGATGGGCAATAAATGCTGGCCTTGTCAGCGACACCCACATCCCGGATTAAATAAAAAAAGGTTTTGACTTTACCTAACGAATCTCAGGAACAATGAAACATTCTACTATCCATTTTACTGTTCAAATTGGCAAGGATCCTTGATTCAACTACAATATTAGGCTCCACAAGTTTTAAAAGTTCTTTTATGAAGCAGATGACAAGCAGGCAAAATAAAACCTAATATTTTAATACAAATTTCAATGCACCTTATAACTCCCATTTTTCAATGCCACATCAGTTTAAAAAAAAAGACTGAAAGAAAAGAAAGACTTACATTTATATGGAACCGTTCATGACCTCTGGTCATCCCAGAGGACTTTACAGCTAATTATGTATTTTTGAAGTGTCGTCACTGTTGTAATGTAGGGAAACTCTTACAAATTCGACCCACTCAACATTTCCAATAGGCAGGACTATACATGAACTAAAATTTAACCTCGTGTAAAGTGAATAGAACAGCATGCGAGAAGTCAAACAATCCACTCTACTGCTGGGGCACGCTAGTAGTAGTACAAGTTGCCCACTATATACACCCGAATCTCACTAATATATGGAGTAACACCACACGAGACTATATGGTTCAGGCTAAATCTGCAATTCAAGTAAAATAAATCCACAGATAAACAGAAATAGAGCTCCTAGAGTGTATTAGGGATGGTTTTCTAGACCAATATGTCGAGGAACCAATTAGAGGGATGGCCATCCTAGACAGGGTGATGTGTAATAGAAACATAGAAAATAGGTGCAGGAGTAGGCCATTCGGCCCCTCGAGCCTGCACCACCATTCAGTAAGATCATGGCTGATCATTCACCTCAGTACCCCTTTCCTGTTTTCTCTCCATACCCCTCGATCCCTTTAGCCGTAAGGGCCATATCTCCCTCTTGAATATATCCAATGAACTGGCATCAACAACTCTCTGCGGCAGGGAATTCCACAGGTTAACAACTCTCTCAATGAAGAAGTTTCTCCTCATCTCAGTCCGAAATGGCATACTCCTTATCCTAAGATTGTGTCACCTGGTTCTGGACTTCCCCAACATCGGGAACATTCTTCCCACATCTAACCTGTCCCGTCCCGTCAGAACCTTATACGTTTCTATGAGATCCCCCTCTCATCCTTCTAAACTCCAGTGCATAAAGGCCCAGTTGATCCAGTCTCTCCTCATACGTCAGTCCAGCCATCCCTGGAAACAGTCTGGTGAACCTTCGCTGCACTCCCTCAATAGCAAGAACATTCTTCCTCAGATTAGGAGACCAAAACTGAACACATTATTCCAGATGAGGCCTCACCAAGGCCCTGTACAACTGCAGCAAGACCTCCTTGCTCCTATACTCAAATCCCCTAGCTATGAAGGCCAACATGCCATTTGCCTTCTTCACCGCCTGCTGTACCTGCATGTCAACTTTCAATGACTGATTTACCATGACACCCAGGTCTCGTTGCACCTCCCCTTTTCCTAATCTGCTGCCATTCAGATAATATTCTGCCTTTGTGTTATTGCCACCAAAGTGGATAACCTCACATTTATCCACAATATACTGCATCTGCCATGCATTTGCCCACTCACCAAACCTGTCCAAATCACCCTGCAGCCTCTTAGCATCCTCCTCACAGCTCATACCGCCACCCAGTTTAGTGTCATCTGCAAACTTGGAGATATTACACTCAATTCCTTCATCCAAATCATTAATGGATATTGTAAAGAGCTGGGGTCCCAGCACTGAGCCCTGCGGCACTCCACTAGTCACTGCCTCCCATTCCGAAAAGGACCCGTTTCTCCCGACTCTCTGCTTCCTGTCTGCCAACCAATTCTCTATCCACGCCAGTACATTACCCCCAATACAATGTGCTTTGATTTTGCACACCAATCTCTTATGTGGGACCTTGTCAAAGGCCTTTTGAAAGTCCAAATACACCACATCCACTGGTTCTCCCTTGTCCACTCTACCAGTTACATCCTCAAAAAATTCCAGACGATTTTTCAAGCATGATTTTCCCCTTCATAAATCCATGCTGACTTGGACCGATCCGGTCACTGCTTTTCAAATGCGCTGCTATTTCATCCTTAATAATTGATTGCAACATTTTACCCACTACTGATGTCAGGCTAACTGGTCTATAATTGCCCGTTTTCTCTCTCCCTCCTTTCTTAAAAAGTGGTGTTACATTAGCTACCCTCCAGTCCATAGGAACTGATCCCGAGTTGATAGACTGTTGGAAAATGATCACCAATGCATTCACTATTTCTCGGGCCACTTCCTTAAGTACTCTGGAATGCAGACTATCAGGCCCCGGGGATTTATCGGCCTTCAATCCCATCAATTTCCCCACACAATTTCCCGCCTAATAAGGATATCCGTCAGTTTCTTCTTCTCTCTAGACCCTCGGTCCCCTAGTACATCCGGAAGGTTATTTGTGTCTTCCGTCGTGAAGACAGAACCAAAGTATTTGTTCAATTGGTCTGCCATTTCTTTGTTCCCCATTATAAATTCACCTGAGTCCGACTGCAAGGGACCTTCGTTTGTCTTCACTAATCTTTTTCTCTTCACATATCTATAGAAGCTTTTACAGTCAGTTTTTGTGTTTCCGGTAAGCTTCCTCTCGTACTCTATTTTCCCAATCTTAATCAAACCCTTTGTCCTCCTCTGCTGAATTCTAAATTTCTCCCAGTCCTCAGGTTTGCTGCTTTTTCTGGCCAATTTATATGCCTCTTCCTTGGATCTAACACTATCCTTAATTTCCCTTGTTAGCCACGGTTGAGCCACCTTCCCCGTTTTATTTTTACTCCAGACAGGGATGTACAATTGTTGAAGTTCATCCATGTGATCTATAAATGTTTGCCATTGCCTATCCACCGTCAACCCTTTAAGTATCATTTGCCAGTCTATTCTAGCCAATTCACGCCTCATGCCGTCGAAGTTACCTTTCCTTAAGTTCAGGACCCTAGTTTCTGAATTAACTGTGTCACTTCTCCATCTTAATAAAGAATTCTACCATGTTATGGTCACTCTTCCCCAAGGGGCCTCGCACAACAAGATTGCTAATTAGTCCCTTCTCATTACACATCACCCAGTCTAGGATGGCCAGCTCTCTGGTTGGTTCCTCGACATATTGGTCCAGAAAACCATCCCTAATACACTCCAGGAAATCCCCCTCCACCGCATTGCTACCAGTTTGGTTAGCCCAATCTATATGTAAATTAAAGTCACCCATGATAACTGCTGTACCTTTATTGCACACATCCATTATTTCTTGTTTGATGCTGTCCCCAACATCACTACTACTGTTTGGTGGTCTGTACACAACTCCCATCAGCGTTTTCTGCCCTTTGGTATTCCATAGCTCCACCCATACCGATTCCACATCATCCAAGCCAATGTCCTTCCTTACTATTGCATTAATTTCCTCTTTAACCAGTAACGCCACCCCGCCTCCTTTTCCTTTCTGTCTATCCTTCCTAAATGTTGAATACCCCTGGATGTTGAGTTCCCAGCCTTGGTCATCCTGGAGCCATGTCTCGGAGATGCCAATTATATCATATCCATTAACTGCTATCTGTGCAGTTGATTCGTCCACCTTATTCCGAATACTCCTCGCATTGAGGCAGAGTCTTCAGGCTTGTCTTTTTAACATTCTTTGCCCCCTTAGAACTTTGCTGTAATGTGGCCCTTTTTATTTTTTGCCTTGGGTTTCTCTGCCCTCCACTTTTACTATTCTCCTTTCTATCTTTTGCCTCTGTCTCCCTTTTATTTCCCTCTGCCTCCTTGCATAGGTTCCCATCCCCCTGCCATATTAGTTTAACTCCTCCCCAACAGCACGAGCAAACACTCCCCCAGGACATTGGTTCCGGTCCTGCCCAGGTGCAGACAGTCCGGTTTTTACCGGTCCCACTTACCCCCGAACCGGTTCCAATGTCCCAAGAATTTGAATCCCTCCCTTCTGCATCACTCCAAGCCACGCATCCACTTGAGCTATCCTGCAATTCCTACTCTGACTAGCACGTGGCACTGGTAGCAATCCTGTGATTACTACTTTTGAGGTCCTACTTTTAAAATTTGGCTCTAAGCTCCCTAAATTCTTCTCGTAGGACCTCATCCCGTTTTTTTTTTACCTATATCGTTGGTACCTATATGCACAACTGGCTGTTCACTCTCCCTTTTCAGAATGTCCTGCACCCGCTCCGAGACATCCTTGACCCTTGCACCAGGGAGGCAACATACCATCATGGAGTCTCGGTTGCGGCTGCAGAAACGCCTATCTATTCCCCTTACAATTGAATCCCCTATCACTATCGCTCTCCCCCTCTTTTTCCTGCCCTCCTGTGCAGCAGAGCCACCCATGGTGTCATGAACTTGGCTGCTATTGCCTTCCCCTGAAGAATCATCCCACCCATCAGTACCCAAAGCAGTGTATCTGTTTTTGCAGGGGGATGACCACAGGCGACCCCTGCACTACCTTCCTTGCACTGCTCTTCCTGTTGGTCACCCATTGACTATCTGGCTGTATACTGTTTACCTGCGGTGAGACCAACTCGCTAAACGTAGTATTCACATCGTTCTCAGCATCGTGCATGCTCCAGAGTGAATCCACCCGCAGCTCCAGTGCCGCAATGCTCTCAGTCAGGATCTGCAGGCAGATGCATTTCCCACACACGTAGTCGTCAGGGACACCGGAAGCGTCCCCGAGTTCCCACATAGTACAGGATGAGCATAACACGTGTCCGAGCTCTCCTGCCATTACTTAACCCTTGGATTAACTTAATTGGGCAACAACAATGTTAAAAGGTTACTTACTGATAAAGAAATCGAAAAACTACTTACCAATCACCAGCCAATCACTTACCCCCTTGGCTGTGACGTCACCTTCCACTTTCTTTCTACTTCTTTTTTGCCTTCTGCCCCTGCTGTAGCTGCACAAGCTGGCCTCTCCGACTCACCAACTGCCGCTGCCTCACCAACTGCCGCTGGGCCTATTTATGTGCCTCCCCACGCTGCCTCTCCGACTCACCAACTGCCGCTGAGAAAGGACTAATTGTTGTGCAAGGCCCCTTGGGGAAGAGTGACCATAATATGGTAGAATTCTTTATGAAGATGGAGAGTGACACAGTTAATTCAGAGACTAGGGTCCTGAACTTAAGGAAAGGTAACTTCGATGGTATGAGACATGAATTGGCTAGAATAGACTGGCGAGTGATACTTAAAGGGTTGACGGTAGATAGGCAATGGCAAACATTTAACGATCACATGGATGAACTACAACAATTGTACATCCCTGTCTGGAGTAAAAAAAAACGGGGAAGGTGGCTCAACCATGGCTAACAAGGGAAATTAAGGATAGTGTTAAATCCAAGGAAGAGGCATACAAATTGGCCAGAAAAAGCAGCAAACCTGAGGACTGGGAGAATTTTGTAATTCAGCAGAGGAGGACAAAGGGTTTAATTAGGAGGGGGAAAATAGAGTACGAGAGGAAGCTTGCTGGGAGCATAAAAACTGACTGCAAAAGCTTCGATAGATATGTGAAGAGAAAAAGATTAGTGAAGACAAACGTAGGTCCCTTGCAGTCGGACTCAGGTGAATTTATAATGGAGAACAAAGAAGTGGTGGACCAGTTAAACAAATACTTTGGTTCTGTCTTCACGAAGGAAGACACAAATAACCTTCCGGAAATAATAGGGGACCGAGGGTCGAATGAGAAGGAGGAACTGAAGGAAATCCTTATTAGGCGGGAAATTGTGTTAAGGAAATTGATGGGATTGAAGGCCAATAAATCCCCGGGGCCTAATACTCTGCATTCCAGAGTACTTAAGGAAGTGGCCCGAGAAAGACTGGATGCATTGGTGGTCATTTTCTAAGTCTATCGACTCTGGATCAGTTCCTATCGACTGGTGGATAGCTAATGTAGCACCACTTTTTAAGAAAGGAGGGAGAGAGAAAACGGATAATTATAAGACCAGTTAGCCTGACATCAGTGGTGAGGAAAATGTTGGAACAGTTATTAAAGATGAAATAGCAGCACATTTGGAAAGCAGTGACAGGATCGGTCCAAGTCAGCATGGATTTATGAAAGGGAAATCATGCTTGACAAATCTTCTAGAATTTTTTTGAGGATGTAACTGGTAGAGTGGACAAGGGAGAACCAGTGGATGTGGTGTATTTGGACTTTCAAAAGGCTTTTGACAAGGTCTCACACAAGAGATTGTTGTGCAAAATTAAAGCACATGGTATTGGGGATAATGTACTGAGGTGGATAGAGAACTGGTTGGCAGACAGGAAGCAGAAAGTCAGGATAAACGGGTCCTTTTCAGAATGGCAGGCAGTGACTACTGGGGTGCTGCAGGGCTCAGTGCTGGGACCCCAGCTATTTACAATATATATTAATGATTTAGATGAAAGAATTCAGTGTAATATCTCCAAGTTTGCAGATGACACTAAACTGGGTGGCGGTATGAGTTGAGAGGAGGACGCCAAGAGGCTGCAGGGTGACTTGGACAGGTTAGGTGAGTGGGCAAATGCATGGCAGATGCAGTATAATGTGGATAAATGTGAGGTTATCCACTTTGGTGGCAAAAACACGAAGGCAGAATATTATCTGAATGGAGGCAGATTAGGAAAAGGGGAGGTGCAACGAGACCTGGGTGTCATGGTAAATCAGTCATTGAAAGTTGGCATGCAGGTACAGTAGGTGGTGAAGAAGGCAAATGGTCTATTGGCCTACATAGCTAGGAGATTTGAGTATAGGAGCAGGGAGGTCTTACTGCAGTTGTACAGGGCCTTGGTGAGGCCTCACCTGGAGTATTGTGTTCAGTTTTGGTCTCCTAATCTGAGGAAGGACGTTCTTGCTATTGAGGGAGTGCAGCGAAGGTTCACCAGACTGATTCCTGGGATGGCAGGACTGACATATGAGGAGAGACTGGATCAACTGGGTCTGTATTCACTGGAGTTTAGAAGGATGAGAGGGGATCTCATAGAAACATATAAAATTCTGACGGGACTGGACAGGTTAGATGCAGGAAGAATGTTCCCGATGTTGGGGAAGTCCAGAACCAGGGGACATAGTCTTAGGATAAGGGGTAGGCCATTTAGGACTGAGATGAGGAGAAACTTCTTCACTCAGAGTTGTTAACCTGTGGAATTCCCTGCCGCAGAGAGTTATTGATGCCAATTCATTGGATATATTCAAGAGGGAGTTAGATATGGCCCTTACGGCTAAAGGGATCAAGGGGTATGGAGAGAAAGCAGGAAAGGGGTACTGAGGTGAATGATCAGCCATGATCTTATTGAATGGTGGTGCAGGCTTGAAGGGCTGCTGAATGGCCTATTCCAGCACCTATTTTATATGTTTCTATGGTCGCACTGATATCTCAGATCAATGTTCCCTTTAAGCTGCGTGGCTGCGCAGCGCTCGAGATCCCGCACAGCTGACTCACCGGGTTTTAAATGGAAAAAAATCAACACATGCGCCGAATTCTGAATGGGCTGCACAACCCATTACAGGGGCTACCCGCCCCCCAAAAATTACGAGGAACTTTGGTTGTTGGGTTGGAGGAGGTTACCAAGAAATAGGAAAAGACTGCAATAAATCCAGCAGGTCTGGGCAGCTTTTGGCACCTCAAATGAAAAGCAAACCTCTCACCAGGCAAATGTCTTAAGATAATTCCAAATCTTGTCAGGAGCCCACTCATCAAAGACTAATTATCTGACAAACTGTTAACTCGGTCAGCCCTGAAACAAAACCTATTTCATATCACGGGTGTTAATCTTGAAACAAATCACCTTCCTTACAAGATAACCACACCCCAACAGGCCAGCAATTACAAATAATGGCTCAGTCTCCTTCACGTAATGGCAAACTCGGCATTGTCAGAAATATCAATCAAATAATTTTGCTCCGCTGATGTTCTATCACAACCCCACACTCTAAACAAAGGCAGACTATTGGGTTTGAATCTGCTAGACTGTGGACCTGGATTACTCAAACCCTGACGACATAGGGAAATCCATTCAGAATTTTAAAAAAAATCTTTACATTGGCCTAATTATACTTTCACACGGATAACAAAATATTTTCTAACATTACAGAGACTGCCACTGTATCATGAAGCTCTTGAACTCCATTTGTTGGAACAAGATTGAAGGTCAAGTAGTGAAATAAGCGTTTAAGAAATGGAAGAAAAAAAAAAAAATCACACAGCTAACCATAGATTCAAAGAAGATTAAATGTTCAAGCTCTGGGGTGGCCCATCTCTTATCTGGTATTCGATGATCTGTATCAACTGACAGAAACTGGTTTGAGAATCAAATTTTGCTTGGC
The DNA here is from genome assembly GCF_044704955.1 of Pristiophorus japonicus. Taxonomy (NCBI): domain Eukaryota; kingdom Metazoa; phylum Chordata; class Chondrichthyes; family Pristiophoridae; genus Pristiophorus; species Pristiophorus japonicus. The sequence goes on from NC_091991.1 coordinate 149,361,741, forward strand.
CAGCAGAGGCAGATTAAGTTAATTGTTATCTGGGTTTTGTAGATACCGTTGACAAGTACCAGACATAAACCTCTCCCTTTGCATCAATTCCAGCAGTAAGAGAAATAGTTGTTCAATTCTGAAAAGCTTCTGAGGTAAATTTTTAGATTGTCTAAGAGTTTACCCAAATGTGTAAATGAACATTGTCCATGCATGTTTAGGGGCTGAAAAGAAAGATCAACATAAGAAATAGGAACAGTAGGCGGCCATACGGCCCCTCGAGCCTGCTCCGCCATTCAATATCATGGCTGATCTGATCATGGACTCAGCTCCACATCCCCGACCTCTCCCCATATCCCCTTATCGTTTAAGAAACTGTCTATTTCTGTCTTAAATTTATTCAATGTCCCAGCTCCACAGCTCTCTGAGGCAGCGAATTCCACAGATTTACAACCCTCTGGAGAGAAGAAATTTCTCCTCATCTCAGTTTTAAATGGCCGGCCCCTTATTCTAAGATCATGCCTTCTCGTTCTAGTCTCCCCCATCAGTGGAAACATCCTCTGTGCATCCACCCTGTCAAGCCTCCTCATAATCTTATACGTTTCGATAAGATCGTCTCTCATTCTTCTGAATTCCAATGAGTAGAGGACCAACCTCCTCAACCTTTCCTCATAAGTCAACCCCCTCATCCCCGGAATCAACCTAGTGAACCTTCTCTGAACTGCCTCCAAAACAAGTATATCCTTTCGTAAATATGGAAATCAAAACTGCACACAGTATTCCAGGTGTGGCCTTATATAGCTGTAGCAAGACTTCACTGCTTTTATACTCCATCATCCCTTTTGGAATAAAGGCCAAGATACCATTGGCCTTCCTGATCACTTGCTGTACCTGCATACTATCCTTTTGCGTTTCATGCACATGCCGCTGTACTGTGGCACTTTGCAATCTTTCTCCATTTAAATAATAATTTGCTCTTTGGTTTTTTTTCAGCCAAAGTGCATGGCCTCACACTTTCCAACATTATACTCCATCTGCCAAATTTTTGCGCACTCACTTAGCCTGTCTATGTCCTTTTGCAGATTTTGTGTGTCCTCCTCACACATTGCTTTTCCTCCCATCTTTGTATCGTCAGCAAACTTGGCTACGTTACACTCAGTTCCTTCTTCCAAGTCGTTAATATAGATTATAAATAGTTAAGGTCCCAGCACTGATCCCTGCGGCACCCCAATAGTTACTGGTTGCCAACCAGAGAATAAGCCATTTATCCCAACTCTTTGCTCTCTGTTAGCCAGCCAATTCTCTATCCATGCTAACATATTACCCCCAACCCAGTGAACTTATATCTTGTGCAGTAACCCTTTATGTGGCACCTTGTCAAATGCCTTCTGGAAGTCCAAATACACCACATCCACTGGTTCCCCTTTATCCACCCTGTTCGTTACATCCTCAAAGAGCTCCAGCAAATTTGTCAAACATGACTTCCCCTTCATAAATCCATGCTGATTCTGCCTGACCGAATTTTGCTTATCCAAATGTACTGCTACTGCTTCTTTAATAATGGACTCCAACATTTTCCCAACCACAGATGTTAGGCTAACTGGTCTATAGTTTCCTGCTTTTTGTCTGCCTCCTTTTTTAAATAGTGGCATTACATTTGCAGTTTTCCAGCTGCTGGGACCTCCCCAGAATCCAGGGAATTTTGGTAAATTACAACCAATGCATCCACAATCCCTGCCGCTACTTCTCTTAAGACCCTAGGATGCAAGCCATCAGGTCCAGGGGATTTATCTGCCTTTAGTCCCATTATCTTATTGAGTACCACCTTCTTAGTGATGGTAATTGTGTTAAGTTCCTTTCCCCCCTTGCCCCTTGGCTATCCACTATTGGAAAATTGTTAGTGTCCTCTATGGCCCTGGTTATACTAAAACCACACTTCCATGACACTTTGAAGTAATCCTTCAATCATGACATACATCGTGGTAGTATTGTCTATTCAGCAGGCTCTCGCCAAATTGTTATGGATCTGTTCCTGAAACAGCAAAGGTTGCCTGCTGCACAAAGCTCAAACTATTTGCGCATTAAGACATGTGCGCTTGCAAGAACAAAAAAAAGAAATTGGTGCCCCACTAGCTACTGCAATTTGTTCCGCACTTGTCTTAGGACCAGTTTTAGGCCTTGGATACCCTTAGGCGCATATCATTTTCGGGGAGGGCGGGGGGTGGGGGGGTGCTGGGGAAAGGAGCTGTTGGAGGATAACCAAGGAAAAAAAACTAAAACTACCCTTCTTTTGTAATTAGATGTGTAAATGAAAGTGTAAGCTTTCCATTCCTGGTCAATTTACTTCCAGGAATTAAAATACCTTCCTTGTTCTAGACACTGGAAGAGAAAATTTATAGACTGTGGTTTCATTTTCCAGGGCATTGTTACGGTCTTTGAATGATAACATCTTGAAAAAAGTAGCAAGAACTGGAATGATTAATTTACATTTTCAGGAGGTATCTGATTAGCATTGCCACCATGTCTTGCTGCAATTCAGTATATGGTGAACTGCCAGACCACCCTGGCACACTCAGGAGGAAGTAAGTACCATGGCAAATACTATCCTGAGATTCTCCACATTGATGATTCCCAAACTGTTAATGCCTTGCTCAATAGCATGGGAAGCTTTGGACAATGAAAAATTATATATTTTTTTAGCCTTCTAAATGGAGCATTGAAGAGTTCATTATACATATTGCTTTGAGAAAAAACAAGGCACATGAACTTCTGCAGAAACTATTTAACTTGGGGATAGATGGTCAAATACCAAAATTACATGCAATGGAGTGAAATCCTAATAAACACACAACTGATTTTTCATAACTGGCTATGTACTGATCCGGGTTACTATTAATTTTACATAAAAACAGCCAATTACAAGTCTTCATGCAAAATAAAGTATTTTGTACCAAAACGTTCAGTGACTGAATTCAGTCTTGGTGAAACTTGGCAGATTTACCATTTAATGCTGACAACTACAAAATTAATTATGGAGATTTTACTTTTGATGAATCCAAAAAGAAAAAAAAAATCATTCAAATGGGAGCAAACGGGACATCATTGTACCCACACGTGATCAGCTCTGCTGGGCAGGCCACATTGTCCGCATGCCAGACACAAGACTCCCAAAGCAAGCGCTCGACTCGAAACTCCTTCATGGCAAACGAGCCAAAGGTGGACAGAGGAAACATTGCAAGGACACTCTCAAAGCTTCCCTGATAAAGTGCAACATCCCCACCCAACACCTGGGAGTCCCTGGCCAAAGACCGTCCTAAATGGAGGAAGTGCATCTGGGAGGGCGTTGAGCGCGAGTCTCATCGCCGACTGCATGCAGAAGACAAGTGCAGGCAGCGGAAAGAACGTGTGGCAAACCTGTCCCACCCTCCCTTATCCTCAACGGCTGTCTGTCCCACCTGTGGCAGGGACTGTGGCTCTCGTATTGGACTGTTCAGCCACCTAAGGACTCACTCTAAGTGTGGAAGCAAGTCTTCTTCGATTCCAAGAGACTGCCTATGATGACTTCAGTCAGGAACAAAATAAGGCTATAGCTAACTTTGGCTATAACCAAAGAAAAGTGGTGTTCCAGAGCATGAAGTATTGAGATGGTCTTCCATTGTGCTTACGGAGCAGCCTCCAAGGGATTTTGAGCAGTGCAAAGGATCTTGTGGGATATATGAATTTTGGGGAGTGATCCCAGGGTGCAGAAATATGGGGATGTATCTTGAAGTCCAAAGCCTGGCAGAACTGAGAGGAACCCTCTTGAAGAGAAAGTGGCCCAAATTTCCCTTGGCCTATTTGAGGTGGTCAGCATCTAACACCATTCTTAGCTTCACACTGGTGGCCCTGGACCTATTTTAGCTGCTTTTTGTTGGGACTTGCAATTTACTACTGTTGGCATCAATGAGACATTAACCAGAGGTACTGTCTGCCCTCTCAAGTAGACGTAAAAAATCTCAAGGCACTATTGAAAGAAGAGCAAGTGATTTCACCCAGTGTCCTGGTCTACATTTATCCCTCAAGCAATACCATCAAAAACAATTTAATGGTAATTTATATCACTGCTGTTTGTGGAACCTTGCTGTGTGCAAATTGCCTGCCGTACTTTCCAATATTACAAATGCAACTACAAAAATAATTTTATTGGCTTGGTGGCGCCTCAAGGTCATGAAAGGTGCTATGCAAATGCACATCCCTTTCTTCTTTCTAATGGCACACAAAGTCCCGATGGGTCAAAAGCAGACAAGTTGCATTGAGGCGCAAGAGGTGGCAGAAGCTAAAGAGCACAAGGATGAGGTATTTGGGAGTCAGGGAGAGAGCAGTTGTAGTTTGAAAGACCACCTTGGGAGTAAGCTACATGACAAGAATCAACCAAAGGTTTAAAAAAAAGTTTAAAAATAGCTAAGTTATGTGTTAGACAGGAGGAGTGATAGAAATAGCAGAAAAGTGTTCCTCAGTTTACAGAAGTATGTGTGCCTCACAAAATATATATATTTTCAACAATAAAAAACAGCAACAGTTTTAAGGATCACTAAATAACACTAACGGCTGAAACTAATGTGATGTTATCATAAACACAGGACTCAAGGCTGTATAAAGTGAGTTTTGCAGTTGTAATGGAGAATTTGAGGGAAATCAACAAGTTGGTATACATTTAACATGAATTCTAGGCTTGGGTCAGGCTCAAGTTTATCTGGAGTTGGCAGTATACAAAACAGTCTTTTAACATAATGTTTACACCACACTGTAGTGCCCAGTGTGTGCTCAAATATGATAACACTACATTCCTTATCTGTACTTTACAACTTTGCTGTAAACAAGAAATTCGACTACACAGGCCAAGTTGAAAAAAAGATAGCCTCAAAACAGTTAGCCAAAATTGATGTTTACATTACCAAAGCACACGCAAAACATGTGTGGATGATTTGACAGACAAAAGTCACTGGAGGTATAAAAATAGAAGGGCTCCCAATACGTAAAGGCATCATCTAAGAACATAGAACATAAGAATTAGGAACAGGAGTAGGCCATCTAGCCCCTCGGGCCTGCTCCGCCATTCAACAAGATCATGGCTGATCTGGCAGTGGACTCAGCTCCACTTACCCGCCCGCTCCCCATAACCCTTAATTCCCTTATTGGTTAAAAATCTATCTATCTGTGACTTGAATACATTCAATGAGCTAGCCTCAACTGCTTCCTTGGGCAGAGAATTCCATAGATTCACAACCCTCTGGGAGAAGAAATTCCTTCTCAACTCGGTTTTAAATTGGCTCCCCCGTATTTAGAGGCTGTGCCCTCTAGTTCTAGTCTCCCCTACCAGTGGAAACAACTCTCTGCCTCTATCTTGTCTATCCCTTTCATTATTTTAAATGTTTCTATAAGATCACCCCTCATCCTTCTGAACTCCAACGAGTAAAGACCCAGTCTACTCAATCTATCATCATAAGGTAACCCCCTCATCTCCTGGATCAGCCTAGTGAATCGTCTCTGTACCCCCTCCAAGGTTAGTATATCCTTCCTTAAGCACGCAGTACTCCAGGTGCGGCCTCACCAATACCCTGTACAGGTGCGACCTCCCTGCTTTTGTACTTCATCCCTCTCACAATGAAGGCCAACATTCCATTCGCCTTCCTGATTACCTGCTGCACCTGCAGAGGTATTGAGACACTCAGACTACCTGGTGCGAGATTTAATCCATGGTCTGAGTGATAAACAGTCTCCGTGCCCCTAGAAATTTGGGGCTCCTGGAAATTTGGGGGTGGGGTAGAATAAAAGATTTAAACCCCATCCCCAATTAACCAAAGTTCCTGCTCCCAGCAGTTACTCAGTGAGTTCTGCGTACACACATAGATGGGGTTGTGTTTGGCTGCAACGCACCTGCCCATGGTTTAAACAGCCTGCTGTCCCTGTCTTGCGATAGCACACATGAAAAATTACTACTGGGGCAAGCTATCGAAGAACCATTGATACTGCATGCTAAATATGTCAGTGCCTTCAGCAGAGGATGCGAGAACAAGGAGACTGGAGTAGGAAGGAAGAGAAAATTCGAAAGAAACCATCTTCATGCACCTGGTTACAAAAGCACAATTTTTAACATTAGATCAGAATCCTGCACATACATCTTAATTAAAGCATTGTGTCAATGCTCGAGGCAATTCAGAGGGCGTTCTCTATCCTTATGAAAACACTGATGAGCCAGGAATGAAATGCTGATTTATAGGACAGTACTCCCATCACACACACAAAAAGGGCTGGCACAGATACAAGAAAACAAAAGGTGAAGTGGGTCACTGTTATCTTTAGGTGGATATCTTTTATGTTCTGCACTGTTCTTTTTGAAGATCAGGACACATGCAAGAACAGAAGGAGTAGACATCCAGTATGAGGGGGTGCAAGTACCAATGCCAGGCCTGTACAGTTTACACTATTATTCCATGATTACTGACATGAATTACTGCTCCCCCCACCTGTGTCTATTTTGACAGAGCCATTCGGTAGAAGCCAACTGTTTCCAGAATTTTTATTTTAGTTTACCCAATTTAAATACTCACCAGTATTGATTAATGTAACAGCATGGGAGATCTATACACTGCATGTGGTAAAGTATCTTTACAATTATTACTAAATAAGGGAATTATGAAACTTGAAACCTGGTCAATTTAGGTGTTACAGGGCATTCTAAGTAACACATGTAGGAGTAGAAATTCATAGCAAAGAGGCAAAGTTCACTTACTAATGTTTAACGCACTCTTACAATACTCCTGCATGCTATTTCTACGGCAGCATTAATAAATACTCGACTAAGAACAGCCAACATGTACTGCGCTGGAATTTTCTACCCTTTGATCCATTCATACATGATGTCTGAATGTTTAGCATACCTGTTTCAACTTGGACTTATTTTGAAATGCTTTTGTAAATCATGCAAATATTGTATATAGCAATGTTGTAAATTATGCAAATGCTTTGATCAAAATGAAGCAGAAGTGGACATCAATTTGGACAGTTGCTGCTCAGCTTGGTATTACCAAATCCCTATTTGGTCACTTACTGTCATCACAGTTCTCCAATAACGGCCAAATCGCGTGGACTACTGCTATTACTTGTACCCATTAGTGTCTAGCTACATGGTTTGTTTATTTTAGAAACATGAAGAAGCCTGCACGAGGGACAACATACTTTAAAGCTGAACAGATCACATAACTTGTAATTCAACATCAGCTGCTATGTATTCCTGAATTCAAGGATTCTAATTAGTGGAATAATCACTGCAATGACCAGTTTGAGTAATCATCTGACATACATGCCCAGTGTGATTTAGAAAAAAAGGCTACATCCTTATTTCTTAAAATACACTGACCAGAGAACTAACATTTGAAAAAGCTAAGTTTTTAATTAAGGTGGGTGAAACTGAAAATGGCTCAAGATCAGGATCGTCACTACCCCTAGGCAGAGGCTGCTAGGTGTAAAGCATTGACTGTACGAGATTTAGTGCACCCAATGAAACACAGAAATAATGACAGAGGAAGTAAAATAGCTACTCACTTGCTCTGACCATTATATTAGGCTACTTGGTGCGTGTCACCAGAGTACATCACGTCCATAGCAACCGTTTAAAGTTGGTCTACATTAGCTGTATCTCTAAAATCAAATATTCTCAATGGTGGCTTTGAACATGGCCAATCCTTTCAAAAAAATATTTAAGACTTAAAAACAAGTTATAAATTACTTGTGTTATAATGTACGCATGCCATGAACTGCTGCCTAAAACATATCAAAAAGATATCTGCACCATCACCAGGAAACACAAGCTGACCATTCGTGAATGAACACAGGGGAGCAAATGTCACATATATTTGAACGGTATTCTGAAGTAAGCAATCCAACTCATGTCATACAATATGACTCATCCATAAATACAAGAAAACTTTGTTGCTTTTCAAAGAAAACTGCTCCTCCTGTCCCTTCATTGCATCGCTGTACTGTTCATCTGCCGTATCATCTTCCTCTTTTGCACTCAGAGGAATACCTCTAGTGAGGTAATAGAAACATAGAAACAAAGAAAATAGGTGCAGGGGTAGGCCATTCTGCCCTTCTAGCCTGCACCGCCATTCAATGAGATCATGGCTGAACATGCAACTTCAGTACCCCATTCCTGCTTTCTCGCCATACCCCTTGATTCCCCCTAGTAGTAAGGACTTCATCTAACTCCTTTTTGAATATATTTAGTGAATTGGCCTCAACAACTAGAGAATTCCACAGGTTCACCACTCTCTGGGTGAAAAAGTTTCTCCTCATCTCGGTCCTAAATGGCTTACCCCTTATCCTTGGACTGTGACCCCTGGTTCTGGACTTCCCCAACATTGGGAACATTCTTCCTGCATCTAACCTGTCTAAACCCATCAGAATTTTAAACATTTCTGAGGTCCCCTCTCATTCTTCTGAACTCCAGTGAATACAAGCCCAGTTGATAAAGTCTTTCTTGATAGGTCAGTCCCACCATCCCGGGAATCAGTCTGGTGAACCTTCGCTGCACTCCCTCAATAGCAAGAATGTCCTTCCTCAGGTTAGACCAAAACTGTACACAATACTCCAGGTGTGGCCTCACCAAGGCCCTGTACAACTGTAGCAACACCTCCCTGCCCCTGTACTCAAATCCCCTCGCTATGAAGGCCAACATGCCATTTGCTTTCTTAACCGCCTGCTGTACCTGCATGCCAACCTTCAATGACTGATGTACCATGACACCCAGGTCTCGTTGCACCTCCCCTTTTCCTAATCTGTCACCATTCAGATAATAGTCTGTCTCTCTGTTTTTACCACCAAAGTGGATAACCTCACATTTATCCACATTATACTTCATCTGCCATTCATTTGCCTATCCACCTAACCTATCCAAGTCGCTCTGCAGCCTCATAGCATCCTCCTCGCAGCTCACACTGCCACCCAACTTAGTGTCATCCGCAAATTTGGAGATACTACATTTAATCCCCTCGTCTAAATCATTAATGTACAGTGTAAACAGCTGGGGCCCCAGCACAGAACCTTGCGGTACCCCACTAGTCACTGCCTGCCATTCTGAAAAGTACCCATTTACTCCTACTCTTTGCTTCATGTCTGACAACCAGTTCTCAATCCATGTCAGCACACTATCCCCAATCCCATGTGCTTTAACTTTGCACATTAATCTCTTGTGTGGGACCTTGTCGAAAGCCTTCTGAAAGTCCAAATATACCACATCAACTGGTTCTCCCTTATCCACTTTACTGGAAACATCCTCAAAAAATTCCAGAAGATTTGTCAAGCATGATTTCCTTTTCACAAATCCATGCTGACTTGGACCTATCATGGCACCTCTTTCCAAATGCGCTGCTATGACATCCTTAATCATTGATTCCATCATTTTACCCACTACCGATGTCAGGCTGACCGGTCTATAATTCCCTGTTTTCTCTCTCCCTCCTTTTTTAAAAAAGTGGGGTTACATTGGCTACCCTCTACTCCATAGGAACTGATCCAGAGCCAATGGAATGTTGGAAAATGAGTGTCAATGCATCCGCTATTTCCAAGGCCACCTCCTTAAGTACTCTGGGATGCAGTCCATCAGGCCCTGGGGATTTATCGGCCTTCAATCCCATCAATTTCCCCAACACAATTTCCCGACTAATAAAGATTTCCCTCAGTTCCTCCTCCTTATTCGACCCTCTGACCCCTTTTATATCCGGAAGGCTGTTTGTGTCCTCCTTAGTGAATACCGAACCAAAGTACTTGTTCAATTGGTCCCCGTTATGACTTCCCCTGATTCTGACTGCAGGGGACCTAAGTTTGTCTTTACTAACCTTTTTCTCTTTAATATCTATAGAAACTTTTGCAATCCGTCTTAATGTTCCCTGCAAGCTTCTTCTCGTACTCCAATGAAGTTGATGAAGTCGATCGTTTCAACTAATGAAGTCGATCGTTTCAACTAACTTCAACTCCACCCCGAGACAACAGACTGATGGCTATACTGCAAAAGTAACAGCTGGCTGGATCACATGCATGGGGTCACCCATGAAGTATGTACACCAATTTCTTGACCATCTTTTACAGAAACCACTTCCTTGAAAAACATTTACACTTTAATTCAATAAAACCTCCTAAATAACAACATTCACTGATGCCATTTAGACCAAGTACTGCAGCTCCACCAGTGCCGGCTTCATCTCCCTCCAGAAGAGCAACTTCAACCAGTTCTGCAGCTTGTTGGAGAACCAGTATTTTTCTGGATCCGTGTTACTATTTGTGTTTCAAGGGCGCCAATGTTTTACCCCTGCTGCATTATTGTTGCCAAGAGTAAGGTGCTGAAGAGATCGGGGCCTGACTTCAACTTCAGTCCTTCTTCAATCTGCCAACTGGGGCTCAAACGTCACTTAAAGACCAACAGACTTCCTGTAAAATCAGCAAAGGGAACCCATCTTTCATTCCAGGTTCAGAAATATCACCAATACAAAAGCAAAATACTGCAGATGTTGGAAATCTGAAATAAACAGAAAATTCTGGAAGTACTCAGCAAGTCAAGCAGCACCTGTGGAGAGAGAAAGGTTCTGATGAAAGGTCATTGACCTGAAATGTTAACTTTGCTTCTCTCTCCACAGATGCTGCCCGACCTGTTGAGTATTTTGAGTATTTTCTGTTTTTATTTCATAAGCTATCATTAGTTGCAACACCCAGGATCAAAATCCACTGGCCACCCCACCTCTCCAACATTTTCACCACATGGCACCATGTTGCCACAGGTAGACAACCCCAAGAGTAACTATTGAACCAAGGGAAGTGCAACTTTTTGGCAATCCCAAGAACATTTTTTTAGCAACCACCCTGTTATTCCAGTGATCACTCATGAGTAATTGGGTGGTTCTTTTGCCTCTTTTTTTTCTACTTCTCATTTGATCAGTTGTCAACCCCACTCCAACAGCCTCTATGATGCTTATAAATACCAAATAAGAAATCCACAGAAATATCTTTGCCCAAAAATAAATGTTACAATTAAATCATTAACAAATGTGGTACGAGCGCGTGATTTGAATGGAATAGAACACTATGGTTTAAGTTAACAAAATCCCTCTTGCTCTTGTTGACTACAATCACCTACTTTCCTTCATTATTAAAGAAACTAAAGCTTTTTGTCATATACCCTTGATTTTACACTACAATGACAATTCAAGAGAGACAAGTTTGAATGCGACTGAAGAAAGCACCGCACCTTTAATAACCAATACACGTGGTTATCTAAGAGTCACTAACTGGAAAGTATCTCTCATGTTAGGCTACAGATTCACCACACCAACTGATCCACATACAGGTACTGAATTTAGAAGCTATTACTGGCTTGCTCAATGCTTGTGGACGAGCACTAAAAGTGACAACTGACTATGTAATGGTGGGGGGGGGGAGGAGGAGGAGACGGAGAAAGAAAGTGTGGGTGAAAAGCATAAAATTGTATAATAAAAATTACTGGGCGAAAAATCATATAAATCAAGCCATGGTTTCAGATCAACTCATAAGCGCAAATGTCCTCCTCCAGGACATTTGGTTGAACTACTGTATGTAATAAAATAGAACATATGTAGAGCAAGTTTCAAGGGATGCAATTCAACACACATCAGATGGAAAACTATTTAATTACATCCAAAACATCAAACACATGATTTCTGAATTGGCTGAACTAGGTAAAAGAATACACCTTCTCGCTCAGCTTTCAAAAATGTACACATAAGTATTTGGATTGGTCACCAGAAAATGTAATAGTCACCAATTAGGATCTGCAGAATATTAAATGAACAGCATAATAGTATAGATCCAGACATTATCTACAGTACATTGCAAATAAATTGACATTTGCTGAACTTTATTTGTGCTGCAAACAACCTGCCATTGACCTCGAGGATTAAATCCGCAAAGCCCATCCCAGACTGCAAATGGAATAATTGACCTCTGCTGTTTTTCTCCATTACTAAAAGTTCAATGTCTAAATTTGTAGAATTGTTGAGTGCAGTATTTCAAGTACTGGTGATCGGGATCACATGGCTAGTAGAGGGCAATCGATCATCACAGACCATTCACACCAGAGAGAGAAAATTCAGCAAAAATGTATGTTGCTTCTCTGTTCCTTAGCCCAACCACTGCCACCAACCCCCTCCCCGTGCCCCACCAATGCATCAGCAGAAGCTCCACGACAGCTGGGCATGATCAATTTTCTCTGCTCCAAGCCCACCTGAAATGAGCCTCCCTACTACTCCCAAGTGGAATACATACCACCTGTTCCCACCATAGGTCCAACTGCAACCTAGCAGGGGCCACACCGTAGGAGACCTATTAGTATCCTGAAAGAAAATAGCAATTTATGGCCCGACTATCCCAAAGAAATTGTTATTTTGGCCACAGATGCCATTAATTTTTTTAAAGCTGAAACATGCACACAATGACAATAAGCACACTTACTTGTTAATAAAAGGTTCAACCAGTTTAGATTTGGCAGGAACAAAAGCTTTAGGAGGGCTGAGGAATGAACCTAATTAAAAAGGGAAGAAAAATCTGTCTTAAAATACAACCGCCAAATTGTAACACTGCATTGTTCCATAAAAATCTTAAAAGTGCAAGTTAACAGGACTAGAATTGCCAATGTAAATAAATGGGCTACTCTGAGTCAGAGGCAGTTTTCATGACTAATAAACATTCATTTCCTCCCATGTATTGACTGCTCCAGTGAAAACATTCAAAATAATATTGAAAAATTGACAATGATAACATAGAAGCATAGAAAATAGATGCAGGAGTAGGCCATTCGGTCCTTTGAGCCTGCACCACCATTCAATATGATCATAGCTGATCATTGTTGCAACTTTAGTACCCCATTCCTACTTTCTCTCCATACCCCTTGATCCCTTTAGCCGTAAGGGCCACATCTCACGTTCTAATGAGTAAAGACACTTGTAATGTGGAACATCTCTTTCCTAAATTCACTTCTTATTTAAGTACGCCGAGTGGAAAAGAAATTCTCAACTAATAACAATGGTCAAGTGTTCTAACCATCTTATAAAAAATGTTTGTATTTAAGTCCTATGCTATGATCAAAACTTAATACTTAACCTTTTTAATGTACATTTCTCCCCACACCATTATTTTTTTTACATTATAAATTTACCGTATAGCCAAGTTTTATGCCATTTTTAGAACTGGATTGGGTACAATCAGGATTAAATATGAACAGCAATTTAAAATAAAAATGCTTTTTGGATGAAGTCAATCACAATTTTACTATATTAGTATTTCAAATAGAATCGCAATGTACTATCACAATTAGTCAAGTAGATTAATTGCTGAACTATGTAAACTATTCTAGAATGCTCAAATTGGTCAGTTTAACAGAGAAACTAGATTGCAGGCACATGAAATTATATAACTTTTAACACTCAGAACAATGGAATTTCACACCATGATTTGTAAGAGAGAGATATTACATATCTGATCAATGAGACATTTCAAGAGGAGACATTTCAATTAAATATTTCATTCAGCAGTTCAATGAGACCTAATTATGTATCGACAAAGTTAAAAACTATCACATGCCATCGGTTAATTCTTGATTGAATTTGTAAATCAACTATGCCTTACACAGTACTTCTTTGTTCACAAAATTTTGGAAATTCACTGCCATTTAGGCTAGATATCAATTATTAAACAACTTTGGGGAAGGGAAATTTCCTCTTTCCTTTCTTTCCCTTCCACTTGAAATGCATGAATAGTTGATTTTTTGAAAGTAACTCCACTTCATGTGCTAAGAATAAAAAAAATCCATCAGCAGGAGCCAAATTCCAGGAACCCCCAGCAATTCTGGAACTCAAATTTGCAATAATCTTGGTGTTCAATAACCAGTCTTGCTTCATGTCAATTGTAATCTCTTCTAACACACATTCAACACCCATACCTAGATGATTGGCCATGGAGATGAAACACAAGCCGGTTATATATGCATCATAACCCGCTTCATGTAGTTGTTCTGAGGCTGTGTTATAGCTTGGAAATCCCTCAACACTTTCTGCAAAGAGAGGCAAACTTTAGATCTCAATCAATATGATCTGGTAAACAATATCACAAGGCAAAACAAATTCTAAAAGTTTGCATGTGAAATGTTAATTTATCTTGTCCTATTCAGATACTGATGAACATATATTTCTAGCATTTTCTGTTTTCATGCTACAGGAATAACGTTGAAAATCCGAAGCCTCGGGACCGAGGCTATTCTGGAGTTGGGAGATTTCCGGACTTCGAAACGTCTTTCTGATGTCCCAAATCCGGAAATGCCTGGGCCCAGGTTCCGATATTTCCGGCAGGGACCGACTGGTTTGGGGAGCTGCAATGAGCGTGTCCGGTTTTCGGACAGCCCGTTTTGGAACTGATGCTTGCAGAGTTTCGCCAGGGTCTTGCGCCTGTGGTTTTAGGCAGACCGCTGGCGTGCAAGGCTGGGGGTACTGCGGTCTGCATTTTAGGCGCGCAGTGTTCTGGCCGAGCAAAGGGGTCCTGCGTGAAGACCCAGGAGCAGCAGTGCCTGTGAAGCCAGCGTGTAAAGCTCATGCTGCCGCGGTCTACAGTTTAGGTGCGCCTGTGTTCTGGCCGAGGGAAGGGGACCTGCGTGCGGACCCAGGAGCAGCGGTGCCTGTGGAAATCTGGAAGAAGAGGTAGGGTTGGAGCTTTTGTTCCGAGAGTTCGATTTTTGGATTTTCCCTGGGCCCGGCTGGCGGCGCTAAGCAGTTTGGCAGGGTGTCCGGATTACAGAACATTTTACGAATTCCGGGTGACCTTGCCATGGATCGTCCCGGTGTCCGGAACTCCGGATTGACAAAATGGTTTATACAGACTGAATTGGCCGTCTAAAAGTTTTTGAATACGAAAAATTAGGAACACAAAAAAATCAAAACAAAGTCTTAACTTGTTAGATCTTCAAGACAAATTGCATTTAGAGTTATAATATTGAAGGTTGCTATACATGATGTGAAAGCTGTACTGCTAGTTACCTGGATACTCAAATGATTAACAGCCTAGTCTAGCCAACATCAATGTTTGAATAGTGAAGATAAACCAATCCCTTTAGAACAGATCATGCTCATGCTGTAGTCAATATAGCTTAGGATGTGGAAATTGAGAATTTCAACATTCACTTGACAGAAGTCACATGATTACAACATAGTTAAATAAGGATCCCAAGGACATGGTATGCTGAGCAAGGCTTGAAGTACACATGGGCCCCATAACCCTTCACGCATGCCTGTACATCAATACAAGTTGCTGAAAGTGGAAGGTTAACCCTAATTGCAGGGAACGAGACACTGCCAAATGATATAGGCACAAGTGATGTGTAAGGGTCCTAGTCACTTGAGATGATTTTGTTCACAGCTTGTCTTCACATATTTGATTTACAAACTGTAGTTCCTATCTAAAACGCAAATATCCATTTTACTTTTGTCTCTGTTCCAAATGCAGGATAATCAATACTTGCATGATTATTATTGGAATTGTCCATCGGCTTGAATATCCTGCGAGCTGGGATTAAAGTTAGAAACATGGAGATACAGTCCCAATCACTATTTGATGGAGGTTTACAACTTCTTATGTGACTGGTTTAAAATGTTAGCTTCGTGACTGATGACCCAAAACATTACAAGAATACGAGTACCTTTTCTAACAACTGATGTGCAGCCTTAGCCCTAACTCATCATCATCATAGGCAGTCCCTCGAAGCGAGGATGACTTGCTTCCATGCCAAAAAGGGATGAGTTCACAAGTGTTTCAATGAAGGACCTAATATTCCAGATCCTGAACTACATCGTGACTACCAGTAATAAGGTCACACTACTTTTTTCTTCCCAAATTACTTCCAGAACCAATATATTACAATGTCAATGAATCAACTGTCCGATAAGAAATAGAACTCTGAAATTTGCTGAGGTTTGTCTGCCAACTGAGGACAGGAAAGTGCTCCTCATGCCTATCCCTGCTGGTTGCGGAACAAAAAAAAAATCCAGCAGTTTGTACTCCCCACAAAGTGGTATTAAATGTTTTTCTTCAAGGTTCAAACATTTATCAAATTGATTTCATAAAAGATGGGGTTCCTGTATGAAGACTTCCACATACGAGAAAAATGCTTGGGGATTAAATTTCAAGATATCCATCAAAAGTGAGTGTGGAAAGGTCCATGTCCCCATTTCCCTCCCTCTCCTCAAGATATAATCACCAAATTATTCAAGAGTTTATATTTGAATATATATTTTTCTCCAAACTGCAAGAGCCATTTTAACAAAAAAAAGACTAAATTCCAATCCATCAAGATTCAATGTAAAAACGTGTATATTGATCCATGTTCAATCAAGCAATTTTATGAAGACCACACACCATGTGATCTTCTTACCAACTTTGGGAGGTCTGAAAGGTGCATCTTTTAATCGTTTTTCCAGCTCTGCAAGAGGCGTGTTCATTATTAATTCCTATAAGAAATAAAAGCATCACGTTTGAAAACAAAATTAATGACCATACTTGCATTTCTCTCAAATTATAACCAGTGCTTCAGTATTATGAAGTTCTGTGCATAGTCTTGTATAAAGAGCAAGTTCATAATCTCTAAGATGGCACTTCCCGACAAGGAGGGGTAAATGGAGGACTTGCAAAACTTGGATTAACCCTCATTACTTACACACCACCTAGTGGCCAACTCAATCAGCAATATTGGCAGACACAAGCAAGCAAAATCACCTGCATAAATTTGATCAAGGAATAGTGGATGGGAGACCGAGAGAGAGGGCTGTAAATAGCTTTCAAGAAATAAAACTGGGAACCCCTCCCCCCACCCCCACCCCAACCAACCAACCTGCTCAAAAGGCTTACCCCCAGTGAGTAGCTGAGCCATATAAAGTAGGAAGGTATTAGGTTCAATCCCAGGCTCCGAGTTAGCAGATTTCCAGAAAATCAGCAACAGGGATTCACCACGCTATACAAAAGCCAGGCTGTGTATGTAATATCAAGTCCAGCTGTAGTGTCCTTCCTGCTCAAAAATGCTCCAAACCTCACTATTAACACTGAAGAGCGATAGCCGGCTCAACAAGGTACTGGAGAGCAATCAGCACACATGGAACCTAGTTAGTAGCAGTTCCCACATTACAACAGTGACTACATTCCAAAAGTACTTCATTGGCTGTAAAGCGCTTTGAAACGGCCGGATGTTGTGAAAGGCGCTATATAAATCCAAGTCTTTCTTTTTAACCAGGTCATAGAGAGACGATTCTGCCTGACTAAGTCTGCCCCTAAAAACTTTGAGGCAATGACTGCAGAAAGCCTAACAATTTGGTGTAGTTAGACTTCCACAAAGACTTTGACAAGAGTTCCTGATGCAATGACACTAATTAAGCATTGGGTATTTAAGGTGAAAGCTGGGAACGGATAATATATTGGCGAACGGTTATGCTGAGTGGAGTACTCTGCAGATCAGTGCTGCAATCCCTAATGTTTCTAACTTACATTAAATTTAGATCAACAAAATTGTATTCAGAAGCTCACTGTAAACTGGTCAAATTCTCAAATGGTACCAAATTGCTCCTCTCCAGATGGGATAGCTGCACTGCTTACGTCAGTATGTGTCAGACAAGATTAGAAGACATAAAAGAGGTGTCATTTTTCCTGATGTTAAAACCCCATCTAGTGCCTAAACTGAGAAACAAAGAGTAGTAAATAAAAATTTCAGTTCATTACAAGCACTCAGAACAAAAGTGAGAGAGCAGGTATTGAATTGTACCATGTTGTGTGCATGAACTTCACATAAGCTTAGAATAATGAAGTGCCACTTTTAATACGTTGTTTTCAGAAACAAATCCTCATTTTTTGGTAAAATTGCAAAATGTTCATTAGAACTAAATCGAGTATATGTAAAATTGTTGATGATTAAAGAAACCATTCATATGGCTTTACGTTGACCTCACAAACTAATTTCATACCAAAGATCAAAATAAACCTTTACCCAAACTAAATTGTCTGCTTATATTCTTAAAAAAAATATAGTAAATATGACATCAAAGTGTAATTTTCTTAACTTGCAGCACAACTTAATTTAGTCAATCTCTGCTGAGAGATCAGTCAGAACGAGATGTGGTGGCGAGTTTGTTGCATCAATATACTTGTGTCCAACTCCCTTTTACATGATCCTCAAAATGTGGTCTCAACTGCATGTCTAACCTGGCACATTTCCATCATGGTGCAGTTAGAAATGTAATTTAGTAACATAAACCACGTGGCTTTACGTTAGTGGTAGGATGACTAATGCCAGCAAATAGGGTCTCAGCAGGACAGCACCTTCACAGTTTAAAGAATGGTAAGTATGCTCAATAAAACACAACCAATTTACCTTGAAAGGATGTGTGCTTGCCATAAGTTTGGTATCTAGAAGCCTTCATGCAAAAAGAAAATGCACATAATTACATCAAAATGTGGGAAATCAATGTAGGAGTCTCTTTAGTCAGTACAATGATTATTTTATTCTCAGAATACCAATTAATTTTCCAAATGTGGATATTCTGTCTGTTCCCCCTGCTATGGTTCCCGGTATATTACCTATGTAACATTAAATTGTGAATGAAATGTAAATTACAACTTACCTAGGAAAAACACTTGTTGTTACTTCTTTAAATTCATTTAGCTCCTAGATTAAAAACAAGTTAGACATAAAAGTCAAGAGAGAGAGAAAAACAAACAGCAGACTACCCGGTCCCTTAAAGTTTCATTTATAGATACTCCCAGAAGTTTTTCAGCTGTTGAAATCTTTCTGTTAAGGCACACAAATGTGCTGGTTTAAGCCTTGCTCTCCTGCACAGCCAAGCTTTTGCTCTCTGCCTCTTTGCTGTGAGGAGGTGCCACAACTCAGAGAACAAACTCTTCTTCACTGTGGCAATGGAAGAAGCAGGGGGTTGAGAAATTGGGCAAGAATCATCACCACTATGCTCTCATGCAACACTTTTTCCCCACGGCAGCAGGCTCAAGGAGGATTGATAGTCTTCCTGTTGAGAGCAAGCAGCCTGTGTCCAGAAGTCCAAGAAAAAGGATTTGAACCATCTAATCGCTTTCTGCTCTCTTCCGTAACTTTCCACAAAACAATTAATAGCAGTAGGCATACTAAATATGAATATTCTTATGACATCCACCTTCAGAGCTTCACAAAATATTATTCAAGCTTCCCAAACATTCATAACTGAGCCCAACAGTGAACCATTATAAAACCAAGTGGATAAATACATACATCTGGCAATGGGCAGAAGAACTGATGAATTGTGTGCATGACATCAAGTAGCATGTTATGTCCCACAACCAGTTTACCCTGAAAAAAAGACAGCACTTTTAGAAATAAAAACAATTCATGGCCTGTTATACACAAATTGCACTGCACACGATTACAATACAGTCCATGCACCTTTCATCTGGCAGGCCTCCCCATATCATGTCAAGTTTCTGCTGGGGGAAAAAAATTTACGTTTTTAACTTTTCTAAAGATAATGCTATCTTGTAGTTTAAAGGGGAACTTCAGCAATATGCACTAAAAATACCGTGCACTGCCCAACATCATTCCTTAGGAGTTTGTCACTCCCTCAATTTTAATAAAAATGCGGTCTGGAAACAGAGTGAACACGTAGATTCCAACTCTGCAAATGTTCTGCAGTAGATGACTCCCTTCTACATTTGGCAGTGTGTTCACTCTCTAAAGTTAATAAATGCAAGACTTTGAGGTTGGGGAGAAATTCTGCAGATAGAACTGGAGAACATCGGTGACTAACCCAAAAATGGCCAATGATTTGCACTGGGGTTAAAAATAAATCCAAATAGTATGTTTTCAAGATTTTGAAATCAGTGAAATATCAGGGTTTTTTTGAGAGAGAAAAAAAGTTCTTCTGTCCTGTGCCAGAGATGGTGACTAGAGGTGGGCTATGGTCCATGGGCACTGGTTGCCCTTTGGTGCATGAGGTTAGACAGGAAGTATTGGCAGGGTATTCACTTGGTGAAGTCATCACAACCAAGACCAAATTTATTGACACCGGACATGCGTGCACTCATTTATACATGCACATGTACAATGTCAATAGCAGTCAGAAGGAATCCTAGGCAAATAACTCTGAAGCCAATTGGAGTGCCTCCAATGCCACCCCAGCTCAAATCAGCAAAGAGGTCAGCTCAGATCAAACCTAGAACATTCCTAGTCTGTATGACTACATACTACATAAACCAACACTTGAGTACTGTGCACCATTCTGGTCTCCATGTTACAAAAAAATATA
This sequence comes from Pristiophorus japonicus, assembly GCF_044704955.1. Taxonomy (NCBI): domain Eukaryota; kingdom Metazoa; phylum Chordata; class Chondrichthyes; family Pristiophoridae; genus Pristiophorus; species Pristiophorus japonicus. The sequence continues at coordinate 149,382,104 of NC_091991.1, forward strand.
TAGAGGCATTGGAGAAGGTGCAAAGAGTCACAAGGATGATATCAGAACTATTAAGAAAGACAGAACAGGCTGGGGCTCTTTTCTCTTGGGTGACCAGATAGAGGTCGTTACGATAATGAAAGGGTAGACATGGAGAAGATATTTCCACTTGTGGGGGAAGACCAAAACTAGGGGCCATAAATATAAGATAGTCGTGAATAAATCCAATAGGGAATTAAGGAGAAACTTCTTTACCCAAGAATGGTTAGAATGTGGAGCTCGCTACATTAGTTGAGGCAAATAGCATATATGCATTTAAGGGGAAGCTATATAAATACACAAGGGCGAAGGGAATAGAGGGTTATGCTGATAGGAGAAGATGAAGCAGGATGGGAGGAGGCGGCTCCTGTGGAGCATAAACACTGGCATAGACCAGTTGGGCCAAATGGCCTGTTTCTGTGCTGTAGATTCACGCAAGCAGTGCTGCTGTATTACTACACATTTTGAAAAATTGTAGTGGAATTATTCAACTCAATTAAATTAATCAAAAAAAATAAAAAATCATACGAACAGACGAAAGAATACTAATTGAAAATGGTCGCTAACCCTCTGGTTCACTTGTTTTTCAGTTTGGCTCAATTGTCAAGATGTCAAACAGAAAATGTCATATAGCCAAGACGACTTTTTTTTTTGAGGGGAAAGACTTTTAATGCATCATTTTGATGGTGTTTTCATTTGCATCATATTGACCCAGTATTTGCAAATCAGCAAAGCAATACAAAAGAAAAAAAGACAAACTCAAAGATTAACAGATTTGCATTGATAAACTCACGTTCTGAGCAATATACAACTAACTTGCATTCTTACAAATTGGCAAAGGAAAAATTAAACAAGATGTCCATTAGAGTAGCTTGTGTTCCCCATATTAAGGCGGAATGCAAAAGTTTCTATAGACATGTAAAGAGAAAAAGGTTAGTAAAGACAAACGTAGGTCCCCTGCAGTTAGAATCAGGGGAAGTCATAACGGGGAACAAAGAAATGGCAGACCAATTGAACAAGTACTTTGGTTCGGTATTCACTAAGGAGGACACAAACAACCTTCCGGATATAAAAGGGGTCAGAGGGTCTAGTAAGGAGGAGGAACTGAGGGAAATCTTTATTAGTCGGGAAATTGTGTTGGTGAAATTGATGGGATTGAAGGCCGATAAATCCCCAGGGCCTGATGGACTGCATCCCAGAGTACTTAAGGAGGTGGCCTTGGAAATAGCGGATGCATTGACAGTCATTTTCCAACATTCCATTGACTCTGGATCAGTTCCTATCGAGTGGAGGGTAGCCAATGTAACCCCACTTTTTAAAAAAGGAGGGAGAGAGAAAACAGGGAATTATAGACCGGTCAGCCGGACATCGGTAGTGGGTAAAATTATGGAATCAATTATTAAGGATGTCATAGCAGCGCATTTGGAAAATGGTGACATGATAGGTCCAAGTCAGCATGGATTTGTGAAAGGGAAACCATGCTTGACAAATCTTCTGGAATTTTTTGAGGATGTTTCCAGTAAAGTGGACAAGGGAGAACCAGTTGATGTGGTATATTTGGACTTTCAGAAGGCTTTCGACAAGGTCCCACACAAGAGATTAATGTGCAAAGTTAAAGCACATGGGATTGGGGGTAGTGTGCTGACGTGGATTGAGAACTGGTTGTCAGACAGGAAGCAAAGAGTAGGAGTAAATGGGTACTTTTCAGAATGGCAGGCAGTGACTAGTGGGGTACCGCAAGGTTCTGTGCTGGGGCCCCAGCTGTTTATATTGTACATTAATGATTTAGATGAGGGGATTAAATGTAGTATCTCCAAATTTGCGGATGACACTAAGTTGGGTGGCAGTGTGAGCTGCGAGGAGGATGCTATGAGGCTGCAGAGTGACTTGGATAGGTTAGGTGAGTGGGCAAATGCATGGCAGATGAAGTATAATGTGGATAAATGTGAGATTATCCACTTTGGTGGTAAAAACAGAGAGACAGACTATTATCTGAATGGTGACAGATTAGGAAAAGGGAAGGTACAACGAGCCCTGGGTGTCATGGTACATCAGTCATTGAAGGTTGGCATGCAGGTACAGCAGGCGGTTAAGAAAGCAAATGGCATGTTGGCCTTCATAGCGAGGGGATTTGAGTACAGGGGCAGGGAGGTGTTGCTACAGTTGTACAGGGCCATGGTGAGGCCACACCTGGAGTATTGTGTACAGTTTTGGTCTCCTAACTTGAGGAAGGACATTCTTGCTATTGAGGGAGTGCAGCGAAGATTCACCAGACTGATTCCCGGGATGGTGGGACTGACCTATCAAGAAAGACTGGATCAACTGGGCTTGTATTCACTGGAGTTCAGAAGAATGTGAGGGGACCCCACAGAAACGTTTAAAATTCTGACGGGTTTAGACAGGTTAGATGCAGGAAGAATGTTCCCAATGTTGGGGAAGATCAGAACCAGGGGTCACAGTCTGAGGATAAGGGGTAAGCCATTTAGGACCGAGATGAGGAGAAACTTCTTCACCCAGAGAGTGGTGAACCTGTGGAATTCTCTACCACAGAAAGTAGTTGAGGCCAATTCACTAAATATATTCAAAAGGGAGTTAGATGAAGTCCTTACTACTAGGGGGATCAAGGGGTATGGCGAGAAAGCAGGAATTGGGTACTGAAGTTGCATGTTCAGCCATGAACTCATTGAATGGCAGTGCAGGCTAGAAGGGCTGAATGGCCTACTCCTGCACCTATTTTCTATGTTTCTATATTTTGGACCAGAGAGGATATCACACTTTAGGAAGGATGTAAAGGCCTTGGAGAGGGTACAGAGGAGGTTTATCAGGATGATACCAGGGATGAGGGACTTCAGTTCTGTTGAGGGATTGCAGAAGCTGGGGTTGCATCCCTTAGAGCAGAGAAGGTTAAGGGAAGACCCAATAGAAGTATTCAAAATTATGAGGGGTTCTGATAGAGCAAGTGCGGAGAAACGGTTTCCTCTGGGAAGTAGTTTGGTAACCAGTGGGCATAGATTTAAAATAATTGGCAAAAGTACGGGAGAGTAAATGAGAAGAAATTATTTTAGGCAGAGGGTCAAGAAGATCTGGAACACACTACCTGAAATGGTGGTGGAATCAGATTCCATAACTTTCAAAAGGAATCTGAACATGTATTTGAAGAGAACTAGTTGGCAGGGTTAGAGGGAGAAAGCTGGGATGTGGGACTAAATTGGACACCTCTTTCAAAGAGCCGGTACAGGCATGACAGGTTGAATGGCTTCTTGTGCTTTAAGATTCTGAGAGTCTTTTAGGCCAAAGGCTCTCAGCCACAATCAGGGGACAGGAGCAGAGGCTGGGGAAAAGATGGCAGCGAAGCAGAGGAGCAGGTCTGGTGTGCTCAAGGTAGGGGAGGAAGGGGAAAAGATTCTGGGAGAGAACAGAAGCCAGGCAGAGTGGATAAGATGCCCAAGACAGGGGATTAACCTCATGATTTGAGGGGGTAATTGGGAAAGCTGGCTGAACACAGGTTTAAAATTTGTAGCAATCCGATTAAGAGAGGTTTTATCAACCGCAGGATCTGATCAGCAACATTAGAGGCTCATTATAAATTATACAGACAGACAAAACTATACACAATAGAGTGTGCAGATAGTAGTTGATATTATACAACAGCTGGCAGCTCAAGAGACCAACACACAACCACCATTGTGGGAGATTTCACTGCCAGCAGTTGGACAGGATTTGGGATGAGGCCACGGATGTTAAACTAAGCCCAATGTACAGCTAATCACAGTCCACCTCCTGCACCAACTTCTGCTGGAACAGGGCATGAATTAAGAGTGCCTTGAATCAGAACTTTGCCCTTTGCGGTGGTTTCTAACAGAGGCCAGGTTTCTATGTTAAAACACAATCTCCCCATAGGTCAGCGTGCCTCTTATTTTTCTCAACAACAGATTCATCAACATAAGGTTTATAAAGAAAAGGCAAAATCTTAGTTATGTTCCAATATCGTGGTATTTATTGTACCCGTGAAACCAAGAACATGTCTTTGTAAGTTGTATGCCATGCAGCATTTCTTTCAGAGAGGTTTGTATTCAAGAAGGTGCTGCTTTACCATCTGTTCCATAAATGTCTGTGCTCAAACTATGCTTCCAACTTGGCAGGAAATGCTGCAATACCACAAACACATACACATATATTTAAAACACAAACTCCCAAATGCCAGTAATCCTACAATATTTTCCATTTGCTGTGGCACTATCATCTTTATAAATGCAAGATAGTTCAGGAGAAAGAGTGTCTTTATTTGAACATATACACATAAGCAAGTCTTTCTTTATTGATTTTTCTTAAAACTCGAGACCTTGGTAGAGACATTTGCATAATGCACAGGGACTGAAAACCATTGCGGGGTGGGGGGGCGGAGTCTGCATCATCAGAGAAGAATACTAAAAGTACTGCTCTCAGGATAGTACACTCAGAACGTATAGCACTGGACTTGAAAGATCAGTATTCACGGCTTTTGAGGTACAGAAGAGGAGAATTAAACAATGGTTACAGCACCCCTGGATAGCCAAAAGGGAATTTGTTGCGGTTTTAAAAAAAAAAACTTAGCATCTTGCATGATGGTTCCAAACGGGATTGTTGAAAAACTCTGGAAATCACCTTTCATTTGTATTAAAAAAAATACTCACTGATTTTGAAATGGCGTATATTACTTTGGAAAACCCCACGGCATCATTCATTTCTTCCTGCAAATAAGAGTTGGTTATTGTAAAACTGAGGGCTAGTTTTCACATTATCTGTACCAATATAGTAAACATATCTATTAAGTTTCAGCCCAAAGTTATTCTTAATTGCTTTCTCTGAAGACTTCTCCACTCAGTTATGTCAGGTGCTATTTAATTAGACATGATAAAATAGAAGACTAAATAGTAACTGAAATACAGAAAAATAAAGATTTAAGACACGTGAAACAGTTACCTCCATTAAAATGTAAAATAGACTTATCACACCATGAAAAAAAAATTAGGACACATGGACACATTATATGAACAGAAACATACACACTATAGAAGATCAACAACTGATTTTAATTTTAATGTCTTATTTTCACTAAGTTTTCTACCCGCAAGACTTTGACTCCTTGTTGGAATATGGTTCCACTGGCACTGGTTGCCTTCCAACACCGTGCCCCAAGTAAGTCATTAATCCTGCACGAGTCTTGGCAGCGAGTGCTGGAAGGCTACTGGGGTCATCCCAGCTGAGCCCGATTTTGTGCACTTTCAGCAAGAGTTGGTGAATAGCAATCAAGAATGGGAAACCAGGATCCTTTTCCTCTTCCTAATTTAGGAGCAGAGGTCAACTATAGCATCCATTTTATCATCACATCGGAGATGAGCTAACTCAGCACAGATCTGGAATTGAATCGAAGATCTTCTGGGAGTAACTTTGTTGAGCTCTTGTGAGCCGTGTGATTATTGTATGTATATGCAAGGCATGGTGAAAATTACTCACTACAACCCTCATTCGTGACAGTCATTTTTTGAAGGGCAGTAGATAGAAATGTAATTGATCCTTTGAGATCTTGATAGAACCACACAACTTTCCCTTTGCACACTCTGTTTGGATACCTGCAAGCAGCTATGTGACCATTGGGATTAAATAAACTACAGAGACAGTTTATACCTTCCTTTCATTCTGGAGATGAAGGAAGAGATAGATAAACTAGTTTAATAATTAAAAGCAAAAAAAAGTATCCACTTATATAAGCAGGTAAATAATAATAAAAAATAGGAAGGCTGATAACTCAGGAGGGCAGTAAAGAGCAGTCCAATCAAAAGAAAGAACGTATCTAATCCTGAATGGAGATGGCCTGATTGACCCATTCCTGTTCCTTTCAGCCGCTTGAGCCTATTCCACCAGTTGTAGCTGATCTGTATCCCAATTCAATTGACCTGCTTTTCTCCATATCCCTCAATACCCTTACCCAAGTAAAATCGATCAATCTCAGTCTTGAAGATTTCAGTTAACCCAGCATCCACAGCCTTTTAGGGAGTTCCAGATTTCCACTACCCTTTTCGTGAAAAAGTGCTTCCTGATTTCACTCCGGATCTCATTAGGTTTTAGCCACCTAATCAGTGTTATGGAAAAGGATCCACTGACACCCTTCGATTATTTAGTGCTTCAAACAAAAAGAATGGGGTCCCAATAGGTTTTTTCCCTAAAAGCAATGATTTTAGCTAACTTTGTTGTTAGCCACCAATTACACCCCAGTGACATTCTGCCCACTTTGACATTACACCCTTGCCTTCAAGTGGGAGCAGAAATTATGTGATTCAGAGAAAGCTTCATATGCAGATCTTTGAATTAAAAGGAATAACTGGGCAGCGATTCAAGAGAAAAATAATTTGGTCTTACAGGCAAACAAAAAACATTCAATAGCAGCTTCTGGTTACAGTATCTACTCTAACATTAAAACAATTGTGCATGGAAATGTATTTTCTATGCATTGCTCAGACTTTAGATGTTACAGTGATAGTCATCCAATTGACAGATGTGGTCCAAATAAGTTAGTGACTGACTTAAAAAACAGCACTGGCTGAAGTACCACCTGAAACCACCATTTCTGATGATGAAAACCTTCCCTGGTGGGAACAGCATAAAACATTTACAGTTTGCTGCCAATGGTAGAATGGCAGTGAATCCAAGTCAGTCAGTACATGCAGCATTAGGTGACTCAAATTCATTTTGCATATATCTAAAAACAATCAGAAGTAAAGCTTTCATCTTCTCGATTGAGTTTGGTTTGTACCGAGAATCCTACAATGTCTCCACTAGATCCTGCAAATCCCCAGGGAGGATCGACGTACATAGAAATATAGAAACATAGAAAATAGGTGCAGGAGCAGGCCATTCAGCCCTTCTAGACTGCACCGCCATTCAATGAGTTCATGGCTGAACATGAAACTTCAGTACCCCATTCCTGCTTTCTCACCATACCCCTTGATCTCCCGAGTAGTAAGGACTTCATCTAACTCCCTTTTGAATATATTTAGTGAATTGGCCTCAACTACTTTCTGTGGTAGAGAATTCCACAGGTTCACCACTCTCTGGGTGAAGAGGTTTCGCCTCATCTCGGTCCTAAATGGCTTTCCCCTTATCCTTGGACTGTGACCCCTGGTTCTGGACTTCCCCAACATTGGGAACATTCTTCCTGCATCTAACCTGTCTAAACCCGTCAGAATTTTAAACGTTTCTATGAGGTCCCCTCTCATTCTTCTGAACTCCAGTGAATACAAGCCCAGTTGATCCAGTCTTTCTTGATATATCAGTCCCACCATCCCGGGAATCAGTCTGGTGAATCTTCGCTGCACTCCCTCAATAGCAAGAATGTCCTTCCTCAAGTTAGGAGACCAAAACTGTACACAATATTCCAGGTGTGGCCTCACCAAGGCCCTGTACAACTGTAGCAACACCTCCCTGCCCCTGTACTCAAATCCCCTCGCTATGAAGGCCAACATGCCATTTGCTTTCTTAACCGCCTGCTGTACCTGCATGCCAACCTTCAATGACTGATGTACCATGACACCCAGGGCTCGTTGTACCTTCCCTTTTCCTAATCTGTCACCATTCAGATAATAGTCTGTGTCTCTGTTTTTACCACCAAAGTGGATAACCTCACATTTATCCACATTATACTTCATCTGCCATTCATTTTCCCACTCACCTAACCTATCCAAGTCACTCTGCAGCCTCATAACATCCTCCTCGCAGCTCACAGTGCCACCCAACTTAGTGTCATCCGCAAATTTGGAGATACTACATTTAATCCCCTTGTATAAATCATTAATGTACAGTGTAAACAGCTGGGGCCCCAGCACAGAACCTTGCGGTACCCCACTAGTCACTGCCTGCCATTCTGAAAAGTACCCATTTACTCCTACTCTTTGCTTCCTGTCTGACAACCAGTTCTCAATCCACGTCAGCACACTACCCCCAATCCCATGTGCTTTAACTTTGCACATTAATCTCTTGTGTGGGACCTTGTCGAAAGCCTTCTGAAAGTCCAAATATACCACATCAACTGGTTCTCCTTTGTCCACTTTACTGGAAACATCCTCAAAAAATTCCAGAAGATTTGTCAAGCATGATTTCCCTTTCACAAATCCATGCTGACTTGGACCTATCATGTCACCATTTTCCAAATGCGCTGCTATGACATCCTTAATAATTGATTCCATCATTTTACCCACTACTGAGGTCCGGCTGACCGGTCTATAGTTCCCTGTTTTCTCTCTCCCTCCTTTTTTTAAAAAGTGGGGTTTCATTGGCTACCCTCCACTCGATAGGAACTGATCCAGAGTCAATGGAATGTTGGAAAATGACTGTCAATGCATCCGCTATTTCCAAGGCCACCTCCTTAAGTACTCTGGGCTGCAGTCCATCAGGCCCTGGGGATTTATCGGCTTTCAATCCCATCAATTTCCCCAACACAATTTCCCGACTAATAAAGATTTCCCTCAGTTCCTCCTCCTTACTAGACCCTCTGACCCCTTTTATATCCGGAAGGTTGTTTGTGTCCTCCTTAGTGAATACCGAACCAAAGTACTTGTTCAATTGGTCTGCCATTTCTTTGTTCCCCGTTATGACTTCCCCTGATTCTGACTGCAGGGGACCTACGTTTGTCTTTACTAACCTTTTTCTCTTTACATACCTATAGAAACTTTTGCAATCCGCCTTAATGTTCCCTGCAAGCTTCTTCTCGTACTCCATTTTCCCTGCCCTAATCAAACCCTTTGTCCTCCTCTGCTGAGTTCTAAATTTCTCCCAGTCCCCAGTACCAACGTCAGTGTTCTCGATCAGGCCATTATCCCCAGCATCGAAGCACTGACCACACTTGGCCAGCTCCGTTGGGTGGGCCACATTGTTCGCATGCCTGACACAAGACTTCCAAAGCATGCACTCTACTCGGAACTCCTGCACGGCAGGCGATCCCAGATGAGCAGAGGAAATGTTTCAAGGACGCCCTCAATAAAGGGCAACATCCTCACCGACACCTGGGAATCCCTGGCCAAAGACCGTCCTAAGTGGAGGAAGAGTATCAGGGAGGGCGCTGAGCACCTCGAGTCATGTCGCCGAGAGCATGGAGAAAGCAAGCGCTGGCAGCGGAAGGAGCATGCGGCAAACCAGACTCCCCACCCACCATTTGCTTCAACGATTGTCAGTCCCACCTGTGACAGAGACTGTAATTCCTGTATTGGACTGTGCAGTCACCTGAGAACTCACTGAGAGTGGAAGCAAGTCTTCCTCAATTTCGAGGGACGCCTATGATGATGATGATACGTAAAAAAAAAAAAAAGGGCAGTGTTCTAATCCACTGTATCATAAAGTACTGAAGGAAATATCTATTACAAATCACCCATGCACAACTTTTTTTATATAGAAAGAGAAAAGATCACTTGGGAAACCTGGCCACAGTTGCCATAATTAACAGAGCACTCTGTCACAGGGTAAATAAATAGTTAATAATTTTTACAAAGAGACTTGTATTAAATGTATATAGATGGCAGTCGTCTCGTATCAAGGCTAACTTATTTCTAGTGCTCATTTCACTGGTACAGTGTACAAGACTGTGGTTTAGAACATCTGACATTAGATTACAACTTTATAATCACTCCCTGCTATCCATTATAGTACTTGGGAAAAAAATCAAAACAGCTGTCAAGTTTCTGAACAGTCAGAGGTCCTGTTAATACAAAATTATAAATTCAACGCACTGCATTTTATCACAAAGTATGTCACTTTAGTACCTAAAATGCAAAGATTGTAGCTTCAAGCAGATACAGCTAATTTTGCTGACTGCAGAAATGGGATTAGAAATGCAATAACTAAAGCACTCAGCAGGAGTCCTATGCCCTAAAGCATTTTTGGAAGCAGAACCAGATTTGTCCTTTCATTACTTATTTTTAATTAAAGGTGGCTTAAATTGTACGTTCTCCCAAAGCACCACAAGGCATGTAAAAGGTTTTCCAATCTCTACACTGGAAAGCTGCAACTCTTTTAAAAAAATGTATCATTTACCTTTTTTAAAAAAAAACCCAGCTCACTGCACCAGGTTCTGCATGAACATTTCTTAGAGAAACATCCTAAAGTACTAAGTTTGGAATCGACATGTGCACCATTACCTGTTCTTTTGCTCGTTTTTGTTCTTCTCTCCTTCTTCGTTCGTCATCATCCAGCTTACTGACCACAATGTACCTCTCTTTCTGTAAGATAGTATGCAAGACATTTTTAACTTTAACTTGCTTTTCCTCAATATTAAAAGAACACTTGCATTTATATTACACCTTACTAGATCTCAAAAGCATAATCACACAATTGATTGTATAGCAAATGGGGAAGTTATTCAACACCTGTAATGCCCTACAGATAACGAGATGATGAATGATCAGGGTTTTTTTGTGCTATTGGTTGAGACAGGACTGTTGGCCAGGAGAATAGTGGCATAAAATTTGTGTGCCTGAATAGGCAGTTAGGACCTCAGTTTATCATCTCATTCAAAGGACAGTGTCACTGACAATGCAGGTATCCACTATGTACTGGAACGTCACCTTACATTGCAATCTCAAGTTCTGACGTGGGACTCACACCTTCTGAGCCAGAGGCGAGAGTGCCAACCATCAAGTCAAACTGATATCAAGGTCTATCAACAGGCCAAATAGTTGCATTTTAGATACATTGCAAATAGTTACATTACAACAGTGTCTAACTCCAAAAAGTACTTCATTGGCTGAAACGTCCGGTGGTTGTGAAAGGCGCTATATAAATGCAAGTCTTTCTTTTATACCTCCATCGTCAGCCTAATAAAGGCAAAAGATAACTCTAAAAATTATTTTAATTCTTTGTCCTTTAACCGTTGTGCTCACCTCAAATCACAACAACTGATCCTAAGGCATTTTTTCCCTATGGGAAGTTTTTGGATCCCTGGTCTTTCCATCAAATGACGGTAGCCACTTTTAGAAATCACGAAGGAGTGACCAAATTTACATCAAGAGTCAAGAACAAGTCGAGCTGTTTGAAGATTTCCACACAAACTGCAGGAAAGTTATGATAACTGGAATGACTGAGCACAAGTTAGCCTGAGGCACAACAGATACCTGTGCTGCAGCCACCTTAGGTTTCATACTTTTGACTGAAATTAAAAAATGCAAGTGGCAGGCATGTCAACAGACTGCACTCAAAATTACTGTTATGACTACCTTTAGATTAGAAACTAGCGAAGACAAATCTTCTGCCCATAGGTGACTTGATAATGCTGAAAGTCTCATTCAAAAGGAGCAACAAAATAAAACTGATACTTAAAGAAACATCGTACAGGGGTGCGATATGAGGGACATGATGGGGGGGGGGGGAGAAGAAATAAACACAGCCACAGTTCCCATTCCCAATCGCTCTCCAGTGATCCCTGGTCAACATGCTACAATGCCCCTACAAATCAAATCGCTTACCAATGCTCACAGTCAAGCATAAAAAAGGCCACTTGGGCAAGGGAAGAGGAGACAATTAGTCCCTGGAATTATAACCTGGCAAGGAGTTGTTCCTCAAGATGTTGTCTTGCATAATTGGCAAGACAAAAATCACAGTATTTCAGAATGCAATCCAAAACACGAGGAGACGACTTTTAGAATAGTTTACAACTGATAAGACTTTTCCTGCTCCTTTAATATACTGAACCTACACATACCATCCAGCACAAACTTGACAAAATCTACTAAGTCACGTGCTTTTGCAATAGGCAACAATGTTAACATTCCAACTGCTTCTATCCAATGTTCAAGTCATTACCTTTTCATTCTCCAAGGTTTCTACATGAGCCCCTTTTGGAAACCTAAAGCAAGGACAGAAATGTAAAAATGAATTACTTCCGAAGGGTTTCTTACTCCTATACACTTCACATTTTTAGTGCTATGTTGTGTTCCGACGAGCTTTCCAATTGCCTAATTTAAATACCCACCCCCTCCACAAAAATAATTCAAAAATAATTTAATCAATGTAAATTTCCAGCAATTTTTAAAATTTTGCTCATATACTGCAACTTCTCTTAAAAACGATAACCAATTCTGGTTTAATAATTCACACTCACCCTTTCTGAAGCAAATAAACCCCAGAACATGCATCCCAGTCTCGACTCGCTTACAGACTAGCTTACCAATTTTATTTAATAAGTTGTGCAGGAACCTAGTCAAATCTAGCCTTACATTACAGTAACTGCAAAATTCTTCTTAGTAACAACGATTATATACACACAAATTAAAAGGGGATTTTGCTGTAACCTTTTTACTCAATAGCTTCAGTATTCGCGTGAGAGTTATCAAACGCAAGACTTCAACTTAACACATGCCTTGAGCAACTCAGCAATTTGACAGTTTGACATTCTTTCTGTTACAGCCACTGATATCTTACGATCATCCAATAAAGATAATGGGCAAATAGATCAGATTTCGTTCACATCACATTCCAACATTACATTTTCCACCCAGTAAAGACCTCATTCGTTCTATTAGAGAACCTGAACAACATGTAGACAAGACACTTTATTTTCACCTTGTATACTACTACTACTTACTTCCAGTTCAAAGTCTGATAAATAAGCTTTCTCTGGAACCTTTGAACAGATAATATACAGTTGTAAAAACCAACAGAAAACAGAGTGCCTAATATACGTAACAGATATGTTCTCCAAATAAAATGGCTAATAAAATCAAGCAATTTAAAATTAACAGCACTGCAAGAAGCTAAGTGCATAATTTGTGTATTTGATTATCATGCTTAACATGTATACTAATAAAAGTGCTGCTTCATTTTTTGGGGGGGTGGGGGAAGGAAATATTTTGAGCTCATCAAGGGGAAAAAAAAGTCTGCTGATCATAAATGATAAGCACAGGAGGCCGCCATTCAGTCCATCATGTCTGTGCCAACTCTTTGAAAAGAGTAATTAGTCCCACTTCCCTGCTCTTTTCCCACACTCAATGTTTTTTTCATTTTCAAGTATATATCCAATTCCCTTTTGAAAGTTACTACTGAATCTGTTTCCACCAACCCTTTCAGGTAATACATTTCAGATCATCGTAACACTCTGCATTAAAAAATTGATGGGCCATTGCAGTGGTTCTGTTGGCAAGAGAACCACATGGTGTGATATTGAGTCATGGAGATCAAGAAGCTCCCAGATTCACTCCCTTGTTGTGCTGATTGCAACCAAGACAACAGTGGGTGCACTAAATTTGGCCTCTGCCATTTGAGCTGAAGGGAGGGGTGGGATGCACAGTTCCCTACTCACAATAGCTGTCCAGTGACTCTGTTTGAACATGCACATCGATGAACATCGGGTGAAGATTAGTTCGGGATTGGCTGTGATGCCTCTCCACAACAACAAATGCTACATACATATTATTCTCACACATAAATCAGTAAATATCTCAAGGAGCAGTAGAGAGAAAAGTGCATGTATATATGAATGTATTTATTAGAAAACAGACAAGTTGATTGTAACCATGTGTTCAAGTGTGTATGTGTGCCAATCAACATGTGCATTTTTAAACTAAACTCTAAATGCCCATAAATTAACTTGTTTTGAAATATAGATCTAACATTTTTCAACTTACCCGGTACATGGATCCAGCTCAATACTACCTTTATCATCTTTCAATAAGTCTTCAACCTTCTCCCTGGAAACATTTAAATAGTTTGGGTTTAAACTTTTCAGCACAAATGTTTTATGAAACATGCCTTGATTCAAACACAAGACTTAAAGGTAAGTACTAAGGCATATAACATATGGGTGTATAGAAATTGAATTTTTATCTTCATTGGAATCTATTTCACTTGCAATCTCTTTGTTTTCCTCACTAAAGGAGAACAAGACTACGACAACTTGGTGGCCAGGACCCAAGGGCCTGGGTTGCCTACTTTCACACTTTGTGTAGTCACTTTACTAAGTTAGAATTCCAATTTGGAGAGCAGTAGTAATATCATTTTGCAAACTCTCTTTCTGGGATGTGTGCTCGAACCCAGCCAAGGCTGATAAGCTTTAAAGCTTGTGTAAAATAAGGTTGGCTGGTGTCAATCCAGGGTCTGAGCAGGACCAGAAAGATGTGAAATGGAACGATTCACAATGGTGCAACAGAGATTGTTTGGGCGCGGAATTTTACTCTGCATCTATTCTGAGCTGTTCGATGGAGAAAAGTTCCACTGTTTAACATTGACATCAATCCCCTTAAATTAGCGCCAAAATAAACCTATAATGGTACGCCTAGCTCGAGTCCCAATAGCCTTCCACTGTAACAAACCGCAGCAGGTCAGAGAATGAAGTTAAAACAAGCTAAAAGCAGCTGAATAACTCCAAACTAGATATAAATATAGGAACATTTAAACCCTTTAAACAATTCTTAAATTTAGGCTAAATTTACATTTCCACCTCCGACACGAATGTAAAATGATCTTAAAATGCTCTAGGTGGCAGCTTCCTCTCTTCAAGAGAGTGTTCAAAACGTCTACGAATTATTAACCGATCAATGAAATACAGCCAGTAATTAAACTCTAATTAAATAACATTTATTTAAAAATGCAGAGCAATTACACCTTTCGGCCTTAAAGGATAAACATTAATATTGGCCCAGATTTTGCAGTCGGCGGTGAACGAACGGTGCTCGCCATTCATTACACTTGCCCACAGACTTTCTATGAGCTTTTGTACTGTGACATGTGGCTATTAGAGAGCCAAAAGACAGGACAGCGCCCTCTAAAGGGAATCTGGGACCTGCGAAAACAGGGCAAGCAATTATATGCTTGGAGCCACGCAGAGAGAGAGAGATAAGAGAGACAGAAAGGAGAAAAAAAAAGTAAAACACATTTTAAAATCTCCAACGATAATTACAATCTGAAGGAGTGAGATTACACAATTAAGTTAATTTTCAGTGCCAGAGGTTGTTTGGCAGTAATTAAGACTTATCACGCTATTTAAAAACTAACTTACACTTAAATGGACAAGCTCTAACTTGTTCAGCTGTTTTTAGCGGGTATCTATCACGCAAGTACCGCAAATTCACGCCCTTCTATGTAGGTGAATACCGAGTCTCTCGGCAAGTACGAGTACAGGTATGTCTGAAATCCGGCTACCTCGGGACCGAATCCGTGCGGGTTTTTGGGTTTTGCCAGATTTCAGACCTCGCTGTTGGTGCTCCTCGCCACCCACCGATTCTCGCTGCCCACGGCCCCCCGGCGCTGCGTTTTAAAAAAAAACTGTTTCCTCGTCCCTCGCCGCCCGACGTTGCCATCTTGTCCGCCTCAAAAATGTCCAGTTTTCGGACAATTCCGGATTCGGGACGTTGTACCTTCTGGGAGGAGGAAGACATCTTGGATAACAACTTCCCGAATTCCACCTTTAGCTGTGCATGTGCAGACGGCGGACTTTGCTGTGCAATTTACTCCTTAATAACGGTGAGCGGTAATAGCCTCACCGTTAATTTTACCACAAAATCCGGGTCCTTGTATTTCACATGAAACAATTTATAAAGCAGCATACTCTTTCACTGACTGAGCAGACCGGGGAACGGAAGGAGCAGCGTGGAGGCCTGGCCCAGCAGGCTGAGCGGCCCCCAGCCTGCGAGCACCATCTGAGTAGGCTGGGGAGTGGAAGGAGCAACATGGTGGCATACCACTTCAGGGAGCAGCACGTGCTGGAGCAGGAGAGCAACAGCAGTGAAGAGGGACATCACCAAGATCCAGGTCAGTGATTGGGGCATAGGCAGGTACAGCAGGGGCGGCGAGGTCGGGGTGAAAGAGCAGAGAGAGATTGTAGAGGGATGTGATCGGGACCCAGGAGAGGCGCGAGTTCGGGGCCCAGAAGAGGTGAGGGCCTAGGGGCAGCACGGGCTAGCCCACGCTGCAATATGTGAGCGCACTAGGTCTGTGCAGCAGAGCTAGTCTCCAGTCATCTTGGTTAATCCTTGCCACTGGACAAAGGCCTAGCTCTGTCAAGCCCGTGTGGTGGCTGGTATGCAACGGCCATCACACCTGAAAAAAATCCATGCACAGGCATCTTCCAGCCTTCAAGATTTAGTTTGGGATCTGGGATTTTAGGTCCTTCATTGAAACACCTGTGAACTTTTTGACGTGGAAGCAAGTCATCCTCGATTCGAGGCACTGCCTATGATGATGATGATGATGATGATGATGATACCACAGGAGACTCTCACATGTACACACAAATGTCAAAAGTAATCAATAGGAGATTTTTCATTAAAAGGCATAACTATGAAATAAAAAAGTAACTTTGAATTACCACTGGGCCTTCACTCAAGACCACATCATACCATCAGACGTATGTAAAAATAGCCAGCTCACAAGCTTAACATTCAGGTTTTGTTGCAATGAACAGATCACCAATAATATGTCGTTATTGAAGATGCAGAAACATCATGGAACTTCGCTTCACTAAAAAGAGGACAAGGATCTGTGCTAAGTTAGGCCTCAATGCCTCTCAGTAGGAAAGGAAGGACCCTATTCAGGTTACCCATTGGTGGAAATGAATGTACTGGACAAGGTCAGGCTCAGCTGCGATGCATCTTTCTATCGAATAATCTGCTGACACTATTAAAACCCACAATCGAATAAATTACCATTTGGGTGATGGAGACTAGCAGTCATACCCTAATGAGGAGTTAACACCTTCACAAAAAGGATGCCACGGGAGGGGAGGAAGAATTGGTCAAGAATTAAAATTTAAAAGATCAATGTATAATTTTGTTAAATTATTCATTGTTCCCCAGAAGGCTTAGAAATTTTGATTAAGATTCCATTTTTCATTTATAGCTTTTGACAGTTTTCAAATATAGGCCAAGACATGCCCCCCCCCCCCCCACACTCGCCAAAGAAGACACTTCTGTCACCGAGATGCTTAACAAAATTCTGCACACGACAACCCTGATAGATTCATTAGAAACCCAAGTACAAAGAGCTTTGGGGTTGGAAAGTACCCTCACTTTAGGATCCCACACATGTCTGACACAATCCAGAATAGTGCTCAACTGATGTCAGCCACAGGCTGAGTCAGGCTGTCTTTTTATTCACAGACACCAATTCAAAACAAAAGCCAATCATTGCATCATTCAATGGGGCATAGTATGGCCAAGCGCAGAATCTTACAATTACTTCATATTCTTTCTACTTACACAATTTTCTCAATAAAACTTCGGTGTTCTTCTGGAACGACAACTGGCCCTTTGGTAGAGTTTGGCGAAATAAAAGATGGCGTCCCTGTACCGTTAGACTGATGGTGCTTTTCTTCTAACTGCTCCCGAAGTTGTCGTTCCTCTTCCCGATTTAAGTATGGGATTCCTACAAATTTCAATAGACAATTGTTCAGAAAGTTCAAAATGTTATTATGCATTCTGCAATTGCACCATCAGTATTACAGTACAGTAACATTTAAAAACTGATTAGAACTTTAAAATGTATCAAAGCTATTGGATGGAAATTCAGCAGACTCAGAGTAATATGCAGGACAACAGTGAATAAAAGTGCCTTGAGTGAACATTACGAACATGAATGTGAAAGTTAAAATATGGGCACCTGTCTGACTAACTGTGGCACCCTGAAATAACCCCTTAAACAGCTATCTGCAAGGGAAAAAAAAAAAAGCGCAGCCCGATTTGCCTCGGAAGTGTAACTTACCATCTCGGAAGACTTTATTGAAGTCAAATCCTTGATTTGCTAGAAAATCAATACTTGAACTCTGAAACAAAACAAAAAGGCATAAGGGAGATGTTTTGCAAACATAAATCCACCCACCCTGAGTCTATCCCAAAATGTTCAATATATGTTGTCCTACAATAATTATCCCTCAACCAACATCTTAAAAAAATGGTGTGGTTATTATTTCAATGCTATTTGCAGAAGCTTGCTATGCGCAATTTAGCTGCCGCATGTCCTACATTAACAGAATGAAGACAAATTTTAAAAATACTTGGATGTACACTTAAAGTGCCATAACCTACGGGGCTACAGACCAAGAGCTGGAAAGTGGGATTAGGCTGGATAGTTCTTGGTCAGCTGGTGCGGACACGATGGGCTGAAATGGTCTCCTTCCGTGCTGTAAATTTCTATGATTCTATGAACAGTGACTACACTTCAAAAGTACTTAATGTCTGCAAAGCGCTTTGGGACCACCGGAGGTCGTGAAAGGCATGATATAAATGCAAGTCTGTCTTTACTTTCCGCAAAGACCATGAAGTGCAGAATAATAAAGCCAGAAATCACAAATCTTTTTGTCCATAAACTTTATACTTAGGACATTACCCCACAGAAACAGGCAAGGACATATCCAGAGCTGTTTGAACACAATGCAGACGCAAGTGTTAGAAGTCTGCAAGTTAAACATGCGATGGCTCCAAAAGGATGCTTTACAAACACATGTAAAAAAACAAAACTCAAAAATGAATTCATGAAAAAAAAACTAATGACAAGTATTGTAGTAAATTCAAATAGCTTAAATCAGCTGCACCGACATGAACCAGTAGAGACCTCCATTTTAGCATTTACTATCTTTTCTGCAGGAAATTCAAATCCTGACGAAACCTACAGCTAATAATTGCATTTTGTGCATTCCACTTCCTTCAAGAGTTCATGTTGAAGCATTAAATCAAATTTATTAACCTCGTGATTTATTTCTCTAGCTGTAGTTAGAAGGTATTGTACTAACCAAATTAAGCTCCTCACTAACTTATACAGACCATCTTGCCTTGACTTCAGAAATGCCAAACAACCTTTATTACTGTGGCAGTTTATGTATTTCCCTTTTTGCAACTCACTGAAATCCACCAGAAAAACATAGAATACTTCAAGGTACAAACAATATAAACACATTCTACAGGAGCAATAGTATTTCAGTATCAACAAGGATGGTGAATTTTAATAATTCTTAACCACAGTCAGTTATCATCTGCACATCAGATAAGTATGTGATTAAACTTGCAGGATTGCACATTCGTACAGCTTTTCAACTACAAGCTTTTTCGGCGTGGCAACGGAGGTACATAAACAGATTAATAGAGACACACAGGTAAACTGATCACCTGGCTGCGGCAATCATTACACCTAGAGCTGGTATAGGAAAAAAAAGTGAAGATGAATAGAATATCTAAATAACTACATGATCGATGTAATGAACACATAGGTGTGATTTCCAGATAGTAATTGCATCTTTGGTTCAGATAAAATCACTCAAACGTTGCTTGTGCAGATCATAAGGTCATCTTACCCTTCAAATTACTGTCTGGCAATACCAGAACATCCATTATTCTCTATATTAGGGGTACCGTAGCATTGTGATTAAGTTACTAGACTAGTAATCCATTAGCCCAGACTAATGATCTGAAGACGTGGGTTCAAATCCCACCATGGTAGCTGGGGAATTTAAATACATTTAATTAAATTTTCACCCAAAAAGGTGAAATAGCACCAAAAACCTGGTCACAAAATCAGCGAATTTCCAGCCCTTAGTATCCATAATGGTGACCATGAAACTACCAGATTGTCGTAAAGACCCATCTGGTTCAATAATGGTCTGGCCTATACGTGACTCCAGACTCAAAGCAATGTGGATGACTCTTTTCCCTCTGCAGTTCAAGGCACCAGCCCACCACCACCTTCTCGAGGTCAATTTAGGCAATAATAGACAGGCTAAGTGAGTGGGCAAAAATTTGCAGATGGAGTATAATGTTGGAAAGTGTGAGGTTATGCACTTTGACAGAAAAAAAATCAAAGAGCAAGTTATTATTTAAATGGGGAAAGATTGCAAAGTGCTGCAGTACAGCGGGACCTGGAGGTACTTGTACATGAAATACAAAAGGTTAGTAAGCAGGTACAACAATTGATCAGGAAGACCAATGGAATCTTGGCCTTTATTGCAAAGGGGATGGAGTATAAAAGCAGAGAAGTCTTGCCACAGTTATACAGGGTATTGCTAGAATACTGTGTGCAGTTTTGGTTTCCATATTTACGAAAGGATATAACTTGCTTCGGAGGTCGAAACATAGAAAATAGGTGCAGAAGTAGGCCATTCGGCCCTTCGAGCCTGCACCACCATTCAATACGATCATGGCTGATCATTCCCTCAGCACCCCTTTTCTGCTTTCTCTCCATACCCCTTGATCCCTTTAGCCGTAAGGGCCATATCTAACTCCCTCTTGAATATATCCAATGAACTGGCATCAACAACTCTCTGCAGCAGGGAATTCCATAGGTTAACAACTCTCTGAGTGAAGAAGTTTCTTCTCATCTTAGTCCTAAATGGCCTACCCCTTATCCGAAGGCTATGTCCCCTGGTTCTGGACTTCCCCAACATCGGGAACATTCTTCCCGCATCTAACCTGTCCAGTCCCGTCAGAATCTTATACGTTTCTATAATATCCCCTCTCATCCTTCTAAACGTTAGTGAATAAAAGGCCCAGTTGATCCAGTCTCTCCTCATATGACAGTCCAGCCATCCCTGGAATCAGTCTGGTGAACCTTTGCTGCACTCCCTCAATAGCAAGAACATCCTTCCTCAGACGAGGATACCAAAACTGAACATAATATTCCAGGGCCTCACTAAGGCCCTGTACAACTGCAGTAAGACCTCCCTGCTCCTATACTCAAATCCCCTTAGCTATGATGGCCAACATACTATTTGCCTTCTTCACCGCCTGCTGTACCTGCATGCCCACTTTCAGTGACTGATGAACTATGACACCCAGGTCTCGTTGCATCTTCCCTTTTCCTAATCTGTCGCCATTCAGATAATACTCAGCCCCCAAAATGTATAACCTCACATTTATCCACATTATACTGCATCTGCCATGCATTTTCCCACTCACCTAACCTGTCCAAGTCACTCTGCAGCCTCTTAGCGTCGTCCTCACAGCTCACACCGCCACCCAGTTTAGTGCCATCTGCAAACTTGGAGATATTACTCAATTCCTTCATCTAAATCATTAATGTATATTGTAAAGAGCTGGGGTCACAGCACTGAGCCCTGCGGCACTCCACTAATCACTGCCTGCCATTCTGAAAAGGACTTGTTTATCCCGACTCTCTGTTTCCTGCCTGCCAATCAGCTCTCTATCCACGTCAGTACATTACCCCCAATACCAAGCGCTTTGATCTTGTGTAGGACCTTGTCAAAAGCCTTTTGAAAGTCCAAATACACCACATCCACTGGTTCTCCCTTGTCCACTCTGCTAGTTACATCCTCAAAAAATTCCAGAAGTATCATCAAGCATGACTTCCCTTTCATAAATCCATGCTGACTTGGTCCGATCCTGTCACTGCTTTCCAAATGCGCTGCTATTTCATCCTTACTGATTGATTCCAACATTTTCCCCACTACTGATGTCAGGCTAACTGGTCTATAATTCCCCGTTTTCTCTCTCCCTCCTTTTTTAAAAAGTGGTGTTACATTAGCTACCCTCCAGTCCATAGGAACTGATCCAGAGCTGATAGATTGTTGGAAAATGATCACCAATGCATCCACTATTTCTAGGGCCACTTCCTTAAGTACTCTGGGATGCAGACTATCAGGCCCCGGGGATTTATCGGCCTTCAATTCCATCAATTTCCTGCCTAATAAGGATATTCTTCAGTTCCTCCTTCTCACGAGACCCACTGTCCCCTAGTACATTCGGAAGGTTATTTGTGTCTTCCTTCGTGAAGACAGAACCAAAGTATTTGTTCCATTGGTCTGCCATTTCTTTGTTCCCATTATAAATTCACCTGAATCCAACTGCAAGGGGCCTACATTTGTCTTCACTAATCTTTTTCTCTTCACATATTTATAGAAGCTTTTGCAGTCAGTTTTTATGTTCCCAGCAAGCTTCCTCTCATACTCTATTTTCCCCTCTTAATTAAACCTTTAGTTCTCCTCTGTTGAATTCTAAATTTCTCCCAGTCCTCAGGTTTGTTGCTTTTTCTAGTCAATTTATATGCCTCATCCTTGGCTTTAACACTATCCTTAATTTCCCTCATTAGCCATGGTTGAGCCACCTTCCCAGTTTTATTTTTACTCCAGACAGGGATGTATAATTGCTGAAGTTCATCCATGTGATCCTTAAATATTTGCCATTGCTTAGCCACCGTCAACCCTTTAAGTATCCTTTGCCAGTCTATTCTAGCCAATTCATGCCTCATACCGTCTAAGTTACTTTTCCTTAAGTTCAGGGCCCTAGTTTCCAAATTAACTGTGTCACTTTCCATCTTAATAAAGAATTCTACCATATTATGGTCACTCTTCCCCGAGGGGCCTCGCACAACAAGATTGCTAATTAGTCCCTTCTCATTACACATCACCCAGTCTAGGATGGCCAGCTCTCTAGTTGGTTCCTCGACATATTGGTCTAGAAAACCATCCGTAATACACTCTAGGAAATCCTCCTCCACCGCATTGCTACCAGTTTGGTTAGCCCAATCAATATGTAGATTAAAGTCGCCTGTGATAACTGCTGTACCTTTATCGCACACATCCCTTATTTCTTGTTTGATGCTGTCCCCAACCTCACTATTACTGTTTGGTAGTCTGTACACAACTCCCACTAACGTTTTCTGCCCTTTGGAATTCCGCAGCTCCACCCATACCGATTCCACGTCATCCTGGCTAATGTCCCTCCTTACTATTGCATTAATTTCCTCTTTAACCAGCAATGCCACCCCGCCTCCTTTTCCTCTCTGCCTATCCTTCCTAAATGTTGAATACCCCTGGATGTTGAGTTCCCAGCCTTGGTCACCTGGAGCCATGTCTCTGTGATGCCAATTACATCATATCCGTTAACTGCTGTCTGCGCAGTTAATTCGTCCACCTTATTCCGAATACTCCTCGCATTGAGGCACAAAGCCTTCAGGCTTGTCTTTTTAACACACTTTGCCCCTTTAGAATTTTTCTGTAATGTGGCCCTTTTTGTTTTTTGCCTTGGGTTTCTCTGCCCTCCACTTTTACTATTCTCCTTTCTATCTTTTGCTTCTGCCTCCATTTTATTTCACTGTCTCCCTGCATAGGTTCCCATCCCCCTGCATTTAGAGGTAGTTCAGAGAAGGTTCACTGGGTTGATTCCTGAGATGAGGGGGTTGACTTATGAGGAAAGGTTGAGTAGGTTGGGCCTCTACTCATTGGAATTCAGAAGATTGAGAGGTGATCTTATCGAAACTTGTAAGATTATGGGGGAGCTTGACAAGGTGGATGCAGAGAGAATGTTTATACAGATAGGGGAGACTAGAACTAGGAGGCATAATCTTAGAATAAGGGGGCGACCATTTAAAACTGAGATTTGGAGAAATTTATTTTCTCAGAGTTGTGGATCTGTGGAATTCGCTGCCTCAGAGCTGTGGAAGCTGAGACATTGAATAAATTTAAGACAGAGATAGACAGTTTCTTAACCGATAAGGGAATAAGGGGTTATGGGGAGCGGTCAGGGAAGTGGACCAGAGTCCATGATCGGATCAGCCAAGATCGTATTAAATGGCGGAGCAGGCTCGAGGGGCCATATGGCCTACTCCTGCTCCTCGTTCTTATGTTCTTATCTTCTCCCTCATTAACCTCCTTTAAAACACAGGAAAGTCCCAATGTTGGGAATGAGAAGGACAAAAATCAATATCCAGTGCCCCTGCTGGAAGACCACATGCATGAACATCAAGAGAATGGGCTTGGTGTGATGATCCACTGGTTTAAACAGCATGACAATCAGACATTTAGATAGTGCTTTTAACATAGAAAAAAAGGCCCAGAGCATTTCATAGTCACATAAGGAAAACAATTGGTGAGCCAAAGGAGAGATCAGAATTGCTAACCAAAAGCTTGGTCAAAGAGCTGGATAATAAAAGGAGAAAAAGCAAAATACTGCAGATGCTGGAAATCTGAAATATAAACGGAAAATGCTGGAAGTACTTAGGTCAGGCAGATGGCTGCCTGATGTGCTGAGTATTTTCAGCATTTTGTATTTATATTATGGGTATTAAGGAGGTTCTTGAAGGGAGAGAGGGAGGGATGTAGGGAGGAGGAGGGGTTTAGAAAAGTAATTCCAGAAGTGGGACTGAAGGCACGACTACGAATGGCGAAGTGAAGGGAGAGGCAGGTTGCCAAGAGTCATCGGGGATGGGGGGGGGGGGGGGGGCGGGAGCAGCATTGTAGAGCTATAGGAGGTTACTTAGGTAGCAAGAAGGATTTTAAATCTGAGGTGTTGGGGAATCAGGAGCCAATGTAAGTCAGTGAACGTAATTTGGTGCAAAAGGCTCACAAGTGAATATTGCTCACCTGGGAAGCTACCGGAGGTTAAAATGATGCCTGTAAAACTGCAACTGTGAGCCAATGTCTTCAAGGGAGATGAGAAACTTGGCAAGAGATGATGTGATAGCAACCCGTGCCCATTCGGAGAACTGCAGGCTGCCTGATAATTTACATTGTAGTGTTCAACCCAGCAGTGAATGCTCTGCTGAGTGGCTGAACGCTCAGCAGGGGGCCCAGGCTTGTACGAGGCTAGCACCAATTAAAGCTAGCCTGCACAACTGAAGGCAGTCTAAATCCCTTAAAGGGGATGTGCCTTCTGCCTGCAACAGGTGATTGAAGTGGCTGGGAAGACAATGGACAAAGTTGTATTGATGGCACAACAGAGGAGAGAGCGTGGACCTCGGTTCTCCAATGCAGCACTGGTGGCCTTGGGTCAGGAGGTCAACTCCAGAAGAGAGGTCCTGTTTCGCCAGGGTACCAATCAACAGACCAGTGGGAGCAGATAGCCACTGGTAAATGCCAGTAGTGTAGCCCCAAGGACCTAAACAGTGCAGGAAGAAGTTTAATGACCTCACGAGTGGTCAAGGTTAGTAAATTCATCTTCAAATACCACATCCCACCATCTGCACCACGAGCCTCGCACAATGCTCAATGCACCACACCCCCCATCACTCACCTACCAATAATCTCTACCAAACACAACTCATACCTCACCCGCACACACTTACCCCTGCGAGAAGCCTCACACTCACATCTTGACCGCCACATCGGCCAAACATATTACACCACATTCACGGACACACTTCCCTTTCTCTTGCAGAAAAAGGTGGCGCATAACCGGCGCCAGCAGAACTTAACTGGCAGGGGACAGGCTCGCCTGCATCACCTCAACCCCAGATGCAAGACCTGCATGAGGAGACAGTGCTGGCCATTCTTGGCAGAGGTACGGCTGAGCCCGTGGTGGGGCTGAAAGAATACAAGCAGCTGATACCCTTATACGTTATCCTTCTTCTCATATCCCACAATCTCTTCTGATTTACAATCTGCACATGGTATACACATGCGCCTCTTGCTTTCCTCCCCATCTATCACCACAACCCGACCCTTGGGACTTCCTCATTTCAGACACCCAAAAAAATTCAGCCTGTCCAGCCAGTGCTTCAACAAGAGGGCGAGGAGAGTGAAGAATCAACACGGTCACTCCATTTCACACTCCAGCTCAGATACTGACACTCCACGTACTTTACAGGATAGATTAGATGCGGGATCTGCACAGGGGGAGACACCACTAACGGGTACGAGTGGGATCCAGTCAGGGCATGATGAAAGGATAGCACAGGTGCCAGCTCCTCGGAGGGGGAGGTCGCACACGAGTTCTGCTGCACAGGACTCAGATGAAGACTTCAATGGGGCAGCTGACAGAAGCACACAGATAGTATTGAAATGCTTGGTGCATTGGCAGGCCTGCCAGAAAGCCTGAATGCAATGTCAAGGAGCATGGAAGAGTCCAGCTCCAGGGCTTTGGGCGGAGCTTTGAGCCTATCTTGCCCTGTATAGAATGGGTGGGGAGATCCATCAACATATTTGTGGACCCAACCACCATGCTTCTGATGGCCAAAGTCTCAGCTTCCATTACAGCACATGCAGAAGCCTTGAGTGATACAATGGGAGCTCAGACTAAAATCATACAAACTCAACTTGCTGCCATGCAAGCACAGACTTGCTGCCATTGCGATTGGGTTTACCAGTGTTGAAAGGTGCTTGCAGGGTATCACAGAAGTCTATACTACAGCAGATTACTAGGATTGCTGAGCCACTCCCCAGGGGAGTGGCAATGGATCCATGGTATCTGCTCTCAGGATGATAGCCTGGTTTCGACTGCACCACCTCGGCATGAGCAGCAGCAGTCTGGGCTGGCTGGTGGACAACAGCAAGGACACTGGCGGAGTGGCAGTGGTGGGAGTACGAATGCCATCATCCTGAGAGGGAACAGCAGGGTCGGCCTCCACGGATCCATTGCCACTCCCCCGGGGAGTGCCTCAGCAATCCTAGTAATCTGCTGTAGTATAGCTGATGATAGCAGTCATCAAGCTTCCCGCTGGAGTGGAACTAAACTGCAGAACCAGTGGGAACCTGTTCAACCTTTGCCGTCTCCAGGCCAGGTTCAAGATCACCCAACCTCTGTCGTCGAGGTACAGTACGCGGACGACACCTGCGTCTGCGCACATGCAGAGGCTGAACTCCAGGACAGTTGACGTATTTACTGAGGCGTACGAAAGCATGGGCCTTACGCTAAACATCTGTAAGACAGAGGTCCTCCACCAGCCAGTCCTCGCTGCACAGCACTGCCCCCCAGTCATCAAGATCCACGGTACGGCCCTGGACAACGTGGACTATTTCCCATACCTCTGGAGCCTCTTATCAACAAGAGCAGACATTAACGATGAGATTCAACACTGCCTCCAGTGCGTCAGTGCAGCCTTCGGCCGCCTGAGGAAGAGAGTGTTTGAAGACCAGACCCTCAAAACTACTACCAAGCTCATGGTCTACAGGGCTGTAGTAATACCCGCCCTCCTGTATGGTTCAGAGATGTGGACCATGTACAGTAGACACCTCAAGTCACTGGAGAAATACCGTCAACGATGCCTCCGCAAGATCCTACAAATCCCCTGGGAGGACAAACGCACCAACATTAGCGTCGTCAACCAGGCCAACATCCCCAGCATTGAAGCACTGACCACACTTGATCAGCTCCGCTGTGCAGGCCACATTGTTCGCATGCCAAACACGAGACTCCCAAAGTAAGTGCTCTACTCGGAACCCCTTCACAGCAAACGAGTCAAAGGTGGGCAGAGGAAGCGTTACAGGGACACACTCAAAGCCTCCCTGAAAAAGTGCAACATCCCCACTGACACCTGGGAGTCCCTGGCCAAAGACCGCCCTAAGTGGTGGAAGTGCATCTGGGATGGCACTGAGCACCTCGAGTCTCATCGCTGAGAGCATGCAGAAATCAAGCGCAGGCAGCAAAAAGAGCATGCGGTAAACCGGTCCCAACCACCCTTTCCTTCAACGACTATCCGTCCCACCTGTGACAGGGACTGTGGTTCTCGTATTGGACTGTTCAGCCACCTAAGGACTCATTTTAAGAGTGGAAGCAAGTCTTCCTCGATTCCGAGTGACTGCCTATGATGATGATTGAATGGATAGATGTATAAAGTTGGATTGGAATGTTTGCTTTGTGATGGTTTTTATTTCAGCATTGTGGCCAAGATGCTGAGATGTTCAGGAATAGAGGGAAGGGAAAGTATGGTAATGTCAAAACGGGAATTGAGGTTGCGTTCACAAGTACCACAGACCAGTTGTCTCCCTCCTTCCGCTTCCTCCTCCTTCTGCTGAGCTGGTGGCCGTATCCCTGGTGGCAAGGGCTATAATGATGGCCAGGTTGTGGAGGATATATGCACGAATCGGAAAACACACTCCGGTGAGTACTGTAGGGCTCTTCCAAAGTGGTCCAGGAAATGGAACCATTGCTTCAGCACTCCAATGAGCTGCTCTATGTTTTGTGCGGCAGCATGGCTCTCGCTGTACACATGCGGGCCAAGTGCGGTTCGGTTGCGGAGCAGATTAGTGAGCCAGGTGATCAAGGAACAGCTCTCGTCGCCCAGTAGCCACTCTCTGCTTTGTCTTGGTGGCTCAAAAACTGAGGGAACAATGGACTGACGTAGAATAAAAGCATCATGACTGCTGCCATGATGTGCTGAGCATGGTTGCACACCAACTGCACATTCAGCAAGTGGAAACCTTTGCGGTTGCGGTATAGTTCAGCAACTAGAAGTGCCGCCTGCAAAGCCTATGCGTACAGTCAATGGCGCCATGCACCATGGGGAAGCCCATTCTCCTGGCAAAGCCACATGCACCTGCACGCTCCACCTGCTTCTCTCTGGTCAAAGAGAAAAGACTATAAAGTCCCCTCTCACGGGATAGAGAGCTACTATCACCTCTCTTGTGCAGCAGTGGATGGCGAACTGAGAGATGTTACAGATGTTGCCTGCTCCAGCCTGGAAGAATCCCAGTGCAAAGAAATTCAGGGCTACGGTCACCTTCACAGGCACTGGCCGCACTGTCCTTGCTCTGGAGTGAGGCTGCAGGTCTGGTTGCAAGAGGTGGTAGAGTTCTGTGAGCACCTTCTTTGTAAATCGCAGACACCTCCAACATTGCTCCTGGCTCAGGTTGAACTAAGAGACTTGCTCTTGGAAGACCCTAGGTGGGGAAGGCCTCCTGCTGAGAGCCCTTATTCCCCTCCTCTTTGCTGCCTCTGCTCCATCACCCAGTCATGCTGCAGGCCAAGGCAATAATAACTAGAACACCCATGAATGGGAGCAAGTGGTTTAAAAACCCTTGAATTCAAAAGCAAGGCCTTCTCCACTTGCAGCACCACTCCCGGTTAACTTTAAACAACTCTAGAAAGCTGCAAACACTTTCACAAACTTACACAGAACTAGAAGTTAATCAGCAACTGACCCAGAGAGTGGTTGATAATCCCTTTAAATACTTCCTGCTGCTGAACGCATGCTCAGTTATACGAGGTTAAGACATGGTATCACTTCCAGCGTTAAGGATGAAAAAGGCAGCGCTGGTGTCAAATCACGATCTGCCTCCATACCATACTTCCAATACATGCTGCTAACAGCCACCCTCTCGCACTCACCAATGTGGTGTCCGGCATGGACCGTGCCACAAGTGTGCGCACGTTGCTTGGACGCCATTTTGGACCCAATTCGGCAGCCATACAACTGAATTTTTAGCCGAAAATCTCGTGTTCTGAAAGTGAATGGCCCTGAATTTGCAGTCAGCGGCGTAGCTAAGGAGTACGCCACTGACATTCGACTGAAAAGTTGCTTTTAAATGCTGCAGTTGGGCCCCACAGATCCCAGGAGCGCACCGTTGTGTGTACGTGAACCTGGGATCACATGGGGCAGTGCTATTTTTACTTCCTGACTCTTAGCCAATCAGGAAACAGAGGAGATTGCTGATTTGCCCACAACTCACTTTAAATAATTTCAGCCAGAAATGCTATTTTATTCATAAATTACAATCATTGCAATAGTATCTAATACACAAACCAAGATTTTAATAGAATTCGTTCAAACACTGAAAAGTCTCAAGATACTTTTTACTGAAGGTGTCCTTAAAACCATAACTCGATAAGGATGCTTTTTACACAAAGCACGCAGCTGAATTAACATCGGTCCTTTAATTCTGGGCCATGACAACATAAACCTATAATAAATGTTATAGTCCTTTCGAATTTGTTTCTTCTCTATTAGACTAACTACCTTTTGATTAATTTAAATAATCCAAAATAGAGAGTTTAAGGGCCCAAGTTTCCACATGATTTGCGCCTGATTTTTAGGAGCAACTGGTGGAGAACGGACTATTTTAGAAATCGCAATTCTCCACATTTTTTTTCTGCAGTTCTAGTCAGGTAGAACAGTTCTACTTTAGAACAGAATTTTTTCTTCAAAAGGGGGCGTGTCCGGCCACTGACGCCTGATTTGAAAGTTTCCAGTGAAAACGTACTCCAAACTAAAGTAGAATGGAGCCAGTGAAGATTTTTGTCGAACTGAAAAAACCTGTTCTACACATTAAAAAAATCAGGCGCAGGTTACAAATTAGGCGTCCAGAACGAGGTGGGGGGGGGGAAGGGAACTCATTAAATTCGACAATAAATCCTTATTTATACTTCTACAAATAAATCCAACCTGAATAAACATTTATAAGCCAAGAAAAGATTAAATAAACCATCTTCCTACCTGTGTGAAAGTGCTTCAGCCAGGGAGAATTCTGCAGCCGTTCGTGCCGCTGAGCGGGAGGGGGAGAGAGAGAGAGGGAGAGGGGGAGGGAGAGGGAGAGAGCGGGTGTCGGGTCAGGTCTGGTCGGCGGGGGGGGGGGGGGGGGAGCGGGTGTCGGGTCGGGTCTGGTCGGCCGGTGGGGGAGCGGGTGTCGGGTCAGGTCTGGTCGGTGGGGGGTGTCGAGTCGGGTCAGGTCGGCGGGGGGGGGGGGGGGGGGAGCAGGAGCTGGCCATGGGAGGAGCCTTATTCACGCAGCCCCAGTGAGGCCATTCAGCCAGGGCTAGGGGCTGCGTGCTTCGGGCCCCTCCCACACAGTTCGGCGCCTGGAGCTACTGCACTTGTGTGCCGACTGTAGCGCGCATGTGCAGAGGTCACGGCACTGTTTTCAGCGCCGGGACCTGGCTTCGCCCCCCCCCACAGCTCATGCTGGCTGCGCCGAGGGCCAGAGGACCTTTAAGTAGGTGGAGAATACCGAGGATTTTTTTAGGCGCCGTTTTAGGCGCGAAAAACGGGCGCCCAGCTTGGAGGGGCGCCCGTTTTTTTTCTTGTGGAAACTTAGGCCCTAAATGTCTGATAACATGAGGAAATCATTAAAGTGAATTAAATCCTATCTAAATAGAAGTTGGGAAATAATTAAACCAAAATTATAAAAAGACTTTTGGGCAGCAAAGACAGTGACACAAAAAGGCCCGGTTTTCAAACTTAAAATGAAAGTTTCTTTTCAAAGTTTGTATTCGCTCAGACACGAACCAGTTATGGGCTGTAGCATAAACTAATACAATGCAACAGGCTTCTGCACCTGGTTGCGCCAGATATAAAACATTTTCAGGGTAATTAATGTGCAGTAGATGGGCAATTATTTGCCAGCACATTCATTTGAATGAGGAGGTGGAACATGCAGTCGGAATTTGACTGATCGCAAATTCAGCAACTTAACACATGCACTATCCCGAACTTGCAGTCAATTTCAAAGGCAGTATGACAGAATATTCAGAGTACACCTTTATACCGGCCACAAATTCAGGGCCATTAAATGTTAACAAATGCATTTTCTGATGTTTTTGGGAAGGGACTACACTTGAACAGTTAACACTGGTGCTGACTGACCTGCTGAGCGTTTCCAGTATTTGCCAGTTTTGATTCAGTTCCTTCAATTGTTTTGCTGTTTGTGAATTTTGGGACTTGGGAAATTAATGCAACAGATGTTATGAGCAACAATAATTAGTCAACTACAGGTAATGTGGCTGAAAACGTTTGGGCCAGTTTCTAAATAAAACCATTGGAGATCACAATTTGTTCAAAATTATCTCAATATTTCATTACTATTGCAACAATTTTCCCATCAACACAAGATCAGGGATGAATAATATTGCTCAGACAAATCCATGAGGGAAAAACGGGAGAAATTGCTTTTGTATAGTGCCTGCCACAGCCTCAGGATGGCCTGAATCCACTGCTTCACTGCCAATTAGTTATTTTTAAAGTCATTTTGGTTGGGTGAGTAATGTTAGCCTAGGCACTGAAAGAACTCAATGCTCTTCTAAGTGCATGGCATCTTTTGCCTCCACCGTGTCTCAGTCAAAAGTATAAATCTGGGGTGCATTGATTGTACTCACATCGCCTTGCGAGCACCTTTGGAGGATTCAGAGATGTACAACAGAAAAGGCTTCACTCCGTGAATGTGCAGCTCGTGTGTGACGACATGCATCACATCATGTCAGTTGATGCGAGATACCCTGGGAGCACCCATGATGCGCTCATCTTACACGAGAGCATTATATCTGCCATGTTTCAGCAGCAGTCAGAAGGGCAGAGCTGGCTGCTGGGAGACAAAGGGTACGGCCTCACCACCTGGCTCATGACGCCCCTATGCATAACCCAGACGGAAGCTGACTGGAATAGAACATATTGCACATTGCGACGCGCAGCACAAGAGAGAGGACCATTGGCATCTTGAAACAGCGTTTCCATGCCTGGACCATTCCGGAGGCTACTTGCAATATTCCCCTGAGATTGTCGGTCAGTTCACTGTTGTGTGCTGCATAACTTAGCCATCATAAGGCAGCAGCAGCTGGTTGAAGAAGACCCACCTGAAGTGCGAGTAACTGATGAGGAGGAACATGCAGATGACGAGGACGAGGATGCCATGCAACTATCTGAACCTGAAGCACGGTGGCGGAGGAGGGTGGGCCGTCGTTCCCCTTTAACGATTGCTCAAGCTTTGCGCCAGCAGCTTATCCGTGAACGCTTTTCTGCCTGAAGGTTCAGCGGAAACGATTCCATATGGACCAGGTTTACTGTTTGGACCTGTTCCATAATGTTGTGTTGTGTTAATCGAAATGATTCTTCTTCAGTTCAAAAAGTTATGTTAATAATGGAACAAATAATGGAAATGATTCAGTTATAATTTAAAATGTATTTTATTCAAAAGGTTAACACTTGTTTGTACTTAACTTAAATAAAAATATTCTTGTATCAAACTTTAAAGTTTTCAGTTAAGATCACTTACGAACTTTTAAACTTGTAAATTTACATAACTTATCAAAAAAATTTAATTTGAGAACAGTTACAACAGTAACAATAATAACAGCAAAGAAAGGCTGCACCCATCTCTCCTCAACATTATTCCAAGACCGCCCGCTGCGCTAGGTCTTGTTGACTCCACCCCTGCCCGCAGGTGGTGCAGCATTTCTTGGGTTGGTACCAAACTTATTCTTTCGAACATCTCGGGTAATGCGCACCTGTTGATGGGGGGGGGGGGGGGGGGGGGGGGCGGCGGTAATGTGGAGGGCCCGGCTTGGGGCTCTTCAGAGGCTGGTCTGGGGATTGGAGTGGGAGTGGCAGTTGATTCTGTCAATGGGCGCAAGGTCTGGACGTGTTCCCTTATTGCAGCAGCTAACTCCAACATTCCCTCCCTCATGTCCTCATGTTCACCAACAGCGTGCCAACTACCTGTAACATTCCCTCCCTCATGTGCCAGAACAGCGTTCCCATTTCTTGCCAGTATGTTGTTACTTCTCCCGACGGTCCAAATACCACATCACCCACCCCACTGATAGTGCCCAGGAGTGATCATGGAAGGTCAATGCTCTCCGCACTCATTGCCATCATCTGAACCACATCTGTTAGATCCTGCACCTCAGGAGAGCGCAGTCGAGCTCTCCTTCCCCTCCTCATCCTGGGTGTGCCTCGCTGCATCCCACTGGGACCCACAGGCTCGGACGGTGGGGCCTTGGGTTTGCCTCACTGCATCCCCACTGGAATCCCCAGCATAGGACTGTGAGAAACCATGGAATGTTCCAACACTCGTACCACTGAGGAAAGGGGCTGGTACCTCAATGGGCGGCACCTGCACTTCCTCCAGAGTGTGTACAACAGTGAGGGCTTCATCCATCACGTCACCCTGCCCCTCTCTCTCACCCCCACCCCCATGCTCTTGGTCTAGAAAGTGGGATTGGAAGATGTTCTCCTCTTCAGGCTTGTCCGCGTCTGAATCATCTTCTGTATCGGCTTCAGCCTCGTCAGGGTTGGCCTCAAGTTCTGCAAAATATAACAGAACAGACAAATGGTTAGCTGCAGAGGAGGGGGCAGGGTGGCATGAGTAGGCTCAAACAGCAGGCTCATTTGAAGGACCATGCTGAATGATAACACCTTGCATCACTGATGGAGGCATCAGCTATGAACCGAAGCATGGCTAGCCCACGCAGTACTTAACATTTAGCAAAGCCAGACTGTGGAATTTGCAGGACTTACCCTCTCCCTCGAGTGTGGGCCCAGCTTGTGCAGTGGTGGTTGCTTTTCTCCAGGCAGGACCCATCAAAGCAGCGACCCAGTCTTCCAAGGGTGTCAGTGGGTGCAGAATTGCTAGGCCTCCTCCTGTTCGAGTTCTTTCCCTTTTGCTGTGTGCCACCTTCCTCTGCAAAGATGAAAATATAACTTTTTAGAGAGCGTCTCTTTCTGCTGGGTGGGACATATACAGCAGGTCACATTTACAATTGCAATTCCATCGAATAAATGAAAATATTACTTATACTAATTACTTGACCAAGGTCCTGCCACTTCTTTTTGCACTGGCCTCCAGACCTCGGGGTGGTCACCATTGCTGAGTAATCTTCTGCAAGTTGGTTCCAGCGTTTCTTCATTTCTTTTGGTAAAACTTTTGTGACCTCTGCTGGTGTCCAGCTCATGCAATCTGGCCTCAATTACAGTAACTAGTGCCTCCACTTCATCCTGCAAGAAATTCTTGGTCCTTGAGTCGCATTGCATATTGCATTGCAGCTCCGATTTTTCCAAATGAGAATTAAAGTTCTCGCATGTAACTGGCTCTTTAAAAATGGCCGAATGCAGACCGGGAGCTGTACTGGGCATGCGTGCCCATAGCAGTCATGTCAAAAACTTTGTTCTTTCTCCCTGCACATGCGCAGAAAGGGGGGGTGGCATCATTTTTTCGGCACAGACATTAGGCTCCACCCCCCGAAGCTAAAGGACAGGCTGCGCGGTGCCAATTTCAAAAAATAGAACGGGGAAACTTACTAGTTTTTTTTTGGAGTAGTCGGGGCCAGAAAAGACAGGCGTAACTCTTGCAATACGCCAAAAAACGGCATTGGGGAAAATTGAGCCCTTAATGTGCACTCCTGTCAGCAGCACACCCATTTTCACCCAACACCATCAACACTTCACCAAATCATTT
This sequence comes from Pristiophorus japonicus, assembly GCF_044704955.1. Classification (NCBI taxonomy): domain Eukaryota; kingdom Metazoa; phylum Chordata; class Chondrichthyes; family Pristiophoridae; genus Pristiophorus; species Pristiophorus japonicus. The sequence continues at coordinate 149,416,956 of NC_091991.1, forward strand.
TTTCTTACCTGGCAAACAAACTTAACATCAGGCGAATTTCTAGAAAGTGGTTTTGGAAACACGTAGAAGTTAAAAGTCTTCATTGTGTGTCTGTCAACCAAAAACAAATATGAATAAAAACTTAGGTTTTAGAACTTGCCCTCATGGGGAAAGGCATCATTTGTGATACTATTAAGCCATATAGGTCTGAAGTAGCCAGGTAATTCAAACTGGGTTTATACAATCTGTCCTTATAATTTAACCCCTTGAGCCTTCAGTATTATTCTACACAAAGAGTGGTGAGAATGTGGAACTCACTACCATGGGGAGTGGTTGAAGCAAATAGTATAGATGCATTTAAGGGGACGCTGGACAAGCATAAGAGGGAGAAGGGAATAGAGGGCTATGCTGATAGATTTAGATGAGGACAGACGAGAGGAGGCTCGAGTGGAGCATAAACGCTGGCATGGACTGGTTGGGCCGAATGGCCGGTTTGTATTTTCCAACAGTCTATTGACTCTGGATCGGTTCCTATGGACTGGAGGGTAACTAATGTAACACCACTTTTTAAGAAAGGAGGAAGAGAGAAAACGGGGAGTTATAGATCGGTTAGCCTGACATCAGTAGTGGGGAAAATGTTGGAATCAATTATTAAAGATGAAATAGCAGCACATTTGGAAAGCAGTGACGGGATCGGTCCAAGTCAGCATGGATTTATGAAAGGGAAATCATGCTTGACAAATCTTCCAGAATTTTTTGAGGATGTAATTGGTAGAGTGGACAAGGAAGAACCAGTGGATGTGATGTATTTGGACTTTCAAAAGGCTTTTGACAAGGTCCCACACAAGAGATTGGTGTGCAAAATTAAAGCACATGGTATTGGGGGTAATGTACTGACATGGATAGAGAACTGGTTGGCAGACAAGAAGCAGAGAGTTGGGATAAACGGGTCCTTTTCAGAATGGCAGGCAGTGACTAGTGGGGTACCGCAGGTCTCAGTGCTGGGACCCCAGCTATTTACAATATACATTAATGATTTGGATGAGGGAATTGAGTGTAATATCTCCAAGTTTGCAGACGACACTAAGCTGGGTGGTGGTGTCAGCTGTGAGGTGGACGCTAAAAGGCTGCAGGGTGACTTGGACAGGTTAGGTGAGTGGGCAAACGCGTGGCAGATGCAGTATAATGTGGATAAATGTGAGGTTATCCACTTTGGTGGCAAAAACACGAAGACAGAATATTATCTGAATGGCGGAAGATTAGGAAAAGGGGAGACCTGGGTGTCACGGTACATCAGTTATTGAAAGCTGGCATACAGGTACAGCAGGCAGCGAAGAAGACAAATGGTATGTTGGCCTTCATAGCTAGGGAATTTGAGTATAGGAGCAGGGAGGTCTTACTGCAGTTATACAGGGCCTTGGTGAGGCCTCACCTGGAATATTGTGTTCAGTTTTGGTCTCCTAATCTGAGGAAGGACGTTCTTGCTGTTGAGGGAGTGCATTGAAGGTTCACCAGACTGATTCCCGGGATAGCAGGACTGACATATGAGGAGAGACTGGATCAACTGGGCCTGTATTCACTGGAGTTTAGAAGGATGAGAGGGGATCTCATAGAAACATATAAAATTCTGACGGTACTGGACAGGTTAGATGCAGGAAGAATGTTCCCGATGTTGGGGAAGTCCAGCACCAGGGGACATTGTCTAAGGATAAAGGGTAAGCCATTTAGGACTGAGATGAGGAGAAACTTCTTCACTCAGAGAGTTGTTAACCTGTGTAATTCCCTACCACAGAGAGTTGCTGATGCCAGTTCATTGGATATATTCAAGAGAGAGTTAGATATGGCCCTTACGGCTAAAGGGATCAAGGGGTATGGAGAGAAAGCAGGAAAGGGGTACTGAAGTGAATGATCAGCCATGATCTTATTGAATGGTGGTGCAGGCTCGAAGGGCCAAATGGCCTACTCCTGCACCTATTTTCTATGTTTCTATGTATCATGCATCAGATGTAATCCTATGTAAAAAGCCACTGAGCTCCTCCCCATGACATTTTTAGGTTCTCTTGAACTGCCGGTATTTTCCCACTCTTTTCTCCATTGAAAACAGATAAAGTACTTATTTAACAAGTCTGTCATTTCCTTATTGCCCATTATAATCTTGCCTACTTCTATTGTTAATGGGCCCATATACCCCTTTACCACTCTAGATTATAAGATCATTTCCTGTTAGCTTTGATATTCCTTGCAAGTTCTTTTTCCATATACCCATCTTGGACATCTTATTTTCCTTGAATTCCTTGGTTTCCTTTTATAGCTCTGTCAGTCCATTGGATTTGCACTTTTTCTTGCAAGAGCAAGCATTTTCTTTTAGCTTGATATGGTTTCTTATCTGGTTTGCGGACTATGGCTGCTGAACTACACAAGCAAAGTCTTTGCCTTGTAGGCGTATAATGGTTTTGTAAATGTCAGGTGGAGAGAGAACGAATCTCATTTGTTGTTTCCTTCAGGATAAAACAGCTCAATCATTGTGTAGTCACATGAAAAATGTTTACTTGGATAGTTACCACGAGGGCACGTGGCATCCATAAAACTGTACTCCAGCAAAAGTCAGAAAATTCAGGAAGAAAAGGCGAGATAATTGACAGAAACTTAGTACTCATTAAACATGAAAACAAGTGCAAAAATAAACCCACCTGTTCTCTGCAGAATCATACTTAAATGTGCAAAGTCCAAATTGAAACAGCAGGAAGTCCATGGAATGCTACAAGAAAACAAGTAATATTTCATTCTTTTGAATGCAGATTCATCATTCTGGTCAGCAACACTTAACAAACGTGGAAGCTTTTTAACATCTTTCTGCTGTCTATAATTAAACAGACAGTCTCAACTCCAGTCCCAGTGAATCCAAGATTCATAATCAAATACTGCCCACAGTTGTGGCACTAATAGGAACTACATGGGCAGTTTCACTCAGAGACATGTAGGAAATGGAAGTGCTATACTGATGCAGTGGGATGGACTGTTTGGAAGTGGGTTTGAACTAAATTGTCATAGCAGTGCGGGTGGACTTCACTTCCCAGAACTGATCTGGGAATGCTGATACTGGGTGGCAAGAGTAAAAAAAAAAAACAGTCCAGTCTCCTGCATCGACATTCCTCAATTTGCTAACCACAAAGGAAAATAAATCTCCTAATGGCCTAGGACAGTATAAATTTAAAAAGCCAAAAGTTCTCGAACAAATGGCATTCAAAAGGTGCAAAGTTAGAACAACTAGGGAAAACTGTACTTTTAAGTTTTACAGTGATAGTGATATGTACAGAAGACAACTCAAGTCGCTGGAGATATATCACCAACGATGTCTCCGCAAGATCCTACAAATCCCCTGGGAGGACAGGCACACCAACATCGGTATCCTCGCCCAGGCTAACATCCCCAGCATTGAAGCACTGCCCACACTCAATCAGCTTCGCTGGGCAGGCCACATAGTTCGCATGCCAGACACGGGACTCCCAAAGCAAGTGCTCTACGGGTAACTCCTTCACGGCAAACGAGCCAAAGGTGGGCAGCGGAAACGTTACAAGGACACCCTCAAAGCCTCCCTGCTAAAGTGCGACATCACCACTGACACTTGGAAGTCCCTGGCCAAAGACTGCCCTAAGTGGAGTCTCAACACCGAGAGCGTGCAGAAATCAAGCGCAGGCAGCGGAAAGAGCGTGCGCAAACCAGTCCCACCCATCCCTTCCCTCAACGACTATCTGTCCCACCTGTGACAGAGTCTATTGCTCTCGTATTGGACTGTTCAGCCACCAAAGAACTCACTTCAGGAATGGAAGCAAGTCTTCCTCGATTCCGAGGGACTGCCTATGATGATGATGATGATGATCCCATTCTGGCTTGTGAACATCACAAACAGAATTGTGTGTAAATTTTAGCGCACCATCACATCACCCAGTGAGAGGCAACCCTTAGTTACCACCGACTTGTGTATCAATGATCTAATCACTTGCACAGTTAACTCCCCACCAGCCATTTATCACAATAGAAACTTGGATGGGAAAAGTAGTATTGTGCATTATAATAGGACTAGTTCCAGGGGACAAATTAAGAAGTTGGAGATCTTTAGCTAGTTTTAGGCTTGCATGTATGCAGTCAGGGAACATTCCCTTCCTACATTTGTAATGTAGTCCCCCATCTGAGTTATTCTACACAAGCACAAAAAGTATAATATACTAGAGTCAGGACTCGCAACAAAAAGGTGATGATCAGCAGTCTGTGCACTTACTACCTCTACAAATCATCAAGATTACAGAACCGTAAAGGGAAGTAGAAATGGAACATCAGACAGTTGGAGGTTATCTTATTCCACTGGACAACATGGAAGCTAACAATGTCTTCCAAATTTAAAAAAGAGTATTTCACAAATTTTAAGAGAGCACACAAACAAGTAGCAGCGCACAAGAGATTCGAAACCTTTGATGTCTTGCAACTACACTCCACTTGCCTGGATGTGTGCAGCTCCAAAAACACAAGAAGCTCGGCACCATCCAGGACATAGCAGCCCGCTTGATTGGCACCCCATCCACCACCTTAAAACATTCACTCCCTCCATCACCGGCGTACAGTGGCTGCAGTGTGTACCATCTACAAGATGCAATGCAGCAACTCGCTAGCACCTCCAAATCCAGTGACCTCTACCACCTAATAGGACAAGGGAAGCAGACACATAGGAACACCATCACCTGCAAGTTCCCCTCCAAGTTGCCCACCATCGTGACTTGGAAATACATTGTCGTTCCTTCATAGTCGTCGAGTCAAAATCCTGGAACTCCCTCCCCAACAGCAGTGTGGGAGTACCTTCACCACAAGGACTGCAGCGGTTCAAGCAGTTAGCTCATCACCACCTACTCAAGGGCAATTAGAGATGGGCAATAAATGCTGGTCTTGCCAACAACGCCCACATCCCAGGAACGAATAAAAAAAAGCTACTGTGGAACTTGCATCACAACAATGACAACGCATTAGAACATGAATATTGTTGGGATAAAGAGTGCTGTGGGTGTTACTCAACCATTAGAAATACTCTTCAACTTCAACCTTCCCCAAACCTCTTTCTTTCCCTGCCCTGACCCCTTAATGTAAAAACATTCCTCCTACTTTAGGGCATCGCAGTACTGTATTTGGTGCCTTTGTAGCTGCTATTATTGGCACTCTTTAAAGAGGAACTCACTTCATGCTCTCCTCCATCCACCAATGCCCATTCCTTCTCTATGCTCAGTTATGAACGAACAAGCCCAGTTTGGCATTTTGCACAACTTGCAGACTTTGACTGCTTCCAACAGTTACAATTTTTAAAATGCTCTGCTTACCTTTTTCAGCTTTTGATATCTTTCTTCTGGTGTGTCCAAGCCATTTGTCAGTGTGCTTACTGAAGGTCCATCACTTATTCCTGAAACGAAAAGAAAGGACATGGTGCAATTTTTAACTAATTACCATCATACAAATGTAAACAGATATGTGAAAATCCCACATTCCTCTCACTTCAGGTTGAAATACGGAACTGCAATGTGCAACACTGAACTACATACACATGCTTCGCTGCAATGATGATTTGTACAAGAACCAATGTTTGCTGAGCCTAATCCACTGCAGGGGGAGAGGGCATGCCGGCAAGAACCAGACTAGTATAGTTTGCATGACTAACTGCAGAAAGGGGAATTCCCCAATGCGTTGCAGTGCTGACTTCCCCAAAAGAACATGGGGCTGAAGGAGCTGTGACGTATCTTAATCCAACTGAGTAATGCCTGGATTGGAGGGATACCAAGCAGTCTGGGAGTAATTCTGGTAATCTCGCAACACAAATTTGCCCCCTTCACAACACTCCTGATCCCTGACCCAACTGAATTCCAAAAACCGACCAAATTGCTTCAGCCTTTGAACCCACATTGCTCCAAACAAAAAAGTACATATATGGCCAAAAATGCAATATTGTACTCCTCCTGAAGCAGATCATAAAAATATACAATAGAATCAAACATTGTGCACATGAATTAAACTTTAATTAGGGGAAAAATAAAATCTGCTGCTCTCAGCCAGGGTCTTACAATTCATTAGCTTAAACTTTACTTCTCATAGCAAAGCAAAGCAACAGCAAAACCTCTGCCCAAACCTGCTCACTATGGCTTCAAACCTACCTCAAATTGCCCCAAGTGCTGCAGATATGACAGCAACTATGGATCCAAGGTTGTTTCCTTCTTATTTTCTCTATATTCTCCTCTCTCTTATTTGCTAGCTTTCATCTCCTTGGATCCCAGTTGCTGGTAAGTATCTTGCTGAAATCACCATTGTAACCAACAATAGAATTCAGGCAAATCCAATGGCTACACTGCAGCATCAACACATACACCTGCAATACACTTCCACCTACAAAATGCTTACCCCAGAGGCTTTTTGCAAACTTCCTCCAACATTTTTGCATACAAGTTAGAGTAAAGGAATGGAAACATAGAAAGTAGGTGCAGAAGTAGCCATTCGGCCCTTCGAGCCTGCACCACCATTCAATATCATGGCTGATTCCTGCATACCCCTTGATCCCTTTAGCCGTAAGGGCCACATCTAACTCCCTTTTGAGTGTATCTAACGAACTGGCCTCAACAACTTTCTGTGGTGGACAATTCCACAGATTCACAATTCTCTGAATGAAGAAGTTTCTCCTCATCTCAGTCCTAAATGGCTTACCTCTTATCCCCAGACTGTGACCCCTGGTTCTGGACTTCCCAACATCGGGAACATTCTTCCTGCATCTAACCTGTCCAATCCTGGTAGAATTTTACATATTTCTATGAGATCCCCTCTCATTCTTCTAAACTCCAGTGAATATAAGCCTAGTCGATCCAGTCTTTCTTCATATGTCAGTCCTGACATCCCAGTGAACCTTCGCTGCACTCCCTCAATAGCAAGAATGTCCTTCCTCAGATTAGGAGACTAAAACTGCACACAATACTCAAGGTGTGATCTCATCAATGCCTTGTGCAACTGCAGTAAGACCTCCCTGTTCCTATACTCAAATCCCCTTAGCTAACATAGGTCCCTTGCAGTTGGATTCAGGTGAATTTATAATGGGGAACAAAGAAATGGCAGACCAATTGAACAAATACTTCGGTTCTGTCTTCACGAAGGAAGACACAAATAACCTTTCGGATGTACTAGAAGACAGTGGGTCTAGTGAGAAGGAAAAACTGAAGGATATCCTTATTAGGCGGGAAATTGCGTTACGGAAATTGATGGGATTGAAGGCTGATAAATCCCCAGGGCCTATTAGTCTGCATCCCAGAGTACATAAGGAAGTGGCCCTAGAAATAGTGGATGCATTGGTGATCATTTTTCAACCGTCTATTGGCTCTGGATCAGTTCCTATGGCCTGGAGGGTAGCTAATGTAACAGCACTTTTTTTAAAAAGGAGTGTGAGAGAGAAAACAGGTAATTATGGACCGGTTAGCCTGACATCAGTAGTGGGGAAAATGTTAGAATCAATCATTAAGGATGAAATAGCAGCGCATTTGGAAAGCAGTGACAGGATCGGTCCAAGTCAGCGTGGATTTATGAAAGGGAAATCATGCTTGACAAATCTTCTGGAATTTTTTGAGCATATAACTAGCAGAGTGGACAAGGGAGAACCAGTGGATGTGGTGCATTTGGACTTTCAAATGGCTTTTGACAAGGTCCCGCACAAGAGATTGGCATGCAAAATCAAAACACATGGTATTGGGGGTAATGTGCTGACGTGGATAGAGAATTGGTTGGCAGACAGGAAGCAGAGAGTCGGGATAAACGGGCCCTTTTCAGAATGGCAGGCAGTGACTAGTGGAGTGCCTCAGGGCTCAGTGCTGGGACCCCAGCTCTTTACAATATACATTATCGATTTAGATGAAGGAATTGAGTGTAATATCTCCAAGTTTGCAGATGACACTAAACTGGGTGGGGGTGTGAGTTGTGAGGAGGATGCTAAGAGGCTGCATGGTGACTTGGACAGGTTAGGTGAGTGGGCAAATGCATGGCAGATGCAGTATAATGTGGATAAATGTGAGGTTATTCATTTTGGGGGCAAAAACACGAAGGCAAATTATCATCTGAATGGCGACAGATTAGGAAAAGAGGAGGTGCAACGAGATCTGGGTGTCATGGTTCATCAATCATTGAAAGTTGGCATGCAGGTACAGCAGGCAGTGAAGAAGGCAAATGGTATGTTGGCCTTCATAGCTGGGGGATTTGAGTATAGGAGCAGGGAGGTCTTACTGCAGTTGTACAGGGCCTTGGTGAGGCCTCACCTGGAATATTGTGTTCAGTTTTGGTCTCCCAATCTGAGGAAGGATGTTCTTGCTATTGAGGGAGTGCAGCGAAGGTTCACCAGACTGATTCCAGGGATGGCTGGACTGACATATGAGGGGAGACTGGATCATCTGGACCTTTATTCACTGGAGTTTAGAAGGATGAGAGGGGAATCTCATAGAAACGTATAAGATTCTGACTGGACTGGACAGGTGAAATGCAGGAAGAATGTTCCCGATGTTGGGGAAGTCCAGAACCAGGGGATATAGTCTTACGATAAGGGGACTGAGATGAGGAGAAACTTCTTCACTCAGAGTTGTTAACCTGTGGAATTCCCTGTTGCAGAGAGTTGTTAGATGTATTCAAGAGGGATTTGGATATGGCCCTACGGCTAAAGAGATCAAGGGGTATGGCGAGAAAGCAGGAAAGGGGTACTGAGGGAATGATCAGCCATGATCTTATTGAATGGCGATGCAGGCTCGAAGGGCCGAATGGCCTACTCCTGCAACTATTTTCTATGTTTCCTGCCTGCTGTACCTGCATGCCAACTTTCAATAACTGATGTACCACGACACCCAGGTCTTGTTGCACCTCCCCTTTTACTAATCTGTCACCATTCAGATAATAATCTGCCTTCCTGTTTTTGCAACCAAAGTGGATAACCTCACACTTATCCACATTATACTGCCTCTGCCATGCATTTTCCCATTCACCTAACCTGTCCAAGTCCCCCCTGCAGCCTCCTAGCATCCTCCTCGCAGCTCGCACTGCAACCCAGCTTAGTGTCATCTGCAAACTTGGAGATATTACATTCAATTCCTTCGTCTAAATCATTAATGTATATTGTAAATAGCTGGGGTCCCAACACTGACCCTTGCTGTACCCCACTAGTCACTGCCATTCTGAAAAGGACCAGTTTATCCCGACTCTCTGCTTCCTGTCTGCCAGCCAGTTCTCTATCCACTTCAATACATTACCCCCAATACCATTTGCCTTAATTTTGCACACTAATCTCTTGTGTGGGACCTTGTCAAAAGCCTTTTGAAAGTCCAAATACACCACATTCACTGGTTCTCCCTTATCCACGCTACTAGTTACGTCCTCAAAAAATTCTAGAAGATTTGTCAAGCATGATTTCCCTTTCATAAATCCATGCTGACTTGGACCGATCCTGTCACTGCTTTCCAAATGCACTGCTATTACATCTTTAATAATTAATTCCAACATTTTCCCCACTACCGATGTCAGGCTAACCGGTCTATAATTCCCTGTTTTCTCTCCCTCCTTTTTTAAAAAAGTGCGGTTACAATGGACCAGTGACTTTGTCCAGATCATCGTCATCTCTGCTCAACAGCGCTTCAGCTGCATGTTAAAACCTGCAGCTACAAATTAAAGTTACAAATAAATAATTTTGAATTTATCTACAGACAGTTTAATCTAATAAAAATAGGAATGTCAGAAAAATTTCAAGTCCTTCAGCCCATATATGTTACTATAGCATCCGATGCCGGTTTAAGGATCTGATTTGAAAATTATTCATTTTCATTCTTCCCAAAACAGATATCTTTCCAAAAAAAATGATGAATGCAAGAGGCTTTACATTACTATGGGTCATTCTATCAATACCTGAAAATTCCCCATCAATTGCTAGAAAATCAGCTTCTTCAATAGCTTCATATATTAGGTTTAGCCGCTCCTTAAAATCTGTTGAAAAACCACAATTATATATTATACAGTATTACAAAGTATTTACGGCACATACAGGCCATTCGGCCAAACAGGTCCATGTCTGTGTTTACGCTCCATACCAGCCTCCTCCAAACCTTCATCTAACCCCATCAACATATCCTTCTATTCCTTTCTCCCTCGTATGCTTATCTAACTTCCCCTTCAATGCATCTATGCTAGTCACCTTAGCGACTCCTTGTGGTAAAAGTTCCACATTCTAACCACTCTCTGGGTAAAGAAGTTTCTCTTGAATTCCCTAATGGATTTATTAGTAATTATCTAATATTTACAGCCCCTAGTTATTGTCTCCTGCCAAGTGGAATCATCTTCTCCACATCTACCCGATCAAACCCTTTCATAATCATAAAGAGTTCAGGTCACCCTCAGCGTTTTCTTTTCCAGATGAAATTAATTATTCTTCTAACAATTAAGATAACACCCTATTTCAATTTTTTTTTTTTTAAAGTGTCTTTGAATTGTACTATACAGTATTTTTTATTCGATTGGGCATCATACATAAGTGAGGGTAACACAGGAAACTCATCAGTTAAAAGGGAACAGTCTATTCTTTACAAATGGCAGTATACCCTTTAAAAGATAATTAACAAGTCATAACCACCTCCAATCACCAACTCTGCACTACTTTCCAAAAGTCATCAGTAAGTTTATTTGGCATTACATTAGCTGGCACAGCATTGCAAATCTTAGCTGCACAATGAGAATAAGCACCAAACAAATGGAACAATCAGATCAATTGCTGGCTCAACCTGTTACAGGGCACCTTGCTAAGTTTTCAGTACCATTAACAGCACATGAATGGCCAACTCATGTTCTGTCAAGCTGCTCCCAATATCAACAGAATATTTCAAGTAAAGTAGAGCCCCAAGAACATCATACCAATTTGATCAAAGAAAGCTGGGAATTTGATCTCATCATTTTAACAATATGCCAGGGGAAAGAAAAAATAAAACTTGACTCCAATTTACCAGATCAGTCCCAACCTGCTCATTTTTACCATAATATTATGCTTGGAAAAAAAAAAGCAATTGAGTAAACGTTAAGGTGTCAGCCGGGTTGGTAGCATTCTTATCTCTGAAACAGATGGTCGTGGGTTTAAGTCCTACTCCAGGGACTGGAGCACACACTAGTGGATTACTGAGAGAATACTAAAGAAAAAAAAAGTCTTGCATTTATATAGCACCATTCAAGACCATCAGACATCTCAAAGTGTTTTAGCGCCAATGAAGTACCTTTAGCATGTGATCTCTATTGTAATGTGGGAAATGCGGCAACCAATTTGCACACAGCAAGCTCCCACAAAGAGCAATGTGATAATGACCAGATAATCCATTTTTTGTTATGTTGGTTGAGGGATAAATATTGGCCAGGACACTGGAGATAATTCCCACGCTCTTCTTCGAAATAGTGCCATAGCATCTTTTACTTCCACCTGGGAAAGCAGACAGGGCCTTGGCTTAACATCTCATTCGAAAGACAGCAGCTCTGAAAGGGCAGCACTCCCTCAGTACTGCACTGGAGTGTTAGCCTAGATTTTTGTGCTCAAGTCCCTAGAGTGGGACTTGAACCCACAACCTTCTGACTCAGATGCGAGAGTGCTACGCACTGAGCTACAGCTGACACAATGCTGCACTGTCAGAGGTGCCATCTTTCTGACAAAACATTAAACCGAGGTCCTGTCTGTCCTCTCAGGTGGACGTAAAAGACTCCACGGCACTATTTCAAAGAGTAGGGGAGTTCTCCCCAGTGTCTTGGCCAATATTTGTCCCTCAACCAACATACAGATTATCCAGTCATTATCTCCTTGTTGTTTGTGGGACCTTGCTGTGCACAAATCAGCTGCCATATTTCCAACATTACAACAATGAGTACACTTAATATTGTCTGTAAAGCACTTTAGGCCATCCTGAGATTATCAAAGATGCTATATAAATGCATGTCTTTCTTTCACACTGAACCCCATTCACCTTTTCATTTCATGTGTTAAAGCCATTTCTTCCTTTCTTACTCAACATACATTGAATTAAAAAGGGTTTAGCCTTCTCAAAAATGAGGGTCAGCATTATACTTTTCATAGCACAGAAAAACACTGAACATGGGTGAGGGTTACACAGTACACAGCAGTGGAACAAAACTCAGAAAAGCTGCTATATTGAAAGATGGCACAGCAGTACTTTTGACTTAATAAACTTAAGATTCCATGTTTTCAAAAACCATCCAAAAATGTTTTGAAACATAGAAACACAGAAAATAGGTGCAGGAGTAGGCCATTCGGCCCTTCGAGCCTGCACCACCATTCAATAAGATCATAGCTGATCATTCCCTCAGTACCCCTTTCTCGCTTTCTCTCCATACCCCTTGATCCTCTTAACCATAAGGGCCATATCTAACTCCCTCTTGAATATATCCAATGAACTGGCATCAACAACTCTCTGCGGCAGGGAATTCCACAGGCCAACAACTCTCTGAGTGAAGAAGTTTCTCCTCATCTCAGTCCTAAATGGCCTACCCCTTATCCTAAGACTATGTCCCCTGGTTCTGGACTTCCCCAACATCGAGAACATTCTTCCTGCATCTAACCTGTCCAGTCCTGTCAGAATCTTAGATGTTTCTATGAGATCCCCTCTCATCCTTCTAAACACCAGTGAATAAAGGCCCAGTTGATCCAGTCTCTCCTTATACGACAGCCCAGCCATCCCTGGAATCAGTCTGGTGAACCTTCGCTGCACTCCCTCAATAGCAAGAATGTCCTTCCTCAGATTAGCAGACCAAAACTAAACACAATATTCCAGGTGAGGCCTCACCAAGGCCCTGTACAACTGCTGCAAGACCTCCCTGCTCCTATACTCAAATCCCCTAGCTGTGAAGGCCAACATATCATTTGCCTTCTTCACCACCTGCTGTACCTGCATGCCAACTTTCAATGACTGATGAACCATGACACCCAGGTCTCGTTGCACCTCCCCTTTTCCTAATCTGCCACCATTCAGATAATATTCTGCCTTCCACTTTTTGCCACCAAAGTGGATAGCCTCACATTTATCCACATTATACTGCATCTGCCCACTCACCTAACAATTATTCACAGTAGAAATATTAAACATTCTACATGCACATTTCAATAAAACAAACTATCACAAGAAAAACTCAGAATCCTTGGAAAGGGCACAGAGAAGACATTACCTGATTAATTATATTACAGATTTTCCTACATTACAACAGTGAATAGATTTCAAAAATTACTTAAGGGGCTGTAAAGTGCTTCGGGACAGCCTGAGGCTATGAAAGATGCTACATAAATGCAAGTCTTTCTTTTTCAGTAGGAATAAAGATGTAATGAAGCTTTAAGCCAGTACCAACAATCGTCCTTTGTATAGTCGTATTAAAGGGACATAAAATGATCTCTTATAATTACTATCCAGTTGATCTGAAGATGATGGAAACGTTTAATAAAAAATGTGCCACTTGCTCTTTGCAGTATTTTATTTCATCGTGATTTTACTGGGCAAAACTAGTTTCACAAGCAGCATGCAGATGTGCTGCAGGTTATTGCACCGAGCCCTGTGAATGGGTTCCGCTCCGCAGCCCCCGCGCCCAACACACTGGTTACTGGGAGCCGGACCTGCCGTGCATTCATCCAACACTTTACCCCGCTAACCCGGGCCTTCGCCGAGAATGAAGCGGCAGCTCCATAATGGCCCAGCGTCCGGGCTTCAATCCATCCCGCCATCACCGCCCTTGTGGGCCCGCTACCGGTGCTTCACGAGGAGTCAGGCTCGCCTCTCGCACACTTACTCTGCCGGGTGATCTCCATGGTTGCAAAGCCCGGGCCCAGACAAACCCTCCGCACCGGAACAGCACCGCCACCTTCAACCTTTGCACTTTAACCCTCGATTCACACTCACTTCCGGTGAACACAACAAACAGGTGGTTATTATCACTCAACTGGAACTCAGCCACCAGCATCACTCACACTGAATATTGCTCATCAAGATTAAAGTCCAGGCACACACATACACACTAGATGTAATATTATTATTTAATTTTAGACTCCATCCCTCTCCTTATCATCTATCTGAGGCTAATCATCATCATCATCATAGGCAGTCCCTTGAAATCAAAGAAGACTTGCTGCCACTCTCAAAGTGAGTTCTCAGGGGGCTGAACAATCCAATACGGGAATTACAGTCTGTCACAGATCGGACAGTCGTTGAAGGAAAGCGTGGGTGGGACATCTGGTTTGCCGCACGCTCCTTCCACTGCCTGCGCATGTTTTCTGAGGTGCTCAGCGTCCTCCCGGATGCTCTTCCTCCACTTAGGGCGGTCTTTGGCCAGGGATTCCCAGGTGTCGGTGGGGATGTTGCACTTTATTAAGGAGGCTTTGAGGGTGTCCTTGAAAAGTTTCCTCTGTCCACCTGGGGATTGCTTGCCGTGTAGGAGTTTCGAGTAGAGCGCTTGCTTTGGGAGTTTTGTGTCAGGCATGCGGACAATGTGGCCGGCCCAACGGAGCTGGTCGAGTGTGGTCAGTGCTTCAATGCTGGGGATGTTGGCCTGATCAAGAACACTGATGTTAGTGCGTCTATCCTTTCAGGAGATTTGTGGAGACATCATTGGCAGTATTTCTCCAGCGATTTGAGGTGTCTACTGTATGTGGTCCATGTCTTTGAGCCATACAGGAGGGTGGGTATTACTACAGCCCTGTAGACCGTAAGCTTGGTGCCAGATTTGAGGGCCTGGTCATCGAACACTCTCTTCCTCGGGCGACCGAAAGCTGCTGGTGGCGGTGTTGGACCTCGTCATTGATGTCTGCCCTTGCTGATATTAGGCTCACAAGGTATGGAAAGTGGTCCACATTGTCCAAGGGCCGCGCTGTGGATTTTGATGACCGGTGGTGGGGGGGGGGGTGGGGTGGCAGTGCTGTGTGGCAGGGTCAGGTTGGTGGGGGACTTTCTGTTCGCAAAGCTTCTAAATCAGCCTGTTAGCAACCTAGGTGTTACATTTGACCCTGAAGTGAGCTTCCGGCCACATAACGGCGGCATAACTAAAAGTGCCTATTTCCACCTCCATAACATTGTCCGCCCCGGCCTCTGCCCCTGCCTCAGCTCATCTGCTGCTGAAACCCTCATCCATGCTTTTGTTACCTCTAGACTTGACTACTCCAACACGCTGCTGGCTGGCCTCCCACATTCTACGCTACGTAAATTTGAGGTCATCCAAAACTTGGCAGCCCGTGTCCTAAATTGCACCGTCCCGATTCGCCATCATCTCTGTGTTCGCTGACTTAAGTTGGCTCCTGGTTAAGTAACGCCTCGATTTCAAAATTCTCATCCTTGTTTACAATTCTCTCCATGGTCTCATCCCTCCCTATCTCTGTAATTTCTTTCAACTTCACAATCCCATGAGATGTCTGCGCTCTTCACATTCTGCCCCTTGAGCATCCCTGATTATAACTGCTCAACCATTGGTGGCTGTGCCTTCAGCCGCCTGGGCCCCAAGCTCTGGGACTCCCTCCCTAAACCTCTCTGCCGCTCTACCTCTCTTTCCTCCTTTAAGACCCGCCTTAAAACCTACCTCTGACCAAGCTTTTGGTCATCTGCCGTAATTTCTTCAAATGTGGCTCGGTGTCAAATTTATCTGTTTTGTTTTATAACACTGCTGTGAAGCGCTTTGGGACATTTTACTATGTTAAAGGCGCTGTATAAATAAAAGCTGTTGTTGTTTCCTTTGTTTTACGGTTTAGTTCATTATTAGGTGTGCTCCTCTAAAAGGGGCCACTTTTGTTAGATTTATTTTGATGACAGCCCAGTGTCTCCCTACGGTTTTATTAAACTTCCTGCTCTCTCGACCCTATCCCCACTAAATTACTGACCACCCAACTTCCCTTCCTGGCCCCCATGCTAGCTGATATTGTAAATGCTTCCCTCAGGTACTGTCCCCCTCCCTTTCAAATCCATCGTCATCACTCCCCTCCTCAAAAAGCCCACCTTTGACCTTTCTGTCCTTGCAAACTACTGCCCTGTAAATTATTGCGCCTGCATTTAGAATGACTGCCAATGTAAACCCATCACATTGTAAATACATCCTCCTGCCAGTGATGGTGCTGTCATGCTCCAGCCTTGTGTCTCCCAGCTCCTCAGCCTGTATTTCAGAAAAACTCCTGTGCTGTATCCAACTCTATCAGCTTCCCAAATTGCTGTAAGGTTTGTCAAAATATATAAAAATAAGTTCAGAACGTAGGATATTAAAATAGAGTCTGCACTATGTCTGCACCATGGTTCAATTATCCTGTAAGCCTCTTTCACCTGAATACTATACTTGGTCTTCACACCCTATGTACAATGCCACAGTAAACTGATCAGTCAGCATTGAAAATCTGTGCAGCTCATGTAAAATAGGACTTAGTATAATAGGATTTTGGGGGCTTTTGAACAATGAGTGTTTTTTATGAATTACCTTGAAATTGACAAATATATACTAATTTTGCATAATCTGGTATGTTGTGTATGCAATAACTGTTAGACTGGGTACTGTTTAACTCCAAGAGGTATGACCTTGGCTCTGCTTTATTAAGGCCCAAAGTGACTAATATACAAAATGGCTGGCCTTTTATACTTGGGCTGCACACATGTGCATGCAGCCCAATGGCCTCCAGCAGTGACACCATCTAGTGGCTAGTGCTCCCAAAAGTACATACATGACAATACCCTCCTCTGAGATATTAACAGTCTTTTACAAATTGAGACGGTCTGGTGTTTTACGCTCCCGGGTTGACCTCCAGCCTTGGGGGAGTGTTCAGATTCTGTTGTGACTGGTGGCTGCGTGGCTGACCTGGTGGGAGTGACAATGTCAGGGATTGAAAGTCCATTTTCATTGAACATATCAGTGATTGAAAGTCCCGATTCACTGATGACCACTGAGTCCTCTGATGACTGAGGGTAGGTTGGTTGGTCGTTGATTGTCTCTTCCTCCGAGTTTCTGTTCCGGTTCATCTGTGTGCCACAGCTTTGTCTGATCCATATGCTTCCTGCATGTTTGCCCATTTTTGAGCTTGACAATAAATACTCTGTTGCCGTCCTTGGCCATGACAGTACCAGCGATCCACTTGGGACCCTGACCATAATTCAGAACATATACAGGATCATTTACAGAAATATCGCGTGACTCAGCTGCACGATCGTGATACCCTTGCTGACTTTGTCTTCTATATTCAACATGATTATTCAAGTCAGGGTGTACAAGAGATAGCTTGGTCCTCAGACCTCTCTTCATTATTAGTTCAGCAGGCGAGACCTCGGTAAGTGTGGTCTTGTCCAGTAACTCCGCAGTATGCATGACAGGCGGGTCTGCAGGGACCCTTGAGTTACTTGCTTCATACTCTGCTTTATAATTTGGACAGCACGTTCTGCTTGCCCATTGGATGCAGGTTTGAACGCTGCTGACCTTACATGTTTGATACCATTGAATTTCATGAACTCTTGAAACTCCTGACTGGTAAAGCACGATCCGTTGTTGGTAACAACGATGTCATGCAGATCATGTGTCACGAACATGACACTGAGATTCTCAATGTAGCTGTAGATAGAAACATAGAAACATAGAAAATAGGTGCAGGAGTAGGCCATTCGGCCCTTCTAGCCTGCACCGCCATTCAATGAGTTCATGGCTGAACATTCAACTTCAGTACCCCATTCCTGCTTTCTCGCCATACCCCTTGATCCCCCTAGCAGTAAGGACCTCATCTAACTCCTTTTTGAATATATTTAGTGAATTGGCCTCAACAACTTTCTGTGGTAGAGAATTCCACAGGTTCACCACTCTCTGGGTGAAGAAGTTCCTCCGCATCTCGGTCCTAAATGGCTTACCCCTTATCCTTAGACTGTGACCCCTGGTTCTGGACTTCCCCAACATTGGGAACATTCTTCCTGCATCTAACCTGTCTAACCCCGTCAGAATTTTATATGTTTCTATGAGGTCCCCTCTCATTCTTCTGAACTCCAGTGAATACAAGCCCAGTTGATCCAGTCTTTCTTGATAGGTCAGTCCCGCCATCCCGGGAATCAGTCTGGTGAACCTTCGCTGCACTCCCTCAATAGCAAGAATGTCCTTCCTCAGGTTAGGAGACCAAAACTGTACACAATACTCCAGGTGTGGCCTCACCAATGCCCTGTACAACTGTAGCAACACCTCCCTGCCCCTGTACTCAAATCCCCTTGCTATGAAGGCCAACATGCCATTTGCTTTCTTAACCGCCTGCTGCACCTGCATGCCAACCTTCAATGACTGATGTACCATGACACCCAGGTCTCTTTGCACCTCCCCTTTTCCTAATCTGTCACCATTCAGATAATAGTCTGTCTCTCTGTTTTTACCACCAAAGTGGATAACCTCACATTTATCCACATTATACTTCATCTGCCATGCATTTGCCCACTCACCTAACCTATCCAAGTCGCTCTGCAGCCTCACAGCATCCTCCTCGCAGCTCACACTGCCACCCAACTTAGTGTCATCCGCAAATTTGGAGATACTACATTTAATCCCCTCATCTAAATCATTAATGTACAGTGTAAACAGCTGGGGCCCCAGCACAGAACCTTGCGGTACCCCACTAGTCACTGCCTGCCATTCTGAAAAGTACCCATTTACTCCTACTCTTTGCTTCCTGTCTGACAACCAGTTCTCAATCCATGTCAGTACACTACCCCCAATCCCATGTGCTCTAACTTTGCACATCAATCTCTTGTGTGGGACCTTGTCGAACGCCTTCTGAAAGTCCAAATATACCACATCAACTGGTTCTCCCTTATCCACTCTACTGGAAACATCCTCAAAAAATTCCAGAAGATTTGTCAAGCATGATTTCCCTTTCACAAATCCATGCTGACTTGGACCTATCATGTCACCTCTTTCCAAATGCACTGCTATGACATCCTTAATAATTGATTCCATCATTTTACCCACTACCGATGTCAGGCTGACCGGTCTATAATTCCCTGTTTTCTCTCTCCCTCCTTTTTTAAAAAGTGGGGTTACATTGGCTACCCTCCACTCCATAGGAACTGATCCAGAGTCAATGGAATGTTGGAAAATGACTGTCAACGCATCCACTATTTCCAAGGCCACCTCCTTAAGTACTCTGGGATGCAGTCCATCAGGCCCTGGGGATTTATCGGCCTTCAATCCCATCAATTTCCCCAACACAATTTCCCGGCTAATAAGGATTTCCCTCAGTTCCTCCTCCTTACTAGACCCCCCGACCCCTTTTATAACCGGAAGGTTGTTCGTGTCCTCCTTCGTGAATACCGAACCAAAGTACTTGTTCAATTGGTCCGCCATTTCTTTGTTCCCCGTTATGACTTCCCCTGATTCTGACTGCAGGGGACCTACATTTGTCTTTACTAACCTTTTTCTCTTTACATATCTATAGAAACTTTTGCAATCCGTCTTAATGTTCCCTGCAAGCTTCTTCTCATACTCCATTTTCCCTGCCCTAATCAAACCCTTTGTCCTCCTCTGCTGAGTTCTAAATTTCTCCCAGTCCCCAGGTTCGCTGCTATTTCTGGCCAATTTGTATGCCACTTCCTTGGCTTTAATACTATCCCTGATTTCCCTTGATAGCCACGGTTGAGCCACCTTCCCTTTTTTATTTCTATGCCAGACAGGAATGTACAATTGTTGTAGTTCATCCATGCGGTCTCTAAATGTCTGCCATTGCCCATCCACAGTCAACCCCTTAAGTATCATTCGCCAATCCATCTCAGCCAATTCACGCCTCATACCTTCAAAGTTAGCCTTCTTTAAGTTCTGGACCATGGTCTCTGAATTAACTGTTTCATTCTCCATCCTAATGCAGAATTCCACCATATTATGGTCACTCTTCCCCAAGGGGCCTCGCACAACGAGATTGCTAATTAATCCTTTCTCATTACATAACACCCAGTCTAAGATGGCCTCCCCCCTAGTTGGTTCCTCGACATATTGGTCTAAAAAACCATCCCTTATGCACTCCAGAAAATCCTCCTCCACCGTATTGCTTCCAGTTTGGTTAGCCCAATCTATGTGCATATTAAAGTCACCCATTATAACTGCTGCACCTTTATTGCACGCACCCCTAATTTCCTGTTTGATGCCCTCCCCAACATCACTACTACTGTTTGGAGGTCTGTACACAACTCCCACTAACGTTTTTTGCCCTTTGGTGTTCTGCAGCTCTACCCATATAGATTCCACATCATCCAAGCTAATGTCCTTCCTAACTATTGCCTTAATCTCCTCCTTAACCAGCAATGCTACCCCACCTCCTTTTCCTTTTATTCTATCCTTCCTGAATGTTGAATACCCCTGGATGTTGAGTTCCCAGCCCTGCTCATCCTGGAGCCACGTCTCCGTAATCCCAATCACATCATATTTGTTAACATCTATTTGCACAGTTAATTCATCCACCTTATTGCGGATACTCCTTGCATTAAGACACAAAGCCTTTAGGCTTGTTTTTTTAACACCCTCTGCCCTTTTAGAATTTTGCTGTACAATGGCCCTTTTTGTTCTTTGCCTTGGGTTTCTCTGCCCTCCACTTTTCCTCATCTCCTTTCTGTCTTTTGTTTTTGCCTCCTTTTTGTTTCCCTCTATCTCCCTGCATTGGTTCCCATCCCCCTGCCATATTAGTTTAGCTCCTCCCCAACAGCACTAGCAAACACTCCCCCGAGGACATTGGTTCCGATTCTGCCCAGGTGCAGACCGTCCGGATTGTACTGGTCCCACCTCCCCCAGAACCGGTTCCAATGCCCCAGGAATTTGAATCCCTCCCTGCTGCACCATTGCTCAAGCCACGTATTCATCTGAGCTATCCTGCGATTCCTACTCTGACTAGCACGTGGCACTGGTAGCAATCCCGAGATTACTACTTTTGAGGTCCTACTTTTTAATTTAGCTCCTAGCTCCTTAAATTCATTTCGTAGGAACTCATCCCTTTTTTTACCTATGTCATTGGTACCAACGTGCACCACGACAACTGGCTGTTCTCCCTCCCTTTTTAGAATGTCCTGCACCCGCTCCGAGACATCCTTGACCCTTGCACCAGGGAGGCAACATACCATCCTGGAGTCTCGGTTGCGGCCGCAGAAACGCCTATCTATTCCCCTTACAATTGAATCCCCTATCACTATCGCTCGCCCACTCTTTTTCCTGCCCTCCTGTGCAACAGAGCCAGCCACGGTGCCATGAACTTGGCTGCTGCTGCCCACTCCTGATGAGTCATCCCCCTCAACAGCACTCAAAGCAGATGGGCTGGATGACATGATTATACACTCTATCCACTTCGACTATGCATCCACCACAACTAAAGGGACCTGCAAAGTCTATGTGGATCCTGGACCATGGTTTCGACGGTCACAACCACAGACTCAGCAGCGATTCCGCTGGTGCTTTGCTGAGCTGCATGCAAGTGTTGCACTGATGCACACATGATTCCAGCTCAGAGTCAATTCCAGCATCCCTTGGGAGCACTGTATATAAGCCGGCCCCTAAGGCCTGTTCCTCACTCTGGAGTGTCTTAATAAAGACTGAGGTCACTGTTACTTTAACCTCCCTGTGTGCAGTCTCATCTGTGTTAGGAACACGACAACTGGCGACGAGTATACAAATCCAACGCAAAGATGCAGAAAACTGTGGGCATCCTGCAGAAGTTCTCGGAGGGTGAGGACTGGGAAGTCTATGTCGAACGGCTAGACCAGTACTTTGTAGCCAACGAGCTGGATGGAGAAAGAAGCGCTGCAAAAAGGAGAGCGGTCCTCCTCACGGTCTGCGGGGCACCGACCTACAGCCTCATGAAGAATCTTCTGGCTCCGATGAAACCCACAGATAAGTCAAATGAGGAGCTGTGTACACTGATTCGGGAGCATCTTAACCCGAGGGAGAGCGTGCTGATAGCGAGGTATCGGTTCTACACGTGCCAGCGATCTGAAGGTCAGGAAGTGGCGAGCTATGTCGCCGAGCTAAGGCAACTTGCAGGACAATGTGAGTTTGATGGCTACCTGGAGCAAATGCTCAGAGACTTTTTTGCACTGGGCAAAGGCCACGAGACCATCCTACGAAAACTTTCGACTGTAGAGACACCGACCCTCAGTAAAGCCATTGCAATAGCACAGGCGTTTATGTCCACCAGTGATAACACCAAACAAATCTCTCAGCACACAAGTGCTAGCAATGTTCATAAATTAACGGGAACTGTGAGCAGAAATGTACAGGGCAAAAACCACGAATCTGCAACTGCCAGCAGGCCTCAGGTGACCCAGATGACTCAGAGTCCACAACAAAGGATGAATACAAGACAATTCACACCTCGTTGGCGTTGTGGAGGCTTCCATTCAGCCTATTCATGCCACTTCAAAGGGTATGTTTGCAAGAGCTGTGGAACAATGGGGCACCTCCAACAAGCTTGCAGACGAGCTGCAAGCTCTGCAAAACCTGCTAACCACCACGTGGCAGAGGAAGATCGGTCCATGGTGGATCAAAGCAATTTCGAGCCTCAGAGAGAGGAGGCAGATGCTGAAATACACAAGGAAATGTCCACCTATAATGCTAAATGTAAAATTGAATGGCTTACCCGTAGCCATGGAATTGGACACTGGCGCCAGCCAATCCATCATGAGTAAAAAGATGTTTGAGAGACTGTGGTGCAACAAGGCACTCAGACCAGACCTGAGCCCCCATCCACACGAAACTGAGAACATACACCAAAGAGCTTATCACTGTCCTGGGCAGTGCCATGGTCAAGGTCACCTACGAGGGCATGGTGCACGAACTGCCACTCTGGATTGTCCCGGGCGATGGCCCCACACTGCTTGGAAGGAGCTAGCTGGCCAAAATCCGCTGGAACTGGGATGACATCCGAGCGCGTCACATGTCGATGAGGCCTCATGTACCCAGGTTCTTAAAAAATTTCCTTCCCTTTTTGAGCCAGGCATTGGAAACTTTTCCGGGGCAAAGGTGCGGATCCACTTGGTCCCAGAGGCACGACCCATTCACCACAAGGCACGAGCGGTATCTCACATGATGAGGGAGAGATTGGAAATCGAGCTGGACAGGCTGCAACGCGAGGGCATCATCTCCCCAGTGGAATTCAGCGAGTGGGCCAACCCGATTGTTCCAGTACTCAAAAGTGATGGCATGGGCAGGATTGCGGCGATTATAAAGTAACTATTAATCGTTTCTCGCTACAGGACCAATACCCGCTACCGAAGGCAGACGACCTATTTGCGACGCTGGCAGGAGGCAAGACGTTCACCAAGCTCGACCTGACTTCGGCCTACATGATGCAGGAGCTGGAGGAGTCTTCGAAGGGCCTCACCTGCATCAACACGCACAAGGGACTGTTCATCTACAACAGATGCCCGTTTGGAATTCGTTCGGCTGCAGCGATCTTCCAGAGAAACATGGAGAGCCTACTCAAGTCGGTACCACGCACGGTGGTTTTTCAGGACAACATATTGGTCACGGGTCGGGACACCGTCGTGCACCTACAAAACCTGGAGGAGGTCCTCCAGCGACTGGATCGCGTAGGGTTGCGGCTGAAGAGGTCGAAATGCATCTTCATGGCAACAGAAGTGGAGTTTTTGGGGAGAAAGATCGCGGCGGACGGCATTCGGCCCACAGACGCCAAGACAGAGGCTATCAGGTACGCACCCAGGCCACAGAATGTCACGGAGCTGCAGTCGTTCCTGGGACTCCTCAACTATTTTGGTAACTTCCTATCGGGGTTAAGCACCCTCTTAGAGCTCGTACATGTATAATTGCGTAAAGGTGAGAACTGGGTATGGGAAAAAAAACAACTAATTGCTTTTGAGAAAGCCAGAAACATTTTATGCTCCAACAAGCTGCTTGTGTTGTATAACCCGTGTAAAAGACTTGTGCTAGCATGTGATGCATCGTCGTACGGAGTCGGGTGTGTATTACAACAAGCTAACGTTGCAGGGAAGTTGCAACCTGTCGGCTATGTCTCCAGGAGATTGTCTAAGGCCAAGAGGACCTACAGCATGATTGCAAAAGAGGCATTAGCGTGTGTGTTTGGGGTAAAGAAAATGCATCAGTAACTGTTTGGCCTCAAATTTGAGCTGGAAACCGATCACAAGCCCCTCATATCCCTGTTCGCTGAAAACAAGGTGATAAATACTCATGCCTCAGCCCGCATACAAAGGTGGGCACTCGCGCTATCAGCGTATAACTACCATCCGCCACAGGCCAGGCACCGAGAACTGTGCGGATGCTCTCAGTCAGCTACCATTGCCCACCACTGGGGTGGAAATGGCGCAGCCTGCAAACTTGTTGATGGTGGCACAGCCCGCAGACTTGTTGATGGTCATGGAAACATTTGAAAATGATAAATCACCCATCATGGCCCTCCAGATTAGGACTTGGACCAGCCAAGATCCTCTGCTGCCCTAGTAAAAAACTGTGTACTGCATGGGAGCTGGGCCAGCATCCCCGTTGAAATGCAAGAGCTAATCAAGCCGTTCCAGCGGCAAAAGGACGAGCTGTCCATTCAGGCAGACTGCCTGTTGTGGGGTAACCGCGTAGTGCTACCCAAAAAGGGCAGGGAGACGTTCATCTCGGATCTCCACAGCACACACCCGGGTATAGTAATGATGAAAGTGATAGTCAGATCCCACGTGTGGTGGCGCGATATCGACTCTGACTTCGAGTCCTGTGTACGGCAATGCAGCGTCTGTGCTCAGTTGAGCAATGCGCCCAGAGAGGCACCACTAAGTTTGTGGTCCTGTCCCTCCAGACCATGGTCAAGGATCCATGTCGACTATGCAGGCCCGTTTCTCGGTAAAATGTTCCTGGTGGTGGTGAATGCTTTTTCAAAATGGATTGAAGGTGAAATAATGTCGGGAAGCACCACCACCGCCACCATTGAAAGCCTGAGGGCCATGTTTGCCACCCACGGCCTGCCTGACATACTGGTCAGTGACAACGGCCCATGTTTCACCAGTGCCGAATTTAAAGAATTCATGACCCGCAATGGGATCAAACATGTCAGCTCGGCCCCGTTTAAACCAGCCTCCAATGGCAGGCAGAGCGGGCAGTACAAACAATCAAACATAGCCTCAAACGAATCACAGAAGGCCTCCAAACCCACATGTCCCGAGTACTGCTCAGCTACCACATGAGACCCCACTCGCTCACAGGGGTGCCCCCGGCTGAGCTACTCTTGAAAAGGACACTTAAAACCAGACTGTCGCTGATTCACCCCAACCTGCATGATCAGGTAGAGAGCAGGCGGCAGCAACAAAATGTAAACGATGGTCGCACCACTGTGTCACAGGAAATTGATCTGAATGACCCTGTGTATGTGCTAAACTATGGACATGGTCCCAAGTGGATCGCGGGCACGGTGATAGCTAAAGAAGGGAGTAGGGTGTTTGTCGTCAAACTAGACAATGGACAAATTTGCAGAAAGCACCTGGACCAAACGAGGCTACGGTTCACAGACTGCCCTGAACAACCCACAGCAGACACCACCTTTTTGGAGCCCACAACACACACCCAAAGGATCAACGACACCACCCTGGACCAGGAAATCGAACCCATCACGCTCAACAGCCCAGCAAGGCCAGGCTCACCCAGCAGCCCTGCAGGGCCAACAACACGCCAGCCCAGCGAGGGCACAGCCAACACACCAGAACAGACATTTGTACCGAGGCGGCCCACCAGGAAAAGAAAGGCTCCCGACCGCCTCACCTTGTAAATAGTTTTCACTTTGACTTTGGAGGGGGGGGAGTGATGTTGTGTATCTGTAAAGCATGCACTCCCATGTTCTGCCACCAGCGAGTGCATCCCCTGAAGTCCAAAGGGTCCTAGCATCCCTTGGGAGCACTGTATATAAGCCGGCCCCTAAGGCCTGTTCCTCACTCTGGAGTGTCTTAATAAAGACTGAGGTCACTGTTGCTTTAACCTCCCTGTGTGCAGTCTCATCTGTGTTAGGAACACAACAGTACTGATGCATCTTTTTAACCCCATACACACAGGCTAGTGCTTCTTTCTCTACCATGTTGTAGGCTCTTTCCGTTTTAAACAAACTTTTTGAAGCATACGCGACTGGTTGAAGTTTACCCGACTCATTAGCTTGTTGGAGTACACAACCAATTCCATATGATGAAGCATCACAGGCCAATACTAAACATTTACATGGGTCATAATGCAGCTTGTTAGAGGAAAGCAGATTAATGGCTTTCTCAAAAGCTCTGTTTTGAGACGCACCACACACCCAGTTGTCGCCTTTTCTTAGCAGCATGTGCAATGGTTCGAATAAGGTGCTCAATTTAGGTAGGAAGTTACCGAAGTGAGTAGATCCAGGAACGAACGCAGCTCCGTCACATTCTGTGGCTTGGGTGCATTCTTGATGGCCTTGGTTTTCACGTCCGTGGGCCTGATGCCATCAGCAGCAATTTTCCTCCCCAGGAATTAGACCTCTGGTGCCATGAAGACGCACTTCGAGCGTTTCAGTCTGAGTCCCACTTTGTCCAGATGATGTAGAACCTCTTCCAGGTTGTTCAGATGTTCCTCAGAGTTATGACCTGTGATCAGGATGTCATCTTGGAACACGACGGTTCTGGGAACGGACTTCAGTAGACTCTCCATGTTCCCCTGAAATATTGCTGCAGCCGAGCGAATTCCAAAAGGGCACCTGTGATAAAGAAACAGTCCTTTATGCGTGGTAATGCATGTAAGTCTCTTCAGCGTCTCGACCAGCTCCTGTGTCATGTAGGCCGACGTCAAGTCTAATTTGGTGAACGACTTCCCCCCCCGGCTAGCATTGTAAACAAGTCATCAGTCTTCGGTAATGGGTACTAATCCTGTTTCAAAACCCTGTTGATCGTAGCCTTGTAGTCTCCACAGATTCTGACTGTGCCATCACTTTTCAGCACAGGAACAATGGGGCTGGCCCATTCATTAAATTCAATCGGTGATATGATCCCTTCACGCTGGAGTCTGTCCAGTCGATTTGGACCTTCTCCCTCATCATATACAGAACTGCCCGAGCTTTATGATGGACTGGTTTTGCATCCGAGACCACGTCGATCTGCACCTTGGCTCCCGTAAAGTTGCCGATGCCTGGTTCGAACAGCCAGAGGAACTTGCTCAGTACTTGGGCACATGTATCTTTCTTTGACAACAAAGCCTTGATGTCGTTCCAATCGCATCTGATTTTTTCAAGCCAGTTCCTGCCAAACAACGTTAGGCCATTGCCTGGGACAATCCATAGCGGTAACTCGTGAACCGCACCGTCATACAACACTTTAATTGTGGCACTGCCGATCACCGTTATGAGTTCTTTGGTGTACGTGCACAACTTGGCATTGACTGGACTCAGCCTGGGCCTCACAACCTTGGTGTCCCACAGCTTGTAGAATGCCCTCTGGCTCATTATCGATTGACTCGTCCTGTGTCCAGTTCCATCGATACCGGCATCCCATTAAATTTCACGTTGATTATTATCGTCGGTTTGTTCTTAGTTAGGAACGAGTACAGTCCATACACTTCCTCCTCTGGTATCTCGGATTGCGTATCTGGATCCACGCTAGTCTGACCATCATCCTCCATGTGGTGTGTCGCAGCACGCTTGCTCATCTGCGGACACTTGTGGTGGAGATGCCCCACTCTCAGACAGCCTTTGCAACTATATTGCTTAAATCGGCTCTGCTGGTGCCAGTGATCTCCCCCACAACGCCAACACGGAGAAATCGGATGCATTCCCGCTGGCGGACTTTGGGCAGCCACAGGTTTCGCGTACGCAGTCGGGTAGGCCCTGCCATGTGCCGTTCTGCCGAACGCCGAATCAATCATATTTACATTACTTGCCGAGTTTCGATTTTTCACTGATATCTGCTTTAGACTTCTATCCGTTGTCATGCATGACTGAGCGATCGTGATGGCCCTGTTCAAGTCCAACGTCTCCACCGCCAGTAGTTTACGCAGGATCACCTTGTGGTTGATGCCGATTACAAACAAGTCCGGCAGCATGTCTGCCAACACAGCCCTGAACTTACACGGTCCCGCTAGACGTCTCAGGTCGGCAACGAATTCCGCCGCATTCTGGCCCTCTGAGCGAACGTGCATATAAAATCTGTATCTCGAGATGATGATGCCTTCATCTGGCTTAAGGTGGTCCTGTACAAGTGTACACAATTCTTCATTCGTCTTCTCTGTTGGACTCACAGGCAGGAGTAGATTCTTTATCAGACCATAAATTTTTGGACCGCAAACAATGAGGAACACCGCCCGGCGCCGATCTGCGTCACCGACCTCCTCCATTTTGTTGGCCACGAAGAACTGGCTCAAACGGCTCACAAAGTCTGTCCAATCTTCTCCTTCCACAAATCGCTCCAACAATCCAATTGTGCTCATTTTTGCATGCAAAGGTTCTTGTTGCCTCGTCGCCAAATGTTGTGTATGCAATAACTGTTAGACTGAGTACTGTTTAACTCCAAAAGGTATGACCTTGGCTCTGCTTTATTAAGGCCCAAGTGACTAATATACAAAATGGCTGGCCTTTTATAATTGGGCTGTGGCCTCCAACAGTGGCGCCATCAAGTGCCAAGTGATCCCAAAAGTACATACATGACATGGTAGTTCTGTGCTTATTTTTAAAAGAGGTATAATTTCTGATGATGGCGTTAATAGGTGGATAATACGGAGCAATATGACAAAGTGCCATTAATGCTGAATGAGGTAGAAGGAGAGATATCTGTTTAATTTTCTGCCATTCTTCAACTTGATAAGCTACATAATTCCCCAACAAATCTAACATCAGAAAATCCATACAGAAAATTAAATCAATATGAAAAATGTTCCTCTCCCTATATGCATTGCCTAGAAACAGCGCCACCTACTGAGTAAGGAGAACAATGATGAAGCAAGTACAGGGAATGACTGTATAACATCAACAACTTTTTTTTTGCAAAATTCTTTCTAAATTCTTACCTAGCTAACAAAATTCTTATGTTAAAAACATGGGGTAGATTTTCATCGCAGATTGCACCCTTTTTCTGATAGTCCCACTCCCAGCCCCAGAGTAGAAAATGGGACAGTGAGGCCCATCACTGAATCCCAGCTCCAAACAAAACAACCTGCAAAGGTGTTAGTCGTGGCTTAGTGGAAGCACTCTTGCCTCTAAATCAGAAGGTTGTGGGTTCAAGTCTTGCTCGAAAGACTTGAGCCACAAATGTAGACTAACACTTGAGTGCAGTGCTAATGGAGTGCTGCACTGTCAGCGGTGCTATCTTTCAGATCAGGTGTTAAACTCAGGCCCCATCTGCCCTGTTAGGTGGACATAACTGACATTTTTATAAGGAATGCTCTTTCAGATACAAGAGGGCCAATGTATCTTGCTCAAGAATCATAGCACAGTAATTGTCCTGTTGTACTGACACTTTGACAAGTCCAGCTCAGGATAACACCAGTGATCTAATTAAAAATACCTGACTATACGAGAATGTGTGAATCTTTTATCTGTGTTACAAGGATCTTCGAGAATGCAAAGATTAACTGAGGGTAACCCAGAATGCATATAGTACTTCTACAGATCTGCAGTTGTGATTCTCAGAAATCATCAGCGCATCTTAAAACGTTTTTGCCACCTATTTATACACACCCAATAGTGGGAGAAAATAATATATGATTGGTTCTGCCAGGCTCCAGTCTGCCCTCTGATCTGATTGACAGCTTCCAGATTCATATATCAATTAATCTGATGAGATTGATACTGACAGCTCCCAAACCCAGTGAAAAAATCTGATGTCGCCAGTAAAATGCAAACAAGATGACACATGGGTTAAACTGTTGTTAGCTTAAAATACTGCAGATTTGCACCTGCTCTAAGTCCCGTAAAGGCAGCTGAACCACATGTAATATATGTTTTTTTCTGTTCTGAACACTCCTCATTTATACCGTTGAGCCAGATTTGGAACACTGGCAGCAATACCAGAACAACTATGCTTGTGCAATTGTCGATATGCAATTGCTTTTAAGACATGTTTGTGACTTTTTTTTATAGCTTTAGAGACTATCTGTTCAGGGCATCAAAGTCAATGCCACATTGCTGAATGAATGTAGGCATCTGTGTACCTGTACTTCCTTTAGGTAGTGTCAAACATTAAGAAGAAACAACCTAATCTGGGCACATTGTAATTGTAGTGATTATATTCCTCAATCCATAGTATTAAAAAAAGTGTCTGCTATCCATCATCTTTTTCTGTCTAACCTTGCAAAGCTATTTTTTTTCTTGTTTTCATGTTCTTGGAATAGTTTTATTAAATTTATTGTGCACTTATGCCAGACTCTATGTGAAGGTTGGAAGCATTAATGATTAAAGTGATTAAACGGTAATTAAATAATTAAACATTTTATATGTTCTTCAAAAATATGTTTATCAAAGTTGTAAATTTATTTCCCATTTGTATACGCTGAGGTACATTTTAATGAGAACTATGTCATATAGAAACATAGAAATTTACAGCGCAGAAGGAGGCCATTTCGGCCCATCGTGTCCGCGCCGGCCGACAAAGAGCCACACGGCGCTTGGTCAGCAGTCCTAAAGGTTACAGATAAACCTATGAACAATGACGGAACGGAAAAGAGCACCCAGCCCAACCAGTCTGCCTCGCATAACTGCGACACCCCTTATACTGAAACATTCTACACTCCACCCCAATCGGAGCCATGTGATCTCCTGGGAGAGGCAAAAACCAGATAAAAACCTAGGCCAATTTAGGGAGAAAAAAATCTGGGAAAATTCCTCTCCAACCCATCCAGGCGATCGATATGTTTTTATAATTAATTTGATCTTTACATTTTATTTCAGTCAGCAGATACATTCAGAGTTTTAAGTCAACCTGGCTTGGAATGCATTTTCTGTTTTTATTGTGTTTTAGTGAAGGAGATAGAAAAGATGGTAGACAAACAGGAGGAAACAGGAATTAGAGTATGAAACAAATAAACAGTTGCATGAGCAGAGAGACAAATAGATTTGACTTTTCACATAATGTGAGCAACACCGCAGGAAATCAATTAAGTTGCTGACCAAAATGAGAAATGATCTGTCATTCAGATTTGATTTATATTGAACAGGCATTGCACCTGAGTTGGATTCTGACAAATGGTGAGTGAGGAGTGTTGTTGTCTCTGTATAATGTAAAACTTTAAGTGGTGTAAAACAAAAACCTACAAATATTGGAAATCTGAAATAGAAACAGATCATGCTGAAAATACACTGGAGATCTGTCCGTATCTGGAGAGACACATCGGCCTGGATTGTGTGGTGGGTAATGATAGTGAATTGTCAGCGTTCGCCATCATTACTGCTCTGAAACTGAGCGTAACTTCACAATTAGCGCATTTGCGTGGAAATCCTGAAGTTGTGGTCAGTCATTTACTGCTCCGATTCAGGCTGCGCCGTGGACTCTTCCTCTCCTCCCCACCCCGCCCATAGCCACCAATCAGTGAAATCTGTGGAACTGATGAAAACTTGAGCTTTTCCGGGCTAATATCGCTGTTAAAAACCACATTAATGTTATGCCTTTATGGAATAGGTGTATAACTGGGGTTTCATAGAAAATAGGCGCAGGAGTAGGCCATTCGGCTCTTCGAGCCTGCACCACCATTCAATATGATCATGGCTGATCATGCAACCCATTGTTAGCCCATTGAGTGGGGTGGTCTACGCACAATTTGTTCAACTGCGTATTTACTGCTAAACAACCATCCTGGCCCCAAAAAACTAATTTTTATATTTACAGAATGTCAGTTTTTTTCCATTATGATAAACATTACTAGATGTTAAAAAATAATTTATTTTTTGAAAACTTGGCATTGATATTTCAGCTTCTATCTTAACCCCATGTTTATGTCCAAATCATCGCTTTCTGTATCAGTGCTTTTCATTTCCTGATTTGCTGTCTTCATTGTGATTGGTTGCTTAGATAGCTTGATGATGTCACGGTTGCATTGCGCTAGAAATCCCGTATTGACAACACTACAATCAATTACACATTGTGAAACCTAAAGTTTTAGTCACAGATCGGTAGCTTTCTTCGAGGTCAGCTGACCACAAATTACGGGCCATTCATTTTTTTAAATTTGTCCTTGGGATGTGAGCGTCGCTGGCAAGGCCAGCATTTATTGCCCGTCCCTAATTGCCCTTGAGAAGGTGGTAGTGAGCTGCCTTCTTGAACCGCTGCAGTCCGTGTGTGGTGAAGGTACTCCCACCGTGCTGTTAGGGAGGAAGTTCCAGGATTTTGACCCAGCAACAATGAAGGAACGGTGATACTACTTCCAAGTCAGGATGGTGTATAACTTGGGGGGGAAATTGGAGGTGATGGTGCTCCCATGCACCTGCTGCCCTTGTCCTTCTAGGTGATAGAGGTCGCGGGTTTGGTGCTGCTGAAGAGGCCTTGGCGAGTAGCTGCAGCACATCTTGTAGATGGTACACACTGCAGCCACGGTACGCCGGTGTTGGAGGGAGTGAATGTTTAAGGTGGTGGATGGGGTGCCAGTCAAGCAGGCTGTTTCATCCTGGATGGTGTTGAGCTTCTTGAGTGTCACTGGGGCTGCACTCGTCCAGGCAAGTGGAGAGTGTTCCATCATGCTCCTAACTTGTGCCTAGCAGATGGTGGAAAGGCTTTGAGAAGTTAGGACGTGAGATACTCGCCACAGAATGCTCAGACTCTGACCTGTTCTTGTTCCACAGTATTTATGTGGCTGGTCCAGTTTTGTTTCTGGTCAATGGTGACCCCCAGGATGTTGATGGTGGGGGATTCGGCAATGGTAATGCCGTTAAATGTTAAGAGGTGGTGTCCAGACTCTCGCTTGTTAGGGATAGTCATTGCCTGGCACTTTTGTGCCGTGAATGTTACTTGCCACTTATCAGCCGAAGCCTGAATGTCGTCTAGGTCTTACTGCATGTGCCCACAGATTGCTTCATTATCTGAGGAGTTGCAAATGGCACTGAACACTGTGCAGTCATCAGCAAACATCCCCACTTCTGACCATATGATGGAGGGAAGATCATTGATGAAGCAGGTCATTGAGCTGAGGACACTGCTCTGAGGAACCCCTGAGGCGATGTCCTGGGGCTGTAATGATTGATCTCCAACCACTGCAACCATCTTCCTTTGAGCTAGGTATGACCCCAGCCAGTGGAAAGTTTTCCCCAATTCCCATTGACTTCAATTTTACTAGGGTTCCTTAATGCCATACTCAGTGAAATGCTGTCTTGATGTCAAGGGCAGTCACTCTCACCTCCCCTCTGGAATTCAGCTCAGTTCGACGACACTTTCCTTCTCTTTGCTGATGATTGAGAATAGACTGATGGGGCGATAATTGGCCGGATTGGATTTGTCCTTTTTGTGGATGGGATATATCTGGGCAGTTTTCCACATTTTCGGATAGATGTCAGTGTTGTGGCTGTACTGGAATAGCTTGGCTAGAGGCGCGGCTAGTTCAGGAGCACAAGTCTTCAGCACGGCAGCCAGGATATTGTCAGGGCCCATAGCCTTTGTTGTATCCAGTGCACTCAGCCGCTTCTTGATATCACGTGGAGTGGATCGAATTGGCTGAAGACTGGCTTCTGTGATTGTGGTGGCCTCAGGAGGAGGCCGATATGGATCATTCACTCAGCACTTCTGGCTGAAGTTGGTTGCAAGCATTCAGCCTTGTCCTTTGCACTCACATGCTGGACTCCATCATCATTGAGGATGGGGATATTCATGGAACCTCCTCCTCCCTTGTTTAATTGTTCATCACCATTTACAACTGGATGTGGCAGGACTGCAGAGCATTGATCTGATTCGTTGACTGTGGGATCGCCTAGCCCTGTCTATAGTATACTGCTTCTGTTTTTTAGCATGCATGTAGTCCTGTGTTGCAGCTTCTCCAGGTTGGCACCTCATTTTTAGTTACGCCTGTTCTTGCTCCTGGCATGCTCTTCTACACTCCTTATTGAACCAGGGTTGGTCCACTGGCTTGATGGCACTGGTAGAGTGAGATATATGCTGAGCCATGAGGTTACAGATTGTGGTGGAATACAATTCTGCTGCTGCTGATGGCCCACAGCACCTCATGGTTGCCCAGTTTTGAGCTGCTAGATCTGTAATCTATCCCATTTAGCACGGTGCTAGTGCCACACAACACGATGCAGGGTGTCCTCAATGTGAAGACGGGACTTCATCTCCAGAAGGATTGTGTGGTGATCACTGTTACCAATTCTGCCACGGATAGATGGATCTGCGACAGGTAGATTGGTGAAGACGAGGTCAAGCAGGTTTTTTTTCCTCACGTTGGTTCTTTCATCACCTGCCACAGGCCCAGTCTGACAGTTATGTCCTTCAGGACTTGGTCAGTCAAGGAGCTACGCCACTCTTGGTGATGGACATTGAAGCGCCCCACCCAGAGTTCAGAGGCCAAGAATGTTCGGGGGTTTGAATCCTTTGTTAAAACTAGAAGTGTCTAGTCCAGTAAAAAGTTAGTGAGCTCTCTGCTCCCTGACGCAGATCAATCGGAAAGTCCGAACTGAAATTTTATCTTGGATAAG
Source organism: Pristiophorus japonicus (assembly GCF_044704955.1). Lineage (NCBI taxonomy): Eukaryota > Metazoa > Chordata > Chondrichthyes > Pristiophoridae > Pristiophorus > Pristiophorus japonicus. The sequence continues at coordinate 149,451,592 of NC_091991.1, forward strand.
GTAAGGGTGAGTGTCAGGGAAGCTAAGTTCCAAATCCCGCACTAGATTAACCCTTACGCCATCGCGTTGATAAACGAACGCAATCAACGGCACATTCCGGCTTCTCTCCGGGGGGCAGAGGAGGAATTGCACCGTCACCACGAGCTTGTCACCGCGTTTAATTGACGTGCACTGCAGCCACTCACCGCCTGGCGTGACGCAGCCGCAGGGTATGATTGGTTGGCACGGATGGCAGCGCTCCAATGGGCTAGGAGGACGGTTCGGGAGTGACGCGGCAGTTTGTTGTCAAGGGATTTTTTTTGGCTGAAACTTTAATGGCGGCCTGACTGGGATAGGCGGTACACGCTGATCTGGGGGTGAGGTGTGTGATGAAGAAAAGGCAATTCATTTGGAAGGTATTTGTGCTTTAAAAAAAGATTTTTCCAGTGGGTCCAGAAGTCTTCTTTCTGGGCTAGCGAGCTGCGATCGGCCTCTTTCGGTTTTTTACTTCAGGTCCATATTATCGGGCTCCATTTTATTATAGGCTATTAAATCAGCAATTATTCGCAGGGCTGACGCACAATACACTCATGAACTCAAAGTGCAACGGGGTCTGTTTTATATAATAGATTGCAAACAAAGCCATCCTTTTATTCGAGTGTATTTCGCTATCAAATTAAAATCTGCAATGTCAAGGAGTGGTAGAGTAAATTCACCCATATAGAGGCTGCACCTCTGATGATTTATTTAAAATAACTTGGATTTGAAACAGCTACATAACTTATTGGGTGGCACAGCTATGAATTCTGTTGGAATGGTTACTCTTATATAAATTCCTTGTGTGTATTTTATTTATTGAGTTTTTTCAGAAAACGATTTGAGAGTCTGGGATGAATTGGGCATGGTAATGTCATGTGAAGGTGCCTGAAACAAAAATCTTGGACACAGTGGATGGTTTAACAAAATAAATTAATGTTCTTCTGTTGGCTGTTTTAAGAAAAGGGAGTCTTGATAGTGTAAAACAAATGCGCTTTATGTATGTAGGAAACCATGTCCTGTTTAAATCTCTCTCAGCACTTCACACAGTTTTTTACTTTTTCAATGTTGTGATTATTGTAATGTAGGAAAATACATAGTGTAAGTTAACTCCCATAATCCTGAACAGTGAGTGGCTCCTAATCATAAGTATACTTACCTTATTATGCCACTTCCTAGATTTGTTCCTAAAACACAACTTATATTTGTGTTTCAGCACTCTCTTCATGTCCTGTCTATACCATATATTTGATCCAATGGCATAGTCTTGCTTGACTTCTTTTACTTTCTAGGCCACAAAATAACTGCATATGAATGTGCTCAATTGGTATATAGCTGTATAAAATAGGAGACACACTAGAAAAGCTTCATCTTGAGCACTATTTGAAGTTAAATGACATATGCAGGAGAATTGGACATGGGTATAAACGTGTAAGGCAAGTTCAGGATTGATGTTGGGAAGCACTTCACAAGGAGTGATTAAAACCTGATTGCTCTTCCTGGTAGGGTAATGAACTCATTCAAGAGGATTGTAGACACCATGATTGGATGATTATTTGGGTTGTTTGGCTTTCTTCATTTTTTGTAGCACTGTCATCACTGGGTGAAAGTTGTGGGTTTGAGCCCCAAATTAGGATTTGCATGTTTAATCTAACCGCACACTTGAGCACAATACTGATGGAGTGTTGAATTGTTGGAGATGCTGTGTTTTTGATGAAATATTAAAACTAAGATCACATCTGCCTATTTTGATGATTCAGGTTGATATATGATGCAATTCAAGGAAGAGGAAGAGATTTCTCCTGGTCAACATTCTTTCTTCAAGCAATATCACCAAAACGCAGACCGACTGGTTGTCCACCGCATTGCTGTTTGTGGAATGCTGGTAGTCCAGATTGATTGCTATGTTTGCTTAGGTAAGTCACTGCATTTCAAAGTAATTCATTGCATGATGCTTGTTGAGATGTTTCAATGCATTAAGTCACTATATAAATCAAAATATTTATTACTGGCAGATTTCCCATTGAATTGCTCTCAGTAAGTCATATGATGTGCTGTTCTATAAAAGTACAATTCTGTTGTTCAAGTGGAGCAGTGTTTTTATTTGTTCTTGGGATGTGTGTGACGTCGGTAAGGTTGTATTGTTCATCCCAAGTTGTCATTGGTTTTATAGCTGAGTGGCTTGCTTGGCCACTTCAGAGGGCATTAGGACATCGTGTGTGACTGGAGTCATATGTAAGCCAGACTGGGTAGAAGTGGCAAGACGTTAGCCAGGGGAATACATTTTTGTCACCAGACCAATAGTTTTAAAAACAAAAACGGAAGCACATCCAAGATTTGTACACTGTCTCTTTGCATTCACGACTTTAGTTTGAATCCAGCCAGTCTGGCATTTCCTGACTGTAAGGGTCTTGGGCAAAACGTGTAATCATTATCATCATCATCGGCATCCCTCAAAATCGAGGAAGACTTGCTTCCACTCTAAAAGTGAATTCTCGGGTGACTGTACAGTCCAATACAGGAATTACAGTCTCTATTACAGGTGGGGCAGACAGTGATTGAAGCAAAGGGTGGGTGGGGAGCCTGGTTTGCCGCACGCTCCTTCCGCTGTCTGCGCTTGGTTTCTGCATGCTCTCGGTGACCAGGCTTGAGGTGCTCAGCGCCCTCCCGGATGCTATTCCTCCACTTTGGGCGGTCTTGGGCCAGGGATTCCCAGGTGCCGGTGGGGATGTAACATTTTATCAAGGAGGTTTTGAGGGTGTCCTTTAAACGTTTCCTCTGCCCACCTGGGGCTCGCTTGTCATGTCCAAAACTGCTCTTTGGTATGTGTCCACAGCACACAACTGGCTGCCATTTTGTGCTAAATAGGTAATCACAGTTGGAGGCCATGAAGATTCCTGCTATGGGAAGTTGAATAGTTTGCAGGGAGCTATTCTGTGTTCCAAAGCCTGTATTTGCAGCCATGACAATGTTCCAATGATATTTTTTGTTGGTGCAGGTTAGTTATTTTAAATTGTAGATTTTCTCTTTAATTTAAGTGGTTTTGGTCCAATGAAGGTTCCATATACGTATAACATAAGTTCCTGCTTTTGAATTATTTTTTTCTAGAAATGAACCCCAGTGCTTTGTTTGCACATTTTGTGGCTTTGTTAACCTGCGTTGAATTTAAATGATTTGTGTCTTAACTCGTATCGAGTGCTATTCACCCATCTCCCCTGTGCTTGCTTGCTGGCCTACATTGGCTCCCAGTTATGCAACGCATTGATTTTAAAAATTCTTATCCTTATTTTCACATCCATACATGGCCTCGCCCCTCCCTATCTCTGTAATCTCCTACAGCCCCATAACCCCCCCCCTCGAGATATCTACATTTCTCCAATTGTAATCGCTGCATCTTTGGTGGCCATGACTTTAGCTGCCAAGGCCTTAAGGCTCTGGAATTCCCTCCCTAAACCTCTCCACCTCTGTAACACTCTTCCTTTAAGATGCTCCTTAAAACCTATCTCTTTGACCAAGCTTTGGGTCACCTATCCTAATTTCCTTATGTGGCTCGGTGTCAAATTTTGTTTGATAACGTTCCTGTGAAGAACCTTGGGTTGTTTTACTATGTTAAAGGCATTCTATAAACTGCAAGTTGTTGATGTCATCTTGTATTTTGTCACAATCTTCCTCAGTATTAACAATGTCCTTTCACCTGTGGTACCTTGATTCAGATCTGGTGCTGATGTAGGCGAGGAAAATCTATTTGATAACTGGATGCCCTAATTAGAACATGTTCCTACTGGTTCTGATCCCCAGTGCAAAACTGTCCACAATTCAACACTAAATGCATTAAATTAGCACCATAGGGACGGCTGATGCAGATAATGACAATATGACAACTGGTGTAAGTTTTTTTTTCTGTTATTGGGACAGAGTGTTACTGACACAGCTGCATTTATTGCCCATCTCCCTAGTTCCTCTGCAGCTGGGAGACTTGCTAGACTTCTTCAGAGGGCATTGAGTCATCCAAATAGTGTGGACTAGACACACACACCAGAGCAGTTTGGGGGGGGGCAGTTTCCCTTCCCCGAAGGACATTGATAAACCAATTGAGTTTTTACAGCGATCCAGCAGTTTTTGTGTTTACTGATGCCAACGCGCATATTTGATTTATTGAATTCAATTTCACAACATTCCATGGTGGGACTTGAATTCACAACCTTGTGTACTTGTTCGGGTGTGGTAGTTGCCGTGGGTAGAGGAAGCATTACCTTGTATTAACTAGTCCTGTATATGACCTGGAGTACTTAATGGTTCCAGGAAGGAACACATGTTCTAATTTTCTCACATAGAGGTGGGATTGTGTCCAGGAATCTAAGGCAGTGGTTTGTGGCTTCATTCAGTTCAGCGAGTTGGTTCTGCTTCCAGATGTTGTAACGTTCATGTAAGCTTGGGTGCAGCTCTTTCGAGTGCTCAATTTAACAAGGACAATTGGCTTTCACTTTTCCTTTAGTTGACAATGCAATTAAGATATGTCCTAATACACTTAATTACAGAATCTTGATGCTGCAATAAGAAAATCAAACCTGCAAAACTTCAGTTGTAATCGAATGGAGGGCGATGTGGGATTCCGCAATAGGCAAAAGCACAAGGAACAGTGGGAGGAGCTGGAGGACAGCACATTACCAGAACCATCCTGTCAGCTCTCTGCCAATGAATTTTCCTGCCATTGCTGCTATGAAATTTTAGTAAACCCAACTACTTTGAACTGTGGACACAGTTTTTGCCGGCATTGCTTGGCACTGTGGTGGGATGCTTCAAGGAAAACAGAATGCCCAGAATGCAGAGAGAAATGGGAGGGATTTCCTAAAGTCAATATTGTCTTAAGGTACGGATCACATTTTGAATCCAACTTATCTTCGTGTGCACAAGATATCTTTCAGAAGCTGAGCATATGATAAATTCATTAGATTAATTCCTATTGAATACAACAAAACACTGAATAATTGAAGTAATTTTGTCAGTTTTTGTTTTTTGTATGAGGGTGTGAAATTGACAATCTATTAAGTTTTTAATGGCGTTTCCCTTTTCTACTGTATGATAAGTACATTATTTTTCCATGCGTTAGCTTTTGCTTGCAGGTTTAGTACTGTTGAACATGGTTCACTTTTGTCTGCATGTCTGAAGTTCGCATAGTTTTAGCTAGCCCGAAGCAATGTTATCAGCAGTAGCACTACCCTCCCAATTTATGTTTTGTCTATTTTTGAAGCAAATTTTTTTTGTAGTCAAAAAACAGCTGAAGCTGCACAGTGATGCCACTATCCTTGTATGTATTATGATCACATGGTTGCCACGGCCAATGAGCAGCAGTTATCATTGATCAGCGATGGATAAAATATTTTTAGTCTCATTGTTCCATGGACAAACACGGTGCTCAAAACACAATGAATAGTGATTACTACAGAGGGTTCAGCTGATTACCAGGCATCACTCCGTCTGTACGACATATTAGGATCTTTGCAAATGTTGATCTGATCCTTCCAACAGACAATTTGGGGCTGAATTTCCAGCCCCTACGGGTGCGTACAAGGTGCGCACGCAACCGTAGAGGCACTGCGCATGCGCCTAAACCCGGAACTTGTGATCTGTCTAGAATCCTCTTGACAGATCTAACGAATCTGAAAGAAAAGGGCCTTCGTAGGTGGAGAGTGGGCTATTTGCCCAACTTCTGCCCAGCGAATGCCCTTGAAATTCTTACACCTATAAATATCAGCGTAAGAGTTTTTTTTAAAAAAAAGAAAAAACATTTTATCACTCATTTATACATTAAAAACCCTATCTAATAAGGTAAGTTTATTTTTAGCCCCATTGAAACATTATTTTTCTCAAATTAAAGTTTTGTTTAAAATATTTAATTAAATGGCATTTTAATTAATTTTAAATGTAATTTTTTTTAATTGTTGGTGTATTTTTTATTTTTTCATCTGTTTGTGTATTTTTTAAGTGATCTCCATTCATACTTGTGGTGATTCTGTACATGCGGAATCACCATAAGTATGAATGGAGATTCTCTTTTATTGGGCATGCCCGCGTGATCCCAGGGGTACTTGTGAACCGCATGCGTCCCTGGGATACATGGGCTCTACACAAGCCTACACATAGAGGCCCAGGAGTGCAAATCTACGAACCTCCCGGACTATCAGATAAATGGGTAGATTTTTTGCAGGTCACGCATCTGCCCGTGGGAAGCCTCCGACCCCAATGATTCACTTCAACTTGTAGCTTCTCCTTGATTCTCGTTTAAGTGACCATTTATGTACTCGGCCTCTTTTTAGCTAGAAGTCCATATACAAAGGCTATGCATGTTTGCAAATTAAATCCTGTATGAGCTTGATTGCTGTCTGGTCTAGCTCCAGCACCTTGCTTACAGAATCAATATGGGATGAGTTGCTGTTTGCTCACTAGCTTGGGAACTTGAACCAGGTGAAACATCATCATAGGCGGTCCCTCGAGGGAGCACCTATGATGATGATGAGGCGGTCCCTCTTATCGAGGATGACTTGCTTCCACGCCAAAAAGGAATGAGTTCACAAGTATTTCAATGAAAAACCTAATATACCAGGTCCCGAACTACATCCTGAAAGGTGGAAGATGCCTGTGCGTGGATTTTTTTAACGTGTTGTGGCCGTTGCACACCAGCCACCACACGGACTTGACAGAGCTAGGCCTTGGTCCAGTGGCAAGGATTAACCAAGACGACTGGAGACCAGCTCTGCTGCACTGACCTAGTGCGCACACATATTGCAGTGTGGGCTGGCCCGTGCTGCCCCTGGACCCTTGCCTCTTCTGGGCTCTGAACTCATGCCTCTCCTGGGTCCCAATCATGTCGCTCCACGATCAAAACATAGGAATTGGATGTCAAATTTCTTGATCTTGTAATGTGGGGACTTTCCAGTAGAGGGTGACTGCATAAAACAATGTTTCCACTTGTGGGGAAGAGCAAAACTAGGGGCCATCAATATAAGATAGTCACCAAGAAATCAAATGGGGAATTCAGAAGAAACTTCTTTACCCAGAGGGTGATGTGAACTCACTACCACAGAGAGTAGTTGTGGTGAAGTATAGATACATTTCAGGGGAAGTTAGATAAGCATATGAGGGAGAAAGGAATAGAGAGGGTATTGCTGATAGATGAGGAAGGATGGGAGGAGGCTCCAGTAGAGCATAAACACTAGTTGGGCTGGATGGTCTGTTTCTGTGCTGTATCTTCTATGTAATAGTGATCTGGAACAGGAACTTGTTTTTATTTTACTCTGAGGCCAATTGTTGCAGCCTTGGCTTAAAGTTTGCGAATGTGGCTCCAACCAAGAAATGAACCTGATTTGTATAGCTTAAGCCATTAGTGAGGAATTTGTTTCAATCAAAATTTCACATGTATAGCTTTGATTATATTTCATTATGTGTTTCCTAACTGATCACTAATGAGATAATGCAGAAGACTTACAGAATTTGCCAGTAGTTGCTGTTTTATTAATGCTAGCTACTTGATTTATATCTCTTCAGCATTTGTGGTGACCTGTAATATAGGACTTGCCTCCTTTTCGGGTTTCTTTTTTAAAAAAATATCGTAACAGTCAAATGTTTACAAGTGTTTTAGTCATCATATTTGCCTTGTTTTGTATCCCCCTCCCCCTTTCTAGGGATGCTGTTGAGAAGCTGTTTCCTGATGATGTCACACGACGACAGGAGGAGACACGGAACAACATAAAAATCTCAAACAGCATTTTGGCTTTCCAGAAGTATGGCAATGAACAATCAAGAGCTTTCAATCACTCGGGGGAATGGCGACGAGGAGGTGGCTTTTTCTCAGGAGTACTAACGTCTTTAACCTGTGTGGCAGTAAGTATAACAGATTCCTGTTCGAAAGGCGTCCATACTCCTATCACATTATGTTCCAGCTGAGTGATTGGATGATTTTTGACTTGGACTCCAAAGACGTTCTAAATCAGTGACCTATATTTAAATGTTTTCCAGCCATATTGTGTGATTACTAAAATTATTGCAGCATGCATAATCACTTTACAAATTTAATGAAAGAAAGAAAAAAGAGTAATATCCTGTTTACACTACAGAATGTGCGCCAATAGCTACCTTAAGTAAACAAAACTGTTCAATGAATAATGATTTTGCCAAATAATTATCACTTAACAATTCTATTCTTTTATCCATGTTAACTGTATCAAGTTTGGCAAGAAGCTAAGAATGGATTGCAATTACAGTAATGTAAAAACGGTCACTTTCAATGTTCCCTCTAAATTGTCTTTGTGCGCGGCCTGTTTATTTCAATGAGTGGTCCCTTTAAATTTCTGCAAACGCGTAGCATTTCAAAAAGCTTGAAAGCGGCCTATGCGGTACCACACAGATTACTGTGCACGCAGCTTAGAGGGAAGATTGGTCACAGTTGCTATGGAAAACAGTGTATTTCTGTTTATTTGCTTCATTACAATATACAAATTGCAGTGCAGCACAACAATGTTTTTAAAAGACGGCCATACGTCCTTAACGAAGGTTCACCAGACTGATTCCCGGGATGGCGGGACTGACCTATCAAGAAAGACTGGATCAACTGGGCTTGTATTCACTGGAGTTCAGAAGAATGAGAGGGGACCTCATAGAAACGTTTAAAATTCTGACTGGGTTAGACAGGTTAGATGCAGGAAGAATGTTCCCAATGTTGGGGAAGTCCAGAACCAGGGGACACAGTCTAAGGATAAGAGGGAAGCCATTTAGGACCGAGATGAGGAGGAATTTCTTCACCCAGAGAGTGGTGAACCTGTGGAATTCTCTACCACAGAAAGTTGTTGAGGCCAATTCACTAAATATATTCAAAAAGGAGTTAGATGAAGTCCTTACTACTAGGGGAATCAAGGGGTATGGTGAGAAAGCAGGACTGGGGTACTGAAGTTGCATGTTCAGCCATGAACTCATTGAATGGCGGTGCAGGCTAGAAGGGCCGAATGGCCTACTCCTGCACCTATTTTCTATGTTTCTATGTTTCTATGTTCCTGAGAATTTGAGAAACTTTTGGCCCATTTAGCATCATTATTACTTTCACCTCAACAGCAAGAGAAATAACCTTCTTAAGAGGTGGTGTTTTCATTATTCAGAGTATCTGACACAGTTGGTTGCTAAAGGATTTGCGCCTAAACCAAAGCACTTGCCAAATTGATTGTCAACAATTTTTGAGCCCTCTCACCTGATGAGGTGACAAGAACTCTAATCATCATATCATAGGCAGTCCCTCGGAATAGAGGAAGACTTGCTTCCACTCCTGAAGTGAGTTCTTTGGTGGCTGAACAGTCTAATTCGAGATCCACAGATTCTGTCACAGTTGGGACAGATAGTCGTTGAGGGAAGGGGTGGGTGGGACTGGTTTGCCGCATGCTCTTTCCGTTGCTTGCGCTTGATTTCTGCATGCTCTCGGCATTGAGACTCGAGGTGCTCAGCACCCTCTCTGATGCACTTCCTCCACTTAGGGCGGTCTTGGGCCAGGTGTCAGTGGGGATGTTGCACTTTATCAGGGAGGCTTTGAGGGTGTCCTTGTAGCGTTTCCACTGATCACCTTTTGGCTCGTTTGCCATGAAGGAGCTCCGAGTAGAGCACTTGCTTTGGGAGTCTCGTGTCTGGCATGCGGACTATGTGGCCTGCCCAGCGGAGCTGACTGAGTGTGGTCTGTGCTTCAATGCTGGGAATGTTAGCTTGAATGAGGACGCTGATGTTGGTGTGCCTGTCCTCCCAGGGGATTTGTAGAATCTTGCGGAGGAGACATCGTTGGTGATATTTCTCCAGCAACTTGCGGTGTCTACTGTACATGGTCCATGTCTCTGAGCCATACAGGAGGGCAGGTATTAATACAGCCTGGTAGACCATGAGCTTGGTGTCAGTTCTGAGGGCCTGGTCTTCAAACACTCTTTTCCTCAAACGGCCGAAGGCTGCACTGGCGCACTGGAGGCGCTGTTGGATCTCGTCGTCGATGCCTGCTCTTGTTGATGGGAGGCTCCCGAGACAAGAACTCTAAAACATCATTGAATTGGTTACTTAGGCAATTTTCACACCTTGACAAAACTGCTTGTTAAAAGATTGACAAAAAAAGGGCCCAACACATTGGCTTTAGTGAGGCAGTGCAAATTTGAGTTCCAATGAAAGGTCATTGACCTGAAATAGTAACTCTCTTTCTCCACAGATGCTACCTGATCTGCTGAGTGTTTCCAGCATTTTCTGTTTTTAATTCAGATTTCCAGCATCTGCAGTATTTTGCTTCTGAAATGAATTGTTTTATTCATTTAACAGGCAGCTATTATTGGAAAAGGGATTTATGCATGGAGATTTTATTTTCTCTTCACTTGCGTGGGCTTGACGATACTGATCTTTATCCGTAAACGTTTTGAATACAGTTCCTTTTTTGTCTTTGTACCGATTCTGCTAAATAGATTTCCTATTTATGAAGCTTGGGATCCTGTATGGTTTTTTAACCTTTTCTCAACCTGTCCTGCCACCTTTCATGATTTGTGCACATAAATCCCTAGGTGTCTCTGTTCATGCACTCCCTTTAGAATTGTACCCTTGAGTTTATATTGCCTTGCCTCATTCTTCGTACCAAAATGTATCACTTTGCACTTTTCTGCATTAAATTTCATCTGCCACGTATCCACTATTCCACCAGCCTGTTTATATCCTCTTGAAGTCTATCACTATCCTCACTGTTCACTATACTTCCAAGTTTTGTGTCATCTGCAAAATTTGAAATTGTGCCCTGTAAACCCAAGTCCAAATCATTAATAAATATCAAGAAAAGCAGTGGTCCTAGTACCGACCCCTGGGAAACACCACTGTATACCTTCCTCCAGTCTGAAAAGCAACCGTTCACCACTACTCTCTATTTCCTATCACTTAGCCAATTTCGTATCCATGTTGCCATTGTCCTTTTTGTTCCATGGGCTTCAACTTTGCTGGCAAGCCTATTATGTGGCACTTTATCAAACTCATTTTTGGAGTCCATGTACACCACGTCAACCGCATTGCCCTCATCAATCCTCTGTTATCTCAGCAAAAAAATTGCAGGGCTACGGGGAAAGAGCAGGGGAGTGGGACTTGCTGAAGTGCTCTTGCAGAGAACCGGCTCAGGCTCAACAGGCCAAATGGCCTCTATGTGCTGTAACCATTCTATGATTTCCCAAATAACTACATACTCTTTTTCTGTCTGTCAATTATAACTGATTTACCACACACTGTCAAATGTATACACTGCCTGGGGTTCTATGCTCGCAGTCTGCAATTTAAACTATCAATATAAATGGGGTGGCGGGTGGCGCAGTGGTGGAAATAGTCGGCTGGTCAGTTTTCAAGTGAAAATCCACAGCCTAACGGTAGATAAGTTGTTTCCTTTGATTTTTTTTTTAATAACCTACCATGAGTTTAATGTTTGGCTATTCCCTGTATTTTCCAGCTATAGATACTCTAAAAATTGTCCTGTTTGAGGGTCCAGTGTAACATTGCATTTGAAGAACAAAACTTGTACATTCAAAATTATGAATATTGTTTTAAAAGGCAATGCCAATTGAATTGCTATTATAGGGCTATTAGCACTGAAGTTCTTTGTCTCGGTTATTTCTTGTGCTAGGTGGTGTTTCTAGTTTATCTCTGGAGCAGAGAGACTGAACAAGATCTTCTTGTACACAAACCTGTGACTAAATGGACTGCAAAAGAAGTTACACTCTGGTTAGAGCAGTTGGGACAATGGGCTGCTGTTTACAAAGAGAGGTTTTTGGAGGAGGAAGTTAATGGAAGGTGAGATTTACTTTTTGAATTCAGCTATACAAGGTCACTACTCCAGTGTAATTGCGCTCATAAGAGGAATTTCGGGTGCATGCTTCTATCCTATAATTCCTTACCATCGCAAATTGGAATCTTTTCATTATCTTTCACACTCTGTGGAGCTGAGATATGTACATCTCATCCAATCCATCAGTGAGCTCTGAGAATACTGAGTCGTTGGTCCCTTCATCTCACGCTTTTGCTCATAGTAGGGCTTGCGGGGGAAACTTTGCCTACTGAAGCCATTTCCTGCTATGCAACAGTTTCAGTTAACCAGACTGCAGGTCAAAAGCTTCTCGTACCAAAGCCTTGTCCGGCCAAGTGCTGGCTGTTTGGAACTAACTTTACCTCCAACGGTGGTGGTTTTCAGAAGATAATTTTTCACTTAACAGCAATGTGCCTGTTCATTTTAGGACCTGAACAGAATTGTCCGGTTGAAGGAATCAAAGATAGCATAAATCTGGATGATTGATTATTTTAAGAGGATTTTATTTTATTCTTGTTCTACTGAGCAGTAAAGATAACTAATTAAACAACTGTGTAAGTTAAAACATTAGACTAGTGTAATACAGTGGATAATGGTGTTGAATATCAGCATATTAAGACCAATTTGACAGAAGATTTATCAAATTACATTGAAGTGAAATTCTAGATTGTTTATTCAAAAGCTTTATATTCTTCCATGTAAATGTATTTTTAGGTTACTATTGACTCTAGGTGAAGATGAGTTTTCAAAGCCCCCTTTCAATATTGAGAGAGAGCTTCATAGGAAAGCCATTCTAATGGAATTGGACAATGTAAAAGCACTTGGAGTCAAACCCCCTCAGAATCTCTGGGAATACAAGGTAACTGTTTTTGAAATGAAGTGGTCTGTATAGTTTATTTTTTTCCTCTAAAGGTGCAATGAATTATCACTTTGTTTCTGTTTTATATGTGTCTTAATGATGAGGGATTCAAATTTGTTAATCCGAGGTTCTCAGTGCTAGGTTTGTACCATAGGAGGTGCATTTTGCATACCGTCAGCCTGAGATATACAACCATGTACCTCTTTTAACTGATAATGCTAATGTGTTAACCTTTGGGTTCCATTTTTTTTTTTAAAGATGCATTATATTGTGACTGTCTAGTTGATGGAGTTGTGCTAACTTTTGTTTTGATCCTTTTCCATAGCTTTAATTGTCTAACATTAACTTTAAGTTCAGTAAGTTTTTTTTCTTCTCTGCTTGCTGTCGAATACAAATACTTATTTTTTCAGGCAATGCATGTAGGCAAGTCACTGTTTCTGCTGTATGCACTGAAGAGCTCCCCACGGCTGACCATGCTGTATCTCTACCTGTTTGATTACTCAGAAACATTTCTGCCACTTATCCACACCATTTCTCCTGAGAAAACAGAGATGACTGAGGATGCAGATATTTTTCGCAAGTACTGGGTAAGTAGTACAGGCATTTTGTTACTTGCTTCCTAAATGTGCAATTATTTAATGAAATAATCTATTTATATTGGTGAATGTACTAAATTACTTATTTTCTCAAGTTTTTTTTACAGTAATTTAATATTGCAATCTGGACACACAATTAATTTCATTGTTGGTTATTGTCTGAACCATACAAGCTTACTTTCCTTTCACCTTTGTACTTGGCATCATACTTGTATTTGTATTTGTGCTGAGGTCCGGTTTAATTTGCTTCCAGGTTATTTTTGAATTTAACTCCTTGTCTGGTTTATAATACCATTCAGCCAATCATTTGGTAACTCTGAGATTTTAAGTTACTCTGATGAACTCATAATTTTTTGGTTTTAAATAGAACATCTAGGTCGTTTTTCATAGATAATTGGGTTGGATATGGTTTCACAGGTGCTGGCAGATCTGGTATGTGACCAAGTAGTCTATTGAGAGCGAGAGAATATTTACCCATGTTTGGAATGCCATCAACCTTTCTAGCGGGACTGACTTCTTCTGCCTTCATATATGCTACTTATTTCCACATTTGCTCAGTTCTGCTCTTGGGTTTTCAATTGTGATTTTCCCTGAAGCTGCACCCTTCCACACTTGAGCCCTAAAGTGGACGATCAGGATTAAGTAGAGTGCATTTTCACAAGTATATATCCCCTATTGCATGTGATACACAGAAGCGTGGCGTTGACTAGGGCTGGCATTGACTCGGACTCGATCTCATTATTCTTGCGTCAATAACAAATGTATGGTCAAAGGGACACAACCATCAATCATTCCAGAACCATGTCTGGAATGCTGCTTGTTCATTTTCCCAATAAAAACAAATCTGAGATGGAACCACCATGAGGATTTCCTTTATCCTGGCCACTATTAAAGTTAAAGTAGATTATAACATTTAATGACCTTTTTCATTTGTATTAATAAACTGCATTTTGAAATAAATAAAGTTCCCTTTTAAATCGATTTTCCCAGCCATGGTGCAGGTCTGTTGTCCTGCCATCTTCCCACTCGCACATTTACTTTACACACACCATCCCCATTATGCGTTTGAGGGCTGATTGCTGCCAGTGCACCTCACCATATTGGTCTTCATCCCTTCCCTGACCCCAATCTAATGGTCTCCTGACCTAGTACAAAAAGTCAGTAACAGCTGCAAGATGCCTAAACCTTCCATCTGCACCTCAATTTCCCTTTCTCCCCATCCCCCAGAAGCACTGTTTGGCCTCGGCCTAAGGTACGTGGTGTGATCAATGGTATGGGAGACTCACCAGTCAGTGAACTGACAGATATTTTTAAATAGATTCATACTTCTGGTACTTATTGTGGTTTTCCTGTTCTCCAAGAATATGATTAATGCTATAACCACCTATCTTCAACTTTTTGTTTACAAATGCAAGGGGTTTGATATTCCAGTTCTTTACTGAATTAATTTCATGAAATATATTTTAGAATTTCACATTATGAAAGCTCTGTTTTTGGATTTTCCTAAATATGTAAAATTACTTTGCCAATCTTTCTTTTTAAAGTCTGATGATATCAGCTTGAAGCAGTGGGCTGAGTTTTTTGTGAAATACTCCTTGATACCATATCAATTAATTGCTGAATTTGCTTGGGATTGGCTGGACATGCACTACTGGACATCACGTTTTATAATCGTCAATGCAATGCTTCTATCGGTCCTGGAAGGCTTTGCATTCTGGAGACTCTGGTCAAGAGGAGGACTCAGGTAGATGAGCTGAAGATGTTTCTACTTTTGTTGTTAATGAGTAACTAAAAGTGATTCTCTCCTGAAACTTGAGTAAATAAATGAATGTTGTGTGGGAATCTACAGGCTTAAAAAGTCCTTTCCTATGAATATCAATAATGTCTTAACTAGCACAGACAAGGAAAGGAGGTACAGAAAAACAATCCAACGGGAGGTGAATGGAGTTCCATAAAGAATTTATCACCTTTACATGTCCTGAGGTCTGATTTTATTTTGTTTGTATCATCAATATATTAAAATTAATTATTTGTACAAATCCCACGTACTTTGTTTAAGTTTTCCTTTTTAAATGCTTTAGAATAATTTTCTGTTAAATTAGTATAAACATTCATCAGAGTAGTGAATCTTTCCACCTTCTGGTCCCAAAATTGGCCCTGAATTCACGGTCGGTATGATGACATACTCTGAGTACGCTATCATACCGCCTATGAAATTGACCGCAAGTATGCGCATGTGCTACATCCCGAACTTGCAATCAAGTTCTGACTGCTCATAGGCTTTGTTGTACGTTTTACCTCCTCATTCAAATGAACGTGCTGGCAAAAGATTTGGCTAATTTCTTACCTATTGCGAATTAACTACCTGAATTTTTTTTCCCATCTATGCAAACAGGCGCAGGAAGCCTGTTGCACATGTAAAGAGGTGCGGGGGGGCGGGGTGAGAAAATTGTATTGGTTTATGCTACAGTCCATAACAATGAGGCACTGGTTCGTGTCTGAGTGAATACAAGCTTTGAAGGCAACTTTCATTTGAGTTTGAAGACCGGGCCTTTTTGTGTCACCGTCTTTGCTGCTCAAAAGTCTTTTGTAGTTTCGGTTTAATTATTTCCCAACTTCTATTTAGATAGGATTTAATTCACTTTCACGATTTCTGCATCACTAAAATATATACTTTCGGTCATGGATATTCATCTTGTCAAAATTACCCTAGCCAAAGTCATAAATGTCTTTCTTTATGGCTGTGACTGTGATGCATCATCTATCTTCGATCCTCCAGTGTTTGACCACATCATCCTCATCTGTTGCCCAGCTCCTTGGTACAACCCTTGCATGCTTCCTTTCCTACCTATCCAAATGTATCCAGTCCATCTTCATTACTGACTTGTCTTCCTTCTCCTGCACAGCTGCCTCCTGATCCACCAGGTATTTACCCATGGCCCCATCTTTTTCATCTACATGTTACATGTCAGTGATACCATCTGTGGGCATAGGGCCATCTTTCACATTTTATCCTAATAACCTCTGTTGACATCTGTGGTGTCAGACTAGTTGTCTCGTATCAAGTCTCAGATGATTCCTAACTTCTTAAATTCATCATCTTTGGTCCTGACCACGAACTCTTCTCCCTTGCAAACTGATTCCGTTCCCCTCCGTGGCCACTATCTTGGGCTGAACCAGACCATTTGCAACTTTGGCATCCTGTTTGACATTTGAGCTGAGCTTACAACCCCACATCCTATCGATCAATTTTACACTCTCTTATTTTGAATCTAAATTAGTATTCTAATCATTTATTTAATCCATTGATCGTGCAAATAATTGAAATGTTCTCTTCTAGGACTATTCCTCAGAAAATGTGGAGTCATTTCTGGAAGGTATCGAGCCAAGGAATCCTTGTTGCTATTTTGTGGCCAATAATTCCTCAATTTGTTTGTGACTGTTTATTTTACTGGGCTTTGTACTTCAATCCAATCATAAACATTGACCTGGTAGTCAAGGAAGTAAGGCGTTTAGAAACTGAAGTACCATGAACATTTGCAACTAAAATGGAGCAGTCACCTTACAAGCCCAAGAGCAACTTATCACAGCAGAAGTATTAACGGTGTACATAGTTGTAAATACAGGTACACTGTTTCAGTTTCTAGGTCTTTGCAACCACATACTGAAGAAAAATGATCAGAAATTACTGTAATTCAGAGTTTGAAGAAATAAAATATTAAATCTGTAAGGAGAAAAATGACACTTGCTCTATTCAACTGTGTAGGAGCTAATCTGGTATGACTGTGGACTGATTACCATTCAGTAAGGGTATTGTTCAGTACTAATTACTGCAATTAACACATTCATAACTTTAAGCAACCAATCTGCCCGCAGTTTTAACTTCTACATTTCTCCTTTAATTAAACATCCTTCCTTCTTCTCTCAAACTTCACCCAGGAAATTGCTTTTTCATCTGGAGGAAGTCTTGTATAATACTTGTAATTCTGCAAACCACATGTGCCAAGTCACCCTTCCAAGTCTTCTTGTATTTCAAGGGCTACAGTACATCATGTATCATAATGTAAATTGTGGACAGTGGACAAAAAGTTGCAACTCTATTTAAGACCTGTCTTCATAAATAATTTATTTACAGTTGCTTTGAATTTTTGAAGTTCAATCTGAAATCTGTGAATTTTTGTAACCAATTTGTTGAGTAAACTCTATTTTTGCATTTCTTTTATGGTTAATCATACTGGAATAGCACATTGTTAAAGTGGTATAGCTGGTTGAAATGTGAATGGTGATCTGCAATCTTGTTTCCTTCCATTGATGAAAACGTCAAGTTTCTTTAAAAAGTGATTAAATGGAGTTTTTTTTAAATGACTAAGTTTGTCTTTTTTTAAAGATAATTAAAATGATGCTCAAAATTGATGTATATCTATCTTATTATGAAAAGAAAATATACAACAGATCTGTCGGTATCTGAAAGAGAACTGTGCTTGATGATTTGTGGTCAGTAAGGGAGGTTGGGAGGATCAGAGAAGGAAAATTAGACTAGTATTAGTTTGCCATATATGCCCTTTACAAATTGCTTAATACTCATCACTTTGGTAAATTGTGTAGTGCTTGGAAAATTGCCTTTCTCCTTAATCTGCTCCTTTCATTTAAGAGACATTGGAGCAAATTAAGGAAAATAGCAAAAACAGTTTAGGCTGAGGTATCAGAGAGTGATAGTCTCCCAGGTCTAGATACAGTTATGGAAAAAAGATGGAAGTGGGAGCAACACTAAAGTAACTACACTTATCTATCTATATGCATAATTTAGTAATCTATTGTGGTATAGTATGCCTGCCACAAAGTTAACATTCTAATTTGAAGCATTCCTCTGTCAGTTATGAATTGCACTGCAAAGTAATTGGAGCGGTTGACTGAAATAGTGAGCTACATTTACCCATAGCATAGCCCCGTGCTATCAATATTCTTTCTGAAGAAAACAGACTTGTGTTTATAGCCAAAACATTTCACGTTGTTATTTAAGAGTAGTCACTTGTTTCATATGTAAAGAAAATTGGCTACCACGTTTACCTCAGAGTCCTACAGACAGATGAGCAGAATGACTGTTCATCTGTTTTTTGTGGTATTAGTTGAGGAATGACTGTTAACCTGACTCTTCAAAATGTGTCAGAGATTTTTTTACATCCACTTAATCAGAGATGGGGCCTTAGTTTAATGTCTCTTCCAAAAGACAGCACTTCTGACCATGTGCTGAATTGTCAACTGAGATTACATGCTTAAGTCTTGGAGTGGGGCTTCAGCCCTCAACTTTCTGACACAAGAGGCAACAGTACTACCATTGAGCCAAGTTGACTCTAATAGCAGGTTCATGCAATAGGCATTGCTGAGTTCCAGAGCCAGCTAAAAGTATCGTGAAGGAAAGAGCTAAGACAACTTCAAGTTTCAAAGAGATATTAATAGAATAAGTAAATGGATTTCAACACAGCCAGGACAAAGCCGCCTGCTTGATTGGCACCCTATCCACCACCTTAAACATTCACTCCCTGCACCACCGGCGCATCGTGGCTGCAGTGTATACCATCTACACGAAGCACTGCAGCAAATCCCAAACCTGTGACTTCTACCACGGGGAAGGACAGGGGCAGCAGGTGCATGGGAACACCATCACCTGCAAGTTCCCCTCTTAAGTTACACACCATCCTAACTTGTAAATATATTGTCATTCTTTCATTGTCGCTGGGTCAAAGACCCCTATTTTCACCACGATTGTGCGCTATTTTTTGACGTGAAATACTCACTGTAGGGGGAAATTGGGAAGGCTTCGCTTCCCAGGAGTGGACCCTCTGATATAAAGGGTCGATGCTCGCCCCAACCTGCGTAACAGCCCCCGGAGTTAGCAGACAGAGCCGAATGGCAAGGTATAACTATCTTTATTACGAACATCTGGGAACACCTCTCATCACAGCCGCCTGTGAGTGGAGATGCTCTCTGAACAGCACAATCGTACAACTTTTATACATTTCAAAAACTCCTCCGTTCCCGGGCAAGACCTCCCTAGATCTCTAATTGGACTACCTTATCGGTGCTACTTCTCTGATTGGACTACCTTATCGGTCGGTGCTACTTCGGATTGACAGGCCATGATCTCGTAACCACCCTAGACCGTAACTCGGATGACTTCATCAGGTTAGAATTTGCTGATTCTCCTTGATGCCCGTGAGTCTGCCTCGAGCCTCTTCGCAAGGTCTTATCAATGTCTGTTTAGGTTCTCACACATAAACATGTCTTGTTGAAAAATGCTATCTGGTATCCCAACCCATAACACTACCTTCTGGAGCCTTGGTATTGGAATGTACAAGACCGTAGAGAGGCTTTTTATCTCCTTATGGGTCGGTGCAAGAACTAGCACTTTCGCCCTTGTCCCGCTGGTACCCCTAATGCCAAAGTTTTCTCTTACATTTCCCCCCTTTTGGCCCTTGGCTATATGCCAAGCTGGCCATATTTTCCGATAACTATCTCCCTGTAGGCAACTTTCAAATAGGTCCGTTCACCTGGGTTGCCATCTCCCAAGCTTCAGGATCTCCTGAGACCTTTCCCACAGAGTTATATGAGGTAAGTCCTTCCTGTAGGACTGCTTAAATTTTCATCCCTTATGGCCTTAATCATAGCGCGTGCTCTACCGTGTCGTTTGGCCTGTTTAATTCATGCACATGTTAATCCCATCATGACTATCAGAACCAGGCCCTGTATTACTACAAGTACATATGATATTCTTATCCATGGGTGAATTTGAATGTTAAGTCCAATGTCCCGCAGCTTTGAGTACCAGGGCTGATCAGCCAGCATTGCGTTAGTGTCTCTCTGTCGGTTGTCTATTTCTTCCATCAGCTGGATATACTGTCGTCTTTGATTCTGGATTCCTTGCACCAAATGTAATTGTTCCTCATTTAATTCCGGTATCTGTTTGCCTTGCGGTTCCCATACCGCCTCCATGTATACCTCTCGGAGGGTATCAGTGACTGTTCCATGGATGATTTCCGTTGTCTTGGGATGTATGTGATAGCCATTTATGTCTATTTCTCCCTTGGGTCTGAAACAGAAGTTAGGGCTAATGAGGACGCAGGAGGTGACTCCTCCCCTGGTCTTAATCATCAGGTTAGCTGCCCCCGTGCTCACGCACCACTCTCCGTTTCCTTGGGGGGCAGCGATGGTCTAAAGATCGTGTTCAAGAGGAGTAATACTCAGCATACATCTGTTTATCTGGTGGAATCCACAATCATCATTCGTGGCGTATTATTTTTATAGCAGTCGGTTATGTCAATGCCTTTGGTACTATTGTTAATTTTAATCACCTGTCTGGCAGCCTGATGGTAACACAAGCAAGTTTGGTTTCTTACTTCACCGATATTATCGATCTGGTATAAGGGGTCTCCCTTTGTTACATCATACTGTGGTATGGACAACACAAATCCGATCATATTTACCCACTCGGTAATACATCTGAATCTTGGCACTCATGCGTGACTATTCCTTCGTACCTCGCACGTGTTATTCATTTTTTTATCTAGAGTCCAATTGTTAAGTATGCTGTTCGGGATCCAATCTGCTTTGTCCCCATTCTGGAGTTGCTCCAAGTTATGTTGTACTTCACTTAATATCCAGGCCCCATATCCGGAGCAAACTATCTCGGCTTGTAATCGTTTACTTAAGTCGTTCCCCATTGTGTGGATCAAATTTATTGTCTTGGCATGCTTCTGTAATCTATGGGCCACCTGTAACAGTTCCTCTTCTGCGCCATCTCCCAACCGCGCTTGTAGGGCTTGGTTATTCATGTCCCTTCCCAATAAACCCCTTAAGATTTGCGTCAAGGTATTGACCTGGTCGTCTATTGCATACAGATCTATGATATTCACTGTTGCAAGGCCCGCAGCGTAACCCCTGCCCAGCGTTTCCAGTATATCCCTTTTTGTTCGACCTCGTTCTATCCCCTTTCTGATATTGAATCTCATGGTTGTGGATTCCGGGCCTTCAAGGATTCGCTGAGTCAGATTCTTGTACAGACTTATAGTCTCATTCCCACAGAAGCTAGGAAGGATGATATCCGTGAGGTTTAGGACCACCGTAAGTAGCCGTTGCCGCACCCCAAAATGTATCCTCTTAGATTCCTTTATTACTAGTCCCTCTGTGGCTCCCGTCTTTATAGACGGGCATGTGGGAGGGGGATGTGTGGTGGTACTATAAAGAGTTGTAACCAGAGTGGTTGTTGGAGCAGAGGTGGTGGATCTATTCTGGACCCGAATGTCCCAACACTACTGATCCGTACCTGAGGCCGGGCATATTCTCCACCTGGTGTCCCCTGGTTGAGGCCTCCCTGAGAATTGGGCAAAGACAGCGTGCACCTTATTTGTGCCCCCTCCCTATAAGTGCAACTTCCCCGTTCCTTCTCTAGCATGAAGCACTCTGAGGCCTTGTTTACTACTACTGTCAGGCCCTTATTATTGGTCCACCCCCAATGTCGATTCAGATCCGTATTGAATTGAGTTATGCCCGTTAGTCCAATGCTACAATTTAAATCTACTGTTGTACCGACTACCACCATTAAGGCTCACGAATTGGAATCACAGTTAGTGGTTTCAGCCATCTTATAGTATAGGCCTTGAGGTCTGTGGCTTCCTTCGTTGGAGGATGTCCTGGTTCCAAGGAGGAATAAGATCCTGTAAAACACGACATTTCCAGTGTCCACCGGTCGGTTAAGATCCAAATCGTTTCAACTGGGTCCAGTGCTTCCATCTACCACTACCCCCCATATCTATGCAAGCGCATGTATCGCTGATCATGATCACTTGGTGGGGTCCGGTCCATTTTGGTGAGAATACGGGTCTTCACCGGGATTTAACCTCACCATGACCTGGCTCCCTATGGGGGGGTACCTGAACCCTTTATTTATCCCTTTCTAAATCTTTAATGGTTTGTTGGTCCCTAGCTTGCGCTCGTAATCCATGTAACTGTTTACATAGCTCCATGACGAACCTCCGTATCTTTGCAAGGTCCTACGTCCTCACTTCCAGATACTAATACTTTTGGCAATCTCATGGCTCTTCCTGTCATTAGCTCAAAGGGGGTCAGTCCGGTAGTTCGGCTCGGGGTAGCTCTTAATTTCATTAGGATTCGTGGGAGTAACTCCACCCACCCCTTCCCGGTCTCCTCGATTGCTTAGGCTAATGCAGTTTTTAGGGTCTTATTCATTCGTTCTACCAATCCAGAAGATTCCGGATGGTACGGGATGTGGAATTTTTGTTTAATCCCTAGCAGGCACAGGCTTGTTTCATGACTTTCCCCGTAAAATGTGTGCCTTGATCTGAGTCCAACTGCAGTGGCATTCCCCACCTGGGTATTATTTCCCCAGCCAGGATTTTAGCCACTGTATCGGCGGTGCAATTCCTAGTAGCAAAGGCTTCTACCCGCTTTGTAAATTGATCTATTATTACCAGGCAGTACATTTTTCCCCTCTGGCTGGACAGTGGCCCAGTAAAATCTATTTGTAGGGCTTCCCAGGGTCCCAGCCGGACATTTATCTTGTTTCCCGGGTTGTGTTTTGCGCATGTTATACACCTCCTACAATAGCTTTCTACGTCTCTCCCCATTCCTTCCCACCACCAACATCGTGACATGGAATTTATCATGCCGGTCCTACCAGTGCGAGTGTACCCATGGTAGAGACCCAATAGATTCTGTCGGATACATTCCGGGGGCCACCACGTTGTCATTTCTCCTCCACACTCCATCCACCCCCTTTCTTGCTCCGTTCTGTTCCCACCCTTCTATTTCTTGCAAAGTGGATTCTCTCTGTATCTTGAGTATGTTTATTTCTTTTGTTTGGGTGGTACATGAGCCAATTGGGATGTTACTGGTCATATCTAATTCAGCTGCCTGTCTGGCAGCTTCGTCTGCCCAGGCATTTCCCTGCTGATGCCTGTCTGTGATTTTCGAGTGCGCTTTAATTTTTATTACTGCACATTCCTGAGGGAGGAGGGAAGCTTCTACCAATCCCATAACTATCTCTTCATGCCTAATAGGTCCCCCTCCCGAAGTCACGTATCCCCGCCTCTTCCAAGCAGTCATGTAATCGTGCACCACTCCGAAGGCGTACCGGCTGTCAGTGTATATGTTGACCCTCTTCCCTGCTGCTCGTTTCAATGCTTTGGTGAGGGCTACCAATTCTGCTACCTGAGCCGATAGGTTTCCCTCTAGGGAACCCTTTCCCCTGTCTTGCCCATTGCTGTCCACGACTGCCCACCCTGTCCGGGGGGTGCCGTTTACATATCGACGGGATCCATCCACATAAAGATCCATTGTGCGAGGCCCCTTGGGGAAGAGTGACCATAATATGGTGGAATTCTGCATTAGGATGGAGAATGAAACAGTAATTTCAGAGACCATGGTCCAGAACTTAAAGAAGGGTAACTTTGAAGGTATGAGGCGTGAATTGGCTAGGATAGATTGGCGAATGATACTTAGGGGGTTGACTGTGGATGGGCAATGGCAGACATTTAGAGACCGCATGGATGAAGTACAACAATTGTACATTCCTGTCTGGCGTAAAAATAAAAAGGGGAAGGTGGCTCAACCGTGGCTATCTAGGGAAATCAGGGATAGTATTAAAGCCAAGGAAGTGGCATACAAATTGGCCAGAAATAGCAGCGAACCTGGGGACTGGGAGAAATTTAGAACTCAGCAGAGGAGGACAAAGGGTTTGATTAGGACAGGGAAAATGGAGTATGAGAAGAAGCTTGCAGGGAACATTAAGGCGGATTGCAAAAGTTTCTATAGGTATGTAAAGAGAAAAAGGTTGGTGAAGACAAACGTAGGTCCCCTGCAGTCAGAATCAGGGGAAGTCATAACGGGGAGCAAAGAAATGGCGGATCAATTGAACAAGTACTTTGGTTCGGTATTCACTAAGGAGGATACAAACAACCTTCCGGATATAAAAGGGGTCAGAGGGTCTAGTAAGGAAGAGGAACTGAGGGAAATCTTTATTAGTCGGGAAATTGTGTTGGGGAAATTGATGGGATTGAAGGCAGATAAATCCCCAGGGCCTGATGGCCTGCATCCTAGAGTACTTAAGGAGGTGGCCTTGGAAATAGCGGATGCATTGACAGTCATTTTCCAACATTCCATTGACTCTGGATCAGTTCCTATGGAGTGGAGGGTAGCCAATGTAACCCCACTTTTTAAAAAAGGAGGGAGAGAGAAAACAGGGAATTATAGACCGGTCAGCCTGACCTCAGTAGTGGGTAAAATGATGGAATCAATTATTAAGGATGTCATAGCAGTGCATCTGGAAAATGGTGACATGATAGGTCCAAGTCAGCATGGATTTGTGAAAGGGAAATCATGCTTGACAAATCTTCTGGAATTTTTTGAGGATGTTTCCAGTAAAGTGGACAAAGGAGAACCAGTTGATGTGGTATATTTGGACTTTCAGAAGGCTTTCGACAAGGTCCCACACAAGAGATTAATGTGCAAAGTTAAAGCACATGGGATTGGGGGTAGTGTGCTGACGTGGATTGAGAACTGGTTGTCAGACAGGAAGCAAAGAGTAGGAGTAAACGGGTACTTTTCAGAATGGCAGGCAGTGACTAGTGGAGTGCCGCAAGGTTCTGTGCTGGGGCCCCAGCTGTTTACATTGTACATTAATGATTTAGACGAGGGGATTAAATGCAGTATCTCCAAATTTGCGGATGATACTAAGTTGGGTGGCAGTGTGAGCTGCGAGGAGGATGCTATTAGGCTGCAGAGTGACTTGGATAGGTTAGGTGAGTGGGCAAATGCATGGCAGATGAAGTATAATGTGGATAAATGTGAGGTTATCCACTTTGGTGGTAAAAACAGAGAGACAGACTATTATCTGAATGGTGACAGATTAGGAAAAGGGAAGGTGCAACGAGACCTGGGTGTCATGGTACATCAGTCATTGAAGGTTGGCATGCAGGTACAGCAGGCGGTTAAGAAAGCAAATGGCATGTTGGCCTTCATAGCGAGGGGATTTGAATACAGGGGCAGGGAGGTGTTGCTACAGTTGTACAGGGCCTTGGTGAGGCCACACCTGGAGTATTGTGTACAGTTTTGGTCTCCTAACTTGAGGAAGGACATTCTTGCTATTGAGGGAGTGCAGCGAAGGTTCACCAGACTGATTCCCGGGATGGCGGGACTGACCTATCAAGAAAGATTGGATCAATTGGGCTTGTATTCACTGGAGTTCAGAAGAATGAGAGGGGACCTCATAGAAACGTTTAAAATTCTGACGGGTTTAGACAGGTTAGATGCAGAAAGAATGTTCCCAATGTTGGGGAAGTCCATAACCAGGGGTCACAGTCTGAGGATAAGGGGTAAGCCATTTAGGACCGAGATGAGGAGAAACTTCTTCACCCAGAGAGTGGTGAACCTGTGGAATTCTCTACCACAGAAAGTAGTTGAGGCCAATTCACTAAATATATTCAAAAGGGAGTTAGATGAAGTCCTTACTACTCGGGGGATCAAGGGTTATGGCGAGAAAGCAGGAAGGGGGTACTGAAGTTTCATGTTCAGCCATGAACTCATTGAATGGCGGTGCAGGCTAGAAGGGCTGAATGGCCTGCTCCTGCACCTATTTTCTATGTTTCTATGTTTCTATGTCTGCCCTTTCAAATGGGGTTTCCCTAATCTGGCTCCCTTCCCCCTCGCTTCCCGTGGGGTCACACTGGTGCTCTTTGCCTTCGGTGACTATCCATCCTGCGGGATTATTCCCACTATCCTTTATTATAGTCAAGGCACCATTTGGGGGTAAAAGCATTGCTTCCCAATTAGCGCGTCGTGCGTCAGATATCGTCCTTAGCCTCCCGGTGTTAAGCAACTCCACGCGGGTATGCGATGTACCCAGGATAATTTGCCCGGTCATTATTATGGGCTCGCTAGCCCTCACAGCCCATGCTGCACAATCAAGAGCTGCGACACATCGAGATAGCTCTGTGGCTACCACTCCTTGTTTCGTGGAGTAGTACGCGACGGGTCTTTGTCTAGCCCAGTGTTCCTAGGTTACCACTGCATTGTAGTGGGTCTCACTATTGTACATATACAGGTGGAAGGGTCTATTCTGATCCGGCAACCCCAAGGCAGGTGCGCTCATAAGGGCGTGTTTAAGCTGTACGATTTCCGCCTCCTGAGGGCGGCCCCAGTCTACAGGCTCCTGGGAGGGTTTACCTCCTTTCACTAGGTCCTGTATCGGCTGGGCCATCTCTGCATATTCTGGGATAAAGTTCCGGCAATAATTAAATAACCCCAATATCTGTTGGACTCCTCTCACGGTCCCTGGTCTAAGCATAGTTCTAATAGCCTCCTTCCTATCAGCAGGCATCTGTCTATTCCCTTGGGATACTACGTATCCCAAATATGTAACCTCCCTTCTTCCGACCTGGGCTTTCCTAGGGTTCGCCTTCAACCCCGAGCGCTGTAAGGCTCCTAATACTGTAGTTAGGGCCACCAGGTGTTGCGCCTCAGTACCTGAGGAAATAAGAATGTCATCCACGTACCGTAGTACAGTGCTTCCTTCCCCTACGTCCAGGGGTTCCAAGATCCCTGACAATGCCCGGTGAAATATTCCCGGGCTGTTGTGAAACCCCTGGAGCACCCTAGTCCTCATATATTGTCTCCCCTTTATAGTGAAAGCAAACTTCTTCTGTGACTCCTCCTCTATGGCCCAGAACCCGTTTGCTATGTCAAGTACCGTGAAGATTTTATGTTCCGGGATCAGGCCGTTGAACACAGTGGAAGGACTTGCCACAATCGGGTATTCCCTCGGGTTGACTTTGTTCAGGGCGGTATAATCAACGGTGAACCTATAGGTCCCGTCGGGTTTCTTCACAAGCCACACCGGTGAATTAGTGGTGGCTGTTACTTGCTTCACCACCCCTTGCGCTTCTAACTCTTGTACTATTTGGTGGACTGCTGCATCAGCCTCGGGTTTTAAAGGGTATTGTTTATGGGCTTTATGCTCCAGCCAGGGAATATTGACCGGGTTCATCCGGGCCAGCTCACAATCTTGTTTGTGCCGTGCCCACAGCGTCGGGTACAGTCGGCAGACGCTGCCCCACACACCCTTCGTTTCCCATTCAGGCTGTATTGGGACTATCCTTGCTACGCGCTGCTGCGGATGCCCCGGGCAATCGAACTTCTGTTCGGTCTGATGTTTTTCTCCCCATATAATCCGATTACGCTGGGGGTCTATAAGTGCCCCTACTTCCGTCAAAGTGTCTATCCCTAGTATGGTGCCTTCTGGGTTAGGGCAGCACCAGAATTGGATGGGTATCATTATGCCTCTAGAGGTACTACTTCACTCAATGTTGCTTTTTTAAATTGCTCCCTATCCCTTGGATATTGACTGTGGTCCGGGTAAGGGGGAGGTCTAGGTTGGTTATGAATGCTGACGCTCCTGTGTCTACTAGCATGTTGCACTGCCGGCTCCCTAACACTGCACTAATAAACATACGTGGATCTAATGTTGGCCGTTCCAACCTTCCTTCGGGGGCTGGTAACATCTAGCGACCACCACTGGCCAGTTTGAGCAGATTGAGGAGCTCTTCATTAGAGGGTGGCTCCGGCAGGGGCAATGTTTTTTGCTGGAGGATCTCCACCAGTTCCTCACGGGTAATGGGCGTCCCTGATTGTTTCCCGGTTTGGGGGATTTGTTTCCCAGTTTGCTGGGAACCTTTTCCTGCCTCCCCACTCCCGATGCCCGGCATCTTCTTGCTGTCTGCCCCAGTTTATTACAATTATGGCACCTGAGTCTATATGTCCCTTTCCCGGCCTCCTTTTGCGGGCATTCTCTGCTAAAATGTCCGTCCTGATGGCATGTGTAACACGTCGAGGGGACGCCGCGGAGGTCCCCATCCCCTTCCTTTCCTTCTGTTGCTAATGCTGCCATCTTAGACACTTTCTCCTTCTGCTCGGCCTTTAGCTCCTCTAAATTCTGTGCCCACTCTAAGATCTCATCATAGTCATCCCCTATCGTGAATCCCAGTTTAATTATTTTTTGATGCGCCTCCCCCAGCCCATTCTTAAACATTTCTAAGAATGCCTCGTTATCTTTCTCGGGGTCATTAGCACCGGAGTGGTCCTTGTACTTGAGCCATTTCCACTCCCCATACTCTCCTACAGTTTTGTTTGGCTTCTGGGTTATCTTTAATATTCTGCTCCAGTTAGTTCTTATAGGTCCCCAACATCCATCCATCCCGTGTTTTAGGTCCAGTAACCGCTGTGGCTTGGTCCGGTTCCCTACCGTCATCCAGTCGCCATCTTGCACGCCTAGGGTAGCCCTCTGCCAATTTACACTACTGGTTTTGGCCTTTACCAAACTGTGTACGTCGCCTAAGGTTAAGTTATGTGCATCGAACATTTTCTCAACCTTTTGCCAGAACTCTGTATTTCTGCTATTGGGTTTGGGTGTGGGTAGATCCTTTAGCAGTGTCTGTCTCTCATGCGGGGTCAGGGGAACTTCTTGTATCGTGACGTGAGCGGGTTGCTGCCCGTGTGCAGGGGTGGTAGTCGTGCGTACAGGAGCTGCCCGTATGTATTCATTATATGCCGGGGGCTCTCTCTGCATCCCATCATCCTGAGGCTCTCCTGCCGGTATTTTTTCCAGGGAGGGGCACATTGGGGCGGTTATTGGGGCTGACTTTGGGTCGGGTATTGCCGATGCACACTGTAGGGGTTTACCGTTCTCCTTTAGGGCCCTTTCTAAGGTTGCTATTTTCGTGTTTAATCTCTGAATTAACTCTACATGGGTATCTATTTCCAATACTAGTTCCCGGTAGCAGGTGAGGATAATTGTCTGAGACATTCTAACCTTGTTTTTGGTCTGACTATCCCACCATTTTTTCTGCCTATCAGGGGCATCCGTGGGCTGCCACCCTCTCAGTTTTATTCCTTCCATTAAGGTTGCGTATTTGTTACTTAGTAACTCTAAGAGAGACCCCTCGGGTCCCCGGCTACACTCTCCTTTCTTCCCTTGTTTAATTGCCTGGGTCCCCGTTCCTTCACCAGCTTCATTTGTCCTTTTACTTGTCGAGTTACCCATCTTCTTCGGGGCTGTGAGGGTCTTGGGCACTCCCTTTAATTCGTGTTAGGTATGCAGGACGTTATTTATATCTATATGTCTTCCCTTGGCGCTGTACACTCGTACTGCCACGCTTTGGGTCAATATGTCCCGTCACTGCAGGGACGTTGGCCCCAAGTTTCCACATGATTTGCTCCTGATTTTTAGGAGCAACTGGTGGAGAACAGAGTATCTTAGAAATCGGAATTCTCCACATTTAAGTTTTCTGCAGTTCTAGTCAGGTAGAACAGTTTCTCTTTTGAACAGAATTTTTTTTTCAAAAGGGGGCGTTTCCGGCCACTGACGCCTGATTTGAAAGTTTCCACAGTGAAAACGTACTCCAAACTAACTTAGAATGGAGCAAGTGAAGATTTTTGTAGGCTTGAAAAAACCTTGTCTACACATTAAAAAATCAGGCGCAGGTTACAAATTAGGCGTCGGGAACGAGGTGGGGGCGGGGAGGGGGGGAAGGGGGTGAAGGGAAGTCATTACATTCTACAATAAATCCTTAGTTATACTTATACAAATATTATACAAATAAATCCAACCTGAATAAAAATTTATAAGCAAAGAAAAGATTAAATAAACCATGTTCCTACCTGTGTGAAAGTGCTTCAGGCAGGCCTTTCAGGCAGCGGTTTCCCAACGGCGGGGGGGGGGGGGGGGGGGGGGAGGCAGTGAGAAGGCTGCAGGAAGCCTCAGAATTGAGGCAGCCGTTCCCGACGGGCCCGACCGACGGCAGGGGAGAAAGCTGCAAGAAGCCTCAGTGCTGATCATGGAAGGGCAATGTGGTTTTATTAAAAAATGTTAAAAATTGAACAGCTACAAAGAATTTGAATAGTCTCAAACAAGTGCATGTGTCCCGTTTATCACAGTATCTTTAATTACAGAATGCACTCCCTCACCCTCACACACAGAAATATCAAGAAAATTAAAATGCAAGCCTTTGCAAGGGTTCAATAAACAAATTTTCATTTTTTCTGCAGCACTTTTTAAAATGGCCGAGTGCCAATGTTTCCTTCACACTGCGCGTGCGCGAATGCTCCAACGCGCACGCGCAGGGTTGCCGGCACGAAAAAAACTCATTTAAATAGTACCCGCCCCCTCCTACTTACAAAATCGGCGCGAGTGGTAGGCTCCGCCCCCTGGGCGCCGCGCCAAGCAGACATCGAGCTGCAAAGCGCTCGAGAATAGCACGTTTCTTTTCAGGCGCCGTTTTCGGCGCAAAAAACGGGCGCCCAGCTCGGAGGGGCGCCTGTTTTGCCGCACGTGGAAACTTGGGGCCGTTGTCTCTATGTCCTCACTCTCTTGTCCCTGCACTGTGCGCTCATACCGCTTTGGGTCAATAGACCTTCCCCTATATCTTCCCTTGCGTCGTACCCTCGCACTGCCGTGCTACCTACACGCGCGCGTTTTAGGATGCACCTTTTGATCCCCTTCCACCCCTTCCATCTCCGTCCCTCCGGGACTCGCTACAGATGGTTCTTTGTACGGATGTCCTTCCCTTGCGGTTTACAATGTCACAGCTCTAACTTGAAGGTGGTAAATTAAAACATACTCACCCCAACAGCTGGGTCATTGTTCCGTTCGGGAAGTCCGTACCCTGCTCGCATCGCCAAATGTAGGGGGAAATTGGGAAGGCTTCTCCTCCCACGAGCGGGCCCCCTAATATAAAGGATCGATGCTCACCCCAACCCGCGTAACAGCCCCCGGAGTTAGCAGACAGAGACGAATGGTAAGGTATAACGATCTTTATTATGAACGTCCGGGAGCATCTCCACTCACAGGCGGCTGTGATGAGAGGTGTTCCCGAATCGTTATACCTTGCCATTTATCTCTGTCTGCTAACTCCGGGGGCTGTTACGCGGGTTGGGGCAAGCGTCGACCCTTTATATCAGAGGGTCCACTCGTGGGAAGAGAAGCCTTCCCAATTTCCCCCTACACTCACTTTCCAACTTTCGCCAACGTTTGGACGCCGGCGCCGACCATGTGCGCCAGTTTAAAATCTTTTGCCGCAGATACGAGTCAAAACAGGATTGGGTGCCGTTTTTGTAAACTTGATCGATTTTGGCCGTCCACCATTTTTTTCAGCGCGGCGCACACTGCCCAAAAGGAGCGGTGGCAACAGATCCAGCCGGGGGGCGGTGGGAGCGTTGGCAGCAGGTCCAGGGGGAGGGCGGAGCAGTGGCCACAGGTCTAGCTGGGGAGAGAGGTCCTTTGTAGCCCTTTCCGCAGTGGTGGGGTACCAACCTTTCGGGGGAACGGGCTTCAGCTTGCTTCAGTTGCCCTGGCAACTTCAGCTTTTCGCGCATGCCCAGAGTTTTTAGTGCAGACTTGAAGTTCTGCCCCCTGAGTAACTTCGGAGAGCACGGCGCCAAGTTTAAATATTTCTTTGGCGAAAGTCCCGATTTTTTTTTCCTGGCAAACGTACACAAAAAAATCGTACGTTTACATGCGCGGGCACCAAAAATCCAGCAAGTGGAAAATAAGGGCCAAAATCCTGGAACTCCCTCTCTAAAAGCACTGTGGGAGTATCTTCACCACACGGACTACAGCGGTTCAAGAAGGCAGCTCACCTTCTCAAGGGAAATTAGGGATGGGTAATAAATGCTGGCCTTTCCAGCGACGCCCCATCCTAGGGACGAATTTTTTTTTAAATGAGGTCATCAACTTTGGACTTAAGAAGAATAGATCAGAGTACTTAGTAAATGACACAAAGCTAGAAACAGTGGAGGTGCGAAGAGACTTAGGGGTCCATGTAGATAGATTGTTAAAATAGATCGATGGGCAGGTACAGAAAATAATCATAAAGGCTAATGAAACGCTGGCTTTTATATCTAGAGGACTAGAATACATAGGTGTAGAAGCTATACAGCTATAGAAAGCCCTAGTTAGACCACACCTGGAGTATTGTTCAATTCTGGGCACCACACCTTAGGAAGGATTTATTGGAAGTGCAGTGTGGATTTACCAGAATGCTACCTGACTCTAAGGGTTAATTTACAAGCAGCGATTACACAAACTAGAGCTGTATTCCATGGAATTTGGAAGGTTAAAGAGTAATTTGATCAAAGCTTACAAGATATTAGAGGGAATTGATGGGGTAAATAGTGAGAAACTGTTTCTCAGTTGGGGAGTCGAGCACTAGGGGAACATAGTCTAAAAATTAGAGCCAAACCTTTCAGGAGTGAAATTAGGAAGCACTTCAACCCATAAAGGGTGGTAGAACTTTGTAACTCTCTTCCGCAAATGGCAGTTGATGTTAGGTCAATTGTTAACTTTAAATCTGAGATTGATACATTTTCGTTAACTGAAGGTATTAAGGGATATAGGGCAAAGGTGGTTAAAAGGAGTTAGGTCACAAATGAGCCATGATCTCACTGAATGGCAGAACAGGCTGAAGGGGCTAAATAACCTAATCTTGTTCCAAAGAAACTGTGTTCTTTTCATTATGATCCATATTCCATGAGGAGGTTGTCCAAACAAACCAAGAAGGGCAAGACACAGGGCTCATCAATATTCAAGCAATATCTTTCATATGAAGTGCAGATTGTTAGTTATCAGCTGTCAGGTCCTCCTGTTTGAGGCAATGTTAAGAGATATTCCACTGAAACAGTAGCTACTTGCAAACGTTCAGGACATCTAGGTGTATCGTAAAGATAGGATGTGGAATTAAACATAGGATTTTCATGAGCAAGAAAAAAGGGCAGATGGTTACATAATCTGTTTTTCAAATGGGATTATTTGTTTTCAATGTACATTAGAACTTTAAATGAATATTCTAAACTATTCACTATTATATCAAAACTAGCTATCACTCACTGATTTGTTGAACTAAAAAGCACTCTATATAATTTTGTTTTGGATGAAAGGGACAAAATTTGATCAAAGTCAACCGCATAATCCATGTAGACAGTTCTTTATGCAAGCATCCATCTACTACTTCAGTATATATTCTTAATAAACCCTTTCACACCATCATGAGATGATGGAAAGGCTCCAAATCAGATAAATTAATTTGTACTTTCCCTCCATTTGGGTTCCTGTGCCAAACACAATGTCCAGATTAAACTGGTAGATATGCCACCTAGTGCCAGGCTTCTACCAATGTCACCATTGAGTGGGGTCCTACAAGATGCACAGCAGATGCTTGAAAGTTCACCACCTTTTTTCACCATCTCTCCCACAGTGGCATGGCTATGATTAGCAGCTGATGAGATTCGCAGATGTGACACCATGGTCCATCCTATCACTCCATCACACAGCATATTGAAGCACCATTGCTGTTTTAGTTTTAAATTAGTCAGATTATCATCAACGGCAGCCAACTTGCATTATTAAGAATACAAAATCAACAATTTCACGATGTGAAGTTAGTTTGAAATTCCTCTATGCCTTAATCTTCTATCATAGCAGGCTCCAATATTCTTTATAGCTATTAGTAAGCAGCAGTGTCACTTGGAATACATTCATAACATCCGCATATATGTTAACAGACATTACCACTCACATGGAGGAAATCTTGATTAGTGACCAGCCTCACGTGTGAAATGAAGTATGATGTATGCTGACTGCATGGATGAAAGGGTTGAATTTTCCAACCCCCATTGAAAGCTGGAACAAAGTCTCTAGGTCATTCCCTGCACCCAGTTGCACTCATGTTCTTTTGTTACCTAATACAACAAAAAAGCTGAACATGCAAATTGAAACTGGAATATCAAGATGGCATGACACGTGGTCACAAATCAAGCAATCCTTTTTTGTATCTAATTAACAAGGCAGACTAGGAACACAAAAAGCACCTTATATTAAATTTGAAATTACTCATGCATTGAGAAGGGCATTCAGGCAGGTTAACAGAGACAAGCCAAATTTCTTAAGAAGAATTTGTTAACTTAAGATTTGTATTAAAAACCATAATTGAACATAGTCCAAAGTCAATACCAAATATCCAAACAAGCTTTATCAAGAATGTGTAGTTGAACTTTTGCACCTGTCTTCAAACATCTTAAAACTAACAGTGGGGTGCTTGGATATCATCCATGGACAAAAGTGACATGGAAATACACTCAAACGATGTGGTATTGAGTGAGCAGTTGCTTCTAACTGGTTTGTAGGCTTAACTATAGTGCCAGCTATGATGTGCTACAAGCCCAGTATTCAAGGTAAGATGGTTTGAGAAAACATATAATCCACATAGACTGGGTTAATAGGTACAATGTGGCAACATTTTTGTTTTCATTCACTCCTCCACAAGCCCAATCTTACAGGACTCTTTCACTGTAGTAATGGTATTCCCAATTTTTAGTAATAATTTGGTTGTGGCAAATAGCCTAGAAGCATTTAAGGGGAAGCTAGATAAGTACATGAGGGAGAAAGGAACAGAAGGATATGTTGATAGGGTGCGATTAAGTAGGGTGAGAGGAGGCTCATGTGAAACGTAAACTCCGGTATAGACCTTTTGGTCTGAATGGCCTGTTTCTGTGCTGTAAAATTCTACATATACCATTAGAATGCTAATGGAGATGAATAGGTCACCACCAATATGTGTTCTTAATCTGCTCAAGTGAACAGCTTGTTCCACAGTGTTAACTCAGTCTTTCCATCTGATTTACAGAATTGGCAAAACTGTTCATATTCTGGGTAATGGCACACATTCGCATTCCCTACAAAGGGGTTTCCTAAACCTTCCAGGCCAATTGCAGTTCAGAGATTTAAAGTTGCTGATCCCATATAAAGATTAGGACCAATTTTAAATTTAGTTGGAACTATCTAGTACTTAATAAATCTATTTCCACATTGTTTGTTTGCTGTAAACTTCTATTGGCTCATACTTTTGTATCGTTACTAGCATTTTACACATCTCTGAAAATGGCACATGCACCAACCTTTTGTAGAAATCATCAGAATCATCAAGAGTTTGATATCTTGACTACCATTTACAATATATTGAACAGGAGCATGATCTGTCCTAAAATGACATAGGATTAATGACAGTCTGTGTTTTTGACAATAATTACATGAATTATAATGCCACTGTAGTTACAATGCAATAGAAAACAAAATATATTTCAAATATATAACATTTTAAATGACCTTATTGTAGATTTAAATATATTAGCATTTTTTTTTTTAGCTGCCATCTTAGCTAAACCTTTTGGGTCAAAAGTGGTTTCTATTTTCTGTGCACGTCCATTGACAACATTGGTTACTCCCAAAGATAGTATGATCTGAAAAGTCAAATACTGTACTGTGCCAGGTTTAAAAGTAAACATTTGTCCGTGGGTTTCAATTTATTTTGAGCCAGTTGAATATTTGTGCACTTTGAACTGTCAGCCGCAGAGCAATAAGAAACGCAATCAGTTTCACAAAAAATTCACTGGATGAGCCAATTAAGAAATTAACATCAGATTATATTTAAACTTTTGGAGCGATTGGATTTCTAACATAATGCAGCACAAAGTCCTGGGAAATGTTTTCTGGAGCACCCGTTCTGCCTGCAACTGCAGCCCTGCCATACAGAACATCCCTGAGGTTGAGCTCGACAGGAATTTCACAGCTACCATAGTTGATACAGTAGGGGGTAAAATTCAGTGTGTATCACCATCAACCAAAGTAAATGTAATCCCTAGTGAAAATACCATTGTACTGCAAGTCCAGGACAGTGATGGTTCATTGAACACTTCTCTGATGACCAACAGTGACAGTGCACACTGTAAACTACAGCATCAGAGCCAATAACTGCAACAAATTCTAATCAAAATTGAAAAGCCAGCAGGCGGGAAAAATAAAATCAATACATAGGTACATTATTAAATTGTGCCGTTTCATTATTTGAAGATGTAGCTTTTGTCAAATATTCATGGATCTGGTTTACGCTCTGATCTGCAATATATTATATGTCACAGAACATGATTATGTTAGATTCTCTATCTCAGCAACTGTGACAGCTACAATGTATTGCACAATATTTGAAGAGAAAATGGGTGCAATTACTAGAACATTATTGGATCCTAACCAAATCTGCATTATTTCCTATATAATGTACCTTTGATTGAAAAGTACTTAAACAACTACAAACACAGGAAACTAGAATCTCACACATAAGGTCATACGTATTTGCATTCAAATAACCTGCATTGTTATCATGCTACTCGTTGTTTCAGTTCTGCATCAAGCAATCACTTTTCATTGTTCCACAGCTACTGAAACATTTAAGGCCGCTGCAGGTCATTGCTGCCGTTTGCTCTCCAGTAGTGGTTTCCAATCAGCCCAAGAATGCAGCCGCCTTTTAGGGGGTCTCAGTTGCAGGTACATGTTGTGACAGGCTGAGAAAAGTATGTGCTCCCATTTAGGATAGGGTTCCACACCTACAAAATACAATGAGCAAAATGTAAACGATAGATGTCATTTTGGAAATCATTCTGAAAACAATCCAAATGGTACAAGAGCAGTACGTACCGACAGGTCAATATCCTCTGAGAACCAGAGCCAGAAATAAAGAGTTGGGGAGGAGGGCGCAGACGGACTGGAAGATTTCTTGTGGAGCCAGAAAGAACTTTCATTGATCCTCCTGACCCCATGTAAAACTCCGCCCATTGGTACATGAAAATTGTGTCCTACAAATGGCGCAGGACACAGATTTAAATATTGAAACTAGGCCTGATTTGGGTGGGAATGCTGGCCATTCATTTCGATGTCCACTCCAAAATCGAGTTGGCTGGGTCTCAGGCGACCAATGAACGGGTTTCAAAAGAAAAAAAATATCCTTCACCACCCATTTATCTTCTCCCACTCCCCCCTCCCCCTCGATGGTCATACCTTCCAGGCTGTCAGGCAACCAACAAGCATGGGTTTGTCCTCCTCGTGACCTGCATGGCACAACTTGCCACAAGCTGTACGAGTGCTCTGGCTCTTTTGATTAACCCCTTCTGCACTGTTTCTGGTTCTGTTTTGAATGCTTCAGTATCTCACCTATTCCGCTTCTGTTTGGAAGTAATTTGTGAATAAACTTGTTTAGCTTGTTATAAATAGTACGTGGTGTGGCTTATATTATCTTTCTTCTGAAATGATACGAGACATAGTAGAATCCTATGTACTATCTGGATCAAATTTATAATAAACAAGAGAATTTCTCACCATGTGCCAAACTATATCCATACACTAAATACTTACGGTTAAATGTTTGATCAAAGGGAATGCAGAATTGCTTATGAATGTTATCTTTTGCTTTGGGAATCAGAAAAATATGTTGGGACCAAACCTGAGTTATAACAATGATCATTATGTCATATGATTGTCGAGAATTGCTTTAAGGCTTCCAGGCAACCTTCCATTTCAAAATTTTAGAATATTTTTGGCTACTTTTGCTTAACCTCCAATGGCATTTTCATATAGATGGACCTTGTAATCGAGAGCATTTCAATCACTTATTATTTTACCTGATATATCTGGTTTGTCGTCTATCAGCAAATTGCCTGATACCATCGTTTTGTCCCGTGTCAGTACCATCAGTTCCAGAAACTCTTTCCCAAGATGCTTCTCTACCCAGGCGTACTGTGAACACAGTCAATAGGTCGTCCAATTATTTTTACACTATTAAGAAGTTATCAGAAATATGGAAAAAAACTGTAAATTTTCATACTTTTTTTTGCCATTGATGTCTTTTGATTTTTCAATTTAGTTACTCAATAGAATTACATTGGCCCTGAATTTGTGGTCAGAGACGTACCTCCGGGGTATGCTTCCAACCCATGAAATATTTCCGATCTTACCTTTAGCCCCGAAAGCTACAGAGAGTTGGGGTCCTGGACCTCCAGATGTATACCTGAGTAAAGGCCCACATGATCCAAGGAACACAGGTGATTTGGAAGCGTCCCTGGGATCAAGTGGGCCGGGTCCTCCAATAAGAAAGGAGGATTCCATTTATGAACAGAATCCCCATAAACCCTAATGGAATCCCCAAATAATCAAACAATTTAGACAATTGTAATAAAAGTAAATATTCTAATTTTCAAATTTAATTAAAAACCTTCAATATAGCAAATGCAATAAAAATTACACTTAAATTTTTTTTTAAACATTTTAATCTGGGCCAAAATTTGTATAAATGAATTTTAAGTGTTTGTGCATCATTTTTAATTTTTTCATTGTTAATTTAATTAACCCTTACCAGGCATAAGAGTTTCACGGGCATTTTCTGAGCAGTAGCCCAACTCTGTGCCAGCGAAAGTGAATTTTTAGTCGGTTCGGTAGATCTGTCAAGGTAAGTGACAGATCGCTTGTTCCGGATTTTTGCACATGCGCAGTGCATCTGGAAACCTGGAACTTGCGGGGCCTTTCACAAGGCTTACGACGGCATACAATGAGCATAAGCCATCATTGGGACCGCAATTTCCAGGCCATAGTATTTACAGCATAGAAACAGGCCATTCGGCCCAACAGGGCCATGCCTGTGTTTATACTCCACACGATCCTCTTCTCACCCTTCTTCATCTCACCCCATCAACATATCCTTCTATTCCTTTCTCACTCATGTGCTTATCTAACTTCCCCCTAACTGCATCTATGCTATTCACCTCAACTACTCCCTGTGCTAGTGAGCTCCACATTCTAACCACTCTCTGAGTAAAGACAGTACTCCTGAATTCTCCATTGGATTTATTACTGACTATTTTATATTTATGGCCAATGTTCCCTCTATGGTGTGCGGCTGCGCACCAATCGGGAGGTCCCATCCAGGTTGCTCACCACCTTGTGCCCTGGAAAAGATACCGCGCATGCACGACCGCGCAGAAAATTTAAAGGGACCACCCCCCCCCCCAAAAAAAAATTAGGGGGAACATTGTTTATGGCCTCTAGTTCTTGTCTTCCCCAAGTGGAAACATCTCGATGTCTACCCTTTCATAATCTTAAAGGCCTCCATCAGGTCACCTCTCAGCCTTCTCTTTTCTAGAGAAAAGACCCCAGCCTGTTCAATCTTTCCTGATAGGTTTAACCTCTCTGTTCTGCAATCACTCTAGTAAATCTTTTTTTGCACCTTCTCCAGTGCCTCTATATCCTTTTATAATATGGAGACTAGAACAATTCAGGCAACTCCAAATGTGGTATAACCAAGCTTTTATACAAGTTTTACATGACTTCTCTGCTTTTTAATTATATCGTCCTAGAAATGAAGCCCAGTGCTTTATTTTGCTTTTTATATGGCCTTATGTCGCTACTTTTAGTGATTTGTGCATCTGTACCCCAGATCTCTCTATTCCTTTATCCCATTTAGTCTTCTGTTTTCCAAGGAGTATGTGGCCTCCTTATTCTTCCTACCAAACATTATGTAATGTTAAAGCTACTTTCTTAAGTTCCAGATGGTTATCAAGGGCAAAGATTTCCTTTGTGCATCCAGTGTAGCAAGATTGTAAACTCATTCTTTATAAATGTGCTTATGATTTAGCTATGCTTTTTCTGTTACAATTTGGTTTCTCATTGAAGATCGCCTTTTACTCCAAATAACTAGTGAATTTTATCCCGTGTAGTTGGGGTTCCACTCTATGGCCTTCCATGACTAGAACAATTGGATGCGCACGCGAGACAAAAGTTTATATTTCGGATTAAGCCTTAATAATTGGTAATCTATTTTCTTAGTCGAAGTTTCTTCATAACTTACTTTTTCATAAGGGCAGTAATTGTACTTCTTTATTGGACTGGTGCAAATGAATACATCTGTGCTGTGAAAAAAACCCAGAAATAACATCACTACAGAAATCCTGTTACGTCAAGCAAGAATTAGAATACTTTTGGAGTTCAGACTCACTTTGTCATGTTGGCCATTTCTTTCACAGCGTCCACGGCACCAGGAAGGGGTTCAAGTTCAATGAAGAAGTTCTTTGACTCCCATATACTTATTGCTTTTTCCTGCATTTTTTTCATAAAAATGCAAGCATGTTATGTTCAGAAGAAACTATGTTCAATAGCCTTCTTTTACACAAATGTTTTTCGCAGGTAATTTGCTCCCTTATGCTATCAGTTGCAGGACCCACTTCATTGTGAAGTATAGTAAGGTGCAAGGTACACTGGAGGTGATCTACAGATTAAGCAGCAATGCACCAACTATATCTATCCAGCCTGGATGCCAATCCTGCCCCTCAATGCAAACATCTAAAACTGAAAGATACTGCATAAGAACATAAGAATTAGGAGCAGGAGTAGGCCATTCGGTCCCTTGAGCCTGCTCTGCCTTTCAATTAGATCATGACTGATCTACCTCAACTCCACTTTCCTGCACTATCCCCATATCCCTTGATTCCCTTAATATCCAAAAATCTGTCGATCTTTGTCTTGAATATACTCAAAGACTGAGCCTCCACAACCCTCTGGGGCAGAGAATTCCAAAGATTCACCACCCTGAGTGAAGAAGTTTCTCCTCATCTCAGTCCCTTATTCTGAGATTGTGACACCTGGTTCTAGACTCCTCAGCCAGAGGAAACGTCCTCCTTGCATCTACCCTGTCAAGCCCTGTAAGAATTTTGTATGTTTCAATGAGATCACTTCTCATTCTTCTAAACTCTAGAGAATATAGGCCTAGTCTACTCAATCTCTCCTCAAAGGACA
Source organism: Pristiophorus japonicus (assembly GCF_044704955.1). Lineage (NCBI taxonomy): Eukaryota > Metazoa > Chordata > Chondrichthyes > Pristiophoridae > Pristiophorus > Pristiophorus japonicus. The sequence goes on from NC_091991.1 coordinate 149,492,634, forward strand.
ATCCCACCATCCCAGGAATCAGTCTGGTGAACCTTTGTTGCATTCCCTCAATGGCAAGTATATCCTTTCTTAAATAAGGAGACCAAAACTCTACGCAACACTCCAGGGCCCTATATAATTGCAGTAAGATGTCATTAGACATATACTCAAATCATCTTGTAATAAAGACCAAAATACAATTTGTTTTCTTAATTACTTGCTGTACCTGCATGTTAACTTTTAATGATTCGTGTACAAGGACACTCAGGACCCTTTGAACACCAACATTTCCCAATCTCTCACCATTTAAAAAGTACTCAGCTTTTCTACTTTTCCTACCAAAGTGGATAATTTCTCCTTGCAATATTCCATTTGCAATGTTCTTGCTCACCCACTCAGCTCATCTATATTCTCAAGAAGTCTCTTTGCATCCTCCACACAACTTACATTCCCACCTAGCTTTGTATCATCAGCAAACTGGGATATATTACATTTGGTCCACTCTTCCAAATCATTGCTATAGATTGTGAATAGCTGGGGCCCAAGCACCGATCCTTGTGGCACCCCACTAGTTACAGCCTGCCAACCTGAAAATTACCCGTTTGTTCCTACTCTCTGTTTTCTGTCAGTTAACCAATCCTCAATCCATGCTAGTATATTACCCCCAATCCCAAGAGCCCTAATTTTGTTCTGAAAATCCAAATATACATCTACTGATCCCCCCCTTACCTATTATGCTAGTTATCTCAAAAAACTCTTAACAGATTTGTTAAACATGATTTCCCTTTCATAAATCCATGTTGATTCTGCCCAATCCTATAATTATTTTCTAACTGCCCTGTTACCACATCCTTAATAATAGATTCTAGCATTTTCCCTACTACTGATATCAGGCCAACTGGTCTGTTGTTCCCCATTTTCTCTCTCCCTCCTTTCTTAAATAGTGGGTTACATTAGCTTCTTCCAATCTATAAGAACCGTTCTAGAATATATGGAATTTTGGAAGATGACAATCAATGTATCCACTATCTCTATAGACACCTCTTTCAAAACCCTAGGATGTAGGCCATCAGGTCCAGGGAATTATCAGCTTTCAGTCCCATTAATTTCTCCAGTACTATTTTTTTTACTAATATTAATTTATTTCAGTTCCTCATTCTCGCTAGATCCCTGATACTCCACTATTTCTGGGAGGTTTTTCATGTCTTTTTCCGTGAAGACAGACACAAAGTATTTGCTTAATTTCTCTGCCATTTCCTTATTCCTCATTATAATTTCTCTTGTCTCAGCCTGTTGGGGATCCACATTTACTTTCCCTAATCTTTTCCTTTTTACATACCTATAGAAGCTTTTACAGTCTGTTTTTATGTATCTCGCTAGTTTACTCTCATTCTATTTTCCCTTTCTTTATTAATTTCTTGGTCCTCCTTTGCTGAATTCTAAAATCCTCACAATCCTCAGGCTTATTGCTCCTTATGGCAACATTCTAAGTCTCTTCCTTTGATCTAATACTATCTTTAACTTCTCTTGTTAGCCACGGTTGGATCACTTTTCTTGTTAGCCACGGTTGGATCACTTTTCTTGTGGGGTTTTTGTGCCTTAAAGGAATGTTTGTTTGTCGTAAATGATGTATTAATTCTTTAAATGCTAGCCATTGCTTGTCTACCGTCATACCTTTTAATGTAGTTTCCCAATCTACCTTAGCCAACTCTCCCCTCATACCTACGTAGTTTCCTTTGTTTCAGATTGAACTAAATCACTTTCAAACTTAATGTAAAATTCTATATTATGGCCACTGTTCCCTAAAGGCCCCTTTACTAAAGGTTATTAATTGCACAATACTAGATCTAAAATTGCCTGTTCTCTAGTTGGTTCCTCAACATACTGATCTAGAAAACCATCTTGTACACATTCCATGAATTTGTCCTCTACACTGTTACTGCAAATTTGGTTTGCCCAGTCTATATGCAGATTAAAGTCCCCCATTATTGTTGTATTACCTTTGTTACATGCACCTCTAATTTCCTAATATATTGTGCCCTACATTACCACTACTGTTTGGGGCCTATAAACAACTCCCACCAATGCTTTCTCCTCTTAGCTCCACCCAAACTGATTCTACTTCTTGATTTTCTGAACTAAGGTCCCCTCTCTATACTGTCTTTATCTTTATCCTTTATTATCAGGGCTACCCCATCTCCTTTACCATTTTGCCTATCTCGTCGAAAAGTTAAGTATCCTGGAATATTTAGTTCCCAACCTTGGTCACTTTGCAACCACGTCTCCGTAATGGCCATTAGATCAAACAAATTAATTTCTATCTCCGCTTCTAATTAATCTAGTTTGTTGTGAATGCTTTGCGCATTCATATATAGCGCCTTTAGCTTTTTTCTATTTTTCCCTGATGTCACTTTACATCAGTAATGCCCTATTACCTTTGTTACTCTTTCTGTCCCTTCCTGACCTACTGAGTATTTTTACCCAAAAAACTCTGCTCTAGAGCCTTGACATTTCTCTTGCTGCTTTTAAATGTACTCTTTACTGAATCCTCCCACTTGCATTGTTGGAAGTGAATGAAATGTTAAACTGAGCTTTCAGCTATGTGTTCAGATGGATGTTGAAGATTCCACAACCATATTAAGAGGACAGGGAGTTTTCCTGTTGTCTTGGCCAACATTTCTCCCTCAAACATCACCAAAATTAAATTATTTGCAATCGGCTCATTGTGTGGGGGATCTTGCTGTGTTTCTTTACATAACTATAGTCACTGTACTCTGTGATTAAATATACGTGAAATGCTTTGAGATGTTTGTGAGCAATGTGATCAATCTAGTATTTCTTTCATTGACCCTGTGCGTTCTCAGAAACTGAGAATGGCCACATTCATTTTTCGTCCGACCATGGCTGTTGATTTATAGTTTTCAGGGAAAATGGATGCATTGTGGAATTCAGTCCCCAAAATGGTGGTCAAAATCCTGGTATCCTATGTAATAAGTTGGTTTACTTGGCGTTTGTGACTTTAGCCACCATCCTTTAATTTTATGGTATTATACTGTATAAAACAGCACCTTGAGTGGCAATCCAGGAGCTTTAATAAATAGCACCGCACTCTAAAAATATCCAAGTTTCATGACCTGCCTTTGGTTCTAGCTGCATTGAGTTTCTGCTAAAGGGAAGATTTCCAACTTTGATCAAACTATTTGTGGAATAGATAAAATGGGCAGCAGTATGCAAGTGTGTCTTTCTATATGACACTTGGGAAGGTCCTGTTGTCTGTATTGCTCAAGAGTACCCCATGTAGGATAACACTTGTACAACATTGAAAGGAGCTGTGGATAAGTTTGCATATTTTGCATGTTCGCTGAAGCATGATGAATCAATGACTGATTGCAATTCAGCACTGCTTTTACTCCATTGGTGAAGTAAGGGAGTTAATTTTAATTTAATCCAATCAGTTTTTCCAATTTGTAAGGGATTTCAGCTAAGAAGTGGTATTCTACATCAGAGGTCTAACAATACTGATTAAGAGAAGTTTGAAGAAATGGAACAATCTTACAGTTGGGTTAATTTTTAGCTTCCATGATGTCAGCGGAGAGCCTGGTCTACCATGCTTTTCTTCAAATAGTGGCGTGGGATCTTTTACGTCTACCTGAGAGGGCAGACAGGACCTTTAAGGTCACACCTGAAAGACAGCACCTCGGATAGTGTAGTATTCCCTCAGTATTGCCAGTCTAGATTATGTGCCCAAGTCTCCACAGTGGGGCTTGAACCCCTAACCTTCTGACTTCTGAGTATTAACCACTGATGCTTAATATTCATGGTGCAATCTTGTCTTAGAAATTGCACTTAAACTATTCAATTTTTATCAACCCTCTATAGATTTCAACTCATTCTGAATGATGTGGCCTGCATTCTAATGCACACAAAGTCCCACTTTCCATTACCCAGTCTTTTGCCCAACTCTGCTCATTCCCCATGTCCCATGAACTGACTAAGATCTCCGTCTTGCTTTCAGGTTCCTGCATGGCCTTGTCCCACCCTATCTCAGCCGTACATGCCTGTACTCACCCTCCACTCCTCTGACACACGTCTACTTGTTGCTTCCTGTGCTCTACCATTGGTGGATGCTCCTTCAACCTCTATTGTCTAGAACTCACTCCCTAAATCTCTCTCTCTTCCCACCTCACCGTCTGCTTTCCAAAGCCCCCTAAAAAAAACTTAGCTCCCACAGTGCTTTCAGCTGCCCCTGGGGTTTGTTTCTTCCCTCCTACTCAGTGTCAGTTGATTTTCCTTCACTCTAAACGCTCCGAGATGTCTTTCTGTACACAGGAGCCCTGTAGAAATGCAAGTTACTATACATTCACGATTTAAAAAACCCCAGGCAAAAAAGGTGAAAACAAATGCGCATGAAATCGATTGACGACATTATAGCAACAAGTTGGTCCATTATTAATTTTGATGTTTTCGACCATTCTCAGCTACACCAAAATATGGACCGATTCTCCACAAGGAAAAAACAATAATCTGCTTAATTAAATAAAACAGAAAAATACTGGAAAAGACTCAGCAGGTCAGGCAGCATCTATGGAGAGAGAAACATAGTTAACGTCTCAGGTCGATGACTTTTCACTAGATCTGAAGCATTAACTCTGTTTCTCTTGCCACAGATGCTGTCGTGCTTTCAGCATTTTTCTGTTTTTATTTCAGATTTCCAGCATCCGCAGTTTTAGTTTGCTTTTGATTGTCTAAATAACATTGTCTATTACTAATTACAGTGATCCATTTTGTTACATGCTAGGAAATAATGTTAAAAAAAATATATTTCAGGTGTAAAGTCTGGAAAACAACACCAATTTGTTAAATGACACTAGTGCTATGATGCCGTGCACCTTGGGACAGTTTCCTGTACCAGTCACCTCTGACTTACACAAAGATCAGGCTGCAGCTTTCCATACTGTGCCGAGACCCAGAAACCTCTGCGATCTTTCAACTCTATGAAGGGCTCCTCAGGATACGTGTCCTTGTATTTCTGGAGGAACCCACCTTCAAAATCAGCCAGCACTCCGTCCATGTCCACCAGGACCTGCAGCCTTCTGCCCTCTAGTCTATCTTCAGCGCCCTGCGCCACTGCGCAAAACGACTTGGCCAATGCGCCGAACAGTTTGCTCCCCGAGCTCCGGAGATTTGCAAATCGAGTCAAGAAGATCATGGTCGGGTGCAATCTGCCTAAAACAACCTTTTGCATTGGGATAAAGTCATAAGGGCGGGGTGGGAAGGGGGAATCGAGAACAAATATTATTTAGCCATATGCAATCAATGGATGTAGCCACCGGAATATCCCTGCATATCCATGGTTGATGTGCAACTTGCACAGAAGCGGTCAATTTTAACGCATTTGCTTGCTTGGTGAACGAATGACCTCGACTTGCAAATAGCGCAATACCTACCGAGAGCCCACTTCAGTACCTGGCATGGTATTTAAAAAATCGAGTGTTACGGGCCCCTGCACAACTGACCAGCCTTTTCACACAGTCAGCAACCAACTGGCCGCACGGTCCTCTGTTAATCTCCGGAAATTACGCCCCCTCTCTCGTTCTCTATAATCTTAAAGCTGGGCTGCAAGGCACCCAAAGTTTGCAGGGCTTTTCACAACGAACCGAGGCAATGTCTGCCAACCCGCTCTGCAGGTTGGAGGAATCATGTTTTTGTTTTCCCTAAAGAAATAACGTTTCTCAGAGCAGTTATTACAAACAAAATCAACAAAGCGGGCAGCATTTTGAATTTATCTTTCCAGTTACTCGTTATAGGGAAAAATAAACTGCAACAAAAACATCCTGTGAAATATTCACAGAATATAAAGGGCCAAATAAATGACTGAGAAACAACTCGTAAAAACAAATTCTCCCCTTTCAAATCTGCAAAATGCTCTCATTTGCATCATTCAAATAAAAATAGTCTGTTTGAATTAGTTTCACATGATTTCCCTCCAATTCTCCTAAAGCCATTGATCTATACCGGGGGACAGCTTAATCACCACTGGTAGTGTTCCGTTGTGCACATTGTCCAAATGGCCATTCTTCATACTTACCCCCTTTACAGGGAGTGTTGCCTTGGGTATTTGACCATGGAGTGTTCACAATTGATCCTGCCCTCATTCATGACAAGGTGATGGAGGGCTCCTTGATACTCATGAAACTATGACAAAAAATTGAGCAGACAAAATCAGTTTTAAAAATGAGAAAATCATGTATACAGAAGATGGTAATATTTAAAATTAGTTCTACAATCATATGCCATATAGTATTAAATATACATGCCAAACATTCCAAAACCATGATGTTGTAAGCCCAATATTGTATGTGCATCAAACACAAAAGGATAGTGTCATGTATCCTACATTATTATATATAACTGTATCCTAACATGCTATACATGACTGTAATAAGATATGACCTGTAATCACCAGCATACCTTACCACCAGGGGTGCACTTGCAAGAGACAGGTATATAAGGACAGGTCTCAGGCAAGTGCGACATTGCAGAGCTGTGAAATAAGGTGCAGGTCCAGAGTGATCTTGACTTCACTACATGCCTCGTGTGAATCTACTGAGGGGACAGGACTTTACAGATAGTATGCAGGTACAACAAGTGATCAGAAAGGCCAATGGGATCTTGGCCTTTATTGCAAAGGGTATGGAGTATAAAAGCAGGGAAGTCTTGCTACAGTTGTACAGGGTATTACTGAGGCCATACCTGGAATACTGCGTGCAGTTTTGGTTTCCATATTTACGAAAGGATATACTTGCTTTGAAGGCAGTTCAGAGAAGGTTCACTAGGTTGATTCCGGAGATGAGGGGGTTGACTTATGAGCAAAGGTTGAGTAGGTTGGGTCTCTACTCATTGAAATTCAGAAGAATGAGAGGTGATCTTATCGAAATGTATAAGATTATGAGGGGGCTTGACAAGGTGGATGCAGAGAGGATGTTTTCACTGATGGGGAGACTAGAACTAGAGGGCATCATTTTAGAATAGGAGGCCACCCATTTAAAACTGAGATGAGAAGAAATTTCTTCTCTCAGAGGGTTGTGGATCTGTGGAATTCGCTGCCTCAGAGAGCTGTGGAAGCTGGGACATTGAATAAATTTAAGACAGAAATAGACATTTTCTTAAACGATAAGGGGATAAAGGGTGATGGAAAGCGGGCAGGGACGTGGACCCGAGTCCATGATCGGATCAGCCATGATTGTATTAAATGGCGGAGTAGGCTCGAGGGGCCATATGGCCTACTCCTGCTCCTATTTCTTATGTTCTTATATACTGCATGACACTTGAGAATCTAATTCAAAAAAACTCATTTTATTTTAGTATTTGCAGAAAGATTTTAAACGATGCAAATAAGTACATGTAAAACAAAGTTATGAGGAAAGGTTAAGTAGGTTGGGCCTCTACTCGTTGGAATTCAGAAGAATGAGAGGTGATCTTATTGAAATGTATAAGATTATGAGGGAGCTTGACAAGGTGGATGCAGAGAGGATGTTTCCACTGATAGGGGAGACTAGAACTAAAGAGCATAATCTTAGAATAAGGGGCTGCCCATTTAAAACTGAGATGAGGAGAAATTTCTTCTCTCCAGAGGGTTGTAAATCTGTGGAATTTGCTGCCTCAGAGAGCTGTGGAAGCTGGGACATTGAATAAATTTAAGACAGAAATAGACATTTTCTTACACAATAAGGGAATAAGGGGTTATGGGGAATGGGCAGGGAAGTGGACCTGAGTCCATGATCGGATCAGCCATGATCATATTAAATGGCGGAGCACTCGAGGGGCCATATGGCCTACTCCTATTTCTTATAAAATGAACACAAGTGCATTATGGTGATTTTTGTGTGTCTTGACAGTGTATATATAAATATTTGCTGTTGTTGAAAGAAGACTTAGATTTATATAGCGCCTTTCACGACCATCGGACATCGCAAAGCGCTTTACAGCCAATTAAGTACTTTTGGAGTGTAGTCACTTGTTGTTGCTGCTTCACAGCTTTAAGATGCTTTGCATGGCACTGGAGAATTATGTTGGCATAGCTCTAATTTTAAAAAATAATTTTACTTTAGTATCTGTCGAGAAATTTTAATGGGTGCATACAAATAGCTGCAAAACAAAATTCGTGAGATAAACACAAGTGTCCTGTAGAAATTTGTGTGTGTGTTTACGGTGCTTCGCAGCTTTAAGAGGCTTTCCTGCCCTCCCCTCTCCCGTCTGTCCTTCCGCGTGGCGCCGCCCGCGACCTGCAGCGAAAGCTCGCGAGAGTGGGCAGGCTGCTTGGCGAGCCGCTTCGATGCTGTGTCACGGCGTTTGAATGAGGAGCAAGGGAGGCGGTTTGAGAAATGGCGTCCGCCTTGGAGCAGTTTGTCAACAGCGTGAGGCAGCTCTCCTCCCAAGGTAAGAGGTGGTGGGGACGCCGGGGAGGGCCCGGCTTTTCCTTTTAAAGCCTAGTTTTGTTTGTGTTTCTGGGAAGGGGCTACTTGTTCCTTCCCTCTCGGCCGTTACCCTTCAAAAAAAAAGGGGGTTGAAGCTTTGACCCACTGGCGGCGGCGGCGGCGGCTGGTGTGGCGGGCCCGCCTCCTCGCCAACCAGCAGGCCGCATTTGCTTGCATCTTTCGCTAGCCGGGCAAGAGGAAGACATCCTCTGGCCGGCGTTTCGCTTCCATGGCCCTGCTTAAGGTGAAGGAGATGCCGTGGCCTGTTTACCTCAACGTAAATGAACACCATGACACCGGAAGTGCCCGCCTCTGCCCGTAGCCCATTGGCTGCTCTTCGAAGATTGACGGTTGTTTCCAAGGCGGGGCTTGGTCTCTCTGCGCTGATTCGCTCCCGCGATTGTCACTCATTTGGCGCTCCGACAATTCCGGTTTGAGTTGTGCTCAACTTACTAACATTGGGCCTAGCCAGGTATAAGGTACCAGTTAGACATGGTATATAGAAGGGTAGTGAAATCTTGGGACGCGACCCTCAAGGTATTTTGGGATGGCTAATGCAATCAAAAGATCTATGCCATGTTGCATTCTGCAAAGTAATTTGCTTCCTCATATAATCGACTTTTGAATGTTGTAGGGTACTTCCTACTGTTAAAAAGTAGGCTTACAAGGATATCAATAAAGCACATTGGTGGGCAAGCGTGGAAATTTTGTGGATAGTTCACTTGAATTGTGGAGAATAAAAAAACTAGTCGTACAACTGTCTTGTTTTAATCAAGGTGACATATTAAGCAGCAGTAGAATCAGTAGGTTCCACACCACTTATTTCTCGGCTAACTTTGATCCGAATTCTACATACTTGCGCATTGAAGGTTGGGAGGTCCAAGTACAGCTATTGTTTTCCCCCTGCCCCCCCATGAAACTGGAAATTCATTTGGAGATGGAAAGCACAAAGGTAGCCTAACCTGCACCAAGTCCAGCTCACCCATCAACCCTGCGCTGGCCTACGTTGGCTCCCGGTCCATCACTGCCTTGATTTCAAAATTCTTATACTTCCTTGGTCTTTTATTTAAAAAAAAATGTCCATGGGATGTCCAGCATTTATTGCTCATCCCTAATTGCCCTGGAAAAGGTGGTGGTGAGCCGCCACTTTGAACCACTGTAGTCCCTCTGGTGAAGGTACTCGCACAGTGCTTTTCAGGATCTTGACCCAGTGACGATGAAGGAATGGCAATATATTTCCAAGTCAGGATGGTGTATAACTTGGAGGGGAACTTGCAGGTGATGGTGTTCCCATGCATCTGCCGACCTTGTCCTTCTAGGTGGTAGAGGTCGTGGGTTTGAGAGGTGCTGTCGAAGAAGCCTTGGACAGTTGCTGCAGTACATCTTGTAGATGGTACACACTGCAGCCACGGTACGCCGGTGGTGGATGGAGTGGCACTCAAGCGAGTTCTGGATGGTGTCAAGCTTGTTGAGTGTTATTGGATGCGCACACATCCAGACAAGTGGAGAATATTCCATCATCCTTCTGACTTGTGCCTTGTAGATGGTGGAAAGACTTTGGGAAGTTAGGAGGTGAGACACGTGCTGCAGAATACCCAACCTCTGACCTGCTCTTGTAGCCACAGTATTTATGTGGCTGGTCCAGTTGCGAAAGGCACTGAACACTGCAGTCATCAGCGAACATCCCCACTTCTGACCTTATGATGGAGGGAAGATCATTGATGAAGCAGCTGAAGATGGTTTGGCCTAGGCCACTGCCCTGAAGAACTTCTGCTGCAATGTCCTAGGGCTGTGGTGATTGATCTCCAACCACCACAACCATCTTCCTTTGTGCTTGGTGTGACTCCAGCCAGTGGAGAGTTTTCCCCCTGATTCCCATTGACTTCAGTTTTACTGGGGCACCTTCATGCTACACTTGGTCAAATGCTGCCTTGATGTCAAGGGCAGTCACTCTCACCCCACTTCTGGAATTCAGCTCAGCTTGACAACCCCTTCCATCACTTTGCTGATGATTGAGAGTAGACTGATGGGGTGATAATTGGCTGGATTAGATGTGTCCTGTTTTTTTTTTTGTGTGGACAGGACATACCTGGACAGTTTTCCACGTTGTCGGATAGAAGCCAATGTTGCAGTTGTACTGGAACAGTTTGGTTAGAGGTGCGGCTAGTTCTGGAGCACAGGTCTTCAGCACGACAGCCGCGATGTCGGGGCCCATAGCCTTTGCTGTGTCGCGTGCACTCAGCTGTTTTTTTTTATATCACGTGGACTGAATCGAATTGGCTGAAGACTGGCTTCTGTGATGGTGGGGACCTCATAAGGAGACCGATGTGGATCATCCACTCGGCACTTCTGGCTGGTCTTTTGCACAAGTGCTGGGCTCTACCATCATTGAGGCTGAGGGTATTCATGGAGCCTCCTCCACCCATTAGTTTTTTAATGGTCCATCACCATTCATGACTGGATGTGGCAGGACTGCAGAGCTTTGATCTGAGCTGTTCATTATGGGATCGCTTAGCCCTGTCTATAGCATGCTGCTTCTGCTTATTAGCATGCATGTCCTGCGTTGCATCCTTCCCAGGTTAGCACCTCATTTTTAGGTACACCTGGTGCTGCTCCTGGAATGCTCTTCTACACTCCTCATTGGTCCCTTGGCTTCATGGTAATGATGGCGTGAAGGATAATATGCCAGGCCATGAGGTTACAGATTGTGGTGGAATACAATTCTGCTGCTGCTGATGGCTCGCAGCAACTCATGGATGCCCAGTTTTGAGCTGTTAGATCTGTTCTGAATCTATCCCATTTAGCCTGGTGGTACTGCCACACACCATGGAGGGTGTCTTCCGTATGAAGACTGGATTTTGTCTCCACAATGACTATGCAGTGGTCAATGCTGTCATGGACAAATGCATCTGCGACAGGTAGATTTGTGAGGCTAAGTAGGTTTTTCCCTCGTGTTGGTTTTCTCTCCAGCTACCGCAGGCCCAGCCTGGCAGCTATGTCCTTAAGGGCTCGGACAGTAGTGGTGCTACTGACCCACTCTTGGTGATGGACATTGAAGTCCTCCACCCAGAATACATTCTGTGCCCTTGCTACTCTCTGCACTTCTTTCAAGTGGTGTTTAACATGGAGGAGTACTGATTCATCAGCTGAGGGAAGGCAGTAGGTGGTAATCAGCAGGTGGTTTTCTTGCCCATGCTTGACCTGAAGCCATGAGACTTTATGGGATCCGCAGTCAATGTTGAGAACTTTCTGGGCCACTCCCTCCCGACTCTATACCACTGTGCCGCTACCCCTGGTGGGTCTGTCCTGCCGGTAGGACAGGACTTACCCAGGAATGGTGATGGAGGAGTCTGGGACATTGGCTGAAAAGTATGATTCTGTGAGTATGACTGTCAGGCTGTTGCTTGACTAGTCTGTGGGACAGCTCTCCCAATGTTGACACGTCCCCAAATGTTGGTGAGGAGGACTTTGCAGGGTCGAGGTCGATGCCGAGTGGTCTGTCCGGTTTTATTATTCTTGTCTCTCGTGGTGATTTGTTACAACTGAGTGGCTTGCTAGGCCATTTCAGAGGGCAGTTAAGAGTCATATATGGGCCAGACCAGGTAAGGACGGCAGATTTCCTTCCCTGAAGGACATTAGTGAACTAGATAGGTTTTTGCGACAATCCTATAGTTTCATAGTCACCATTACTGATATTAGCTTTTTATTCCAGATTCTAAGGATAAGGGGTAAGCCATTTAGGACCGAGATGAGGAGAAACTTCTTCACCCAGAGAGTGGTGAACCTGTGGAATTCTCTACCACAGAAAGTTGTTGAGGCCAATTCACTAAATTTATTCAAAAAGGAGTTAGATGAAGTCCTTACTACTAGGAGGATCAAGGGGTATGGCGAGAAAGCAGGAATGGGGTACTGAAGTTGCATGTTCAGCCATGAACTCATTGAATGGCGGTGCAGGCTAGAAGGGCCGAATGGCCTACTCCTGCACCTATTTTCTATGTTTCTATTTATTTAATTGAATTAAAATTCCTCAGCTGCCATGGTGGGATTTGCACTAAATTCTCTGGATCAGTAGTCCAAGCCTCTGGATTACTAATCCAGTAACATTTCCACTATCCCCCATCAATGCTACAGCTCTAACTTGTAGGTGGTTTTTAAAAAAAAAAAAGCTTACTCACCCCAATAGCTGCCACATCGTCCGGGTCGGAGTGTCTGTACCCTGCTCGGGGAAACCCCCTTATACTAATGTTTCCCGTATCTCTAGAAACTCCCCCATCCTCCCAAGAATTGTGCGCTCCTCATTTAGGTATCTTGTGCATCCTTGTACTCTCCACTATTATCTGCCGTGCCTTCCGCAATTTCCTTCCTAAACCTCTCCATCTCTCCATCTCTCCATCTCTCCATCTCTCCATCTCTCCATCTCTCCATCTCTCCATCTCTCTCTCTCTCTCTCTCTCTCTCTCTCTCTCTCTCTCTCTCTCTCTCTCTCTTTTAAGACTCTTCTTAAAACCTACCTCTAACCAAGCTTTTAGTCACCCATCTTAATATCTCCTTCGGCTTAGTGTTAATTTTTGTCTGATCACGTTCCTGTGAAGTGCCATGGGACATTGGAAAATGTGACCAAGCCCTGCTTTAATTTCTCCTTGTATGGCTCGGTGTCAAATCTTTGTTTTATAATACGCCTTGGGATGTTTTACCACGTTAAAGGTGCTATATAAATGCAAGTAGCTGTTGTTAAAGGTGCTATATAATGAAAGTTGTTGTGAAGTACTGGGGTTAGAGGTCTTTTTTTAAAAAAAAAATTGATCTTGTAATGTGGACAGCGAGCAAGGCTGTACTTATTACCTATCACTAGTTGCTTTGCCAAGGTGATGGTGGTCCTTCTTGAACAGCTCAAGTCCTTGAGATGCTGATGCTCAGTGGGGAATTCTAGGTTTCTGACCCAGCAAGGATGAAGGAAGGGTGATTTATGTCTTGTTCCATAATTTGGTGCTGATGATTTCTCCACAACATTGCTACTCTTTTTCTTCTTAGTGGTAGAGGTCGCAGGGAAGCAAGGTGCTGTTAAAATAACTGAGTTGCTGCAGTGCATCTTCAAGGTCATACATATAACAGCCACAGTTGGCCGGTAATGGGATGGCTGTGATATTGCTCACATTTGCGATTTCTGTTGATTTGCAGACATTGCGGGGTTCAGACAGGAAATTTTAATATTGCTTTCTACATGTTTAAATTTCCTGTGTGAATTATACTTAAACTAACAAGAAAGTATTTGGAAAAAATATATCAAATTGTGGGATTTTCTAGTGAAATGCAGTAATGAAGGAATTTGAGGTAATAAGTATTGTGCAAAAGGCCATTTCGTAAGAGAGTAATAGCCTAAATGAGAATTTTACAACATCCTAAATAAACTTCGTGACAATGCTGCAACCAATCTACTCCCAGAATTTGGAACTACCGCAAATGTCAGGTTGATACAGTTGGGAGTAATCTTGCTTCTGAATCGGAAGGTTGTAGGTTCAAGCCCAGTCCAGTACTTGTGCATGTAATCTGGGCTGCTAGTTCATCACTGTGCTGAGGGAGTGCTGCATTGTTGGAGGTGCTGTCCTTCAGATGTGCCTCTTCTGCCCGTTCTGTTGGATGTTAAATATTCTATAGAAATATTTGAAGAGCAGGGGAGTTCTCCTAGTGTCCTGGTCAACATTCCTTCCTCAACCAACACCAGTTTAACAGTCATTCACCCAATTTGCTTTGTGTGATCTTGTGTGTAAATTGGCCTGCATAACAGCAATAACTACAATTTTAAAAGCGATTCATTAAATGTCATATGTTTTGGAATGTCTTGAGGACATGATGAAGTGCAAATGCAAGTTCTTCTTTCCTTCCTAGCAATTAAATATTTTGCATGTAACTACTTACTAAGTGGATGTTTTAGTTCTACAGTATACAAAATATGATGCTTTAGTTGCCCTCCAATGCCCCTTCTCCGTTATCCAGCTTGATGGGGCTGCCCTCGCTTGGTTCCAATCTTGCCCGTTTCATTATAGCCAGAACATCTCTCTCAATAGCTTCTTTTCTACCCCGCACAGTCACTTAGGTAGTCCCACAAGGATCCACCGTTGTGCCCTTCCTCCACGACCATCTTCATCGTCTAAATGCTGGTGGTTGGCTACATCATCCACAGAGGTGGGGTCAGTTTTCAACGTGTATACTGATACACCCAGCTGTACTTTTTCACCACCTCTCTGAACCCCTTCTCTGTGACTGTGCTGTCCGACTGCTTGTCTGACAAAGACCAGTTTCCTGCAGTTGAACAGGAAGACTGAAGCCATTGTCTTTGGATCCCACCACAAACTCCATACCCATGACACAAGTTTGATCACCCTCCCTGGCTACCCTTGTCCTAAATCAGGCTGTAGAGAGCCATGGCATACTAATGAGTTGAGCTTCCGACTCCATATCTTCTCTTTATCAAAGACTCCACCTCTAACACCGTAGCATGGCACATCTCCATCCCATCTACATCAGCCCATCTGCTGCTGAAACCCTCATGTCTTTGTCACCTCCAGACTAGACGAATCCAATATTCTACTGGGCAGACTCCCATCTTGTACCTTCTGTAAATTCCAGTTCATCGAAAACTTTGCTTCCCATATCCTCACCGATCACCCCTGTCCTCATTGACCTCCAATGACTCCTTGTCCATCAATACCTCAAATTTAAAATTCTCATTCTCCTGTTTAAATCCTTCATGGCCTGCTCCTTTCTATTACACCCCCCCCCCCCCTCTATTTCCTGATTCTGGCCTCTTGTCTACCCTCTCTTCGCTCCAATATTGGTAGCCATGTCTTGAGCTGCCTTGGCCTCATTCTCTGGAATTTCCTCCCTAAACTCCTTTGCCTCTCCACATCCCTCAACCTCTTTAAAGACTTGCCTTGACATCTACCTCTGACTAAGATTTCAATGACCCCTCCTAATATCCTCTCCTTTGGCATAGCGCCCATTTTTTCCCCATATGTTTCTGAAGTGCGTTGGGATGTTTTTTTTCTGTGCTAAATGCGCAGTTGAAATGCAGGTAATCGTTTTTTTTGTACCTTCATAGGTGGTTTTTACAACTTGTCTTATCGGATGTTGAAATTTCACAATTTCCGAAAAGGACGAAATATCACAATTTTGGATTTTTACTTCAGTGTAATCCTTTGTTACACTTGTGTGCAGCATGCTTGTCAAAGCTTTTCAAAATGCACCCTATAACTTGTACAGTTATGTAACTTACAAAAGAAAATTCAACTGTTATTGCAAAAAGTACTATTTCTGAATGGTAGGTTGTGGTCATAACTTTAACTTACTCAATACTGAATTCTTCTTTATACATTGACAACTTCAGATCTGTAGCAATTATTCTACTCTCATTGGTCCATGTGTAATAAATAACAATTGACATTGGAATTAAGAAGTAGCAATCTGCCAAGTGCTTTTTAATGATGCACAAAAAGAGTTAATTAAATATGTCATAACCTGCATTTTTTTAATTTTAATTTGGCATTTGCAGTTTCAGGGTTGTTGGAGCACCAAGGTGTGGCCTTGTGGGATAAGATGTGATCTCCCAGTCTACTGATCTCTGCCTCCTGACTGTGGGGAGAAGTTTCTCCTTGGGCCAAAATCCAGAAAGTTTTTTAATAGGAATAGGCCATTTAGCCTCTTGAGCCTGTTCTTCCATTCAGTGAGATCATGGCTGATCTGCGGCCTAACTCCATATACCAGCCATTGCCCCATATCCCTTAATATTTTTTTTTGACCAGTCTTGTTTGATCGAGGACGGAGCTGATTTATGAAATTTTCTGTAGGGCGGTACATTGATGCTCTAATGAGGTATGTCAAAGAGTGGTATTGTGTACCTGCAATTCATCAGTATTGACTGGTTAGAAATTAGAGTTAGACAGCAGAACCTCTTTCTATGGTCGAGTGAGTGAAGGAAGAAACATGGTTAAATCACCTTGTATTTGTTTGGACTCTGGCGCTCAATTTCAAAGCAGTATTGATGTACTATGTATATAATGAGGAAGGTGTATTTACCTCCAGTGGGAGGGAACATCAATTCACAGTTTTGTTTCTTTTTCTGCCTCTGGGAGCAAAGTGACCTCAGCATCAAATGGAATTTACAGATTGTGTCTGGCTGTCGTTTTGCGCTGGAGAAAGCCCATTTCCATTTGATGCCAGTCGTGCTTTGCCCTGGGCAGTGTAGGGATAATTATGTGGATCCTCCTGATATCAGGAAAGGTCTTTGATCAGAAACATAAACTCATGAATGCGACCTTTTGAATAACTGCATATGTATAGATGCTGAAGTTGACTTTATCTGTCTGCAGTACGAACTAGACAAATGTGGAACACAGCGAGTTGCGTTGTTTTTCAGGGGCCCTGCCACTGAAAGTAGTTCCACATTATAAATGGAGTATTGCAAAGAGCCAGCAGCAAATGTGGTGTAAGAAGACCAGAAAAAAGGATAAATTGCAATACAGGCAATTCTCGATTTATCCGCACACGGATCCAATGGGAAAACATTGTAACGGGATTTAAAATTTCGGCCCGGGAAGGCATCTGGTTTTAACTTTATAATGTCAATCGCTCTAATGGAGAAATCGTTTACCCGGCATAGCCCAATCCCTGAGGGACCTGGATAATCGAGAGTTGCCTGTATTAAGTTATGGGGAGTATGGAGCCAAGTTGCATGAGCCCTCAGATTGTTGCAGCCTTGAAACACAATACAGCCCAGCATTAAGAAAATAAATGGTATATTAGATTTTATATTCAAATCTAACTTACACACAGTAACTATCAACACTTGCAAATAACACAAAAATAGGGAGCATGGTTAATGAGCCCAGGGGCCATTGTTGGTATAATTGATCTAAGTGTATATAAATAATCTTGGATATATAGTGCACAATATCAAAGTTTGCAGATGACACAAAATAGGGAATGTGGTTAACTGAAGAAGTCTAGGTGACTTCAGTGGAAGAGATGAATTACGAGACTGGGCAGATAGATGTCAGATGAAATTTAATGTAAGGAAATGTGAGATGATGCATCCTCAATTTGATTTGAAGTAAGCAACATTGTCCCTGTGTGAAATAGTCAGAATATGGGCCAGATTCTGAGCCATTACCTCGTGGTTCATTTAGAGTTCCTGGGAGCAGATTGACTACCTGAAATTTTGATTGGCGCATGCCTCAGTGGAAGGAACGTAAAAGTGGAGGGAAAATATTTTTCTTTTTTTAGGATAGACTTCATAACCTTCCCAATGACCAAGGATGCCCAAAATGAGAGGGCTGTAGATTTTGGATGATTTGCTGGCTTCCCAAGTTCAGGGTGCCCTTGACTGAACACACATTGCCCTGCTAGCACCTTTACAGAATCCAGAGGTTTACCGAAAGGGATTCCACTCCGTGAATGTATCGATCATCTGTGACCATACTCAGCGCATCATGGCAGTCAATGCCCAATATCCAGGGAGCATCCATGATGCTTTCATCTTGGGTGAGAGCACTATCACAGGCCTGTTCGAGCGTCAACCACAAGGCCAGAGCTGGATGTTCGGGGACAAAGGTTATGGCCTCGCCACCTGGCTCATGACCCCCCTCCGGATCCCTCAAACAGACCGAAGTCGTGCATCGCTATAATGAGAGCCATGCAGCCACACGCAACATCATCGAACAGACAATTGGAGTGCTCAAGCAGCGCTTCCGATGTCTGGACCACTCTGGAGGCTGCCTGCAATACTTTCCATAGCAGGTCTCTTGAGTTCATTGTGGTGTACAGCATGCTACACAACTTAGCCATCATGAGGGAACAGGATTTGCCACTGGGGACTGCAGGACCACCTCGAGAGAGAGAGAGATGGGGGCGAGGAAGAGGAGCCTGGCGAGGAACCCATGCCACAACCACAGGGGAGGCATCGTGGAAATTTAGCCGCTGCAAATGCTCATCATTCAACACTGCTTGAAGAGTGAACAGCACGTTTGACCAATGCTTGGCCACTATATCCCACCATGTTGACTATTCCCCCTCTTATTCTGCAAGTGAGACACTATACAGGAATGGTTAAGGTGAACAAAAGAATTTATGAAACATTGTAAACTTTTATAACTTTGTTAACATAATTTGCAAGCGTTGAAACTTTAATAAAATATCATTATCTGCATCCAATAGTGTGATTCAATAATAACAACAACATTATAACCAACACCCCTGCCCCACTATCTTTTACCACTGCATCCCCCTCCCTTGCTTGCTCCTTGTACCCAAAATGGCACCACGAGGGTGTATAGCAACGTTTTTTGAGCGCTGCTGTGTTTGGGCGGCAGAGAGAAAATGGAGACGCTGCCTGGGGAGACACTGGACGAGCTCGTGACGTGGAAGGCCTGGCTTCTGACTGGCGAGCCTCTTCATCGGTGTCGCCAGCCACAGGTGGTGTGGGGGTGGGTCTGGGTGTCACACTGGGAAACTCGGAAAGGCTTCTCGCCACACTCTCCGGGACTCCAGTGTCACTGGTGGAGGCCACCAGCCTCGTGTGGGCAGTGATGGCCTTACATTTTTCGCAGTTCGCACCAACAATCTGTGACCCTGCCCCAGTTATGGTCGCAGTAAGATTCTCGATGGTCGTGGGAATCCTACCCAGGACATCAAGGTGCTGACTGGTGAGCTGGATGCTCTACCTGGACAGTCCCACCATGTCCAGTTCCGCGTCTGCCTGTCTGTCAGCAGACAGACTTTGCCGACTCACCCTCTAAAAAGATGGCCTACAGGGATTCGACCCCAGAACTGCATTGCTGTACACCACTAGTCCCAGAAGCCTTGGCAGTCTCAAAGCCCGGGAAAGTTATATCATCCTTGGACAAGGTGTTTGCCAGTGGAAAAAGAGGTGTAGAGTGCATCTGCTCCCCCCGGAGTTCGCTGTTCTGTGAACTCCTCTTCCTCTTCCACATGATGGCCTGATGTGGAGAGTTGATCCGAGGGATGCGGCGCCTGTCATTGGTCATCTGGAAATAGAAAGCAACAGACGAGTGGTTAACAGCAGGGGAGGGGGCAGGGTGACATATGAAAGGACACATAGCACAGGCTCATTGGAAGGACTGCTGCTACTCCATTATATCTAGTCAACAGACACTGCATCACATTGCCCCAACCCAGCCTAGGCATTGTGCAGGACTTACCCTCAGTATACAAGCGGGGATCAGCACTCCCAGTGACAGTTGTCCAACCTGAGATGCCAATGAGGCCTGTCACACTTTTTCCACGCGTGACAGGGTCTGAGGCGAACTGCCGCCTGTTTGTGGCGATTATGAGACTTCTTTGCCTGCAAAGATGAAAATGGGAATGGTTACCAGAGGGTCCATCTGCTCTTGTAGCACACATAGATAGCCACCAAAGCACATACGATACTGTCTGAATGTAATACAGTCCTATGTTTAACGGCCTTGGAAGTTGCACGTGGTTCATCAGGAGGACATCGAAGTGCGGAGCCATCTTATGAGATCTCAGAAAGCAATTTTAATGTGTAAAGATCATTCATGGCAAATAGGGTGTCAAACTAAGCCTACCTATGTGTCAATGCATTTGAGGAGGCAACCCACAGAGTGCTGAGAGACAGCAACAGCATGAGAACAAATAGTGTGATTTACAATTTAAGTGATAGTCAATAAAAATTGTACTCCCTCTAACAACCCTACAAAGATCATTAAACTTTTCCGGCACTGCTTCCCACTCCTGGTCACTGTGTCTGAGGCAGAGACCTCCTCAGCAATCTCCCTCCATATTCTGTTAAAAATGGCTGGCAGGGGTCTAGCTCCATCACCTGTCCTGTGTAATTCCTGCTATCTCCTCTCCACAGCCCCCACAAGAGCTTCAGTAGCCTCTTGTGAAAATTGTCTGGCACACTGTCTGCTGTCCTCCACCTCCATCAAAATCAAATAATAAAATGGCTGATTCGGCCTTGGGTGCACTGCGCATGCGCGTGGCTGGGCCCTGCATTAGTGTTTATAATCGGACAGCAGAACAGTAACGCGGGGGGGCGGGGGGTTGGGGGGAAGTTCACGCATGCACAGAGTGGCTGATTTAAAAAAAAATTGTTTTTTAAAAAAGAAATGTTGCTAATTAATTACTGAGCTAACTTAATACGAATGGGAAATCTAACCTGTGATCTGGTTTGTGTGGTTTAGTGTCAGCCATGGCTCAATTGGTAGCACTCACACCTCGGGTGTCAGAAGGTCGTGGGTTCAAGCCACACTCCAGAGACTTGAGCACATAATCTAACTGAGGGGGTGCTGCACTGTTGGAGTTGCCTCTTTCTGAGACATGTGCCTCCTCGGGTGCACGAAAAAATTCCCATTGCGCTATTCGAAGACTAACGGGCGTTTTCCCCAGTGTCCTGGCCAATATTTATTCCTCAACCAACATCACTGAAGCAGATAATCGGGTCATTTATTTCATTGCTATTTGTCGGATCTTGCTGTGTGCAAATTGACTGCCGTGTTTCCTACATTACAACAATGACTACACATCAAAAGTCCTTGATTATCTATAAAGCACTTTGGGACGTCCTGAGGTTGTGAAATATTCTATAGTTCTTTAGTATTATGCTGGCTGGTACTCTTTCCCATATGCCATATTGCAGCTGACTTACTTTTTAATACATATTTTAAATTCAGAAAAAAGAATGCATATATAGTGTTTCACTTTACAGTTTTGTCATGGTATTTAAGGATGCACATGAAATGCAGGGACAACAGGGGATTGAAGTAATATGTAGCTAAAAAGGGAAGAAGTTTATTCAATGTGTCTAGGCTGCCTTTCTGGATCAATATATTTTTAGTCCAACAAGGTAAGAAGTGGTGCTGTAACTAGTTCTTGGGAATGAAGTGAGGCAAGTAGATAATGTCAAGAAAGGGTTTAAGCAACAATAACATAATTAGGTTTGATTTAAAATTTCAGAAGGAGAGTAAGTAAACAAAGATAAAGGTACCTGACGGGGTGAGGGAAGGGGGAGGAGAGGAGAAAGTGTTTCAATCCGATTAAAAGAAAAGGGACTATCCTAGATAAATTAGACTTAAAAAAAAAAAAATGTTTGGAAAACCAATGGATGAAACACTGCATCAACAATTGGAAATGTTCAAATAGGCGATGAATGCGATACAGATTGGACATTAAAATTTGGAAGTATAGTGAACAGTGAGGAGGATAGTAATGGACTTCAAGAAGACATAGACAGGTTGGTGAAATGGGCAGACACGTGGCAGATATAATTTAACGCTGAAAATTACGAAGTGATACATTTTGGTAGGAAGAACGAGGAGAGGTAATATAAACTAAAGGGTACAATCCTAAAGTGGGTGCATGAGCAGAGAGATCTGGGGGTATATGTGCACAAATCATTGAAGATGGCAGGGCAGGTTGAGCAACCTGTTCTTTTTAAAAAAAAACATAAGAGATCCTGAGTTTTATAAATAGAGGCATAGAGTACAAAAGCAAGGAAGTTATGATGAACCATTATAAAACACTGGTTTGGCCTCGACTGGAGTACTGTGTCCAGTTCTGGGCACCGCACTTTTGAAATGATGTAAAGGCCTTAGAGAGGGTGCAGAAAATATTTGCAAGAATGGTGCCAGGGATGTGGGACTTCAGTTTTGTGGATAGACTGGAGAAGCTGGGGTTGTTCTCTTTGGAGCAGCGACAGTTGAGAGGAGATTTAATAGAGGTAATCAAAATCATGAAGGGTCTAGACAGAGTAGATAGAGAGAAACTGTTCCCATTGGCTGAAGGGCTGAGAACCAGAGGGCACAGATTTAAGGTGATTGGGAAAAGAACCAAAGGCATGAAGAAAAACTTTTTTTTACATCGCGAGTGGTTAGGATCTGGAATGGACTGCTGAAAGGGTGTGGAGGCAGACTCAATTGTGGCTTTCAAAAGAAAATTGGATAAGTACCTGAAGGGGGAAAAAAATTGGAGGGCTATGGGGAAAGGGCGGAGGAGTGGGACTAGTTGAAGTGCTTTTGCTGAGCGCCAACTGGGCTCGATGGGCCAAATGGCCGCCTGTGCTGTAACCATTCTATGATTCTATCCCACAAGAAGAAAAGTACAAAAGCTTGGATGAGCAGAGAAATTAAAATTAAAGAGGCACAAGACATATCTAGTTCTAATAATAGAGAAGCAAATCAAAATTAGATAGGCTAAGAGGACATGAAGAAAGACTGGCTGGTAACAAAGGAAGATAGTAAAGGTATTTAAAGACACACAATATTTACAGAAATGGGGTTGATTTAGGGATGAAAGTCTTATGAAAGAAAAGCAGATATTTTGCTTTGTTTATCACCAAGAGTATGAAAGTGTATAAAAGGGGGAGATAGAACAGTCATAAAGGATAACTGTGGATGGGGAAGTAGCACTGAAAACAAATGGTCGATCTAAAGTTGGAAATGTACCCTTCCTGTTCATTACCCTGGAATGATGATATCAGAGAAAATAGCAGTAGTTCTTCCAATCTTTCAAACATCCTTTGGATAAGGAAGTTGGGCTATTGGACTGGGGGCATGCCAATGTAACAGCTTTTTTCAAAAATAAAAGAGAGTAATTATGGACCCGTCAGCCTACGGTCGAAGTGGGTAAGCTCCTGGGTAAAAGCCCATAATATTGGATAAAATTAATACTCCTCTGGTGAGAAGTGCATTCATTAATTAACTGGCTAATGTGGATTTACAAGTGTCATCGAGGTGTTGAAAGAACAATAGAGTACATAGCTAAAAGAAATGAAATTAATGTTGTATACATGGATTTTCAAAAGACAATGGATAAGGACATAGGAGCTTCTTGATAAAGTTAAGGCACCCTGTATTGAAGGTAGTGTGACAGCATGATTAGAAGTTAATTAGAGGGAAAAAGACAGAGTGGTTAATATTTATTGAACAGGAAGGATGTAAACAGCAGTGTGCCTCATGTTGATACCATTTCTCAATATAACACAATCTAATCTTGGGTATAGTGGTTTTAATAAAATTTGCAGATAAAATAAAATAGGGAGCAGTTAACTGAAGTGACTTCAGGTGGGATAGACTATTTAGTAGATTGGGCAGATACATCAGTTTTTCTCTGGCTACTTTAAAAGTTTGAAGACTTTGAAAAGTGTGCTAAGAATGCAGGTTAGATGTAAGACTTTTGATTATATAGATTTAACATGTGGTTTACTGTGTTTTTGTTTTTTTGTTAGGTCAAATGACTCAGCTGTGTGACCTCATTAACAAGAGTGGAGAGCTGCTTGCTAAAAACCTCTCTCACTTGGATACAGTACTAGGTGCGTTGGATGTGCAGGAGCATTCTCTGGGAGTCTTGGCAGTATTGTAAGTTCCAAATGATTGTCATGTCTGAGTAAATTGTACATAGGTAGAGATTCATTTTGTATAATAAAATTTGGCCCCTTGTTCCTGTTTTCATAAAAATGCTGCATCTGCAGCATAAGTACTAAATTGAATAGTGGGACATTTCACTACATGAAAGGTGCTGCATGAATCTAGTCATGATGGTTGCTCGTTCATGAAAGGTACCACCTTCAAAATGGCTTCTTAACTGTATGATGGTGAATTGGCATGTTCTTTTGGCACTGTTGGCATCATATCTGAATGAAGCCAATACTATTTATATTTCCATCACACAAGTCTGTTATGAATCGTTACTCAAGTGCAAGAAACAAAGTGCATCATTGAGCTATTTAAAACACAAGTTAATCTGACCAGGATAGCCCCATCGTAGACAGCTCTTGTCAATCACTGCAGGTGACCATTGACATGCATTTGTATAGTAGTTATGAAGTTAGGTGTTTGTAGGAGCAGGAGTAGACCATTTAGCCCCTCCAAGCCTATTTTGCTATTCAATGAGCTCATGGCTGATCTGTGACCTAACTCCAATCTATATTAATGACTTGATGAAGGGACCAAGTGTAATGTAGCCAAGTTTGCTGATGATACAAAGATGGGTGGGAAAGCAAGTTGTGAGGAGGACACAAAGAATCTGCAAAAGGATATAGACAGGCTAAGTAAATGGGCAAACATTTGGCAGATGGAGTATAATGTGGGAAAGTGTGAGGTTATCCACTTTGGCAGGAAAAATAGAAAAGTAAATTATTATTTAAATGGAGAGAGATTACAAAATGCTACAGTACAGAGGGACCCAGGGGTCCTTGTGCATGAAACACAAAAAGTTAGTGTGCAAGTACAGCAAATAATCGGGAAGGCAAATGGAATGTTGGCCTTTATTGCAAGGGGGATAAAGTATAAAAGCAGAGAAGTCCTGCTACAACTGTACAAGGTATTGGTGAGGCCACACCTAGAGTACTGCGTACAGTTTTGGTCTCCTTTATTTAAGGAGGGATATACTTGCATTGGAGGCAATTCAAAGAAGGTTCACTAGGTTGATCCCTGAGATGAAGAAAGGTTGAGCAGGTTGTGCCTACACTCATTGGAATTTAGAAGAATGAGAGATCTTATTGAAACATATAAGATACTGGGGGGCTTGACAAGGTGGATGCAGTGAAGATGTTTCCACTCGTAGCTTAAGAATAAGGGGTCGCTCATTTAGAACTGAGATGAGGAGGAATTTCTTCTGAGGGTCGTAAATCTGTGGAATTCGCTGTCCCAGAGAGCTCTGAATGCTGGGTCATTGAATATATTTAAGGTGGAGATGGACAGATTTTTGAACAATAAGGGGGTTGAAGGGTTTATGGGGAGCAGGCAGGGAAGTGTGGCTGAGCCCAAGATCAGATCAGTCGTGATCTTATTAAATGGCGGAGCAGGCTCGAGGGGTCAAATGGCCTACTCGTGCTCCTATTTCTTATGTTCTTATGTCCATATACTCACATTTGATCCATATCCCTTCATACCTATTGGATAACAAAAATCTATCAACCTCGGATGTAAAATTAACAATTGACTTAGCATCAATTGCTGTTTGCAAAAGAGTGGCAAACTTCTATCACCCTTTGTGTGTAGAAGTGGTTCCAAATTTCACTCCTGAAAGGTCTGGCTCTAATTTTTAAACTATGCCCCCTAGTCCTAGACTCCCTAACCAGTGGAAATAGTTTCTCTCTATCAAACTTCAATCAGATTACCCCTTAACCTTCTAAATTCTAGGGAATATAACCCTACTTTGCGTAATCTCTCCTAGTAATTTAACACGGAGTCTGGGTAAACCAGGCTGCACTCCCGCCAAGGCCAGTGTATCTTTCCTAAAGTATCCAGAACTGCTCACAGTACTCCAGGTGTGGTCTAACCAGGACTTTGTATAGCTGCAGCATAACTTCTGTCCCCTTGTATTCTAGTCCTCTTGATATAAAGGCCAGCATACCATTAGCTTTTTTTATTATTTTCTATACTTGTTCATGGCATTTTAATGATCCATGTGCCTGAACCCCCAAGTCTTTTTGGACCCCCACTGTTTTTAGCTTTTCACCATTTAGAAAATACGCTGCTCTGTCCTTTTTAGATCCAAAGTGGATGACCTCACATTTGCCACAGTTTTGCCCATTCACTTAATCTATCAATATTCCTTTGTAATTTTATGCTTTCATCTACAGTGCCTACAATGTCACCTATCTTTGTCATCTGCAAATTTGGATACATGACTTTCTATGCCATCATCAAAGTCATTAATAAATACTGTGAATAGTTGAGGCCCCAGCACAAATCCCTGCGGGACACTACTAGTCACATCCTGCCAATTAGAGTACCTGTCCATTATCTCTCTTCTGTCTCTTGCCGCTCAGCCAATTTCCTAACCAGGTCAATAATCTGCCTTCAATTCCATGGGCTTCTACCTTAGCTAACAGTCTCTTATGAGGAACTTTATCAAATGCCTTCTGGAAGTCCATATAAATAACATTCATAGACTTGTCCACTACTTTGATTCTTTTGAAGAGGTGACTAATCAGGTTTGTCGGGCATGCTGACTCTCCTTGAACAACTGAAAATTTTCAAGGTGTTCAGTCATCCTCTCCTTAATTATAGACAATGGTAATTTCCTGACAACAGATGTTCGACTAACTGGTCTGTAATTCTCTGGTTTCCCTCTCTCGCCATTCTTAAATAGTGGGGTAACAAGTGCAGTTTTCCAATCTACAGGTTCCTAAATCGAGAGAACTTTAGAAGATTATAGTTAGGGCATCTGCAATGTGCTCACCTACTTCCTTTAAAACCCTGGGATGAAAACTGGGTCCTGGGGATTTTTCACTCTTAAGTACCATTATTTTCTTCATTACTGTTATTTTGCTTATGTTAATTTTATTGACTTCCTGTCCCTGATTCATTATTAGTTTCCTTGGGATTTCTGCCATGCTATCTTCTTCTACTGTGTATATACTGATGTGAAGTAATTATTCAACATGTGCGCCATTTCCTTGTTATCATTGACAATATCACCGAAATCAGTTATCAAGGGGCCAACATTGCTCCTGATCACCTTTTTCCTAATATAATTGTAAAAGTTCTTTGTTGAGTTTGATATCTCTTGCAGGTATCTTTTCATTCTCCCTTTTTGTAGCTCGTACTATCTGTTTTGGGACCCTTTGCTGTTTGTATCTTTCTCATTTGCCACGATCTGTGCTATTTTTGTATGTTTTCTTTTTAGTTTTCTGCTGTCTCTTACCTCTTTAGTCATCCATAGCTGTTTTTTTTGGCAAGTAGAGCTTTTGCCCCTTCAGGTATAAACTGGTTCTTATCTCTCATTCTTTTTTGAACATCTCCCACTGATCTTCTGTCATTCTACCCATAAACAGATTTGCCCAGTTTAAATTCTCTGTCTCATCCCATTGAAGTTGGCCATACCTAAATCTAGACTTTTAGTAGCTGTTTTGCGTTTCTCCCTTTCAAACACTACATTGGACACGATCGTGTTATGATCGCTTTTAAGAAAGAAAGAAAGACTTGCATTTATTTTCACGACCACCGAACGCCTCAAAGCGCTTTACAACCAATGAAGCACTTGGAGTGTAGTTACTATTGTAATGATAAATGTTCACTCACCGTTAAGCTGTTAACTAAATCTGGCTCATTAATCATAACTAAATATAATATGGCCTGTCCCCTTGTTGGTTCTAGGATATATTGTTGCAGAAGACTAACATGGACACACTCAAGAAATTTACTACCTTTCTGTCAGGTGCTAGTCTGTTTATCCCAATCTATATGAAAGTTTAAAATCTCCTCTTAAAACCACTCTGCCTTTGCTACATGCTTATGTTTGAAGACCAGGCCCTTAAAACTGCCACCAAGCTCATGGTCTACAGGGCTGCAGTAATACCTACCCTCCTGTATGGCTCAGAGACATGGACCATGTACAGTAGACACCAAGTTGCTGGAGAAGTATCACCAACGATGTCTCCGCAAAATCCTACAAATTCCCTGGGAGGACAGGCGCACCAACATCAGCGCCCTCATTCAAGCTAACATCCCCAGCATTGAAGCACTGACCACACTCGATCAGCTCCGCTGGGCAGGCCACATAGTCCGCATGCCAGACACGAGACTCCCAAAGCAAGTGCTCTATTCAGAGCTCCTTCACGGCAAACGAGCCAAAGGTGGGCAGTGGAAACGCTACAAGGACACCCTCAAAGCCTCCCTGATAAAGTGCGACATTCCCACTGACACCTGGGAGTCCCTGGCCCAAGACCGCCCTAAGTGGAGGAAGTGCATCTGAGAGGGCGCTGAGCACCTCGAGTCTCAACGCCGAGAGCATACAGAAATCAAACGCAGGCAGCAGAAAGAGCATGCGGCAAACCAGTCCCACCCACCCCTCCCCTCAACGACTATCTGTCCCACCTGTGACCAAATCTGTGGCTCTCGTATTGGACTGTTCAGTCACCAAAGAACTCTCTCTTCAGGAGTGGAAGCAAGTCTTCCTTGATCCTGAGGCGCTGCCTATGATGATGGTGATCTAATCTCTGCATTTGCACAATCTAGCACTTCACAGCTGCTACCAGGGGCCCAATATACAACTCCCTCTACAGTCTTAAATCCTTTCCTATTAATTCTACCCATAATGTCTCCACTGCCTGCTTACCTCTCGTTATATCCTCTCTTGTCATTGAAGTAATTTTATCCTTAATCACTAACGCTACTCCTCCCCCTCTACCATTTTTCCTATTTTTCCTGTAGACCTTATAACGTGGTATATTTTGATCCCAGTCCTGACCTCTTGCAGCCATGTCTCAGTAATGGCTACCATGCCATACCCTCCTAAGTTCAATTTGCACTTGGAGTTCATTCAATTTATTCCTTATACTCTGTGCGTTTGTATAAAGAACGCTTATTTGGGCCACACACCCTAGCCTGTCCTTCAGCTCTTATGTTTACTCACATGTTTCTTCTTTCTCTCTCCTGGTTTAATCATGTTGCATCTTTTAGTTTTCTCTTTACCTGTAATGCCTAAAGCACAATTTCTGACTGTTAAACTCTCTCTTCCTTTTTTGTTTGTTTTTGAACTACTTTTGTACTACACTTTCCACCTGAGCCCTCTTTCCTCCCCCCCATTTACTAGTTTAAAGTTCTTGTAACTGCCCTATTTATCTTTTCTGCTAGGACCCTGATCCCAGACAGCTTCAGGTGGAGCCTCTGCCAACTGTACAGTCTCTTCCTGTCCCAATACTGGTGCCAGTGCCCTATGAAATGGAACCCCTCTTTCCCACACCACTCCTTCAGCTACGTGTTCAGCTGCCTAATCTGGTTATTGCCAATTTGCATGTGGCTCAGTTAATAATCCAGACATTATACCCCTTGAGGTCCTGTTCTTTAACTCTTTCCTATGTTGTTGGTCTCAACATGGGCCACTACGATGGGATCCCCCTCCTCCCGCCCGCCTCCAATATCCTTTCAAGCTGGTTTGAGATGTCCCTCAACCTGCCAACATACCATGTGGGACTCTCGATCTTGCTTACAAAGGATGCTATCTGTCCTCTTAACTATAATATCCCCTACAACTACCACATTACGCTCTCCCCCTCTCTCCTCCACCCCCCCCTCCTTTCGGAGAGCCTCCTGCTCCAGAGTGCCATGGTCTGCATTCTGGCTGGCCTTCCAACAGTCTTTATCCTTATCCTCCCAGGTAGCAAATACATTGTACCTGTTGAAATAGGATCAGTTTATGTGGATCATCTTTCTTTCTCTCATTTGGGTTCACCTTACACTGCACACTATCAGTCACACCAACCCCATTCTGAACCTACATCTCTCTACGAGGTGTGATTGAAGTCTGGAGCAGACTGTCCAGGCACGCACTCCCTCCCTCCCTCCCTCCTTCGCCCCCTCCCCCATTCCATATGCATTGGAGTGTCTCCAACCCTCACTTCAGCTCAATTAATCTGAGCCTGAGAGATTCGAGATGGAGACATCTACTCCAGGAGTGTTCGCTCGGGACAGTCTCGCTGTCCACAAGTTCCCACATACTGCAGTCCAGACACAACCTGCTCTGCCATATCTTGGTCTAGATTATTTACTTTCTAGCTTGTTGTATATTTCTTTTTCTACACACTAACTTGCACTAACACACTTTTTTTTTTAAATGCCTCTTTTTTAAAAAAAAAAACTCCATTCAGCTCCTTCCCTTGTGCTGACGTTACTTTAGGTGTTTTTTGCTCTGACATCACTCTTTTTAAAATTCTGCCTTTGTTTGACTTGCTGCTGCTGGTCTTGGGGTTGCTCCGCCACCGTGCTTTTTAACGTGCTCTGCTCTCGCTCAGCTCCCACTGCTTCTCTTTGTTCAGATCAGTACCTGAGCCTCACAGTATCTTTTCAAAATGTTAACTGCTTTCAAGGGTTTTAGGGGTATCGGAACCAACACTTTTGATGTACTAGTTAGTAATTGCAATAACAACAGATGCTGAAGCCAAGTAATTTCTAGAAAGACCAATTGGTAGGAAGCTGACAGTTACTCCTATTCATTGGAAGTGTTTGATTATTTATTCGAAAGATCTGTAGATACTGTAAATTACTCTTCACTGAATCGGTTTGTAGCTTTATCTGTTATGGAAGTGTCTGTTTTCATTGATATTAATCGTTCTCTGAAATGATTCGGGCGTGTAGTGGAAATCCAACTTGCTGGTCCAGAGGCAATAAGCTGGTCTAATGTTTGTTTAAGATATGCTTCAAAATTTCTTTGTACACGGGGTCACGGAAGATGCAGGTCTGCCCATAGGAAATGTTTTTTGCGTTATGCACAAGAAGGTATCTAGAGCAGTTCAAATCATAACAGTACTGTTGTGGAATAGACCAGGGCGGTGATTGTTGCTTACAACCAACCTGGCTATAAAATGCTGTACATTTAGAACAACTTAGGCCTCAGTAAAATTTTGGGTCATGTAGGTAGAAGGCAGAGACTTGCAGTTGGGGTCCATAATGCTCTGTAATTTCACAGCCATGGAATTTAATGAGAATGCAGAAACACATTGCTGGAAGAGCATGGAGGTAGGGAGAGGCGAGGCATTTAAAGATAAGGATGAGAAATCAGTTCTCTGGGACATGGGAAGCTAGCGAAGCATTGTCTTGATACAGTACTTTAAAAATATTTATTATATTGAGATGATCCAAAACCCTGTAAAGACTTGCTGCAGAATCTATATTCTCTTACTTTTGTTTGGATGGGGTTGCTGTAGAAATTGTCCTTGAAGTGCTTCAGAATTCTAAGGGCCCCAAGTAAAAATAAGTGGATTAGATTAGGATCTAAACATTTACATCATTCATGGTTTTGAAAGTTGGTACAATTAAAAATGTTTTTAAACTGTTGCATTTTAAGGAAAAAATGGATTATTTTGATCTACCACCAAATAATAGTATTACATTTACTATTTTTCTGACTCTTTGTTGTGCAGGTATGTGAAATTTTCTATGCCCAGTATCCCAGATTTCGAGACCTTATTCTCCCAAGTTCAACTTTTTATTAGCACTTGCAATGGTGAACACATCAGATATGCAACAGACACCTGTAAGTACCTCTTCTGAGACATGCTTTCCATATTTACAATGAACTATTCTCTCAATTTAGTGAAGTGCATATTTAGCACTGTTCATGCTTATATTTTCTCTTGTCTTTTTCTAGTTGCGGGTCTTTGCCATCAGTTGACAAATGCTTTAGTAGAAAGAAAGCAGGTAAAGGTTTAATATTTCATGTTTAGTTTTTAAATGTGCTTCTAGTGTGCAAATGGTGTATGATGTGGATGCGGAGAAATGGGAATTGGAGATGAAAGTTAAAACGGAATTTTGGCCAATTTAAATGTTAATTAATACTTGAAAAGGAAAAATTTGCAGAGCTATGTGGAAAGAGCAGGAGAGTGGGATTAATTGGATAATTCAAAGAGCTGGCACAAGTACGATGGGACAGATTGCCTTCTATGATAAAGACTTGTTCCATTTACCATTAACTGGTGGGTAGCCATTTTAACTCTACCAAGTAAATTAAATGTTAAGATGTCATCAAATGTAATTGCTAAATAATGCAACATTTTAGCTCAGTAAATTTTCTGGAAATCTAGTAAATATGCAGGATTTTTAAAAATCTCAATTTTCTGCTTGTTGAATTCCACTGATCTTGGTCATGAGTAGGGAGTTTTGCCATGTTATACTATCCATGCTGGGGTGAACAAGTCCCGACAGCATGTGAAGTCTGTTGCGGTGGATTGGGCGGAGGAAATCAAGTTTGATCCAACGGTCATGAAGGTGGAACAGCAATGCACTGTGGAGTGTATAGGGCATGGCAGAGCATGAAAGACGTCATGGCCATCCACTGCAGCCGACGAAGTCTTCAGTTGTACCAAATCTTGGGCCACTGAAACCTGGCTTCTGCGGAGGAGAGAGTGGGACCGCCCCTGTGCACCGGCCTTCCCACTTTAAAAGCATCTATGCAGTTTTGTGTTAACCATCATCCAACATACCAAGTCCTGCGGCGATGGGGGAGGGGCGAAGCGACAGGTGGAGGTGATCACTGGGAGTCGTAGCCTCAAACCAGCATTTGTAGGCGGCCTGTGGGCAAGTGGTCGTTTGACTCTGTATCCAGGGCAGCAGAGGAACCCGGCAGCACCCCAGGCGACTGAGCAGCCCTCTTTAGGACAGCACTGCTCACCCTTTATAAGGGAGGGGCCTAGAAAAGGTGGCCCAAACATTGCCTGCCCTTCCATTAACTGGCCCGTTTACCGCGGCTGGCAGTTCAACCCATTCTGCGGTCGAAAATACAGCAACAGTCGAAAACTTCATAACACAAGAAAACAACTTCTTGGACAATGGAATGTTCGCACACTCTTAGACAGAGCTGACACTACAAGACCGGAAAGAAGGACTGCCCTTATTGCAAGAGAGCTGCAGCGTTATAACATCGATATAGCGGCTCTGAGAGACAAGACTTGCAGAGGAGGGCTGCGTGAGTGAACTAGGTAGCGGCTACACCTTCTATTGGAAAGGCAAGGCAGAGAATGAGAATAGGATCCACTGAGTTGGCATAGCAGGGAAGACTTCTCTTATGCAACAATTTCTGAATCTGCCTGAAGGGATTAACGAAAGACTTATGAAACTGCGTTTCCTCCTGAATGCCAAGCGTCACATCACCGCTATAAGTGCTTATACACCCACCTTTCCAAGTCCCGATGAGATGAAAGAGAGGTTCTATGAAGATCTAGACAGACTGGTCAGGTCCACACCTGCTGGGGACAAGTTGATCATCCTGGGTGATTTCAGTGCACGAGTTGGAAAAGACAGCAAGCATTGGAAGGGAGTCATTGAACAGCACGGCACAGGAAAATTAAACAGTAATAGCCTCCTCCTCTTGAGTATGTGTGCGGAGAATGACTTGACTATTACAAATACTCCAGGCAGGCTGACAAGTACAAAACAACTTGGATGCACCCAAGGTCTAAGCAATGGCACATGATAAACCATGTCATTGTAAGAAGGCAAGACATCAAGGATGTAAAAATCACAAGAGCCATGCGGGGAGCATAATGCTGGACAGATCACCGTCTAGTCAGATCCACTCTCCAGCTGTACATTGCTCCACTTCAGCGCAAGCATCCAAAACCGAGCAGAAGTGCCTTTTTAATGCAGCTAGGCTGAAACATCAGTGCTACTGTGAGCAGTTCCAGGATGACCTCGATAACAGGCTAATGTCTCTCGGACCGCTCACCGGCAAC
Source organism: Pristiophorus japonicus (assembly GCF_044704955.1). Taxonomy (NCBI): domain Eukaryota; kingdom Metazoa; phylum Chordata; class Chondrichthyes; family Pristiophoridae; genus Pristiophorus; species Pristiophorus japonicus. Next base: position 149,526,297 of record NC_091991.1, read on the forward strand.
ACAAAGAAATGGACAAAGCTCAAACAGATGGTGACAGACTCAGCAAAGACAACTCTTGGACTTAAAAAGAAGATACACCAAGACTGGTTCGATGAAAATAACTTTGAGATCTGCAAGACGCTGGAAGAAAAGAAAAAAGCATACGTAGATTGGCAAAATGACCCTTCCTCAATTTCCAAGAGGGACTGCTACAGACACTTGCAAAGCACAAAGAGGCCTTCGCCAGATGCAAGATAAATGGTGGCAGAGGAAGTGGAACATTATGCTGAAACTCTCAATACCAAGATGTTCTTCAGCGCCATCAAGTCAGTCTGTGGACCATCAAAACCCAGCACTACTCCACTCCTTTCAGCAGATGGCAGCATTTTGATCAAAGACAGGACTGGCATAAATGAGAGGTGGGGAGAACACTTCACTAATCTTCTTAATCGACCTTCAACAGTGAACGAAGAAGCACTTGACTCCATACCCCAGCAACCTATCAAAGAAGATCTTGATCTTCCTCCCAGCATGGACGAAGTAAAGAAAGCCATTAACCATTAACCAGATGAGTACTGGAAAGGCTCCAGGAAAGGATGGAATCCCTGCCGAAATCTACAAGGCAGTAGGCCCAGCAACACTCGAGGCCTTTCATGACATAATAACTAACATCTGGGAAGATGAAGACATGCCACAGGACTTCCGTGACGCTATGATAGTTTCCCTCTATAAGAACCAGGGCAACAAAGCAGACTGTGGCAACTACAGGGGAATATCGCTTCTGTCCATTGCTGGGAAGATCATCGCCCACATAGTATTGAACCGACTCATAGCTAGTGTCTCAGAAGTAAATCTTCCAGAAACACAATGTGGCTTTCGACCTGGTTGGAGCACAGCGGACATGATCTTTGCACTCAGACAAGTGCATTGAGCAGAACGTGGACCTGTACGCTGTATTTATTGACCTCACCAAGGTCTTTGATACTATCAACAGAGCAGCGCTGTGGTTAATCTTGTTGAAACTTGGGTGCCCAAGGAAGTTTGTCCACATCATCGAGCTGTTTCATGATAACATGACAGATGAAGTGCTCTCAGACAGCACAACCACGGCCCCATTTGCCATCTCAAATGTAGTGAAACAAGGTTCTGTACTCGCTCCAGTTCTGTTCAACCTATTCTTTACCTGCGTCTTGAACTATGCCATAAAAGACTTGGAGTTTGGGGTCTACCTGAAATATCGATTTAGATAGTTCACTGTTCGACCTTCTCCGCCTTGCTGCAAAGACCAAAGTACGGAAACAACTCATCCTAGAGGCACTCTTTGCTGACGACTGCGCCCTTATGGCACACAAGGAGAGTGACCTACAATTCATACTCAGCAAATTTGCTGAGGCAACAGAATTGTTTGGCCTAACCATCAGCCTTAGTAAAACCGAGGTTCTCTATCAGCCTGCCCCTGGCACCACAGCACCTGCATCTTCATCGGCAGCATACAACTAAAGTCAGGTGGACAGCTTCAAGTACCTTGGCAGCACCATATCAAGTGATGGGTCTTTGGACAAGGAGATTGATGCAAGGATCTGTAAAGCCAGCCAGGCACTTGGTCGCTTGCGCACTAAGGTGTTGAGTCACCACCACATTCGACTGTCAACTAAACTGTTGGTGTATAGAACAGTCGTTCTCTCATCTCTCCTTTATGGATGTGAGACCTGGATGCCTTACAGGTGTCACATCAAAAAGTTGGAAGCTTTCCATATGTGCAGTCTCAGATCTATACTCCACATATGCTGACAAGACCGGGTGTCAAACTTTGAGGTTCTGGAGAGAGCATAATCAACTAGCATTGAAGTGATGATCATGCGAGCCCAGTTCCGAAGGGCTGGACATGTCATCCACATGGATGAGTCAAGGATCCCTCGTCAGCTTCTTCACGGCGAGCTCTGTGAAGGCCGAAGACACCAGGGGTGCCCCCGCAAGCGCTACAAAGATTGCATCAAGGCTAACCTCCAGTACTGTGGCATCTGACCAAAGGACCTCGAGAATACAGCAGCTAATAAAATCCAGTGGCGAACCCTCACGAGGACTGCCTGCCAGACCTGCGAAGAAAACCGATGTCAACGCCTGTGGGACATTAGAGATAGACAACATCAGGTGGCAGTACTGTCAGCATCAGGCACATCGAACTTCCCTTGTCAGACGTGCAAGAGACTATGAGCTGCAGAATTGGCCTATACAGCCACTTGAAGACACATGCCATTGATGATTAGCACATCAACGTCTTTGTTGGATATGACAGACTACCAATACTATCTCCATACACATCAACAATAGTCTCGTGAAGGAATGTCTTGAACACAAACTCTTGAATAAAATCTGTCCGAGAGGATTTCTGCCAGAAAATTCCACACAATGGGTCTATGAAATTTTAGAATTCTTGCACTTGGATGTGCATTAGTTGCATTAAATCCAAGATTATAAATGAAGTGCTGAGATACATTTTCTGTCTGTACTATTTTTAAAAAAAAATTTACAAGTACAACATGATTAAAGATACCGTGTTTAGTATTGAAACCCCGATTACCCGGGGTTATCAATTGAGGTGCAAAATGCTTATCTGTTTTATATTGTAAACTAGATAATCAAAAGATGCCTCTTTATGCTCATAACATTGATTTGTAGATTTACATGTTGATGTATTGGAATGTTCATAATAAACTTCACAATTTAGTAGTGCTGTTTGGAATTATTTTCATTGTATAGTACATAATGGTTAAAATAACATTTTGTGAGCCTAAAATATTTTTGTGCATTTTGTTTCTTGGCAATGTTTCTCTGCTAGTTTTATTATCTTCCCCTCCTGAAGGTGTTGATTCCTTGCTGAAGTACAGTTCCATGAGCACACTTGTTCTTCAGTACCTTACTCCTGGCCATTATTCATGTTTGATTCTTAATAGTGTCAGTGCACTATTTGACCCTGGGGCATTTAGCTGCCCCAATCACGTCTTCATTAATGTCCACACATACACTTACAGTTGGGGTCGCTGGATAGAGATCAGGAACGGGAACCGTGGGGGATTTTATGCTGCTTAACCCAGGGCATTGATGGAGCAGGTGCAGGGGGAGGATGTGTGTCTCTATATTTAATGCATTGAGGGAAAAAAGGATATTCAGTTTTAAATTTTTTTTTTTTAAATTAAAGCCGCTGCGAGGCATTAGCATTCTGAAACAGGCCATAGACAAGATGCAGATGAATACAAACCAACTTACCTCAGTTCACGCTGACCTCTGCCAGGTAAGATAATGTCTTCAATTTTTTTTTCTTGCATGCAAGTGGTCTGATTTATATACAAAAAAAACATGGTGCTTTCTACCACTGTTGTATTTTTGGGGATCTTTCTTTCCTGTACAATTTGGGGGATTCCTCTGTATAGTCTCTTTTTTCCTCCTCTGCTCCCCTCCTCTGTTTCAGAAATTAGAAATGTAGTGTTGAAACTAACATTTTCTTTGGATTTATTGATTTTTCTTCATATTTAAAAAAAAATCTTTTCATATGAACTGTGATGACACAATGGGAGGAGCACCTAGCTCCTCCTAATGGAAGGGAACCAACGTCAGCGGGTGTTTAGTTGACCCGAAGTACTTCATGGGTGGCCCTTTCAGTTATCTTTCCAATTCCAACAAACTCTTATCCCTCCCAGTTAGTGTTTACATTTTTTATATTGTCAGCATTTTTTTTAATGACTGACTGAAATTTAGTCCAATTCTTTTTTTTTAATTGTTTATTGGAACTCTGTCCTGTGAATCTTCAACACACTTAGGTCTGATTTAACTCTGCAACTTGTATCTCAATAAACCTCAACTCCTGTAACTTAGCATACATTTATTATGTTTCACTGTTTCCCAGGATTCATATTTCATATCCATTCCAAAATTAGACGCATTTAACATTATAACCAAGAGCCATATTGCCATTATATACACAGAATATTTTATCAATGGCCAAGTTTCACACAATCTTTATACTTGTGTAAAAGATTGTCTTAACACGTTTTACAATTGAACTGCCTTAATTCACCATCACTGGTTAAATCTACATATCAGTCTTTCTTTTTGCCTGCTGCCAAGATTCAGTAATTTTTATTGCCTCCATTTAGTTTTATATCCAAATAGTTGTACACTGTACCTAAATTATATTTGTTTTATGCCCTTTAAACATCAGACCTTGCTTTTACATTGGTGTGGCTTGTAAAAATTTTCAATTCTAAAATTGGACAGCAGCTTTTTACTCTCGATATTGTGCTTTTGAAAACTAAGGTCTTTGTATGTTCAATAAGCTTTTTTTCCATTTTAAGCTTTGCCTGCTAGCAAAATGCTTCAATCCTGCTATTCCCTACCTGGAGGTGGATATGACAGATATTTGTAAAGAAAATGGAGCCTATGACGCCAAGCACTTTTTATGTTATTACTATTATGGTGGTATGATCTACACAGGACTCAAGAATTTTGAGCGGGCACTGTATTTCTACGAGCAGGTAAAAATGAACACCATTGGACATGGTATTATAAAAGCTGCCTGCTTGCTTCAGAGAAGTTATCTAAAGTGCAAAGCTGAGTCTTGAATATTTGTTTACTGAATAGGATGCAATATATTAAAATTATTGCAAAATTACAGTACAATTTGTATTTTGTGGTTACTATTTTCTTGTTTCTCCAACTGACTGACACTATCAGATATCCAGTGCTGTTTTGGAGGTTGGACTAAATATTCCCCATTTAACCAACTTTGCACCAAGGATGTAACTTTTCAGGACTTAATGCCAATTTTATTCTTAAGTTAATGTTGACTTTTAAATAATAGCAGATAGAAAGGGAGACCTTTTCCCCTTTTGTTGAATGTAATACATAGCAGCAAACTAATGTTCCCTCTAATTTGTTTTTGGGCCACACGACCTCTTTAACAGACTGCACAGCCCATTCAAAAATCCACGCAAGCAGTTTTTGCATTTAAAAACCAGTGAGCCGGCTGTGTGGGAGGTCTTGAGCGCTGCGCAGCTTAAAAGGAATGGGACTAGCTGAGGTGCTCTTGCAGAGAGCCGATGCGGGCTCAACAGGCTGAATGATCGCCTTTCGTGCTGTAACCATTCTATGCTTCAATGAGAGCTCAAATTTGGCCCACCCCTTTTTTCGGCGCGCTTATCAGAGATGCGCCGCTTTTCTCTTGATAACTTTGACCGCTGTTCGGCCTCTCCTCGGTCGTCGTGCAGCGCGGTCAATCGGGTCTGGGTCTGGGTCTGCGCTGAAAACAGTGCCGGGACGTTTGCACATGCACAGTGGAGTGTCCGCGCATGTGCAGTAGCTCCTCTTCCCCAGCCTCTGTGTGTGGGGGACCGGTGCCCGCCCCTATCCTGGCCGAGTAGCCTCCCAGTGTGATCGACCTCTGGTTTGAAATTTTATGCACTGTAGCTATTTTTGAACTTTCTTAATTGCTTGTCATTTTCCTGGACTTTTGGATATTTTGAAAGAATTATGTAAATATGTTTTGTCTCGTGAATAGTGGTGACCATTTGTCAAGCCTATTCACCTGGTGCTATTGTGACAGAAGAACATAAGTGACGAAGGAACACTGAGAGAATATCTTATTTATTGAAGTAGACTTTATTTAGATAATATGGGCTCAATTTTGGCCCAGTATAATCATTGCAAACAAATAGTTGTTTAAATTAATTGAGAGATTAGGGCAATTTAATTCAACTATCTTTTACTACTTTTATTTTTGTAGTTTAAGCTTCCATGAATGCTTCTGTTGTATAGTAAATTAACTTTGTGAAGTTTGTCATATAGCTGTTTGATCCTATTCACATTCTTTAGTCAAGTCATTAAGTTCTGCTGGCCTCCGATGTACCTACCTGCGCTGATTTCTTAACTCTTCGCAAGGGTTTTCTGAAGTGGCCACATACGCTGGCCTAAGTAGATTTGGAGTAACTATTAGCTGGCCAAAGTGGCCTAAATGGCCAAAACTGGCGTAGGTGGCTGGTAATGCCCCTTTTTTGAGAGAAACTAAACTAAACTAAAAAAAATTGTCACTAACTCACCTATACTGGCACAAATTGTGCAAAATGGGGATTTTTAAGATACTCCAGAAAAATCAAGTTGCTCCAAAAAAATCAGAGCAACTCCTGGCCAACTTTGAGCCCAACGATTCTAGCAAATACATAAATAGGACAAATAGTAAAATGTTAACTTAAATATTACATCTATCTTGCACGGAATTTGAGTCAGATTGCTGCTTCAGTGCAATTACGGTGCAAGGGGGGAAGCTGTCTTTGGTTTTATTTATCTGATTCATTGTTAATTCCAATTTATGGCTTTATTCCATATGCAAGTGGTAAAATCAGATTGTTGAAGTACTCATTAATAATTCAAATCATCTTTTCTTTTGCTCAGGCTATAACAACTCCAGCCATGGCAGTCAGTCACATTATGTTGGAGTCTTATAAAAAGTATATTCTTGTCTCGTTGATTCTGCATGGAAAAGTTCAGCAGCTGCCCAAATACACATCCCAGATAGTGGGAAGATTCATTAAGGTGAGGTTGTATATTTAATTCTAGAGGTGAGAATATTTAGCGCTTTTCCTTTGGCTAATGCTTGCCATGAGAAAATATTTTTTCAGTAATTCATTGAAGGGAATCTTGTGTAGTGGTGCCTTTTGAACTATACTGTTGACACTACATCATACACCTTTAGATTTTGTTTCATACCTTTTTTTTCTCTTTGGCTGTTTATAGATAGCAAGTATTTTAAAATCATTCAATGAATATCTTAAAAAAATTAAAACTCAATTATTTCATTTCATTTGGTGCATGCTGTTTAATGTCTTGTGAATTTCATTTTCGTGTTGAAATCTAACAATATCCAATTCATGCCCCAAATCATAACATCTTAAATTCTAAATATTTTAAACACCTAAATTATGAAATTTCTGAAATGATGGCTGGAAGAATACATATTTCAAGATGGCTTTAGGTGTTGACCTACATGGAACTTTGGGGCAAAACTACACACAGCATTTTTTGGATAGAGGCCTGCAATTAATTGTCTTTACTATTCCTCTACCTCATACTCTCCTGCTGATGTCCCAAGCTTGACTTCCTTTTGGATAAGGCCACAGTTTCCTTCTGTGCCTCCAGCAACATTCTGAAAAGAGCCCATTGAGGCATTTGTTCCTGACTCCTTTTAATGAGCATTAACCCCAACTGCCCCATCCTCCTCTCTCGCCGACCTTCCCACTCTGAGTTCGCTGGGGCTAATCTCGTCAAGCTGACTCAGGTTTCCTGTGCATCTTCCACCCCTTACCCACTCCGCTCCAAGCTGTGTGCCAGAGACTTGAGTTACATTCCCAAATCTGCCTTTCTACATCTATCTTTTCAGACCTTTTAAAAGCCTCCCAAAACATATCTTTTCAAACAATCTTTTGGTCACCTTTCTTAACCCGCCCACAAAAACTTGGTGTCTGCTCCTTATCTCTGCTGTCAAGCACCTTGGGACGTTTTTCTAAATTAAAGGCATTATATAAATGCAAGTTATTTTATACGCATGTCTTTTTTAAAAAAACAGCTGAGAGAAATATATACTTCAAAGTGACTAAGTGTCCATTACTTGGTTAATTTTGACTCTCTATTTTAATATTTGTGCTCTTTCCCCTGCTGTCCTTTGGTTTGATTTAATTCAGATGTGGACTGGCATATGATGTAAACTGTTGAACACCTTGTGAGCAGCACGGCTGACATGATGATAGTAGTGCTGAGGAAAAAGTGACTGGGAGATGGTGCCTACAATGGTAAAGTCTAAAAGTTACCATTTGAAAATTCTACAAATGTGTTGCAGCTTGAAGGTTACTTTCCTTTCTGGTTGCCCTGTTTAATATCTTAGCGTCTTCCCCCACTCATTTCCCATGTTTACATTGATAAACGGAGTGAAACCACCACTATCAGTTCCATGCACCAGATGAAATGGGCCTGTTCAGTTTGTATTACACTGCACAGTAGGATACTGCTCTACATCATGTATGTAGTTTCACAGACCCAATGGACAAATCATATCAAGGAACACTATATATATTTTTTCTGATGTTACAATTATAATTAAACAAATGTTGGTTTCATTTGATGAAGGTGGCATTACTAATTTTTGGAACCTGCTCTTTTCCCTTTTCAATCCAAATTTCATTAGTTTTGCATTTAAAATAAATTAATGTATCTAATAATCTGGCTAATTAACTCAGTGAAAGCTTCCTTGCCAATTTTGTTCCTTTTTCTCTCCTCCTGTCCTGAAGATACTAGTACAATCTATGGGAGATGGAAAGTGGGGATTGTTAGTAATTAGGGGACACAGGATTGCAATCGAGAGCTTGACCAGCTCCCTCTTTGCATAGGGCACTGAAGCCAGATGTTGTACCCCTGCCCCCCCCTAATGATGATGTACTTAAAATGTGGTTTGATTCAAATTTGATGACCTATTTTAAACTGGAAATACAGAAAACATGAGCATTGGGAACTAATTTGAATATTTTAGTGGCTCTTTGATGGCATTGTTCACTGAGTTTGAGGAGTATCATGGAGGAGTGGCGATATGATGACTTGAGGAAAAAATATTGAGTTGGTACCCTTACTGGTGAAATCCAAAAGTTACTATTTTAACATCTTGGTGTTTCTTACATTCAGTTTTATACTAACACTGGAGAGGGAGGAGACGGTGAGATTTTAAAGCACTGGGGAGGGGTGATCCTGAGGTTTGGCATATTGGAGGTGGGTCATGGGGTTTGGCAGCCCTGCGATGATGATGATGGGGTTTGGTGGCACTTGGGTGGTGTAAATCTTTGAATTCAGCAGCAGTGAGAAGGAGAAATATTGCATTTTGTTAGCAACCTGGAAGGGAGGGATCTTGGGGTTTGGTATTGTGAAATAGCTAGCCCATCTGTATAATCATTTTGTAGATATAATTGTAATTGAATTCTAAATATAAATGAAAGAGAGCGCAAGAGCTGTAAAGATAGTCTTAGTTTCTCTGACCTAGACTCTTAAATGGAAAAAAAAATGAAAACCCGCTTTGAAACCATTTGGAAAAACAAACTCAAATACTGTTGTTGGCTGAGCAAAGACATAATTCAACATTTGTATTGAGCAAAATCTACATTTTCTATATAAACAATTGTTTATAGTTTCTCAGTATTAATCAAATAAACAAAATACACAGTGTAATCACTTTCTTTTTCTTCAACAATTTCTCTCTCTGTCTTTCATGCATCTGAGTTCAGCTTTCACTGAACTTAAAACCATTATAATTATTTAAATCTGAAGCTTTACCTGAAAAAAGCTATTGACATTTATTCCCCCCCTATTTTCAAATCATTTGGGGGAAAAAATAATAATCCTCAAATCCTGTTGCAGTATGAGGAAAGACACCCTTCCACTTGTACTGAGAGAATACAGATTTGTAGTGGGAAATTTTACATACTGCATATTTACTCTAGCATCCTGGGAATTTGTCACAGGTGATAGATGATGTAATAGAATTGAATGGGAAATGTGAACATCGAAATTTACAATTGACAAAGTTGACATAGGAAGTAATGTTTATGGATAGGAAATATGTGCCCTACGTCAGGGAACATAGGAACAGGAGTAAGCCATTCAGCCCCTCAAGCCAGTTCCGCCATTCATTGAGATGATAGTCAATGTTCCCTTTAAGCTGTGCAGCGGTCTGGAGCTCCCACTTAGGCTGTTCGCCGGCTTTTCAATTGGAATAACCGCACATGCGCGAACATTTGAATGGGCCAGCAGTCACTTAAAGGGGCCGCGCACCCAAAGAAATATTACAGGGAACATTGATCATGGGTGATCTGCATCTTAACTCCATATCCTTCTTTACCCTTGTCTAGAAAAAATCTAGCGATCTCCGATTTTAAATTTTAAACTAGCATCTACTGCTTTTTGTGGGAGTGAGTTCGACACTTCTACCACCTTTGCGTGAAGAAGAGTTTCCTAACTCTTTTGAATAGCCTGGCTCTGATTTTTAAGTTTATTTCACCTTGTCCTAGAGTCCCCCACTAGTGGAAAAAGTTTCTCTACCCTATCAATTCCTTTCAAAATCCTAAAAACCTCAAACAAATCATCCCTTAGTCTTCTATATTCCAGAGAATACATACAAGTTTATGTAATCACTCTTCATCATCATCATCTAACGCTTGGAGCACTGGTAACATTCTGGTGAATCTGCGCTGCATTCCTTCCAAGGCCAACATATCCTTTCTAAGGTGCGTTGCCCAGAACATAAGAAACATAAGAAATTGGAGCAGGAGTAGGCCATCTGGCCCCTCGAGCCTACTTCACCATTCAATTAGATCATGGCTGATCTATACACAAAACTCCAGATGTGGTTTATCCAGTGCTTTGCATAGATGTAGCAAAACTTACTCCCCTTTATATTCTCGCCCTCTAGTTATAAAGACCTTTTTTGATGATTTTTTTTGTGCATCTGACTACTATATTTTAGTGATCTGTGTACATGGACCCTAAACCTCTTTGGACCTCCACTGTTCCTAACTTTTAACCACTTAAGTAATACTTGGATCTATCCTTTTTTGGTCGAAAATGATGACCTCTCACTTACCTATGTTGAAATCCGTCTGCCACAGTTTCACCCACTCACTTAATCTATCAATGTCTCTTGTAATTTTATGCTCCTGTCTATACAGTACTACTTAGTATACAACCAATCTTTGCGTCATTGGCAAACTTGTATATATGGCTCTTTTATTATGTTATCTAAGTCACTCATAAATACAATAAATAGTTGTGGCCCCAGCACACATCCTTGCAGGACACCACTGGTCACCTCCTTTTAAATTTGAGTACATTCCTATTATCCCTCGTCTCTATCTTCTATTGCCTAACCAATCTCCTAACCAGGTCAATAATTTGCCTTCAGTTCCATGAACTTTAATTTTGGCTAACGGTCTCTTGCGTAGAACCTTATTGAATACCTTCTGGAAGTCCACATAAACTATATTCCCCCGTCTACTACTTTAGTTACTTCCTCAAAAAATTCAATTAGATATGACCTAACCCTTACAAATCCATGTTGGTTCTTTCTAATCAGCTCAAATTTAGTGCTCAGTCACTCTGTACTTAATTATAGATTCCAATAATTTTCCCACAACAGATGTTGGACTAACGGGACTATAATTTCCTGGTTTCTCTCATCTTTCTTAAATAATGGAGTTATATTTGCAATTTTCCAATCTAAAGGGACAATTCCTGAATCGAGAGAGCTTTGAAAGATTATGGCTATAACATCTGCAATTTCCCTACCTATTTCCTTTTTAAAGCCCTGGGATGCCATTAATTTTTCTAATTCTGTTTTCTTGCTAACGTTAACTTTAGTGAGTTCCAGTTCCTGATTCATTACTAATTTCCCTGGAATGCCACGTATATTATCCTCTTCCTCTATTGTGAAGACAGGCACAAAGTAATTGTTTAACAAGTCAGCCATTTCCTTATTTTCATTTGCAATATTACCCACATCGTTTTTAAAGGGCCCATATTACCCCTAACTACCCTTTTCCTTTCAATATAATTGTAACAACCTTTTGTGTTAATCTTTATCACTTGCAGGTTTCTTCTCGTATTCCTTTTTTTGCAGCTCTTACAATCTTTTTTTGTCTTCCTTTGCTGTTCTTTATATCTCTCCCAGTCCCCTGGGGGTGGGTGGGGAGAGGGTAGAGGGCTCAAGATAATTGGACCAGGTTGTGTGAACGTAATTCAGTCTTCATTTCAAAGACATACTTTCTGTCCTTATTTTATATAAGTTGACAAAATTTGTGGCAGTTTGGCAACCAGAAGAGTAGAGTTGGCTGAATAGATGGTAGATGCAGAACTGAGGCACTACAGCATCATCACTGGCAGGAGGGTGTAATTACAGCATGACAAGGTGACATAGGCATGTTTTTATTATAACCGTAGACCTGGGAAATTTATAATGGAAAAAGCAGAGCTAGGAAGTGTGCACAAATGTATAAGCTTTTTTGTGAAACCTAAGTTCAGAGGAAAGCTGTTTCTTCCCTTCCTCCGCATGAGTAAGGTTATTGCTACTTCATCTTATTGTCTACCGGATTAGAGATTTGATTACATTACAGAAACTGCTGATACTAGTGTGAAATTTGCCTCCGACGGTGTTCCATGCTAGTGTGTCTCCAGAGTGCACTTCAGCAGCATTTACATCATCAGCATTGCTTCTAGACTTTGGCGCTTTTCAGATTCACTCTAGTCTGATTTCGGTCCTGGGCGATTATTGTTAGCTGTGCTGCTCACAAAAGCATCTTCAACTGATGCCCTCACAATCTAGTGGAGAAGTTCAAATGACAGCAGAGGAACTACATAAATGGCAAAATATGAACGACTAACCAGGGACCCATCTTGGAGGTTTTTAGTCTGCACAAAGTGAATAATTGAAATGTATAATACAGCATGGTCACCTTTTTTATTAAAATAATATTTCCAAACTAGGTTTACAATAAGCTAACAGCTTTTCTGCCAATTGAAAATCTTCTTAGCTGCTGGTTTTGCATTAACAAGGTAAGCTAAGTCTTGTATTGTCTGTCCTTCAACAGCCTCTTAGTAATGCCTACCATGAATTAGCACAAGTATATGCAACAAATAACCCAGCAGAACTTCGAAATGTGGTGAACAAACACAATGAAACATTCACAAGAGATAACAACATGGGACTTGTCAAACAATGCTTGTCCTCTCTTTATAAAAAGAACATTCAGAGGTTAACAAAGGTAAGACATATCTGCATAAAATGTATATCAGGCCAGAGAAAATGTCTGATGCTAAGTAAGTGCATTCCTGCATAGTTTTCCTTAGTATGTTTCAAGGGATACTCTGGAATAAGTCCTTACAATGGCATTATTTTCCAGTGTTAATTATAAAATAGACATCCCTGGCATTTTTAGCTGAAAAATGCTCTTGAAATCTTTTACCTGATGATGGTTGGCTTTGTAATTTGTTCTCCATTACTTCAACTACTAGAGTGTAGAGTGCAATCTTTTCAGCGCACATAAAATAACTCTCAAAGATGTGCTCACCTAATCATGCCTTAGTGGCTGAGAAAAGCTCCATTTCAATGAGAAAGGGGTTGGGGAAAGTGCTGCAAAATCATCGATCAGGAAACGGTCTAGGAAATGTTGGAGGCTAGCTGTCCATGGAATTTTTGCGATGTATCTTTCGCTTATGAAGGCCGTATCCTGGAATTTTCACTTGCATTGCAGCACTAAAGGTTAAAATAAAACTCTTCAAAGTTAGTGAGTGTTTTCTCCTAATGCTTAAATGGAACTTACAATGTAAGGCCTTATTTCAACTATTTTGCTTTTAAGTTCAGGCATTAACCACCATTGCTAAGTCTATTATCTGCAAAGTACTGTTGGTGATGAACTTTAAGGAAGGGAGAAGAAAGAAACATCAAAAATGTGTTTGCATGGCTGGCAGGGCAGAGAAAGGCAAGAGGATAGTGATATTAAGGTCCTTTCTGTAACTCAAATACTGTCAAACCTTGTAAAACACGAGTTATAAAACAGAAATGCTGCCTTCCCACATTGGAATCCTAGCTGTCAATCTCACCCTCCAGTCAATGCCTTGTAACGCTTGTTCCCCTCATCTAGTGCATGTTTTCTCTCTAAGAATAATGTTATCACAAACTGTACATTGGGGATCTCCTGATTAGTTGAATGATTATGCAATGAGTAACCGAGCTATTTAGATCGGGAAAGTTCTGTGATCGTGGGACAAAGGCGGGTAAATGGTACTGAGGTACAAATGAATGCATGATTTAAATGAATGGTGGAATAGGCTCGAGGGGATGAATGGCCGCCTTCTGTTCCTATGGTCTTTGCTGAAAATCATCGGTCAGCAAATGGTCGAGGAAATGTTGGAGGCCATCTGTCCATGGAATTTTTGCTGAATTAGCTGATCTTGGTTGAGGCTGTCGTAAGGGTGCTATGATTGACTTCAGTGCTTTTGGTGTATGAAGAGGAAAATTGGCCAGCATTATCACTCCTTATAGTTATTCAGGGATCGCTGCTAGAAATGTGTGTGTGTGTGTGTAGATGTCAGATGAGGACATCCGGGTTCTGCTGTGGTGCCCGCTACAGTCAAGTAGTCTGCTGATATTCACTGGAGACTCGAACGTGATTGGCCACTTAAGGATCAAAATAGTTTTGGGGAGGAGAAAATTGGCAAGAAAGCAAAACAAAAAAATGTATACTGAAAATAGAACTGTGGATTTCCAATGCTAATATCAACTCTGCAAAAAATAAAATCAGTGCACTATTCAGTTTGAATGATACTGAGTTACCATGGGGCCACATCAACATAATACCTATAAAGATCATTCTGTGTAGAGATGAACTTCCCTCACGGAAGGCTCTTTTAAAACACATACCCACATTAATGCACATTCCAGCAGTGGTCACTGAATAGTGATTTTCTTTTTTTCTTCCTGTTCTTCAAAGCCCAGGGATGTTGAGACCAATTTTAGCACCCATTGCCTAACTCCGCACAGGGACCTTCCTAGTATGTATACCTCACCAACAAACCACACATGCATTCACAAACCGAGTCATCGTGGAGCTCTAAATAATTATAAAAATTTTATAGAAATTTATTTTGTAGTCCAACATCTAGCTTCTGAGTACTTACCCGAAAATATTGCTAAAACAGAGAGGTTATAGTTTTGCAGCATGAAATAATTTGTAATGAATCTAATATCTGGTCAAGGGGGGGGGGGGGGAGGGGGAAGGGGAGGGGGAAAGAGTGTAACGGAGCGGTAAGGCCTTTCCGACCGGGGTCAGGTGGCAGGGCCGACCTATCCGCAATTGCCCCAGGGCAGTTGGCAGTTGGAAAGGGTTTCTGCCGTGCCTAATGTTTCCGCTGCACCCGGCAGCGACCCCTTTTCTGCCCCTGCAGGGAAAATTGCCCCGTGGGAGCGCGGCCGCTGCCAGTCGGTGCTCCAGACAGCTTCGTGTGGCGGGAAACTGCCAGCAGCTGGGAGGTGCGGCCGCCCTTAAAGGGGAGGGCGCACCGCCTCGGCCGCCATTTTGTTCTAATTGTCAGCCGACTTCTGAGTCGGCCCGACAATGGCGCCTGCTGGTTTGGCTGAAACCCTCCCTGGTGGACCTGTGGGCTCCATGAAGTTGGGGTGGGTGGAACGTTGCAAAGCGTTAGCACGATGTGGTATGTCTGCGTCGCACTGATGTCATCACCACCGCGCTAATGGACACCGCCCCCGAACCTCCCCCCTCCCCAATACAGCCTCAAACAGCGCCCCAAAGCACTCTGAGCTGGTGTCAGAGATAAAGAGCTGATTTTTCAGGCTCATCCCTCTGACTCCCGCCGGGCGGTAAATCGTCAGATAAATCGAAGTGCCCTCTCCAATTTCCTGCTTAGAGCAATTTCGACCCCAAAGAGTGTTCTTTTGCCTCAGATTATGTTGCGTTTTAATGAAGGGTGTACACCCGGAACATTATCTTTTCTTTTCTCTTTGCAGACACTTGTGTATTTCCAACATTTTTTTTGTTTCTGTTTTTTAAGATGTGTCTCATTTTTCATTGCAGACGTTCTTGACGTTGTCCTTGCAAGACATGGCTAGTAGGGTACAATTATCAGGTGCTCAAGAAGCCGAGAAGTACGTGCTTCACATGGTAAGGCTTTCTGGATGGCTAAATGAGGAAAGGGAGCATATGATACTAGGGATATTTCAGAGGTCTTTTAGAATCACGAAGAGTTCTGATAGAGAAAGATGATTTCATCTGGTTGGGGAAGTCTGTAACAAAGGGCAATCAATTTAAAATTGTTACTAAAAGTGAGGAGAGGCCAGTGGAAATTTCTCAACACATTGGATTGTTGAAGCATGCTTTGCCACAGGCAATTGGAGGCAGACTATTACATCTTTTAATGGAAGATTGGATAAGTATTTAAAGTGGAGGAAGATACAGAGCTATTGGAAGAAATAGTTTTGAATTGCTGCAGCAAAGAGCCAGCTATGACACGATGGACCTCCTTCAGCGCTGTAAAACTAAATGGTCTTTATAGGCTGTATCAGTGTTTTATCAGGGGTTAAATTACAAATGAGTTCCTTTACCACACAACTTGCAGAGGTGTTCTGCATTTTGTACAATGGTAAGGCTGGATTTCCTGCTCCTGTTTCGCCCGATCTTGGGCGGACTGGGACAGAAAATTGACCTGGGAGCTGCCCTGCCAGCTTGTGGCCAGTCTCTGGGATTTTCTACTGTAAATGATGAAGAATAATGAATACATCTGCCCAAATATGGGCGGACATATTCAAAGTGGGCGGTGATGATGACGCAAGGAACCGCAACAATTTCCTGCTATCCAGGTGTGCAGGAAAGGATTTAAATTCTAAGTGGCCCCCGAAAGGAGTGCAATTGAGATTGATTGCAATCCTTTCACCAATTACAGTTAATTTTTTTCCCAAAAAGTTGGCTCTACTCTTCAATTGCTGGAGGTGCCTGAGGCCTACAACAGCCATTTTCCTCACCATCCCCTCTCCTCTGCCATTATGGGGTCCCTAACACAGATGGGAATCTGCAGGTGTCCGTGGCGGGTTCATTGGGAGATGCAAAGCCCACCACGCCGTCATCAAACCGCGTTTAAGCCAAAGTGGAAAATCTTTGCTGGTAATGCAATTAATATCTTGCTACAGAAACATTTTAAAGAGCTAAAAAGTGTGGCATTTTTAATGGCTACAAATTTACTATCAGAACAAACAGCTGTTTCTGTCCTTTTTGGGGTCGTACGTTCACAATCTGTATGTACAAAACATATAATTCTATTGAATTATATAGGTTTGCTAAAATATCTGTTCATAATGGAATTGGAGGTAATCTTACAACATGCGTCAGTCAGCGATTAGGAGGTAGGAGACAAAGACTAGAGATAAAGGGACTGTTCTATGATTAGCAGGGATGTGGCAAATGGTGTTCCCCTGGGATCTGTACTGGGGCCTCAGCTTGTCACCATATTTATTAATGACTTGAATGACTGTGCAATACTCTATTCTTTCAAGTTTACAGATGACACAAAGTTAGGAGGCACAGTAAGTTGTGTAGATGGGAGGAGGAAGTTGTAAGTGGGCATTCACTGATGAAGTGAGTGTCTTTTAAAAAAAAACTTTGGCAGATGGACTTCAATCTGGGGAAGTGTGAGGCCATCTACTTTAGATCCGAGAAAGACATCTGAATATTTTCTTAATGGTGAGACACTAGGAGCTGGGGGAGGAGCAAAAGAATTTAGGTGTCCATGTGCACATCACTAAAAGCTAGTGTGCAGGTAGAAAAGTAATCAAAAAGGCTAATGGAATGTTGGCCTTTATTTCAAAGGGGTTGGAAAATTCCCAAAAGTGAGAAAATGATGCTTCAGTTGTACGGAGCCTTGGTCAGACCTTATTTGGAGTATTACATTCAGTTTTGGGCACCAAACCTCAGGAAAGATATATTGGACTTGGAGGGGATACAGGACTAAATCACCAGAATAATAAGAGGGCTTAGATTTAAATTATGAGGACAGGTTGCATAAACACGACTTGTATTCTCTTGCATTTAGATGGTTGAAGGGTGATCTAATTGAGGTGTTTAAAATGGTAAAGGGATTTGACAGGGTAGATAGAGAAACTATGCCGAATAAGAGGTTATAATAAAATTAGAGCTAGGAGTGAAATAAGGAAGTACTTTTTCACACAAATGGTAGTGGAAATCTGGAACTCTCCCAAATGCTGTGACTGCTGGGTCAATTGAAATTTAAGACTGAAATTGTTTTTGTGTAAGGGTATCAAGGGATATGGAGCAAAGGTAGGTAAATTGAGTTGAAGTAGAGATCAGTCACAATCTAATTGAATGGAGGAACATGCTCAAGGGGCTGAATGGGCTACTCTTGCTCTTTTTGGCAACATTATAAGCCTCTTCCTTTGATCTAATACTATCTTTAACTTCCCTTGTTAGCCACGGTTGGACCACTTTCCCTGTGGGATTTTTGTGCCTTAAAAGGAATGTATGTTTGTTGTAAATGATGTCTTAATTCTTTAAATGCTAGCCATTGCTTGTCAAATCATTACTCTGGTTCTGCTCTGTTTTTAATGAGCGACGTTGTTTCGGACAGAATGCACTCATGTTTAAATACCCTGTCAATTTTCTTCCCCATTGCCCAGACGGTGAATGTCAGCAGGCTATTTTACCCGGTAGACCATCATAGTTGTTTGAAAACCCTTCAGCAGAGGTCATTGGATAGCAATCAGGACAGTACTCTCGCCGACTTTTTGTTTCATTCCCTAACCCAAGAGCCATTTGTAGTACCTAAATCCGGAACTCGGGTCTTAAATCTAAACAAAGGAAACTACGTAGGAATGAGGGGAGAGTTGGCTAAGGTAGATTGGGAAACTACATTAAAAGGCGTGATGGTAAACAAGCAATGGCTAGCATTTAAAGAATTAAGACATCATTTACAACAAACATACATTCCTTTTAAGGCACAAAAATCCCACAGGGAAAGTGGTCCAACCGTGGCTAACAAGGGAAGTTAAAGATAGTATTAGATCAAAGGAAGAGGCTTATAATGTTGCCAAAAAGAGCAGTAAGCCTGAGGATTGGGTGGATCTTAGAATTCAGCAAAGGAGGACCAAAAAATTGATAAAGGGAAAATAGAATATGAAAGTGAACTAGCGAGAGACATAAAAGCAGACTGTAAAAGCTTCTATATGTATGCAAAAAGGAAAAGATTAGCAAAAGTAAATGTGGGACCCCTTCAGGCTGAGACAGGAGAAATTATAATGGGGAATAAGGAAATGGCAGAGAAATTAAACAAATACTTTCTGTCTTCACTGAAGACATAAAAAAGCCCCCGGAAATAATGGAGTACCAAGGGTCTAGCAAGAATGAGGAACTGAAAGAAATTAGTATTGAGGAAAAAAAAATTGCACTGGAGAAATTAATGGGACTGAAAGCCGATAAATCCCATGGACCTGATAGCCTACATCCTAGGGGTTTGAAAGAGGTGGCTATATAGATAGTGAATGCATTGGTTGTCGTCTTCCAAAATTCCATAGATTCTAGAACGGTTCCCACAAATTGGAAGATAGCTAATGTAACCCCGCTATTTAAGAAAGGAGGGAGATAGAAAACGGGGAACTACAGACCAGTTAGCCTGACATCAGCAGTTGGGAAAATGCTATAATCTATTGTTAAGGACATGGTAACAAGGCTTTATTGGATTTATGAAAGGGAAATCTTGTTTGACAAATCTGTTAGTGATTTTTGAGGTTGTAACTAGCATAATAGATAAAGGGGACCAGTGGATGTGGTGTTTTTGGATTTTCAGAAAGCGTTCGATAAGGTGCCACACAAGAGATTATTGAACAAAATTAGGGCTCATGGGATTGGGGGTAATATACTAGCATGGATTGAGGATTGGTTAACGGATAGAAAACAGAGAGTAGGAATAAACGGGTCATTTATAGGTTGGCAGGCTGTAACTAGTGGGGTGCCGCAAGGATCCGTGCTTGGGGCCCCAGCTATTAATCTATATCAATGATTTAGATGAGTGGATTAAATGTAATATATCCAAGCTTGCTGATACAAAGCTAGGTGAGAATGTAAGTTGTGAGAAGGATGCAAAGAGACTTCAAGGAGATATAGACAAGCTAAGTGAGTGGGCAAGAACATGGCAAATGTGGAGAAATGTGAAATTATCCACTTTGGTAGGAAAAATAGAAAAGCAGAGTATTTTTTAAATAGAAACATAGAAATTTACAGCTCAGAAGGAGGCTATTTCGGCCCATTGTGTCTGCGCCGGCCAACAAAGAGCCGCACGACCCTTCGTCAGTAGCCCTAAAGGTTACATACAAACCCATGAACATTAACAGAAAGGCAAAAAGCACCCAGCCCAACCAGTCCGCCCCACACCACTGCAACACCCCTTGTACTAAAAACATCTACACTCCACCCCAACTGGAGCCATGTGATCTTCTGGGAGAGGCAAAAACCAGATTAAAAACCCAGGCCAATTTAGGGAGAAAAAATCTGGGGAAAATTCCTCACTGACCCATCCAGGCGATCAAAACTAGTCCAGGAGACCAGCCTGGCTGTATTCTCTTCCCTGCAGTGAGAGATAGGCAGTGTTGGTGTTCAGAGGGACCTGGGTGTCCTTGTACACAAATCACTGAAAGTTAACATCTAGGTACAGCAAGCACTTAAGAAAGTAAATGGTATGTTGGCCTTTATTACAAGAGGATTTGAGTATAAGAGTAAAGACGTTTTACTGCAATCATATAAGGCCCTGGTGAGACCGCACCTGGAGTATTATGTACAGTTTTGGTCTCCTTACCGAAGGAAGGATATACTTGCCATAGAGGAAGTGCAACAAAGGTTCACCAGACTGATTCCTGGGATGGGGGGGTTGTCCTAGGAGGAGAGATTGAGTAGACTAGGCCTATATTCTCTAGCGTTTAGAAGAATGAGAGATGATCTCATTGAAACATACAAAATTCTTACAGGGCTTGACAGGGTAGATGCAGGGAAGATGTTTCCTCTGGATGAGGAGTTTAGAACCAGGGGTTATAATCTCAGAATAAGGGGTCAGCCATTTAGGATTGAGATGAGGAGAAACTTCTTCACTCAGAGGGTGGTGAATCTTTGGAATTCTCTACCCCAGAGGGCTGTGGAGGCTCAGTCTTGAGTATATTCAAGACTGAGATCGATAGATTTTTGGATATTAAAAGAATCAAGGGATATGGGGATCGTGCAGGAGAGTGAAGTTGAGGTATAAGATCAGCCATGATCTCATTGAATGAATAGTGGAGCGGGTTTGAGGGGCCGAATGACCTACACCTGCTCCTAATTCTTATGTTCTTATGTTCTAATGACTGCTGTGACTGAGATCAGCCAATTTAGAAGAGACTGATTGGAATAGATTGAAGCTGTGACCTAGTCTATTCTGCTCAGTGTTACACTCGTTGGACAGGCATGATTACTTCAATATTATAATCTTGCTCTGCGTTCATAAATTGACCAAAATCTTGGTAGATGCAACAATATAATGCCAATTTATATGCCGTGATTGTATTCGCTCTGGAGGAAATTATTTTTGCCTTTTAATCTTTGTTTAAATCTAGTAAAATTCTATCATTGCATTTGCTGATGAGAATAATTAGTCTTTGATTTCATGAAATTAACTTTCTTTCAGATAGATGATGGGGAAATATATGCTAGTATTAATCAAAAGGATGGTATGGTCAGTTTCCACGACAACCCAGAGAAATACAATAACCCAGCCATGCTTCTCAACATTGACCACGAGGTAACAATTTATAAGTTAATAAACCGAATGTTGACTTTTACAATTGAGACAAATTAGAATGTCACAATTTAATGTGTCAAAATCTTCTCCCATTACAATTACTATTAGTAACAACTCTGAAAATACATGATGGATACACGATTAGGAGCTGTGCGATCTGATTTATATGTTGCATGGATATGGTAACACTTATTTCAATTCACTGCCCTTGTGTTCTAGTTAATGGCACAAGTGAGTATCGGTTGTATCCCCTGGCTCTTCATCGTGTGTTCTGTTTACTTTCTCTCTCTATCCTCTTCTGCTTCTCTCTCTTTCTTTCTTTTCCTTCCCTTTTGGGTGAGAGGTGTGGCAGGAAAAGAAGCCCCTACCAACTGCAGGCTACATTTTGGATGGGGATTATGGGGAACAAAAGTGGCCCTCAGCAGCTCCCTCCCCATCCCCAATCACTTGTGCTCCTATCATGCTCTACATCCCTTCACCTTTCCACTATTTCTTTCCCTTTCTGACAGTCACTTCACTACCCCTATCTCTTACCTTATGAGCTACTTGCTCAACTCTCTTATCCCTAGCCTACCTACCTGTCAGTTTCCCTTCGAGGCTTTGTTTACTTTCAAAATTCAATTTGTTTTTATTTTTAAAAAATCGAATTAAAATGATCAAAACTACCTGTGTGTGTGTCTCTATTTGTGTCTTTCTTTGTGTTTCCATTTTTCTCTCTCTCTTCTCCTAGATGTTAGAAATTAGATTCTCTGTTTCACAAGTATATGCTATTATCATTGACTGTTTCTAACTCTCAACAAAATACTGGTGAGGTAATTTAGCTGGTGCCAAAATTCAAAATTTTTTTTGAAAATCGAAGTAATAGGAGATGAGGAAAAACACATTTTCTTGCCCCTTGTGTTCGACCCCTCTGATCCATGTCTCTCTCTTTCTTTCCCTCTCTCTCGCTCTCTCTGGCTCATGGAATACAAAGTAAAACCTTGAACCACTATCATTTTTCTCTGACATACAGCCTCGCCTTGCATAGAATGTACAGCACAGAAACAGGTCATTTGGCCCAAAGTCTATGCTGGTGTTTATGCTCCACACAAGCCTCCACCCACCACTACTTTATCTAACCCTATCAGCATATCCTTCTATTCCTTTCTCCTTCATGTACTTATTTAGCTTCCTCTTAAAAGCATCTATGCTGTTCGCCTCAGCCAGTCCCTGTGGTAGTGCGTTCCACATTCTAACCACTCTGGGCAAAGAAGTTTCTCTTGACTATATTGGATTTATTAGTGGCAATCTTATATTTATCAATCCTAGTTTTGGACTCTCATACAAGTGACGCCTTCACTATTAATTTTCCCTCTGTAAAGCTTTTGAAATTTGTCCCCTGCCCTTTCCTTAGATAATTTTGAAAAGCTTTGAGTAGAAACTTGTGAAAGCTAAAGAAAAAGTATTCCTTGGGTTGGTTAATGTAAATGTTAAAATAAAGTAAAAATATAAAATTCTTAAAGGGGCTTGACCGTGTAGGTGCTGGGAGGATGTTTCCCCTAGCTGGAGAGTCTCAGAATAAGGGGTCGGCCATTTAGGACTGAGATGAGATATTTCTTCACTCGGAGGGTTGTAAATCTTTGGCATTCTCTACCCCAGAGGGCTGTGGTTGCTCAGTCGTTGAATATATTAAGGACAGAGATCGATAAATTTTTGGGTAGTAAGTGGATCTGGGGATAGCCCGGGAAAATGGAGTTGAGGTAGATGATCAGCCATGGTCTTACTGAATGCTGGAGCAGACTCGAAGGGCCGAATGGCCTACTTCTGCTGTTTCTTGTGTTCTTATTGGTGCATTCTGGGAAATTGGGTGCTCTGCACATGCTCAGACAGAAAATTCAGCTCCGTGTCACCACTTTGGGCAGAAATATCAACTCCAAGCTTTTAGAAGCAGCTGAGTCCTTCAAGTAAAAACTTTAAAAGTATACATTGAATTGTCCTTTGTGCATTTTAAATCCTTCATTAATTACCTCATTGTAAAATATGGAGTTTTTGGATTTAAAAGAAAAATTGGTTATACCCTTATTTTGGGCATTACAAATTTCAGTTACTAAGGATGGCTGAACAAAATTGTTTAGAAATCATTTTGAGAATTGTGGGAACCCAGTGCCCAGATTACTCTGATCTTTGTGTATTCCATTATAAATGTGGACTTAAGCATTTATACTGGAAAAAGTTGACACACAAAGTGTGACAGAATGACAACAGGAAGTGAAATGATGCAAACAGGAAGTATGTGCGGGCACAAGATTTTTAATATTTTCCAGATAGATTGGTTTAACAGAAAACGGACTCCTAAAATAGCAAACAACATGCAATTGTTATATTAATAGGCTTACCAATCGAGTTTGTTTTTATTTTAATCTTTAGATGCAGAAATGTATAGAATTAGATGAGAAGCTGAAAGCAATGGATCAGGAAATTACTGTTAATCCACAGTTTGTACAGAAGGTAAGAAATGGGTGGTAGGATTGATTTTATTTTCATTTGTTCTTGGATATGGACAACACTAGCAAGGCTGCATTTATTGCCTGTCCTTGGATGCCGTTTAGAAGGTGGAGAATGACTCTCATCTCAAGCCGCTGCAATCTTTGTGATGGTGGTACTCCCACAGTAGGGATAGGTAGAGAATTGCAGGATTTTGATCAAGTGATGATGAAGGAAGAAAGATTATATATGCAAGTCAGACTAGTTCAATGTGCTTCAGAAGTATCTAAAATAGTGGAAGTTTTTGATAATTCAATACATGGAAAATGTTAAATTACTGCATTTAACATACACCACTCATTATAACCTGAAATTTAGAAAATGCTTTTTTTTGGTGACTGGTGGTGCCCTAGTAAAGTAACTAACGTCATAACATAGCATGCAGTTGAGTGACACTTCAGCAGCACGACAAACAGGAGTAGAAAACCCTATGATGTCATTTTTGTGACTTTTTGTTTCTATAGAGCATGGGCACCCAGGAAGATGACGTAGGAAGCAAGGCATCAAGTTATTCATAAAAAAAAAACTAAACAGTGTGTGAGAGCAACAACAACAAAAAGATACAAATTAAAAAGGTGCATTTGGTTCATCAGCAGGATAAAAACCAGGAAACTGAGGGAATGGATTTAGTCGCATGAACATCAGGAGAGAAAATCAACTGTTGGTTTTGATGGGAGATTCCCTCTGTTGTTAATGCTTTCAGAACTGTTTTCTTGGCAAAAGAATCTCTGGGTAGGAATAAATCTATCGCTGTTTTATATCATTGTTTCACGGTTAACACCATAGCTGTGTTAAATAAAACTGACCTTTGTTTCTCCATTTTGTTTCTTCGCTTTTTTTTTCTGAGTCCCAGTGGAAAGTACTGGAGAGCTATTTTGGAAAATTAACTCGAGGCATATACTGGGATTGTGTGTTAGAGTACTTTTATATACATTGATGGATTTAATGGTGGTTAAATGAAAATGGAGAAATACTTACTCCAATATATACTCCAAACTTACTTTCTCGGGTTCCTGTTGGGATACAATTGTTCATTTCAGCATGATGCCTCGGGGTATACTTTTGAATAAATCTTGGCAGGTCAAATGGACGTGATCCATTTGCAAAAAGTGTACCTCTTCATGTAAGTGCACTGCATGATTCACTAATTGACTCGGTCAGTTCTTAATCTACTTTTGCAACAGTGTGTGGTTCAGTTGCATTTTTTTCCACATGCTGACATTTTTGAATCTTGCCGTTCAGTTAAATACTCAACGTCTTGAAATATTTAACTATAAATTCTATACCAAATTAAAGTTCTAGCAGTAGCACCCATGTAAAATGCATCAATTTGTGTTTTGTTTGCTAAGGGCACATTGCAAGAAGTCATGTGGATTGCTTACCCCTTATAAATGGAATAAATCCTATAGTACGTAAGGAACTGTACAAATGCTTGAGATGGCTACATTCTGTATCTTGGTTCATTTAGAGCATTTTAGCAGAATGTTACGAAAATCCAAGACTCTTTACACCCATGAAATTGTGATTATGTTGTCTGGACAAAGATACCAATTTGATCGTGTCTGTCATGTGACATGTGTTTTTTTACACATTAAGCTTGAGGTTTATGCTGAGTAAATTAGTGATTTCATTAGTAGTTCACAAGAAGTCCTGGAAAACTAACTTTAGTGTTTAACTAGTTTGTTCTTCTACAAATTACGGTTGAAGCAATTTGATATTAAAATTAAAAGCACATGGTAGCCAGTTAAGATTTCTCCCACCTATTCGAGTGGTTGCACAATCAAGCCTGGAATTATTCAAGTGGCAGCTAAATGCTGCAGTGAGAGAGACGGTAGGTTTCTGAAGAACAATTAATAGATAAGCTGAATGACCTTCGTGCTTTGTGAAGTCCTGGGGCATTCTGAAGGTCCCATGAAAACTTTCACTGGTTTTTATCCAGGCCACTAGGTGGCGTGCTCCCTGAAAGTGTCTTCTCCAGGGAGTTCAACCAACTTTTCCACCTATGGAGCATCGCCCGTCTCTGCCCCTGCCTCAGCTCATCTGCTGCTGAAACCTTCATCTTGTTACCCCATCGACTTGACTATTCTAACGCACTTCTGGCCTTCCTCCTATGTTTTACCCTCCATAAAGTTGAGGTCATTCAAAACTCTGCTGCCCATGTCCTAACTCGTACAAAGTCCCGTTCACCCATCACCCCTGTGCTTGCTGACCTACATTGGCTCCCGATTAAGCAACGGTTTCCATTTTAAAAGTCTCATCCTTCTTTGCAAATTCCTCCATGGTCTCGCCCTTCCCTATCACTAATCTCCTCCAGCCTCAAAACCCTCTGATATCTGCTCTTCTAATTCTAACCTCTTTTTCATTCACTCTGCCATAGGTGGCTGTGCCTTCAACTGCCAAGGCTCTAAGCTCAGGAATTCCCTGCCTCTACCTCTCCTTTTAAGATGCTCCTTAAAACCTATCTCTTTGATCAAGCTTTTGGTCATCTGCTCTAATATCTCATATGGCTCGTTGTCAAATTTTGTTTCATAACGCCCCTGTGAAGCGCCTTGGGATGGTTTACTGTATTAAGGGCGCTATATAAATACAAGTTGTTGATGGAAGTGAATTTTGCTGTGCAGAAACTGGGTGAACAGCCATTAACTGCTCTGTGCAGCCTGTTGGCTAAACACAGAGCAATATTGGCAAAATAGAATGTCCCGAGCAGGAGTATTGAATCATAGAATCATAGAAATTTACAGCACGGAAGGAGGCCATTACGGCCCATTGTGTCCGTGCCGGCCAACAAGAGGCTATCCAGCCGAATCCCACTTTCCAGCTCTTGGTCTGTAGCTCTGCAGGCTACAACACTTCAAGTACATAACCAAGTACTTTTTAAATGTGGTGAGGGTTTCTGCTTTTACCACCCTTTCAAGCAATGAGTTCAAGACCCCCACACCCCTCTGGGTGAAGAAATTTCCCCTCAAATCCCCTCTAAACCATCTACCAATTACTTTAAATTTATGCTCCCAGGTTGTTGACCTGTCTTCTAAGGGAAATAGGCCCTATCTATCCACTTTATCTAGGCCCCTCATAATTTTATACACCTCAATGAGGTCTCCCCTCCGCCTCCTCTGTTCCAAGGAAAACAAACCCAGCCTATCCAATATGTCCTCATAGCTAAGATTCTCCACTCCTGGCAACATCCTTGTAAATCTCCTCTGTACCTTCTCCAGTGCAATCACGTCCTTCCTATAATGCGGTGACCAGAACTGCACGCAGTACTCTAGCTGGGGCCTAACTAGTATTTTATACAGTTCAAGCATAACCTCCCCCCGCCCCCGGCCCCACTCTTTTATTCTGTGCCTCAGCTAATAAAGACAAGCATTCCATATGCCGCCTTAACCACCACCTCTACCTGGCCTGCTACCTTCAGGGATCTGTGGACGTGCCCTTTTGTTCCTCTACACTTCTCCGTGTCCTACCATTTAATGTGTATTCCCTTGTTAGCCTTCCCCAAATGCATTACCTCACGCTTCTCGGGATTGAATTCCATTTGCCACTGTTCTGACCAGTTGATATCTTCCTGCAGTCTACAGCTTTCTTCTTCATTATCAACCACACAGCCGATTTTATTATTATCTGCAAACTTCTTAATCATACCCGCTATATTCATAGATCATTGATGTATAACCACAAAAAGCAAGGAACCTAGTACTGAGCCCTGCGGAACCCCACTGAAAACAGCCTTCCAGTCACAAAAACACCAATCAACCATTACCCTCTGCTTCCTGACTTTGAGCCAATTTTGGATTCAACTTTGCTCTGGATCCTATGGGCTTTGACTTTCGTGACCAGTCTGCCATGTGGGATCTTATCAAAAGCCTTGCTAAAATCCATATACACTACATCAAATGCACTACCCTCATCGACACTCCTTGTTACCTCCTCAAAAAATTCAATCAAGTTAGTCAGATCCGACCTTCCCTTAACAAATCAGTGTTGACTGTACTTGATTGATCCGTGTCTTTCTAAATGAAGATTTATCCTATCCTGTCAGAATTTTATCCAGTAATTTTCCCACAAGAGGTTAGGCTGACTGGCCTGTAATTACTCAGTCTATCCCTTTCTCCCTTCTTAAACAAAGGTACCACATTAGTCGTCCTCTGGCACCACACTTGAAGCCAGAGAGGATTGGAAAATGATGGTCAGAGCCTCTGCTAGTTCCTCTTTTGCTTCTCTTAATAGCATGGGATACATTTCATCCAGGCCTGGGGACATTCACTTTCAAAGCTGCTAAATCCCTTAATACCTCCTCTTTCACTGTTTATTTCATCTAATATTTCACACGCCTCCTCCCCGATAGCAGTGTCTGCATCGCCCCTCTCTCTTTTTTGTGAAAACAGACGCAAAGTATTCATTAAGAACCATACCCATGTCTTCCGCTGCCACACACACATTACTCTCATGGTCTCTAATAGGCCCTACCCCTTTCGTTATCCTCTCGCTCTTAATATATTTGTAAAACATCTTTGGGTTTTGCTTGATTTGACTTGCCAAGAATTTTTCATGCTCTCTCTTTGCTTTCCTAATCTTTTTAATTTCACCCCTGCATTTTCTATACTCTCCTAGAGATTCTGTAGTATTTAGGCCTCGGTATCTGTCATAAGCCGTCTTTTTTTATTTATCCTACCCTCTATGTCCCCAGACATCCAGGGGGCTTTAGATTTGTTAGTCCCACCCTTTTTCTTTTAAGGGCCCATATTGGGTCTGAACCCTCCGGAACAGCTCTGACACTGATTTACCTTCAGGTAACTGTTTCCAGTTCACTATGGCTAAATCACCTCTCAGCTTAGCAAAATTGGCTTTTCCCCAATTTAGAACTTTTTTTCCTGGTCTATCCTCGTCCTTTTCCATGACCATCTCAAATCTAACTGAATTATGGTCACTGGCTCCTAAATGCTCTCCCACTGATATCCCTTCCACCTGCCTAGCTTCATTTCTCTAAAACTAAATCCAGAACCGCCCTCTTCTGTGTTGGGCTTTCTACATGCTGGCTAAAAAAAGTTCTCCGGAATGTATTTTAGGAATTCCGCACCCTCTATACCCTTCACACTAATTTTATCCCAGTTAATATTAGGGTAGTTGAAATCCCCTACTATTACTGCCCTATAGTTTTTGCACTTCTCAGAAATTTGCCTATATAGTTGCTCTTCTATTTCCCTCTTACTGTTAGGGGGTCTATAGTACACTCCCAGCAGTGCGATCGCCCCTTTTTTGTTTTTCTGTTCAATCCATATGGCCTCGTTTAATGATCCCTCTAACATTACATTCCTCTCACAGCTGTAATAGTTTCTTTAATCAATACCGCGAACCCCCTCTCTTTTTATCCCTCTCTATCCCGTCTGAAAATCCTGTAACCAGAAATGTTGAGCTGCCATACCTGCCCCTCTTTTAGCCATGTCTCTGTAATAGCTATAATATCATACCCGGGAGTGTCTAGCTGTGCTCTCAGCTCATTTGCCTTATTCGCTATACTTGTTGCATTGAAGTATGTACCATTTAGTGTAGCCAAATCTACTTGTTGACTACTTTCTAGCCCTTGTTTCCTCTATCCTTCAAATTCACTTTCTAATTCCAGCTTTACATCCCTCTATACTGAATCTATTCTCTGGTTCCCATCCTCCTGAATGACTTCCTTCAAATATCCTGTTGAATTGACATGTCTGAGAGGTATAGTTCTTGGGGATTTTTTTTTTATGCAGCTCTTGAGGTTGGATTTTTAGAAAGTTTGTACTTCAACTCTCAGGATGACACATACTTCTGGTTATACCTCAAAGGAATGCAGATTACAATTCAGTTTACATAATCTTTTACTCAGATCTCTCAATGTTCCAAAATATTTTAATTTGGTTGTTGCGAAGCTAATTTTAATTTCAGTCTGATTCAGTAACAGTTTTAGGCAGACGATTTTTGGTCCATCTAGTCCACCTATCCACAGTGTTCCCTTGGTGCGTTTCTAATAACCTTAAATCCCACTTGTGGCCAAGAATCAATTGAGTTCCTTCTTGAAACCAATTAAGATTTCTTCTTTCACTACCCATGCCGGTCATCTATTCTGCATACTTGCATCCCTTTTAGTAAAAACATTCCCTCAAACATCATTACCTTAAGTTTTGGAATCAGATGGACTATAATGTGGGAAAATGTGAGGTTATCCACTTTGGTAGGAAAAATAAAAAAGCAAATTATTATTTAAATGGGAATCTGTGGGTTCTTGTGCATGAAACGCAAAATTTAGCATGCAGGTACAGCAAGTTATCAGGTAGTCAAATGGAATGCTGGCCTTTATTGCAAAGAGGATGGAGTATAAAAGTAGGGAAGTCCTGCTCTAACTGTACAGGGTGTTGGTAAGACCACACCTGGAGTACTGCGTACAGTTTTGGTCTCGTTATTTAAGGAAGGATATACTTTCATTGGAGGCAGTTCAGAGACGGTTCACTAGGTTGATTCCTGAGATGAAGGGATTGTCATGAAGAAAGGTTGAGCAGGTTGGGTCTATATTCCTTGGCGTTTAGAAGAATTATCTTATTGAAACCGATAAGATTCTGAGGGGGCTTGACAGGATAGATGCAGAGAGGATGTTTCCCCTCATGGGAGAATCTAGAACTAGGGGGCTTAATTTCAGAATAAGGGGTCGCCCATTTAAAACAGAAATTATGAAGAATTTCTTCTCTTAGAAGGTTGTGAATCTTTGGAATTTTCTACCCCAGAGAGCTCTGGCGGCTGGGTCTTTGAATATATTTAAGGTGGAGATACAGATTTTTGAATGATAAAGGAGTCGAGGGTTATGGGGAGTGGGCGGAGCAGTAGAGTTGAGGCCAGGATCAGATCAGCCATGATCTTATTGAATGGCGGAGCAGGCTCGAGGGGCCAAATGGCCTACTCCTGCTCCTATTTCTTACGTTCTTGTAACTGAGACCCTCTTTCTCCCCCCACCAACCCCCAATAATTGAGTATCCTTTTTGAAACATGGAGACCAAGGCTGCATGCAGTACTCCAGATGTGGACTCAACAGGGCCAAATACACTTTAAATATGACCACTCTGGATTTATGTGTTAGAGACCCTTTGCTATGCATCCCACCATTCTGTTTGCTTGGGAACACTGTGCTGATGTTTTAGTAACCTGTTGAGTAAGACCCCCAAATCTCTCCCATTCCGATACCTCCAGTACATTCCCATTTAGCACGTAATCCACATCGACCTTCCCTTTGCCAAGTTTCATAACCTTACATTTCTCGCTATTAAAATGGCGTTTAGCGATTTCCCCGTCCAATGATCGAGCTTGTCAAGATCACTTTCAATGTGTGCATTGATATTCATTATTTGCCTCTGCCTCTACTTCCAATTTTGTATTGTTTGCAACTTGGATGCAATTCCTTTCTCTCAATCATTAAAAATTGTAAATAATAACTGCTCCAATACTGAACCTTGTGGCACTACTAGTAACTTGCTGCCATGTACTACTACTCATTGGTAAACAATCAACCAGTTGCCAATCCATTTTTAATAAATTCCCATCTATCTCACGGACTTGCACCTTGTGTAGTAGTCTGAAACTCTCCCTCCTGTGTCATTCCTGGAACTATGCATAATGGATCTAATCTCCTCCTTGCCTAACCTACCCATCGCGTAAAGAAAGATTTGGATTTATATAGCGTCTTTCACGACCACCGGACGTTTCAAAGCGCTTTACAGCCAATGAAGTACTTTTGGAGTGTAGTCACTGTTGTAATGTAGGAAACGCGGCAGCCAATTTGTGCACAGCAAGCTCCCACAAACACCATTATGATAATGACCAGATCATCTGTTTTTTTGTTGTGTTGATTAAGGGATAAATTTTGGCCAGGACACCGGGGATAACTCCCCTGCTCTTCGAAATAATGCTGAGAGATCTTTTATGTCCACTTGAGAGAGCAGACGGAGCCTTGGTTTAACGTCTCATCTGAAAGAGACTGTTTCTGTGTTGTAACTTCTTATGTTACAATCTTTGGTTCAGTATTTGAATCTGGACTAGAAAAAAAAATTCTAGATTGTTTAGCAAGGGATGTGTGTTAATTAGTTAAAGGAGATCGTTTTGCCTAACACAGGAAGTAATCCTGAGATTACCACCCTTGAGGTCTTGCTGTTCAGTCTTGACTATAACTTCACATACTGCCTCCACAGGACCTCCTATACTGCACTATTTCCTCTGGTGGGGGAGTCCAGAACAGGGAAGGGTCATAACCTAAAAATGAGAGCGAGGCCATTCAGCTTGAGGGACTGAGTGGCCGCCTGCTGTTCCTATGTTTCCAATGTCATTGCCTTCTACATGAACTTTGACTTCTGATTGCTTTTCCTCTTTCCAAAGGTTTTTCCATCCAATCTGTTGTGTCTTTCACCCTCGTATGTTTCATACTATGCTATGGTATAAATAAAATACCCTGTGCTGTGTATTGTACTTGTAAACAGGATCCTGAGATGTAATTAAACTCTCATGATGGGTGTTGCTTATAATGTACTATTTCAATTTTACGTGGACCCTTTTATTGTGTTTTATCCTGACTCTGGTTACTGTTGGGCTCCAGGACCTAGCAGAACAGAAATAATGATGACTGTGCTGCTAGGAATCTGCAGTTAATCTATGTTCACTAAGGTTATGATGGGGTGTTGCAGCTGAGTACAGCAGTATTTCAAACTATCAAAGGGTTCATTTGCTTGATGTACCAGAAAGAGAAATACATTTCTGTGGTGAAAATGTTTGTTTGCTAAATAAAACTTGTAATTCTCCACTTCCAGATCCACATATATACTCCAACACATGCACAAGTTTTACAGGAGTACAGTTTGGCATGAGCTAATCCATTACAGGAGTTGTCATTGTGATATGGTTATTGTCAAAGTGTTCCCAAGTAGAAAATCTATGCTTTTGAAAGGGTTGTTGAAAAACTTCATTATGATTAGGTTCAGAAGACCACTTTTATAAGTTGCATGACTGAAGAACAATGTGTACATCCATATAAGTTTCTATTTTCTATAAGGATCCGCCCCCCCCCCCCCCCCCCCCCCCACACACACTTTTGTTTGGATATGGTTTCATGGCTGCTGACGGGCTCAGCGACCCATTGTTCATATGTGAATGTAAATAGTGAGTGCTGGCAGGTTGTTGAGCTTCATAGCTGAGCCTCCTGTTCTCACTCTGTCCACACATGCATTAACCGCTGAATAATCAAAGCGTTTACACCATGCTGAAATTTAGTATCTAACTGTCAAGTTCTTCAATTAAACATGAGTTGAATCAGTGGTTATTCTTGGCCACGTGATGCCAAGGCTGTTTTGCTTTTTATCTCTAGTCTCCACCTTGTGTTCCAGCTTTATTTGATTCCTTTCTTGGAAATGTCAAGAATATACAAACTGAATGACGTATCCTCCTTAATTTTCCGTCAAGGTGCTGTTTCAGACATATGTTTACAACTAATTCTAGATATTTATATATTCTTTATTACATAAGAAATATCTAATATTACTTTGCAAGAAGATTTTCCGGTGACTGTATTTTATCCCTGGATTCCTCACAAACCTATAAGAGCTGTTTTTATTTATTTTTTATTGCATTGAGCCAAGCAGGACATTCTGATCTAGTCTGTGTTTCAGTACATTGTTCACCTGCTCCTTGAAAAAACTGTGTAAATCTCTCTAGATCTAATTATTGTCAAGTGCTGGTGTTCAGCAGTGACTTATCAGAGCATGCTTCTTGAGACTTCTAGCTTGACACGGTTGACCATGCCATCCTCATTCATGGCCTCTCTGCTGTTGTCTAACTGGATGGGACTGCCCTCGCCCAGTTACATTTTTAACTGTCCAGTCTTAGCCAGAGAATATCCTGCAATGCCTTTGCTTCCCACTCACATATCATTACCTCTGGAGTCCAAGGATCTATCCTTGGCCCCCTCCTATTTCTTACCTACATGCTGTCTCTCAGCAGCATCATCCAAAAACACATCAGATTCCACATGTACGCTGAAGACACACAGTTCTACCTCACTACCACTTCTCTCGACCCATCCACTGCCTTGATTTGTCACACTGCTTGTCTGACATCCAGTAGTGGATGAGCAGAAATTTCCTCCAGCTAAATATTGGGAAGACCGGAGCAATTGTTTTCGGATTGTTTTAGGGACCACAAACTCTGGTTCCTAGCCACCAACTCCATCCCCCTCCCTGGCCACTGTTCGATGCAGAACCAGACTTCGCAACCTTGCCGTCCTGTTTGAGCTGAGCTTCTGACCCTAAAAATTCTCCATCACCAAGGCTGCCTACTTCCATCTATATCTTCCATCTATATCTCCCATCTCCGCCTATCTGCTGAATCCCTTTTGTTGCCTCTCGACTTGACTTTTCCAGTGCTGCCCTGATCAGCTTCCCATTTTCCACCCTCCGTAAACTTCAGTTCATCCAAAACTCTGCTGCCCATATCCTAACTTGCACCAAGTCCCATTCACCCATCACCCCTGTGCTTGATGACCTACATTGGCTCTCTGTTAAGCAATGCCTCGATTTAAAAAAAAAAAAAAAAAAAAAAAAATTCTCATCCTTGTGTTCAAATCCTGTCATTTGAAAGCAAGGATGAGAATTTTTAAATCGAGGGATTGCTTAACTAGAAGCCAATGTAGATTAGCAAGCATGCGAGATGGATGAGCGGGACTTGGTGTGAGTTAGCATACGAGCTGCTGAGTTTTGGATGACCAAGTTTTTGGAGGGTAGAATGGGTAAGATTTCTAAATCTCTGGCATTAAATTGTCAGCGAGACGATTCTTTTAAAACAATTCGGAACAGTTTATTAAACACACACACATGCACATTTATCAGCAGCTGTTAGTTACAACAGATACAATGTTACAATAATGATTTATAAAAAGGTATACGTTACTTTCCTTTGGCTGGCTGAACACACGGCCTGCTGTTTCAGCTGGTCTTTGAATGGGCGGTTTGCCATGTGCCCAGGAGAGAAGGAGCAAAAGAGCAGTCTGTGCTTGGGTTTTTATATCTCTTAAGTCCATTGTTCCTCTGAGCCTCAGGATTAGACCTTGGTTCCAGGGCAGTTCCTTATTGGCTCTCCTCACTCATGTGTCTGCTGGACTGGCCCAGCCATCCCTTGATTAACTTAATGGCTTTCCAATTAAGACAATACACAAACACCATGCTGGAGGTTTGTGAGCTTCCATTTTGAATCTTTCAAAACTATCTTTTCATTTAGTCTACACTTTCAACATTTATACATACACAGAATTAATTTTATTACTGAACACTTATCCTTCGACGAGGGACGCTGGCCAGGAGTGCATTGGGATAATCAAGTCTAGAGGTGATACAGGAATGGATGAGGGTTTCGGAAGCAGATAAGTTGAGGTAAGGGCAGAGAAGGGCGATATTACAAAGATGGAAATGGGCAGTCTTGGTGATAGAGCAGATATGAGGTAGGAAGCTCAATTCATAGAAACATAAAAGAGGTGCAGGAGTAGACCATTCGGCCCTTCGAGCTTGCACCACCATTCACTAAGATCATGGCTGATCATTCCCTCAGTACCCCTTTCCTGCTTTCTCTCCATACCCCTTGATCCCTTTAGCCATAAGGGCCATATCTAACTCCCTCTTGAATATATCCGATGAACTGGCATCAACAACTCTCTGCAGTAGGGAATTCCACAGGTTAACAACTCTCTGGGTGAAGAAGTTTCTCCTCATCTTAGCCCTAAATGGCCTACCCCTTATCCTAAGACTGTGTCCCCTGGTTCTGGACTTCCCCGTCATTGGGAACATTCTTCCCGCATCTAACCTGTCCAGTCCTGTCAGAATCTTGTAAGTTTCTATGAGATCCCCTCTCATCCTTCTAAACTCCAGTGTATAGTTAGGAGACCAAAACTGAACACACTATTCCAGGTGAGGCCTCACCAAGGCCCTATACAACTGCAGTAAGACCTCCCTGCTCCTATACTCAAATCCCCTAGCTATGAAGGCCAACACACCATTTGCCGCCTTCACCGCCTGCTGTACCTGCATGTCAACTTTCAATGACTGATGAACCATGACACCGCGGTCTCGTTGCACCTCCCCCTTTCCTAATCTGCCACCAGTTTGCCTTTGTGTTTTTGCCCCCAAAGTGGATAACCTCACATTTATCCACATTATACTGCATCTGCCATACTTTTGCCGACTCACCTAACCTGTCCAAGTCACCCGGTAGTCTTTTGGCATCCTCCTCACAGCTCACACCGCCACCCAGTTTAGTATCATCTGCAAACTTGGAGATATTATACTCAATTCCTTCATCTAAATCGTTAATGTATATTGGAAAGAGCTGGGGTCCCAGCACTTAGCCCTGCGGCACTCCACTAGTCACTGCCTGCCATTCTGAAAAGGACCCGTTTATCTCGACTCTCTGCATCCTGTCTGCCAGCCAGTTCTCTATCCACGTTAGTACATTACCCCCAATACCATGTGCTTTGATTTTGCACAGCAATCTATTGTGTGGGACCTTATCAAAAGCGTTTTGAAAGTCCAAATACACCACATGCACTGGTTCTCCCTTGTCCACTCTACTAGTCACATCCTCAAAAAATTCTAGAAGATTTGTCAAGCATGATTTCCCTTTCATAAATCCATGCTGACTTGGACCGATCCTGTCACTGCTTTCCAAATGTGCTGCTATTTCACCTTTAATAATTGATTCCAACATTTTCCCCACTACTGATGTCAGGCTAACCAATCTATAATTACCCGTTTTCGCGCTCCTTTTTTAAACAGTGGTGTTACCCTCCAGTCCATAGGAACTGATCCAGAGTCGATAGACTGTTGGAAAATGATCACCAATGCATCCACTATTTCTATAGCCACTTCCTTAAGTACTGTGGGATGCAGACTATCAGGCCCCAGGGATTTATCGGACTTCAATCCCATCAATTTCCCTAACGCAATTTTCCGCTTTATAAGGATATCCTTCAGTTCCTCAGTTCCTGATAAAATATGACATCATCAGGCAGAACAACATGAGTTTGCACATGTATGCTGTTGATACCCTGCTCTACAAACAGAGTTGGTCAGCCTCAGACAGTTGCCGGGGAGAGAGACTGAATCAATGGAAAGGGAATGGAGTTTGTGCCGTGAACTGAAGATAATGATTTCGGTCTTCACGATATTTAATTGGAAATTTCTACTCATCCAGTGGTGGATGTCGGACAAGCAGTCTGATAGTATTGAGAGGTGGAGGAGAGGTAGAGTAGGGTATCAACAGCATACATGTGAAAATCCACGTTGTTTTGTCGGATGATGTAATCGAGGGACAGCATGTAAATAAGAAATAGGAGCGGGCCAAGGATAGAACCTTGGGGGTCACCAGAGGTTCCAGTGCATGATCGGGAAGAAAAGCCATTGCAGGTGATACTATGATTACTGTGAGAAAGGTAGAGCTGAAACCAGGCGTGTGCAGTTCCAGTGTACTGGATGTCATTGGAGAGGGTATACCGAAGGAACGACTAGGGCGAGGGAGTGTAATGACTAGTGGGGACAAGGGCATCAAAGGTGGTAGAGAGGGTGTGATTTAGTAAGTCAGTAGTGGCAGAGATGTCATGGAGAATAGTAGGCCAAAGTTGGGAATTAGAAAGTGCAGTGGTAAGGGATTTAAGGGAAAGTTTCTTCCAGGGGCAGATACGAAAATAAGTGGATTTAGGAGGGGGAAGAGGAATAAGGGTAAAGAGTGATATAAGGAAATGGTTACGGAGGGGATAAAGAGGCTACGTGAGATGATCAGATCGAGGAGGTGGTCATGTATATGAGTGGGGGAGTTGACCTGAAGGGAGAGATTAAGGGAGGAAAAAAGGCCAGTGAACTCCGGAGAAGGAGTGAGATGGAGGTTGAAATCACCAAGGATGAGAAGTTGCTCGGTGCAGAGGGAGGAAAATAGAGAACATATCTCAGTGAGAAAATTGGTGTGGTATTTGGGTGGGCGGTACAGAATGAGGATTTTAAAAGAGACGTGAGGAGTGGAACAAGGTAAGATGCTCAAAAGAGGAGAAGTTGCCAGAGGAGTAGGGAGACAAGAAGGGAAAATAAAAATTGGTTAATTATCGATGACTTACTCCAGGACATAAAGGGTTAAATTGTGAGGAAGCTGATTACCTTGGCTTGTATTCCCTTGAGTTTAGAAAACCGAGGGGTTATCTAACCAAGGTGTGATTTAGATATAAATGCTACACCACCACCATGGCGGTTTGGGCATGGAATATGGTGGGAAGTATAGCCAGGTGGCGAAGCTTTGTTAAGGGGAAAGGTGGCATCACTCCTCCACCATGTCTCCATGTTATTAAATCATTTCTCTGTGTCCACCCTATCATATTCCTGTAGCATTTTAAAGACCTCCATTAGATAACCCCTCGGCTTTCTAAACTCAAGAGAATATAAACCAAGGTAATGCAACCGTTCCTCACAATTTTACCCTTTATGCCCTGGAATAGATGGAATAAGTCATCTATAATTAACCGATTTTTATTTTCCCTTCTTGTTCATTTGGCTTCTCTGCAGTTGCAGGGCACAATTTTCATACTATAAGACTGAAGAGGACCTAAAGCCTGTTTCAGGATCTCTCTGCTTTTACCAATATGACTGGTGATGCACTTACAGCCTGTAATAAGTACGTGGACAACATTTTGATTGCTTAGACACCCGTTTTGTATCTGAAAACTGGAGCGGCGCCATTGAATTTCTTGGCTCAGGTGTGTTGAGATAGAAAATTAATTCTCCAGTGCTAATATCTCCCTCATGCAAAAATAAAATTCTCACAAAAAATCTTTGTCATTCTCAGATCAGTTCCAGGTTTTAGGTTAATTAAATGATACTGAGCAAATGTACTTTACCTTGCATATTCTTGTTGCAATCTGTTTACATGCACCTTCCATGTCGGGTATATGGCTATTTCAGAATCTCCTTTGCAATGAGTGTACTGAGTACTGTATCATAAATGACTTTCAGTTGTTAAAATTGCTATTTTGGCTATCTGAGCATAATTCAGCTATGTCTCTTGCTACATTCTGAACAGCATGTAAGCAAAGGTTTTAGAGCTGTTTGCCTTGCATCATTTAAATATAACCGCATGAGGTGATGTTTCTAATAGTATGATTATTGCCCATGAGCTCCAGATACAGTACTCATTGAAGATTGAATCTCAGCCACAACACTTCCACTTTGTTTCAAGACAGCAGGAAAAGACCCCTTTTTGATGTCTCGGATTGATTTAATTAATTTTAGGAAGTAGCATACCATGTATATAAAATTTTTAAGTGAGTATAGACTTTTATTCAGGCCCTTTCACAGTGTGATGAATGGAAACATACTGGTAGTTATATTAGAAGCAAAAAGGAATGCTCTTTTAACTGTGCTCTGGGTGAATAAATGGAGACCTATATAATTAACACAACAAAATGCTGTGAGCATGATTTTTTATCAATGATTTGCATTGTAGCTGTTTCTTTGCTTCAAACACCAAGTCAATATTACGCACCCTTACGCATCCAATGCAGTGTAGCTAGATGGAAAGTGAGGTGACTTCTACTCTGTCCCAACACTATTCCTTAGCCATGGTTTCGAAAGGCCAGCGTTTGTTGTCTGTTTCCCACATGAATCACCTTTTATGGCTGCTTTGAGAAAGTTTGCAGCCACTGAGAACTGGGTGGTGGTGTAGGTTAGACACTGGCCATTCACCTATGGAACCCGAGTTCAAATCCAGGCTGAAGGAATGAAAGTCCTCTTTGCCATGCAAGACCCTTGACTGCTGGCTATAATCACGTTTCCTAGTGGGCACAAGACTGCCTAATGTGGTACTAGTTGACAAAGAAATCGTCACACTGGTGCTGAAAGAAAAATTTGCATTTATATAGTGCCTTTCACAATCTCAGGACATCCCAAAATGTTTTACAGCTGATGAAGTGCTATTTTGAAGTGTATTCACTGTTGTAGGATGTGTAGTATGGAGTATTATTCTTTGGTTGGGGCTTATGCATGTAGGGACAAAGTTGAAGGAGCTTTGCACCTGTTATACCTGGCCTGGGAGTGCAGTAATGGGAAAGAGTTCTACTGCCCAGCCTCAGCATTGACGTCCCTCACCTTGATGAGCATAAAAAGGGAAATAAAAGATTTGAGTTAGTTTTGTGTTGTGTGATTCTACATCTTTTCTTATGGAACTCCAGTATAGCCATCCTATTTGTCTGGACTGCATTCAAAATCCAAGTTCCAAACTAAAAAAAACAATGCTGCGGTTCCCCTATGACAAGTGCTTTGAAGGTTAGTTTAATGATATTGCTCATTATGTTCATCTGTAATTGTGCACAGAAGCTTTTGGAACCAATTATATTTATGATGCTAATTCATACTGTTTTTTTCGAATTTCTTAATCATAAGTAGAGAGGCAAGAATGTCTTCTAGCCTTTCACAAGAACACTCAAATATCCCACAACATGCATTGTTTATTACTCCCTTTCTGATGGAAAGCCACATAAAACAATAACATAAAATTACTAACATGCTTTTATGAGGCTTCACGGTGATCTTAAATGGAAGGCTTCGTGTTGCATTTTAAACTGGTTTGATGTGAAGCCTTTTCAAGATATAATACACTGTACAGCTGACTCCAACAAAACACGATCCCAAGCATCATCTGCAGAGAATTAACTTTTCATTTATTCCCATTACATCGAATCCCTGATAACACACAAGTACGTAATCCAGATTCAACCATGAAATGCTCCCCCACTTCGTTTTTATTTTCATTGCTTAACATATTGGGTATTGTCATGTATGTAATAACACTGCAATACTGTAAGAAATGCACACCTTGACCACAGAGGGTGAACTTGTGGGAGATACTCCTCACCTGGTCATCCAGGTATATAAAGGGAGGTCTCACGCAGGGTCATCGCTTCTTGGTCCTGTGAATAAAGATTCAGGTCATGGAGTGACCTTGTCCATAGAATGTGTCCCGTGTGGATTTGTGGTATTGTGTGAGGACTTTACATTGGCGACGAGAAACTGGAATCAGCGACCCACGAGAATGGCCACCAGCAGCACAGATGAACGGTTCTGTGTTGGTGAGGACTGGGACGATTTCATTGAGAGCCTCCAGCAGAGTTTTGTCACGAAGGACTAGCTGGGAGACGCAGCGGCCGACAAGCGAAGGGCTCATCTGCTGACCAGCTGTGGACCTAAGACTTACCCGCTCATGCTAGCACCCAAGAGGCCGGCGGACAAAACCTTTGAAGAGCTCAGCAAACTAATCGGTGAGCACCTCAAACCGGCGAGCAGCGTACACATGGCCTGACACAGATTCTATACCCACCGACGTCAGGAAGGACAGAGCATACCGGATTTCGTTGCGGACCTCCGGCGCTTGGCTAGCCTCTAAGTTCACAGACGCCTGCGGGGGGGGGGGGGGGGGGGGAGATGCTAAGGGATTTCTTTATTGAGGGCATCGGTCATGCTGGGATTTTCAGAAAGCTAATTTAGACCAAGGACTTGACCTTGGAAGCGGCGGCGTTGATGGCTCAGACTTTTATGGCGGGGGAGGAGGAAACCAAGATAATATACGCGCGCAATTCTGCCTCCAACGTGGCGATGGATCAGGGAATCAATATCATAAACGCGACACAGAGCCCCGCAGGCAGGCAAGGGCAGTTTGACACACCCCAGGCAGCAATAGACCCAAGAGTAAGTCTCCAACAGAGACAATGGCAGGCTGAACGGACATTTATGCCCCCACAGTGGACAATGCGGCCCGGGATGGGGCCATTGACACCCACTAACAGGGTGCTCAAGAGCAGTCAAAGGCACAATCAATGAGGAATGCCTTGTAACAGCTCTTTTGTTCACAACAATGGGAATCTCAGTTCATGCTGGAGGTGTGGGGGCAGACATGTTGCCAGGACTTGCAGGTTTCAACTGTTCGTCTGCAGAAATCGTAACCTCAGTGGCCATTTAGCCAGAATGTGAAGAAAGCCTGTAACCAGGCTAATATACGAGGCGGATGAACCAGATGAGGGATCTGCGAGGCAGGATGACGCTTGGGGCAAATCAATGGACGCTGAAGTTCAGCGGGTTCATGTGGCAAACATTCACAGCTCATATACCAAAACGCCACCATGATGTTGAAAGTCCTATTAAACGGCATCCCTGTACGCATGGAGCTGGACACGGGGGCCAGCCAGTCACTCATGAGTGTTCAACAATTCGAAAAGCTGTGGCCACTCAAAGCCAGCAGACCCAAACTAGAACGCATTGAGACGCAATTACGGACGTACACCAAAGAAATCATTCCAGTGATAGGCAGTGCAGTGCTGGCGGTCACACACAATGGATCGATGAACCGGCTGCCGCTCTGGATTGTCCCGGGCAATGGTCCCGCACTGTTGGGGAGGAGCTGGTTAGCTGAGATGAACTGGAAATGGGGGATGTGCACGCCATGTCATCTGTGGAGCGAAGTTCATGCTCACAGGTCCTACAGCAATCTGAATCGCTATTTCAATCTGGCGTTGGGACGTTCAAAGGTACCAAAGTAGTGATACGCATCACCCCGGACGCCAGACCAGTGCACCACAAAGCCGTATGTGATGCGGGAGAAAATTGAAAGCGAGTTGGACCGGTTGCTGAGAGAGGGCATGATCTTGCCCGTTGAATTCAGCGACTGGGCGAGCCCCATCGTTCCCGTCCTAAAAGCAGATGGCTCGGTCAGGATCTGTGGCGACCACAAGGCCACTATCAACTGGATGTCCGTACAAGACCAATACCCGCTCCCGAGAGCGGAGGACCTTTTTGCCAAGCTGGCAGGTGGCAAGCTGTTCACCAAGTTGGACCTCACTTCAGCCTACATGACCCAAGAACTGGCCGACGAATCTTAACTACTGACCACCATCACCATGCTCAAGGGACTGTTTGTTTACAACAGGTGTCTGTTTGGCATTCGATCGGCGGCCGCGATTTTTCAAAGAAACATGGAAAGCCTGCTCAAATCCATTCCCGGAAGAATCGTATTTCAGGACGACTTCCTCATCACCGGCCGTGACACCGAAGAACACCTCCACAACCTGGACGTGGTGCTATGCCGACTGGACCGGGTAGGCCTGCGACTCAAGAAGTCTAAATGTGTGTTTTTGCCTCCTGAGGTTGAGTTCCTGGGCAGGAGGGTTACTGCAGATGGGATTCGGCCTACCGAATCCAAAACGGGGGCGATTTGACGAGCGCCCAGGCCCTGCAACACATCGGAGTTGCGTTCATTTCTGGGACTCTTGAACTATTTCGGGAACTTTCTGCCGAACTTAAGCACATTGTTGGAGCTGCTACACATGCTCCTGCGTAAGGGTTGCGATTGGTTTTGGGGGGACTATCAGGAACAGGTTTTCAATTGGGCGCGGAACCTACTTTGTTCAAATATGTTGTTGACCCTGTATGACCCTCGTAAGAAATTGGTTCTGACATGTGATGCATCGTCCTATGGGGTTGGGTGCGTGTTGCAGCAGGGTAATGCTGAGGGCCAACTGCAACCTGTGGCTTATGCCTCCAGGTCGCACTCTCAAGCTGAACGGGGATATGGGATGGTTGAGAAGGAAGCAGTCGTATGTGTCTATGGGTTGAAAAAGATGCATCAGTACCTTTTTGGCAAGAGGTTCGAATTAGAAACGGACCACAAGCCGTTAACATCCCTGCTGTCAGACAGCAAGGCGGTCAATGCCAATGCGTCAGCTCGCATACAGCGATGGGCTCTCACGCTCGCTGCGTATGACTACACCATCCGACACCGGCCCGACACCAAAAATTGCGCTGACGCGCTCAGCAGGCTTCCACTGGCCACCACTGAGGGGGCAGCGGAGCAAAGCGCTGAGATGGTCATGGCTGTCGATGCCTTTGACAGCGCAGGCTCCCCCATCACAGCCCGCCAGATCAAAATCTGGACCAACAGAGATCCCCTCCTATCCTTGATTAAGAAATGTGTCCTGACTGGGGATTGGGCGCCCGCACACTGAGCATGCCCTGAGGAAGTCAGACCCTTTTACAGACGGATGGATGAGCTCTCCATCCAAGCTGACTGCCTACTATGGGGCAGCCGGGTAGTCATGCCCCAGAGGGGCATGGAAGCATTCATCAGGGAACTCTACAGCGAGCACCCTGGCATCGTGCTGATGAAGGCCATTGCCCGGTCACGTGTGGTGGCCGGGAATTGATTCAGACCTGGAACACTGTGTTCGTAGGTGCATGACGTGTGCCCAGATAGGTAATGCCCCAAAGGCGGCCCCGCTCAGCCCGTGGCCCTGGCCCACCAGGCCATGGTCATGTATTCACGTAGACTACGCGGGCCCGTTCATGGGAAAAATGTTTCTCATTGTGATTGGTGCATACTCGAAATGGATCGACTGGATCATTTTGAATTCGTGCAC
The DNA here is from genome assembly GCF_044704955.1 of Pristiophorus japonicus. Lineage (NCBI taxonomy): Eukaryota > Metazoa > Chordata > Chondrichthyes > Pristiophoridae > Pristiophorus > Pristiophorus japonicus. The sequence goes on from NC_091991.1 coordinate 149,570,713, forward strand.
GACATCCACCACCATGGAGAGTCTGCGCGCGGTCTTTGCGACCCACGGCTTGCCGGACATCCTTGTTAGCGATCGGGTAATGGCATTAACCATGTTAGGACAGCACCATTCAAGCCGGCCTCCAATGGCCTGGCGGAACGTGCGGTCCAAATCATTAAACAAGGCATGCTCTGGATTCAAGGACCCTCCCTTCAATGCCGCCTATCGCGCCTCCTGCTGGCCTATAGGTCCCGACTGCACTCGCTCATGGGGGTCACGCCTGCGGAGCTACTCATGAAATGAACACTCAAAACTCGGCTGTCCCTCATTCATCCAGTCCTGTCCGACATTGTTGAGGGCAAGCGCCAGTCCCAAAACGAGTACCATGACCGAAATTTAAGGGGGAGATGTATAGAAATTGACCCCGTATTTGTTCTCAATCACGTGGCCCAAATGGCTTGAGGGTACTGTAATCGACAAAGAGGGGAACAGGGTAATCGTGGTTGAACTTAACAATGGGCAGATATGCCGCAAGCATCTGGATCAAGTTTAAAAAAAAAAAAGGTTCAGCATGGACACTGAGGAACCTGAGGAAGATCATGAGATGGTATTCACATCACCGCCAGTGAACGAGCAACAAGAACATTCAGCAGCATGCACAGTCCCTGCGGTCAGCCCGGACAGGCCGGAATCACCACAGGTGACAGACACGCATACCAAGGCTCAACAACCAGAGCCCCAACTGCGGCACTCCACGAGAGAGCGCAGACCACCTGAGAGACTTAACCTATGATCCCAAAAAGATGTTGAGGGGGAGGTAATGTCATGTATATAACCTGTATGTAACAACACTGCAATACTGTAAATACGTAAGAAATGTACACCTTGACCACAGGGAGTGAACTTTTGGGAGACACTCCTCACCTGGTCATCCAGGTATATAAAGAGAGGTCCCACGCAGGGTCATCGCTTCTTGGCCCTGTAAATAAAGGTTCAGGACATGGAGTGACCTTGTCCATAGAATGTGCCTCGTGTGGATTTGTAGTATTGTGTAAGGACTATACAGGGGTAGTACGTGCCAGTGATCTTATTCACTGATAGTTTATGATATTAAAAAAAAAGATAAAATTTGTATGTGATTTGGAGAATTCTTTCTGGAATTTTGAGCCACGAGTTGATTTGCGACGTAGCAGATGTACATGGTGCCAACTGAGCAATCCTCCAGAGTGATTTGAGATGTTTACTGTCTCTAACGAGGTGGCTATTCTATTTAAGATGCACTTTTTAATAAATCATTGACAATTACATTAGAAACATCCTTGTTCCCTTTTTATTTTGGAGAGATGTCTTATTCCAGAAGTAGCAGTGAGTATAACTGCAGACATGAAGCCCAAACCTTGATGTGATGCAATCAATTATTTTTTTTCCCCAACAGTGAGGCTACTTATTTTGTCCAACTTTGTGATGATCTGAAAGTGATCTATGCTGGGGTTTCATTTTATGGCGGCAAGGAAAATCATGGGTGGAAAATAGTGAATACAGAGAAACCAGTATGATATACAGGGAAAGTCTGATTGCATTACAATAACACAAAATCTCACTTATATCCAACAACAGTCTGTTGTTTCAGTGAACTATTTTTTAAACTGACTGCGGACCATTTAGTCCATCTCTGTTTCTGTCCAAACTTTTTGGTTTCTCGGTTTGAAAAAAATCCGATTGCCAACTTTGATCGCAGCACAAAGTAAGGCCACTTTAATTTGTTACATTTGCAAAATTGGACATGAGTTTAAGGCTCATTTCTCTTCATTTTGTCAACATGTCAAATGTGGGTCTTGTCCAAAAGTGACTGTTTATCGCTAACACAAAATATGCTTTTAAAATGTTGTGAAAGCACTAAACTAGCACAATGAAATAACACAAAAACATATTTGTGTTGGCATTGTGTCTTTTTGAAAATCCATCTGTATTAGTTCACAATAACATCTTGCCGGTCAGTATATAGTTTTGTTTTGAATTATCTCCACAGTGTTTTCTTCAAATATTTTTGTGTTCCTCGCCTTTCTAATTTTCTTTTTCTCTGCAGGATTTTTTTTGCAAAGATGGCCAATTCTCCCAGATTTGTGCTTTCTTTGTCCTTGTTGAATAGTGCAATAATTAGAAATATTTAACCCTTGCCATGTTAATCCAATTAGTTTTAGAAATGCATGCCATATACCTCTCATTTTGTGGAACAGAATGATTCATAATATACAATGTATGAAGAGATAAGAACTTTCAACCAATCTTAAAGTAAGATCATATACATTCAGATTTTGCCTTTGACTCCAGTTGCCGGATCATTTTTAGAATTCTTCTAAAGCCGCCATCGGATTGAGGTGATACGCAGGTGCCTCAAGGTTCTCAACACTTGAATACTGTGTGGAGACATTGGAGCTAGTTACAGAATAGAATTCAAAAACGGAGACATTATGTTCAACTTGTATAGTACCTTGGTTAGATCACATTTCGAGCGTTGTGCACAGTTATAGTCTCCATATTACAAAAAGGAAATCGAAGCACTGGATAAAGTGCAATAAAGATATACAAGGATAACAGAAGTGAGGGCACAACTACCAGGAAAGATTGAATGAGCTGGGGCTCTTTTCTCTAGAAAAGATAAATCTGAGAAGTGACCTGATAGAGGTCTTTAAAAATTATGAAGGGGTTCGATAGGGTAGATGCTTCCACTTGTGGGGTAGTCCAAAACTAGGGAGCCATAAATTTAAGATAGTCACTAAGAAGTCCAATAAGGAATTCAGGAGAAATGTCTTTACTCAGAGTGGTGAGAATGTGGAACTCGCTACCACATGGAGTAGTTGAGAATAGCATAGATGCATTTAAGGGGAAACTAGACAAGTACATGAAGGGTGAAAGGAACAGAAGGGTATGGCGATTGCATGAGATTAAGTAAATAGAGTGGGAGGAGGCTCGCGTGGAGCATAAACACCAGCCTAAGCCGAATGGCCTGTTTCTGTGCTATAAATGCTATGTAATTCTAAGTAAACTGATCAGTTAAGTTGGGGCTGACCAGGTGATTCTGCCAATTTCACTCTGTAACTGAGCACTAGGGCACAAGAATAGCCCCTATTATCTTGCCATCCGTTGTCCTCGTTGCCTCCGTTCTCTATTCCTGCCTCCCGCCCCACCCCTCCACTGAGTGCCCATGAAATGAATTCCTGAAATGTCCATATGTCTTAACACTCTAAAGACAGGACATTGGAGTACCAACGGGCTTCTGTACTCTGTATTTATATTTCAAGGTTTATTTTTTGTTTTTAAGTCAAACCTTAAGATGAACTTAAGGGTTTCTCAACTAGTTTAATTCAGTCTTTCAAAAATTCTGATTTTGTTTTTTGCCCATTTGAACCTGAAGATCCGAAAGTTCACCGTTATTATCAAATTATAAAATAAGGTGACATCTTTAAACCAGTGTGCTGTACCGTCATGTAAGAGATGTCACTGTTGGGGTTTCTAGTGCCTTGAATTTAGGTTATGGTACTGAAACTTTATCCTTAGATGGTGAATCAGTCCCTTCGAGGAAACGGCAGAGGCTGCTAACAACTCAAACACTCAGACTAAGACAGTCAGCTAATTTGTGAATAATACAATGTTCCAATGTTGCTATGTGTAGTCAGAAGTACCTAGCTGACATGATAAACCACATACTGATTGGTGGGAAGGACTGATTAGCATTAATAAGCTAACCTCCTGACATTCTTGCTATTGAGGGAGTGCAGCGAAGGTTCACCAGACTGATTCCCGGGATGGCGGGACTGACCTATCAAGAAAGACTGGATCAACTGGGCTTGTATTCACTGGAGTTCAGAAGAATGAGAGGGGACCTCATAGAAACGTTTAAAATTCTGACGGGGTTAGACAGGTTAGATGCAGGAAGAATGTTCCCAATGTTGGGGAAGTCCAGAACCAGGGGACACAGTCTAAGGATAAGGGGGAAGCCATTTAGGACCGAGATGAGGAGGAATTTCTTCACCCAGAGAGTGGTGAACCTGTGGAATTCTCTACCACAGAAAGTTGTTGAGGCCAATTCACTAAATATATTCAAAAAGGAGTTAGATAAAGTCCTTACTACTAGGGGAATCAAGGGGTATGGTGAGAAAGCAGGAATGGGGTACTGAAGTTGCATGTTCAGCCATGAACTCATTGAATGGTGGTGCAGGCTAGAAGGGCCGAATGGCCTACTCCTGCACCTATTTTCTATGTTTCTATGTTTCCCAAACCCTGTACACTGTCTACCAGGTCCATGTCAGGAGTGTAATGAAGTGCTCCGAACTTGCCTGGATGGGTGCAGCTGCAACAACAGTCAAGAAGCAATGCAACATGGGAATGGTAGCATGGTGGTTTTTACTGGACTAATAATCCAGAGGCCTGGATTAATGCTCCAGAGACGTGAGTTCAAATCCCACCACAGCAGCCGGGGAATTTAAATTCAATTAAATAAGTCTGGAATAAAAAGCTAGTATCAGTAATGGTGACCATGAAACTATTGGATTGTGTAAACACCCATCTGGTTCACTAATGTCCTTTAGGGAAGGAAATCTGCTGTCCTTACCTGATCTGGGCTATATGTGATTCCAGATCCACAGCAATGTGATTGACTCATAACTGCACTCAGTTGTAACAACAGAAAACAATAAGAATAAAACCAGACAGACCACCCAGCATCGACCTCGGCACCAGCTTCAGACATGACAAAGGTACATGAAGTCCAGTCGATCCTGCAAAAAGTCCTCCTCATGAACATCTGGGACTTGTGTCAAAATTGGGAGAGCTGTCACACAGATTAGGCAAGCCAACAGCCTGACAGTTATACTCACAGAATCATACCTTTCAGCCTATGTTCCAGACTCTACCATCGTCATCCCTGGGTATGTCATGACAGACCCACCAGGGGTGGTGGCACAGTGGTATACAGTCGGGAGGGAGTCGTTCTGGGAGTCCTCAACTTTGATTCTGGACCCCATGAAGTTTCATGGCTTCAGGTCAAGCATAGGCAAGGAAACCTCCTGCTGATTACTACCTACCACCCTTCCTCAGCTGATAAATCAATACTCCTCCATGTCGAACACCACTTGGAAGAAGCACTGAGGGTAGCAAGGACACAGAATTTACTCAGGGTGGGAAACTTCAATGTCCAAGAGTGGCTCGGTAGCACCACGAATGACAGTCCTGAAGGACATAGCTGCCAGATTGGGCCTGCGGCAGTTGGTGAGAGAATCAACACAGGGGAAAAACCTACTTGACTTCGCCCTCACCAATCTACCTGCCGCAGATGCATCTGTCCATGACAGTATTGGTAATAGTGACCACTGCACAGTCCTTGTGGAGACAAAGACCTGTCTTCACACTGAGGACATTCTCCATTGTGTTATGTGGCTCTGCCACTGTGCTAAATGGGATAGATTCAGAACAGATCTAGCAGCAGAAAACTGGGCATCCATGAGGCACTGTGGACCATCAGCAGCAGCAGAATTGTATTCCACCACAATCTGTAACCTCATGGCATGGCATATCCATCATTACCATTGCCATCAAACTAGGTGACCAACCCTGGTTCAATAAGGAGTGCAGAAGAGCATGCAGCACCAGGCATACCTAAAAATGAGGTGCTAACCTGAGATAGCTGCAACACAGGACTACATGCATGCTAAACAACAAAAGCAGGATGCTATAGACAAGAGCTAAGCGATCCCACAATCAACGTATCAGATCAAAGCGCTGCAATCCTGCCACATCCTATTGTGAATGGGGTGGACAATTAAACAACTAACAGGAGGAGCAGGCTGGGGATGTTCACTGATGATTGCACAGTGTTCAGTTCCATTCACAACTTCCCAGATATTGAAGCAGTCCATGCCCACATGCAGCAAGACCTGGGCAACATCTAGGCTTGGGCTGATAAATGGTAAGTAACATTCGCACCACACAAGTGCCAAGCAATGACTATCTCCAACAAGCGAGAGTCTAACCACCTCCCCATGATATTCAATGGCATTACGATCACTGAATTCCTCACCATTAACATCCTAGGGGTCACCATTGACCAGAAACTTAACTGGATCAGCCACATAAATACTGTGACCACAAGAGCAGGTCAGAGGCTAGGTATTCTGTGGTGAGGGCCTTACTTCCTGACTCTCCAAAGCCTTTCCACCATCTACAAGGCACAAGTCAGGAATGTGATGGAATACTCTCCACTTGCCTGGATGAGTGCAGCTCCAACAGCACTCAAGAAGCTCAACACCATCCAGGACAAAGCAGCCCGCTTGATCGGCACCCCATCCACCACCTTAAACATTCACACTCTCCACCACCAGCACACCATGGCTGCAGTGTGTATACCATCTACAAGATGCACTGCAGCAACTCGTCAAGGCTTCTTCGACAGCACCTCCCAAACCCATGACCTCCATCACCTAGAAGGACAAGGGCAGCAGGCGCTTGGGAGCACCATCACCTCCAAGTACCTCCATCAGTTGCAAGTAACACACCATCCTGAATTGGCCGTGTATCACCATTCTTCATTATCGCTGCGTTAAAATCCTGGAACTCCCTACCTATCAGCATTGTCAGAGCATCTTCAAGACGTTGACTGCAGTGGTTTAAGAAGCAGGCCCAACACCTCCTTCTTAGGGTAACTAGGGGTGGACAATAAGTGCCAGCCTTGCCAGTGATGGCCACATCCTGAAAATGAATAACAATAATGTTGCACAAACTGTGTTACTGGAATAGTGACAATTGAATATATTTTGGAATGAGTAGTGAGTGATCATCTGATAAGTCACTCACCTTGTTGTGGTTATGGGGAATAGGCATCCATGGGATACCTCAAAGAAACCTTTGTGTCTTTATACTTAAATAATTGGTGACAACTCTCTTGAATTTGTTCTTGCCCGTCTGAGAACACCGAGTCTGTAATACTTGTGATCAATCATAGAGGATGGTAAAAAGTCATGGTGCCATTGATTTGCCAGTGAGTGGGCCTGTGAATGATTCCTCTGCTCTTAAGGTTTCATTTTCACAAAAACAGACTAATACTGTTTGGGGTTGACTCTGAGCAGACTCTTGCAATTTTCCCCTTCAATTTTCCTTCCTCTTCTGAAGGTGTTAACTCCTTACTGGGGTACTTTGCCTTCACGATCTTCAGCCCTCCAGTGCCTGATGCATGTGACCATTCTTTATGCATGTACCTAGATAATGAGGGCAGAAACAGTCCAAAGGTCTCCTGTGTAGCGGGTGACATAGGAATATTATGGGTCCTTTACCTGTAATTGTTTTTCCATTAGTGTTACCAGCTAATGCAGCAAGAGTTGAGGATGAGGGAAGTGAGTCTTAACAAAAGCTACTGATGGATTCTAGTATCAACCAAGGTGATTTGGGGTTTTCTCATAGCAAGAAACAGTTAAAGGCAAATGTGTGATTTCATACCTTTAGGTATGACTATGTTACTAATCATTTTCTGGTCACAAATTCTATACATCACAGCTAACCAGCTTTAAGGATGTGAGAAGGAAGATACTAATCTGTCTTCCTACCTGCGTGCCATCTGAGAATATATATTTTTTAATGTGACCAAATTGCAGTACTCTCAGTAGATTCGAAGCAATAACTTTCCCTAAATGTAACATTTTACAACCCCTCTGATTATGCCTACAAGGCTCATGTCCCTGTGGACACTAAGATGGCAAAATTATCTTGTTTCAGCAATGTAGTGTGCTTATAGAAAGGTGGGGAAGGATTGATAAAGTCTATGTGGGCCTTAGAAAACTCTACCTCAATATTTTCCATATTGTGAATCATATGGGAGATTCCTTAGCAGGCCATCCAGATATAATATATGGGCACTTTTTTATGTATATATATATATATATATATATTCCTCCTATATACTGTGATAATAATTTAATATTGTGCTTATTAAACTTTTCCACTAATCACACACACACGCAATACACCATTGTACAGTAGTCTCCATGTGCCAGACCTAGTTTTTGAAAGCAAACAGTATTTTAGTCAACACCTTACCCTTCATTATAGCACTGCTGACATGTACCATCTTAATATTGCCTTTTCTAACCAGACATACTGTTGGACACTATACAGTGTCTTTTAGGTTCACCTGAAGTTGCAATGCAGACTATATAAAAGAACAAAGCACTGTTTCTGCCGCCTTAAGTTTGTAAAGGCGACTCAGACAGCTGTTGTACATGCTTTGTGTCTGTACACTGCTGTCTCAAATGCTTGTCGTTCTTTCAAATCATTATTAGTCATAACACACTTGGGTATGAAATATTCCACAGGGGCACTGTGCGAGGCAAGAAGAAACTTGCAAGATAGATAATTTATAAGCATAGCTCTTCCAGATGGAATCTATGAGCAATTGTTGCTTTGCCTTATTGAGCTGTCAAATATATTAATTGGGGTGTCGAGGCGCTGCATGGCCCACTAATCATTTTCTGGAACATGCACAGAACTGCACGCTTAGTCTGTGTTTCCATACAACATTGTAATGAGTTACACTTTACTTGTTCAGACCTCCCTCAGTCTACACCATCCAAAGCAGATTGACTGGTAATTCATCTCATTGTCATTTGTGGGACATTGCTGTGTGTGCAAAATGGCTGCTGTGTTTGCCAATGTAACTGCACTTCAAAAAGCATGATAATTCTGAGAGACCTGATTAAGCGTAAAATAAATGCAAGTCCTTTTTTCCCTCCTTTCTTGACTGACGGTACTGTTGTAATGCTAATAGTTTTGCATTTTTGTTTCTACACCTACATTTCTAGTATTTTTAAAATGTTTTTCTACAGAGCATTGGCATATCGGGCACATTTCATAGAAATAGAAACATAGAAAACAGTTCAGGGTTCCCTTTGCAAGTTTCACTTCTTAATCCCATTTACTAAATATTGTAAGTCACTGAAACTGAATGATGGTGTTCTAATTAAAGACAATGAAGTGAAATCAATGAATACTAAACATGGTCACTTCAGTTGAGCTTTGTTCCTCTCTAAAGTTCAATACCATGTAAAATGTTCTTTATAATTATTCACAGGCATAATTATAGAAAAGGTGGGTGATTTGTTCGATTGCTCGTGAGTTGAGATTAAGTTAAGGAGCGGTGCACAGTGGCACAGCCGTGTTATTGCTCAGTGTACTGTAGGGTTGCCAACCCTCCAGGATTGTCCTGGAATCTCCAGGAATTAAAGACTAACCTCCAGAACACTGCTGCCAGCAACCCAGGAGAAAAATCATAGGGCAATAAAAAATAGTTTAAAAATGTTTTTTTCTTTGAAAACGTGGTTATTAGTTATAAAAATATCAGACAATGGGGGGTGGGGGGCGGGAAGAAAAGCTGTTTGACTAACAGTGAAGAATCATCCAATTGGGTGATGAAGATTCTATTCACTTTCTGATTGGCCCAGAAAGTGGTGCACCATGAGGACGGACATGCCGGGTGACCAATGGCAGGAATGTGGGGCCAGGACAATTGGAGGCAAGCAGTCATGTGATGAAACTTCCAGGAATAGGTCCAACCAGAGTTGGCACCCCTAGAGTGCTGTCACCGAATGACAAAAGGCAGTTTTGCCCTTTGATTCCCTACATAACGGTTTCCCACACTCGCGTGTGCCAGAAGGGAGAGATGCTGAGTGGAGAGTGTCCAATTCCAGACTGGGGGATTTAAAATCTGAGGTTAAATCACGCGTACCCTTATAGGCCAGCTCAATAATGGCTTAGACGGAAAGCAGTTCATGGGCTTGCCCTTCTCATCAGGAAACCGTGCATGGTATGCGGTGAATCTAGAAAAAGAGGGAAAATAAAACAAAAATAGGGACAAAAATAATACCTCAAGGGCTATCAATAACAAAAACTGGAAAATGTTGTATCGAAATAACCAATCATAATGGTAAGTACTGTGGTAAATTCAGCAAAATAAGAATCAAATTTTTCTCTGAAACCACAAGGGGGCAATGATGGACTTTTCTAGGACTTCTCATATATATACCTTTTGTTGATTTGTACCAGACCTTTCCAAAAAGCTACTAGGAATCCCCAGCCTTCAGTGCACATCATTTATTATTCAACTACTCTGTTCCTCTGTGTAGTTTTACAGTATGAGGTGCTATTAAAGCTGAAGCCAATAGGATGAGCCTGTGAATCCCGTGGAGCCTTTGGGTACATAATGTTTTCAACAATAATGCTTTGTATTGTGAAATTGTGTTGCCTGGATAACAAATAGCATATATTTTCTAACTAACTTACCCATAGGTTATTAGTATTAACCATTGTTCATATTTCTATCATAGCATTCAGGCTAGACTAAAAAAAAGACGTGCGGGCTTCATTTAAAATGCACACATCCACCTCCTGAGGCTGGCATTGTACAGCTGGCATTTTCTTTTGTCTGATTCCACCTCTGTGAAGTGCCTTGAAACATTTTTCTACGTTAAGAGGGCTACATAAGTTGTTCTGGTTTTACACTATTGTGCTGAGGACTTTGTGTCCTCATTTACGTGCTCAGTTAGTCACTGTGAACTCAGCAACATTATTTCATGGAAAATGTCACTCTCCTGGAAATATTACAGGTGTGTTGTCATCTTTGAGAAGGTTGGAGTCTTAGTTTCATAGATGAAAGCCAAATTAGGAAAGGCAAAGCATTTTCTGCCGCAATATGATTATTTTAGCAAACGCTCTACCAGGATGTAAAAGTGCTGAAACACGACAAATATTTGAAGCAATGAAGAGACGGTACACTCAAAGCACACCAAGGTCCTACCTACAGCAACGTGATAATGACTAGATCATATGCTTTAGTGATGATGGTTGAGGAATCAGTATTGGCCAGGACACCGGGGAGAACTCCCTTGCCATGGGATCTTTTACGTCCACCTGAGAGGGCAGACATAGCCTCAGTTTAACGTCTCATCCAAAAGACGGCACCTCCGACAGTGCAATACTTCCTTAGAGGCGAGAGTGCTACCAGCTGCAAGAAGAAAGGTGGTAACACCCGTGGAGAGTTAACCTCACTTCGTGCAAAGAACTGAAAGTAATAACATTAGCCAGACAGTGCACTTAGGTGACTCCCTGAAGAGAGTGAGCTGATACAATGCAGGGCAAGCCAATTTTGTCATGATTGCCTCAAATACAAGGTTTTAAACTCAAGCGTTTTTTGATTGGTAGGTCACATTTCTGAATGTCCTTGGTTGATAGATGATATTTGAATGCTTTCTTCAGTCCTGGGCATGGGTTTGTTCCCTGAGGTAAAATCTGCCAATGGGAAATGACAAAGAAAAATCATTCCTTGATCTTCACAGACCACTCTGCTCATTATTCGTTTCTGGAAGAACAAGTGGCTTCAGAATCTGACCAATAATATGAACATTAAAAAGGAAAAATAATGGAAAAACAAAATTTTTCGCAGTCTGTTGCATTCATGTAATGCACCAATTAAAATTTATTTTGCGGCAATTTGGAATTTTCAGAGTGATCTGGACTGTGAATATTGTTGCTCTGAGCAGCAAATTCTGGTATCGGAAAACCATTTAAATAGGTCTATATTTTTTGCCTGTGTGTAATTATCCTTTCATCTGTGTGCATTTGAATGCTATATTTTATGTTCCAGTATGAAATACTGTAATATTTATTTTCCATCAGTGGCTTCCGGATTCCTGTCCTGCTTCGACTCCCATTGTATTTCCACTTATATTGTAAACATTACCTTGATTTTGTATCCTCAGATTGCAAAACACTGTCTTTTAAAAAGATTTACAAGGATGATACCAGAACTGAGAGGAGACAACTATCAGGAAAGATTGAACAGGCTGGGATTCTTTTGTCTAGAAATGAGAAGACTGAGAGATAACCTGATTGAGGCCTTTAAAACTATGAATCAATAAGATAGACATAAAGAAGCTGCTTCCACAAAACCACAGGCCATAAATATAAAATAGTCACTAAGAAATCCAATAAGGAATTCAGGAGAAAGTTATTTACTCAGAGAGTGGTTAGATTATGGAACTCACTACCGCAGGGAGTGGGTGAGACGAAGAGCATAGATGTATTTAAGAGGAAGCTAGAGAAGTACATAAGGGAGAAAGGAATCAAAGGATATGTCGATAGGGTGAGATGAAGTAAACAGAGTGGATGAGGCCCATGTGCAGCATTAACACCAGCATGAGCCAAATGGCCTGCTTCTGTGCTGTAAATCCCATGTAATTCAGAGTAAACTGATCAGTTAAGTAGGGGTGCAATTAATGTTGTTCCAGATGTCTTTTATGAATAATTAGTATGTTGTTCTGACATTTACTGTCATTTATATAAGAACACTGGGGCTAAGCTTTCTTAGTTCAAAAGAAATTAATTAGACAACACACACACGGCATTAAACACTAAGGGAAAATTATATTCCTGTTCAAAAGAATTGCATAACATTTGCTTGGAAATGCAACTGATGTTATTATCCTTGTTCACAAAGTGGGAGAAATTTAGTAGCGCCCCATTAGGGGTGTTAACTTTTCAAATTTTGAAAATTAGCACCAAGAGCTAAGGATCCTGAACTTCTTCTACATTGGGCTTTAGCACCCCAGGAAGGAAGGGTGGGGTGGGGGGTTGCTAAATCAAGCACTAATTACCTCAGTGGGGTGCTACAGGGGTGCTACCACCAGGGCACTACCGCATTTCAGGTGCATTGCATTCAGCAATCATCCTTCAATCTTTCACACTGGCTCATTCCAGCTCTTAAAGGGGAGATTGTATCAATGTGCAGCTGCTCATTTTCATCATCCCTGGATCTGAAGGCGACCTGCGAGCAAGTGAAACACCTCATAGCTATGGCTGCTCCCAATCCAAATCCCAGGGAGAGAGCTCGTCGGTTCACAGGTGTCGCATTGGTGGCTTTGGTGGAGCAAAGGCCTGACCAGTGGAAGGAGGCCATTGCCCCAGGTCTTCAGAACAATGTGGAGGGAAGTGGCAGAGGAGGTCTCAGCCAATAGTGTCATACACCGCAGCCTGACAGTGTCGTAAATAATTCAACGTCTTCAGTCGGGTGGTCAAGGTGAGTACATGCTTCAACAGATCCTACATACCAGCATCTGAAGCACTGTCTGTGCACACTGCGCAAAGCACCACTCCCTCACCATGCACCATTCTCCCACCAAATGTCTGCACTTACTCAAACTCACACCCACATTTCACTCCTTGCCTACAATCACAGCTATTCAATGATGGCAGGCATATCTACCAGACACATAGCTGGACTCTGACTCACACACATTCATTTCTTTTGCAGGCTAAGATGGCACACAATAGAAGGGAGCAGCAGAGGACGGGTGGGGGCGAACCTTAGCTCCAACAACTCTCAGACCTGGAGTAGTGAGTGCTGCAACTCATTGGGCAGCAAGTGGTAGGCGCTGTGGCCGTCAGCAACGTCGACCCCATTTGGGGCAACAACGGTATCTTCATCCCCTCTCCTTTGCTCATCCCGCATCGCCGTCACACCAGAAGGCTTTATCACTTTCTAGCTCCTGATACTGTCTGCATTCCTTGCTCCATTCCTGCCCTCACCTTAACGCAAGTCTTGTGCCTTTATGCTTTCAGGTAATCAGCAACTAGATGACCAGCCTGTCCCTGAGCCCCCAATGAGTGACGAAGGAGAAGAGGAGGACCCAAGCACCACGCAACTGCATCTCACCCACAGACACCTCAGAGACTGGCACTACATGATCGTTAGAGGCAAACTTAGTAGAGGGGTCTGCACTGGGGACTAACGGGCTGCAGCAAGGCCAAGGGAAAATGGCAGTTTGGGAGCCAACTCCCCAGAGGGCAAGTTCACGCATGAGTTCTGCTGAACAGGACTCAGATGGGGTCCTCAATGGGGAGGTGTTCACAACAAGGGTGATGGCTATGCACTCCGAGATGATAGGTCCAATGGCAAGGGTGCCCCAGAACCTCTTGGCAATGGTAAGGAGTGTGGAGGAGTCCACCTCCAACATTGCACAGAGCTCTGCGCACACTATGGAGCCCATCATTTCCAGTCTACAGTCGATGGTGGACTCGCAGAGAGACCGTGGGGACCTAGACCTCATGATGCGTGTCATGGGCGATGTGGCAACTTCCATTGCAGCACAGGCGGAAGCAACACGTCTTAGTGCTGTAATGCAGAGAATGGTTGCTGACATCGAAGTTCAGACTGCTCTCATGCAGTCTCAGCTGGATGCCATGCAAGTTCTGACTGCTGCCATTGTCGCTGGGTCCACTACAATCCACCGGGGATCATATGATGTTGCAGCAGGCCACCAATCTGTACTCTAGCAGATTGGTAGGGGTGCTGAGGTGCTGCCCCGTTGGAGTGGCAGTGGGTTAGTGGAGCAGGAACCTGCTGTCCTCTCTCAGGAAGACAGCATTCCTGAACCCACCACTACTACTCCGCCATTGCACATGTCACTGCCTGTATCCAGCCAGCCCAGACTGCTGCCACACAACCTGAGGTGGTGCAGTCTACAGCCAGGCCGTCCAGGCCCAGAGCTGGTTGAGGGTGTCCTGTTAGGCCATCTGTAGCCTCTGGCCCTGACACACAGCACCTTCCACCAGCCCTGCTGCAGCCACTGAGGGGACACTATGTATGAGCAGTAGGACAGGTAAAGGCAGTGTTAAGAAGGGATATAAGGTTTTGCACAAGGGTGAATAGTAAATATAATTGTCTACATATATGTGGCTAATGCTTTCGGCTAAAATTCTAATTGGAATGTTTGGTGGTGTCTCTCAATTTAGTTTGGGGCTGTGGTATTGAATGAGAAATTGATGTAATGATGGGGACGTGCAGAGAAACCATTGTGGAATTCATTGGAACCGGAGTCTGATGAGGCGGTCGCGGATCACCCTTCCAGAAGGCCCATTGCGTGCCTCCCTCCTCCATCATTGCTCTTCCTGCTCCTGTTCCTTCTCCTCCTCATCCTTATCCTCCTCCTCCTGATCCTCCACCGCCTCCCCGTGAGGAGGTGGAGCAATGCCTGGTGGCAATGGCCGCGCCCTCATGGTGGCCAAGTTGTGCGGCATGCTCAGCCAAGTACTGGAGGACTCCTCCTGAACGGTCAAGGCAGCGGAACCATTGCTTGAGCACTCTGATAGTCTACTCAATGATGTTCCTGGTGGCAGCATGACCCTCATTGTATGAGTGCTGGGCAGGAGTGTTGGGGTTGTACATAAGAACATAAGAATTAGGAACAGGAGTAGGCCATCTAGCCCCTCGAGCCTGCTCCGCCATTCAACAAGATCATGGCTGATCTGGCCGTGGACTTAGCTCCATTTACCCGCCCGTTCCCCATAACCCTTAATTCCCTTATTGGTTAAAAATCTATCTATCTGTGATTTGAATACATTCAATGAGCTAGCCTCAACTGCTTCCTTGGGCAGAGAATTCCACAGATTCACAACCCTCTGGGAGAAGAAATTCCTTCTCAACTCAGTTTTAAATTGACTCCCCTGTATTTTGAGGCTGTGCCCCCTAGTTCTAGTCTCCCCGACCAGTGGAAACAACCTCTCTGCCTCTATCTTGTCTATCCCTTTCATTATTTTAAATGTTTCCATAAGATCACCCCTCATCCTTCTGAACTCTAACGAGTAAAGACCCAGTCTATTCAATCTATCATCATAAGGTAACCCCCTCATCTCCGGAATCAGCCTAGTGAATCGTCTCTGTACCCCCTCCAAAGCTAGTATATCCTTCCTTAAGTAAGGTGACCAAAACTGCACACAGTACTCCAGGTGGAGGGGAGTCATGAGCCAGGTGGAGAGCGGATAGCCCTTGTGTCCGACCAGCTAGTCGTGAGCTTGATGTGGTGGCTGGAAGAGAGCTGGCACACCAGACTGGCACAGGATGAAGGCATTGTGGTTGACACCAGGATAGCGGGCATTGACCGTAAGGATTCGGCTTGTGTGGTCGCACACCAATTGCACCTTAACTGAGTGGTAGCCTTTACACCTACGGAATACCTCAGGATTGTTATGTGGTGCCCACAAAGCGACGTGGGTGCAGTCAATGGAGCCCTGCACTATGGGGAAGCCTGCTATCATGGCAAAGCCACATACACACTTGTGCTGCTTCTGTCTGGTGATGGGGAAGGAAAGGTAGTCTCTCCTCCTTCTGTAGAGAGCATCTGTGACCTCGCGGATGCAGCAATGGACGGCAAACTGGGAGATGTCTCCTATTGCACACTGGAAGGATCCACTGGCATAGAAATTGAGCGTGATGGTGACCTTGACTGCCACTGAGAGAGCAGTCTTCACCTGGTCTGAGGCTCGCGGTCTGGTTGCAGGAGGCGGCAGAGCTCTGTGACCACCTCCTTGCTGAAGCACAGCCTTCGAACACACTGTTCCTCAGTGAAACTGATGTAGGAGAACTGCTGTCAGAATACCCTGGGAGGGTAAGGCTTCTTGGTGGGAGCCCTGTTGGTCCTCCTACCTCTGGCCCCATTTTGCACTCTTACTCGGTGCCTCAGTTGCCTCCCACGGTGATGCTGATGATTGAGGTCCAGAGACTCCATGAAACGATCTAAATGTTGTACTTTCAAATCTGCCCTCAATGAAAGTCAGGAATCTTTATGAGCCAGAATATTCCTTCAACTGCAAATCGCCCAAATTGGTCAAAACGCCTGTCTGCCTATGTGAAACTAATAAGGAACCATTATTGACCGATTAAAAGTAAATCCGATGCTGGCGCCTTTAAATAGCGCTCCTCCAACCGACTGAAATCCGACTGTTGAAGCTGTCGTTGTCAACGGCAGGTGCACAACCAGGAGGTGAGGGCCAATTTTTGTCCCGGGGCGTTGCGCACGGTGATGATGTCAGCATCGCCGGGCGCAGCAGAGCGGGGTGCAACGTCTTACCGCTGCCTCAAAACTCCTGCCGAATCTAGCGGGAGGCGCTGTTCTCGCTGCAGTCATTCACAAACTCGTTTGCGGCCCGTTAGCACAAAATAGCTAAGGGGCTTCACAGGAGTGTAATCAAAGACAGAAATTGACACCGAGCCACAGAGGGAGATATTCGGACAGGTGACCAAAAGCTTGGTCAAAGAGACAGGTTGTTAAGGAGCATCTTAAAGAAGAAGGTGTTTGGAAATATTATGTGGATTTTACAGCGTGGCCATGGTGAGAGAGTTTGTAAAGGTTGCTTTGGGAGACAGCTTTGTTTTACAATGGTCATATGGATTTGATTTATGTACCATTGACTTTCAAAACCAATGTGACATTTAAATTAAGCTGGATTCTTGCTATGCTGTAACCTGGGAACTCAAAACAGAAATGATGGAGTTGAACAGGTCTCACCATTATTTTAAGTGTCAAATTATATCTCACTCAAAATGTATTTGTGTAAACAGTTCCCTTCCTCCTTCTTCCACTCCAACTCCCTCCCCATAGATTAATCTCCAAATGAGAGTGAGGAAATCACCATTGTACGGAGTTGGACTGGACACAGGAGGAAGGCAAGGGAATCCTGTCCCGTTAGATGGTTTCTCGCTGCTCCAACCTCTGCGCTTGTTTTGCGTGAATTTAGACACGCTGGGAGAGGGAAGGATGTGGATTGCACTGCCTGAATGAGTGGTGGAGGCAGACTCAATCGTGGCTTTCAAAAGGGAATTGGATAAGTACCCCCAGGGGAAAAAATTTGCAAGGCTACGGGAAAAAGGCGGGTGAGTGGGACGAGCTGAAGTGCTCTTGTAGAGAGCCGGCATGGGCTCAATGGGCTGAATGGCCTCCTTCTGTGCTGTTTCCATTCTATGATTCTATGAAAATAGCCCAATTTCTCCCCAAAAATGTTTTTTTGCTGAATTTTTCTGCTCATCAAGGTTAGGGATGTTTCCACTAGGAAATAGAAGGTTTCAGCCCCCCAGTGTCAGTATTCTCAGGTCAGGTAGACCTTGGCTTGATGTGTAATGAAGCTCCCACAACAATGGGCACCAGCCCCACCCAACACCAGAAAGGCGCAGTGTGATATTTACCCCCCTACCCCACCAGCCATTTTAACTGCATCATCCTGGACACGCAGGGGCTTCACAGAGCAGCAAGTAAAGAATGGATAGCAAGCCAAAGGAGGGAGATATTAGAAGGGGTGACCAGCATCTTAGTCAACAAAAGGAGTGTAAAGAAGGAGAGCAAGATGGAGACGGGGAGGGTTTAGGGAGCAAATTCCAGTGGCCAAACTGCACTCAAATAGACACATAGGTAAGTCATAGGTAAGACATATCCTGGTCATAAACTTAGGATTATTCCAGGTGCCTTGTATTGGATGGATCAAAAATTGATACATTCAGTATCTTAATCCAGAATAAATTTTACAATACCTGATTAACCAACTGTCAGCCCATAGAAAACTGGATGTACCATTTTGCCGCTGGGATAAAAGAGCTGGGATTTAGCAGTGTAAAAACAAGGATACTGCAAGTCCACGGATACTGGTGTCCCAGAATCCCAAATAAATGATTGCGTGTATAAAAGTTGCTTCATTTAAAGAGATTCAGTTAAAAAAACATCGATGTTGGAGTTTACTGTCAGACTAGGCTCTACCACCCTCCCTGTTCCTCCGCCAACCATATTAAATTCTCTCTCCCTCTTTACATCTTCCTCACCATTTTATGCACCATTCACTGGCTAAGCAGGCAGCCATGTAACTTATCCTCAGCACCCTGCACTGCAGCCACCCAAAAGGCAGCTACTCGGAAGTTGGAAGCTATTGTTGTATGGCAATAGAGTAATTATCACACTGTTGCATATTCATGTTTTATTATAGAATGCCTTAAAGTTGGGACAGCATTGTGTTAGCCAATGAGTTGGAGGTGGGGCAGGACTCACAGCAGTCTATTTACTCAGCAAACAGAGTCTATTTAAACAGAGTAGGGTTATTTCTCCAGCAAAATACAATGAGTGAAGGATGGTTTCACATTACAAATTATGTGCACAAAATCATTTCCAGTCACTTACAGCAGTGCAGTCTCCAGGCAGATTGACGGGGGTAATTACCCAATCATCTCCACTTTGGCCGGGAATGGTGGTGTCTCTATAATCAGCCCTCAAAGTAAATGTCAGATCTCAACCCACAATCCCACCCCCAGTCTATCACAAAGCCCTCGTTCTAGAGTACCTGCTTTTGTAAGGTTTATTTCCTTCTGCTTCAGTTTGTCCTTTAAGCTTTATTGCAAAGAACACTTTCACTGCAAGCAAATTAATAGAAAAGCCCACTCAGTCACTGTTCACAAGAGAGAGCTTCATGCCCAAAGAGTTCGGTGCTCAGTTTTGTAGATTGAAAATGCTATTCATCTTTTAAGGTGCATTTAAACTGCACCTCTAGTGTCAGTGCAAAGTGGTTTTGCTTTGTGCTGATTCTGCAATTACAGTGTAAATGCTTCCTAAATCTGGTGTCAGAGCCCAATCTGAATCCCAGAGTAAGACACTCTTGTCGGCACATAGGAACAGGAGGAGGCCATTCAGCCCCTCAAGCCTGCTCCGCCATTCAATTAGATCATGGCTGATCTGTACCTGCACTCCATATCCCCGCCTTTGTTCCATATCCCTTGATACCCTTACTTAAAAAATCTTATTCTTGAAAGCCCTAATTGTTCCAGAATCCACAGCCTTTTGGGGGTGAGAGTTCCACTTTCCTACTACCCTTTGTAGGAAAAGTGCTTCCTGATTTGCTCCCGAGTTGAAAATGTTGTAGTAAACAAGCAGCGATAAGTTTATTCATAGTTACCCTGTGGCACATGCCTTCCCCAACCTGGAGAATAGGCTTGAACCATTCTTTCAGGCATCTACTGAGGCCACTCTCTGGCTGCTTGCAAAGAGATGCCCAGTAATGACCTAGGGTGGCTGGCCTTCCATTCTCCTCCCCCTCTCTATAGGGAAGTCCTTGGTTGCTACTTGGCAATTTCCCAGAGGATTATTTCTCCAGCAAGGCTAAGAATGGAAAGTCATGGTGCGGGTGCATTACAGGCATGGACCTAGACCTTGTTGCAACCTTTTGGAGGTCCAACTTGTTGCATTACTATGCTGCTTTAGATTTACTGTTTGACTTCTTTGATCTTTCAAAAGATCTTTGACCTTGACACTGTTAACCCCGAGGGACTATGGAACGTCCTCCTCCGTTTTGGCTGCCCCCAAAAGTTTGTCGCCCTCCTCCGCCTGCTCCATGACAACATGCAAGCCGTGATCCTCACCAACGGATCCACCACAGACCCAACCTATGTCTGGAATGGGGCCAAGTAGGGCTGAGTCATTGCGCCAATCCTCTTCTCGATCTTCCTCACTGCAATGCTCCACCTCACGTCAACAAACTCCTCATTGGAGTGGAACTAAACTATAGAACCAGTGAGAACCTATTCAACCTTCGTCACTTCCAGGCTGGATCCGAGACCGTTCCAACCTCTGTCGTCGAACTACAGTATGCTGATGACGCATGTGTCTGCGCACATTCAGAGGCTGAACTCCAAGCCATCATCAACATCTTCACCGAGGCATACGAAAGTATGGGCCTTACACTAAACATCCATAAGACAAAGATCCTTCACCAACCTGACCCCGCCACACAGCACTGTCCCCCAGTCATCAAGATCCATGGCACAGCCTTGGACAACGTGGACCACTTTTATACCTCGGGAGCCTATTGTTTGCAAGGGCAGACATCGACGGCGAGGTTCAAACACCGCCTCTGGTACGCCAGAGGCCCTCAAATCTGGCACCACGCTTCTGGTCTACAGGACTGTAGTGATACTCGCCCTCCTGTATGGTTGAGAGACATGGACCATATACAGTAGATACCTCAAATCGCTGGAGAAATACCACCAACAATGTCTCCTCAAGATCCTGCAAATCCCCTGGGAGGATAGATGCACCAACATCAGTGTTCTTGATCAGGCCTACATCCCCAGCATCGAAGCACTGACCACACTCGACCAGCTCCGTTGGGTGGGCCACATTGTCCGCATGCCCGACACAAACTCCCAAAACATGCGCTCTACTCAGAACTCCTTCACGGCAAGCGAGCCCCAGGTCGGCAGAGGAAATGTTTCAAGGACACCTTCAAAGCCTTCTTGATAAAGTGCAACATCCCCACCGACACCTAGGAGTCCCTGGCCAACGACCGCCCTAAGTGGAGGAAGAGCATCCGGGAGGGCGCTGAAGACCTCGAGCTTACCGAGAGCTTATAGAAAACAAGCGCAGGCAGCGGAAAGAGCATGCGGCAAACCAGACTCCCCCACCCACCCTTTCCTTCAACGACTGTCTGTCCCACCTGTGACAGACTGTAATTCCTGTCACATTCAGAGGCTGAACTCCAAGCCATCGTCAACATAGCTTGACTGCATAGTCATCTGAGAGCTCACTTTTAGAGTGGAAGCAAGTCTTCCTCGGTTTCGAGGGATTGCTATGATGACTGTTTGACTGTACTTTGAATCCTTTTTGGGTGATTTTGATGCTTATGAAGGTGACGGGTATCATTGTTGGGGGTGTGGGGGAGGGGAATGAAATGTTTTTGCATCCAGTGTGAGCTTCAAGTTGGGTAAAGCACTGGTTAAATTCAATCCGTATTATCTCAATGCTACTCTGAAGATCAGACTTCGAAAAGCATTGCCTCCTAACAGCAATGTGACATTTCCATTTCCCACAACAACCATCATTGCAGCTTTTCTGAGGGAGACTATTAATTTTAAGACGATCTGTGTCAAATTGTGGGTAACTCTGCGTTATGGATTTGTGTCCAACCAGGAAACAGTTTCAGACTTGCCACATGCCTTTCATATAAGGCCCTTGCAGCTGTCAAAGAGTATGCCATCAGTCTGAGTTGAATTCAAACACAAGTCCCAGAGGTGAAAACAAAAGTGCACTAAAGATAATAGGTTACGTTCTTTCAAGGAAAATTTCTATAAATTATCCAGTTATTGGGATACTATCAGGCTGTCTTAACAATCCCTGAAGTTCATTTCTATGTTGGCACGTATGGCTTGTTTCTCAGCACTCCAGTCTAGAAGATAAACAGATGGCATTGTGTTTGCTGGAACTAAATGAGTTGGGATTAGATTATTAGATCATGTGTCCAAGCCAGCACCACAGCAACTGTATTATCAACCAACAGTAGCTGAGAGATGCCACTCAATAAGAAATTGCCTGTCATATAAAATGAATGTTACACTTGCTCCGAAATAAGCAAGTGTCAGAAAAGGTAAATAGTCGCATCTGATCTTTCACTTGGCTCACCAGGCATTGAGATTGAATGTACTCTCTATGCATCAGAGACTGTGACCACAAAAGTGCTAAAGGTGAATAATACTGCTCGGGTGAAAGTAATCTTTTAAAGATTGAAAATAAACTTACGATACAACACTGAGCAGATTTTAAAAAACGGAAATTTATAATCTTACGAGGGTACCAACTATTTTTGTACTGTTGCAAACTCTTTTCATTTTAGACTAAGATTTATCTCTTCAAAATGTCTGTTTCCATACATTTTATAAGCATAGTCAAACCGCACATTTAACAGGAAGAAGAACTTTTGTTTTGAACACTAATTGGTATTATGTTAAAAACGCTGTATAAATGTAAGTTGAATGAATTATGTTTCAAATTGTAAATCGTTCACTCAGTTTGTGTTTTAAAGTTTTCTTTCCCTCTAATTTTCTTCCCTCCTGCTGGGGTGCAGTTCCACGGATACTGACAAGGTCGTGATACCTTAAAAAAGTGGCTATTGTTCATGTATTGGACAGCTGAGCCCAATCCTATCCTAACTCAACAGGGATATGTGGATAGCAGTCAGGACGAAGAACCCTGGCTGATTGTTCCCCTTTCAATCTCCGGGACGGTCAGGCCAATTGTGCGCTCTGAACCTGTGCCCTGCCGTGACAGGTTAACTCAGTACAGACTAGGGATTGAAGCTGGGATCTTCCTGCTCTGACATACTCCGTATGGCAATGATTGGTCCATTAGCCCTTGAAGCTATTGGGGAGCTCCTGATTTTTTTTAGCATTCCTAAAATTATATCCTGTTGTTACACAAATCATACTTCGGGATCTGGAAAATATTTCCTGAGAGTCCTGACCTCCTGACCCAGAAATAATCAAGTATATTCCACTGAGAGAAATGCATTTTTCTACTTTTACCTTGGAAATGTCATTACATACCAGCATTGGGATTATTTATTAATTATTGTTCAATTATTTTAATAGAATTCAGTAATAGTATCTGTGGAAGTGTCAGAGTACTAGGAACATCGGGACAGGAGTAGGCCATTGAGCCCCGTGAGCCTGCTTTGCCATTCAATAAGATCATGGCTGATCTGTATCTCAACTCCATACCCCTTGATAACCTTACCTAACAAAAATCTATCAATACTCTATGGTGCTGGGCAATTTAGATGGCCGAGTGTCACTATTACCTCGCATTGTCAGGCCTTAAATATGTCCAGGTCAAGCTCTTGCCATTGCTAGGCTTACGTGTTGTTGTACACAATAGATGTGATTCAACAGTTTGCGGGGACACTTTCATGGCCTAAATGACTAATAACCTTGAGGTTAGTCATTATTACAGAAAGGGAAACGATGGAAAAGCATTATTGGATGGTCTTCATATTCACTTTAGAATATTGAAAATTTCTCAGGTTGTGCTTGACCTTGGAGTAGGTCCTTTTAACAGATTATGATGTGGTACTGTTCATATCCATATAAGGAAATTTTATATAAAGCCAGCATGGAAATATTGGATCTGAAGCATTCTGAAAAAGACACTCAATTGCTAGGATGTTGGAATGAATAATACAGCACAGCCCAACGAGATTGGAAGCATAATAAGGTTCTGATATAACGTGTGACCTGGCCTCCATCCATTTTTAGCAGAAAGATCATGTAAATGAATCAGTCTGCCAAAAGTAATCTCCTAATCTCATATGGAGTGCCATATGTAGTCTATCTTGTAGTCACTTCATTTTATTTGTAAATTGTTTGGGAGAAGCAGAATGCACTGAATATCCATGAGTGAACATTTCTATTTTAATCCTGTTCGATTACAGATTTTGAATCTGAATGAAAAGTCTTCTTCCAAATGTCATGTACAATTATCCGTTTCTGCAGCCTTTGGCTTTACATTACATAGAAACATAGAAACATAGAAAATAGGTGCAGGAGTAGGCCATTCAGCCCTTCTAGCCTGCACCGCCATTCAATGAGTTCATGGCTGAACATGCAACTTCAGTACCCCATTCCTGCTTTCTCGCCATACCCCTTGATCCCCCTAGTAGTAAGGACTTCAGCTAACTCCTTTTTGAATATATTTAGTGAATTGGCCTCAACAACTTTCCACAGGTTCACCACTCTCTGGGTGAAGAAGTTTCTCTTCATCTCGGTCCTAAATGGCTTACCCCTTATCCTTAGATTGTGTCCCCTGGTTCTGGACTTCCCCAACATTGGGAACATTCTTCCTGCATCTAACCTGTCTAACCCCGTCAGAATTTTAAACGTTTCTATGAGGTCCCCTCTCATTCTTCTGAACTCCAGTGAATACAAGCCCAGTTGATCCAGTCTTTCTTGATAGGTCAGTCCCGCCATCCCAGGAATCAGTCTGGTGAATCTTCGCTGCACTCCCTCAATAGCAAGAATGTCCTTCCTCAGGTTAGGAGACCAAAATTGTACACAATACTCCAGGTGTGGCCTCACCAATGCCCTGTACAACTGTAGCAACACCTCCCTGCCCCTGTACTCAAATCCCCTCGCTATGAAGGCAACATGCCATTTACTTTCTTAACCGCCTGCTGTACCTGCATGCCAACCTTCAATGACTGATGTACCATGACACCCAGGTCTCGTTGCACCTCCCCTTTTCCTAATCTGTCACCATTCAGATAATAGTCTGTCTCTCTGTTTTTACCACCAAACTGGATAACCTCACATTTATCCACATTATTATCAAAACAGAAAATGACCGTTGTATATTCTACATTGAAATTTAAATGCAATTACCGCCAATATGTACAAGTGTTTAATATAGTGTAAATGATCAGAAGTATATAGGCGCCTATAAAAATATGTATTGTTACACTGGTGTAAGGAAATAAATGTATAAAGTCTAGTGTTAAAGTTTCATCATTGAGCTGTACCTGGGACAGATTAAATATTAAAGAAAGAATTAGCTTAACATTTCCAAAATTTGCAACAATGGGGAGGTAATTTTGACTTTGGGCGATAATGATTCAGCTGCCCATTATATATCTCTCCTGATTTTCAAATCCAGATTTGAAAAACAGGTCAACTACAGATCTCGGCTCCTTCCTTTCAAACCCACAAGTTCATTTGGCCAGAAGGTTCAGGAGGCCGAAATTGCTCCACTCCTGAAGGTCCATTACTGGGATGAGGGTAGGCGGATGGGCCGACCCATCAGAAATTGCCCCCGGGCTGGGAGTAGCGGAAATGGATATGCATCAACCCTTACCGGTGGCGAACACTTTCTGCTCCGTGAGGGAAATTGCCCCCAGGGAACGGAGCCGCTGCCAGTCGTTCCCGGCGGGAAGCTGCCAGTGGCTGGGCGGCACGTCTGCCCATAAAGGGGAGGGTCCGCCGCCGCGGCTGCCATTTTATTTTAATTGTCGGCCGACTCTGAAGTCAGGCAGCCTGGCACCCCCTCTCGGGTACCGGACCGCTGGCTTGGCCGAAGCCCTCTCTGGTGGCCCAGTGGGCACCACTAAAGTGGCTGCAGAGCTCGCAGCGGCCCTCCCCTTTAACTGAAGGGGAGGGACGTTGCTACATGTCGCGCTGACATCATCAGCATCGTGTTGACGTGCTCAGTGCAGCGCTGATGACACCGTCCGCCTTCCATCTCGCTTCAGATCCACTTCCGCCCCGCAGCTGCCTGAAACACTGCCCCGTCGAAATCGCACATCAAAAGAGGGCAAAATCCCTCTATTCTCCGGCGCAAGGATTCGTGTGAGACAACTGAAATGAAATTCTTCAATATGCTTGGTAGCACTCTCACGCCTGAGTCAGAAGGTTGTGGGTTCAAGTCCCACTCCAGAGACTTGAGTACAAAGTCAGGCTGAGACTTTCTGCACTGTCTGAGGTGCCATCTTTCAGATGAGATGTTAAACCGAGGCCCTCTCAGCTGGATGTCAAAGATTCCACAGCATGATTCGAAGAGGCCAGGGGAGATCACCCCCGGTGTCCTAGACAATATTTATCCCTCAACCAACAGCACTGAAACAGATTCTTTTAAAAAATCGTTCCGGTATATGGACGTCGTTAGCAAGGCCAACATTTATTGCCCATCCCTAATTGCCCCTGAGCCGCCTTATTGAACCACTGTAGTCCCTGTAGTGAAGTTAGTCTCACAGTGCTGGAGGGCAACTTGCAGGTGATGGTGTTCCCATGCGCCTGCTGCCCTTGTCCTTCTTGGTGGTAGAGGTCACGGGTTTGGGAGGTGCTGCTGAAGAAGCCGTGGTGAGCTACCCAGTGCACCTTATAGACGGTACACACTGCAGCCACGGTGCGTTGGTGGTGGAGGGAGTGAATGTTGAAGGTGGTGGATGGGGTGCCAATCAAGCGGGTTGCTTTGTCCTGGATGGAGTTGAGCTTCTTGAGTGTTGTTGGAGCAGCATTCATCCAGGCAAGTGGAGAGTATTCCATTACACTCCTGACTTGTGCCTTGTAGATGGTGGAAAGGCTTTGGGGAGTCAGGAGGTGAGACATCCACCGCAGAATACCCAGCCTCTGACCCGCTCTTATTGCCACAGTATTTATGTGGCTGGTCCATTTAAGTTTCTGGTCAAGGGTGACCCCCAGGATGTAGATGGTGGGGGATTCAGCGATGGTAATGCCGTTGACTATCAAGGGGAGGTGGTTTGACTCTCGCTTGTGTGCCGCGAATGTTACTTAATTATTTTGTCATTATCTCATTGCTGTTTGTTGGAACCTGCTGTGTGCAAATTAACTGTTCTGTTTCCTACATTACAACAGTGACTACACTTCAAAAAGTACTTAATTGGCTGTAAAGCGCTTTGGGACATCCTGAGTTCGTGAAAGGCGCTACTGTATATAAATCCAAGTTGTTTCATTTTTCTTTTTAGCTAACTCTCCCCCTGCCTCCACACCATTCCCATACATAGAAACATAGAAAATAGGTGCAGGAGTAAGCCATTCGGCCCTTCGAGCCTGCACCACCATTCAATAAGATCATGGCTGATCATTCCTTCAGTACCCCGTTCCTGCTTTCTCTCCATACCCCTTGATCCCTTTAGCCGCCAGGGCCGTATCTAACTCCCTCTTGAATATATTCAATGAACTGGCATCAACAACTCTCTGCGGTAGGGAATTCCACAGGTCAACAACTCTCTGAGTGAAGAAGTTTCTCCTCATCTCAGTCCTAAATGGCTTACCTCTTACTTAAGAATAAGGGGGCAAATTTCCATGGGAATTCTCCTGCTTATCTGAAGTAAAGGCAGTTCACCCATCCACAACTGTTAAACATTGTAGGCACGCTAGAAGCAACAGCTGTTGATGTGGTCTTCCGACAGTGGCAGTAATTGAATCAGTGTGTATGCATTTGTTCTGTTGATCTGTCTGTAAAATAGAATTGTGTTTATTTTTTTTTGATGCAATACATAGAGCAGTGGTGACGGGATGCAATTGAAATCACATGCTCAGTGAAGTGAGAGTGTGGCACTGCAGCCTGTGGAAATACAGCAAGGAAGTGAAACACCAAGACCAAGGTGAAATTGGTCTTTGCCAATGTGCAAGGGGAAACAGAATCGCGCGTGGTGTAAAACAGGTTGCTGATTGGCCATGAGCACGTTTCACACTCCTGGCGAAGATCAATTTCAGCCCCAGTGGGTGTTGAGTGAGCCAGAGTGAAAGGCAGTACTCATGCAGACCTTCCAATCTGAGGAAATCTCAGCCAAGTGCTGGAGGTGCTGCATTGGCTGGAATTCAGAGGCCTGTCAGAAGCTTCGAGCTGTCACAAACTCTTTATTTATTCTGTTTGATACAAAACACACCAGTACGCTAAGGTGTTATATAACGCATTTTCTACAAAGGCATTTGTTGTGGACTATTTTTACATTGAATTTACAGCACAGTACAACAACAACAACTTGTATTTATATAGTGCCTTTAACGTAGCGAAAAGTCCCAATGTGCTTCACAGGAGTATTATGAGATTTTTTAAAAAATTGACACTGAGCTGCATAAGTAGAAATTAGCACAGGTGATCAACAGCTTGGTCAAAGAGAGAGGTTTTAAGGAGCGTCTTGAAGGAGGAAAGAGAGGTAGAGAGGCGGAGAAGTTTAGGTAGGGAGTTCCAGAGCTTGGGGCCTCGGCAACAGAAGGCACGGCCACCAATGGTTGAGTAATTATAATCAGGGATGCTCAAGAGGGCAGAATTAGAGGAGCGCAGACATCTTGGGGGGGTTGTGGGGCTGGAGGAGATTACAGAGATAGGGAGGGGCAAGGCCATGGAGGGATTTGAAAATAAGGATGAGAATTTTGAAATCAAGACATTACTTAACCGGAAGCCAATGTAGGTCAGTGAGCACAGGGGTGATGGGTTAGCGGGACTTGGTGTGAGTTAGGACATGGGCAGCCGAGTTTTGGATCACCTCTAGTTTACATAGGGTAGAATGTGCGTTGGAATAGTCAAATCTAGAAATAACAAAGGCGTGGATGAGGGCTTCGACAGTGGATGAGCTGAGGCAAGGGCAGAGATGGGCGATGTTATGGAGGTGGTAATAGGCGGTCTTAGTTATGCTGTGGATATGTGATTGAAAGCTCATTTCAGGGTCAAATATGACACCGAGGTAGTGAACAGTCTGGTTCAGCCTCAGACAGAAGTTAGGGAGAGGGATGGAGTCAGTGGCTAGGGAATGGAGTTTGTGGCCAGGACCGAAAACATTGGAAAACAAGTAGCAGGCCATTCAGCCCCACTGATCTACACTAGTGTTTATGCTCCACATGAGTCACCTACCACTCTTCTTCATCTCGCTCTATCAGCATATCCTTCTATCAGCATATCCTTCTCGTCATTTCTCCCTCATATACTTATCTAGCTTCCTCTCAAATGCAAAGAAGCAAAGACCCCATGAAGCTAATACATTACAGGTACCATCCTTGTAAATATTTTTTCCATCTTTTCCAGTGCCTCTATATCCTTTTTGTAATATGGAGACTAGAACTGTACGAAGTATTTGGTGATATGGATACATAGAATGCAAAACAGGGGCAGACAGATTGATGATGCTACCAACAACATTGTTGCCTGTCGGATGTTTGAATTGCTTATCCTCAGAGACTCAAGTATGGTTGCATTTGGCTTATTTTGCTGGTGGCTAATTTAAGACTGAGGTAGGCGACAGTGTGAGTCTTCATAATCAGTGAATGAATCAGCAGTAAAGATCTATGTGAAACTGGCAGACACAAAGGCACACATTAATACGGACTCACTGTTGAAGCATGCTGTATCAGGATTATGCAAGGCTTTTATGAACTATCTGGAGCTCCAAAAACTCTAATTAGGGCCAATTACAGACTTATCACATCTGCTGATTATTTCATAAATATACAACGTCATAAATGAGTATTATTGGGGAGATATCCAATATCAAACTATGTTAAAGTTGAACCTTAAGCTCAACTGACGCTTGTAGAGTAGGTCACAATGAGAAGAAGAATTTATGAAAAAGTTTAATTTTTTTTAATAGAAAACAGGATTGATTTTAACTGCCGGCGAAGAATGGGCAGGCAGTAGGCAGATTGCGCACCCACTCATTCTTGTCAGCAAGAGGCCCAATCCATTTAGAGCCTCAGCTTTATTTCCAGTAGGGCAGGTGCCCCACTGCAGCATGCCAAAAACTCTGTGGGCTGGATTTTTGGCTTTGATGTTTTTGGGACGGTAATGGTGGCGGGGCGGTAAAGTTTGTGCCTGGGAACAGTTTGCGCCTCAGTAAGTAAAATTGGGCAGCCGTGCCCGGAGTCAGGGGACGCAGCGCTAAGGGAGGCATTGTACTTCTCTTTGGTGCTAGCGTGGGAAACTCCTGAGCTAAAGAGCCGGGCTGGGAGCACTCCAAGAGATGTCTGGGGAGAAAAAAAAACTAAACAAAAAGCCACAAAAACATTCCCAAAACATTGCCCACGCAACCACAATACAAATCATTAAAAATATTAAAAG
The DNA here is from genome assembly GCF_044704955.1 of Pristiophorus japonicus. Taxonomy (NCBI): domain Eukaryota; kingdom Metazoa; phylum Chordata; class Chondrichthyes; family Pristiophoridae; genus Pristiophorus; species Pristiophorus japonicus. The sequence continues at coordinate 149,600,931 of NC_091991.1, forward strand.
AAAAATTAATCACACTTACCTTAGGAGTCCATTACTTACCTCTCCGCTGTCAGTAGTGTTGGACTCGGGCAAGAGTCCAAACTCGAGCCAGTGTCACAACCAGGGGCGTTGCACACCGGCGCAGCTCTTCCGGGCGGTGCTGCTCTGCGCTACCGCAAAACCGGACCCGAGGATCGCTGCGGGGCGCTGGAGGCTGACTGCCCGCCCAGAACACCTCACCACCGCCATTGCCGCCGCTCTGGGGCGAAAAAACGAAGTGGAGAGGAGCTGAAAATCCGCCCCTTTAAAGACTCTCTCAGAGAGAGTCAGCACGGGTTTATGAAGGGTAGGTCATGTCTGACTAATCTAGTTGAATTTTCTGAGGTCACTAACATGATGGACAGGGGCATGTCCTTGAATGTTGTCTACATGAACTTCCAGAAGGCACTTGATAAGGTTCCGCACAAGAGATTATTAGCAAAAATTAAAGCGCACAAAATTGGGGGTAACCTTCCCTCAATTCATTTCTTGTTTCTTTCCATGCCTCCACTCAGGGGTCACCTGGTTGTTGGAAGTTACCAATACTGGCATTCAACACCATTATAACTACCTCTCTTTCTCAGAGAGAAAACGTCAGAAGACTAATATAAGGCAAGACTCCATAGTGCAAGTAAAATGGTTCTATTAGAAGAAAGACTTGCATTTATATAACACCTTTTAGGACCTTAGAACGTCCCAAAGCACTTTGCAGCCAATTAAGTACTTTTGAAGTGTCATCACTGCCTCAGCCAAATTCTGCACAGCAAGCTCCCACAAACAACAATGAAATCATTGACAAGATCATCTTTTTTTTTAGGTGTTGATTGTGGGGTAAATATTGGCTAGGACATCAGGGAGATGCTATTCTTCAAAGTAGTGTCATGGGATCTTTTATGTCCACCTGAGAGAGCAAACGGGGCCTCGGTTTAACGTCTCATCTGAAAGACAGCACCTTAGACAGTGCAGCACTCCCCCAGTAAAGAATTGTGTGCTCAAGTCTCTGGAGTGGGGCTGTGAACCCACAACCTTCCGACTCAGAGGCGAGAGTGCAACCCACTGAGCCATGGCTGACACTTACGATATGGTCTGAAGCTTGAATAGAGCTCTGTCACTTGTGCTGCAGAGGCCTGGACAGGCCTGCATCCTGATAGCATTCCCTTGCTGTTCCTCCACAGAATGAGAGACTAACCATGCCTAATCCCAGCTCTGGAAACAATCCACAATTGGCACATGATTAGATCAGATTTCAGGAGATGGCCTCTTGGCGTTTGTAGTGCTCGAACCAGTTCCTTTATTCTAGCAGTGGAATCGTAGACACATGAAAAAAATTGGGTTCGGCTCCTGGGACAGATTTACTGAACACTAGGAGCTGGCTCCTGAACTTCAACCTAAACCAAGAGATTTAGGGACAAATAGCAAAGCATGTGGGCGAGGTGCGGAGGAAGGCTGCAACTGGTAAATAAGATTATTATGCGTCCTACTGCCCTAATCCCACTTCATAATACTTTAGGTTTGGAAATGTCTATCAAAATGCAGTTATATATATAATAGGAGAGAAATAGTATCTTCAAAACTGTGAGGTTCATTCAGTGCTCAATAGGTTAACGGATTGACATATACATATGGCACTTAAGTTATTTCCTTTATTTTAGGTTAAAAGCAATGCAATGGCAAAATACTGCAAATAAAGTATTTTTAAATGCCAATAAGTGACATTCAGAATTTAATCACGATGCGGAACAAAAGATAAGCTCCACAATTGCTCTGTGGCACACAGAGATCAGGCAAATGCTAATAAGGCATGAGGAGATCCTAATCAAATTATTCAGTGTTTATCAGGGCTACCTGTCAAGCCAATAAGTCATCACCAGTCCACTAATCTCAAATTCACATTGCTTTTGTCACTCAAAGTATTCTCTCTTGCTCTGTGATCATGACACCGTTATTCAATGGGTTTATCATGAGGGTGACTGAAATCAGATCTGTGATTATTGTGGGGAAGGACCGGAATAGAATTCGTTCAGGTCAGATGTACAACTGGCTTTCACTTTGCAAATTCTTTTGAATAATGATTAAGCATCATTAGAGTGCAGCTTGATGGATGTGTGTGTAATGGTCTCATCAGTCACAAGCAAGGCTTAGGTCTCCCTCCTCAATATATTGATTTCAAAAAGCCAGAAAGCCCGATGCTAGCATCGCATTCCTTTTTGTCATGTCTTGACATTTATTATATTGGTGAGTTACAAATACTAATAAATTACATTTCAAGAGCTTATTAATGGTTATACAGTAATCTATATCTATGTCGAGTAATTAGGTTGAGAATATAATGTATTTTGATAGTGCTTTTTATTTGGAGCTGTACGACTATTTAAAAAAAAGGTTTGGTCACAATGAAATTCGCAAATGTAACTATTCAAACTTTACCATTGGTTTTACAAAAAGGCATTGATCTGACTGCATGGGATGTTAATGGTTATTTATTTTGGAAGTAACTTCGTAGAACGTGCTACCCAAACTGTCCACTTGCTAATTACAGCTTTCATTGCAACAGTACATGTTCAAATGGTAATTCCAGCTGTCTAAAGGAAAAACAAGTTGAAATCATGAAAGATCATTAGCTTAACAGCCGAGCCATGAAGCATTAGGCCTATGGCAGACATATCCCGCCAAGCTGTAGTTATCCTTATGTAAGTACTAGCACTCAACTAGGAAAATGTTACAGTGCTGGAGAGAGAGGATGTCCTGGAGGGGTCAAGGACAGAATTTGTTTGGTAAGAGTTGAGAAACAATAGAGGTGACATTACACTACTAGGTGTATTCTGTAGACCACCAACCAGTGGGAAGGATATAGAGAAGCAAATTTGCAGGGAAATTACAGAGCGGGGAAAGAACTATAGAGTAGTGATAATGGAGGACTTTTAACTATCCCAATTAAAGGCTCAATTTTCCCCAAAGCATTTTTTTTGCGTACTTGAAGAGTTACACCCGTTTTTTGTGGCCCAAGTACGCCCCAAAAAAAGTGTTGTAAGTTTCCCCGTTGGATCTCTTCATTTTGGCGTGGCCTAACCTGAGGAGGACTGCCATGTTAACCCGGGACACAGAAGCATACAGCCACCTCCCAACACATGAAAAGAATTGAAAAACACATCTCTCTCTCTCTCTGTCTCTGACTGTGTGTGTGTGTGTAAGAACTGGGGACTGTGAATGGAACCGGACAGCCTTCCTGTGTATGGGGACCGGAAAAAGGACCGGACAACCTTTGGGCCGGGTTGGAGGTAAGTCGCTGCTGTGCATTTTTCAATTCTTTCAGTGTGTCCAGGCATCTGCTGCGCTGCTTTCCTTGTCTGCGCCAATTTCCTTAACTCTAGGGAAGGTTTTTCAGGACAAGCCACATATGCTGGTCTAATCAGAACTGGATTAACTCTCAGCTGGCCAAACTTCCCTAAATGGCCAGAAGTTACATAGGTGGCTGGTTACACCCACTTTGGCTGAAAAAAAAACTGACTTAAAAATTCGTAACTAACTGAATTACACTGGTGCAAATTGATTGGGGAAACTGGGGATTTTAAAGTTAGGCCAGAAAAAGCAGCCTGCTCCAAACAAAACAGTGCAAATACTGGGGAAAAATGATCCCATAGACTGGGATAATAATAGTGTAAAGTGCAGAGAGGGAGAAGAATTTTTGAAGCGTGTTCAGGATAACGTTCTTGATCAGTACGTTTCCGGCCCAATGAGAAAGGAGGCATTGCTGGATCTGGTTGTGGGGAATGAGGTAGGTCAAGTGGGGCAAGTGTCAGTGGGGGAACATTTAGGGAACAGTGATCACAATATCATAAAGTTTAGATTAGCGATGAAAAAGGACAGGGAGCAATCTGGAGGAAGGCCAATCTCAGTGGGTTGAGAATGGATCTGGCCTGGGAAAATTGTAATCAAAGATTGGCAGGCAAAACTATAATCGAACAATGGGCTGCCTTTAGAGAGAAGATGGTTCAGGTACGGTCAAGGTACATTCTCATGCAGGGGCACGGTAGGGTAAACAAAGTCAGAGCTCTCTGGATGACAAAATAGACAGAAAGTAAGATGAAGCAGAAAAAGAGGATGTATAACAGATGCCAGGTTGGGAATACAATAAGACTCAGGCTGAATATAGAAAGTTCAGAGGGAAAGTGAAAATGGAGATAACAGGGGCACAGAGAGAGTCTGAGAAAAGATTTGGCAACTAACATAAAATGGAATCCAAAAATCTTCTATAGACTTATAAATAGTAAACGGGTAGTAAGAGGAGAGGAGGGGCTGATTAGGGACCAAAATGGAGACCTAGGTTTGGAAGCAGAGGGCACGGCTGAGGTACTAAATGAATACTTTGCATCTGTCTTTTCCAAGGAAGAAGATGCTGCCAAAGTTATAGTGAAAGAGGAGGTTGTTGAGATACTGGTTTGGATAAAAACTGATAAAGAAGAGGTACTAGAAAGGCTGGCTTTACTTAAAGTAGAAAAGTCACCAAGACCGGATGGGATGCATCCTAGGATGCTGAGAGAAGTTGAGGTGGAAATTGCGGAGGTACTGACCATAATCTTCCAATCCTCCTTAGATACGGAGGTGGTGCCAGAGAACAGGAGAATTGCGAATGTTACACCCTTGTTCAAAAAAGGGAGTAAGATTAAACCCAGCAACTAGAAGCTAGTCAGTTTAACCTCAATAGTGGGGAAGCTTTTAGAACTGATAATCCGGGATCCTGGATTAATTAAGGAAAGCCAGCACGGATTTGTTAAAGGCAAATCGTGTTTAACTAACTTGATTACGTTTTTTTTGATGAAGTAACAGAGAGGGTCGATGAGGGCAATGCGGTTGATGTGGTGTACATGGACTTCCAAAAGGCATTTAATAAAGTGCCACATAATAGGCTTGCCAGCAAAGTTGAAGCCCATGGAATAAAAGACATAGTGGCAGCATGGATATGAAATTGGCTAAGTGACAGCAAACAGAGAGTAGTGGTGAACGGTTGTTTATCAGATTGGAGGAAGGTACACAGTGGGGTTTTCCAGAGGTCGATAATAGGACCACTACTTTTCTTGATATATATTAATGTCTTATACTTGGGTGTACAGGGCACAATTTCAAAATTTGCAGATGACACAAAGCTTGGAAGTATAATCAACAGTGAGGAGGATTGTGAAGGACTTCAAGAGAACATAGAGAGGGTGGTGGAATGGGCGGACACATGGCAGATGAAATTTAATGCAGAAAAGTGTGAAGGGATACATTTTGGTAGGAAGAAGGAGAGGCAATATAAACTAAAAGGTACAATCTTAAAGGAGGTGTATGGACAGAGAGACCTGGGGTATATGTGCACAAATCATTGAAGGTGGCAGGGCAGGTTGAGAAAGTGATTAAAAATGCATACGGGATCCTAGGCTTCATAAATAGGCTTTAAAAGCACTGGTTCAGCTTCAATTGGAGCATTGTGTTCAATTCTGGGCATTTTAGGAAAGATGTGAAGGCCTTAGAGAGGGTAAAGAAAAGATTTACAATATGGTTCCAGGGATGAGGGACTTCATTACGTGGATAGACTGGAGAAGCTAGGATTGTTCTCCTTGGAGCAGAGAAGGTTGAGAGGAGATTTGTAGAGATGTTCAATATCATGAGGGGTCTAGAGAGAGTAGATAGAGAGAAACTGCTCCCATTGACTGAAGGGTCAAGAACCAAAGGACACAGATTTAAGGTGATTGGCAAAAGAACCAAAGGCTACATGAGGAAAAACCTTTTTGTGCAGCAAGTGGTTTGGATCTGGAATGCACTGCCTGAAAGACTGGTGGAGGCAGACTCAATCGTGGCTTTCAAAAAGGAATTAGATAAGTACCTGAAGGAAAAAAAATTGCAGGGCTATAGGGAAAGTGGAGGAGTGGGACTAGCTGAAGTGCTCGTATAGAGAGCCGGTTCGATGGGCCGAATGGCCACCTTCTGTCCTGTAACCATTCTATGATTCGAACTCCAAGTGGTCCTGGCCAGAGAGTAGACAGCAAAACTGATCTTCAGTTTTGCATGTGTTGTGTTAAATGTTTAAGATACCTTTTAAGTCTTATTTTTGTACTTTTACTGTTCAATTATAGATCAACCATATTTTTAATTTAATTTAATTTCATTTTGTATAGAGATGCTAGAATGTGAATGTGCCATTGTTAAACAGTATCTTCACTTTCAGTTGAAGTTTAGCCCTAACCCAAGAAATAAATTATATTCTGTGTGTGCGCGTGTGTGTGTCTGTGTGACTATGGTGCATTATCTCTCCTTGACCATTCTACAAACATATTTGACCACACCACACAGAGGCCTCTCCTCTGTTGTCCAGTTCAGTGAGATTACTTGGTCCCACTCTTGCCTATCTGATTGTAGCCAGTGCATCTCTACCAATGGTTTCTCTGCCTAGCCTGCATCACCACCAAGTCCCCATCCTTGCCTCCCTTCCGTTCCTCATCTACATACTGCTTCTTGGCAACAACAACTGCAGACACGGGGTCAGCTTCCAAACACATACTGGTGGTGACCTTCTATCATATGTCTCAATCCCTCCTCTGCCCCTGTATTGTCAGAATGCTTATTTGACATCCACTCTTGGAAGAGCAACAATTTCCACAGCAAAACATTGGGAAGACTGAAGACATTAGGCTAGAACCTCCACTTTTTTTGACTGCTTAACGCCCACTTAACGCTCATTTTACCGCTGAAATGACGTATAACGTCCATATATCGCCTATTTTGGCACAAAATGGAAACTAGTGGGCATTTTTCGGAAGCTTATCGCCGAATGTTACTTTCCCCATGTGGTTAACGCCGAGAAAAAATATTACCACTCGCCCACTTTTTTGGGGGCGGAATCAGCAGGATGGGCATATTCAATGCCCATCATATCACCCAGTGTTACTTTCCGCACGGAATTAACGCCGAGATTCAATATTAACGCCCGGCGATTGTTTTTTGTCGTAAAGAGCATATTTACCCAAACTAGTGGCCATGGAGATCGCCCATCATCAATTTCACCACCTCGCACACATTTCGCCCACAATATCGCTCGCTCAAAAAACTGCCTACCAGAACTAACCGGAACGAATCACAGCATTATGGACGCCATGTTGTAGATCACATGTCGCGTCCTTTAAAAGGCTGCTGTGCTTCAACCTCGGCGGAGTTCGGATGTACTCTGCAGGTCTTTGGAGTTGATGTGAACATCTCTAAAAACATCTTGACCACACTGTGACCAATTGCAACTGAAGAGGTGTGCTCGTCAGGACATTCCTTGTTTGTGTGCAATCAGTGGAAAACAGAGAGCTACTGCAATGGGGCCTGTCCTTTCTCACCCTCTCTTGGTCACCAAATACATGCAGCAGACTCAACATCGCCGAAGGAATGCGCTGCACTGCATTATATGTCCAATGTATGAAGTGACAGACAGATGAGAAGGACCAGACGTTACACCCCACCGCAAGTACAAGGAGAAGCATTCTTACCTCGACTTGCCCGACACCACCTGCCTTCAGACACTGCGCTTCCACAAAGAGGTTATCACTGAGGTATGCCAGCTGATAAGGGCAGACCTGCAGCCTGCCAGTACCATCAGAACTGCACTGTCCGTCGAGGTCAAAGTCACCATGGCACTGTCGTTCTATGCCTCGGGTTCTTTTCAGGTCACAGCTGGCGACATTTGCGGACTTTCTCAGCATGCCACACATTGGTGCATTAGACAGGTCACTGAAGCCCTGTACGCACGCAGGAGGGACTTGATCAGCTTCCCTATGACCAGGGAGGCACAGAGTGAGAGGGCTCTAGGTTTCTCCAGAATTGCAAATTTCCCCAAGGTGCAGGGAGCAATAGACTGTACGCACATCGCGATGTGGGCACCTTTTCAGGATGCTGAGGTTTTCAAGGACCACAAGGGATTCCACTTCCTGAATGTGCAACTCGTTGTCGACCACCAGCAAATTATACTGGCAGTGAATGCTCAATTTCCGGGCAGCATGCATGATGCTCACATCCTGCGTGAGAGCACTGTATCTGACTCGTTTAACAATGAACCACAAGGTCAATGTTGGATGCTTGGGGACAAAGGATATGGCCCCGCCACCTGGCTGATAACCCCCCTGCATGACACCCACACCGAGGCCGAGAGACGATACAACGAGAGCCACAGAGCAACTCGCAATATCGTGGAGAAAACAATTGGAGTGCTGAAGCAGCACTTTAGATGCCTGGACCATTCAGGAGGCGAGCTCCAATATCACTCTGAGTAGGTAGCTCAATTCATGGTGGTGTGCTCCATGCTACACAACTTGGCTATCAGGAGGGGACAAGAATTGCTTGATGAGTCTGACAGTCCACCTCACCAGAGAGTGGAAGAGGAGGACGAGGAGGCGGACGCTATCATCAGGCCAAACAATCAGGCTGACGCTGAAGCCATGCCGCCGCCCCCCTGTAGACCACATGAAAGGGCCCATTGTGGCACGATCACTGCAAGAGCCTTACGTCAGGAGCTCATCAATGATCGCTTTGCCTGAAAGAACGTTGGTGTTATTTACAAGGCTGAAACACTGCTAGGCGTGCAGGTCATACTTCAATGGTGGGCATCACCTTGGTGACAGTTAAAGTTTACGTTGATTGAAGTTAAGTGTGATTATACCCTTTGATGTTAAAGAATCACCAGCGTGTAATGGTGCAGCTATCTGAGCCAATGTGCTGCAAGGTTTTGTTAAATAAAAAACATTTAAACCGAACATTAGTCTGAAATCATCAGTATTTCTGTACAAACCAACCCTCCCTCCCCGCCCCCCCCCCCCCACCGCCCCACCGCCCCCGCTTCTTTGTGTTTAAATCCTTTCATGGCCTCACCTTCATGGCCTCGCCATTCCCTATCTCTATAACCTCTTACCGCACAACAACCCCTCCTTCAGAAAGTGCCCATTCCTCTGACACCAGTCCCTTGTGCATCCAACCCTTCCCTTTGTCCTACCATTAATGGCTATGCCTTTAGCTACCTGGACCACAAACTCTGGAATTTCCTGGCCATACTCTTCCAGCTCTCCATCTCCATTTTCTTCCTCAAGACCCTCCTTGAAAAACACTTCTTTGACCCAAGTATTTGGTCAACCCTCCGAAATATTTCCCTCTTTGGCTCGGGTCCATTTTTCTCCCTTGCGTCTATGTGAACAACTTTGGAAGGTTTTTTTGCATGCAAGGTGCTATATGAATGCAAGACATTGTTGTATGATGCTACTCTTTTTTAGACCATGGTCCGTCCAGCAATCGTCAGCTCCTGTCATGACGCGGGTGATGTGCACGTCTTTGCGGTCCCTCGCTCGGACGATGACATAGTCTAGCAGATGCCAGTGCTTGGAGTGAGGGTGTTGCCATGAAGCGTTATAGTTGTCCTTCTGACAGAACAGGGTATTGGTTATGATGAGGCCGTGTTTTAAGCATGTCGTCATGAGGAGGGTGCTTTCCCTACCTCCTCTGTGCCGATCACACCTTCCCAGAGGTCAGTATCCTTTCCGACTCTGGCATTGAAGTCGCCAAGGAGGATCAGTTTGTCACTCTTTGGGACTCGGGACAGGGATTGTTCGAGACTGGAGTAGAATTACTCTTTGGTCTCGTCTGTAGCTTCCAGTGTTGGCACGTATGCGCTGAAGATTGTAGCGCACTGGTTCTGGGCTATGGTGAGCCGAAGAGTCATGAAGCATTCGTTTATCCTGCAGGGGGAGTCTCTGATATGGCCCACTAGTTCGGTTTTTATGGCAAAGCCAACCCCATGGAGGCGATGTTCTGCTTCTGGTTTGCATTTCCAGAAGAAGGTGTAGCCACCACCTTGTTCTTTGAGCTAGCCTTCCCCTGCCCGCCGGGTCTTGCTTAGGGCGGCGACATCAATGTCGAAGCGCCCGAGTTCCCAGGCAATGATAGCAGTGCGGCGTTCCGGTCTGTTGCTGTTAGGGTTGTCCATGAGGGTCCTGACATTCCAGGTCCTGAACTTCATCTTAAAGTGTGGAAGATGACTGTGCGTGAATTCTTTTAACGTGGGGTGACTGTTGCACACCAGCTACCACACGGGCTTCACAGAGCAAGATATTGGTCCAGTGGCAAGGAGATCCAAGACAACTGGAGACCAGGCTCTGCTGTATGGGCCTAGTTCATACACACATGCTTACTCCTACTGTTCTCCTTCCTCCTTCCAACAGGGCTTCAATCCCTGGGTTTCGTAGGATACAATGGCGGTCTCACGGACTCATTATTGGCCCGTGTTGCACTGCTCCTGGGCCACGACCCTGCTGCTGTCCTCTGACCTCTCGCTGTCCTCCAACCTTCGGTTGTCCTCTGACCTCCACTATCCTCCGACTTCCAGCTGTCCTCCGACCTCTGGGCTCTCGCTGTCCTCCGATCTCCCTCTGTCCTCCGACCTCCCGCTGTTCTCCAACCTCTGGACTCTCGCTGGATGGACCACCGCCTAATTCGCTCTGTCCTCACCATCAACATTGCTCCAAAACAGCAACGGCAACAGAAACAATGCTGCAGGAAAATCAATGCCGGTGCACTCAAAGATCCTGCAAAGAAAGTCCTATTCAGTCAGCGCTTCGCTACCAACCTGATGACTCCCAGTGACCCAGAGACTCAGAGTGTCCACAGTGTCTGGTCAATACTCAAGATTTCCATAATCAGCACATGCAAAGAGATGCTCGGTCACTCGACCAGGAAACACCAAGATTGGTTCGAGGAGAACAACTAGGAGATCCAGGAGCTAATATGCCGCAAGCGCAAGGCAGTCCTGGACTTGAAGCAGCAACACAATTCAAGGGCAAGAAAGCAGCTCTACAGGCATCTGAAGGGCAAGATCCAACAGAAAACCCATGACCTAAAGAACAGATGGTGGAGAAAACTCAAGAAATCCAGCAGCTAGCTGACAGCCACAATGTGCGAGGATTCTTCAGCGCAATCAAAACAACCTACGGCACAAGCACCCAAGGCCCTACCCCACCACTGGCCAAGAACGGAGAGGTGCTCATCAAGGACAGAGAGGCAGTCAGTGCCTACTGGAAGGAGCATTTCGAGGATCTCCTCAACCGAGACTCTGTCTTCGATGTACGTGTCCTCGACTCCATCCCACAGCATGCCACCCACCATCATCTCAGCACAACCCCAGCCCGGCACGAGGTTGAAAAAGCCATCTGACGACCGAAAAGCAACAAGTCGCCAGGAGCAGATGGAATCCTTGCCGAAGCACTAAAATGTGGCGGAGAAGCACTACTGACGTGGATCCATGACCTTGTCTCTCTTATCTGGAAGGAAGAGATTATGCCAGGAGATCTCAGAGACGCTGTAATCATGACCATCTTCAAGAAAGGTGACAAGTCTGACTGCGATAACTACAGAGGAGTCTCCCTGCTGTCGACTACCGGGAAAGTCATCGCAAGAATCCTCCTAAATTGCCTTCTTCCTGTGGCTGAAGAACTCCTCCCAGACTCGCAATGCGGATTCCGCCCACTAAGGGGCACAATGGACATGATCTTCACCGCGCGGCAGATACAAGAGAAATGCAAGGAACAGCACCAACCCTTGTATATGGCCTTCTTTGACCTTACAAAAGTCTTCGACACTGTTGACCGTGAGGGATTATGGAGCATCCTCCTCAGATTCGGCTGCCCTGAAAAGTTTGTCACCATTCTCTGCCTGCTCCACGATGACATGCAAGCTGTGATCCTGACCAACGGATCCACCACAGACCCATTCCATGTTCGGACTGGGGTCAAGCAAGGATATGTCATCGTACTAACACTCTTCTCGATCTTCCTTGCTGCAATGCTCCATCTCACTCCCAGCAAGCTCCCTGCTGGAGTGGAGCTAAATTACAGGTCTCCTGCCTCCAGGCCAGATCCAAGGTCATCCCATCCTCTGTCATCGAACTACAGTACACAGATGACGCCTGCGTCTGCGCAGACTCGGAGGCCGAACTCCAAGCCATCGTCAACATCTTCACTGAGGCATATGAGAGCATGGGTCTTACACTAAATATCCCTAAGACAAAGGTCCTCTACCAACCTGCCCCCACCACACAGCACTGCCCTCCGGTTATCAAAATCCACGACGAGGCCTTGGACAACGTGGACAATTTTCCATACCTCGGGAGCCTACTTCAACAAGGGCAGACATCGACGGCAAGGCCTTCAGTGTGCCAGTGCAGCTTTTGGTCGCCTGAGGAAGAGAGTGTTTGAAGATCAGGACCTTAAACCGGCACCAAGCACATAGTCAACAGAGTAGTGGTGATAACCACCCTCCTATATGGCTCAGAGACATGGACTATGTACAGCAGGCACCTCAAAACACTGGAGAAGTACCACCAACACTGCCTCCGCAAGATCCTGCAAATCCATTGGCGGGATAGGCGCACCAACATCAGTGTTCTCGCTCAGGCCAATATCCCCAATATCGAAGCACTGACCATGCTCAATCAGCTCCGCTGCATGGGCCACATCATCCACATGCCTGACACGAGACTCCTAAAACAAGCGCTCTACTTGGAGCTCCGACACGGCAAGCAGGCCCCAGGTGGGCAGAGGAAACGCTTCAAGGACACCCTCAAAGCCTCCTTGAAAAAATGTAACATCCCCACCGACACCTGGGAATTCCTGACCCAAGACTGCCCAATGTGGAGGAAAAGCATCTGGGAAGGCGCTGAACACTTCGAGTTTCTTCGCTGAAGCCAAGCGTCGACTCCACCCACCTGTTCCTTCAACCACCGTTTGCCCCACCTGTGACAGAGACTGTAGATCCCACATTGGACTCTCCAGCCACCTGAGAACTCATTTCTAGTGTAGAAGTAAGTCATCCTCGACTCTGAGGGACTGCCTATGATGATGACTCTTTTTTTTTAAGAAATCCTCCTTTGGTTTATGATAGAAACGTGTGTAGATATAATGGGTTGCTTGATGCCCGATTAGAATGCAGAATGTACTTTGAGAGAGCTTGTAGCATGTTAACTATTACTTGCTGTCACTTCTAAGGGCACTTAGTAACATTGTAGACATACACTGATGTGCTCCTTTGCTTGGCAAGGGGTTGGGTTGATTCAGTGTAAATAAATCCATGGGACTGTAAGCGTTTGTACCACCTCTTCCTCCTCTATGCAGTGTTAGTGCATGAGTAAATCAGTGTAATTATGCTTCTCTGAGCACTTGTCCAGTGAAATGATGGTATTTAAGGTCAACATGAAGTTGAGCACAAGATCCTGAGCATTGAAATGTGGCATGATAGATTGTAACTGAGCAGGTTACCCTTACATTTTGCCTCTTAATTGAGTTCAGTTGGCTCATGAGAAGTCCAGCAACAACCAGTCCCATTGATATTGAAAGGAAAACTTACAACCCTGAGAATTATGTCGATTGAATTCCATTATAAAATCACATCAATATTACCAGCAATATCTACACCATGATCTTTACATTCCATGTACATTATTCTGGGTTATATTGGTGATTCTATCTTGGATCAATGATCACAGGAAACTTGCTGAATAAAAGAAGCAAATATTTCAGTTAATCTAACAATAGAGGGCCGAGCAACATTTTTAAAAGTGAAAGCAGTTGCAATTTTGACACTACTGTTAATGTTCTTTGAGGGAGGAGGTTGTGAATTACTCAGTCCTTCCCATGGCCTTGTCAGCATTCTATATAATACTATTTCCAAAAAAGATGCCTTTTAGCTCTCATCCTTGTATTCAAAATCCCTCCTCAGCCTCGCCCCCTCTCTATCTCTGTAATCTCCTTCAGCCAGCTAGGCCCTAAACTCTGGAATTTCCTCCCTAAACCTCTCCTCCTTTAAGATGCTCCTTAAAACTTACCTCTTTGACCAAGCTTTTGGTCACCTGCCCTGATATCTCCTTCTGTGGCTTGGTGTCAAATTTTGTCTGATTACTGTGAAGCGTCTTGGGACCAATGTTCCCTCTAATTTTTTTGGGGGGGTGCATGGCCCCTTTAATGGGCTGCGCGGTCCATTCAAAGTTTTGCACTTGCGCTAAATTTCACATTTGAAAAGCCGGTCCTGGGCTATGCTGGACCGGCAGACAGTCGTGCAGCCACGCAGCTTAGAGGGAACGTTGTTTGGGACGTTATACTATGTTAAAGACACTATATAAATGCAATATGTTGTTATAATGAAGGTTTGCTGTTTTGCAAATCTGGGCATGGAGTTTCTGCTAGGTTGTGCTGGATTTTTCATTGTAATTCACCCGAAATCAGTCAAACCAGCGGAAAAGATCGCGGAATTTTAAGCGCAAATTACATTTAGCGCAACTCGAGTTTCTGCGAACTTTTGCACTAGTTTAAAAAACATCACGCGAGAAGTCAACTCCACCCACAAAGCTGGCCGGGCCTCAAGGATGAATTAATCACCATTGTAAATTTTCACTAATTGCGCTGTTTGCAGGCCTTCGAGGAGGCTCTAAAAGTTAAACACTTTTTAGGTGCAAGGGCATAAATAGGTACGTTTTAAAAGGTTTTGAATGTAATTTTTTAAAATTTACTAAGAAACCGGCTACTGTACACCAATATAACTAGTAAATGGTTCTGTATAGTTTAAAACATTTTTTTCAGTTATTTAAAATCTGGTTACTCACAGGTGGTGGACTAGACATTGACTAAAATGTCTATTTTTGTGATAAACCTATTTCCAGCTGTATTGATCAAACTGCATCAAGTTAGCAATCTTAAATATATCAGGGAATATTTTTTGAAGCGGAGATTTAGGTTCTAAAATGCTGCTCACTTAAGCTGGTTCATAAAGATTTTGCGTTAGGCAATATATAAATCAGTTTGAGCGATACCCTGAGAAAAGAAAACCTAGTACAATTTTGGGTGCAATTTGCGCCCAGATCGCCGATTGTACCCAAAGTGGAAACGCTACCCCCTAATTGATATACTATTGTTTAAAATGTAGCTGAGGGAAAGTTGAATGTAAGCATGTAACTTTTTAGTTGATTTTTAAAAATGCTTTGAAAAGGAAATTGTAATTAATTCCCCAATTGTATAAATGATGGAAACATTTAGATGACTTTCAAACGGAGCAAAAGGAGATTGACTAAAAAACATTTTTTTTTAAAAGAGGGAGGCACACTTTAGCTTAGAGACCTTTTTTAAATCACAATCTGGTTTCATATTCCCACACATGCCTGTATCTTGAACATAGACAAGACTTAACCTTAAATTGCATTCACGAAGGATCCATCTCTTCAGCTGAGCCTCTTTAATGCATGTTTTATTTTCTGGCTTCTAATCACATGGCTTTTGTGCGGTGTGTGGGAGTTCTCTTAATATGCGAGAGAACGAAGGCAATTTTACATTCCAATATTCCAGGTATTAAATGCGAGTAACATTCGCAATATAATGAAGTATTTTTTTCAAGTACATTTAAAAAGATGTTAATTTAATTAATGAACCCTTTCAGAAGAATGTTGGCTCTGTATAACAGTACAGTCACATCTGTTAATTTCGAGTCGGCGTGTTGTCCCACTACACTGTGTAGTGGAGTGATAGAATGCAGGGAGAGCCTTGAAGATACTGAGCAGATATGAGGCACATATTTAGGGAGGGATTATAGTGATTCACCTTCAAATACTTGGCTGGAGAGCAGAATTTTCATCAAGTTGGAAGAAGATCACTTCCTTAACACTTTCAGCTGGGTAACAATTTGTGGCGATGATATTAGGGACAGATGGCAATTGCAGCCTCAGAACTTGTTCAGAATATGATCAAAAGGGAATCGCAGCAATAAAAGGATAAACGATGCAAATTCATTTTTTGTTTAAATTTATGCTTCCCTTGTGATACTTTCAATAAATATATTTCCAAAATGCAATGACCTTGAAATTATGCTGTATAAAAATGGTCCGTGAATTCTGAACACATTCATATGAAATTCATTTGTCCATTAATTTAGTGAAGCCATTGAACTGTTTAATGCCACTGATAAAATAATGGACAAAGGAATTTCATGTGACTGCCCACTACTTTATCCCAGTGGAATCCCAAGGCCTCCGTTTAAAATCTCTTTCTTTCTGAATTTCCAGTTTTAATTGACAGTGAAAGTCTAGACTGGTATTGAACATTTTTGAGGACATTTTTCTCAAACAATCTATTGTTGAAAGCAGCTGATAAGAAAAATCGGAGTTCGGAATGGCATCAGTAGCCATGACCACAGTATATGCGAGTATCTGTTTATAGATGGAGCACATTTTCTAGATACTGTAACTGACCACTCTATACTGCTTTACTTCTCATGTAAATAATCCAGAAAAGCCTCAAATTGATTATAATTATTAAATCTTTTAGTGACTGCATGTTACCACCAAAAGCGATTGTGATTACAATGAATAACTTCAAATCTTTACAAAGATATACAGTTCCTTTTGATTTGTGCAGAGAAGCTGTCATTAAATGTCCCATTTTGGATTGTTCACTGTTAATTTTGCCCTTAGTTACTAGGAAAGCCACAGTTGTTTTGATTGGCGAGTGTGTTTTCCTTCTTGAAGGCTGTTACAAAATTCAGGTCAGTTTAGCCATGATCTAATTGAATGATGGAACAAACTCGAGGGGCTGAATGGTCTACTGCTGCTCTGACATTCCTAAATAGTTTGGCCTTTTAGCCATGCTTTAACAAGTATCTAATTTCCAAAGAGTCCATTAAAATGCACTGAGCAATGGCTTGATTACTTTAAAATTCTCATCCTTGTTTTCAAATCCCTCCATGGTCTCACCCCTTCCCTATTGTTGTAACATCCTTCAACTCAACAACCCTCCGGGATCTCTGTGTTCCTTCAATTCTGGCCTCTTGCGCATTCCCGAATTTAACCGCTCAACCATTGGTGACCGTGCTTTCAGCTAACGAGGCCCTAAGCTCTGGAATTCCCTCCATAAACCTCTCTACCTCTCTTTCCTCCTTTTAAGACGCTCCTTAAAACCTACCTCTGCAACCAAGCTTTTGGTCACCTGCCCTAATATCACCTTATATGGCTCAGAGTCAAATTTAGTGTGATAACACTCTTGTGAAGTGTTTTGCTACATTAACGGCGCTATATAAATGCAAGTTGTTGTTATTGCAAGTATTGAAAACTCATCACCCCTAATTTGGGTTTCGCCCCCTGAAGCTGCACCAGGCCGTAACAGTGACAGCTTCAGGGGATGCGTACCCGGCGGACGGCCACCACAGGGGCAAAATTTAAAGGGGAGGTGGCCGGCTGCTGTGAAAAAGATGTGCTGCTCCGGTCGCGGTTTGTTGGCGGGGTCGGTGCCGTGATGGCTCAATCCTGCACTCTGCTTGAGTGCCGGGCTGATCGTGCGGCACCCCGGCTCCCTGGTGGTTCAGGTAGGTGGGTTCCTCTTATGCAGAGTATGCAGTGTGGGCCCTCCCCTTTAATTGAGGGAAGAGCCCCTCGTACGCTGCAGCGCTACGCAGCCCAGTGCGGAGCACTGCTGAGGCGTGTGCCCTGTTATCGTCCCAGGAAGGAAATGAAGCATAGCGCTCCACTTCCTCCCGGCAATGGTAACCCGAATTTAGCGTGTGGGGGCGGGACCTCTGGGCCTGGCGCAAAATGTCCCGTCTCCCAGATGTTAACGCTCCCAAACGGAGTGATAATGAATTTCTAGCCCTCAGACTCCTTACCTTGCCTTAGAGGGAGTACAACAAAGGTTCCTGGGATGAGGGGATTATCCTATGAGGAGAGATTGAGTAGACTAGGCCTATATTCCCTAGAGTTTAGAAGAATGAGAGGTAATCTCATTGAAACGCATAAAACTCATAAGGGGCTTGACAGGGTAGATACTGTGAGGATGTTTCCCCTGTGGGGAGTCTAGAACCAGGGATCACAGTCTCAGAATAAAGGGTGGGCCATTTCTTCACTGAAAGGATTGTGAATCTTTGGAATTCTCTACCCTAGAGGGGCTGTGGATGTTCAGTTGTTGAGTATATTCAAGACAGAGATCGATAGATTTTTGGATTCTAAGGGTACCAAGGGATATGGGGATCAGGCAGGAAGGTGGAATTGAGGTAGAAGATCAGCCATGATCTTACTGAATGGCGGAGCAGGCTCGAAGGCCCGAATGGCTTACTCCTGCTCCCATTTCTTAGGTTCTTATGTTTAATGTGTGAACCTAGGACTGTTGCTGCTAATTGACATTTTTCTTCAATGCTAAGTCCCCCTGCTGATCTTGAAGGGCACAAGGTTTCTTCTTTGTGTTTCTCTCTTCCTTGATGCTGGAAATCTGAAATAGAAACAGAAAATGCTCGGCAGGTCGGGCAGCATCTGTGGAGAGAGAGGCAGAGTTGACGTTTCATCCAGTTCTGATGAAAGGTCATCGACCTGAGGCGTTGGCTCTGTTTCTCTCTCCACGGATGCTGCCCGACCTCCCGAGCATTTGCAGCATATTCTGTTTCTATTTCAGCTTTTCACACTGTTTGCTTCCGCGAGTAATCAGAGCTCGTTCTATGCACACCCTCACTCACTCACGCAATGGTTTTACACAACACTATTGCGAAACACCTGTTTGATAGTGAAGGCTGTTAACCCTTGCCACCTTTTGCCGACGGTTAATGGAGCCTTGCTTTGCTATTCAGACGTTGCAGCTCAGGGCAGTGTTGTCTTAGTTAAGTTACAGCTCTGCCGCACAGAGAGGCTCCTCTTACACGCTTGTGTTCGACTGGGGAGCTTTTCCAAAGCTACTTCACCGTCCGAACTCAAGGGGGCACACTAAGGGACACGAGAATCGCAAGACCCAAATAGTCCGAGGTCGATCTCGTTCACTTTCTACCATACTAGTAGTTGTATGATCCAATGATAATGGAGTTGTTGACTCATCATAGCAATCAATCTATCGATCAGTTACATCGAATGTACAACATAGAAACAGGCCAGTTGGCCCAACTGGTCTATGCCAGTGTTTATGTTCCACACGAGCCTCCTCCCACCCACTTCATCTCACCTAATCACCATCTCCTTCTATTCCTTTCTCCCTCATGTGTTTATCCAGCTTCCCCATTAAATGCACTTTTGCTATTCGCCTCACGCACTCCTTGTGGTAGCAAGTTCCACATTCTCACTACTCTCTGGGTAAAGAAGTTTCTCCTGAATTCCTGAAATTGGATTAATTAGTGACTACCTTATATTTATGGCGCCTAGTTTTGGTTCCCTTCCCCTCCCCCCAATTTTAAGGTTTTCCCCCCTTGTTCTGGACTCCCCACCAATGTAAATAGTGCCTCTCTATCTACCTCAACCAACATAACAAAAAAAAAATATTATCTAGTCACATTACAACATCGTGGGCCGCACCGACCTGTGTGAGAACACCACCGCAGGTTGGGGCTATAAATACAGCTGGAGCGCCGGGCCCTGGAACATCGTGGCAAAGGTGCGGCGAGTGAAGGTACGGGGCCCAGAGAGCCGGGGCCCAGGGGCAGCACAGCCCAGCCCACACTACGATATGTACGCGCACTAGGTCCGTGCAGCAGAGCAGGTCTCCAGTCATCCTGGTTAATCCTTGCCACTGGATAAAAGCCGAGCTCTGTCAAGCCCGTGTGGTGGCTGATGTGCAACGGTCACCACACGTTAAAAAAATTCACGCACAGGCATCTTCCACCCCCTCAACTGGAGTTCAGGACTGGAATATTGGGTCCTTCATTGAAACATCTGTGAACTCTCGTGGAAGCAAGTCATCCTCGTTCGAGGGACCACCTATGATGATGATGATGACTGTTTGTGGGAGCTTGCTGTGTACAAATTGGCTGCCGTGTTTCCCACATTACAACAGTGACCACACCCCAAAAGTACTTCATTGGCTGTAAAACGCTTTGAGATGTCTGGTGGTCGCGAAAGGCGCTATAGAAATGCAAGTCTTTCTTTTTTTTCTTGTGTCACTAACTATTTTTTTCTGTCACCCCCTCTGTCTCTTTGTTTTATGTGTGTGTGTGTCTCTCTCTCTCTTCTTATCTCTTTGATTCCTTTTTTTCTACTCCCACTCATTCTTTTCCTCTTCCTATCAGGACAAATAGACGGCGTTACCATTTAAATAAATCTGATATGATTTCTGCTGTGATCCAGTTAGAGTTGTTGCTATAGCAACAGTTGTGACCATTGCTACAAAGGTTCTTCTGGTAAATATGCGGATGTATCAACAGATGTTACTTTGACTCACCTAATTCCTGGATATTTACCCCACACTCTCATTAAAGTGAAGTTCAACTTTAATGAGTGGGTAGTGCGAAATGGAAGATTGCAAAGAAAATCAGGCAGGGAGTAAAACGGGAGACGATTCGCTGTCGCCTGCTTTGTGCTGCTGCCCCAGACAAATTTCAACCCGTTTAGTACCATCTGAGCCTCCCTATTTTTATTGACTTTCTCATTCAATTACTTTTCTGTGGTGACAAAAATATTCTGAGGCATGAGCTAAAGTCCATTTCTTGCTCATGTTGCCAAGTGAGATAGATTCTCGCTTCAACCACCTCACGGTGACGCAGGCTGCACTCTGGAAACTAACAAATTGTGTTTATTCTAATTGTGCTTTCCATTGGGCCATTTTCTATCCAAATATTTCAAATGATCACAGTAACTAATCACAATGGGAGAGAAATTCCCCAGCGCCCTGATTGGGGGCGGTAACTGACTCCTACGCCCGGCACGGAACTCCCGCCCTGGCCGCGAAATTACGGTTCCCATCCCTCGGAGGAAGTGGAGCGTTAATCTTTCGTGCTTCACTTTCTCGTGGGGCGGTATCTCGGACCACTAGTGGGGCGCGTTGGTCAGCGCTACGCGAGTGCTCCGCGAAGCGTTGACGCAGCTCAATGCCCCTCCACTTTGGTTAAAGGGGAGGATCGCTGCGCACTTTGCACAGTCTCTGATGGCCCCCACTGGGGGGGGTGGTGGTGCTGAGGCCGCAGCCTGGAACCCAAAACAGAGTGCCGGGCTGCAAGGTGGCGGCCTGAACCATGCATGGAAGGCAGAAGTCGGCCAAACAGGGACGGGATGTTCCCGACCTCGCCCTTTAACTTCTGCCCCGAGAGCGGAAGTCGGCCCGGTTCGCGACCCGCGAGGCTGGCGCTGACACCGCTCGTGGCAGCCTCGCGGGTATCCGTCACGGGGTTGGTGTGCGGCGCTAAGGGGTCACCATGCACAGCGATGACATCATTGTCGGTTGTGCGGCGGCCTGGGTCACTACCGTCGCTGCCGTGGTAGCGCCTCTGCTAACTCACGTGCAATTTTGCGGGAGCCGGTAGTGCCCCACCCCCTCCCCCACCCCGGGCAAAAACTGCTTCGTGCCCCATTGGCACTCCCCAGAAGCTCTAACAGCTGTTGCTAAACAGGGCAAGTTCGACCCCAATGTCTCTCTCTCTTCCTTTCATCAAACTCCCTCTCAGCTTTCTATTGTGTCCAGGATACCACACGCCAGATGTAACATTCTGCTGTGATGTTATAATAGAAGAGGGACACTGGAGGGTGATTGTGAACTCTTGACACTGGGATGGAGAGTTTTATAAATGCAACAGTATTCTGTTAAAATATGCATAAAAATGAAGACTTATTGAAACGACCTGCAGGAGAAATATGATCATTGTTTGCCTCATGACACATCAGTTGCTAAATAGTAACATGATTTAAAAAATAATAATAATGTAAGGCGAGCAATTTCACT
This sequence comes from Pristiophorus japonicus, assembly GCF_044704955.1. Lineage (NCBI taxonomy): Eukaryota > Metazoa > Chordata > Chondrichthyes > Pristiophoridae > Pristiophorus > Pristiophorus japonicus. The sequence goes on from NC_091991.1 coordinate 149,622,659, forward strand.
GTATCATACAAATACTCCAAATCCCTTTGCTGCTTTATCAGAGGCATTAATCTTTCTTACGATAATCTGGTTATCGTATTTGTTAAGGGGAAAAAAGAGAATGCATTTATATATTGCCTTGTTATATTGCTCAAACATCTTAAAGTGCTTCACGTACAGTGGGTTGCTATGACGTGCTTTTACTGTTCTTGCTTGAGTGAACACGGCAGCCATTTTGTGCACAGCAAAGTTCCACAAATAGCAACCAGATAAATGATCAGTTAATCTGTGTTTGGTGGTGGTGGTTGAGGGAGGAATATTGGCCAAGACACAGGGGGGAATGGAACTCCCTGCTCTTATGAAGAGTGCAGTGGGATCTTTAACATCCAACCAGTATGATTGGCAAGGCCTCAGATTAATATCTCCTGAAAAGAATGGCACTTAATGCAGCACTCAACCCTGTTGTGTATGCAATAACTGTTAGACTGAGTACTGTTTAACTCCAAGAGGTATAACCTTGGCTCTGCTTTATTAAGGCCCAAAGTAACTAATGTACAAATTGGCTGGCCTTTTATACTTGGGCTGCACACATGTGCGTGCAACAGTGACGCCATCTAGTGGCTAGTGATCCCGAAAGTATATACATGACAATACCCCCCTCTGAGATATTAACACAGTCTTTTACAAATTGAGATGTTCCGGTGTTTTACACTCCCGGGTTGACCATCTCAGTTCAACTCCAGTCTTGGGGGAGTGTTCAGATTCTGTTGTGACTGGTGTCTGGGTGGCTGATCTGGTGGGAGTGGCAATGGCCATGTCAGGGATTGAAAGTCCATTTTCATTGAACATGTCAGTGATTGAAAGTCCCGATTCACTGATGACCACTGAGTCCTCTGATGACTGGGGGTAGGTTGGTTGGTCGTCGATTGTCTGTTCCTCCGAGTTTCTGTTCCGGTTCGTCTGTGTGCCACAGCTTTGTCTGATCCATATGTTTCCTGCCTGTTTGCCCATTTTTGAGCTTGACAATAAATACTCTATTGCCCTCCTTGGACATGACAGCACCAGCGATCCACTTGGGACCCTGACCATAATTCAAAGCATATACAGGATCATTTACAGAAATATCGCGTGACACAGCTGCGTGATCTTGATACCCTTGCTGACTTTGTCTTCTATAAGAACATAAGAACATAAGAATTAGGAACAGGAGTAGGCCATCTAGCCCCTCGAGCCTGCTCCGTCACTCAACAAGATCATGGCTGATCTGGCCGTGGACTCAGCTCCACTTACCGGCCCGTTCCCCATAACCCTTAATTCCCTTATTGGTTAAAAATCTATCTATCTGTGATTTGAATACATTCAATGAGCTAGCCTCAACTGCTTCCTTGGGCAGAGAATTCACAAGCCTCTGGGAGAAGAAATTCCTTCTCAAATTCCTTCTTAAATTGCTCCCCCGTATTTTGAGGCTGTGCCCCCTAGTTCTAGTCTCCCCGACCAGTGGAAACAGCCTCTCTGCCTCTATCTTGTCTATCCCCTTTCATTATTTTAAATGTTTCTATAAGATCACCCCTCATCCTTCTGAACTCCAACGAGTAAAGACCCAGTCTACTCAATCTATCATCATAAGGTAACCCCCTCATCTCCGGAATCAGCCTAGTGAATTGTCTCTGTACCCCCTCCAAAGCTAGTATATCCTTCCTTAAGTAAGGTGACCAAAACTGCATGCAGTACTCCAGGTGCGGCCTCACCAATACCCTGTACAGTTGCAGCAGGACCTCCCTGCTTTTGTACTCCATCCCTCTCACAATGAAGGCCAACATTCCATTCGCCTTCCTGATTACCTGCTGCACCTGCAAACTAACTTTTTGGGATTCATGCACAAGGACCCCCAGGTCCCTCTGCACCGCAGCATGTTGTAATTTCTCCCCATTCAAATAATATTCCCTTTTATTGTTTTTTTTTCCAAGGTAGATGACCTCACATTTTCCGACATTGTATTCCATCTGCCAAACCTTAGCCCATTCGCTTAACCTACCTAAATCTCTTTGCAGCCTCTCTGTGTCCTCTACACAACTTGCTTTCCCACTAATCTTTGTGTCATCTGCAAATTTTGTTACACTACACTCTGTCCCCTCTTCCAGGTCATCTATGTATATTCAACATGATTATTCAAATCATGGTATACAAGAGCTAGCTTGGTCTTAAGACCTCTCTTCATCATTAGTTCAGCAGGCGAGACTCTGGTAAGCGTGTGTGGTCTTGTCCTGTAACTAAGCATTATGCATGACAAGTGGGTCTGCAGTGACCCTTGGGTTACTCGCTTCATACTCTGCTTTATGATTTAGACAGTACGTTCTGCTTGCCCAATGGATGCAGGTTTGAACAGTGCTGACCTTACATGTTTGATACCATTGAGTTTCATGAACTCTTGAAACTCCTGACTGGTGAAGCACGATCCGTTGTTGGTAACAACGATGCCAGGCAGATCATATGTCACGAACATGACACTTAGATTCTCAATGGTAGCTGTGGATGTGCTGGATGACATGATTATACACTCTATCCACTTCGAATATGCATCCACCACAACTAAAAACATCTTCCGCAGGAAGGGACTTGCAAAATCTATGTGGATCCTGTACCATGGTTTCGACAGCCACGGCCACAGACTCAGCGGCGATTCTGCTGGTGCTTTGCTGAGCTGTATGCAAATGTTGCACTGATGCACACATGATTCCAGCTCAGAGTCAATTCCCGGCCACCATACATGAGACCTGGCGATGGCTTTCATCATTACAATGCCAGGATGTGTGCTAATTTCTCTCTCCCTTTCTTGGGCATAACAACACGCTTGCCCCACAGTATACAATCCGACTGAATAGACAGTTTGTCTTTGCGACAAATGTAAGGCTTGGTCTCCTCGTACATTTGCTTGGGTATGGCAGACCAATCACCTTTGAGGATGCAACTTTTCACCACCGATAAAATCGGGTCCTGGCTGGTCCAGGTCTCAACTTGTTGAGCCGTGACAGGGGTTCTTTCACTCTCAAAGCATCCATAACTAACAATTGGTCCGCCGGTTGTGGCGTTTCCACCTCCGGTGTGGGCCACGATAGACGGCTCAAAGCATCGGCACAATTCTCGGTGTCAGGTCTATGGCAAATGACATAATCATAAACGGATAATGTCAGTGCCCATCTCTGGATGCGGGCTGAAGTATTGGTATTGATACCTTTGTTTTCAGAGAACAGTGAAATGAGTGGCTTGTGATCTGTCTCCAGTTCAAACCGAAGACCAAACAGGTACTGATGCATCTTTTAACCCTATACACACAGGCTAGTGCTTCTTTCTCTACCATGCTGTAGGCTCTTTCCGCTTTCGACAAACTTTTTGAAGCATACGCGACTGGTTGAAGTTTACATGACTCATTAGTTTGTTGGAGTACGCAACCAATTCTATATGACGAAGCATCACAGGCCAAACTAAATGTTTACATGGGTCATAATGTACCAGCAGCTTGTTAGAGCAAAGCAGATTAGTGGCTTTCTCAAAAGTTCTGTCTTGAGATGCACCGCACACCCAGTTGTTGCCTTTTCTTAGCAGCATGCACAGTCGTTCTAATAAGGTGCTCAATTTAGGTAGGAAGTTACCGAAGTAGTTGAGTAGACCCAGGAACGAATGCAGCTCCATCACATTCTGTGGCTTGGGTGCATTCTTGATGGCCTTGGTTTTCATGTCCGTGGGCCTGATGTCGTCAGCAGCAATTTTCCTCCCCAGGAATTCGACCTCCGGTGCCATGAAGACGCACTTCGAGCGTTTCAGTCTGAGTCCCACTTTGTCCAGACGATGTAGAACCTCTTCCAGGTTGTTCAGATGTTTCTTGGAGTCACAACCTGTGATCAGGATGTCATCTTGGAATATGACAGTTCTGGGAACGGACTTCAGTAGACTCTCCATGTTCCTCTGAAATATTGCTGCAGCTGAGCAAATTCCAAAAGGGCACTTGTGATAAATAAACAGCCCTTTATGCGTGGTAATGCACGTAAGTCTCTTCGATGTATTGACCAGTTCCTGTGTTATGTAGGCTGACGTCATGTCCAGTTTGGTGAATGACTTCCTTCCGGCTGGCATTGCAAACAAGTCATCAGCCTTCGGTGATGGGTACTGATCCTGTTTCGAAACTCTGTTGATTGTAGCCTTGTAGTCTCCATAGATTCTGACTGTGCCATCACTTTTCAGCACAGGAAGAATAGGGCTGGCCCATTCATTAAATTCAACCGGTGATATGGTCCCTTCATGCTGGAGTCTGTCCAGTTCGATTTTAACCTTCTCCCTCATCATATACGGAACTACCCGAGCTTTATGATGGATGGGTCTTGCATCTGAGTCCACGTGGATCTGCACCTTGGCTCCCGTAAAGTTGCCGATATCTGGTTCGAACAGCGAGGGGAACTTGCTCAGTACTTGGGCACATGTATTTTTCTCCGATGTCAACGCCTTGATGTCGTTCCAGTTGCATTTGATTTTTTTCATGTCAGTTCCTGAAGAACAGCGTTGAGCCATTGCCTGGGACAATCCATAGCGGTAACTGATGAATCGCACTGTCATACGACACTTTAATTGTGGCACTGCCAATCACCGTTATGAGTTCTTTGGTGTACGTGCTCAACTTGGCATTGACTGGACTCAGCCTGGGCCTCACAGCCTTAGTATCCCACAGCTTGTCGACTGTCCCCTGGCTCATTATTGATTGACTCACCCCGTGTCCATTTCCATCAATACCGGCATCCCATTAAATTTCACGTTGATCATTATCGGTTTGCTCTTAGTTAGGAATGAGTACAGTCCATACACTTCCTCCTTTGGTATCTCGGATTGCGTTTCCGGATCCACGCTAGTCTGACCATCATCCTTCATGTGGTGTGTCGCAGCACGCTTGCTCATCTGCGGACACTTGCGCTGGAGATGCCCCACTCTCAGACAGCCTTTGCAACTATATTGCTTAAATCGGCACTGCTAGCGCCGATGATTTCCCCCACAACGTCAACATGGAGAAATCGGATGCATTCCCACTGGCGGACTTTGGGCAGCCACAGGTTTCGCGTACGCAATCGAGTAGGCCCTGCCATGTGCTGCTCTACCGAATGCTGAATGAATCATATTTACAGTACTTGCCGAGTTTCTATTTTTCGCTGATATCCGCTTTAGACTTCTATCTGTTGTCATGCATGATTGAGCGATCATGATGGCCCTGTTCAAGTCTAACGTCTCCACCGCCAGTAGTTTACACTGGATCACCTCATGGTTGACGCCGATTACAAAGAAGTCCCATAGCATGTCTGCCAACACAGCCTCGAACTTACACGGTCCCGCTAGACATCTCAGGTCAGCAGCGAATTCCGCCGCAATCTGGCCCTCGGAGCGAACGTGCGTGTAATATCTGTATCTCGAGATGATGATGCCGTCGTCTGGCTTAAGGTGATCCTGTACCAGTGTACACAATTCTTCATACGTCTTCTCTGTTGAACTCATAGGCAGGAGTAGATTCTTTATCAGACCATAAATTTTTAGACCGCAAACCATGAGGAACACCGCCCGGCGATCTGTGTCGCCGACCTCCTCCATTTAGTTGACGATGAAGAACTGGCTCAAATGGCTCACAAAGTCTGCCCAATCTTCTCCTTCCACAAATCGCTCCAACAATCCAATTGTGCACATTTTTGCATGCAAAGGTTCTTGTTGCCTTGTCGCCAAATGTTGTGTATGCAATAACTATTAGACTGAGTACTGTTTAACTCCAAGAGGTATAACCTTGGCTCTGCTTTATTAAGGCCCAAAGTGACTAATGTACAAAATGGCTGGACTTTTATACTTGGGCTGCACACCAGTGTGTGCAGCCCAATGGTCTCCAACAGTGACGCCATCTGGTGGCTAGTGATCCCGAAAGTATATACATGACAAACTCATCAATATATTCTATAGTATTACATTTCATCATCATCATCACAGGCAGTCCCTCGGAATCGAGGAAGACTTGCTTCCACTCTTAGCATGTGTTCTTAGGTGGCTATACAGCTCAATATGAGAAGCACAGTCTCTGTCACAGGTGAGACAGATAGTGGTTGAAGAAAAGGGTGGGCGGGGAGTCTGGTTTGACGCACGCTCCTTCCGCTGCCTGCACTTGATTTCTGCATTCTGCGGTCTTTGGCCAGGGACTCCCAGGTGTCAGTGGGGATGTCGCACTTTATCAGGGAGGCTTTGACGGTGTCCTTGTAATGTTTCCGCTGCCCACCTTTTGGCTCGTTTGCCATGGATGAGTTCCGAATAGAGCCCTTGCTTTGGGAGTCTCATGTCTGGCATGCGAACTATGTGGCCTGCCCAGCGGAGATGATCAAGTGTGGTCAGTGCTTCAAATGCAGGGGAGTAGTTGTCCTGCCGAGGACACTAACGTTGGTGAGTCTGTCCTCCCAGGGGATTTGTAGGATCTTGCGGAGACATCGTTGGTGGTATTTCTCCAGCGATTTGAGGTGTCTACTGTACATGGTCCATGTCTCTGAGCCCTACAGGAGGACGGGTATTACTACGACCCTATAGACCATGAGCTTGGTGACAGTTTTGAGGGCCTGGTCTTCAAACACTCTTTTCCTCAGGTGGCCGAAGGCTGCACTGGCGCACTGGAGGCGGTGTTGACATTTACAGCACAGAAACAAGCCATTCGGCCCAACAGGTCTATACTAGTGTTTGTGCTTCACGTATGAGAACACTGTACTGAAATGCTAGCCTGGATTATGCGTTGAAGTCCGATAGAAAACAAAGCAATTTTGATACATGGCATGTTTAATGTTTTTATGATAATATTGCAATATCCAGGCGATAGATATAGGAGTGTCGGTTTTCTGTCAACATTCAAAAATGATCCTATAAGTAATACAAACATGTTAAATATTCTTAGAATAATATTGCACAGCAAGGTCAATTATAACAGCTGACCATCATTATTACAGTTACTGTAATGTTGTGCATGATAACACTGGGTCAATCACACTTTCCCTAAGCTAAAATGGCCAGATCGCCAATCTGTGCACCTGAAGCATTTTAATGGGGATATTTGTAAAATCTGACTTGTTAATCGGAATGCCAGGCCAGACCTGTTGGGAAGGGATTAAATCATACGGAAGTGCTGGTAATTTATAGAAAGCCTTACGCCCGTTGATCGAGTTTTTTGGGGGCGTCGGGACCTCCTGCAGATGCACCAAGAATGTTTCTAACTTGGAGTGGCTGCTCTGGTCGCAAGAAAGAAAAGGTCTCGAAGCCAATGGGTTGGACGGAAATTGACAATACAGGCAACTCTCGATTATCTGCACATGGATCCAACGGGAAACCATTGTAACGGGATTTAAAATTTCGGCCCGGGAAGGGATCGGGTTTTAACTTTATAATGTCAATTGCTCTAATGGAGAAATCATTTACCCGGCATAGCCCAATCCCCAAGGGACCCAGATAATCAAGAGTGGCCTGTAGTTGTTTTTATTATGGGGTTGGGGGGAGTGTGAAGATGTTGCATGAAAGAAAATCTAATTGAAAGTTTGTAATGCCTGTTATTTTGGAGCTGGGAGAAGGCCAGCAGCTGAGTGTCCTTGTAAGGGGGATTACTGAATGGTGGAGAGTAGAAAATTGCAGAGGAGCCTTGGGGATGCTGAGCGAATTGCTGTGAAGTAGAGCGAGACAATTATAGGCCAAGGTTTAGTTTGCCACTAAGACTTTATAAATGTCAAGAAATAATCTGCCATTCTTGATATATAAAATTTATAATTTAATATCTTATATGATTATATGTACATAGGACAGCCCCTCTGGAGTTGGCAGTGTCGGCTGCATTCCATTCTTTAAAACTGCAAACTCTTTAATCAAAGGTAGAACATTCCTTAGAGTTTCAATGAAGTTCAACCTTCACATATAAAGGAGTGATATAAGTTTTGAGATATATCTGACACAGTTCAGCTGTTTCATGCAAGTTTCTGTTTCATGCTGTTTTAAGAAAGAGAAAGAAAGCCAATTCTTACCATTAAATAGAGAAACTTTCGCCACCAACAGATAACAGAACTAGATCATAAAAGCCTAAGAAATAGGAACAGCAGGAGGCTATAAAGACCCTCTTGCCTTCTCCGCCATTCAATATGATCATGGCTGATCTTCTACCTCAATGCCACCTTCCCGCCCGATCCCCATATCCCTTGATTTCCAGAGTGCCCAAAAATCTATGAATCTCAGTCTTGAATATACTCAATGACTGAGCCTCCACAGCCCTCTGGGGTAGAGAATTCCAAAGATTCACCACCATCCAAGTTGAGAAATTTCTCCTCATCTCAGTCCTAAATAGCTGACCCCTTATTCTGAGATAAATATCACAAAGGATACAGGTAGATACTCTGTTCAACAGTACCAGATACATACCCACTGCTGCCACAAATTGATCAGTCATCATGCATATAATGTCAGCTGTGGCTCAGTGGGTAACACCCTTGCCTCTGAGACAGAAGGTTGTGGGTTCAAGTCCCACTCTAGAGACTTCAGCACAAAATCTAGGCTGATACTCCACTGAGAGAATGCTGCACTGTCAGAGGAGCCGTCTGTTGGATGTGATGTTAAACTGAGGCCCCGCCTACACGTGAAAGATTCCCACAGCATTATTTTGAAGAAAAGCAGGGGAGTTATCCCCAGTGTCCTGGCCAATATTTATCCCTCTATCAACAAAACAAAAACAGGTTATCTGGTCATTATCACATGAAACAGAAATTTGCATGAGACAGCTGAACTGTGACAGATATATCTCAAAACTTATATCACTCCTTTATATGTGAAGGTTGAACTTCATTGAAACTCAGAGGAATGTTCTACCTTTGATTAAAGAGTTTGCAGTTTTAAAGAATGGAATGCAGCCGACACTGCCAATTCCAGAGGGGCTGTCCTATGTACATATAATATAAGATATAAAATTTATAATTTAATATATCAAGTATGGCGGATTATTTCTTGGCATTTATAAAGTCTTAGTGGCTAACTAAACCTTGGCTGCCACATTTCCTACGATACAACAGTGACTGCACTTCAAAAAGTACTTCATTGGCTGTAAAGCATTTTGGGACTCCAATGGTCATGAAAGGTGCTATATAAATGCAAGTCTTTTTTTCAGTACATGGGCAGACAGACACCTACTCCATTAGAAGTTCAATTCCCCATTTCAGGCCACTGAGGTAATTCCTGGGGAAATACTGGTCCCTCAACCCCCAGAAATGTGATATTCTTCCCTTGACGATCTGGTAATAACATTTAAAAGTACATTTTAATTGTATGCTCCCAATACTTGTTCTTGGATGCCTTGAACAGCAGCAACTTGCTTTTCTGTCATTCCTGGGATGCAATGGTGTCAATTCCTGGCTTGCAAGTTCAGAAACTTCAGTTTACTGAAATCTACCGAATGCTGGTTCAGTGAAAACAGTGCCACACTAAAATTGTTTAAAAATAATTAATATAGGCCTATTATTTAATGGTAACTCAATGTATTGATTCTGAATGTGTCTCAAAAGCATCAATCTTATTCATAATACAAATATACATGGCTCAACAGCTTGATTTGGAATTCAGCTGCTTTCCCCTCCACCCACACCTGGGTTTTAGTAGGAAGCTATAACCCAGGATGATTTGTTTAATAACAACAACTTGCATTTATATAGCACCTTTAATGTAGGAAAAATGTCCCAAGGTGCATCACAGGAGCATTATCGAACAAAATTTGACAACAAGCCACGTGACATATTAACGGGGTGTAATTCCGCCGTGCCCCGTTTGGGGGCGATGACACCTGGGAGGCAGGACATTCTACGGCAGGTGCAGATGTCCCGCCCCATTCTCAAAATTCAGTTTACCGACCCCGAAAGGAAGTGGAGCTCAAAATAATACACTCCACTACCTTTCTGGGGCAGTAGTGCGGCGGATGAGTGGGGAGTGAGACGCAACGCTAGGCACTGGGCCGCGTAGTGCTGCTGCATAGGAGGGGCTCTTCCTTTCATTAAAGGGGAGGGCCCAAGCTGCAAACTCTGCAGGTAAGAAACGGGCCTCCATGGACCACTGGGGAGCAGAGTGCCGGGCTGAACCATCGCAGTGCCTATGGGGCGCCGAAGAAAAATGCCACATTTTTTTTTAACATGGCCGCCACCTCCCCTTTAAATATCATTCCACGAGCAGCCTGCAGCCCGGTTTATGTCCCCTGCAGCTGAAGCTGGCATCGCCCAATGGAGCTTCAGGGGACGTTCCCCAATTTTTGTTCTGGAGCGAAAAGGGGAGGTGCAAACGACTCGAATTTCTAGACCTAAAACAGGTGACCAAAAGCTTGATCAAAGAGAGATTTTAAAGAGTGACTTAAAGGAGGAGAAAGAGGTGGAGATGTTTAGGGAGGGCATTCCGGAGCTTAGGGCCTAGGTAGCTGGAGGCACGGTTGCCAATGGTGGAGTGATGAAAATTGAGGATGTGGAAAAGGCCAGGATTGGATAGGGCAGAGATCTCAGAGTGTTGTAGAGCTGGAGGAAGTTACAGAGATAATGAGGTTGAGGTGGGGGGGGGGGAGGTTGGGGGGTGAGGTGTTAATGCAGATGTGTATAACCACTGATCTGGACTAAAGTTTCTCTAGTTTTGCTGACCGACTTCATCAGGCAGCCCAGCATTCTGCTGTCTAATGAAGGGAAAAGCTACGGTCTTTAATAAACAGGAATGACAAGTCACGGTCTGCTTACAAAATGTTGCTGTGTTGTTGGAGGGAGTTAGCGGGCAATAAACAAAGGCTTTGTGCGTTGGTATGGTGACTGATAGATCATAGCAGGCAGCCATTTCCCAGGTGGGGAAGAAAGGGAATGGAACAGATGTTAATTTGAGTTGACCACTCTCTGGACAGTGTGTGGAGATGTGTCAAATTTTCCTTGCATCCTTCCGAAGCAATTTGAGAAAGGAGGGGTAAAAAAAAAAACAGATTGTGTTGTAGACAATCTGTCATCACGGGGTCTTAGAAATATAATATCAACGTCAAACAAAGCAATCCTTAGAGAACTGCTTCATACTCGCTTTTTAATAGCCATATTCACATTCTTTTACTCAACAAAGGTGTTCCTTGCAGATTAATATAAGAAAAGGCAAATTTAATCGATTTTTTTTTTCTTCACAAAATGAAAGCTCAAATGCTCCCGTTTAATCTGCATTTTTACTGGGGAACTGTAGCACACAGCAGAATGCAGTGAGCACGGTGCTGATAATTAAATAAACCTTGCAGTCAGAACGCAAATCAAATTATATTTTATGGAAAATTCATTCAGCGAAACCTAAGGACGACCTCACAAAGAGGCCTGTAAATTATCTAATGAACAGACATCGCCAGACTTCAGATCAGCCTGTATACAGAATGAACAATTTAATTAAATATTCTTGCAGTGTAGTGAAGGAGGTGTTAATTTTTTTTAAAAACCATTAATGTCAAATTAAAAAGGCAGGAGAAGATGAGACAGAGCAAGGGTTGCAGTACTTTAATATTGCAATTATATTACAGAATCCATTTGAAGTGGTTCCATAATACAACCATACTGCCCTGAGGGATCTGCCCCATTTTATATTATACAGTCGGTGCCACAGCACAATTACTACTGAAAGCTTCTTGCCTACTTGCTTGTGAAATCTGTGACTTATTGTTGGCCAAGTAACTTCCATTAAAAGAATCGGCACATGACCATAAAAGTGTGGACAGTCGTGGTGTTAGAGAATCACGTATCGAGAATTTCTATGAAATAAGGATGATTTTCCTGACCTCTTGGGGGTAGGCCAGTTTAGTCGGGAAAAGATCAGGGAATCGAGGGAGCGGGGGAAGAGACCCTTTTTTTGCAATGGCCCTGGGACTTTCTGGGAGTTTGGCCTGAGCTTGCAGTAGGCTCCTGACCTCCCGCTTCATCTCCCTGTTCAACTGCTTGTTGGACCCCCAAAGAACATGGCTCTGGCACTGTCCCGACGCCTCAGCCAAAGGGAGGGGGCAGGCTGCAGAATTTAAGATGAGGACTGTTGTTAACTTACACCCCTCTCCCAGGATGTTTAAGTCTAATGGGGACCTTCTGACTGTCCCTCAGCAACAAGTAGGTCTCAATCTCAAAAGCCACAAGACACAGCTCCAGGTCTCACTTCCCTGCTGCTTCTGCCAGTGTTAGGCCCTGCAAAAGGATAGGTCTGTGTCGGGGGTTACCTCTGGGCCATATAAGGTCCATTCCCTATAAGTGGTCTCCGCAGCCACTTGAGGGGTGAGATTTTCTTTTTAGGGCCTGACCAAGTCTGAGGAGACTCCATCCTGGAGGTCTGTAGAAATTGGTGGGTAAAAGTCACTTGATTTGATTGATGGCCTGCGTGAACCACCAACAAACTAGACTGATACACTTGACTCCAGAAAGGTCGTAAAATAAATATCTCATCGTAAGACAATTATGCTAATATGGAGAAAAAATTATTTCAATCATCTACAGCTCATAAATTAATGTATTCAGTTATTGATTATTGGGTTTCTCCATTACATTTTTCATTTCAAAAAATAGTTACATTATTTCTAGCTGCCTGCAGTTTAAGCCAAATTTATGGAAACCTAATATTAAAGCGCAGATATGTCTGTATCAGTGTTAGGGCTGGAGTGTCAAGCTCATTTCAGATGGCAGGCTGCACTGCTTATATTAAATACTCGAGGACCAGTCATAAAATAAAACGAAAATGCAAAACGGAATTCAGTGCTTTGCAAACTGATTGATTTCCCAACCATAAATGAATGAAATGCTGCTTTAATAGCTCATCCCTCTACACTTTGCTAATAAGAATACCCACCTGCAGCATTCCAACCGGATTCAGTTTTCAGGTGCCGTTGAGGTGATGCTCAATCAGGATGATTTGATACAGAATTAGTTAACTTTCATGATGGAAGATAAATATTCATGTAAATAGATTGACCCAATCAGAATTCTGCCCACATAAGCTAATTGCTCTTCAAAAGGTAATTTGTTGCATGAAGACCTTTGGGACATTCTGAATAGTACTATATCATACATTACAGCAGTGATTACAATTCAAAAGTACTTCATTGGCCGTAAAGCGCTTTGGGATGGCCTGAGGTCATGAAAGGTGTTATATGAATACAAGGCTTGTATAAATGCAAGTACTGTTATTGCTGCATCAGTATAGGGAACAGAAAGTGATGTGCTGCGCTCTGAAAAGTCGGTCTTTCCAACCAGTGTGAACTTTTTGTGGGGTAGTGGATCTACTGGTCTGCTGCTGGGGCTTCTGCTAGCAGTACAGCAGGAAACCAGCAGAAACCTCCTGTGGAATTTCAAGGCCGTTTTTTAGGTGGTATATTGCATTGCAATTCAGTCAGCTCCGTCTGGATATATCCTGGGTGGTGCTTGTTATGTATTGAGGTCTCTCTCCCCCCCCTCTTCCTCTGTGTCAGATTTTCACAGGGGTTCTTCTGATTGTTTGCCACACCTTTGACGGAAGATGCACAGAACCCCCAGATAAATGACTTTGACCGCCTTTCTCCTTGGTTTCCAAGGCTTTGCCACTGAAGTTATAAAAACAAAGAAAGACTTGCATTTATATAGCACCTTTCATGACCAAGGGACGTCTCAAAGCGCTTTACAGCCAATGGAGTACTTTTGGAGTGTAGTCACTGTTGTAAGTTGCTGTTGTTATAGTGGACAATTGGGAGAACCCCGTGCAGAACACTTAGATTTTTGACGCCCATATCTTGGATATGCTTCACAGGTGAGTCCCCATCTCTCTGTGCCTTTGAGAGTATCTTCACAACTTTTAGATTTGTAAATTGTCAGCCCATTTCAAAAATATCTGGCTATCATACATATAATGAAACAGATCACACATTCTGTGGGCAATGCACTTGTGATTTTCTGATCAACCTTCCATTATATGATGAGGCCTCCCTATCTCTGGAACATCCTGCAGCCCTCTGAGAACTCTGTTTTGCTTCACCTCTGGCCTGTTGTTCATCTCCCCATGTCCTGTGCCCCACCATTGGTGGCCGAGCCTTCAGCTGCCATGGGACAAAGCTCTGGAATTCCTTCCCTAAACTAATCGACCTCTCCACCTCAATCTCCTCCTTTAAGACCCTCCTTAAAACCTACCACTTTGACTAAGCATTTGGTCACCTGTCCTAAGTTCTCCATCTTTTGCTCGGTGTCATATTTTGTCTGATTATGCTTCTGTGAAGTGCATTTAGACATTTTACTACGTTAAAGGCACTATATAAATGCAAGTTGTTGTTGAGGTGTCTTCAATGGTACAGGGCCTCAGATTTTAGCTCAGCGGGGGGAGGGGGGGGGCGGCCACGGAAATTGCGTAGCGCCCCGTTTGAGGGCAGTAACAGCCATGAGGTGGGATTTCCTGCGGCAGACGTGGAAGTCCCACCCACATCCTAAATTCGGGTTACCGCCCCGAGAGCAAGTGGAGCGCAAAATAACGTGCACCGCTTGCTCTGTGGAGCGCAAGTGGGGCGGTAGGAATCCGAGAGGGACGCTATGTGGTGGGACACTGAGCGCTGCCGCATAGAAAGGACCACCACGGACCGGGGTTCCGTGACATTAGCCCTGCACTCACATGGAGTGCCGGGCTACAAGATCGCGGCACAGACCCCACGGTCCACCATTCAACTGGCTGCGGACTGGTGAGTCGGCCGATTTTGTTTTTACATCGCCGCCTCCCCTTTTCATTTCACCCTGCAAGCGACCTACAGTCCGATACGCGACCCCTGAAGCTGTAGCTGGCATTGCCTGGCGCAGCTTCAGGGGGCACTCCCAAATTTTCGCTCCAGGGCGAAAACAGGTCGCTGCGCACGATGATGACGTGGGGCGCTACCGGTTACCGCCGCCGCTAAACTGCCGCAGAATTTAGCGGGAGTTGTTAGCGGGGCCACGCCTGGGCGAAAAGTCATTTGCACCCCATTGGCGCCCCCTGGGGGGCACTAATGAGAGGCACAAACGCCTCGAATTTCTTCAATGTCTCTGGATCAATATTTTGAAAAGGGCCACCTTCATTTTAACCCATAGCACCTCAAAACGATGCAAAGTTATAGACAGATATTGCAATTTTTGTCATATTCAGAACCATTTATATCACAGTCACCAGATCCACCTTCATTTTATTCTGCAGATAATGCAGCATGTCATAGTGTATTACACTGTACATAACTGTGAAAGGAATAGGAGGGCGCTTATCTGTCAGCACTGCACTCGCACTTGTTTTCCTGGGGGTTCTGCTGGCCTCCTGTTGAAGTTACGGCAGGAGATTGGGAGGATCCCCATGGAATTTTAGCTCCATAATGATCTGTAATGAGAAAAGAAAGGTTCTTTTGACACTATTTCGAAGAAGAGAAGGGGAGTTATCCCTAGTGTCCGGGCCAATACTTATCCTTCAACCAACATCACCAAAAAACAGATTATCTGGACATTATCACATTGCTGTTTGTGGGACCTTGCTGTGCGCAAATTGGTGGCTGCATTTCCTACATTGTAACAGTGACTACAGTTCAAAAAGTACTTCATTGGCTGTACAGTGCATTGGGACGTCCTGAGGTCGTGAAAGGCGCTATATAAATGCAAATCTTTCTTTCTTTCGCAGTCTAGCTTCTCCTATATCAACACTACAACAGACATTATTGGTCATTTTGATTTCTGTTGGAATATGGCTACAGGTATTAACAATTTTCTTTTTAAGGCTGGGATGGAGCTTCTAGCCTTCAAAGCTTTACTTGGTGACAATTGACTTCAAATGCACTGTATGTACATTTTTTTAAAACAGCACTCTTTGAAATTATGCTCCTTGTCATTTTGCAAAGGTTCTCTCCTTGTTGTATTCATTAATATCCTGGTCTGCACATTCTGAGATGCCAATTAGCAATGCTTTGGCAGCATTGTGCAAGTAAAACATTAATGAGGAGAAAAACAAAACCAGATCAGAGGAAATCTAAAGGGTTTAGAAGGTTTTTTAATGGTCAGGAAGCTGAAAAAACTCAATGCAGCTCCATGGTCCTTGGAATAAATACAGAACTGAAGCATTTTAGCTGAATTTATAATCTGCTGGTTTTAAGAACTGTTCCTCAGCACATTATCTTTTGAAGTGCTAAGTGCTTCAGGGAACTCTAGAGGTGATATTGAATTGGGCCCGAAAACGGATGCGGGGGAGTCCGGTGTGATCTGGCCATGCCCGTTCAAAGTGGTGCGGGCAACACGCACAATTCTGTAATGTTTCCTACATTACAACAGTGACTGCACTCCAAAAGTACTTCATTGGCTGTAAAGCGATTTGAGACGTCTGATGGTTGTGAAAGGTGCTATATAAATCCAAGTCTTTCTTTTTATCTGATTGGAGCAGTGAGCTCAACGCTGAACGCGCTGCTGGTTGGCTCAGCGCTCAAGTGGGCAATAAAATTTTGGCTCGGCTCTCTGTACTACTTAAAGGGGAGGTGCTTTGTTGCATTGTCACTCTGCATACAGCCATCACTCAACAGGGAAAAGAAAGGGAAAGGAGGTTTTCAGATGCAGCACTAGATGCCTTGGCCCTGGGGGTGCACAGAAGAAGACATCTACCTACAGGGGCAGGAGGCCTTCCAGGCAGAAGGCAATGGGAGGAGATAGCAGAAGCCATCAGTACAACGTGTGTTGCCCCCAGGACCTGGATCCAGTGCTGTAAGAAGTTTAATGACCTCACATGAGAGTGGTCAAGGTGAGTGAATGTACTTCAAATGCCGTATGCCACCATCTGCACCACTAGCTCCTCCCACACTGCTCAATGCACCACATCCCCATCACTCACCTACCAACAATCTCTAGCAATCATGACCAATATCTTACAATCATAGCTTCATCTCATCCTCACTCTCACCTCACCTTACCGCTGAAAGCCTCACACCCACATCTCACACATTGCACACACTGCCAGCTATTCAACAATGACAGGCACATCATCTCAAACACATTACACCACACTCACTGACACACTTCCTTTTCTCTTGCGTGCCAAGGTGGTGCATTACAGACGTAAGCAGCAGCAGACAGGCGGAGGGGAAGTGCAACTTCAGAAACTCACTGTGCTGGAAGAGATGGTGCTGGAGGTAATTGGAAGGGCCATCACTGAGGCCGTGGTGAGCAGCAAGGTTGAAAGCATGCGGATGACAGTAGGCTCATACCTAATCCTTCTTCTCACATCACACTTTCCCCTCATCCCACAATCTCTTCTCACTTGCAAGCTGCTGATGGTGTAAGCATGCACATCTTGCCTTCCCCGCTCTCCCTGCCCCATGATCCTCACCACAACCCGACTCTTGTGTCTTTTTCTTTTCAGAGACACAAGAACTACCAGCAGACCAGCCGGTCCCCGACCTAGTAGAGGAGGAGAGTTAAAGACAAAAAGAGACACCATCACTCGATCTGACACTCGCAGGCACTAGCTCAGAAAATGGAACTGAGCGAGTTTTAGAGGGTAGAATGGAGGCGGGATCTGCACGTGGCGAGTCACCGGACACCAGTGGGCTGCAGCCATGCTGAGGAAAAGAGTTGCTCAGGTGCTCGCTCCCCGGAGTGCGAGTTCGCAGGCAGCTTCTGCTGCGCAGGAGCCAAATGATGACTTCGATGGGCAGCCTTCAAAAAAAGGGTGATGGGCACGCACACAGAATGCTTGGTGCATCGGCAGGCCTGCCAGAGAGTCTGTTGTCAGTGTCAAGCAGCATGGCGGAGTCGGGCTCCAACGTTGCATGTGGCTTTGTGCAGAGCTTGGAGCCCATGATTTCCAGGATGGAAGTGATGAACAACTCCATTAAAGCACTTGTGGACCCAAGTATAATACTGGGTGTGATGGCGATGCTGCAGCTTCCATTGCAGCAAATGCAGCAGCGATCCAACGTCTGAGTTCTGCACAGGAAGCTCAGACTTCTCTCCTGCTGGCTCAGTTTGCCGCCACGCAAACTCAGACTGATGCCATCATGGCTGGGTTTACGAATGTGGAAAGGGTCTTTCAGGGACTCAATCCAGCAATCTGGGCTCCAACAGATGGCTAGGAATGCTGAGTCACCGGCCTGGGGGAGTGCCAATGGTTCCGTGGCACAAGAACCTGCTGTCCTGTCTCAGGATGGCAGCATTCGTACTTCCACCCCTGCCTCTCTGCCAGTGCCCTTGCTGCCTGTCAATCAACCAGTCCAGACTGCTGCCACCCATGCTGCAGTCTACAGCTGGGCCTTCTACACCCAAAGCTGCTCGAGGTCATCCTGCAAGGCCTTGTGTAGTGTCCCCCATCGAAAGTCAACAGCCTTCTACCAGCAATGCTGCAGCCACTGGGGTAGCGCCAGATAGCAGCATTAGGATAGGCAAAGGAACTTGGAAGACAGATGCTAAGGGAATGCACAAAGGTGATTAGCTGACTTTTTAATGTAGTTTTGGATTGATTAATTTATAAATTATATTTGGAATGTTTGTTTTGTGATGGCTCTCATTTCAGCTTTGTGGCCAAGAGGCGCTGTGATGTTCCGTGACAGAGGGATGGTAAGGCGGGGAAATGGTGAGCAATGGGGATCTGGGGTTTCGTTTAGGGGTTTCTGATGAGTCGCTCACGGACAGCCCGTCTGGATTGTGGATCTGTTGCCTCCTCCCTTCCTCCTCCACCTCCTGCAGTGTGGTTTGCACAGAGTGGTCTTAAACAGTGTGCACTTAAACAGAGTGTTCAAGTTGGAAATTTGAAGTGTTGGAAATCAGAGGCGAGGGCTTAGGAGGTACTGCTTTTGCTTCTAATACTTGTAGTGCTTTGTGTTCTAGGCAAATATTTAATTGAATCCATCTATAACTTAAACTAGGTCTAGTAATTAGTTAAAATACCATACTATAAGCTAAGTTAATTAAATATATAAATTTTAATTAATTAAATACATAAAACAAGGTCATGTAGGGATGGCAGTGCAGATGGTGTACCACAACTGTAGCATGTGGGAGTTTATGGAGAGCATCGCGATCCCGGACAACCACGTCTGCAGTGAATGTCTGTATCTCAAGGAACTTCATCTCCGAGTTGTTGAGGTGCAGACATTACGGGGCATTGGTTGTGATCTTTCAAAATTTGCTTGATTCTAGAACGGTCCCGGTGGTTTGGAAGGTAGCAAATGTAACCCCCGCTATTCAAGAAAGTAGGGAGAGAGAAAATAGGGAACTATGGGTCAGTGAGCCTGACATGAGCCGTCAGGAAAATGCTGGAATCCATTATTACGGAAGTGGTAAAAAATCAAAACCTGCTGCAGAGTCAACATGGTTTTATGAAAGGGAAATCGTGTTTAACAAATGTATTAAGCGTTTTTGAAGACGTAGCAAACAGGGTAGATAAAAGGCAACCAGTGGATGTGGTATATTTGGATTTCCAAAAGGCATTCGATAAGGTGCCGCAAAAGGTTTTTAAGCAAGTTAAGGGCTCATGGGGTTGGGGCTAATATAATAGTATGGATAGAGGATTGGTTAACAGACAGAAAACAGAGAGTATGGATAAATGGGTCATTTTCACGTTGGCTGGCTGTAACTAATCGGGTGTCGCAAGGATCAGTGCTTGGGCTTCAGCTATTTGCAACCTATATTAATGACTTAGATGAGGGGACCAAGTGTAATGTATTCAAGTTTGCTGACAGTACAAAGCTGGGTGGGAAAGTATCCTGTGAGGAGGGCACAAAGAGCCTTCAAAGGGAAATAGACAGGTTAAGTGAGTGATCAATAAGATGGCGGATGGAGTATAATGGAAAAAGTGAGATTATTCACTTTGGTAGGAAGAATAGAAAAACAGAATATTTTTTAAATGGTGAGAAACTATTAAATGTTGGTATTCAGAGAGATTTAGTACAGGAAACAGATTTATCATGCAGGTCCTGCAAGGAATTAGTAAGGTAAATGGCATGTTGGCCTCTATTGCAAGGGGTTGGAATAAAAGAGTAAGGAAGTCTTGTTACAATTGTACAGGGTTTTGGTAAGATCACACCTGAAGTACTGTGCACAGTATTGGTCACCTTATCTGAGGAAGGATATACTTGCCTTAGAGGCGGTGCAACAAAGGTAACTCGATTGATTCCTGAGATGAGCGAGTTGTCCCATGAGGAAAGTTTGAGTAGGTAAGTATATAAAAAAATAAAACAAACTGCCAACGAGGATCAGCGGAGCTGGGCGATAGGTATGTAGGTCTGCAAGATAAAGGAAAGTGATTGGTTTTTTAGTATTCATTTTCAAAATCTGTTGGGGTGATTTAATTTAAAAATGTGTTGGGAATGTTTTTTTGATTTTTTTAGTTAGATTTATTGAAAAATTATTTTTATTCTTTTTCTCGTATTAGGCCCAACCCGCAGTCTCGGGGTAAATTTTTATAGATTTTTAAATTTATCGCCCATTTTCTTTAGGCACCGCCCAATCTAGCTGTAATTGCACATTTTCACCCAGATTGGAGGTGCAAGGCCCATATTTTTCAGTGGGCGGATTTTTACATTTTGTTTCGAGAAGTTTTCGCCAGCGATAATCTTCGCAGCCTTAACGGTTTTTTGGGCGGCAATCGGGCGCTGGCGGGTTTTGGGGAAAGTCTAGCCCATAAGATTCTGTGGGGGATTGACAGCGTAGATGCTGAAGGGTTGTTTACCCTGGCTGGAGAGTCTAGAACTAGGGGGCATAGTCTCTGGATAAGGGTTGGCCATTTAAGACTGAGATGAGGAGGAATTTCTTCTGAGAGGGTTGTGAATTTTTGGAATTCTCTAACCCAAAGGGCTATGGTGCTGAATCATTGAATATATTCAAGGCTGAGATCGATAGATTTTTGGACTCTAGGCAAATCAAGGGACATGCGGATTGTGTGGGAAAGTGGATTTGAGGTTAAAGATCTGCTATGGTCTTATTGAATGACGGAGCAGGCTCGGGGGCCATATGGCCTACTGCTGCTCCTATTTCCTATGTTCCTTCTCCTCCTCATCCTTCCTCCTGATGTGGCCGCGGAACCCGTGATGGCAAGGGCTGCGCCCTCATGATGGCCAAGATGTGAAGGATTGGACACCCTCTCTGGAGTGTACCGGAAGAATCGTCTCGAGCGATCAAGGCAGTGGAACCATTGCTTTAGCACCCAGATGGTCCGCTCGATCAAGTTCCTAGTGGCAGCATGACTCACATTATATAATTGCTGGCCACGAGTGGAGGTGTTGCGGAGGGGAGTCATCAGTCAGGTGTAGAGCGGATAGCCCTTGTCTCCGAGCAGCCACCTTTGGGTTCGATGAAGTGGCTGGAAGATTGTTGGCACACTGGACTGACGCAGAATGAAGCATCATAACTGCTGCCAGGATGCCAGGCATTCACCATCGTGATGTCCAATTGTGGCAACTACCGAGGAATCTCCCTGCTATCAGCCACTGGGAAAGTTGTCACTAGAGTCCTCCTCAACTGTCTTCTCCCTGTGGCCGAGGAGCTCCTCCCGGAGTCACAGTGCGGATTTCATCCCCTACGGGGCAAAACAGACATGATCTTTGCAGCGCGACAGCTGCAGGAAAAATGCAGGGAGCAGTGCCAGCCCTTAGACATGGCCTTCTTCGACCTCACAAAGGCCTTTGACATTGTCAACTGTGAGGGTCTATGGAGCGTCCTCCACCATTTCGGATGCCCCCAAAAGTTCGTCAACATCCTTCGCCTGCTCCACGACGACATGCAGGTCGGCGGACCAACGGATCCATTACAGATCCAATCCACGTCCGGACCGGAGTCAAACAGGGCTGCGTCATTGCTCCAACCCTCTTCTCAATCTTCCTCGTTGCCATGCTCCACCTCACAGTCAACAAGCTCCCTGCTGAAGTGCAGACATTACGGGGCATTGGTTGTGATCTTCCAAAATTTGCTTGATTCTAGAACGATCCCGGTGGATTAGAAGGTAGCAAATGTAACCCCCGCTATTCAAGAAAGTAGGGAGAGAGAAAATGGGGAACTACGGGCCAGTTAGCCTGAAATGAGCCATCAGGAAAATGCTGGAATCCAGTATTATGGAAGTGGTAAAAAATCAAAACCTGCTGCAGAGTCAACATGGTTTTATGAAATGGAAATCGTGTTTAACAAATGTATTAAGCGTTTTTGAGGATGTAGCTAGCAGGGTAGATAAAAGGCAACCAGTGGATGTGGTATATTTGGATTTCCAAAAGGCATTCGATAAGGTGCCGCAAAAGGTTTTTACGCAAGATAAGGGCTCATGGGGTTGGGGTTAATATAATAGTATGGATAGAGGATTGGTTAACAGACAGAAAACAGAGAGTATGGATAAACGGGTCATTTTCACGTTGGCTGGCTGTAACTAATCGGGTGTCGTAAGGATCAGTGCTTGGGCTTCAGCTATTTTCAATCTATATTAATGATTTAGATGAGGGGACCAAGTGTAATGTATCCAAGTTTGCTGACAGTACAAAGCTGGGTGGGAAAGTATCCTGTGAGGAGGACACAAATAGCCTTCAAAGGGAAATAGACAGGTTAAGTGAGTGATCAATAAGATGGCGGATGGAGTATAATGGAAAAAGTGAGATTATTCACTTTGGTAGGAAGAATAAAAAAACAGAATATTTTTTAAATGGTGAGAAACTATTAAATGTTGGTATTCAGAGAGATTTAGTACAGGAAACAGATTTATCATGCAGGTACTGCAAGGAATTAGTAAGGTAAATGGCATGTTGGCCTCTATTGCAAGGGGTTGGAATAAAAGAGTAAGGAAGTCTTGTTACAATTGTACAGGGTTTTGGTAAGATCACACCTGAAGTACTGTGCACAGTTTTGGTCACCTTATCTGAGGAAGGATATACTTGCCTTAGAAACAGTGCAACATAGAAACATAGAAAATAGGTGCAGGAGTAGGCCATTCGGCCCTTCGAGCCTGCATCACCATTCAATAAGATCATTGCTGATCATTCCTTCAGTACCCCTTTCCTGCTTTCTCTCCATACCCCTTGATCCCCTTAACTGTAAGGGCCATATCTAACTCCCTCTTGAATATATCCAGTGAACTGGCATCAACAACTCTCTGCGGCAGGGAATTCCACAGGTTAACAACTCTCTGAGTGAAGAAGTTTCTCCTCATCTCAGTCCTAAATGGCCTATCCCTTATCCTAAGACTATGTCCCCTGGTTCTGGACTTCCCCAACATCGGGAACATTCTTCCCACATCTAACCTGTCCAGTCCCGTCAGAATCTTATATGTTTCTACGAGATCCCCTCTCAACCTTCTAAACTCCAGTGAATAAAGGCCCAGTTGTTCCAGTCTCTCCTCATATGACAGCCCAGTCATCCCTGGAATCAGTCTGGTGAACCTTCGCTGCACTCCCTCAATAGCAAGAATGTCCTTCCTCAGACTAGGAGACCAAAACTGAACACAATATTCCAGATGAGGCCTCACCAAGGCCCTGTACAACTGCATTAAGACCTCCCTGCTTCTATATTCAAATCCCCTAGCTATGAAGGCCAACATACCATTTGCCTTCTTTACCGCCTGCTGTACCTGCGTGCCCACTTTCAGTGACTGATGAACAATGACACCCAGGTCTCGTTGCACCGCCCCTTTTCCTAATCTGCCGCCATTCAGATAATATTCTGCCTTCGTGTTTTTGCCCCCAAAATGGATAACCTCACATTTATCCACATTATACTATATCTGCCATGCATTTGCCCACTCACCGAACCTGTCCAAGTCACCCTGTAGCCGCTTAGCGTCCTCCTCACAGCTCACACCGCCACCCAGTTTAGTATCATCTGCAAACTTGGAGATATTACACTCTATTCCTTCATCCAAATCGTTCATGTATATTGTAAAGAGCTGGGGTCCCAGCACTGAGCCCTGCGGCACTCCACTCGTCACTGCCTGCCATTCTGAAAAGGAACCGTTTATTCCAACTCTCTGCTTCCTGTTTGCCAACCAGTTCCCTGTCCACGTCAGTATGTTACCCCCAATACCATGTGCTTTGATTTTGCACAACAATCTCTTGTGCGGGACCTTGTCAAAAGCCTTTTGAAAGTCCAAATACACCACATCCACTGGTTCTCCCTTGTCCACTCTGCTAGTTACATCCTCAAAAAATTCCAGTAGATTCGTCAAGCATGATTTCCCTTTCATAAATTCATGCTGACTTGATACGATCCTGTCAATGCTTTCCAAATGCGCTGCTATTTCATCCTTCATGATTGATTCCAACATTTTCCCCACGACTGATGTCAAGCTAACCAGTCTATAATTACCCGTTTTCTCTCTCCCTCCTTTTTTAAAACGTGGTGTTACATTAGCTACCCTCTAGTCCATGGGAACTGATCCAGAGTCGATAGACTGTTGGAAAATGATCACCAATGCATCCACTATTTCTAGGGCCACTTCCTTGAGCACGCTGGGGTGCAGACTATCAGGCCCCGGGGATTTATCGGCTTTCAATCCCATCAATTTCCCTAACACAATTTCCCGCCTAATAAGGATATCCTTCAGTTCCTCCTTCTCACTAGACCCACTGTCCCCTAGTACCTTCGGAAGGCTTAACAAAGGTTTACTCGATTGATTCCTGGGATGAGAGAGTTGTCCCATGAGGAAACTTTGAGTAGATTGTGCCTATACTCTCTGGAGATTAGAAGAATGAGAGGTGATCTCATTGAAACATATATAGGCTAGAAGTTGCACTGGTTCACCGCCCGGTTTCTGGGCTGTATTGGCTGATTTGGGCGAGAACCAGGTTGGCGAAAAATTCCCCAGCTGAGGCACGCCGGCGGTTTCGAAGTATTGCTGGGGAACGGACCGCGGCGTGCACCGTCTTCAGAGTGCCCTGGCGCGATATTTGGCTGAGCGGCGACCCGTAGGTAAGTATATAAAAAAAAACTGCCAACGAGGATCAGCGGAGCTGGGCGATAGGTATGTAGGTCTGCAAGATAAAGGAAAGTGATTGGTTTTTTACTATTTATTTTCAAAATCTGTTGGGGTGATTTAATTTAAAAATGTGTTGGGAATGTTTTTTTGATTTTTTTAGTTAGATTTATTGAAAAATTATTTTTATTCTTTTTCTCGTATTAGGCCCAACCCGCAGTCTCGGGGTAAATTTTTATAGATTTTTAAATTTATCGCCCATTTTCTTTAGGCACCGCCTAATCTAGCCGAAATTGCACTTTTTCACCCAGATTGGAGGTGCAAGGCCCATATTTTTCGGTGGGCGGATTTTTACATTTTATTTCGAGAAGTTTTTGCCAGCGATAATCTTCGCAGCTTTAGCGGTTTTTTGGGTGGCAATCGAGCGCTGGCGGGCTTTGGTGAAATTCTAGCCCATAAGATTCTGTGGGGGATTGATAGCGTAGATGCTGAAGGGTTGTTTCCCCTGGCTGGAGAGTCTAGAACTAGGAGGCATAGTCTCTGGATAAGGGTTGGCCATTTAAGACTGAGATGAGGAGGAATTTCTTCTGAGAGGGTTGTGAATTTTTGGAATTCTCTAACCCAAAGGGCTATGGTGCTGAATCATTGAATATATTCAAGGCTGAGATCGATAGATTTTTGGACTCTAGGCAAATCAAGGGACATGCGGATTGTGTGGGAAAGTGGAGTTGAGGTTAAAGATCTGCTATGGTCTTATTGAATGACGGAGCAGGCTCGGGGGCCATATGGCCTACTGCTGCTCCTATTTCCTATGTTCCTTCTCCTCCTCATCCTTCCTCCTGATGTGGCCGCGGAACCCGTGATGGCAAGGGCTGCGCCCTCATGATGGCCAAGATGTGGAGGATTGGACACCCTCTCTGGAGTGTACCGGAAGAATCGTCTCGAGCGATCAAGGCAGTGGAACCATTGCTTTAGCACCCAGATGGTCCGCTCGATCAGGTTCCTAATGGCAGCATGACTCACATTATATAATTGCTGGCCACGAGTGGAGGTGTTGCGGAGGGGAGTCATCAGTCAGGTGTAGAGCGGATAGCCCTTGTCTCCGAGCAGCCACCTTTGGGTTCGATGTAGTGGCTGGAAGATTGTTGGCACACTGGACTGACGCAGAATGAAGCATCATAACTGCTGCCAGGATGCCAGGCATTCACCATCGTGATGTCCGATTGTGGCAACTACCGAGGAATCTCCCTGCTATCAGCCACTGGGAAAGTTGTCGCTAGAGTCCTCCTCAACCGTCTTCTCCCTGTGGCCGAGGAGCTCCTCCCGGAGTCACAGTGCGGATTTCATCCCCTACGGGGCAAAACAGACATGATCTTTGCAGCGCGACAGCTGCAGGAAAAATGCAGGGAGCAGTGCCAGCCCTTAGACATGGCCTTCTTCGACCTCACAAAGGCCTTTGACATTGTCAACCGTGATGGTCTTTGGAGTGTCCTCCTCCATTTAAGATGCCCCAAAAAGTTCGTCAACATCCTTCGCCTGCTCCACGACGACATGCAGGCCGTGATCCTTACCAACAGATCCATTACAGATCCAATCCACGTCCGGACCGGAGTCAAACAGGGCTGCGTCATTGCTCCAACCCTCTTCTCAATCTTCCTCACCGCCATGCTCCACCTCACAGTCAGCAAGCTCTCCGCTGGAGTGGAACTAAATAACAGAACCCGTAGGAAGCTGCTTAACCTTCGCCATCTCTAGTCCAGGTCCAAGACCACCCCAACCTTTGTCGTCGAGCTACAGTAAGCGGACGGCGCCTGCGTCTGCGTAGATTCAGAGGCTGAACTCCAGGATATAGTCGACGTATTTACTGACGCACACGAAAGCATAGGCCTTACGCTAAACATCCGTAAGACAAAGGTCCTCCACCAGCCTGTCCTCGCCGCGCAGCACTGCCCCCCAGTCATCTAGATCCACGGCACGGCTCTGGACAATGTGGACCATTTCCCATACCTCGGGAGCCTCTTATCAACAAGAGCAGGCATTGATGAGGAGATTCAATGCCGACTCCAGTGCACCAGTGCAGCCTTTAACCGCCTGAGGAAAAGAGTGTTCGAAGACCAGGCCCTCAAATCTACCACCAAGCTCATGGTCTACAGGGCTGTAGTAATACCCGCCCTCCTGTATGTCTCAGAGGCATGGACCATGTACAGTAGACACCTCAAGTCGCTGGAGAAATACCATCAACGATGCCTCCGCAAGATCCTACAAATCCCCTGGGAGGACAGACGCACCAACATTAGCATCCTCGAACACACCAACATCCCCAGCATTGAAGCACTGACCACACTTGATCAGCTCCGCTGGGCAGGCCACATTGTCCGCATACCAGACACGAGACTCGAAAGCAAATGCTCTACTCGGAACTCCTTTATGACAAACGAGCCAAGGGTGGACACAGGAAACGTTACAAGGACACCCTCAAAGCCTCCCTGATAAAGTGCAACATCCCCACTGATACCTGAGAGTCCCTGGCCAAAGATCGCCCTGAGTGGAGGAAGTGCAAGCGGGAGGGCGCTGAGCGCCTCGAGTTTCATTGCCGAGTGCATGCAGAAAACAACTGCAGGCAGCGGAAAGAACACATGACAAACCTGTCCCACCCTCCCTTACCCTCAACGACTGTCTGTCCCACCTGTGGCAGGGACTGTGGCTCTCGTATTGGACTGTTCAGCTACCTAAGGACTCATCCTCTCATCCTTAGAGTGAAAGCAAGTCTTCCGCGATTCCGATGGACTGCCTATGATGATGATGATGATGTGCTGGGCGTGGTCGCACACCAACTGCACATTAAGTGCGTGGTAGCCTTTGTGATTATGGTACATCTCAGCATTGATATGAAGAGCCCGCAGAGTCATGTGCATGCAGTCGATGGTGCCCTGCACCATGGGGAACCTGATATCTGGGCAAAGCCACATGTATGGCCCTCCTGCTTCTCTCTCTTCAGAGAGAAGACAATGAAATACTTTCTCCTGGAGTACAGAGCCTCTGTGACCTCCCGCATGCAGCGATGGACAGCGAACTGGGAGATGTTAATTCTGACTCCTGCTCCAGACTGGTAGGATCTGGTGGTGAAACAATTGAGGGCCACTGACAACAGTGTGTTTGCCTTGCTGTGATGCTGCAGGTCTGGTTCCGGCAGAGTGGCAGAGTTCTGTGACCACCTCCTTGGGGAAGCAGAGCCTCTGAATACACTGCTCCTGGCAGGTAGGAGAAGTGTTCTTGGAAGACCCTGTGTGGGCAAAGCCTCCTGCTGAGAGCCTTCCTGCCCCTCCTTTTCCTCCCTTTCTGAGCAGCTTGCCTTCTTTGCTGCCTCTGCTCCATCTCCCTGTCATGCTGCAGCATGAGGGGGACTGCTAATAGGGCCCCCATGAGTGGGAGCACATGGTGTGAGCAGAACCCTTTAAATCAGAAGCAAAGCATTCTCCACTTGCAGCATCACTCCCTCTCACCTCACTAACGTTAAATAACTGTAGAAAGCTCCAAGCAGTTGCACAAGCTTACATGGAGCCTGTAGAAATCTAATAGCAAGTTGTTGATAATCCCTTTAAATATTGCTGGTCAGGGATCTCTCAACTCTTTTGGGGAGTACAAAATTAAATTAACATTAGATCGAGTGCCCCCCGATCTGGGGGACTCTCCAAACACTTATAACTGCCCTCTTTTTTTTTTTTGTTTTCTTGTGTTTTCTTTTCATTTTGTGATTTTTTTGGGCATTAAAATCATATAATTTACAAGTGCCCCCTATAAAAGCGGAGGGGGACACTAAAACCCGGCAATTAAAACAACAGGGATCTCTCATGCTGCTGAACACACATTCAGCTGTTCGTGTTTTGAAGAGGACATGCAGTGGAGCGGCGACGTCCAAAATAGCAGGTCATGTGTCAAATCAGCATTGCACATTGATTGACGTCACGATCTGACTGATTAGCATTTCTCGGATGACGCAGGCAAAGGCCAACCTGCCCAAATGGCGGCTGCCACGGGCTGCGCTGGAAGTCGGCAGAAGCGAGGCGGACGTCATTTTTCTTGCCGAAACCGGCCTGAACAGCCGGTGCCAAATTTCACGTCCTCTCTTAAGATTAACACCGACAAGTTTCAGAAATTTGCTGGATGGTGAAGTGAATTTCGACCACTATCCGAGACAGTGTTGTATGCTTTCGGAACAGAATGAGTATTGACACCACCACCACTGCGTCAGCCAATCAGTTGGAGGTGTGGCAGAACTTGCGGCAAACAGAGGCTACTTACACTGAGTCTCTACAAACTTCAGCAAACAGAACTCATGACCAAAACTACAGGAGGAGAGTTAAAGAGAGGAGACACCATACCATCACTCGATCTGACACTCGCAAGCACCAGCTCAGAAAATGGAACTGAGCGAGTTTTAGAGGGTAGAATAGAGGTGGGATCTGCATGTAGCGAGTCACCGGACACCAGTGGGCTGCAGCCAGGCCAGGGAAAAGAGTTGCTCAGGTGCTCGCTCCCCGGAGTGCGAGTTCGCAGGCAGCTTCTGCTGCGCAGGACTCAGATGATGACTTCGATGGGGCAGCCTTCAAAAAAAGGGTGATGGGCACGCACACAGAATGCTTGGTGCATCGGCAGGCCTGCCAGAGAGTCTGTTGTCAGTGTCAAGGAGCATGGAGGAGTCGGGCTCCAAACGTTGCATGTGGCTTTGTGCATAGCTTGGAGCCCATGATTTCCAGAATGGAAGTGATGAACAACTCCATTAAAGCACTTGTGGACCCAAGTAGAATACTGGGTGTGATGGGCGATGTTGCAGCTTCCATTGCAGCAAATGCATCAGCGATCCAACGTCTGAGTTCTGCACAGGAAGCTCAGACTTCTCTCCTGCTGGCTCAGCTTGCCACCACTGATGCTGATACGTCCTTACTATACAGTATAAATGCACACGAGGCCCATGCTTGAGAGAAGGTCAGTCTGTGACCTGTCCTTTATTCCTTAGCACTCAAGTGATGGCAGTGGGTGGAGCTTCCCCTTTTATACCTGAAGGTCCAGGTTAGGAGTGTCTCCCACAAGTTCACCACCTAGTGGTCATTGTTCTCACAGTGTACAACTTAGTTCAGATTATACATGGGTTACAATGCTGGTTGAATACATGACAGATGCCTTCATGCCTGTGTTTACGAATGTGGAAAGGGTCTTTCAGGGACTCAATCCAGCAATCTAGGCTCCAACAGATGGCTAGGAATGTTGAGTCACCAGCCTGGGGGAGTGCCAATGGTTCCATGGCACAAGAACCTGCTGTCCTGTCTCAGGATGACAGCATTCGTACTTCCACCCCTGCCACTCTGCCAGTGCCCTTGCTGCCTGTCAACCAACCAGTCCAGACTGCTGCCACCCATGCTGCAGTCTACAGCTGGGCCTTCTACACCCAAAGCTGCTCGAGGTCATCCTGCAAGGCCTTGTGTAGTGTCCCCCATCGAAAGTCAACAGCCTTCTACCAGCAATGCTGCAGCCACTGGGGTAGCGCCAGATAGCAGCATTAGGATAGGCAAAGGAACATGAAAGACAGATGCTAAGGGAATGCACAAAGGTGATTAGCTGACTTTTTAATGTAGTTTTGGATTGATTAATTTATAAATTATATTTGGAATGTTTGTTTTGTGGTGGCTTTCATTTCAGCTTTGTGGCCAAGAGGCGCTGTGATGTTCCGTGACAGAGGGATGGTAAGGCAGGGAAATGGTGAGCAATGGGGATCTGGGGTTTCATTCAGGGGAAGCAGTTTCTGATGAGTCGCTCACGGACAGCCCGTCTGGATTGTGGATCTGTTGCCTCCTCCCTTCCTCCTCCACCTCCTGCAGTGTGGTTTGCACAGAATGGTCTTAAACAGTGTGCACTTAAACAGAGTGTTCAAGTTGGAAATTTGAAGTGTTGGAAATCAGAGACGAGGGGATAGGAGGTACTGCTTTTGCTTCTAATACTTGTAGTGCTTTGTGTTATAGGCAAATATTTAATTGAATCCACCTATAACTTAAACTAGATCTAGTAATTAGTTAAAATATTATACTATAAGCTAAGTTAATTAAATATATAAACTTTAATTAATTAAATACACAAAACAAGCTTATGTAGGGATGGCAGTGCAGATGGTGTACCACAACTGCAGCATGTGGGAGTTTATGGAGAGCATCATGATCCCGGACAACCACGTCTGCAGTGAATGTCTGTATCTCAAGGAACTTCAGCTCCGAGTTGATGAGGTGCAGACATTACGGGGCATTGGTTGTGATCTTCCAAAATTTGCTAGATTCTAGAACAGTCCCGGTAGATTGGAAGGTAGCAAATGTAACCCCCGCTATTTAAGAAAGTAGGGAACTACGAGCCAGTTAGCCTAACATGAGCCATCAGGAAAATGCTGGAATCCATTATTACGGAAGTGGTAACAAGACATTTAAAAAATCAAAATCTGATGCAAAATCAGCATGGTTTTATGAAAGGGAGATCATCGTTCACAAATTTATTAAGAGTTTTTGAGGACGCAGCTGACAGGGTAGATAACGGAGGACCAATGGGTGTGATATAATTGGATTTCCAAAAGGCATTCGATAAGGTGCCGCAAAAGTTTTTTACGCAAGATAAGGGCTCACGGGGTTGGGGTTAATATATTAGTATGGATAGAGGATTGGTTAACAGAGAGAAAACAGAGAGTATGGATAAACGGATCATTATCACGGCTGGCTGTAACTAATGGGGTGCCGCAAGAATCAGTGCTTGGGCTTCAGCTAGTTACAACCTATATTAATGATTTAGATGAAGGGACCAAATGTAATGTATCCAAGTTTGCTGACAATACAAAGCTGGGTGGGAAAGTATCCTGTGAGGAGGACACAAAGAGCCTTCAAAGGGAAATAGACAGGTTAAGTGAGTGATCAATAAGATGGCGGATGGAGTATAATGGAAAAAGTGAGGTTATTCACTTTGGTAGGAAGAATAGAAAAGCAGAATATTTTTTAAATGGTGAGCAACTATTAAATGTTGGTATTCAGAGAGTTAGGTGTCCTCGTACAGGAAACAGATTTAGCATACAAATAATTAGTAAGGTAAATGGCATGTTGGCCTCTATTGCAAGGGGGTTGGAATAAAAGAGTAAGGAACTCTTGCTCCAATTGTACAGGGTTTTGGTGAGATCAACATGAAGTACTGTGCACAGTTTTGGTCACCTTATCTGAGGAAGGATATACTTGCCTTAGAGGCGGTACAACAAAGGCTTACTCGATTGATTCCTGGGATGAGCGAGTTGTCCCATGAGGAAAGTTTGAGTAGATTGTGCCTATACTCTCTGGAGATTACAAGAATGAGAGATGATCTCATTGAAACATATAAGATTCTGTGGGGGAGTGACAGCGTAAATGCTGAGAGGTTGTTTCTCCTGGCTGGATAATCTAGAACTAGGGGGCATAGTCTCTGGATAAGGGGAGGCCATTTAAGACTGAGATGAGGAGGAATTTCTTCACTCAGAGGGTTGTGAATTTTTGGAATTCTCCAAAGGGCAGTGGTGCTGAATCATTGAGTATATTCAAGGCTGAGATCAATAGATTTTAAGACTCTAGGCGAATCAAGGGACATGCGGATTGTGTGGGAAAGTGGAGTTGAGGTCAAAGATCTGCTATGATCTTATTGAATGACGGAGCAGGCTCGGCGGGGTGGAGGGCCATATGGCCTACTGCTGCTTCTATTTCCTATGTTCCTTCTCCTCCTCATCCTTCCTCCTCCTGATGCGGTCGCAGAATCCGTGATGACAGGGGCTGCGCCCTCATGGTGGCCAAGTTGTGGAGGATCTAGCAGACCACCATAAAATTGGACACCCTCTTTGGAGTGTACCAGAGGACTCGTCTCGAACGATCAAGGCAGTGGAACCGTTGCTTTAGCACACAGATGGTCTGCTCGATCAGGTTCCTTGTCGCAGCATGGCTCGCATTATATAATTGCTGGGCACGAGTGGCGGTTTTGCCGGGGGGGGGCGGGGGTGGGGGGGAGTCATTAGCCAGGTGTAGAGCGGATAGCCCTTGTCTCCGAGCAACCACCTTTGGGTTCGATGTAGTGGCTGGAAGATTATTGACACACTGGACTGACGCAGGATGAAGCATCATAACTGCTGCCAGGATACCAGGCATGCACCATCGTGATGTGCTGCTCATGGTCGCACATCAACTGCACATTAAGTGAGTGGTAGCCTTTGCGATTATGGTACATCTCAGCATTGATATGAAGGGCCCGCAGAGTCATGTGTGTGTAGTCGATGGCGCCCTGCACCATGGGCAAGCCTGATATCCGGGCAAAGCCACATGTGTGGTCCTCATTCATCTCCCTGTTCAGAGAGAAGACAATGAAGTCCCCTTTTCTGGAGTACAGAATCTCTGTGACCTCCCGGATGCAGCGTTGGACAGCGAACTAGGAGATGTTAATTCTGTCTCCTGCTCCAGACTGGTAGGATCTGGTGGTGAAACAATTAAGGGCCACTGACAACACTGTGTTTGCCTTGCTGTGATGCTGCAGGTCCGGCAGAGTGGCAGAGTTCTATGACCACCTCCTTGAGGAAGCAGAGCCTCCGAAGACACTGCTCCTGGCAGGTAGAAGAAGTGTTCTTGGAAGATCCTGCATGGGCAAAGCCTCCTGCTGAGAGCCTTCCCGCCCCTCCTTTTCCTCCCTTTCTGAGCAGCTTGCCTTCTTTGCTGCCTCTGCTCCATCTCCCTGTCATGCTGCAGCATGAGGGGGACTGTTAATAGGGCCCCCATGAGTGGGAGCACATGGTGTGAGCAGAACCCTTTAAATCAGAAGCAAAGCATTCTCCACTTGCAGCATCACTCCCTCTCACCTCACTAACGTTAAATAACTGTAGAAAGCTCTAAGCAGTTGCACAAACTTACATGGAGCTGTAGAAATCTAAAAGCAAGTCACCTGCAAGTTGTTGATAATCCCTTTAAATATTGCTGGTGAGGGATCTCTCATGCTGCTGAACACACATTCAGCTGTTCGTGTTTTGAAGAGGACATGCAGTGGAGCGGCGACGTCCAAAATAGCAGGTCATGCGTCAAATCAGCATTGCACACTGATTGACGTCACGATCTGACTGATTAGCATTTCTCGGATGACGCAGGCAAAGGCCAACCTGCCCAAATGGCGGCCGCCACGGGCTGCGCTGGAAGTCGGCAGAAGCGAGGCAGTTGTCATTTTCTTGCCGAAACTGGCCCGAACAGCCGGTGCTAAGGTGCCGAATTTCATGGCCTCTCTTAAGATGAACACCGACAAGTTTCAGAAATTTGCTGGATGGTGAAGTGAATTTCGACCACTAACCGAGACAGTGTTGTATGCTTTCGGAACAGAATGAGTATTGACACCATCACCATGCATCAGCCAATCAGTTGGAGGCGGGACAGAACTTGCGGCAAACAGAGGCTACTTAAACTGAGACTCTACAAACTTCAGCAAACAGAACTCATGACCGAAACTGCAGCAAATTCTCCTGAAAAAAGCAGGATTATTGCTCCAGCAAAGTGCAGTGGGTGAGAGATAAATCGATAATGCAAATTCTGTGCGTAAAATCAATCTCAGTCACATAACTGCTCCAGATGTGACTGACGGGGCAATTACCCAATCATCTCCATTCTACCCGGGACTTGTGGTTTCACTGCATGCAGCCCTTTGCGAAATAGATTCAAATTAATGTCAACTTTGTTTTCATTGAATTACATATTACATTTAAAATAAATCAGATTGTTGGTTTACAATTGGCCTTCTGTCACTAAAATGTGTATAAGCACCCCCCACCCTAGCCAGAAGATAGCAGAAACATATATAGGGTGCGGGCGGAGCGGCGGGGGTGCGGGTGTGAGGGTGTGAGGGTCACTGAGATTACAATATCCAGTTCACACATTGAGGGATTTCATTCTTCTGACTACCCCCATCCCCTAGTCACTGTGTCACATGATTGGATATTAAGCAATAACGGTGAACTCCTGATTGTAGGAGATGCAGGGCCTACTTACAGGACAGACTGGCGACCCTGATTTGTAGTTGTGCCGTGAAGTATAAGAATTCACAGGGTGTCACACTGTTACGAATCACTTGCCCCAATAACGGCCAGTTGGGAAGAGACCTGAGAGTGCATAGCCGTCCAGCACAGTATCCTGCAAGGGGTCAATGACTTTCGAAATGGACCCAGAAAACTGACGAAAGACAGAATCTATTAAGATCAAAGGTAGACTAGTCACTTAATCTCTTCCTATCTACAGAAAACAGTCATTGATTTCTTAATCTTAGAAAGTCATGCTAACTTCAGGTAGACTTATGTTTTAAGTACAGGTCTTAACTAAAATTATTTGAAGGAAAGAAGAATGCAAATGAACAAAATTATTTTCAGAATTGCATTCTGGTCTACGAATAAAATATAAATCGTGAGGAGAGCGTTCAAAATCTTCTTCCAATTTCTGATATAAAAGGAATGGAGAGACATCGCAGGCAAGACAATCCGAATGGCCTCCTTTAGTGCCACAAATTTCTATGAAGTTCAGGCAGATGAGTAATGGAATAGCAGGAAAGTATTGGGGGTGAAACTGGTCTTGAGCAGTACAGCAAAACGAGTGGTAGCGAATCGGCAGCCTGTTTTACACCCGCTCGATTATCTCGTCCATTGAGTTCAATGAAAGAGAAAATCAAGTAGGGTAGAAAACAAGCTACCAATCTGCCATTGCCCGATTTGTGTGATCACCAAAGACCAAATCCATCCCCATTTAGTGCAATACAAGTCATTTACTAAAGAGATCTCACCGTAAGTGTGTATGTATATACCCTGTACACTCAATGTACAGTTACATAAGACCATTGAATGTATCCTCACACTGTATACACTATGCCTGTACCACCAGAGGGTGCAACTGGTGGAGACCTAGGGGTCACCTGCACATCGCAGGTAACCAGGTATAAAAGGGAGCTCACCTTACTGTAACCACATTCCGGAGCTGCAATAAATGAATCAAGGTTACAACAGTTCAAGTGCAATACCTTACCTCATGGAGTCATTACTAGAGTGCTTACAGATATAACAATTGGCGACGAGAATACGAATTGCCACACAAAAAATGGCTAACCTTGGCAACTTTCAACAATTCGCTGATGGGGATGATTGGGATGCCTTTGAGGAAAGGCTAGAACATTACTTCATCGTGAACGACCTGGCTGGGAACACACCAACCTTGCTGGCTGATAAGTGCCGAGCCAGCCAGCTCAGCAGTTGTGGGCCCACCATTCATGGCCTTGTCAGGGACTTGCTAGCCCCAGAGAAGACAACAACCAAAACATACGTGGAACTCGTAACGTTGATACAGGAACAGCTCAAGCCGAAAGAGAACATCCTCACAGCCAGACACCGGTTCTACACACACCGGCGACCTGAAGGCCAAGAAATCGCAAAATATGCTGCAGACCTGAGACGATTGGCTGCACCGTGTGATTTTGGCAACCACCTCACCGAAGCACTGAGAGACATCTTTGTTATTGGAATCGGCCACGAAGGCCTCCTCCACAGGCTGCTCTCTGCGGACACCACGGTCACCCTGCAGAAGACAATTAATGTGAGCCAAGCGGTCATGACCTTGGCCTGCGATTCCAGAAGGATGATGACTCAACCTCAGGACTCTAACACGGCAAGTACAGTGAACCAAATGGCGCCTTTCAGAGGCAAGGCTGCAACCCCGAGCCCCGCAACCCTGAGTCCGCCGCAGGGGGCCAACCGGCCAGCCCCAAGCTGGCGCTGTGGAGGAAATCACAGAGCCCACAGTGCCGATACCGAGACTATACTTACAAAGGCTGTAACACTAAAGGCCATCTCCACAGAATGTGTAAAAGAAATTTTACTCACCGAGTCGCTGAAGAGTTGGCTGATCACCCGGGCTCCAGTGCTGATGAAGACAAAGAGAGTCCAGGAGGCAGCTCAGCCCCAGGAAGAGGCATATGGAGTGTTTACCTGCTCCACTGAGAGTTCCCTGTTGAAAATAGAAGTTGAAATCAACGGTGTTCCAGTCTCGATGGAGATCGACACAAGGGCGAGCCAATCGCTGATGAACCAGGCGGCCTTCAAGAAACTCTGGAACGATCCTATTGAACAACCCAAAATGCTACTGATCCAGGTGAAACTGCTCACTTACACAAACGACACCATCCCAGTCAATGGCAGCGTGGATGTCCAGGTGTCCTACGGCAGCGCGGTGCACAAGCTACCTTTGTGGATCGTTGCTGGTGATGGTCCAACGCTGCTAGGAAGAAGATGGATGAAACAAATCCAAATCTGTTGGAGCCGGGAAACCTCCAGGCCATGGCGATCAACGTCCTATGTGCCCCAAATTTGGATTCATCGCAGCACCTGAAAATGCTACCGTCCAACTCGACTGCCCGGTGACGACACAGACCGCACTACCCAACAGCGAGATGATCCAACCCGCACGACCAGACCTCACCTTCTGGGCCGTGGCAGAACTCCGAAGAAAGAAGATCGATGCAGAAGGTAAATTCCCGGCTTCAGTGGCAGAACCTGGGGAGAAAAGGATCACCGCAGCCTACCTCGTGGAAAGCAAGATGGCTGCAACCAGACCACAAGAGGCAGCGTTGAGGGAGCAACACGTGATGCCGAGCAGCGAACCGGATTGGGGTAAAGATTGCAAGGCCCTCTTAAAGGGGACCAGCAACCCAGAACAATTAAAGGGACAATTCCACTATTGTACAGCGATGCCGGTGATACTAATGTGAGAGATGTAATTAACAAATGCAAGTATCTAAATGTACCGTTGAACAGTGATGCCAGTAGGATATGTGGAAATGATGTAATTGATGAATACAAGTATCTAAATGTAATATTGTACAGCGATGCCGGTAATATACATGGAAAATATATAATTGAGGGACAAGATTTAATTGACAAATGTATATTAGTACCCGAGTGCGATCAGAGCCAATGTATCATGAATGTAAACGATGGAATAATGTGTGATGCCGGGTTCAATATGCATGCCGACAAAACCAAGGGCAATCTCTTGTTTGAAGCACCCAGGTCCAGCAGGCTACCCGATCATGTAGCCTGTGCCTCCGGAACCAATGTGATGCCCCAGGGAGTGTGGCCACACACAATGGGAGCATACCCACTGCAGGGCCAGTGATCAGCGGACGACACAGGCACCACTACTGGCAACCTTCCCCAGATCGGTCCTACCTCTCTGGCCACCAGGGCCAGCACTGGGAGCAAGAGGCCAGCACCCTCCAACCCTCCCGACGGGACCTGGGATGACTAGGCTCCCACTACAGTCCAAAGGAGGACAGGAAGGCCACGCATTCCTGTGGCTCTGCCCACCACTAGGCAATGGCAAAGGCCCTGAGACCCAGGGGAGCGATCCAAGCCCATCCAGCTGGCAGGGGGCGCAGCGCCACCATCAGACAACCTGGACACAGTCCGGTTACTCTGGAACTAGCGTCCTCACCCACCTGCACCTACACCCCAGGGGCAAGACTGTAATACCATGTATGTACCTTACCTATCATATGTACTCGTTCCACTTCTGCAACACCCAAACAGTGATGTAGTCAATCCTACCTTTTTTTCCCATTCTATCTACATGTATGTACATGCAGATTTCGAGCCACATACATGGTTTATGTATGGGGAGGGGGGGAATGGGGGTATGTAGCCATGGACACATATGGATCACACCCAGAACCCACTCAAACCCCCACTGCAACCTCCAACCGTCCACTGCTGACCATCTCCCAATGTCGTGGCAATAAGGACTTGGGGGTCCACAGGGAGAGAGCCATTCCCAAGCACAGACTAAGTGCAAGGGCTTTGGGCACTCAAGTCGAGGGCCAGAGCACAGAGTGCAAAGGCCAGTGGCACAATATTTAGGGAAGAGTGATGTTGTGTATGTATATATTCTGTACACTCAATGTACAGTTACATAAGACCATTGAATGTATCTTCAAACTGTATACAATATGCCTGTACCACCAGAGGGTGCAACTGGTGGAGACCTAGAAGTCACCTGCACACCACAGGTAACCAGGTATAAAAGGGAGCTCACCTTACTGTAACCTCATTCAGGAGCTGCAGTAAATGGACTAAGGTCACAACAGTTCTAGGGCAATACCTTACCTTGTGCAGTCATTACTAGAGTGCTTACAGATATAACAGTAAGCAACACCGCAAGAGATTAACTGATGTGTATTTAGGAAAAAACTTAATGCGCCATTTGGTGCGCTGCTGAGTCACACTGACAAGAAGGAGTTCAGTGTGATTCTTGTTGGTGCTGAGTTAGCTAACTTCAACTGGGGTGGCACAGGATGCTACAATTGACCTTAGCATCTTGCAGACTGGCACATTCCAAGGTCCAGGACTACGTGCTGAGGGACGCACTAAAGTTTGGTGCAGCCACCGCAAAGGCACGATGGGGAAGGGCCACTGTACATTGCGGGGCTGGAACCAGTATAACCCCCCCCCCTCGGACTGTATGATGTAGAAAATAGAAATGTACTTGTAATCTATTTCTGTAAATAGAGCACCATGAACTGCATTCATCTGTATAGTGCTATATGTACTATAGTGCTATATGTACACCCTTAAAGCCTCCCTGATAAAGTTAGACATCCCCACTGACACCTGGGAGTCCCTGGCCAAAGACTGCCCTAAGTGAAGGAAGTGCATCCGGGAGGGTGCTGAGCTCCTCGAGTATCGTCGCTGAGAGTGCCATGTATCTCACACTACTGTATATAACTGTATCTTACCATGCTATACATGACTGTAACTAGATATGACCTGTAACCACAAGCATACTTTACCACCAGGGGTGCACTTGCAGGAGACACTGCATTCCTGTTCCACACAAGTATATAAAGGCAGGTCTCAGGCAAGTGTGGCACTCGAGAGCTGTGAAATAAAGGTGCAGGTCCAGAGTGACCTTGACTTCAGCATGTGCCTCATGTAAGTCTGTACTGCAGGGTTAGGACTTTACAGTGGCGACGAGTTACAGGATCACAGAATCCACAGAATGGCTACTAACGGCTCAGATGAGAAATACAATGCTGGAGACAATTGGGAAGACTTTATAGAAAAGCTCCAGCAAAGCTTTGTAACCAAAGACTGGTTGGGCGACGATAAGGCAGACAAGAGAGGAGCCCATCTCTTGACCAGCTGTGGCTCGAAAACATACGCCTTAATGAAGGACCTGCTGGCACCCGAGAAACCAGCAAGCAAGTCGTTTGAGGAGTTGAGCACACTGGTAAGAGACCACCTGAAGCCAGCGAGCAGCCTACACATGGCCAGACACAGGTTCTACAACTACAGACGCTGTGTGGGCCAGAGCATACCCGACTTTGTGGCGGAACTTCGGAGGCTGGCTAGTTTATGTGAGTTCTCTGATGAACTAAGGAGAGAAGTACTGAGAGACTTTTTTATTGAAGGAATAGGCCACGCAGGCATATTCCGAAAGCTTATAGAGACCAAGAACTTGACCCTAGAAGCAGCAGCACTGGTCGCACAGACATTCTTGGCAGGAGAAGAAGAAATGAGGTTGATCTACACTGCGGGTATGACAACTAACGAAACATCGGAACAAGGGGTTCACAGCGTGAAACAAGCCGCTACCCCCACACACAGACAAAGGCAGGAGAGCAGGCCTTCAATAGCAGGCAGTGGTGCCAGAAGCCATCAAGGGCCACATGAACGGCCGTTCACACCTCATCAACCCACAATGCGAGCAATCAACTACAGACTGAGAGAAGCTCAAGAGA
Source organism: Pristiophorus japonicus (assembly GCF_044704955.1). NCBI lineage: Eukaryota > Metazoa > Chordata > Chondrichthyes > Pristiophoridae > Pristiophorus > Pristiophorus japonicus. The sequence goes on from NC_091991.1 coordinate 149,663,423, forward strand.
GATCAGCCAGACGCAGCTCATCCTTCGGAAACAATGGAAGCAGTCTGTGCTGGAGATGTGGGGGAAGGCACTCAGCAAGGGGGTGTCGATTTCAGCATGCGGTTTGCAGAAACTGCAACTATACAGGGCATCTGGCCCGCATGTGCAGAAACACAGCAGCTCGGCTAGTATACGAATCGAAAGGATCGGAATGCGGACCAGAAGATGGTGGGGACAGTGCCCGGGACACCAAGGTACAGCGGGTCAACACGATCTATGTCTACTGTTCTTACAACAAGACGCCTCCAATAATGATGAGGGTCCTACTCAACGGGATACCCGTCAACATGGAACTGGACACGGGAGCTAGTCAATCTCTCATGAGCGTCCAACAATTTGAACAGCTGTGGCCGCACAAAAGCAACAGACCAAAACTCACAAGGATTGACACCAAACTAAGGACCTATACCAAAGAAATCGTCCCAGTCCTTGGCAGCACCATGCTCTCAGTGACACACAAAGGGACGGTGAACCGACTTCCCCTGTGGATTGGCCCCGGAGATCTCCCAGCACTGTTAGGGAGAAGCTGGCTGGCAAAACTAAATTGGAAATGGGATGATGTTCACACCATGTCGTCAGAGCAACGGACCTCCTGCTCAACAGTTCGAAGTCGTTTTGAACATCTCTTTCAGCCAGGTGTGGGCACCTTCAAAGGGGCTAAAGTTAAAATCTACATCACACAGGATGCCAGACCGGTCCATCACAAGGCTAGAGCTGTGCCTTATGTGATGAGGGAAAAGATTGAACACGAACTGGACCGGCTTCTGCGGGAAGGCATTATCTCACCCCTGGAATTTAGCGACTGGGCAAGTCCCATCGTCCCTGTCATGAAGCCTGATGGATCCATACGAATCTGTGGGGATTACAAGTCGACCATAAACAGAGTCTCCCTAGAGGATCAATACCCACTGCCCAGAGCGGAGGACCTATTTGCCACATTGGCTGGAGGAAAACTTTTCTCGAAACTAGATCTCACATCTGCGTATATGATGCAGGAACTGACCGAAGAGTCTAAGCTACTCACCACCATCAACACACATCGAGGCCTTTTTATGTACAATCGATGCCCATTCGGCATCAGGTCGGCAGTTGCTATATTCCAGCACAACATGGAGAGTCTGCTCAAGTCCATCCCGGGGACGGTTGTGTTTCAAGACGACATACTCATCACGGGCAGGGACACCGACTCCCATCTCCGCAATTTGGAGGAAGTACTAAGTCAATTGAAGAGTTAAGAAATCCAAGTGTCTGTTTCTCGCGCCCGAGGTTGAATTTTTGGGCAGAAGGATTGCCGCTGATGGAATCCGCCCAACAGAATCCAAAACCGAAGCAATTCGTCTGGCACCCAGGCCCCGGAATGTCTCAGAACTGCGCGCCTTTCTCGAGCTACTCAATTACTTTGGGAACTTTATGCAGAACTTGAGCACGCTGCTGGAGCCTCTCCACGTGCTACTCAGAAAGGGGTGCGATTGGTTTTGGGGGGACGCCCAAGAACGCGCCTTCAATAAGGCATACAACCTTCCATGTTTTAGCCTTTTTTGACCCAGGTAAAAAGCTAGTTCTTACATGTGATGCGGCAGCGTACGGGGTTGGGTGCGTTTTACAGCATGTCAATGATGCGGGTAAATTACAACCCATTGCTTATGCCTCCAGGTCACTTTCGCGGGTGGAGCGTGGGCATAGTATGCTTGAGAAGGAGGCGCTCGCATGCGTGTACAGTGTCAAAAAGATGCACTAATACCTTTTCGGGGCCAAGTTTGCCGACCACAAACCCCTCACGTCCATGCTATCCAAGTGCAAGGCAATAAACGCCAACGCCTCGGCACGCATTCAGCGGTGGGCACTCATGCTGGCGTCTTACGACTACACAATAAGGCACAGACCACGCACAGACAACTGTGCCGACGCGCTTAGCAGGATACCCCTGGCGACCACGGAAGGGTCCGACGAGCAGGACTGAGATGGTCATGGCAATCAATGCCTTTGAATCCACAGATTCGCCCATGACGGCTCGCCAAATCAGAGCCTGGACGACCAGCGACCCCACGTTATCCTTAGTCAAAAGATGTGTTTTAACTGGTGACTGGGCAGAGGCTCGCGATGCCTGCCCCGAGGAGATCAAACCTTTCCATAGGCGCATGCATGAACTATCACTACAGGCAGACTGCCTGATGTGGGGCAGCCGAGTAGTTATGCCCTTGCGAGGCAGAGAGGCGTTTGTCCGGGAGCTCCACCGCGAGCACCCGGGGATTGTCCTTATGAAGGCCAGAGCCAGATTCCACGTCTGGTGGCCTGGCATTGACGCGGACTTGGAGCTCTGCGTCCGACGGTGCACCATGTGTGCCCAACTCAGTAATGCCCCCAGGGGGGCCCCCGTGAGCCCCTGGCCCTGGCCCACCAAACCGTGGTTGCGGGTGAATGTAGACTATGCGGGCCCATTCATGGGCAAAATGTTCCTCGTAGTCGTCGATGCATTTTCAAAGTGGATTGAGTGCACCATTTTAAACTCGAGCACCACCTCCACCACTGTGGAGAGCCTTAGAACCATGTTTGTAACGCACGGAATTCCTGACATATTGGTCAGTGATAATGGTCCGTGCTTCACCAGCGCAGAATTTCAAGATTTTATAGTTGACCACGGCATAAATCACGTTAAGACGGCACCGTTCAAGCCGACCTCCAATGGCCAGGTGGAGCAAGCAGTGCAAATCGTTAAACAAGGCATGCTAAAAATCCAAGGTCCCACGCTGCAGAGTCGCCTGTCGCAACTGCTGCTGGCATACAGATCTCGTCTGCATTCATTGGCTGGAGTTCCCCCCGCGCAACTATTGATGAAACAGACCTTAAAGACTAGGCTCTCGTTAATCCTCCCAGATATGCATGAAATTGTTGAGGCAAAACACCGGAAGCTAACTGAGTACCATGACCGAAATTCGAGGGGGAGGTGGAATGAGCTAGGGGACAAAGTGTTTGTGCTAAACTATGGCAGAGGTCCCAAATGGCTTGCAGGGACAGTAACAGGCAAGGAAGGAAACAGGCTACTGGTTGTACAAATGGACAATGGCCAAACCTGCCAGAGGCATGTAGACCAAGTAAAAAGTAGATTCACCAACAACACTGCAGAACCAGAGGCAGACTACAATGTGGAACTCACACCACACCTGGTGGACAGACAGAGGGAACAACCTGAGGAAAGGGCAGTCTCAACAGACAGCCCAGGCAAGATACCAGCAATCACACCGAAAGAAAAACAGACACCAAGGCAAACAACTGAACCACAACTAAGACGCTCCACGCGAGAGCGTAGACCACCTGAGAGACTGAATCTATAAAGACAATAAGACCTTGGGGGAAGGTGATGTCATGTATCTCACACTACTGTATATAACTGTATCTTACCATAGAAACATAGAAAATAGGTGAAGGAGCAGGCCATTCAGCCCTTCTAGCCTGCACCGCCATTCAATGAGTTCATGGCTAAACATGAAACTTCAGTATCCCCTTCCTGCTTTCTCGCCATAACCCTTGATCTCCCGAGTAGTAAGGACTTCATCTAACTCCCTTTTGAATATATTTAGTGAATTGGCCTCAACTACTTTCTGTGGTAGAGAATTCCACAGGTTCACCACTCTCTGGGTGAAGAAGTTTCTCCTCATCTCGGTCCTAAATGGCTTACCCCTTATCCTCAGACTGTGACCCCTGGTTCTGGACTTCCCCAACATTGGGAACATTCTTCCTGCATCTAACCTGTCTAAACCCGTCAGAATTTTAAACGTTTCTATGAGGTCCCCTCTCATTCTTCTGAACTCCAGTGAATACAAGCCCAGTTGATCCAGTCTTTCTTGATAGGTCAGTCCCGCCATCCCGGGAATCAGTCTGGTGAATCTTCGCTGCACTCCCTCAATAGCAAGAATGTCCTTCCTCAAGTTAGGAGACCAAAACTGTACACAATACTCCAGGTGTGGCCTCACCAAGGCCCTGTACAACTGTAGCAACACCTCCCTGCCCCTGTATTCAAATCCCCTCGCTATGAAGGCCAACATGCCATTTGCTTTCTTAACCGCCTGCTGTACCTGCATGCTAACCTTCAATGACTGATGTACCATGACACCCAGGTCTCGTTGCACCTTCCCTTTTCCTAATCTGTCACCATTCAGATAATAGTCTGTCTCTCTGTTTTTACCACCAAAGTGGATAACCTCACATTTATCCACATTATACTTCATCTGCCATGCATTTGCCCACTCACCTAACCTATCCAAGTCACTCTGTAGCCTAATAGCATCCTCCTCGCAGCTCACACTGCCACCCAACTTAGTGTCATCCGCAAATTTGGAGATACTGCATTTAATCCCCTCGTCTAAATCATTAATGTACAATGTAAACAGCTGGGACCCCAGCACAGAACCTTGCGGCACCCCACTAGTCACTGCCTGCCATTCTGAAAAGTACCCGTTTACTCCTACTCTTTGCTTCCTGTCTGCCAACCAGTTCTCAATCCACGTCAGCACACTACCCCCAATCCCATGTGCTTTAACTTTGCACATTAATCTCTTGTGTGGGACCTTGTCGAAAGCCTTCTGAAAGTCCAAATATACCACATCAACTGGTTCTCCTTTGTCCACTTTACTGGAAACATCCTCAAAAAATTTGTCAAGCATGATTTCCCTTTCACAAATCCATGCTGACTTGGACCTATCATGTCACCATTTTCCAGATGCACTGCTATGACATCCTTAATAATTGATTCCATCATTTTACCCACTACTGAGGTCAGGCTGTTTTCTCTCTCCTCCTGTAACTAGATATGACCTGTAACCACAAGCTTACCTTACCACCAGGGGTGCACTTGTAGGAGACACTGCATACCTGTTCCACACAGGTATATAAAGGCAGGTCTCAGGCAAGTGTGGCACTCGAGAGCTGTGAAATAAAAGTGCAGATCCAGAGTGACTTTGACTTCAGCATGTGCCTCGTGTAAGTCTGTACTGCAGAGTCAGGACTTTACAGAGAGCATGCAGAAATCAAGCTCAGGCAGCGGAAGGAGCGTGCAGCAAATCAGTCTCCCCGCCTATCCTTCCCTTCAACCACTGTCTGTCTCGCCTGTGACAGGGACTGTGGGTCTTGTATTGGACTGTACAGCCACCTAAGAACTCATGCTAAGAGTGGAAGCAAGTCTTCCTCGATTCCAAGGGACTGCTATATATAAAACGTGATTTGTGAATTCTATTGTAATGTACCTTGAAATCTAATGTAATATCATTTGACAAAATGAATAAAGTATATTTTTGAAATAAATAAAATAATCTCAGCTGGAAAAGGTCAGGGTTCCTCTTACTGCTATTGACCTCCTAATGTGTCGCTTTTGTCAGGTGAAAGAAAGAACTTGTATTTATACAGCGCCTATCATGACCTCAGGCCAATTAAGTACTTTCAAAGTGTAGTTAGTGTTGTAAAGCTGGAAACACGACAGCCTATTTGTGCACAGCAAGGTTCCACAAACAGCAATGTGATAATGACCTGAATATCTGTTTTAGTGACATTGGTTGAGGGGTAAATATTGGCCAGGACATCAGAGAGAACACCCATGCTCTTCTCTGAATACTGCCTTGGCATCTTTTATATCTGCCTGAGGGAGCAAACGGGGGCCTCGGTTTAACGTTTCATCTGAAAGACGGCATCTCCAACAGTGCTGCACTCCCTCTGAAGGTAGGACCAGTTTTATTTGTGTGTGAAGTCTGGCCTCTTCGATGAGCTGCTGCAAGGCTCTGGGAGCCCATGAACTGCTACCCCGGCATCAGTTAATGCTTTTGGAAGATGAGCAAAGAGAAGAAAATGGATGGTGGGGTGGAATAGGGGAAAAAAGGGGAGCACCAGTTCTACTGGCTTATTCCAGTTTTCTCCCTTTCATAACTGCACATCTTTTATTACCATCAAAGAGACCTAACTTACATTTTTGGAGTGCAGTGACAAAAGCAAGTGCATTACATCTGTGCTGGTGAGTTAACCCTATCCCTACCCACACATCCCTAATTCTCACCTGAAATTAGATGATGAACAAGCGATTGTGCTTAGTGCCATTTGCCTTTAAAAGGCGCAGAAAGGGTTTCCCCCTACCTAGAATAATCGATAAGAACACATCTTCACACTAATCACATTGCACCAATTCTGTACAGCCTCTGTCTAGGTACTAATCGCACTTCTCGTACACACAGGAAATCTCAAACCACTGATAGTCAAGTGAGCTGTGGCTCCTTGATGATTGCCGCTGTCTGACCTTGGATTACTTCAATTGCCTGAATTCTCCAGGTCAGTTATTGAGTTGATTGACTTTGTTTCTTCAGAACACTTCAGGCAGCAAATTAATTCCACCAGTTACCCAAGCAGACTATCGGGTATTATTGGTTTCCAAGAATAACTTGCAATTTTTATTCCGTCCAAATGAAGGAAAAGGGCATGTAGTTATACTGCTCATTAGTTCCTTAGCTTTACAGTAGAATCCTATTGACAATTGCACTAGTATTTTACACCTCATTGGCTTTCATTCATTGAATCTGCTGATCACATCTGGTTTGTACTTAACAATTGAGAGCTGACTTTCATTACCTTGCACTTGTAGTAAATGTGCTACATAATGGCCCTGAACTTGAGGTCAGTAGTACGCTCCACACTGGGATCTTGCAATCCCTAGGTTGAGAACTTTGGTTTTTCTGAATTTGAATTCAATTCAACGGAACTTAATGGGAATCCCAATGTGTGAGCTGCTGTCTAAGCAGCCAATCAATAGGCAGAATTCTCATAGACTGCAAACAAGGAAGTGAGTAAGCAGTTAAAATTCTAACTTTTTAAAATAATTAGAGAGAGCAAAAGAAAGATTGGGGTTCTCACCTGGGGAAAAGGCAAACCTAAATTAAAGATGCACAAACTTATAAAAACATTTAAAAATGTTTTTTGAAAAGGTCCTTAATATGTGGCATTTTTATTAAAATGGACAACTTTCATGCTAAAATTAGTTTTCCAAGCTCTTAACATTTGTTTAGCAGTCAATACGCTGTTAAAACCCCAGTTACACCTAATCCCTTTGGGTCTAACTTTTAGTGGGGAATTTAACAATTACTGTGGAAGAGCCAAAGTTTTGTCAGTTTCAATTATTTATGAGATTTTACTGATTGGTGGCTCTGTGGAGGGAGGGGGGGGGGCGGAGTTGGGCTCGCACAGCGCAGCCAGTTTCTGAGGTGTCATTGACAGACCACAACTTCAGGATCACACACGGTCAGTTTCAAAGGTGGTGTGATGGCGTACTCTGAATGTACACCATCATACAGACCGCAAATTTAAATACATTTTGCTTTCAAAGGAGGAAAAGAATTTAAACAAAATGGTTCTGAATTCATTTGTGATTTTTGAAAAACAGTTATATTTTTTCCCCAAAGGATGAAACTACAGTTCTTGGCAGTGTTTTGAACTGGGACAAGTGGATTTCAGTCATACTTAGCCCAGTACACAGTTTATGATCGCTGGAATAATGTACTTGGTTGATTCATGTTCTGAAATATGAGAACTTCAACTCTTTCAAATCATTTCCTACACTACAACAGTGACTATACTTCAAAAGTACCTGTACTTCATTGGCTATTCCTCTCATTGCTGAATATAGGAAAGTGATCAAGCATGCTAATAATTTGCAGATTATGTGTAATTATTATCATTTAAACGCCATTCATATCAAACACTTTTAGTTTAATAGAAATACGATTTGAGTTTTACTTCATTCCAAAGGTCATCCCTCAATAACCCTAACTCCAGTATGCTGAATATTTTTGGCCTACCATTATTGTTGGCCTGATTTTAATGCAAAAATGAAAAAAGTTCTCCTTCTTCGCAACACTCTTTAGTCCATCAAAAAAATGTCACGTGAATGGGAAAATTTAAAATGTATGCACAAGCAAACTGCCCTTTTGAACAATTCCATTAAGCTGCTCGATGCTTCAATGGAGGTTCAAAGCAGCTAGCTTTTAATTGTAAACGTGATTCTCTGAGCCAGCAACGTTTCAGACTCAAAGTACAGCGTAATTTATAGGACACCAGCATCCAGTCTGCATTACGAGTTCTGGCCATAACTGTGATCAATTAAATTGGTCTGACTGTGTGTTGATGGGTTGGAAGCCTAACGGAAACATTGCATCTCACCACCGCAAGCACACTTTCAGCCAACTGATAGGGTAATGAGATTTAACTAACTAACAGACAAAATAACAGAACAACCTGAGGGAATGGGGAGAAATTAAATTCTTACTTTTTGTTTTTTTTAAAAAGAGAGCTTGAGGAAACATGTTTCATTAACAGCTGGTTGGTGTAATGTACTTTCATAATTTTCACATAACTCTGCTATTAACTGTAGCTTTATTACATTGTTTTTCATGTCAATAAATCCCGTGTTTAGTGCACAGCCCAAGGTAGATCATAAAATTAAGATAATTCATGCATATTTAATACAATGTATTGCTAACTTGGCTGGAGTACAAAACCAGGAGCTGTTAGGTTAAAGCTTTATTGCTCTCCAGTACAAATGTCTGTTATTTTAGAAGTGGAACTTCTGCAGTAGTTGCTCATTATAGACTCTAGGGTTAGCTTTAAGATCAAACAATTACTGCTGGATATTAATCCATTAGCATAATTCTGTTCGTCTCAAGATCTGTTAGTGAATTGTAACTGCCATATTAAGTGGTGCATTGAAAATGCTCAAAGCTATTAGTAGTTAATATTTTTTAAATGCTCAAACGCAGCTTGTTGTCACCAGTTCAACAAAATCTGCCCTCACATTCTTCTTCTTGTTACTTTTCCCCTTGTACAGCAAATAGAACATTGACTTAGCCTTGTTTCCCAGTCTCAGACTAAATGGTAAGAGACAGGACATAGTCGACGTATTTACTGAGGCGTACGAAAGCATTGGCCTTATGTTAAACATCCATAAAACAAAGGTCCTCCACCAGCCTGTCCTCGCCGCATAGCACTGCCCCCCAGTCATCAAGATCCACGGCACGGCTCTGGACAACGTGGACCATTTCCCATATCTCGGGAGCCTCGTTTCAACAAGAGCAGACATTGACGACGAGATTCAACACCGCGTCCAGTGTGCCAGTGCAGCCTTCGGCCGCCTGAGGAAAAGAGTGTTTGAAGACCAGACCCTCAAAACTGCCACCAAGCTCATGGTCTACAGGGCTGTAGTAATACCTGCCCTCCTGTATGGCTCAGAAACATGGACCATGTACAGTAGGCACCTCAAGTCGCTGTAGAAATACCATCAACGATGCCTCCGCAAGATCCTAAAAATCCCCTGGGAGAACAGACGCCACCAACATAAGCGTCCTTGACCAGGAGAACATCCCCAGCATTGAAGCACTGACCACACTTGATCAGCTCCGCTGGGCAGGCCACATCGTTTGCATGCCAGACACGAAACTCCCAAAGCAAGCGCTCTACTCGGAACTTCTTCACGGCAAACGAGCCAAAGGTGGGAAGAGGAAACGTTATCGGGACACCCTCAAAGCCTCCCTGAAAAAGTGCAACAACTCACTGACAGCTGGGAGTTCCTGGCCAAAGACCACCCTAAGTGGAGGAAGTGCATCAGGGAGGGCGCTGAGCACTTCGAGTCTCATTGCTGAGAGCATGCAGAAATCAAGCGCAGGCATTGGAAGGAACGTGCGGGAAACCAGTCCCACCCACCCTTTCCCTCAACGACTATCTGTCCCACCTGTGACAGGGAATGTGGTTCTCGTATTGGACTGTTCAGCTACCTAAGGATTCACTAAGAGTGGAAGCAAGTCTCCCTCGATTCCGAGGGATTGTCTATGATGATGATGGGTAAGAGACATATGCAGGTTATATTGAGTGGTAAGAATGTGTAACTCACTACTACAAGGAGTAGTTGAGGCGACTAGCATAGATGCATTTAAGGGGAAACTAATAAGCACATAAGGGTGAAAGGAATAGGAAGATTTGCAGACCGGGTTAGATAAAGAGGGGTGGGAGGTTTGTGTGGAGCATAATGCCAGCATAGACCAGTTGGGCCGATTGGCCTGTTGCCGTGCTGTATCTTCTGTGTCATTCTATGTATTTGTTCACTGTATATCCTCTTTGTCGCTCGCACTCTCAGCAGTTGCTCATTGTACTGATGTCACTTTTTGTTAAGATTTCTCACGATTTTTAAGAGTTAATCCTCAAAGGTCCAGCGTGCTTTCTGTTATCTTGACAAAGGAGGACAGACTCTATGCCACTGAAATAAAGAGGGGAATGGCATGTCAATGAGCCCATCTGAGAAGTAATGAGCTGAACATTGAAAATGCCATCCTTAATGATCTGGGACAATGGGTGGTTCGATATAACATTTCAGACACTCCTGGTAGGGATTCATATTTGACATATTAGGAGAAACTGAATTCATGGCATACACAGCAGGGTTTAATACACGCAGGCCTTAACCCATGGTGAGAGATAGGTATGGTAGCCAATGAAATTGGCCAGCCTCAGGACAGGAAGGCGTTGGAGGTCATGCTTGCAACTTTCCTTTTATACAGGGTCTTGGTCAGTTGTGAAACCTGCTGAAAGAGGCAGGGCCAGGTCCAGACTGGGTGTTAACATAAAGTTAGTCAGATTTAATCTACGGCTGACTGGGAAGAAAAAAAATCAAAGTATTTGGCCTGCTAACCAGGATAGTGTAGTGTACTTTCCCATTTTTTTATACTACGGGAAGTGTTATAGAAGAAGTTAAAAGATATGAAATTATTACTTTGTTCATTAACAACAACTTGCACTTATATAGTGCCTTTAACGTTGTAAAATGTCCCAGGGCGCTTTACAGGAGCATTATATACAAAATTTGACACCAAGCCACATAAGGAGATATTAGGACAGGTGTGACCAAAAGTTTGGCCAAAGAGATAGGTTTTAAGGAGTGTCTTGAAGGAGGAGAGAAAAGTTTAAGGAGGGAATTCCAGAGGTTAGGGCTTAGGCAGCTGAAGGCATGAATGGTGGAGCAAAGAAAATCGTAGATGCGCAAGAGGCCAGAATTGAAGGAGCGCAGAGATCTTGAAGAATTTACATATATTCTGTAAAATGAATCATCTTTTTGATTTTGCATGGCCCTTGTCTCACCAGAGTGTTAATCAGGGGCCTTGTGTGAAACCAATGCACCAGCGCAGCCTTCGGTCACCTGATGAAGAGAGTGTTCAAAGATCAGGACCTCAAATCTGGCATCAAGCTTATGGTCTACAGGTCTGTAGTGATACCCGCCCTCCTGTATGGCTCAGAGACGTGGACCATTTCCAGTAGACACCTTAAAGCGCTGGAGAAATACTACCAATGTTGCCTCCGCAAGATCCTGCTAATCCACTGAGAGGACAGACACACCAACATCAGTGTTCTCGATCAGGCCAACATCCCCAGCATTGAAGCACTGACCACACTCCACCATCTCCGTTGGGCGGGCCGCATTGTCCACATGCCTGTCACGAGACTCCCAAAGCAAGCGCCCTACTTGGAACTCCTACACAGCAAGCAAGCCCCAGATGGGCAGAGGGAACGTTTCAAGGACACTCTCAAAGCCTCCTTGATAAAGTGCAACATCCCCATCGGCACCTGGGAATCCCTAAGTGGAGGAAGAGCATCCAGGAGGGTGCTGAGCACCTCGAGTCTCGTCGCTGAGTGAATGCAGAAAACAAGCGCAGGCAGCGGAAGGAGCGTGCGGCAAACCAGACTCCCCACCCACCCTTTCCTTCAATGACTGTCTGTCCCACCTATGACAGAGACTGTAATTCCCGTATTGGACTGTACAGTCACCTGAGAACTCACTTTTAGAGTGGAAGCAAATCTTCTTCGATTTTGAGGGACTGCCTATGATTGATTGGATTATGTGAAGACAAAATTGATGAGTTAAATTCGTTTCATAAGGAGCCGCATCGCTGGTAGGGCCTGTTTTCAAAATGATTCTGATTAGGACGGAAAGGATGGGCAGGAGAGAATGGAATGGCTGTGCTTTCACTTATTGTGCCAACATATCTGTTCTCCTTCCCACCACAAAGAGTATATATGGCCAGCATACAGGATGGTTTTGTAAGCAGCAAGGAGAGTTTTTATTGGCCACATTCACATTCTATTAAATAGAAAGGTATTGGAGCACCTGTTATCTGGGTGCAGTGAGCCTGGGTCTGAGCAACATTTTGAAGAATTCCTTCACAAAATCAAATTGATGGAAGGAAATTCCTATCTGTAGGTGGAAAGGAACCTTGGGGGACAATCCCTCATGAGTCCCGTGTTGACCATTTCTTCTTTCTGTTCTTCCAAGACCATGATATTACAGTGCAGTATAGGGCACTGACGGACTGTGCTGAGTATCTGTCTTTAGATGGAAATATCTTGGGCCACCTTAATTTCTACGTTTACTTTCTGATGACAGTAAGCCTGCACCCTATGCAGCAGTCCATTCATTATTCAGCAGTTCGTGGGACAATTCATCAACATACACACTAGAGAACCAAAGAGTTTCAGGGGTGTCTGTCATGGATGTGCAGACCTCTTTTTTTTGTTTAAAGATATACAGTACAGACGGAAGCCATTTGGCCCATTATGTCTGTGCTAGTTCTTTGCAAGAGCAATCCAATTAGTCTCACTCCCCCTGCTCTTTCTCCACAGCATTGTAATTTTTTCCTTTTCAAGTATTTATCCAATTCCCTTTTGAAAGTTACTATTGAATTTGCTACCTCCACCCTTTCAGGCAGCGCCTTTCAGTTCATCACCACTCGCTGTGTAAAACAAGTTTTCCTCATTATGAAGATAGTTTTTTTTTGGTGGGGGGAAAAGTGATTATAGCATTAACTCTAATTCTGTCAACATTTGAAATATACTATCACATCATTCAGTTTATGAGGCCAACTTACAATGGGTTCTGTCAAGTGTAAGTGGGACATATAGTTGTAATGTAGGGCAGAGTATAAATCAGGAAATTAGAGGCGCATGTAACAAGGGTAAAACAGTAATCATGGGGGACTTTAATCGACATATAGACTTGCCAAACCAAATTTGCAGTACAGGTGCAGCGCCGAAAATCCAGAACCCTTGGGACCGAGGCCGTTCTGGATTCTGGGCTTTTCTGGACTTTCGATTTGTTTCTGATGTCACAAATCCGGAAACACCCGGAGCCCAGGTTCGGGTATTTTTGGATTTCGGAACAGCAGAAAAGGCGGGAGGGGAATTCCCGCCGAGGAGCTGCTCGGGCCATCCAGCCCCACTGAGGGTGTCATCGGGCGGGCCCCGCCAAGTAGGTAATTGTTGGGCAGGCCCTGCCAAAGAGGTCATCGTCGGGCGGACCCGCCGAGGATGTTGTTGGGGGGACGGCAAGGAGGCCCTGAGGTAAGGGCAGCAGCGGTGAGGCGAGCGGGGCGAGCCGGGGCCCCGAGGTCGGCAGGGTCATCAGGTCCGGATTCTGGAACATTTTATGGATTCCGGACGACCCTGCCACCGATTGTCCTGGAATCCGGATTCTGGAACATTCTGGATGTTGGAAGTCCTGATTCTCGATGCTGCACCTTTAATAGTGTGCAGGACGAATTCATGAACTGTGTACAAGATAGTTTTCTAGATCAGACTATATTAGATCTAGCATTGTGCAATAAGGTTAATTAATAACCTTATAACGAGGGAAGAGTGACCATAATATGATAGCATTTTATAATAAGTTTGAAAGTGATTTAGTTAAATCCACAACTAGCCACTTAAATCTAAACAAAGCAAACTATGTAGGTATGAGGGGCGAATTGGCTAAGGTAGATTGGAAAACTACGTTCAAGTGATCATAATTCAGTGATCATAATTCAGTAAGATTTGGGGTAGTTATGGAAAAGGACAAAAGTGGACCAGGGAAAAAAGTTTTCAATTGGGGTAAAGCCAATTTTGCTGAGCTGAGATGGGATTTGGCCAAGGTGGGTTGGAAACGGTTACTTGATCAGTGGATCAGTGTCAGAGCAGTTGGAGGCATTCAAGGAGGAAATCCTGAGGGTACAGAGCAAGGTATGTTCCCTTAAAAAAAAAGGGCGGGGCTAACAAATCTAGAGCCCCCTGGATGGCATGGCACATACAGCGTAAGATAAAGAAAAAAGGGAAGCTTGGACAGATTCCGAGAACTCAGTGCTGCAGAGACTCTAGGGGAATATAAGAAGTGCAGGGGTGCAATTAAAAAAGATATCAGGAAAGCAAAGAGAGAGCATGAAAGAATGTTACCAAGTAAAATCAGGGAAAACCCAAAGATGTTTTATAAATAAATTAAGAGCAAGAGGATAAGTGGAGAAAGAGTGGGGATTATTAGAGACCACAAAGGAAATCTGTGTGTGAAGGCAGAAGATGTGGATATGATTCTTAATGAATACTTTGCATCTGTTTTCACAAAAGAGAGAGGCGATGCAGACTTTGCAATGAGGGAGGTGGAGTGTGAAATATTAGATAAGCTAAACATAGTGAGACAGGAAGTATTAAGGGGCTTGGCAGCTTTGAAAGTTGATATATCCCCAGGCCCGGATTAAATGTATCCCAGATTGTTAAGAGAAGCAAAAGAGGAATTAGCAGAGGCTCTGACCATTATTTTCCAGTCCTCTCTGGCTACAGGTCTGTGCTAGAGGACTGTAGGATTGCTAATGTTGTACCTTTGTTTAAAAAGGGAGAAAGAGATACACTTAGTTGACAGGCCAGTCAGCCTAACCTCAGTGGTGGGAAAATTATTGGAAAAAATCCTGAGGGACAGGATAAATGTTAAATTGGAAAGACATGGATTAATCAAGGACAGTCAGCATGGATTTGTTAAGGGAAGGTCATGTCTGACTAACCTGATTGAATTTTTCAAGGAGGTAACCATGAGGGTCGATGAAGACAGTGCGTATGATATAGTGTATAAATCTTAGCAAAGCTTTTGATAAGGTCCCAAATGACAGACTGGTCATGAAAGTAAAAGCCCATGGTGTAATGTCTGTAAGCTTGTAATGTTTGTAGCTCCACACTGTGAATGTGGACGTATTGTGTACTGCAGCTGCATAGTTAATCATTAAACAACAGGCAGTTTTCCAGAGAGTTCCGAGAGAGCAGCCTGTATGTTAGGAAGCTGTGCGTGCTGTGCTCTGTGAAGATATCACAGTTGGCGGCGAGATGGGAGATATATCAGATGTTTAAAGCTTAAATTTTGTTGGTGAAGGATTCAGCCAGCCGACAGAAGACTTTGGAAGTTTCTGTCTTTCAAAAAAAATCTACAAAATCCGAGGTAAAAAACAGCACACGGTGTGAACAGCTAAAGAATAAAAATGGCAGGTATATTCGGATATTTGGGTGAATATAGACACGACCGGGAACGTTTTAAAGCGTGTGTGGATCGGCTAGAAATGTATTTCATTGCAAATAACATAATCGAAGTTCCAGACAATGCAGTCCAGAACCGAGCTGTGTTAGAATGTAAGAAAGCGATTTTCTTAACAGTGGCAGGACTGGCATTATACAAAACCCTTGTAAATCTGCTTGTGCCTGACGAGCCAAAGGACACAATGCTTAAAGAGATTTTAACGAAGCTGGAGCAGCACTATAACCCCAAACTGTTAGAAATTGCTGAAAGCTATTGTTTCGGGATTCGGCAGACAGCGAGGTCGATGAGCATGGCCGAACAATATTCCCGATAATTAAATAATAATTACGGTCGTCAGTCAACCGAGGTAAATCACCTGTAGGTTCAAAGTAAAAGACGGCCATGGCCGAAAGTCTCAGAAACTGGAAATTGTACCAGCGTGTCGAAGTCGTGCTATAGGTGCCTGGGACAACACATTGCTCAAAGTTGTCCATACGTGAAGGCAGAGTGTTTCTTCTGCAGAATGACTGAGCATCTTGCGAAGGCATGCCGACTGAAGGGTAAACCAGCGTTCAAAGCTATGAGTCGAAATCCAAAGAGACTTCATAGCTTGGAAGAACAACAACAGGACGAGGAGATGTTAGAATTACATGTCATCAGGAGCAGGAGATTAACAGACAGCGATTCGGAAAGCATCAAAATCCACATAGATGTTGCGGGATTCAAGATACCAATAGAAATTGACACGGGTGCCTCCGTGAGTGTAGTACCGGAGTCACTGTAACGCGACAAATTACGTGATTTCCAACTGGAGAAATGCAAGATAGAGTTGCGAGGCTACTCAGGAGAGAAAATTCCTGTAGTAGGCCGTATCACCGTACCGGTGAAATATAAAGATCAATTTCAGAACTTGCCTCTAATAATAGTGAAAGGAGACAAGTCTGCCTTACTAGGAAGAAATTGGTTGAGCTCACTGAAGCTGGATTGGAGTAAGATTTTCTGTGTGGAAGTTAGATTTTCGTCAACGGAAAAGGTTATCAAGCAGTATCCGAAGGTGTTCTGCGAAACGGGCAGTTCGATCGAAGACTTCGAGGCGAGTATCAGGGTACAGAAGGACGCTCGATCGGTTTACTACAAGCCACGCTCCGTACCATATGCACTCAAGGAGAAAGTTGAGCAAGAACTCAAAAGACTAGAGACTGAGAACATTATTTGTAAGATAGATCGATGTAATTGGGCTACATCCATTGTTGTTGTACATAAGTCTGATGGTAAAGCAAGATTGTGTGGTGATATTTCAGGTCACCGTAAACCAGGTTCTAGAGGGTAATGTCCCAAATACATTGCCGAATGTAGAAAGTTTGTTCACAACACTGACAGGTGGTCAGATCTTCTCAAAACTAGATCTTATGAACGCCTACTTACACTTGAACTAGATGAGGAGTCCAAGTCATGTTTGACTATAAATACTCATCTAGGCCTATATCAGTTTAATAGGCTACCGTTTGCAGTGTCTTCCGCCCCTGCCATATTCCAAGGGGTGATGAACCAGATTTTGCAAGGTATTGAAGGGGTAGTATGTTATTTGGATGACATACTAATTTCAGCACCAAATAGGCAAATTCATAATAACATATTGAATGAAGTCCTCAAACGGCTAGAGAAGCACAGAGTACGAGTGTCTGCTCATAAGTGTGAGTTATTTAAAAACTCAGTGGAGTACTTAGGGTACAGAGTAGACAAAGATGGTTTACATCCAACCATGAAAAAATTGGATGCAATTAGAAATGCACCCATTCCCAGGAATGTCACTGAACTTCGTTCATTCTTGGGTCTTTTGAACTATTATGGGAAGTTCCTTTTGGCTACAGTATTACATCCACTGAATGAACTTTTGAAAAAACAGGTCCAGTGGAAGTGGTCAAAAGAATGCGAAACAGCATTCAAGGAGTGTAAAAACAAATTGGTAGAGAGCACCATGTTAGTTCACTATGACATATCTAAGGAGATTAAGCTAGCATGTGATGCCTCTCCGTATGGAGTTGGGGCAGTAATCTCTCATGTATTAAGTAGTGGGGAGGAGAGACCAATTGCTTTTGCTTCACGCACTCTCAGTGCCAGTGAGAGAAATTATGCTCAAATTGAAAGAGAAACTTTGGCATTAATTTTTGGGGTCAAGAAGTTTCACAAATACTTCTATGGTCGTAAATTTATCATCGTTACGGACCATAAGCCCCTAACAGCAATCCTCCATCCAAAGTCCCCAGTTCCAACATTAGCTGCAGCCCGAATGCAGAGATGGGCTTTGATTTTGTCAGCATATACCTATGATATTGAATACAGACGATCAGCTGATCACAGTAATGCTGATGCAATGTCTAGATTGCCTTCCCCATCACAAGTTACACTCGAGAGGGAAGAAGTGTTTTATTTTTCATACATTGATGAACTGCCAGTCACAGCTGAAGAGATTGGTAGAGCAACCAAACGTGACCCAATGATGTCAAAGGTGTATAAGTATGTTGCAAATGGATGGCCAAACCAGGTAACAGACAAAGATACACATCCAAGAAAACGACAGTTGTCATTGGATCACAAATTGGCTAATTTTTTGATTACATATCGAAATACTCCTCATACAACTAGTAGAACACCAGCAGAGTTGTTTCTCAAACGACAGCCACGAACCAGATTCTCATTGTTAAAGCCAAATTTGGCACAGTCCGTAGAAGAGATACAATTAAGACAAAAAGAGAATCACAATAAAGGGAGAGTAAAAGGGAGAAGAGTGAAATTAAACCAGATGGTGAGAGTGAAGAACCATCACCATAAATGGTTAAAGTGGTTACCCGGAAGAATGGTGAAGATATGTGGTCCTTGCACATATTTGGTAAAGATGTTTGATAATGAACAGGTTAGGTTTGTTCATATTGATCATATTTTCCCTACAGACATGGAAGGAGTTGAAGGTGGGAATGATTCAATTATTTCTGACTTTTCAGATAGTTTTGATATACCAGTAGCAAATCCTAAATCCAATGTACTGGAAACAAATCCAGGAGAGAATCAGAATGAAAGTCTGAGTCTGAGTCAGGGAAACAAAGCGCCTGAAGTTAGAGTGAGTGCAAATGAAAATCAAGGAAATTCCATGGAGGAAAACGTTCCTCAGGATGAGCCTCAAATGAGTGTGAAATCAACACCATGTTTGGAAGGTTCTGTTCGAGAGCGAAGGTATCCTCTTCGAAACAGAAAACAAGTGGTAAAGTTAAATTTGTAAATATGTATAAAAATGAAAGTTTTTTATGATGTTGATATGATGGCTTTTTCATTAAGGAGGGAGAAGTGTAATGTCTGTAAGCTTGTAATGCTTGTAGTTCCACACTGTGGATGTGAACGTATTGTGTACTGCAGCTGCATAGTTAATCATTAAACAACAGGCAGCTTTCCAGAAAGTTCCGAGAGAGCAGCCTGCATGTTAGGAAGCTGTGTGTGCTGTGCTCTGTGAAGATATCACACATGGGATCCAGGACAAAGTGGCAAGTTGAATCCAAAATTGGCTCGGAGGCAGGAAGCAAAGGGTAATGGTTGATTGGTGTTTTTGTGACTGGAAGACTATATCCAGTGGGATTCCGCAGGCTCAGTGGTATATATTAATGACTTGGACTTGAATGTTGGGGGTATGATTAAGAAGTTTGCAGATGACACTAAAATAGGCTGTGTGATTGATAATGAAGAAGAAAGCTACAGACTGCAGAAAGATATCAATGTACTGGTCAGGTGGACAGAATAGCGGCAAATGGAATTCAATCTGGATAAGTCTGAGGTAATGCATTTTGGGAGGTCTAACAAGGCAAGGGAATACACATTAAATGGTATGACACTGAAAAGTGTAGAGGAACAAAAGAACCTTGGAGTGCAGGTCCACAGATCCCGAAAGATAGCAGGCCAGGTAGATAAGGTGGTTAATAAGGCATATGGAACACTTGCCTTTATTAGTCAAGGCATGGAATACAAGAGCAAAGAGGTTATGCTTGAACTGTATAAAATGCTGGTTAGGCTGCAGCTGGAGTACTGTGTGCAGTTCTGGTCACCACATTATAGGACAGATGAGATTGCACTGGAAAGTGTGCAGAGGAGATTTACAAGAATGTTGCCTGGACTGGAGAATTTTGGCTCTGAGGAAAGATTAGAGATGCTGGGTCTGTTTTCTTTGGAACAGAGGAGGCTGAGGGGAGACCTGATTGAGGTGTATAACATTATGAGGGGATTGGATAGAGTGGAAAGGAAGGACCTGTTTCCCTTGGCAGATGGGTCAACAACCAGGGGACATAGATTTAAAGTAATTGGGGGTAGGTTTAGAGGAGATATGAGGGGAAATTTCTTCACTCAGAGAATAGTGGGGGTCTGGAACTCAATGCCTGAAAGGGTGGTAGAGGCAGAAACCCTCACCACATTTTAAAAATACTTGCACTTAAAGTGCCGTAACCTACAGGACTACGGACCAAGAGCTGGAAAATGGGATTAGGCTGGATAGCTCTTGGTCGGCCGGCACGGACACTATGGGCCGAAATGGCCTCCTTCCGTGCTGTAAATTTCTATGATTCTATGATTAGATGATATGATGGTAGACGAGAAGTGGCTAGCATTAAAAAAATTATTACACAATTTACAACAAATATACATTCCTTTACGGCACAAAAACCCCACAGGAAAAGTGGTCCAACCGTGGCTAACAAGAGAAGTTAAAGATAGTATTAGATCAAAGGAAGAGGCTTATAATGTTGCCAAAAAGAGCAGTAAGCCTGAGGATTGAGAGGATTTTAGAGTTCAGCAAAGGAGGACCAAGAAATTGGTAAAGAAAGGGAAAATTGAATATGAGAGTAAACTAGCAGGGGGCATAAAAGCAGACTGTAAAAGCTTTTATAGGTATGTAAAAAGGAAAAAATTAGCGAAAGTAAATGTGGGTCCCTTACAGGCTGAGAAGGGAGAAATTATAATGGGGAATAAGGAAATGGCAGCAAAATTAAACAAATACTATTTGGCTGTCTTCACGGAAGAAGACACAAAAAAAAATTCCCGGAAATAGTGGGAACCAAGGGATCAGCGAGAATGAGGAACTGAAAGAAATTAGTATTTGTAAGAAAATAGTATTGGAGAAATTAATGGGACTGAAAGCCGATAAATCCCCTGGACCTGATAACCTTATTCCTAGGGTTTTGAAAGAGGTGTCTATAGAGGCAGTGGGTGCATCGGTTGTCATCTTCTCTAGAACAGTTCCCATGGATTGGAAGGTAACAAACCCCGCTATTTAAGAAAGGAGGGAGAGAGAAAATACGGAACTACAGCCAGTTAGCCTGACATCAGTAGTAGGGGAAATGCTAGAATCGATTATTAAGGACATGGCAATATGGCACTTGGAAAATTATAATAGGATTGGGAATTGTTAACACGGATTTATGAAAGGGAAATCATGTTTGATGAATCTGTTAAAGTTTTTTGAGGTTGTAACTAACAGAATAGATAAGGGGGAACCACTGGATGTGGTGTATTTGGACTTTCAGAAGGCATTCGATAAGGTGCCACACAAGAGGTTATTAAACATAATTAATGCTCATGGTATTGGGGGTAATATACTAGCATGGATTGAGGATTGGTTAACAGACAGAAAACATTTTGGGGTTGGCAGACTGTAACTAGTGGGGTTCTGCAAGTATCAGTGCTTTGGCTTCAGCTATTCACAATCTGTATCAATGATTTGGATGAGGGGACCAAATGTAATATATCCAAGTTTGCTGATGATACAAAGCTAGGTGGGAATGTAAGTTGTGAGGAGGATTCAAAGAGGCTTCAAGGGAATATAGACAGGCTAAGTGAGTGGGCAGGAACATGGCAAATGGAATATAATGTGGAGAAATGTGAATGTATCTACTTTTGTAAGAACAATAGAAAAGCAGAATATTTTTTTAAATGGTGAGAGATTGGGAACGTTGGTGTTCAGAGGGACCTGGGTAGCCGTGTACCCGAATCGCTGAAAGTGAACATGCAAGTACAGCAAGCAATTAAGAAAGCATGTTAGCCTTTATTACAACAGGATTTGATATAAAACTAAAGGGGGCCAAAATTCAGGGTCCGGATAAGGCCCGTTACCGCCGTTTTGCGCCAGCCATGCGGCGGAATTGAGTGGCCGCCGCGTTGCAGTCCATTGGCCGCCATGATCCAAATTCACCTCAGGGATTTTTCGGGCGGTCCCCACTTCCTCCCTGCTGCTACCAACCACCCCAAGTGTGCCATCAAAGCGGCACTGCCGTTCTCCCGCTCCTCCATCCCACTCCACACAAAATTTACCTCAACAAATCCACAAGCCGCCGCGCGGTGCCCCTGACAGCTTTTTTTGTTGGTGCACCTTGGTTTTTGTGTGTGAGCCATGGCAGTATGGTGGCCCTTAAAGGGGGGGGGGGGGTGGGGTGGGGGGGGGTGGTGCCCGGCCGCCATTTTTTTTTGCCAACCGACTTCCCGATCAGCTGGACAATTATGACCCCGTGTTCGGCTGGGCCGCCAATAGGCAGCATGGCACCGCCCGAAAAATCCCTGAGGTGAACTTGGCGGCCAACGGACTGCAACGCAGCAGCCACTCGATTACCCCTCTTGGGTGCCAGGCCGCAGGCCCAGCTGAAACCCTCCCTGGTGGCCCAGTGGCTGAACCTAAAGAAACGCTGCTTCTCTCCCCTTTAAATGAGGGGAGAGGCGTGATGACGCACACACACACTGACCTCACCAGCACTCCACCGCTGAGTGACAGTGGCGGAGATTCCGTCCCGCCCCCACTTCCGCCCCTTACCAGCACTTACCATCGCACTTCTGCCCCCATTATGACCGGCTTCTGGTCTGATCCGAAAAAACAGCAAAGAGGCGAAAATCAATCGAGAGCCCACCTCTTCGGACATGACGGTAAAAACATCTAAAAAAGGGTTGGTGCATCAGCATTCTGGCAGGCCTGAATTTCAGCCCAAGATGTCTTACTGCAATTATATAGCGCCCTGATGAGACCACACCTGGCGTATTGTGTACAGTAAGGAAGGATATATTTGCCATAGAGGGAGTGCAATGAAGGTTCACCAGATGGATTTCTGGGATGGGAGGTTTGTTCTATGAGGAGAGATTGAGTAGACTAGGCCTATATTCTCTAGAGTTTAGAAGAATTGGGGCGGCGGTGCGGGAAGAGGTGTTGACTTCTCCCAAACTCATTAAAGGATCCTACCTCTGCCTGAAAGCTTCTATTTTCGTGCCCATTGGTGAAAGACACCTCGCATTTTTCACCAGCCTGGGATATGGCACTAATTTGGCAGCTAATCCTGCTAAATTTTCGTTCTTGCTACAGTATTTGAGGACATTTCCGCTGTCCCCCAAAGGATTTAAGGCTATTTCTCCAGGATGCTCATCAATGAAAAGATCCACCTCTGTATCCACTTGACATTATCACAGATTGGTTTCATTTATTCCTGTCAGCTCAGCTATTTTCAATTTGCTTCCGCAGACGCAAATTACATTAGACACATTTTAAATGGGTTTGCATGCCACTGGCATTTAATTGTACATGCCAAATGTGTTAATTGCATGTTGCATAATGAGGTACGAGTGTGGCAACGAGAAATCTAGAAAAGTTCTGCTTAAAATCTTTGAACGATCGGCAAGGCGTTGTACCATGTTAATGTTTTCCTCGCATTCTCATCATTAAAACTCTGATGCCAAGTCTTCATAACAGACCAGCAGAGACATGGGGTTATGTTTTTCTCACTGCCGGAGGAGGATTGGGAGTTCCGCCCACCACCTTGACCCTGATGTGACCCTGGCCTATCTTCCTGGATCGGGACTCATTACTCATGCAAGGTGCATTCCCAGTGGGATCTCTGTCACCAAACGAGAGCTCACCACTGGCAACACGTAAAATGCAGTGCTGCGAGACCAGAAGACAGCAATCCATTTAAAGGAGGTTTGACAGCCTCAAAGATCAACAGACTGAATTTTTGTTAGATCTTGTACTGAGCCAAGGCCTGAAAACAGATGTCACGGGGGCTTGAGGAGAGGGTGAGATACTCACCGCTGGGCCCTCTCTCCCCAAAAGAGGCAGCAGAGGGCCATTCTACTGCTGCTCCATGGACTAACTTGGTCCGGGCAGTTCCTAGGCTCAGTGATGCTGGAGGCAGAAGGTAAGGAAATTGGCCTGGCTGCTGGGTCTGCTCCCTGCTATCATTTGCATGCAATTAGGCAGTGAGCCAGAAGTCTTCGCTGTTGGGGTGGGTGGGTGGGGTGATGGGGGCTGGGGGGAGAGGAGAGAGGGAGGAAAATCCAGGTCGGTAGGGATCTGGCAATAGACATAGAGGAAAATCCAGTCCACAGTATTTATATTGTTCATAAGACGGTGCCATTTTAATATTGGGGATGGTGGCCTGCAAATGTAGGGGAGCAATAGAGGTGTTTACCCTGAAAAGCGTCACATCAGACCAGCACCGTGCCACTGTGAGAGGGCGGGGTGGCTGCACCGGTGGGATCCAGAGGCCCATAACAGACTGAATATTAAGAGGGCTAAAAAAAATACTGCACTTGTATTCTGAGGTAATTGATCCCCTCTGGGATTGACCATCTTTGTTGTGTCACATCTTTGAGGCTCATCTTTCAAGCTCTTCATATGACCCCGAATGGAACCCTCCCTCCACTGGCATGGGGATCCGCTGGGCGTGGGAGTGGCTCACTGGTCTGAATTCTTGGGCAATCCTGGCAATGCTGCACATACTGCCTCCAAACTTCTTCTGGGACATGGGGGGCTGTGCGTAGAGGGGGGCAGAAGGAAGACTTGCCATCTGCTCCATTGGAATTTCTGTTGGAAAGTAAATGGGATGGAAACCTAGCAGATCTGGGTTCTGTCCCAAATTCCCCCCCACTTCCCCCGGCCCCCCCACACATTGGAGAACTACACACTTCATGCCCTTTCCCAAACCAGGAATATTAGTCTTCAAATTTCAGCTGGCCCTGCACACAGTTTACATTTAAAGTGGTTAAATCTCCCTCCATAGCAGCTGCATTTTCTTATCCAAATATCTTATCTAAAATTCACCATATATCTTTCACTTGCCTATTACTTAAATTTCATGTTAAAAATTACCCATGTTTGAAAAATCTATGGGATGTAAAGGAGCTCCTGTTTGAATGGGATAGATTTCAGTAATGTTTAGAGAATTGCTGTGTAGCATTTGATTAATCCAGGAAATAAACAACACAAGGATAAGGTTTCTCTATTGGGTGTCTGCTGTTGCTGTAATTGCCCCAACAGTGCCAGGGAACTGGCAGTCCTGTGAGGGAGAAAGTAAACCATCCACACATCTCCCATGCCGCCCATTCACCACAGGAATCAGTCTGCCAAACATTTGGAATCACACTCCCATTATCACCCCGCCTCCTGATCACAGAGCTGTGTGCTCCCCACCAGGCCGGAGAGTGACTACCAATGACCCTGGTATATTCATTAAGACATGTTGCCTACTGCTATGAATTTGTGCCAGCTGTAATGGCCAGAGTAATGGTTGCCTGTGGATAGTGCTGTTTCTGTTGGAAAGCAGAATGAACAAATCGATGTCTTGTGAAGTGCAGTTGAATCTCACGACTATGACCTATTTTATTGCTGACTTCTTTCAGCAAACATCCTCCATTATACTCAGTTGATGCAGTGAAACATCAATAATGAGCATTGACTGCATTGATAAACTCATGTTCTGCAGTGCGACATGCAGTATAACTGGTCATAGGAGATTTAAAAGGCTCAACAACAATCAACAGGTTAAAATGATATAAAAAGTAAAGTATGAGCAGTTTGTTAACTTCATTTGGCCCATAGATTATACTATAGCTTTCACCCTCCTTTTTAAGGTATGTGAAGGTAATATTGTATCTGAGAACAGACATTTCAATTGCTGCAGATTTCAAAGCAGCCCTGGGAGAGTATCTTTATTCGATGCCCCAATGATATAAGGGTCCCTTCCCTGGTTGGCAGTCATCGAGTGAGGTTAGGCTTCCTTCCTCTTTCCACTTCTTGGATTCCAGTACTAACCTTCCACCGTGTTACTGGTTGGGACTGGGAATTTGATTGCTTCTGATTCTTTGGCCTGGGTTGGGCATGGATGAGCAGTTAGGATGCCAATCTATCAGGCCAGATAGTTGGTAACTTGCCAAACATGAAAGTTGGTACCTGAGTAGGTGTTTTCCAATTCAGAGATCCAGCATGATGGACTCAAGAAGCCTCTTCGCGACCTGCATTATTTGAAACTGGTGCTGAGTCTTGGACTGAAGTTTGAGTTCTGGGATCAGAATCCAAAGACTGGGTGGGAAATGGATTGAATGGCTTCAGATGGGTATGGGCCCACTATTGAAGTGGGACTTTTCCGAATGGGAGGCACCGTGTTGCAGGTCTATTAATGCACTTTTTAGCCTCTTGCTGCATAGTTTTGGCTGTGTTTTACTTGTAGGGGAAGTGCGATTGACGATTGGGCAGCTGTTGGCTTTGCAGTGGCCCTTGGGTAAGTGAGGAAGGGAAGGGGGAGTGACGGAGTCGGGAGGTAGCAGCGGGGACAGGGGTAATGGCAGTGACTGGCAGCAGTGATCTCTTTAAGGATTGCTTGTTAGGCCGCATGTAGGCCTGCTTTCCCTGATTTGCATATGCCCCTTTTGACCTCTACCAATATGTCGGGTGGCACACTTCTGGTTTGTAATGAGCGTGCATTTCCTGCCCGGCATATCGCAGGCATATAAGGCCGAATTTCTAGGCCAGAGAGCTTGGCAGCCCAGACAATTCATCTTCCAAACTGAAAAAAGCAACATAGAGACAGCAACGCAGTGAAAAGTGGTGAAATACAAGTCAAGAGTGTTGAAATCTGAGTTTTCAAATAAAAATAGAAATCGGGCACATTAGGGCGGGTTTATAACAATAGATGAAATTCTCCTTTGAAAAAAGTCTGTAAGCTTTGAGATCAATTGTATTTTGCTGCGGAAAAAATCTATTCTTCAAGGGATCTTATCTTGCCAGGAAATGGGAATTACGTTCTTGGATACATGCAGCTGCAGTGATGTACAGCTTTGTTTAGAGGAGAAGGAAGAAAGAGAAACGTGTATAGGCATGCGGAGTGACTCATTGGCCACTGGGAACAAAAGGAAATATTTATATTTTTGCGGAGGACACGTTCTAAACTTTTCTTTCGAAAGAATCCACAAAATATTACAAATTACATAGAACCAGATACCTTGCTTTTCATTTTCTGCAGCTGTGTTTTTTTTGTGTGTTATATGCAAATCTCCATTTAATTCCTCAATGTAAACCAACCATTTTTCACCTTCACTTTGGGAGGTCTTAACTAGGACAGAGTCCAGGCCTCGGCTCCCTAGTCTGCGTTTGTCTCAAGCAGCTTTTTCACAGCCTCGAGCTTTGTGGTAGTCAAAACAGTTTATTTCAATTGTTTTGTCTGCATTTGTCAGGCAGACGGTTCAGTTCCTTTTCAGTCGTGGGATTGTTCGGCAAACCTTTGCTTCTCCTCAAACAAAACCTGACAGGAACTTCCTGCATTTTGTTTTCATAGAGCTTCAAGATCTCACTGAACTCCACATTTACAATTAAAGTGCAAATCGGAAAATCGCAATCACAACAGCAGCCATTTACATTTATATAGCACAATAAACATCCAAAAACGTCCCAAAGCGCTTAACAAGAGCGATGGCAATCAAAACATTTTTGACATCGAGCCACAGAAGGAGATACCCTGTATCAGGACAGCTGATCAAAACCTTAGTAAAATAGGTGGGTTTTAAGGAAGACAGTGAGCTTGAGAGGCGGAGAAGTTTAGGGAGGGAATTCCAGAGTTTAGAGCCAAGGAAGCTGAAGGCACGGCTGTCAATGGTGGAACAATTAAAATCGGGGATGCACAAGAGGTCAGATTTGGAAGAGCGCAGAGATCTTGAAAGCTTGTTGGGCCTGAGGAGGTTACAGAGATAGGAAGACCTGAGGCCATGGAGGGATTTGATAAGAGCAATGAGGTTTTTTTAATTGAGGCATTGTCAGACCAGGAGCCAATATCTTAATTATTAAGATATATCACAACACAAGTTCAGAGGTAGAGATATTTTGCTAGGTTGGGCACTGCACATCAGGAAGGATATATTGGCCTCGGAGGGTGCAGCATAGATTCTCCAGAATTATACCTGGGCTAAAAGGGTTAAATTATGAGGACAGGTTGCACAGACTAGGCTGTATTCCCTTGAGTATAGAAGATTAAGAGGTGATCTAATTAAGGTAGTTAAGATGATTAAAGGAGTTGATAGGCTAGATAGAGAGAAACGATTTCCTGTCCAGAAAAAGGGGACAATTAGAGTTGGTCATTCAGGGGTGATATCAGGAAGCATTTTTTCACACGGTGTGTCGTGGATATCTGGAACTCTCTTCCCCAAAAAGCTGTTGAGGCTGGGGATCAATTGAAAATTTCAGAACTGAGATTGATAGATTTTTGTTAGGGAAGGATATTAAGGGTTACAGAACCAAGGCAGGTAAATGGCGTTAAACTACAGACCAGCCATTATCTAATTGATTGGTGGAACAGGCCGAAAGGGCTGAATGGCCTACTCATGTTCCTATGTTGTGTCCTGCATGATGGGCTTTTGCTGTTTATTTTGCTTCCTTCACTTTTTTGTTGTTGCCCTATTTCAATGCTACCTTTATGCTGGCATTGCATTATTGCTTTGTTTTCTCCTGTGGTGAAGAGCACAAGTGGGAGAGGAGCCACTTGGCCAATTATAAATTCAAGATGAGGCAGGTTGAATTGTAGCTACTTGATGGGGAGGGGACTAAAGATGGGGAATAAGTAATCTAAAAGCATTTGCTAGGTGGGGCGAGGATGAGGAGCTTTTTCCGAACCTCACTTCTGTGCCAGTTTGTAAATCAAAACAGCTGAAGCAGTCGGCAATCCACCTCCAATTAATTCAATGCACGAAAGCTAGCATGTCTATGAGGACACAGAATGGAAATTGTGATGCCAGGCAGAAGTTAAGTAATATCATTACAGGCAACATAGATGCTACTTACTCAAAAATTATCTCGTCGTCACTCTCTATTTAATTCTTAAGCAGAGTGTAATTACTTTTGAATTTTTTGTTATACAATTTTTTTCATATGATAAATGTCATGTACACCATCTAATATTCTGTGGACTTGTTCAATATCTATTTACGCTTTAAAAAAATTGTTAACCAGTCTTCGCCAGAGTGTTCATAAGAGTGCTACAAGAGTTGGTGATTCAGATTAAAGCCTTGAGGGGCATCTATCAGACTTTCTCCGCCAGATCACAATCTGGTGACTGCCACTGGAAGTGTGGGTGTCAATGATGGACATCAATCGGATTGGGCTCACCTTCCGGTAGTCCCACGGCTAAATAATGCACTAGGTTTGCACTTGAACATGTCAGCCATGGGTCAGTGGGTAGCACTCTCACCTCTGAGTCAGCAGGTCGTGGGTTCAAGTCAAACCGAAGGAGGCCATTCAACCCATCGTGTCTGTGCCGGCCGAAAAAGAACTATCCAATCTAATCCCACTTTCCAGCTTTTGGTCCGTAGCCTTGTAGGTTACAACACTTCAAGTACATATCCAGACATGTTTTAAATGTGATGAGGGTTTCTGTCTCGACCACCCTTTCAGGCAGTGGGTTCCAGACCCCCACCATCGTCTGGCTGAAAAAACTTCTCCAATTCTCCTACCAACTACTTTAAATCTATGCCCCCTGGTCATTGACCTCATTGCCAAGGGAAACAGGTCCTTCCTATCCACTCTATCTAGGCCCCTCATAATTTTATACACCTCAAGCAAGTCTTCCCTCAGCCTCCTCTGTGGCAAAGAAAACAACCCCAGCCTATCCAATCTTTCCTCATAGCTAAAGTTCTCCAATCCTGGCAACATCCTCGTAAATCTCCTCTGTACTTTCTCTATTACGATCACATCTCTCAAGTAATGGGGTGACCAGAACTGTATGCAGTACTCTAGCTGTGGACTAACTAATGTTTTACACAGTTCAAGCATAACCTCCCTGTTCTTATATTCTGTGCCTCGGCTAATAAAGGGAAGTATCCCGTAAACCTTCTTAACCAGCTTATCTACCTGCCCTGCTACCTTCAGAGAACTGTGGTCATGCACTCCAAGGTCCCTTTGTTCCTCTTTACTTCTCAGTATCCTACCATTTATTGTGTATTCCTTTGCCGTTAGCCCTCCCCAAATGCATTACCTCACACTTCTCCAGATTTAATTCCATTTGTCACTTTTCTGACTATCTGACCAGTCCATTGATAACTTCCTGCAGTCTACAGCTTTCTTCCAATTTTTGTATCATCTGCAAAGTTTTTAATCATGTCCCCACATTGAAGTCTAAATCATTGATATATACCAGAAAAAGCAGTGCGGAACCCCACTGGAAACAGCCTTCGACCTGTCGACCATTACCTTTTGCTTCCTGTCACTGAGCCAATTTTGGATCCAGCTTGCCACTTTCCCATGGATCCCAAAAGAAATGTTACTTTTTCTGACCAGTCTGCCATGTGGGACCTTGTCAAGAGCCTTGCTAAAATCCATGGAGACTACGTCAAACTCGCTACCCTCATCAACCCACCTTGTTACCTCCTCAAAAAATTAAATGAAGTTAGTCAGACACGACCTTCCCTTAACAAACCCATGCTAACTGTCCTTGCTTAATCTGTACCTTTATAAATGATGAATAATGCTGTCTCTCAGAATTTTTCCAATAAATTGCCCACCACCGAGGTTAGGCTGACTGGCCTGTACTTACTCGATCTATCCCTTGCTCCCTTTTTATAAAATGTTAGCAGTTCTCCAGTCCCCTAGTACCATGCCTGTTGCCAGAGAGGATTGGAAAATGGTGGTCAGAGCCTCTGCTATTTCATCCCTTGCGAACTGAGATCATTTAGCCTAACATCTATCATTGGGAAAATGCTGGAGTTCATTATTAAGGAAGTAGCAGTAGGACAGTTAGAAAATCGTAATACAGTCAAGCAGAGCCAGCATGGTTTTACGAAAGGGAAATCATGTTTGACAAATTTTCTAGAGTTCTTTGAGGATGTAACAAGCAGGGTGGATAAAGGGGAACCAGTAGATGTAGTGTATTTGGATTTCCAGAAGGCATTCGACAAGGTGCCACATAAAAGGTTACTGCACAAGATAAGAATTCACGGGGTTGGGGGTAACATATTAGCATGGATAGAGGTTTAGCTAGCTAACAGGAAACAGAGAGTTGGGATAAATGGGTCATTTTGAGGTTGGCAAACTGTAACTAGTGGGGTGCCACAGGGATCAGTGCTGGGGCCTCAACTATTTACAATCTATATTAATGATTTGGATGAAGGGACCGAGTGTAATGTAGCCAAATTTGCTGATGATACAAAGATAGGTGGGAAAGCAAGTTGTGAGGAGGATGCAAAGAATCTGCAAAAGGATATAGACAGGCTAAGTGGGTGAGCAAAAATTTGGCCGATGAAATATAATGTGGGAAAATGTGAGGTTATCCACTTTGGTAGGAAGAATAAAAAAGCAAATTATTATTTAAATGGAGAGAGACTACAACATGCTGTGGTACAGAAGGATCTGGGGGTCCTTGTATATGAAACACAAAAAGTAAGCATGCAGGTACAGCAAGTAATTAGGAAGGCAAATAGAATGTTGGCCTTTATTACAAGGGGGGTGGAGTATAAAAGTAGGGAAGTCTTGTTACAAATGTACAGGGCGTTGGTGAGACCACACCTAGAGTACTGCATACAGTTTTGGTCTCCTTATTTAAGGATGGATTTACTTGCATTGGAGGAAGTTCAGAGAAGGTTCACTCGGTTGATTCCTGGGATGAAGGGTTTGTCTTATGAGGAAAGGTTGAGCAGGTTGGGCCTGTACTCATTGGAGTTTTGAAGACTGAAAGGTGATCTTATTGAAACATATAAGATTCTGAGGGAGCTTGACAGGGTAGATACTGAGAGGATGTTTCTCCTCATGAGGGAATCTAGAACTAAGGGGCATAGTTTCAGAATAAGGGGTTGCCCATTTAAGATGGAGATC
Source organism: Pristiophorus japonicus (assembly GCF_044704955.1). Taxonomy (NCBI): domain Eukaryota; kingdom Metazoa; phylum Chordata; class Chondrichthyes; family Pristiophoridae; genus Pristiophorus; species Pristiophorus japonicus. The sequence continues at coordinate 149,694,976 of NC_091991.1, forward strand.
AGGAGGAATTTGTTCTCTCAGAGAGTATTGAATCTTTGGAATTCTCTATGCCAGAGAGCTGTAGAAACTGAGTCATTGAATATATTCAAGGCTGAGAAAGACAGATTCTTGAACTATACGGCAGTCAAGGATTATGGGGAACAGGTAGGAAAGTGGAGTTGAGGCCAAGATCAGATCAGCCATAATGTTATTGAATGGTGGAACAGGCTCAAGGGGCCATATGGCCTACTCCTGCTCCTATTTCTTATGTTCTTGTCCATCACCTTAAACATTCTCTCCCTCCACCACCGGCGCACCATGGCTGCAGTTTGTATAATTTACAAGAGGCACTGCAGCAACTCGCCAAGGCTTCTTCAACAGCACCTCCCAAACCCATGACCTCTACCACCTAGAAGGACAAGGGCAGCAGGTGCATGAGAACACCAAAGCCTTCAAGTCACACACCGGCCTGACTTGGAAATATATAGGCGTTCCTTCATCGTCGCTGAGTCAAAACCTGGAACACCCTCTCTAACAAAACTGTGGAAGTACCTTCACCACACGGACTGCAGCAGTTCAAGATGGTGGCTCACCACCACCTTCTCAAGGGCAATAAGGGATGGGAAATAAATGCCAGCCTTGCCAGTGACATCCACATCCCAGGAACGAATAATTTAAAATAATGCGTCAATCTAGGTTTGCCAACTAGGATTGGACGTATTCCTGGAGGTTTCATCACATGACCTCCTGCCTCCACACACTTGCCATTGGTAGCCAGACATGACCATCAATGCGGTACACCCCCTTCCCACATCAATCAGAAAGCTTGTAGAGCCTACATTACCCAATTGGATGATTCCCAGCTGTCAGTCAAACAGCATTTTGTCCCATGTCCAATATTTTTATATTTAGTAAACAAAAATGTTCAAAGAAAATGTTTTAAAAACACAATAATTTTATTGCCCCTCTAATTTTTCTCCCAGGTTGCTGGCAGCAGTGGTCTGGAGACTAGTCTTTAATTTCTCGAGACTCCAGGGCAATCCTGAAGGGTTGGCAACCTCAGCAGATCTTGACATAGAAATCTAGCCAGTCCACGTAATAGCAAGCTCTGGACAGATACACTGTACATTAGAGCTCTGTGCTCTCCCAGGAATGGTCTTCAGACAGTGAATTGGATCAGAATTTGACACTGATAACTGAAAGTGGAAAAAGCAAAGTAGAACATCGAACCATCTGCGTGTTGCCATGTAATTTTAATGTTCTGTAAGTGAGAAAATGGCTGAGACAGCTATTTTCTTGTGCCCGTAATGAAAGGTAGCTTTTAAGCTTAAAAAACTCGAGATGCTGAGCAGATGTCTGTTACATTTGTGCAATTTCATTGCTGCTGCTGCCCCACTGGGCTGCAAGTTCCTTTATTTTCTGAAGAAAAAGCATTAATTATCTCCAGTTCTATAGTTGCATTCCCAGAATACTACGATGTTACACTCCGTTGCTGTTAAATTATTCAACAGAAGGAAAAATTCCCCTGTTTTTCTTCTTTTCCAAGCAAGAAAGACTTGCAATTATATAATGCATTTCATGACCGCAGGCCATCCCAAAGCGCTTCACAGCCAATGAAGTACTGTTGAAGTGCAGCCACTGTTTAATGTAGGAATGGTGACAGCCAATTTGAGCACAGCAAGGCCCCCAAAACAGCAATGAGATAATTACTAGATCATTTGCTTTTTTTTCAGTGGTGTTGATTAAGGGATAAATATTGGCTGGGACCCTAAGCAATTCATGAGCAGGAACAGTTTTGCCATTAAACTGGCATCACTTTTTTCATGATGGTACCCATATTACCTGTATATTGTACAATTATAGAATCATAGAATCATAGAATTGTTACAGCACAGAAGGAGGTCATTCGGCCTATTGAGACTGTGCCAGCTCTCTGCAAGAGCACTTCAGCTAGTCCCACTCATCCGCCTTTTCCCAGTAGCTCTGCAATTTTTTTTCCTTCAGGTACTTATCCAATTCCCTTTTGAAAGCCACGATTGAGTCTGCCTCCACCACCCTTTCAGGCAGTACATTCCAGATCCTAACCACTCGCTGCGTAAAAAAGTTTTTCCTCATGTCGCCTTTGGTTCTTTTGCCAATCACCTTAAATCTGTGTCCTCTCGTTCTTGACCCTTCCGCCACTGGGAACAGTTTTCCCGATCTACTCTGTCTAGACCCATCATGAGTTTGAACATCTCTTCCTTGCTGATTATCACTGCAAGAGATTGCTTTTCCTTGATCTCTCCTCTCAACCTTCTCTGCTCTAATACACACAAGGAATTTGTATTTCCATTTGTGATAAACGTCTGGACACGTGTCAAAAAACAGACATCAATAACGAATCTGGGTGTGTGGCACTATTAGTCTTTGTCACTGGGCATATCAGCGTGGGAATATGTGAATACACTGGGAAAACAAGCTTAGGATGCAAAGAAAATAATTTTATATATTATATAAGAAAATAATCATGTTAATTTTAAACTTTAGAATTTTGAATCCGCTGTAACGGAATGTGAATTCAAGTTCAGAGTTCAGCAATGCTTATTCTTAATATTGATTGTAGGTAAGCGATTTACTTGCATTTAGTGGGTCATTGCTCCCATACTGTAGGCTACAAGAGAATTCATACATTTACTGACACTCCCAGAAGTGACTGTGCCATTGAGGATTCATTGACGTAGTCATAATGCAGGATTTGAAATAAAATTTTAGAAACATCAAGGAAAAGCAATCTCTTGCAGTGATAATCACCAGGGAAGACTGTACAGAGCAGCAGATATGACCTTCTGTCAACCCTTGCCTAGTTATCATGGTAGTGGCTTTTAATGCTGTTCATGTCCCTGCAATTCCACATCATACAGCTTCATGACCCAGTCCTTTAAATCCTTGCTGTAATTCTCATTAAGAACTGATATTTAAAAACCTGGATTTAAAAAAAAAATACATGATCTAAGGGAAGTACCAGAAGCTCATCTGTCGGTAGAATTAAAAGAAAAACACCAGGGAATCTGAAATGAAAATAGAAGATGCTGGCACTGCAGGGGCAGCACAGCAGTGTCTAGAGGAGGAGGATGGGTTAAATGTTTTAGGCGAGACCCTTTTTCAGACTGAACAAAAATTTTGTCATTTAACATATTGCTGCTAACTTGAAGGATGTAATTTAGACTTTGGGAGATCGTGTCAAACAGTTAATATCGGATCCAGCCGCCCGTTTACACATCTCTCCCGATTTTCATTATCCTTCACTAATTCGGGAGATGTGTATAACGGGCGGCTGATCTGCTATCGCCTATTTTACACTATTGTTAATATCACCACCCCCCGAGGTTCTGCCTTCACTTTGAAGATTAGACGATTGGCGATGTATCACTTTAACAGGATTCATTTTCATCTTCAGTCCTTGCGTCAGTATCGCCCCCGAAATCTGCTGCTTTCGCAATTTCTGCACTGACGAGAGCTCTTCTGGCAGTCGGGTCGACTTGTTCACAGCTAATAAACTCAGCACCTGCCACGAAGCCAGAACGAGTGCTTGCTTTCCGCTGGCACATCTGACAGAGGAATCCCCTCAGTGAAACATGATTAATTGCAGCCCTGTGCTGGCTCACCGCCAACTTGGCTCCGTCCTCATGCAGCAGGTTGAAGCCCAGCTTTCAGGGAAACTGTTTATATAATCAACAGAAGAGGTAAACTTTCGAAAGTGGGAGGGGATGAGTAGTTTATCGTGACCAATGTTGTGGGAGTTTTATTAAAACAATTTGTTTCAAGCTCCCCTTCTTCAGTTCCTCTATTTAGAGCATATGACAAACGCAGTGAATCCCATTTTTAATTTATGCTTGGGGTATATATTCCTCATGTAAATGCACCATAAATAAAAGTGTTGCTTCCAAGACATAACTATTATGACATTCATGTAGGGATGTAAATATGTAGTTATTCTACAGCTGGATTTTTTTCCAATCGCTACGATTTAACATTTTACTTGCTATTTCCCCCCACCCCTCCTTCCTTTTGTTGGGTTAGTCTTCATTCAACTCTCTCCTTTCTGACATGGCTTAAATTACATCGAATGTACAGTAAAGAAACAGGCCATTCGGCCCAACTGGTCTGTGCCAGTGTTTATGCTCCACACGAGCCTCCTCCCACTGTTTATCTCCCCCCAACAACATATCCTTCCATGCGATGCTCCATCATGTACTTATCTACCTTCCCCTTAAATGCATCGATGCTATTCGCCTCAACTACTCCATGTGGTTGCGATTTCTACATTCTCCTTACATGCTAGGTATAGAAGTTGCTATTCACGTCTCTGGTTTTGCTGCTCTTTGCTTTGGTGGTACTTTGCAGGAATGAAGCAATGCATACAAGTAACTTGTAATGAAAATAAATGTCAATAAGGTACTAATGACACGCTAGCCTAATATTAATGCCTTAGAAATGACAGTGTGCAAAAGTAATAAGAGGCAGTGAGTGCATAGAAACATAGAAACATAGAAAATAGGTGCAGGAGCAGGCCATTCAGCCCTTCTAGCCTGCACCGCCATTCAATGAGTTCATGGCTGAACATGAAACTTCAGTACCCCCTTCCTGCTTTCTCGCCATACCCCTTGATCCCCCGAGTAGTAAGGACTTCATTTAACTCCCTTTTGAATATATTTAGTGAATTGGCTCCAACCACTTTCTGTGGCAGAGAATTCCACAGGTTCACCACTCTCTGGGTGAAGAAGTCTCTCCTCATCTCGGTCCTAAATGGCTTACCCCTTATCCTTAGACTGTGACCCCTGGTTCTGGACTTCCCCAACATTGGGAACATTCTTCCTGCATCTAACCTGTCTAAACCCGTCAGAATTTTAAACGTTTCTATGAGGTCCCCTCTCATTCTTCTGAACTTCAGTGAATACAAGCCCAGTTGATCTAGTCTTTCTTGATAGGTCAGTCCCACCATCCCGGGAATCAGTCCGCTGCACTCCCTCAATAGCAAGAATGTCCTTCCTCAAGTTAGGAGACCAAAATTGTACACAATACTCCAGGTGTGGCCTCACCAAGGCCCTGTACAACTGTAGTAACACCTCCCTGCCCCTGTACTCAAATCCCCTCGCTATGAAGGCCAACATGCCATTTGCTTTCTTAACCGCCTGCTGTACCTGCATGCCAACCTTCAATGACTGCTGTACCATGACACCCAGGTCTCGTTGCACCTTCCCTTTTCCTAATCTGTCACCATTCAGATAATAGTCTGTGTCTCTGTTTTTACCACCAAAGTGGATAACCTCACATTTATCCACATTATACTTCATCTGCCATGCATTTGCCCACTCACCTAACCTATCCAAGTCACTCTGCAGCCTCATAGCATCCTCCTCGCAGCTCACACTGCCACCCAACTTAGTGTCATCCGCAAATTTGGAGATACTACATTTAATCCCCTCGTCTAAATCATTAATGTACAATGTAAACAGCTGGGGCCCCAGCACAGAACCTTGCGGTACCCCACTAGTCACTGCCTGCCATTCTGAAAAGTACCCATTTACTCCTACTCTTTGCTTCCTGTCTGCCAACCAGTTCTCAATCCACGTCAGCACACTACCCCCAATCCCATGTGCTTTAACTTTGCACATTAATCTCTTGTGTGGGACCTTGTCGAAAGCCTTCTGAAAGTCCAAATATACCACATCAACTGGTTCTCCTTTGTCCACTTTACTGGAAACATCCTCAAAAAATTCCAGAAGATTTGTCAAGCATGATTTCCCCTTCACAAATCCATGCTGACTTGGACCTATCATGTCACCATTTTCCAAATGCGCTGCTATGACATCCTTCATAATTGATTCCATCATTTTACCCACTACTGAGGTCAGGCTGACCGGTCTATAGTTCCCTGTTTTCTCTCTCCCTCCTTTTTTAAAAAGTGGGGTTACATTGGCTACCCTCCACTCGATAGGAACTGATCCAGAGTCAATGGAATGTTGGAAAATGACTGTCAATGCATACGCTATTTCCAAGGCCACCTCCTTAAGTACTCTGGGATGCAGTCCATCAGGCCCTGGGGATTTATCGACCTTCAATCCCATCAATTTCCCCAACACAATTTCCCGACTAATAAAGATTTCCCTCAGTTCCTCCTCCCTACTAGACCCTCTGACCCCTTTTATATCTGGAAGGTTGTTTGTGTCCTCCTTAGTGAATACTGAACCAAAGTACTTGTTCAATTGGTCTGCCATTTCTTTGTTCCCCATTATGACTTCCCCTGATTCTGACTGCAGGGGACCTACGTTTGTCTTTACTAACCTTTTTCTCTTTACATACCTATAGAAACTTTTGCAATCCGCCTTAATGTTCCCTGCAAGCTTCTTCTCGTACTCCATTTTCCCTGCCCTAATCAAACCCTTTGTCCTCCTCTGCTGAGTTCTAAATTTCTCCCAGTCCCCAGGTTCGCTGCTATTTCTGGCCAATTTGTATGCCACTTCCTTGGCTTTAATACTATCCCTGATTTCCCTAGATAGCCACAGTTGAGCCACCTTCCCTTTTTTATTTTTACGCCAGACAGGAATGTACAATTGTTGTAATTCATCCATGCAGTCTCTAAATGTCTGCCATTGCCCATCCACAGTCAACCCCTTAAGTATCATTCGCCAATCTATCCTAGCCAATTCACGCCTCATACCTTCAAAGTTACCCTTCTTTAAGTTCTGGACCATGGTCTCTGAATTAACTGTATCATTCTCCATCCTAATGTAGAATTCCACCATATTATGGTCACTCTTCCCCAAGGGGCCTCGCACAATGAGATTGCTAATTAGTCCTCTCTCATTACACAACACCCAGTCTAAGATGGCCTCCCCCCTAGTTGGTTCCTCGACATATTGGTCTAGAAAACCATCCCTTATGCACTCCAGGAAATCCTCCTCCACCGTATTGCCTCCAGTTTGGCTAGCCCAATCTATGCATATTAAAGTCACCCATGATAACTGCTGCACCTTTATTGCATGCACCCCTAATTTCCTGTTTGATGCCCTCCCCAACATCACTACTACTGTTTGGAGGTCTGTACACAACTTCCACCAACGTTTTTTGCCCTTTGGTGTTCTGCAGCTCGACCCATATAGATTCCACATCATCCAAGCTAATGTCTTTCCTAAGTATTGCATTAATCTCCTCTTTAACCAGCAATGCTACCCCACCTCCTTTTCCTTTTATTCTATCCTTCCTGAATGTTGAATATCCCTGGATGTTGAGTTCCCAGCCCTGATCATCATAGAAACATATAAAATAGGTGCAGGAGCAGGCCATTCAGCCCTTCGAGCCTGCACTGCCATTCAACAAGATCATGGCTGATCATTCCTTCAGTACCCCTTTCCTGCTTTCACTCCATACCCCTTGATCCCCTTAACCGTAAGGGCTATATCTAACTCCCTCTTGAATATATCTAGTGAACTGGCATCAACAACTCTCTGCGGCAGGGAATTCCACAGGTTAACAACTCTCTGAGTGAAGAAGTTTCTCCTCATCTCAGTCCTAAATGGCCTACCCCTTATCCTAAGACTATGTCCTCTGGTTCTGGACTTCCCCAACATCGGGAACATTCTTCCCTCATCTATCCTGTCCAGTCCCGTCAGAATTTTATATGTTTCTATGAGATCCCCTCTCATCCTTCTAAACTCCAGTGAATAAAGGCCCAGTTGATCCAATCTCTCCTCATACGACAGCCCAGCCATCACTGGAATCAGTCTGGTGAACCTTCGCTGCACTCCCTCAATAGCAAGAACGTCTTTCCTCAGAATAGGAGACCAAAACTGAACACAATATTCCAGATGAGACCTCACTAAGGCCCTGTACAACTGCAGTAAGACCTCCCTGCTCCTATATTCAAATCCCCTAGCTATGAAGGCCAACATACCATTTGCCTTCTTTACCGCCTGCTGTACCTGTGTGCCTACTTTCTGATGGACCATGACACCCAGGTCTCGTTGCACCTCCCCTTTTCCTAATCTGCCGCCATTCAGATAATATTCTGCCTTTGTGTTTTTGCTCCCAAAATGGATAACCTCAAATTTATCCACATTATACTGCATCTGCCATGTATTTTCCCACTCACCTAACCTGTCCAAGTCATCCTGCAGCCTCTTAGCGTCCTCCTCACAGCTCACACCGCCACCCAGTTTAGTGTCATCTGCAAACTTGGAGATATTATACTCTATTCCTTCATCTAAATCGTTAATGTACATTGTAAAGAGCTGGGGTCCCAGCACTGAGCCCTGTGTCACTCCACTAGTCACTGCCTGCCATTCTGAAAAGGACCCGTTTATCCCAATTCTCTGCTTCCTGTCTGCCAACTAGTTCCCTATCCACGTCAGTACATTATTCCCAATACCATGTGCTTTGATTTTGTACACCAATCTCTTGTGCGGGACCTTGTCAAAAGCCTATTGAAAGTCCAAATACACCACATCTACAGGTTCTCCCTTGTCCACTCTGCTAGTTACATCCTCTAAAAATTCCAGAAGATTCGTCAAGCATGATTTCCCTTTCATAAATCCATGCTGACTTGGACTGATCCTGTCACTTCTTTCCAAATGCGCTGCTATTTCATCTTTAATGATTGATTCCATTTTATTTCAAGAATAATTGGCTGATATTTCTATTTAAAGAAGCCCTTTGCAACTACAAATATTGAAACTGTTGAGGAAACGCCGTGGTCTGTCCATCAAATAATTGGAGGTTGAACACAGTCATTGGATAAAGAATCTCCCAATTGCTTGTAGTTAAGGGAGCTGGGTTGGGATGGTCCTCTCGGGCAGAACAGTGTGGTAGTAAGTGACAGACTGCTTGTATCTACTGCCCATGGAGTCCATTTGCACTCACAGACCACAGGAGGCCCTCTGCTCCCCTTGTCCCACAAGGAAACCAATAAAAAATCTTTCTCCTTGTTTACTAATCAATCATGGCCTCCCCTGTTCCTACTTCTGCAACCTCCTCCAGCTCAATGTGGTAGAACACGCCTGTCGCTCCTCTAACTCTGGCCTTCTTGGCAAACACTCCTCGTTCCATTCCACCATCGACCATAGACCATTCACCTGCCTTGCTCATACTCTGGAACCCCCTCTCTAATCCTCGCTGCCCTACTACCTCTCTCCCCATCTTCAAATGCCTCCTTAAAAATGCACAAATCGTTGAAAGTGGCAGGGCAGGCTGAGAAAGCAGTTAAAAAGGCTTACGGGATACTGGGCTTCATAAATAGAGGTACAGATTTTAAAAATGTGGAAATTATGATGAACCTGTATCAAACATTGGTTAGACCCCAACTGGATTGTGTCCAATTCTGGGCACCACACTTTAGGAAGGATGTGAAGGCCTTAGGGAAAGTGCAAAAAGGATTTATGAGAATGATTCCAGGAATGAGGGACTTCAGTTACGTTGATAGAGTGGAGAAGTTGGGGTTGTTCTCCTTGGAGCAGAGAGGATAGAGGAGTTCAAAATCATGAGGGATCTGGACAGGTAGATAGAGGGAAATTGTTCCCATTGTTGGCAGAAGGATAGAGAACTAGAGGACACAGATTAAAAGTGATTGGTAAAAGTACCAAAGGCGATGTAAGAAAAAACATTTTTACGCAGCGAGTGGTTAAGATCTGGCAATGCCTGAAAGGGTGGTGGAGGGAATTTAATAAGTATCGGAAGAAATTTTTTTTTGAGGACTACAGGGAAAGGGCGGGAGAGTGGGACTTGCTGAGAGCCGACACGGGCTCGACGGGCCAAATGACCTTCTTCTGTGTGGTAACCCACCAACAGGTTTGTGACCGGGTTTTACCTTTCCATGGAGAAAACCCAATCAGCGGGATCCTCGGTTACCGCTTTGTGGTGGCGCTTCCACATACTGCCGGATAGAGGTGCGCCAATGTGCAAAGACATAGATTATGTTTGCGTTGTACTTTCAGCACTCTCCCGACCCTTACACTACGCCCAGAATACCGACAGGTCAAACCTGTTGGTCATCATCATCATAGGCAGTCCCTCGAAATCGAGGAAGACTTGCTTCCACTCTAAAAGTGAGTTCTCAGGTGACTGTGCAGTCCAACACGGGAACTACAGTCTCTGTCACAGGTGGGACAGAGAGTGGTTGAAGGAAAGGGTGGGTGGTCTGGTTTTCCACACGCTTCTTCTGCTGCCTGCGCTTGTTTTCTGCATGCTCTCGGCGACAAGACCCGAGGTGCTCAACGCCCTCCCGGATGCTCTTCCTCCAATTAGAGCGGTCTTGGGCCAGGGATTCCCAGGTGCCGGTGGGGATGTTGTACTTTATCAAGGAGGCTTTGAGGGTGTCCTTGAAACATTTCCTGTGCCCACCAGGGGCTCGCTTGCCGTCTAGGAGTTCAAAGTAGAGTGCTTGCTTTGGGAGTCTCGTGTTGGGCATGCAGATGATGTGGCCCGCCCAAAGGAGCTGGTCGAGTGTGGTCAGTGCTTCGATGCTGGGGATGTTGGCCTGATCGAGCACACTGACATTGGTGCCTCTATCCTCCCAGTGGATTTGGAGGATCTTGTGGAGGCAGCATTGGTGGTATTTCTCCAGCGCTTTGAGGTGTCTATTGTATATGGTCCACGTCTCTGAGCCATATAGGAGGGCGGGTATCACTACTGCCCTGTAGACCATAAGCTTGGTGCCAGATTTGAGGTCTGGTCTTCAAACACTCGTCTTACTCAGGTGACCGAAAGCTACGCTGGCACATTGGAGACGGTGTTGGACCGCGTCGTCGATGTCGGCCCTTGCAGATAGTAGGCTCCCAAGGTATAGAAAATGGTCCACGTTGTCCAAGGCCGTGCCGTGGATTTTGATGACCGGGAGGCAGTGTTGTGAGGCAGGGTCAAGTTGATGGAGGAGCTTTGTCTTACAGATGTTTAGTGTAAGGCCCATGCTTTCATATGCCTCCATGAAGATGTTGATGATGGCTTGGAGTTCGGCTTCTGAAAGTGTGCAGACGCAAGCATCATCCGCGTACTGTAGTTCGATGACAGAGGATGGGCCAACCTTGGATCTAGCCTGGAGGCAATGAAGGATGAACAGGTTCCCATTGGTTCTGTAATTTAGTTCCACTCCAGTGGTGAGATTGTTGAGAGTGAGATGGAGCATTGCAGCAAGGAAGATCGAGAAGAGCATTGGCGCGATGACGCAGCCCTGCTTGACACCAGTCCAGATGTGGATTGGGTCTGTAGTGAATCCGTTGGTCAGATCTTGCATGTCGTCGTGGAGCAGGCGGAGGAAGGTGACAAACTTTTGGGGACAGCCGAAATGGAGGAGGACGCTCTATAGTGTCTTATGGTTGACAGTGTCAAAGGCCTTTGTGAGGTCAAAGAAGGCCATGTACAAGGGTTGGTGCTGTTCCCTGAATTTCCCTTGTAGATGTTGTGCGGTGAAGATCATGTCCGTTGTACCCCTTAGTGGACGGAATCTGCATTGTGACTCTGGGAGGAGCTCTTCAGCCACAGGGAGAAGACGGTTGAGGAAGATTCTAGTGATGACTTTCCCAGTGGCCAACAGCAGGGAGATTTCTCTGTAGTTGCTGCAGTTGGACTTGCCCCACTTTTTTGAAGATGGTCATGATTACGGCATCTCTGAGATTTCCCGGCATGCTCTCCTCCTTCCAGATAAGTGCAGCCCTGCCAGCAGCGGTAAGTATGAAGACCTGCAAAAAAGGTAAGTTAAAGTTTTTATTTTTTAATAGCCTCAGTATTCGACTAAAGGAGGGTGGAACAATTGGATAACAATAACCAACAAAAGCATACATGTAAAAGAATCATACTTGCTTCAAGTGGGTTTCATATTTAGTACAATTTTCTTATAATTCTTGCAAACCTAAAAAGACTACTTTGCACAGGGATAGAAGATTATCTATACTGGGCCACTCCCACTCTTGGTTTGACACCTGCCATTCTGATGCTCAACTATTGTGACATGTGGATGTCACTCCGCTCACAGATTTGTCATTTCAGGCTACTAATACTGACGGCAGATATAGTTCCTGTTTTTCCACCACCCACACACATCACACAGGCACAGTTCTAACGAACTCGCACCGGTTCTCATGAATTTCATGAAAATTAAGTAAATTTGGTGCGGGGATAATAGCATTAAAATTTAAATAGAGCAAGCATCTAATATTGTGATATGCTGAACCAGGGTAAAAGTTGTGAGTGTAATCAACCTTATTCTGGCTTGTAAAGCCTGTTAAATATTTCAACTTCTGGTGATAATTTGCTTATTTTGTTTTTTGATTGAGCTAAACTTTCAGATTATATCATGTGTACGACAATTCCCGTTAAATTGCAGCCCTGAAATTCTGTGGGGGTTCCCCAGTCTTGAGCCGCAACTCAGGGAGGAAACTAGTGCAACCCTCCCCCACAAAAAAGCAACATAAATGGCAATGAAAAAAAACATGATATTTCAGGGCTCAGCTTAAATGTAGCAAATATTGTAAGGAATTTCACAAAGGGGGTGGGGGAGTCAGATCCAGACCGTAAGTAGCAGAAGAATTAGAGGAAATTGCTAAAGGCACGGATAAGGGATAAAGTCATAGGGCTAGAATTTCGTTTTTTGCGGCGCAAACCGCGAGTTTCGGCAACTTTAGCCTGGGACCGATAACGTTGCGAGAGAGGCCTTGGCAGGGGGAAAAACAAAAAAAAATTGCAAAAAACATTCACAAAACTTTTACCTACTAAATCGCGGAATAACTTTTTGACAGGGTAGTTGGATAAGCCAGGCTTAATTAATGCCAGGGACTCGTGCTGATAAATGAAAGAAAACATAACTCGTGCAGCACAGCTTATAAAGTGCTTCAAAATCAATGAACCCCTTGCTTTCAGTACCAGGCTGCACTGCCGATTGCCAAAGCAAAGCCATTTGTTGGATAGAAAAAATGATATAAAACCTTTCGGCAAATGAGAATTTCCACAAGCATTGGCCTGTTTAATTTACGCAAGAATTTATATATCATTCTGGCACTTAAACTAGAAACAACTGTTCCCCCTGTTAATAACATACGCACTATTCTGCTGCATTAGTGAGAGGCTGTCGTATAATCTTAGTGCTGCTCACCTTCATGTTGCGAGAACCCTCCATTTGCACTCTACAACTGTGAGGGGTTCATAGAATCATACAGCACAGAAGGAGACCATTCGGCCCGTCGTGACTGTGCCGGCTCTTTGAAAAGCTATCCATTGGTCCCATTTCCCCTGATCTATTCCCCAAAATTCTGTAACTTTTTTTTCTTTTCAAGTATTGATTCAATTCCCTTTTGGGCTACTCCCACACTTCTGCCACCCTTTCAGACAGTGCATTCTAGATATAACAATTCCCTGTGTAAAGAAAAAATTCTCCTCGTCCCACCCGGTCCTTTTGCCAATTATCTTAAATCTGTGTCCTTGCAAAAAGGAAGTAGCTGAAACAATGGGTTTCAGCAAGGATCTAGGCGCTGCTGGTACAGTCATAGTTTTAAAGGTCATTCGCCTCCACCCCCATACAAACGTTCTCGCAACGGAAATTGCTGATCTGAATTTTCCCACAGGGCATGCCATGGCAAAAGACAAGCAGCATCTTTGTGTCTGAGATGGAGAGCGGGGGCAGGTCTGGATGGAGAGCGGGCGAGGTGGGTGGGTAGGTCTGGATGGAGGACGGGGGGGAGTCTGGATGGAGAGTGAGGGTGGGGAGGGGTCTGGATGGAGAGTGAGAGTGGGGGGGGGGGGTGTGGGGGCTGTATGGAAACTGAAGTTGGGGAGGGGGCTGGATGCAGAGTGCAGTGGGGTCTGGATGGAGATTGGCGGGTCTGGATGGAGAGCAGGGGTGGGGAGGGGTCTGGACGGAGAACGGGGGGTGGATCTGGATGAAGAGCAGATGGGGGTGGGGAGTGGTTTGGTTGGGGAGCAGAAGCAGAATGTTGAGGGTTTTATTCTGCTTTTAACCATGTGACACCTGACCTGGAAGTGTTTAATGGTCAGTATTCCGTTACCAGCATCAATATTCCTTGTACAAAATTCACAAAAAAATTCATATAAAAACAGGAATCCTTCAAAGGGTTCTTAAACTCTACCTACTGTTGTATTGCAGAATAATGAGGCTTATTACTTACCAGCTGTTTGGGATAAGAAAATTATGTGAAAAATGTTGTTAGAATGAGGATTACTATCGATTTATTTTTCATTCCAAACATAGCAATTAGAGCCCCATAAAAATACAGCCTTTTGCCCTCAAAATTCATCTCAAAATTACAGCTGCTAAACAGAGAGAATCGTGGAGCAATGTTCAGCAACTCACAGGACAGAATCGTTACTGCCTCTCTGCAATTACCTTATAGTGACCTGAGTCCACTAAGTGTAGTCAGTCAGGTTATTTGAGTTTATGTGCTGCATGCAGTAGTTAAAGCTGCAACACTCACTTAAAGATTGGCTCAGAAATCCCGGTTTCTCCTTCCTGCGGGCGTTCGACTGGATTCTACAAAAAATATGCCACCTACCTGTTCCTGCTGCGCCCACGCGAGTTCCCGGTCCTGAGGCATCCATTGACTGCGCGTTGCAGCGCGTGCAAGTCGGGATGTTCGCAGGGCTAGAACTGCAGTTACATGGCTCTGGGCAGTCCATAAGTTGGAGTTCCCATTATTATAAATGAGAAACCTCCCCAAACACACAAAAATTAATAAAAAATAGAAAAAATACACTACATATTTAACATTAATTTAAATTAAAGTTATTTATATATTATTTTTTTTAAATTCCGATTTTATAAAAAGTTTTTAAAATTATGCTTTAAAATAAATTTAACGTAGGCAGGGTTTTTAAAAATAAAATGTGTATTTTTAATTTTAATTTTAATGTTTTAAGTGTGTTTTAAAACTCTTGTGCTTGTAAAAGTAAGCTATGCACTTGCTTTTATCAGGTGCAAGAGTTTTGAGGACATTTGGTGGGCAAGATATGGGTAAAAATCACAATCTTACCCTTGCAAATGTCCTCGTTCTGGAGATACGGAGGATCTGTCACGCTCCAGCTTGACAGATCGGAAAAAACGGCTTTTGCGATGCCTTCCCGGATCCATACACACTCCGTACAGACCCGGGGAGGCCGGGAATTCCAGGCCAATAACTTCTTTACTCAAAGAGCGGAGTATTTGAGGCGAATGGCATAGATGCATTTAAGGGAAGCTAGATAATTACATGTTGGAGTAAGTGTCAGATGTGGCTCAACCGGTAGCACACTTGCCTCTGGGTCAGAAGGTTATGGGTTCAAGTCACACTCAAGAGACGTGAGCACAACAATCTAGGCTGACACTCCAATGTAGTACTGAGGTAGCGCTTCACTGTCAGAGGTGCCACCTTTCGGATGAGATGTTAAACCAAGGCCTTGTCTGCTCCATCAGGTGGATGTTAAAGATTCCATGGCACTATTTTGAAAAAGAGCAGGGGAGTTATCCCCAGTGTCCTGGCTGATATTTATCCCTCAATCAATGTAACAAACACAGATTATCTGGTCATTATCACATTGCTGTTTGTGGGAGCTTGCTGTGTGCAAATTTCCCACATTACAACAGTGATTACACTCTAAAGTACTTCATTGACTGTAAAGCATTTTGAGACATCCAGTGGTCATGAAAGGCACTGTACAAATGCAAGTCTTTCTTTCTAAAGGGATAGAAGGTTATGCTGATAGGGTGAGATAAAGTAAGGTGGGAAGAGGCTCGTGTGGAGCATAAACACCAGCATGGATCAGTTGGGCTGAATGGCCTGTATCTGTGCTGTAAGTTATCTGTAATACTATGTAACTCCAGTAAAGGAAAAGCTAATGAATTGTGTCTTATGTAGAGCAGGGGTAAAAAGGCTTCGATGGGAGGAGGAAGTTACAAAAGGATATAGACAGACTAAGTGAGTAGGCATAATTATGGCAGGCAGAGTTCAATATGAGGAAGTGTGAGACCATCCACTTTGGATCTGAAAAAGACAAATGTTCCTAATTGTGCGAGACCAGGAGCTGGGGCAAGATCAAAGGGATTTAGGTGTCCATGTACACAGATCACTAAAATCTAGTGCACAGGTACAAAAGTAATCAAAAAGACTAATGAAATGTTGGCCTTTATCGGAAGGGGCTTGGAATTCAAAAGTGAGGAAGCGATGCTTCAGTTGTATAGAGCTTAGGTCAGTACTGTGTTCAGTTTTGGGCACCAAAACTGAGGAAATATATCGGCTTTGGAGGGGGCGCAGGGCAGATTCAGCAGAACGGTACCAGGGCTTAAACTTGGCTTGTATTCTCTAGTTGAGGTGTGATCAAATCAATGTATTTAAAATGATTAAAGGATTTAATAGGGTAGATACAGAGAAATGATTTCCTCTGGTGGGGGAATCCAGGACAAGAGGGCGTAATCTTAAGATTACAAACATAAGAATAAGAATTAGCAGTAGGAGTAGGCCATTTGGCCCCTCGAACCTGCTCCGCCATTCAATAAGGTCATGGCTGATCTTCTATCTCAACTCCACTTTCCGGCACTATCCCATATCCCATGATTCCCTTAATATTTAAAAATCTAGCGATGTTTGTTTTGAATATGCTCAACGGCTGAGCATCCACAGCTCTCTGGGGTAAAGAATTCCAAAGATTCACTATTGTGTCTGTAAGCACTCTAGTAATGACTCCACGAGGTAAGGTATTGTACTTGAATTGTTGTGACCTTAGTCCATTTATTGTAGCTCCTGAGTGAGGGTACAGCATGCTGAGCTCCCTTTTATACCTGGTTACCTGTCATGTACAGGTGACCCCTAGGTCTCCACCAGTTGCACCCTCTGGTGGTACAAGCATAGTATATACAGTGTGAAGGTACATCCAGTAGTCTTATGTAACTGTACATTGAGTGTACAGGGAGTATACTTATATTATACATACACAACATCACTCTCCCCTAAGCCTTGTGCCACTGGCCTTTGCATTGTGTGCTCTGGCCCTAGACTTGAGTGCCCAAAGCCCTTGCACCTTGTCTATGCTTTGGCTTGGCTCTCTCCCTGTTGACCCCCAAGTCCTTATTGCCACAACATTGGGAAATGGTCAGCAGTGGACGGTTTGAGGTTGCAGTGGGGGTTGAGTGGGTGCTGGGTGTGATCCATGTGTGTCCATGGCTACATACATCCATTTCCCCTCCCCCGCCTCCCCCCTCCCCCCCATACATAGACCATGTGTGTGGCTCAACACCTGCATGTGCATACATGTACAGAAAGAAAGAACATAAAAAACCCATAGGATTAATTACATCACTGGTTGGGTTCTGCAGTAGTGGAACAAGTACATTTTACAGGTAAGGTACATACGTGGTATCAGTCTTGACCCTGGGTTGTGTACGTGCAGTTGGGTGAGGATGCTAGTTACAGAGTAACCGGACTGTGTCCAGGTTGTCTGATGGCGGCACTGCATCCCCTGCCAGCTGGGTGGGCTCGGATTGCTCACTTCGCTGAGTCTCAGGGCCTTTGCCGTTGCCTAGTGGTGGGCAAAGCCACAGGAGTGTGTGGCCTCCCAGTCCTCCTTTAAGGGCTGCGGTGTCTCCCTGCTGCCCTTCAGCGATAGTGGGAGCCTGGTCACCCCAGGTCCCGTTGAGAGAGCTGGAGGGTGCTAGCCTCTTGCTCCCGGTACTGGCCCTGGTGGCCAGAGAGGTAGGGCCAATCTGGGGCTGGGTACTGGTAGTGGTGCCTTTGCCTTCCACTGATTGCTGGCCCTGCAGCTGGTATGCTCCCTCTCTGTGTGGTCACATTCCCTGGGGCACCACATTGGTCCCGGAGGTGCAGGCTACATGATCGGGTAGCCCGCTGGACCTGGGTGCTTCCGACAGGAGGTTGCCCTTGGCACATGTAGGACCCGGCATCACACATCATCACTTCATTTACTGTCATAATACATTGGTTCCGACCGCAATCGCCCGACTTAACATGGTTAGTTACATTTACATACTTGCATTTGTCAATTACATCGCTTACATGTGTATCACCGGCATCACTGTATAAAGAATGGAACTGTCCCTTTAATTGCGATGGGTTGCTGGTCTCCTTTAAGAGGGCCTTGCAATCTTTACCCCAATCCGGTTCGCTGCTCGGCATCACGTGTTGCTCCATCAACGCTGCCCCTTGTGGTCTGACCGCCGCCATCTTTACTTCAAGCGCTTCACCTCGTGGTTCGGGCGCCATCTTCTTTCTCTCCATGAGGTAGGCTGCGGTGATCCTTTGCTCCCCAGGTTCTGCCACGGAAGCAGGAAAGTAGCCTTCTGCGCCGATTTTCTTCCTCTGGAGTCCTGCCACTGGAGCCTGGAAGGTGAGGTCGGGTCATTTCGGCTGGATCATCTTGCCGTTGTGTTGAGCGCTCTGTGTTGTCTCCACGCAGTCGAGTTGAGCGACTGGTTTCTCAGGTGCTGTGCTGGATCCAAATTTGGGGCCGCGTAGGATGTCGATCGCCAGAGGCTGGAGATTTTCCCAGCTCCAACGGATCTTTTTCATCTATCTTCTTCCGAGCAACGTTGGACCATCCCCAGCAACGATCCACAAAGGTAACTTGTGCATCATGTCATCATGGGACACCTGGACATCCACGTTGCCAATGACTGGGATAGTGTCGTTTGTGTAGGTGAGCAGCTTCACTTGGATCGGGATCATTTTAGGTCATGCGATTGGATTGTCCCAGAGTTTCTCAAAGGCCACCTGATTCATCAATGCTTGGCTCGGCCCTGTGTCCACCTCCATCGTGATTGGAACACCATTGATTTCGACTTCCATTTTCAATGGGGAACTCTCGGTGGTGCAGGTAAACACTCCGTACACCTCATCGTGGGGCTGAGCTGCCTCATGTACTCTCTCTTCATCGATTTGGTACGTACAATTTCTCTTGCACATTTGCTGGAGGTGGCCCTTTGTGTTACAGCCTTTGCATGTATAGTCATTATAGCGGCACTGGTGGGCTCTGTGATTTCCTCCACAGCACCAGCATGAGGTTAGCCGGTTGGCCCCATGTGGCAGACTCAGGGTTGCGGGACTCGGGGTTCTGTTCTCTCTTCCCTGAGAGAGACTGCTTGCAGCAACTTTGCATCTAAAAGGGGCCAAACGGTTCACAGTACTTGCCGGGTTAGAGTCCTGGAGGTGAGTCATCCGCTTAGGTTTGAGTTGTTCCTGTATCAGAGTTGCAAGCTCCTCATATATTTTGGTCGTTGTTTTCTCTGGGGTTAGCAAGTCCCTGACGAGGCCATAGACGGTGGGCCCACAACTGCTGAGCAGGATAGCTCTGCGCTTATCAGCCAGCGAGGCCGGGTCATCTCCCGCCAGGTCGTTCGC
The DNA here is from genome assembly GCF_044704955.1 of Pristiophorus japonicus. NCBI lineage: Eukaryota > Metazoa > Chordata > Chondrichthyes > Pristiophoridae > Pristiophorus > Pristiophorus japonicus. The sequence continues at coordinate 149,714,316 of NC_091991.1, forward strand.
AATGAAGAAGTATTCGAGCCTTTCCACAAAGGCCTCCCAATCTTCTCCATCGGCGAATTGTTGAAACGTGCTAAGGTTAGCCATTTTTGCCAGTTATTGTGTCTGTAAGCACTCTAGTAATGACTCCTCGAGGTAAGGTGTCATACTTAAACTGTTGTGACCTTAGTCCATTTATTGCAGCTCCTGAGTGAGGGTACAGTGTGGTGAGCTCCCTTTTATACCTGATTACCTGTCGTGTACACGTGACCCCCTAGGTCTCCACCAGTTGCACCCTCTGGTGGTACAAGCATAGCATATACAGTGTGAAGGTACATCCAGTTGTCTTATGTAACTGTACATTGAGTATATAGGGAGTATACTTATATTACACATACATAACATAAATGGCTGACTCCTTATTCTGAGACTGTGATCTCTGGTTCTAGACTCCCCAGCCGGGGGAAACATCCTCCCTGCATCTACCCTGTCAAGCCCTGTAAGAATTTTGTATGTTTCAATGAGATAAGCTCTATTCTTCTAGACTCGAGAGAATATAGGCCGAGACTACTTAATCTCTGCTAAAAAATCAATTAAGCTGGGAAATCAGGAAGCCCTTTTTTTACACATAGGACAGTGGAAATCTGGACCTTGCTCACCAAAAGGCTGTTGATGGTGGACCAATTGAAATTTTCAAGACTGAGATAGATAGACTTTCGTTGGCTGACGGTGTCAAGGGATATGGATCAAAGCTGGGTAAATGGAGTTGAGGTACAGATCAGCCTTGATCTAATTGAATGGCGTGACAGGATCGAGGGGCTGAATGGCCTATTCCTGATCCAATGGGCAAAAATTTGGCCAGTACATATTTCTGGCGCACTTACCAGACATGCCGAGTTTGGCCGCTCCCAGTCTCTCCTTGATGGTGGCACAGCGTGGCAACTGGATTCGGGGCCGGAGCCAGGTCCCAGCGCTAAAAACAATGCCGAGACCTCTGCACATGCGCGCTAGAGTGTGCGCGCATGTGCAGCAGCTCCTCGCCCCCAGAATCTGTGAGTGTGTGATGCAGGCTGTGTGGGAGGGGCCCGAAGCGCGCCACCCCTACCCCTGGCCAAATGGGCTCCCTCATCGGTGGCCAGATTAGCTACCAGAATATCTGTATTTGTAAGTAAAATTGAAATTATGTTGACAGATTGCAAAGTACTTGAGGGTTGGCCATTAAGGTTTTTTATCAGCATGCTGGCATGTACATGATTGAGGACAAATCTGCAAGATTTTATTGCAATTGTAGATAAAATTGCCCATGAAAGTGCAAATTATATCAACGTAGCAGGCCGTGTTTTGGTAGGACTTCTATTTTTTATTTGTTATTGATTGATTGATTGATTGCTGATCACTTTGGTCTTGGTGCTTTAGGTGCAGGGTTCCTTCTATTTTTTATTTGTTAATTAATTGCTTATTACTTTTTGTATTTTGTGTGGTGTATGAAATGATACAATGAACTCCGTACTGTGAGCCAGTGACTAGGTGTAACCTGGTCAGTCTTTAATGGCTTTCAGAAGTGAAGATACAAAGGTGAAGTTCAGGTTATATACCGGGCCCAGCAAGAGTGTACCTATGACCCTAGGACCTCTGACGGTAGTGCCCCCTGGTGGTGGGCAGACCTTATGTACATACATTACATCATTCCCCCCCAATTCTTGGCACAAGTTTATATTACAAGTTCAGACGGTCCGGAGCCCTTCGCTCCCTCGTTGACAGTCTCAGTACAATCCCAGTGCTTTCCGAGTCTCTCACGACTTGGGGCTGGGCATTTACCACAGTGGGTTCTCCTGATGGCTGAACTTGAGTTGGTTGGTCATCTAAGCTCGTGGTGTCTTCTTCCAACTGTTCCGGTTCGTCAGTTTCTCTTAGCTTGATTTGATCAATGTGTTTCCTGCACATCTGCCCATTCTTGAGTTTAACCATATACACCTGGTTACCCTCCTTATCTGTAACATTGCCCAGGAGCCACTTGGGCCCTTGACCATGGTTAAGTACATACACTGGGTCATTTACAGATATGTCGTGTGACACTGCGGCGCGGTCGTGATACCACTGCTGGTGTTGATGCCGGGTTTCGACATGATTGTTAATGTCAGGATGATCTAGAGAGAGCCTGGTTTTGAGGCCTCTCTTCATCAATAGTTCCGCAGGTGGGACCCCGGTGAGCGTGTGTGGCCTTGTCAGCATGCGTGACAGGCGTGTCAGCAAGGAACCGTGAGTTACGCGTTTCCGGCTCTGCTTGATATTTTGAACTGCCGGATCTGCTTGACCATTGGACACGGGTTTGAACGGGGCTGACCTCACATGTTTTATGCCGTTGCGTTTCATGAACTCTTGAAACTCCAGGCACAAGAAACACGGTCCGTTGTCGCTGACAATGATGTCTGGCAGACCATATGTGGCAACATAGCTCTCAGGTTCTCAATGGTGGCAGTGGAAGTGCTGGATGACATGATCACACATTCACGCAGCTCCTTCATATTCTGGGGCCTGGGCATATTTTCGCATCTGTAGGCCTGATTCCATCTGCAGCAATCTTTCGTCCAAGTAATTCGACCTCTGGTGCCATGAAAACGCACTTCGAGCGTTTCAGCCTGAGTTCCACTTTGTCCAGACGACACAGAACCTCTTCCAGATTGTGCAGGTGCTCGGCGGTGTCACGATCTGTGACTAGGATGTTGTCTTGGAATACTATGGTCCTGGGGACGGATTTCAATAGGCTCTCCATGTTTCTCTGAAATATGGCTGCCGCTGAACGAATGCCAAAAGGGCACCTGTTGTAAATAAACAGTCCTTTGTGCGTGTTGATGCAGGTAAGTTTCTTTGATGATTCAACCAGTTCCTGTGTCATGTAGGCCGATGTTAGATCCAATTTGGTGAACAATTTTACCCCGGCTAGCGTTGCAAACAGGTCATCAGCTTTCGGTAGCAGGTATTGATCTTGTTTCGAAACTCGGTTGATCATGACCTTGTCGTCTCCACCGTCGCTCTTTAACACCGGAACAATAGGGCTGTCCATTCATTAAATTCGACCGGTGAGATGACCCCCTCACATTGTAGCCTGTCCAATTTGAGCTTGACCGTTTCTCTCATCATGTGCGGGAACGCCCTGGCTTTGTGATGGATGGGCCTTGCATCTGGGCTTAGGTGAATCTGCACCTTGGCTCCCTTGAAGCTGCTAATTCCCGATTCAAACAGTGGGGGAAATTTGCTCAGCACTTGAGCACACAAATCATCATTCGCTGATGACAAAGCTTTGATATTGTACTATTTCCGTTTTATTTTCTCGAGCCAACTCCTGCCGAATAACGATGGGCCATTGCCCGGGATAATCCATAACGGTAGATCATGAACCGCTCCCTCGTATGACACTCTTACTGCTGCACGACCAATCACTGGTATGAGCTCTTTGATGTAGGTATGCAACTTCGCATTTAGCGGACTCAGCTTGGGTCTCTCTGCCTTGATCTCCCACAGCTTTTCGAAAGTCCACTGGCTCATTATCGATTGACTCACACCCATGTCTAATTCCATGGATACCGGCACGCTGTTTAATTTTACCTCCATTATTATTGGTTGGCTCTTTGTTAGAAACGCACGTATGCTATACACTTCCTCCTCGGAGCTCTCAAATGCCTCGGGCTGCATCGCCAGATCCACGCTGAATTGATCATCATCCACGTGGTGTGTCGCAGCTCGCTTGCTCCGCTGTGGACACGTCCACTGAAGATGCCTCGTCTTCACACACCCTCTGCATATATACTGCCTGAAGCGGCACTGATGGTGTCAGTGATTGCCCCTGCAACGCCAACACGTTGAGCTCGGATTTGCGACCGATGGCAGGCTTTGAGCGGCTCCCGTTCTCGCATACGCAGTCGAGTAGGCCCTCGATGGCGAACTTTGAGCAGCTCCTGGTCTTGTAGACGCAGTCGAGTAGGCCCTGCCTTGTGCAGATCGGCCGGCCGGCGATGCAATTTTGTGCACAGTACTTGCCTTGGAGTTCCTGTTTTGTCGCGATATCTGCTTCGTGCTTTTCTGCGTGGACATGCAAGCTTGTGCGATGGTGATGACCTTGCTGAGGTCCGGCGTCTCCGTAGCCAGCAGTTTACTTAAGATCACCTCGTGGTTGACCCCGATCACGAAAAAGTCACGCAGCATGTCTTCCAACGCAGGCCCAAATTTACAAGGCCCTGCAAGACGTCTTAGGTCTGCAGCAAATGCCGCTACATCCTGGCCTTCTGGACGAATGTGCGTATAGAAGCAATATCTGGATATGAGGATTCCTTCCGTGGGTTTAAGGTGTTCCCGAACTAGAGCACACAGTTCTTTGTAATCCTTTTCTGTAGGAAGAGTGGGTGAGAGCAGATTCTTGATGAGTGCATAGATCGTGAGGCCACAGACGGTGAGAAGAACTGCCCTGTGCTTCTCTGCATCCTGGTCTTTGTTTAGGTTGCTTGCCAAATACTGTTCAAGACGATCCATGAAATCTCCCCAATCCTCTCCCTCATTAAATCTCTCGAGAATTCTAACAGTACTCAATCGTGCTGTGCTCACATGGGTTTTTGCATGGGTTTGTATTGGCCTCGTCGTCAGTTGTGGTGTATGAAATGATACAATGATCTCCGTACTGTGAGCCAGTGACTAGGTGTAACCTGGTCAGTCTTTAATGGCTTCCAGAAGTGAAGATACAAAGATAAAGTTCAGGTTATATACCGGGCCCAGCACGAGTGTACCTATGACCCTAGGACCTCTGACGGTAGTGCCCCCTGGTGGTGGGCAGATCTTATGTACATACATTACACTTTGTTTAGTGCTTTGAAAGTCTTGGTGCTAGATGCAGATCCTCTCAGCTTCCTTGTATTTTTTATTTGTTATTGAATACTTATTTTTGTGTTTTGTTTAGTGCTTGGTGCTTTAAATGTACTGCTTTGTTCAGTGCTTGATGCTTTAAATGTACTTACCTGCACTGATTTCTTAACTCTCCGCAAGGGTTTTCTGTGCAGGCCACAAGTGGCCACATACGCTGGCCTAAATTATTTTGGAGCAACTATTAGCTGTCCAAATTGGCTTAAATGGCCAAAACAGGCATAGGTGGCTGGTAACGCCTCCTTTTGAAAAAAAACAAAACTAAAAAAAAATCCGAACTAACTCTCTTACACTGGCGCACAGTAAATATGCAGAATTGCCATTTTTAAGGTACTCCAAAAAAATCAAGTTGTTCCAAAAAAAAACGGAGCAACTCCTGCCCAAATTTGGGCCCACAGATTCTAAACCCTCATTAGATCATTTTGAAACAGTAGCGGCAGTAAAGTGTCAACTCCTGGTACTTACTCAAAGTTAATTTAAATTTTAATTGTTCCCTCTGTGTATTTTTACTACAGGTGTGGCTGTCAAATTTAGTTTTTAATTCTGGATATTTTATTTACTTAATTAAACACTAGTGGTGGGTAGGTTATGATGATAAAGTGCAGTGATCTTAATTAACTGCTAGGCTGGTGCATATCAAGGATTCAGTTCACTTTCTCTCACCAAAGCAATTGTTGCATGGTAAAATCTCAAACCTGTGCCTTGTTCATTATTAAATAATTTTGCCCGCCTCAAAATGTTTCGCCATTTTGTGACTGAACTGCTGTCATGAAGTCGAGAATTGCTGGCTCCCATCGTTCACTATCCATAAACTCCAACTTTAGAAAATTGGTTCTACATATCCTGTCTTGCGCTGAGTACTGATTATCCACCACTCCCACCCTCATTCATCTACACCGGTCACACTCTTCCCCCCAGTTTATTGAAATTGTAAGTGGTTTCCCGTAGGTGTTTTCGACACACCCCCACATTACACTAGTTCTAGACCTGGGAGTGATTACTGTACTGAACAGATGAATGAGTCACGGACAAATACCTCGGTCTCGACCGGCAATGCTTTATTAAAGCTAAACACACACCTGCACCCAGTAAAACCACACACACCCTGGTGTGTAAAACAAACAAATGCAGTACAATACACAGTGTGGCCTGTCTTACAGGCCCCTAACGCAAAGTACCCACGTATAAAACACTCTCCCCTGTAAACACCTAATAATTTGGTTGCGAGAACGCCCGATACCCCTTCATACCATGGCTGTGATCTTAAAAGATGTGTGTGCAGAAATGCTCACCGATTTCACCGGCTTACTCGCTGCTTCTTCCGATGAAAAGGTGTCTCTTCTGGTTTCTTCTCTCCGTCTCAATACGGGGGGTTGGATTCTTGTGGGGCGAAGCAGTGAGGCATGAGAGAGAGCTGTGTCCATATGGCATGCTTTTATATCCCAAGTTCGTTTGCCCTTCCTGGGTCATTGCCGTTGAGGCTTCCTGTGGGTGTGTCTTCCTTTGGCCTTTGTTTCAAGGTTTCCTGTGGGTATGTCTTCTGCTTTTATCCAATAAAGTTCCTTGTTTTCGAGGCTTCCTGTGTTTGAGTCTAGTGATGGGTTTTCGCTTCCAGGCGGTCTGGGTTTAATGGCTCTCTATTGTTCTGGTCACTCATCCAGGTAATCATTGCTTGACGAGGTCACCTTGCCAAACAATGGAGTCCATTAGCCCACCTCCTGCCTTATGTTGGCCATTGTCATTCCAGATTCCCTGCCCATTATTCTAAGTTCAACATGGAACCGCACCTGGGCCCCTCCCACAAACAGCTTCCAGTTTTCTTTCTGCAGTGAGAAAAATTAAACGCAATGTCCAGACAATGTCCAATAAATCCTTGGGGGTTTGGTGCTTCCAGTCCTTACAAAATAAAGTATTAATTTTCAAATATCTCTAGGGCCTTAACCCCTCCCAACATTCCAACTCCTCCAGCCTTCCATCCCCTCTTGCATATTTCAGTTCTCCCTCTTTGGCCTGTTGTGCATCCCTTTACGCTACCATTAGCGACATGACCTTGATGCCCATGCTCTACACTCTGGTACCTGCAGCTTATCTTCCTCCACTGCTCCTCTCTCCACTTTTAAAAGCCGTTTTAAAGGTCACCAACCCTGTCTCTCCCGTAAGAGCTCAGCATTTGCTCCTTTTTATTTTCTCCCTCTGTTAAGTACATTGGAACATTTTTGTTCTATGTTGAAGCTGCTATATAAAGGCAAGTTGTTGTTGTGTAAGGTTTTAAATTTAAAGTGAGAATTGTTTGCTAGAAAACGTTGAATTTGGCAGATGGAGTAAATGTATTTGGGACTTGTCTGCCACTGAATGTTTTATTGTGATCACCATGAATGCTGGTGCCAGTATTGCAGTACCCTTCTAGTTTAAGAACTGTTGAAGTTTTCATAACCAATTCCTTGAGGATAAACCACTTGTCTGGAAGCCTTACTCAGCCCTGTATTTTAATAATTGGAATATGATATTTGTTTTTCAGTGTAAGAAAACCTATAGCATGCACAGGACTGCATTGCACCTAACCCATCACATACTTTTTTTCAGTTGCATTCAGAATATTTACTTTCATCTGACACCTGTAAATCTCTGAGGACATATGTTCTGAAGTAAACTTAGAGAAGTGGACAGGACAGGTCCTTAATTTGCAGTATTTTCAATAGAAATAGGAGTAGGAGTAGGCCATTTGTCCCCTCGAGCCTGCTCTGCCATTCAACAAGATCATGGCTGATCTGATCCTGGCCTCAACTCCACTTCCCTGCCCACTCCCCATAATCCTTGACTTCCTTATCTTTCAAAAATCTGTCTATCTCCACCTTAACTATATTCAATGACCTAGCCTTCACAGCTCTCTGGGGTAGATAATTCCAAAGAGTCACGACCTTCTGAGAAAAGAAATTCTTCCTCATCTCCGTTTTATTCTGAAACTATGCCCCTAGTTCTAGATTCCTCCACGAGGGGAAACATCTTCCCTGCATCTACCCTGTCAAGCCCCCTCAGAATCTTATATGTTTCAATAAGATCACCTCTCATGTTTCTAAACTGCAATGAGTATAGGCCCAACCTGCTCAGTCTTTCTTCATAAGACAACCCATTCATCTCAGGAATCAACCTCGTGAACCTTATCTGAACTGTCTCCAATGCAAGTAAATAAAGAGACTAAAACTGTATGCAGTACTCCAGGTGTGGTCTCACCAATACCCTGTACAGTTGTAGCAGGACTTCCCTGCTTTTATACTCCATCCCCCTTGCAATAAAGGCCAACATTCAATTTGCCTTCCTAATTACTTGCTGTACCTGCATGCTAACTTTTTGTGTTTCATGTACAAGGCCCCCCAGATCCCTCTGTGCTGTAATCTCTCTCCATTTAAATAATAATTAGCTTTTTTATTTTCCCTACCAAAGTGGATAACCTCACATTTTCTCAAATTTTTGCCCACTCACTTAGCCTATCTATATCTATTTGCAGATTCTTTGCATCCTTCTCACAAATTATAAATTATAAATTAAAAGAGTTGTAAACCCTGCTGGAGTCGTGACATTGAAATGTTGTGGCAGTTCCTAAAGGGGTTTTGCTAATTATAAAACAGAAGATCCAGCCACACTTAAGGGAGAATGTCCAGGCCTTAGAGAGGGTGCACAGGAGATTTACTAGAATGGTACCCAGGATGAAGAACTTCAGTTATGTGGAGATACTGGAGAAGCTGGGGTTGTTCTCCTTAGAGCAGAGAGGTTTAAGAGGAGATTTGATAGAGGTGGCCAAAATAATGAATGTCTATCTCCACCTTAAATATATTCAATGACCCAGCCTCTACAGCTCTCTGGGGTAGAGAATTCCAAAGATTCACAGACCTCTGAGAGAAGTCCTCATCTCCGTTTTAAATGGGCGACCATTTAATAGAGTAAATAAGGAGAAACTGTTTCCAGCGGTAGAAGGGTCACTAACTGGAGGACACAGATTTAAGATGATTGGCAAAAGAATCAGAGGTGACATGAGGAAACATTTTTTACAAAGTGAGTTGTTATGATCTGGAGTGCACTGCCTGAAAGTGTGGTGGAAGTAGATTCAATAGTAACATTCAAAAGAGAATTGGATAAATACTTGAAGGGAAAAGAAAATCACGGCTATGAGGTAAGAGCAGAGGAATTTGAATAATTGGATAGCTCTACCAAAGAGCAAGCACAGGCACAACAGGCTGAATGGCCTACTTCTGTGCTGTATGGTACTATCAGAGTGAAATTTGGTAGTGCCCTGTTTGGGATAAGTTTGAACTTTTTAACAGTTAGCGCCCGGTGAGATGGACTGCAAAATTTTGGGAAATTGGGCATTTTTGCCGCAGAAATTAAGGGAGGCGATATCTGAGGCACTAATGGCCTCAGTGAGGCACTGCAGGGACACTATTGCCAGAGCTGCACCCAATTTTAGGTGACTTTCATTCAGCAATAATCAGCCTCCTGCTCATTCCATTTCTTAAAGGGGATGTCATTTCAGGCAGCACCTGGTCATTTCATAATTGCTGGAGTTCACTGAAATTGGAAGGAATTTCTGAGATAGCTGCTCCAAATCCTTTTAGAAGGGCCACTTAGTTCAATTAAATGACATTAGAGACATTGGTGGTGGCAGTGGAGAGAAGGAGGGATGCTCTGTTCCCTGCATCTTGAAGAAGGCCAACATCACAGGATTTTAGGGTCATGTGGGCAGAGGTGGCTGCGGAGATGTCGGCCAGCACCATGGTCGACAGAAGCCCAACATAGTGCTGGAAGAAATTCAACAACTCTTGCACAACATAACCCAACACGCAACCACCAAGTATCTGTACCTACTCACAGTCACATATTTATGGCCGGTGGAAACCTTGAGCCCACTGGGGGCATCAATGATATCTTTACACCCTCTTTTCATCCCACTTCCCCATTAACCCATAAGGTCTTATGACTTTCCAGCTCCTCATACTGTTTGCCTTCCTTGCTCCTCACCTTAACGTGACTCTTATGCCATTTATGCTTTTAGACAACCATGCGGCAGATGACCAGCCTGTCCCTGAGCCCCCTCCAACTGAGTCACGAGGGAGCAGAAGAGTGGGGCGAGGATGAGGAGAGGGAGGAGGGGGAGGAGAAGGAGAAAGTACTGAGTCATTGCTTCTCTCACCCACAGGCACCAGCTCAGAGACTGGCACTACGTGGTCCTTACAGGTCGGATTAGTGGAGGGGTCTGCACTGGGTGATGCACCAGGGCCTAGCGGGCTGCAGCACGGTAAAGAGAAAAGGGAACCTCGGCAGCCATCTCCCCAGAGGGCGGATTCGCACGCGAGTTCTGCTGCACAGGACTCAGATGAGGACCTCGATGGGGGGCGTTCACACAAAGGGTGATGGCCATGCACGCCAACATAATAGGTGCAATAGCAAGGGTCCCCGAGAGCCTGTTGGAAGTGGTAAGGAGCGTGGATGAGTCCATCTCCTGCATTGTACACAGCTTTGCGCACACCATTGAGCCCATCATTGTCAGTGTACAGATAATGGTGGACTTCCAGAAAGACTGTGTGGATCCAGACCTCATGACGCGTGTCATAGGCGATGTGGCAGCTTCCATTGCAGCACAGGCGGAGTCAATGGTTGCTTGCATGGAAGCTCAGACTGCTCTCATGTGGTCTCAGCTGGATGCCACACAAGCTCTGACTGCTGCCATCACCACTGGGTCCACCACAGTCGAGCAGGGATCACAATGTGTCACAGCAGCCCAGCAATCTGTCATGCAGCAGATTGGAGGGGATGCTCTGGTGCTGCCCCGGGGGAGTGGCAGTGGGTCAGTGGAGCAGGAATCTGCTATCCTCTCAGGATGACAGCATTCCTGATCCCACGTCGTTGCCTGTCACCCAGCCAGCCGACTGCCGCCACCTAGCCTGTGGTGCTACAGTCTACTGCGAAGCCTTCCAGACTCAGAGCTGATCGAGGGCGTCCTGCAAGGCCATCTGTAGTCTCTCGCTCTGACACACAGCAGCCTTCCACCAGCCGTACTGCAGCCACAGGGGACACACTGCAGAGGAGTATTAGAATAGGTCAACGAAGGAGGTTATATAAGGAAATGCACAAGGGTGATGAATAAATACACATTTATACATTTTATTGTTGTTTTATAAATGTTGATTGGAATGTTTAATGTTTGCTGTTGTCTCTCATTTCAGCCTTGGGGCTTTGGTATGGAAGGGCAAATTGATGTGGCGATGGGGACGTCCAGAGGAACTGGGAAGTGGGATGGAAATCAGTGGAAACGAGCTCTGATGAGACGGTCGTGGACCTCCCTTGCAGGATCGTGATGGAGTTTCTGCCTCCTCCATCGTGAGTTTTACTGCTCCTGCTATTTCCTCCTCTTTCTCCTGAGGTGGTGGGGCTATGCCTGGTGGCAATGGCTGTGCTCTCATGATGGCCAGGTTGGCAGTATGCAGCAGATGACGATGAATAGGGACACCTGCTCAGTACTGCAGGACTCCTCCCGAGCGGGCAAGGCAGCGGAACCGTTGCTTCAACACTCCGATGGCCCGCTCAATGATGTCCCTGGTGGTCACATTGCTCTCATTGTACAAGTGCTGGGCAGGAGTGTTGGGGTTGCGGAGGGGAGTCATGAGCCAGGTGAATAAAGGATAGCCCTTGTCTCTGAGCAGCCAGCCACGAGTTTCATTTGGGGGCTGGAAGAGAGCTGGCACACTGGTCTGGCGCAGAATAAAGGCTTCATGGCTGCTGCCAGGCCGAAGGGCATTGACGGTGAGTATTCTGTGTGAGTGATCACACGCCAACTGCACAGGCTTGTAATGCGGTGCCTGCAATGCTACATGGGCACAGTTAATGGCACCCTGCACCATGCGGAAGCCTGCTATCCTGGTAAAGCCACATGCACACTCCAGCTGCATCTCTCTGCTCATGGGGAAGGAGATGTAGTCCCTCCTCCTTCCGTACAGGGCATCTGTGACCTTGCAGATGGAGCAATGGACAGCAAACTGGAAGATATTGAAGATGTCTCCTGTTGCTCCCTGGAAAGATCCGGTGGCATAGAAATTAAGCGCAATGGTGATCTTGACTAAGAGAGAGCCATCCTCACCCTGGTCTGAGGCTCGGGATCTGGCTGCAGAAGATGACAGAGCTCTGTGACCACGTCCTTGCAACCTTCGCACACACTGCTCCTCAGTGAAATTGATGTAAAAGAACTGCTGCCGGAATACCCGGGGAGAGTAAGGCCTCCTTGTTGCCAGCTCTGTGGCACCTTTTTCCTCTGGCCACATTTTGCTGTGGTTCTTCCTGTCCTGCTGCCTATTTTTGTCTGTTCCTTTGTCTATGTCACTCTCTGTGCCTTGCTCCCTGGACCTCTCATTAGGCCTCTCCCTGTGCCGCTCCCTGTGATGCTCCCTCTTTGTCCGTGCCTTTCTCGCTCCCTCTCTCAATGCCTTTTTCTCTGTAATTGCCGTCACCTTTGTCTTCGTCTAAGCATCCTCTGACGGTGACGTTGGAGCAGGAGCTCGAGTGCCAGCACAGCCCCCATGAAGTGACAGAAATATTGTAAGTTCAAATTTACCGTGAGTTATACAGGGGAATAATTAAGAGGCAGAAGACTCCTTGAGGTAAGAATCACTGCTATTGGTCCACCAACCACTCTGCCTATCTGTTGGAAAGCAGAATGGCCGACAGAAAATATTTTTCAAGATGGCGCCTTTAAATAGCGCTGCTCCATCCGGTTCCCGATTGCAACTCAACAGCTGAAGGTGTCATTCTCATCACCGGGCTCTAATTTAGATTGTGCGGGGCAATTTAATTTCCAGGGTGATGATGCGGTGATGCGCTCGGCGATGACGTTATCATCGCCCTACGTAGCCAATCAGGGCGCTCCTGTCAAGAGCGAGGAAACGCTTGCCCAATTCTGCAGGGAACGATTTTTGTGCCATTGAAACCATTTTGTGCCCCATTAGCACCGACCGGAGGCACTAATGGCCGTCGATAAAAGGGGCAATTTTGCCCCCTATGATTCTAAACTATTCTTGGTTTAGTGGAGACATGTCCTCTCAATACAAGGTAAGTTCTGATGAGAAAGATCCTTTGGCCCAATTGATCTCATCCTTCCAGAATACCAACCCGACCAGGTTCATGTTATGGTTTTTATCATTCTTCCCAAACAGGCAGATAAAAACTTGTTTTAATGCCTTATTGGAAAGATAGCACCCCTGACAATGTTGCAGTCCCTCAGTGCTCAACTGGAGTGTCAGCTTAGATTGTAGACTGCAGTCTTGATGTGCAGTTCAAATCCACAAGAGTGCTATCAAGTGAATCAAGCTGTCACTTTGCTGCTCTGAAATGTGACTTTTTCTGGACAGTAATTTAACTCGTGACGGAGTTAGTGTGACAGCTTTAGGAGTCTCAGAATAAAATACTTTTTATGCTGGTATTTTTTGCAAATAAAGATGTAGTTTACCTTATCTTTGACCCTGAAAGAGAATTGTTTTGCATTGACAGTACAGGGCAATCCATAGAATTTAATCATTTTAATCTCTCTAATTAAAAAGGTGCAGAAAGAAGCAACATTTCTTCCTGTTGCAGATTATAAGGTGCCAGGACTTCTTCTTTTCTCTTCATCACATTCATTATATAAAGGTTGTGATTGAATTAACGAGTGTTAAGGTGGAAACTATTTTGCCCAGCTAGCTACAAAATGGGGGATTGGTGTCAAGAGTCATTTTATTTACAGATTATACAGGATGCAAAGACCTGTCTTACAGTGAATCATATTATGCTCCATGAGGGCATTGTTTGGATATGTGAAGCTTGAGCCAAGTGTAAATGGCAGTTCCACGTTATCTGATGCATCACTGTTCCCTTGATCTAGTTTGATTGACAGTTCTGCATGTAGCAGCCTATTAATGGATGGCTATACACAGCAATATTTTGTTAATTCTTAGTTCAGTTTTGGCAGTTCTCTAAAGCGATGTCTGAGCTCTATGTAGAAGACAACAGCATTTCACACATACAAACATGTTATCAGGAAGTCTGCTAAGTCCATGTCCTACACAAGTCTTGCAGCTTACTTGATTGTAAGAATACTCTGGAGAAAATGTTCTTTACTCTTATGGATTAATTCCATCTTTGCTGGTTTTTCAATATTATTTTACAAGCATTTGTATTCAGTATGTTGGTGTTGTCTTTCTGTGCTTCTCTGTGATTATAAATCTTGTAAATAAATGTGATTTTTAGTTTTAGCCTGAATGTTACAAATTGACTGCTGTTTTCTGGTCTTTGGAGAGGACAGGATTGCATGGTGGGCAGCCGATGTGATCTCTGGTGTGAAGTAACTTAGTAAACTATTAATCTTGTGAAACACCAGTCCATTCAAAGTGCGTGAAAAGGTGAAGGTCTGATTGTAGGAGATGAGGATCTACATTCGGCTACATACACAAATGGAGAGAACGTAAAATGTAACTGAGATAACGTGACACTTTCCTGTTGAGTTTACTGGTACAGTAACTTTCTTTCGTACAGTGCTAAATGTTTTTCATGATCTTGTAAACATCAATTTTGGCAGTTCTCATCTCAGGAAAGTTCCATGTTTGATCCATGAGCTCGTTGACATTCGGTGAGGTAGAGCATGGGGACGTTGCAATTGGTCTAAGGGAGGGAAACCAATGCAGGGTTTCCACTCCTGGTTGCTATCCAGTAATTATTTCTGGGTTCAGGCTTAGCTATGATATCCTCCACCATCAGTCATGGCTCAATGGGTAACATTCTCTTGTGCTGAGTCAGAAGGTTGTGAGTTCAAGTCCCACTCCAGGGACTTGAGCACAAAAATCTAGGCTGACAGTCCAGTGCAGTACTGAGGGAGTACTCCATTGTTGGAGGTGTCGTCTTTCAGATGAAGAGTTAAGAGTTTGCCCTTTTAGGTGGACATAAAAGAGCCCATGGCACTATTTTGAAGAAGAGCAGCGGTGTTCTCTGTGGTGTCGTGATCAATATATATCCCTCAATCAATATCTAAAAACAGATTATCTGGTCATTATTGCATTGCTGTTTGTGGGACCTTGCTGTGAGCAAATTGGTTGCTGCGTTTCCTACATTACAACAGTGACTACATGTCAAAGAATGGTACTTAATTGGTTGTAAAGCACTTTGAGATGCCTGAGTGCTGTATAACTGTAAATCTTTCTTTTTACCATGAAATAGTCTGCCAACAACAAATGTATAAATTCATACAATAAAGAATGGCCACTTGGCAATAGACCAGAGGGCTGCAGGTGTCTGTGGATCTATGCTAAGTCAATTTTGACGGGGGAGTGGCAGGATGGGGGTGTGGGGTGGGGGGGATGCGGGGTAGGAAGCTAGAGAAGGACAACACATTTACCCTGCTGCTTTATACTTGGTTTAAGTCATCTTAATAGACTGCAATCGGCAGAAAATCTGTTAAATTGTGAGAAAATTGCTGTTTCTCACTGATACTCTTCACCTCAGTGATTCACATAATTTGAACAGATGCAGCTTGAAGGCACTACGCAATTTTTTTCATGGGGCAGTGAACTTGAGGTGCCGTCGATAACTGTTCGAGGTAATTCTTTTTTTATCAAGCTAATAAACCATCATTGGCAGCCGTGCCTTCAGCTGCCTAGGCCCCAAGCTCTGGAATTCCCTCCCTAAAAACCCCTCTGACTTTCGACCTCTCTCTCCTTTTTTACGACACTCCTTAAAACCTACCTCTTTGACCAAGCTTTCTGTCTTAATATCGCCTTATGTGGCTTGGTGTCAAATCTTGTTTGATAACGCTCCTGTGAAGCGCCTTGGGACGTTTTACTACATTAAAGGTGCTATATAAATGCAAGTTGTTGTAGTTATTTTTGTCAAATGGGCAAATTTAAACAGGGGACACATTTTAGGTTGCAGTATCCAGTGTTCAAAGTTTGATAGACGAGGCTTTGGGCTTCCAGAGAAGAGAGGCCTAGCAAGATGATCAGGGTGATCTAATTGAAGTGTTTAAGATAATGAAAGGATTTGAATAGGGTAGGTAAAGAGAAATTATTTCCTCTGGTGGGGGAACACAGAACAAAAGAGCAGAATCTTAAAATTAGTGCTAGGCCATTTAGGTGAAATTGGGAAGCACTTTTTCATACTGAAGGTAGTGGAAATTTGTAACTCTTCCCCAAAAGGCTGTTGAGGCTGGGGGTCAATTGAAAATTTCAAAACTGAGATTGATAGATTTGTGTTAGGCAAGGGTATTAAGTGATATGGAACCAAGGGGGGTAGATAGAGTTAAGATACAGATTAGCAATGATCTAATTGATTGGCAGAACAGGCTCGAGGGGCTGAATGGCCTACTCTTGTTCCTATGTTCCTTCCTTAATGTTCTGAGTGTGACCATGTGTAGGTCCAAACATCAAAATTTTCCCACAGGAGGATATGGGGAGAACTGTTTTTTTGACCAGGCATTTCTGTGGTTGCCTCTTCCTTCAGTTGCAGAAGACTCCTGAGACCTGCCACAGCATCTGCAAAGTCTCCTGCTGCCAAACAACCTGTGTTAAAAAAAAACACAATCTCTCTCTTGGAGCCAGAAAATGGCTGATCTGCCTGGTGGACAGAAGTCCAGGCCCGCTGGAGATAACTCCCTCCCCCTCCCCCCGCTCAATTCAAAGGCCTTACTCAACATCTTCGGGAAGAGCATTGACCAGGATAATTGGTGAGAAAGAGAAAAAATAATTTCTTTAAATGCTGGAGTTGCCCGATGATTGTTAGTGTTGAACCTGTGTCTTACCAGTTGATAGAATGCACACAAAATTTGCAGTTCCGTACTAATTAGCAAAATACTTCAGGAAACGAGTTTCAGTATTTTTCTAATGTGCATTTTCACTCATGGAGGCACACAAAAAACAGAGGGAAGTGAACCAGGTCTAACGGAGACAGTAAACCCCAGTCAGCCATGGCTCAGTATATAGCACTCTTGCCTCTGAGTCAAAAGGTTCTGCTTTCAAATGCCACTCCAGAGGCTGGAGCACAAAATCTGGGCTAACATGTCAATGCAGTACTGAGGGAGTGCTGCACTGTCAGAGGTGCTGTCTTTTAGATGAGATGTTAAACCAAGGCTCCATCTGCCCTCTCAGGTGAATGTAAAAGATCTCATGCCATTATTTTGAAGAAGAGCAGGGCAGTTCATCTGGTGTCCTGGCTAATATTTATCCCTTAACCGACATCACTAAAACAGCTGATCTGGTCATTGCTGTTTGTGGGAGCTTGCTGTGCGCAGGTTGGCTGCCACTTTTTCTACATTACAACAGTGACTACACTTCCAAGGTACTACATTGGCTGTGAAGCGCTTTGTGACATCCTGAGGTTGTGAAAGGTACTATATAAATGCAAGTCTTGCTTTTTACAAGGAATAGTTGTTAATATACAGCTTTTTACTTCCAATGCATTAGGCAGTGAAAGGCTGGAAGGTCCAGCAAGGGATCCATTTAAATAAAATGTGGACCTTTACCGAGGCTGTGCTGGGAATCAGTATGGCCCCAAAAATGGTAGCAAGTTTCCTTGCCACTGCCTGCTGCAAATCTGGTGCATTCGGTTTTTCTCTCTGTGTTTTGCTTGCGAGACTCTGCTAATGCTAGTGGAGCCTTGTAAAATTGGGGCTATGGTCTAAAGCCACATTAACACCTCTTCGAGTGGTTCAGGCACACATTAAGCTGTCCTTAATGCCTTCTGAAAATGACAGTGTTAAGTAAATCATTTCAAAAAGGCCTTCAGGTAACAAAGTTCAGCTTCTCCAAGCAGAATCCCAGGTTGCCCATATCACTTGACATTTAATAACGTTGGGAAATATATACACCTGTAATCTAGACAGCTATTTTCTGCTTGAATTATTGTTAAGTAGTAACATATGAAACTGCTCATTACAGCTTTAGTGCTCTCCACCAGCACACCAGGAAAAGATAAATTATTTTGAGTGTCCTCATAGTTATTTGAGAGGGCGTGATTGTTGTTCTCTAAAAGAGAATGTCAATTGGGGTAATACAAGAGCTTTTTTGCTAAGGAATAGCAATGAATAAATATACGAGAGAATTTAGTATGATCAGAACTGGATTCAACAGCTTTGGACGTAGAGGGGGCTAAATTGGATAAAGCCCGAAAATGGATGCACGGATCGCAATGCGTGATCTACCTGCACCCGTTGAAAGTAATGCAGACAGCATGCAAAATTCATGCTGCCTGCTCATTAACATGATTTCAGCGCTGAGCCCAGTGCTAAATGTGCTGCTGGCTGGCTCAGCGCTCAACAGGTGGCCCAATATCGTGGGAAGTCTGCTCTGTATTTAAAGATTGCCTGCACTTCTTAAAGGGGAGGTGCTCTGTGAGCTGAAAGTTAGCAATGTCACAACAGGGCAGAGAAAGGCACCTTGGTTCTCTGATGCAGCACTGGAGGCCTTGGTGCAGGGGGTCTATATGAGGAGACAGGTCCTCTACCCGCAGGGGGGAAGCAGATAGCTGAAGCGATCAGTGCCACTAATCTTTCCTCCAGGACCTGGATCCAGTGCCGGAAGATGTTAAATGACTGCACACGAGTGGTCAAGGTGAGTGAGTGCATCTTCAAATGCCATATCCCAGCAACTGCACCACTAGCCTTATTCACTGCTCAATGCAACACACCCCCATTACTCACCTACCAACAGTCTCTAGCAATCACAACTCATACTTTGGCAGAAAAAAATCAAAGAGCAAGTTATTATTTAAATGGAGAAAGATTGCAAAGTGCCGTAGTACAGTGGGACCTGGGGGTACTTGTGCATGAAACACAAAAGGATAGTATGCAGGCACAGCAAATGATCAGGAAGGCCAATGGAATCTTGGCCTTTATTGCAAAGGGGATGGAGTATAAAAGCAGGGAAGTCTTACTACAGCTATACAGGGTATTGGTGAGGCCACACCTGGAATACTGCGTGCAGTTTTGGTTTCCATATTTACGAAAGGATATACTTGCTTTGGAGGCAGTTCAGAGAAGGTTCACAAGGTTGATTCTGTAGATGAGGGGGTTGACTTATGAGGAAAGGTTGAGTAGGTTGGGCCTCTACTCATTGGAATTCTGAAGAATGAGAGGTGATCTTATCGAAACGTATAGGATTATGAGGGGGCTTGACAAGTTGGATGCAGAGAGGATGTTTCCACTGATGGAGGAGACTAGAACTAGAGGGCATA
Source organism: Pristiophorus japonicus (assembly GCF_044704955.1). Lineage (NCBI taxonomy): Eukaryota > Metazoa > Chordata > Chondrichthyes > Pristiophoridae > Pristiophorus > Pristiophorus japonicus. The sequence goes on from NC_091991.1 coordinate 149,733,438, forward strand.
ATCTTAGAATAAGGGGCCACCCATTTAAAATTGAGATGAGGAGAAATTTCTTCTCTCAGAGGGTTGTAAATCTGTGGAATTCGCTGCCTCAGAAAGCTATGGAAGCTGGGACATTGAATAAATTTAAAACAGAAAGGGACAGTTTCTTAAATGACAAGGGGATAAGGGGTTATGGGGAGCGGGCGGGGAAGTGGAGCTGAGTCCATGATCAGATCAGCCATGATCTTATTGAATGGCAGAGCAGGCTCAAGGGGCCGGATGGCCTACTCCTGTTCCTATTTCTTATGTTCTTATGTTCTTATACTTCACAATCATAACTTCACCTCACCCGCGCACACTTACCACTGCTGCAAGCCTCACACCCACACCACAGACTTTGTACACAACGCCAGCCATTCAACCATGACAGACACATCACCGAAACGCATTGCACCACACTCACTGGCATACTTCCCTTTCTCTTGCAAGCCAAGGTGGTTCACAACCGGTCTGAGCAGGAGAAAACAGGTGATGGGTAGGCACGGCTACAGAACCTGATCCAGCTAGAGGAGACAGTGCTGGAGATAATTGGAGGGGCCGTCACTGAGGCTGTGGCGATCGGCGAGGCTGAAAACATTGATGATGACGGTATGCTCATACCTAATCCTTCTTCTCACATCCCACTTCCCCCTCATCCCATAATCCCTTCTCATTGCAAGCTGCTGATGGTGTGAGTATGTACATCTTGCTTTCCCCCTCCCCTCACCACAATCTGACCCTTATGCCTTTCTCCTTTCAGATACCCAAGAACTGCCACCAGCCCAGACTGCGCATGAATAAGTAGAGGGGGAGAGTGATGGAGAAGAGACACCATCACTCAATCTGACACTCCCAGGCATCAGCTCAGAAAATGGCACTACTTAAACTTTAGGGGGTAGTTTAGAAGCAGGACTTGCACATGGTGAGTCACTGGGCCTGAATAGGCTGCGGGCAGGCCAGGGGAAAGGGTAGCACAGGTGTCAGCTCCCCGGAGGATGAGGTCACACACAAGTTCTGTTGCAGTGCCTTCTGTTGCCTAGGCCCTAGGCTCCAGAATTCCCTGCCTAAACCTCTCCACGTCTCTTTCCTCCATTAAGACGCTCCTTAAAACCTACCCCTGACCTAATTTTCCTTATGTGGCTCGGTGTCAAATTTTTTGTCTTATAATATTCCTGTGAAGCGCCTTGGGACTTTTTACTACGTTAAAGGTGCTATATAAATACAAGTTGTTGTTGTTGCACAGGATTCAATGAGGACTTCGATGGGGCAGCCTTCAGAAGAAGGGTGATGGGCCGACAAATCCATTGGCAGGATAGGCGCACCAACGTCAGTGTTCTCGCTGAAGCCAACATCCCCAGCATCGAAGCATTGATCACGCTCGATCAGCTCCGATGGACGGGCCACATCGTCCGCATGCCCGATACGAGACTCCCAAAATAAGCGCTCTACTCGGAGCTCCGACACGACAAGCGAGTCCTCGGTGGGCAGAGGAAATGCTTCAAGGACACCCTCAAAGCCTCCTTGAAAAAGTGCAACATCCCCACCGACACCTGGGAATCCCTGGCCCAAGACCGCCCAAAGTGGAGGAGAAGCATCCGGGAAGGCACCGAACACCTCGAGTCTCTTTACCGGGAACAAGCGGAGGCCAAGCGCAAACAGCGGAAGGAGCGCACGACAACCCAAGCACCCCATCCACCCGTCCCTTCAACCACCATCTGCCCCACCTGTGACAGAGACTGTAGGTCCTGCGTCGGACTCATCAATCACCTGAGAACTCATTTTTAGTGTGGAAGGAAATCACCCTCGACTCCGAGGGACTGCTAAGAAGAGAAGAAGATGGGCACGCACACAGAAATGCTTGGTGCAATGGCAAGCCTGCCAGAGAACCTCTTGTCAGTGTCGGGCTCCAACATTGCACGGGGCTTCGTGCGGAGCTCGGAGCCCATGGTTTCCAGGATGGAAGTGATGAACAACTCCATTAGAGCACTGGTGGACCCAAGCGTGATGCTGGGCCTGATGGGCGATGTTGCAGCTTCCATTGCAGGACAAGCAGAAGTGACATAACATTTGAGTGCTGCAGTGGAGGCTCAGACCTCTGTCATGCAGGCTCAGACGCCTGCCATTGTGACTGGGTTTACAAGTGAGGAAATAGGCTTGCAGGGTCTCACAGCAGTCCAGCAATCTGGCCTCCAAAAGATGGCTTGGAATGTTGAGGCACTACCCTGGGAGAGTGGGAATGGCTCCATGGAGTAAGAACCTACTGTCCTCTCTCAGGATGACAGCATTCCTACTCCCATCACTGCCACTCTGCCAGTGCCCTTGTTGTTGCCTGTCATTCAGCCAGCCCAGACTGCTGCCACCCATGCCGAGGTGGTGCAGTCTACAGTCGGGCCTTCTAGGCCCAGAGCTGCTCGAGGTCGTCCTGCAAGGCCATCTGCAGTGTCCCCCATGGAAAGTCAGGAGCCTTACACCAGCCATGCTGCAGCTACTGGGGTGGCACCTCGTAGGAGCATTAGAATAGGCAAAGGCACAGGAAAGACAGATTCTAAGGGAATACACAAGTCTTCAGTTGACTTTGTAATGTAATATTGGAATTAATCATTTATAAATTATGTTTGGAATGTTTGTCTTGTGGTAGCTTTTATTTCAGCATCGTGGCCAAGAGGACGCTGTGATGTTTCGTGACAGAGGGATGGTAAGGTGGGGGGAAGTGTTAAGTAACGGGGATCTGGGGTTTTGTTCTGGGGAACCGGAGTCTTACGATGTGCTCACGGGCAGCCCGTCTAGAATGGAGAATTGCAAGCTGGTGTTCCCCAATGCAACCCCAGCAAACACAAGTTCCAATGCTGTCTGCATCTTGCACTGAGCTCAGCAGCAGCAGAACTCTGCGTACTGCACTCTCTTGGCAGCTAGATTTTAAGGTTTTAGAGTGCATGGCCAAAATCAGCCCTTCTCTCACATTTATTTATTTTTAATATTACAAGTCTATAAAGTTCCCAGGAAGCCTGATAGATTGACTGGGCACATTAGAAACATAGAAATTAGGTGCAGGAACAGGCCATTTGGCCCTTCGAGCCTGCACCGTCATTCAATATGATCATGGCTGATCATTCAACCTCAGTACCCCTTTCCTGCTTTCTCTCCATACCCCTTCATCCTTTTGGCCGTAAGGGCCATATCTAACTCCTTTTTGAATATATCTAACGAACTGACCTCAACAACTTTCTACGGTAGAGAATTCCACAGGTTAACCACTCTCTGAGTGAAGAGGTTTCTCCTCATCTCGGTCCTAAATGGCTTACCCCTTATTCTTAGACTGTGACCCCTGGTTCTGGAACTCCCCAGCAACGGGAACATTCTTCCTGCCTCTAACCTGTCCAATCCCATCAGAATTTTATATGTTTCTATGAGATCCCCTCTTATTCTTCTAAACTCCAGTGGATACAAGCCCAGTTGATCCAGTCTCTCCTCAAATGTCAGTCCTGCTATCCCGGGAATCAGTCCGGTGAACCTTCGCTGTAGTCCCTCAATAGCAAGAACGTCCTTCCTCAGATTAGGAGACCAAAATTGAACACAATATTCTAGGTGTGGCCTCACCAAGGCTCTGTACAACTGCAGTAAGACCTCCCTGCTCCTATACTCAAATCCTCTAGCTATGAAGGCCAACATGTCATTTGCCTTCTTCATCGCCTGCGGTATCTGCATGCCAACCTTCAATGACTGATGTACCATGACACCCAGGTCTCGTTACACCTCCCCTTTTCCTAATCTGTCACCATTCAGATAATATTCTGTCTTCCTGTTTTTGTCACCAAAGTGGATAACCTCACATTTATCCACATTATACTGCATCTGCCATGCATTTGCCCACTCACCTAACCTGTCCAAGTCACCCTGCAGCCTCTTAGCATCCTCCTCACAGCTCACACCACCACCCAGCTTAGTGTCATCTGCAAACTTGGAGATATTACACTCAATTTCTTCATCTAAATCATTGATGTATATTGTAAATAGCTGGGGTCCCAGCACTGAACCCTGCGGCACCCCACTAGTCACTGCCTGCCATTCTGAAAAGGACCAGTTTATTCCAACTCTCTGCTTCCTGTCTGCCAACCAGTTTTCTATCCACGTCAGTACATTACCCCCAATACCACATGCTTTAATTTTGCACACTAATCTCTTGTGTGGGACCTTGTGGACATTTAGGACCAAGCTGGATCTATAGCATGCCCAGTGTGAAGTCCAAGCAGTGTCAGACTACCCACTGTCATTGTCTGCCAACTCCTGCTTCATTGTGGTCAGGAGACCATTTGCTAACCCGATGCTGTGGTTATACTGTCACATTTTTGCCTGTGAAGACCCGTAACAGTTTGGCACCAAGGCAGAAGGGTTTGGTGTGACTTAGTTCAACTTATGATCATACAAGATCTTCTGAGGCAGATGGTCCCAAGCGACTCATTTTTCCCGTCGCTCTGGAAGTCATGGTTTCACAATTAAGTCATACTTGAAAGATTATCCAGATTGCAAAGTTCAGTATTTGCATAGTGATGAGCGGTATTGGCTAAAGACTTCGTAATCAAAGTACAACTCGCAGACATTGACATTTTTGACCAATTTTGCTAAAGATTTTGAAGCATTTAATTTAATTTGCAAGAGTATCTGATGTTTCCAATTTGTAGTGCTCTGGTTACTGCCAGCTTTCTCTGGCAAACTCTGCTTCATTTAAAACTGATAGGAGGATTCTCATTTCAGTTTAATGGATGTGATTTCATTGCAAGGCTGTCTCTTACAATGAGCCACACATCAGCATGATTCAGAGTCTGATGAGTTCCATAACTTTCATGCAGCAACCCCAATGCCTCGTTAGTTTCTTCTGATACCAGGCCACAGCTGATTTAATTCACAGTAATCCACAGAAGCCAACTTCCATTTTGAATGATCTGTACTGAAGAACTTCCCTGTGTTAATTGCATGATTGAAAGAATAACACTTGTTCCTGCTTTCCAGCACTGTGTTTAGCAGTTCAATGTACTTTTTGAATAATTTCTAGAGCATTCCTGTGATCATTTCCAGGCGCCCTTCCTGGATCCTTGGGGAGAATTCCAACTTATTTGGGGCCAATCAGCAGGAGCAGTCATTTTTTTTTTAAACAATTTTCTTTGAAATTCAAAAAAAAATGTCAGCACTGACAGAACCATTAATATGTATTCTCCAGATGCTAATCTTTGAATTTTATGGGGCCAAGTTTCAGCCTGAGTTGCTCCTGATTTTTTGGAGCAACTGGTTTAGAATGGAGTATCTTAGAAATTTGAATTCTCGGCATTTAGTTTGCTCCAGTTCTAGTCAGTTAGAACAGTTTCACTTTGGAACAGAATTTTTTTTTCAAAAGGGAGCGTGTCCGGCCACTTACGCCTGTTTTCAAAGTTTCGGCAGTGAAAACTTACTCCAAACTAACTTAGAATGGAGTAAGTGAAGATTTTTGTACGTTCGAAAAAACCTTGTCTACACTTTAGAAAATCAGGCGCAGGTTACAAATTAGGCGTAGGGAAGGGGGGGGGCGGGGGGGGGGGGCTAAGGTTTAAAGGGAAGTTTACAAACATTAAACACTTCAGTTTTACAAATAAAGAGCCATCATCAATAATAAATGATAAATACATCAATAAATCAACCAATAAATCAATCCAAAAAAAATTTATAAAAAATAATTTTAAAAAAATCAAAAAATAAAACATTTCCTACTTACCGACTGCAGCACCGGGAGTCCTCCAACAGCGTGCTGGGGCGGCCCTCCCAGTGTGTCTCTGTCAGTGTCTCTATCTCTCTGTCTGTCTGTGTGTGTCTCTCACTCTCTGTCTGTCAGTGTCTGTGTTTCTGACAGCGAAGGGAGGGGGAGAAGGGGGGTGGGAGGGGGAGGGGGAGAAGGGGAGGGGAGGTGGGGGGGGGGAGAAAGGGGGGTGGGGAGGAGGAGGGGAGGTGGGGGTGGAGGTGGGGGGGAGAGAGGGGAGGTGGGAGATAGGGGGGAGGTGGGGGATGGGGGGGGAAGTGAAGGGGGGGAAGTGGAGGGGGGAGGTGGGGTGGGAGGGGAGGAGGAGGGGGAGTGGGGGGGGAGAAGGGGGGGAGGAGGGGGGTGGGGGAGGAGGAGGAGGAGGAGGAGGGGGGTGGGGGGGAGGAGGAGGGGGTGTGGGAGGAGGAGAAGGGGGGAGGAGAAGAGGAGAGAGAGGATGGAGGGAGGGAGGGATGGATGGATGGATGGATGGAGGGAGGGAGGGAGGGAGGGAGGGAAGGAAGGGAGAGAAGGGAGAGAAGGAGGCTGAATGGCTGGGCCCAAGAATTCGGGCTGGATTTACAGGTAGGTGGTGTCGGGTCTCGGGGGGGGGGGGAGGGTCGCGGAGGTCCGGGGGGGGGGGGGGGCGAAGAGTCGTGGAGTTCCGGTGGGGGGAGTCGCGGAGGTCCGGGGGGGGGGGGAGTCGCGGAGGTCGGGGGGGATGGGAGGGTCATGGGGGGGGCGGGGTGAAGAGCTAGAGTCGCGGGGGGGGGGGGTGCGCGGAGGTTGGGTCGCCGGTGGGGGGGGGGGGGTGGAAGCAGAGGTCGAGTCGGGTCCGGTGAGCCTTATCCATGCAGTCCCTGCGCTGAAAACAGTGCAGAGGTCCCGGCACTGTTTTCAGTGCAGGGACCTGGCTCCGCCCCCTACAGCTCGTGCTGCGCTGCGCCCAGCTCCAGAGAGCCTGCAGGGAGCCGGAGAATAGGTAAGTTTTTTTTAGGCACACTTTGTGGTGCGAAAAAGGGGCGTCCCAGTCCGGGCTGTGCCGTTTTAGGTGCAGCCCGAAACTTGGGCCCATTGAGCTGGAAATTGGACCCCATTGCGCCTGTTTTTCGAGCACGAAACAGGGGCAAAAATGCCAAATCAAGAAATTACCTCCTACGTCGCCTGAAATACGTCCAATGTCATATTGGCTTGGGCGATATTCAGGTAGTCATGGCGCCCACCTGGAACAGGCATTAGGCTCTGTGCATATACGAGTGAGGGGTCTAACACCTGTTTAAGGATCTCTCTGGTAAATTGGTGAGCGATGAGTAGAGCAGGTGCCGAGCCTTAGTACATTTGCTCCTCTGCAGCCTAACAAGTGATCCTTCAAGTTATATTTTTAATGTGGAGCAGGAGTGCTCCTCTTGTTCCCACAGCACTACAGCAAACCGCTGCTGGCCTATGCTCTCCTCCCTCCCATACCGCCCCCACCCGACGACCTGAGGGCCTCTGTCCGTGCAGCAACTGCCCCAACTTGGAGCATCGGAAACTGACGAGCTGCCTCTAGAGGACCAACAGGTGTCCGCAGCTTGCCAGAAATATTAAGGTGAGGCCAATTTCCGATGGGACTTGGGCCTCTGGCTTCTGGAGTGTGTTCTGACATGTCTACCATTCCCTGCCCAAAAATGGGCCTAAACCAATTTCCAGGCCATTAGTTCAACCTTTTTAGATATGGATTGTACTACCCACTCGTAAACCCATCCAATATCCTTTCCTGATGCTTACTCAGTTACCCTGACCTACATAGCTCTTACAACCAAATGTTAAAGATAAAACATGTAGGTCATCCAATAGTTACATTAATGTTATCGTAGTGGAGGTGCGGCAAATGTTTGATGTGGAGGTGCGGTGAGCGATCGTGGCGAATGGGGGTACGGGGCCCAGAAGAACCGAGGGCTCAGGAGCAGCACGGGCCAGCCCACACTACGATATGTGCGCGCACTAGGTCCATGCAGCAGAGCAGGTCTCCAGTCGTCCTGGTTAACCCTTGCCACTGGATAAAGGCCTATCTCTGTCAAGCCCATGTGGTGGCTGATGTGCAACGGTCACCACATGTTAAAAAAAATCCACGCACAGGCATCTTCCACCCCCGGAGTTCAGGACTGGAATATCGGGTCCTTCATTGAAACATCTGCAAACTCATCCCTTTTGGTGTGGAAGCAAGTCATCCTCTTCGAGGGACCGATATGATGATGATGATGACATTAATGTTATCTCCATTATTTTTCATTCAGAATATTGTTATATGTGCCTTCTTTTTAGCTGAAGATGTAAGATAATATGCTTTTACTAAATTATTAAAGAACACCAATAGTGCACAATAATACTAAATATTTTATTAACACCATAAATATTTTATCAACACTCTTAACAACCATATTAAGTTAAAAGTGTCATGGATCTCTTTTATGATTGAAGCTAATATATATTTGCGATGCGATGCCTAACCCAAAGCAAGAATTTATCCCCAAAAAGTTTGGGGAAAGAATATTTTAAATACAACTCGTGTGAGTATAACATATCGAGCAAAATATGTAAGTGGGGGGTATGTGGTACATCTACTCCATATCCAATCTCAAAGCTTCCTCAAGTTCAACTGGGATCCTGTTACAGTTGTAACAAACAAAGTAATGTATTAACCAAAGCACATCGCCCGGCAGGCAACGCCCATTACTCCGAAGGAGATTCAGGCTCTGAAATTCCTTGAGGGGATCGACCAGTGTCCCGTGTAACTCATGAGAGAATAGCAGAACCCCTCCCCTCCCCAGGGAAACAGCATAAGTGGCCATTTTCAACTGTATATTCCATTTCCCTGAGAATCCTGCCTGAATTATGGTGCAAGATTGGTAGAACCCCGGTGGATTTTAGGTTGTGGTCACACATGGGCCATCTCAGTAAAAAGGCCGAATGGACCATTTGGTCATGACAAGCTCTGTACTAAGCGGCCCTAATTCTCCAAAAATGGATTGAGATAACAACAACAACTTGGATTCATATAGTGCCTTTAACGTAGTAAAACATCCCAAGGCGCTTCACTGAAGCATTATCAAACCAAATTTGACACCGAGCCACATAAGGAGATTGTATTGTATAGGGTTAATCACATAGGGTTAATTATGATATTCCGACATTTACAGTGTGTTTCCGCTTCATGCCTCGTGGAATGTTGTTGATGCAGAGAGCGAGACAGAGAGAGAGACCTTGATGCACACACCATCTTGTTTATGGGACGGTCGGCGCCTCGAGGTCTCATGCTTTGTGGAAGAACAGCTGGGGCCTTACAGATTAGGAGTTGGCTACAAGCCACATGCACCCATGTTTGTTCAATAGTATAAAGGAACGGAACTGTCCAGTAGCTCTTTGAACTTCACCTTGGACCGTGATTCGCGAGCGGTGCCGGGACCCCCAAGGCTCCTGACCAGCCGTCGTTGCGAAGTTCCCGACGGGCCGAAGGCTGTGAGCTTTGTTGCATCTTATCATACTTCTCTTTTCTTCGTAAACTGTATTATGTTTCTTTTCTCTCAGTAAACGATGAATTATCTTTACTTCATTTGTCTTGTCTCTTATTTAACATTCATCCAGATCCCGAACCTGGGTCTATTATTATCGATCCAAAACATTTTGGCGCAACAAGCAGTATCTGGTAAAATGTTTAAGAGAAAAGACAAGAAGCAGTCTCCTCCTGCGGGAGAGAAGTATAGAATACCAGGGTGGAGCACGAGGGATGAGGGTTTTGGTTCTCTTGCCAATGTGGTAGCCCAGTTTGGACCCCCGCAACATTGGGATACGCAGTTATTGGAACAGAGCTCATGGAGGAAGTGGGCTTCCCACAGGAGAAAAGTAGTCCCCCACAAATGGGATGGATTTTGTTGACAGCATTAAGGGCGATGTGTAAACAACTTAAGGAAAGTGAGGCAGAAAACCTACAGTGAAAAACAGTTGTTAAGGTTTTGGAAAGTCGACTCTGACTGATGCGGTCCGCACTGTACAAGAACAGGTGGATAAAGTCAATGAACAATCAGAAACTTTAATATGCCGTCTGGCGACAGTACAAAATAAAAAGAAAGCCAGACGACGGAAATTACAGATAGATCGGTCAAAGGTACGTGCATTGGTAGCTGGACCCACTTGGGATCCGGCTCATTGGGACGGAGACATCTGGTACTCCTCTGACTCAGAATATAAGTGGACAGATGGAGAGGGGGGGAATGGGAGGAAACTAAAGACCCTTCCCCATACGCTCCGAGAACGGAAGCTAGACCCCTTATGACAAATAAGACGAAACAGCAAGATGGGGAACAACCGGTAACCACTAGAGGGGTGCGTGACTTCACCACTAGTGAGTTACAAGAAATAGGGTCTCGATTTTGTCAAAAACCCGGAGAATCATTGTCAGAATGGCTAACCCAGATTTGGGACCAGGGAGTATCAGGCGTAATACTTAACCCCAAAGAGTTAACAAAAATGGGGACTATGACTATGGCATATCACAGCAGTGCTACGGAATGTTCAGGGCACAGGTTCGCTATGGGACATGGTTACTATAGGGGTCCGGCAAAAATACCCCTCTGCCGTTGATTGGGAAGGGGAGGTAAAACCTTGGAATACTATGGCGGAGGGTGCGATACAGTTGCGCAACATGGCAACACAGGGAGGATTATATCACCAACCATATGAGGGCCAGATCAAGAGCTCTTTACGGCAGGAATGCGGAGCAGGTTGATGAAGAGTGGCCCTCCTATGATGAGGGGTGTGCTACTCGCATTATTGGGACCAGCCCAAGGGCAGCGGGTGGGGCACGCTTGCCTATTGTTAGGACAGTTAGAGGATGCAGAAGATAGTGTGGGAGAGTCGAGAACGGCTAATGTAGAGGGGGATCGGGATCAGTGACAAGGTTCGGCCTCTGGGAAAGGTACAGGGTCAAGAAAGACAAAAAAAAGAATTACGTGGAGGGACATGTTCGCGGCTTTACTGAAGGCAGGAGTCCCCAAGGAAAAAATTGATGGAATCCCAACAGGAGCGATGTATTCTATGTGGAAGCAACACTGCGTCCCAGGAACAGGGAAGGGTGAAAGGAGGGAGGTAAGGGAGACTAAGCCAGAGAGCGATAAGTCTGCAGATGCGGAGAAACCACCTCCCACTAGCCTATACCCCAACTTAGAAGAGCTGTGGAAGACTAGTAATTCCCTCGACTAGGGGTGTGGCCAGGATCCGGGAGTACTCCCCATTAGAACCACATCAACCCAAGCTCCCGGGGACCTGAGGCCACACATTCCGATTACGATACATTGGCAGGGGGTGAACATACAAAGAGATGTTGCTTTACTAGACACAGGGGCAGAAGTTACTATTGTCCATGGAAATCCTAGGAAACACACAGGGATCAGTATGATGATTAATGGGTTCGGAGGGGCAGAAACGCCCGCTGTCCGAACAACTATCAGAATGGCGTTGGGAAATGGGCCTCCGCGTTGGGTAACGGTCTTAATATCGGCAGTAAAGGAGCATATTATTGGGATGGACCTTTTAAAGGGAACCACACACAACACCTCGTTCGGGTGATTCTCATTTGGGATACAGGCGATCACTGTGATTGCAGGGGAAGCAAAGTGGGAACCAGTGGTAATACCACGGCCATCGCGCATAGTGACTATGAAACAGTACCGAATACCTTGGGGACACAAAGAAATAGGGGAAACCATACAAGGGCTCTTGGAGGCGGGTATCATTAGACATGTGGTGTCCCCCTACAATAGCCCTGTTTGGCCTGTGCAGAAACCCGACAAAAGTTGGAGGATGACTGTGGACTACCGACAACTGAACAAATTTGCCCCTCCCCTGGCAACCGCTGTCCCAGATGTAGTATCTATAACAGAGCAGCTGTCTGAAGAAGGTGCAGAGTGGTATGCGGTAATCGACCTGGTCAATGCCTTTTTCTCCATTCCAATAGCGGAAGAATCCCAGGACCAGTTTGTATTCACTTGGGAAGGGAAGCAATACACGTTTAAACGCCTACCTCAAGGTTACCTACATAGCCCTACCCTATGCCATGGATTGGTGGCCCGGGACCTGGACATGTGCACGTTGGCTCCTAGCGTCTCACTGGCACACTACATCGATGATGTACTAATAAGGGGTCCCACCGAGGCAGTGGTTTCAGAAGCCCTAGCTACTTTAGTCCAACACATGTGAGACAGGGGCTGGGAGATAAATCCAAAGAAGGTGCAGGGCCCTAGCCAGACTGTCCAGTTTCTGGGGATCCAATGGTCTCGGGGTGAGCGCATCATACCCGAGCCTGTGAAGAATAAAATTCAAGAAATGGCCACTCTCACGAATAAAACCGAGACACGACGGTTTGTGGGACTACTGGGTTACTGGAGGAGACACATACCTCACCTCACAATGTTATTACAACCGCTGTATGCCGTAACACGAAAAAAGGCCCACTTCGAGTGGGGAAAGGAATAGCAGGTGGCTTTTGATGCAGCCAAAGACGCCGTAGCTCAAGCTTTACCCCTAGCCCCGCGAGTGCCTGGGCAGCCTTTTGAGCTACAGGTATCCGTTACCAATGATACTGCAGTATGGAGTTTGTGGCAGGTTCAACATGGCACTCGTATACCGTTAGGGTTCTGGTCTAGAAAATTGACAGATGCTGCTACTCGATACACTCCATTTGAGAAACAATTATTAGCATGTTATTGGGCCCTAACATAAACAGAAGGACAAAGTCAGTTTAAGAACAGACCTACCCATATTATCCTGGGTTCTCTCAGAAAATGAGACACACAAGGTCGGGCGAGCGCAGCAAAGCTCCATAGTGCGCTGAAAATGGTATATCGCAGACAGAGCGAGTAAAGGAAAAGAAGGAATCACCCGACTACATGAGCATGTGGCTGAAGACCAACAAACAGCTGAGAGTGAACTTACGCAGTCGTCTGTAAGTTTAACCAAAGAGTCACTGATCTCCTGGGGCGTGTCTTTTGAACAGTTAACACCTGAAGAACGTAGCCATGCCTGGTTCACAGATGGCTCAGCGGTCTGGCGAAATGGCCTTCGGCGATGGCAAGCCGCTGCCTTCAATCCAAAAACCCAGAGAATTGTGCATGATGAGGGCGTGGGAGGCTCCAGCCAGCTAGCAGAACTAGCAGCTGTAAACCTTGCGTTAGAAGAGGAAGTACACATATATACTGATTCATGGGCAGTAGCCAATGGCATGGCGAGCTGGATGCGAAACTAGCATGAACATAACTGACAAATAACTGGGAAAGACTTGTGGGGAAAGCACCTATGGGAACAAATATGATCCAAAGCCCAGAAGATGAAAATAACTGTATACCATGTGGACGCTCACATGAAAAACACTTCAAAGACCTCTGAATATAATAACACCGTTGATAATATAGCCCGGGTACGGGCTGTCAAAGAGATGGAAGAGGAAGAATATGGCATAGGCAAGTGGGCCCACCACAAATCTGGACTCTTGGGCATTCAGGGTACGATACAATGGGCACGAAATAGGGGGTTACATTTGACTACGGGCGGTATTAAACAGATCATAAACACCTGTGAAATTTGTCAAAAGGTGAAGCATTTTCCCCTACAACGACAACCCGGTGCCCATATTAAGAGAGGGACTCAAACAGCACAAATATGGCAAGTTGATTATGTAGGACCTTTACCATTGCAACAACGGTTCCAATATTTGCTCACTGCTGTTGATATCTATTCTGGACTTTTGATAGATTATCCAGTGACTAAAGCAAATCAAAAAAGTCCGATTAAAGGACTGGAGAATTTAATCACATACCACGGTGAGCCAGCAGAAGTACAGTCTGATAATGGGTCGCACTTCACAGGTCAAACAGTGCAACAGTGGGCGGGATACAACGGGATCTATTGGATGTTTCACATACCTTACTATCCGCAAGCTGCAGGGTTAATAGAATGCATGAATGGACTACTTAAGCAACAGATTAAAATATTAACTCCCACTAACACATTGCAAGGGTGGTTAAAGGTCTTACCACAAGCAGTGAGCAATCTGAATCACCGACCATTGCGGGGGGGAACTCCCATAAGCCACATGTTAGGCAAAGTTAGTGTCCCTACTATTGAAAAAGAAAATCAGACTCAGGACACAGTTTGTGAAGGAGGAAAAGTGTGGGTGCAGTACCCCCAGAGACCCTTACAAGCAGAGGAAATCTTAGCGAAAGGAGAAGGAAGCACTTATTTGGTGCTCCTGACTGGTCAAGATATTCCTCTCTGTGTTGACAAGGGTAAATTGACTAAACGGGGCTGAATTAATATACTTATGCTTCCTTCCTCAGGAATTCTGCCCAAAATGGCGACTTACCAACTCGTGCTGGCAAGTCTCTATGTCTCGTTATGTGTGACTGTGCTACTTCCATCCTCAAACACTGTATGGGATGGCCGTATAGGGTGGCGGTTAGCTAACATTGATCGCATGCAAGACAATAGTGCTTCCCCACCTGTATGGCCAAAATCTGTGGGTACCCGAGTTCAAGGGTGGATGGATTGATATATGACCTTCATTCTAATAGGTCATATCGATTGGGACGATGGAAAAATGTTGTGCGCCATCGCATTGTCCTAGGCATTACTAACCTTCCTCCCACTGTAGACCTAACTCGTTTAGCTCAATTTCTAAAAGATAACCAAAAGGTCACTTACGAATTGAGCAAACGAGGGCGTACTCTTCATACTCTGCAAGTTACTATGAGTTACAGTGAAGGCACCTTGGTCAGAGTTGTGACAATGGTCACTGACCTTTCGGTAGACCATTGGTGGGACATCTTTTATGGATGGTCCCCAAACACATCCGCCACTTTGAAGCTATTAATACATCCTATCGTTGTTTTACTCGTTGCGTTATTACTGATATTACTGCTTGTATGTATTCTTTGGTGTAGATTGCGGGCGTTGCTTGCGCATACTCAACGTGTAACTGACGCATTACGCCTTCAACTCGATTATATTACTTAGAATGTCTAAATATCAAGGGTGGATTGTAGTGTATAGGGTTAATCACATAGGGTTAATTATGATATTCCGACATTTAGTGTGTTTCTGCTTCATGCCTCGTGAAATGTTGTTGATGCAGAGAGAGAGAGAGAGAGAGAGAGAGAGAGACCTTGATGTGCACACCATCTTGTTTATGGGACGGTCGGCGCCTCGAGGTCTCATGCTTTGTGGAAGAACAGCTGGGGCCTTACAGATTAGGAGTTGGCCACAAGCCACATGCACCTATGTTTGTTCAATAGTATAAAGGAACGGAACTGTCCAGTAGCTCTTTGAACTTCACCTTGGACCGTGATTCGCGAGCGGTGCCGGGACCCCCAAGGCTCCTGACCAGCCGTCGTTGCGGAGTTCCCGATGGGCCGAAGGCTGTGAGCTTTGTTGCATCTTCTCATACTTCTCTTTTCTTCGTAAACTGTATTATGTTTCTTTTCTCTCAGTAAACGGTGTTTTATCTTTATTCATTTGTCTTGTCTCTTATTTAACATTATCCAGATCCCGAACCTGGGTCTATTATTATCGATCCAAAACAGAGATGTTAGGACAGATGGCCAAAAGCTTGGTCAAAGAGGTAGGTTTTAAGGAGCATCTTAAAGAAAGAAAGAGAGGTAGAGAGGCAGAAAGGTTTAGGGAGGGAATTCCAGAGCTTAGGGCCTAGGCAGCTAAAGCCACGGCCGCTAATGGTGGAGCAATTAAAATCGGGGAAGTGCAAGAGGCCAGAATTGAAGGAGCGCAGAGATCTCAGGGTTGTAGGGCTGGAGGACATCATAGAGATAGGGAGGGATGAGGCCATGGTAGGACTTGAAAACAAGGATGAGAATTTACCAAGGAGACATTAGCGAAAAGTTCAAAAGATTGCTTATTTGACCTAGTTAAGGTCATTAATGAGGAACTTGTGGATCATTTTGAAGCTGCATAAACCAATTAATTAGGATTTTAGTGGTGGGAGATGCTTTAGCTATACAGCTTATTCCTCTTCATTCAAAGTTGTTTCATGCAAATTATCTGATAATTCAAATTAAGCCTCTTAGTCCAGAATAATCAGTGCACAGTCTCAGTTGCCCTTGGCAGCCTTCACTGATGATATCTATCTTGCCAACCCAAACCACCAATGATAGAGAAGTGAATAGGAATAATTTTGGGAGTTTGCAGATATGGTCTATCTGTAATCAAATAGAGAAAGCTATCTTACGATCCTTGTTGGAATATATTATTCCCGAAACACATTTTGAAAGCTTGTACTGTTATCTTCAGTGATTGATTGAAAGTTTGGGCATGTTCAAAACCATGGGGCTGGACTTTCGAAGGGTTTGCGATCAGTATAGTGCCTAGGCGAATCGCAAAAACTAAATTTTTTTGACGCTAAACGTTTTGCGCCCAGGCGGAACTTATGGCCTGGTGTTTTCACCGTTTGGATGAGGTCAATCGTCGAGCAACACTGCGCTAGTGCCCTGGGCAGAACTTTCGAGCATATCGCCTGATTTACCGTCCGCCTGGGAACCCGCCAAAATAAAGCAGTCAGACCCAGGGCGCACCCGGCACTAACGGCACCATTTTAAAAGAAGTTCAGTGCATAAAAGGATTGGGAGAAGAAGGCTACGTTTTTCACAGTGAAGTTTTATGTGAGTTTACACTTCATTCTAAAGGATATTTAAGGACATTTTAAAAGATGGGGGCTGTACTATGTCAGCCATTATTCCTGACTGCTATATTTATACGGCAACGAGCTGTAAGAAGGCTTATTGATGAGCACTTTGAACTTAATGGAAGAAGTCGCAGACGTATGGGGAGGAGGCCTTAGCCCCCACGAGTTTACAGGGAACATTACACATGTTATGTATTGTCCATGTACTTTAAATGTATAGTTACAATGGTGCGCCACAAGGGGCACTGTGGTGGGAGACCCGAAAATACCTGCGAGACAGAGAATAAAAGGCTGTCCACCACACCTGAGGGGCACTCTGGAGTTACACAATAAAGGACCAAGGTCACAGCAGTTACTACAACACCAGACTGTGTGGAGTCAGTGATTTGAGTGCTACATACATCACAAATTGGCGACGAGGACACAGACGAGCTCTTCACGCAACCATGGCTACTTTGGGCACGCTAAAGGATTTCACAGAGGGTAATGACTGGGATACCTTTACGGAAAGGCTCGAGTACTATTTTATAGCAAACGACCTGACAGGGAACACGAACGCACTGATAGAGAAGCGTAAGGCGATATTGCTGTCCAGTTGTGGCGATGAGGTTTACCATCTCGTCGGGGATTTGCTGGCACCCGCGAGCGCCAAGGACAAGTCATATGAGGAGCTGATTGAACTCATTCGTAACCAACTAAAACTGAAGGAGAGCATCCTCACGGCCAGGCACAAATTCTACCACCACTGCAGACCTGAGGGCCAGGATGTCACAAAATATGCTGCGGACATCAGGAGACTTGCGGCGCCGTGCGATTTTGGCACACACCTTAACGAGGCGTTGCGAGACGTCTTTGTTATGGGGATTGGCCATGAGGGTTTCCTTCACAAGATGCTATCTACTGAACCTACAGTCAGCCTGCAGCAAGCCATCAACATCAGCCGGGCATTTATGACCTCGACTTGCAGCACCAAGCAGATGATCCACACGGTCTCGAACCTGGCAGGTACTATTCACAGGATAGCACCCGTCACGGACAAAACTGCAGAACGTGGCTCTGCCCAGGGCAGAGAGCACAGACCTCAGGGTCCTGGAACTCAGAGTCCGCCGAGGGGGGCTAATCGAGTAGCACCATGCTGGCGCTGCGGAGGAAGCCAGGGGGCTCACCGGTGCAGGTTTGCGGAGTATACGTGCAATACCTGCCCCACGAAAGGCCACCTTCAGCGTATGTGCAAAAGAAACACGACTCACCGTGTGGCTGAGGAGATGGGGGATGATCTGCTGTCCAGCGAGGAGCATTGTGGTTTGGCTCGACGGGCATCCCAGCCCCAGGTAGAAGAAGATGATGCGTTTGGACTGGATACGTGTACCGACGATTTGGCCCCAGTGATTATGGAAGTCAAAATTAACGGAGTCCCAGTGAGTATGGAAGTGGACACAGGGTCGGGTCAGTCGCTGATGAGTCAGGAAACTTTTGATAAACTGTGGATTAACCCGGCTGCACGACCCAAGCTGGTCCCGGTCACGGCGAAGCTGCGTACCTACACCAAGGAACTGATACCTGTTCTTGGCAGAGCGGATGTGCAGGTATCTCACGGTGGCGAGGCGCACGGTTTACCTTTGTGGATCATTGCAGGCGATGGGCTGATGCGGCTCGGCAGGAGATGGATGGGGAAGGTCCGTGGGAGCTGGGAAGACTTCATTCCTCCACAGACCGCTGTCCCCCGTGTTCACAGGTAGAGCAGGCCTCCACCTTCGGATCGGATAGCAGTGAAGGAAGCGTGTGTGGGGGTGGGCAGAGCAGCGGCGCCCATCGACTCTCCCCTGCAAAGTCTGAGAGTGAGAAAGAGGCGCTGGAACCAGCAGCAGCACCGACCGAGCTGGAGAAGAGGGAAGGACTTCGACGGGCTGCTCCAGCAGGCACTGTCGGCCCGCAGGCAGAGGCGGCCGTTCGCGGGGCTTGCAGCGGGAGGATCAGCTGCGGCAGTGAGGAGGTCGGCTCCGGAGGACGTGTGTGTGTGTGGCGGCTCCTGGGCAAAAAGGTCAGCTGCATGGAGTGCTCCGGAGGATGCGGCAGTGTGGGGGCTGGTGCGTTGTGGTTCCCGGGTGCGTTCAGAGTGTGGCGGCTCTTGAGAGAGAGGGAGAGCAGGCAGCAGCATAGCGAGTTCAAGATGGCGGCAAGCCTCGTGGCAGCAGAGTTCTGCAGAGAGAAGCAGGCAGGCACCAGCAGAGCACCTAAAATGGCGGCACCCAGTAGAAACCACGTGGGAAAAACAAAATGGCGTCTTAAAAGGGACCCGGGAGTCTTAAAGGGGCCTTACACCATTGGCGGTCCCCACGAAGAGACCTTTGTAAGGGCAAGAGTGAGTCAAAATGTACCTGCAACCTTTTGATATAACTCTTCAATGCATACAAATGTACTGTCTATGTGTACTTACTTTCTACTGGAGATTATGTTTGTGTACTTGTATCACCCATGTAAGGACTGCAAATACCACACTCTTGCACCGGATCGCAAGCATAATCTCTACATGGGGGGGGGGGGGGGGTGGAGAGGGAAGTGGACGGTCATGGACTCATACTCACAAATCAACCAGGATGAACAAGGCCGAGGTTACCGGCAATTTGCTTTTTGAACTGTGGGGGGGAAGTGAGATGTTATGTATTGTCCATGTACATTAAATGTATAGTTACAATGGTGCGCCACAAGGGGCACTGTGGTGGGAGACCCGAAAATACCTGCGAGACAGAGTATAAAAGGCTGTCCACCACACCTGAGGGGCACTCTGGAGTTACACAATAAAGGACCAAGGTCACAGCAGTTACTGTGTGGAGTCAGTGATTTGAGTGCTACATACATCACAGCTCATGCCTGCAGCTCTCTGAGGCACAGTGCGTTAGAAGGCTGTGCATCCGAAAAGAGCTGCTGACAGAGATATGCCAGCTCACCAGTGGCAATAGGACTGCACTGCCCATCGAGTTGAAGGTGTCTGAAGCACTTGCCTTCTATGCCTCCGGCTCCTTTCAGAGGGGGACATATGCTCCATCTTGAAGCACGTTACACATGGCTGCATTCGCCAGGTGACCACTGCACTGTACGAAAGCAGGATGGACTTCATAAACTTCCCAATGACCAAGGAGGCCCAGAGTGAGAGGGCTGTAGGTTTTGAATTATTTTCTGGCGTCCCCAACATTCAGGGTGCCATTGACTGTATGTACATTGCCCTGCAACCACCTTTACACAATCCAAAGGTTTACCGAAACCGAAAGGGATTCCACTCGACAGATCATCTGCAACCATACCCAGCGCATCATGGCAATCAATGCCGAATATCCTGGGAGCATCCATGATGCTTTCATCTTGCGTGAGAGCACTGTCTCAGGCCTGTTCCAGTGTCAACCACAAGGCCAGAACTGGATGGTGGTAGACAAAGGCTATGGCCTCGCCACCTAGCTCATGACCCCCCCCCTGTAACCCTCAGACAGAAGCCGAGCATCGCTATAATGAGAGCCATGCAGCCACACGCAATATCGTCGAACAGACAATTGGAGTGCTCAAGCAGCGCTTCCGATGCCTGGACCACTCTGGAGGCTGCCTACAATACTCCCCATAGCAGGTCTCTGTGTTCATTGTGGTGTGCTGCATGCTACACAACTTAGCCATCATGAGGGGATAGGATTTGCCAATGAGGATTGCAGGAGCACCTCAGGAGAGAGGGGAGGAGGAGGAGGAAGAGGAAGACGAGGAAGAGAAGCCTGGCGAGGAACCCATGTCACTACCACCACCACAGGGGAGGCCTTGTGGAGCTTTCGCCGCTGCAAAAGGCTTATGTCAGTAGCTCATAATTCAATGCTTTGCTTGAAGAGTGAACGTCACGTGTGACCGTCGCCTGCCCACTCTATCCCACCATGTTGACTATTCCCTCTCTTATTCACAAATGAGACACTACACAGGAATGGTAAACAAAAGGTAAACAAAAGAATTGAATGAACATTGTAAACTTCTTAAACATAATTTTGAAACATAAATAAAATGTATCAAACATTGTGAACTTGAACAGCATTTGGAAACTTTTAAAATGTTCATAAAATAACAAAACAACACATCTGCCCCAACTGTCTTTTACCACCGGCTCTCTCCCCCTCCAACCCCACCCCCCCGCACCCCTCACCCTCGCATCATGACCCTACCCAAGATGGCACCAAGAGTTCATGCAGCAAGGCGGCCAGAGTCCTGCTGTATTGGGCGGGGCGGTGGGGGGAGACAATGGAGATGCCATGTGTGGATCCACTGGAGAAGTTCGGGGAATGGAAGGCCCGGCTTCTGACTGGCGAGCCTCTTGCTCGGCCTCGCCACTCACAGGTGGTGTGGGGCCTGGGTGTGACACTGGGGACTCGAGTGTCACTGGTAGAGGCCATCAGTAGCGCGTGAGCATTGACAGCCTCGCAGGTTTCGGGGCTCGCATGGACAATCTGCGACCCGACCTCCATGGTTGCAGTGAGTGCCACAATGCTTGTGGGAATCCTGCCCAATACCTCGAGGAGCTGTCAGGTGACCTGGACGCTCTTCCTGGACAGTCCCACCATATCCGGTTGTGCGTCTGCCTGTCTGTCAGCAAATCGACTTTGCCGAGTAACCCTCCGGAGAGACAGCATACGGGATTCGACCCCGGAGTGTGTTGCTGCACGCCATTAGTCCCAGGAGCCTCGGATGACTCAAAGCCCGGGAATGTTTCATCTTCGGACTAGGTGTTGAGTGATGTCAAAAGAGGTGTCGAGTGCATCGGACCCCCCACTCGGAGAAGGCTGCTCCGTCTGCTCCTCTCCCTCAAATTCCTCCTCCTCCTCCCCCAAAAACGGCCTGAGGTGGAGATTTGCAGTGACAGATTTGACACCTTCGACTCCTCATCTGGAAGCAGAAAACAACAGACGAGTGGTTAGCAGCAGGGGAGGGGGCAGGGTGACATGAGGAAAGTCACATAGCACAGGCTCATTTGAAGGACCGCCGCTACTCCATTATATGTAGTCCAGAGACACTGCATGACATTGCCCCAACCCTAACCCACAGGCACTATATCACATTGTCTCAACCGTAGCCCATAGATACTGCATAACATTGCCTCAACCCAGCCCAGGGAATGTGAAGGACTTACCCTCAGTATCACTATCACTAGGGGGGTAGTGCTGGACAGGCTAATGGGACTCAAGGTAGACAAGTCCCCTGGTTCTGATGAAATGCATCGCAGGGTATTAAAAGAGATGGCGGAAGTTATAGCAGATGCATTCGTTATAATCTACCAAAATTCTCTGGACTCTGGGGAGGTACCAGCGGATTGAAAAGAAGCTAATGTAACGCCTCTGTTTAAAAAAGGGGACAGACAAAAGGCAGGTAACTATAGGCCGGTTAGTTTAACATCTGTAGTGGAGAAAATGCTTGAAGCTATCATTAAGGAAGAAATAGCGGGACATCTAGATAGGAATAGTGCAATCAAGCAGACGCAACATGGATTCATGAAGGGGAAATCATGTTTAACTAATTTACTAGAATTCTTTGAGGATATAACGAGCATGGTGGATAGAGGTGTACCAATGGATGTGGTGTATTTAGATTTCCAAAAGGCCTTCGACAAGGTGCCACACAAAAGGTTACTGCAGAAGATAAAGGTACGCGGAGTCAGAGGAAATGTATTAGCATGGATAGAGAATTGGCTGGCTAACAGAAAGCAGAGAGTCAGGATAAATGGGTCCTTTTCGGGTTGGAAATCGGTGGTTAGTGGTGTGCCACAGGGATCGGTGCTGGGGACCACAACTGTTTACAATATACATAGATGACCTGGAAGAGGGGACAGAGTGTAGTGCAACAAAATTTGCAGATGACACAAAGATTAGTGGGAAAGCAGGTTGTGTAGAGGACACAGAGAGGCTGCAAAGAGATTTAGATAGGTTAAGCGAATGGGCTAAGGTTTGGCAGATGGAATACAATGTCAGAAAATGTGAGGTCATCCACCTTGGAAAATAAAAACAGTAAAAGGGAATATTATTTGAATGGGGAGAAATTACAACATGCTGCGGTGCAGAGGGACCTGGGGGTCCTTGTGCATGAATCCCAAAAAGTTAGTTTGCAGCTGCAGCAGGTAATCAGGAAGGCGAATGAAATGTTGGCCTTCATTGCGAGAGGGATGGAGTACAAAAGCAGGGAGGTCCTGCTGCAACTGTACAGAGTATTGTTGAGGCCGCACCTGGAGTACTGCGTGCAGTTTTGGTCACCTTCTTAAGGAAGGATATACTAGCTTTGGAGGGGGTACAGAGATGATTCACTAGGCTGATTCCGGAGATGAGGGGGTTACCTTATGATGATAGATTGAGTAGACTGGGTCTTTACTCCTTGGAGTTCAGAAGGATGAGGGGTGATCTTATAGAAACATTTAATATAATGAAAGGGATAGACAAGATAGAGGCAGAGAGGTTGTTTCCACTGATCGGGGAGACTAGAACTAGGGGGCACAGCCTCAGAAAACGGGGGAGCCAATTTAAAACTGAGTTGAGAAGGAATTTCTTCTCCCAGAGGGTTGTGGAATTTTCTGCCCAAGGAAGCAGGTGAGGCTAGTTCATTGAATGTATTCAAATCACAGATAGATAGATTTTTGACCAATAAGGGAATTAAGGGGTTCTGGGGAGCGGGCGGGTATGTGGAGCTGATTCCACGGCCAGATCAGCCATAATCTTGTTGAATGGCGGAGCAGGCTCGAGGGGCTAGATGGCCTACTCCTGTTCCTAATTCTTATGTTCTTATGTTCTTATGTATCCAATAGGAGGTCAACACGCCCACGGCTGGTTGCTCTCCCTGAGACACAGATCAGACCAGTCACTCACTCCTCAAGGTCTGTTAATGGCATGGTTTGTTGCGGACCTCCACCTGTCCGCTGCTGCTCCCTGCAGTTTTGGGATTTCTTTGCCTGCAAAGAGGAAAATGGGAATGGTTACCAGAGGGTTCATCTGCTCTTGTGGCACACACAGATAGCTACCAAAGCACTTATACCATACTGTGTGAATGCAATACAGTCCCCCGTTTAATGGCCCTGGAAGACATTGAAGTGCAGAAACATCTTTTGAGATCTCAGTCAGCAGTCTTAATAATGTGTAAAGATCATTCATGGCAAATAGGGTGCAAGACTAAGCCTACCTATAACAACAGCATGAGAACAAATAGTGTGTCAGATTTATAATTTAAGTAATGAAGGAGTGCATCAATAAAAATTGTACTCACTCCACTCTAACGACCCTTGAATGATCGTTGAACCGCTTGCGGCACTGTGTAGGAGTCCGTTGGACAGTGTCGATGGCAGAGACCTCCTCTACTATTTGGCTCCAAATTTGTCTGTAGACCGATGGGAGGGGGCTACATCCACCCCTCCTGTTTAATTCGGCCCATCTTTGTTTGACTGCACGGACAAGGGCCTCGTTTGCCTCTGGGCTCAACCTTCTTCTCATCCTCCATCATGAAAATCAAAATCTAAAATGGCTGATTCAGCTCTGGGTGTACTGCGTATGTGCGGGCACTCCCTGCCTGCATTAGCGTTTGCGATCGATAGCTGACCAGAAGCGCGGGAAGAAAAAACATTCTGAAAGAAAAAATAAATCACGCATGCGCAGAAGGTATGATTTTTTTGGGGGGTCTCAACTTTTGGATCCGGTGCACAAATTCTGTTGTGCAATGTCAGAGTTAGCGCTAATGCTAATGATAACGATCTGCACCATTTGCCGAAAGGTGTGTGCTCTGGCGCTAATGGTAATCTGGCTGTTAAAAAAAAAAATTATCTCCGTGATTATTGCCTGGAAACGGGCGAAATCGCTAAAACCTGAAAATTCAGCCCTTAATCTCAATGGAAATTCTAAATTGTTTTGATATTAACTTCTCCTTTGGTCCTGTAGTCTGAATACTGGCCTGTCACTATATATGTCCCTGGACACCAGTAAGAGTAATACTTCTCCATTTATACACTGTGTAATTCATAAATCACCATGGAAGTATGTCAACGACCCATCAAACTTGTCTAGTTTGCAAATCTTTGCTAAATAGCTGTACCGTGGAAGATCATGTATGGATTGAGGCGAGTTTGCGGGACGTATCTGTCATAGATTTCAGTTAGAGTTGTAATCATATGGAGCTATTCATCATAGAATTATCTATTTGATTTTATTTGAATCCCTTCTTCTTGACAGATACTAATGATAAACAAGATCTGTATTTCATATCAAATTCCAGAGATTGACCCCAGGAGATAGCATGAAGACCCAATTACTTTAGAAATACCGATTGACAGCGCTTTGATATTTTCTGTTTATTTCCTGTACGTTTCTTTAATAGATTTATAACCTAAGATAATTAGCATCTTTAGTACACATCTGAATATGTGTATGTACATATAAATATACATATAAAAAGGAAGGCTTTTCTCTCAAATTGGATAACCGATCGAATTTGTGTTTCTGTTAACAGCGGACAGTAGAATGTCGACAGTGTTACGGGCTCTGCCTTTTCAGGAAATGTAGTCCAGGGAAATGGGATGTGTGGATGAGGGAACAGATGAAGAGTCGGTCATTTTTTTTCCAGAAACACGCGGGAGGAAAAGTTCCTGTGCGTTGTATGTGCACCAATTAGAATCAAGAAATCAAATAGGGAATTCAGAAGAATATTCTTAACTCAGAGTGGGGAGAATGTGGGACTTGCTACCACAAGGAGTAGTTGAGGTGAATAGTGTTGTGTATCTGTAAAGCATGCACTCCCATGTTTCGCCACCAGGGAGCACCTCCCCTGAAGTCCCAAGGGATCCCAGCATCCCTTGGGAGCACTATATATAAGCCGGTCCCTAACATAGAAACATAGAAAATAGGTGCAGGAGTAGGCCATTCGGCCCTTCTAGCCTGCACCGCCATTCAATGAGTTCATGGCTGAACATGCAACTTCAGTACCCTATTCCTGCTTTCTCGCCATACCCCTTGATCCCCCTAGTAGTAAGGACTTCATCTAACTCCCTTTTGAATATATTTAGTGAATTGACCTCAACAACTTTCTGTGGTAGAGAATTCCACAGGTTCACCACTCTCTGGGTGAAGAAGTTTCTCCTCATCTCGGTCCTAAATAGCTTACCCCTTATCCTCAGACTGTGACCCCTGGTTCTGGACTTCCCCAACATTGGGAACATTCTTCCTGCATCTAACCTGTCTAAACCCGTCAGAATTTTAAACGTTTCTATGAGGTCCCCTCTCATTCTTCTGAACTCCAGTGAATACAAGCCCAGGTGATCCAATCTTTCTTGATAGGTCAGTCCCACCATCCCGGAAATCAGTCTGGTGAACC
Organism: Pristiophorus japonicus; assembly: GCF_044704955.1. Classification (NCBI taxonomy): domain Eukaryota; kingdom Metazoa; phylum Chordata; class Chondrichthyes; family Pristiophoridae; genus Pristiophorus; species Pristiophorus japonicus. The sequence goes on from NC_091991.1 coordinate 149,759,303, forward strand.
TTCGCTGCACTCCCTCAATAGCAAGAATGTCCTTCCTCAAGTTAGGAGTCCAAAACTGTACACAATACTCCAAGTGTGGCCTCACCAAGGCCCTGTACAACTGTAGTAACACCTCCCTGCCCCTGTACTCAAATCCCCTCGCTATGAAGGCCAACATGCCATTTGCTTTCTTAACCGCCTGCTGTACCTGCACGCCAACCTTCAATGACTGATGTACCATGACACCCAGGTCTCGTTGCACCTCCCTTTTTCCTAATCTGTCACCATTCAGATAATAGTCTGTCTCTCTGTTTTTACCACCAAAGTGGATAACCTCACATTTATCCACATTATACTTCATCTGCCATGCATTTGTCCACTCACCTAACCTATCCAAGTCACTCTGCAGTCTCATAGCATCCTCCTCGCAGGCCTGTTCCTCACTCTGGAGTGTCTTAATAAAGACTGAGGTCACTGTTACTTTAACCTCCCTGTGTACAGTCTCATCTGTGTTAGGAACACAATAACTGGCGACACGTATACGAATCCAACGCAAAGATGCAGCAAACTGTGGGCATCCTGGAGAAGTTCTCGGAGCGTGAGGACTGGGAAGTCTATGTCGAACGGCTAGACCAGTACTTTGTAGCCAACGAGCTGGACGGAGAAGGAAGCGCTGCAAAAAGGAGAGCGGTCCTCCTCACGGTCTGCGGAGCACCGGCCTACAGCCTCATGAAGGATCTTCTGGCTCCAGTGAAACCCACAGATAAGTCATATGAGGAGCTGTGTACACTGGTTCGGGAGCATCTTAACCCGAGGGAGAGCGTGCTGATGGCAAGGTATCGGTTCTACATGTGCCAGCGATCTGAAGGTCAGGAAGTGGTGAGCTACGTCGCTGAGCTAAGGTGACTTGCAGGACAATGTGAGTTTGATGGCTACCTGGAGCAAATGCTCAGAGACTTTTTTTGTACTGGGCATTGGCCACGAGACCATCCTACAAAAACTTTTGACTGTAGAGACACCGACCCTTCGTAAGGCCATTGCGATAACACAGGCGTTTATGTCCACCAGTGATGACACCAAACAAATCTCTCAGCACACAAGTGTTAGCAATGTTCATAAATTAACTGGAACTGTGTTTGCGAGCAGAAATGTACACGACAGAAATCACGAGTCTGGTGACCCAGATGACTCAGAGTCCACAACAAAGGATGAATGCAAGACAATTCACACCTTGTTGGCATTGTGGAGGCTTCCATTCAGCCTATTCATGCCACTTCAAAGGGTATGTTTGCAAGAGCTGTGGAACAATGGGGCACCTCCAACGAGCTTGCAGACGAGCTGCAAGCTGTGCAAAACCTGCTAACCACCACGTGGCAGAGGAAGATCGGTCCATGGTGGATCAAAGCAATTTCGAGCCTCAGAGAGAGGAGGCAGATGCTGTAGTACATGGGGTGCACACATTTTCAATGCAATGGCCACCTATAATGCTAAACGTAAAATTGAATGGCTTACCCACAGCCATGGAACTGGACACTAGCGCTAGCCAATCCATCATGAGTAAAAAGATATTTGAGAGACTGTGGTGCAACATGGCACTCAGACCAGCCCTGAGCCCCATCCACACGAAACTGAGAATGTACACCAATGAGCTTATCACTGTCCTAGGCAGCGCCATAGTCAAGGTCAGCTATGAGGGCACAGTGCACGAACTGCCACTCTGGATTGTCCTGGGCGATGGCCCCACACTGCTTGGAAGGAGCTGGCTGGGCAAAATCCGCTGGAACTGGGATGGCATCCAAGCGCTATCACATGTCAATGAGGCCTCATGTGCCCAGGTTCTTAACAAATTTCCTGCCCTTTTCGAGCCAGGCATTGGAAACTTTGCCGGGGCGAAGGTGCAGATCCACTTGGTCCCAGAGGCACGACCCATCCACCACAAGGCGCGAGCGTTACCTCACACGATGAGGGAGAGAGTGGAAATCGAGCTGGACAGGCTGCAACGCGAGGGCATCATCTCCCCAGTGGAATTCAGCGAGTGGGCCAGCCCGATTGTTCCAGTACTCAAAAGTGATGGCATAGTCAGGATTTGCGGTGATTATAAAGTAACTATTAATCGTTGCTCGCTACAGGACCAATACCTGCTACCTAAGGCAGATGACCTATTTGCGACGCTGGCAGGAGGCAAGACATTCACCAAGCTCGACCTGACTTCGGCCTACATGACGCAGGAGCTGGAGGAGTCTTCAAAGAGCCTCACCTGCATCAACACGCACAAGGGACTGTTCATCTACAACAGATGCCTGTTTGGAATTCGGTCGGCTGCAGCGATCTTCCAGAGAAACATGGAGAGCCTACTCAAGTCGGTACCACGCACGGTGGTATTTCAGGACGACATATTGGTCATGGGTCGGGACATCGTCGAGCACCTACAAAACCTGGAGGAGGTCCTCCAGCGACTGGATCGCATAGGGCTGCAGCTGAAGAGGTCGAAATGCGTCTTCATGACAACAGAAGTGGAGTTTTTGGGGAGAAAGGTCGCGGCGGATGGCATTCGGCCCACAGACTCCAAGACAGAGGCTATCAGGAACGCGCCCAGGCCACAGAACTGCATCGTTCCTGGGACTCCTCAACTATTTTGGTAACTTCCTACCAGGGTTAAGCACCCTCTTAGAGTCCCTACATGTGTTATTGCGTAAAGGTGAGAACTGGGTATGGGGAAAAAAACAAGTAATTGCTTTTGAGAAAACCAGAAACATTTTATGCTCCAACAAGCTGCTTGTATTTATAACATGTGTAAAAGACTTGTGCTAGCATGTGATGTGTTGTCGTATGGAGTCGGGTGTGTATTACAACAAGCTAATGTTGCGGGGAAGTTGCAACTGTCGCCTATGCCTCCAGGAGCTTGTCTAAGGCCGAGAGGGCCTACAGCATGATTGAGAAAGAGGCATTAGCGTGTATGTTCGGGGTAAAGAAAATGCATCAGTACCTGTTTGGCCTCAAATTTGAGCTGGAAACCGATTACAAGCCCCTCACATCCCTGTTCACTGAAAACAAGGGGATAAATACTAATGCCTCAGCCCGCATACAAAGGTGGGCACTCGTGCTATCAGCGTATAACTATACCTTCCGCCACAGGCCAGGCACCGAGAACTGTGCAGATGCTCTCAGTCGGCTAACGGGTGGAAATGGCGCAGCCTGAAAACTTGTTGATGGTGGCGCAGCCCGCAGACTTGTTGATGGTCATGGAAGGGTTTGAAAATGATAAATCACCTGTCACGGCCCGCCAGATTAGGACTTGGACCAGCCAAGATCCTCTGCTGTCCCTAGTAAAAAACTGTGTACTGCATGGGAGCTGGGCCAGCATCCCCGTTGAAATGCAAGAGTTAATCAAGCCGTTCCAGCGGTGAAAGGACGAGCTGTCCATTCAGGCAGACTGCCTGTTGTGGGGTAACCGTGTAGTGCTACCCAAAAAGGGCAGGGAGACATTCATCTCGGATCTCCAAGGCACACACCCGGGTATAGTAATGATGAAAGTGATAGCCAGATCCCACGTGTGGTGGCCCAGTATCGAATCTGACTTAGAGTCCTGTGTATGGCAATGCAGCATGTGTGCTCAGTTGAGCAATGCACCCAGAGAGGCAGCACTGAGTTTGTGGTCCTGGCCTTCCAGACCATGGTCAAGGATCCATGTCGGCTATGCGGGCCTGTTTCTCGGTAAAATGTTCCTGGTGGTGGTGGATGCTTTTACAAAATGGATTGAATGTGAAATAATGTCGGGAAGCACCGCCACCGCCACTATTGAAAGCCTGAGGGCCATGTTTGCCACCCACGGCCTGTCTGACATACTGGTCAGTGACAACGGCCCATGTTTCACCAGTGCCGAATTTAAAGAATTCATGACTTGCAATGGGATCAAACATGTCACCTCGGCCCCGTTTAAACCAGCGTCCAATGGGCAGGCAGAGCAGGCAGTACAAACCATCAAACAGAGCCTTAAACGAGTCACAGAAGGCTCACTCCAAACCCGCCTGTCACGAGTACTGCTCAGCTACCGCACGAGACCACACTCGCTCACAGGGGTGCCCTCAGCTGAGCTACTCATGAAAAGGACACTTAAAACCAGACTGTCGCTGGTTCACCCCAACCTGCATGATCAGGTAGAGAGCAGGCGGTAGCAACAAAATGTAAACGATGGTCGCACCACTGTGTCACGGGAAATTGATCTGAATGATCCTGTGTAAGTGCTAAACTATGGACATGGTCCCAAGTGGATCACAAGCACGGTGATAGCTAAAGAAACATAGAAACATAGAAACATAGAAAATAGGTGCAGGAGTAGGCCATTCGGCACTTCGAGCCTGCACCGCCATTCAATGAGTTCATAGCTGAACATGCAACTTCAGTACCCCATTCCTGCTTTCTCGCCATACCCCTTGATCCCCCTACTAGTAAGGATTACAGCTAACTCCTTTTTGAATATATTTCGTGAATTGGCCTCAACAACTTTCTGTGGTAGAGAATTCCACAGGTTCACCACTCTCTGGGTGAAGAAGTTTCTCCTCATCTCGGTCCTAAATGGCTTACCCCTTATTCTTCAACTGTGACCCCTGGTTCTGGACTTCCCCAACATTGGGAACATTCTTCCTGCATCTAACCTGTCTAAACCCATCAGAATTTTAAAAGTTTCTATGAGATCCCCTCTCATTCTTCTGAACTCCAGTGAATACAAGCCCAGTTGATCCACTCTTTCTTAATATGTCAGCCCCGCCATCCCGGGATTCAGTCTGGTGAACCTTCGCTGCACTCCCTCAATAGCAAGAATGCCCTTCCTCAAGTTAGGAGAACAAAACTGTACACAATACTCCAGGTGTAGCCTCACCAAGGCCCTGTACAACTGTAGTAACACCTCCCTGCCCCTGTACTCAAATCCCCTCGCTATGAAGGCCAACATGCCATTTGCTTTCTTAACCGCCTGCTGTACCTGCATGCCAACCTTCAATGACTGATGTACCATGACACCCAGGTCTCGTTGCACCTCCCCTTTTCCTAATCTGTCACCATTCAGATAATAGTCTGTCTCTCTGTTTTTACCACCAAAGTGGATAACCTCACATTTATCCACATTATACTTCATCTGCCATGCATTTGCCCACTCACCTAACCTATCCAAGTCACTCTGCAGCCTCATAGCATTCTTCTCGCAGCTCACACTGCCACCCAACTTAATGTCATCCGCAAATTTGGAGATACTACATTTAATCCCCTCGTCTAAATCATTAATGTACAATGTAAACAGCTGGGGCCCCAGCACAGAACCTTGCGGCACCCCACTAGTCACTGCCTGCCATTCTGAAAAGTACCCATTTACTCCTACTCTTTGCTTCCTGTCTGCCACCCAGTTCTCAATCCACGTCAGCACACTATCCCCAATCCCATGTGCTTTAACTTTACACATTAATCTCTTGTGTGGGACCTTGTCGAAAGTCTTCTGAAAGTCCAAATACATCACATCAACTGGTTCTCCCTTGTCCACTCTACTGGAAACATCCTCAAAAAATTCCAGAAGATTTGTCAAGCATGATTTCCCTTTCACAAATCCATGCTGACTTGGACCTATCATGTCACCTCTTTCCAAATGCGCTGCTATGACATCCTTAATAATTTATTCCATCATTTTACCCACTACCGATGTCAGGCTGACCGGTCTATAATTCCCTGTTTTCTCTCTCCCTCCTTTTTTAAAAAGTGGGGTTACATTGGCTACCCTCCACTCCATAGGAACTGATCCAGAGTCTATGGAATGTTGGAAAATGCATCCGCTATTTCCAAGGCCACCTCCTTAAGTACTCTGGGATGCAGTCCATCAGGCCCTGGGGATTTATCGGCCTTCAATCCCATCAATTTCCCCAACACAATTTCCCGACTAATAAGGATTTCCCTCAGCTCCTCCTTCTTACTAGACCCCCTGACCCCTTTTATATCCGGAAGGTTGTTTGTGTCCTCCTTAGTGAATACTGAACCAAAGTACTTGTTCAATTGGTCTGCCATTTCTTTGTTCCCAGTTATGACTTCCCCTGATTCTGACTGCAGGGGACCTACGTTTGTCTTTACTAATCTTTTTCTCTTTACATATCTATAGAAGCATTTGCAGTCCGTCTGAATGTTCCCTGCAAGCTTCCTCTCGTACTCTATTTTCCCTGCACTAATCAAACCCTTTGTCCTCCTCTGTTGAGTTCTAAATTTCTCCCAGTCCCCGGGTTCGCTGCTATTTCTGGCCAATTTCCTTGGCTTTAATACTATCCCTGATTTCCCTTGATAGCCACGGTTGAGCCACCTTCCCTTTTTTATTTTTATGCCAGACAGGGATGTACAATTGTTGTAGTTCATCCATGCGGTCTCTAAATGTCTGCCATTGCCCATCCACTGTCAACCCCTTAAGTATCATTCGCCAACCTATCCTAGCCAATTCACGCCTCATATCTTCAAAGTTACCCTTCTTTAAGTTCTGGACCATGGTCTCTGAATTAACTGTTTCCTTCTCCATCCTAATGTAGAATTCCACCATATTATGGTCACTCTTCCCCAAGGGGCCTCGCACAATGAAATTGTTAATTAATCCTCTCTCATTACACAACACCCAGTCTAAGATGGCCTCCCCCCGAGTTGGTTCCTCGACATATTGGTCTAGAAAACCATCCCTTATGCACTCCAGGAAATCCTCCTCCACAGTATTGCTTCCAGTTTGGTTAGCCCAATCTGTATGCATATTAAAGTCACCCATGATAACTGCTGCACCTTAATTGCATGCACCCCTAATTTCCTGTTTGACGTCCTCCCCAACATCACTGCTACTGTTTGGAGGTCTCTACACAACTCCCATTAACGTTTTTTGCCTTTGGTGTTCTGCAGCTCTACCCATATAGATTCCACATGAAGAAGGGAGTAGGGTGTTTGTAGTCAAACTAGACAATGGACAAACTTGCAGAAAGCACCTGGACCAAACGAGACTGCGGTTCAGAGACTGCCCTGAACAACCCACAGCAGACACCATCTTTTGAGAGCCCACAACACACACCCAAAGGATGAACGACACCACCCCGGACCAGGAAATCGAACCCATCACGCCCAACAGCCCAGCAAGGCCAGGCTCACCCAGCAGCCCTGCAGGGCCAACAACATGCCAGCCCAGCGAGGGCACAGCCAACACACCAGAACAGACATTTGTACCGAGGCGGTCCACCAGGGAAAGAAAGGCTCCCGACCGCCTCACCTTGTAAATAGTTTTCACTTTGATTTTGGAGGGGAGTGATGTTGTGTATCTGTAAAGCATGCACTCCCATGTTTTGCCACCAGGGAGCGCATCCCCTGAAGTCCCAAGGGATCCAAGCATCCCTTGGGAGCACTGAAAATAAGCCGGTCCCTAAGGCCTGTTCCTCACTCTGGAGTGTCTTAATAAAGACCGAGGTCACTGTTACTTTAACCTCTCTGTGTGCAGTCTCATCTGTGTTAGGAACACAATAAATAGTATAGATGTATTTCAGGGGAGGCTAGGTAAGCATGTGAGGGAGAAAGAAATAGAGGGTTATGCTGACAGAGTTAGATAAGGAACGACGGGAGGAGGCTCGAGTGGAGCATAAACGCCGGCTGGACTGGTTGGGCTGAATGGCCTGTTTCTGTGCCTTATATACTATGTAATCCTATGTAATCCGATCTTTATCAATTGCTTGATGATTTTGGTACACAGTACACAAGAAACCTTTCCCAGTTGATTCTCTCCATGTGTCCAAGTTGGTGTAAATCTTTCACATTCCTAACTACTTGGGGTAATTCTGACTTTGGGTGACAAACCCATTTATAAAGCATGTATTGATGATTTTGCTACACAAAATGTGCAGAGAAATGTTTGCCTGTGTTAAGTGCAATGGGAGTCATTTTGACTTTGGGCGATAGTGTAAAACAGGCAATATCGATTCAGCCGTCCGTTATACTCCAGCTCCTATTTCTTATGTTCTTATAAATCTCTCCCGATTTTTATTTTCATTGAAGTCAGTAGAAATGACAATCGGGAGAGATGTAAAATGGCGACTCACGATCGCCCATTTTATGCTAAGGGCCTAAGTCAAAAGCCCCCAACCCCGTCTTTTGTGGTACATTTTTGCAAGGCAACTTATTGCAGGTGTATCTGTTATCAAATGGATTTATGATCTGTAAATTATATAATGCTAGGGCCTTGCTGTGGGGGTGGGGGGTTGAGGGGGTTTCACTGCAGGATGTTGGCATGGTCCTCGGAGCATGTGTGGGTTTCAGGTACCTAAATCTGCTGTTGGTAGATACTCAAAGGTCAGAACAATTTAACATGCTGAAAATATTATTTCTGTCGAAGCAGAGTTTATCAGTGTGACAGGTTGGAGACAGCACAAAACCACTCATTTGAACCAGTGACAAGTCTCAAAAAAACATTAAAGGGTATCGGAAAGAGAAACAACAGTGTAGGAGTAATTGCAAATGCTTTTAAAATCCTGTTAATTGGGCCTAAGGCTCCAAAGCTCTGTTCTGTTTGTGTTTATTTGTTTAATGATCTCATCCACCATTAGTTTATCAAGGAACACCTACCCCTTGTGCAATATGCTGCATCTGATCTCATTACCGAACCGTGTGTCATTACTTTGCTCTTTGCTGTTGGTTGCAGTAATTGAGATGACAGTTTTGAAAATCCCCCAGGTGATGACAGCTCAATAATTAATTGCACAGTACGCTTTCAAGTCTTTTTTTACACCAGAGGTTGCCCACATGCTCTGATCCTGCCTAAGTCTGTAACTCATGAGGAAACCTAGCACTCGCACGTCCAGCAAGATGCAGGAGCAAGCAAATCAAATCATGCAAACTGACAAGTCACCAAACGTCTCTTGCGGTCGCTGACCCCAACGAGTGTATTTCGGTGAAGTCAGTTATGTCGGATATGCGAATGATCATTGTTATTGTGCACAAATCCAAATAAAGCTCTTGTGAATTCATTAACGGTAATTGGCATATAGAGACTACAAGTTGGCAGTTAACATTTTATGAAAGTTTCCACTGAGTCATGCTTGATCTCTCAAACACAAGTTCATCAAAGGGCAGATCATGAGGGGAGGTTAGTTCAATAAAATTTTCACCATGTTAAATTATTATGACTTTGAGTGTCTACCAATAGCAAATTTAAGGGCACATGTTCCAAGGACCATGATAACACCTTGGGATGATTCCCCCAATAGCAAGGTCAACATCAGGATGTTAAAGTGCTTTGGGATACCCTGAGGTTTTAAGGCACCATATCATTAGTGTATTTATATTTAATGAAACCAGTCATCTCAAGTGATTGAACAATTGACTCCCAAGCAAAAAGCCAAGAAACATAAGTCCAAAAGCTGGTGGACAAGGAACTTGATGGCTTCAGTTTACGTCATGTATCCGACATGGTTACTGCTTGTACTATCACAAGGTGTGCCACCAGAGGGCACTGCAGTGGGAGACTTGTAGGTTACCTGTACAGGTGTGTCAGGCCTTGTATAAAAGGCAGCCACCATGTGTGATCCTCACTCTGGAGTTACATTAAATGGACTAAGGTCACTACAGTTCAAGCACAACACATTGTCTCGTGGAGTCATTATTAGAGCATCTGAAGACATAACAATTGGCGACGAGATTATGGACCTTCCCGCGAAAATGGCTAACTTTGGTACGTTGTAGCAGTTCGCTGATGGTGATGATTGGGACGCCTTTGTGGAGAGGCTCGACCATTTCTTCACAGCAGGCAGGCGACAATCCGGCCACACTGGCTGATAAGCGCAGAGCTATCTTGCTAACCAGTTGTGGGCCCACCGTCTATGGCCTCGTCAGGGACTTGCTGGCACCAGCTAAGACAATGACCAAGACATACAAGGAGCTCGTAACCCTGATCCAAGAACAACTCAAGCCCAAAAAGAGCATCCTCACAGCCAGACACCGGTTTTATACACACCGATGGCCCGAAGGCCAGGAGATTTCAAAATATGCTGCAGACCTCAGGAGGCTGGCGCCACCGTGTGATTTCGGCGACCACCTCACTGAAGCGCTGCGGGATATCTTTGTCATCGGAATCGGCCATGAAGGCCTTCTTCATAAACTACTATCTGCAGATACCACAGTCACACTGCAGAAGGCCATTTCCGTGAGCCAAGCATTCATGACCTCGACCTGCAGCTCTAGGTGGATGACTCATCCTCAGGACTCAAACCCGGCAAGTACTGTGCACAGAATGCCGCCTCTTAGAGGCTGGACTGTAGAACGTGAATCTTCTCAGGGGAGAGAGAACAGGCCCCCGAGTCCCTTAACTCAGAGTCCACTGAGGGAGGCTAATCGAGTAGCACCATGCTGGCGTTGCGGAGGGAATTACAGGGCTCACCAGTGCCGTTTTAAAGACTATGTATGTAAAGGCTGCAGCACAAAGGGCCATTTCCAGCGAATGTGTAAAAGAAATATGACTCACTGTGTTGATGAAGAGTCTGCAAATGGCCATGAATCCAACGCGAATTATGAAGTGATAGTCAGAGAGGCAGCTCAGCCCTACGATGAGGTATATAACATGTTTACCTGCACCACCGAATATTCTTCGTTGAGGATGGAAGTCGAGATAAATGGCGTTCCAGTCTTCATGGAAGTGGACACGGGGGTGAGCCAGTCAGTAATGAATCAAGAAGCCTTTGAGAGGCTATGGGACAATCAGGCTGACCGACACAAGTTGGTCCTGGTTCAGGCAAAGTTACGCACCTACACCAATGAACTTATCCCAGTCGTTGGTAGTGCGGATGTAAAGGCACTCCATGACAGCGTGGTGCACAAGTTACCCCTGTGGATTGTTGCAGGTGATGGACCAACGCTGCTCGGAAGAAGGTGGATGGAGAAGATCCATTGGAGCTGGGAAGATTTCATCCCTCCAGCGATCGACGTACCCTGTGCTCAGAGGCAAAGCAAGCCCCTACCCGAGGTTGGATCTGGCACCAGAGAGCAGACCAGCACAGCACCCGAGGCACAGACCGCTCAGCACGACTGTGTGGAGATGATCCAGCTGAGATGACCCAAACGCACCTAGGCTCCAGTGGCAGGATTCTGGAGGAAGAAAATCGGATCCAAAGGCGACTTCCCAGCTTCGGTGGCAGAACCCGGGGAGAAGAGAATCACAGCAGTTGACATCGTGGATGGAAGAAAGATGGCGCCCAAACCACGAGGTGAGGCGCTGAAGAAAAAGATGGCGGCGGCCAGACCACGAGGTGCAGCGCTGATGGAGCAACACGTGGCACCAAGCGAAGAAGAGGATTGGGGTAAAGATAGCAAGGCTCTCTTAAAGGAGGCCCACAACTCACCACACTTAACGGGACAGTTCCACATTTTCAATCAATGTAACAGCAACTGTGAGTGAGATGTCAAATGTGTAATTGATGATCAGAATTGTGAACATGCAATAAGCAAGGAAAAGTCGCACTATTGTGATCGGAGCTACAGGTTATTTACCATAAGTAGTGAAACGTTGTGCAATGTAGGATTTCAACTGCATGCAGTCAATGCAGCGGGCAAACATCCATCATGAGTACACAGGTCCAGCAAGCTACCCAATGCTGTAGCCTGCATCCCTGGGACCAGAGTGATGCACCATGGAGTGTGGCCACAAGCAGCTAATATATACAAGCTGCAGAGCAAGTGATCTCAGGAGGGCAACGGTACCCTGTCCCTGATCGGCTCCACCTCTCAGACACCCGATGGCACCAACCACCATGAGCCTGAAAGAGCAAACTGCGCTAAGGCGCAGCCCCCAGACCCTATCGCTACCAAGGCTACACCTGGGAACGAAGGGTCACCCGCAATGGTTCTCCCAAATGGGACTGGGACCAGCCAGGATCCCAAACCAAATAACGCCCAGGCAAGCGAGTCAGCAGTTCCCTGTGCACTGCTAGACGACTGCTCCTCAGGGAGCAACAGTGACCCGAGGCGCAAGGAGAGGACAGGGAGGTCACAGGCATCTATGAACCTGCCTGACGCTAGAAGAAATGGCAAAAGCCCCGAGAGCAGACAACTTGAGCCAACCAGGTTCCCACTGCTAGCACTGGGCACCGCGCCACCACCAGACTACCTGGGCACCCTCTAGCAGTTCTGACACTAGTTTGTCCTCACGCACCGGTGCTGACCCCAGCACTGACTTCAAGTATATCCAAGTATGTACCTCACCATTCAAATGTACTTACCTCATACCACGAATGCAATACTGTAAATGCAATTTTTTTTTTGGACTTGAATGTATATGAATGTAATGAGCCAATGGCACAACCTGTATATCGGGGGTGGGGGGAGAGAATGGAGTGGTCATGGATGCACAAACAGAAACCACCACCTACTCACCCAAGATGGAAATGACCCTCCAAGGGTCAACCAGATAGAGCTAAGCCTAGAGCACAGTGAATGCAAAGGCGATTTGCACAAACGACTTGGAGGAGAGTGATGTCATGTTTCCTACATGGTTACTGCTTGTACTATTACAAGGTATGCCACCAGAGGGCACTGCAGTGAGAGACTTGTAGGTTACCTGTATAGGTGTGTCAGGCAGAGTATAAAAGGCAGGCCACTATGTGTGATTCTCACTCTGGAGTTACATTAAATGGACTAAGGTCACTACAGTTCAAGCACAACACATTGTCTCGTGGAGTCATTATTAGAGCATCTGAAGACATAACAGTTTATTTCAGTTCTCAGCTGGCTGAAAGTGAGGCATTCCTCCTAGAAAGGGAAACTGGAAAAAAAATGATGCTCACTGAATCATATCAGCTGATCCCAGAGTGATGATAGTTGTGGAATACTTAATAATGTCATTAATAAATCAGTCTCCTAACAGATATTAATTTGGCAATGGCATTTAAATTTCCTCTGTGAAACACTGGTTAGGCCGCAGTTGGAGTACTGTGTACAGTTCTGGTCACCATATTACAGTGGGTAAAATGATGGAATCAATTATTAAGGATGTCATAGCAGTGCATCTGGAAAATGGTGACATGATAGGTCCAAGTCAGCATGGATTTGTGAAAGGGAAATCATGCTTGACAAATCTTCTGGAATTTTTTGAGGATGTTTCCAGTAAAGTGGACAAAGGAGAACGAGTTGATGTGATATATTTGGACTTTCAGAAGGCTTTCGACAAGGTCCCACACAAGAGATTAATGTGCAAAGTTAAAGCACATGGGATTGGGGGTAGTGTGCTGACGTGGATTGAGAACTGGTTGGCAGACAGGAAGCAAAGAATAGGAGTAAACGGGTACTTTTCAGAATGGCAGGCAGTGACTAGTGGGGTGCCGCAAGGTTCTGTGCTGGGGCCCCAGCTGTTTACATTGTACATTAATGATTTAGACGAGGGGATTAAATGCAGTATCTCCAAATTTGCGGATGACACTAAGTTGGGTGGCAGTGTGAGCTGCGAGGAGGATGCTATTAGGCTGCAGAGTGACTTGGATAGGTTAGGTGAGTGGGCAAATGCATGGCAGATGAAGTATAATGTGGATAAATGTGAGGTTATCCACTTTGGTGGTAAAAACAGAGAGACAGACTATTATCTGAATGGTGACAGATTAGGAAAAGGGAAGGTGCAACGAGACCTGGGTGTCATGGTACATCAGTCATTGAAGGTTAGCATGCAGGTACAGCAGGCGGTTAAGAAAGCAAATGGCATGTTGGCCTTCATAGCGAGGGGATTTGAATACAGGGGCAGGGAGGTGTTGCTACAGTTGTACAGGGCCTTGGTGAGGCCACACCTGGAGTATTGTGTACAGTTTTGGTCTCCTAACTTGAGGAAGGACATTCTTGCTATTGAGGGAGTGCAGCGAAGATTCACCAGACTGATTCCCGGGATGGCGGGACTGACCTATCAAGAAAGACTGGATCAACTGGGCTTGTATTCACTGGAGTTCAGAAGAATGAGAGGGGACCTCATAGAAACGTTTAAAATTCTGACGGGTTTAGACAGGTTAGATGCAGGAAGAATGTTCCCAATGTTGGGGAAGTCCAGAACCAGGGGTCACAGTCTAAGGATAAGGGGTAAGCCATTTAGGACCGAGATGAGGAGAAACTTCTTCACCCAGAGAGTGGTGAACCTGTGGAATTCTCTACCACAGAAATTAGTTGAGGCCAATTCACTAAATATATTCAAAAGGGAGTTAGATGAAGTCCTTACTACTCGGGGGATCAAGGGTTATGGCGAGAAAGCAGGAAGGGGGTACTGAAGTTTCATGTTCAGCCATGAACTCATTGAATGGCGGTGCAGGCTAGAAGGGCTGAATGGCCTGCTCCTGCACCTATTTTCTATGTTTCTATATTTCTATGAAAGATCACTAAAGAAAAAGTACTCGCTAAAATAATGGGACTAAAGGTGTACAAGTACCCTGAACCTGACGGCTTGCATCCTAGGGTCTTAAAAGAAGTGACTGCAGAGATAATGGATGCATTGGTTGTAATCTACCAAAATTCCCTGGATTCTGGGGAGGTCCCAGTGGATTGGAAAACTGCAAATGTAATGCCCCTATTTAAAAAAGGAGGCAGACAGAAAGCAGCAGACTATAGACCAGTTAGTCTAACATCTGTCATTGGGAAAATGCTGGAGTCCATTATTAAGGAAGCAGCAGCAGGACATTTGGAAATGCATAATACAGTCAAGCAGAGTCAGCATGGTTTTATGAAAGGGAAATCATGTTTGACAAATTTGCTGGAATTTTTTGAGGATGTAATGAGCAGGGTGGATAAGAGGGAACCAGTGGATGTGGTGTATTTGGATTTCGATAAGGTGCCACATAAAAGGTTACTACACGAGATAAAAGCTCACGGTGTTGGGGGTAATATATTAGCATGGATAGAGGATTGGCTAACTAACTGAGAACAGAAAATCGGGAAAAATGGGTCATTTTCCGGTTGGCAAACGGTAACTAGTGAGGTGCCACAGGGATCGGTGCTGGGGCCTCAACTATTTACAATCTATGTAATGACTTGGATGAAGGGACCAAGTGTAATGTCGCCAAGTTTGCTGATGATACAAAGATGGGCAGGAAAGCAAGTTGTGAGGAGGACACAAAAAATCTGCAAAGGGATATAGACAGGCTAAATGAATGGGCAAACATTTGGCAGATGGAGTATAATGTGGGAAAGTGTGAGATTATTTACTTTGGCGGGAAAAATAAAAAAGCAAATTATTATTTAAATGGAGAGAAATTACAAAATGCTGCAGTATAGAGGGACCTGGGGGTCCTTGTGCATGAAACACAAAAAGTTAGTATGCAGGTACAGCAAGTAATCAGGAAGGCAAATGGAATGTTGGCCTTTATTGCAAGGGGGATGGAGTATAAAAGCAGAGAAGTCTTGCTACAACTGTACAGGGTATCGGCGAGGCCATACCTACAATACTGCGTACAGTTTTGGGCTCCTTATTTAAGGAAGGATATACTTGCATTGGAGGCAGTTTAGAGAAGGTTCACTAGGTTGATTCCTGAGATGAAGGGGTTGATTCATGAGGAAAGATTGAGTAGGTTGGGCCTATACTCATTGGAGTTTAGAAGAATGAGAGGTGATCTTATCGAAACATATAAAATACTGAGGGGGCTCAACAAGGTAGATGAAGAGAGGATGTTTCCCCTCGCGGGGGAATCTAGAACTAAAGGGGCATAGTTTCAGAATAAGGGGCCGCCCATTTAAAACTGAGATGAGGAGGAATTTCTTCTCTCAGAGGGTTGTGAATGTCTGGAATTCTCTGCCCCAGAGAGCTGTGGAGGTTGGGTTATTGAATATATTTAAGATGGAGATCGACAGAATTTTGAGCAATAAGGGAGTGAAGGGTTATGGGGAGCAGGCAGGGAAGTGGAGCAGAGCCCAAGATCAGATCAGCCATGATCTTATTGAATGACAGAGCAGGCTCGAGGGGCTCCTATTTCTTATGTTCATATCAGATGTGATTGCACTGGAAAGGGTGCAGAGAAGATTTACAAGAATGTTGCCTGAACTGGAGAATTTTGGCTATGAGGAAAGATTGGAGATGCTGGGTCTGTTTTCTTTGGAATAGAGGAGGCTGAGGGGAGACTTGATTGAGGCATATAAAATTATGAGAAGCCTGGATATAGTGGATAGGGAGGACCTGTTTCTCTTGGCAGAGGGTTCAACAACCAGTGGGCATAGGTTTAAAGTGGGAGAAGGTTTAGAGGAGATATGAGGGGAAATATCTTCACCCAGATGATGGTGGGGATCTGGAACTCATTGCCTGAAAGGGTGGTAGAGAAAGAAACCTTCACCACATTTAAAGAATACTTGGATGTGCACTTAAAGTGACTTTACCCACGGGGCTACGAACCAAAAGCTGGAAAGTGGGATTAGGCTGGATAGCTCTTGGTTGACCAGTGTGGACGCGATGGGCCAAAATGGCCTCCTTCCATGCTGTAAATTTCTATGATTGTATGATTCAAAAAACCAGCACAGATATGATGGGTCGAATGGCCTCCTTCTGTGCTGCAAGATTCTATATATGATGCTTCTAAAATGTAATGCATTTTAAAGGCAAAAAACAAATCAATTATAGTATTCCGTGTTTATAGTGGATCAATGGCACTGTCAGTGACGTGACTGACAGCTTGAATCTGTATCATTTAAATAATTGCCTCAGTAAGAAATACTAAATACATAGAATCGACTAAAATTTACTAGTGATGTATGCTTGTAATTCACAAAGTTTGTTGCATAATTGGTAATGAGTGACAGTGTTGGGGAATGTTCCCAGGGGCTTCCTAGATCTTGTTCAGTGTTGCTTTCTTCAGAACTTTAGTTCTCATTATTACATAAATGATTTGCAGGGCTATGGGTAAAATTGGATAGCTCTTTCAAAGAGCCAGCACAGGCATGATGGGTCAAATGGCCTCCACCTATGCTGTACGATTCCAAGAGATGGACAACTTGTGACCTGCGGCTCCCCTCAGGTGCTCCCTTCCACTTTATATGCCTCCCCCTGTCCTGACAACCTGATTTATCACAGGGTGCATTTATACTGATACTTGCCTGTAGATTAGAAGTGGTTTTAGACAGTATCAATGCAAAACTAGCACTTCAACTGCAGAGTCGGGTTACCATCCGACTCCTGATCGCACTAAAACCGAGCCCGTGTGAGACCAGTTTCAGGCACTCATCTCACATTGGTTCAAGTTAGCACCTTTGGAACTCCTGGGAACCTAAATAAGATTAGAATCTTTTTAACGTAAGGAGAAAACAGACATTCCCATCCGCCCGCTTCTAGCATGAAAAGACATGGGGAAGGAGCTTTGCACATAAGTATACACCCAGAGCCCCACTGTACCCCGAGCCCCATTGTACCCCGGTTCCCCATTGTACCCCGAGCCCTATTGTACCCTGGTTCCCCATTGTACCCTAGCCCCATTGTACCCCGAGCCCCATTGTACCCCGGTTCCCCATTGTACCCTAGCCCCATTGTATCCCAAGCCCATTGTACCCCGAGCCCCATTGTACCCCGAGCCCCATTGTACCCCAGTTCCCCATTGGACCCTAGCCCCATTGTTCCCTAGCCCCATTGTATCCCGAGCCCCATTGTATCCCGCGCTCCACTGTACCGTAAGCCCCATTGTACCATTGCCCTATTCTAACTACACATCTCACTCCGCAATGCCAGCCTGGGACTGAATGCAGCAGTATAACTTCAGCGACAGATTCCAAGTTTGCTTTACCACAGAATGTGGGTCCGAGTCTCTTTCTCCAACGACAGGATTCATGATTTCAGATGTGAGAGGCCTGATTGCCATGGGTGGATAAGAAACTTTTAAAGAGGCTGCTTCATTGCTCAGGTGACGATAGCAATAAATGGAAAACCTGGTCCACTGCTGCTCTGGGCAACCACCCCACCCGCCTCCCTTCCCACTCGCAGACCCCTGCCAAAACACGCTGTGCCAGAACTGATGTGCGAGATTACAATGCGATATTTGGGAGAGCTCTGCCCTGGCAGCAGCCTAAAGTCTTCCTGTGGAGCCTGGACAAGAGTTCCAGCCTCCTGCTCCACCCACCTTCACATTCAGCTGGCTTTTAAAAACTTACCTTTTCTTTCTCTCCGCAGCCCCTTTAAGGACCGCTAGTTAGGCCAATGCCTAAACAAAAAAATGTGCAGCTGATGCAACGTAAGCCACCCAGTGGTAGATCCTGGTGAACATTGACGCAGCCATAGTGACGGCAGTGGATCGTTGCCCTTCCTTTCTCGGGGTGCTACCACCTATTTACGGCAAGCTGCAGGGCGGAAAATTCAGCCCATTAAGTTTCCCGATAACCTTGAATGGACTATAACCGTGTAATTTCCCCTGATTTATCTGTTATCACCATCGTTCTGTAGCTTCTCTACCTCATGCTTTTCTGGTTAAACCAAAAATATGTACTTTTAAAAATTTAAAGTTGTCAATAACCAATTGAGGAGATTGGACTCTCCAATTCTATCAATTGTTATAATGGGTTGTGGCGGTTTCTGTGCTAAACACCCTTTCCTCGTTGACCGTGCCAGAACAGCAAGGAAGGCCACCCTGGTGTTTCTGATGGAAAGATCTAAAATTAAATAGATTTTTCTAATGCTATTAATGGAAACTGCACTTTCTATTTCATTTACTCCTTCCCAATTGAATTGAACTCATTCAGTTCACTGAGCAATTGAACAAATGTGATTGGATTTCCTTAAGACAATGACTACAGTATGAAGTCCCTATCAGTGTTTGAGTGCAGGAGTCTACGTCAATGAACTGCTCATCACCTCTCCCTTCCAGCTGGGCTTCTCTCATCACAGATCAGATACCAATCTATTTTTTGTTTGGTTTCTGTTGTTTGTTCAGAAGCTAGACTCTCCAGCTGAGATAACTCCAATATCAACCATAATCGTCTACCTCTTGTTGGAGCCTGTGATAAATTCTTAACCTTGTGCATACTGTTCAAATATTAATTTTTGGTTTAGCATCTTTCCCCACCTAGCCTGCTAATACGCCCACAATATCGCTTGCTGCCACATTCCCTGCATTACAAAAAAAGAAACATATTTTTTCTTATCAAAATGATTTGATGGTTAAAACATACTCTTGCCATTTGTATTGTTTCCATTGTAAGACACGGAAAATAATGGTTGCAGAAAAAAGGCTCGAGTGTACAAGGAAATGGGGTATTTCACATTTTGTACCCGGTGTAATAATGTCAATTTCTTAGAAATAAGATTGAAGTACAGTCACTCAAATTACAGCATGATTGAAAAAGAGACACCGTGTGGCAGAGCATTCACCTTGTGAGTCACACTGACATTAGTAGTCGTGTCTGGGGATCAGAGTTAAATGCTTTTTTGACTTTGCAATGATTTAACTTTTAATAGTTTTGAAGCCAACCAAACATGTGACTTTAGCGTAATGGTCCCTATTAATGCAGCCTGTGCATTTCCCGGCCCTATCATACAGCCACATAGGATACAGCAATCACTCATATAGTGACTAGTGTCAGTAGCCAGTGAATATTCATCATGTGTATAATGGGATCGTTACCCAGTCTTAATATAACCTTTCTAAATCATCTCTTTACTCTCCCACAGATCCATCAAGACCCCCATCCCCCACCCACCCACAGTCCAGCCAAAGAAGGATGGCTCCTCAGAGGAAGCTCCAGCCTCTGAGGGTGCAGTGCCAGCAGACCCAAGTGCAGCCAGCACAGTGCAGATACACACACCTTGGTGGGTCCGGTGCGAGATAGAGTAGTGTTGTCACCTGGTGTCGCACACTTCACAAGGGAACAAAAGCAGATGGTGTTGACAGGGACACCAGTGGAGACTCCTCACCGGAGGACACAGGACGCTCCAAGCTCTGCTCAGCCGTATGTAGATGCTGAGCCTCGGAGGCCATGGAGAAAGAGGGTGATCCTGGAGGGGCAGCAAGAAATGCAAGAGGGTCTGGCAGGTTTTTCAGCTGCGATGTCTGCAAATGTGCAGAGAATGGAGGAATCCATCTCAAACATGAGCACCACCATGTCGCAGACGATGGTGCCTATGTGCTCTTCCATGGAAAGGATGGCCACCTCCATGGAGCAGCAAATGTACCACTCACACGAGCACATGCTAGCTGTGCAGAACAGATGGAAGGTGCTCATAGACCTCTTTATAGGAAGGATTTAAACCTAGACTTGGGCCTTCATCGCCCCACTGCTGCTTGCCAGCTTCTTGCTAGTAGGGAAGTGCGGGTGTCCCATGAGAGGGATGATGGTGAGAGGGGACAGGGATTGGGGACACTTCTCAAAACACTCCCACTTCTCCCCCCCCACTGCCCCCTCTCAGTCAGAGCCCCAGATGCTTCCTTGGATCCCGATAGTTGAGTCTGTCCTTGCACAGTTGCAGGAAGAGCAGACTTTGGTGGGGCCCTCACATGCTCCAAAACCCAGAGGACGTCTGCCAAAAGTGTCTATGCAGTTGCAGGAAGAAAGTGAGCAGCCGGCCTCCACCTCTGCTGAAGCCATAGAAGGTGCACCTCATAGAAGCAGGCGTAAAAGAAAAATGGCACAGAGGTAGATGCACATGGGTGTGTATAAAGAAGTGTTATTGTTAAGGTTCCATTAATGTTATCACACTGTTAATTGTAGGGATGCTTTATGGCGTTGTTGGGACGGAGGGCGTGAGGGGTGGGGGGGGGACTTGGCACAGCATGGAGCAGCCATATGGGTGCAATGCAGGAATTCAAATAAGTCTGGCCATGATGAGGCCATCCCTTGTCTCCCAGGCGACAATGTGCTCTGGTGCTGGTCCCATCCCCACCTTAGGTTCCTCCTGGCCCTTCTCCTCATCTTCCAGCTGATGCTCCTCCACCGCCTCCTCCTCTGAAGAGGTTGTGCGCTCTGCGATTTGCTCCTCATGCAGCTCTAAATCCTCGTTGCTCTGCTATGGTGTGCAGCGCGCAGATGACGACAATTCTGGAGACCCTGGCTGGTGCATACTGAAGGGCTCTTCCAGATCTGTCAAGGAAACTGGAGCGCAACCTCAGCATGGTTATTGTTTGCTCTATGACACATATGTTGGACATATGGCTTTCATTACAATGCTCCTCAGCCTCATTGCTTGGCTTCCCCAGGGATGTCATGAGCTACATCTTCAGTGGGTAGCCCTTGTCTCCAAGCAGCCAGCCAGTAATTCTGTTTGGCGGTACAAAGAGCTGAGGGAGGGCGGACTGGCACAGGACAAAAGAGTCATGACAGCTGCCAGGGAATTTGGCACACACATGCATGATGATCTTCCTATGGTTGCAGATGAGCTGCACATTGAAGAAGTGGAAGCCCTTGCAGTTCACAAACACTCCAGGGTGATGATTGTTTGCCCTGATGACGACATGTGTGCAGTCGATGATGCCCTGCACCTGTGGGAAGCCGGTCAGAGTGGCAAAGCCGAGCGCCCACTCAGTAACACTGGCTTCATCAGTGGCAAAGTTTACATAATTGTCATCAGCTGACTGGGAGATGCTGCAAATGTCTTCTGCAGATCCCTGGAAGGAGCCGGAGATGAAGAAGTTGAGGGTGGTGGTGACTTTAACAGCCACTGGCGAGGCATGTTCACCAGGTCCTCTGGGCAGCAGGTCTTGCTCCAGCAAGCTACAACTGTGTGAAAACCTGGCACGATTGCCCGAGCCTCCTTTTGCACTGCTGCTCAGTCACGTTGAGGAAGCTCATCCTCTGCCTGTATACCCTGTGTTGTGGGTATCGCCTCCAGCGCAGTGCAGCCCTGCGCTGATGCTCTCTGTTCTGTGGAGCATGAAGCCGTTGAGGAGAAGATTGTTGTTGCTGTTACTGCTGCTGCTGATGTGCCTGGTGCTGCTGGTGTTGGGTCTCATCCTGGTCTGATTGGGAGACAATATAAGTGGCCTCCACGCTCATGTAATAGATGGCAGGTCAAGTAGAGACCTGAGGAGCAGTCTGTCAATGTTGTGATAGTTACTGGTATTGGGGTGAGAGTGGCTTCCAAGATTGCAGAAAAGACTTGCAATCTCTAGACACCTGAATCTGTGTTCAAAAGGGATTCAGCAAGAGTCTTTCCCATAGGCAAGTAAGCAGTTGTCATGTGGGATATTTATTAGGATTACAATACCCTGCGTTAATGACCCCGATCCATAGCCACTGAACTTCTGCCTCAGCTTGACAGATGTGGCTCCTGACCTGTGTGATTCCCATGGTCATCCAGTGAAATCCAAAAGGTCTGGTTAAAATCCCTGTTACGGGTCTGACAACAAGGTATTAATGAGATTAATTAGGTCCCTCTCCTTTACCGTTCAGGTCTGTGGTGCGATTGCAAAAGTGCCTGAGTTAAAGGTACGAGGAGGCGGGATGAGGGCACATTTCCGACGCGCTCCTATTTTCTGCAACTTTTACTGCTGATCCGCCTCCAAACTCGCACGCACGGCAGCGGGAAAATTCTGGCCAACGTTTCGGGTCGATGACCTTTCATGAGAACTGGAAAAAGTTAGAGACGTAACAGGTTATGAGCAAATACTGAGGCAGGGAATGGTGGGATGGGAGTGGGAGAAGGGGAGGAAAGAACAAAAGGAAGGTCTGTGATAGGGTGGATAGCAGGAGTGATTAAATGACACAAGGGATGATGGTCTAATATCAAAGAGGGTGGTAATGGAACAAGAAAAGAAACAAAATCCAGTACCTGCAGTATTGTGCTCTTGTATTCCTGTTTTAAAAACCTGACTGACTACCCGTGTCTCTGTCTCGGCTGTTGTTTTTAAATCACTCCCTGTTTTGAGCCAGAATCAGTGACAGTGACTTTGTGCAAGATATATATATTTAAGAAGGTTTATTAAGCGCAAGCCAGCATGAACAATAGCACAGGAAACATGCAGTCAAAGAGGTCCAACTTACAACCAAAATGTCAGAAGAGATTCGAGAAGCAACCTAGAAATGCAATACATTTTTCTGATATAATCACCTCCACCAGCAGAATTCTTAAATACAATCCTTTCTTTGTAATAGTTTCCCACCAATTACTTCATTAAAATCAATAGTAGTCAGTAAAACGAGTAGCTTCATCAAGCATTGCAATTTAAGTTGAACAGAATGTTAAAATGGATGTTTGCTGAATTGAATTCAAAGATATCCCTTTTATTTCTGTGTTGTAAGCACTTCAGCCTGTCAATTGTGACTTTGTTTGACTGCAGGTCAGGAAAATCAACCAGCACTCAATTTTTTCCCAAACTGAGTATAGCATACATATTCTTTTACAATGATTATCCTCCACAGGCCATTGAGTGTAACCCAAGTCAACAGTGAAAAATCACTGCTGCTCCTTTGAGACAGTTTGTCATTGTATTGTAAGAATACACCATTTTTAAACCAACTTAAAAGCTTGACCAAATTTAATGAACCAGCATGCTTCAGGTGGCCAAGAGACTGATTCCTGTGAGAACCTTTATAAAACCGTTGAAGCAGCAAGCTGTTTTTGCAGATAAGGGGAATAACTGATCTTGGACAGGAATGAAATACTGAGCTATCACAAGGAAAACAAGACCGTCTGTAGACAATGATTTCTTTGAGGCTACCGATGTAAAACGTTTAATTAACTGACTGTTGATAAGAAGAAATGAAGAAAAAAAACTACTACATGCATGCAGTGGGCAGGTTATCAGATTTTGGGGTATAAACAGTGCTGCGAAAAGACATTCGTGGCTGCGATCGAGGGCAATCTGGTCAGTTGCTAGTTAAAGTCGTACATCTAGTCATCACTGAACCGACCACTCGCTGGCGTTAGTACATATGTAGTGCTTGCTTGTCATAGCTTGATTTTAAAGTAAGGGGATAATCCTGTGTATGCTGAAGTGTAATCAAGGAGGTATTATATGCAAGAGTTTTGTGTGAACTTACTTGTAATTTCTTGCTGATCGTAAGTAAAAATAAGTTTTTCACAGATTTATTGGTTTTTGAATTGTTTTGTTCCATGGGTTTGAATTCTATAAACTGTTGAACAGGCGAGAGGCTATTTCCACACATTTTATAGTATATATCGTGTGACTTTTTTCCCTTTCTGCTGTGTATATAACCTTGTACATTGGCCACTGTCTTTTTGTCAATTACGTAGACAATACATCATTAAATATTGTTTATTATGTGGATTCTAACTGATAAATAATTATTGATGAAATTACAGTTTTTAAACTGTGACTTCTATTATTTTGACAGTCAAAGTTTTAATAATTTTCTAAAGCTTGGTGTTGGGTAACATTGCAATGTACATCATCTTTAAACGATGGTATCGTTAAACAATTTGTTTATACAATGTCTACCACACTTTACGGTGTTGGATTCCTGTTTTGGATGGACACAATGAGGGTAATTTTGACTTGGGCAACAGAGTAACGCAGGCAATATCTGATCAGCCACCCATTCTATATCGTTCCCAAATTTCATTTCCACTGATTCCAGAATGAACAAGCAGGAGATATGAATATTTACCAACCTCTTTGTCAAGCAATCTCCTCAGAGAGGCAAAAAAAGCAAAGAAAACAACGTGATCAATTTAGGAAAACATAGGGGAAATTCCTCCTCTAACTCTCTAAGGTAGTTAAGCAAAACTCCAGGAGACTGTGGTGACCCATGGCTCCTTCTAATCCCAGCTAACTTTCAATTTACCTACTAGAATGGAAATGTTCTCTCTCAGGAACTTGTCCATCCCCTTCTTGAAAGACTGCAGGGAATCCGTACTCACTGCATGCTTTGGTAATCTGTTCCATGGAGCAATAAAATACTTCCTAATATCTAATCTAACTCCTTTCCTATGTATTTTATATTAATACTCCCTAATTATTCCAATATTTCCATCCCAAATAAACTATCCAACTGGACAAAATCTATTATTTTTGTTCCTGGGTGTGGACAAGGGTGGCAAGGCCAGCATTTATTACCCATCCCAAGGTACCCTGAGAAGATAGCGGTGGGCCTCCTCTTTGAACTAATGCAGTCCTTGTGATGATGGTTATCACCTAATGATGTTAGGTAGAGAATTCCAGGATATTGACCCAGTGACAATGAAGGAACAACGATATATATCCAAGTCAGGATGTGTGCAACTTAGAAGGGAACTTGGAAGTGCTGGTGTTCCCATGACATTTCTGATCTTGTCCTTTTTAGGTTAGAGGGAAAGCAGATGCTCTCAAACCTTGGTGAATTGCATATCCATAGGTTCTTTCTCATGTGGTAGCAATTCATTGATATTTATTAGGCCAGCTTTGTTGACTAACAAGTATTCTAGATTCAATATGTATCTAGTGCTGCCCCAAATGCTGCATGGCTCTTCGTACTGACACTGGTAGACAACTTGATGCATATAACAGAGCTGCAGTGACAATGTATTGTACATACATTTAATGCTGCTCAAGTTGTGTTTTAGTACCATCTCTATTGCACATTCCTGATCTGCGGCCAGAATGTCAGGGCAATAAGGTTCCTTTCCTTTGGTGAATGGGTTGAGAAGAAGATCAAGCTTATTTGTGGACGTTTTTTTCCGACAAATCCACAGTCATCCCAGACATAGCTTCCAAAGGACATCCGGTCCCTGAGAGTAACCCTGAACTGCAAACACGACTATAAATGAAGACAATCTGAGGTGGGCATGATGTACATTTCAATTGCAACAGTCTAAGACTACAGGCCTTAGAGAATGATCTTGATTGAAGTGAATGTTTCACTATATTTGTCACAGCGGAGGCTCTCATTGACTGAAAAATAAAGATTTTAATTGCTGCAATTGTGTGGTCCCTAAAAGACTGAGGGGCGAAACTGGGTTCGGCAGCGCCTGTTTTTTGGTTCCAAAATGGCAACCACAATACATGCGCATACTTCTGAAGCGAAGTGCGCCGGATGCCATATTGGGAAAGGGGTTAGTACATGCACATCTATCGTTTGCCGGAAGCATGCAGATCATGACATCATGACATTGATTTGACACCAGCGCCGCCATGTAGGAGCTCCAAGTGCCAACCTACGCCCTCTCTCAACCTCCCACAACTGAACACGCATTCAAAGACATGAAGGACCCACCCCACCAGTGCTATTTAAAGGTTAGCTACTGGATTATTTCTTCTTTGGTTCTGTCTTCACTAAGGAAGACACAAATAATGTTCCGGAAATACTAGGGGACCGAGGATCTAGCGAGAAGGCGGAACTGAAGGAAATCCTTATTAGCCAGGAAATTGTGTTAGGGAAATTGATAGGATTAAAGGCTGATAAATCCCCAGGGCCTGATAGTCTGCATCCCAGAGTACTTAAGAAAGTGGCCCTAGAAATAGTGGATGCATTGGTGATCATTTTCCAACAGTCTATCAACTCTGGATCAGTTCCTATGAACTGGAGGGTACCACTTTTTAAAAAAAGAGGGAGAGAGAAAACAGGTAATTATAGACCGATTAGCCTGACATCAGTAGTGGGAAAATGTTGGAATCAATTATTAAAGATGAAATAGCAGCGCATTTGGAATGCAGTGACAGGATCGGTCTAAGAAAGCATGGATTTATGAAAGGGAAATCATGCTTAACAAATCTTCTAGAATTTTTTTGAGGATGTAACTAGTAAAGTGGACAAGGGAGAACCAATGGATGTGGTGTATTTGGACTTTCAAAAGGCTTTTGACAAGGTCCCACACAAGAGATTGGTGTGCAAAATTAAAGCACATGGTATTGGGGGTAATGTATTGACGTGGATAGAGAACTGGTTGGCAGACAGGAAGCAGAGAGTCGGGATAAATGGGTCCTTTTCAGAATGGCTGTGACTAGTGGGGTGCCGCAGGGCTCAGTGTTGGGACCCCAGCTATTTACAATATACATCAATGATTTAGATGAAGGAATTGAGAGTAATATCTCCACGTTTGCAGATGACACTAAGTTGGGTGGCAGTGTGAGCTGTGAGGAGGATGCTAAGAGGCTGCAGGGTGACTTGGACAGGTTAGGTGAGTGTAAAATGGCAGATGCAGTATAATGTGAATAAATGTGAGGTTATCCATTAAGGCAAAATATTATCTGAATGGCAGCAGATTAGGAAAAGGGGAGGTGCAACGAGACCTGGGTGTCATGGTACATCAGTCACTGAAGGTTGGCATGCATGTACAGCAGGCGGTGAAGAAGGCAAATGGTGTGTTGGCCTTCATAGCTAGGGGATTTGAGTATAGGAGCAGGGAGGTCTTGCTGCAGCTGTACAGGGTCTTGGTGAGGCCTCAGCTGGAATATTGTGTTCAGTTTTGGTCTCCTAATCTGAGGAAGGACATTCTTACTATTGAGGAAGTGCAGCGAAGGTTCACCAGACTGATGCCTGGGATGGCAGGACTGACATATGAGGAGAGACTGGATCGACTGGGCCTGTATTCACTGGAGTTTAGAAGAATGAGAGGGGATCTCATAGAAACATATAAAATTCTGATGGGACTGGGCAGGTTAGGTGCAGGAAGAATGTTCCTGATGTTGGGGGAGTCCAGAACTAGGGGTCACAGTCTAAGGATAAGGGGTAAGCCATTTAGGACCGAGATGAGAAGAAACCTCTTCACTCAGAGAGTTGTTAACCTGTGGAATTCTCTTCCGCAGAGAGTTGTTGATGTCAGTTCGTTAGATATATTCAAGAGGGAGTTGGATATGGCCCTTACGGCTAAAGGGATCAAGGGGTATGGAGAGAAAGCAGGAAAGGGGCACTGAGGTGAATGATCAGCCATGATCTTATTGAATGGTGGTGCAGGCTCGAAGGGCTGAATGGCCTGCTCCTGCACCTATTGTCTATGTTTCTATGTTTCTAGTTGTTGTTGCAATTCTACACATTTTGAGTGCATTACCATAATTGTTAAAAAGTTTTAGTAGTCTATAAGGGAATGGTCCGGCTGGTGCTGAAGTACTTTCTTGGTGTCTTAAGGGCTTCTGCACAAACCAGTTGCTTTCAAATCCAGTAGGGCTTCCTCTTGGAATTTTGGATGACTGGATATGAGCAGAGGCATTGCAGAGCAGAACAAACTGCTAGAAGAGGGAGGAGGAGGGCGAGAAGTGCTCTCGGCAGGGGACCATATCTACAGAGGGTCTTTGGGGAGCAGATGTGTTGGAGAACAAATTGCAAATGTGCTGTGATGTCCTTTACACTCTGGTATCCAGAGCCACGATGGCAGCAGTCGGAGCTTTCATAGCAGCAAGCTGAGATTATATGACAGCAATCTGAGCTCCCACTGCAGCACTCAGACGTTGGGTTGATGCTGCTTGTGCTGCAATGGAAGCCGACACAGTGGCCATCAGAGAGTTCATAATGGTTGGCTCCACAAGTGTGTTGGTGGAGGTGGCCAGTAGTTCCATGTTGGAAAGGATGGGCTCCAAGCTCTGCGCAAAGCCCTGTGCCAAGTTGGTGCCAGACTCCACCATGCTCCTCGACATAGAACGCAGGCTTTCCAGTGCACCAAGCATTTGGGTATGTACACCCATTATCCCTCTTCTGTAGCTTGGCCCATCAAAGTCATCATCCAAGTCATCTGCAGCAGAACTGGTGTGCGACCTCGCCCTCCGGTGAGCTGATACCTGTGCGATCCTTTCCCCCTGCCCTGGCTGCAGCGCATTTGTGCCCGGTGTCTCAACATGTGCAGGTTCCACATCTATCCTAACATCTAAATTACGTGCAGTGTCAGTATCTGAGCTGGTGGCTGTGACTGTGAAATTGATGTGTCTTCATTTTCACAGTCTTCTTTCTCTTCTTCCACTGGCTGTGCAGGTTGCAGTTCTTGAGTATCTGAAAGGAAAAGGGACAAGGGTAGTGTTGTGGTGAGAGGAGAGGAGGAAGTAAAAAGTGCATGCTTACACCATCAGCAGCTTCTCAGTCGGAAGAGACTGTGGGATGAGGGGCAAATGGGATGAGAGTAGGAGAATTAGGTATGAGGATACCCTCAGCTTCAGTCAGGCCTTGGCCTCAGCAATGGCCCTTCCCATAATGGCCAGCACCATCTCCTCCATGGGGGGTAGAACATGCAGGTGAGCCTATCCCCTTCAGTTTGTTCCTGCTGCTTTTAGTTGTGCACCACTTTCTCTTGCAAGAGGGAAATGTGTCAGTGTGTCGTGCAATTTGTTTGGCTGACGTGGCTGCCGTGGTTGAATAGCTTCCAGTGTGTGCAAGCTGTGAGATGTGGGTTTGAGGCTTGCAACCGTGCTAAGTGTGTGAGGGTGAGGTGAAGCATATGAATTTTAGGTATGAGTCCTCATTGATCAAGATTGTTGGTAGGTGAGTGATGGGGGGTGTGGTGAATTGAGCTGAGGCTGAGCCTAGTGGTGCAGTTGGTAGGATATGGCATTTGCAGGTGCATTCACTGACCTTGACCACTCGTGTGAAACCATTAAACATCTTCTAGCACTGCATTCAGGTCCTTGGGGCTATACTCCTAGCATTGACCTCCGTGGCTATCTGTCCCTTCTCATCGTGTGTCTGGAGGGCCTCTGCCCCCTAAGGATACAGGATATCTTTTCTCCTTTCCAAGTCCTCCATCAAGACCTCCAGAGCAGCGTCCGAAAATTTGCATGCCTGCGCTCTCCCATGGTCAGCCATTCTTCACTCTTTCCCAAGTCAGATTCACTTGTAGAATGACACCCAGCACTTGCTCCAGCAACAATGCACATCTCCTTTAAGGGGTGCAGGCTAGCTTTAAGTAGTGCAGGCTAGCTTTAAGTAGTGGAAGTTACTAACGATATTGAACCCCCTGCTGATCCGTGCAGTCAATGAGTGGCCAAGGGAGTGCTGGCTGCACTCAGAAATCATTATAATTAGCAGGCATGGTGCTGGCATTCCACTCAAAGGGTGCAGGTTAATCATAGAAAACATAGAAAACATAGAAAATAGGTGCAGGAGTAGGCCATTCGGCCCTTCGAGCCTGCACCACCATTCACCAAGATCATGGCTGATCATTCACCTCAGTACCCCTTTCCTGCTTTCTCTCCATACTCCTTGATCCCTTTAGCCGTAAGGGCCATATCTAACTCCCTCTTGAATTGCGCATCGCATCCCCACGCTCATTTTCGGGGGCTAACCAAGTTAACCCCGACTCTTTCATATTGATTCTAGGCTTAACCCTTCGTGCAGCACACACCTGTTTACATATCAAGATGTTCTTTTGGGGGCTTCCAGCAAATACATTTATTTGGCAGTCACTTCCTAGTTGGATGTGAAAAACATACTAAAGGTTGACTGGGTCAAACCAATTCCATGATCCTGCCTGTCTTCATATCTCCATCAATTGATTGGTAAGAAAAGCATTTTTTGGAAGTGGCTTTTAGCCGACTGGACAGTTGGAGAAGAGCAACAGGAGGAACAAACTAAGTTAATGATTTTCTTACATAGAATTACATAGAAGAACAGAAACAGGCCATTCAGCCCAACAGGTCTATGCCGGTGTTTAGGATCCACACGAACCTCCACCCACCCTATTTCAGTTCACCCCATCAGCATATCCTTCTATTCATTTCTCCCTCAAGCTTCCCCTTAAACGCATCTATGCTGTTCATTTTAACTATTCCTTGTGGTAGCACAATCCTTATTCTTGCCACTCTTTGGGTAAATAAGTTTCTCCTCAATTTCTTATTGGATTTATTATTGACTATCTTGCATTTACAGCCCACAAGTGGAAACATCTTCTCTATGTCTACCCTATCAAACCCAATCATAATTCAGTATTTGTAAAAACCTGCCAGGCTGGTGTTAACAGCCGCTGAAGATGTTGCGGCTGGCAGGACTGGTAAGTTGGCGTAGGAGGCTAACGAACATTAGCCCAGTGCTCAACTTACTGTGAAACACCGTTTTGGTGGCATTAGTCCCGGCAGGAGGCCCCTATGCAGTGTGGCTGTAGCGTCATTGCAGCAAGAACAGCCCTCTCTTAAAGCAAGGCTGTTATTTCAGAAAGTAGTTCAATCCTTTAAAGGGGAACTGCCTTCAGAAATGAAAAAAAACAAAAATCATGTAAAAATCGACAGTTTTTAGCACTTACAACTCAATTGTCTTTTGAAAACAATATTAAAATGAAAAAGAATTAGTAAATGGAAATCTTCAGCTCAAAGCTGAATTCCCATTCCGAGTTTCACCACACCTCCTTGGAGGAGACGGTGCTGGCCATTCTTGGCAGGGGCATGGCTAAGCCCTTGGCCAGCAGCGGGACTGAAAGGAAAGAAGGTGCTGGTACCCTCATACAATTCCTACAAAAAAATAGGCTAAAATGCATCAGCACTAACACAAATGACTCAGCAAGCCAGGGAAGGGGCATCCAGAGTCTCGCATGCAGCATCAGCTCTGTGCAGGGGGTTAACACTGCAAGAGAGGTCCTCTACCCACAAGGGCCAGGAGACCCTCCAGAAAGAAGGATGTGGGACCAGATCACTGAAGCCATCAATGCCAGCAGTGTTGCACCCAAGACCTGGGTCCAGTGCCCAAAGAAGCTTCATGACCTCAGACCAGTGGTCAATGTCAGTGAATGCATCTTCAAAAGCCGTCTCCTACCAACTGCACCACTAGCCTCACACACTTCACAATGTGCGATTCCCCTTACCCACTCACCTACCAACAATGTGGACCAAACATGAGGCACAACTCTCATTCCTAGCTTCACCACACCTCCTTGGAGGAGACGGTGCTGGCCATTCTTGGCAGGGGCATGGCTGAGCCCTTGGCCAGCAGCAGGACTGAAAGGAAAGAAGGTGCTGGTATCCTCATACATTACCGTCCGTCTTACATGCACCTCTTGCTTTCCTCCCCTTCCCTCACCATAGCTCCACTCTTATGGCTTCCACATTTCATACACTCAAGAAGTACAGCCTGCCCAGCCAGTGGTTGACCAAGAAGAGGGAGTGGAGAGTGAAGAAGAAGAAACACCATCACGCAATTTGACACGCCCAGTCACCAGCTCCTCAAGGTAGACCAACAAGGCCATTTGCAGTGTCCCCCACTGAAGGTCAGCAGCCTTCCAGCAGCCATGGGTAACACAGCATGACACAAGTAGGATAGGCAAAGGCATACACAAGACAGTCACTAAGGGAATGCATACGGGTGTTGAGTTGATTTCTTGATGTCGCATTGAATTGTTAGAAGCATAAAGTTGGATTGGATAGTTTGCTTTGTGGTGGCTTTTATTTCAGTAATGTGGCCAAGAGGATGCCGTGATGGTCAGTGTAAAGTCCTTGCTCAATGGCACAAAACACATACATGAGATCACCTCCCCTCTAAAAAAGTCTTATTGGGATCATAGGTTAAGTCTTTCAGGTGGTCTACGCTCCTCGTGGAGCGCCGCAGTTGGGGCTCTGGTTGTTGAGCCTTGGCATGAGTGTCTGTCACCTGTGGTGATTCCAGCCTGTCCGAGCTGACCGCCGGGACTGTGCTTGCTGCTGAATGTTCTTGTTGCTCGTTCACTGGCGGTGGTGTGAGCACCATCTCATGATCTTCCTCAAGTTCCTCAGTGTCTATGCTGAACCTTTTTTTTTACTTGGTCCAGATGCTTACGGCATATCTGTTAAGTTTAACCACGATGACCCTGTTCCCCTCTTTGTCTATTACAGTACCCTCAAGCCATCTGGGCCCCACGGCATGATTGAGGACAAATACGGGGTCATTTATTTCTATACATCTCCCCCTTGAATTTCGGTCATGGTACTCGTTTTGGGACTGGCGCTTGCCCTCAACTATGTTGGTCAGGACTGGGTGAATGAGGGACAACCGAGTTTTGAGTGTTCGTTTCATAAGTAGCTCAGCGGGCAGGACCCCCGTGAGCGAGTGCGGTCGGGACCTATAGGCCAGCAGGAGGCGCGATAGGCGGCATTGAAGGGAGAGTCCTTGAATCCTGAGCATGCCTTGTTTAATGATTTGGACCGCACTTTCCGCCTGGCCATTGGAGGCCGGCTTGAATGGTGCTGTCCTGACATGGTTCATGCCATTGCCCGACGTGAACTCCCGGAACTCGTAGCTCGTGAAACATGGGCCATTATCGCTAATAAGGATGTCCGGCAAGCCATGGGTTGCGAAGACCGCACGTAGACTCTCCACAGTGGTGGATGTCGTGTACAAATTCAAAATGATGCACTCGATCCATTTTGAGTACGCATCTACCACAATGAGAAACATTTTCCCATGAACAGGCCCGCATAGTCTACATGAATACGTGACCATGGCCTGGTGGGCCAGAGCCACGGGCTGAGTGGGGCCTCCCTGGGAGCATTGTCCAGCTGGGCACACGTCGTGCACCTGTGAACACAGTGTTCCAGGTCTGAATCAATTCCCGACCACCAAACATGTGACCGGACAATGGCCTTCATCAGAACGATGCCAGGATGCTCACTGTGGAGTTCCCTGATGAATGTCTCCCTGCCCCTCTAGGGCATGACTACCCGGCTGCCCCAAAGTAGGCAGTCAGCTTGGATAGAGAGCTCATCCATCCGCCTGTGAAACCGTCTGACCTCCTCAGGGCTTGCTCTGTGTGCAGGCGCCCAATCCCCAGTCAGGACACATTTCTTAGTCAGAGATAGGAGGGGATCTCTGTTTGTCCAGATTTTGATCTGGTGGGCTGTGATGGGGAGCCTGCGCTGTCAAAGGCATCAATGGCCATGACCATCTCAGCGCTTTGTTCCGCTGCCCCCTCAGTGGTGGCCAGTGGAAGCCTGCTGAGTGCGTCAGCGCAATTTTCGGTGCCAGGCCGGTGCCGGATGGAGTAGTCATAAGCAGCCAGTGTGAGAGCCCATCGCTGTATGTGGGCTGACGCGTTGGCATTGACAGCCTTGCTGTCTGACAACAGGGATGTTAACGGCTTGTGGTCTGTTTCTAATTTGAACCTCCTGCCAAAAAGGTACTGATGCATTTTTCTTTTACACCATAGACACACGCGAGTGCCTCCTTCTCAACCATCCCATATCCCCGTTCTGCTTGAGAGTGCGACCTGGAAGCATAAGCCACAGGTTGTAGTGGCCCTCAGCATTACTCTGCTGCAACACACACCCGACCCCATAGGACGATGCATCACATGTCAGAACCAATTTCTTGCAGGGGTCGTACAGGGTCAATAACTTATTTGAACAAAGTAGGTTCCGCGCCCGGTTGAAAGCCCGTTCTTGACAGTCCCCCCAAAACCAATCACAACCCTTACACAGGAGCACGTGAAGTGGCTCCAGCAACATGCTAAAGTTCGGCAGAAAGTTCCCGAAATAGTTCAAGAGTCCCAGAAATGAATGTAACTCTGATGTATTGCCGGGCCTGGGCGCTCGTCGAATCGCTTCTGTTTTGGATTCGGTGGGCCGAATCCCATCTGCAGCAACCCTCCTGCCCAAGAACTCAACCTCAGGAGCCAAAAACACACATTTAGACTTCTTGAGTAGCAGGCCTACCCGATCCTGTCGACGTAGCACCTCCTCCAGGTTGTGGAGATGTTCCTCGTGATGAGGATGTCGTCCTGAAATACGATTGTTCCAGGAATGGATTTAAGCAGTCTTTCCATGTTTCATTGAAAAACCGCGGCCGCTGATCGAATGCCAAACGGGCACCTGTTATAAACGAACAGTCCCTTGTGCGTAGTGATGGTGGTCAGTAGTTTAGATTCGTCAGCCAGTTCTTGGGTCATGTAGGCTGAAGTGAGGTTCAGCTTGGTAAACAGCTTGCTGCCTGCCAGCGTGGCGAAAAGATCCTCCACTCGCGGGAGTGGGTATTGGTCTTGTAGGGACACCCGATTGATAGTGACCTTGTAGTCACCACAGATTCTGACAGAACCGTCCGCGTTTAGGACCTGTGTTTTGGATCGATAATAATAGATCCAAGTTTGGGATCTGGATGAGTGTTAAATAAGAGACAAGACAAATGAAGTGAAGATAAAACACCATTTACTGAGAGAAAAGAAACATAATACAGTTTTTGAAGAAAAGAGAAGTATGAGAAGCTCACAGCCTTCGGTCCGTTGGGAACTCCGCAACGATGGCTGGTCAGGAGCCTTGGGGGTCCCGGCACCACTCGCGAATCACGGTCCAAGGTGAAGTTCAAAGAGTTACTGGACAGTTCTGTTCCTTTAACAAACATGGGTGCATGTGGCTTATGGCCAACTCCTAATCTGTAAGGCCCCAGCTGTTCTTCCACAAAGCATGAGACCTCGAGGCGCCGACCATCCCATAAACAAGATGGTGTGTCCAGCTCCATGTGTACAGGGATGCCGTTTAATAAAACCTTCATCATCATTGGTGGCGTTTTGGTATATGAGCTGTGAATGTTTGCCACATGAACCCGCTGAACTTCAGCGTCCATTGATTTGCCCCAAGAGTCATCCTGCATCACAGACCCCTCTTCTAGTCCATCCGCCTCGTAAATTAGCCTGGTTACAGGCTTCCTGCACATTCGAGCTAAATGGCCACTGAGGTTGCAATTTCTGCAGACAAATTGTTGAAACCTGCAAGTCCTGGCAGAGTGTTTGCCCCCACACCTCCAGCATGAGCTGAGATTCCCATTGTTGTGAACAAAGAAGCTATGACCCGGCATTCCTCGCTGATTGTTCCTTTGGTTGCCCTTGAGTACCCTGTTAGTGGGTGTCAATGGCCCTATCTCGGACCGCATTGTCCACTGTGATGGCGTAAATGTCCGTTCGGCCTGCCATTGTCTCTGTTGAAAACCTGCTCTGGGGTCTATTGCTGCCTGGGGTCTATTGCTGCCTGGGGTGTGCCGAAGTGCCCTTGCCTGCCTGCGGGGCTCTGAGTCGCGTTTATGATATTGACTCCCTGATCCCCCGCCACGTTGGAGGCAG
This sequence comes from Pristiophorus japonicus, assembly GCF_044704955.1. Classification (NCBI taxonomy): domain Eukaryota; kingdom Metazoa; phylum Chordata; class Chondrichthyes; family Pristiophoridae; genus Pristiophorus; species Pristiophorus japonicus. The sequence continues at coordinate 149,795,115 of NC_091991.1, forward strand.
AATTGCGCGCGTATATTATTCTGGTTTCCTTCTCCTCCGCCATGAAAGTCTGAGCCATCAACGCTTCCAAAGTCAAGTCTTTGGTCTCAATTAACTTTCGGAAAATCCCCGTATGACCGATGCCCTCAATAAATAAATCCCTTAACATCTCCCCGCTGCAGGCGTCTGTGGACTTAGAGGCTGGCCAAACACCAGAGGTCCACAATGAAATCCGGTATGTTCTGTCCTTCACGACGTTGGTGGGTATAGAATCTGTGTCGGGCCATGTGTATGCTGCTCACCGGTTTGAGGTGCTCACCAATTAGTTTGCTGAGCTCTTCAAAGGTTTTGTCCACCGGCTTTTCGGGTACTAGTAGGTCCTTCATGAGCGTGTAAGTCTTAGGTCCGCAGCTGGTCAGCAGCTATGCCCTTTGCTTGTCGGCCGCTGTATCTCCCAGCCATTCTTTCGTGACAAAGCTTTGCTGGAGCCTCTCAATGAAATTGTCCCAGTCCTCACCAACACAGTACCGTTCCTCTGTGCTACCGGTAGCCATTCTCGTGGGTCGTTGATTCCCGTTGCCAATGTAAAGTCCTTGCTCAATGGCACAAAACCCACAAGAGGCACATTCTATGGACAAGGCCACTCTATGACCTGACCCTTTATTCACAGGACCAAGAAGTGATGACCCTGCATGGGACCTCCCTTTATATACCTGGATGACCAGGTAAGGAGTGTCTCCCACAAGTTCACCCCCTGTGGTCAAGGTGTGCATTGCTTAAGTATATACAGTATTGCAGTGCTGTTACATAAAGGTTACATACATGACTGTCAGTACCAGAGGGAAAGGAAGGTGTGGGACACTGACAGCATCTTTGTCAGTCTGCTGCACGCTTACTTTTCAGAGTGAGCTTAGGATCCAGCACTAAATTCTGATGGGTTTAGACAGGTTAGATGCAGGAAGAATGTTCCCAATGTTGGGGAAGTCCAGAACCAGGGGTCATAGTCTAAGGATAAGGGGTAAGCCATTTAGGACCGAGATGAGGAGAAACGTCTTCACCCAGAGAGTGGTGAACCTGTGGAATTCTCTACCACAGAAAGTTGTTGAGGCCAATTCACTAAATATATTCAAAAAGGAGTTAGATGTAGTCCTTACTACTAGGGGGATCAAGGGGTATGGCGAGAAAGCAGGAATGGGGTACTGAAGTTGCATGTTCAGCCATGAACTCATTGAATGGTGGTGCAGGTTCGAAGGGCCGAATGGCCTACTCCTGCACCTATTTTCTACGTTTCTATGTTTCTAAACTCAGCGCTAAGGTCGAAGTTTGCAGTGCGTTGCACGCTGACTGACACCATGCGCTCCCTATTTGCATTTCCAGGGCCAGTGGCAGCGCTAAGGCCCTCACCAAAATGGCAGCCACCGAGTCCCGTGCCAGAGAAGGGCGTTAGAGTGGTGGCCACCATTTTTCACCAAGATTCCAACGCTAATGGGTGGTAGTAAGTAGCCCAATTTCTGGTCTTCTATTTCTTAAAGAAGAAAAGATTAGAGATAGGATGGCTTCCTTAATTAGAATTTAATGAATAGAGCAAAAAGAATGGGGAAGACATGAGAATAGAAGGCAAAATGCAGAATAAAAGGCAGCAAATATAGTTTTACTTTTAAAGCTATGAGGAGTGTGCAAAGTAGATTAAAGCTGCAACCAATATCTCTGTCTCTGACTCTATAGACACATGTTCACACGACAAAGAGGCTCAGAATCTTTAGAGTGCAGCCAAATCTAAATGGAGTCGGAAGCTCCAGACCGACAATCTATATTAACGACTTGGAAGAAGGGACTGAGTGTAACGTAGCCAAGTTTGCTGACGATACAAAGATGGGAGGAAAAGCAATGTGTGAGGAGGACACAAAAAACCTGCAACAGGACATAGACAGGCTAAATGAGTGGGCAAAAGTTCGGCAGATGGAGTATAATGTTGGAAAGTGTGAGGTCATGCACTTTGGCAGAAAAAAATCAAGAGCAAGTTATTATTTAAATAGAGAAAAATTGCAAAGTGCTGCAGGTACAGCAAGTGATCAGGAAGGGCAATGGAATCTTGGCCTTTATTGCAAAGGGGATGGAGTATAAAAGCAGGGAAGTCTTGCTACAGTTATACATAGTATTGGTGAGGCCACACCTGGAATACTATGTACAGTTTTGGTTTCCATATTTAAGAAAGGATATACTTGCTTTGGAGGCAGTTCAGAAAAGGTTCACTAGGTTGATTCTGGAGATGAGGGGGTTGACTTATGAGGAAAGGTAGAGAAGGTTGGGCCTCTACTCATTAAAATTCAGAAGAATGAGAGGTGATCTTAACAAAATCTATAAGATTATGAGGGGGCTTGACATGGTGGATGCAGAGAGGATGTTTCCACTGATTGGGCAGACTAGAACTAGGGGGCATAATCTTAGCATAAGGAGCCGCCCATTTAAAATTGAGATGAGGAGGAATTTCTTCTCTCAGAGGGTTGTAAATCTGTGGAATTCGCTGCCTCAGAGAGCTGTGAAAGCTGGGTCATTGAATAAATTTAAGACAGAGATAGACAGTTTCTTAACTGATAAGGGAATAAGGGGTTATAGGGAGCGGGCAGGGAAGTGAGCTGAGTCCATGATCGGATCAGCCATGATCGTATTAAATGGTGGAGCAGGCTTGAGGGGCCATTTAGCCCGCACCTGCTCCTATTTCTTATGTTCTTATGTTCTTATGTTCTTATGACGTTCTCAACTGAATACCTAGTGGGAGTAAACATGGGACCGGCTTGATGGACTAGTTGATCTTTACTTGCCTTCCATTTTCGTACATATATGCAGCAACCTCTACTCCATAAGTTACCCGATAAAATATATTTTTGTTTATTCTGTTAATTTCAGGGCAACAGAATAATAATTCAAGATAGTCTATTTTATGAGAAGACAATTTCTTGTCCACCTAAATGATTCATCCTCCAGGATGCGAATGTGGAATCTCTAATCAGACTTTTAGTCAGGCCATTCCCAAGCGACCAGATTTCACCATCCTCTCCAGCAAACTTAAATTTTATACTCAGTCTTAAAACAGAAAGGTCACAGTCATTAAGATCACTTTCAACTATAATGGGCAATGTGATGAGTACTGCAAAGGCTTCTATGAAGATGTTATATAATGGCGAATGTAATGCTTTTTGATAGCTTAATTTTAAAAATAATGTAGAGTTTCTCTACCTCCAAGATTCAATTCATTCTTGAGTACTTACAATAATTGCTATTTTAAAATTTGAGTCCAGTTTTATCAGACTCCACACAGGAGTTTTCATTTCTGTATTGATAGTGATTCACTGGGGAATCATCCCATCACATCACACTTTTATGGAAGGAGCACAATATTTCGATATTTTCTCACCCATTGCTTCAGCAGGAGAATTAAACATGATTTTCCACAGGCTCCCTCTTCGTCCACGCCCACTATTTTCTGAAAAGGTTACTGCTGTGTGGATGTTTAGAGTCTGCTTATTATTGTATAGACTGCATTTAGGCAATCAAAGCTGAGGCACTCATTTGTCTTATGTGGCATTTATCATCTAAAAGCAGATCAAGAGGAAAAGGTTAGCTAGATTGATAACTGACTTTATATCATTTTTTATTATAACATTTTACAGACGAAACATTAAACCAAGACCCTGCCTGCTTGGGTGTAAAATATCTCACGCCACTATTTGAAGACGAGCAGGGAGTTCTCCTCGTGTCCTAGAATCTTTCATTGGTTAACTAAAACCTCCATTTATCTCGTTTATTGTTTGCGGGACCTTGCTGTGCACAAAGTGGTTGCCATGTTTGCCTACAAAACAACTTTGGGATATTCTGAGAAAAGGAAGGTGTATGAATACATGTTCTTTCTTTTCTTTTTTTTCCTTCTTTCTTTCTCAAATATATTGTGCCATCAGCCATACGATCTTTGCTCATGTACTCTTTGTACTCATTCCTTTATCAATCACTTAGCTCAGTGCAATTGCACAAACGATAGGCTGGAATGTACTCAGGACTGCTTTTAAAGGCCGTTTTTTAATTGGTTTCTGGGAAGCCAGCAACCCTGTACACTACTTATATTTATTGCTGGGGAACAATTGTAGATACAAAATGGCAGAAACATAGGAGCAGGCTGCCTGTCCATTCTTTTGGCTGGTGGGTGCGTATGTGTGTGGCACAAGGGGAAAAAAAACAAATAATACCGTAAAGGTAGTGTCATCAATCATTGGTAAAGCTATTTATAATATTCTGCCAGAACCCTAAAATATTACATGTTATCTGAGGACACGGTAAGCTACGGTCAATTGATGATTATTTTCCATATCCCAAAGTCTCACATATTTTGGGCTGGATTTGTGATTTTTCTCACAAGAAGGATTTCGGAGTGCCAAGGTCATCGGCACCAAGGCTACCCTTCTGTTGTAAAATCAAATGGAAACAGCTGTTACAATTAATCATTGAGATAAGAAAAAAATTAAATTCAGTGTCTCAGGCTGGCACTGTGTGTTAGTGGGATCAGATGGGAAGAAATGACTGAAAGGCTGGCCAATGTATAGGAACATTTACTAGGAGCGCTTGAAAAGTTCCACAAACAAATATTTCGAAAGGCATCAATATTTTCAGGGTTCCCAATGTTACACCATTGTCAAGGAGTAAGCATTGGTTTGTACAGGACTATTGAGTTTTTACTCTCTTTCCTTTCTGAAAACCAGGTAAACTTTTCTCCTGTGTCTCTTTTTGTCATTTCTTCGTACCCTTCGAAAACATGTCTTGCCCTTGAGAGAAAAATATGTGGGACAATCATACTGAATTGTGGGTCAAAATGTGCGACAGTCTTCCTAGGCATTAAGGAACATTCATTTATAAAAATAACAAGGGCAAAAGGGGGAACAAGGATATTGTGCAAGAACCTTAAGAGACAGTTTGACCCAAATTCATGAATCCACTGGATGACACAGATGCTTCTCGCCAGAAATTAACCTGCTAGCAATAATGTTCGAAAGATAAAAACAGAAAATGCTGGAAATATTCAGCAGGTCAGGCAGCATCTGTGGAGAGAGAAACAGAGTTTCAGTTCGAAGACAAACGGAAATCCTGTCTGAGGGAAGGGCAGAACTTCTTCAAGGTGGGCATTCCTAGAAGAGAGGTGGCGGTGAATTAATTGTATGAAAGATGGTGTGCGCAATCAATCTGATGCACAAGTCATACTCTTGACACCAATGTTGGTTTAGTCAAGAAATCATTTTTTTTTAAGTGTCAGGAACAGCTACTTCCTCTCTGCATCCTTAATGTGTTGAAATCAAAGCTAGTTGTATCATCTTCTACTCCAACTCATTCTTTGCAAAGACCTCAAAACTAAGAACTCCTCATCTTCCTCAGTTTCCCTACCCTTCTACAATTAAAATCAAACTTGGGATCATCGAATTATGACTACTTCATTTAATTTATCTTCTCACCTGCTCTTTTCAACCTTGATTTTGGTCCTACACTATTAGGCTTGGCATATCAACTGATCTATATAATATTGTAAAAAAAATACTTCATAGCTCTGCTTCATTTGGAAATAAGAATAACGGAGGTGTTTTGAGGCGCTCCATGCAAAACTTAGTTGAATGCTATTCAGTTTTAATGAAGTGATTTGAATTAATCCGATAACCTGTGTTGGAACCAAATTGCTTATCATGACATATTTTAAACCAAGATTATTGCATTAGTCGCAATGAATAATATGTCCATGAACAATTATGTATTAGTACTGTTTGCACATATGCCTTAAAGCCGTATAATGATGAGCCTAACAGATACATTGCTCAATGTTAAAATAGCAGAGACTGGGAGTTTTATACAGGTAAACACTGAGTGCAATAATATGAACAAATAAACATTTTTTCGAATCTGGCTTCTTGTCTAAATGACAGCACTCACCCTTTTATTTGGAAAACATCTAGGCAGGCAACAACCATCTATTCACTTAGTTATACACAGCCACAGTTGAGTTAGTAGCACTCTCACCTCTACGCCAGAGATTGTGGATTCACGCTCCACTCCAGAGACTTGAGTGCAAAATTCTAGGCTCATACTTTGAGTGGAGTGCTGAGGGAGAGCTGCACTATCAGAGGTTCTGTCCATCGGCTGGGACATTAAACCGAGACCCCATCTGCTCTCTCAGATGTACGTGAAAGATTCCATGACACTAATTTGAAGAAGAGTACGGGAGTTATTTCCGGTCTCCTGGCCAATATTTATTCCTCAAATCAATATAACTAAAACAGATTATCTGGTCAATATCACATTGCTGTTTATGGGAGCTTGCTATGTGCAAATTGGCTGCCACATTTCCTACATTATAATAGCGACTACACTTCAAAAGTACTTCATTGGCTGTAAAGCACTTTGGGATGTCCTGAGGCCGTGGAAGGCACGCTAAAAATGCAAGTCTTTCTTTCTTTGAATGGAATTTAGGTCCTTGCAATCCAATCTTTGGAATTAATATTGCAAGATTAGGTTCAGTTCATTAAAATCCCTTGGAATCTTAGGTTAGTTACTATGGCCCCAAGTTTCCACACGAAAACGGCGCCGGAAAAAAAACGCGCGATTCTGGAGTACCCTGCAGCTCCATGTCTGCTTGGCGTCGCGCCCAGGGGGGCGGAGCCTACCACTCGCGCCGATTTTGTAAGTGGGAGGGGGCGGGTACCATTTAAATTAGTTTTTTTCCTGCCGGCAACGCTGCGCGTGCGCGTTGGAGTGTTCGCGCATGCGCAGTGTGAAGGAAACATTGGCACTCGGCCATTTTTGGAGTTCTTTGTAGCTGTTTAATTTTTGAACATTTTTTAATAAAAGCACATTGCCATCAGCACTGAGGCTTCTTGCAGCAGTGAGAAGGCTGCAGGAAGCCTCAGAAAGTTGAGGCAGCCGTTTCCCGACGGCCTCCCCCTGCCGTCGGGAATGGCTGCTGAACTTGTGAGGCTTCCTGCAGCCTTCTCACTGTCTCCTTCCCCCCCCCCCGCCTGCCGTCTGGAACGGCTTCCTCCCCCCCCCCCCCGCGGAAACGAACGGCTTCCTCCTCCCCCCCCCCCGCGGGAACGAATGGCTGCCTCCTCCCCCCCCCCCCCCCCCCGCAGGAACGAACGGCTGTCTCCTTCCCCCCCCCCCCCCGCGGAAACGAACGGCTTCCTCCTCCCCCCCCCCGCGGGAACGAACGGCTGCCTCAACTTGTGAGGCTTCCTGCAGCATTCTCCCTGAAGCACTTTCACACAGGTAGGAAGATGGTTTATTTAATCTTTTCTTTGCTTATAAATTTTTATTCAGGTTGGATTTATTTGTATAACATTTGTATAAGTATAAATAAGGATTTATTATAGAATTTAATGACTTCCCTACCCACCCCCCACCTCGTTCTGGACGCCTAATTTGTAACCTGCGCCTGATTTTTTAATGTGTAGACAAGGTTTTTTCAGTTCTACAAAAATCTTCACTTGCTCCATTCTAAGTTAGTTTGGAGTACGTTTTCACTGTGGAAACTTTGAAATCAGGCGTCAGTGGCCGGACACACCCCCTTTTGAAGAAAAAATTCTGTTCCAAAGTGAAACTGTTCTACCTGACGAGAACTACAGAAAGAAAATGTGGAGAATTGCGATTTCTAAGATAGTCCGTTCTCCACCAGTTGCTCCTAAAAATCAGGCGCAAATCATGTGGAAACTTGGGCCCTTAATGTGTCTACATAGCAACAGACACCATGCTGCAAAAGTAACTGATTGTGTGAAGCACTTTGCAATGCTTTGACAATCGCATTATGTAAGTGCATGTTTTATTTATAACGTTTATTGTGTTTGTACCTGTTAGCAAAGAAGCATCGGCCTGTAATTTGCGATCAGTGGCGAGGTGACGGCGATCTCTACTGACCTTAAAGAAAGCAGCCCAGAGATCTTGTGATCTCTGTGGGGAGAACTTCAGGTTTCTCGATGTGTAATCAATTGTCGCGCTGTGAAGAGGGGATTCCTAGTGTAGTACAGTCGTGAAGCCATCAAGCTGTCTAAGCAGCCAATCACATTGAAGAATTCTCACAGACAGCAAACCAGGAAATAAAATAGGACCAATTATCTGCACTTTAAAAAAATATTAGAGAGCAAAATAAAGATTGAGATATACACATGGGGTTAAAGTAGAAGCTGAAATATCATGAACAAATTTAAAAAAAATTTTTGGAAACCTATTAATTTTTATCATAATAAATAAATTTTACATTCCACAATAATAACTTAATTTTTCCAGGCTAGATTGGTTGTTTAGCAGTCAATATGCTGGTAAAATTCCAATTACACCTGTTCCACAAGGCTTAACATTTAATGGGGGGTTTACAACGATATTAGTACGGAAAGCTTAAGTTTTCGTCAGTTCAATTGATTTCACTGATTGCCGGCTATGGGGGGATGGGGAGTCCTTAGCTCAGCCTGTAATGGAGCAACGAATCACTGACAACAACTTCAGGATTTCCTCGTTTAGCTGCACATGCGCTAAATCCTGAAGTAATAGTCAGTTTCAGAGGGGTAATGATGGTGAACGCTGACAGTTCGCCGTCATTATCCACCGCAAAATCTGGGCCTTTATCTTCAACGATAGCTAACATGGCTTTATTTCAGTATGCACCCAGAGGGAAGGTCAGGCAAGGGTAAAGGTTCGACCAGGACCACTCTGCTCCAGAGCTCTCGACAGCCTTGGTCCACACATGGACAAAAGAGCTGAATTTCAAAGTTGAGGTGTGAGTTCCTGCCCATGACATCAAGGCAGCATTTGACCAAGTGTGGCATCAAGGAGCCCGAGTAAAATTGAAGTCAATGGGAATCAGGGGGAAAACGCTCCACTGGCTGGAGCCATACCGAGCACAAAGGAAGATGGCTGTGGTTGTTGGAGGTCAATCATCTCAGCCCCAAGCCATGGCTGCAGGAGTTGCTTAGGGCAGTATCCCAGGCCCAACCACCTTCAGCTGCTTCATCAATGACCTGCCTTCCATCATAAGGTCAGAAGTGAGGATGTTCGCTAATGATTACAGTGTTCAGTACCATTCGCAACTTCCCAGATAATGAAACAGTCCATGCCTGCATGCAGCAAGACTTGAGGGCTGATAAGTGACAAGTAACAAGTAACATTCGCGCCACATAAGTGCCAGGCAATGACCATCTCCAACAAGCAAGAGTTTAACCACCACCGCTTGACATTCAATGGCATTACCATCGCCGAATTCGCCACTATCAATAACCTAGGGGTCATCATTGACCAGAAACTTAACTAGACCAGCCACGTAAATACTGTGGCAAGAAGAGCAGGTCAGTGGCTGGGTATTCTGTGGCAATTGTTTCACCTCCTGACTCCCCAAAGCCTTTCCACCATATACAAGGCACAAGTAAGGAGTGTGATGGAATACTCTCCACTTGCCTGGATGAGTGCAGTTCCAACAACACTCAAGAAGGTCAACACCATCCAGGACAAAGCAGCCCGCTTGATTGGCACCCCATCTACCACCTTAAACATTCTCATACCATCTGCAAGATGCACTGCAGCAACTCACCGAGGCTTTTTCAACAGCACCTCCCAAACCCGCAAACTCTACCACCTGAAAGGACAAGGGCAGCAGGCGCATGGGAACACCATCACCGGCACGTTCACCTCTAAGTCACACACCATCCTGACTTGGAAATATATCGCCGTTCCTTCATCGTCGCTGGGTCAAAAGCATGGAACTTCCTCCCCAATAGCATTATGGGAGTAGCTTCACCACATGGCCTGCAGCGGTTCAAGGCAGGGGCTCACCACTTTCTCAAGGGAAATTAGGGATGCGCAATAAATGGTTGCCTTGCCTGCGACGCCCACATACCATGAATGAATAAAAAAATAAAAAATTCCAACCATTTGGTTGCATTTTATTGATGTAAATGAGAATCTCCAGTAGATTTTGTATAAAGAAATTTGTGTGTTTGATTTGAGCATGATATAAGAGGACTCCAAAGTCCATTGGACGTTATTTTCTCATAACCTCAGCTACTCTATTTAAGTAGTGTGCCTATGTCTCGAGGGGAGAGAAGGGATTTTCATTTTCTCTACAAAACTGGTTATTTCCACATATTCTGCATTGCGTTTCCACAGTTATGTTATCTTCTTTCTCTCTCCCCTTCCCTCTCTCTCTGTCTTTCATCTCCCTCTCCCCTCTCCCCCCTCCCCCCTCCCTCAATCTCGCTCTCTTCCATCGTCTCTCTCCTCCCTCTCCTCTCTGTCTTCCCCTCCCCACTCCCCTCTGTCTTCCCCTCCCCACTCCCCTCCCTCTCCCTCTCATTGGCGTCAGCCAGGTGTGGTTAAAGACAACGGGGGGAAAGTTTGGATCGTTTACGCCTCCCATTAGGAACGGGGCGCAAACGACATTTTGCCCTGGTGCGACGCCACTACCGACTCCCACAAAATTAACCGTTAGCGCCCCGCTCCTGTCCGTATCACATGCCGCTCCTGTCCGTATCACATGCCGCTCCTGCCCGTATCACATGCCGCTCCTGCCCGTAGCGCCCCGGGCAGCTGCATCATCACCGTGCACAGCGACCTGTTTTCGCCCCGGAGCGAAAGATAAAAACAGAAAATGCTGGAAATACTCAGGTGGTCAGGCAGCATCGGTGGAGAGAGAAACAGAGTTAACGTTTCAGGCCGAAGACAAACAGAAATCCAGTCTGAGGGAAGAGCAGAACTTCTTCAAGGTGGGCATTGCTAGAAGAGAAGTGGCGGTGAATTAATTGTACGAAAGATGGTGTGCGCAATCAATCTGATGCACAAGCTATGCTCTTGACACCAATGTTGGTTTAGTCAAGAAATCATTTTTTTCTAAGTGTCAGGAACAACTACTTCCTCTCTGCATCCTTGCTGTGTTGAAATCAAAACTAGTTGTATCATCTTTTACTCTAACTTATTTTTTGCAAAGACCTCAAAACTAAAGAACTCCTCATCTTCCTCAGTTTCCCCACCCTCCTACAATTAAAATCAAACTTGGGATCATCGAATTATGACTACTTCATTTAACCTACCTTCTCGCCTACTCTTTTCAACCTTGATGTTGGTCCTACACTATTAGGCTTGGCATATCATCTGATCTATACAATATTGTAAAAAAAATACTTCATAGCTCTGCTTCATGTGGAAATAAGAATAAAGGAGAAGGTGTTTGGAGGAGCTCCATGCAAAAGTTAGTTGAATGCTATTCAGTTTTAATGAAGTGATTTAAATTAATCTGATAACCTGTGTTGGAACCAAATTGCTTATCATGTACGTTCTATTTTAAACCAAGATTATTGCATTAGTCGCAATGAATAATATGTTCATGAACAATGATTTACTAGTACTGTTTGCAGATATGCCTTAAAGCAGTATAATGATGGGCCTAACAGGTACATTGCTCAATGTTAAAATTGGGAGTTTTATAGAGGTAAACACCGAGTGCAATAATATGAACAAATAAACATTTCTCGAATCTGGCTTCTTGTCTAAATGACAGCACTCACCCTTTTATTTGGAAAACATCTCGGCAGGCAATAACCAACTATTTACTTAGTTATACACAGCCATGGCTGAGTTGGTGGCACTCTCACCTCTGAGTCAGAGGTTGTGGATTCAAGTTCCACTTCAGAGACTTGAGCCCCAAATTCTAGGCTGAGGGAGAACTGCACTGTCAGAGGTTCTGTCCTTCAGATGAGACATTAAACCGAGGCCACGATTGCTCTCTCAGGTGGACGTAAAAGATTCCATGACACTATTTTAAAGAAGTGCAAGGGAATTATTTCCGGTCTCCTGGCCAATATTTATCCTCAATCAACATCGCTAAAACAGATTATCTGGTCATTATCTCACTGCTGTTTGTGGGAGCTTGCTGTGCACAGATTGGCTGCCACAGTTCCTACATTATAACAGCGACTACACTTCAAAGGTATTTGGTTGGCTGTAAAGCACTTTGGGATGTCCTGAGGTCGTAGAAAGCGCTATAAAAATGCAAGTCTTTCTTTCTTTGAATGGAATTGCAATCCAATTGGTGGGATCAATATTGCAAGATTAGGTACAGTTCATTAAAAATCCCTTGGAATCTAATGTAGACACATTGGGCCCAAGTTTCCACATGATTTGCACCTGATTTTTAGGAGCAACTGGTGGAGAACGGACTATCTTAGAAATCGCAATTCTCCACATTTTTTTTCTGCAGTTCTAGTCAGGTAGAACAGTTCCACTTTGGAACAGAATTTTTTCTTCAAAAGGGGACGTGTAGGCCACTGACGCCTGATTTCAAAGTTTCCACAGTGAAAACGTACTCCAAACTAACTTAGAATGGAGCAAGTGAAGATTTTTGTAGAACTGAAAAAACCTGTTCTACCACATTAAAAAAATCAGGCGCAGGTTACAAATTAGGGGTCCAGAACGAGGTGGGGGGGGGGGGGGGGGGAAGGGAAGTCATTAAATTCTATAATAAATCCTTATTTATACTTATACAAATATTATACAAATAAATCCAACCTGAATAAACATTTATAAGCAAAGAAAAGATTAAATAAACCATCTTCCTACCTGTGTGAAAGTGCTTCAGGCAGGCCTTTCGGGACCGAAGGCTGAACGGGCCGGCCCGAGACTTCGGGCAGGGCCCGTCCCCAGCACCAGATTTACAGGTAGGTGGTGTTGGGTCGGGTCAGGGAGGTTCGGTTCGGGTCGGGGGGAAGGGAGGGAGAGAGGGGGAGGGATGGAGAGAGAGGGAGGGGGAGAGAGAGAGAGAGAGAGAGAGAGAGAGAGAGAGAGAGAGAGGGAGGGAGGGGGAAGGGGGAAGGGGGAGGGGGAGAGGGGGGAGGGGGGAGGGGGAGGGGGAGAGGGGGAGAGAGAGGGAGAGAGAGATAGGGGGAGGTCAGGTCGGGAAGGGGGAGGTCAGGTCGGGGAGGGGGAGGTCAGGTCGGGGAGGGGGAGGTCAGGTCGGGGTCGGGGAGGGGGAGGTCAGGTCGGGGAGGGGGAGGTCAGGATGGGGAGGGGGAGGTCAGGTCGGGGAGGGGGAGGTCAGGTCGGGGGAGGGGAGGTCAGGTCGGGGAGGGGGAGGTCAGGTCGGGGAGGGGGAGGTCAGGTCGGGGAGGGGGAGGTCAGGTCGGGGAGGGGGAGGTCAGGTCGGGGAGGGGGAGGTCAGGTCGGGGAGGGGGAGGTCAGGTCGGGGAGGGGGAGGTCAGGTCGGGGAGGGGGAGGTCAGGTCGGGGAGGGGGAGGTCAGGTCGGGGAGGGGAGGTCAGGTCGGGGAGGGGGAGGTCAGGTCGGGGAGGGGGAGGTCAGGTCGGGGAGGGGGAGGTCAGGTCGGGGAGGGGGAGGTCAGGTCGGGGAGGGGGAGGTCAGGTCGGGGAGGGGGAGGTCAGGTCGGGGAGGGGGAGGTCAGGTCGGGGAGGGGGAGGTCAGGTCGGGGAGGGGGAGGTCAGGTCGGGGAGGGGGAGGTCAGGTTGGATCCAGTCCGGGGGCAGGGGGGGGAGCGAGAATCGAGTCGGGTCGGGTCGGGTCCAGTCGGGGGGGGGGGTGCGGAGCGGGAGTCGGGTCGGGTCCAGTTTGGGGGGGGGGGGGGCGCACCAGGAGTCGGGTCGGGTCCAGTCGGCAGGGGGGGGGGGGGGTGGGGAGTGGGAGTGGGAATCGGGTTGGGTCGGAGGCGGGGGGGAGCGGGAGTCGGGTCGGGGGATGGGAGCGGGAGTCGGGTCGGGTCGGGTCCCGGGTGGGGGGTGGGCGGGTGTCCGGTCCGGTGGCGGGGGGGGGGGAGCAGGAGCTGGCCGTGGGAGGAGCCTTATTCACGCAGCCCCAGTTAGGCCATTCGGCCAGGGCTAGGGGCTGTGTGCTTCGGACCCCACCCACACAGTTTCGGGCGCCTGGAGCTACTGCACTTGCGTGTCCACTGTAGCGCGCATGTGCAGATGTCCTGGCACTGTTTTCAGCGCAGGGACCTAGCTCCGCCCCCCCCCCACAGCTCGTGCTGCGCTGCGCCGAGGGCCAGAGGACCTGCAGGGAGGTGGAGAATACGGAGGGTTTTTTTAGGCGCACTTTGTGGCGCGAAAAACGGGCGTCCAGGTCGGGACTGCGCCGTTCTAGGCGCGTGTGGAAACTTGGGCCCAAAAAGTTAATAACCTAACAACAGACACCGCACTGCAAAATTAACTGATTGTTTGAAGCACTTTGCAATGCTTTGACAATCACATTATGTAAGTGCATGTTTTATTTATAACGTTTATTGTGTTTGTACTTGTTAGTAAAGAAGCATCGGCCTGTAATTTGCGGTCAGTGGCGAGGTGATGGCGATCTCTACTGACCTTGAAGAAAGCAGCCCAGAGATCTTGTGATCTCTGTGGGGTGAACTTCAGGTTTCTCGATGTGTAATTGATTGTCACGCTGTGAAGAGGGGATTCCTAGTTCAGTGCAGTCGTGAAGCCATCAAGCTGTCTAAGCAGCCAATCACATTGAAGAATTCTCACAGACGGCAAACCAGGAAATAAAATAGCACCGATTATTTGCACTTTTAAAAAATATGAGAGAGCAAAATAAAGATTGAGACATACACATGGGGTTAAAGTAGAAGCTGAAATATCATGAACAAACTTAAAACATTTTTTTTTGAATCTATTCATTTTTATCATTACAAAGAAATTTGACATTCCACAATAATAACTTAGTTTTTCAGGGCTAGAACGGTTGTTTAGCAGTCAATATGCTGTTAAAATTCCAATTACAACTATTCCAACAAGGCTTAACATTTAATGGTGCGTTTAACAACGATATTAGCATGGAAACCTCAAGTTCTCTTCAGTTCCATTGATTTCACTGATTGCCAGCTATGGGGGATGGGGAGTCCTTAGCACAGCCTGTGTCAGAGCAAAGAATCATTGACAGGAACTTCAGGATTTCCTCGTTTAGCTGCGCATGCGCCAAATCCTGAAGTTATGGTCAGTTTCAGAGGGGCAATGATGGTGAACGCTGAGAGTTCGCTGTCATTACCCACCGCAAAATCTGGGCCTTTATCTTCAACGATAGCAAACATGGTTTTATTTCAATATGCACCCAGATGGAAGGAGAGACAACGGTAAAGGTTCCACTAGGACCACTCTGCTCCAGACCTCTCGACAGCCTTGGTCCAGACATGGACAAAAGAGCTGAATTTCAAAGGTGAGGTGAGAGTGCCTGCTCATGACATCAAGGCAGCATTTGAACGAATGTGGCATCAAGGAGCCAGAGTAAAATTGAAGTCAATGGGAATCGGGGAAAACGCTCCACTGGCTGGAGTCATACCGAGGACAAACTGTTGTGTATGCATGCCTGTTTACTGTGTGATGTCTATAACACTGTTATGCAACACTGAATGTACCTGTCATGTATTCAACTATCATTGTAACCCATATATAAGCTGACCTAAGTTGTACACCTTGAGAACATTGACCACAGGGGACGAACTTGTGGGAGACACTCCTAACCTGGACTTTCCGGGATAAAAGGGGAAGCTCCACCCACCTTCAGTCTCTTGAGGTCTTGGTAATAAAGGTAACTGGTCAAAGAGTGACCTTCTCTCAAGTATGGGCCTCGAGTGCATTATTCTGTATAGTAAGGACATATCATTGGTGACGAGAAACTGGGATTTAAAACACGTGAGCATGACCACTAGCAGCACAGATGGGAGGTACTGTGTTGGTGATGATTGGGACGACTTTATTGAGAGACTACAGCAAAGTTTTGTCACTAAGGAATGGTTGGGACAGGATTCGGCCGACAAACGCAGGACTCATCTCCTGACGGTTTGTGGATCCAGAATGTACTCCCTGATGAAGGACCTTCTAGCGCCAGAGAAGCCGGCGGACAAGACATTCGAAGAGCTCAGTAAGTTGATCGGGGAACACCTTAAACCGGCGAGCAGCAAGCACATGGCAAGACACCGGTTTTACACGCACCGGCGGCGAGAATGGCAAAGCGTTCCAGACTTCGTGGCAGATCTCCGGCGACTGGCGAACCTATGTAAGTTCCCAGATGCATGTAGAGCGGAGATACTGCGAGACTTTTTTTATTGAGGGCATCGGGCACGCTAGGGTTTTCAGGAAACTGATTGAGACCAAAGACCTGACCTTGGAAGTGGCGGCTCTGATAGCCCAGACAATTATCTCAGGGGAGGAAGAGACCAGAATGATTTATGGCAAAAATCATGGCTCAAATGCGGCAAACGACCAGGAAGTCAACATTGTTAACGCAGCACACAGTTCTCTAGGCAGACAAGGGCAATCGGACATGTCCCAGCATGCAGTCGAACCCAAAGGGGGAATTCAACAGAGACAATGGCTAGCTGAAGATTCATGCCATCGCAATGGACAATGCGGCCAGTAATGGGGCCATCAACACCTGTTAATGGTGCGCTTAAGGACAGTTACAGAGACAGTCAGAGACGATCGACTGGTAATGGACCTCTTGTTTCCAACAATGGGGCCTTCAGCTCATGCTGGAGGTGTGGAGGCAAACACGCAGCCAGAGCTTGCAGGTATCAGCAATATACCTGCAGAAACTGCAACGTCAGCGGTCACTTGGCGCGTATGTGCAGGAAGCCTGCAGCCAGGTTGATTTACGAGGAGGACAGGCCCGATGTAAGCCCTACGAGGCCAAATGAATACTGGGGGAAATCGCTGGAAGCTGAAGTTCAGCGAGTTCATGTGGAGCACATATACAGTTCATATACCAGGACGCCACCGATAATGATGAAAGTGTTCCTCAATGGCATCCCAGTATTAATGGAGCTAGACATGGGGGCCAGCCAGTCCCTGATGCGTATCAAACAGTTCAAAAGGTTGTGGGTGTCTAAGGCCAGGAGGCCAAAATTATTGCCGATTGACGCACTGCTACGGATATATACAAAGGAGATCATTCCGGTGCTAGGCAGCGCCACGGTAGTCGTGACCCACAATGATTCGGAGAAGAGGTTGCCACTCTGGATTGTCCTAGGGGACGGTCCCGCACTACTGGGGAGGAGTTGGCTTGCTGTCATGAACTGGAAATGGGGCGATGTCAATGCAATTTCTTCTGTGGAGCAAGTATCATGCTCACAGGTCCTGGACAAATTTGACTCATTATTTCAACCTGGCATCGGCACTTTCATGGGGATCAAGGTAGTGATTCACATAAACCCGGACGCCAGGCCAGTACACCACAAGGCCAGCGCGGTTCCGTACGTGATGCGGGAAAAGATAGAAGGCGAATTGGACCGCCTGCTGAGGGAAGGCATCATCTCGCCAGTCAAATTCAGTGACTGGGCGAGTCCGATTGTGCCGGTGCTCAAGGCGGATGGGTCGGTCAGGATATGTGGTGATTACACGGCCAACATCAATCGGGTGTCACTCCAAGACCAGTACCCGTTACCGAGTGCGGAGGACCTCTTTGCGACGCTATCCGGTGGCAAACTTTTTTCAAAATTGGACCTGACCTCAGCTTACATGACCCAGGAGCTGGCGAGTGAGTCGAAGAAGCTGACCACCATCACAACACACAAGGGGTTGTTTGAGTGTAACAGATGTCCATTCGGGATTCGTTCGGCCGCCGCGATCTTTCAGCGAAATATGGAAAGCCTCTTCAAGTCGATTCGAAGGACGGTGGTTTTTCAAGACGACATCCTCATCACGGGTCATGATACTGAAGAAAACCTCCACAACCTGGAGGAGGTGCTATGCAGACTGGACCGGGTAGGGCTGCGACTGAAAAAGGCAAAGCGCATCTTCTTAGCTCCAGAGGTAGAATTCCTGGGGAGGAGGGTAGCAGCAGACAGGATCAGACCCACTATGTCCAAAACGGAAGCGATCCAGAGAGCACCCAGACCCCGTAACACGATGGAGCTGCTTTCATTCCTGGGGCTCCTGAACTATTTTGGCAACTTTCTTCCCAAATTGAGCCTGCTGTTAGAACCGCTACATGTGCAAAGGTCGCAATTGGGTCTGGGGGGACAGCCAGGAAAGGGCTTTTGATAGAGCACACAATTTGTTATGCTCCAACAAACTGTTAACATTATATGACCCGTGTAAGAAACTAGTTTTAACGTGCGATGCGTCGTCCTATGGGGTCGGGTGTGTGTTGCAGCATGTGAATGCCAATGGTCAGTTACAGCCAGTAGCTTATGCCTCCAGAAGTCTGTCCCAGGCAGAAAGGGGCTAAGGGATGGTAGCAAAGGAAGCGCTAGAATGTGTATATGCATTAAAAAAAATGCACCAATACCTGTTTGGCAGGAAATTTGAGACAGATCACAAACCCCTAACGTCCCTTTTGGCCGACAACAAGGCCATAAATGCGAATGCATCGGCCCGCATACAGAGGTGGGCACTTACGTTAGCCGCCTATGACTACACAATTCGGCACAGACCGGGCACTGAAAACTGTGCCGATGCACTCAGCAGGCTCCCACTAGCCACCACTGAGGGGGCAACTGAGCATGATGCGGAGATGGTCATGGCTGTTGAAGCTTTTGAAAGCGAAGGCTCACCCATGATAGCCCGTCAGATTAAAGTCTGGACAAATAAAGACCCACTACTGTCTTTAGTTAAGAAATGTGTCCTGAATGGGGACTGGGCAGCCACGTACGGGGCATGCCCTGAGGAGTTTAAACCATTTCATTGGCGCAAGGATAAACTCTCGATTCAGGCCGATTGCCTACTGTGGGGAAACAGAGTAGTCATGCCCCAGAAGGGCAGAGAGGTGTTTATCAGAGAACTTCACAATGAGCACCCGGGCATTGTCATGATGAAGGCAATTGCCAGGTCACACGTTTGGTGGCCATGGATAGATTCAGACCTGGAACTTTGCTCAGCTGGGCAATGCACCCAGGGAAGCCCCCCTTAGCCTCTGATCCTGGCCCGCCAAGCCATGGTCATGCATCCATGTGGACTATGCAGGTCCTTTCATGGGAAAAATGTTTTTGGTTGTAGTAGACGCCTACTCCAAATGGATTGAGTGTGCCATTTTAAATTCAAGCACATCCTCTGCCACGGTAGAAAGTCTACGGGCAATGTTCACCACCCATGGTCTACTGGACATCTTGGTCAGCGACAATGGCCCATGCTTCACAAGAACTGAATTCCAGGACTTCATGGCAGGCAATGGTATCAACCATGTCAGAACGGCACCGTTCAAGCCGGCCTCAAACGGCCAGGCGGAACGAGCAGTGCACATAATCAAACAGGGGATGCTCAGAATCCAAGGGGGTTCCCTACAATGCCGCTTATCACGCCTCCTGTTGACCAATAGATCCCAACCACACTCGCTCACAGGGGTTCCACCTGCAGAGCTGCTAATGAAAAGGACGCTCAAAACCAGGTTATCCCTTATACACCCTACTATGAAAGAAATTGTTGAGAGCAGGCGTCAGTGACAATGTGACTACCATGACAGGAATGCGAGGGCGCGATGTATTGAAGTCAATGACCTTGTTTTCTTCCTTAATTATGCTGCAGGCACTGTGATTGCCAAAGAGGGGAATAGGGTTTTGGTAGTTAAACTTACCAATGGACAAATCTGCCACAAACACGTGGATCAAACTAAAAGGAGGTTCAGCAAGCCCAGAGAAGAAGCAGAGGAAGAACACGACGTAGAGTTTACTCCACCACAGGTGACCGAGCACCAGAACCAAGTGAAGGAGAGCCCAGTCACTGTGGGCAGTCCGGACAAGCCTGAGGCACCGCAAACAGCAGACACTCAGGCCAGCGCCCAACAACCGGAGCCCCAACTCAGGCGCTCTACAAGGGAGAGTAAACCACCAGAGAGACTTAACCTGTGATCCCAATAAGACTTTGGGGGGAGGTGATGTCATGTATTCAACTATCATTGTAACCCATGTATAAGCTGACCTAAGTTGTACACCTTGAGAACATTGACCACAGTGGGGGGCGACCTTGTGGGAGACACCCCTAACCTGGACTTTCCAGTATAAAAGGGGAAGCTCCACCCACCTTCAGTCTCTTGAGGTCTTGGTAATAAAGGTAACAGGTCACAGAGTGACCTTCTCTCAAGTATGGGCCTCGTGTGCATTTATACTGTATAGTAAGGACATATCAGTACCCTTACACTGTACACACCTTGCCTGTACACCAGAGGGAGACCCAAGGGTTACCTGCACACGGCAGGTAACCCAGTATAAAAAGGAACTCACAGCTTGTTGTCCTCACTCAGGAGCTGCAAATAAAGGACTGCAGGTCTACACAGTTTAAGTATCATACCCTGCCTCGTGGAGTCATTACTAAAGGTGCCAACATACGCCACAACTGGCGACGGGAATACGAGGTCACGAACTACACGCTCAACATGTCTAACCTCAGCAACTTCCAGCAATTTACAGAGGGGGAAGATTGGGACACTTTTGTGGAAAGATTGGAAGACTTCTTTATAGCTAACGACCTGGACGGGGACACACCGGCTACACTACCGAACAAACGCAGGGCCATCTGCTCAGCAGTTGTGGGCCCACCATCCATTGTCTCGTCAGGGACTTACTAGCCCTGGAGAAGACAACCACCAAGAGCTATGAGCAACTTGTAACAATCATACAGGAACAACTAAAACCGAAAGAAAGCATCCTCACAGCCAGGCACCGGTTCTATACTTACCGACGACCTGAGGGCCAAGAAATTGCTAAGTATGCTGCACACTTGAGACAACTAGCTGCACCGTGTGATTTTGGCGACCACCTTAATGAAGCACTATGGGACATATTTGTCATCGGAATCGGCCACGAAGGCCTCCTACACAAATTGCTCTCGGACGACATCACGGTCACCCTGCAGAAAGCAATTCAAGTGAGCCAGGCCTACATGGTTTTGGCCAGCGACTCCAGGCGAATACTGACCGAGGACTCTAAACCGGCAAGCGCAGAGCACCGCATGGATACTTCTAAAGGCAGAAATGCTGCCCCAAGTCCTACAACCCTGAGTCCGCCACATGGGGCAAACCGGATGGCCCCGTGCTGGCGCTGTGGAGGAAACCACAGGGCCCACCAGTGCCGCTACAAAGACTATACATGCAAAGGCTGCAAAGAGAAAGGGCACCTTCAGAGAATGTGCAGAAAAGGCTGTACTCTCCACGTCTCTAATGAGTTGGCTGATCACCGAGCTCCGACACAGATGAAGAGGAAGTTGCTCAAACCCTGGAAGAAGAGCATGGAATCGTCAGCTGCTCCACCGGAAGTTCTCCGTGGATGATGGAAGTGGACATCGACGGGGTCCCAGTCTCCATGGAGATCGACACAGGGGCGAGCCAGTCTGTGATGAGCCAAATGACTTTTGAAAAAATTTGGATGAATGCTGCCACTCGACCAAAACTGTCTCCGGTCCAGGCAAAGCTGCTCACCTATACCAAAGGTAAAATACAAATCATTCGCAGTGTAGACGTCCAGGTCTCCCAGGGTGGCGTGTTGAACAAACTTCCCCTGTGGATTGTAGCCGGCGACGGTCCCACGCTGCTGGGCAGGAATTGGTTAAATCGGAGGTTCCGCTGGCCAGCTCGACTGCCCACAGCACCCTGGCAAAATCTCCGAGACCAAGGAGACAAACTCCACTTTCCGGGCCGGGGCAGCACTCCAAGAGATGAACATCGACGAAAGAAATGGATTCCCAACATCCATGATCGAACCTATGGAAGAAAAGAGCACTACAGCCTACCTGCATCAAGACCAGAAAATGGCTGCAGCACCACAAGCAGCAGAACCGGTAATCAAAATGGCCTCCGTCATGCCACGAGTGAACATGGAGGAGTATCATGTGACATCGAGCGGCCAATCGGATTTGAAGGCTCCCTTAAAGGAGACCGGGACCAAAAATTTTAAAGGGGAAGTTTCAACTATTTGAGTACACGGACTTTAAAGCTAAAGATGCAATTAAAGGGTGCAAGTATGAAAATGTATGCAATGTAACCATGAATTGTGATGCTGGTTTAACTAATGTGACTAATGAGATGAATGCAGGTGTCAGTAAGGTTAAGAACAAGTTTATTATGCTTAACAATAATGATAGAGAATGTGAAATGCCTAATGTAACCATATCTGTTGAAACCAGGGCACCCAAAAGTGATGCAAATGCTAGAATGTATAATGCAGGCTCGACAATGTGTGATCAGAGCAAAGGTGTCATGTATACCGGTAGGACACTGCCAAAGGACATTGGGTCCTACAGGGACCATGCTGATGCCAATAGAATCCCCCTGTGGGAGACCCCCAGGTCCAGCAGGCTACCTGACTATGTCGCCTGGACCTTCGAAACGAATGTGATGCCCCTTGCAGGACACACACAGCCAGTGGGAGCAGACCCACTACAGGGACAGTGGTCAATGGGCAGCCCAGCCACCACCAATGGCAACCTGCACCAGATCAGCCCTACAACCTTGGGCCACCAGGGCCAATACCAGGAGCATGAGGCCAATAACCTCCAGTTTCCCTGGCAAACTCTGGGATGACCTGACTCTCATCCCAATTGGTAGACAAGGAGCCCACCCAGTCTTGTGGTCCTGCCCATCACCCCATAACAACAGTGGACAAGGAGCCCACCCAGTCTTGTGGCCCTGCCCACAACTACCCACATCACAGTGTATACACACCACCCACTGCTGCCGTGGCTACCCCCCCCCCCCCGAGGAATCCCACAACAGTAACACCCACATGATCTGCGTGTAAGGGAGGGGAAACGTACGAGGCCAGACTCAAGCACAGGGGTCACACCTGGCAACCACACAACCCTCACCACAACCTCCCATAGCCCACCACTGATCACCTCCCCTGGGCATGACAATAAGGATATGAAAAATGCTGGGGGAGGGGGGGGGGAGTATTGTTGTGTATGCATGCCTGTTTACTGTGTGATGTCTGTAACACTGTTATGCAACACTGAATGTACCCTTACACTGTACACACCTTGCCTGTACACCAGAGGATGCTGCGGCTGGAGACCTAAGGGTTACCTGCACACTGCAGGTAACCCAGTATAAAAAGGAACACACAGCTTGTTGTCTGCACTCAGGAGCTGCAAATAAAGGACTACAGGTCTACACAGTTTAAGTATCATACCCTGCCTTGTGGAGTCATTACTAAAGGTGCCTACATACGCTACACAAAGGAAGATGGCTGTGGTTGTTGGAAGTCAATTATCTCAGCCCCAGGACATGGCTGCAGGAGTTGCTTAGGGCAGTGTCCCAGGCCCAATTACCTATCAGCTACTTCGTCAATGACCTTCCCTCTATCATAAGGTCAGAAGTGAGGATGTTTGCTGATGATTGCACAGTGTTCAGTTCCATTCACAACTTCCCAGATAATGAAACAGTCCATGCCTGCATGCAGCAAGACTTGGACGACATTCAGGTTTGGGCTGATAAGTGACAAGTAACAAGTAACATTCGCGCCACATAAGTGCCAGGCAATGACCATCTCCAACAAGCAAGAGTTTAACCACCACCGCTTGACATTCAATGGCATTACCATCGCCGAATTCGCCAATAACCTAGGGGTCATCATTGACCAGAAACTTAACTAGACCAGCCACGTAAATACTGTGGCAAGAAGAGCAGATCAGTGGCTGGGTATTCTGTGGCAGTTGTTTCACCTCCTGATTCCCCAAAGCCTTTCCACCATATACAAGGCACAAGTAAGGAGTGTGATGGAATACTCTCCACTTGCCTGGATGAGTGCAGTTCCAACAACACTCAAGAAGGTCGACACCATCCAGAACAAAGCAGCCCGTTTGATTGGCACCCCATCCACCAATCCACCACCTTAAACATTCTCATATCATCTGCAAGATGCACTGCAGCAACTCACCGAGGCTTCTTCAACAGCACCTCCCAAACCCACAAACTCTGCCACCTGGAAGGACAAGGGCAGCAGGCGCATGGGAACACCATCACCGGCAAGTTCACCTCTAAGTCACACACCATCCTGACTTGGAATTATATTGCCGTTCCTTCATTGTCGCTGGGTCAAAAGCATGGAACTCCCTCCCTAACAGCATTATGGTAGTACCTTCACCACATGGCCTGCAGCGGTTCAAGAAGGCGGCTCACCACCTTCTCAAGGGAAATTAGGGATGCGCAATAAATGGTTGCCTTGCCTGCGATGCCCACGTCCCATGAATGAATAAAAAAAAAAAAAATTCCAATCATTTGGTTGCATTTTATTGATGTAAATGAGAATCTCCAGTAGATTTTGTAAAAAGAAATTTGTGTGTTTGATTTGAGCAGTGATATAAGAGGACTCCAAAGTCCATTGGACGTTATTTTCTCATAACCTCAGCTACTCCATTTAAGTAGTGTGCCTGTGTCTCGAGGGGAGAGAAGGGATTTTCATTTTCTCTGCAAAACTGGTTATTTCCACATATTCTGCATTGTGTTTCCAAAGTTATGTTATCTTCTTTCTCTCTCACCTTCCCCTTCCCCCTCTCTGTCTCTCATCTACCTCTCTCCCCTCCTCTCTCCCTTCTACCGCTCTCCCTCTCTGCTCTGTCTTCCCCTCCCCACTCCCCTCCCTCTCCCTCTCCCTCTCAGGGGTGTCAGCCAGGTGTGGTTGAAGACAATGGGGGTGAAGTTTGGGTCATTTGCACCCCGTTCCTAACAGGAGGCGCAAACGGCTTTTTGCCCGGGTGCGACACTGCTACCGACTCCCGCAAAATTCCGTGGGAGTTTAGTGACGCGCTAACCGGTAGCGTCCCGCTCCTGCCGGTAGCACCGTGGGCCGCTGCGTCATCACCGTGCGCAGCGACCTGCTTGCGCCCAGAGTGAATATTTGGTAGCGCCTTGTGAAGCTGCCGGAAGCAACGCCACTCTAGGCCGCTCATGGGGCGAAAATTAAAGGGGAGGTGCGGCACTGAAAGTTTAACAAAATGGTCGACTTACCAGTCACGGCCTTCTCCATTCAAATTGTGGGGTCGGTGCCACCATGTTGTGAGCAAGGCACTCCGCTTCTGTGGCGGCTACTGCCACGACACTGTACTCCCTGGTGGTCCAGCGATGGCCCCTTCTCCCTCCTGCAGAGTCGGCAGCGTGGCCCTCCCCTTTAACGGAAGGGGAGGGCCCGGTGTTCCCACCAGTGCTACGCGCTTCTCCATGTATCAGTGGAAAATTTGCGTTGTTTAGCGCCCCGGACCCACCCCCGAGGAAGTGGATCCACTTCCTCTTGGGGGCGTTAAGTGCAATTTAGCTGGTGGGGCGGGACATCTGCGCCTGGCACAAGGAAGTCCCGCCTCACTGCTGTTAATGCACCCATCCGGGGCGCTGCACAATTTTGCGCTCAACAGGTCTCCTTTGCCACAGAAATAGAGCTGATTGTTTTGTCTTCTGATCCCGTGAAAAAATTTGGGCAGGAGAATGGGGCAAGATTGGAATGGAACAAAATTGGGCAGCAATCCTTGGACCACTGCAGTCTGCATGGTGAAGATACTCCCACAGTGTTGTTAGGTAGTGAGTAACAGTATTTTGACCCAGCGTCAATGAAGGAACAGTGAAGAGAGGCTGTTAACATTTCATTTTACTTTGTTCTTTTGGCACGGTCCCTGCACACAAATGAGGATGGCTTCAAATATCTGGGGGATTTTACAAATTCGTTTATATTTTCCAAATTCAATCTATGATCACAAAGTGTTTATTTCAAAACCTTTTTTTCCATAATCTTGTGTGTGCCACTAATCGTTAAAGATTAAAATCTAATCTCTAATAAAAATGAAATGAAAATGGGGAGAGGTGTATAACGTGCGGCTAAATCGATATCTCCCATTTCACACTATCACACAAAGTCTAAATTACTTGCAGGGTCTTTAAAAGATGAAAGTACTTCTCTGTACATTTTGTGTCGCAAACTCATCAATGCATCCTTTATAAATGGTTTAAAGATTTTACTACACTTACCACATAGCAACAACAATTTACATTTATACAGCACCTTTAAAGTAAAACATCCCATGGCGTTTCACAGAAGCGTTAACAAATAGAATGAGACACCAAGCCACATAAGGAGATATTAGGAGAGGTGATTTTAAGGCGCAGTTTAAAGGAGGTAAAGAGGTTTAAGGAGGGAATTCTGGAGGTTAGAGCCTAGACAGCTGAAAACACGTCTGACAAATGCTGAGCAATGAAAAACGGGTAAGTGCAAGAGGCTAGAATTGGAGGAGCGCAGAGATCTCGAAGTGATCTTGTAAGGCTGGAGATGGCTCCAGTGATAAGAAGGGGTGAGGTGTTGATGCAGGGATTTCAAAATAAAGATGAGAATTTTTTAATTGAGGCAGGAATCTTTCATGTCAACTACTGTAGAACAATGTGAGTGATGCATTACCACTTCTGACACTTAACCTGGTGGATTCTTTCATATCTTGAAGAGAGGAATTCTTGCTGTAAGCGGTAGAACCTCTGTGCCCAGATACTTGTTCAGCATCCAAAGAGATAGTCCTCAAAGAAACATCAGTTATTCCTGACTACACATCGCCCCTGTAAAAAATCAAGTAACCTCTTTGAATAATTCCATCTAATATTTTTTTTTTGCTTTGACATGTAATCATAGCTTCCTGTTATTTTGGATAAGAAACAATTCTGCATAGCTGGATATTTAGAAGTTTCTAGTACCTACCTATACCAAGATTATCATCACACAGGCAAAAACTTATTCATTAGCCTCTCGCCAGTGAACCTGTGATGGTTCCTGAGGGGCTTTCAATCAATATGTACCAGGAATGTCGATGCAGAGAGGTAGTTTATTTCAGTAGGCAATCTGTACTTTTCAAATTCAGGCCTACAATTTTGTTTCTAATCAAGGAGAAAATGCACAGTTAGGAGCTGCTGTTCTTTTCTTTTACACGAAAACTTACGGCCTAATTTTAACTCGGGTTGGGAATTAGGTGGGCAAGAAGCGGGGCAGCATTAAGCCCCCATAATGTGACAAGCAGGAGATCTGGGCAATTTTAGCAAAGGAGACTATTTTGAAAAGCGTGGGAGAGCTCGCCCCAACATCCTGGCCAATGTTTATCCCTCAACCAACATCACTGGAATCGATTATCTGATCATTTATCACATTGCTGTCTATGGGACAGCTGCGTGCAAATTGGCTGTCACATTTCTGACATTATAAGTGTCATTTTCTGACAAGACAGAAAAACTGGTTAAGCTAAGAAGCAAGCTGGAAACTCTCCTGTGATCTAATTAGCTGCAGGTCTGTGCACCAGCTCGCGCTACTCCCTGGAGTGGTATGCTCCTTTTCAGGCTCCGACCTGCCGCAGATGTTCCCTCGCAGGTCGGGGCTGCGCTGGTGCAGGATGGCGACGGCTGTGAAGAGGCCGACTGGATTGGATGTCACCATAACCCAGGTCATTGATTGTAGAGTGGGCAGGTACAGCAGGAGCGGCGAGGTCAGGGCAAAGGAGCGGTGAGAGATTGTAGAGCGACATGATCAGGGCCCAGGAGAGGCGTGAGTTTGGGGCCCATAAAAGGCGAGGGCCCAGGGGCAACACGGGCCAACCCACACTGCGATATGGGTGCGCACTAGATCCGTACAGTAGAGCTGGTCTCCAGTCGTCTTGGTTAACCCTTGCCACCGGAACAAGACCTAGCTCTGTCAAACCTGTGTGGTGGCTGGTGTGCAACGGCCACCACACGTTAAAAAAATCCACACACAGGCATCTTCCACCCTTCAAGATGTAGTTCAGGACCTGGAATTTTAAGTTCTTCACTGAAACACCTGTGAACTCATCCCTTTTTGACGTGGAAGCAAGTCATCCTCGAAACAAGGGACCGCCTAAGAAGAGATGGTTCTGAGACACCATTCCTCATTGGTTTTACTGGCATCTCCGCCACTGGGTGGGTCTGCCACGATTTTCGGTTAAAATTGCGTCGGGGGCCTAATTGTGCCATAGATCCCAATTTCAACATGTATTGACAAGACTGGCTGTGGCAGTAACCCCCCCCCCCCCCCCCTTACGAAAAGTGCGCGGTCAAAATGACAGCGGGCAGGCACGCATCGGGAACGCAACTGTTTTAACCAACGTGCCTGCCCTAGTCCCAGTGGGCCTGGGCAGGGTTAAAATTAGGTCCATATCATTTGATATAAAAGATAGAAATATGGGGACATGTTTAAAATTCCATTTGGGAGGCATACGTATGAATATTCAATGCCCTCATCTGAATTTTCTATCGTTACTAATTTATTGGAGGTGTTAATCTGTTTAAAACAAATGGGATTAACAGCTCTGCCAAAGAGCGGAGAGACGGTATTCAGACACAGGCGCTGTGTTTTTATGGTGGAATTTAAGAGTCAGCCTTTTTATTCACAAGCTGTTCTGAGACAGTGTGGTCCGTTTATCCAACTTGCTTGTCTTTAACAGTTGTGTCAATTGGCCAGGAAACCATTTCCTCACCAAAGGAAATCTTTAGAACATTTCCGAATTATTTTCTTTTTCTCCTTTTGGTTTGAGATTTCTTCCCTTTTCACAAATCTAATTACAGCCATCGATTTACATATATAAAATATGTTTCAGAAGGTGGGGATAAGTGGGCAGATGGTTCTCCCCTAGTGATCCAATTTAAATTCCTCTGCCAGTTGCTTGCAGTACTGTGTCATTTGAACTCAGAAACTTTAATTAAAGTTTCTCTGACCCGTGTGCATTTACAAACAGCAACTGCGAAAGCTCTGGACTTTTAATCTGCGTCCCTTCCAATCCCTGTCATTTGCTCAAACCTTTTTTTTGCAGGTTGCTCTGATTACAATTCTCATGAGTGAACGAAGGGCTTCACACGGAAGGATTCAATTATCAGGGTTTGATTAGTTGCTTTAAGATAACCCACACATTGCATTGGATTCCACAATTCATTTTTACTGAAACCGTATCCCTGACATTGTTTTCATCATAATCTGATAACAGATATATTTATTGTTGGCATCAGTTCTGCTTTTCATAATGAGCGAATTTGTAGGGTCGTTTAAGGCATTGATATTTGTTTTTGAGTCTTGCATGTTTGTGATGGGTTATTAAATCTGTACACTAAATCTTTCCTGCTTCCCTCCCAAAATGTTCCTAATTGCTGGGACGTTTATTTTTATACCTGCAACAGAATCTGGTCTGGTTATTGACTTCTCCATGAACGCTGATTGGCCAGCAGAAGGAGAATATTTGGGTCTCTTTCTCCCTTACAGATTTATTTATTTATTGATTGATTTTGCTGACCAGGCATTAGACACACACAGAAATCCATCACCAATACATAAGAATATCCAAATTAAACTGCTGAGGAATCCCCATCAATAGTGTTTCTGTTTGTTTGATGCAAAGTACAAATTAACTCCCCCTCCTTCCACCCACCCAACAGAGAAGCACTTTCCTTACCCTTCAGCCCTGAGCATTTAGGTGCAAATTGGCAACAGGCAAGGCTTGGGCCGCTATCAGTGCGCGAATGATGAATTACATGGTGATACTTCTAATGGTATGGCTGTAACCCAATGAAACTCATGCAATTGAATCAAGTAAGTCTGAGTGATTGGACGGCCTGATACCAACTGCTTAACCCTTTCACCTACTGAATTCAAGAAAGGCTTTGAAGTTGACAAAGCCTGAAAAGTAAAGGGGCTCGATCTTGACTTTGTGTGATAGTGTAAAATGGGTGAGAATGAGTCAATGGAAAAAATCTTCAACGGAAATGAAAATGAGAAGAGATGTAAAACAGGCTGCTGAATCGCCAAGATCTATCCCAATAAATTTAAAAAGGTGAATTTTCCAACCGCTGGTTTTGGTCCCGCCAGCAGTGGGGACTAGGAAAAATGGGCAGGCTGGCACTCCCACTCAGTCCTGCCCAACCTGTGCCGTAATTTTATTTCCAGTGGGGCTTTGTCTCATCGATATATTCCTACACCTTTCGAGCAGAAGCCTAATTCTGCATGTGTCCAGCATTCTCATAAAAGGCGTAAGTAAGCCTCTTCTAATTTCCAGAGTTTGGGCAGAAGTCCTGTCTACTGGAACGTCCGTCCATTCTAGTCCTGCATTGAAGGAAAGTATCTTGTCCAAGTGACAATTTAAAAGGAAAGTTTTTTTTTTCTTTTTCATTAGTTCTCAGCTAATGATCAGAATATGCTTTCAGCTGATGTTCCACTGGTTCTTAGCTCCAAACAAATGTCTATAAAAACAACTGGTTTCACTATAAAATATATTCGCACTTCGGCAAGTAGATAAAGTGGATGCTTATTTTCAGAAGCAAGCCTGCAGTCGATTGCATAGCTGATGTCGCTGCTATTGTCACAGAGAGCGTTTAATTGTATGGTTGCGAGTGCGTCTGCACCCCCGTTGCTTCCTCTCTCCCGCTGTTCTGTTTACATACTGTACCCGCACAGGAGTATGTTCAGTATTCAGTGCACAGTTTAGATTTGAGACAATTGCTGAATTGATTATCTTTTCTCTGACACCTGTAAATTCCTTATTTTGTAAATGGCAAAACAAATCCTATCATAAAACTAACTCTGATTTTGTAACATATTTATGAATTTTACAAGTTCATCTTTTTGGGGTAGGGTTGATAGCCCAGCTGGTTTTTTCCTGCCCTTCAATTCCGTGTGTTCACATGGACGTACGATGTTGTTTCTGTAGCTGGGAGCGCTGATACATCATTTAAAGAACAATGTTAATCTCCCTTACAGAGCAATGCTGTAGTTTTATTGAACATTGACTTTAGAAGGAAGACAATAAAAAACCAAACAATCAAAAAAAACCTGTACTGAGTCAGCTGATCACAAGTAGGGCAACCCAGCAGTGGTCTTTCGGCTGTGGAAGAGAAGGTTGACCAGATATTTCATTCCTGGTTACTATGTTCGCAACTTTGGTGTCATATTTGACCTTGAAATAAGCTTCCGACCAAATATCTGCAGCATAACTAAAACTGTCTATTTCCACCTCCGTAACATCACCCGTCTCCACTCTTGCCTCAGCTCATCTGCTGCTGAATCCTTCATCCATGCCTTTGTTACCTCTAGAAGTGACTATTCCAATGTACTCCTGGCTGGCCTCCCACATTCTACCCTAAGTAAACTTGAGGTCATCCAAAACTCATTGCCCGTGTCCTAACTCGCATCAAGTCCCATTCACCAATCAACCCTATGCTCGTTGACCTACATTGGTTCCCAGCATTGGTGGCCATGCCTTCTATTGCCTAGGCCCTAAGCTCTGGAACTCCCTGCCTAAACCTCTCCGCCTCGCTACCTCTCTTTCCTCCTTTAAGACACACCTTAAAACCTACCTCTTGTATTTATATAGGGCCTTTATGTAGTAAAACGTCCTAAGGCACATCACAGGAATATAATAAGACAAAAAAATTGATACTGAGCCACATAAGGAGAAATTAGGTCAAGTGACCAAAAGCTTGATCTAAGAGGTAGATTTTAAGGAGCGTCTTAAAAGAGGGAAGAGAGGCGGAGAGGTTTAGACATGGAATTCCAGAGCTTGGGGTCTAGGCAACAGAAGGCATAGCCACCTGGGATGTTCAAGAGGGCAAAATTAGAGGAGCGCTGATTTCTCGCAGAGGGAGGGGGTTGTGGGGCTGGAGGAGATTACAGAGATAGGGAGGGGTGAGTCCATGGAGGGATTTGAAAACAAGGATGAGATTTTTGAAATCAAGGCATTGCTGAATCGGGAGCCAATGCAGGTCAACGAGCACAGGGGTGATGGGTGAGCGGGACTTGGTGCGAGTTAGGACATGGGTAGCCGAGTGGTGGGGAGCTTTGGGAACTATTGGTCCTAAGCCATTTGTTCCTCTCAAGTACGCTACACTCACCACATGTCATGTCTCAAATTACTCATATACTGTATCCCAATATGTCATTTACTGAAGGAAATCTATCTAATTTGCATTTGAGTGAATTGACATAAAATCGGATGATTTGTACAATATATGTCTGGTCGTTTATAAACCATTCTCTCAAGGTTTAGTTCATGCCAGGTTAATTTATGTGTACAACACTGAATTGGCCAACCTAAAGACATCTCTTCCAATTAAGCCGTCACATAGATTGTTGGAATCGTAACGTACGTTAATAAAAAGGTTCCCTGTGAATTGCTTTACATGGGCAGTGTGAGCTGCACTCTGAACAGGTGGCTAAGGTTTCACTGGCACTTCTGAGGCTCTGACATTGATGAATTATATAATGGAATCCAGGCAGTATTATATAACTGCACAATTCATCTGCAAATGAACTTGGGAACAGCTGTAGATTGAAATCTCAACTGTCACAAAGTCTTCCCTGGGTTTTCAATGCATTTTATCTTGCCCTCCCTCCTCACAGTGTATAATTACTATGTTTTATCAATTGTCTGCACATAATGCACTAAAGATGAACATTATCTTGTTGCATCCACTTAACAGTTTTTCATTTTTGTGCTGGATAAGAATGAAGGGATAAGGATTTTCAATTTTCCTGCAGAAATTTACAATGTCTCTATACAGTCAAATGATGTTTTTTCCCTCCCCTCCTCTCCTGAATGTTCCAGACATTCCTGGTCAAAAATTTAAAGGGGATGAGACTTGGCAAACCGGGTCTCCATCCCTTTTTTTTATCTCGGCCTTTGCATCCAGGATCAGGGCATTGCCAGGGTTCAAGGGCCGAGCAAATTGTCCCGAGTGATGTGCTGATTTTAATTACACAGGAACAGGCCATTCTGCCCAACTGGTCTATGCTGGTGTATAAGCTCCACAGGAGCCTCCTCCATCCCTTCTTCTTCTAACCCTATCAAAATAACCTTCTATTCCTTTCTCCCTCATGTGCGTATCTAGCTTCCCCTAAAATGCATCTATGCTATTCGCCTCAACTACTCCTTGTGGTAGCGAGTCCACATTCTAACCTCTTTCTGGGTAAAGAAGTTTCTTCTGAATTCCCTATTGAATTTACTAGTGCTTATCTTATATTTATGATACCTAGTTTTGGTCTCCCCCACAAGTGGAAACATCATCTCTACATCTACCCCCTCAAACCCTTTCATAATCTTAAAGATCTCTATTAGGTCACCCCTGAGCCTATCAAAGTCAGAGTTGGCTGCTTCAGGGGACCATATGGTATAGTGAGTCCATGTACTGGTCTTTCCACTCTGGTTCAAACTCCATCTCCTCTCTCTGATGATTGTAAAACTGCGATGGGTAAGAGCACTTTAGGAAGAAAACAGGTGAAGGCATGTCAGGTGCGAACCTAAAATAATTCCTGTATGTAGATCATGTTTCACTGGGTAGCAGCTTATGGCTTGGCTCTTGGGAATTTTAACCCCAAAAAACGGGTGGGTTGGGGTCGTGTGGAAAGTTAGTGTTAAAAGTCTGACTCCCAACCTGAACCCACCCCCAACCCGCCTATTTCCAATTTTAACGGAGGCAGGATGGGAAGCGAGCAGCCCATCTGCTCTCGGGAGGTGATTTGACCATTTAAATATTATGAGGCTGGCACACCTCAGCTTTAACCACCATTTTAAACTTAACTGTAGTTGATCGGGTTTTTCAGGCCTTGTGAAACCTGCCAGCTTAAAGTGTGGCGAGGACTGCTGGGTCCAGGAGGTATGTGCCTTTACACTTACCTCTTAGATCCAACGTCCCTGTTTAACCCATCCCCGCTCCTCCAGCCCTACCTGTGCTCCCCTGGCCCCCATGCGATTGCTCCCTCCCTCCTCTCTGTGGCCTAATGCTGCAGGCCTACAGCTGCCAGCCTCTCAATTGTAAGTGGTTTTGCCCTTGGTGGTTTCAAATCACCCCTCTTACAACAGTTCTAGACACCGGAATTATAGTCGTGAACAGTAATATACAGTCATAGACAGATCTTTCGGTCTCAACTATCACAATGCTTTTATTTAAGTTAAAGCACACATCTGCACCCAGTAAAAACACACCCTGGTGGTGTAAAACAAACAAAACACAGTACAACACAATCCCTGGCCCATCCAAACAGGTCCCTAAAGAGAAGTACCCACGTCGAAATACACCCCTGCTCGGATTCAAAAGTGCACCTCTGAAATCTGTCCAACAGAATTGTGCGTACACTTATGCTCCATGCTAAAACCTCCCCACTAAAACCCTAAAGCTTGGTTGGGACACACGACACCCTTTCACACTATGTGGTGGTCTTAAAGATGTGTGGGCTAGGATAAATGCTCACCAATTACTCCTCTGGCTTACTCGCTGCTCTTCCCAATGAGGCGTATCTTCTGGGTCTGTACCAATCTGTGGAATTCAAGTCCAATCTCAAGGTCAGCTTCTCAGTCAAAGTAGCAAGGCTATTTTTGCTCGTAGAGGGTGTTTCTTCTCTCTGTCCCAGACGGAGTGCTCAGTCCTTGTGCGTTGAATGAAGCAAGCAGGCGTAAAAGAGGGCAGAGAGAGAGAGAGATGGCTGCAAACTGCTGTATCTTATACTTGCAAAACGCTGCTTCTTGCGCCAAAAGTTCAACTGTCCATTCGCCTGAGGCAGTCGAACTGAAAAACAAGACACATCTCCAGACTGTCTCTTTGTTACTGGGCCTCTTCCTGTGGATCTGGCTCTGAAAAGTCTGGGTGGCCACATCATTTCCTTTGTCCTTCGATGGCCTAAACACCAGCCACTTTACTTAAAGTCTCACTGATGGGTTTCCATTACAAGACAAAAGGATTGACCCATCCCTGCCCAGCTGATGTGTATTCCTGTTGGGACATGTTTAGTTAGACCTGTCCCACTTCAGCTGTCTGCTCTTCTTCACGAACAGAAAATATGTCCAAGCAAAGTCCAAAACTTAAATCCAAACTTGTGTTTTCGACGAATTCTTACAAATGAGGGTGTGAAGAGGTTTCCAATGCAAATCAGGCCCTTCCGTTAATTTCAGCAGAGCCAGCCATGACTGCTTCTGAGACCCTGCTCCCAACCCGTCTCCCGATTAAAATTCAGGCCAATATGACTGAACAGACTGGGCTCTTTTCTAGAGAAAAGAGAGGGCGGAAGGGTGGCCTGATTGAGGTCTTTAAGATTATGAAAGTGTTTAATAGGGTAGACATATTGTAGATGTTTTTGTGGGGGAGACCAAAACTAGGTGCCATAAATATAAGATAGTCACTAATAAATCCAATAGGGAATTCAGGAAAAATTTATTTTCTCAGAGAATGGTGAGTATTTGGAACTCGCTACCACAAGGAGTAGATGAGGTGACTAGCAAAGATGCACTTTAGGAAAAGCTAAACACATGGGGGAGAAAGGAATAGACGATTATGTTGATAGATGAGGAGCACGTGTGGACATAAACACGGCATGAACCAGTTGGGCCGAATGGATTGTTTCTGTGCCGTACATTCTATGTAATTGATTGCTCTATGTAATGTCTGACATGACTTAGTTCCATCAAGGCCTGGCAGCAAAGAGAGGCATCAGATGGAAGCGGTTCCTCAAAAGGTGAAAGGAATTGTGGGGCTAATCATTCTAAGCTAGTCTCACCTACCATCCAATGGCTGAACCCCGGAGTTATATCAACTTATCGAATAGGCAGCCTACCTGCTGTTGTCAATCGGGAAGAATACCTGGTATGACACGCAGGGGAAAGAGAAACAAAATTAAATAGGCTAAATAAAGAAACTGGACAGTGCATTAGACATTGCTGTTTTAAAATACTTGCTTGTTTTAAACAAATCAGTGATAAATTCCAGAACGTTTGGTTTATAAACTTTCAAACAATATGATAGACACAAATTATAAAACTGCAGCAAGCCACCCACAGAGACCAACACAATGAGGAAAGAAGAAAGAAAGGACTTGCATTTATATAGCGCCTTTCACAATCTCAGAATGTCTCAAATTTCTTCACAACCAATTAAATACTTTTGGAGGGTAGTCATTGTTGGAATAAGGGAAAGTAATATATAACAAACTATTGGCATCAACAACATGGTACAGTATTTATTAAACGTCACAAGAGGGTGTGCACTTCCTTTATAAACAGAATGAAACTGGGGCTTAGAGGGTTAAATTATGAGGACTGGTTGCATAAATTTGTATTCCCTTGAGTATAGAAGATTGAGGAATGATCTGATCGAGGAGCATAAAAATGTTAAGATGATTTGATAGGGTATCATAGAATCATAGAAATTTACAGCACGGAAGGAGGCCATTTCGGACCATCGTGTCCGCGCCAGGTGACCAAGAGCTATCCAGCCTAATCCCACTTTCCAGCTCATGGATTTGTGAAAGGAAAATCATGCTTGACAAATCTTCTGGAATTTTTTGAGACTGTTTCCAGTAGAGTGGACAAGGGAGAACCATTTGATGTGGTGTATTTGGACTTTCAGAAGGCTTTCGACAAGGTCCCACACAAGAGATTAATGTGCAAAGTTAAAGCACATGGGATTGGGGGTAGTGTGCTGACGTGGATTGAGAACTGGTTGGCAGACAGGAAGCAAAGAGTAGGAGTAAATGGGTACTTTTCAGAATGGCAGGCAGTGACTAGTGGGGTACCACAAGGTTCTGTACTGGGGCCCCAGCTGTTTACATTGTACATTAATGATTTAGACGAGGGGATTAAATGTAGCATTTCCAAATTTGCGGATGACACTAAATTGGGTGGCAGTGTGAGCTGCGAGGAGGATGCTATGAGGCTGCAGAGTGACTTGGATAGGTTAGGTGAGTGGGCAAATGCATGGCAGATGAAGTACAATGTGGATAAATGTGAGGTTATCCACTTTGGTGGTAAAAACAGAGAGACAGACTATTATCTGAATGGTGACAGATTAGGAAAAGGGGAGGTGCAACGAGACCTGGGTGTCATGGTACATCAGTCATTGAAGGTTGGCATGCAGGTACAGCAGGCGGCTAAGAAAGCAAATGGCATGTTGGCCTTCATAGCAAGGGGATTTGAGTACAGGGGCAGGGAGGTGTTACTACAGTTGTACAGGGCCTTGGTGAGGCTACACCTGGAGTATTGTGTACAGTTTTGGTCTCCTAACTTGAGGAAGGACATTCTTGCTATTGAGGGAGTGCAGCGAAGATTCACCAGACTGATTCCCGGGATGGCGGGACTGACATATCAAGAAAGACTGGATCAACTGGGCTTGTATTCACTGGAGTTCAGAAGAATGAGAGGGGATCTCATAGAAATGTTTTAAATTCTGATGGGTTTAGACAGGTTAGATGCAGGAAGAATGTTCCCAATGTTGGGGAAGTCCAGAACCAGGGGTCACAGTCTAAGGATAAGGGGTAAGCCATTTAGGACCGAGATGAGGAGAAACTTCTTCACTCAGAGAGTGGTGAACCTATGGAATTCTCTACCACAGAAAGTTGTTGAGGCCAATTCACTAAATATATTCAAAAAAGAGTTAGATGTAGTCCTTACTACTAGGGGGATCAAGGGATATAGTGAGAAAGCAGGAATGGGGTACTGAAGTTGCATGTTCAGTCATGAAATCATTGAATGGCGGTGCAGGCTCGAAGGGCCGAATGGCCTACTCCTGCACCTATTTTCTATGTTTCTATGGTCCATAGCCCTGTAGGTTATGACACTTTAAGTGTATATCCAAGTATCTTTTAAATGTGGTCAGGGTTCCTGCTCCTACCATCCTTTCAGGCAGTGAGTTCCAGTCCCTGCACCCTCTGGGTGAAAAATGTTCTCCTCAACTCCCCTCTAATCCTTCTACCAATTACTTTAAATCTATGCGCCCAGGTTATTGACCTCTCTGCTGAGGGAAATAGGTCCTTCTTACCCACTCTATCTAGGCCCCTCATCGTTTCCTACACCTCAATGAAGTCTCTCCTCAGCTTCCTCTCTTCCAAAGAAAATAACTCCAGCCTATCCAATCTTTCCTCATGGCTAAAATTCTCCAGTCCTGGCAACATCCTTGTAAATCTCTTCTGTACCCCATCTTGTGCAATCACATCTTTTCTGTAATGTGGTGACCAGAACTGTATGCAGTACTCTAACTGTGGCCTAACAAGCATAACCTCCCTGCTATTATATTCTATGCTTTGGCTAATAAAGGAAAGTAACTCGCATGCCTTCTTAACCACCTTATCAACCTGGCTTGCTACCTTCATGGATCTGTGGACATGCACTCCAAGATCCCTCTGTTCCTCTACACTCCTCAGTATCCTACCATTTATTGTGTATTCCCTTGCCTTGTTAGTCCTCCTCAAATGCATTACCTCACACTTCTCTGGATTGTTCCATTTGCCACTTTTCTGCCCAGTCCATCGATAGCTTCAACAACAATAACAACAACTACAACTCGTATTTATATAGCGTCTTTAACATAGCAAAACATGCCAAGGCACTTCACAGGAATGTTTTAAGTCAAAAGATTGACACCGAGCCACATAAGAAGAAATTATGGCAGATGGCCAAAAGTTTGGTCAAAGAGGTAGGTTTTAAGTAGCCTCTTAAAGGAAGAAAGAGAGGTAGAGAGGAGAAGAGGTTTAGGGAGGGAATTACAGAGTTTGGGATCTAGGCAACAGAAGGCACGGCCACTGATGGTTGAGTGATTATAATCAGGGATGCTCAAGAGGGCAGAATTTGAGGAGCACAGATATTTTGGTGGCTGCGGGGTGGGGGGAGGTGGGGTGTGGGGTTGTGAGGCTGAAGGAGATTACAGAGATAGGGAGGGACGAGGCCATGGAGGGATTTGTAAACAAGGATGAGACTTTTGAAATTGAGGTGTTGTTTAACCGGGAGA
Source organism: Pristiophorus japonicus (assembly GCF_044704955.1). Lineage (NCBI taxonomy): Eukaryota > Metazoa > Chordata > Chondrichthyes > Pristiophoridae > Pristiophorus > Pristiophorus japonicus. The sequence goes on from NC_091991.1 coordinate 149,833,811, forward strand.
CAATGTTGGTCAGCGAGCACAGGTGTGATGGGTGAACGGGACTTGGTATGAGTTAGGACACGGGCAGCCAAGGTTTGGATGACCTCAAGTTTATGAAGAGTAGAATGTGGGAGGCCAACCAGGAGAATGTTGGAGTAGTCAAGTCTAAAGGTAACAAAGGCATGGATGAGAGTTTCAGCAGCAGAAGAGTTGAGGCAGGGGCAGAGATGGGCAATGATATGGAGGTGGAAATAAGCAGTTTAATTTATGCCTTGGATATGTGGTCGGAAGTTCATTTCAGGGTCAAATGTGACACCAAGATTGCGAACATTCTGGTTCAACCCAGGGATGGATTAAGGGTGCCTCGGGCACCGGGCAGTACCCCAGCCATGGGCCCCCTACTCTCATTCACATCCTGCAGTAAACTACATTAGTGAGCTAAATCACAGAGCACTATACTGAGTATGCATCAGGTCAAGGTCAGGTCAGGTCTACATCTCAGGTTATGTTCTCATTAATACTATGACGACACTCATTTAATATTTTATTATGTTTCAAAACAATCAAACCCATACCTTAATGAAACCCTGTATAAACAGTAAACAACAATGCTTTAATTTTTAAAAATCCGTACATTTTGAAACTAAATCGACAATGGCAACAATTTAGAACAAGACAGCGCAATTTTTTTGGAAGACCATCATTTGTCATTTGCATTCCATTTTCTCCACAGAAGCAACTACAAATATAACATGACATTGGTCTTTTCCTAGATTTTTGTCAGCTAAATTTGTCAATGATTTTCGAGAAGTCAAGTCCTCTCAGTACTTTGCTCTCAATGCTCATGACTGAAAGACTATTAAGTCGATCTTGTCATCCACACAACTAGTGCCTGCTTGTCTAGTGCACATTACTACCGTGGCTTCTCTATGCTGGTGGCTGTTTTCGTGAGATGAAATCCTCTCATCTTCATGCTTCCAAACATTAATCCCATGAGTACAGTGGCTATTTGTTTGTGCTATGACCTTGCAAGCAAAGCAGTATATTCTACCGTTTGAAGGTGAATAAGAGAGCCAGGTTTGCTCCACACGTTCCCCTGTCAGCGGGTGCACAAGTGTGAGGAAGGATTTCGAGCAGTATCGGTGACATCCTTCCTTGGCATGAATCATGCCGGAGTTTTGGAAGTCTTTATCAGTTTCAGCAGTCCTCACTACCTTTTGCAATCTAATGGCTTTGCATGTCTTCTGAGATATTGTCCACCCATAGCCCAATATCACTCGTAAGCTGAGCCTCTTTCAGCTCAGTATGTCCCAGTTGGTTTTCATCTTCTTCAACTTTTTGGATTTGGAGCTCCAACTCGGCCAACTCCGGGTCCGGTGCCACTAGTGGTTTTGTTGTTGAAGTTGACTGCACAGCGTCATCTTGGCCTTCATCTTCATGTTTTTAGTTAGAAAAAATTATCTAGTTTAAGCAGTTTAACTACTTCTCGTCTCTTTTGTTCCTTGTGTAGCTGGTGCTCTTTCCTTTTTCTCGTCCCCAATTTGTGTGCAGAATGCATCTCTAGAAAAAGGGCATCTCGAGTCTGTTTACATCAAGTCAAGAATAATATGTGCCTGAGCCCTCGCGACACCGCTCCGCTCTTGCTACGTCACTTATGTCAATACTGTTAACCAGGCGAGTGCAGTCCAACCCAGCTGGACAATGGTGGTAGGCATTGGAGGAGGATGGAGTGGTCAAAGGCTGCAGACAGGTTGAGAAGGACAAGGAGCGATAGTTTACCTTTGTCACAGTCACAAAGCATGTCATTTGCCTACAGCTTTATTCCACGCTGCCAATTTTTGTATCATTTGCAAACTTCTTAATCATTCCCCCTATATTGAAGTCTAATCATTGATATATACCAGAAAAAACAAATGAGTTTATACTGAGCCCTGTGGAACCCCATTGGAAACAGTCTTTGAGTCACAAAAACACCCATCGACCATTACCCTTTGCTTCCTGCCACTGAGACAATTTTGGTACCAATTTGCCACTCTCCCTTGGATCCCATGGGCTTTTACTTTTCTGACCAGTCTGCCATGTGGGACCTTATCATAAATGGAGGATCTATTTTAAAAAGAGATTACACAAGAATAAAGATGATGATTTGTCCAGCCTGGCAAAGGAGGATATCATTGCAAAGTGTGGAGAAATGGTCAAGTCAAATATTACAAGATTCAGTCCCCATGGAGGAGGGGGACACAATTCTCTGCGACTTAGAATACCTTCTCTCCGATATCTTGGATACGTTGTTGACGCAGGAGACAAAGCCATGGCCAAATGCAGGTGAAATTGCAGGCCGGGGCCATTAGAGGGAGCAGCGTGCGGTGGCTTACCACTGCAGGGAGCAGCTCGTGCTGCTGCAGAAGGGCGATGGCAGATTGCAGTGCGGGCAGATACAGCAGGAGTGGCGAGGTCAGGACAAAGGAATGGCAAGAGTTCGTAGAGCGATGTGATCAGTGCCCAGAAGAGGCAAAAGTTTGGGGCCCAGAAGAGGCGAGGGCCCAGGGGCAGCACGGGCCAGCCCATACTGCGATATGTGTGCACACTAAGTCCGTGCAGCAGAGCTGGTCTCCAGTCGTCTTGGTTAATCCTTGCCACTGGACCAAGACCTAGCTCTGTCAAGCCCGTGTGGTGGCTGGTGTGCAACGGTCACCCCACGTTAAAAAAATCCACGCACAGGCATCCTTCCACCCTTCAGGATGTAGTTCGGGATCCGGAATATCAATGAAACACCCGTGAACTCATCAGTTTTCGGCGTAGAAGCAAGTCATCCTTGTTTCGAGGGACTGCCTATGATGATGATGTTAAAAGCCTTGCTAAAATCCATATCGACTACATCAAATGCGTTACCCTCATCGACTCTCCTTGTTACCTCCTCAAAAATTCAATCAAATTGGTCAGACATGACCTTCCCTTAACAAATCCATGCTGACTGTCTTTGATTAATCTTTGCTTTCTAAATTATGATGTCCCTCAGAATTGTTTCCAATAATTTGCCCACCACCGAGGTTAGGCTGACTGACCTGTAATTATTCGGTCTATCCTTGTCTCCTTTTTTAATCAATGGTACAACATTAGCAGTCCTCCAGTCCTCCAGCACCACACCTGTAGCCAGAGAGGATTGGAAAATGATGATTAGAGTCTCCTCTATTTCCTCCCTTGCTTCTCTTAGCAAGGGTAGATAAAGAAAACCTATTTCATCTGTTGGGGCAATCAAGAACGAGGTAACATAATCTTAAAACTAGAGCCGAGCCATTCAGTAGGGAAATCAGGAACTTTTTGACACAAAGGATAATAGAAATCTGGAAATCTCTCTCCCAAAAGGCTGTGGATGGTGAGACAATCGGAGTTTTCAAGACTGAGATCTATAGATGTTTGTTAAGTAAGGATATTGAGCTAAGGCGGGTAAATGGAATTAAGATACAGTTCACCATGATCTAATTGAATGGCAGAGCAGGCCTGAGAAACTATATGGTCTACTCCTGCTCCGAAACCCACAGCTGCTTTAACATATTTTCCTGGTGGGTGTTTATTTGCATTCTTAATCCTGCTGTTTGATGAATTTATCATTCTGTTGGATTATTATCTGTAGCAAGAAAGGAGAATCTTCCCAATTTTCATTTGGAGCAATTGAATACACAGAATGCACCTGTAATGGTAGTTTACCCAAGGGGTACTTACATTGCTTTGCATATAACGACTTGTGTGTTTACCCACACCACAGTGAAAACAAGGATGCAGGGCAGTAATGGTGCTTTGTGCCAAAGAGAGCTCTTAAAATGAAACAGATTTTCAGTTTATATTTTAATTCATTAGTTTTTTTTAGACTGAACGGGAAATACAATGGGGAAAAAAAGGTGCGGGTGGAAATGAAAGGTGAAGTAAGTCTATTGTTCTCCTGGAAATGGCTGGGATTTCTTATCAACAAAATATATCTTCGATACCTGGTATTGATTATTTCAGAGCATTCCTCACAGAGACAAATACGTACTTGCATCTGCTGTAAAAAGCCCCTTTGTTTTAGGTTGATAAAGAAATTATGTCAGTATTTAAAAGAACTTGCCTTTTGTCAGTAGTATTTATATTTCAATATATAATGACTCAGAATTTGCAGTCGGCGGCTTCCTGCGGGCAAATGCCTCCCATCCGCAAATAAAATGCCCGTGTACCTGGTGGTCCGGTAGGTATGGAGATTCGTGGTCCTGGGCCTCTCCAGGTACCCGCGGGTAGAGGCCCACGTATCTCAGGGGCGCAGGCGGTTCACAAGTGCCGCTGGGATCACATGGGCCAGCCCAACGAATCGAATGAAAGAATAGAATCCCCATTCATACTTATAGGGATTCCAAGTGTACGGAAACCCCATAAGTTTGAATGGGAATTACCCCCCAAAAATACCTCCACACTTCAAATAAATAAAAAAAAACACTATATATTTAAAATTAATTAAAGTGGCATTTAATTAAATAATTAAAATAAAAATTTTAATTTTTGAAAAACAAATTTACATTTTTAAAGGGGCTAAAAATAAACATAATCTTATTTCACAGGTTTTTAAATGTATAAATTTTTGATAACATTTTACTTTTCTGTTTAAAAAAAATCTTACGCTGGTAAAAGCATACCTTTGTGCCTGCTTTTGCAAGGCTGTAAGAATTCCATGGGCATTCGCTTGGCAGAAGTTGGGCAAATAGTCCAATTCTTTGCCCACGGAGGCCCTTTTCCCGGAGATTCGTATGATTTGTCAAGAGAATTTCCGGGTTTTAGTGCATGCGCAACGCCTGCCTAAACCCAGAACTTGCGCCCATACCTTGTACATGCCCGTAGAGGCCGCAAATTATGGCCAATCTGTTTTTGGAATCTACCATCTTAATTCATTTACTCACACATGCTCCATTGATTTACACATATCCCTTATATCACAGTGACTATTGGCACCACTGTGTCAGCCAATGAGTTGGAGCCTGGCCTGAATTTATGGCAGGATTCACAGCAAATTTTACAGCAAACCGAGTGTATTTAAACAGAGCCTCTATGAACTACAATAAACAGAACTCATGATCGAAACTACAGCAGAGACCCCCGAGAAAGGCAGGATTATTTCTCCATCAAAATGCAGTGAGTGCAGGACAGATACATACTAATAATTATGTGCGTAAAATCAATCCCAGTCAATTACAGTGATTGCCAGACGTGATTGACGGGGGAATTACTCAATTATCTCCATTCTGGCCGGGACTTGTGGTATCACTATATGCAGCCATATCTATATATATGCCTTGAGATGTTTTTACTACATTAAAGGCATTATATAAATGCAAGTTGTTGTTGTTTGAATGCTGACAATGCATGTAAGCACCTTACCTGGCTGACGCTGGTAACCAAGCTTCATCCTGCTGTCAGTTTCCATCTGGAGTCAGTGAACTGATTTGGAGCTGGGATGAGGTTTGATCATTTGTATATGAGTAGTAATAAGAAAGAGATGAAAGCTTATTATGTTAATTGGTTCAATAGTTCCGAGGACTGATGTGGTATAATTACAATGAACCAACTCATTATATATAGGGAAGAAGGAACTTGCATTTATATGGTGCATTATCACACATTCAGGAAGTCCCAAAGCATTTGGCATTCAATTAATCATTTTTGACTGGAGTCATTGCTGCTATGCAGACAAACAATGGATATACAAGAGATGATACAGGTTAAACTGCATCCTATTGATGCGTGCTGACTCGTGTAGATCAAGAAAGGCATTTTGTTGGTTTATTGCCCAGTTCGAAGCACTTGTGAGCTGACCAATCAAATGTGAGGTGTAAGCAGAGTAGAGATTAAATTAGGTATCGTCAACTGGGCGTTCCTATTTCACTGCAACAATGGTGTATTTCTTACCTTAATTTTCTCCTCTCTTTTACTATTCCTGGCTGGGGATATTTCTATCAATGTTGCTCACCCTGCAGTATAATGTCCTAGAGGCCATTTTTCATGTGTGCCTGGACATTAAATGCCAGGAGTCTGGTCACGGAGGGTAACTCTCTCTATCTCTCACACACAGGCCGGAATATTGCCGGTGCTCAGCGGGCGAGTTTGGAGGCAGGTCCGCTGTCAAAATATAAAAGATTGATAGCGGGTCGACAGCCCCGCTGTCAACACACCTCCATGTCAGGTTCCCAAGTGCCGGGTCTGTCTGCGCTTTACAGACCCGACACCAAGTGGAGGGGGAGCCATTTGACATTGTTAAGATCTAGTTAAAAGGTGCTTAAACAGCATTTTACCACGTACTTAACATTTTTCCAGCTTGTTCACAAGTTTCACGGTGCTCGGGGATCATGTTAGGTAAGTAGGTTGGGTTTTCAACAACTATCCATTGCTTTGAATATGTGGCATTTGCAAAAGTGATATTAAAGCTACCATTTCACAGCTGTTCACTTTCCAATGGAGCCTTCAGGATTTGGAATACACTTTTAAGCTTTAGGAAGGTTAGAAGTGTTTGGAGTAAATTCTCTATTCACTGTCACCTCCTTGGAGCAAGCACTCTCACCATTGACAGATCACTTCTGTCATCTCAACTTCAGCTGTCATCTATTCTATGAGCATTGGTGCCCTTGAAAAATCTCACCTTGGTCTTCAGAATCCCACCACGATCAGCCCCAACATCACCAGGCACACCAGCACCACCAACAACAATGCCAACCTGCTCAGCAATCACCCGATGCTGCACAGGACACAGGGCATCAGCACATGGACACATTGCTGCCTGGAATGGCTTCACCATGGCCACATTTACCTCACTTTGATGCTGTACACTCTGGCTGCCACATGGTGCGCCAGATTGGCACCAACCCACACCAGCACCATAAAACATCCCTGCAATGCCCAAGCCATTCCTTTCACACACATCACCATTGTGGGGGGTATCATTATGTCTCATCATTCATCACAACTCACTAAGCCACTTACTTACAAAGGTGCTCTTGGTCCAAGAAGGCAAAGTGTTGAAAATAAAGATTTCAATGTTTGGCAACACATTAACAGAAACTTTACATGAACATTGGCTAAAAGATCCAAGCGCCTACCCTTGTGTGTTGATAGTTGGTATGATTGGACAAGGATGAGGGTGAGTGTGAAGGGTGGTTAGTGAGATGGGGATGTGATACTGTAGATAGAGAGAGTGGGATGGATGGGGGTGCAAGGTAAGTTGGTGTGAGTAAGGATGTGCTGGAGTAGGCTAGGGAAGGCAGAGTGATGGGGATGTGATGAGTGGCATAGCAGGATGAGGTTGGGTGCAGCTTTGCTGTAACATTTTGTTATCTACTGAGATCATTGAAAGGTTTACACCACTCGAGCCAGGTCCTCCTGACCACATCCCTGTGTGTGCTCTCCTGTACAATGTGCAACCAGGCTGCGTTGGTGTCCTGGGGAGGTCTCTTCCACCCATTAAAGGGAAGAGAACCTCCCTGCGTGCTGTGATTCCCCCCAGAAGCATATGGACAGAGTCATGGGAGAGCCTGGGTGTAGCCGTGCACATTTGTGCAGTGTTTTCAGCACCTCAATGTCGTAGAACACTACTGAACAACTGTCAAAATGAATGTGGCCATGGTCCCTTTAAGGAAACTGGCTGATGACGCATCATCAAATGATGTCATCAGACCCGCGTCTTTTTAATTAGCCGGGAACCTCGCAGGGCGGGCTTAACAAGCCCCCATCAGCGGAAGAGTCTTCTCATGGAGCGGGATGGAAAGATAGAAAATAGGTGCAGGAGTAGGCCATTCGGTCCTTCGAGCCTGCACCGCCATTCAATAAGATCATGGCTGATCATTCCTTCAGTACCCCTTTCCAGCTTTCTCTCCAATAGAAGGAGATAGAGCCAGGATCGGAGTTGCACTCCACCATGTACCTCATCCACACTGGGCCTGCCTTGGTGGGCAAAATCGCAGCCAGAGACACAGGCACACATACAATGATCAGCATAGGGTCACTGGATAGTGATCAGAGTTAAGAATCCTTGCTACTTTTCCCCTTGCTATTTTTCTCCAGGGCACTGAGCTCAAATGGAACATCCTCACTGCCATTTCAGTTGAGATCAGTTCATGCAGCTGTGACCTTCCCAGGTTGAATAGCCAGTTACCCATATCAGGAAGTGCATGTACATACTGTGACATCTAGGTCCTTGTTGAAAGATGCATTTTATTTCCTACTGGTACCCCTTCTGGTATGAAGCTTAAGTTATAGTTTTTTTGGGGGTGAGTCAAAATAATTTAGGCAGGCGGAAAGAATTCAACTAGAAGAGAGTAATTTCCAACAATATCAAAGCAGTATTTGTTGGTATAGATTGTGCATTGTACTGAGCAGCTGGGACTAAAATTCAGATTTGGCCTGTGTCTGTAGACAAGTGCTGAACCATAAGCCAATAATACACTAGTCAAATTAATGGACCAAGAATCCCCTACGCCATGCTTTCATCCTGGTGACAAGTAGCAGCTGCCACGTTTTATCTGTGATCCTGTGAAAAGATGTGAGCATTACCTTTATTCGAGCAGGGAGTGTGGCCATTTCCTGGCAACTCACAATGGCAGTAACTTAACCCACTTGCTGATAATCCACTCCCAGCTGAAATGACTCAGTCCCTCCTTGATGCTTAACTGACTCGCAAGTGATTCAAATCAAATCAATTCATATATAATTAAGGATGTGTTGAAATCTCTCTTTGTTTAGTTTAATCCTACCTTCTTGCATTATGGGCAGTTGACTAGTTTGTAGATGTGGTTTGCTCTATTTAAATATGTTTATTTATGCGTATTACGTTTAAGCATAATAACTGAAGATGAAGAGGTTAAAATAATTTAAGAAAAAAATAAAGAGCACAGATAAGAGCCTTCAACTGCATGCTTGAAATATCCCGAATAAAATGGTGGAGATGAAAGCATAAATAATGGAAGGAAATTTTGACGGCATAGGGATTGTGGAATCCTCGGCTTACTTAAGAAGCTGACCATAAGTTCAATATCCAGAGGGAAATAGGGTAGACAGTGAAATTATATTTCGGGGAAGTCAGTAGACAAATCTGGCTAGAGCTAACAAGCAGGCAGTGGATACGGTTAACAATCAGCATCTCTTACAGACCCAACAGGGAGTCAGTGACAAGAGAGTGGCGATTTGAGGTGGCGGGAGGGGCTCAGGACAATTAGTCTAGGGTGAAATGGGCGGTATGGCATTGGGCGCCTGTTATATGCCCCGCTCAATGTTCAGGGCATATAATAGGCGGCCGCTCTGATTACACCCGTTTTCAGCTATTCCCCAAGGTAGATTTCTAACTCCATGGCTTTGATCTTCCCACTGTTAAGCTGGAAGAAGTTCTCACTCTAAGGGGGCGAAATTGCCCCGCACCGCGATTGGGGGCAGTAACCTTCCAGGGCAGGGACCTTTAGAACCCGGCGTGGAAGTCCCACCCCCAACGCAGAATTGCCCTTCCCGCCCCAGAAAGGAAGCGGCGCACAATCTCCTGCTCTCCGCTTCCTGTAGGGGCGGGTCTCAGGGCGCTACTGGGATAGAATGTTCATCGCTACGCAGATGCTCCACATAGCACTGAGGTGCTTCAACGCCCCTCCCCTTTGATTAAAGGGGAGGGCCACTGCGCACTCTGCATGGCTTCTGATAGCCACCACTGGGCCACCAGGGCAGCGTGTGACTGGGCCAGCAACCTGGCACTCAAAACTGAGTGCCGGGCTGCAGGAGAGTTGACCGATAAATCAAGATGATGGTCCAGGGCGCTGGCACCCTTGCTTTTAATTACCGTCCCAAGAACGGATGTCCGCCAGCTTCACGGTTCTGAACTCGCGGCCTCCAGGACAATTTCTCCCATGCGGCGTTAAGGGATTGGCACGGGGCGGTGAGGGGTTGCGAACCACGGGACGCAGCGCTGCCAAAGCAGCACCTCCGCAACCTCCCGGGCAATTTCCCGGGACGTGGTAGCACCCCCCTCCCCCAGCCGAAAGCAGTCTTGCCCCCCCCTGGAGGCACTAACGGGCCTATAAAAAGGGGAAGTTTCGCCCCCTAAGACTTCGGGATAAACTTTATCTAATTGGTGGCTACTGGTGGAGCACCCAATAGTGCCGATGGGAGGGCCAGTCCATTCTTGGTGCTAGGCCTCATTAACATACATGCGGATAGATAAATGCCCTGAACAGCCCTTCTCGTGGCTTTGGGCTGGCGCAACATCAGGTGGCCCAGAAGCTGAACCATTCAGGAGAAAAGGGAGATCCGGGGGTGGGGGCAGGTGTAGAGGGTGTATTCGCAGAAGGGGACTACCCAGGGCAGCAATGGCTGCATTATTCTTATGCTGCCCAGAGCAGCCCTTGCAGAGGGGCCTATTTTGAAGCAGCAAAATTGGGTTGCCCTGAGGCATGTAGGGAAACTGTGATATCTTCACATAGCACAGCACACACAGCTCCTAACATGGCAGGCAGCTCTCTCGGAAGTCTCCGGAATTTGCCTGGTTCTGTTTATTATTAACCCTGCACTTGCAGTACACAATACGTCCACATCCACAGTGTGGAGCTACAAACATTACAAGCTTACAGACATTACACTTCTCCCTCCTTAATGAAGAAGTTATTATAACAAACATCATATATAACTTTCATTTTTATACATAACACAGGATATAAACTTATTTTTTTTCCATATTTACAAATTTAACTTTACCACTTGTTTTCTGTTTTGAAGAGGATACCTTCACTCTCGAACAGAACCTTCCAAACATGGTGTTGAATCTAAACTCATTCGAGGCTCATCCTGAGGAACGTTTTCCTCCACGGAATTTCCTTGATTTTCATTTGAACTCACTCTAACTTCAGGCTCTTTGTTTTCCTGACTCAGACTCAGACTTTCATTCTGATTCTCTCCTGGATTTGTTTCCAGTACATTGGATTTAGGATTTGCTACTGGTGGATCAAAATGATCTGATGAGTCAGAAATAATTGAATCATTCCCACCTTTAACTCCTTCCATGTCTGTAGGTAAAATATGATCAATATGAACAAACCTAACCTGTCCATTATCAAACATCTTTACCAAATATGTGCGAGGATCACATATCTTCACTTTTCCTGGTAACCACTTTAACCATTTATGGTGATGGTTCTTCACTCTCACCTCCTGGTTTAATTTCACACTTCTCTCTTTTACTCTACCTCTGTCATGATTCTCTTTCTGTCTTAATTGTGTCTCTTCTACGGACTGTGTCAAATTTGGTTTTAACAACGAGAATCTGGTTCGAGGCTGTCGTTTGAGAAACAACTCTGCTGGTGTTCTACCAGTAGTTATATGAGGAGTATTTCAATACGTAATCAAAAAATTAGCCAATTTGTGATCCAATGACAACTGTCATTTCCTTGTATTTGGATCAAACATTTGTTTTATGAGGGCACGTTTTACAATTTGTACAGTGCACTCTGCTGCACCATTTGAAGCAGGGTGGTATGGTGGAACCTTGGTATGTTTCACACCATTTTTGCTTGTGAATTGTGCAAATTCTTCTGAACGAAATTGTGGTCCATTATCCAAAACAATTTCTTCAGGGAGGCCAAATGAAGAAAATAATTTTCATAAAATGTCCAATGTTTTACTTTTTGTTATTTTCCCCATTGGAAACACCTCAACCCACTTCGAATGGTTATCAATCACAATGAACAATTGTTGTCCTTCTAACTCAGCAAAATCAATATGTAGCCTTTGCCACACCCTGGGAGGCCATTTCCATGGCTGTAATGGTACTGGTAGTGGTTGCTTGCTTACCGATTGACATGTCGTACACTGACTCACGATGTACTCTATAACTTTATCAAGACCCGGCCACCATAAATAACTGCGTGCAAAACTCTTGGTCAAGCACATTCCCAGGTGCTGGTCATGGAGGTCTCCTAATAATTTGGACCTGAATTTATTTGGTATAACCACTCTTGCACCCCACATGATACAATCTTTATCGACTGATAATTCATTCCTACAAATGAAGAATGGATGTGTATCTTTGTCTGTTACCTGGTTTGGCCATCCATTTGCAATATACTCATACACCTTTGACATCACTGGGTCACGTTTGGTTGCTCTACCAATCTCTTCAGCTATGACTGGCAGTTCATCAATGTATGAAAAATAAAACACTTCTTCCCTATCGGGTGTAGCTTGTGATGGGGAAGGCAATCTAGACATTGCATCAGCATTACTGTGATCAGCCGATCGTCTGTATTCAATATCATAGGTATATGCTGACAAAATCAAAGCCCATCTCTGCATTCGGGCTGCAGCTAATGTTGGAACTGGGGACTTTGGATGAAGGATTGCTGTTAGGGGCTTATGGTCCGTAACGATGGTAAACTTACGGCCATACAAGTATTTGTGAAACTTCTTGACCCCAAAAATTAATGCTAAAGCTTCCCTTTCAATTTGCGCATAATTACTCTCACTGGCACTGAGAGTGCGTGAAGCAAAAGCAATTGGTCTCTCCTCCCCACTACATGATACATGAGATATTACTGCCCCAACTCCATATGGAGAGGCATCACATGCTAGCTTAATCTCCTTAGATATGTCATAGTGAACTAACATGGTGCTCTCTACCAATTTGCTTTTACACTCCTTGAATGCTGTATCGCATTCTTTTGACCACTTCCAATAGACCTGTTTTTTCAAAAGTTCATTCAGTGGATGTAATACTGTAATCCAAATTTGGTAGGAACTTCCCATAATAGTTCAAAAGACCCAAGAATGAACGAAGTTCAGTGACATTCCTGGGAGTGGGTGCATTTCTAATTGCATCTGATTTTTCCATGGTTGGATGTAAATCATCTTTGTCTACTCCGTACCCTAAGTACTCCACTGAGTTTTTAAATAACTCACACTTATGAGCAGACACTCGTACTCTGTGCTTCTCTAGCCATTTGAGGACTTCATTCAATATGTTATTATGAATTTGCCTATTTGGTGCTGAAATTAGTATGTCATCCAAATAACATACTACCCCTTCAATACCTTGCAAAATCTGGTTCATCACCCCTTGGAATATGGCAGGGGCGGAAGACACTCCAAACAGTAGCCTATTAAATTGATATAGGCCTAGATGAGTATTTATAGTCAAACATGACTTGGACTCCTCAAGCTGTAAGTAGGCATTCGTAAGATCCAGTTTTGAGAAGATCTGACTACCTGTCAGTGTTTTGAACAAATCTTCTATATTCGGCAATGTATTGGGGACATTACCCTCTAGAACCTGGTTTACGGTTACTTTATAATCACCACACAATCTTACCTTACCATCGGACTTAGGTACAACAACAATGGGTGTAGCCCAATTACATCGATCTATCTTACAAATAATGTTCTCAGTCTCTACTCTTTTGAGTTCTTGCTCAACTTTCTCCTTGAGTGCATATGGTACAGAACGTGGCTTGTAGTAAACCGATCTAGCGTCCTTCTGTACCCTGACACTCGCCTTGAAGCCTTGGATCGGACTGCCCGTTTCGCAGAACACCTTCGGATACTTCTTGATAACCTCATCCGTTGATGAAAATCTCGCTTCCACACAGAAAATCTCACTCCAATCCAGCTTCAGTGAGCTCAACCAATTTCTTCCTAGTAAGGCAGACTTGTCTCCTTTCACCACTATTAGAGGCAAGTTCTGAAATTGATCTTTATATTTCACCGGTACGGTGATACGACCTACCACAGGAATTTTCACTCCCGAGTAGCCTTGCAGCTCTATCTTGGATTTCTCCAGTTGGAAATCACGCAATTTGTCGAGGTACAGCGACTCTGGTACTACACTCATGGATAACCCCGTGTCAATTTCCATTGAATCCCGCAACATCTATGTGGATTTTGATGCTTTCTGAATCGCTGTCCGTTAACCTCGTGCTCCTGATGATGTGTAACTCTAACATCTCCTCGTCCTGTTGTTGTTCTTCCATGCTATGTAGTCTCTTGGGATTTCTACTCCTAGCTTTGAACGCTGGACTCATAGCTTTGGAAGCTGGCTTACCCTTCAGTCGGCATGCCTTCGCAAGATGCCCAGTCTTTCTGCAGAAGAAACACTTTGCCTTCACGTATGGACAACTTTGAGCAATGTGTTGTCCCAGGCACATATAGCATGACTTAGACGCTCTTTTAGAATTTCCAGTTTCTGAGACTTTGGGCCCCCACCATCTTTTACTTTGAACCTGCAGGTGATTTACCTTGGTTGACTGATGACCGTAATCATTATTTAATTCTCGGGAATATTGTTCGGCCATGCTCATCGACCTCGCTGTCTGACAAGCAATCTCAAAAGTCAAGTCATCCGTCGTCAATAACTTCCTTCTGATCGCATCATTTTTCACCCCACAAACAAAGCGATCCCATAATGCTTGGTTTTGAAAGTTTCCAAAATTACAGTGCATCGATAGCTTTTTTAATGTTACGATGTAATCACTGATACTTTAATCAGCCTTTTGATTCTGAATCCCAAAACGATAGCTTTCAGCAATTTTGAACGGTTTGGGTTTATAGTGCTGCTCCAGCTTCATTAAAATCTCTAAGCGTTGTGTCCTTTGGCTCGTCAGGCACAAACAGATTTACAAGGGTTTCGTACAATGTCGGACCCGCCTCTGATAAGAAGATCGCTTTCTTACGTTTCAACTCAGCCCAGTTCTGGACTGCATTGTCTGGAACTTCAATTATGTTATTTGCAGTGAAATACATTTCTAGCCGATCCACATGCACTTTAAAACGTTCCCGGTCGTGTCTATATTCCCCCAAATGTCCGATTACACCTGCCATTTTAATTTCTAGCTGTTCCCACCATGTGCTGTATTTTACCTTGGATTTTGTAGCTTTTTTCCAAAGACAGAAACTTCCAAAGTCTCTCTGTCGGCTGGCTGAATCCTTCACCAACAAAATTTAAGCTTTAAATCACCCGAAAAATTCCACCTCGCCGCCAAATGTGATATCTTCACAGAGCACAGCACACACAGCTCCTAACATGGCAGGCAGCTCTCTCGGAAGCCTCCGGAATCTGCCTGGTTCTGTGCAGAATTCTGTTATTATTAACTATGCAGTTGCAGTACACAATACAT
Source organism: Pristiophorus japonicus (assembly GCF_044704955.1). Classification (NCBI taxonomy): domain Eukaryota; kingdom Metazoa; phylum Chordata; class Chondrichthyes; family Pristiophoridae; genus Pristiophorus; species Pristiophorus japonicus. The sequence continues at coordinate 149,848,939 of NC_091991.1, forward strand.
CCACAGTGTGGAGCTACAAACATTGCAAGCTTATAGACATTACAAAAACATGGTCGACATGTGGCTGTCCTTAAAGGCACTGCTGCGGGCTGCAACCAAAAAGGTAAGGATTTAAAATGTACCTAATATTAAAACCAAAAGATTCCCTGCTGACCACCATTTCCCCCCTCCCATTGTTGCTGTGACTCTTCCTGAACATCGGCGATACTCTCCACCCCCCCCAACCCTGCCCAGTCGCTGTTGCCCCCTCTCTACTGTTCCCCTATAATGCCTTACCCATGGGCTGCTACAGGAGAGGCAGTGACCCGATCTTCGAGGTTCAATGATAACAAGGCCTTTGGCCCAACATTACAGGCACCTCAGGCCTATTGATTCAGGTGCAGGGATCATTCCCTGCACCCCTGTTTTTGGGCACGCTTGAATTTCTAAGCCAGCACTCCCTCAGTTCTGCACTGAAGCATCTGCCTAGAATATTTATTCCGGCATGTTAGATCAGTAGAACAAAAGAGATTAAATAATATTAGAAACTTAAAATTCTAAATGATTAGAATAAAATTCTTGCACCAATTTCCATTCACCCATGACCGTTGGCTCGCGATCTCCCAATTTCTCAAATTTAATATTCTCACTCTTGTCTTTAAACCCTCATGGCCTCCTCCCTCCTTATCTCTGCAATCCTCCTCCCTTTGACTTTGGTGTCCAATGCATTCCCCCCGATCTTTATCCCACCATTGGTGGCCATGCCTTTAGCCGCCTAGGCCCCATGCTCTAGAATTCCCTAAATAAGCATCACGGCATCTCTACCTCCCTCTTTTCCTTTAAGACTCACCTCTTTGTCCAAGTGTCTGATCACCGCTCCTAATATATCTTTCTTTGGCTTGGCATTCATTCTTTCATCCTTACAACTCCATAAAGTGTCTTGGGATGTTTTTTCTACACCATATAAATTTCTACATTTTATAAAAGCAGGAACCCTCAAATTACAAAATAAGGTATCGGTCAATGACATCAATCCATTCAAAAGGCAATTGGATGTCTGAGTGAGTTGGAATACTGGTGCGATTATCTTGTATGGCTTTATCTCATCATTGACGTTTTCTTATGTGCTTCATAATGTCCTCATTTATTATTGTTGAATTTGTTTAAGTTTCAGTTTTACAAGTGTTTACAAATACATATTTTAGTAGTTTGGTTTGTAAAATTCCATAATATAGTCGGGATAAAAGATTGGTAGTGGTGCTCCACAGGGATCAGTGCTGGGACCACTGCTGTTCACAATTTATATTAACGATTTAGACTTTGCAATCAAAAACACAATTTCTAAATTTACGGATGACACCAAATTGGGGGGGACAGTTAATATTGAGGAGGACTTCAACAAATTACAGGAGGACATTAATAAACTTGCAGAATGGGCATATAATTAGCAAATTAAGTTCAACACAGATAAATGTGAGATACAGGGTATTCCATTTTGGTAAGAAGAATAGGGAGGTCACTTATTACTTAGAGGGTGTGAGTCTGGGTGGGATAGAGGAACAAAGGGATCTTGGAGTACAAATACACAAATCACTAAAATTGCATCACCGGTTAGCATGGCCATATAAAATGAAAACCAAGCCTAGGATTTATTTCTAGAGGTATATCATTGAAATGTAGAGAAGTTATGCTCAACCTGTATCGAACCTTGGTTAGAACACACTTGGAGTACTCTTCAGTTCTGGTCGTCATATTATAAAAAGGATATAGAGGCACTGGAGAGGGTGCACAGAAAATTTACAAGGATGATACCAGAAATGCGAGGGTATATATATCAGGAAAAGATGAATAGGCTGGGACTCCTCTCTTGAAAAAAGAAGGCTGAGGGGTGACCGAATAGAAGTCTTTAAAATTCTGAAAGATTTTGATAGAGTGGATACAGAGAGAATGTTTCCACTTGTGGAGAAAAGCATAACTAGAGGTGATCAATACAAGATAGTCACCAAGAAATCCAATAGGGAATTCAGAAGAAACTTCTTTACCCAAAGGGTGGTGAGAATGTGGAACTGGATACCACAGGGAGTGGTTGAAGCAAATAGTATAGATGCATTTAAGTTGAGGCTAGACAAGCATATGAGGGAGAAGGGAATAGAGAGTTATGCTGATAGATTTAGATGAGGAATGAGGGGAGGAAGCGCGAGTGGAACATAAACGCCAGCATGGACTGGTTGGGTCGAATAGCCTGTTTCTGTGTCATATATCCCATGTAATCCTATGTCATACCTTCCTATTCCAAAATGAGTGGCATTGTAGCACAGACTGTGGTTAGTCCGCTGAGCAGATCACTGGAAATGAGACTGAATATTAATACTCAATGCCGAGCAACTCTGAATATCAATGAGAAATACGACTTTTAAGGCATAAAGGTCTTCTTTTTTTAAAAAAATCTGTGAAACAAATGAGCCAGAAATGGCATTTAAACTGCTCAAAATTGAAAGAGAAATATTAGCATTTATAGCAGCGCAGAAACTGGTCATCATTTTATAATACTATCTGCGTAAGTAGCTGAATTTTTATGCCATTATTCAACAGCTGCAAAGAGATCTATTCTCACCTGACTGTGAAAGCTAATTTGACACTCATCTCAGCCCTTTATTTGAAGCTATTTGCTTTGTAAGTATAATCCTTTTTAAACAAAACCGTAAAGCCATCATAATGCCTGGCGGAAGCCTAAGCTTTCAATTATCTTTGACCTCTGATAAGTTACTTGTTATCATGGTGGTCATACTCAGAGCCACTGACGCAATCATTGTGCATGCCCGTTCCTCACTTCAAATTAACTGGGGGTTTTCTACAGTCCACGGTGTAACATTTAATCCTGAAGCAATTTATTTCTGCAATATAGCCGATTCCCCATTGGCCTTTTCCAGCTCCAGTTATTAGGAGTTGACACTAGATCTGAGATTGGTGTTATCTTATTTTGAAAGGACTGTATGATCAACTACACATCAATGCTGTTTGTATAAAGTAAACTGGGGAAAAGTGACCATGTAAATGCTGTGATATGTATTTAGATGGTGGAAGCTGGGCTGTATTCCTGGTCAGTGAAGGACATTAAAATGAAAACTGCTCCATGAAACAGCACAAGACAGCACTGTTGCTAAATTAATCCTTTCCTCGCAGCTGCAACAAAATAATACGGTGTCATGTCTCACTTAATCATAAAGGTGTCCATGCTCGGCCCTGTAATGTCAAAGATTGAAGCTCTCCAACTTAATCAGATTGATCACATTGGCCTTCAGCGACCCAGTTGGTTCATTAATTACGTAACTTCCATATTTGTGACCTTTAACCCTGATGGGTGCCTGGATTTAAGGTTGAAAAAGACAAAGGAAAGTTGGTATTTATTTTGATGATATTTCTTGATTGTGTCTACCAAGCATTTTTGTTTACCTGTTAAGTAGGTTGCATATATATTTGTGCATTTGTGGATGATATTTCCAAGTCAGCGGTGGCTCAGTTGGTAGCACCCTCACCTCTGAGCCCGAAGGTTGTGGGTTCAACTCCCATTCCAGAGACTTGAGCACAAAAATCTAAGCTGACACTCCAGTGGAGTACAGAGGGAGTGCTGTACTGTTGGAGGTGCTGTTTTTTGGATGAGATATTAAACTGAGGCCGTGTCTGACCTCTCAGGTAGATGTAAAAGATCCCATGGCACTATTTCGAAGAACCATCACTAAAACAGATTATCAGGTCATTATCACATTGCTGTTTGTGGGAGCTTGCTGTGCACAAATTGGCTGCCGTGTTTCCTACATTACAACAGTGACTGTACTTCACTGGCTGCAAAGCGCTTTGAGACACGGTGATAATGAAAAGCGCTATATTTTCTTTCCTTTCTTATTCTTAGCTCGTACTCTGCAATCATTAGTTCAAAGGCAAAGGAATTTGAGAACATTCTGAGGTACTATTAAGATATCTAGGACCCAAAATTGCCCTCCGCCCGAAACGGGATGGTCGCATCACCGTTGTCCGTCTGTTGCCACCGATATGATTGCGGTGCTAATAAGATCGAAATTGCCCTTTTTTTGTCATAAATGGAGCGAAGTCTTAATTCCCGGTGGTAAAAGCTGCTTTCAATGGTGTGGCTACGGTGTGGGGTTTGCACTGAGAAATTCCCCTCTTATCCAGTTGATGCAAAACCATCATACTTACAATGCAGCTGCTCCCTGGCCTTCTTAAAGGGCAGGTTTTGCAGCTGTGTCGAGCGTTCCTCTTGACCTTTCTTTGCACAGGCTGGCCGCTGCCCTAGAAGCTCAGAATGCTCTCGTGCACTCTGGGTAACAGGGCACAGAGCCTCTGACAGCTTTCGTCTCTGATGGCTTCCAGAGTGTGGCTGCTGTCATGCAGTCTCAGCGGAGGCTAAGTGACATCTGAGTGCTGCCATTGCGGCTGTGTCCATGGTGGTCCACCAGGAGCCTAAGGGTTCCACCACAATCCACCAACCTGTGATCCAGCAGCTTGGTGGGGGAGGTGGGGTCCTGGCCCGGGGGAGTGGCGCTGGCTCCTCGGACCAGGATACTGATGTTGCCTCTGTGGCTCACAGCAGCCCTGAGCCCATAGATGCCACTGCGCAATTGCTGCCAAGCATGGCTTTGCCCCAGCCACTTCCGACTGAAGGCGCAGAGGAGGATGCGGCCCAATCTCGAGCCAGCTGGTCGGGGGTGTCCGAGTAGGACATCTGCAGCTTCCTCTACACACACACAGCAGCCTTCCCAAAGCCATGAGGCAGGCAAAGGCGAGACACTGTGGTGTACTGTAAGGATAGGTCTGCGTAAGAGGGGTAAGAAGGAGTTGGACAAGGATGATAATGGATAATATCAGCGTTTTTTAGACCCATTGTTGGGGTTGTAATAAATCTTTATTTAGTGTTTGGAATTTATGATCAGGTCTCTCATGACAGTGTAGGGGAATGATGTGTGAGAAGGCTCAAAGATTGGGCCATGGAAATAACCAGATGCAGTCTTAAGTGGAATCTCAGTCTGCGCAGGCACAGATTGTCACATATATCAGTGTATGCAAATTTTTGTCGAAAGACCCTTCTGCAATATGCCCTCTCGCTCCCACTTCTGTGTGGCCGTCTTGCTATGTGAGGTGGCTGTGCCCTATTGCTGCTGTACCTCCTGCAACTCTGCAGGCTGGTGCTGCCCAGCATCTGGCTCCATTGCAGGCTGCCTCCAGGGCTGTTCGCCCATTATCTGCTGGAGGAAGCCAGCGAACCTGACTCTCCTCCTTGGGGGAGGCCTTGCTTGCCCTCTGTGGCCATCTCTCTGGCCCTCTCCATGCTGGTCTGCAATGATATCTGCGGACCATGCCCGCTGCCGTTTCAGCCGTTGCCCCCGGCGCCGCCTTGCCTTCTGTGCCTCGGCGGCACGCACAATGCGCATGAGGCGTTGGCCTGCAAGCACTGCCTACATCCCAAGACACTCCACAAGTGCAGCCTCCTCGAAGTGACCTCCCAATTTTACAGTTGGCAGGCACCTCCAGCACTCAGCAAGCAGTGTGCACTGAAGCCTTGCACTGCAAGTCTGACCACGTCAAAAAGTCGGCAGCATGAAATTCTGTGAAATGAACAAGCCTTTAAGAGGCTCCGGCGGTGTGCATCTGCAACGATGCATCACCGGAAAAAAGCAACGTTTGGGACCGCCAGGCGGCCACATGACTTTGGAAGGGGAATCTCGCTTCTGTCCCGGGACCTCGGCAGTGTGCGGAGTGATGACGTGTCTCCGCGGAGCGGCCGCCATTTTAAAAATTGACCTTCCTCAGTTTTGGAGTGGTGTAGAGGATCACTCCACCCATTTTCCCACCGTGGTGACACGTGTCAACCCCTTACCGACTGGCGGTGACTCCTTCCCGAAATTGCCCCTCGAGAAATTGCCCCTTACCTGGAATTGCCCCGGGGGAGTGGCGCCACTGCAGGTCGTTGCCCCCGACAGATTTTGCCGTTGGTACACTCTCTGTGGCTGGGTGGCACGGCCGCCCTTAAAGGGGAGGTGGCGCTGCTGGCAACGCCATGGTCGGACTGACAATTATGGCTGCGGGTTCGACTGGGCGCCAACAGGCTGAAACCCTCCCTGGTGGCCCAGTGTTTGTCACTGAAGTGGCTGCAGAGTTCACAGCGGCCCTCCCCTTTAACTGAAGGGGCGAGACGTTGTGATGCGGCGCTGATGACTGGTCGGGGCGGTGGACCCACTGCAAGGACACTTCCGCCCTGCAGCCGACTGGAACACCGCCCACAGCCCCCAAAAAACTTCAAAGATGTGAATTTCTCCAGTATCAAAAACTTTCAAAAACAATTCGTGTGCCCCGTTTGGGCCGGGGCTCAATTTTGGCCACCCTAACTCTGCTAGTTCGAACCGAACAGAAACCATACAGATTTGTTTGAATAAAGTTAAATGAGGGGACCGATGGCGGGACCTTGGGCCCGGGTAGTTGGAGGTGGGAAGTCATGTGTTGAAACCTCCAGGAATATGCCCAACCAGAGTTGGCAACCCTGCTCCACCCTCCTTTCCTGCCGCGAGACCCTCCCAAAACCCCAATCCTCGCCACTTACCTGAAAACCAATAGACGGCAGAGGGTCACCTGATCTTCCCCTACTGCCAGCCGCTCTGCACCCTCTGGACCGGTGACATCTAAATGAGGCCCGGTGGTTAGAATCACTGCGACTTCCTGCTGCCTCTGGCAGGCGGGAAATTAATTCGCCAGAGTGACATCCTACTGGAATCCATCTCTAAGTTAAAATCCCCCTCCCCCCCCCCACCCGAGTGTTTCAAATTTAATTCATGTGCTATTACCTTTATTTTGTATAAAATTATTAAGTGTGAACTTGTGCACTCCTGATCATCCGGACCCAGATAAATGTCAAGTCTAAGCTTTGCTGAGCCTCTTCCCTTGCCTCGCACAAGAATTGGTCGAAGCTTGCACTGAGCCGGCTCCGACTGGTTACAACCTAAAATAGCGGCTGGGGTCCGATTTACGTCATCAGACCACAATTTCCTCGTTAAACGGGGGGTCTGTCGCCTGAAACAGGCGGGCGCATTGGACACCCGGCGGTAGGCCCCTTTTAAAGTGGTGGCAGCTGCATCATGGGCATTAATTGACCCCTTTCTAAGGCAGTTAGTGCCCTGTCAACACCAGGTGAGGGAAGACCCATCCTCCTTAAATTGCATGTGTGTGTTTCTCTTTCCTAATCTCCATAAACCGTCCAGAGTGAGCTACTATACATGTGGAAGATATGGGCAGCGAGCTGTGACTGATGAAACTATTTTTTTGATTTTTCTATCCTCTGCTAATAGAAGTGTCGACTATATACATGGCTTGTGCGGAACCAATACCCATGAAAACCCTTGACATCCTCAACACACGCAGAAAGCTTCCTTTGCAATCCCAGGAGCATTCATTATGTTTCTCAAAGTGCTGTGTGCTGGCAGGTGTGCAATGAACGAAGAACAGATAAAGGTTGTTTAGGCGCAGCTCATCCAGCTTTTCCCTTGGATGAGGGGGGTGAAATTTAAAAAAAATTGCATTTCAAGTAGAACGCATTAACCTCTAGGACCCTGTTTACCTGACGGATGAAATTGAATTTGGTCTGAGGATGGTGGTTTGGACTGATTTTGATTACTTATGACACCCTGTCACTAAACCAGTCCATAAGTTGGATGGTGTTAACTTGCAGTTCAACAGGGACCCTGTTTTGTAGTTAGATAGATACATAAACCCAGTGAATGGTTCAATCCAGGCAGTTTGCGTGACCTCAGTATGAATCATTTGGATTTCAAGCCAGTTTAGAATCTGCCTCGTAAAACGTGGTTTTTGCCTCACAGCAGAAGCAAAACGAATTCATTATTGTTGCATTGGAGCATTTTTAATTTGGAACAGTTGAAAATTCGGTGCAAAACTGAATTGTAAGCAAAGTGTATGGTGAAGGGACAAGTGTTGTGCAGTTTCTGGTGCCCTGTACCACACTGGCTTGTTCAGTAATCCAATTATCCATTGGAATTTCGGCATCTTTGGAAAATTAAGTGTAGCTACACAAGAAATAGGAGCAGGAGTAGGCCATTGGCCCCTCAAGCCTGCTCCGCCATTTAATAAGATCATGGCTGATCTGATCTTGGGCTCAGCTCCACTTCCCTGCCCGCTCCCCATAACCCTTTCTGCCCTTATCGCTCAAAAATCTGTCTATCTTCACCATAATATATTCAATGACCCAGCCTCCACAGCTCTCTGGGGCAGAGAATTCCACAGATTTACGACCCTCTGAGAGAAGAAATTTCTCCTCATCTCAGTTCTAAATGGGCAACCCCTTATTCTTAAATTATGCCCCCTGGTTCTAGATTCCTCCATAAGTGGAAACATCCTCTCTGCATCTACCTTGTTGAGCCCCCTCAGTATCTTATATGTTTCAATAAGATCACCTCTCATTCTTCTAAACTCCAATGAGTATAGGCCCAACCTTTCTTCATAAGTCAACCCCTTCATCTCAGGAAACTAGTGAACCCTCTCTGAACAGCCTCAAATGCAAATATATCCCTCCTTAAATAAGGAGACCAAAACTGTACGCAGTACTCTAGGTGTGGCCTCACCAATACCCTGCACAGTTGTAGCAGGACTTCTCTGCTTTTATACTCCATCCCTGCGTTTTTCCCTTCATTATCTTCCCCTGTCCTCATCATATAACTTAATTCCCAAGAAACAATGACAATACTGTATATGGAAAAATCAGGCACACACACATGCTCTGTTATAAATACCTATACTTTCTCTTGCACAAAGTAAACAGTCTAATTTTTTTGTTGCAAAATATTTGTTACTTTCAGCCCTTTTTCCCCTCTTGAGGAATCACTACACCAGCTGCCTGATAAGTTGGAGGGAAGGTTTCCTATTCCCAGGTCTCTGTCAATGTTAATGGGAGGAAATGTACGCAGGCAACCCGATGTGGCTCTCTCCCTTTTATTTAATTCATGGTTTTATTTGCTGTGGAGGAGTTCCAGAGCTCTGCTCAATAATTTACACATTTCAACAAAAAACAGCAAAAATTGTGTCCTGTAAGTTCTGTTGCTATGAGTCCACTGGGCTCTTCCATTGGCTCTACATTGGGAGGGGAGAGGGTCAGCAAAGATGTGCCATTTCACAGTAATTCATAAAGTGTGGAGTGACAAAAGACTATTTGATTCATCAAGCCTACGTCTTTCATGTACAATTTTATCTGTCATGAACTTTTTCCCCAATGCACTGAATCTCCAGAGAAAGGTGAATGACCACAGTTAATACCTGCAAGAGGATAAGAACATGAGAACATAAGAATTAGGAGCAGGAGTAGGCCATTGAGCCTGCTCTGCCATTCAATAAGGTCATGACTGATCTTCGATCTCAACTGCACTTTCCTGGTATATCCCTTGATTCCTCTAGAGTCCAAAATTCTATCTATCTCAACCTTGAATATAAAGAAGAAAAGAAAGACTTGCATTTATATAGTGTCTTTTACGACCATCGGACATCTCAAAGCACTTTACAGCCAATGAAGTACTCAACGATAGCACATAATGTCCTGTGGATGTTCTTCTTGACTGCTGAATGAAGTGAAGCAAAACTCCAGTATGCCAGAGTAACATTTTAAGAGGTAGACATAGGGCTCAATTTTCGCCACCATTCTGCGCTGTTTTTTTGGGGTCTGCTGCTTTTTTTGTAGCAAACTAGAATCTGCAAGTTTCGCCAAAGTTTCTGCACCATCATAAGCTACTTACGGCCGATTTTTTTTTAGTTCCTGATTTTTTGACGTCACTGGGGGTGCCGGCAGCGCCATTTCTGGCCATTTAAGCGAGTTTGGGCAACTGGGATTTTTTCAAAAACGGTGCAGTGAATCGTTCTGAAAAACCTTATGTGAACTTAAGAAAATCGGTGCAGAAGATTGAGTTCCACGGTCCGGGTTAGGAGCAGCACTGGGGCAGGGGCCCATTGGGCCCGGGATAGGAGCAGCACCGGGGGCGGGGGGCCATTGGGCCCGGGATAGGAGCAGCACCGGGAGCAGGGGGCCATTGGGCCCGGGATAGGAGCAGCACCGGGGGCAGGGGGCCATTGGGCCCGGGATAGGAGCGGCACCGGGAGCGGGGCGGGCCATTGGGCCCAGGATAGAAGCAGCACGGGGGGCCATTGGGCCCGGGATAGGAGCAGCACCGGGGGCAGGGGGTCATTGGGCCCGGGATAGGTGCGGCACCGGGAGCGGGGTGGGCCATTGGGCCCGGGATAGAAGCAACACCGGGGGGCCATTGGGCCTGGGATAGGAGCGGCACCGGGGGGGGGGGGGGGGAGGGGGCCATTCGGCCTGGGATAGGAGCGGCACCGGGAGCGGGGCGGGCCATTGGGCCCGAGATAGAAGCAGCACCGGGGGGCCATTGGGCCTGGGATAGGAGCGGCACTGGGGGGGGGGGGCAGGGGGCCATTCGGCCTGGGATAGCAGAAGCACTGGGGGCCATTTGGCCCGGGATAGGAGCGGCACCGGGAGCGGGGGGGCGCGGGGGGCATTGGGCCCGGGATAAGAGTAGCACCGGGGGTGGGGGGGCCATTGGGCCTGGGATAGGAGCGGCACTGGGGGGGGGGGGGCAGGGGGCCATTCGGCCTGGGATAGCAGAAGCACTGGGGGCCATTTGGCCCGGGATAGGAGTGGCACCGGGAGCGGGGGGGCGCGGGGGGCATTGGGCCCGGGATAAGAGTAGCACCGGGGGTGGGGGGGCCATTGGGCCTGGGATAGGAGCGGCAGGGAGGGTGCCTTTTGGCCCGGGATCGCAGCAGCACTGGGGCTCTACAATTGTTTATGTCTTGCTGCATCTTGTATGTCTCACTTTGCAGCCTCAGCCCTTCAGTGTGTCCCTCATTACCCTGGCAACCTCAATTTTTCAGCACAGAGCTTAAGGTCTATGTGCGCCACTCAAAAATGGAAGTTTATTCCGGCAAAACTTTCAACTTTTTTTTGGCACAGTCGGCCACTAAACGTACCTCTACAACTGCTACAAAAATCGGCAATGTGGAAAATTGGCCCCAAAGTCTCTCTCTTTTTTTCCCTCTGGAAAATAAACACCAAAAACTGGAAGACTGAGTAAGAATAAAAAGCATGAGATGGAACAGAGATCTATGGAAAACATACAACTTGTCTGAGGCTGGGAGAATCTGCGGAAACATCAAGCAGACATCTAGGCTTCCACATCCCTCTCCACCCCCCCACCCACCGTCACCCCCATCACCCCCTCCTCCCTGACCTAGGATGCAGGTATGAGCACCCTAATGCTTAATCACTTGTAGTTGTATTGTGCAGCTGGAATTCATTCTGAAGAGACCGTTTATTTTCTTCCAAATTTTCATTGTACTGTATTGATTTCAACAGAGTGGTTCCAATCCTTTAAAAGGACAGATCTTCACTATCAATCCTGGTACAGTGTGAAATCTAGGCATAAAATTGTTGACTAACCAGTTGTGAAATGTTATGATAATTCAGTTAGCGGAGTTGAATGCCTGAGATCGGTAAATTTATTGTAGGAACATTAGTATCTTTTCTGTGCGCTGTTTTAAATGCTGTTGCTATGAATCCAGCAGACTCTTAGACTGGCTCCAAATTAAGGGGTGGAGAGGCTAAAAGACTATTCATTAAGTATAGAATGACAGAAGACTTTTTGGCCCATCAAGTTGATTTTGTAATGGGACAAACAGTACAACTGCGATCAGATAAACTCTTTGTGAGGAACTGTTTGGTGCTAAAGAGCGTGTAACAGTGAAGTTCCAGATAAATATCATTAATTGGCAAAGCAGATTCTAGCCCACAACCATCAACACATTTATTGTGCGACACAAGATGGCTAATGCATTAAATTAGGCAATCAGATTTACTATAGATGAACCTGTTCCAGGCTATCCAGTAATGGTGATTACTGCAAAGACAACAGTTTAAACACTTGCTGAAATTTGGTTGTTTAGCACCACCATTAACGCCAGAGAGGGGCGCTAAGGGGTCTTTAAACACTTCCCGCCCGAGTGCCGCGCTGTCAGCTCCTGCCGCAAACTTCAGTGAGGGTGTAACGGCGGCGCTGACAGTTTGCGCTGCGATCGCTAGTACTGCCCACCCGGTGACATCACCAAAGGTGCAACACCTCTGTAGTTGCCCGTTGGCAAAATTTACACTTTTGCCTGTGGTAGTGCCTGGAGCTGACACTGGCAGGGGAAAGCAGTTGGTACAGCGTCGATCCGGGACGATATCGGCCGGTATGCAAGGTAAGTGATGAAATTTCAGTTTTTCAACTTCCCCACTACTGCAACAAATAAGTAGACGTGTGGGTGAGATTTATTGAAGTTTTCACAAGTATTTTATTTTCAGCTTCTGACGCTAGGATGCCGACATCCTAACACCAAAAAATTGAGTAGGCCTCCTGCGCTATTGCTCTGTGAGCATCCTAAGTGTGGAACGCTTCTCTTAGTGCTCCACTTTCCTCTTGGGGTGATACAACTGAATATCCCACTTTGAGCCGGTAGACGTCGTCCAGCGCTAAAGGTTGCTCCCCGGTGCCATCACCGCCTCAAAGCGGGTGATAGCGAATTTCCAGCCCCTTGTCTTGTTCAATGCAGTGAATTATATAGAATGGAATAGTTATAACACAGAAGGAGGCCATTTGGCCTGTCGAGTCCGGGATCAGCTCTCTGCAAGAGCACTTCAGCTAGTTCCACTCCCCCACCCTTACCCCGTAGCCCTGCGATTTTTTTTCCTTTAGTTACTTATCCAATTCCCTTTTGAAAGCCACAATTGAATCTGCCTCCACCACTTTTCATGCAATGAATTTCAGATCCTAACCATTCGCCACGTAAAAAGGTTTTCCCTCATGTCATCTTTGTTTCTTCTGCCAATCACCTTAAATCTGTGTCCTCTGGTTCACAATCCTTCCACCAATGGGAACAGTTTCTCTCTATCTACTCTGTCTAGACCCCTCATGATTTTGAACACCTCTAACAAATCTCCTCTCAATCTTCTCTGCTCCAAGGAGAACAACACCAGCTTCTCCATTTTATCCAGGTAACCAAAGTCCCTCATCCCTGGAACTATTCTTGTAAATCTTTTCTGCACCCTCTCTAAGGCCTTCACATCCTTACTAAAGTGCAGTGTCCAGAATTGGACACAATCTTCACATTGCAGCCGAACCAGTGTTTTATAAAGGTTCATCGTATCTTCTGGCTTTTGTGCTCTATGCCTCTGATTATGAAGCCCAGGATCCCATTTGCTTTTTTAACTGCTTTCTCAACCTGCCCTGCAACCTTCAACGGTTTGTGCACACATACCCTCAGGTCTCTCTGTTCCTGCACCCTCTTTAGAATTGTACCCATTAGTTTATATAGCCTCTCCTTGTTCTTCCTTCCAAAATGTATCACTTCGCACTTTTCTGCATGAAATTTCATCTGCTACGTGTCCGCCCATTCCACCAGCCTGTCTATGTCTTCTTGAAGTCTATCACTATACTACTCACTGATCCCTATACTTCCAAGTTTTGTGTCATCTGCATATTTTGAAATTGTGCCCCGTACACCCAACTCTAGGGGCTAGAACCTCCACTTTTTTTGCATGCTTAATGCCCAATTTACCGCTGAAATGACATATAATGATGGAGAATGAAACAGTTAATACAGAGACCATGGTCCAGAACTTAAAGAAGGGTAACTTTGAAGGTATGAGGCATGAATTGGCTAAGATAGATTGGCTAATGATACTTAAGGGGTTGACTGTGGATGGGCAATGGCAGACATTTAGAGAACGCATGGATGAATTACAACAATTGTACATTCCTGTCTGGCGTAAAAATAAAAAAGGGAAGGTGGCTCAACCGTGGCTATCTAGGGAAATCAGGGATAGTATTAAAGCCAAGGAAGTGGCATACAAATTGGCCAGAAATAGCAGCGAACCTGGGGACTGGGAGAAATTTAGAACTCAGCAGAGGAGGACAAAGGGTTTGATTAGGGTAGGGAAAATGGAGTACGAGAAGAAGCTTGCAGGGAACATTAAGGCGGATTGCAAAAGTTTCTATAGGTATGTAAAGAGAAAGAGGTTAGTAAAGACAAACGTAGGTCCCCTGCAGTCAGAATCAGGGGAAGTCATAACGGGGAACAAAGAAATGGCAGACCAATTGAACAAGTACTTTGGTTCAGTATTCACTAAGGAGGACACAAACAACCTTCCGGATATAAAAGTGGTCAGAGGGTCTATTAAGGAGGAGGAACTGAGGGAAATCTTTATTAGTCGGGAAATTGTGTTGGGGAAATTGATGGGATTGAAGGCCGATAAATCCCCAGGGCCTGATGGACTGCATCCCAGAGTACTTAAGGAGGTGGCCTTGGAAATAGCGGATGCATTGACAGTCATTTTCCAACATTCCATTGACTCTGGATCAGTTCCTATCGAGTGGAGGGTAGCCAATGTAACCCCACTTTTTAAAAAAGGAGGGAGAGAGAAAGCAGGGAATTATAGACCGGTCAGCCTGACCTCAGTAGTGGGTAAAATGATGGAATCAATTATTAAGGATGTCATAGCAGCGCATTTGGAAAATGGTGACATGATAGGTCCAAGTCAGCATGGATTTGTAAAAGGGAGATCATGCTTGACAAATCTTCTGGAATTTTTTGAGGATGTTTCCAATAAAGTGGACAAAGGAGTACCAGTTGATGTGGTATATTTGGACTTTCAGAAGGCTTTCGACAAGGTCCCACACAGGAGATTAATGTGCAAAGTTAAAGCACATGGGATTGGGGGTAGTGTGCTGACGTGGATTGAGAACTGGTTGTCAGACAGGAAGCAAAGAGTAGGAGTAAATGGGTACTTTTCGGAATGGCAGGCAGTGACTAGTGGGGTACCGCAGGGTTCTGTGCTGGGGCCCCAGCTGTTTACATTGTACATTAATGATTTAGACGAGGGGATTAAATGTAGTATCTCCAAATTTGCGGATGACACTAAGTTGGGTGGCAGTGTGAGCTGCGAGGAGGATGCTATGAGGCTACAGAGTGACTTGGATAGGTTAGGTGAGTGGGCAAATGCGTGGCAGATGAAGTATAATGTGGATAAATGTGAGGTTATCCACTTTGGTGGTAAAAACAGAGAGACAGACTATTATCTGAATGGTGACAGATTAGGAAAAGGGAAGGTGCAACGAGACCTGGGTGTCATGGTACATCAGTCATTGAAGGTTGGCATGCAGGTACAGCAGGCGGTTAAGAAAGCAAATGGCATGTTGGCCTTCATAGCGAGGGGATTTGAGTACAGGGGCAGGGAGGTGTTGCTACAGTTGTACAGGGCCTTGGTGAGGCCACACCTGGAGTATTGTGTACAGTTTTGGTCTCCTAACTTGAGGAAGGACATACTTGCTGTTGAGGGAGTGCAGCGAAGATTCACCAGACTGATTCCCGGGATGGTGGGACTGACCTATCAAGAAAGACTGAATCAACTGGGCTTGTATTCACTGGAGTTCAGAAGAGTGAGAGGGGACCTCATAGAAACGTTTAAAATTCTGACGGGTTTGGACAGGTTGGATGCAGGAAGAATGTTCCCAATGTTGGGGAAGTCCAGAACCAGGGGTCACAGTCTAAGGATAAGGGGTAAGCCATTTAGGACCGAGATAAGGAGAAACTTCTTCACCCAGAGAGTGGTGAACCTGTGGAATTCTCTACCACAGGAAGTAGTTGAGGCCAATTCACTAAATATATTCAAAAGGGAGTTAGATGAAGTCCTTACTACTCGGGGGATCAAGGGGTATGGCGTGAAAGCAGGAAGTGGGTACTGAAGTTTCATGTTCAGCCATGAACTCGTTGAATGGTGGTGCAGGCTAGAAGGGCTGAATGGCCTGCTCCTGCACCTATTTTCTATGTTTCTATGTTTCTATAACGCCCAGATATCGCCCATTTTGGCACAAAATAGAAAGTGACGGGCATTTTTAGGAAACTTATCGGCAAGTGTTACTTTCCCCATGTGCTTAACGCCGGGAAAAAATATCACCTCCCGTCCACTTTTTTGGGGCAAAATCAACGGCCATATCACCCAGTGTTACTTTCCGCACGGAATTAACGCCGAGATTCAATATTAACACCGGCCCACTGTTTTTTGTCGTAAAGAGCATATTTACCCAAACTAGCGACCATGGAGATCGCCCATCGTCAAATTTCACCACCTCGCACACATGTCGCCCACAATATCGCTCGCCCAAAAAAACGCCCAGAAAAAGTGGAACTAACCGGAATGAACGCCAGCGGTGTGGCTGGCATTTGTTAAATCACACTCTTACATGAGGAGCTGATATCTGAACAATTTGTCTGAAAGAGCACTGATGTGAGTGACAACGCTGACACAGTGTGTGTGCAGCTCAGACATCAATGGTGCCCATCACCTCGGTGCCAGTTAAAGTTTACGTTGATTGATGTTAAGTTGTATTTAACCCTTTTGTTGTAAGGAATCACCAGTGTTTAATGGTCCAGCTATCTGAGACAATGCGCAACAAGGTTATGTTCAATAACAAAAATGTAATAGCAACATTGGTCTGAAATCATAAGTATCACAGCCAATAACACCCAACCCCCGCCCACACCCCACTTTTCCTACCATTGACATAAATCACATGTTCAACATGTCCAGCAACACAGAATACAAAGGCAAAGCAGGAGGGTGGTCCCCTCCCCCATACATTGCAACAAATTGCATACACCCAGATGGAGATATAACACAGCCATCACCTGCGCAAATGCACCTCACTTTCCTTCCGCCCTCCCCACCTCTACCCCTTCCCCTCCTCGCTCCACGGCGCCTGGCTGAGGAGCTCCTCAGGCAGTGCCTCATTGGGGGGGATGAAGGCAGATGCAGTGGTTGTACGGGTATGGGAGCAGGGGGTGCCGAGGGGGCAACATTCTCTGATGCAGAAGCAGGATCTTGGTCCTTGCTCTCATCTGTCGTTCGCAGTGGTGGTGCGGAACCTAGGGATGGAGTGCCGCGCTCGGGACCACAGGGAGGCTTGTGGCAGCAGTGTTCCTAGCTATCGTCCAGGGCCTCTGCCATGCATGGAATGTACTCGGTCATGGTGGCCAGCTGTCGGGATATGCCCCCAAAGCTTCGATGAGCTGGTCACCAATGTCTACAGTCCTCCTGGACAACTGTACCATCTCTCCGCTGTCATGTGGCGCTCATGGAACAGACCTGCCGTGACCACGAGACCTCTGCAGGGTCGGCGCCATCCTAGGGATAAATGGGGAGCCCTGTGAGGTGCTTGGGGCCGGTACCTCCAGAGTGGAGGCGGGATTGACCAGAGGACCACTAGATGGCCTTGGGGTGGAATGGCTTCTGGAGCGTGGCGATGCCGGTTCTTCAAAGTCCGCGCTCTCATCTGTGGAGATTGATGGGCGAGAATCGGAGCTCCTCAGCACCAGATGTAGTAGGATCGTCTGCCAACTCCTACCCAGCGCCTCCACCTTCTGGCCTCTGTGGTCTTGCCTGGGGCCGCGCTGCTGGCTGAGCTGCAAAACATAAATGAGGTTATTAGAGGAGAAGGGGGTGCTAGGGTCACAAAGTAGGTCCAGCACTACACACAGCATATGCACGACAAAAGCACCACTGCTATCAAAATCATCACAGACATCACATTTCATGACCATCAACTCATTGTGCATTGCAATGATTTTCATTAGGCCAGCATTATTTCTATGACAATTTTAGAAATTATTTACCATTTATGATTGATCGGAGATGAGTGGGTGTGGCATCTATTGACTTTACATGATGCAATGGTGTAAGCTTTACTCACGTGACATCACTTCAGAGTCTGCAGATGCTTCCATGGCTATCCGGGGGTGCTTCCCCACAAGTGCGAGCACACGCTCCTCCATGTCAGTGATGTCGCTGGTGATTGGTGGCCCCCCCACCCGTTCGCCTCTGCACGGACTTCATCGTCGATAGCTTCTTCTATAAAAGGTGACAAGACAACATGGCATGAGATCATTGCGTGATATCATTGCTAGGTACTGTCACAGAGACTGATACAACACATAACTGACAGATGTAATCATGATTATTATGATAATTATCATTCTTTACCTAAAGACGTACACTGTGACCGCAGGCTTTGAGTAAAACATTCCCGGTAAAAGTGCAAGATCTCACATCTGCTGATAGTCACACATGACTATTACAAATCAAATTATATAAATGCATAAATACATGTAAATCAATTTAATACTTACTTTTGCAGTTGTTCCACTGTTTGCGGCATTGGTTGCCCTCACGCATCTTGTTGGTCACCGACGAGACCACCTCTGCTATCTCGGTCCATGTCTTCTGGTATGCCTTTGGGGTGGGCTTCCCACGCCCTCCCTATGTCAAATTACCCCAGCGTAACTCGACCTCCTGCAGGAGGGAGGCATTTGCCTCCTGGCTCTTTTGCGCCCTCCAATGTGCTCCTCTCCCACCTCACTGCTCTCTCCAGCGTCAGTCTCCACAGCATGCTGTGATGCCACCTCCTCTCTCCATTATAGGCCAAATTCAGTCAAATATGTGGCTGGTAACACCTACTTTTTGTTTGCCTACTTGCTGTGAAGCTCTAAAGTCTCCCTCCTTCCTCCCAAAGCAGCCACACCACACCCAGCCATGCCTTCAGTCCTTCCCTCTCTCTGTCTCTTCTTCTGCACATATCATGGTGACCCTTGACCTCCAGAATCGCGGGAATCGAGCATTGCCATGCTGTTGCTAAGGACGGCCACACTTTATGGCAGAAGGTCAAAATAATTTAACGCTACCGCCCATTTTATATCGCTCGCGGTAATGTCCATTTTCAAAAATGGAAACTAGGTGTTTTGAGACTGGACAAGAAGCCGGCGATCTCAAAACCCATTTTTTACCACCCATGCCATTTGCAATTCTCCAGTCCTCTGACACCAGCCCCGTATCTAAGAAGAATTGGAAGATTATGCCCCGTATCTCAGCAATTTCCACATTCACTTCCCTTAGCATCCTAGGATGCATCCTGGTGACTTATCTACTTCAAGTACAGCCAGCATTTCTAGTACTTCCTCCTTATCAATTTTTATCCTAGCCAATATCTCAACTACCTCCTCTTTCACTATGACTTTGGCAGCATCATCTTCCTTAGTGTAGACAGATGCAAAGTATTCATTTAGTACCTCAGCCATGCCCTCTGCCTCCATGGGTAAGTCCCCATTTTGGTCCCTAATCCTCTGGCTGGAGAGTCTAGAGCCAGGGGTCATAGTCTCCGAATAAGAGGTTGGCCATTTAGGACTGAGATGAGGCGAAACTTCTTCACTCAGAGGGAGGTGAACCTTTGGAATTTTCTACCCCAGAGGGCTGTGGGGGCTCAGTCTTTGAGCATATTCAAGACAGAGATAGATAGATTTTTGGATATTAAGGGAATCAAGGGATATGGGGATAGTGCAGGAAAGTGGAGTTGAGGTAGAAAATCAGCCATGATCTCATTGAATGATGGAGCAGGCTTGAGGGGCCGAATGGCCTAATCCTGCTCCTAATTCTTATCTTCTTCTTCGGCCCCAACCCTCCTCTTTCTACCCTTTTACTATTTATATGCCTAGAGAAGACTTTTGGATTCCCTGTGCCTGTGCTGAACTGGGAGTATCCAATGACTTTTGCATTTTCAACCAACTAAACAAGAATGCTTAGCAAGAATACACATTGATAAAATCTAATCTATAAAATCTATTGCCAGTCCCGTTTAAAAAAACATATGCTAAATTTCAGTGTTTTATGTAACGATTATTAATGTATTTGGGTGTATGCTGGCTGTTTCCTTAACCGTTTTTTGTTCCTTCAATCATCTTGTTTAATATTGGGTTAATCACATTACAACTATTAATTCAAAATGTTCTGGGGCCATGCATGATAGTCAACATTATCACAAGTGTGCAGAGATTGCTCTTCCCTCACCTCTTCCTTTCATCACCGAACATTCTTCACAGACTTGCTGAACCTTCGGTCAGGATAGCATTTTAATTTAAAAAAGAGAAGCTGATTGGGACATTGACTAAAGAGCTTTATTACCATAATGGGCAAACCTTTAAAAATAAAATTTTTTGCAGCAAAGGACATGAATCTCCCTGTATATGATCCTAAATGGTGTAAAAGCTGAGCAGATTTGAAAGGACAAACCGCCCACACACTGCCTCTGCTTGCCTAGCAACAAGCCATGAGGGAAAAAACATTTTCTTCCCTAGCAGTGCACATAAATTGAAAGATGCAGAGCTGATTTTTCCTACATTTCTTGATAGAAAGATTAGGGGGCAAAAATGGATGCATTTGTGCCTCCCGTTAGCATCGCCGGGGAGGCACAATAACGAGGTACAAATGAGTTTTCGACCAGGCACAGCGAACGACTCCCGCTAAATTTGACGGAAGTTTAGCGACGGCATTACGGCGTTGCGCTCCGATCTCCTGCACCCAGAAAACGTGACGTCATTGCGATGTGCATCGTCCCGTTCGCGTCCCAGCCTCTAAATTAGGTTTCGCCTTTTGAAAGTTGCTATTGAATATGCTTCCACCACCCTTTCAGGCAGTGCACTCCAGATCATCATTTTTTTCCCTCATGTCGCCTCTGGTTCTTTTGCCAATTATCTTAAATTTATATCTATCAAAAGTCTTCACGATTTTGAACACCTCTATCAAATCTCCCCTTAACCTTCTATGCTCTAAGGAGAATATCCAAGTTTCTCTAGTCTCACCACATAACGGAAGTTCCACATCCTGGTACCACACTGGTAAATCTCCTCTGCACCCGCTTTTGTTCCGGGCCAGCTAGCTGCACCCTGTTATTTGGTTGTGCATGATTTCCCACTGTGCTTCTGCTCAAAAATGGCTGCCGACCTTGCCTTGGTGTACTCTGGTCCTGCTGAACCTCCTTCCTTTCAACAGAGTTGGTGTAGATGCAGCCAGACCTGGGAATTAGGGTTTCAGCCAGTACTCATCTAATTCACATGGACATTGCATTAAAAGCAGAAGGTAATAGTCAATTGGCATCCTGTTTTACATCCCACACAATTTTCTTTTCCAGCGGAGCCTTGTAAAATTTATTTCCTGATTTTTTTTCTGTCTGTGCAAATATGTAAAATCGCTCGAGATAATTTTTTTTAAATTCTCATTCTCGTGTTCAAATCCCTCAATGGCCTATCTCTGTAACCGTATCCAGCCCTGCAACCATCCGGGAACTCTGCATTCCTCCAACTCTGCTCTCTCATGAATCTCCCACTTCCTTCGCCCCACCACTGGTGGCCGGATCTTCAGCCATCTAAGTCTTAAAGCTCTGGAATTACCTCCAAAAACCACTTTTTCTCGCCATCTCTCTCTCCTCATTTAGGATGCTGCTTAATACATATGGGGAGCGGGCAGGCCCGCATGCCAGACACGAGATTCCCAAAGCAAGCGCTCTACTCGGAACTCTTTCACGGCAAACGAGCCAAAGGCGGGCAGAGGAAACGTTACAAGGACACCCTCAAAGCCTCCCTGATAAAGTGCAACATCCCCACCGACACCTGGGAGTCTCTGGCCAAGACCGCCCTAATGGAGGAAGTGCATCCGGGAGGGCGCTGAGCACCTCGAGTCTCATCGCCGACAGCATGCAAAAATCAAGCGCAAGCAGCGGAAAGAACATGTGGGAAACCAGTCCCACCCACCCCTTCCCTCAATGACTATCTGTCCCACCTGTGACAGGGACTGTGGTTCTCGTATTGGACTGTTCAGCCACCTAAGGACTCATTTTTAGATTGGAAGCAAGTCTTCCTCGATTCCGAGGGACTGCCCATGATGATGATGATGATGATGGAGTTGAGGCCAAGATCGAATCAGCCATGATCTTATTAAAGGACGGAGCAGGCTCGAGGGGCCAAATGGCCTACTCCTGCTCCTATTTCTTATGTTCTTATACCTCTTTGAGCTAGCATTTGGTCATCTGTCCTTATGTCTGTTTCTTTGGCTTGGTGTCAATATTTTTGTCTGATTACACTCCTGTGAAGCACCACACACACATGTTGAACAGCAGCAGAACTAGGTCAACCTTTCTCGTGTGTACATATTGCATTGCAGCCGAATGGCATGCACATTTGTATTGTGTATAAACAGAGCCAGATCTCCTGTTCTGTTCACAGGAGCATTATCAGACAAAAATTGATACCAAGCCACATAATTAGAACAGAGGTAGGTTTTAAAGAGTGTCTTATAGGAGAGAGAGGTAGAGAATTGGTGAGGTTTAGGGAGGGTATTCCAGAGCTTAGGGCACAGGCAGCTGAAGGCATGGCCGCCAATGGTGGAGCAAAGGAAATCGGGGTGTACAAGAGGCCAGAATTAGAGGAGCGCAGATATCTCGGTGGTTTGTAGGGCTGGAGAAAGTTTTCTACATTACAACCATGACTACACTGAAAAAAAGTATTTCATTGGCTGTAACGAGTTTTGGTCCATTCTGAAGTTGTGAAAGGAGCTATGTAAGTGCTAGTCTTCCTTCAAAATGGGCAGCGATCCGCGCCGCCAGATTACAATCCAGGCAGTGAATGTTTTTAAAAGCGGAGAGAGAGGTGAAGAGGTTTTGGAAGGAAATTCAAGAGAATGGGATCCAAGCAGCCAAAGGCTCTGCTGCCACTGGTGGGGCGAAGGAAGGGGAGATTTGCATGAGGTCAGAGAACTGCAGAGATCATGGGGGGAGGGCATGTGGGACTCATGGAGGTTGAGGAGTTCGGGATGGGGCGAGTGGATGGTGGGATTTAAAAACAAAGATGAGGATTTCATATTTAATGCACTGGGATAGTGGGAGCCAACATGTGTCAGAGATGGTGGGGATAATGGGATTTCATGCACTTGTTTATTTAATATACACTATAAAAACAGCAACACATATTTTATATGCATATGCATGCATGTGCATGAAATTACTAAACCATGTTCCTTGTATACATCAAACAGGATTTATTACATCAGTGCTGGCTAACAATGCTTTTTCTTGCAGCCCCAGAGCATGCTGTCACTTTGCCTACCCCTCTCAGCAGACCTTTGCACCTGCAGTTTGGGAACTGCCCAATAGTTGAAGGCAACGCTGTCTCCTATTGTATATACACCTTGACCCTCAAGCAGAAATAAAAGGAAAAAATGCCACAAATGGGCAGCAGATTGATAAGTGAAAGGAGGCTCATTGTTTCGGATATGACGCTTCATCAGAACGGGTGAGTTCTGTTTATTGCCCCATGTGAATCATTACCTTATCATTCTATTTCATATCCTGAATACATTGCTGTGCTTTTTCACTGTATTCTGTCTTCTTTTCACATTTTCAACATTTTTCCTTTCATTTTGACCCATTGTGCCATGCTATTAGATTTCGATGTTTCTGCTTTCATTACATTTTGTTTTCTTCTGCAATTGTCGAGTAATTGTCTGTTGCAGGGTCCATTAGCTGAGACACAATGTCAGGTAAGACCAGTTCTTTCAATTTAAAGCCATTTATATTTGAGAGATCAGCAGGGGCACATATCTCTTATTATTTTATAACTGTGTTGGATAAACTGAAAATACTAAATTAAGCATCAAATTTACACCGTGCATCATCATAGGCAGTCCCTCGGAATCGAGGAAGACTTGCTTCCACTCTTAACATGAGTTCTTGGGTGGCTGTGCAGTCCAATACAAAAACCACAGTCTCTGTCACAGGTGGGACAGATAGTCGTTGAGGGAAGGGGTGGGTGGGACTGGTTTGCCGCACACTCTTTCCGCTGCCTGCGCTTGATTTCTGCATGCTCTCGGCGATGAGACTCAAGGTGCTCAGCGCCCTCCCAGATGCACTTCCTCCACTTAGGGCGGTCTTGGGCCAGGGACTCCCAGGTGTCAGTGGGGATGTTGCACTTTATCAGGGAGGCTTTGAGCCATGCATCTTACAATGGTTAAAGGTTGAAACCAGCAATATTTACGCTTGCATCATAGTGTCCGTTAATCGTTTCCCTGTTACAGTTCCGTTGTTTTTTATTTATTCTTTTGCAACCTGTGGGGATTTTGATTTATTGACATTTTATTGTTTGGAATCTGAATCAGTTTAAACTGTTTTGTGCATCTATATCAAAACTATAAAATGTTTCCCAATTTATAATTTTGTTATTTACGAATAATAAGGACCTGAAATTCCCTCAATAACTCTGGAGGGAGACCAGCAGAAACCCAAGAGAGATTACTTAAGTGGCCGTTTTCAGCTGCTTATGCTGTTACATAGAATTTATAGCACAGGGACAGGCCATTCAGCCCAACTGGTCCATGCTGCTGTTTACTTCATTTCACCCTATTAGCATAACCTTCTATTCCTTTCTTCTTCAACACTTGCCTAGCTTCCCCTTAAAGGTATCTATGCTATTTGCATCAACTACTCCTTGTGGTAGCTGTCATGTATCCTACATGGCTACTGTTGGTACTATCACTAGGTGTGCCACCAGAGGGCACCGCAGTGGGAGACTTGTAGGTTACCTGTACAGGTATGCCTGGCCTAGTATAAAAGGCAGGCCACCAGGTGTAATCCTCTCTCTGGAGTTATCAATAAAGGACTAAGGTCACTACAGTTTAAGTACAACACATTGCCTCGTGGAGTCATTATCAGAGCATCTAAAGACATAACAGTAGCAAGTTCCACATTCTAACCACCCTCAGGGTAAAGAATGCTGTTTCTCTAGGATTTTCACTGGCTTCTCATTGAAGTTAAGACAGGAGACTGGTAGAACCCAAGAGAATTTCAGGACCTAAATGTTCTGTGGTTTGCCACAATTTTCAAATTCTGTATGTTCTGTTCAAAGGTGAGCGATGTCCGCTTTGAGAAATGCAACTGGTCGCATCAAACATTCTCAGGTCAGGTATAATATAGGCCAGATCCAAAATAAAGCTTCCTTCACGGGGAATGTTCGGAGTGGGGTGGACGGGTTGACTGCGCAGATGGCGGTTGGTAGATGGTAGAAGGATTCTGACGGGATGGGGCGGGTTGGGTGCGGGGGGAGTGTTCCCGGTGTTGGGTGGGTCCGGAGCCGGTGGGGGGCAGGGGGGGGCGCATGGTCTTGGGGTGGGGGGTGGGCTGTTTGGGGCTGGGATGGGGAGAGACTTCTTCACTCGGGGAGTTGTTGGCCTGTGGGGTTCCCTGCCACGGGGAGTTGTTGATGCCAGTTCATTGGATGTGTTCGGGAGGGAGTTGGATGTGGTCCTTGCGGCTGGGGGGGTTGGGGGAATGTGGAGGGGGCTTGGGGGGGGGGGGCGGGGGTTTGCTGCTGGAGTGGGTGATCATCCATGATCTTGTTGAATGGTGGTGCAGGCTCGAAGGGCTGAATGGCCTACTCCTGCACCTATTTTTTATGTTTCTATGTTTCACTCAGTCCCCGTAGTGTGTATTTACTGAGGTTGCTACTTGTTGGATTTTGGATGTTTTTTGGGTGCAATGTTTGGAGATTTCTGAAATGCAAACTCTACACTAAAGTCTACTCTTTAATGTCCTATTTTCCATCTAATTGTATGTCCACAGTTAAGTTCTTCATTTTATTGAGCGGCAGAATCTTGCCTTTCTTTTCTTGTAGACACAGAAGTACATGATAAATTTAATGTTTTGAAAGGTGTGAAGGGAATTCAATGTTCACATGATTTGCTATGTCAAAGGACAGCTCTTTTAATATATAATGGAGATTAAAAATAGCGAGAATTTCTCTTTATTCATGTGCTTGGTGTGTCCTTTATTTGCTATTTCATCCTTGCTTTAGGAGTGTAATGCTCAATTACACCTGTTCAATTGGGCTCAGTTTGTAAACAGCAGTATAATATTAATTATAGTGCAAAGGGATGCTGGAGTTGCCTTTCTGAGCACTGAATCGTGGGTGGATTGGTCAAGGTGAGAGATAATACTTTGTAGGTAGGGGAGACGGAGTCTCAGTTTAATGTATTCTTCCCTTCCCCCTCTATAAGCTAGTCAGAGTAGGAATCACAGGATAGCTCAGATGAATACGTGGCTTGAGCAGTGGTGCAGCAGGGAGGGATTCAAATTCCTGGGGCATTGGAACCAGTTCTGGGGAAGGTGGGACCAGTACAAACCGGACGATCTGCACCTAGGCAGGACCGGAACCAATGTGCTAGGGGGAGTGTTTGCTAGTGCTGTTGGGGAGGAGTTAAACTAATATGGCAGGGGGATGGGAACTAATGCAGGGAGACAGAGGGAAACAAAAAGGAGACAAAAGCAAAAGACAGAAAGGAGATGAGTGAAAGTGGAGGGCAGAGAAACCCAAGGCAAAAAACAAAAAGGGCCACTGAATATATAGGGGCTGCAGGAGGGGTCAAAACTAAAAATCATGGTTTAAAAACTGGTATTAAAACACTCCACCTAAACGCACGCAGCATTCGAAATAAAGTAAATGAGTTGACGGCACAAATCATTACAAATGGGTATGATTTGGTGGCCAATACAGAAACGTGGTTGCAGGGTGGCCAAGACTGGGAATTAAACATACAGGGGTATCTGATGATGCGGAAAGATAGACAAGAAGGGAAAGGAGGTGGGGTAGCTCTGTTAATAAAGGATGATATCAGGGCAGTTGTGAGAGACGATATTGGCTCTAATGAACAAAATGTTGAATCATTGTGGGTGGAGATTAGAGATAGCAAGGGTAAAAAGTCACTGGTGGGCGTAGTTTATAGGCCCCCAAATAATAACTTCACGGTGGGGTGGGCAATAATCAAGGGAATAACAGAGGCATCTGAAAAAGGAACGTCAGTAATCATGGGGGATTTTAACCTACATATGGATTGGTCAAATCAAATCAAATCGCATGGGGTAGCCTGGAGGAGGAATTCATAGAATGCATATGGGATTGTTTCTTAGAACAGTATGTTACAGAACCTACAAGGGAGCAAGCTATCTTAGATCTGGTCCTGTGTAATGAGACAGGAATAATAAACGATCTCCTAGTAAAAGATCCTCTCAGAATGAGTGATCACAGTATGGTTGAATTTGTAATACAGATTGAGGGTGAGGAAGTAGTGTCTCAAACGAGCATACTATGCTTAAACAAAGGGGACTACAGTGGGATGAGGGCTGAGTTGGCTAAAGTAGACTGGAAACACAGACTAAACGGTGGCACAATTGAGGAACAGTGGAGGACTTTTAAGGAGCTCTTTCATAGTGCTCAACAAAAATATATTCCAGTGAAAAAGAAGGGCAGTAAGAGAAGGGTTAACCAGCCGTGGATAACCAAGGAAATAAAGGAGAGTATCAAATTAAAAACTATTGCGTATCAGGTGGCCAAGGTTAGTGGGAAACTAGAAGATTGGGAAAATTTTAAACAACAGCAAAGAATGACTAAGAAAGCAATAAAGAAAGGAAAGATAGATTACGAAGGTAAACTTGTGCAAAACATAAAAACAGATAGTAAAAGCTTTTACAGATATATAAAATGGAAAAGAGTGACTAAAGTAAATGTTGGTCCCTTAGAAGATAAGAAGGGGAATTTAATAATGGGAAATGTGGAAATGGCTGAGACCTTAAATAATTATTTTGCTTCGGTCTTCACAATGGAAGACACAAAAACCATGCCAAAAATTGATGGTCACAGGAATGTGGGAAGGGAGGACCTTGAGACAATCACTATCACTAGGGGGGGTAGTGCTGGACAGGTAATGGGACTCAAGGTAGACAAGTCCCCTGGTCCTGATGAAATGCATCCCAGGGTATTAAAAGAGATGGCGGAAGTTATAGCAGATGCATTCGTTATAATCTACCAAAATTCTCTGGACTCTGGGGAGGTACCAGCGGATTGGAAAGCAGCTAATGTAACGCATCTGTTTAAAAAAGGGGGCAGACAAAAGGCAGGTAACTATAGGCCGGTTAGTTTAACATCTGTAGTGGGGAAAATGCTTGAAACTATTATTAAGGAAGAAATAGCGGGAATATCTAGATAGGAATAGTGCAATCAAGCAGACGCAACATGGATTCGTGAAGGGGAAATCATGTTTCACTAATTTACTAGAATTCTTTGAGGATATAACGAGCATGGTGGATAGAGGTATACTGATGGATGTGGTGTATTTAGATTTCCAAAAGGCATTCGATAAGGTGCCACACAAAAGGTTACTGTAGAAGATAAAGGTACGGGGAGTCAGAGGAAATGTATTAGCATGGATTGAGAATTGGCTGGCTAACAGAAAGCAGAGAGTCGGGATAAATGGGTCCTTTTCGGGTTGGAAATCGGTGGTTAGTGGTGTGCCACAGGGATCGGTGCTGGGACCACAACTGTTTACAATATACATCGATGACCTGGAAGAGGGGACAGAGTGTAGTGTAACAAAATTTGCAGAAGACACAAAGATTAGTGGGAAAGCGGGTTGTGTAGAGGACACAGAGAGGCTGCAAAGAGATTTAGATAGGTTAAGCGAATGGGCTAAGGTTTGGCAAATAGAATACAATGTCGGAAAGTGTGAGGTCATCCACCTTGGGAAAAAAAACAGTAAAAGGGAATATTATTTGAATGGGGAGAAATTACAACATGCTGCGGTGCAGAGGGACCTGGGGGTCCTTGTGCATGAATCCCAAAAAGTTAGTTTGCAGGTGCAGCAGGTAAACAGGAAGGCGAATGGAATGTTGGCCTTCATTGAGAGAGGGATGGAGTACAAAAGCAGGGAGGTCCTGCTGCAACTGTACAGGGTATTGGTGAGGCTGCACCTGGAGTACTGCGTGCAGTTATGGTCACCTTACTTAAGGAAGGATATACCAGCTTTTGAGGGGGTACAGAGACGATTCACTCGGCTGATTCCGGAGATGAGGGGGTTACCTTATGATGATAGATTGAGTAGACTGGGTCTTTACTCGTTGGAGTTCAGAAGGATAAGGGGTGATCTTATAGAAACATTTAAAAATAATGAAAGGGATAGACAAGATAGAGGCAGAGAGGTTGTTTCCACTGGTCGGGGAGACTAGAAATAGGGGGCACAGCCTCAAAATACGGGCGAGCCAATTTAAAACCGAGTTGAGAGGGAATTTCTTCTCCTAGAGGGTTGTGAATCTGTGGAATTCTCTGCCCAAGGAAGCAGTTGAGGCTAGCTCATTGAATGTATTCAAGTCACAGATAGATAGATTTTTAACCAATAAGGGAATTAAGGGTTACGGGGAGCGGGCGGGGAAGTGGAGCTGAGTCCACGGCCAGATCAGCCATGATCTTGTTGAATGGCGGAGCAGGCTCGAGGGGCTAGATGGCCTACTCCTGTTCCTAATTCTTATGTTCTTATGTTATAATAAAACAGCTGATTCTCTCCCCTACCTTGTTTATGAAGGTCGGAAAGGAGCACACTGCAAACCCGTGGGAGGAAGCAAGAGAAAACAAGCAGATTATTCCAGCGTCGGCATTAATCACAGTTCTTTATTGAAAGTTATAGGTTTTGCATTTTGTCTGATCCCTGCTCAGCTTCCACACTTGGGTTGGGCGTGGTGAGGACACCCTCGGATCTGAGAGTGACAATATGGTTATGGTGTGTGGTCATTTTATAGCACATTTTGACCCCACGTCAATGCCTTCAGTATGAATATGTCCGGTTGGGAAACTGCATGGAGCAATGGGTGAGATACTGTTTTTTTACCTCTGGTGCATGGGTTCACATCCAGTTAGACGAATTAGATAAAAGTCACCTTTATCTGCTGGCTGTAGGATCCTACATGTAATGAGTTTGGCCAGTCTTAACCCAGATCTTAATGGTTTGGGGCCAAAGCACAAAACTATCTCTACTTCAGTACTAATGGGCATTCTCTTTTTTAAAATTCATTCTTGGAGCATAGATGTCACTGGCAAGGCCGGAATTTATTGCCCATGCCTAGTTGCCTTTTGGAAAGTGGTGGTGAGCCGCCTTCTTGAACTTCTGCAGTCAGTGTGGTGAAGATACTCC
The DNA here is from genome assembly GCF_044704955.1 of Pristiophorus japonicus. Classification (NCBI taxonomy): domain Eukaryota; kingdom Metazoa; phylum Chordata; class Chondrichthyes; family Pristiophoridae; genus Pristiophorus; species Pristiophorus japonicus. Next base: position 149,878,919 of record NC_091991.1, read on the forward strand.
CATAGTGCTGTTGGGTAGAGATTCCCAGAATTTGACCCAGCGACGATGACACTCACCTAAGTAACTTTCTAGTATAAACCCAAACTTAGTAGCAGGTCCTAATTAAAAAGTCCCTAAGCTCTCCGTCTCTCGGACACTCTCTTCCTTTGTTTTCCCCATGTAAACAGCATTTAATATGCGGGATTTGTTTGAAGTATATGTCTTTGCCCCCACCCCCTCGCCCCACGCCCCCATTCCCACCACACTACATCACACCATATGAGCTTGTACTGTTTGCTTCTGTCTATGAAACTTGAAAATGTTCCAATTTGTTCAGCTCATTGACCCATATCTGACCAAGAGTGAGATACCCCTTTTCGATTTGATTGTACAGTTGTGAAATGCAGCACAGGCTCCTCATTAATTCTTCTTCACACAAAGTGTAGTGGAAAGCTGGAACACTTTTCCCAAAAAGCTGTTGAGGCTGGGGGGTCAATTGTAAATTTCAAAATTGCGATTGATAGATTTTTGTTCGGTAAGTATATTAAGTGATATGGAACCAAGGAGGGTAGATGGAGTTAAGACACAGATCAGCTATAATCTAATTGAATGGGCTTGAGCAGCTGAAGGGACTCGAGCGATATGGGGATAGTGCGGGAAAGTGGAGTTGAGGTAGAAGATCAGCCGTGATCTTATTTAATGGCGGAGCAGGCTCGAGGGGCAGTATGGCCTACTCCTGCTCCTATTTTTTATGTTCTTATGGCTTACTCCTCTTCCTATGTTTAATGTCTCTACTTATCTGTAGAGTAACTCCACGAGGCCTATGCTGTGCTTGAACTGCTGTGACCTTCAGCTCTTTATTGTAACCCAGCATGAGGCAGCAATGTGGTTCCCAGCCTTTTATACAGCCACTGCCTGGACCTCCCACAGTTGCACCCTCTAGTGGTTCCAGCATAGTTTGTATACATATATGACAACATTCACCCGCAAAATCTTTGATGCGAGTTAGTTACAGGTTGAGGCGATCCGGAACTCTGCGCTCCCTGGTTGATCATCTGAGTGTCACTTCTGGCATGGGTGAGTTGGTCGGGTCACTGCTATCTTGCAGCGCTATTAGTCTGACTGGACTGTTGGAGATGGTGGGTTCATCCTCATGGTTGGCAGCTAGGTCTGTTGCTGATTGGGTGTGTGTAGGTGGATCACTGAAGGAAGATCTCTCCCGGTAGTTCCTGGTTACCTGTAAATCACAATTTGGTCTGGTCCAAATTCTTTCTGCACGTTTGTCCGTCAAGCATTTTGACAAAAAACACTCTCTTCCCCTCCTTTGCTAAAACAGTGCCAGCGACCCATTTGGGGCCATGACCATGATTCAGCACAAACACCAGGTCGTTTACATTGATGTCGCGTGATACAGCCGCGCGATCATGGTCCATGTTTTGCTGATAACACCTGGTTTGCACCTGATCGTAGAGATCAGAGTGGATTAAGGAGAACCTGGTTTTGAGTGCACGTTTCATTAGTAACTCCGCAGGGGGGACCCCGGTAAGCGAGTGGGGTAATGTCCTGTGATTGATCAGCACCCCGGATACGTGGGTTTGTAAGGAGCCTTCTGTGACGCGTTTCAAGCTCTGCTTTATGGTTTGGACTGCCCGCTTCGCTTGGCCGTTGGGTGCGGACTTGAACGGGGCCGACCTGACATGCTTGATGCCATTGCGGGTCATGAATTTATTGAATTCTGAGCTGGTGAAACATGGACCATTGTCGCGGACCAGAATGTTGGGCAAGCCATGGGTGACGAACATGGCACTGAGGCTTTCAATGGTGGCGGTGGACATGCTGGATGCCATTATTACACATTCGATCCACTTAGAGTAGGCATCCACTACAACAAAGAACATTTTTCTTAGAAAGGGGCCCGCATAATCTATGTGGATCCTGGACCATGGTTTTGAGGGCCAGGACCACAGACTAAGTGGAGCCTCCCTGGGGGCATTGCTCAATTGTGAGCAAGTGTAACACTGGCGCATGCCCGACTCCAAGTCCGAGTCAATGCCGGGCCACCAGACGTGGGACCTGGCGATAGCCTTCATCATGACTATGCCTGGGTGGGCACTGTGTAGGTCGCGTATGAAAGTTGCCCTGCCTTTTTTTGGCAGGACGACGCGGTTGCCCCATAAGAGGCAATCCGATTGGATGGACGTTTCGTCTTTACGACGGTGAAACGGCTTTATCTCGTCTTGCATTTCTCTTGATACCGCTGACCAGCCCCCATTGAGGACGCAACTTTTTACAAGAGATAACACAGGGTCCTGGTTGGTCCAGGCCTGATCTGGCGAGCCGTTACGGGTGACCCTTCACTTTCGAAGACATCCATGACCAGGCACAGGTCTGTGGGCTGCGCCATTTCCACCCCGGTGGTGGGCAACGGTAGCCGGCTGAGGGCATCGGCGCAGTTCTCAGTGCCTGGCCTGTGGCGGATCGTATAATCGTAGGTCGACAGTGTTAGTGCCCATCTTTGGATTCGCGATGAAACATTGGTGTTTATGCCTTTGCTTTCCGAAAACAGTGAGATTAGGGGCTTGTGGTCGGTTTCTAACTCAAACCTGAGTCAGAACAAATACTGGTGCATTTTTTTTATCCCATAAACACAGGCCAAAGCCTCCTTCTCGACCATACTGTAGGCTCTTTCGGCCTTGGATAGACTTCTAGGCGCATATGCAACTGATTGGAGTTTGCCCGCTAAATTTGCTTGCTGTAAAACACACCCGACACTGTACGATGACGCGTCACCTGCTAAAACTAGACGTTTACCTGGGTCATACAATACAAGCAACTTGTTCGAACACAGCAAGTTTCTGGCCTTTTTGAAGGCGGCCTCTTGATTTTGACCCCAAACCCAGTCATCTCCCTTACGTAGCAACTTGTGCAACGGTTCGAGCAAGGTGCTCAACCCTGGAAGAAAGTTACCGAAATAGTTGAGGAGTCCTAGGAACGAACGCAGCTCCGTTACATTTCGTTGTCTTGGTGCAGTCTCGATGGCCTCTGTCTTCGAGTCCGTGGGCCTGATGCCATCTGCCGCAATCTTCCTCTCCAGGAATTCGACCTCTGGTGCCAGGAAGACGCACTTGGATCGTTTCAGCCGGAGTCCGACTCTGTTTAGTCGATTTAAAACCTCTTGCAGGTGTTGGGTAGTGTCACGACCAGTGATTAGGATGTCATTCTGAAATACGACGGTGCGTGGAACCGATTTCAACGGACTCTCCATGTTCCTTTGGAAGATGGCTGCAGCCGAGCGGATCCCAAATGGGCACCTGTAAAACAAAAACAGTCCCTTGCGTGTGTTAATGCACGTTAATTTTTTCGACGACTCAGCCAGCTCCTGGGTCATGAAAGCGGAGGTTAGATCCAGCTTGGTGAATGCCTTTCCCCCTGCTAATGTTGCAGAGAGATCATCGGCTTTGGGTAGCTGGTACTGGTCCTGTAATGAAACCCGATTGATTGTTACCTTGTAGTCGATGCAGATTCTAACCGTGCCATCGCTCTTAAGTACCTGAACAATCGGGCTGGCCCACACGTTGAATTCGACTGGTGATATGATTCCCTCGCATTGGAGTCTGTCCAATTCGATCTCCACTTTCTCCCTCATCCTGTAAGGGACCGCTTGAGCCTTGTGATGAACAGGTCTGCCTCGGGGACCAAGTGGATCTGCACTTTGGTGCCTGCGAAGTTGCTGATGCCTGGTTCAAATAGGGATGGGAACTTGCTCAGCACTTGAGCACAGGCAGCATCGTCCACTGAAGATAGTGCTCTGACGTCTTCCAGGTTCCACCGAATCTTCCCCATCCGGCTTCTGCCAAGCAGTGTTGGCCCGTCGCCTGGTACAACCCACAGTGGCAATTTGTGTATCTCACCATCATAGGATACCTTTACGTTCACACTGCTGATAACTGGGATCAGTTCCTTGTTGTAAGTGCACAGCTTTGTCTGAATCAGGCTCAACTTGGGTCTTTGTTCTTTGTTGCCCCACAGCTTCTCAAATGCCTTCTGGCTCATAAGTGACTAACTTGCCCCGTGTCCAACTCCATGGAAACAGGAATGCCATTTATCTTGACTTTCATCATCATGGGGGCACTTTTGGTAGTGAAGGTGTGCACCCTGTGCACTGCTTCCTCGGGCTGAGTCACTTCTCTAGCTTCTACTTTATGATCCTTGCTGGATCGGAAACCTCCTGCCGACTCCTCTGCCACGTTTTGAGTCGCAGTTCTTCTGCACATTAGCTGTGGCTGGCCCTTTTGGCCGCAGTCTTTGCACACATAGTGTCTGAATCAACACAGACAGACCCGATGGTTACCCCCGCAACGCCGGCATGTTAAACGATTCACATTTACACCCCTTGGCAGACTCTGAGTCGGACTAATTCTTTGATCAACAGTTATTTTCTGCACAGTACTTGCCAGTGAGTTTTGATTCTGGGAGAATCTCAATGTTGAGGTCGTGAACGCCTAGCTTAAGGTGATGGTCCACTTCACGTCCCGCCCCGTCACGAAAACGTCCCGCAACACATTGTTGAGGAGTTCGCCAAATTCACACAGTTCTGCGAGCCTTCGTAGGTCTGCGACATATTCCGCTAAATCCTGGCCCTCGGTACGGCGGTGTGTGTAGAAGCGATACCTGGCCAGCGAAACCCGAGTAAAGGCTTCACCCTCTGTAAACTTTTCTAAACTACCAACAGCAGCCATCTCTGCATGTAAGTCCGTGATCTGTTCTCATCGCCAGTTTATATGTCTCTACTTATCTGTAGAATAACTCCACAAGGCCTAGTGCTGTGCTTGAACTGCTGTGACCTTCAGCTCTTTATTGTAACCCAGCATGAGGCAGCAATGTGGTTCCCAGCCTTTTATACAGCTGCTGCCTGGGTCTCCCACAGTTGCACCCTCTAGTGGTACCAGCATAGTATGTACAGAGTATACATAAATGACACTATGTTCCTATGTTAATGATTTTAACCAGTGCACATTAGCTTTTCCTTGAACTTTTTGATGTCTGTTCATCCATTTTTTGTAGGGGTAACAATACTCAGGTGGACGGTGTTAGAACTTTCTCCCGCCAGTACCACAAGTTTTTACTCACATCCACCTTTTCACCTAAATTAGCAAATGGAGCAAAATGTTGCCTTAGATGACATCAGGTTTGAGATTTTAAGACTTTGGAGACTATAGGAGGAAAGAAGGACAGAGATGAATGAAAATTTCCATGACTTTTGAGTTCCTGGGAAAGGTACTGAAACAGTGCCGTAACTTTATGATTGTGCAATAGATTTGGACACAGGGAATGCTATGATTCAGTACTGAATTTCTTTGACAGTGTACCTCAACTCAACTTCATAAGAACATACCCAACAGCTACACTGACATGGCACTCCCACGCTTTCAGTACATTTGATGTCAAATTCAATAGTCCAATTAATATTTTGGTGGCCCCGAGCTACTGAGTTTCTCTGAAACGTGGCTTTCTCTTCCCTGTCAGGCTTGTTGAGAGTTCCATGTGAAATATCAGTCCAGAGCTCATCTCAAAGGATGTGAATGAGCAGCCCAAGGCTGTTCTGTAATTGTTGTTCTCAAGTTTTTACACCTCAATTTCTAGTCTACGCTTGGAGCCCCATCCCAAGTATCTTGCGTTGTTTCCTGATTGGCACCATGCTTTAATTACCGGTGTTTAAACTATCGACTTGTCAAGAGAGAAGAAAAATGATATCCGCCAGCGCAGCCATCAGGAAAGAATTAAGCAATGTTTGATTTAAGCGCAAATCTGTACTGTTGCTCTTGTCAGAAAATATTTTCAAAAACACCATAACACCACTTATATAGTTATTTACTTATCACAAAGTTTGTTCCATTTCTATTATTTAAAAATTGCTTATGGTCCTGCAATTTTATTTTCTTAACTTGAATAGAACCAAATTAAATTAAGTGACTTTTCAGTGAGTGATTATGTCTTGACTCGCCCCAGTTATGGAGGAGGATCTGTGCCTGTTATTACAATACATGTAACATGGTTGCCTAGCAGCTGCTGTGGTTTACATTAGTGAAAATACCAGTGAATTTACATAAATTAATATTGGAATAGTTTCATAACTGCACTTTTAACATTTTCTATTTCAATAACTCAGGATATTCCTGCTGTTTTTCAAAGGAAATTGAACACGTGAATGCTGACAAGTTGTCCAGAGTCTTGCTGCCATATTCTTAAATGGCTATTGCAGGGCGAGATCATGACTGAGTGGCGATATCTTTGTGTCTAGGCATCGCGTGTTTCATTGCATTTTTACAAAAGGCATGGGTGAATATATTTGAGGACGTGTTTAAGTTGTATTTTGGGGGGTGGGGGCTGAATTCAACATTGTTGCACCTGTTTTATGGGCTTAAAACAAGCAGAACGATAACTAATTTTGCAGTGCAGAGGGCTGCACCTGATCTGCACAGGTATTAGGGCCACTGCTAAATTAGTCAGGGCTTCCTTTTTTTTTAGGCAGACCTAGTGGCTGCCTGAAATGAGCGCAGGCCTCATTTCAATAATGAAATAAGCGACCTGCGTCCATTTTAGAGCTGGACTCATAGATTTATTTGGAAAGAGTCAGACCTTGCGATCTGCAATTTCTGATTAGTATGTCTGGGCCATGAGCTGCTGAAAAAGTCATCCTTAAAGGGAGTGCTGGAGGATGTTCCAAAAAAGGCCCCAGAACTTCCCACATTTTGAGTTTTGTGGCATCAGAAGGAGTAGGAGTGCTTCTACTGGCTCCACAAAGCAACAGCAGGCTACTGCTGGCACACCCTTGCCTATCTCCACCGATCCCCTCCCCTTCCCCCTCCCAGGCCTAACTGTGAGCTTTAACACCAGCCAAAATAGGTTAGGTCCCATCAGGCAAGCAGCATCGGGGTGCCTGATTGCCGGCCGCAGCTTGCCTGAATTGTGATAATGAGGCCCGAGGACAAATTTAATTCGGTCCTTGGGCTTCGCCATTGGTTGTGGGAGTCATGCTCAGTTCAGAGGCGCGAACAAATTTTAGGCTCCAAGGGTTTCAAATAGATAAAAAGGCAAGATGATATGAATTGGATTATTCTGGTATGTCTACCTAATTTCTTTTGCAGGTGAGCATGCTACAAAATCACCAACGATATGCTGAACTTACAGTTTTCACTTAAAGGGGCACGCAGTTCTGCTGAAAATATTTGGAGAGGCATATGTGACCAATATATTCGGAGCAAATGAATGACGTGCTTTTCAAATTGCAAGCATGTCAACAACAACCTGCATTTATATAGCGCCTTCAACGTAGTGAAACATCACAAGGCACTTCACAGGAGAGATATCAAACAAAATTTGACACCGAGCTACATAGGGGGATATTAGAACAGGAGGTAGGTTTTAAGGAACATCTTAAAGGAGAGGTAGAGTGGCGGAGAGTTTTACAGAGGGAACTCCAGAGCTCAGAGTCAAGGTAACAACAACAACAACTTTTATTTATATAGTACCTTTAACGTTGTAAAACTTCCCAAAGCGCTTCAGACAAAACGAAAACATGTGACACCGAGCCACAGAAGAAATTATGGCAGGCGACCAAAAGCTTGGTTAAAGAGGTAGTGCCTTAACGGAGGAAAGAGAGGCGGAGAGGTTTAGGGAGGGGTTCCAGAGCTTAGGGCCCAAGCAGCTGAAGGCACGGCCACCAATGGTGGAACGATTAAAATAGAGGTTGTACAAGAGGCCAGAATTGGAGGAACGCAGCGATCTCAGAGGGTTGTTGGGCTGGAGAAGATTACAGAGTTGGGAGGGGTGAGGCCATGGAGGGATTTGAAACCAAGGATGAAAATTTTAAAATTGAGGCGCCAATGTAAGTCAGCGAGTTCAGGGTGATGGATGAACGGGACTTGCTACAAGTTAGGGTATAGGCAACAAAGTTTTGGATGACCAAGTTTATGGAGGATGGAAGAAGGAAAGCCGGCCAGAAGAGCGTTGGAGAATGTCTGCAACTTCTCTACAATTCCTGGAAAATGAGAAATGTTTTCCTTCTCCACTGCAGGGATATTCAAATATAAATACATTTTGTTCCCTCCACACATTGCAATCACATAAATAAACATGTTGGTGCATATAACATGGTGGAGTAGAGTGAAGACTGGCTCAGTACCTTGCTGATAGAGTTCTGATTCGTCATAGGTAAAAGAAGTTTGAAACTATTTTTTGCTATTTGATTCGATTGAGATTTAAAAAAAATAATTGTTACGTTTCCTTCAGAGATCCAATTTACTGCTGTTTTGCAAATGAAAATTGGGTCAATTAGGAGAAAGTGCGACATAGGTATTTTCACAATGTAATTGTGATCCCAAAGTGTGACACATGAAGTGTGACATCAGAAATACAAGATAAGTATAAATTTCTACAGAACGATATTAAAACAGACTTATTTTGGTAACATTCATTATGAAAGGGAAAAATAAAGGTGCAACAAGTTCAAAAGTTTATGCTTTGTGCTATTTTTCAATGTACATAATAAAAAAAACCTCCAAAGACCCAAAGATGGTTTTACCGTAGAGAGGGAGGGAGTGAGAGGCAGGGCCTCCAAACAGCAAGTCCTCATTATGCTCTGCGAATAAATGGTTTTGATCTCAATCATTAAGTCAGTTGTAGCCTGCTCACTTTTTGAGTCACATCAGCTTAGAGCGAAGGCTTTAGGAAATGCCATGAACCGGAGACTGAGGGGCCGAAATTCATCAGCCCACCACCCGCTGCTGCCAACTGCCGCCCGCTCCCGCCGATATTCCTCATGAAGATCCGTCCAGTGCCACTTTGGAGATGGCCTGGAGTGGGCGGGAGGGGAGAGCCACCGGGAATCGCCCGCTGACGTCAGCGGACGGCCGAGTGGTGCAACTGACCTCCCGCCCGCCGAGCTCCCAGATTCCTGCGGGTGGGAGTCAGCGCCAGAATGGGGGTAGACCGCTGCATGGAGGCTGTCCCCGACAGTAAGTCTGAACAACCTGAAAAAAAAAGGTAAGTGAACATGTTAAAAACATTTTTCAACAGCGACTTACCTGCATGGGGTCCCCTGAAGGTCTTTGGATAATTTTTGTATTTTCTATTGGTGTTTTTTTTTTTCCAGGTCTTCAACCCTCCGTGGGCCCGACTTCATCCTCTGCCACCGAGAATGAGACCTCCCACCCGCTGCCGCCCAGATTGGCGGCGTAGGTCGTCCATTTGCCACTTGCCAAACTTCGAGGGACCTCGGCCATGAATATCCCGCCCAAAGTACCGTCCGGTACCTCGGTGGCCATCTGGGCGGCACTTGGGCGGGTGGAGGCCTTGATGAAAATCGGCCCCTCTGAGACTTTTCAGGAAGCAGAGGCTGGAGCTCACCTGGTGTGGAAACATCACCGTTTGAGCCAAATGGCTTATTTCCTTTTTGTAACTTCTATGTATAGCCTCTGAGTCAGAAGGTTGTGGATTCAAGTTCCACTCCAAAGACCTAAACACAAAAATCTAGGCTGACACTCCTGTGCAATACTGAGCGAGTGCTGCACTGTCAGGTGCTGGCTTTCAGATGAGACATTAAATCGAGGCCCTGGCTACCCTCTCAGGTAGATGGAAAAGATCCCATGGCACTATTTGAGAAGAGCTGAGGGAATTATCCCCGATGTCCTGCCTAATATTTATCCCTCAACATCACTAAAACAGATTATCTGGCCTTTATTGTAATGTCACCTGTGAGTATGCTCACAGGTTTGTAGAGCTGTTGCAACCTCCCTTGGGAGCCGGCACCTCACAACTTGAGCCTCCTCGAGGAAATCCCCTCCGTGCCTTTCAGTTCTGCATGGAGGGGTTTCCTGTACAGGCTGCTCTTGCACACTCTCCACCTTGCCATCCTCGTCTGCCATCCGGACACGCCATGGGGCACCATCTTGCCGTCCGGAGAAGGCGGGGGTCCCCAATGGAGTGCACTCTACGTGGGAGTCTTCCATCTATTTATTGGGGACTTGGCCTGGAGAGTGGTGCATGGAGCAGTCCCGTGCAACAAATTTTTAAGCCGGTTCACGGGCTCCCAGGCCGCCTGCAATTTCTGCGGTCTGGAAGAGTCCGTGTTCCACGTTTTTATGGAGTGTGCGAGGTTGCAGCCCCTGTTTCATTATTTAAAGGGGCTGCTCCTCAATTTCTGGTTGCACTTCAGTCCCACACTCCTGATCTTTGGGCACCCTGCGCGGAGGGGAGCGGGAAGGTCCGAGGGCTTCCTCATAGGACTGCTCCTGGGCACGGCCAAGGGGGTCATCAGCCGGTCCAGGCAGTGGGCGGTTGAGGGGGTCGTTCAGTCTGACTGCCTGCCTCTCTTCCGCGCCTACATCCGGGCCAGGGTGTCCCTGGAGATGGAGCACACGGTGTCCACCGGTACGCTCGCGGCCTTCTGTGAGAGGTGGGCACCGGAGGGACTGGAGTGCATCATTACCCCGGCAACCAAATTTTAATTTGATTTTATATGTTCTAAAGATTAATTTGTTTTAATTGCCGGTTTTAGTGTCCCCCTCCCCTTTTATAGGGGGCACTTGTAAAATACATGATTTTAATGCCCCCAAAAAAAAATCACCAAAAAAAACACAAAAAAAACAAAAAACAAAAAATTAAAAAAAGAGGGCAGTTAAAAGTGTCTGGAGTGTCCCCCAGATCGGGGGGGGGGGGGCACTTGATCTAATGTTTATTTTGTCCCCCCCCCCAAAAAGAGTTGTAGAGCTGTTGCAACCTCCCTTGTGAGCCGGCACCTCACAACTTGAGCCTCCTCTGGGAAATCCCTTCCGTGCCTTTCAGTTCTGCAAGGAGGGATTCCTGTACGGGCTGCTCTTGCACACTCTCCACTTTGCCATCCTCATCTGCCGTCCAGACACGCCATGGCACACCATCTTGCCGTCCGGAGGAGGCGGGGGTCCCCAGTGGAGTGCACTCTATGTGGGAGTCCTCCCTCTATTTGTTGGGGACTTAGCCTGGAGAGTGTTGCACGAAGCAGTCCCGTGCAATAAGTTTTTAAGTCGGTGCACGGACTCCCAGGCCGCCTGCAATTTCTGTGGTCTGGAAGAGTCCGTGTTCCACGTTTTTATTGAATGTGAGAGGTTCCAGCCCCTATTCCAATATTTGAAGGGGCTGCTCCTCAAACTCTGGTTGCACTTCAGTCCCACACTCCTCATCTTTGGGCACCCTGTGCGGAGGGGAGCGGGCAGGTTGGAAGGCCTCCTCGTAGGACTGCTCCTGGGCATGGCCAAGGGGGCCATTCACCCGTCCAGGCAGCATCGGTCGAGGGGGTCGTTCAGCCCGACTGCCTGCCTCTCTTCTGCGGTTAGATCCGAACCAGGATGTCCCTGGAGATGGAGCACGGGGTGTCCACCGGTACACTCGCGGGCTTCCGCAAGAGGTGGGCGCCGGAGGGACTGGAGTGCATCATCACCCCCGGCAACCAAATTTTAATTTGAACCTTTAGTGTCGAAAGTTTAATTTGTTCAAGTTTGTCGGTTTTAGTGCCCCCCACCCTTTTAGCCAGGGGGCACTTGTATAATTTGTGTTCTTAGTTCCCCACCCCCCCAAAAAAACAAGGGGGCACTTGAAAAGTTTTTGGAATGTGTCCCCCACCCCCTTTAATCAGGGGGCACTTGATTATTAGTTTACAACAAAATAGTTGTAGAGCTGTTGCAACCTCCCTTGGGAGCCAGCGCCTCAAAACTTGAGCCTCCTCTGGGAAATCCCCTCCGTGCCTTTCAGTTCTGCACAGAGGGGATTCCTGTATGAGCTGCTGTTGCACATTCTCCACTTTGCCATCCTCGTCTGCCGTCCGAACACGCCATGGCACACCATCTTGCCATCCGGAGGAGGCGGGGGTCCCCAGTCGAGTGCTCTCTACGCGGGAGTCCTCCCTTTATTTATTGGGGACTTGGCCTGGAGGGTGTTGCATGGAGCAGTCCCGTGCAATCAGTTTTTAAGTGGATTCACGGACTCCCAGGCCGCCTGCAATTTCTGCGGTCTGGAGGAATCCGTGCTCCACGTTTAAGTCGAATGTGTGAGGTTGCAGCCCCTCTTCCAATATTTGATGGGGTTGCTCCTCAAATTCTGGTTGCACTTCAGTCCCATGCTCCTGATCTTTGGGCACCCTGTGCGGAGGGGAGCGGGAAGGTCGGAAGGCCTCCTTGTAGGACTGCTCCTGGGCATGGCCAAGGGGGCCATTAACCCGTTCAGGCATCGGGGGGTTGAGGGGGTCGTTCAGTCCAACTGCCTGCCTCTTCCACAGTCACATCAGAGCTAGGGTGTCCTGGAGATGGAGCATGCGGTGTCCACCGGTACACTCGCGGCCTTCCGCGAGAGGTGGGCACCAGAGGGACTGGGGTGCATCATCACCCCCGGCAACCAAATTTTAATTTGATTTAAGTTTACAGTCAAAAGTTTAATGTGTCAGTTTAGTGCCCCCCTTTAATCAGGGGGCACTTGTATTAATGTTTCTACCAAAATTGTTGTAGAGCTGTTGCAACCTCCCTCAGGAGCTGGCGCCTCACAACTTGAGCCTCCTCTGGGAAATCTCCTCCGTGCCTTTCAGTTCTGCACAGAAGGGATTCCTGTATGGGCTGCTTTGCCATCCTCGTCTGCCGTCCGGACACGCCATGGTGCACCATCTTGCCATCCGGAGGAGGCGGGGGTCTCTAGTGGAGTGCTCTCTACGCGGGAGTCCTCCCCTTATTTATTGGGGACTTGGCCTGGAGGGTGTTGCATGGAGCAGTCCTGTGCAATCAGTTTTTAAGTGGATTCACGGACTCCCAGGCCGTCTGCAATTTCTGCGGTCTGGAAGAGTCCATGTTCCATGTCTATGTTGAATGTATGAGGTTGTAGCCCCTTTTCCAATACTTGAAGGGGCTGCTCCTCAAATTCTGGTTGCACTTTAATCCCACTCTCCTGATCTTTGAGCATCCTGTGCAGAGGGGAGCAGGCAGGTCGGAAGCCCTCCTCGTAGGACTGCTCCTGGGCATGGCCAAGGGGCCCTTTAACAGATCCAGGCAGCAGGCAGTCGAGAGGGTCGTTCAGCCCGACTGCCTGCCTCTCTTCCGCGGTTACATTCGAGCCGGGGTACCCCTGGATATGGAACACGCAGTGTCCACCGGTACGCTCGCGGCCTTCCACGAGAGATGGGCGCCAGAGGGACTGGAGTGCATTATTTCAACAGGGAACAATTTTAATTTAAATTGATTTGAAAAAGGTTACCTTTAATGTTCAATTGTTAATTTGTGGTTTTTGGTGCCCTCAAAAAAAAAAGGGACACTTGATTGAAAGTTACTTTAAAATAGTTGCAGAGTTGTTGCATTGTGAGTGGCTTAGCCAGTCACGTGATGTTCACAAGACTCACTAAAACACCAGTCAGTTGGGTCTAGGTCATCCATGATGAGGTATGCAGTTGTGAGTGGATGAACTAGTAATATGTGGTGTGATTGTTAAACCTTTGTTAATAAGCCAACTAGTTCTTAACAGCAATGTGTTGCTATGAATTCTTAAGCAAATAACCCATGAAGCAAATACATTACAATTATCACATTGCTGTGGGAAGGACTTGCTGTGCACAAATTGGCTGCTGCGATTCCTACATTACAACAGTGACTACACTTCAAAAAGTACTTCATTGGCTGTAAAGCACTTTGGGACGTCCTGAGGTTGTGAAAGGCGCAATATAAATATAAGTCTTTCTTTTCACTGTATAGCAGAAAATGTTGCTGATTTGAACAGAAGCGTGTTGTATAGATATGTTTAACATTTTTCTGGTAAATGGTTTTTAATGCCTTATTATATTATAAAGCTTATTTCCAGTTTATTCCCATTTACTTTAAGCAGGTTTGTTAAAATATCCAGAGGAATGCCATACAAGTTCATTAAGCATTGGTCCACTAACAACAGTAGTTTCAAGGCTTATATCTAGTACATGCTTTCTGTAATTGTAAAGTGACGTACATTGGTGAAAGTGAAGAATTCTGTCAAGAGGCTGTAGAAGAAAATTGCAATAAATGTAACATTAGGAAGAACTTATAAAACTGTAAAACATTTAAAGAGCGAAACCAGGAATTTAATTGGAAAAATATTTATAGAGGCATAAAGTTGAAATATTACATTTTATCAAGATAAAAAGGACTTTATTTCAGTGCTAAGAAAATATAGTTCAGTAGGTCTAATTGAGAAAAATAACTGTAATAATGATTGCAAATTGGCACAATATATGCATTTATAGTGCAGGGGATACTCATCTAGACTGCAGAACATGTCCCAGGCATGTGGTAACCATGGCAACAAATTGTCAGCTGGAACAATCCACTTAGGGAGGGTGAACTTGTCAAGTACCAACAAGATAAACATTTGGAATAGTTGATATGAAAGGATAACCTGTTTTCTTTTGGAAATTTCATTCGCAATGGATTATTGATTTTGTTCTTAAGACGTTAAATCACAGTGCCTCCTCCGTTTTTCTGCCATGCAAGTTTCATAAGGTCTCGTAGCTCTTACATTCATATGTACATAACTTATTCACAGGCATTTGCTGCCCCTGCTCTTCGTCTATCTGTCCAGAGACAAGCCTGGCAACCAGTTTCCCTCCAATTTATCCTCCCCAACTACTCCCCCCACAGCTGGGCCGTAGCTTTCACGTGGCAACTTTTCATGGCAGGGCACTGAGATTGTTTCCTTTTCTTTAACACCACTGCTGCATTCAGCACATCACTGGTACGTCTTAGCAAAGTCGCTCTGGGTTGGACACACTGGAGAGGCAGAAATATACACCTCACTGCAATGCCATGTGTGGGCAGCTGAATTTGCTAACATCATGTTAACATTTTATGAAAAGAGTGCTCAGATCCACCAATTAATGAGTCCTTCTGAATAATGGTCTTCTTGGGGAATCTGAACTATTATACTTGATTAATTTTCGACCCATTGGTGTCTTCAGAATCAAATTAAAGTGAGGCAGTGTGCATCCCATATTATAATTATAATTTATTTTTCTCTTTTCCAAAGGACATTTGGAAGCTAATACTTTGTGCATTCATAATACTACTGTTGTGAGTTATAGATTTCTGTGGGGCTGTCTGAGAGGTATGGAGTGGAAACAAGACCCTTCACTACAGTGAGTAACTGGGGAGAATCAAGATATTCTGGAAAACACATGGGGTAGATAGAGAGAAACCATTTCCACTGGTGGGGGAGGCTAGGACTAGGGGATTTAGTCTAAATATTAGATCCAGACCTTTCAGGAGTGAAATTAGGAAACACTTCTACACACAAAGGATGCTGAAGTTTGGAACTCTCTTCCACAAATGGCCAGATCAATTGCTAATTTTAAATCTGAAATTTAATAGATTTTTTGTTCACCAAAGGTATTAAGGGGTATCGGGCAAAGGCGGGAATGTGGAGTTAGGTCACAGATCAGCCATGATCTCATTGATCAGGCTCAAGGGGTTAAATGACCTACTCTTATTTCTATGTTCTTATTAGGCAACACTCCTCCAACATCTTGCAGTCAGTTTGAAAATAACATTGGCAGATGCCAAGAAACAGGCAACTCTCAGTGCATGGGCAAGGTGGGCGGAGGAGTTTGGAAGCGCTAATGGGGCGCAGAAAGGTTATCACCTGGGAAAGGGGTTGATAGTGCCTCCGGGGAAATTGCCCCGGAGTTTGGGGGCGTTGTGTCGTTAGCGCTGCACCCTGTGATTTGAGCCCTGGGCTGGCGTACACCCGGCGATGATGTCAGCGCCGTGCGCGCCAACCTCTTTGTGCCCCGTAGGGGAAATTGCTCCACGGGTGGTGCCAGCCGATGTCAGCGCCAGCTTCGCGGGTCGTGAACCTGGTGGACATCCGTTTGCGCCATGGGCTGCCATATTCTTCTGTCAGCCAACTCTTCTGTCGGCTCTTGCCTCGACCGGGCTGCCATGCTGCAGCCCGGCACTCCGTTATAAGTGCTGGGCTGTTGGCCTGGTCAAGCTTATCCCTGGTAACCCAGTGGCGTCCGGCAAAGGGGCTGCAGAGTGTGCAACAGCCCTCCCCTTTAACTGAAGGAGAGGGCTGTTCTGCCACATCAATGCTATGTGGAGCGCAAACGCCGTGCTACTCCCCGGAGTGCCCCTCCACGGACACGGAGCACCTCTGATAGCGCTCCGCATCCGTTGAGGGGCGGAAGGGTCGAATTCTGGGCCAGGCACGTAATTTCCAGGCTGGGCAATAAATGTCCCAGCCCTGGAAGGTTACTGCCTCCAAACGGAGTGCATGGCAATTACCCCCCTTTGCCTCTTCAGTGTTAATGTAATTCATGGCAGTAGCCTTTTAGGATGTTGGGATAGCCAAATAAAACCTTTCAATTTTTTTTTTTCCCCTTTCTCGCCTGCTGGCAGTGATTAACAGTGGGGAAGTTTCATGGGCAGAAGAAGCCCTCCACTACCTCATCCAATTGTCCATTCTTTACATAAGAGTCTTGACAGTTATGTGGTTCGGCTACAGGGCCCATCTCTACAGAGTCTAATCCTTGTCCTACCCAAATGACCTCATATGTACTTTCCAACAAGAATCACTGCACAGCAATCAGCAGCAGGAACTCTGGTTGTTTTTTTCCCCTTTTTAATGATCCATAGCCCTGGGTACCTGACATCAGTTGCAGCACCTATACTGCCTGAGATCAGTTAAAATCAGCACAGGCCAAGGATCAATCCTGGGTCTTTGCTGGTCTGGTTGTGTCAGGACCACATTGAACAGCGAATTTACTAGCTGAACCATTGGGAGAACTTTGGTTTTGCCTATGTCTATAGTGAAATGATTGCTATTAAACCAATAAAAATGTTTATATATCTTGAATACTTTGTCACCTGTCACCGCAGAACTAGGAACGTATACAGGCTGGGGCTCTTTTTTCTCGAAAAGAGAAGGCGGATTGGGGACCTGATAGAGGTCTTTAAGATTATAAAAGGGTTTGATAGGGTTTGATGTAGAGAACATGTTTCCACTTGCAGGGGCGAGAACTAGGAGCCATAAATATAAGATAATCACTAATAAATCCAATAGGGCACTTAGGAGAAATTTCTTTACTCAAAGAGTGGTTAGAATGTGGAACTCGCTACCACAGGGAATGGCTAAGGCAAATAGCATAAATATATTCAAGGGGAAGCTAGATAAGCACATTAGGGAGAAAGGAATAGAAGGATATGTTGATGGGATTAATTGAAGTGGGATAGGAGGAGGCAGATGTGGAACATAAACACCGGCATGGACCTGTTCGGCCGAATGGCCTGTTTCTGTGCTGTGAATACTATACTATGTAACTTTCTTTATAAGGCCAGTTTCATCACAAAGAAGACTTTAGGATAGAGAGTATTAATGTGGTAAAAGGCAAGTGTTGCTGACACTTTATTACAGAGTCCTGAGGCATTTCAATCCAACTGGGATTACAACAGACATGTGGCAGAGCATCCAACTGTAAGTTAGCAATAATGGAAGAACTCTAATCATTGCATTTTCAAAGCAATGCTTTGAACTCTGCTAGCTGGAGACGAATAACCCTGCACAACCTGTCAAAGAAGTCAAACTTATTCAGGTTATTAAACAGAATGCTGCGTTAATATTCTGCAACAGAATTCTTAAACATTAATGGGTTTGAAATTCCTCTGTGCTCTATTTTTAGCCCATTGTTTAACGTGTTTTTGTCACATTCCGGTATGCATTATATTGAATTAACGATTTTTCTAAAGAATTCAATGCAAACATTTTAACTAGTGTTTTAAAAATAGCACACAAAAAGGAATTTCAATCGCTAAAAATACAGTGTCACCTATGTTTCCATTGTTAATACTGCTGTAAATATGGTTTGTGAATTCAAGTAAAGCTGCAAAGGCAGAATGTGTGTGATGTGGCAAGACTCCAAAAAGTGCAGCTTGCAAAGCAGGGCCAGGTTGGGCTGAGCTTCAAATGATAGACAGTCAACTCTGTCTAAGGTATTTTATTTATTCACAAGACAATAAATCAATCCCTTTTGAATGCCTTACAACATTCACGATAAACAACGGTATGTCACATTTCTTGCTTCACAATAAACCAATACAACTACACCCACAGTTGCTCAAGCACGCATCCTTCATATGTCCCAGCAATCCAATGCCGTGTGCTGTTCTGTAGCCTTGCTATGTCTGACGTGCGCAGATTAATAGTACAGCAAGGAATAGCTTTTAAAGTAGATTGGAATTCTAGCCGACAGTCTTGGTCACAGAATCATAGAATGATACAGCACAGAACGAGGCCATTCAGCCCATCCTGCCTGAGCTGGGTCTTTAAAAGAGTTATCCAATTCATCCCACTCCCCTGCCCTTTCCCCATAACCCTGCAAATTTAAGTATTTATCAAATTCCTTTTTGAAAGTTACTATTGAATCTCCTTCCACCACAATTTCAGGCAGTGCGTTCCAGATCGTGACAATTTGCTGCATAATTTTTTTTTTTAAATCTCCTCGTCTCACCTTTGGTTCTTTTGTCCTTAATGTTTCTTTCCCTTTCTTTACTTCTCAAACAACCACTCAAGCTGAAATCAGGGCGTGCTGACACAGAACCACAACTCTGCAGCGAGAATAGCAGGAGCTGATCCTCCCCACCCCTTTTGTGTTGTGGGGGATGCAGCCTATTGCTATGATGTTGGCTGTGAGGTAAGGAGGGGGTCAAACTTTCTGGCCGCAAAATTCGGCTCCATAGCACCCGTACTTTGGTTGCTACGGGTGGCGTTTTGGTTCCAAAATGGTGACCATGGCGTTTGCGCACATTTCTGGTGCGGGCCGCGCCGGACGCCATATTGGGTAGTGTGTTAGCACGGGCGCAGGAAGCATGCGCCGGAAGTATGCAGAGTAGGCAGATCATGATGTGTCATGCTGAGTTGACATCAACACTGCCATTTTGTAGCTCAACGCTTCAGCTAGTGCCCTCCCACAAGCTCGCACAGCTAAACACATGTTCAACAGCAGGAAGGACCCTTCCGTTCACCAGCGCTATTTAAAGGGATTATCAACTACTTGCAGGTTAGTTGTTGATTGATTTCTACTGGCTGAGTTTGTCGAAGTGTTTGGTGGTTTGTACACTTATTAAAGTTGCTAAATTCTACAGGGAGTGGTGTGCCAGGTGCTGAAGGACTTAATCCTGACTTCAAGGATTCTGCACAGACCACTTGCTCCAAGATTGGGTGCAGTAGTACGCATTCCACTTGGCCCACAGCATGACAAGGAGCATGAGTAGAGGTGACACAGAGCAGGACAAGATGGTGGCAGAGGGAGCAGGAGAAGGTGGTGAAGAGCTTTCAGCAGGAGGCCATATCCACCCAGGGTGTTTAGGGAGCAATATTCCTACCTGAACCTCAGTGAGGAACAGTGTGTCAGATGTCTGGGCATTACCAAGGACGTCCTCAGTGAAATCTACCACCTGCTGCAGCCACAATGGTAACCTCCGAGCAGGACGAGGACGACATTGCCAGTGGCTATGAACGTCATGGTGGCCATGAACATTGTGCAGTGGGCTCTGTAATAATAATAGCTCCACGAGGTAAGGGTATTATACTTGAACTGTGGTGACGTTATTCTGTTTATTGCAGCTCCTTGAGTGAGGACACAATGAGGTGAGCTCCCTTTTATATATACTTGGTTACCTGCAGTGCGCAGGTGACCCTTAGGTCTCCACCAGTAGCACCCTCTGGTGGTACAGGTATGGTATATACAGTGTGAAGATACATTCAGTGGTCTAGTGTTATAGTACATACATTATACATACTTTGCACTGTGTGCTCTGGCCCTCGACTTGAGGGCCCAAAGCCCTTGCACTTTGTCTTTGCTTGGGAATAGCTCTCTCCCTGTGGACCCCCAAGTCCTTATTGCCATGACATTGGGAAGTGGTCGGCAGTGGACGGCTGGAGTTTGTAGTGAGGGTTGTGTGGGTTCTGGGTGTGATCCATGTGTCCATGGCTACATACATCCATTTCCCCCCCCCCAAAACACAGACCATGTGTGTGGTTCAACACCTGCATTGGCATACATGTACAGAGGATAAAGAATCAGATTGGTTATGTCACTGTTTTAGAGTGCAGCAGTGGTGGAGCAAGTATATGTTACAGATAAGGTACATACGTGGTATTGTGGTCTGACCCCTGGGTTGTGGGTGCAAGTGGGTGAGGACATTTAGTGGTGGGCAGAGCCACCTTCAGCGGTGGTGGAAGTCTGGTCATCCCAGATCCCGCCGGGAGAGCTGGAGGGTGATGGCCTCTTGCTCCCGGTGCTGGCCCTGGTGGCCAGGGGGGTAGGGTGCCAGTGGTGGTGGCCTGTGCCGTCCATTGATCATTAGCCCTACAGTGGGTATGCTCCCACTGTGTGTGTGGCCACCCTCCCTGGCGCATCACATTGGTCCCGGAGGCGCAGACTACATGATCAGGTAGTCCGCTGGACCTGGGTGCTTCCCACGGGAGGTTACCTTTGGCTTTGTCAGCGTGCATATAGAACCCGGCATCATATATGATTTCATCATTAGCATTCATGATACATTGGCTCCCACCGCGTTCAGCCGACTCGGCATTGTTATTTGTCTTTATACTTTCGCACTTGTCAATTACATCACTTTCCTATGTACTATTAGCATCTCTGTGCAAGATTACATTTGGATACCTGCATTTGTTAGTTACATTTTTTTCATTAGCATTACCAGCATCACTGTTCAACAGTACATTTATATGCTTGCATTTGTTGATTGCATCTTTTACATTAGTGTCACCGGCATCGCTGTACCAAGAGTGGAACTGTCCTTTTAATTGTTCTGGGTTGCCAGTCTCCTTTAAAAGAGCCTTGCAATCTTTACCCCAATCTGGTTCACTGCTCAGCATCACATGTTGCTCCCTCAACGCTGCCCTTTGGGGTCTGGTCACGGCCATCTTGATTTCAGGTGCTTCACCTCGTGGTGCAGGCACCATCTTCTTTCTCTCCACGAGGTAGGCTGCGGTGATCCTTTTCTCCCCAGGTTCTGCCATGGAAGCCGGGAATCTACCTTCTGCGCCGATCTTCTTCTCTTGGAGCCTGCCACTGGAGCCTGGAAGGTGAGGTCTGGTCGTTCAGGTTGGATCATCTCGCTGTTGAGTTGTGCAGTCTGTCGTCGCCATGCAGTCGAATTGGACGGTAGGATTTCCAGGTGCTATGATGGATCCAAGTTTAGGGCCACGTAGGACGTCGATCGCCAGGGTCTGGAGGCTTTTCCAACTCCAACAGATTTGGATTTGCTTCATCCATCTTCTTCCCAGCAGCGTTGGGCCATCACCAGCAATGATCCACAAAGGTAGCTTGTGCATTGCGCCACCATGGGACACTTGGACATCCACACTGCCAACGACTGGGATGGTGTTGTTTGTGTAGGTGAGCAGCATCACCTGGATTGCGAGCATTTTGGGTCGTTTGGCAGGATTGTCCCAGAGTTTCTCAAAGGCCGTCTGATTCATCAGCGATTGGCTCGCCCCTGTGTCGATCTCCATAGAGACTGGAATACCATTGATTTCTACTTCCATTTTCCACTGGGAACTCTCGGTGGAGCAGGTATACACTCCGTACACCTCTTCCAGGGGCTGAGCAGCTTCATAGACACTCTCTTCGTCTTCATCAGCGCTGGAGCCCGGGTGATCGGCCAACTCTTCAGTGACTTGGTAAGTAAAATTTCTTCTACACATTCGCTGGAGATGACCTTTAGTGTTACAGCCTTTACAAGTATAGTCTTTGTATCGGCACTGGTGGGCCCTGTGATTTCCTCCACAACACCAGCACGGGGCTAGCTGGTTGGCCCCATGTGGCGGACTCAGGGTTGCAGGACTTGGGGTAGCAGCCTTGCCTCTGAAAGGCGCCAGTCGGTTCACTGTACTCATTGGGTTAGAGTCATGGGGGTGAGTCATCATCCTCTTGGAATTGCAGGCCGAAATCATGAATGCCTGGCTCACATTAATTGCCTTCTGCAGGGTGACCATAGTGCCCGCAGTGAGCCGCTTGTGAAGGAGGCCCTCGTGGCCGATTCCAATAACAAAGATGTTCCTTAGTGCTTCGGTGAGGTGGTCGTCAAAATCACACGGTGCAGCCAATCGTCTCAGGTCTGCAGCATATTTAGCAATTTCTTGGCCTTTGGGCCGTTGGTGGGTGTAGAACCGGTATCTGGCTATGAGGATGCTCTCTTTAGGTTTGAGCTGTTCTTGTACTATTGTTATGAGCTCCGTGTAAGTTTTGGTTGTCGTCTTCGATGGGGCTAGCAGGTCCTTGAAGAGGCCATGGACATTGGGCCCACAACTGCTGAGCAGGATAGCTCTGCGCTTATCAGCCAGTGAGGTCGGGTCGTCTCCTGCTAGGTCATTTGCAATGATAAAGTGTTCAAGTCTTTCCACAAAGGTATCCCAATCTTCCCCATCAGCGAATTGTTGAAAGTTGCTTGGGTTAGACATGTTGCGTGTGGAAATTCGTTATCTCGTCGCCAGTTGTAGTATATGCAAGCACTCTAATAATGACTCAATGAGGTAAGGGTATTGTACTTGAACTGTGGTGACCTTAGTCTGTTTATTGCAGCTCTGTGAGTGAGGACACAATGAGGTGAGCTCCCTTTTATACTTGGTTACCTGCAGTGTGCAGGTGATCCTTGGGTCTCCACTTGTAGTATCCTCTGGTGGTACAGGTATGGTGTATACAGTGTGAAGGTACATTCAGTGGTCTAGTGTTACAGTACATACATTATACATACAAAACAGGCTCCTTCCAGGCTGGAGCAGGAAATATTTGCAACATCTTCCAGTTTGCCATCCACGGTTGCTTAAGCGAGGTAACTGAGGCTATAAGCACAGCGAGCACGCAGCTTCGTACAGATTGCAGGCTTCCCCATGGTGCTGGGTGCCATTGACTGCACGCACGTCGCTTTGCAAGCACCGCATGTCAACTCTGAGATGTACTGCAACCGAAACGGATTCCACTCCCTCCAGCTGGTGTGCGACCATACTCAGCGAATCATGCAGGTGAGTGCCCAGTATCCTGACAGCAGTCATGATGACTCATTCTGCGGCAGTCCGCTGTCCCATCTGCAGTTGTGCCACCATGACAAGCCAGAGGGTGGCTACTGGGAGACGAGGGTTATCCCTTAACAACACTATGACCGGCAATCTGGAATTTAGAAAATAAATCAGCAGTGCTCTGTTCTACTGTCAGGTCCTCTCTCTAAACAGCTGGAGACATCCACCCTTAAATCATGCACTTGGCTTTTAAAAACCAATTTATAAAGAAAATAGACCCTCTAATCTTCGGCACCACTTTTTTAAAAACATGTAGGTAGTAAGGTTTTTTTTTCACTATAACTAATAGGAACTTAGTGCAATTTAGATCTTTGGGCCTCTCTGATTCTTTTCTCCAGTTCACACCTGTTTAGAATTGGGATTTAGTCTTGGCTCTGATTTCTCAGGATGGGAACCATTCTTGTTGCCACATTTTGGGTTGCCAAGTTCAGTTAAAACCAAAAAATAAAACAAAACTGAAGTATAGGCCAGTGGTAAAACAAAATATAGGAAAACTGACAAACTATGTTCACATACACTTTAAAAAAAAACAGTTGACTATATCATGCACTTCACATTACCATTTGCAAAGAGCTCGATTCTGTGATAACTATATATTTAGTTCATAATTATAACACAATTAGTATTCTAATTTGGGGGAGTGCATATGTAATTATCAGGGCCACTGATATCTGGTCAATGAGTAAATCAGATTCCATTTTTATTGCATGAGGTTCCCGAATTGTCTGTGCTTTAGGGATTAAATTCTGCAATTCTATCCATTTTACCATGAAATTCATAAATCAGTGGCTCTGATGAAATATGATCTACTTTTGCTAATAGGTGATGAGAAATAATTAAAAAGACAAAGAATGAAAAATAACTATGAATTCCAATGGAAAGAAACAGTAAAGTTGATATTCTCGGTTTTGATGAATTAAACCCCAAGCTGAGTGTTTTGATTGGATGAAGATGAATTTTAGTTAGTGGCTGTATCGTTTGCTCCTCTACCATAGATGTTCCATGCAAAAACCCTGGGGAGTCACCATGGAGACTGAGAAGTAATTCTTAAATCAATCGTGGGTCTTGTCTGATCTAATAGAAGGCTGGAAGCGAAGAACTAGTGGGTCAATATTTCTGTCTACATTAATTTTAATGAAAAGGTAGGTGTGAGTAAAAAGCGTGCAGTATTCAAAGTTAATCTCAAATAACTGAATCTATAATTCTCTCTAAATACCATTGGTAAGTCTGGTTTTGGGTCAACAGTCTAATAGGGACCAAATATCACTCTTTACTCCTGTCCATTTATTTGCTACGTTTATTGAATACAGTAATTCCAGCCCCAGTGTAGGACATTCTCAATATTCGGATTTAGTCTGTCACCAATTTAATGGATATTATTTGAGGGGAGGAAGGAAAAACACTGACAATTACGTCTCGGTTCTATGATTCTGCTGTGACATCTCGTTCAACCAGGGCAATTAACATCAATGATCACTGCCGGATTGTCTACAGCCAGACTCGGAACAACATCTAAGTTGCATATGATGATTGTGTTTAGCTTTTGGCTCCGAGAGACTAACTTGTTAGCCTTGTTCTGTTGGTATTGACTGCAGCCTCATTTCCGTAACAGGTTTCTTGGGATTCAAATTGGACCATGTTCCAAAACAACTGAGGGCAACATGGGATTCTCATCCGTTTTCCATGTTCTAGAAGACATGCACTGGAAGTGAACCAATAACAATTCTGAATGCCCATGTTTTAATCTGGAAGAAAGCCTCTCCCGCACCATCCCACTCCCCAACCCCTGTCCCCACTTGTCCTGTTAGCACTCATTTGAATTTTGGGATAAACAGGGACTGAAGAAAGGGATGATCCCAGAATTTCATATACAACAGCAACAACTGGCAGTTAGGTAGTGCTTTAACATAGTAAAATATCCCAAGGCGGTTCACAGTAGCGTTATCAAACGGAACTTGATATTGAGCCACAAAAAGAGATATTCGGACAGGTAACCAGAAGCTTGAACAAAGAGGTAGGTTTTAAGGAATGTCTTAAAGGACGAGAGAGGTGTATAAAGGCAGATAGGATTTAGGGAATGAAGTAGGGCCTAAGCAGCTGAAGGCGTGGCCGGCAGTGGTTGAGCAAAGGAAATCGCAATGCACAATTGGCAAGAGTATACGGTGGGTTATTTTGGGGAAAGGGTGAAAACATGCTCAGTGGGTGCTGTGCGAATAAAACACACCTGTTTAAAAGTCTGGATTTAGATTTCAAGGTCAGAGCATGTTAGGGGACAAGAAGCAGAATAGATAGCAAATTGGCTACAAAACACAAAACAGTAGAGGCTAAGGTAGATACTCAGACTGGCAGTAGGTGGGAAGTGCTGCTTCATAGGGATCGTTACTGGGACCACTGTTGTTCACCACTGACATAAATGATTTGGACTCTGGAATCAGAAGTACAATATCAAAATTTGCAAATGAAAAGCATCTATATGGAACATGAATTTAAATATAGATAAGTGAGGTGTGCCATTTTGGTATAAAGAATAAGCAGTCCACATATTCCTTGGAAAATAAGAGAATAAGTAGGGTAGAGGTGCAAAGGGATCCAGGGGTTCAGATACACAAATCATTAAAAGTAGCAACGCAGGTTAACAAAGCCATACAAATGCAAGTTGCTGTCTTAACTAACATGGAGTGACTAGGATACAGCCAGTGAACAATACAGGTCAGAGGTCTTCATTTATTCAACACAAATGGTAAATATATTTATGCTTCACGTTGTTTTTTCAAACAACTGGTGACTAAAGTATTACCCCTATGAAAGTCAGATTAGATACCTAGGCAAATGTATGCCTATGAAAAATTCAAACATTACATACCAGTGCAGAAAGGGAACATTTAGATCTTTCTATATGGATAAATTGCACCTTTACCAGTTATGGGACAATCAGAACCACAGTTAAATCAAAAGAGGAATTAACACAGACAAAATTCCTTGTGGTAAAAGGGAGGGGAATGGATCAGTATTCGGCTATCCAACAACATTTGAGAAAAAATAATCTAAATCCAACTTAGTTCCAACTGCAAAACAGATGGCACACATTTTGATAATAGTTCAAACCTGTTTGCTAACTATTTTATGTGCCAAGCTATTCTTCCTGACAAAATGTACCAATCACTGCAGATGCTAAAATTGCCTGAAGGAGTGTGTCAAAAAGTAGGCATAGATTTATGAGAACCATTTCTATTCAGGGTCTATCAACCAACTATAATGGATTGATACTGTCAATACCCTGTTGGAGAGGTGGAGAGGTTATGGAATTTATATTAGTCTAAATTGTGAGAGTGAATATACATAGTTCAATGATGGATACATCCACTTTTTACAGTATCTGTTATCTTTGCTTATGACCTTAGTTAAAGACATAGAAGAACGTAACTACACTAGCAAAAGCTGTTTCATGAAAAGTAGGCGGGAGACTATTTACTCTACAAATGCTTTTGGACCTACCAAACACTGCATCACTGTACAGAGAAATCTCCAGCGGAACTTCTATTAGTTCAAACTCTGATTGAAAGCATTATGCACTTACCTCAAAAAATAACAGGACTGTTCGCAAAACAGATTAAGAGAAGTGAAAAGAAAATTGAACATTTATGTAGACCACTGATTCAGGACTAAACTGTTGGACATTAAGCAGGATTATGTAGTAATGGTTTTTCAAAGTAAAGCAAAAAAGAAATTAACCAGACTATTAAATCCAAAACCACATATAGGGCCCAAATTTGCCCAGGTGTTGCTCTTTTTTTTGGAGCAACTTGATTTTTCTGGAGTGTCTTTAAAAATCCCCATTCTGCACATTTAATTTGCGCCAGTGTATGTGCATTAGTTAGAATTTTTTTTTAGTTTCGTTTTTTTTTCAAAAGGGAGCGTTTGGCCATTTAAGCCAGTTTAGACAGCTAATAGTTGCTCCAAACTAACTTAGACCAGCGTATGTGGCCACTTTGGCCGTACAGAAAACCCTTGCGGAAAGTTAAGAAATCAGTACAGGTAGCCAGAGATAGGGGGTTGAAGGGAAACGGAGAGGACCTTGCAAAGCACTAAACACCTTCACAACAACATTCAAGAAGCATAAAAACCATCAATAATAAATTTAAAAAAAAAATAAACTTAAGTCCTGCCTTCATAAATCGGCACGGGAAGTCAGCAGGCCAGCCGGTACGAGAGGCCACTTGGCCGGGATAGGGGCGGGAGAACTCACCGACAGGAGAACGCAGAGGCAAGCGCTTCAGCTAGGGCTAGGGTGGGAGAACGCACCGGCAGGAGAACGCACCGGCAAACCCATTCTAACCGCAGACACACCAGACAGCGAGAAATGGCTGCTGGCTGGCTGGCTGCTTGCTGCTCCACTTTTAACTGGCCGGCCAAGCTGGCTTCCAAAGAAAGTCGCTCGGCTTGCCGGCTCCCCCTTCCATCTAGCAACAATGACTGCCCGGCATCGGGTCCCACGCTGCAGAGGAGCTACTGCACATACGCGACACCTCCAGTGCGCATGCATTGAGCTGCCGGCACTCTTTTGAGCGCAGGGCCCTAGCTCCGCCCCCCACTGTAATTGCCACGCCGCGGCAAGCACAAGGACAGTTGACAGAGCGGGGAGAATGCGGCGATATCTTTTCGGCACCGTTTTGAGAGTAGAAAGTCAGCGCACCTCACATAAGTGCGCTGATAAAAATGGAGGGACAAATTTGGGTCCATTGGGGTTAACATCAAAGGCTCCATGGCTCAACAAAACTGGTGTACAATGATGAGGCACTCGTATAGACCACCACATGTTGGTCACTGATAAGGACGATGATGATGGGGTTTGGTGGATCTGTAGCCCTGTGCAAATGCCCAAGATGTCATTCCGTGAGATGAAGCGAAAGCTTGACCTGGTATTGATTGAGGAGATGCAAATGGCCAGATCTGAAAGCTGTAACAGAGATAATGTTAAGAAAGTTGCCCTGCAAATAGATAAGCACGATGCTGCATTTACAAAGTTGGTAATGCAGAAGTGAAAGTTTAAAAACTGAAAAGGTAGGTGGTATACTAATTGAACTGTTTTATAGTCACAGCGCCATCCAGATCAGCACAGGATTAAAATATACTGATTTGAATATAGAAATAAAAGGATGACAGGACGCCTGTTCCTGCATCCAATATTTCCTATTAATTTGGTACTGAGAAACCTGGTAGTTCTGCAATGCCATTTATATGATGCTATAGCTTGAAATCCTGTATCTTTATTACCAATAAATGTACCTGAATCAGCCTCTCCCGAGTCTAGCACACCTACCCGGTAATAATGAAATTAAAAATTGAATAGTATTAGTTTAAAATAAATACAAAACTTGAGAATGCAAACAATAATAAACATGTGCCAACAAGTTTAAGGCTGTAGTTCCAGTCAGCTTCATAAAGCATTCATACTTTGCTTTTGTCAGTTCTGGGGTCATCAGAGCCTCATGATTGAATCACTTGCCTTGTTTGTCACTGCCAGTCTCTCTTCTGTACTTAACGTTCCTACATTACAACAGTGACGACACCTCAAAAATAACTTAATTGGCTGTAAAGTGCTTTGGGACGTCCTGAGGTCATGAAAGGCGCTATATAAATGCAAGTTCTTTCTTTTACTCACCTCACTCAAGAACATGTTGGTGTCCAGTTTATTATAAATGTAGGTCAATGTAATCTATTTCTTTGTCAGTTCTGCCTGGCAGGTCAGAAGGCAGACTAACAGTGAACGCATTTTCTTTAAATGATCAATAATTAATATTTTTAAAGGAAATGTTATAGTCTTCTGAGATCATTTTTGTGACCATGTTCCAGATGATATTGATCCCAAGATTTATTACTTTTTGCCAGCTTGACACTAGGTCGTATTTTATCAACAGAAACACGAACTTCAACAGTAGCATCTTAAACTATCGATTTCCTAAAAACTCATCTGTTACCCATTCTCTCTTATTTTCTACCAGTTTGTCACAGCATTCAACACCGTCACATCTGGTCAGTCTTCTGGAATTACAAGAACAAATAGTTTGAGGATCCACCATGATTTGTATTAAACACTTTTGGGTAAATGTTGACTTTGGGCAATTGTGTAAAATGAGTGATAATGAGTCACCATCCCGTTATACATCTCTTCCAATTTTTTTATTTCCATTGAAGTTGCTATCACCCAATCTACACAAATGCACAAAGTCAAGATCAACGCCCTTGGATTTGCTTTTAGATATATAATTCTCTTTCCATTTTGTTCCATCCTACCATGTTGATTCCTGTTACATTGTTTTTTCAGAAGCACTAGCAGCACCTCCAAAATTCACCCAAGTGGCCATTCTTCATGGAGGAGCCTTGACAATGAGTGTTGGCTGGCTGTTCAACTACACCGCCATCATAGTTAAGCATATACATGTCCTCAGCCAAGGTGCACATGTGGGCTAATGGGTAATCATTAATGGCAATGTCAATCAGGGAACAGGATGTGAATAAGTTTGATGTGAGGTTTGAAGAAAACAATTCAGGTGTATTGGAAAAAAAGGAGAATAATCAGTGTAAAGACAATATTGACTTTGTTTGGCAGGTCGGGGCCATAATAGGAGCGGAGGTGCCGCTGCCCGGGAGCAGTGTGGAGGCCACTTCAGAGAGCAGTGCGACCTGATGCAGGAGGGCGACGGCAGCGAAGAGTGATGTCATCAAGATCCAGGTCGGTGATTGGAGCGGTGAGAGACTGTGGAGGGATGTGATCGGGGCCCAGGGGAGGCGTGAGGTCCGCTGGGACCTCTCCAGAATTCAAGGAATTTTGGTAGATTACAACCAATGCATCCACTATCTCTGCAGCCACTTCTTTTAAGACCCTAGGATGCAAGCCGTCAGGTCCAGGGGACGTCCACCTTTAGTCCATTAGTTTGCCTAGTACTTTATCTCTAGTGATCTAACAGAAGTCATAGAATTTACAGCACAGAAACAGACCATTCAGCCCAACATGTCTGTGCCAGTGTTTATGCTCGATACGAGCCTCCTCCCACCATACTTCATCTAACCCTATTAACATATCCTTCTGTTCCTTTCTCCATCGTGTACTTATCTAGCTTCCTCTTAACTGCATCAATGCTATTCACTTCAACCACTCCTTGTGATAGCAAGTTCCTCATTCTGACCACTTTTTGGGTAAAGAAGGCCTGCTTCAATAAGCACTGCTTTATATGTAGTTGTAAAACTTACAACAGCATTTGACTTCTATATGATGCATACATTTCAAGCACCCAGATGGGGAATTTCTAGAGTCAGCCAATACGCAGTCAATGCTGAGCTCTTGAGGTCATAAAAGACCAATTTTTGTGTCATCTACATCAATTTCAGTATTGACCCAAACCACCAAATTCCTGGCTTCTCAGGGGTGTAAGACATCATAGCCTGTGCTCTTTTGCCACTTGTCTGCCCACTATTAGTTCACCAGGCCACATAAGCTGGAATTAAAGAACGTTACAGCACAGAGACAGGTCATTCAGCCCATCAAGTCTGTGCCAGTGTTTCTTCTCCACATGAACCACCAAGTCTAATCTCACTCTCTTGTTGACTCCCCATACCCTTGAATCAACAATATTCTGACTCAGAGGTGAGAGAGCTATCACTGAACCACGACTGACATCTACAGAGGAGAAGGTTAAAATCAGTATCAGCGTAAAGTAGGTGGGACATCAGATAATCCCATTGAAGTCAATAGAAATGAAAATCAGAAGAGATGTATAATGCGCAGCTGAATTAATATCAGATATTTTAGACTATCGCCCAAATTCAAAATTATACCAGTATGTTTGTCAAAGGACTATCATCAACCAGTCAGTATTGTATCCACATCCCCCTAGTCTTACTAATGTTTAAATTAAAAAGAAAATGGAGGAAATTGGAATTGACATGAAGAGAGAATTTCAGCATAATTTATTCATTCATCTTGGAAAAAATGAACATAAGTAATGTTCAATTAAATAGCACAGTGACTAATGAAGTGCCTTCTGCTTTTTTCAGCACCTGAAGCACTCCATTGACATAATATGCCATAATACCTCTACCCAGATGCTGTCGCATCTGCAATTCAAAACTAATGTATATCAAAATGAATTTAAATGTCTTTTAAATTGACCTGATCTACATGGTTTCCATGTGTAATGTATTTGCTTCATGGGTTCTTTGCTTAAGAATTTATAGCAACGCATTGCTATTAAGAACTAGTTGGTTTATTAACAAAGGTTTAGCGCTCACACTACACATTACCAGTTCATCCACTAGGCTCACAAATGCATACCTCATTGTGAGTGACCTAGACCAACTGACTGGTGTTTTTTGAGTCTTGTGAACATCACATGACTGGCTAAACCACTCACAATGCAACGGCTCTACAAACTTGTGAGCGTAGTCACATGTGCATACATTAGACCATGTAAATTCACTTTTAACTCTCTTTAAGAACAGTTCATTGATGTACTAAATCAAGTAGAAGTTCTTTCTTAGAATAATGATAAAAGCATATTTATATTTATGTGTCAGTAGGCCCAAGCATAAATCGATAACGACCATCACCAATGACGGATGACCTAATAGAGGTCTTTAAAATTATGAAGGGTCTTGATAGGGTAGATGTCCAAACCTAGGGGTGATCAATACAAGATAGTCACTAATAAATCCATTAAGGAATTCAGGAGAAACCTCTTTACCAAACTAGTGGTTAGAATATGGAACTTGCTACCACAAGGAGTAGTTGAGGCGCCTCCTGCTTCCAAATAACATGGCAAATCTGGTCCACAAACCTTGTTTCATCAAATAGGAGCAATGACTGCAATTATTTTCCGATAACAATATTTCCAATTGCATCACAGTTATTCAGCTAAAGTTGGTTGACTTCCATGGAGGACAGTTCCATGGCCCGAGCAACAATGGACGCACCATGTTCCTGGCAGCATTAGATGACATAAGGGAAGCTAGGATCTCATTACTGTTGACCTAGGAGTTGTTGAGAGAAAAAATGTGATGATTCCAGTCTTGCTCCTGGATGAAACCATAAGATTTAAGCTAATAAAACAATTGTTTCCTAATTTTCTGCATTCAAAGAAGCTGATCAATGTAACAGGGTTTATTGCCGAGGCACTGCATCTTGAAAGAGAAGGAAGACTGTCATACCTGGCAAGAAACTGCAGGTGGTAAATACAAGATTCATTGAGCTACTTTGTATCATTAGGTCTCCACTAAAGCAAGATGATAACGTGAGCTTCTGCTGTTCAAGGACTATACTTGGACCATTTAACGCATATGAAGAGAACAAAACCTGGTACACCTCAGTACATGACATGCATTCTTTCATGTATATGTTAAAGTTTTGGTGTATATGTTAAAGTTAAGATAGATGAGCAAATCAATAAGTTGTTAACGTGCAAACTGTCCAGTGACTCCTTTCATTACTCCAGTTCCAAGGGAATTGTTGGAGAGAGCTTTACTCTATCACAGTGTGGCACACTATGGACTGGGGCATTGTGCTATTAGAATTGATTAACGATGGTTCTGAAATCCTAACAAAAGGAAATCGGACATCTTGTCTCGTGAATTAATTAATTTGGAAATCATAGAATAGTGCAGCACAGAAGGAGGCCATTCAGCCCATCGAGTCTGTATCGGCTCATTCAAAGAGCAATCCAGTTAGTCCCACTCCCCGCTCATAACCATGCAATTTTTACTCCTTCAGGTATTTATCCAATTCTCTTCTGAAGGCTACTGTTGAATCTGTATCCACCATCCTATCAGGTATTGCATTCCAGATCCTAATCACCTTTTGCATAAAAAAGTTTCTCCTCATGTTGCCTCTGCTTCTTTTGCCAATCACCTTAAATCTGCGCCCTCTTGTTATCGACTCTTCAGCCATTGGAAACAGTTTATTTTTATTTACTCTATCTAAATCCTTCATGATTTTAAACACCTCTATCAAATCTCCTGTTAGCCTTCTCTGCTCCAAGGAGAACAACCCCAGCTTCCCGAATCTATCCACGTAACTGTATTCCCTCATCCCTGGAACCATTCCGGTAAATTTCTTCTGTACCCTCTGCAAAGCCTTCACATCTTTCTAAAGTGTGGCTATGAGAAAGTTGTGGCCTGCAGAAAAGACCGAATTTTCTACGCTAGCAATTTCCACCTTATCATTAGATTTTGAATGTGTGTGTGTGTGTGTTTTTATTCTCAGAAAATCTGTTAATTTTTCATTACATAATCTTTCTTCATTAAAAAAATGTGTTCACTGAGTAAAGCTGCAGTTGTACTGAGAGCTGAGGGTTCAAAACCCGTGCGATGCTGTGATGATTCATATAACCCAAGGTAGGCAAAAAAAATACATTCATTGTAAATACATATTTTCTATTTTCAGCATGCTTTGGAATCATTTGGAGCCACGTAAAACTCTCCATCTTGTGAACCTTTAGCTCCAGCATTGATTGTGTTCAGGGGAAAATACACTTTCACGAGCAATTTTGCTTGATTATGCACTTTATAATCTAAATTATATGTATCCCCTCAGGTAACTCAGTGTCAATGCATGAAGTAGGCCTTCTTTTGGTTATTAGTTTTTATTTAATAAGTACCTTACTCCTCGTTCAGTAGTGAGCTTCAAATTAATCTTCACTGTATAACTAATAGGTATGTGCATAGAATAATGGTCTGCAGTTAATGAAGACTTGGTTGAGAGGATAAGTTGAGTAACGTTCAGCTGAGTTTTCCCAGGAGCACCAATGTCTATTGAAATCTGAATACGGCGATTTAAAAAAAAAATTGATATTCTATAGTACCCGAAATGTTAAATCACATAGCTGAACAATTGAGGTGATTGTGGTAAGAATAAGGTGTTAATTGGTAGATTCAGTAGTTCGGATGTGAAAGACGTTAGATTTAAACAATGTGATCAATACAAGTGCTAGGATTGTAAACTGCGAGTAACACGAGCTGATTATACTGAACCTAGCAAATATTTAGACCACAAACAAAGATATTTGCATGGATTTGATCCTATCTTTCTCAGCTAAGTATTCAGATATTATATTTGAGGATGAATGTTATTATGAGAAGGTTACTTTGGGAACAAGAGTGTAAAGTGACAGGAATGGCAGCGGGCGATTGTTTCCTCTGGTGAACAGTAGCAAGCTAAAGGTTGAGGCTTAAATCAGGGCTTTATCTCTGGAGGCAGAGAATGAAAAAAGTGAAGAAATAAGAAGAAATCAATGTGAATATTGATCTTCCACAACACGAGAGCCCCATTTGATAAAGGAGAGGTAGAAAGAGTGCAAAACAACACTTTCTGTTCCTGTCATCAAGAAAAGCAGCTTTAACAGCATGCTGACATTCCAAGCGATGCATGTACAATGGTACAAAACCAGAAATAATAACGTTGGCAAGAATATACATTTCCTAAAAATAAGCTTTGTCTGGGCAAGGTTCCCAGATACTGTATATATTTAAAGAACTGCAAGAAATAAGATAGAATCATGAACCATTTAACAATTCAAGGAGCCAATAGTCTCTCATGTTTATAATGTTTGGCTGCTGTAATTCTCCCAGTGAAGCTCACATAATTATATAGATAAGCTAAATGAATCGCACATATATCCAATCACTTCAAATTCTGACATTTTTCTGTGCTTTGGATTAATCACCACTTGAACTACTTTCCAAGAACATAAATCTTAGGCTAGAATTTCTGAGAAAGGCCTCTATGGAAGTTCAGGGCTGTTCTAATAAACCCATCCTATCTCAAAGGAGTATCTTTGTAAGCAGAATTCAGAGTAATTCTCACAAAGAACAAGCGCTGAATCTCACGAATCAGGAGTGAGGTCCACTCATTGTGGTATTAAGGTGTGGCCCATTTTTGCTGTCTCGTACTTGGGACACTGGTATCTTAACGTAATTGCCATGGGGTAGCTTTGCAACTTGCCACCTGGGCACATAACTGACATTGTGGATCGACTGCCCATTATAGAAAACGCCCAATTTTCATTTCCATTGGAGGGGGGATGGGGAGTAATCACCTGTGTAAAGTCCTTACTCTACAGTATGAAACCACACGAGGCACATTCTGGGAACAAGGTCACTCTGTGACCTTAACTCTTTATTCACAGGATTCCAAAGACGATGACCCTGCATGGGACCTCCCTTTTTATACCTGTGTGATCAGGTAAGGAGTGTCTCCCACAAGTTCACCCCTTGTGGTCAAGGTGTGCATCTAGGTTGAGTGTATACAGTCATACAGTGGTGTTACATTGTGGTTACATACATGACATTACCTCCCCCCCCAAAGTCTTATTGGGATCATAGGTTTAGTCTTTCAGGTGGTCTATGCTCCCTCGTGGAGCGCCGCAGTTGGGGCTTTGGTTGTTGGACACTGACGTGAGTGTCTGTCACCTGTGGTGATTCCGGCCTGTCCGGGCTGACCGCAGGGACTGTGCATTCTTCTGATTGCTCTTGTTGCTCGTTCACTGGCGGTGTTGTGAGCTCCATCTCATTGTCTTCTTCAGGTTCCTCCGTGTCGATGCTGAACCTTTTTTTTTGGTCCAGATGCTTACGGCATATCTGACCATTGTTGAGTTTTACCACGATGACCCTATTCCCCTCTTTGTCAATTCAGTGCCCTCAAACCATTTGGCCCCATGGTGTGATTGAGGACGAATACAGGATCATTTATTTCTATACATCTCTCCCTCGAATTATGGTCATGGTACTCGTTTTGTGACTTGCGCTTACCCTCAACTATGTCGGTCAGGACTGGGTGAATGAGGGACAACCGAGTTTTGAGTGTCCATTTCATTAGTAGCTCTGCGGGCGAGACCCCCGTGAGCGAGTGCAGTCGGGATCTATAGGCCAGCAGGAGACGAGATAGGCGGCATTGTAGGGAGGGTCCTTGAATCCTGAGCATACCTTGCTTAATGATTTGGACCGCACGTTCCGCCTGGCCATTGGAGGCCGGCTTGAACGGCGCAGTCCTGACGTGGTTGATGCCATTGCCCGACATAAACTCTCGGAATTCGTAGCTTGTGAAGCATGGGCCATTATCACTAACCAGGATGTCCGGCAAGCCATGGGTTGCAAAGCTCACACGTAGACTTTCCACGGTGGTGGATGACGTGCATGAATTCAGAATGATGCACTCGATCCATTTCGAGTATGCATCCACCACGATAAGGAACATCTTAACAATGAATGGGCCCACGTAGTCAACATGAATGTGTGACTATGGCCTGGTGGGCCAGGGCCACGGGCTGAGCGGGGCCTCCCTGGGGGCATTACACAGCTGGGCACATGTCGTGCACCTGCGAACACAGTGTTCCAGGTCTGAATCAATTCCAGGCCACCAAACGTGTGACCAGGGAATGGACTTCATCAGCACAATGCCTGGGTGCTCGCTGTGGAGTTCCCTGATGAATGCCTCCCTGCCCTTCTGGGGCACAACTACCCGGCTGCCCCATAGTAGGCAGTCGGCTTGGATGGAGAGCTCATCCATCTGTCTGTGGAACGGTCTGACCTCCTCAGGGCATGCTCCGTGTGCGGGCGCCCAATCCCCAGTCAGGACACATTTCTTAATCAGGGATAGGAGGGGATCTCTGTTTGTCCAGATTTTGATCTGGCGGGCTGTGATGGGGGAGCCGGCGCTGTCAAAGGCATCGACAGCCATGACCATCTCAGCGGTTTGCTCCGCTGCCCTCTCAGTGGTGGCCAGTGGAAGCCTGCTGAGCGTGTCGGTGCAATTTTCAGTGCTGGGTCGGTGCCTGATAGAGTAGTCATACGCAGCCAGCGTGAAAGCCCATCGCTGTATGCGAGCTGATGCGTTGGCATTGATAGTCTTGCTTTCTGACAACAAGGATGTTAATGGCTTGTGGTCCGTCTCTAATTCAAACTTCCTACCAAAGAGGTACTGATGCATTTTGTTTTACACCATAGACACATGCAAGCGCTTCCTTCTCGACCGTCCCATATCCCTGTTCTGCTTGAGAGCGCGACCTGGAGGCATAAGCCACAGGTTGTAGTTGACCCTCAGCATTGCCCTGCTGCAACACGCACCCAACCCCATAGGACGATGCATCACATGTCAGAACCAATTTTTTTCAGGGGTCGTACAGGGCCAACAACTTGTTTGAACAAAGTAGGTTTCGCGCCCGATCAAAAGCCTGTTCCTGACAGTCCCCCAAAACCAATCGCAACCCTTATACAGGAGCATGTGTAGCGGCTCCAACAACGTGCTCAAGTTCGGCAGAAAGTTCCCGAAATAGTTCAACAGTCCCAGGAATGAACGCAACTCCAATGTGTTGCAGGGCCAGGGTGCTTGTCGAATCGCCTCTGTTTTGGATTTGGTGGGCCGAATCCCATCTGCAGCAACCCTCCTGCCCAGAAACTCAACCTCAGGAGCTAAGAACACACATTTAGACTTCTTGAGTCGCAGGCCTACCCGGTTCAGTCGGCGTAGCAGCTCCTCCAGGTTGTGGAGGTGTTCCTCGGTGTCTCGACCCGTGATGAGGATGTCATCCTGGAATACGATCGTTCCAGGAATGGATTTAAACAGGCTTTCCATGTTTCGTTGAAAAATCGCGGCCGCTGATCGAATGCCAAATGGGCACCTGTTATAAACGAACAGTCCCTTGTGCGTGATGATGGTGGTCAATAGTTTAGATTCGTCGGCCAGTTCCTGGGTCATGTAGGCTGAAGTGAGGTCCAACTTGGTGAACAGCTTGCCGCTTGCCAGCGTGGCGAAGAGGTCCTCTGCTCTCGGGAGCAGGTATTAGTCTTGTAGGGACACCCGATTGATGGTGGCCTTGTAGTCGCCACAGATCCTGACAGAGCCATCCGCTTTTAGGACGGGAACGATGGGGCTCGCTCAGTCGCTGAATTCAACAGGCGAGTTGATGCCCTCTCTCAACAGCCGGTCTAATTCGCTTTCGATCTTTTCCCGCATCACATACGGCACCGCTCTGTCTTTGTGGTGCACTGGCCTGGCGTCTGGGGTGATGTGTATCACTACTTTAGTGCCTTTGAAAGTCCCAACGCCAGGTTGGAATAGTCTTGCTGTCTGACAACAAGGATGTTAATGGCAAGTGAATCGAATTGTTGTAGGACTTGTGAGTACGAACTTCGCTCCACAGATGATATTGCATGAACATCCCCCCATTTCCAGTTCATCTCGGTTAACCAGCTTCTCCCCAACAGTGCGGGACCATTGCCCGGGACAATCCAGAGCGGCAACCGATTCACTAACCCATTGCGTGTGACAGCCAACATTGCACTGCCTAGCACCGGAATGATTTCTTTAGTGTAAGTCCGTAATTGTGTCTCAATACGTGCTAATTTGGGTCTACTGGCTTTAAGTGGCCATAGCTTCTCAAATTGCTGAACGCCCATGAGTGACTGGCTGGCCCCAGTGTCCAGCTCCATGCGTACTGGGATAGTGTTTAATAAAACCCTCATCATCATTGGTGGCGTTTTAGTGTATGAACTGTGAATATTCACCACATGGACCCGCTGAACCTCGGCGTCCATCGATTTGCCCCAAAAGTCAACCTACCTCAAAGAACCCTCTTCTGGTTCATCCGCCTCATATATTAGTCTGGTTGCAGACTTCCTGCACATTCGAGCTAAGTGGCCACTGAGATTGCAGTTCCTGTAGACAAACTGTTGAAATCTGCAAGATCTAGCTGAGTGGTTTCCCCCACACCTCCAGCATGAGTTAAAGTTTCCATTGTTGGGAACAAAGGGACTATGGCCAGGCATTCCGCGCTGACTGTCCCTTTGACAGCTCTTAAGTACCCTATTGGTGGGTGTCAATGGCCCCATCCCAGGCCGCATTGTCCACTGTAATGGCGTGATGTCCATTCAGCCTGCCATTGTCTCTGTTGAAATCCTATTCTGGGGTCTATTGCTGCCTGGGGAGTGTCGGACTTGTCCTGCCTGCCTGTGGGGCTCTGAGTCGCATTGATGATGTTGACCACCTGATCCATCGCCGCGTTAGAGGCAGAATTACGTGCGTATATTATTTTCATCTCTGCCTCCCTCACCATGAACGTTTGAGCCAACAACGCCGTTGCTTCCAAGGTCAAATCCTTGGTCTCAATTAATTTGCGGAAAATTCCCGCATGACCGATGCCCTCGATAAAGAAGTCCCTTAGTATCTCCCCCCTGCAGGTGTCTGTGAACTTACAGAGGCAGGCCAAACGCCGGAGATCTGCTACGAAGTCCGGGACGCTCTGTCCTTCATGACGTCGGTGGGTGTCGAATCTGTGTCGGGCCATATGTATGCTATTTGCGGTTTGAGGTGCTCCCCGATCAATATGCTAAACATAAGAACATAAGAATTAGGAACAGGAGTAGGCCATCTAGCCCCTTGAGCCTGCTCCGCCATTCAACAAGATCATGGCTGATCTGGCCATGGACTCAGCTCCACTTACCCGCCCGCTCCTCATAATCCTTAATTACCTTATTGGTTAAAAATCTATCTATCTGTGATTTGAATACATTCAATGAGCTAGCCTCAACTGCTTCCTTGGACAGAGAATTCCACAGATTCACAACCCTCTGGGAGAAGAAATTCCTTCTCAACTCGGTTTTAAATTGGCTCCCCGTATTTTGAGGCTGTGCCCCCTAGTTCTAGTCTCCCCGACCAGTGAAAACAACCTCTCTGTCTCGATCTTGTCTATCCCTTTCATTATTTTAAATGTTTCTATAAGATCACCCCTCATCCTTCTGAACTCCAACGAGTAAAAACCCAGTCTGCTCAATCTATCATCATAAGGTAACCCTCTCATCTCCGGAATCAGCCTAGTGAATCGTCTGTACCCCCTCCAAAGCTAGTATATTCTTCCTTAAGTAAGGTGACCAAAACTGCATGCAGTACTCCAGGTGCAGCCTCACTAATACCCTATACAGTTGCAGCAGGACCTCCCTGCTTTTGTACTCCATGCCTCTTGCAATGAAGACCAACATTCCATTCGCCTTCCTGATTACCTGCTGCACCTGCAAACTAACTTTTTGGGATTCATGCACAAGGACATGGCGTACCATCTTGCCGTCCGGAGGAGGCGGGGGTCCCCGATGGAGGGCACTCTACGCAGGGGTCCTCCCACTATTCATCGGGGACTTGGCCTGGAGGGTGGTGCACGGAGCAGTGCCGTGCAATAAATTTTTAAGCCGGTTCACGGACTCCCAGGCCGCCTGCAATTTCTGCGGTCTGGAGGAGTCCGTGTTCCATGTTTTTATTGAGTGCACGAGGTTGCAGCCCCTGTTCCATTATTTGAAGGGGCTGCTCCTGAAATTCTGGCTGCACTTCAGTCCCACTCTCCTGATCTTTGGGCACCCTGTGCGGAGGGGAGCGGGTAGGTCCGAAGGCCTCCTCGTAGGACTGCTCCTGGGCACGGCCAAGGGTGCCATCAGCCGGTCCAGGCAGCGGGCGGTCGAGGGGGTCGTTCAACCTGACTGCCTGCCTCTCTTCCGCTCTTACATCTGGTCCAGGTGTCCTTGGAGATGGAGCACGCGGTGTCCACCGGTACGCTCGCGGCCTTCCGCGAGAGGTGGGCACCGGAGGGACTGGAGTGCATCATCACGCCCGGCAACCAAATTTTAATTTGATTTTACGTTTTAAAGTTTAATTTGTTTTCATTGCCGGTGCTTTTAGTGTCCCCCTCCCCTTTTATAGGGGGCACTGGAAAAATGTGATTTTAGCGCCCAAAAAAAAAACCCAAAAAATGAAAAACACACAAAAAAAAAAAAAAGGAAAAAAGGGCCTTGTAAATGTCTGGTGTGTCACCCAGGTCGGGTGGCACGGTTTAATGTTTTATGTTTTTGCAGGTAGACTCAAAGAGTTTCATGCACAAGGACCCCCAGGTCCCTCTGCATCGCGCATGTTGTAATTTCTCCCCATTCAAATAATATTCCCATTTACTGTTTTCTTTTCCAAGGTGGATGACCTCACATTTTCCGACATTGTATTCCATCTGCCAAACCTTAGCCCATTCGCTTAACCTATCTAAATCTCTTTGCAGCCTCTCTGTGTCCTCTACACAACCCGCTTTCCACTAATCTTTGTCATCTGCAAATTTTGTTGCACTACACTCTGTCCCCTCTTCCAGGTCATCTATGTATATTATAAACAGTTGTGGTCCCAGCATTGATCCCTGTGGCACACCACTAACCACCGATTTCCAACAAGAAAAGGACCCATTTATCCCAACTCTCTGCTTTCTGTTAGCCAGCCAATTCTCGATCCATGCTAATACATTTCCTCTGACTCCGCGTACCTTTATCTTCTGCAGTAACCTTTTGTGTGGCACCTTATCAAATGCCTTTTGGAAATCTAAATACACCACATCCATCGGTACACCTCTATCCACCATGCTCGTTATATCCTCAAAGAATTCCAGTAAATTAGTTAAACATGATTTCCCCTTCATGAATCCATGTTGCGTCTGATTGATTGCACTATTCCTATCTAGATGTCCCGCTATTTCTTCCTTAATGATAGCTTCAAGCATTTTCCCCACTACAGATGTTAAACTAACCGGCCTATAGTTACCTGCCTTTTGTCTGCCCCTTTTTTTAAACAGAGGCGTTACATTAGCTGCTTTCCAATCCGCTGGTACCTCCCCAGAGTCCAGAGAATTTTGGTAGATTATAACGAATGCATCTGCTATAACTTCCGCCATCTCTTTTAATACCCTGGGATGCATTTCATCCGACCAGGGGACTTGTCTACCTTGATGACCCTGCGTGGGACCTCCCTTTTTATACCTGTGTGATCAGGTAAGGTAAGTTCTTCAAAGGTTTTGTCCGCCGGCTTTTCGGGTGCTAGTAAGTCCTTCATGAGCGTGTAAGTCTTTGGTCCGCAGCTGGTCAAAAGATGAGCCCTTCGCTTGTCGGCCGCTGCATCCCCCAGCCATTCTTTCGTAACGAAGCTTTGCTGAAGCCTCTCGACAAAATCGTCCCAGTCTTCCCCAACACAGTACCGTTCCTCTGTGCTACCGGTGGCCATTCTCGTGGGCCGTGAATTCCCATTTCTCGTCGCCAATGTAAAGTCCTTACTCTACAATATTAAACCACACGAGGCACATTCTGGGAACAAGGTCACTCTGTGACCTTGACTCTTTATTCACAGGACTCCAAAAATGATGACCCTGTGTGGGACCTCCCTTTTTATACCTGTGTGATCAGGTAAGGAGTGTCTCCCACAAGTTCACCCCTTGTGGTCAAGGTGTGCATCTAGATTGAGTGTATACAGTAATACAGTGGTGTTACATTGTGGTTACATACATGACATCCTGTATTCTGCCTGGGCAGCATTGAACATCTACCATTATAAGTTTAAATGGCTTTCTAAATTATGTCACTCCAGTTGATCGTAATCATAATGCCTAGCATTTGCTGAACGCTGATGGCTCTTTAATGGGGCTGTGTGGTCTGTCTAAGCAGATATGTCCTCCTCCAGCACAGTGCTATATTATTTTGTGTAATAATGAACAAAGGCATATAACATTTTAAAAAAAATCAGGATATCCATCCACAGTCATTCCAGATGAGCCCTATGCATTGCATGAGCATAGCATTCAATTATTTAGGCTCTTTGTCCAAAAGGTACCTTTGCATGAAACTGCTGCGTGGAGTTGCTGAAATGTAAGGCACCAGCAACCTTCGGCACCTATTTGTAACAAATGAAAATTGTTGAATCAAATTGCAATAATATTATGGAATTGTCTACCATTGAAGTCCTTAATTCTATCATAAAAGAACGTTGCACATCTCACATGAAAATATTTAAAGTGAATATATCTCTCTTCAGAATGAAAATCATAGCCCTGGGCTCAGCGTTTGATGTCCATTTAACATGTGGCACAATATTGTTGAT
This sequence comes from Pristiophorus japonicus, assembly GCF_044704955.1. Classification (NCBI taxonomy): domain Eukaryota; kingdom Metazoa; phylum Chordata; class Chondrichthyes; family Pristiophoridae; genus Pristiophorus; species Pristiophorus japonicus. Next base: position 149,921,964 of record NC_091991.1, read on the forward strand.
TTATGTTGACGTGTAAACTCATCTTTCAATTTAGCTGTAACATCCATGTCATAAAACTGCTTTTCATGTGGGAATTAGCGATGATAAAACAGATAATTATATCAGTGTTCAAATCTATTAGACGCTGTAACAATATTTGAAAGAAATCTTTTTAATTTCTGACCTTCCTGAAAAATGGCCGATTCTGAATTAATAAGTAGCAAATAAAATGGATTGTTTTCTTTTTAAATTCCTGAAAATATTTTGTATCGTTATTTAATAGTTGAAAACATAACCTAATAAAGGATAGTGTGTAATGGATGGTTTCTAAAGGAACAATTATATAGTTTGTCTGAGTGATAATCGTTTCATAATTTGCTTTGTTTATATTATAACTTCCAATTCACTCAGACCGTATCAATTGCAATAATTCCATTAATATGAATTACCTAATTTCCCTAAGGCTAGAATCTAATTAGGCTTGAATTGTTGACTACTTTGTCATAAGCAATTTTGTCCAGTCTGATCAACATAGATTCAAAAGGAAATAATTGAATAGCATAATATACAATACAGTGCTACCTCGACTATGCTGGTCCAAAGCAAGCCACTTTAGAGCACTGCATACTTTCACATGGTCTTTCTTTGTTAAGCATCTGTAGGAATTTGAAGCATCACTAAAACAATTTGATTCTGTAAGCAAAAACTCTTGGTCGATGTACCAATCCCATATGTGGATAAGGAATTCATATCAGCTGATTCCTTGCCATACCAACCATTATGTCTGCTTGGAAAAGCTGATGATTTCATCATGTTTAGAAATGTTATGTGATTTATCATCACTAACGGGCTCCAACTTTCAGAGAGGAATACAATATGGTGTTAAACTTTCTTAACTTTCTTTGGTGAAAGGATTAGTCCTCTGTTCAGTTAGGGTGTCAACACCCTAAACCAGAGCAGGCGCAGCATAATATGTGGGAAATTTCAAATTAGCTATGAGAAAGAGTCAACAACTGTCCAAACATGTATAACCATTTCTCATTGGGTTGGCAGATCATGAATCCAAATAGAGGCAAGTAAGTTGGACAGCTAGTCACCCAGGGCACGGTTTAACTGCCGACGTAGTGGTGTTTGTGATAGACTGTGACCAAGTTCAGCTTGTTCTATTGGCTGTGAAGAACCAAATAAAATAACTTGCACCCAAAAAAACCCAAAATATTGTGAGTTCTCATGTTACTATAGGCATGAGTCCAATGAATTACTGAAAGTATTTGTTGCTTGAACTTTACCTGCTGCCAGCTGGAGCCATTAGTCTGACCTGCTGCTTCCCAGTGCAGCCATTACTCTGAGCCATGACAGTGGACTCTTGCTGCTGGAAGGCAAGCGGGCAGTAATTTAACTCTTGCCACAGCAACAACCAAAGTTTGGAGTGAGCACTGATTGGGTTTCAGGTCACCTCCCCTAGTTCCCCACAGCCTAACATCGCCAAAAGGCTCTTCTGCTTCAAAGATATTTTCCAGTCTCATTTGCCTTAAATTGATCATTTCAAACCTGACCAAACTTTATAGCATTAAAAAAACACTGTGATGTATCGTAACCTTCAAATCTCACACCAGCAGAATGAATCACACGTTCAGTGACCTCATCAGGTCAGCCATTCAATTTTGCAATGTCCCAATGTAAACATATTATTACATTGGTATAAAAGGACATAAGAGCTGTTACCAAGAGTTGCACAGGCATTCACCCACACAATAGCTGTCCTGAGGTGGATTTAAATGAGATTACCTTGTAAACCCTATGGCACGATGTACACCAATACTCAATGCAATATGAAATAGAAATTGTTTGCCACATAAGTGTGCCAATTCATCTGATAACGTAATACTCTACTCAGCTGAGTAAATCTGTTTTAAATAAATAAACTCCTTGGAAACATAATTATATTCAGCCCATAGGAATATTGTTTAATAAGAATTCTCATTAAAATTTCTGCTAAGCCTCAAACTGCAAAGAAAATATTTAAATAACAAAATTATTCTACTTTTTAATTTGTGTTTTGGAATAGTTCTGGAGGGCCCATTGGCATGTAATTGGAAATGGATTGTAGGCAAAATGTTCCCTTATCATCCTAAAGCCTCACAATGATACAGTTTGTGCTTTCCAATATCCACTCAACTACTGTACTCAGAGGTCAGGAATAAATTATTGAAGTATCTTTAAAACCGTAACTAATTTAATAACAGTATGGGCTGGATTCTGTTTTCGGAGCGAAAACGGAGGCGGGCGGTAAAGTTACCGGCCGGGAATAGTCTGAGCTTTGGTAAGGGATTTTCGCCATCTAGGCCCTGCGCAGCGCGAAGGGAGGCATTGTATGCTTTTTGAGGCGCAAAAATGGGAAACTCGCGAATTAAAGTGTGGGGCCGTTTGTGCTCCGAGAGAGGCCTGGTGGGGGGGGCGGAAATCTTTAAAAAAAAAAAAATCACAAACGCTTTCCCAAAACATTGCCCACGCCATCACAACAAAAATCGCTGAAAAAAATTAAAGAACAAACACTCGCACTTACCTTCGGAGTACTTTAACTTCCCCACTGCTGCCAGCATGCCTGGATTTCCCAGGCAGTCATTGCGGACGTACTTCCGGGGGGACGGATCAGGCAAGTGGCCAAACTACTGCTGGTGTCGCAACGGGAGGCGTTGCACATCCGGCACAGCTCTTCCTGGCGGTGCTGCTGCAAAAATGGACCGATGGAGCACAGGAGAGTGGAACACCGCCTTTCACGCCGGGGCACAAAGGACTGGAAAATCCAGCCCCTGGTGTTTGAATTTTGGCAATTCTGTATTATCTAAACAGTTTCCCTGCACCATGAAGTTATAGCAATGGAAAGAATATCAGAAAGAAAGACAGACTTGCATTTCTATAGCGCCTTTCACGAACACCAGACGTCTCAAAGCACTTTACAGCCAATGAAGTACTTCTGGAGTGTAGTCACTGTTGTAATGTGGGACACGCGGCAGCCAACTTGAGCACAGCAAACTCCCACTAACAACAATGTGGTAATGACCAGATAATCTGTTTTTCTTATGTTGATTGAAGGATAAATATTGGCCAGAACATCGGGGATAACTCCTCTGCTCTTCTTCGAGATAGTGCCATGCGATCTTTTACGTCCACCTGAGGGGGCAGACGGGACCTCGGTTTCATCCGAAAGATGGCACCTCCAACAGTGCAGCACTCCCTCAGCACTGCACTGGAGTGTCAGCCTAGATTTATGTGCTCAAGTTCCTGGAGTGGGACTTGAACCCACGACCTTCAGACGCCGAGGAGAGAGTGCTACCCACTGAGCCACAGCGGACACACTGTGGCCTGGCCCGTTTCCATCCTGTTGGTTATCCACTGCTAGTTCCAGCCCGAGAGTCAGTGTCTGACTATACGTCATCATCATCATCATCATCATAGGCAGTCCCTTGAAACGAGGATTACTTGCTTCCACACCGAAAACAGATGAGTTCACAGGTGTTTCATTGATATTCCGGATCCCGAACTACATCCTGAAGGATGGAAGACACCTGTGCGTGGATTTTTTTAACGTGTGGTGGCCGTTGCACCCCAGCCATCACATGGGCTTGACAGAGCTAGGTCTTGGTCCAATGGCAAGGATTAACCAAGACGACTGAAGACCAGCTCTGCTGCACGGACCTAGTGCGCGCACACATGGCAGTATGGGCTGGCCCGTGCGACTCCTGGGCCCCGATCACATCCCTCTACGAAATCTTGCCACTCCCTCGTCCCGACCTCGCCGCTCCTGCTGTATCTGCCCGCACTGCAATCAGCCGTCGCCCTCCTACAGCAGCACGCGATGCTTCCTGAAGTGGCATGCCGCCGCACGCTGCTCCCTCTAATGGCCGTGGCCTGTTAGCATATTTATCTTCAGCATCTGTGCACTTTTGAGCGAGAGAATTCTCTTGGGGAGCAGCTTGCCAATGATCCAGAAGTCCTCTGATGCAAACTAGTGATGAGCAAATTTTGGACTGGTGTCAGGAAATTTGTAATGATCGACACCCACAATGGACTTCAAAATCTATGCACTTCCAATCATCTGTATCTTTCCCTTCAACGTGGACATGAGCATTCTGCCCTTTCTTCAAGTGCTTTTGTACACTGATTATTTTATCATTGTGGGTGGAACTTCTGCAAGGCATTTCCAAGCCGTGGCACAATATGCTGACTATACACAGCAACAACTTGCATTTATATAAGGGCTTTAATATAGTAAAACGTCCCAAGGTGCTTCACATGAGGCAGGCAAACTTTGACATCGAACTGAAGCCAATGGCTTTGGTCTTTATAATATTTAATTGGAGGGAATTATAGCTCATCCTCTACTGCATGTCAAACAAACAGTGTGACAATCAAAGGTAGTGGAGGGGTCAAGAGAGGTGGTGGTGAGGTAGAGCTGGGTGTCATCAGTGTGCATATAGAACCTGATGTTGTATTTTCGGATAATATCGGCGAGGGGCAGCGGGTAGATGAGTTTGGGGCAATCTTTGTCCAGGTCTGTATCTGAGAATGTGCGCAACTCTCTCCTGGGCAATACTGTTATGGTTCCAGCCAGGCAGGAGCCAGCCAATACGACCATAGTTCTGCCTGACTGGAGCCCAAAGTACAGCAACCAGTAGCTGCACTGCAAATTTCCCCACTGATGTTAATGCTGGATGTCAAGAGTTCCCTGCTAGGTGCAAAAATTCACTTAACAATATAAATTATAGGAAATTAAATTGAAGAGCAGCAAGATAAACATACGAACAATGACGGACAGGTAAAGACCATCTGGTCCATTGAGCCTGTCCCACAGATGGATGGGAATAATGTGAAGACAATAGTGTTCACTTTGGGTTTGCTCTGTAGTTTATATTGTCATTGGAATATCTGCTTACAGCCAAGTACCCATTTCCCTACCTTTCATTTTCTGTGTCATGCATAAGTGTTCACTTCTAAGCCTTTCACCAGCTCTGAGGACGGGCATAACTGTTACAGACTTCTTCATGTCTTTGGTTGCTCACGTTGATTATGTTATTTGCGATGACATTCATACTGGAGGGTGAGAGAGGCTTTCTCCCACAGTACAATCCCCAGCAGCCTAATAGTTGATGAGATTCATCACAAATCTGAATGACAGCTTCAAATGTCAGTCATCATTTTGAATTCAGTGAAGCAATGAAAGTAAGCGCCATTGCAGCTCAACTAAGTCGCAGTCAAGGAGTAGGTTTAAAAGAACAAAGCTCTATTTTCCTTCTAAAATGTTTTCACCTCATCTCCTGATTTGGGACAATTTTTGGTTTGGGTGCATATTTTTACATAGAATTACATAGAATGTACAGCACAGAAACAGGCCATTCGGTCTAACCGGTTCCATGCAGATGTTTATGCTCCATATGAGCCTCCTCCCACCCCTCTTCATCTAACCCTATCAGAATGACCTTCTATTCCTTTCTTCCACACCTGTTTATCTAGCTTCCCCTTAAATGCTCCTTGTCATAGCGCATTCCACATTCTTACTATATTCTAACCAGAGCAACCACACAGTCAAAAGCAAGCTCTTAAAGGGGAGGAGAGGTGTTATATATGCAGACTACAGATATACTCTCTGTGTAGTCACTGTACAGTTGCATAAGATGGAGACTTGTTACCTGATGTAGTATTGATAAGGTTTAAACTGTGTATATACTATGCTGGCACCACTAGAGGGTGCAATTAGTGGAGACCGGGGTTTCCTGCCCCTGTGGCAGAGGCTGTCCACCAGAGGGCACTGCAGTGGGAGACATGAGGGTCACCTGCATAGGTGTGCAGGGCCTGGTATAAAAGGCTGCCCACCATGCTTGTGCCTCACTCTGGAGTTACGAATAAAGGACCAAGGTCACTACAGTTTGAGTACAACACATTGCCTCGTGGAGTCATTCATAAGTGCATTACAGACATAACAAGAGGCATTCCTGAGTTGGAGGGCGGGCGTGGGTGGGGAGGATAACTAGCAGTGGGAGGGGACATTTTTAGTGTTTGTCCTGGCCCAACACAGTTTTTTTTGTTTGCTGTTTCTGGAGTGGCCTGTAGCAATCCCTTTAACTACCACTATTAGGCCATTCTACATCCAGTAGAACCCTACTGAGCATATTAAAGTAGGGTCCCGCTCATTTTGGGTGGGAGCGCTGATCACCTGTTTTCGGGCCTGCTCCAAACTCGCAATATTGGCTATGCTATTGCCCGACTCCCACTCACACTGTCAATTGATTGAGCGATTTTTGGAATAATGGGCAAACACTGTTTAAAAAATGTATCTCCGCTGGCATTTGTGATTATTTCTCGGCTCAGTCCAAGTAGACACAATGATAATTGGTTGCACAGTTTTTAAGTTTGAACAGAGGCCGATGAGTGCAGAGCTTTGATTGTGCTCCTGGATGTTTGTTGCGGCTACATGAGTAATTGACATGTAGGCATCATAAAATAATGTTGTATGCACTTCTGTCACAATCCAAACACTAAGTGAGTGCAGAAATATCATTTAAACTGCTGTAAGGGCGCAAATCATGCAGTCTTTTATCACTTTGCCATAATACAAACTAGTTTAAAGATATACTCATCTGTCATCTGTAGCTGGTAACATGGTTCCTTCAAGAGTGAAATTTTTAATACTCCAATGTATCATGGCAGGCAGTGTTTCACTTAAGAACATAACATAAGAATTAGTAGCAGGAGTAGGCTATTTGGCCCCTCGAGCTTGCTCCACCATCCACCTTGGCTGATCTGATCATGGACTCAGTTCCACTTCCCTGCCCGCTCCCCATAACTCTTTACTCCCTTTATTACTCAAAAAGATGTCTATCTCCGCCTTAAATATATTCAATGACCCAGCCTCCACAGCTCTCTGGGGCGCAGAATATTTCACAGAGTTACAACACTCAGAAGAAATTCCTCCACATCTCCCTTATTCTGAAACTATGCCCCCTAGTTCTAGATTCCCCCATGAGTGGAAATATCCTCTCTGCATCCACCTTGTTGAGCTCCCTCATTATCTTATCTGTTTCAATAAGATCACCTCTCATTCTTCTGATCTCCAATGAGTATAGGCCCAACCTACTCAACCTTTCTTCATAAGTCAACTCCTTTATCTCCAGAATCAACCTAGTGAACCTTCTCTTAACTGCCTCCAATGCAAGTATATCCTTCCTTGAATAAGGAGACCAAAACTGTACACAATACTCCAGGTGTAGCCTCACCAATACCCTGTACAGTTGTAGCAGGACTTCTCTGCTTTTATACTCAATCCCCCTTGCAATAAAGGCCAACATTCCATTTGCCTTTCTGATTACTTGCTGTACCTGCATACGAATTTTTTGTGTTTCAGGCACAAGGACCCCAGGTCCCTCTGTACTGCAACATTTTGCAATTTTTCTCCATTTAAATAATAATTTGCTTTTTTATTTTTTCTGCCAAAGTGGATAACCTCACATTTTTCCACATTATACTCCATCTGCCAAATTTTTGCCCACTCACTTAGACTGTCCATGGCCCCTATTTTCCACTTGCTGGATTTTTGGCACCTGCGCATGTTAACGTATGTTTTTTTTTGAGCATGTTTGCGGCAAAAAAATAAAAATCGGGACTTCCGGCAAAGAAATATTTGAATTTGGTGCAGCGCTCTCCAAAGTTAGTCTGGGGGCGAAGCTTCAAGTCGGCGCTAAAAGCTCTCTGGGCATGTGCGAAAAGCTGAAGTTGCCAGGGCAACCAGAGATGCTGAAGCAAGCTAAAGCCCACTCCCCCGAAAGGACTGCTTCCCACCTGCTTGACCCGCTGCAATCCCCAGCCAAATGGCCCTCCCGCTCCTGAACATCAACTTGCATGGGGAGCAGGACTGAGGGGGTAGCCATTCGATCCAGGATTGCAGCGGGTCCAGCAGGTGGGGAGCAGTCCTTTTGGCCTGGAAATGCAGCGGGGGGAGCAGCCCTTTCGGCTCAGAAATCTTCTTCTCTTGCTCCAAAAAGAGATCCCCGTGGAAAAAAAATATATTTTATCATGTATTCTTATTGCCTCTCTCCTGTTCTCTTGCGCCTTGCGCTGATTCCTTAAGTTAACGTATGGCTCTTTTTTGCGGGGCTTTTGGGCAGTGTGCACCACGCTGACAATAATCGTAGACAGCCAAAATCGATTAAGCCCAGAAAAACGGCGCCCGATCCCGTTTTGACTCGTGTTTGCGGCAAAAATGTTTAAACTGGCGCACATGGTCAACGCCGGTGTCCAAACGTTGGCGAAAGTTGGAAAATGAGTGTTTCACGCCAAAAAATGCTTGGACACCAAAAAACAACACACAATCGTGGTGAAAATAGGGCTCTATATCCCTTTGCAGATTTTGTGTGTCCTCCACACAACTTGCTTTCCCACCCATCTTTGTATCATCAACAAACTTGGCTACATTACACTCGGTCCTTTCATCCAAGTTATTAAAATAGATTGTAAATAGTTGAGGCCCCAGCACCGATCCCTGTGGCACCCCACTAGTTACTGTTTGCCAACCAGAAAATGACCCATTTATCCCAACTCTGTTTTCTGTTAGTTAGCCAATCCTCGAACCATGCTAATATATTATCCCCAAAACTGTGAACTTTTATCTTGTGCAGTAACCTTTTATGTGGCACCTTATCGAATGATTTCTGGAAATCCAAAAACCCATCCACTGGTTCCCCCTTATCCACCCTGCTCGTTACATCTTCAAAGAACTCCAGCAAATTTGTCAAACATGATTTCCTTTTCATAAAACCATGTTGACTATGCTTAATTGAATTATGGTTTTCCAAATGTCCTGCTGCTGCTTCCTTAATAATGGACTCCAGCATTTTCCCAATGACAGATGTTAGACTAACTGCTCTATAGTTTCCTGCTTTCTGTATGCCTCCTTTTTTAAATAAGGGTGTTACATTTGCAGTTTTCCAATCCGCTGGGACCGCCCCAGAATTCAGGGAATTTTGGTAGATTATAACCAATGCATCTCTGCAGCTACTTCTTTTAAGGTCCTAGGATGCAAGCCATCAGTCCAGGGGACTTGTCTGCATTTAGTCCCATTATTTTACAGTGTACTTCTTTGGTGATAGTGATTGTTTTAAGTTCCTCCCTCCCTATAGCCCCTTGATTATCTATTATTGGGATGTTTTTAGTGTCTTCTACCGTGAAGACCAATACAAAATATGTGTTCAAAGTCTCTGTCATTTCCCTGTTCCCCATTGTTAATTCCCCAGTCTCATCCTCTAAAGGACCAACATTTACCTTAGCCACTTGTTTCCTTTTTATATACCTGTAGGAACTCTTACTATCTGTTTTTATATCTCTTGCTAGTTTACTTTCATAATCTATTTTTCCTTTCTTTATTTTTTTCTTAGTCTTTGCAGGTTTTTTAAAGTTTTCCAATCCTCTGGCCTCCCATTAATCTTGGCCACTATGTTTGCCATTGTTTTCAATTTGATGCCCTCCCTTATTTCCTAGATGGTTATCCCTTCTCTTAAAGTCTTTCCTTCTCATTCGAATATATTTTTGTTGAAAGTTATGAAATATCTCCTTAAATGTCTGCCACTGCTCATCAACCGTCCCATACTTTAATCTATTTTCTCAGTCCACTTTAGCGAACTCTGCCTTCATATCTTTGTAATCGCCTTTATTTAAGCTTTCTCACCCTCCAACTGAATTTGAAATTCAACCATATTATGATCACTCTTTCCTAGAGGATCCTTAACTAGATCATCACTTATTAATCCTGTCTCATTACACAGTACAAGATCTAAGATAGCCTGCTCCCTGGTTGGTTCCGCAACGTACTGTTCAAGGAAACTATCCCGGATACACTCTATGAACTCTTCCTCAAGGCTACCTTGGCCAATTTGATTTGTCCAATCAATGTGAAGATTAAAATCGCCCATGATTATTGCCGTTCCTTTTTTTTGCCTCCATTATTTCTTGATTTATACTCCGTCCAACAGTGTAGCTACTGTTAGGGGTCCTATAGACTACACCCACCAGTGACTTCTTCCCCTTATTATTCCTATCTCCACCCAAACTGATTATACATCTTGATCTTCTGAACCAATATCATTTCTCACTACTGCACTGATCTCATCCTGTATTATCATCATCATAGGCAGTTCTTCGAAGTGAGGATGACTTGCTTCCACGCCAAAAAGGGATGAGTTCACAGGTTGAAGGACCAAATATGCCAGGTCCCGAACTACATGTTGAAGGATAGAAGATGCCTGTGCGCGGATTTTTTTAACGTGGGGTGGCCGTTGCACATCAGCCACCACACGGGCTTGACAGAGCTAGGTCTGGGTCCAGTGGCAACGATTACACAAGACGACTGGAGACCAGTTCTGCTGCACAGACCTAGTGCGCGCACATATCGCAGTGTGGGCTGGCCCGTGCTGCCCCTGAGCACCTCGCCTCTCCTGGGTCCTGTATTAACATCCTTAAAGACATGTTTGTTTTTAAAACACTACCTCCCTCTGTTAAAGGGTGTACGAGATAATTATAGCCTAATGTGCTTGCCAAGATGTATTTTGCAGGTTAGATGGTAAGGAAAAATTAAGACTTGCATTTATATGCAGCCTTTCATGAACCCAGGACATAAGATCATAAAAACATAAGAAATAGGAGCAGAAGCATGCGATTTGGCCCCTCGAGCCTACTCCACCATTCAAGAAGATCATGGTTGATTTGGTCTTGGCATCAACTCCGCTTCCCTGCCCGCTCTCCATAACCCTTGACTCTCTTATCATTCAGAAATCAGTCTATCTCCACCTTAAGGATGTCCCAAAGTGCTTTACAGCCAATGAAGTATGTTTCAAGTCTAATCACTGTTGTAATGTAGGAAATGTGGCAGCCAATTTGTGCACAGAAAGCTCCCACAAACAGCAATTTGATAATGAGCACACTTGATCGAAACACCTTGATCTATTTGGTGCAACGTATTCCACGGTGGCTCGTTTACAGCTCGATCCTGTGGTGTAAGTAGGATCTCAAGAGATGTGAGTGTCTGAGAGGATCAAAGAATCAAAATCAGTTTATGGTTTTTATTGTGTTGTCAGTAAACCTACTTTAAAGGGGTATCACTTTCATGAAGAAGTGGCAACATTTAAAAAAAGTCACTTACAGACTTTTGATGCGTGGAGCACTCACTACGCGACGGAAGTGCGCTGAATGCCAAATTGGATCGGGCTGCTCCGTAGGTGTCCAGGGCACAAGACAGAACTACTTAAGTTATTTTTGGGTGCGATCGAATTTTTTGGCCACAAGGAAGCCTGAGGGGGAAAAGAAAATGCCACATTGATTGAGTAGAGGCATTTGTCTAAAATCAAAGTCAAGGCTCATTGCTGAGTAGCGTAGAATGGATTGTTTCCAGAATCTAATCCATTGCTATACATGATCTGGCAAGGTTTGATTTTGACACTAGGTAAAAGTGTAAAACAGTTTCTTTCTTTACCTTGATCAGCCACTACCAGTCCCCACCAACAAGCCTCCAGTTTCAACATTATTTAATTATTCCCGTTATGACAGCATTTATTGCCCATCCGTATGGCATCACAGAGATATGGCTCCAGGGTGACCAAGGCTGGGAACTCAACATCCAAGGGTATTCAACATTTAGGAAGGATAGACAGAAAAGAAAAGGAGGCGGGGTGGCGTTACTGGTTAAAGAAGAAATTAATGCAATTGTAAGGAAAGACATTGGCTTGGATGATGTGGAATCGGTATGGGTGGAGCTACGGAATACCAAGCGGCAGAAAACGCTAGTGAGAGTTGTGTACATACCTCCAAACAGTAGTAGTGATGTTGGGGAGGGCATCAAACAGGAAATTAGGGGTGCATGCAATAAAGGTGCAGCAGTTATCATGGGTGACTTTAATATGCATATAGATTGGGCTAACCAAACTGGAAACAATACGGTGGAGGAGGATTTCCTGGAGTGCATAAGGGATGGTTTTCTAGACCAATATGTCGAGGAACCAACTAGGGGGGAGGCCATCTTAGACTGGGTGTTGTGTAATGAGAGAGGATTAATTAGCAATCTCGTTGTGAGAGGCCCCTTGGGGAAGAGTGACCATAATATGGTGGAATTCTACAGTAGGATGGAGAATGAAACAGTTAATTCAGAGACCATGGTCGAGAACTTAAAGAAGGGTAACTTTGAAGGTATGAGGCGTGAATTGGCTAGGATAGATTGGCGAATGATACTTAAGGGGTTGACAGTGGATGGGCAATGGCAGACATTTAGAGACTGCATGGATGAACTACAACAATTGTACATCCCTGTCTGGCATAAAAATAAAAAAGGGAAGGTGGCTCAACCGTGGCTATCAAGGGAAATCAGGGATAGTACTAAAGCTAAGGAAGTGGCATACAAATTGGCCAGAAATAGCAGCGAACCCAGGGACTGGGAGAAATTTAGAACTCAGCAGAGGAGGACAAAGGGTTTGATTAGGGCAGGGAAAATAGAGTACGAGAGGAAGCTTGCAGGGAATATTAAGATGGACTGCAAAAGCTTCTATAGATATGTAAAGTGAAAAAGGTTAGTAAAGACAAACGTAGGTCCCCTGCAGTCAGAATCCGGGGAAGTCATAACTGGGAACAAAGAAATGGCAGACCAATTGAACAAGTACTTTGGTTCAGTATTCACTAAGGAGGACACAAACAACCTTCCGGATATAAAAGGGGTCAGAGGGTCTAGTAAGAAGGAGGAACTGAGGGAAATCCTTATTAGTCGGGAAATTGTGTTGGGAAAATTGATGGGATTGAAGGCTGATAAATCCCCAGGGCCTGATGGACTGCATCCCAAAATTGATGGGATTGAAGGCTGATAAATCCCCAGGGCCTGATGGACTGCATCCCAAAGTACTTAAGGAGGTGGCCTTGGAAATAGCGGATGCATTGACAGTCATTTTCCAACATTCCATAGGCTCTGGATTAATTCCTATGGAGTGGAGGGTAGCCAATGTAACCCCACTTTTTAAAAAAGGAGGGAGAGAGAAAACAGGGAATTATGGACCGGTCAGCCTGACATCGGTAGTGGGTAAAATGATGGAATCAATCATGAAGGATGAAGTAGCAGCGCATTTGGAAAGCAGTGACAGGATCGTACCAAGTCAGCATGGATTTGTGAAAGGGAAATCATGCTTGCAAAATCTTCTGGGATTTTTTGAGGATGTTTCCAGTAGAGTGGACAAGGAGGAACCAGTTGATGTGGTGTATTTGGACTTTCAGAAGGCTTTCGACAAGGTCCCACACAAGAGATTAATGTGCAAAGTTAAAGCACATGGGATTGGGGGTAGTGTGCTGACATGGATTGAGAACTGGTTGGCAGACAGGAAGCAAAGAGTAGGAGTAAATGGGTACTTTTCAGAATGGCAGGCAGTGACTAATGGGGTACTGCAAGGTTCTGTGCTGGGGTCCCAGCTGTTTACATTGTACATTAATGATTTAGATGAAGGGATTAAATGTAGTATCTCCAAATTTGCGGATGACACTAAGTTGGGTGGCAGTGTGAGCTGCGAGGAGGATGCTATGAGGCTGCAGAATGACTTGGATAGGTTAGGTGAGTGGGCAAATGCATGGCAGATGAAGTATAATGTGGATAAATGTGAGGTTATCCACTTTGGTGGTAAAAACAGAGAGACAGACTATTATCTGAATGGTGACAAATTAGGAAAAGGGGAGATGCAACGGGACTTGGGTGTCATGGTATATCAGTCATTGAAGGTTGGCATGCAGGTACAGCAGGCGGTTAAGAAAGCAAATGGCATGTTGGCCTTCATAGCGAGGAGATTTGAGTACAGGGGCAGGGAGGTGTTACTACAGTTGTACAGGGCCTTGGTGAGGCCACACCTGGAGTATTGTATACAGTTTTGGTCTCCTAACTTGAGGAAGGACATTCTTGCTATTGAGGGAGTGCAGCGAAGGTTCACCAGACTGATTCCCGGGATGGCGGGACTGACATATCAAGAAAGACTGGATCAACTGGCCTTGTATTCACTGGAGTTCAGAAGAATGAGAGGGGATCTCATCGAAACGTTTAAAATTCTGATGGGTTTAGACAGGTTAGATGCAGGAAGAATGTTCCCAATGTTGGGGAAGTCCAGCATCAGGGGTCACAGTCTAAGGATAAGGGGTTAGCCATTTAGGACCGAGGTGAGGAGAAACTTCTTCACCCAGAGAGTGGTGAACCTGTGGAATTCTCTACCACAGAAAGTTGTTGAGGCCAATTCACTAAATATATTCAAAAAGGAGTTAGATGTAGTCCTTACTACAAGGGGTATGGCGAGAATGCAGGAATGGGGTACTGAAGTTGCCTGTTCAGCCATGAACTCATTGAATGGCGGTGCAGGCTCGAAGGGCCGAATGGCCTACTCCTGCACCTATTTTTTATGTATCTATGTCATTGCCCTTGAGAAAGTGGTGGTGAGCCGCCTTCTTAAACCACAGCAGTTCGTCTGGTGACGGTACTCCCACAGTGCTGTTAGGGAGGGAGTTCCAGGATTTTGACCCAGCGACGATGAAGGAACAGCAATATATTTCCAAGTCAGGATGGTGTGTGATTTGGAGGGGAACTTGCAGGTGATAGTGTTCCCATACATCTGCTGCCCATGTCCTTCTAGGTGGTAGAGGTAGCGGGTTTGGGAAGTGCTGCCGAAGCAGCATACTGCAGCTAGTGCTGGAGAGAGTGAATATTTAAGGTGGTGGATGGGGTGCCAATCAAGTGGGCTGCTTTGTCCTGGATGGTGTCGAGCTTCTTGAGTGTTGTTAGAGCTGTACACATCCAGGCAAATGGAGAGTATTCCATCACACACTTGACTTGTCCCTTGTAGATGGTGGCTTTAGGCAGTCAGGAAGTGAGTCGCTTGCCCCAGAATACCCATTCTGTTTAGGTTTGGCTTGACTAGCGACGCTTTATAATATGTTACGTATGTATGTAAACCTTACCAAAATGTAAGACTTGCCACTAGGGGGGACATCTGTGGGAGACCTAAGAGTCACCTGTGCATTCTGGGGCAAGCAGGTATAAAAGGTGATTCACCATGCTGCTTCCTCACTCGAGAGTCTGAATAAAGAGACCAAGGTCACAACAGTTTCAGCTTGCGATATAGTCCTGTGGATTTATTCTGAACATAACAAATTGGCGACGAGCAACGGATCAAGAACTTTCATGCGGTAATGGCTGCCATTTGTATTCATGAGAGATTTGTTGAGGGTGATGATTGGGAAGCCTTTGTTGAGCGCCTTGGCCAGTACTTTGAGGCCAACGAATTGGACAAGGCTGAAACAGAGATCAAACGCAAGGCGATTCTCCTCACCGTATGTGGGTCATCGGTATATGGCCTCGTCAAAAATTTGCTGGCATCGGTCAAACCAACAGATAAATCTTACGCAGAGCGGTGTACGCTGGCTCAGGAACACCTCAAGCCAAAGGAGAGCATCCTGATGGGCAGGTATTGCTTTTACACGCACTGTCGCTCCGAGCGCCAGAATGTGGAGAGTTTTGTTGCCAACCTAAGATGCCTTGCGAGGCAGTGTGACTTTGCAGGATCCTTGGGGGAAATGTTGCGGGACTTTTTCGTGCTTGGAGTTGGCCACGAGGTCATCCTTCGCAAACGGCTGACTGCCGAATCCCTAGATCTGAGCAAGGCCATCACAATAGCCCAAGCCTTCATATCCACGAGCGTTAACACGAAACAGAGTCGAAGCTTGCCGGCAAACACCATGCACAAAAAAATGTTTGCAGCAGGCAGAACGGCACAGGGTAGGGCCCGCACAATTACAGAGGCCAGACCTAGGCCGAGTGGGGCGTGAATGCATATCCATTAACACCATGTTGGCGCTGCGGGGGTAGCCATAGAGCTCATCAATGTAGATTCAAGCCCTATGTGTGCAAGGGCTGTAGAACAATGGGGCACCTCCAGCGACTCTGCAAGCGATCTCTGACTCACCACATGGCAGAGTCAGGAGAGGACGACCAATCCAGTGAGGATCACGCTGAACGAGCAGGAGAGGCAATTGATCCTGAGGATGAAGAGGAAGTATATGGGATACACACCTTCACCACCAAAAGCCCTCCGATAATGTTAAAAGTTGAACTTAACGGCACTCCTGTCTCCATGCAATTAGAATGGGGGCGAGTCAATCAGTTATGAGCCAGAAGGCTTTCGAGAGGCTGTGGAGCGACGAAGCACAGCGACCCAAGCTGATCCCGATTCAGACAAAGCTGCGCACCTACACCAAGGAACTGATGCCAGTTATTGGTAATGCGGACATAAGAGTATTCCATGAGGGAGCAGTGCACGATTTACCACTGTGGATTGTTTCAGGTGATAGGCCAACGCTGCTTGGCAGGAGGTGGATGGGGATGATTCGATGGAACTGGGAAGACCTCTGCGTACCTTCTCCTGCAATCGAGGCCTCCCCTTTTCAAAGGCTGAGCAAATCCCCACCTTCAGCTGAACCAGGCATCGAAGTGCAGATCCATTCGCAGATCGCCAAGGCACAGGCCGATCATCACAACCACGAGGAGGTAAAGTTCAACTGAGCAGTGGTACAAGCGCAGTACCCACCACCCGAAGCCGATGACCTTTTCACGATGATGGAAGAGGCTCCAGGTCGACCATGCGGAGCGGGACTCCAACCGAAATGATCCGAATGCATCTTCCCGACGCAAGAGGCAAAATACCTGGGGAGAACGATCACGGCAGTCGGCATCACGGATACGGACAAGAGTGCATCCAGACCACGGGATGAGAGTGCGTCCAGACCACGGGACAAGAAGGCGTCCAGACCACGGGACGAAGGTGCGTCCAGACCACGGGAGGTCACCGCAACGGAACGGAGGAATGTGTCGCCCAGCAAGGAAGACGACTGGGTTTGGGGCAAAGGTAAAGGGGTGGCCGCGGTGAAGGCCACTACGCTCCAATAAATTGTGTGCACTATGTAACCCTTGTGAGCGGTCTTTCGTGGCCAATGATGTACCATTATATGGGTTTGGAGGTACCTTACAACAAGCCAAAGTAGCGGGTGAACACCAACCGGCCGAACACCAACCGGCCATATATGTATCTGACAAAGTACTTGTAACAAGTGATGCGTTGTCACACGGGGTCGGGTGTGTTGTACAGCAAGCCAAAGTAGCGAGCGAACCCCAACCAGTTGTGTATGTATCTAACAAGGCATTCGTAGCAAGTGAGATGTTACCGCATGGGGTTGGGCATGTTGTGCAGCAAGCAAAAGTAGCAGGCGAGCCCAAATGATTGAACATGTATCAAATAAATTAAACAAAGCAGCAGCCTGTGTTCACGGGACTGAAGAGACGTACCAAAGAGTGTCCCAAAATGTGCTCGAGTCTGACAAGCTGCTCATCCCACAAGCTTGGGAGAGCAGAGGCACCATTATCGATGCGTTGATTTGAGAATGTCTAACAGTGTCTGTGCAATATAACATGATCCGCCACGGGCCAGGCACTGAGAGCGGCACTAATGCCCTCAGTTGGCCACCGTTGCCCACCACCGGGGTGGAAACGGCACAGCCTGCAGACCCACTCGCGGTCGTGGAAGTGCTAGAAAGCGAGTGGTCAACCGTAACGGCCCCTCAGCTTAGGACCTGGACCAGCCAGGATCCCACGTTATCGCCTGCCAAAGGTGAACTGCTAGACAGGATGTGGCAACCTATCCGTCGCAGAGACGATAGACCCATCCCAACGTTGCAAAGCAAGGCAAGGCGCTACACATTGTCGGTGGTCCAGGGCCCCCATACTACGGCCCAAGGTCCACGGGGACCACTGGGTCTCCCGCAACTACCGAACATCTCAAGGCCATTGCGGCCATCCTGGGCTTGCCAGACCTCCGGGTCAGCGACAATAGCCCGGAGCAGGTAGCCCAAATCACTAAAGCTAGCAACACTCATGTCACGGTAGACTCCCTACTGACCCGGCTATCCTGGGTGCTACGCAGTCGCCAGACAGAATCACTCAGAACCGAACCTTCCGTATGCCATCAGCAGAGAATGCACCATAATTGCACGGCCCCTCCACGCAACATCAGAATAAGTGATGTAGACCATGCTCAGGGCCCCAATTGGGCCGCTAGCACCGCATTAGCCAAGGGGGGGAATGGAGTGTATGTGATGAAAACGGAGCGTTTGATTGTGAAACCGAGTAAAGCATTTGGAAAAGACCAAACTGCGAACTACAGATAACCAGGAACCACTGTGAAAGGACTTGGCCCCCAGCGACCCACTAACACGATCAACTTCGCCGTCAACCACGAGGATGAACCCACCATGTCAGGACTTCAACCCAGGCGATCGACCCAGGGGCACAGGGTGCCAGATAACCTCAACTTACAAATAAATTGCACAATAAGACTTTGCGGGGGAGTGATGTTATGCATGTATGTAAACCTTACTAAAATGTAAGGCTTGCCACTAGGGGAAACCAAAAGGTCACCTGTGCACCCTGGGCAAGCAGGTATAAAAGGTGATTCACCATGCTGCTTCTTCGCTCTAGAGTCTGAATAGAGACACCAAGGTCAGCTTGCGATATAGTCCTGTGGATTTATTCTGAACATAACAATATCAACTGCTAGTCTGCATTTTGAATGATAGCAATAAAAACTCAAACAGTTTTAACATGGTTTCCTATTTCACTCAAGAGCAGACGTGTACATATTAAAAGGAACCATACAACTAAGCCCTGTGTCATCCACATACATGGAAAGTGCTCTAAATTTTTGAGTCCTGTATGCATATCAAACTGAATTTGTTTGCTGAAAGATTCACAAATATATTTTTAATTGGGAAATTGTCATTAACTTAGAAAGCAATTAAATGTTCAAACTGTGTTTCTTTATTATTTCTTTAGGCCAAGGTTGTGTAATTAAGAGGTGTCCATGTTTTAAAGCTGCAGATACAAATGAATCTTTTTGAACAGGTCTAGGAGCAGTTCACATGCAGTCCATGTAGCTCCATGATGACCATTAAATGCTCAATCACATAATTACATGCCAGCAGAAAAATACTCCCGAACTGGTACTTTGGCTCCTCATTACCACTGGAGTTAGATGACATTGAGACACCAATAAGCAGGACTCTACACATATTTGTCAGTGTCCATGAAAACTCTGCTTGTCATGATTTTAGACATTATCGAGCGGCTACTATTACTTGGATCTGACAGGTATACTCTAAGTAGCTACCAATCTCAATCTGGTACCTGTAGTGTAATTAAATCCAGAGGGTTGGATTTTGCATTTGATGCCAATTGGCCTACTTAATTCATTGGCTGTTTTGGAGTGACTCTGGGGGAAATTCAAATAATTGGAAAATGCTTGTTCAACTGATAACTCTGAGGGCTTTTTGCTGAAGTGATCTTCCATCAATACTTGAAGGTTGGCAGAGCTCACAAACAGCTCTTGAATGGCCAGTTTTTGCTCTCAAATATAAAGATTTCTAGAAGCACAAATGTATACATGGAGCTGTAGCTTGAGGAGATTGATTCGCTTCAGCTAGTTGTGTTGAGTCAGAATCTGCAGGTCTCATGCTCCTCACAGAGACAGAGGCACATCATTATAGGCAGTCCCTCGGAATCGAGGGAGACTTGCTTCCACTCCTGAAGTGAGTTCTTTGTTAGCTGAACAGTCCAATATGAGAGCCACAGACTCTCACAGGTGGGACAGATAGTCGTTGAGGGAAGGGGTGAGTGGGACGGGTTTGCTGCTCACTCGTTCTGCTGTTTGCTCTCGGCGTTGAGACTCGAAGTGCTCAACGCCCTCCCGGATGCACTTTCTCCACTTCGGGCGGCCATTGGCCAGGAACTCCCAGATATCAGTGGTGGTGTCGCACATTTTTTCAGGGAGACTTTAAGAGTGTCCTTGTAACGTTGCCGCTGCCCACTTTTGGCTCATTTGCTGTGAAGGAGCTCCGCATAGGGCACTTGCTTTGGGAGTCTTGTGTCTGGCATGCGAACAATGTGGCCTGCCCAGCGAAGCTGATCGAGTGTCACTGGAGATATATCACCAATGATGTCTCTGCAAGATCCTACAAATCCCCTGGGAGGACAGGCACACCAACATCAGTGTCCTCGTCCAGGCTAACATAACCAGCATTGAAGCGCTGACCACAGAGGCACAGGCCTCTGATGGAACAAGTTTTCAGTAATAAATGATCAGAGAATCCGAGACAGGTGAAGGAATTTTTTTAAGTATTTGCTACAATTTTATTGATTCATCACCTATTTTGTATCTCCTGCTAACTGCCTATTAGTAGCTTTTTAAGCTTCAAACTGAAGATGAACATTTCTGCACACTATTTGCTTCTTGCTACATTTCTGATCTGTTCGGTTTTGATGCTCTTTTATAAATATGAAATTTGAGTCAATCAGGTGCAAACATGACATCAAAATGTACAAGTGTGAAAAAAGTTTTTATATATTTAAAATTCGCATCCTTGTTTTCAAATCCCTCCATGGCCTCGACCCTCCCTATCTCCGTGACCTCCTCCAGCTCTACAACCCATCGAGATAATTCAGCCATGACATGCAGACATAATTCAGTCACCATTTTAAAACCATACATTCGGTCCTTATATTTATGTAATACTTTGATTTATATTTAAACAGCAATTTGGAAGCAGGAAAGTAGAGTTGATTGGAGCATAGGAATTTCACTGCAGTACAGACTGAGGAGCAAAAAGGTGCAAACTGAGGTGCTACAGTGCCACTACTGGCAGGAGGGTGTAATTACAGCAGGACAAGTTTACCGCAGGCAGTTCATTATAAATGTGGATATAGGGATTTATGATGCAAAAAGTTAACAGAAAATAAGATTTTGTAGACATAAGTTAATGTTATAGTTATGTATATATTTCTAAATAAAATGCACATGTACATGTTATGTAAAAGAGCGTCAGGATTTTGAATACAAAACTGGTAGCAAAAATAACATGAACCAATAAATTTCATATTATACTGCAGATATTAATTGTTGTAATGACTTATGTTGTTGCCATGCTTACCATCTCTTCATTACAAAACCAAATACAGATTTCTTTATAATGATGTAATGATATTGCTATGCTTTCAAAATAAATCTGTTTCAGACGTGACATTTGGCAATCTTGAATAAGGATTAATGAAATTGTTTTTTTAGTAACAATTTAAAAGCCTTGGGGCCTGAAATTGATGCACTCACCGCCAACATTCCTCCTTGGATTCCGCCCAGTGCCAGTTTCGATCAGGTCTGGAACAGGCAGGAGGGAAGAGCCGCCGGGAACGACCCGTTGATGTCAGCAGACAGCCAAGTGGCATAAGTGAACTCCCACCCGCCAAGATGCCAGATTGTGAGGAGGCTGGTCTGTCCTCGATGGTAGGTATGAATAGGTAAAAAAAGGTGAGTAAACATTTTTTTTTCTTTACAGGGATTTACCTGTTTTTTTTTAATGCTTTTTCTTTGCAGGTCTTCAGCCCTCCGTGAGCCCGACTCTATCCTTGGCGGCACTTAGGCGGCAAGCGCCTTTGCTGCCGAGATTGGGAGCACCCACCAGATTGGCAGCGTAAGTCCCACATTTTGCGCCCGGCACCCTTTGAAGGACCTTTTTGATGAAAACCCCGCCCAAAGTACCGTCAGGTACCTTGGCGGTCATCGGCCGTCCTTTGGGCGGCACTTGGGTGGGAAGGGGGCTTCACCAAATTCAGGCCCTTGGTTTTTCCAGGTGTTTTTCAGGTTCTATTTTTAAGCATCAAAAAAACAAGTCAGGAGAAAAAACAGAACCCCAGAAACCTGGGTAAATTTGGAGAAATTAAATAAAATCAGCTTTTAACTGGAACAGCAAAAGAACTTAAATGGAATTGAATTTGAGTAGCAGCATTCCAAAAGAGCTGCAGCAGTGTCACATAACACGATAAAGGATCAACCAAGCACACAGGACTGCCACAAGCACCAAGTTAGGATGAGGTAGTGCAATACATTTTGACACTGAGTCACATAGGACAGGTGACCAAAAGTTTGTTCAAAGAGGTAGGTTTCAAGGAGCATCTAAAAGAAGGAGATAGAGAGGCGGAGAAAGTTAGGGAGGGAATTCCAGAGCTTTAGGGCTTTGGCAGCTGAAGGAATGACCATCAATGGTGGAGAACATAAGAACATAAGAATCAGGAACAGGAGTAGGCCATCTAGCCCCTCGAGCCTGCTCCGCCATTCAACAAGATCATGGCTGATCTGGCCGTGGACTCAGCTCCACTTACCCGCCCTCTCCCCATAACCCTTAATTCCCTTATTGGTTAAAAATCTATCTATCTGTGATTTGAATACATTCAATGAGCTAGCCTCAACTGCTTCCTTGGGCAGAGAATTCCACAGATTCACAACCCTCTGGAAGAAGAAATTCCTTCTCAACTCGGTTTTAAACTGGCTCCCCCGTATTTTGAGGCTGTGCCCCCTAGTTCTAGTCTCCCCGACCAGTGGAAACAACCTCTCTGCCTCTATCTTGTCTATTCCTTTCATTATTTTAAATGTTTCTATAAGATCACCCCTCATCCTTCTGAACTCCAACGAGTAAAGACCCAGTCTACTCAATCTCTCATCATAAGGTAACCCCCTCATCTACGGAATCAGCCTAGTGAATCGTCTCTGTATCCCCTCCAAAGCTAGTTTATCCTTCCTTAAGGTGACCAAAACTGCACGCAGTACTCCAGGTGCGGCCTCACCAATACCCTGTACAGTTGCAGCAGGACCTCCCTGCTTTTGTACTCCATCCCTCTCGCAATGAAGGCCAACATTCCATTCGCCTTCCTGATTACTTGCTGCACCTGCAAACTAACTTTTTGGGATTCATGCACAAGGACCCCCAGGTCCTCTGCACCGCAGCATGTTGTAATTTCTCCCCATTCAAATAATATTCCCTTTTACTGTTTTTTTCCCCCCCCCCAAGGTGAATGACCTCACATTTTCCGACATTGTATTCCATCTGCCAAACCTTAGCCCATTCGCTTAACCTATCTAAATCTCTTTGCAGCCTCTCTGTGTCCTCTACACAACCCGCTTTCCCACTAATCTTTGT
Organism: Pristiophorus japonicus; assembly: GCF_044704955.1. NCBI lineage: Eukaryota > Metazoa > Chordata > Chondrichthyes > Pristiophoridae > Pristiophorus > Pristiophorus japonicus. The sequence goes on from NC_091991.1 coordinate 149,945,067, forward strand.
GTCATCTGCAAATTTTGTTACACTACACTCTGTCCCCTCTTCCAGGTCATCTATGTATATTGTAAACAGTTGTGGTCCCAGCACCGATCCCTGTGGCACACAACTAACCACCGATTGCCAACCTGAAAAGGACCCATTTATCCCAACTCTCTGATTTCTGTTAGCCAGCCAATTCTTATCCATGCTAATACATTTCCTCTGACTCCGCGTACACTTATCTTCTGCAGTAACCTTTTGTGTGGCACCTTATCGAATGCCTTTTGGAAATCCAAATACACCACATCCATCGGTACACCTCGATCCACCATGCTCGTTATATCCTCAAAGAATTCCAGTAAATTAGTTAAACATGATTTCCCCTTCATGAATCCATGTTGCGTCTGCTTGATTGCACTATTCCTATCTAGATGTCCTGCTAGTTCTTCCTTAATGATAGCTTCAAGCATTTTCCCCACTACAGAAGAAAATTGGGGATGCGCAAGAGTGCAGAATTGGAGGAGCGCAGAGATCTCGGAGGGTTATAGGGTTGGAGGAGGTTACAGAGATAGGATGGGATGTCTCCAGACCAAAAGTAGGTCAGCGAGCACGGGGGCTGGTAGGGGGGATGGGTAAACGGGACTTGGTGCGAGTTAGGGCACAGGCAGCAGAGCTTTGGATGAGTTCACCTTTACGGAGGGTGCAAGGTAGGAGGCCGGCCAGGTAGAAAATACTTTTTATTTTCATTTCCATGACTTTAAACATCCCTTCTTAGCCCCGTAGTTCCTGATGAAGTCTTCTGGAAAAGTTATAAATATCTAATCATGAGGAGGGAATATTGACGTCAGACAATTTGCAGTCCTGCAGCTGTTAGGAAAACAGCTCTTCTGTGGTGCTGTGAATTCTTGTCTAGTAAACTACTGAATATAAACTACTGTGAGAAAAAATGTCTTTGCACAAAGGCCTAAGAATTACAAGTCTAAAAATACTTTATCATACTTTTTAAAAGTGTCGCGGGTGATAAATCACAATTTAACGTGAAAAGCAAACATTTTCCAAGTTGGTTTGCTTATAAGTCAGCAATGCAAGAATCGTGCGGCACACCTACTGCTGTTAGTTCAGAGTACTGAGGAGTCCACAATTACTCTCCTCATAATTCGTTCATCACAAAATTGTAACATGCCAAATTATTTTCTATTCATAAGCATATGTTCTCTGTGGCAACCCATTTTCACTCGCAATCAAACCTCTTGATATTATGTTGTCTCTCAATTGCAGCACTTCAAGGAATCAGAAATACAACCTATTCCCAATCAACAAGTAAATTCCCACTGCAAATTCCCAGTGTGTATATGTGTGAATCAATCCTGCTGTTGCTGGCCAAGTTAGAAATGTCCTAACTGTTCTTTCAATTGGTCTTTTAATCAGTCCTCCGGAGATATTTAGGTGCTATTCACTTTTCATTCTTTAACATCTGCTTCATTCGCAAACCGTTCAATTTTATTTTGCTTACATCGAAACCTTCCTGAGAATTTTTGTTTCCGTATTTTCATTTTTTCTGATAGAGAATGCATAATCTGCCCAATGTCAGAAATATAGTTAGCTAATTGATTATAAAAAATAAGATATCTTTATCAGATTACAGCTGAACAATTTTCATTGTCAATCTAAAGAATATTTAAACAGGTGTCGGCCGTGGCTCAGTGGGTAGCACTCTTGCCTCTGAGTCACAAAGTTATGGGTTCAAGTCCCACTTGAGCACAAAAATCTAGGCTGACACTCCTGTGCAGTGCTGAGGGAGTGCTGCATTGTTGGAGGTGCTGTCTTTCGGATGAGACATTAAACCGAGGCCCCGTCTGTTCTCTCAAGTGAACGTAAAAGATCCCATGGCACTATTTCGAAGAAGAGCATGGGAGTTATCCCTGGTGTCCTGGGCAATATTTATCCCTCAATCACCATAACAAAAGCAGATTATCTGGTCATTATCACATTGCTGTTTGTGGGAGCTTGCTTGTGCACAAATTGGCTGCCGCGTTTCCCACATTACACCAGTGACTACACTCCAAAAGTACTTCATTGGCTGTAAAGCGCTTTGAGAAGTCTGGTGGTTGTGAAAGGCACTATATAAATCCAAGTCTTCCTTTCTTTAAACAGTTCAACTTGCTGCATAAAACTAAAGATGTTAGTCATACAAGCTGGAGTCATACAATTGTTTCTGCCAGTGTGAGTGAAGATAACTACTTGTTTCATTGCCATGCAGAGAAATAGTGGGTGGCTGTTATCCATGAAATTCGAATTTTATAATTCTTCTCAAATTTTTTTCCACAGTGAATTCAGTGAAGTACAAAAGTGTTTCTAATAAGTTGCACTAAGATTACTGGTGAGTCAGCAGTGCCATCTAACATAAAATTAAACGTTAATGTCATTGACAGAAAGAGAAAGAACATTAAAAAAATCAACATTGCAAAGAAATTCAAGTAATAGCTTATCGATCTGCTAACCTATTTAGGCTAATACACATAAAGGATGTGAAAGTAGTAAATATACCGAAACAGTATTAGTACCAGATTATACCAGCCGATTGGGTGGTTAGCCCTATGCTAAGTGTTTTAGGGCTCCCGTAACCTATCAGTGAGGGGAGGGGGGTGGGCACATCCACAGCCACCAGACACAAGTTTGCAGCTGGATGTCAACCCAGAATTCAGAGCTGGAGCTCCGGTTTCCACTTGCTGGGACTGTCTGGAGAAGAATTCAATCCCAGCACCACTCTAACTCCAAGGCAGGAATGCTACCGCTAAGCCAAAGGTTCGCTCCTGTCTCACTTATGCTCTTTCCTTTTTATCTTCTTTACCCAAACTGATCCAGCACCCCTATATTTAAGGGAAAGCAAGATAAGTAGATGAGGGAGAAATAAATATGCTGACAGGGTTAGATGAAGTAAGGTGGGAGGAGGCTCATGTGGAGCATAAACACCGGCATGGTCGAATGGCCTGTTTCTGTGCTGTACATTCTATGTAATTCTATGTAATATGATCTGAATGCATTGTATTTACAAACAACATGATTTGTGTTGTTAGAACATTATGGGGGCTAAATTGGATAAGGCATGAAAAAGGGCATGGGGATTTTGATGCACAATCTGCCTGTGCCCGTTGAAAGTAATGCGTGCCCGTTGAAAGTAATGCAGGCAGCATACGAAATTCATGCTGCCTGTTCATTAACATGATTGAAGCACTGAGCCCAGTACTAAACGCGCTGCTGGTTGACTCAGCGTTCAACAGGCAGCCCAGTATTGTGATCTGCTCTTATTTAAAGGTTGCCTGCAGAGTGAAAGGCTGTCTACACTTCTTAAAAGGGAGGTGCTTTTTGAGAGAAATACCTCATTGTTATTGGAGCTGGAGAAATGTCTCAACAGGGCAGAGAAAGGGCATTTTGGTTTGCCGATGCAGCATTGGAGGTTTTGGTGCAGAGGGTCTATAGAAGGAGATAAGTCCTTTACCCACAGCGAGGCAGGAGGCCTTCCAGACACACTGTTTGAAGGCAGTGGGAGGATATCACTGAAGTCATCAGTGCCATTAGTCTTTTCGCCAAGACATTGGGCTTAATTTTGGCCATGACTTGCTCCAATTTTTTTGGAGTAAGTTGGTTTTTCTAGCGCAAGTTACAAAACGCCACTTTCCCCAATCAACTTGCTCCAGAGTAACTCAGTTAGGTACGATTTTTTTTAGTTGAGCTTTTTTTTTCCAAAAGGGGGCATTCCTGGCCACTTACGCCAGTTTTGGCCATTTATGCCACTTTGGCCAGCTAAAACTTACTCCAAATCGACTTAGATCAGCGTATGTGGTTAGCTCTGAAAAACCTTGTGGGCAGTTAAGAAATCGGCGCAGGTTAGTACATTTAAAGCACCAAGACTTACAAAGCACTAAACAAAGCACAAAAATAAGCATTCAATAACAAATAAAAAATAGAAGGAAGCTGAGGACTGCACCAAGACTTACAAAGCACTAAACAAAGCACAAAAAGTAATAAGCAATCAATAACAAATAAAAAATAGAATCCTACCTTTATGCCAGAAACAAGTTTTTTTTTAAAGTTCCAACCACTTAGGTTTTATTCAAAGTAAGCAATTTGGAATACAATATATCACAGAGCTGCCATTCTCAAGGACAGTAGATGCTAGCTCATTATGATGTTTGGTTCTTTTTATTTTTTGCCTTCAACCTTCCCCGTTCCTTTCTTGTTGTGCTTCTTGGCAAACCGCATGTTCCTCAGAAACTTGGGATCAACTCCTTTCAGGGGCTCAAATCGCCAGAAACAAGTTGCTCATGGGCTGGTGCGGGAGACCATTCGGCCAGGGAAAGGGAAGGCGAACATCAGGGTGTCCCTTCGGCCAGGGATGGGGCGACGTGCATCAGGTCCCGCTGACAGCTTGCAGGACATGCTGAGAGGACACACTGCGCCGACAGTATTTTCGGCGCAGGGCTGTACCTCCACCCCCCCGCCCCGCTGCACCATGGACGCCGTGCCAAGACCCGGGACACTCGGCAAAGGGGCCAGGATACTCAGTAAGTTTTTTGACGCCGTTTTGAGCGCACAAACTCGGCGCATCTCGGCTGAGTGCGCCGAAAAAAGGGGTTGGGGAAAATCTAGCCCATTGATCCAGTGCCAGAAGAAATGTAACGGTCTCACACGAGTGTTGAAGGTGAGTGAATGCATCTTCAAATGCCCTATCTCAACAACTGCACCACGAGCCTCACACACTGCTCAATGCACCACACCCCCATCATTCACCCACCAACAATCTCTAGCAATCACGACTCATACCTCACCATCAGAGCTTCACCTCACCCTCATACACTTACCATTGCTGCAAGCCTCACACCCACTTTTCACACCTAGCACTCAATGCCAGCTATTCAACCATGACAGGCACATCATCCAAACACATTACACCATGCTCATTGACACACTTCCCATTCCCTTGCAAACCAAGATGACTCACAACTGGTGCGAGCAGGAGCTAACAGGTGGGGGCAGTGATCGTTGCAGAACCTGACCCAGCTGGAGGAAACAGTGCTAGAGATAATTGGAGGGGCCGTCACTGAGGCTGTGACGATCGGCGAGGCTGAAAGCATTGATGATGACGGTATCTTCTCACATCCCACTTTCCCTTCAACCCACAATCTCTTCTCACTTACAACAGGCTGCTGGTGTAAGAATGCATATCTTGCTTTCCTGCCCACCCCCGACCACAACCCGACCCTTGTGCCTTTCTCCTTTCAAATATCCAGTGCAGCCTGTGCAGGAAGAAGTAAAAGGGGAGAGTGATGGAGATGAAGAGACACTGTCACTCAATCTGACACTGCCATACACCAACTCAATAAATGGCACTGCGAGAACTTGAGGGTTGTATAGAGGCAGGATCTGCACGTGGTGAGGTACAGGGCACGAGTGGGCTGCAGCCAGGCCAGGGGGAAAGGATAGCGCTGGTGCCAGCTCCCGAGAGGGTAAGATCGCACACGAGTCCTGTTGCAGAGAACTCAGATGAGGACTTCGATGGGGATTCCTTCAGGAGAAGGGGGATGGGCATGCACACAGAATGCTCGGTGCATTGGCAAGCCTGCCGGAGAGTCTGTTGTCACTGTCAACTAGCATGAAAGAGTCCGGCTCCAACATTGCACAGGGTTTTGCGCGGAGCTTGGAGCCCATGTTTTCCCGGATGGAAGTGATGGACAACTCCATTGGAGCACTTGTGAATCCAACCATGATGTAGGGTCTGATGGGTAATGTTGCAGCTTCCATTGCAGCACGCGGAAACGACCCAATGTCTCAGTGCTGCAGGAGAAGCTCAAACTTCTATCATGCAGACTCAGCTTGCTGCCATGCAAGTTCAGACTGCTGTCATTGTGGCTGGGTTTACAAGTGAGGAAAGGGACTTGCAGGGTCTCACAGTAGTCCAGTAATCTGTCCTCCAACAGATGGCGAGGGTTACTAAGGTGCCGCCCCAAGTGAGTGCCTGTGTCTTTGTGGAGCACGAACCTGCTGCCCTCTCTCAGGATGATAGCATTCGTACTTCTGCCAGCACCCTTTCAGTTGCCAGTCAGCCCAGATTGCCGTCGCCCATGCCGATGTGGCGCAATTCTAGGCCCAAAGCTGCTTGAGGTCATCCTGCAAGGCCAGTTGCACTCCCCCCCACTGAAAGTTAGTAGCCTGCCACCAGCCATGCTGCAGCCACTGGGGTAGCACTGCGTAGGAGCACTAGAATAAGCAAAGGCACATGAAAGACACACATTAAGGGAATGCACAAGGGTGATTAGTTGACTTTGTAATTTCATTTATAAATTATTAATTCCAATAGTATGTTTGAAATGTTTGTTTTGTGGTGGCTTTCATTTCAGCATTATGGCAAGAGGCGCTGTGATGTTCCATGACAGAGGGATGATAAGGTGGGGAATTGTTGGGCAATGGGGATCTGGGGTTTCATTCAAGGGAACTGAAGTCTGATGATGCACTGAAGGACAACCCGTCTCGAATGAGGATTTGCAAGCTGCTTCCTCCTTTCCTTCTCTTCCTCTTCCTCTTGAGGTGATCGCGCATCTCGTGGTGGCAAGGGCTGCGCCTTCATGGCCAAATTGTGCAGGATTCTGCAGACCACCAAGAATTGGAACACGCGCACCGGTGAGTACTGCAGAGTTCCTCCCGAGCGATCAAGGCAGTGGAGCGGTTTCTTGGGCATCCCAATGGTCTGCTTGATGACGTTCCTCGTGGTAGCATGGCTGTCATTATATGAGCGCTTGTCACAAATGGTGAGGTTGCAGAGGGAAGTCATCAGCCAGGTGTAGAGCGGATGGCCCTGGTCACCGAGCATCCACCCTCGGGTTCGATGTGGTTGCTAGAAGATTGCTAGCACAGTGGATTGGTGCAGGATGAAGGCATTCACCATCGTGATGTGCTGCTCATGGTCGCACACCAACTGCACATTAAATGAGTGGTAGCCTTTCTGATTATGGTACATCTCAGCATTGATATGAAGCTCCCACAAAGCCACGTGTGTGCAGTCGATGGTGCCCTAGTGATGTTGTTAGAGGGATAAATATTGGCCAGGACACTGGTGAGAACATCCCTGCTCTTCTTCGAAACTGTCCACCTGAAAGACAGCACCTCCGACAGTGCAGCACTCCCTCAGTATTACACTGGAAGATTTGGTGCTCAAGTCTTTGGAGTGGGACTTGAATCCACAACTTTCTGACTCAGGGGCAAAAGTGCTAATGACTCAGACACGGCAAATACTGGGTTGACATCAAGCAGGGTACTCAGTAAATGTGAATGTATTATCAAATTTTGATTGTTAACATCCCTATGAAGTGCCTTTGCATGTTTCACTATATGAAAGGCGCTATATAAATGTAAGTTGTTGTTTATAACATATGAGCAAAGACACCAGTCGTAACTCAAACATTTAGTGCATTGGTACCAATATGCTTCAGAACAAATTCCACGGAAGGCAATATCCTTCTTGTGTGATACTCATCAACTCAAATTACTCCAGTGTTAAACTGGTAACCATCCATGCTTCACTCCGTTGTTGTACAGTTATAAGTGTTCTCCGCAGTCACAACCTAAAGCCCCAATTTTAACCCTGCACACGCACCCCCGGACAGGAGTGACCAACAGCAGTTTCAAATGCGGTGGAGGAGTAGAAATTGCGTGAGCCTCACATTGGTGAAGGAGGTGGCCTTGTTCTTCCAATGTTATTAAATCCCGGCTCTGGTTGCCTGGTCCACGTATGATCAAGGTTGTGGCAAGGGTTGCCGACACTCCAGGAAGTGAAGACTAATCTCCAGGACACTGCTGCGATCTACCCAGGAAAGAAATCATAGCAGCATTAAAAAATTGTGTTTTAAAAAAATATATATTTGAACACTTTTGTTTATTAGTTATAAAAATATTCAACATGGGAAATATGATTGTTTAATTGGATGATTCTTGATTGTCAATCAGGTAATGAAGAGTCTATTCACTTTCCAATTGGCCGTGGGAAGACAGTACACTGCGAGGATGGCTATGTCGGGCAAATAAATGGTGGGATTATGGGGCCGGGGCAGTTGGAGGCCAGAGGTCATCTGATGACACCTCCAGGAACATATCCAACCAGCAGGGCCCAACTTTGGGAAAAGGCACTTGACCACAGCAGGTGATGCCACTATAACTATATTCTTTGATGTAGCCTATTTCAAACCAGAAGAAAATGGTCAAATCCATTCACAAAACCATGAATCTGAACTGGTTTAAGCCACAATTTAATTAAGGTCTTATGTTAAAGACATTAAATGAGCTGTGCTATGGTAGGGATAGTTCAAAAAAATGAAAAATCAGTAAGAATATCCTATCACAATACAGCTCAATGAGATGATGTACCAGCAAGCTGTGCCACTTACATGTCATAAATCTCTATGTGCTCTTTCAATGAAAGATTGGACTTGTGTGTGATTCAGATAGGATGTTACATGAATTCCTCGGTGTATCATTCCAATACACATCACAAAATGTCACATTGCATCTCTGGTATCAAATGTATATCTCTGTGGAGAGAAAAAAACACACTTAAAAGCAAACTATTTTCTAAATTACTTGAGGTGGAAAGTAAATGCAACCTCAGGACGTCCCAAAGCACTTTACAACCAATGAAGGACTTTTGAAGTGTAGTCACTGTTGTAATGTAGGTAACGCAGCAGCCAATTTGCACACAGAATGCTCCCACAAACAGCAATGTGATAATGGCCAGATAATGTTTTTTTTTTAAATTGATGTTGATTGAGGGATAAATATTGGCCATATCATCATCATCATCATCATAGGCAGTCCCTCGAATCAAGGATGACTTGGTTCCACGTCAAGAAGTTCACAGGTGTTTCAATGAAGGACTTATAATTCCAGGTCCCGAACTAAATCTTGAAGGGTGGAAGATGCCTGTGTGTGTATTTTTTTTAACGGTCTTGGCCCAGTAGCAAGGATTAACCAAGACGACTGGAGACCACTCTGCTGCACGGACCTAGTGCGCACACATAACGCAGTGTGGGCTGGCCCGTGCTGCCCCTGGGCCCGCGCCTTTCCTGGGCCCTGAACTCGTGCCTCTCCTGGGCCATGATCACGTCACTTCGTGATCTCTCACCGCTCCTTCGCCCCGACCTCGCTGCTCCTGCTGTATCTGCCCATGCTCCAATCACCAACCTGGACCTTGGTGAAGTCCCTTTTCACTGCCTTTGGTCTCCTGCTCCAACATGTGCTGCTCCCTGGAGTGGTATGCCTCCACGCCGCTCCTTCCACTCTCCGGCCTGCTCCGATGGTGCTCGCAGGCCGGGGGCCGCTCAGCCTGCTGGGCCATAACACCAGGGATAACTGCTCTTCAAAATAGTGCCATGGGATCTTTTATGTCCACATGAGAGCAGACGGGGCCTCGGTTTAATGTTTCATCTGAAAGACAGCACCTCCAACAGTGCAGCAGTCCCTCAGTGCAGTACTGAGTGTCAGCCTAGATTTTGTGCTCAAGTCGCTTGAGTGGGACTTGAACCCACAGCCTTCTGACTCAGAGGTGAGAGTGCTACTAACTGAGCCTTGGCTGACACTATTAGCTCATAACAATGTATAAAATTAGAGACTCATGCGTGAGTGTGCTGAATAAATGCCTGTTTCTCTAGTCCTGTTAACAGTGCAGTTGTGGTTGCATTTTTTTGTAGCAGCTAAAGTCATGAACAAGTTAAGAAATTAGTTTCCGCTGTGCAGTTTTAGTTATTTCACAAACTCTCCGTTTCCAGAAGAGGCATGACAGCTAGTTGGATGATAAAAGACCAAAGCCATTTGTATTGGATGTTTATTTATATTTCCCCTGCACACAATGGAATAAAAGTTTCCCCCTGATATGTTGTTAAAATCCCTTGAATGTCAGCAAAGCAACTGCTTCCACTAGTGCACATAAACAGGCAAGCTACTGGTTTCTATTTTAGTCCCATCGTCTTGAAGGGGAAGAAGGTATAGTGCAGTGACTTGTGCATCTGGTATTCCTGGAAGGTCACAATCTTTCAGCCAATTGCCCAATCCCACTGTAGATGACAACATCTCAATGACACTATTATACCTTCGGGCAAGGCCAGGAAAATTGTGAGTGCTTTTTGTTTTCTTGAATCATCGGCTTCATCATAAGAAAGAAAATCTAGGTACATATGACCACTGTAGAAAGACTTACCTGCTTGATCAACATGCAATATCTAACTTTCTCAATGTTACAATCTAACCTCTCATCTATTCTCATACATCACATTTCCTGATGATGCTGCTACTTTCACTATTCCTTACATAGGATGGGATTTGAATCTGCTAGTTGCACTTTCTGCAAGTCACTGGAAAGCTGGTGGACCTAATTTTAAATCCTCATTTTGATCATTAACTATTCCCAACTTAGCTATAGATAATGGTCATCCTACAGGATTGGTGTTCTCTAATTCCTGGTCGAGTGTTGAGCGGGCCACATCGTCCGCATGCCCGACACGAGACTCCCAAAGCAAGCGTTCTACTCGGAACTCCTCCACTGCAAGTGAGCCCCAGGTGGGCAGAGGAAACATTTCAAGGACACCCTCAAAGCCTCCTTGATAAAGTGCAACATCCCCATCGACACCTGGGAATCCCTGGCCCAAGACTGCCCTAAGTGGAGGAAGAGCATCCGGGAGGGCGCTGAGCACCTCGAGTCTCGTCGCTGAGAGCATGCAGAAACTAAGCGCAGACAGCGGAAGGAGCGTGCAGCAAACCAGACTCCCCACCCACCCTTTCCTTCAACCACTGTCTGTCCCACCTTTGACAAAGACTGTAATTCCTGTATTGGACTGTACAGTCACCTGAGAATTCACTTTTAGGGTGCAAGCAAGTCTTCCTTGATTTCGAGGGACTGCCTATGATGATGATCTCCAATTCCAGGCAACCAATGCCACCTACACGGCTGGATGGGTCCCATCACAGTATGTCTTATTCCTCTAGTACCTTGCTGCACAGCCATCTGCAGCTTCCCCTGGACCTTCTATATTTGCAATTATTTTGTCAGCATTTGGCCAGTAAAAGGTACAGACACTTTTCGAATGGTGGAATGTCAAAACGCGTGCTAATCACAGATTCCTCTAGACACAGTAGAAATAGAACAGTCCCTGGAACCGGTCAGCAATCCATGCCATCAAGCTGGTGAAGTAACCATGTGTTTAGTACAAATCAGCACACAGCTTTTTGAGGATCAATTTGCGTTCTATCACCTTGTCGATGGTTATGGGAACACAGTAAACTCATGCTGTGATTTATTTTGTAACTGTCAAGCCATAAACAATTTGGAATCTGCTGTGTCATCTTTGCTTGGTATTACAAAGTACATTAGTGCGATGCACACTGCTCAAAATATCAGTGCTATGTATCTTATAGCAATTCAAACCACAAGCAGCAGTCTCTTCACTGTTTCTTCAAGTAGTTTATCTCATTTTTCCTCATAGTGATGGAACCATATGCCCAAGGTTGAGCTTCATAAATCTATAATTTCCCTGTTAAAAAAATCTCAGTTAGAAATAAATGAATTAAATTGATTATTCTACTGGTTTGGTAATCAGAGTAAGGCATGATTAATAGTCTTATTATTTTAATAACGTTTCTGACTGTACCAGGGTATACAGATGAACTGCTACTTTTGCCTGTTGTTCTTCATTCAAATCCATATAAATACGGGGCAGGAAAGAATCTCAAAAAAATCTTGCAAATCCGTGTGAATCATTGTGCATTCAGACTCACTTAAGTACCAATATTTGGTTAATGTACTGAATATACAAATGTAGGAACTACAGAGAAATTACAATAGCTGGCTAATATTGAATAATTTATCAGAGTGGCCCATAGATTAAGTCCCCAATGACATTCTCTGTGACTGTGTTCCCAACTCACCAGAAAATCTCCAGCAATCGCATCTCCTCCAGAGTGCTTCAGGTTCCATTCTTGGCGCCCTTCTTTTCCTTATTTATATGCTGTTACTTGGAGAGGTAAGGCCAGACATTCCTGGGCCTGCGAAGGCACTATTGGGACAGACGCTGGGGCAGATGGGAGGAATGGAATTTGTGACAGGGTCCAGTCCAACTGGTTCTTATTGGCCTATTTTTAACCAATGAGAAAATCCAATTGGGGGGAGGGGAGGGGGGGGGGGGGTGGGTTGGTTAGTGGACGCTTCTCCCACCTGTATCTCCTTCATGCTGACATCAGAGCAGGAGGTGGGACTGGTAGGTTGACATCACCTGCCAAATATTGTACCGTTTCTGCCTCCTTTGCCCAGAATGCAAAGTATGTCTGCATAATGCACGTGTAGTTGCATTCTGCTGGTGGAAGTGGAGCCCACAATACATGTTTTCCAACAATAATTAATTGCCAGGTGATCAATCCTTGTTAAGAAAAAAATCTGCTGTGTAATGAATCCAGTTTTTTTTAATTCCCCAATCTTCAGCCCCTTGAGACAGCAGATACTCATGGAGCCCCAAATTGCATAGGTGCCTGCCACCTTAATGCAAATTACCACATTCCTAGGATTTGGGATGGAGTCAAGACTGAGGAATACTGGCGGCCGAATGACCCGCTCCATCGGACCTTCAATGGGATGAAAGTTAGGTGGGTTCCAATATAAGAACATAAGAATTAGGAGCAAGAGTAGGCCATATGGCATCTCGAGCCTGCTGCGCCATTTAATAAGATCATGGACTCAGGTCCACTTCCCTGCCCGCTCCCCATAACACCTTATTCCCTTATCGGTTAAGAAACAGTCTATCTCTGTCTTAAATTTATTCAAAGGGTGGGTTCTACAACGGGTGAGTGATCTGCTCTGCCAGATTACCACCCAGGTGGGATGATGGTGACAATTACTCCCTAAGCATGCCGGATGACTGCAGGATTTCATTGACAGCTAACTGAGATTCTGGGGCCTTGCATCGCCTTGGGTTCTGCATTGTTTAGGGCCTGCACATGCCTCAGACAAATCTAGGAATGAGGTGGCTGACTGCTGCCTACTGTCAGCTAACTCTTCCAATTCCTGTTGCACCGACAAGGGGACAATCAATCTCGTAAATTGTGTGCCTCCTCTCCTTGCAGCTCCCTTGTTTGTCATACGGTTTTCCTCACTCTGTAATGGAAAACTCGACAGCAATTTCTGACCATAAGTCATCGAGCTGAAACGTTAACTCTGTTTCTCTCTCCACAGATGCTGTCTGACCTGCTGTGTATTTCATGCATTTTCTGTTTTTATTTCAGATTTTCAGCATCCCCAGTATTTTGCTTTTGTCGACAGCAATTTTGTGAGTCCACAGATGGCTTTGCCTCCCAGTGTATTTCAGAGGTTTAACTGCCTCCTAATTGCACTTCATTGCTGATTTAAAGGATTATTTGTGCTTCTTTTTCATTGGCTGATCTATTGTGTGTGGGAGATGTTTCTCAGATTTAAACCATGACTGAAGTAGCAATACTGGGAATAAACCAGCAGAAGTCAATCATCCCAGCAGTTTTTAGTAACCCAGAATTTATCCCTGAATTGTGCATCAACAGTAATTTGTAGAATATTGTTATAGATACCATACAGCCTGGAGATTACAATATGAAGTATTATCATATACATTCTAAAATAAACCCATTAATGCATCTGTTAAAAATAGCAGAATGAAGAATTTGACACAACGTATGATAATATCGCAGTGCATAATATCCAAGCTTACATTTCTTATGATACCTCTGTGTTAAGCCTTCCTTTCCTTACACACTTCTGTCTTTTTATATATATAATCATTGGCCAATGTCTACCTTGTTCGCCATCCACAGTCATGAAAAGAATTTGAAGAAACCCCGATCAGTATATGACATCCCAGTGCTTTAGAATATAATTAGCTCTAACTTTTTCGACCAAAATCTCCATTATCTGTGCCCAAATACATAACTCAAATCACCTTGTTCTTTATAAACCTTTCAGTGAATCTTTCTTTGTTGAATTCATCACACATTTCATTTATAACGGTTTCCTTTGATGATTAGATTAATACCCGTGTTATTACATTCCTTTCTCCTGTAATTGTTTTTATTCATTCATGGGATGTAAGCATCGCTGACAAGATCAACGTTTATTGCCCATTCCTAATTGCCCTTGAGATGATGATGGGGAGCTGCCTACTTGAACCGCTGCAGTCCATGTGATGAAGGTACTCCCACAATGCTGTTAGGGAGGGAGTTCCAGGATTTTGTCCCAGCGACAATGAAGGAACAGCAATATACTTCCAAGTTAGGATGGTGTGCGACTTGTAGGGGAACTTAGGAGGTGGTGGCATTCCCAGGCGGCTGCTGCCCTTGTCCTTCCAGTTGATAAAGGTCACAGGTTTGGGAGGTGCTGTCGAAGAAGCCTTGGTGAGTTGCTGCAGTGCATCTTGTCGATAGTACACACTGCCGCCACGGTACATCAGTGGTGGAGGGAGTGAATGTTAAAGATGGTGAATGGGGTGCCAATCAAGTGGGCTGCTTTGTCCTGGCTGGTGTCGAGCTTCTTGAGTGTTGTTGGAGTTACGAGTAAAAGTACATCACACTCCTGACTTGTGCCTAGCAGATGGTGGAAAGGCTTTGGGGAGTCAGGAAGTGAGACACTCGCCGCAGAATATCCATACTATTCAGGTTTCACCAAAAAATTACAGGAGAAAGGAATATAATAACATGGGCATTACTCTTATCATCAAAGGAAACAGTTAAAAAACAAAACGTGTGATGAATTCAATAAAGAGTCACCAAAAGGTTTATAAAGAACAAGATGATTTCATGTTAGCTCCTTTCTCTACTGCCCATTCAAGCTGAACCCGAAGGTACCGAACCGTGGGTTGCGATTTCGCCTACCGAAGCGTGCTAAGTGCGGCCGAGGTAGATGGTGGGCTATGAACCTCTGCTGTCTCCATGCCAGCTTCCCCCATGACTTTCCCCTGATAGGGCAGGCTTAACAAGCCCTATAAGGTTCCCAGCCAAATAAAAGGAAGTGGGACTGATGAGGTCATCTGATGATGTGTCATCAGCCGGTTTCCTTAAAGGGACAATGTCCACATTCATTTTGACAGTTATGCTGTCAATGTTCTACAGCACTGAGGTGCTGCCAATACTGACAAGCACTGCAAAGAGGTGCAGGGCTGCACCCAGGCTTTCCCATGAGTCACAGCATGCAGGGAGGTTCTCTTCCCTTCCAATGAATGGAAGAGACCTCCTCAGAACACCAACGCAGCCTGATTGCACATTGCAGAGGAAGTCACAAGCAGGAATGTCATCAAAAGGATCTGGCTGCAGTGGCGCAAACCTTTCAATGATCTCAGTAGATCACGAAACGTTACTGCAGGGCCACACTGAACATCATCCTGCTGTGCCACTCATCACATCCCCATCACTCTGCCTTCCCTACCTTACTCACACCCTTACCTTGCACCTCCATCCATCCCTTTCTCTCTATCTAGATTATCACATCCCCATCTAACTAGCCACCCCTCACACTCACCCTCATCCTTGTCCAATCATACCAACTAACAACACACAAGAGTAGGCACTTGGGTCTTTTAGCCAATGTTCATGTTAAGTTTCTGTTAATGTGTTGTCAAACATTGAAATCTTTATTTTCAACACTTTGCCTTCTTGGACAGATTTGTGTGCTCCATTGGAAGTGGCTTAGTAAGTTGCAGTGAATGGTCAGACATAATGGTACCCCCGCCCCCTCCGCAATGGTGATTAATGTTGAAGGAAAGGCTTGGGCATTGTAGGGACGCTTTATGGTGCTGGTGTGGGATGGTGCCAACCTGGCACATCATGTGGCAGCCAGGGTGTACAGCATCAATGAAGTAAATCTGACCATGGTAAGGCCATCCTTGGTCTCCCAAGCAGCAATGTGGTCATGTGCTGATGTCCTGTGTCTTGTGCAGCATCAGTTGATTGCGGAGTAGATTGGTCTTGTTGTTGGTGATGCTGGTGATGGGATTCTGAGGACCAAGGTGAGATTTTTTCAAGGCCACCGATGCTGGTGGAATAGATGGCAGCTGAAGTTGAGATGATAGAAGTGATCTGTTAATGGTGAGAGAGGTTGCTCTAAGGAGGGGACAGTGGATAGAGAGTTTACTCCAAACACTTCCAACCTTCCTGAAGGTGAAAAGTGTATTCAAAATCCTGAAGGCTCCCGCTTCTAACATTGGAAAGTGAACAGCTGTGCTGTGACCTATTCAGAGCAATGGAGAGTCACTGAAAACCCGACCTATTTACCTGATGTGATCCCCGAGCACTGTGAAACTTGTGAAAAAGCTGGAAAAATGGGAAGTTGATGCTGTTTAAGAACCTTTTAACAACCTCTTAACTATTTAAATAGGCTTACCCACCGCTTAGTGTTGGGTCTGTAAAGCGCAGGCAGACCCGGAACTTGGGAAACTTACATGGAGGCGGGATCGCAGCGGGATTGCGACCCGCTGTCAATCTTTTTGATTTTGACAGTGGACTTGCCTTCGAACCCGCTCTCTGGATGCTGTCAAGATTCCAACCTTGGTGTCTGTTCAATACCATTCAACATCAAGCTGAGTTTTAAACACTACACCATCACCAAGGCTACTTATTTCCACCTCCACAAGTTGGTCAGATTATGTCCCTGCTTCATCCTTATTGTGCTGAAATCCTGTTGCATGTGTTTTTCACCTCAAGGCTTGATTTCTCCAATGCTCTCTTCATTAGCCTCCCAAACTTCACCCTACATAACCATCAACTCCTCCAGAATTCAATGGCCTAAATCCTACCCAACCACACACAGCCCCACACACCATGTCCTCAATGACCTGAATAGCTGCCTATGTCACAGTGCATTAACTTCAAAGACATCATCCTTGTTTTCAGATGCCTCTGTGGGTTCACTACATCCTATCAGAATCTTCTCCAGCTATTCATCTAGCATGGTCCCTCCACTCTTACGACTCTAGTCTGCTGTCTCGGGCCCTCTCCCTGCATTCTATTAGCAGCACAGACTATAAATGCTACGCTTCTACATTACGGAATTCTCTCTCTAAATCTGTTAAACAGGAGGATGAAAAATTTAAATTGGAGGCGTTGGGGGACTAGGAGTCAATGTAGGTCAGCAAGGACAGAAGTTATAAGTTAGAACTTGGTGTGGGGTAGGATATGGGCAGCAATGTTTTGGATGAGCTACAGTTCACGGAGGGTGGATTGAACAACTGTTGCTATAAATCGCTTCATTGCTTGTTTCAAGAGAATGTTTGACTACTTTAAGTTGACCTTTGGTGCATACCCATCGTGATAAATGACAAAAACTGATTTTTGCAATATTTAACACTTTACACAGTGCCCATGGTGACATAAAAATGTAGCTAATGGTCAGTGTGGATGATTTGTCTGACAAAGATTTGTCTGTTTTGCAAATGTTCATGTAATATCCTTAGACAGCTTTAAATTGTTACCACTGGAGTTTGACAGATGTTGCCAAGACACATCTTTAACATGTAAAATAATTACTTTGTTTGTTTAAGCTGCTTTAGACAATGCCATATGTTCATCTTGTTTCAATGTTTCATCAGATAGACTGAAAGTTCCCCTACTGTGGATCATTTGTAAAAGTCCAAAAAGTGCCATGTTTATCTTAAAACCATATTTGCCACATTCCACAGACATGTTTAGTCCCAACTAAATAAAATATTTACTGAAATTTCCAATGAATAATTGATGTGCCAAGTCTGTTGCATTTGTTGCACCCCTTGGGGTCAGGAGAAATGGACGAATTGGTATTATTCTTGAGCATTCAATCAGATGTCTGAACGTACACTTCTACCTTTAGAGCTCATTGGCCATTGTCTAGAACCTTCAACATGCATGGCACAATGTTCTCAGTGTGTATCTTTAAAAAAAAATGATTACCAGTACAGAGTTGGATGAAAAAAAACCTTCAGAATTGAGAGACAGACCCTCCATTCTCTACTTTGTTTTTCGCTTTTCTTTCAAAACATCATTTACCTCAGGCTATGTCGTTCTGTCTCAAATCTATAATTTATTATACGAGGGTGGCACCTTTCATTTGATACCAAAGGCAATGATGAAAATTTATGTTCTCATTTGTGTTGCAGCAAACATTACAGTAGCTTAGAGCATGGTAACATTTATACAAGTTTCTGTGTTTAACAAGATTCTTTATACTTAGAAATCAAGTTTAAATAAGTTGAAATTGAAGACTGAATAACAATTTTAAGGAAGGAAAGCAATCTTAACACAATACTTATAAAAAATATGCCACACCATACACATTCATTCAAAAGAAAAATGGTTAAAATATATTATGCAACCCAAAAAACGACTAATTTGTTACATTCTCAAGTTTACTATTGTTTTTACTCATGCTGGCGGTGCCATTATTTCATATTATAACAGTTTTTGTTTCATGGAATTACACTGATGTGTGAATTACATTAAAGAAATTCAACAGACCTATCTATAGAATTAAAAGTTTTGTGTAAAGCATGCCACACATTAACGGGACGATTTTCCTGGCCTTTGCCCTTAGGCAATGCCTAGTCTCCAGGGACAATGTTAGGAAAAAGGAGTTAAAGACCCATTAGGGGCAACTTGAACCTAACCCACCAGTCAGGAAACTGACGGGATCAGGTGCAACGCTGGTTGTATGCCCCGCCAACTGAAGTCAATGGGGTGTAATAACGGGCATGTGTAAATCCAGCATTTCACCTGATCCTGTCAATCTCGCACCAGGTGAGTTAGGTTAAAATTGCCCCCAAAATTATGTTGGATCTATGAGGGACAACGGCCTGGAATTTGCATTCAGCGGCAAAGCAAAGGCTCCGAGTAAAACAATCCCTCGATTTTAAAATTCTCATCCTTGTTTTCAAATCCCTCCATGGCCTCGCCCCTCCCTTTCTCTGTAACCAGGTCTGTATCCAACACCACAACCTGTTTAAGATATCTGTGCTCCTCTAATTCTGGCCTGTTGAGCATCCAAGATTTTAATCGCTCAACTATTGGTGGCCATGCCTTCAGTTGCCAAGGTCCTAAGCTGTGGAATTCCTTCCCTTAACCCCTCCGCCTCTCTTTCCTCCTTTAAGACGCTCCTTAGCTCCTTAAAACTTACCTCTTTGACCAAGCTTTTTTCTCCTTATGTGGCTCGGTGTTAAATTTTGATTTATAACGGTGAAACACCTTGGGATATTTTACTATGTAAAAGGCGCTATATAAATACAAGTTGTTGTTGTTGTAGTTGCTGTTTGCTGCTGGTTCCCGAAGAAAGCTGTCCAGAGATCACTTGATCTCTGTAGCGATAAGTTTGCCTTTTTCGATGCGTAAGTGATTTCAGTGCAATATAATGGAGAATCCCTGCTGTGACATCAACAAGCTGTCTAATCAGCCAATCACAATGCAGAATTCTCACAGACAGGGAAGCAGGAAATGAGAACTGCTTCTATTTCGATTTTTGAAAAATGTTACAGAGAGCAAAACAAAGATTGGGGCTCTCACATGGAGATAAGATAAAACCGAAATAAATATGAACACATTTTAAAACATTTTTTTTAAAATTTCTTAAAAATGGTAATTTTTATCATAATGGGGCAATCTGACTCGCCACAAAATTAAAATTAGATTTTCAGGGCCATAACGTTTGTTTAGCAGTCAAACCCCAGTTCCACCTAATCCAACAAGATCTAACTTTTAATGGGGTATTTAACAGCGATATTACCGCGGAAAAGCCCATGGAGCTGAAATACAGGTGCGCCAGAATGAGCTTTTAGCTGTTACTCACCGCTGGAACTCTTGGTGCGGTGAGTAGATCCATTTTCAGGACGTCCTGCAGGAAATGGATCATAATGGGGGCAGACCTTAGACTCAAAGCCAGGTTGACTGGCTGAAAATGGGTTGGAAGGCCTGCCTGCCACTGTCAATCAGTGTGGTGACGTCACAACACGTGTGCGTCACCACACTCTCTCTCCTCTGTTAAAGGGGAGAGATTAGATCATTTTTTAACTGCCCACTGGGCCACCAGGAAGGGTTTCAGCCGGGCCAGCAGCCTGACACCCAAGAGGGGGTGCCAGGCTGCCCAGCCAAATCCGGGGCCAGTATTTTTCCGGCTGATCGACAAGTCAGCTGGCAAAAATTCCTGCATTGCGGCTGAGGCAGTGGGCCCTACACTTTAAGGGAGGCCGCGCTGCTGGCCCGCAGTCACTCTGATTGATTGAAGTGATTTTATTGTTGGTGATACCACTTGGGCGGTATGGAGTCCAGGCCAAAAAATCCCCGACCTGAATTTAGGTCGGGTCGGCCTGTTGACCCCAAAGCAGCGGCCATTCGATTTTTAGGAATGGCCGCTGCAAACAGGCACCAACGGGTTTGAGACCCTGAATTTCGGCCTCCACGTTTTTGTCAGTTTCACTGATTACACTGATTTCTGGCTATGGTAGGGGTAGGTGGCGGCCACAGCACAGCCAGTGTTGGAGCAGTGAATGACTGACCGCAACTTCAGGATTTCTGTGTTTAGATGCGCATGTGATATTATATCTTGAAGTTCTCAAAGGGGTGATAACAACGAATGCTGATAGTTCGCCATTATTACCCACCGCAAATTCTGGCGCTATGAGATATTTTACGTTGCCCCAGGCAATGGACTGAATGACTGCACAGGCTAAAGTGACAAATTTCAAAACTTTTCTTTCTGTTGAAAGTTTTACTGGCAGTTTGGAAATTGAAAGCGAGAAATTTATGCCCCCACACCTGGTAGACTCCTGACAGAGGTCACTAAGAGCCAACAAGGTTAGGTACTCATGTTTGTGGAGGGCAAAAGTGCTGCCATATCAATTCTGCTGAACTGAGAACGTCTGGCCCATTAAGTTAAAGTGACTTGCTCAATTGTTGTAGTGGACAGAATTACAATACAGTTGTGGGCAATATTTAGATCTTCAGTTATATTGCTCGTTACTTCACCTCTTTCAGCCATAGATTCAATACATTAACTGCTGGAAACATATCTGAAGGGTGTATTTCTGTTTTCTCTAATGCCCATTATGATTTGTTTTTCCAATATTGTTATTACCACACAGATTATCCTGCTAGCATCACATCCTTTAATCGTCAGCATATTTCTCTAATGTGTATTTAGTCTTCCTTTGTTAAACCCCACTACCAGATGCTGATGGCCACCTTTAGACTTTAACCAAGCTTCTGCTTGGCTCATTATATCCATCATCTATAAAATCACAACCTTCAAGCATCAATAACATTCCTCATGCCCCTTATTTTAGTATGAAGCACTACTTCTGCCAACTTATAATGATCCTTGCTTATAATAGTCATTTATTGATTTTTACATTGTGCTTGCTTCATGGTTCATCTCTTGCAGCATAACTACTTAGTCTGCCCCTTATATTTATCACTGCAGTCATTTCTTCTCTTCTTGCAATCTAGTTTAAATATTCCATCAGTTTCAGAATTGCTTCCACTGTATTAGTTACTTTAGCCATTTAAGTTTTATTAAATAATTAACAAAACATGCACATCGGTGCCATGCCCAGATTTCTACAATTAACCAATACATTCCCCCACTATTGATTATTTTATTTATACTATGGATTATATTCTTTAACAAAAAAGTCACTAAAATTAATGGCCTAGAATTTGCTGTGGCAGGGCCATGAACGGTGCCCGCTGATAGTCAGATTTGCCCTTACCCGTTTAATGTCAACGATATTTTCCGCTGGAAGTGCGATGGAAATGGTGCGGTGCCCTCTACAGGACACATGTGAAACTGCATCTGCCCAAAGACAAACATTGATATTCATGTCAATTAACATTACAGGGTTACCAGCTACTACAGAAACACTTTCTGTACACACAAGATTTCAAAAAGGATTTTACATTTTACAGCTTTATACAAATGCCTAACATTAATAATCCAGGTGTGAGACCCTAGCACTATTATTATGGGCACCCATCGCCCACCCGATTTACGTGACACATGAAAATCAACCCCGTTGTGTGCGGATAGTATTTGTTTGTTGGGTTGAAGGACAGCTTGTGAATATACCAACTAGTTGACAAGTATACATAAAATCCTTTGATAATGGGTACCAAAGTCGTTCCTTTAATATTCCATTAGGTATCATTGGTGCTTTAATGTGAACAACATGTACATAGATAGGTTTCCCATCTGCTCACACAGACTGCTGGATAAAAATTCTGGAAAAGGAATCCTGAGTGTCTTTTACAATGCACACAAAATCTAGGCTGGGGCTACATTTCTTAATTTATGGGAAAAATAAACACTTACAAGGATAGTTATAAGTACAGGGGGCCAAAATTCTGTGGTTTTTAATGTAATAACATCTTAGATCCAGTTCAAACTTTTTACGAATACCACATTTAGGCTGACAGATTATCATTTGGAATGATGAAACTGGTAATCACCGTTAATTTCACTCCAGTACAGGCATGATGGACTGAATGGCTTCCTTCTGTGTTATATGATTCAGTGATCATGTGTGATTGAAGTCAGTAAATTTCAGACAGTGGAGTGTTTCAGTGATATATGCATTCACTTTCCATCCTCTCGCCATGGATGTTTCTGCACATCAGAGAGGTTGTTTCATTTACCTGTGAACGTCCAGTAATCCTGCACAGTCATATGCAATACCATATATGGAAGAAAATATGAAATAATAGAAATGCTGAAAAGGCACTGTAGTTTAGTCAACGTCTGTACAGAAAAAAATATGTTACTGTTTCAGGTGCGTACCCTTCCTCAGAACTATGTAAAAATAGGATTTGTTGAATGTGGAACGCGGTACCTCAAGGAGTAGTTGAGGTGAATAGCATTTAAGGGTAAGCTAGCTTAACATCCGTAAGACAAAGGTCCTCCACCAGCCTGTCACCGCTACATAGCACTGCCCTCCAATTATCAAGATTCACGGTGCGGCCCTCAACAATGTGGACCATTTCGCATATCTCGAGAGCCTCTTGTCAACAAAGGCAGACATTGATGTGGAGATTCAACATTGCCTCCAGTGTGCCAGTGCAGTCTTCGGCCTTCTGACGAAAAGAGTATTTGAAGAACAGGCCCTCAAATCTACCACTAAGCTCATGGTCTATAGGGCTGTAGTAATACCTGCCCTGCTATATGGAGCATGAACGATATATAGAAGGCACCTCAAGTCGCTGGAGATATATCACCAACAATGTCTCCGCAAGATCCTGCAAATCCCCTGGGAGGACAGGCGGACCAACATCAGTGTCCTCGACCAGGCTAACATCCCCAGTATTGAAGCACTGACCACACTCGATCATGGGCAGGCCACATAGTTCGCATGCCAGATACGAGACTCCCGAAGCAAATGCTTTATGCGGAGCTCCTTCGTGGTAAACGAGCCAAAGGAGGACACCAAAAACGTTATAAGGACACCCTCAAAGCCTCCCTGGTATAGTGCGACATCACCACTGACACCTGGGAGACCCTGGCCGAAGACCGCCTGAGGTAGAGAAAGTGCATCCGGGAGGGCGTTGAGCTCTTCGAGTCTCAACGCAAAGAGCGTGAAGAGGCCAAGCGCAGGCAGCGGAAGGAGCGCGCGGCAAACCAGCCCCACCGATCCCTTCCCTGGACGAATGTCTGTACCACCTGTGACAGGGTCTGTGGCTCTCATATCGGACTGTTCAGCCATCAAAGAACTCACTTAGGGAGTGGAAGCAAGTCTTCCTCGATTCCGAGGGACTGCCTATGATGAGATAAACAGATGAGGAAGAAAGGAATAGAAGGTTATGCTGATAGGGTGGGATGAAGAAGGCTGGGAGGAGGAGCCTGGTGTGAAGCATAAACAACGGCACGGATCAGTTGGACCAAATGGGCTATTTCTGTGCTGTACATTCGATGTAATGTATTAAGCTGGATACTAAAATGGATGAACTAGTAATCTTCCTGAAATATCCCAGCAAGTTTGTAATCACCGTTATTTTCACTCCAGTACAGGCACGATGGGCTGAATGGCTTCCTCTGTGCTGTATGATTCAGTGATCATGTGTGATTAAAGTTCATAAATTTCAGACAGTGGAGTGTTTCAGTGATATATGCATTCACTTTTCATCCTCTCGCCATAGATGTTTCTGCACATCACAGAGGTTGTTTCATTTACCTGTGAAAACCCAGTGATCCTGCACCATCATCAAAAACCTAAAGATGGGTGAATTTTAAAATCATATTATGTTCAAGAGGTATGTACGTGTGAATTTCTTTAATCACTGATCCATTATTCAGTGTTTTCCTTTTTTCTTCAAAGCTGGAATAGCTTCATTACTTCAGGGTATTTTGAACCCATACCTTAGATTTTCATCAGTTGTTGCAAATTTAAAATCAATTAATATCATAGAGAAAAGAACGTAAATGGTACTGTCATAAGCAGCAGAAGACACTTGTTTGAAGATTTATCCAGCAGATTCATGGAATGCATACGATAGTTTTCTAGATCAGTATGTTGAGGAACCAACTAGGGTGCAGGCTTTTTTAGATCTAGTATTATGCAATGAAAAAGGATTAATTAATAACCTTGTAGCAAAGGGGCCCTTAGGGAAGAGTGACCATAATATGGTAGAATTTTATATTACGTTTGAAAGTGATTTAGTTAAATCTGAAACAAGAATCTTAAATTTAAACAAAGCAAACTATGTAAATATGAAGGGTGAGATGGCTATGGTAGATTGGGAAACTACATTAGGAATGGTTTTCCCACCACGTGAAGGTGGCAAGAAGAGAGCCCAGGGCCAGAAGAGGATCAAGCAGGTAAGTTTTTTTACTTGCCTTGTGGGATCAGGAGGAGCAGGAATGCTTCTCCAAGTCCCACACGGGAAGTTTGGGCATCCCTGCCCCGGCTCCAACCTTCATGATCATGAGACCCTCCAAATCCCCCGCTCCACTACTTACCTGAGTAGCAGTGGCCATTTGTTTGGTCTCGGCCTGCTGCCTGAAATTACGCTTCCACTCAATGACCAGCTGGTATTCCTGCCGGTTTCCTGCTCTGTAGTTAAAATTGCCCGAGCTTCTGCTTCTAAAATCAGAGAGTTTGGTGCCCACCTCAGTTACTGTTCGCTCCAACTTTAAAATCAGGGCTCAAATGATCAAGGAATGGAAAGTACTTTAAATTAATTTGTATCTGTCTTCATGGAGAAAGCCACATACAGCCTTCCGGCTGTTGGGGTTGAATTTCTCAGACAAGATGTTAAGGATCTACGAAAATAGATATAAGCAATAAAGAGGTGATGGGCAGTATCATGGGTCCAGATGTATTGCACCCTAGGGCACTAAGGAAATAGCTAACTGGACGTGTTATAGTGAGCATCATTTAGTAATCCTTGGAAATAATACCTAGGTCTGAGGATAGAAGAAAAGAAAACATGATGCTTACCTATAAAGAGATAACAGAAGGAACTATAGGCCAATCAGCCTGACATCCATTATCAAGAAAGTATTGGAGGGCATCTTGATGGAACAAATAATGAACCACTGTGAAAGTACAGATCTAGTAAAAAGGAAGCCAGCGTGATTTTATGGGAGGGAGATCTTGTTGAAATCTCTTGGAGTTCTTTAAGGAGATAACAAATCTTGTTGACAACTGGGACTTAGTTTGTATTTATTTACATTTGATTGAAGCAGCAAAGCACAGAGTGGTTGTATATGGAGTTGGATCAGCAAGAAAGAAGGTAACTAGTGCAATGCCTCAGAGGTTGGGGTCATTGCTATTTGCAATGTGCATAGATGACTTGAAAGTGGAAGCAGAAATAAATCTCTCTAAGTTTGCAAACTGGGAGAGACTACAAAAAACAGGGAACAGACTAATCAAATAGAAAAGGGCATGGATGGATTGGGGAGCCGGGTAGATGAGTGGCCAATGTAATTTACTGTGGACAGATGCAAAGGCATGAGATTAGGTAAGGATAGTAAACAGTGGCAATATAAACTAAATGGAATTATTCTGTAAGGCATGAAACAGAAGAGCAATTTGTGTGTACTGGTAAATAGATCACTGAAGCCAACAGCACAGTGTGTGACAGCAGTAAAAACAGTAAATAGGAATTTGGGATTCATAGCTTGAAGAATAGAGCACAAATCTTAAGAAATGATTCTGAATTTATAGAACACTGGTCCAGCTCTTCCTGGAGCACTCTGTGAACTTCTGCTCATTGTATTATGACAAAGGCTTACAGATATTGGACAGATTGCAGTGAAGACACACCAAATTGATAGCTGGGATTAGATGTCTGAGTTATGAGGAGATGCTGGGAAGGCTTATACTGAAGAGAAAGTTCAGAGTGATCTTACTGAATCATTCAACATCCTGAAGGGTATAAACAAAATACATGTCAATATTTTTAACATAGTCAAAGATTCTGTAATAAGAGGGGATAGTTTCAAAATTAGAAGGAAAGAAGTGAAAAGACAATTTAGACTAATTTGCAGAAGTTGGTGAATGTATGGAATGGACTGTCGAGAGAGGCACTAGGGGACTGATTTTATCAGGAAATTGAATAAATTCCAGGAGAAAGATTTGACAGATATGAGGGCTGCTGAGCACTGAGATGGCCCAGAAGGACTGCAATGGTCTTTTCTGGATCTGTAAGTTATTTTGCAAATCAATAAAATCACCCTTGGATACAAATCACACATGAGATTGAAGACATTTGAAAGTTTTTTCTCGCTAGGGACTTGCTTTCAGACAATCCAAAGGCACAATTCAGACAATAGTATGAAGAAACTCTAACAACCCTGAAAATGTAATTTCAACAATTCGGGAATAGGAAACCTGTCGAACTTCTCTCCGCAGATCTGTTTAAAAACAAACTTGGAATTGTGGCTCTGAATTCGCGGTCAGCAGCATAACTAAGGAGTAAGCCACCAACATCCGAACAAAATCTGCACTTACCTCGTGCAAAACCCCCTTCGAGAAGTTGCTTTCAAACGCTGCAGATTTGTGCGTAGATTAGTGCCCCACGGATCCCAGGGGCGTACGGCTGTGATCCTGAGATCACGTGCTCCTTTTATTTCCTCACTCTTAGGCAATCAGGAAAAAAGGAGATTGCTGATTTTCTCACAACTCATTTTAAAAGGCAACAAAAATGAAAAGTATTCAATGCTCAGTCTGATCCCATCGAATTTTGACTCTCTCCTGGCCATGGCTCACCTCATGAAACAACTCTTCATTAATAAAATGTAGTGTGATATCTCATTCAATTTTCTCAAGCTATTTTCTACCCAATAATCAAGATTACCACTATTTCTAAAAGCAAAACACAGCTGGGATAATGGACACAATCACTTTATTTCACTATGAATAACCTAATTTGCTGGAAACAAATTTGCTTTTTGTGTAACAGCAGCAATGTTTGGAACAGGTTTGTAATACCATTTTCTCAACACCCCTCCCCTTACGCTGTGCAACAAGCTCCCTGCATCTGTTTGCACCAGACGTAAAAATGTTCAGGGTAATTAATGCACAGTAGATGGGCAATTAGCCCAACTTTTTGCCAGCATGCTGTTTTGAATGAGGAAGTGAAACATGCAGCGAAGCCTGTGAGCAGTTGAAACTTGACAGATTGCAAGTTCGGGATTTAGCGCATGTGAACTTGCAGTCAATTTCAAAGGCAGTATGACGCCGTACTCAGAGTACGCCGTCATACCAACCGTGAATTCAGGGCCAATAAAGAACTCCACGAGAACAAATGACTGAGAAAAGGGACTAGAAAGATGTGCTGAAAGATTGAGATGATGTAGATGGAATGGGAGAAGACTCGTGGAGTATAGACAGCAGCACAGACAAGTTTGTCCGAATGACTTGTTTCGGTATTGTATATTCTATTTTGTATATTCTCTGTAAATTTATGTCCTCAAGACTACTATTTAAACTAATGTGCTGAAAGTCTAAAGGAAGAAGGAGCTCTGGTAACACCCTTTCTCCTGTATAGTGGTAGATTCAATGCGGAAATCCATAGAATGACAGAAAAATGCACATTTCAAAATGTACAAATACAGTCCTTAAAGTACAAAGAGTTGATCTTACTATCTGTAATCATCTGGAAGAAGACCCTCTCTCTCCTCTCACCAACTCCCACACCTCCCCCCTCCCCCCCACATAATTTGGAATATAATTCCTGTCCCCGTTATTTAATTTGTCTTGAATTTAGCACTTCATTTCATCAAAAATGTACATTCCAAGGTATCACAGAGCATGCACACAAACTTGCGAAAACATTTAAGCCCATATGGTAAAGAATATTTATACTGCATGAGTGTGAAAGAAAATTTTAAAACATTTTTTTGATTTTTTTTCTCAGACATTTTAGATTGGGAAAATGTCATAAATTATAAAATTATCCCCAATCATCTCTACATAATTAGTGCTATCCAATTACCTCACCGAAAGTACTACCAGCAACCCTAATTCTGAAAATTATAGTGTTAATTGATTGGGTTAAATTAATGTGACACATCAGCAATAAACATGTGTTTTCCTCACTCCAGTTTCACATGACATATCCCACAACAAGTAATTGCAGTATCACGCTGAGCAATGTGACCGCTGTAATTGATTTTGGTTTCCATTCCGCACCCTAACTTGTGTTAATAAATTAGTCCGATACTCCTGATGATTTTGAGAGTGTTTGTGGTTATTGGCAGAACGAGTTCACCAGGGCATGCCAGCATTCCCAATCCTTAGCCGTTGTTTGATAGATAAGAGAAATGCTAATCCCGAGGAATACCAATTTTAATCAGCAGAATAGTTATCCCCCTGGAAATGTGAAAAGGGTTCAGCAATATCTTAGCATAGAATAAAACTATTTCAAGGAAGCGAGTTAAAAGAGTCATCGTTTTATTGTAATGATTTTATATCAGGGAGTCAAAAGAACCAAAATAAAGCTTTGAATGTATATTTTAATGCGAATACGTTCAGAAATCATGAATTAATTCTCCCAAGAAACCTCTGCAAATCTAAATGTTCATGGCTGATATTAAAAAAAAATCCAATTTCAGATGTTAAATAATACACCTTCTAAACTTCCATTTTCAATAAAAAGTGTTTACGTACACATTATGAATTTCCCTGCCAAAATTATTTATATGAAATACATCCTAAATAGTAATTCCATGGTTGCGATGTTGCATACCTTGGCGTACAAAATGCTATTTGTACAGAACTCATGTCATAACCTGTGGGGCAAAATCTGCTTAAAAATCTGCAAATCCAGCTGTCATTAGAAAATGTGTTTGAGGGAGGCAACTATGAGCATTTTTCACTTGAGCATTAAATTATTTACAGTTTTATCTCAAAGATGGGAATGCTGGAAATCTCCACTTTCTCTGTATCCTGAATGTTTTTGACAGGATTCGCACAGAAATTTACATAATATAAAACATTATGCTGTGTCATTCTATGATTCCCTGTAGCTGTTACACTAATGGGGATGAAATTTCGGCTTTTTGCGATTCTGCCTGTTTTCGGGCGCAAATCGCAGTGAAATCAAAAATTTAGCGCCGGGTTAGCGTTAGTGCCAGAGCTGCAACTTTCGCTACATGAAAGTTCACAAGGAGAGTTAGCACTAACTCCGGCGTTGCACCACACAATTTGTGCACTGGAGCTGAAAGTTCCGGTGCTAAAAAATCAGCTGTTCTGCACATGCCAATTTTTTTTCCTTCCCCGTGCTTCTGGTCTGCTGTCCAATCGCAAATGGAGGGCGCGGCCGCACACATGTGCAGTGCACCCAGGGCTGAATCAGCCATTTTACATTGGGATTTTGATGATGGAGGACGAGGAGTTGAGACAGCGTGCCAGGCGATTCAGCCAGGTGGCAAACAAAGCTCTAGTGGGGGCAGTGGAGAGAAGATGGCAGGAGTTACATCGGAGGGGTGAATCTAGACCTCTGCTATCCATTTTTAATTGCATATAGAGGGAAATTGCTGAGGAGATCTCTGCCTCAGACACAGTGGTCAGGAGTGGCAAACAGTGCCACATAAAGTTCAATGATCTTAATGGGTTGATAGAGTACAATTTTTATTCATGCACTCCTTCATTTCTTCAATTATAAATCTGAGACACTATTTGTTCTCATGCTGTTGCTGTCTCTCAGCACTCTCTGGGTTGCCTCCTAAAATGCATGACACATAGGTAGGCTTAGTTTGGCACCCTATTTGCCATGAATGATCTTTACACATTGTTAAGATTGTTTTCTGAGATCTCATAAGATGTCTCCATATTTCAAAGTCCTCCTGATGAACCACGTGCAACTTCCAAGGCCACTAAACAGAGGACTGTATTCCATTCAGACAGTATGGTATAAGTGCTTTGGTGGCTATCTGTGTGTGCCACAAGACCAGATGGACCCTCTTGTAACCATTCCCATTTTCATCTTTGTAGGCAAAGAAATCCCATAGTCGGACTCATATGCCATCTCTTCGGAGGGCGAGTTGGCAAAGTCGGTCTGCTGACAGACAAGCAGGCATGGAACTGGACATGGTGGAATTATCCAGGGAGAGCATCCACTTCACCCGTCAGCTCCTTGATGTCTTGGGTAGGATTCCCGTGACCATCGAGATTCTCACTGCAACCACTACGGAGGTAGGGTCGCAAATTGTCGGTGCATGAAACCTGCGAGTCCATCAGTGCCCACACGAGGCTGGTGACCTCCAGCAGTGACACTGGAGTCCCGGAGAGTGTGGCGCAGAGCCTTGCGGAATATGGTTCATCATAGGCACAAGGGCAGGTGATGCAGTCCATAAACCCTTCCACCATACTCTCTGCGTTCCCCACTGGTACACCCAGACCCCAACCACCTGTGACTGTCAAGTCAATGAAGAGGCTCGCCAGTCAGAAGCCGGCCCTTCCATACCACGAGCTGGTCCAGTGTGTCCCCAGGCGGCAACTCCGTGGTCTCTCCCCCCAACACAGCAGCGCTCTGACGACATTGCTGCACACCATCTTGGCACCACTTGAGTTAGGAGCAGCAGGCAAGGGAGGGGGATAAGGGTAAGGGGGGTGGGGAAGCTAGTGGTAACAGATAGTGGGGCAGGGGTTGCTGCATTTAGGTTGTTGATGCTGGATGCAACCTATGTTTTATGTTTTATTATTATGGTCTGATTTATCTTGTTCCTGTTGTTGTTGTTGAATTATCTCACTGCTGGATACAGCTAATTTATGTTATTTTATTAAAGTTTAAAAAGTTTACAAAGTTGACAAAGTTTACAATGTCGATTAACTTATTTTGTTCACCTTAACCATTCCTGTGTAGTGTCTCATTTGCAGAATAAGTGGAATGGTCAACGTGGTGGGATAGAGTGGCCAGGCAACAGTCAAATATGTCGGTTCACTCATCAAGCAAAACATTCAAATATGAGCTGCTGCCATAAGGCTTTTGCAGCGGCGAAATTTCCACCATGCCTCCCCTGTGGTTGTGGTGGGGGTGGTGGTGGCATGGGTTCCTCGCCAGGCTCCTCTTCCTCGTCTTCCTCCTCCCACCCTCTCTCCTGAGGTGGTCCTGAAATCCCCATTGGCAAATCCTGTCCTCTCATGATCACTAAGTTGTGTAGCATGCAGTACACCACAATTAACTCAGAGACCTGCTGAGGGGAGTATTGCAGGCAGCCTCCAGAGTGGGCCAGGCATCGGAAGCACTGCTTGAGCACTCCAATTGTCTGTCCGATGATGTTGCGTGTGGTTGCATGGCTCTCATTATAGCGACGCTCGGCTTCTGTCTGAGGGTTCCAGGGAGTGGTCATGAGCCAGGTGGCAAGGCCATAACCTTTGTCCCCAAGCATCCAGCTCTGGCCTTGTGGTTGATGCTGGAATATGCATGAGGCACTGCTCTCACACAAGATGAAAGCATCATGGATGCTCCCTGGATATTGGGCATTGACTGCCATGATGCGCTGAGGATGGTTGCAAGCAATCTGTACGTTCATGGAGTGGAATCCCTTTCGGTTTCGGTAAACATCTAGATTCTGTAAAGGTGCTCGCAGGGCGATATGCGTACAGCTAAGGGCGCTCATTGGGAAGTTTATGAAGTCCATCCTGCATGCGTACAGTGCAGTAGTCACCTTGCGAATGCAGAAATGTGTTACGTGTTGCGAGATGGAGCATATGTCCCCCGCTGATGCCTGAAAGGAGCCAGAGGCATAGAAGGCAAGTGCCACTCACCTTCACCTCGACGTAAGTCGTTGTTCTCCCAATGCTTTTAATCACTCAGAACTCCATTTCTCCTCCATTTTCAAGATGGCGCTGTTAGCACCTGGTGTGCGCTGGGTCCAACTGCATTTTGCTGGCAGGTTCCCGGGTGGATGCTAAATCGGGCGATATGCTCAAAAGTTCCGCCCGGGGCGCTAGTGCAATGATGCACAATGATTTACATCATCCAAATGGTCAAAACAGCGGGACGGTGCTAAGTTTTAGTGTCGCCACAAAACCATTTGCCAAAATTCTGCCCGGGCGCAAAATCTTGTGTGCCTCATTTCACTCCCCCAAAAAATTATTTTTGCGGCCTGCCCAGGTGCTAAATGGGGCGCAAATCAGCCGAAAATCCAGCCCATGGTCTTTAAGTGTTTTCTATTTTGCGGTGCTAAACAATCTGGGTAAATTGCAAAATGGACCGAAAGTACTATTTAATGTACTGCTGCTATTCTGCAAAGTTCAAATAAATGCTAACCTGTCTCCCTTCTCTGTGGTTTTATGCTGAGACGTGCAAGTTTTGTAGTGGCCGGGATTTTACGGGGCTAATGACAGCATATGCATAGCGATGCGCATGTGCGAAAACTCAGAACTTGCGATCTGTCAAGTTTCTCCTTGACAGATCATACCCATCCGTTACAATTTCACTTTTGTTGGCACAGCGTTGGGCTATTTGCCCAACTATTATCCAGTGAATACCCACCAAACCCTTATGCCTGATACCAGCACAAGGGATAAAGTAAATGTTAAAATAAATGTTTTAAATAATTTAAGCATTCACTGCCATTTCAGTTAAAATTGTTTACATTTATTTTTCAAAAATTAAATTTTTATTTTAAATGTTTAATTAAAGGTTTTTATTAAATTAATTTTGAACCTGTGATTATTTATTTTTTATTTCAGTGGTGTGAAATTGTATTTATTAGGTGATTTCTGTTATGCTTATGGTGATTCTGTATGTAAATGGAATCCCCAAAAGCATAATAGAAATACCTCTTTTTCATTGGTTGGCCTGGCCCATGTGATCCCAGGGATGCTTGTGAACCGCACGTGCCCCTGGGATGCGTGGGCCTTTATGCAGGCATACGCCTCCATGCGCAGGCCTGCAAGAGTCTGAAGCTCCAGAGACAGCAGGTAAGTACGGAGTTTTCTTGCAGTTCGGAGGCGTGTGTGGGCGGCAAACCTCCTACTGCAATTTCCAGGCCAATGTTTTATTGAGATTACAAAAATAGTATTTTAGAACATTATGAAAGTAGTCAAAATATTAAAGATTTTTAAAATTACTGAATAAAAATAAGTTTTGTATGTTTTGTTATAACCAACTAAATAGGGGGAAATGTAATTCAAGTGTGGCCTTAAGGGTGTGGCTATCTGGTGAATACTGATTCTGGAATTCCAACAGTCAGGAAACAACAGCATTAATATTCCTGGGTATATTCCTTATACATTGATAGTTAATTGCCACAGTTAATCTAAGTACAGAAGTTGATCACAATTAAGCTCCTGTTTACTTTCTCAGGTGAATATAAGAGAGTTTAATTCGCAACTCCTCAGATAATGAAGAAGTCCGTGTCACATGCAGCAAGACCTGGATAACATTCAGGCTTTTACTGATAAGTGGCAAGTAACATTCCTGCCACATAAGTGCCAGGCAATGACCTTCTCCAAGAGAGTCTAGCTACCTTCCCTTGACATTTACCAGGATTACCATTGCCGAGTCTTCCACCATCAATATCCTGGGGTCACCATTGACCAGAAACTTAACTGGACCAGCCACATAAATACTCTGACTATAAGAGCAGATCAAAGGGTAAATATTTTGCAGCAAGTGACTCACCTTCTGACTCCCAAAGCCTTTGAACCATCTACAAGGCACAAGTCAGGAGTGTGAAGGAATACTCTCCACTTGCCTGGATGAGTGCAGCTCCAACAACACTCAAGCTCAACATTATCCAGGACAAAGCAGCCCGCTTGATTGGCATCCCATCCACCACCTTAAACATTCACTCCCTCCACCACTGTGCACCATGGTAGCGGTGTGTACCATCTACAAGATGCCCTGTAGCAACTCACCGAGGCTCTTTCAACAGCTCCCCCCAAACCCGCAACCTCTACCACCTAGAAGGACAAGGAGAGCAGTCGCATGGGAATACCTCCAAGTTCCCCTCCAAGCCACACACCATCCTGACTTGGAAATATATTGCCGCTCCTTCATCGTCTCTGGGTCAAAATCCTGGAACTCCCTCCCTAACAGCACTGTGGGAGTACCTTCACCACACGGACAGCGGTAGTTCAAGAAGGGGCTCACCACCACCTTCTCAAGGGCAATTACCGATGGGCATTAAATACTGGCTTTGCCATATAAGCCCACATCTCAAGAATGATTAAAAAAAGCCCGCTTGATTGGCACGCCATCCACCATCTTAAACATTCACTCCCTCCACCATTGGCGTACCGTGGCTACAATGTGTACTATCTACAAGATGCACAGCAGCAACTCACTAAGGCTTCTTCAATAGCATCTCCCAAACCTGCAACCTCTACCAATTAGAAGGACAAGGGTAGCAGCCACATGGGAACACCACCATCTGCAAGTTCGCCTCCAAGTCACACACCATCCTGACTTGGAAATATATCGCCGTTCCTTCATCGTCACTAGTTCAAAATCCTGGAATTCCTTATCTAACAGTACTGTGGGAGTACCTTCACCACACGGACTGCAGCGGTTCAAGAAGGCGGCTCACCACTACCTTCTCAAGGGCAATTAGGGATGGGCAATAAATGCTGGCTTTGCCAGCAATACCCACATTCCATGAATTAATTTTTAAAAAATTGATTCTTTGTGAGTTGTGAAAGACAATCCCAAAGTCATATACTGCAAGCTTGGAATTTAAGTGCTTTAAGCCCATCAGCATACGCAATGAATTAAGAACGAACTTGTATTTACATGGGGCCTTTCACGACGTCTAGACATTCAGTTAAGTACCTTTAAAATGTAATCACTGTTGTAATGTAGGAAACACAGAAGCCAATTTGCCTACAGCAAGCTCCCACAAACAATAATGAGTTAATGACTAGATGTTCTGTTTTAGCATAAAAATGGTGAGAGATAAATATTGGTCCGGGCACCAGGGAGAACTTTCCAGCTCTTATTCACGAAATAGTGCCTTGGGTTCTTTTACATCCACCTGAGAGAGCATATGGGTCAGCCTAGATTATATGCTCAAGACCCTGGAGTGAACCCAGAACATTTGAATTCAGAGGTGGGAGTGTTACCACTGAGCCAAGGCTGACACCTAATTAATTATTCCTTCAAATATCTGCAAGCATTTATTGTTGTCTACATATAGCGCTTTCAATTCATGTTCAAAACATATTTTAACTATAGTTTTCTTACTATATGAAATGAAGACTAATACCAGTACAAATTGCATGACCAGGATTAATTGAGTCAGAAAGTTGACAAAGGGTCTGAAGGTATATTCCAATATGTCTGATACTAGAGTAGTACAATTTTGTTCCTGGTCGGAGATTATCAGAAAATGTATTGCATTGGGAGTGCATGGCAACATGTTTGATTGCCAAATCATTGTTTGTCACGTAGCTTTATTTTTATTACTATTCATACACCTCTATTTTCAAGTTATTTGCCTCCTTTACTTTTCTAGTTTCTTATCCTGCAAACCAACTGATTCCAAGCCTCCACGGATGGTGCTCAAGAACCAGCTCCGAGGAGACTCACAAAAACAGACTTTTTGATGTCGCTTGTAAAATGTTTTTCCTTCCTCGTGGTTAGGGGCGAGCTGCCTCGCCCAGCTTGGCAAATCACTCTTGGAAGCTGTGTCTCAGCTACCATGCATTTGGATACCTAACACGCCACTATACCGGTAAATCTTTACAGGCTTACATTTGTGCTTGTGTTTCGATTCCCCTTCCCCCATCCGCCCCTCCTCACCCCCTGTGGATGTCCTGTGCACCTAGATTGGTATCGTCATTGACATCTCCCTGGCCTGTTCATTGTGCTTCAATGCTCGAAAATGATGTTGAATGATGTAGAACTATGGAATATTGAGACCGCGCCCCTTTTTTTTTTACTGCAATCAAGTTCTTGATGCTTACTGAAAATAAAATCTTATTTTAAGAATATTACTAAATGCTATTCCATAGGCATCTCTTTTGCCAGGAATCTACTTGAAGGACTAAGTTGGATGAAGTGCATCTATTGAATGCATCATGCCTCTAATGATGTATTATACCTTTCAAAGAAAACTCATTTTTCTTCAACATTTCCCCTTGCAGATAAGCATACATTTATGTAGCCCCTTAAACACAAACATGTCCCAAAGACCTTTACAAAAGATGGGGGGTAAGTAGATAAAAACAGGTGCACACCTTCATGGTGTGAGGATTAGGAAAGGCGGCCAAAAGCTTGGTTGAAATGTTTGGTTTTGTGAAGGTTATTTAAAGCAGAGAGGTGAAAGGTCTTGGGTGGGGGAATTGCGTAGAATACGTCGGCTGAGTTTATGGAGGGTGGAGGATGGGTGGCCAAAAAGGACATTGAATGAAATTAGTCTAAAGTTGATAACAGTGTGATAAAGGTTTCAGTGGTTGCTGAAAACTCTGGCACCAATGGTGCGACACAAAGCAGGGATGCACAAAAAGTCAGAGATATAGTGGGGCAAAAGCCATCAGTGGATTTGAAGATGAGGACAAAGATTTTAAATTCAACACCTGTTGGGGAGGGAGTCAATGCAGGACAGTGAACATATGGGTTGATGAGCGAGGTGCACGTTTCGCAGGACAAGATATGGGTGGCTGATGTTTTGAACAAATTGAAGGTTATGGAGAGTGGAGGATGGGAGGCCAACAAGGGGGATATTGGGTGAATTGAGACGAAAGTTGATAACAGTGTGATAATGGTTTTAGTGGTGGTGAAATTGAAGTGGGTGGGAGGTGAATGCTGTAGCGGAGGTGGAAGTAGAAATCTTGGTAATAAATAAGGTACAGAATTTGAAGCTCAACTCTGGGTCTAATGGGATACCAAGGCTTTTCACAGTTTAGTTCAGCCTGAGTGAGTTATTTGAAAAGGGAATGGAGATAGTGGCTAGGGAGCAGAATTTATGGAAGGAACTAAAAAATCATGCCCACTGTCTTCCCAATGTTCATTTGAAGAAAAAATTGACACAGGCTTTAGTCCTGAACTCTGCATGGCTGCTTAGTAGCTAGTGAGAGCTTGACCTCTTAGGATTCGATTTTTCCTAATGGGTCAGGAGAGAAGCGGGCGACATCCGGTGCGAATTCCAATCCGCTGCTTTCTCCATGCCAGTTTCCCCCATGACTTTCTCCTGATTAGGCTTGTTAAGCCCACCCTACGAGGTTCCTGGCCAATTAAAAGGAAGCGGGTCCGATGACATAATTTGATGACGCGTCATCAGCAGGCTTCCTTGAAGGGACAACATGT
The DNA here is from genome assembly GCF_044704955.1 of Pristiophorus japonicus. Classification (NCBI taxonomy): domain Eukaryota; kingdom Metazoa; phylum Chordata; class Chondrichthyes; family Pristiophoridae; genus Pristiophorus; species Pristiophorus japonicus. The sequence goes on from NC_091991.1 coordinate 149,982,801, forward strand.
CCACATTTATTTTGACATTTGTACTGTCAGTGTTCTAAGCATTGAGCTGCTGCAAATATTGACAAGCACTGCACAAAGGCTGCACCCAGGCTCTCCCATGACTCCCTCCATATGCTTTTGGAGGGAGTCACAGCACACAGGGAGGTTTTCTTCCCTTCCAATAAGCAGAAGAGACCTCCCCAGGACACCAATGCATTCTGGTTGCACATTGTACAGGAGGGCACAAGCAGGGATGTCACCAGGAGGACCTGGCTGTTGTGGTGCAAACCTTTCAATTATCTCAGTAGATTCTGAAACATTACTGCAAAGCTACACTCAACCTCATCCTGCTGTGCCACCCATCACATCCCCATCATTCTGCCTTCCTTACCCTACTCCTGCACATCCTTACTCACACCAACTTACCTTGCACGTCCAGCCATTACTCTTTATCTACATTATCACATCCCCATCTCACAAGCCACCCCTCACACTCATCCTTGTCCAATCATACAAATTAACAACACCCAAGGGTAGGCACTTGAGTCTTTTAGCCAATGTTCATGTCAAGTTTCTGTTAATGTGTTGTCAAACATTGAAATCTTTGTCAAAACTTTGCCTTCTTGGACAGATTTGTGAACACCTTTGAAAGTGGCTTAGTGAGTTGTAGTGAATGGTCAGACATAATGGTACCCCTTCCCCCGCAATGGTGCTGAGTGTGAAAGGAATGGCTTGGGCATTGTGGGGATGCTTTATGGTGTTGGTGTCAGGTGGTGCCAATCTGAAACATTATGTAGCAGTGTCCAGTTAAGTAAATCTGGCCATGGTGAGATCATTCCTGGCCTCCCGGGCAGCAATGTGGTCATGTGTTGATGCCCAGTGTCCTGTCCAACATTTAAGTGATTGCGGAGAAAGTTGGTGTTGTTGGTGTTGGGGCTGGTCATGGTGGGATTCTGAGGACCAAGGTGAGATTTTTTTCAAGGACACCAATGCTGATGGAATAGATGGCAGCTAAAGTTGAGATGAGAGAAGTGATCTGTCAATGGGGGGAGATAGATTATTCCAAGGAGATGACAGTGGATAGGGAGTATAATCCAAACACTTCCAAACTGCATAAAGTTGAAAAGTATATTCCAAATCCTGAAGGCTCCAGCTTCTAACATTGGAACGTGAACAGCTGTGAAATCGTAGCTTTTATAACAATTTTTTATAGCTGTCACCTATTCAAAGCAATGGGGAGTCATTGAAAACCCGACCTACTTACCTGATGTGAGCGATGGGAACCTTGTGAAAAAGTTGGGAAAAATGGTTAGTAGTTGGTAAAATGCTGCTTAAGTACCTTTAAACACCTTCTTTTAAGTATTTTAATTGGCACACCCACCACTTAAGAGTCGGGTCTGCATAGTGTAGGAAGAGCCGACACTTGGGAAACTTACACGGAGGTGGTTTCAGAGCGGGATACTGCCCCGCTTTCATTCTTTCAGATTTTGGCAGCGGACCTGCCTCCGAATCCACCCTCTGAGCACTGGCAAAATCCAGCCCTAAATTTGGGATAAACAAAAGTCTTGCTAATAACATGTTACCTGATGATGGCAAAAGTGTTTTGATTCTAAAAACCATATCTAATTAACTAGCTGTCACCCTTTCCCCTCATCCACTACAACTGCTCTGGCAATTGATGTTTTACAATTCATATTTAAAAAAACAGCAAATGACGTACCTTCCCACAAAACTGTTGTCAATCATATCATAACTCATGAAACCGAATGGAATGAAAATCTATTACAATACCCTCTCGTGTTTTCCATTTGTTTCAAGGCACATTCAGCATTTTGGCAGAAAATCCATCTGATACCCAGTATGAAAGTAGACAAGTAATCTTTGATACTTCTTTTGCTTACACATGGACTCATCGAGAAACTCATGTATGCTAAGACCTTGAAATGGATATGATTTTGTCAAAAGGACATAAACATTTAGTCATGATAAATTGGCATTCTTATCGCAGTATCCATGCAGGCATCCCCTTGGGAATTAAGTAGATTTGATCTCTATTTCTCATCTTCAGCGATTACAGCATTCTTCTCCTAACAGCATTCTTCACCATGGTTCACCCCTTATCTAGAAAACCAACAGGCCAAATTACATTTTACAACTATAGGTGGATTTGGTCAATTGCCAGTGATAACTTTTGTCAGGAAAGATGGCGTACAGTGGTGACCATCCACTTCCCCTTTAAAAGAGTTGAAGACTGACTGCTGCAAGAGTGGAAACACTAAAGGAAGCTCAAATCAGCCTTATTTATCACCGTGGGCAACATTTAATGAGCTGTTCTGCAGCGGTGTTGCGCAAGTGCCGAATGTGTGATGGTTACTGTAGTAAATACCAATCAGCAAGAAAATAAATTGATGTGTGAAAACTAAGTGGAAACTTCCTGTCATAAAACTGAATGGCAGGGCGGATTTGTGACTTCACAAAACTTTTGGCAATGTTCTTCTTACGTGTTGAATCGGAGGGTACTGTTCGGGTGACCCACGTCCACTTGAATCAGGGACTGAAACCACTTTTAATAGAAACATAGAAATCTACAGAGTAGAAGGAGGCCATTTCAGCCCGTTGTGTCCGCGCCGGCCGACAGAGAGCCGCACGGCCCTTGGTCAGCAGCCCTGAAGGTTACATATAAACCTATGAACAATGAAGGAAAGGTAAAGAGCACCCAGCCCAACTCTTCCCGCCCCACGCAATTGCAATACCCCCTGCACCATAACATTCTACATTCCACCCCAACCGGAGTCATGTGACTTTAGCAGCTACTGTATCCCTCTACTCTACGCATGTATAATGTGGGAGTGCGTTTGAATTTGGATCCTGGAAATTTAAGACGCGGATTCTGACAGCGCACCAGTCTCCAAGTGCATTTTAAATATACAACTGTTGATTGGGGGATTTCCTAATTTCGCCTCGAAAATAACATTTATATAATACACATTCTATTTTGTGACGAATCATATTTGCTGTGTCGTCATACTCATGTAGCGATTTAAGTGCTTCCAGCAATTTATTTCTTCCACTGACCTGCCGATGTTGTCTTAGAACCAATTTCTTTGCAATGCAACGGTGCTTTCACACAACACGCATTTCACAGTGAACGGTTGTTGTTTCATGGGCTAAAAGTCAGTCTTCACCTCTTACTCATGTCGTTGAGACACTAAATCTGTTTTAGAATAGGAATCGAATACTGAGCCAATGGCAAAACATAAAGCACATGCAACGATAATCGCATTGTGAAAGGGCGCGGTGACTTAATTCTTCCAACAGTTTCCATGGCCATGGTCTCCAAACACTGATCCTGCACACGATTACACTTCACGGGTATCAACGTGGTCCATTTAACAGTTTACACTGGTGGAGATAATAAGCAAAAGGTACACAATTTGCACAGCTTGTCTGCACGTGTCGTATTTCAGGACCAATGGTGTCACATTTAACCGAATATCCTGTATACTCTTACAGGCCGGGTTCACACCGGAGCCATCTTACAACTTTACTGTTGCATCATATTCAATTGGAAAATGTTGCAAAGTAAAGAAAGTCTCTCCACTGGTCTACCATAGCCCGTCAGAAATTCCGATTCTTCATTGTGTGCCAGCTCATGTTTCATATATTTTCGGATTTACAAAAAGAAACCCTTCTCCGAGGTGTTCCCGTAGTTCATCAGTAAAGCTAACTGCTATCAGATTAGCACAGGCTTAGCAAGAGTTCAGTTTGCGGATTGGATTATTCACATAATGTAGATTACATAGGATATACTACACAGAAATAGGCCTTTCGGCTCATCCAGTCCATGCCGGCGTTTATGCTCCACACTGCCTCCTCCGGTCTTTCCTCATCTAAATCTATTAGCATAACCCTCTATTCCCTTCTCCCTCATATGCTTATCCTTAAATGCATCTATACTATTCGCTTTAACCACTCCCTGTGGTAGTGAGTTCCACATTCTCACCATTCTTTGGGTAAAGAATTTTCTTCTGTATTCCCGATTGGATTTCTTGGTGACTATCTTATATTGATGGCCTCTAGTTATGCTCTTCTCCACAAGTGGAAACATTCTCTCTGTATCCACTATTAAAACCTTTCATAATTTTAAAGACCTCTATTAGGTCACCCCTCAGCCTTCTTTTTTCAAGAGAAAAGATACCCAGCCTGTTCATCCTTTCCTGATATGTATACCCTGGCATTTCTGGTATCATCCTTGTAAATCTTCTCTGCACCCTCTCCAGTGGTTTTATATCCTTTTTTATAATATGGTGACCAGAACTGTATGCAATAGTCTAAGGTTCGATACAGGTTTAGCATAACTTCCTTAATTTTCAATTCTATACCGCTAGACATAAACCCTAGTGCTTGGTTTTTTATGCCCTTGCTAACCTGTGTCACAATTTTTAGATGGATAATACCATTTGTTTTTGTACTGTTATGAAGCCAAGTCACAAACTCTTCAACTTCGAAATTTTTTTTTATTTTTACAGTATCTAGATAGTGAGTGTTCAATCACAGGTTTCAAACTTACTGCTCCTTTGAAGCGCATGAAAGGAAACCCACGTGTCATTAAATGCGAATTGATTTATTTTAGTCAAAGGAACTGCTGTACCCAGGCAATAGCTCTCCTCCCCACACCATTACTTGCAATAACAACAAAAAAATCAGCTGGAGTCTAACCGTGAACCAATTAAACTCACGACTTCCAGTCCTACTAACTCATAAAGATGCTGAAAACTAATGACAAGTCTCGCACTTGCCCAGTGATTTATCGTGACAAGGTTAGAGTTTGTTCAGTGGGTGGGGGCTGGAGAAGTATCGATTTAAGAAAAAAAACAGAACACGTGAACCGGAATTCCATTTATTTTTAAAGCCACCTTTCGGGAGCGAAATTAACAGCTGCGATCAAGGAAATTGCAACTCCCGAATTGCGTGCCAAGCAGCTGGGTCTCCCGAGCTTCGCACCATCGCACCTGGAAGCAACCCTTAAAACATTAACGTTTGCAACAAGAAAAAAAACAGTAAATAAAAATCCTCAAAAATGAAAAGACGAATTCAACATATGCAATTAACAAAAAAAACACGCATACCTCTACAAATAAACTAACAAGTGCCGGGAAGCGTGACTTTGCAGTGGACTTTGTAAACCTATGGATTCCCTACTGATCTCGCATCCGTCGCTGATTTCCCCCGTTCCGACCATAGAATCACGTGTCTCCTGTTTGCCACTCTGGCTGGAACAGAACTTTCCTGGTGTTCGGAGGTGAGGTGATTGTGAGGACCGCACTAAGCCGGCTCTTACAGACACACAAATCTGTTTCTCTTCAGAGAAGAAACTCCGGATTGCACCCAGATCTCGGGCGGCTCCTCCGCCTGCAAGTCGGATCAGTAACGATCTAGTTCTCTTGTTTATTTGGGTGTTCTGTTCCATTGGTTTGAAACACACACAGACAAATCAACCCGGGATGGTCGTGCAGCAACCTGATGTGACTGAGGGAACAGTGTTTATTTAATATCATCGAAATACAAAGGTTATACTTATGGGAACACATCACTCACCGATATTAAGGTAAGAGAAATAAACCAGGCGTTCGCCTTGTGAAGGGTAGTAAGTGGCTGGATGCTTATTTTTTAAATTGTCAAGGTCCCTGCAAGTTGGAAAACAATTATCGGACTTACGTTATTTTTCAACATAATGTCTTTGCTGAATTCGCGGTCAAATGGAGCAGAACATGTTTGAACCAAGAATATTTTAATCCCTTTGTACAATTTGCAATTCAGGATTTTTAGTGGGGTCCACCAATTACGGTATCACAATACCGAACAATGGAGAGCCTTCCAGTGGTGGGACCAAGGACTATGTTTAAGGCTCTAACAGTCCACAGGCAGGTAGTACAAATCAAATTGGTGCCGGAATAAAACAAACTCTGGGCATTGCCTTTTTAAGAAAGCGCAGCCTAAATTAGTCTGGGTTTCCAGTGTTAAGACAGAAAGTTCTGAATCTTTTTTTTGTTTGCTGTTCGTATATTCGTGTAATGTTTCAAAGAATATTTTGTTTCTGTTAGCATACTCATAAATATTTTGGGTGACTCTTGTTTGATCAGGTTTCTCAATTCCAAGCTATCATGACTGATGGCGAGAGGAGAGAATCGGTTCACCCTCTGGATAATGAGGATGCCCGGGTCCCGATGGCTGGCAGGTTCCAGACGGACGCCGGCACTGACGATGAAGGATTGTGTAGCGACAGCAGTGGGAATATTGCAAAGGAAAGTATGGGACCATTGAGCGACAGTAGCTTCTCAGCTCAGGAGATCGGAGCAGCGGAGACAGCGTCAGAGCCCGGCACTGAACAGCTCCCATACCCGGCCCTAGCGCCCGCCGTATTCTTCTGTCTCAAACAGACATCCCGGCCCCGGAGTTGGTGCCTCAAAGTGGTTTGTAACCCATATCCTTTCCCAATGTGCCGTTATTCTATTTTACATACATGCCAACTTTGAAGAGCCAGCGCTGGTTAAAGCTGTTTGACAATGTTATTCATAAAACACAAGCTTGTGATTTGCAAAGAATCTGGCTTATATTCTACCTGAAGTTTTCATTTTCTTATTATCCTTCCACACAGAGGTGGAATGCTTTGTATCCGCTTCCATTACTCGTTTTACATCTGGTTACATTTTGAGAGTTACTGTGAAGGTTGTGATTGATACCATAAAATGTATTATGTGGACTAAAGGGATGCCATTTTCTATAAACTCACCAACTATATTATGTGTCAGGTTTAATATATTTTGATATCTATGCTAGTCTTTCACTTGGAGAAAAAACATCTAGTTAGCACTAGATGGCCTGTTGTATGTTCATGGAGATTTATCGCGTGTCTTTGAGATTGCAATCAGCAACTTGCATAAAACCACGTATGTCAAGTATAAGTTATATAGATGTCAATGATGTAATGATATCTATCGGCTGAAATTCAAAACGGACATGCCGTTTGTTACAAGCACATTAAAGTGATTGCCTCGCAGTTCACGATGACTTTGTAATAACAGGGACAAACAGTATTCCCATTGATAACCCGAAAATCCTGCATTTTAATACAGTATTATATTCTGTATTCACTGAAGTTCAGAAGAATGAGAGGGGATCTCATAGAAACGTTTAAAATTCTGATGGGTTTAGACAGGTTAGATGCAGGAAGAATGTTCCCAATGTTGGGGAAGTCCAGAACCAGGGGTCACAGTCTAAGGATAAGGGGTAAGCCATTTAGGACCGAGATGAGGAGAAACTTCTTCACCCAGAGAGTGGTGAACCTGTGGAATTCTCTACCACAGAAAGTTGTTGAGGCCAATTCACTAAATATATTCAAAAAGGAGTTAGATGTAGTCCTTACTACTAAGGGGATCAAGGGGTATGGCGAGAAAGCAGGAATGGGGTACTGAAGTTGCATGTTCAGCCATGAACTCATTGAATGGCGGTGCAGGCTCAAAGGGCCGAATGGCCTACTCCTGCATCTATTTTCTATGTTTCTATGTATATGGAGACCACGATATTCGTGATACTCTACATCGTTAAAAGTCAAAAGATGAATACAGAAAGGTGCAAAGAAATTAGCGGTGTATTTTGCACCGATATTTTCAACGAGTATTAGTAGAATAGTACATCAAAAGTTTATTTCGTCTAAAATGTGCCATTTACATATCTACTGTACAATGGAATATGACCAGAGGGCAACATGATAGATAGCCTTTAACTGATTTACATTTGACTGTACTAGCAACTGCAATGTGTGTCCAACGTATAGACGTTTGAGGTTGCTTTCTCTTCAAATGCTTTTTACTGGCTGAGTTATCCAAGCTCCAGCCGGACCGAGTGACCCACGCAGCCTCAGTGTGCTAACTTTCAATGTTATTGCTCCAAGTACTCATGTTCAGTACGATAGCCCCGAGCTCGAGGTGAATGGAGGGGGGCGGGGGAGGGGAGTCAGATATTTTCTGTTCTTGTGACTTTGTTTAAAAAAAAATACATTATTTATCGCATTGCATTTTTGGAACCGGAATGGGATCATTTATCGTGCTCATCGGCTTGGTTTGGCATAGCTTTCACCTATTCACGGGAATGGTCGGGCCAAGTTCCATTCCCCGCGTCTCGCGCAGGCACGTGTAGCCGGCGCGAGGCGGGAACCGGAAGTCGCGGGGTTGAGCTCTGCGCTTGCTGCGCGCAGCTGGTGACAATTGAGGCCGAGGTGCGCTGAGCGTGCGAGCTGCAGATGTTTGCACCAAATGTCTCCTGTTGTCTGCACACAGCTGGCTTTTTTTGAGATGATGGTTTTTACATTTTCAATCCTCATTCTCTTTCAATGCTACTCTCCCAGAAAGTGAGTTTGTGCCTGCTTGGGAATGCAGTGGCATGTCTAGAATTTGGCAATGGATGTGGTGCTGCTGACAAAGCAGTGTACGTTTTTTTACTGGTTAAGAAAGTAAAGTATAAAATACTATTTGAAATACAATGCTACCTCAAATGAATTCCTTTAATTTTGGATTGTAAAAAGATCACTTGTGTCCTAAGTTGTATTTATCCAATTCCTTTTTGCCTGACAAGCCAATGAAGCACCTTTGAAATCTAATCCCTGTTGTAATGTAGGGATTAAACTGGGGCAATCCTGGTGGGTATGTCAGTACCACCCTGGGAGGTGTATTTACCCACTGCCTCAGACGGCATCCTGTTTAGCAAGAGGAGCGATTATGAAGGTTATGCCTTCATTGCACAGTGAATGTTCACAGAGTATTTTTAAAATGGTGAGAGGCTGAAATGTTGGTGTTCGGAGGGACCTGGGTATCCTTGTACATGAATCACTGAAAGTTAACATGCAGGTACAGCAAGCAATTAGGAAAGCCTTTATTACAAGAGGATTTGAGTATAAGAATAAAGATGTCTTACTGCAATTTGATAGGGCCCTAGTGAGACAACACCTGGAGTATTGTGTACAGTTTTGGTCTTGCCTAAGGAAGGATATGTTGGTTTCCCCCTTATCCACCCTACTCGTTACATCCTCAAAGAACCAGATTTGTCAAACATGATTTCCCTTTCATAAAACCATGCTGACTCTACTTGATTGAATCATGCTTTTCCAAATTTCCCGCCACTGCTTCCTTTCATAATGGACTCCAGCATTTTCCAAATGACAGATGTTAGGCTAACTTGTCTATAGTTTCCTGCTTTTTGTCTGCCTCCTTTTTTAAATAGGGGCGTTACATTTGCGGGTTTCCATTCCGCTGGGACCGCCCCAGAATCCAGGGAATTTTGGTAATTTACAACCAATGCATCCATTATCTCTGCAGCCACTTCTTTTAAGACCCTAGGATGTAAACCATCAGATCCAGGGGACTTGTCTGCCTTTAGTCCCATTATTTTACCGAGTACTACTTCTTTAGTGATAGTATTAAGTTCCTCCCTCGATTATCCACTATTGGGATGTTTTTAGTGTCTTCTACCGTGAAGACCAATACAAAATATTTGTTCAACGTCTCTGCCATTTCTCTGTTCTCCATTATTAATTCTCCAGTCTCATCCTCTAAGGGACCAATATTTACTTTAGCCACTCTTTTCCTTTTTATGTACCTGTATAAACTCTTACTGTCTGTTTTCATATTTCGTACTAGTTTACTTTCATAATCTATCTCCCTCTCTTTTATCATTTTTTTTAGACATTTTTTGCTGGCTTTTTAAAATTTCCCAATCCTATGGCCTCCCACTAGTCTTGGCCACATTGCATGCCCTTGTTTTCAATTTGATACCATCCCTTATTCCCTTAGTTAGCTATGGATGGTTATCCCTTCTCTTTGGGATAAATTTTTGTTGTGAGCTATGAAATATCTCCTTAAATGTCTGCCACTGCTCATCAACCGTCCCCTACTTTAGTCTATTTTCCCAGTCCACTTTAGCTAACTCTGCCCTCATACATTTGTAGTGTCCTTTATTTAAGCTTAGGACCCTAGTTTGAGAACCAATTTTCTCACCCTGCAACTGAATTTGAAATTCAACCATGTTATGGTCACTCGTTCATAGAGGATCTTTTACTATGAGATCATTTATTAATCCTGTCTCAATACACAGTACCAGATCTAAGATAACCTGCTCCCTGGTTGGTTCCGCAACGTATTGTTCAAGGAAACTATCCCAGATACACTCTATGAACTCTTCCTCAAGGCTACTCTGGCCAATTTGATTTGTTCAATCAATATGAAGTTTAAAATTGTTCATGATTATTGCCGTTCCTTTATTACAAGCCTCCATTTTTTCTTGATTTATACTCCGTCCGACAGTGTAGCTACTGTTAGGGAGCCTATAGACGAAGCCCACTAGTGACTTTTTCCCTTTATTATTCCTTATCTCCACCCAAACTGATTCAACATCTTGATCCTCTGAGCCAATATCGTTTCTCACTAGCGCACTGATCTCATCCTTTATTAACAGTGCTACCCCACCTCCTTTTCCTTTTCCTTTCTGTCTGTCCTGCCGAATTGTCAAATGCCCCTGAATATTTAGTTCCCAGTCCTGGTCACCTTGCAACCACATCTCCGTAATGGCTATCAGATCATACCCATTAGTATTTATTTGTGCCGTCAGCTCATCTATTTTGTTACAAATGCAACGTTGAGGTGGAAGATCAGATTGAATGGTGGAGCAGGCTCAAGGGGCCGAATGGCCTACTCCTGCTCCTATTTCTTATGTTCTTGTGTTCTTAAGCCTCCGAGATCTCTGCGCTCCTCCAATTCTGGTCTCTTTCGTATCCCTGATTTTAATCGCTCCACTGTTGGCAACTGTGCCTTCAGCTGATGTGCTCTTAAGCTTTGGAATTCTCAACCTAAATCTTTCCTCCTATCTACCCATCCTTCTAAGACGCTCCTTGAAACCTACCTTTTTGACCAAGTTTTTAGATCATCGGTCCTACTCTCTCCATATGGGGTTCACTGTCCATTTTGTTTGATAACGCTTTGATAATGCATTTGAGACCATAGCTTAGCATAGTTATGCATTGTTTGTTTACCTATTGTTTGTTACTTGTATGTTGTACTTCTAGTGTAATAAGATTACTTGTGGCTAAAATATAAAATATAATTGAAGAATAAGGCATATTACACTTTTATTTATTTTTGTCTGTTAGTGCAATGATCACCAGTGATTACCTCTCATTCCATCATCTCCTGCTTTATATAAAGATTCGTATATGTTTTTTCTACGATAATATATTATTAAATTGTTGCCAGATGTAACTTTCACACATCGTGTCGATTGGAAATGACTACTGTGCACAATAGTTCAAATTAGCATTACAGGTTGGTTGTACCCTTTTGTAGCAGAGAGTATGGTTTCCCTGTAAAATTGACTGTATGCAGGTTTTATTTTGATCTACTGTATCTGGAGAAAAAATGATTGAAGGGAAATGTCTTTAAATTTGAAGGCAGGTTAATAGTAACCCAGAATTAAGTGTAAATGTTGGAATCTTAGCTTAATTATTGTAGTTATATAGCTTTCTGTCGCAGTTCATTTCATAAATCCTGGGATTAAATCATAAACCTAGTTTTTGCATTACGGAAGGCTTACTGCAGTACCTTTCTTTACTTTGGGACATGATATGAAATGATTTTCTGAGTAACTGTCATTGAGCTGACATTGCCTAAAATGAGGATTTGGTATTCCGGCAGATGTAAGCAGGCAGTCCAGCTACTGCATTTCAGGTCCTTCAGGCTCAGCGTGCTGGTGGAATGGGAGGAGTATCTTTAAAAAAAAAATTGCTCAGTAAAAATTGCCCCAAAGAAACCTACTAAAAGGATTTTGAGATCAAAAACCACATTCAGATGCTGTAATAATCAATTTGATGTTATGATTACCAGCCCATAATGTAATTAATTGCAGCTCTGAGGTACAAACTCAAAGTATTACTTTCATGAATACAACTTCATAGTATCATGCAGCACAGAAGGGGGGCATTTGGCCCATCTTGGCTGTACCAGCTCTTTGGTAGAGCTATCCAATTAATCCCACTCCCCTGCTGTTTATAAGAACATAAGAAATAGGAGCAGGATTAGGCCATATGGCCCCTTGAGCCTGCTCCGCCATTTAATATGATCACGGCTGATCTGATTATAGACTCAGATCTACTTTCCTGCCTGCTTCTCATAACCCCTTAATCCCTTCTCGGTTAAGAATCTGTCTTAAATTTATTCAATGTCCCAGCTTCCACAGCTCTCTGAGGCAGTGAATTCCACAGATTTACAATCCTCTGAGAGAAGAAATTTCTCCTCATCTCAGTTTTAAATGGGCGTCCACTTATTCTAAGATTATGCCCCATACTTCTGGTCTCCCCTTTCAGTGGAAACCATCCTCTCTGCATCCACCTTGTTTAGCCCCCTCGTAATCTTATACTTTTCGATAAGATCACCTCTCATTCTTCTGAATTCCAATGAGTAGAAGCCCAACCTACTCAACCTTTCCTCATAGGTCAATGCCCTCATCTCCGGAATCAACCTAGTGAACCTTCTCTGAACTGCCTCCAAAGCAAGTATATCCTTTCATAAATAAGGAAACCAAAACTGCGCGCAGTATTCCAGGTGTGGCCTCACCAATACTCTGTCTAACTGTCGCAAGACTTCCCTACTTTTATACTCCATCCCCTTTGCAATAAAGGCCAAGATTCCATTGGCCTTCCTGATCACTTGCTGTCCCTGCATACTAACCTTTTGTGTTTCATGCACAAGTATCCCCAGGTCCCGCTGTACTGCAGCACTTTGCAATCTTTCTCCATTTAATTAATAACTTGCTCTTTGATTTTTTTTCTGTCAAAGTGCATGACCCCTCACTTTCCAACATTATAGTCCATCTGCCAAATTTTTGCCCACTCATTTAGCCTGTCTATGTCCTTTTGCAGATTTTTTGTGTCCTCCTCACACATTTCTTTTCCTCCCATCTTTGTATCGCCAGCAAACTTGGCTACGTTACACTCGGTCCTTTCTCCCAAGTCGTTAATATAGATTGTAAATAGTTGGGGTCCCAGCACTGTTCCCTGCGGCACCCCATTAGTTACTGATTGCCAACTAGAGAATGAACCATTTATCCCGACTCTCTGTTTTCTGTTAGTTAGCCAATCCTCTATCCATGCTAATATTAGTACCCCCAACTCTGTGAACTTTTATCTTGTGCAGTAACCTTTTATGTGGCACCTTGTCAAATGCCTTCTGGAAATCCAAATACACCACATTCACTGGTTCCCCTTTATCCACCCTGTTCATTACATCCTCAAAGAATTCCAGCGAATTTGTCAAAATTGACTTCCCTTCATAAATCCATGCTGACTCTGCCTGTTCGAATTATGGTTTTCCAAATGTCCTGCTACTGCTTCTTTAATAATGGACTCCAACATTTTCCCAATCACAGATGTTAGGCTAATTGGTCTATAGTTTCCAACTTTTTGTCTGCCTCCTCTTTTAAATAGGGGTGTTACATTTGCAGTTTTCCAATCTGCTGGGACCTCCCCAGAATCCAGGGAATTTTGGTAAATTACAACCAATGCATCCACAATCCCTGCTGCTACTTCTCTTAAGACTCTAGGATGCAAGCCATCAGGTCCAGGGGATTTATCCACCTTTAAGTTCCATTATCTTACTGAGTACCACCTTCTTAGTGATTGTAATTGTGTTAATCCTCCTCCCCCCCGCCCCCCCCCCCCCCATAGCCCCTTGACTATAGTGTCCTCTACCGTAAAGACTGATACAGAATATTTGTTCAGAGTTTCTGCCATCTCCATGTTCCCCATTACTAATTCCCCGGTCTTGTTCTCTAAGGGACCAACATTTGCTTTGGCCACTCTTTTCCTTTTATTGGCCCCAAGTTTCCACATGATTTGCTCCTGAATTTTAGGAGCAACTGGTGTAGAACGGAGTATCTTTGAAATCGGAATTCTCGTCATTTAGTTTGCTCCAGTTCTAGTCAGTTAGAACAGTTTCACTTTGGAACAGAATTTTTTTTTTCAAAAGGGGGCGTGTCCGGCCACTTACGCCTGTTTTCAAAGTTTCGTCAGTGAAAACTTACTCCAAACTAACTGAGAATGGAGTAAGTGAAGATTTTTGTACGCGCGAAAAAACCTTGTCTACACTTTAGAAAATCAGGCGTAGGTTACAAATCAGGCGTAGGGAATGGGGGGGGGGAGGGGTTTAAAGGGAAGTTTACAAACATTAAACACTTCAGTTTTACAAATAAAGAGCCATCATCAATAATAAATGATAAATACATCAATAAATCAACCAATAAATCAATCAAAAAAAAAAAATCAATAAATAAAACATTTTCTACTTACCGACTGCAGCACCGGGAGCCCTCCAGCACCATGCTGGGATGCCCCCCCCAGTGTGTCTCTGTCAGTGTCTCTATCTCTCTGTCTGTCTGTGTGTGTCTCTCATTCTCTGTCTGTCAGTGTCTGTGTTTCTGACAGCGAAGGGAGGGGGAGGAGGAGGAGGGGGGTAGAGGGTAGAGGGAGGGAAGGGGGAGCAGAGGGAGGGATGGGGGAGAAGGGGGGAGGGAGGGGGGAGAAGGGGATGAAGGGGATAAAGGAGGGGGGGAGGGGGGAGAAGGGGATGGAGGAGGGAGAAGGGGATAAAGGGGCGGAGGGGGGAGAAAGGGGGGGTGGGGGGAAGGGGATAAAGGGGAGAAAGGAGATGGGGGAAGGGGATTAAAGGGGGGAAAGGGGATGGGGGGAAGGAGATTGGGGGGGGGGCGGAAAGGAGAAGGGGTAGAGAGGCTGAACGGGGCCGGGCGCAAGACTTCGGGCAGGGCCCGTCCCCAGCAGCAGATTTACAGGTAGGTGGCGTTGGGTCAGGTTGGGGGAGCGCGGGTCGGGGGGGGGGGTGGTGGGAGGGAGGTCGGTTCGGGTCGGGGGGAGGGAGAGCGGGTCGGGTCCGGGGGCGGGGGGTGGGGGGGAAGCGGGAGTCGTGTCAGGTCCGGTCCGGAGGCGGTTGTGGGGGGGGGGGGGAGCGGGTGTCGGGTCGGGAGGAAGCAGGAGCTGGGCGTGGGAGGAGCCTTATTCACGCAGCCCCAGGGAGGCCATTCGGCCAGGGCTAGGGGCTGCGTGCTTCGGGCCCCTCCCACACAGTTTTGGGCGCCTGGAGCTACTGCACATGCGCGCCCACTGTAGCGCGCATGTGCAGAGGTCCTGGCACTGTTTTCAGCGCAGGGACCTGGCTCCGCCCCCTACAGCTCCTGCTGCGCTGCGCCGAGGGCCAGAGGACCTGCAGGGAGCTGGAGAATCTGGAGGGTTTTTTTAGGCGCACTTTGTGGCGCGAAAAATGGGCGTCCAGGTCGGGACTGTGCCGTTCTAGGCGCGGCCTGAAACTTGGGCCCTATATACCTATAGAAACTCTTGCTATCTGTTTTTACATTCTGTGCTAGTTTACTTTCATAGTCTATCTTCCCTTAATCATTTTTTTAGTAATTCTTTGCTGGCTTTTAAAAGCTTCCCAATCTTCTGTCCTTCCACTAGTTTTGGCCACTTTGTATGCCTCTGTTTTTAATTGGATACCGTACTTTTATTTCTTTCCCATAGCCCTGTAAATCATTTTCATTCAAGTACTTATCCAAATCTCTTTTGAAAATTACTATTGACTCTGCTTCCACCACCCTGTCAGGTAGTGCATTCCAGATCATCATAACTCGCTGAGTAAAACAATGTTTCCACATGTTGGCTCTTTTTTGCCACTCACCCTAAATCTGTGTCCTTTGGTTACTGACCTTTCTGCCACTGGAAACAGTTTCTTTACTCTGTCAAAACCGTTCATGATTTTGAACAGCTGTATCTTTTCTCTTAACTTTCTCTGCTCTAAGGAGAGCAACCCGTTACTCCAGTCTCTCCACTTAACTCAAGTTCCTCAATGCTGGTACCATTCTAATAAATCTTTCTGCACTCTCCCTAAGGTCCTGACATCCTTTCTAAAGTGTGGTACCCAGAAGTGAACATACTACCCCAGCTGAGGCTTAACCAGTGTTTTATTAATGTTTAGCATAAATCCTTTCTTTTGTACTCTGTCTCTATTAATAATCCCCTATGCTTTTTTAACAGCCTTCTTTACTTGTCCTGCTATCTTCAAAGATTTGTGTACATGGATCCCCAGGTCTCTCTGTTCCTGCACCTCCTTTCAATTGGTTTATATGGCCTCTCTTCATTCTTCCTACCAAAATGTATCACTTCACACTTATCTGCATTAAAATTAATTTGCCATTTCTCTGTGCATTTCACCAGTCTGTCTATGTCCTCCTGAAGTTTACTATCCTCCACATCGTTTACCACATTTCCAAGTTGCGTGCCATCTGCAAAATTTGAAATTATACCCTTATTACCCAAGTCCAGGTCATTAATATATATCCAAAAGAACAGTGGTCCTGGGGAATACTTCTGTATACTTCCCTCCAGTCTGAAAAACAACCATTCACCACTACTCTGCTTTCTGTTTCATAGCCAATTTTCTATCCACGCTGCCACTATCCCTTTAATCCCATGGTCTTCAATTTTGCTAATAAGTCTATTATGTTGTACTTTATCAAATGCCCTTTGAAAGTCCATATACACATCAATGGCACCACACTCATCAACCCCCTCCGTTACTTCATCAAAGAATTCAATCAAATTCGTTAAACATGATTTTCCTTTAACAAATCCATGCTGACTTTAATTTATTAACCCATACTTTTTCAAGTGACAATTAATTTTGTCCCTGATTATAACTTGGATGATGCATGCTTCCCCTTTATTACATTTTGTGTGCTAGGAACAGATGGTAATAATGTGCTTTAGGGACATTCCAACTCATTATTGTATTAGTTTTGTATCCCAAGTGAATAGTTTTGTGGCATTTATAATGAGGGAGGATGTATACTGCTGCACTTAAATATTTCTATATGAAACAAAACACTCAATATCTAATATATCATAGCAGTCAACCTAGAATATTATATGCCATGGGAAAAAGAACACGTGATTGTAAATGAAGAATATGGATGGCATGTTATCAATTGAATATTCCAATGCATTTATAAATAAGCATAATTATATCTTAATCTTTGAATAATATTTATCTGAGTCAAAAACTGAGAAACTTGCATTAATGAAGTGAACTGCACTCGCCTGGTTTCATTCCTATCTTTCCAGCTGCAACCATAGAATTACCTGCAATGGCTTCTCTTCCTGATCCCGCACTGGCACCTCCTGGTGTCCCCCTAGGATCTATCCTTGGCCCCCTCCTATTTCTCATCTACATGCTGCCCCTCGGTGACATCATCTGGCAACACAATGTGAGTTTTCACATGTACGCTGATAATACCCAGCTCTACCTCTCCTCCACCTCTCTCGAACCCTCCGCCATCTCTATACTATTAGACTGCTTGTCCGACATCCAGCAATGGATGAGTAGAAATTTCCTCCAATTAAATATCAGGAAGACTGAAGCCATTATCTTTGGTTCACACCACAAGCTCTGTTCCCTTTCCACTATTGTGATCTCTCTCCCTGGCAACCTTGATATCATATTTGATCATGCATTGAGCTTCCTACCTCATATCTGTTCTATCATTAAGACCGCCCATTTCCACTTTTGTAATATTGCCCGTCTCTGCCCTTCAACTTACCTGCTGCCAACAAAATCCTCATCCATGCTTTTTTCACCTCTATACTTGACTATTCCAATGCACACCTGGCTGGGTTCCCTCGTTCTACCCTCCATATACTTAAGGTAATTTAAAACTCTGCTGCCCATGCGCTAACTCACCCCTATCTTCCCTGCGCTTGCTGACCTACATTGGCTTCCAGTTAAGCAACACCTCGATAATAAAATTCTCATACTTGTTTTCAAATCCCTCCATGACCTCACCCCTCGATAATCTCTGTAATCTCCTATTAATCTCTGTAAGCGCCTATTCTAGCCTTTTGAACATCTCTGATTTAAAATGCTCCACCATTGGCGGTTGTGTCTTCAGCTGCCTGGGCTCTAAGCTCTGGAATTCCCTCCCTAAATCTCTCCGCCTCGCCACTTCTCTTTCCTCCTTTAAGATGCACCTTAAAACTTGCCTTTTCGACCAAACTTTTGTTCATCGGCCCTAACATCTCCTTATATGGCTTGGTATCAAATTTTTGTTTTTGATAACACTCCTGTGAAGCGCCTTGGAACTTTTTTTAGGTTAAAGGCGCTTATATAAATATAAGCTGTTGTTGTCGTATAGCTCTATTTTAAACCAACATAATGGAAAAGGTTTATATACCATATTTATCAAGTATCCATATGCATGTGTGTGGGAGCATCAGGACTGTAATCAGTTCATGTGTAAATAGAAAGTTTCAAAATATTTTCGCAATTTAGATCTTTGCAGGAGGTTTGATATATGCACAAAGTACAGTAAATGTATTGGATGTTTGACAACCGAATTTATAATTGTTCTCATGAAGACACTGTGTAAAATGTGAACAAGACAATTTAAATACATAAGCTGCATGAGGAATATTTTTATCCTGTTTTTCTGTTGTCTGCCTTTCCCACTCTCTGCTGCTCATGCCCAATGCAAATGCTGTCCTGACCCATTCCCCGAACTCTGCTTTGTTCCTGCCCAGTCAGGTTTTTAAAAATTTGTTCCTGGAATATAGGCGTCGCTGGCAAGGCCAGCACTATTGCCCATCCCTAATTGCCCTTAAGAAGGTGATGGTGAGCTGCCTGCGTGAACCACTACAGTCCTTGTGGTGAAGGCACTCCCATAGTGCTGTTAGGCAGGGAGTTCCAAGATTTTGACCAAGTGACAATGAAAGAACGGCAATATATTTCCAAGTCAGAATGGTGTGTAACTGGGAGGGGAACTTGCAGGTGATGGTGTTCCCATGCACCTGCTGCCCTTGTCCTTCTAGGTGATAGAGATTGGGGGTTTGGGTGGTGCTGCCAAAGAAGTCTTGGTGAGCTGCTGCAGTGCATCTTGTACACACTTCAGCCATGGTGTGCCGGTGGTGGATGGGGTGCCAATCAAGCAGGTTGCTTTGTCCTGGATGGTGTCGAGCTTCTTGAGTGTTGTTGGAGCTGCATTCATCCAGGCTAGTGAGTATTCGTTCACACTCCTGAATTGTGCCTTGTAGATGGTGAAAAGGCTTTGGAAAGTCAGGAGGTGAGACACTTGCCACAGAATACCCAGCCCCTGACCTGCTCTTGTAGCCAGAGTATTTATGTGGCTGGTCCAATTAAGTTGCTGGTCAATGGTGACACCCAGGATGTTGATGTTGGGAGATTCGGCGATGGTAATGGCGTTGAATGTCAAGGGGCAGTGTTTAGACTCTTGCTTGTTGGAAATAGTCGGTGCCTGGCACTGGTGTGGCGCAAATGTTACTTATCAACCCAAGCCTGAATGTCGTTTAGGTCTTGCTGCATTCGGTCATGGATTGCTCCATTATCTGAGGAGTTGCGAATGGAACTGAACAATGTGCAATCATCAGTGAACATCCCCACTTCTGACCTTATGATGGATGGATGATCATTGATGAAGCAGCTGAAGATGGTTGGGCCTAGGACACTGCCCTGAGGAACTCCAGCAGCAACACCCTGGGGCTGAGCTGATTGACCTCCAACAACCACAACCATCTTTGTTTGTGCTAGGTATGACTCCAGCCAGTGGAGAGTTTTCCCCTTGATTCCCATTGACTTCAATTTATTAGAGCTTCTTGATGCCACACTCGGTAAAATTCTGCCTTGATGTCAAGAGCAGTCGCTCTCACCCCAGCTCTGGAATTCAGCTCTTTTTTTCCATGTTTGGACCAAGGCTGTAATGAGGTCTGGAGCTGAGTGGTCCTGGCAGAACCCAAACTGAGTATCAGTGAGCAGGTTATTGGTAAGTGCCGCTTGATAGCACTGTCAACGGCACCTTCCATCACTTTGCTGATGATTGCAAGTAGGCTGATGGGGTGGTAATTGGCCAGATTGGATTTATTCTGCTTTTTGTGCACAGACCTAGGCAGTTTTCCACATTGTCGGGTCGATGCCAGTGTTGTAGCTGTACTTGTACAGCTTGGCTTGAGGTATGGCTAGTTCTGGAGCATAAATCTTCAGCACGACAGCCGGGTTATTGTCAGGGCCCATAGCCTTTGCTGTATCCAGTAGGCTCAGCTGTTTCTTATCAGTTATTTGCGCCTAATATTAGATTATGACAATGTTCCAGATCCTGGCATCCTGTATGGTACTCCCAACTCCTAAATGCTTCAAAATCCTGGCATTCATTTTCCTGTGCACACAGCACCCTGGTGTCACTCATTGTGCTACTAGACTCTGTACCCCTCCTAATCTCCCAGATCTCAGGACTCTGGGATCTATCTTGCCCCCTCCTCGGCCCGCCATCCATCTTCCAGGACCTCACCAGTGCTCCTTCCCCCTTCCCCAGTACTCTCTCAGCCCAGGTCTTGGCACCCCACTCTGCACTGCTGCCAGAAATTGCAGTGCTGCCATATCTTGGGACTGACTGCTACCAGTACTGACAGATTCCAGTACTCACCCCCCTCACCCTGGTGCAACCAAAATCCTGTACTTAGGCTAGCCTTAGCTCATAATTCCCCCAATGCTAACCCTAACCCTATCCCTTTCGCAGTATATCCAGGCCATGATACCTTCCTCATTGCAGACCCCTGGCCCCATGATGCCACATCCACTTCTCTCATCTGTATTACCCATCAGATCTGTACAAGTTGTGACATACTTTCGGACCACAGTACCAATGTGTCACCTGCTCCACCACAGTGGTGCAAGAACCTGCCTCCCTTGTTCTGCCAAGCCCCGGGACCTACTGTAAACCCCAGGAATCACCCATTGAATAGAATCCCATGCTACACTCCCAGTGCTAGGTTTCCTCTCTGCAGGGTTACCATTCGCCAGAATGCTACCAAAATCCTGCAACTCCCCCACAACTGCTGTTAAACCCCACTCCTTCCTACTGCTAAGAACCACATACCAAACTGTAATCTGTTAAAATGTTGTCTGTAACTTTTCTATGTATGCTGTTTTTTTCAAAAAGGTAACAAATTAAATACTTAGAAGTAACAATGTATAATATTCAAGGCCAGTCATATCCAGTTTTAATGGAAAAATGAACAGTGTCACTGATTTAAAAGTTCCATGATACTAGGTAATAAAAGCAGAAATTGTCTTATTCAGAGACTGGAACTCAGTGGCCCCGATAATGCATTGCTTACTATACTGAGTAACGCTGTGTTGTAAAGCAGTATAACCTCTGACTCAACATGAGTGATGCTATGGGAGATCTGCCAGTGATATAACATTGTATATATAAGAATCTTGGTTCATTACACCCATTGCTCTCATTTATTTGTATGATTCCCAAAATGTTACATTGAGAAGCTGCTGTGGTACCATGTTATTTTGAATGCAGTTTCTTAGCTTCTTTTCTGATTTCTGTTAAGAATTTGAAAGAAACTCCTGTCAATAGGTGCAGAGATTGTTTCACAAAGCATGTTTTGAAGTGAAATGAAGCATTGGAATTTGAAGCTATTGTAGTGTAAAGTGCCATATTGCTCACACATAATGTCTTTTATACGTTTACTGTACCTACTCTTTTTCGGATATTATTAGCCCAATGGTATCTTTGTATTGTGGACTAATGAGAAAAGATCAGTCACTAGACAAATACTATGAATGCTGAGCAAACTCTGATGAGCTTTAAAAGCATTGTATCACTTATTATTTTCTTTTTAGATTTATTGTTGCATGCAAAATAGACAGCCACAAATATGTCCCAAAAGATTCATGGGAAAATAACATGATATTCATCACTATGAAATCAGTTACTAGTGCTAAATAGAGAGAGAGGGAGAAACACACTTTTAAAGTAATTTCCACTTTAATTACAATGTTACCATTAGCTACAATAAGTTGATGGCTAAGTGTTTGAAGAATTGAATAACTTAACTGCTGATGTGCCTGGTGCTGCTGGTGTTGGGGCTGATCGTGGTGGGATTCTGAGGACCAAGGCGAAATAGTTTCAAGAGCTTCTGATCTAATAGATGGCAGGTGAACTTGAGATGACAGACGCAATCTGTCACTGATGAGAGAGGTTGTTCCAATGAGGTGACACTGGATAGAGCGTTTACTCCAAGCACCTGCAACCTGCATAAAGCTCAACCTGTCTTCCAAATGCAGTAAGCAACAGCTTCTGAGCTTGGAAAGTGAACAACTGTGAGATGGAAGCTTTTATAGCACATTTGCAGCTGTCAAGTAATGAGATGATTCCATGGTCATTCAACTCCTGACGTGTTTACTTGGCGTGATCCCCGATCAGCATGGACCCTGTGGGAGACCTTGTAAAATAAAAAGGTGAGCTCAAAATACTTCTTAATGGGCTGTTAACAAGGTCATAATGACCTGAATTGCCTCCCCACCACTGGCATGTCAGGTCTGTTCAGCGCTGACAAACCCGATATTTGTGAAAGGCGCATGGTAGCGGGGTCACGACCTGCTGTCAAAAAAAACATTTTCCCACCGACCCGCCACCAATCACGCCCCGCTGACACCCTCACCCCGCTGACACCCTCACCCCCTGAAAAATTCCCCCTCAAGGTATCTAATTCGTAATGTTCCTTAAAATGGAATATCATTTACCAGCACAGAGGTGGAAATTATCAGAACTGTTTTTCATGGCTAAGAGTTCCCCTGAAGTCAGTAAAAGCTGCATATTTTCAGAAGTTTATATGGATGATAAATGTTAAGGAGCTGCTGTGTAGGACGAATAATTTATTTTGGTTCTTAAACCACCAGTTTCGAAACAAATGTTATGTTTATACAATATGTGTTTGATTTAATGTGTGTATATGTGTATGTCTGTATGTGTATCTGTTTGTGTTGGCTCTGTTTTTCACTAGTTTTCTCTTTCCACTCGTGCTCTCTCTCCCTTCCTTCCATTCTCTCCCTTCCTTCCATTCTCTCCTTTTCTTTCACCCTTCCTTCCACTCTCTTCTCACTCATTCTCTCTTTCTCTCCTCTCTCTCTCTCTCTCTCTCTCTCTCTCCCCCTGCTCTGTCTCCCTACTCTACACTCTCTTGCATTCTTTCACCCTTCCCCTTCTCTCTCGCACACTTTCTCCTTTTCCCTTCTCTCTTGCACTCTCTCCTTTCACTCTCTCTCTTTGTTCCCTTCTCCTTTCGGATGATCTCTCTTCGTTCCTATATATGCTTTCTTTCCCCTGTGCTGCTGGCATGCACTTTTTTATTAATTTATTTCTCTTTTCTCCCGTGCGCTTTCTCCCAAATTATCACTTTGAATAAAGAATAAATATTCTGTATTTACTGTCAAGTGAATTTTTCCCCCTCAAGATGCTTTTACATTTTTTGTCTAAGTTGGTTTGAAATATTTTGGAGAAATAAATACATAATTCTGTTACTGGTTGAGAAAAGTGATGTTTGCACATTTAAAGGAGAAGCCTATTGAGACATCTTGAGTTATTCTCCTTACTGCATATGCTCATACTGTGGTATTCTGGGAACTCCAGGCACAGTGGTAACTCTCTTCAGAGTGATAGCTATGAGAAACTAAGAACTCCATGTAAAAACATTTACTGAAGGTAGTCAGATACAAATTTTATAGCTAAGTTTAATCACGTTATTGAAAATTATGTAATTTAAAAATGATTTTATTCGATTAGATTTTACCAACCTCGGTGGGTTCATGGAGTGCGACGTCAGTGGTGGGTCCCGGCCTCACTGTCGGCTCCAGGCCGCTGTCCAAAATGATTTCCCCCTGACGGGGCTCGTTCAGTGTGATTTCCGACCAATTGAAGGAAGCGGGTCTGATGACGTTAATTGATGACACGCCATCAGCCGTTTTTCTTAAAGGGACCATGCACAAATTGATTTTGACATTTGTGCTGTCAGTGTTCGACAGCATTAAGGTGCTGCAAACACTGACCAGCACTGCACAAAGGGTAAGGGCCGCACCCAGGCTCTTCAATGACAAGTTCCCCAATTGGTGGAAGAGACTTCCCAGGAGACCAACGCAGCCTGGTTGCACATTGCACAGGAAGATACAAGCAGGGGGATGTCATCAGGAGGACCAGGCTGCAGTGGCACAAACCTTTCAATTATCTCAGTAGATCACGAAATGTTACTGCAAAACCACACACAACGTCATCCTACTGTGCCACTCATCACATCCCCATCACTCTGCCTTCCCTACCCTACTCTTGCATATCCTTGCACCAACTTACCTTGCACCTCCACCCATCCCTCTCTATCTACATTATTGCTTCCCCATCACACTAGCCACCCCTCACATTCGCCCTCATCCTAGTCCAACCATACCAACTAGCAACACACAAGGGTAGGCATTTGTGTGTTTTAGCCAATGTTCATGTGAAGTTTCTGGTAATGTGCTCTCAAACATTGAAATCTTTATTTTGAACACCTTGCCTTCTTGGACAGATGTGTGTGCATCTTTGGAATTGGCTTAGTGAGTTGCAGTGAATGGTGAGACATAATGGTACCCCCCCCACAATGCTGATGAATGTGAAAGAAATGGCTTGGGCATTGTAGGGATGCTTTATGGTGCTGGTGTGGAGTGGTGCCAATCTGGCGCACCATGTGTCAGCCAGGGTGTACAGCGTCATGAAGTAAATCTGGCCATGGTGAGGTCATCCCTGGCCTCCCAGCAGCAATGTAGTCGGGTGCTGATGCCCTTTGTCCTGTGCTGCATCAGGTGATTGCGGAGAAGGTTGGTGTTGTTGGTGCTGCTGATGTGTCCGGTGGTGCTGGTGTAGGAGATGATCATGGTGGGATTCTGAGGACCAATGTGAGATAGTTTCAAGGTCACCGATGCTGATGGAATAAATGGCAGGTGAAGTAGAGATGACAGAAGTGATCTGTCAATTGTGGGAGAGGTAATGAGGTCAGCCTGGATGGAGACTTGTGTAAAGTCTTGCAGCATTCTGAATGTAGTGGAAATGCAATTTAGACAATCTAGTGAGAACATTTCTCAATCAGCTGGGAGCTTTGACTTGATATTTGAAGCTGTTAACTCATCAGCTGAAACAATGGCAAGTGACCTCCCATCTCAGCTTTACTGACAAAGTCTAGGCATAGCGGGAAACCGGTGGGCAACCTGTCAAAATCAAAAAGCTGGGAAAAATGCATTAAGTGGATGTAAACAAGCAACAAATGCATTCAATTGCCTCCCCCGTCGCAGCGTGTCATGTCTGCTCAGCACTAGCAGACTCAACATTTGGAAAGGTGTGTGCCGGCTGGTTGATAGTGGGGTCCCAACCCACTGTCAAAAAAAAACATTTTTCCACCCAACCTGCCACCATTCGCACCCGCTGACCCTCTGGGAAAATTCTGCTCATTATTTTAAACCTTTAGTTGGCAGGCTGATGGAGTAAAAAGCAGACAAAAATACTGAGTATTTTGCATGATTTGATTTCCTTAATTCGCATTCTTCTTTAGGATATTTACATATTGCCAAATTATAATGAATAAATTTGTGTCACAACAAATTTGCATATCAGCCAATCACCTAGAAAACATTTGCATTCAGTGGGCAAAATAAATATTGGCTAATCAATTGCAAGAAATTTCTAACACATCAATTTTTTATGGAAGAAAGTGATGCTGGCGCGTGACAGGAAAGTGTGATGAATCAATTCACTGGATGTGACGTTTTACTAAATTATATTTACGAATGGATCTCTGATGTTGACCATGGTAAGTTGAATGATGTGTTGATTTATAATGACTGAAGTATTATACAGGTACCATGTAATGTACAATGTATTATTTTACAGTTGAGGTGAAATTGCTTTTACCCTGGCCTTTCTCTTTAAGGGGACAAGGTCCCTCTGATGTAAACATAGAAAATATGTGCAGGAGTAAGCCATTTGGCCCTTCGAGCCTGCACCACCATTCAATAAGATCACGGCTGATCGTTCACCTCAGTACCCCTTTCCTGCTTTCTCTCCATACCCCTTGATCCCTTTAGCCATAAGGGCCATATCTAACTCTCTCTTGAATATATCCAATGAACTGGCATCAACAACTCTCTGCGGTAGGAAATTCCACAGGTTAACAACTCTCTGAGTGAAGAAGTTTCTCCTCATCTCAGTCCTAAATAGCTTACCTCTTATCCTTAGACTATGTTCCCTGGTTCTGGACTTCCCCAACATCGGGAACATTCTTCCTGCATCGAACCTGTCCAGTCCCATCAGAATTTTATATGTTTCTAAGAGATCCCCTCTCATCCTTCTAAACTCCAGTGAATACAAGCCCAGTCGATCCAGTCTCCCCTCATATGTCAGTCCTGCCATCCTGGGAATCAGTCTGGTGAACCTTCGCTGCACTCCCTCAATAGTAAGAACGTCCTTCCTCAGATTGGGAGACCAAAACTGAACACAATATTCCAGATGAGGCCTCACCAAGGCCCTGTACAACTGCATTAAGACCTCCCTGCTCCTATACTCAAATCTCCTAGCTATGAAGACCAACATACCATTTGGCTTCTTCACTGCCTGCTGTACCTACATGCCAACTTTCAATGACTGATGTACCATGACACCCAGGTCTCGTTGAACCTCCCCTATTCCTAATCAGCCGCCATTCAGATAATATTCTGCCTTCGTGTTTTTGCCCCCAAAGTGGATAACCTCACATTTATCCACATTATACTGCATCTGCCATGCATTTGCTCAGTCACCTAACTTGTCCAAGTCACCCTGCAGCCTCTTAGCGTCCTCCTCGCAGCTCACACCGCCACCCAGCTTAGTATCTTCTGCAAACTTGGAGATATTACACTCAATTCCTTCATCTAAATCATTAATGTATATTGTAAATAGCTGGGGTCCCAGCACTGAGAGCTTCGGCACCCCACTAGTCACTGCCTGCCATTCTGAAAAGGACCCGTTTATCCCGACTCTCTGCTTCCTGTCTGCCAACCAGTTCTCTATCCACGTCAGTACATTACCCCCAATACCATGTGCTTTAATTGTACACATCAATCTCTTGTGTGGGATCTTGTCAAAAGCCTTTTGAAAGTCCAAATACACCACATCCATTGGTTCTCCCTTGTCCCTTGAAAACATGCTCATGTCAGTTGCAGGTTCATTATTGCATTGAGGGAGGTTTATAGATTTAATGTGCTTGTAAATTTATGGCTCTTGTTCAGATTGTAATAGGCAGACACAAATTTTAAGAAAATCGCAGACTTCAAGGGGACTATAGAAAAAAATCTTTACATGGATGGTTGTTAGAATGTAGAATTCTCTGCCACAAACTGTTGTTGAAGCTGGGCTTATAAATTCTTTGAAAGGAAAGAAAATAGTTGCTTGAAAAAGAATATTGAAGGGCGTGAGAAGTAAGCAGGAAAGTGGAATTAGACTAGGTGGCTTATGGAGAAAAATACTGGCACAAACCTGATGGTCAGATGGCCTGTTCGTGTAACATTAGTTTTTTTTGTGAAAGATCTGAGACAACTGACTGCCTTTACTCTCTATATATTACATAAAACATTATTATAAAAAGCATTATTTTTCTGCAAAATCATAAAACACAAAATCTCATTGATAAATGAGCACTGGGTCAGTTCATTCACAGGCCAATTAAGAAGTTGCACATGTGTTTTCCTGTAACTACTCCGAGCTACGTCACGGCAGACGAACCCCAGGAGGGCAGAGGAAATACTTCATGGACACCCTCAAAGCTACCTTGAAAAAATGTAACATCCCCACTGACTCTTGGGAATCCCTGGCCCAAGATCTCTTAAAGTGGAGGAGAAGCATCCAAGAAGGCACCAAACACTTTGAGTCTCTTTGCCGGGAGCAAGCGGAAGCCAAGTACAAACAACGGAAGGAGCGTACGACAAATCAAGCACCCTACCCATCCGCCCCTCCAACCACCATCTGCCCCACCTATGACAGAGAGTGTGGATCCCACATTGGTCTTATCAGTCATTTTAGAACTCATTTTAGTGTGGAAGCAAGTCATCCTCCACTCCGGGGAGACTGGCTAAGAAGGTGTTTTTTCTGTAGATGTTAAATGCTGTTTTTGTTCCTTTTATACCTTTTTTTCAAGTATGACACAGAAATTTGGATTAGACTGTATATGATATCTGAAGTGTGATGGACAGGAAGTACAACATGTACTTTTTTGGATCTGAAGATTTTCAAAAAATTAAAACATTTTATAATTTATACTCAAACTATTTATATATTTAGGTTACTAACAACAAATTTTTCAGACTCATTTATTGAAGTCTGCTTGTTAGATTTAAATGCTAAATTCTTAATTCCAGTAACTGAAAACTTTTGATGTAGTACTTCACTGGAAAATATATGAAAGGATACTAGAAATGTTGTTGTGTTTGAATACATATATTTTCACTGATCAATTAACTAGATATGTGAAGAGTTGCTGCTTCTGGGACCAGAAGTGAACCGGCTTCCCTGGAAGGGCGTGGGATTCTTTGGGATAGTCACACAAAAAGGGAGTGCTGATAATATAGCGCTATAGAACTATTCATTGGGGCACTCGGGAAATATCACAGTTTCCCTTATGATCAGTCTGCATACAAGTGTCAATTATTGGAGGATCTCATAGTTTTGACACACCATAAAATACATTCCAATGTGTAACTTGAGAGCTGTTTTTAGTCGATCAATGCGGGTGTCTTCAAAAAAACTTATTATTCCTACCAAGGTTATATATTGTCTTCAGTAGAATGCTGAGAATTGGTGATGTTATTTTTGGATCTAGATTTAATTCTGGATAAGATAATAGAGGATAAGATGCTGGCACAATTTTATTTCCTCCAGGGAGGTTTATGATGAACTGATCAAACTTACTCATGATGATTTGAGATTGCAGTCGTCCTGAAGCAGCAAATGTCAGACTTCTGCTTACACAGAAACTTTTTGAAACTGGAACTTTTCAGATACCATTGAGCACACTGTTCATTGCATCTGAGGCATCAATGTCTAGCTGTACATAACATGTATTACTGGTCTTCACTATCAAACAGATTACAAAAATTCTCTTGGGAGTGAATAGAATATAATGGCAAAGAAACAGGATGTTTACAGATAGGTTAAAATTACAATCACATTGCAATCTGAGCACCAAATCTTTAGGAGTCCTCAGATGTTGTGTCAACTGTAAAGGTTTCTGTGAGATTGGAATATTTCTGCACTTCCAAAATTATCACTGCAGTTCCTGTTGGAGGGTAGATGTGGCTCTTAATCTGAGTATTGTATTATTAAATGTGAGGCAAATAGAACTAACTTCAGCTACTATCACAGATAATGTCTGTCCTCTTGGATCTGAAATTGCTAATTACCTATGATTTAGCAGTAGTTTGTTTGATGGGAAGGAGGGAATTTCCATCTCCTTAGTGCCTTCATTCAATTAAAAAAATGTCTGGTTAGTTGATTATTAGTTTGTAAAGCAGATAACATTTATATTTAGTAACAACTGAAAATTAATGGCCTTGATTTTCCAAGGCCTATGCATAAACAGCCATAAGTATATATTCAAAAGGGAGTTAGATGAAGTCCTTACTACTAGGGGGATCAAGGGATATGGCGAGAAAGCAGGAAGGGGGTACTGAAGTTGCATGTTCAGCCATGAACTCATTGAATGGCGGTGCAGGCTAGAAGGGCCGAATGGCCTACTCCTGCACCTATTTTCTATGTTTCTATGTAAGTGTCCCGCAAGTTCTGGATTTCCACATGCTTGAAAACCCGGAACTTGCAATCCGTCAAGTTGCAGTTTGACCGATCCACTACATCCACAGCAAATGGATGACTGCCCAGCATAGGGCCTTCTTTTACCAGTGAGAGTTTAAATAAATATTAAAATGATACTGTTAATTATTTAAACATAAAAAATTTTAAAATTAGTTATAGGTTATTTTTAGCCCCTTTAAAATGTTTAAATTTATTTTTCAAAAAATTAAATTTTTGTTTTAAATGTTTAATTTAATTGCATTTTAATTAATTTTGAACATGTAATGATTTATTTATATTTAACTGGTGTCTAATTGTATTTTTTGGGGATTCCTATTCATGCTTATAGGGATTCCGTACGTAAATGGAATCTCCATAAGCATAATGGGGATCTCCTTTTTTGATTGGTTGGCCTGGCCCGCATGATCCCAGGGGCGCTTGCGAACCACATGCACCCCCGAGTTACATGGGCCTTTTACAGGTAGAGGCAAGTATTCGCACCTCCGGGACTATAAAATAGGTTCATACTTTTCTTGCGGTTGGGAGTAATTCGCCTGCAAGAAGCCTCCGACCGCAAATTCAGGTCCAATAATGCAAGAACATGGGGTGGATTTTCGGCTCCTCTCGCTCCATTTTTCACCCCAGAGCGGTGGCAATGGCGGCGGTGAGGTGTTCTGGTCAGGCAGTCATCCTCCAGCGCCTCGCAATGATCCTCGGGTCCGGTTTAGCAGCGGCGCTAAGCTGCACTGGTGTGCAACGCCACTGTTTGCGACACCAGCGTGAGTTTTGACTCTTGCCCGACCTGTATGCCCTGCAGTGAGCGCCTGGGAAATCGGGCGCTGCAACGATACCGACAGCGGAGAGGTAAGTAATGAACTCTGAAGGTAAGTGTGATTGTTTTTTCTTGTAATTTTTTTTTGTAATTTGTTGTGGTGGCGTGGGCAATGTTTTGGGAATGTTTTTGTGTTTTTTTTTTTAGTTCCCCCGCCCCCCCCCCCCCCCCCCCCCCACCAAGGCATCTCTTGGAGCGCTCCTGGCCCAGCTCTTCAGCTCAGGAATTTTCCATCCTAACACCCTAAGAGAGCTGTCACCTCCCTTAGCACTGCGCCCCCTGACTCAGGGCGCAGCTGCCCAATTTTACTTACTGAGGCGCAAACCTTACCGCCGCACCGCCCTTACCGCCCCAAAAACATCAAAGTCGAAAATCCACATATGTCTTAATAGTAATTACTCAGGATAGTAAAGGAGGGCTGAAATGTATCTTTAGAATATCCTGGCCTTGGAGAGCTATTATAATTGTAGTGCCTATTAGATCTGACCATGCTCCTCTGTTTCTGAGAATAGTTCAACACTTGGGCTATGTCTTGTTTCTATTTGAACAACATGGAATTTTAGCTGGATGAGCTATCATTTTCAGATGCAGACTATTTCCTACAAAAATGTTGGCATATTGTGTTTGACTTTATACCATAGTCTGTCACTTTAAGTACTTTCCAGTTGGCTGAGGCACTGTTCCATCTTTGTACGTACCTTTGGCTCACACGTGATAAATCTTGAGATCTCTTGTAGCACATCTATCAACGGTGCTCCAGCTCTCAAGGTAAACTTACTGCTATAAAGTAAAACTGGACCAATTATATTGTCAGATTCCATTATCTCATATAACAAATTTACAATGTTCCAGTGAGAATATGAATATTTGTGTAAATACTTTCTACTTTTAAAAAAAAAAAAAATTCTGTTGCAAAGCATCATTGCTGTATGGTGTAATGTGCAATTGTGCATAAGGTGCCCCAAATTACAACGGTGGGGGTTCAGGGAAAAGCAGTCTCAAATCCTAGCAACAGCAGAGTCTAATTTAGTATTGCAAGGTGAAGCCTGCTTGAAGATTCTTTAAGCACTCATGGACTTAATTTTGTGTTGCCTTGCTGTTGGAACAAAAATTGAGGGTGAAGAGGGTGAAAGTAGGTGGGTGCATCGACTTTCATTTTTCTTCCTGGAGGAGATGAAAAGGCTTTTAATTCATACCAAAGGACCAGTAGAGTAGTAGTGCAAGTGCTATAATCTTGACCGTGTTGCTGCAGATATTATGAATTGATGAGATTAAGAGGCTGAAATTGCCCTTTTCAATAAGAGCCATGGCTGCCTTAAAGCAGCGGCCACGGGTTGATAAGCACTCACCGCTTGGTCGGCGCGAAGGGGCCGCCATTTTGAAAATTGCCTTTGTGGATTTTCGCAGGAGGAGAATTTCTCTGCTCCACCCGTGATGCCACCTCAACGACCCCTCACCGACCGGCAGTGACCCCCTTTCTGCCATGCATGAGAAATTGCCCTGTGGGAAATTGCCCCGCGGGAGTGGATTGACCACCAGTCGGTGCCACTGATAGCATTTCCTAGCGGGAATCTTCTTGTGGCTGGGCAGCAAGTCCGCCCTTAAAAGGGAGGGCGCACTGCCACGGCCACCATTTTATTTTAATTGTTGACCGACTACTAGGTCGGCTTGACAGTGGCAGCCACGGGTTCGGCCGAGCTGCCAATAGGCAGCCTGGCACCCCCCACTTGGGTACCAGGCTGCTGGCCCGGCCGAAACCCTCCCTGGTAGCCCAGTGTTTGGCACTAAAGTGGCTGCAGAGTTCGCAGCAGCCCTCCCCTTTAACTGAAGGGAGGGACGTTGTGATGTGTCAGTGTGACGCGGCATGTCTGCGTTGCGCTGACATCATCAGTGCGACGCTGATGACTCGGAGTGAGGGCAATTCCGACCCGCCCGCACTTCCACCCTACTGATGACACCACATCCAACGCCTCCAAAAAAAAAACCCCAAAGAGCTGAATTTCCTCGGATTGTCCGGCACATGCATTGGGGCAGACTGTGTACATAAAAATCGGTAGGTGCGCCCCGTTTCGGGCGCAGGGCAATTTCAGCCCCCAAAAATTTCTAAACTATGAAAAGATTAACTTAATCAGCAGGTAGTTGTATAGCCTCTCAGTCGAAGGTATTGTTTATAAAATATCTGCTTTTTCCATTTTTATCATGAAGTTGGAATTGTGTCTCAAATAAAATTTATTACACTATAGGGCCGAAATTGCCCCTTTCTGAAATTGCCTGAATTGGCGGCCACGGGTTGATGCGGACTGGCCACCAAGTTGCTGTGGAGGGATCGCCATTTTGAATATTGTCCTCTCTGTAACCTTCTCTAACCCTACAGCCCCTCCTTACTTTCCCATCTTCTGGCTTCAGCCTCATGTTCATTTGTCCCTCCCGCCGCCCCCCACCCCCCCATTGGAGGCCTTCAGCCACCTAGGTCTCACTCTCTGGGATTTCTTCCCAAAATCTCTGTCTTTCTCCTCATTTTAACCCTCCTTTTTGGTCAACTCTCCTAATCTCTGCTTGGAGTTGATGTATTTTTAAAAATGCCATTTGTCTACCTTAAAGGCACTATATAAATGTACGTAGTATGTTGCTGTCATCACTTTTAACATCCTAAATAGGTGAACTGTCTTGATCTTCAAGTAGTATATTTGGACTTCCAGAAGGCATTTGACAAGGTGCCACATAAAAGGTTACTGCACAAGATAAAAGTTCACTGGGTTGGGGGTAATATATTAGCATGGATAGAGGATTGGCTAACGAGCAGAAAACAGAGAGTAGGGATAAATGGTTAATTCTTGGGTTGGCAATCAGTAACCAGTGGGGTGCCGCAGGGATCAGTACTGGGACCCCAACTATTTACAATCTATATTAACAACTTGGAGGAGGGGACCAAGTGTAACGTAACCAAGTTTGCTGATGATACAAAGATGGGAGGAAGAGCAATGTGTGAGGAGGACACAAGAAATCTGCAAAAGGACATAGACAGGCTAAGTGAGTGGGTGAAAATTTGGCAGATGGAGTATAATGTTGGAAAGTGTGAGGTCATGCACTTTGGCAAAAAAAAATCAAAGAGCAGGTTATTATTTAAATGGAGAAAGATTACAAAGTGCTGCAGTACAACGGGAGCTAGGGGCACTTGTGCATGAAACACAAAAGGTTAGTATGCAGGTACAGCATGTGATCAGGAAGGTCAATGGAATCTTGGCCTTTATTGCAAAGGGAATGGAGTATAAAAGCAGGGAAGTCTTGCTACAGTTGTAAAGGGTATTGGTGAGGCCACACCTGGAATACTGCGTGCAGTTTTGGTTTCCATATTTATGAAAGGATATACTTGCTTTGGAGGCAGTTCAGAGAAGGTTCACTGTCATGTATCCTACAAGGCTACTTTTGGTACTATCCCAAGGTGTGCCACCAGTGGGCACAGCAGTGGGAGACTCATAGGTTACCTGTACAGGTGTGCCTGGCCTAGTATAAAAGGCAGGCCACCAGGTGTGATCCTCATTCTGGAATTAATAAAGGACTAAGATCACTACAGTTCAAGTACAACACACTGCCTCGTGAAATCACTGTTAGAGCATCTAAGAACATAACAACTGGCGACGCGGAAATGGCTACCCTTGGTACGTTGCAGCAGTTCGCCGATGGCGATGATTGGGACGCCTTTGTGGAGAGGCTAGAACACTTCTTCACAGCAAATGACCTGGCAGAAGACAACCCGGCTGCACTCGACCCAGCTGCACTGGCTGATGAGCACCGCGCTATCCTGCTAATCAGTTGTGGGCCCAACATCTATGGCCTTGTCGGGGACTTGCTGGCACCAGTGAAGACAACGACCAAGTCGTACAAGGAGCTCGTAACCCTGATCCAGGAGCAAGCCCAAGGGGCGCATCCTCACAGCCAGACACCGGTTTTATACCCACCGAAGGCCAGGAAGTCGCTAAGTACGCTGCTGACCTCAGGAGGCTGGCGGCACCGTGCAAGTTCGGCACCCACCTCAACGAAGTGCTGCGGGACATTTTTGTCATTCAATTGGCCATGAGGGCCGCCTTCACTAGCTACTGTCGGCGGATACCACAGTCACACTGCAAAAGGCCATCTCTGTGAGCCAGTCATTCATGACCTCGACCTGCGGTTCTAGGCAGATGTCTCACCCTCTGGACTCAAACCCGGCAGGTACTGTGCACAGAGTGGCACCATTCAGGAGCTGGACTGCAGAACGCGAATCCTCTCTGGGAAGAGTGAACAGGCCCCCGAGTCCCTTAACTCAGAGTCCGCCAAGGGGGGGCTAATCGAGTAGCGGAGGGAATCACAGTGCTCACCAGTGCCGTTTTAAAGACTATGTTTGCAAAGGCTGCAGCACAAAGGGCCACTTCCAGCGAATGTGTAAGAGAAATAGGACTCACTGTGTCTGTTATGATCGCAATAAAGTGGTGTAACCTGAGTACTGTAGAAGTGAGTAAGTGTGACCTTAGTTCCTTTATTCCAACTCCAGAGTGTTGGTATAGCATGAGAGGCCTGCTTATATACAGTGCTCCCAAGGGATGCTGGGATTCCTTGGGACTCCAACAGGTATGCCCTCTGGTGGCGGTATAATACTGGTTACATCGGGTTGCATACATAACATCACTTCCTCCAAAAGTCAATAGTACACTTATTTACAGGGTGAGACGATCTGGGGCCTTTCGCTCCCTAGTCGATCATCTCGGTACAAATGCAGGTGTAGGTGAGTTGGTTGGTTCTTCGCTGGGTTGCTGTGCAGCTGGCCTTTCTGGGCTGCTGGGGATGGTGAGTTCAGCTTCGAGGTCAACCGTAAGGTCGGTTACCACTTGTTTGTGTGTCAGAGGGTTGAAGTTGGTGATGTCCTCTTCGGGTTGCTCGTGGCTGTCTGTGAATCGCAGTTTGGTTTGTTCCACTTGCTTTTCTGCAAGTTCGTCCATTTGCGAGTTTGAACTGAAACCCCCTACTCCCTCCTTTGGCTATGACAATGCCAGCAAGCCATTTGAGACCTTGTCCATATTGAGTACAAATACAGGGTCATAGACTTCAATATCGCGTGACAAATTTGCGCGAACGTGGTACGTGCATTGTTGATGCCGCCTGTCATCGACGTGATCATGGAGATCAGGGTGGACAAGAGAGAGCCTTGTTTTGAGTGCCCTTTTCATGAGCAGCTTGGCTAGGGAAACCCCAGTGAGCGAGTGGGGTCTGGTGTGGTAGCTGAACAGGACTCGGGAGAGGCAGGTCTGCAGGGAGCCTTTGACACGCGTTTCAAACTTTACTTGATGGTTTGGACTGCCCGTTCTGCCTGGCCGTTGGATGCGGGCTTGAACGGGACAGATGTGACGTGCTCGAACCCATTGTGGGTCATGAATTCCTTGATATCAGCACTGGTGAAGCACAGCCTATTGTCGCTGATGAGGACATCAGGCAGGCCATGCGTGGCAAACATGGCTCGCAGGCTTTCGATGGTGGCAGTGGACGTGCTTACAGACATTATTACACCCTCAATCCATTTTGAATAAGCATCCACAACCACCAAAAGCAGTTTGTCTAGAAACGGGACAGCAAAGTCAATGTGGATCCTAGACCACGGTTTGGAGGGCCATGACCACAAACATAACGGTGCCTCCCAGGGTGCATTGCTCAGTTGTGAGCAAGTGTTGCATTGGCGCACGCAAGACTCCAAATCTGAGTCGATGCTGGACCACCACACATGGGATCTGTCTATAGCTTTCATCATTACTATGTCTGGGTGGGTACTGTATGAATGTTTCCCTGCCTTTCTTAGGCAAGACCACGCGATTACCTCACAAAAGACAGTCCGCCTGTATGGACATTTCATCTTTGCGCCGCTGGAACGGCTTGATCTCTTCATGCATCTCCGCTGGGATGCTGGACCAGCTCCCATGGAGGACACAGTTTTTTTACAAGGGACAAGAGGGGATCCTGGCTGGTCCAGATCCTGATCCGGTGGGCCGTAACGGGTGACTTTTCATTTTCAAATGCATCCATCACCAAGAGCAAGTCTGGAGGCTGTGCCATTTCCCCCCGGTGGTAGGCAATGGTAGCCGACAGAGCATCAGCGCAGTTCTCTGTGCCTGGTCTGTGGCGGATTACATAGTTATTTGCAGACAGCATGAGAGCCCATCTTTGGATGCGAGCAGAGGCATTGGTATTAATCTCTTTGCTTTCTGAGAATAGTGATATGAGCGACTAAGTTTCTAACTCAAACTTAAGACCAAACAGATACTGATGCATTTTTTTTACTCCGTAAATGTATGCCAGAGCTGCTTTTTCAATCAGGATGTAGGTCTTTTCGGCCTTGGAAAAACTTCTGGATGCATAGGTGACCGGTTGCAATGTTCCCGATTCGATTGCTTGTTGTAACACATACCCGACCCCATACGAAGACGCATTGCAAGCTAGCACTAAACGTTTACAGAACAAGCAGTTTGTTGGAACATAATAGATTTCTGGTTTTCTCAAAAGTAACCTCTTTTGATTTCCCCCATACCCAGTCATCTCCCTTGCGTAGCAACACATGTAGGGGTTCTAGCAAGATGCTTAACCTGGGGAGGAAATTACCAAAATAATTGGAGTCCCGGAACGAACGCAGCTTCATCATGTTCTGTGGTCTCAGCACGTTCTTGATGGCTTCCCTCTTTGCGTCGGTGGGTCTGATGCCGTCTGCCGTGATTCTTCTCCCTAAGAACTCAATCTCTGGTGCCAGGAAAACACACTTCGAGTGTTTCAACCTGAGTCCCACGCGATCTAGCCGACTTAGAACCTCTTCCAGGTTCTTCAAGTGTTCGATGGTGTCCCGACCTGTGATCAATATATTGGCCTGGAAAACCATGGTGCACGGAAATGACTTTAGCAGGCTCCCCATGTTCCTTTGAAAAATAGTCGCGGCAGATCGAATCCCAAACGGGCATCTATTGTAGATGAACAGACCTTTGTGCGTGTTGATGCAGGTGAGGCCTTTCGAAGATTCCATCAGCTCCTGCGTCATGTAGGCCAAGGTCAGGTCCAACTTGGTGAATGTCTTTCCTCCTGCCAGGGTCGCAAATAGGTCATCTGCTTTGGGTAGCAGGTACTGGTCCTGCAGCGAAAAACGGTTGATCGTTACTTTATAGTTGCCACAAATTCTTAACTTGCCATCACCCTTGAGAACCGGAACAATCGGACTGGCCCACTCGTTGAACTCCACTGGCGCAATGATGCCTTCTCACTGCAGCCTATCCAGTTCGATCTCCACTTTCTCTCACATCATATATGGTACCGCCCGTGCCTCGTGGTGGATGGGTCGTGTACCGGGAACCAAGTGGATCTGCATCTTTGCGCCCGAGAAACTTCCGATGCCTGGCTCAAACAACGACGGAAACTTGCTCAGAACCTGGGCACATGAGGTGTCGTCGACAGACGAGAGCTCTCTGATGTCGTCCCGGTACCAGGGGATTTTCCCCAGCCAGCTTCTGCCGAACAGTGTGGGACCAGCTCCTGGTACAATCCATAGTGGGAGTTCGTGCACTGCTCCATCATAGGAGACTTATACTGCTGCGCTGCTAATTACAGGGATTAGCTCTTTAGTGCAGGTTCTCAGCTTGGTATGAATAGGGCTAAGCTTGGGCCTGTGTGCCTTGTTGCACCACAGCCTGTCGAAGGCCTTTTTGCTCATGATGGATTGACTCGCACCCGTGTCCAGTTCCATGGATGCTGGAATTCCATCCAGTTCGACTTTTAACATGATCGGTGGACACTTCGTGGTGAAGGCGTGTACCCCGTACACTTCTGCCTCCTCGGTTCGAGTCTCTAGTTCAGTTTGATCTGTCATGGATCGATCTTCCTCTGCAACGTGGTGGTTTGCAGGGTTTGCAGCTCGTCTGCACATTCGCTGGAGGTGTCCCATTGTTCCACAGCCTTTGCACGCATAGTGTTTGAAGCGGCATTCATGGGCTTGATGATCACCTCCGCAGTGCCGACAAGGTGTTAACTGCCTCGCATGAGCGTTTGATGGTGGACTCTGGATCATCTGAGGTCGTGCAGCTGCAGGCGTGTACGTTCTGCCATATGCATTCCTGCCTGAAACAACGTTATTTTTGTTGTGTATCTGTAAAGCATACACTCCCATGTTCCGCCACCAGGGAGCGCATCCCCTGAAGTCCCAAGGGATCCCAGCATCCCTTGGGAGCACTGTATATAAGCCGGCCCCTAAGGCCTGTTCCTCACTCTGGATTGTCTTAATAAAGACTGAGGTCACTGTTACTTTAACCTCCCTGTGTGCAGTCTCATCTGTGTTAGGAACACAACAACTGGCGACGAGTATACGAATCCAATGCAAAGATGCAGCAAACTGTGGGCATCCTGGAGAAGTTCTCGGAGGGTGAGGACTGGGAAGCCTATGTCGAACAGCTAGACCAGTACTTTGTAGCCAACTAGCTGGACGGAGAAGGAAGCGCTGCAAAAAGGAGAGCGGTCCTCCTCACGGTCTGCGAGGCACCGACCTGCAGCCTCATGAAGAATCCTCTGGCTCCAGTGAAACCCAAAGATAAGTCGTATGAAGAGCTGTGTACACTGGTTCGGGAGCATCTTAACCCGAGGGAGAGCGTGCTGATGGCGAGGTATTGGTTCTACACGTGCCAGCGATCTGAAGGTCAGGAAGTGGCGAGCTACATTGCCGAGCTAAGGCGACTTGCAGGACAATGTGAGTTTGATGGCTACCTCGAGCAGATGCTCAGAGACTTTTTTGTACTGGGCATTGGCCACGAGACCATCCTACGAAAACTTTTGACTGTAGAGACACCGACCCTCAGTAAGGCCATTGCGATAGCACAGGCGTTTATGTCCACCAGCGATAATGCCAAACAAATCTCTCAGCACACAAGTGCTAGCAATGTTCATAAATTAACTGGAACTGTGTTTGCGAGCAGAAATGTACAGGGCAGGAACCACGAGTCTGCAACTGCTAGCAGGCCTCAGGTGAACCAGGTGACTTGGAGTCCGCAACAAAGGATGAATGCAAGGCAGTTCGCACCTTGTTGGCGTTGTGGAGGCTTCCATTCAGCCTATTCATGCCGCTTCTAAGGGTATGTTTGCAAGAGCTGTGGAACAATGGGGCACCTCCAATGAGCTTGTAGATTAGCTGCAAGCTCTGCAAAACCTACTAACCACCACGTGACAGAGGAAGATTGGTCCATGGTGGATCAAAGCAATTTCGAGCCTCGGAGAGAGGAGGCAGATGCTGAACTACACGGGGTGCACACATTTTCGACGAAATGTCCACCTATAATGCTAAATGTAAAATTGAATGGCTTACCTGTAGCCATGGAACTGGACACTGGCGCTAGCCAATCCATCATGAGTAAAAAGATGTTTGAGAGACTGTGGTACAACAAGGCACTCAGACCAGCCCTGAGCCCCATCCATACGAAACTGAGAACGTACACCAAAAAGCTCATCACTGTCCTGGGCAGCGCCATGATCAAGGTCACCTACGAGGGCACGGTGCACGAACTGCCACTCTGGATTGTCTCGGGTGATGGCCCCACACTGCTCGGAAGGAGCTGGCTGGGCAAAATCCGCTGGAACTGGGATGACATCCAAGCGCTATCACATGTCGATGAGGCCTCATGTACCCAGGTTCTTAACAAATTTCCTTCCCTTTTTGAGCCAGGCATTGAAAACTTTTACGGAACGAAGGTGCGGATTCATTTGGTCCCAGAGGCACGACCCATTCACCACAAGGCGCGAGCGGTACCTCACATGATGAGGGAGAGTGGAAATTGAGCTGGACAAGCTGCAACGCGAGGGCATCATCTCCCAGTGGAATTCAGCGAGTGGGCCAGCCCGATTGTTCCAGTACTCAAAAGTGATGGCACGGTCAGGATTGCGGCGATTATAAAGTAACTATTAATCGTTTCTTGCTACAGGACCAATACCCGCTACCTAAGGCAGACGACCTATTTGTGACGCTGGCAGGAAGCAAGACGTTCACCAAGCTCGACCTGACTTCGGCCGACATGACGCAGGAGCTGGAGGAGTCTTCGAAGGGCCTCACCTGCATCAACACGCACAAGGGACTGTTCATCTACAACAGATGCCCATTTGGAATTCGGTCGGCTGCGGCGATCTTCCAGAGAAACATGGAGAGCCTACTCAAGTCGGTACCACGCACGGTGGTTTTTCAGAACGACATATTGGTCACGGGTCGGGACACCGTCGAGCGCCTACAAAACCTGGAGGAGGTCCTCCAGCGATCGGATCGCGTAAGGCTGCGGCTGAAGAGGTCGAAAAGCGTCTTCATGGCAACAAAAGTGGAGTTTTTGGGAGAAAGGTGGGTGGCATTCGGCCCACAGACGCCGAGACAGGCTATCAGGAACGTGTCCAGGCCACAGAACATCACAGAGCTGCGGTCGTTCCTGGGACTCCTCAACTATTTTGGTAACTTCCTACCGGGGTTAAGCACCCTCTTAGAGCCCCTACATGTGTTATTGTGTAAAGGTGAGAACTGGGTATGGGGAAAAAAAACAAGAAATTGCTTTTGAGAAAGCCAGAAACATTTTATGCTCTAACAAGCTGCTTGTATTGTATAACCCATGTAAAAGACTTGTGCTAGCATGTGATGAGTCGTCGTACGGAGTCAGGTGTGTATTACAACATGCTAACGTTGCGGGGAAGTTGCAACCTGTCGCTTGTGCCTCCAGGAGCTTGTCTAAGGCCGAGAGAGCCTACAGCATGATTGAGAAAGAGGCATTAGCGTGTGTGTTCGGGGTAAAGAAGATGCATCAGTACCTGTTTGGCCTCAAATTTGAGCTTGAAACTGATCACAAGCCCCTCATATCCCTGTTCGCTGAAAACAAGGGGATAAATACCAATGCCTCAGCCCGCATTCAAAGGTGGGCACTCGCACTATACCATCTGCCACAGGCCAGGCACTGAGAACTGTGCGAATGCTCTATCGGCTACCATTGCCCACCACGGGTGGAAATGGCGCAGCCCGCAGACTTGTTGATGGTGATGCAAGCGTTTAAAAATGATAAATCACCTATCACGGCCCGCCAGATTAGAACTTGGACCAGCCAAGATCCCATGCTGTCCCTAGTAAAAAAATGTGTACTGCATGGGAGCTGGGCTAGCATCCCCGTTGAAATGCAAGAGCTAATCAAGGCGTTCCAGTGGCGAAAGGCCGAGCTGTCCATTCAGGCAGATGTGGGGTAACCACGTAGTGCTACCCAAAAAGGGCAGTGAGACGTTCATCTCGGATCTCCACAGCACACACCCGGGTATAGTAATGATGAAAGCGATAGCCAGATCCCACGTGTGGTGGCCCGGTATCGACTCTGACTTAGCGTCCTGTGTATGGCAATGCGGCGTGTGTGCTCAGTTGAGCAACGCGCCCAGAAAGGCACCACTGAGTTTGTGGTCCTGGCCCTACCGACCATGGTCAAGGATCCATGTCGACTATGCAGGCCCGTTTCTCAGTAAAATGTTCCTGGTGGTGGTGGATGCTTTTTCAAAATGGATTGAATGTGAAATAATGTCGGGAAGCACCGCCACCATTGAAAGCCTGAGGGCCATGTTTGCCACCCACGGCCTGCCTGACATACTGGTCAGTGACAACGGGCCATGTTTCACCAGTGCCGAATTTAAAGAATTCATGACCCGCAATGCGATCAAACATGTCACCTCGGCCCCGTTTAAACCAGCCTCCAATGGGCAGGCAGAGCGGGCAGTACAAACAATCAAACAGAGCCTTAAACGAGTCACAGCAGGCTCACTCCAAACCCGCCTGTCCTGAGTACTGCTCAGCTACCACACGAGACCCCACTCACTCACGAGCTACTCATGAAAAGGACACTTAAAACCAGACTGTCGCTGGTTCACCCCAACCTGCATGATCAGGTCGAGAGCAGGCGGCAGCAACAAAATGTAAACGATGGTTGCGCCACTGTGTCACGGGAAATTGATCTGAATGACCCTGTGTATGTGCTAAACTATGGACATGGTCCCAAGTGGATTGCGGGCACGGTGATAGCTAAAGATGGGAGTAGGGTGTTTGTAGTCAAGCTAGACAATGGACAAATTTGCAGAAAGCACCTGGACCAAACGAGGCTGCGGTTCACAGACTGCCCTGAACAACCCACAGCAGACACCCCCTTTTTCGAGCCCACAGCACACACCCAAAGGATCAACAACACCACCCCGGACCAGGAAATCGAACCCATCACGCCCAGCAGCCCAGCAAGGCCAGGCTCATCCAGCAGCCTTGCAGGGCCAACAACACGCCAGCCCAGCGAGGGCACAAGCCAACACACCAGAACAGACATTTGTACCGAGGCGGTCCACCAGGGAAAGAAAGGCTCCCGACCGCCTCACCTTGTAAATAGTTTTCACTTTGACTTTGGCGGGGAGTGATGTTGAATATCTGTAAAGCATGCACTCTTTTATGTTGCGCCACCAGGGAGCGCATCCCCTGAATATAAGCCGGCCCTTAAGGCCTGTTCCTCACTCTGGAGTGTTTTAATAAAGACTGAGGTCACTACTGTTACTTTAACCTCCCTGTGTGCAGTCTCATCTGTGTTAGGAACACAATAACTTTGTGTACAGGACTTGCCGAAACCTCTTTATGCTGC
Organism: Pristiophorus japonicus; assembly: GCF_044704955.1. Lineage (NCBI taxonomy): Eukaryota > Metazoa > Chordata > Chondrichthyes > Pristiophoridae > Pristiophorus > Pristiophorus japonicus. Next base: position 150,026,091 of record NC_091991.1, read on the forward strand.
AAAATTTGTTTGGTGTTATAGCTGGTGGACATAAATGCCTGGGCTATCCTTATGGCTTTGCTCAGGTTCGGTCAACAGTTTGAGAAGGATAACTTCATAGCCAATGCCAAGCGCAAAAAAGTCTCTTAACATTTACTCCAGGAATCCATCGAATTCACAATGTCCTGCAAGGCGCCTTAGTTCGGCAACGTAGCTCGCCATTTTCTGGCCTTCAGACCGTTGACATGTGTAAAATCGATACCTTGCCATCAGAACGCTCTTCTTTGGATTTAGGTGCTGCAGGACACAGTTCTTCATACGATTTGGTTGTTGGTTTCACCGGAGCAAGAAAATTCTTCATGAGGCCATAGGTTGTTGCCCCACAGATGGTGAGGAGGATCGCCCTTCGTTTGGCAGCATTCTCATCCGTTCCAGCTCGTTGGCTACGAAGTATTGGTCGAGTTGCTCCACGAAGGCTTCCCAATCGTTCCCTTCTGAGAATTTCTCCAGGATACCAACAGTTCTCTGCATTTTCGCGTGATGGTTTGTTATCTCGTCGCCGGTTGTTATGTTCACAATAAAGTGGTGTAACTGAGTGCTGTAGACATGAAGTGTGACTGTAGTTCCTTTATTCCAATTCCGGAGTGTTGGTACAGCATGGGAGGCCTGCTTATATACAGTGCTCCCATGGAATGATGGGATTCCTTGGGACTCCAACAGGTACACCCTCTGGTGGTGGTATAATACTGGTTACATAGGGTTGCATACATAACAGTGTCGATGAGGAGTCCTCAGATGGCCATGAATCGAGCGCAGATTTTGAATTGTTAGACAGAGAGGCAGCCCAGTCCCATGGGGAGGTACATTGCCTATTTACCTGCACCACCAAGTGCCCCCTGCTGAAGATGGAAGTCGAGATAGAGGGAAGTCCAGTCTTCATGGAAGTGGACACGGGGGCGAGCTTGTCAGTGATGAATCAAGGAGCCTTTGAGAGGCTATGGGACAATCACACAAAAAAAAACCCCACTTATCTGAACTTGAATGTACATGAATGTCAGGAGCCTCCATCACACAAGTGTGGGAGAGGGGGGAGAATGGAGTGGTCAGGAACACACACACACACACACACACACACACACACAAACAGCAGCCACCAGCACGCTACTGCACCAACGACCCACCCAAGGTTGAGCTGGCCCGCCAGAGGTCAACCAGACAAAACCCACATAGAGCTAAGCCCAGAGCACAGTCAATGCAGAGGCGATTTGCACTGAGGGTTCAGGGGGGAGTGATGTCATGTATACTACATGGTTACTGTTGGTTTTATCTCAAGGTGTGCCACCAGAGGGCACAGCAGTGAGAGACTCATAGGTTACCTGTACAGGTGTGCCTGGCCTAGTATAAAAGGCAGGCCACCAGGTGTGATCCTCACTCTGGAGTTAACTAATAAAGGACTATGGTCACTACAGTTCAAGTACAACACACTGCCTCGTGGAGTCATTGTTAAAGCATCTAAGGACACAACATTCACAAGTTGATTTCGGAGATGAGGGGGTTGACTTATGAGGAAAGGTTGAGTAGGTTGGGCCTCTACTCATTGGAATTCAGAAGAATGAGAGATGATCTTATTGAAATGTATAAGATTATGAGGGGGCTTGACAAGGTGGATGCAGAGAGGATGTTTCCACTGATAGGGGAGACTAGAACTAAAAGGCATAATCTTAGAATAAGGGGCCGCCCATTTAAAACTGAGTTGAGGGGAAATTTCTTCTCTGAGGGTTGTGGCTCTGTGGAATTCGCTGCCTCAGAGAGCTGTGGAAGCTGGCTCATTGAATAAATTTAAGCCAGAAATAGACATTTTCTTAAACGGCAAAGGAATAAGGAGTTACGGAGAGCGGGCAGGGAAGTGGACCTGAGTCCATGATCGGATCAGCCATGATCGTATTAAATGGCGGAGCAGGTTCGTGGGGCCATAGGCCTACTCCTGCTCCTATTTCTTATGTTCTTAGAAGAAGACAAAAGTCAATTAGTTTATTGAAAAGATTAACTATAATACTCAGCTAACATTCTGTTCTATAAATGTTGTAAATTTTCACCAGGAATGAATATAAGTGGTCTTTGCAGGTTTAGGATAATGTCATTTAGCCATCAACTGTTTCGTTCAGTCAATGCATAACTGCAATGATCCAGTCACTGCTTATTTTTCAAATGGTATTTATCCATTCTGTAAAGAGTGGTACCACCAAGGAGTGGGTTATTTTGATGACATTGGTGGACAAAGAAGAGAAACTAAGTGGGACCAAGTAAGGCAGTCTGGTATAGGCATTGGGATAAGAAAAAAAACATGCATTTATCATGACCCACTGTTTGCTCCTTCTGTAGAAGAAATCTATCCAGTTCAGGAGGTTTAATACAAAAGGTCAGGTTCTGAATTATGCTGAAATTTCAATAATGCTGAAAGAAGCAGTAAGACTAGGTCAACCAGGGAGATGGCAGTGTTTTGGTATATTTGTACCGAATAGGTATTGTGATAATAAATGAGAAAACACCAGGACTGGTTTGATGAGAATGATCAGGAGATCCAAGAACTAATAGATCGCAAGCGCAGAGCATTTCTGAGCCTTAAGAAGCAACCCAACTCGGGAGCTGCAAAGCAACATTACAGGTGGCTCAAGGCTGAGGTCCAACAAAAAACCCGGGATCTAAAGGACAGGTGGTGGATGGAGAAAGCGCAGGAGATACAACAACTGGTCGACAGCCATGATGAGCGAGGATTCTTCATCGCAGTCAAGGCCACCTACGGTCCAACTTCCCAAGGCCCCACCCCACGACTGGCCAAGAATGGGGAAACACTCATCAAGGACACCGAGGCAATCAGGGCCCGCTGGAAGGAGCACTTTGAAGATCTCCTCAATCGAGACTCTGCCGTTGACTCGCGTGTTCCTGACTCCATCCCGCAGCATGCGATCTGCCACCACCACAGTGAAACCCCAACGTTGCACATGGTAGGAAAAGCCATAAGCAGCTCAAAAACAACAAGGCTACGGGAGCGGATGGAATCCCTGCTGAGGCACTAAAATATGGCGGAGAGGCGCTGTTGGCGCGGATACATGACCTCATCTCTCTCATGAGGGAGGAGAGCATGCCGGGAGATTTCAGAGATGCAGTGATTGTGACCATCCTCAAAAAAGGGGACAAGTCCGACTGCGGCAACTACAGAGGAATCTCCCTGCTATCAACCACTGGAAAGTTGTCGCAAGAGTCCTCCTCAACTGCCTTCTCCCTGTGGCCAAGGAGCTCCTTCCGGAGTCACGGTGTGGATTCCGTCCCCTACGGGGCAAAATGGATGTGATTTTTGCAGTGGGACAGCTGCAGGAAAAATGCCAGGGAACAGCGCCAGCCCTCATACATGGCTGCCTTCGACCTCACAAAGGCCTTTGACACTGTCGACCGCAAGGGTCTATGGAGCTTGCTCCTCCGTTTCGAATGCCCTCAAAAGTCCATAAACATGCTCCGCCTGCTTCACGACGACATGCAGGCCGTGATCCTTACCAACGGATCTATTACAGACCCAATTCGCATCCGGACCGAGGTCAAGCAGGGCTGTGCCATCGTCCCAACCTTCTTCTCAATCTTCTTCGCTACCATGCTCCACCTCACAGTAAGCAAGCTCCCCGCTGGAGTGGAACTAAATTACAGAACCAGTGGGAAGCTGTTCAACCTTCACCATCTCCGGGCCAGGTCCAAGATCATCCCAAGCTCTGTTGTTGAGCTACAGTAGGCGGTTAAGAAAGCAAATGGCATGTTGGCCTTCATAGCGAGGGGATTTGAGTACAGGGGGAGGGAGGTGTTGCTACAGTTGTACAGGGCCTTGGTGAGGCCACACCTGGAGTATTGTGTACAGTTTTGGTCTCCTAACTTGAGGAAGGACATTCTTGCTATTGAGGGAGTGTAGCGAAGGTTCACCAGACTGATTCCCGGGATGGCGGGACTGACCTATCAAGAAAGATTGGATCAACTGGGCTTGTATTCACTGGAGTTCAGAAGAATGAGAGGGGACCTCATAGAAACGTTTAAAATTCTGACGGGTTTAGACAGGTTAGATGCAGAAAGAATGTTCCCAATGTTGGGGAAGTCCAGAACCAGGGGTCACAGTCTGAGGATAAGGGGTAAGCCATTTAGGACCGAGATGAGGAGAAACTTCTTCACCCAGAGAGTGGTGAACCTGTGGAATTCTCTACCACAGAAAGTAGTTGAGGCCAATTCACTAAATATATTCAAAAGGGAGTTAGATGAAGTCCTTACTACTCGGGGGATCAAGGGTTATGGCGAGAAAGCAGGAAGGGGGTACTGAAGTTTCATGTTCAGCCATGAACTCATTGAATGGCGGTGCAGGCTAGAAGGGCTGAATGGCCTGCTCCTGCACCTATTTTCTATGTTTCTATGTTTCTATGTTTCTAGTACGCAGACGACACCTGCGTCTGTGCACACATGGTAACTAAATTCCAGGACGTTGTCGACGTATTTACTGAGGCGTATGAAATTATGGGCCTTACGCTAAACATCCGTTAGACAAAGGTCCTCTACTAGCCTGTCCTCACCGCAGAGAACTGCCCCCCAGTCATCAAGATCCACGGCGCGGCCCTGGACAACGTGGACCGTTTCCCATACCTCGGGAGCCTCTTATCAACAAAAGCAGACATTGATGAGATTCAACACCGCGTCCAGTGCGCCAGCACAGCCTTCGGCCACTTGAGGAAAAGAGTGTTCGAAGATGAGGCCCTCAAATTTACCACCAAGCTCATGGTCTACAGGGCTGTAGTAATACCCGCCCTCCTATATGACTCAGAGACATGGACCATGTGTAGTAGACACCTCACGTCGCTGGAGAAATACCACCAACGATGCCCCTGCAAGATCCTACAAATTTCCTGGCAGAACAGATGCGCTAACATTAGCGTCCTTGACCAGGCCAACATCCCCAGCATTGAAGCAATGACTACACTTGATCAGCTCCACTGGGCGGGCCTCGTTCGCACGCCAGGCACAAGACTCCTGAAACGAGCACTCTACTCGGAACTCCTTCATGGCAAACGAGCCAAAGATGGACAGAGGAAACATTACAAGGACACCCTCAAAGCCTTCCTGGTAAAGTGCAGCATCCCCAACGACTCCTGGGAGTCCCTGGCTGAAGACTGTCCTGGGTTGAGGAGGTGAATCCGGGAGGGTGCTAAGCGCCTCGAGACTCATCGGCGAGTACATGCAGAAGACAAGCACAGGCTGTGGAAGGAATGTGCGGCAAACCTATCCCACCCTCTTTTACCTTCAACGACTGTTTGTCCCACCTGTGGCAGGGACTGAGGCTCTCGCATTGTACTGTTCAGCCACTTATTCTAAGAATGGACGCAAGTCTTCCTCGATTCCAAGGGACTGCCTATGATGATATATTTCTGGGCCATGCAACCATAAATTAAGATGTTGCAAAGATGTTTGCTTTTATTTTTGCAGTGCAGTAAGCAAACCTTACAGATTTTGTAGAAATGTGACAAATGCAATATGCTCTATTTGAAATGGATTCATCTTATTTCTTTTTAGACCAAGTTTGTTTCTGCTACTTGGATATATAATTTACTTCAATTTCTAAAATGTAATGAGTTAACCAGGATTGTTAACAACTATGAAGGATTTATTCTGCAAATCCCTGACATTATGTAATCGTAGGTCTCTGCCACATATTATGAATTAAGTCCAAAAACTTCTATTCAAAATTGGAGAAGTGATCTTGGGTTTTGATTGAAAAAAGTCTTGTGCCTCCTTTTGATAATTACAGGTGCAGGTGGAATCTCGCTTATCCGGAACTCTCGGGGCCTGGCCTGTTCTGGATAAGGGATTTTTTTGGATGAGGGGTGATCACGTTAAATTGGATGGTACAGATACTGAGCAAGGGGATATTGGGGCTGGCTGGCTTAGGACTGGGAATGCGGCTGAGAGATCATGGGGTGGGGGCGCGGTGGATCGCAGGGTCAGTTCAGCGATTGCGGGAGTCGCCAGCAAGGAAGGACTTCAATTTGTTCATGTCGGAGTTCTGCGCACGTGCCACCTAGTGATCGGGAATGGTTCTGGATGAGGGGTGGTTCAACCTGTAAAAGTCTCTATAGTACATACAGATATGCACTCTATTAAGTAGCACCCCTGTTCAATAATGTTTCACCCAATGAAGGTAGCCACTCAACTCTGTTTCAAAACATACTTAAAAAAAATTAAATTTAAAATTCTAGTTCTGTATAATGTGTTATTTTCTAGATTCAGTACAAGTGCATTCGGGTTTTCTTTTTTACGGTTTTGCTTTTCAAATTTAAAAGATACACTTGCCCCAATATTTTCTTCTTTGAATTAATTTTAACAAATACAAAACCCCATTTGTAGATTTGTTAAAACTAACCAACACAAGGAAGTACATTCCGTGTGTGCAATGTAACATCAAAATTGTCTGGAACAACATCAGTCCGAAGTTGAATGGAAATAAATGGTGTTTTGTTTTCTTAAGTGTGTGATATGTAGTGGAGCAACACCAAGAACTGAGCCAAATGTTTCTGGGAAATGGCAGAATTTGTAGCAGGTTGTAGCAGCAAGATCCATATGTTTGATGTTGCAATGCTGCCCAATTCAATAGTGGATTATTCTTTTGCTAAGAAAAGAACCTAAACACCTGGATAGGAGAGTAGATCTTCCTTAAAAAGACGTGAGGTAATTTTGATTTTGGACGATAGTGTAACATGCACGATACCAGTTCGACCACCTCTCCTAAGGCAATTAATGCTTCAGAAACTTCTGGTTAATGAGATTCTACGTAGTTTCCTCACCAATTAAACACTGACACACTGTTACTTAATAATAATGAGAGTTTATGGCCTTGGTATTATATATGTGCATTACCTCGGAAAATGTCCTGCTCTTATAAAACAGCATATTATCCAATTTGCTATGAGTAATGTTATGGCAAATCCATTGGACTGTCTCTTATCTACATACCTATTTATTTATAATATGAAATTCTTGTGTCTGCGCACACGGCCTGTGCCAACTTTTTCCATTATATTATATGTCCACCTTTGTAATGAAAATTGCCTATGTAACGTTGTCACACTGTAATTACTCATTTCCTCCAGTAGTGGCACTGCAACACCTTGGTTTTATGCCTCCCAGCTGGTAGGACAGATTAACTCCTATGCTGCAACCTATTCTACTTCTCTACTTCACAAATTGTTCTAAGTTTTGTCAAAGTATATTATGTAAGAATAATTATATTTTCATTTCTCAGTCAAATTATCCCCACCCTCTTTTTCAGTCTTGCTTTGTGCATCAACATTTATAATTGTAAAATGCTTCATCAATATTCTGCTGTCACTCTTACCAAAGCGAAGTACTGTGGATGGTGGAAATCTGAAATAAAAACAGAAAATGCTAAAATACTCAGGAGGTCAGGCAGCATCTGTGGAGAGAGAAACAGAATTAACGTTTCAGGTTAATGACCTTTTGTCAGAACTGGAAAAGGTTAGAGATGTAACAGGTTTAAAGCAAGTACAGAGGCAGGGAAAGGGGGGAGGGGAGAGGGGAAGAAAGAACAAAAGGGAAGGTCTGTGATAGGGTGGAAGGCAGGAGAGATTAAATGACAAAAGGGATGATGGTGCAAGGCAAAAGGAGATGGTGTTGGGACAAATAAAGAAAGGTCTAGAGGAGGTGTGAATGGGAATATCAGCATCATCAGCAACAGCTGGTGTCTGAAAAAATGGAGAAAGATTAATTTTTTGAGAGCGTAGTGCTTTTAAGGGGCTGGCGGCCCATTCAAAATACCACACATGCGCAGTCTTCCCTATTTAAAAGCCGGTGAGCCAGCTGCGTGGGAACTGCAGTGTGCAGCCGGCCACGCAGCTTAAAGGGAATGTTGTTTGGGATCCTGGACAGTGGGAAGGGAGGAGGTGTTGTGGATAATTGCATATGAAGGTGCCATGGGAAGGGGAGGGGGTGTTGGGGATGATTGAGGAGTGGATCAGGGTGTCTCATCCCTTTTGGTGTTTAATCTCTGCTGCCTTCCACCCCATCACCAACCATCCCTTTTGTTATTTCCTCCCCTCCCCTTTTTCCCTGCCTCTGTACCTGCTTAAAACATTTAACCTTTTCCAGTTCTGACAAAAGGTCCTTGATCTGAAATGTTAACACTCTTTCTCTCTCCATAGATGCTGCCTGACTTGCTGAGTATTTCCAGCATTTTCTGTTTTTATTTCTGCTGTCACTCTTTATCGATTGGCTCAAGTAAAACAGTAACAAGTCAGAACTGAAGAGAACAAACAAATCAAAAGCAAGGTACATAGCTAGAAAATTACTAATGAATTATGGAAACAATTAATCCTGAATGACCAGTCTACCTTTAGGTAACAAAAGGAATCACTTAAAATGGTTTTGGGGAAAAAAGGTACGATTTTCTCAGTAACTAAAATTTTTCAAGACCAAAATAAAGTTTGAAATAAAAACAGCAAAAGATTACATAGTTCACAATAACGGTTAAATTTATTGAATGAATTGTCTTTTATGTCTTTTAATAATTTCATTAAGATTTTTAGTTAAAAGTCTCAGCCTCTTAGAAACATTTGGGAGGGATTGAAAAGGCTGGGGGCTTGGGAAAGGTTTGGAGGAGATCGGAAAGACCAGGGGGGTAAATCGGAATAGACGGGGGTGGGGGGGGGGGGGGGGGGATGGATAGAAAGGCCGTGGATTGCAGAGGAGGGTGGAAGGGATCTGAAAGACAAGGGGGAAGGGCTAAATCTGAAAGGCCGGGTTGGTGGGAGATCATGACATGGGTGGAATAATGGATAACCAAGGAAATAAAGGAAAGTATCAAATCAAAGACCAATGCGTATAAGGTGGCCAAGGTTAGTGGGAAACTAGAGGATTGGGAAAATTTTAAGCAACAGCAAAGAATGACTAAAAAAGCAATAAAGAAAGGGAAGATAGATTACGAAGATAAACTTGCGCAAAACATAAAAACAGATAGTAAAAGTTTTTACAGATATATAAAACGGAAAAGAGTGACTAAAGTAAATGTTGGTCCCTTAGAAGATGAAAAGGGGGATTTAATAATGGGAAATGTGGAAATGGCTGAGACCTTAAACAATTATTTTGCTTCCGTCTTCACAGTGGAAGACACAAAAACCATGCCAAAATTTGCAGGCCACAGGAATGTGGGAAGGGAGAACCTTGAGACAATCACTATCACTAGGGGGGTAGTGCTGGACAGGCTAATGGGACTGAAGGTAGACAAGTCCCCTGGTCCTGATGAAATGCATCCCAGGGTATTAAAAGAGATGGCGGAAGTTATAGCAGATGCATTCGTTATAATCCACCAAAATTCTCTGGACTCTGGGGAGGTACCAGCGGATTGGAAAGCAGCTAATGTAACGCCTCTGTTTAAAAAAGGAGGCAGGCAAAAGGCAGGTAACTATAGGCTGGTTAGTTTAACATCTGTAGTGGGGAAAATGCTTGAAACTATCATTAAGGAAGAAATAGCGGGACATCTAGATAGGAATAGTGCAATCAAGCAGACGCAGCATGGATTCATGAAAGGGAAATCATGTTTAACTAACTTACTGGAATTCTTTGAGGATATAACGAGCATGGTGGATAGAGGTGTACCGATGGATGTGGTGTATTTAGATTTCCAAAAGGCATTCGATAAGGTGCCACACAAAAGGTTACTGCAGAAGATAAAGGTACGGGGAGTCAAAGGAAATGTATTAGCATGGATAGAGAATTGGCTGGCGAACAGAAAGCAGAGAGTCGGGATAAATGGGTCCTTTTCCGGTTGGAAATCAGTGGTTAGTGGTGTGCCACAGGGATCAATGCTGCGACCACAACTGTTTACAATATACATAGATGACCTAGAAGAGGGGACAGAGTGTAGTGCAACAAAATTTGCAGATGACACAAAGATTAGTGGGAAAGCGGGTTGTGTAGAGGACTGAGAGGCTGCAAGTAGATTTGGATAGGTTAAGCGAATGGGCTAAGGTTTGGCAGATGGAATACAATGTCGGAAAGTGTGAGGTCATCCACCTTGGAAAAAAAACAGTAAAAGGGAATATTATTTGAATGGGGAGAAATTACAACATGCTGTGGTGCAGAGGGACCTGGGGGTCCTTGTGCATGAATCCCAAAAGGTTAGTTTGCAGGTGCAGCAGGTAATCAGGAAGGCAAATGGAATGTTGGCCTTCATTGCGAGAGGGATAGAGTACAAAAGCAGGGAGGTCTTGCTGCAACTGTGTAAGGTATTGGTAAGGCCGCACCTGGAGTACTGCATGCAGTTTTGGTCACCTTACTTAAGGAAGGATGTACTAGCTTTGGAAGGGGTACAGAGACGATTCACTAGGCTGATTCGAGAAATGAGGGGGTTACCTTATGATGATAGATTGAGTAGACTGGGTCTTTACTCGTTGGAGTTCAGAAGGATGAGGGGTGATCTTCTCGAAACATTTAAAATCATGAAAGGGATAGACAAGATAGAGGCAGAGAGGTTGTTTCCATTGGTAGGGGAGACTAGAACTAGGGAGCATAGCCTCAAAATACGGAGGAGCCAATTTAAAACCGAGTTGAGAAAGAATTTCTTCTCCCAGAGGGTTGTGAATCTGTGGAATTTTCTGCCCAAGGAAGCAGTTGAGACTAGTTCATTGAATGTTTTCAAGTCAAAGATAGATAGATTTTTAACCAATAAGGGAATTAAGGGTTACGGGGAGAGGGCGGGTAAGTGGAGCTGAGTCCACGACCAGATCAGCCATGATCTTATTGAATGGCGGAGCAGGCTCGAGGGGCTAGATGGCCTACTCCTGTTCCTAATTCTTATGTTCTTATGGAACAGCTTGGCTTGGAGGGAAAGGTCCAATCGCGCGGGGTGGTGGCGGGGGAAGATTGTCCGATCGCTGGACCGGTTTACAGGGAAGGTTGGGGGGGCGGGGGGGGGGGAGGGGGTGCTCAGAGGGAAGCACTTCTGCTCTTCCTGGCCCACAAGCAGTGCTGGAAAGGCACTTATCTGGTCGATCCAGCAATCCTGGCTTCCCTTTAGCTCCTGAGTTTCCGGAGGCCCAGGAAACCTGGACAACGGTTAAACCTAAAAAGGAGAAAAAAAAGTGAGGCACTCAGCCTCATTAAAATATTTAAATAAGTAACCCGCCTCATGGGAGTGGGTTGGTAGCCCGTTCCCCCATCCCACCTCTATTAAAGCTGGAAGTGGGCAGGTTCGAGGCGGGTTGTCTTTGGGTTTCAGATTTCTAACATTTTAACATCCCACCCAACCTAAACCACCTGGTTTTGGGGGTTAAAATTTCCCTCATAGTGTTGAGTATAATGCTTCTTTCCAAATTGTAGTTTCAGATGATAGGAGAGATATGTTACTGCTAATAAAGTCTAGAGAGTATCACAGTGAAGCAAAATCAATGTTGAAATTATTACCAGCAAAACTGAGTCTCAGCTTTTTCTTGCATGTGTGAAGGAAATTATTTAACATCATGAAAGTACAAAGGATGCACAATGATGCCTACTGACTGGATGTCTGAAATAAAGGGAGATCATTAATGTTTTATTTATTTTCTTTTTATTGATGGAGTTCCGAGCTCCCAGGGGATCATGATTCATTACTTTGTAGCTGATTCATCTAAAATTGCTTGTAGCCTAGAAAATTTAAATTACTTCCCCAGCCTATACTTTTAAAAAAAAAACCCAGAAGGGAACTCCCAATTAGTACTGCTGTTTATTTGATGTCAGCCAAGACTTCTTTTTAAACTCTCTGAAATGTAGGTGTCATGCACATGTTCCAAAATCTGTTTGGAAGAATTTAAACTATTGACAGTGCATTAACCCATGCCTGCAACGTAATTGATTCCAGATTTAAAAAGTAACTTTTAGCACTTACCATTATTGTTTGACTTCCTAGAAGTACATAATTTTAATTAGCTGCCAATGCAGTCGCTTTCTGTAAATGTTAGATAATTAACTTAAAACAAATTATATTTAAAATAGTAAAATGTTTGCTTTTTATTTAAATGTTTGTCCTGAATGTACATCAATAATTTGTTAAAAAAAAAAATAATAATTAAGATTCCTGGCAATTCATTAGAAATGTAAATTTTTGATGGCATTTTCATTCGTTGGCATCATAAATCGGAATTTTACAGTGGAACCTCCTTATTGTCTGTAATTGAAGGGATTTCCCCCTCCCAGCAGAGAAAAAAAAGTGGCAGAAAATGGAGGTTGCTCAAAATTTGGTTTTACACGTACAGCAGTGCCTAAGGCACATTGATGATGATAAATGCAACGTGCAATGTCTTGTGCAAGGTTTTGTCATTGCAATTTTGGCAGATATCAGAAAGGCAGATAATTAGTGGGGACAAATGGGAATGATGAGATGTCCATTGTTCATTTTAAATCTGAGATTGTGAACTAAAGGTATTAAGGATATGGGGCAAAGGATATGGAGTTAGGTCACAGATGATCTGAATGGCAGAACCGGCTTGAGGGGCTAAATGGCCTACTCCTGTTCCTATGGGCTCAATTTTGCCCAACCCCTTTTTTCAGCACACATACCTTAAGTGTGCTGACTTTGAGCGCTGGAAACTGCGCCAGAAAAAAGTTGCCCCATCCTGGCCATTCTTCCGAGTCCCCGGAGTCCCAGCGTGGTGGCGTTGTGCAGTGGGAGGCGGAGCAACAGACCAGCGGCGAAAACAGTGCTGGCATTTGCGCGCATGCGCAGTGAAGTCTGCGCGCATGCTCCTGCCCTCTCAGCGTGACCTGTGGGCTGTGAGCAGGACCCGATGCACACAGCCCCCATCCTCGGCCGAAGGGACGCCCCGATCTTCACCGCACCCTATCCCCGGCCAAGTGGCCTCCCGCAGCAGCCGACCGGCCCGCTGACTTCCTGGGCCAAGGTAGGACTTCAGTTTTATTTTTTATTTATTGATAGTGTGCTTGAAAGTTTTGATTGCTGGGGGGGGGAGGGGGGGCGGGGCGGGGGGAGGAAGAAGAGAGTTTGGGGGGGGAGGAAGAGAGTTTGGGGGGGGGGGAGGAAGAGTGTTTGCGGTGGGGGGGCGGGGGGAGGAAGAGAGTTTGGGGGGGAGGAGGAGGAGAGTTTGGGGGGGGCCGGGGGGGACTTTATAAAAAAAAAAACTTGATTCTGGCATAAAGGTAGGACTTCTATTTTTTATTTGTTATTGATTGATTGCTCATTACTTCTTGTGGTTTGTTTAGTGCTTTGTAAGTCTTGGTGCAGGTCCTCAGCTTCCTTCTATTTTTTATTTGTTACTGAATGCTTATTTTTGTGCTTTGTTTAGTGCTTTGTAAGTGTTGGTGCTTTAAATGTACTAACCTGCGCCGAATTCTTAACTGCCCGCAAGGTTTTTCAGAGCTGGCCACATACGCTGATCTAAGTCGATTTGGAGTAAGTTTTAGCTGGCCAAAGTGGCATAAATGGCCAAAACTGGCGTAAGTGACTGGGAACGCCCACTTTTGGAAAAAAAAACGGAACAAAAAAAATTGTACCTAACTGACTTACTCTGGAGCAGATTTTTTGGAGAAAATGGCATTTTTTAACTTAAGCCAGAAAAAACAACTTACTCCAAAAAAATTGATGCAAGTCATGGCCAAAATTGGGCCCTATGTTCCTAAAATAAGCACAAAAAAGTTAATCTACTTTTTAAAAAAAAAATGAAGTTGGTAGAAGAAATTGAAACACCTGATGGTCACTTTCAAAAATTCTTTCTAATGTAGCAAAGATGCAAAACAGTAATTTAATCGTAACCATTAAGATATTTATCGTGGGTTTAGTTGCCTATTCGATGTGAATAAGGAAAAGTGCACCATTTTAGCTGAGGTATTTTGCATGATTATGGCTTGTATCAGTTTGCTAAATGTCATTATCAGCATTACAGTAAAACTAAATCAGGCAACAAATTAAAAAAGTAAGAAAAACAAAGGAATAAAAAGAGGCAGATAACCATTAAAAATGAAGTGAGGGTTGAAGAAATGGAAAGCAGATCAGTGAGGAAGTAGCAAATAATAAGTACAGATGAGTAGGAAAATAATTTAGATGTGCACAGATGAGAGCCTTTGCTACTCAATGTGCTACACTTGTATTTCTGGTGACAGTGACTAATAAATATAGAATAATGGCTGGCAGTGACATGCAAGATGCTAATTGACTTGAGGACTCTTACTAACATTACTGACTTGAGAGTAAATCACTCCTTTGCTTGTGTGAGCCACTTTCTCACTCTAAGAATTTTATGCGTTTTAGAGGGCCTTGACATAGTTGATGCTGTGAGGCTGTTTCCCTGGTTGAAGAGCTTAGAACTAGGGGTCACAGTCTTAGGATAAGGGGTAGGTCATTTAGGACTGAGATGAGGAAAAATTTCTTCACTCGGAGGATTGTGAATCTTTCGAATTCTCTAACCCAGAGGGCTGTGAATGATCAGTCGTTAGAGTATATTCAAAACTCGGAGCGATAGATTTTTGGACACTAAGAGAATCAAGGGATAGGGTAGGAAAGTGGAGTTGAGATAGAAGATCAGCCATGATCTTATTGAGTGGCAGAGCAGACTTGAAGGACCTTATGGACCTACTCCTGCTCCTATTTCTTTTATTCTTATGTTTTTATATCAGACAGTATTTCAGTTTCTTTTAACTTTTTTAAGATGGGTTGAATTTTTTGTGTTTACCAAGATAAAGGATTGACATTGCTAGCAAATGCAATAGTTTTCAGATTTAGCAACAATTGTCACCATTAAATACTCCCAGGAAACGTGTAGCATGGATCGCAGATGCAAAATAAAGCTGCTTTCACCCTGTCCTAACCTCAACTACCTTGACCACAATCTCGGAAGACTACCCCACTGCGTCAGGGTGATCTTTCCCACACCAGCTACTCTTGGAGATTTACTGAGTGAAATTACTAAATTCTTGGCAGTGTTGTGCTGTGGACATGTGTCTACTAGGAGCTCTGTTGAGACATAATTATGACTGGAACTTTTATTAAAAGCTCTTTGGGTGGAACGTTCGAAGGGCCTGCACCACCAATGGAAAATTACACAGCAGGTGGCGCTTCAGAAAATCGTATGTTTGTTGTTCACAATTTTTCATCCAATAATGTCAATGGATGAAACTTTACGGACAAAACACCGTTTAATTTTCTGATGTCATCTGCTGCATTTCTCATCTACATGTTGCCCCTCGGCGACATCATCTGAAAACGCAACGTCAGGTTCCATCTGTACGCTGATGACACCCAGTTCTATCTTGCCCTTCACTGTCTCTAAATTGTCAGACTGCTTGTCCAACATGCAGTACTGGATGAGCTGAAATTTCTTCCAACTAAATATTGGGAAGACCAAAGCCATTGCTTTCGAACCTCACCACAAATTCCGTTCCCGAGCCACTGACTCCATCCCTATCCCTGGCAACTGTCTAAGACTGAACCAGACTGTTCGCAACTTTAGTGTCATATTTGACCCTGAGATGACCTTCTGACCACCTATCTGCGCCATCACCAAAACCGCCTACTTACACCTCTGTAACATTGCCCGACTCCACCCCTGCCTCAGCTCATCTGCTGCTGAAACTCTCATTCATGCCTTTGGTACCTCTAGACTTGACTATTACAATGGTCTCCTGGCTGGCCTCCCATCATTCACCCTCCGTAAACTTGAGCTCATCCAAAACTTTTGCTGCCTGTATACTAACTCTCATCAAGTCCCCTGTGTTCTCTGACCTACATTGGCTCACGGTCCGGCAATGCCTCAATTTTTAAAATTCTCATCCTTGTTTTCAAATCGCTTCATGGCCTTGCCCCTCCCTATTTCTGTAACCTCCTCTAGCCCTACAACCCTTTGGGATCTCTGTGCTTCTCCAATTCTGGCCTCCTGTGCATCTCTTATTTTCATCACTCCACCATTGGCGGCCATGATTTCAGCTGCCTAGGCCCTAAACTCTGGAATTCCCTTCCTAAACCTCTCTACCTCCTCTTTTAAGATGCTCCTTAAAACCTAACTCTTTAACCAAGCTTTTGATCATTATAACACTCTTGTGGGATATTTTACTACGTTAAAGGTGTTTTATAAATGCAAGCTGTTGTTGCATGCAAGGCGTTGCTGGTGGTGTGGGGAATGGATTGGAAAAAGGCAAATTTCAATGAGATAAGAAACTATCTGGCCCAAATTAACTGGGTAGAAAAGTCAGCAAACAGGTCAACAAATCAGCAGTGGGAAATCTTCAAATATGAGATAGATAGAGTACAATAAATATATTCCTACAAAATGAAAATAGGGTGCATCAAAGTAAAGAGGTTCTGTAAATAAATGGAAATAAATATTTAACTAAAACTTAAGTGAGGTATATGATAAAATCTTAAGGAGCACAAGACTAAAGAAAATAATGCATAATATTGGCAATGTACTGGGGAGATAAGAGATTAAAAGGGAATATGAAAAATGCTAGTAGATAATAGAAATGGAAATATTAAGGGCTTTTCTAAGCGTATAAAAAATAAAATAATAGTTTGACAGGGTAGGGCTGCTCAGGGTTGAAGAGGGTAGTCTCATTGTGGAAGATGATGGTATGGAGGAGATATAAAATAATTATTATACATCAGTTTTAGCAAATGGAGGAAGTGACAATATAAGCGCTTTGGAGAAAGATATCGAACAACTGTTTGATATAACTGTACAAAAGGAATTGGTTCTGAAAGCATTAGCAGAAGTCATGGCTAATAAGTCACCGACTCCAATGTCATGCATCCAAGGCAGTTGAAAGAAGTCAGAAGAGATTATAGAGACCTAGGCTACAATTTTTCTGTCCTGATTTAAATATCCAAATTATGCCATGGGACTAGAGTGTAGCCAATGCAAAACCTTTTTCAAAAAGGAAAAAAAGATAAACCATGTCACTGGCCCAGTTAGTCTAGCATCAGTTGTGGGTGAACTCTTCGGAATTTCCTTGTAGTTGCTCCCGCACTGTCTCCATACGTTCACCAAAAGTGCAGCAGAAATCTCATGTGCATAAATGGAATTTCTTGCCCATTTCCAGTGAAGTTATGACAGTGGAGCCGGAGCAGTTCCAAGGAAATTCCCAGCTTTAGAATTCATAATTTGAGATAAAAGTGAACATTTAGAAATGCACGGAGTAATCCAGGACAGCCAGCATAGATTTTTTTTTTAAAAAGGAAAATCATGTTAAACAAATGTAGTAATGTTTTGAAGAAGCAACTGTTTGGATGGATAAAGGTACTGTCGTAAATGTACATGGATTTTCAGAAGGTGTTTGATAAGGTCTCTCACAGAGAGCTTCTTAGAAAACAATTAGGTGTACGATATAAGAGGAAATGTGGCAGCATGCATAAAAAGCTGGTTGACAAGTAGGAAACAAAGAGGGTAAGAGGGTTTAGCGCAAATTGGAGAATGATTGTAAGTGGTCCACTTTTGTTCTAAATGATAAATAATTTGAAATTGGGCATAATCAAGAAATTTGGTGATGACACACGAGGTTTTGAAAACTGAGGAAGATCATAAAAGACTCCAGGAAAATATAGGCTAGTGGAATAGGCAGATAGGTATTAGTTCCAATTAATGTGCATAAGTATATGGTAATATATTTTGAGAAGAAAAATAAAGAATGGGAATATACATTCAATGGCAAGGTGCTGAAGAGTGTGGATGAACAGAGAGATCTAGGATTCAATGCATAATTTCCTGAATATGTTAGTGCAGCTAGTTTAAAAAATAGCAATTAGGGTTTTACAAAAAGAACATAGAGTACAAAAGTAAAATAGTAATGATAAATTTGCAAAAACATTGATTAGGTCATCGAGCGCTGTGTGCAATTTTGAGTGCTCCATTATAAAAGAGACATTAAAACCGTAGAAACCATAGAGTGTGGATTCGCCAGGAAAGTGTCAGGAAAATAAACTAGTCATGAGGATAGACTTGAGATACCGGGACTATTTCCATTGGAGCAGAGAAGATTTTAAAATTCTGAAGCATTTTGATGGTGAATAGAGAAAGACTATTTCCTCTTTGGGGAATGAAGGGCCATAAATTGAAAATGGTCACTGAGAGGACAGAGGTGAGACAAAATATCTTTATGCAGAGAGCTTTTGGAGCAGAGAATGCTTCTCTGCAAGAAGTGATTGAGGCAGACCTCATTGGATTTTTTTAACGGGAGATTGGCTAAATAATTGAAGCAAAAGAAGACACAGGGCTACGGGGGAAAGTGGATTACTCTGGCAAAGAACCTTGCTTAGACACGATGAGCCGAATGACCTTTTTCTGTGCTGTAAACCATATTGTGACACTCAGTTAAAGGAATTGTTACCAAACTAAGATTAAGATATCTCATTTTTGTAAGATTCTCATTTTTGGGGATTCCATGAATAGTTAGGGAGACAGCTGAATGTATAGTTATGTAGCAACAAAGGGCCCAAATTTGGTGAAGGCTCCCGCCCGCCCAAGGACCGCCGATGGCCGCTGAGGTACCTGACGGTACTTTGGGCAGGGTTTTCATCAAAAAGATCCTTCAAAAGGGTGGTGGGTGGCAAATGAGGGACTTACACCGCCAATCTGGGTGGCAGCCAGTGGGAGCTCCCAATCTCGGCGGCAAAGGCGTCTGCTGCCGAAGATGGAGTCGGGCCCACGGAGGGTCAAAGACCTGCAAAGAAAAAGCAGTAAAAAAACATCGGAACACCTTCAGGGGACCCCATATAGTATGTCCCTGTAAAGAAAAAAATTAAAAAATGTTTACTCACTTTTTTTTTTCAGCTCTTCATATCTACCGTTGAGGACGGACCAGCCTCCTCGCAATGGTCCACCCTCGTTCTGGCGCCGTCTCCTGCCCGCACCAATCTGGCATCTCGGCAGGCGGGAGTCCACTTACGCCACTAGGCCATCCGCTGATGTCAGCGGGCGGTTCCCGGGGCTCTCCCCTTTCGCCCGCTCCAGACCAGATTGAAACTGGCACTGGGCGGAACCCAAGGGGGAATGTCGGCGGCAGTGGGTGGTGAGTGCATTAATTTTGGGCCCAATGTGTTCAGGACTTCAGAGAGAAAGGACAAGTTGCAAATAGTTTGAGAAGAAAGAAGGGTCAAGGTTTATTAATTTTCAATTTTTCAATATCTAGCACCTGTTCCATGAAAAGAAAATTATAAAGTACATGAGAAAAAAGGCTGAGATGAGGTAGATGGAATGGGAGGAGACTCGTGTGGAGTATGAACATCAGTATAGACTCATTGCGACAAAATGCCTGTTTCTGTGCTGTATATTTTATGTAACTATTTTCAAACCTTAAGTACCTTTTAGCAATGTGTGATGAAATAATTACTTTCATTTCATTGCGAGATATTTAATTGGACTGAATTCTCCAGATCATCTGCATAATTTTTTTTTACCAGATGTCTTCTAAATAATTTCACTAAGTGTCCATTATTCTGTCTTTGGCTTGCCACTATTACCATCTATGAATAATTTATAATTCTAGGTAGTAAGAATACTAAGTACAATAAAAACAGCAGATGGTGTAACATGTACTGTAATAAGTTTGAGTATTTTAATTTTTATAGTTTAATCTACTTTTTAAAAGTGCAGGAAAACTTAATTTGTCTTTATTCCATATGAGTTCAACAACTTTTATCAATTGTTGTGTTTCTTCCTGATTAATTCACTTCTTCCACCATTCAACATGTATTTCGGGACCCGGAGTGTCAGGTCCTTCATTGAAACACCTGTGAACATATCCCTTTTTGGTGTGGAAGCAAGTCATCCTCGCTACGCGGGACTGCCTAAGAAGGCAGCTTGCCTAGAAAGAAATACTTGCATTTATATAGCAACCTTCACGACCACTGGATGTCCTAAAGTGCTTTACAGCCAATTAAGTAATGTAGAAAAAGTGGTAGCCAATTTGCGCACAGCAAGCTCCCACAAACAGCAATGTGATAATGACCAGATAATCTGTTTTTAGTGATGCTGATTATGCCAGGGCACTGGGGATAACTCCCCTGCTATTCTTCGAATAGTACCATGGCATCTTTTATGTCCACTTGAGAGAGCAGGCAGGACCTCGGTTTAACGTCTCATCTGAAAGATGGCATTTCCGACTGTGCAGCACTCCTTCAGTACTGCGCTGGACTGTCAGCCTAGACTTTTGTGCTCAAGTCTCTGGAGTAGGACTTGCATCCACAACTGTCTGACTCGGAGGTGAGGGTGCTACCAACTGAGCCACAACTAACATCTAGTAATTGGTAATGTATTTACAACTAGAATGCTAGTGTGCTACTTCTCTGGTGTATGCCAAACGAACTTATTCTGCGATAAGGATGGGGTGTGGGGGGATGGATTGAAGGGGGGAGCATCTCAAGCATATGTCTTGCGATCTTTCTAATTGTTTTATGCGTGTTGAAAGGGTTCATTCTGTGACGCAGTTTCAAGGGTCTTTTTTTAATGTATGTTGAGTGGATCTTATTGTATGTCAAAGGGGAAATTCAATTTTTTGGTTTATGTAGATGCACCTCAATCAAAAGCTTTTCTTAGTTTTCTAATTATATATTGATTTTTTTAGGTGCGTGGCTCATCTTCAGATTATGACCCCTTCACAGAGAATTTTAACAGGTTCGTATGGAATAAGGAAATACTTATTACGAGTTTTCTGCAGTTGTCATGGAAACTCATTGATAATGAATCTCCAGGGTTTCCTTTTCTCTTGTTAGTGCAGTTATGAGCTGACACTCCATACCGTCAAGTTTCCCAGCAATAAAGTTACTATGGTAACAAAGTCACCAATACTCAGGTTTGTTGAAATTACCCACATTAAACATGAAAAACTTGCTAAATGCAAAGCTTGATTTGTTTGAGTTTTAAGAATGTGACATTAAAAAAAGTACAATGGGGTTGTCTCATAGATAAAATAATTAACTATTTAAGATCAGATTTAACGGTCAGATTGTGAGGTTTTCTAAACGTATTAAAACTTATTTTCCTGTCTCTAATAGAGTCATAGGCCTGGATTTGGGGCTTTTTGGATTTCGGGGCGTTAATCGCGGCGGGGCGCTAAAGTTAGCACCTAAAAATAGTTTGCGCCTCCTACTGCAAGTTTTGGCAAAAATGTAAGTTGGAGGAGCGTTACACAACGGACTTTGTGCACCCAAGCCGAAACTTGCGGCGGTAAAGAAGTTTAATTGCTGATTAGTGCCCTGCAACATAACGGTTGTATATTGTATGGTTTTATTTTGGTGGGGGTTGTTTTTGTAACTTTGTTGCAGTAACAGTTATGACTCATCATTTGCCATTGTTGTCTTGTGCATCATTCCAATGTTCACTGTAGATGTGCCTTTATGGGAGCACATAGCGTGTCCAGTATTAGCTCCATCCCTCAGTTTCCTCCATTTAGAAGAACCGGTCCATTACAAGCTGACGACGTGCGAGTGTTGGTCCGGCAGCATCTCTATGCTGCCTCCCCCCGTGGATGGGGTGGCTATCCACCTGGGACCTCGCCAGGCTCCTCTTCGTGGTCCTCCTCCTCCTGAGTTGAGCATGCAATCCCCAGTGGCAATGCCTGGCCCCTCATGATGGCCAAGCTGTGCAACATGCAGCACACCACAATGAATTCGGATACCTGTTGAGGGGAATACCTGAAGGCTGTCTCCAGAGTGGTGCAGGCATCAGTCTGCCTGTAGGAGATGGCATATCTCTGTCAGGACTTTCTTTCGGAAGCGCACCCTTCTCGCACACTGTTCCTCAGAGAGCTGGAGGTCTGAGTGATGGTGCCTGCAAACCCGTGGGGGGGGGGGGGTAAGCCCTCCTCCCCGGATGTCTTCGGCCTCTCATCATCCGTGGGCTGACATGGCCAAGAGTCCTTCCTCAAGCTTGACACCGCCTGGCAGTAGCATGGAGCATGATACACTGGCAAACTAGTAATGCCCCCATTAAATTTTTTCACTGAAGTTGTAAGGGCATTGTAATGGCAAATAAAAGTGAAGTTTGCCAGTTGGAGCTTCACACAGCATCATGTGCGTAACCATTGTAGTCAATATGACCTGCGATGTAGGATCCTCATCCCTCCATTTAACAATGCTGCCAAAACTGCCTGCCACATCCTGGGACAGCCTGGTTATTTCAGGTGCTTCCTGGGGCGGGCGTTAAATGAGGCGTTGAGGCCAAATGTTCCATCATGGATGCTAGCACAGCGTTGCACGACAATTGATGTCATCACCATGCTAAAAATGCAGGGTGGGGTAGTAAGTCTTTGTGCCGGCGCAAACCAATAGCCAAATCTTCCGGTCGGGCGGTAAATCCTGGGCGCCCGGCATAATGCCCAAAAACAGCATTTAACGCCCCGAGGTGCAAATTAGCCGAAAATCCAGCCCATAGTCATTACGGCACAGAAGGAGGCCATACCATCCATCGAGACCATGCCGGCTCTCTGTAGAGCAAATATGTAGTGCATATCCAATTTCCTTTTGAAATCATTGATCGTCTCTGCTTCCACCACCTTTGTCGGCAGCAAGTTCCAGGTCATTACCACTCGCTGTGTAAAAAAGTTCTTCCTTGCATCCCCCTGTGTCTCTTGACCAAAACCATAAATCTGTGTCCCCTCGTCCTTGTATCATCAGTTCTTGGGAACAGCCTTTCTCTGTCTACCTTATCCAAACCTGTCATAATCTAGTACATCTGTATCAAATCTCCCCTCAACCTCCTGTGCTTCAAGGAGAACAACCCCAGCTTCTCCAACCTAGCCTTGCAGCTAAAATCCCTCATCCCTGGAACCATTCTGGTAAATCTCCTCTGCACCCTCTAAAGGACCTTCACATCCTGTGGTGACCAGAACTGGACGCAATACTCTAGTTATGGCCTAACAAGAGCTTTATAAAGGTTCAGCATAACTTCCCTGCCTTTGTACTGAATACTTGTATTTATGAAGCCCAAGAATCCCATATGCTTTGCTAGCTACTCTCTCACTATGTCCTGCCATCTTCAAATATCTATGCACGTGAACCCCCAGGTCCCTCTGTCCCTGCACACTCTTAGAACTGTGCCAGTAAATCTATATTGCCTCTCCCTATCCCTTCTACAAAAATGCATCACCTCACACTTCTCTGTATGAGATTCCATCTGTCACTTGTCTGCCCATTCTGCTAGCCTATCTATGTCCTGTTGCAATCGATTGATATCATCCTTACTGCCATTTGGTCCCATCGGTAAATTTTGAAATTTTATTCTGCATTCCAATATTCAAGTCATTTATTTTATCAAAAAAAGCAGTGGGGCTAGCACTGACCCTTGGGGAACACCACTGTCTACAATCCTCCAGTCTGGAAAAACAACCATTTACCACGACTCGCTGTTTTCTGTCCTGAAGCCAATTTCTTATCCAAGCGGACACTGAGCCTCTTATTCCATGAGCCTCAATTTTGTTAACCAGCCTTTTATGTGGTACTTTGTCAAACGCTTTCTTAAAATCCACTGCATTCCCTTCATCAATCTTCTCTGTTACTTCATCAAAAAATTCAATTAGATTAGTCAAACACGATCTGCCTTTTACAAATCTGTGCTGGCTCTCCTTAATTAACTTAAGCCTCTCCAAGTGCCTGTTAATTTTTTCCCTGATTATTATTTCTAAAACTTTACCCACCAATGATGTTAAACTGACTGGCTTGTAGTTTCTAGGATTGTCCTTACACCCTATTTTGAACAAGGGTGCCACATTTGCCACTTTCCCATCCTCTGGCACCTCCCCTGCATCTAGGGAAGATTAGAAGATTATGGCAAGCCCTTCTGCTATCTCCATCCCCATCTTTCTTAGCAACCTGGGATGCAAGCCATCCGGACCAGGCGACTTATCCACTCTAAGCATATCCAGCCTTTCCAATACATCCTGCCTAGATCACCCCATCCATTACCTCTACCATCTCCGCTTCTGGCGATATTTTGTCAGCATCCTCTTCTTAATAAACACTGATACAAATTACTCATTAAGCATTCTAGCCATGCTCTGCACCTCTAAGCATACATCACCTTCTCAGAGTGGTGATATAAAGGGAAAGGAGGAGGAGGAATTTCTGAAATGTGTTCAGGAGAAGTTCCTTGACCAGTATGTTCTCTGTCCAACCAGTAGGCCTCCACCCCACCACTTACTACCTGCTTACTATTTACATGCCGGTAGAAGATTTTTGGGTTCGCTTTTATGTTGACTGCTATTCTATTTTCATATTCTCTCTTTGCCAGTCTTATTTTCCTCTTCACTTCTCCTCTCAACTGACTGCATTTGGCCTGGTTCTCACTTGAAGAATTCACCCGACATGCATTATACACCCTCTTTATATTCTCTATCTCCCTTGTCATCCAAGGAACCCTGACTTTGGTTCCCTTACCGTTCCCTCTTGGTGGAATGTACCTAGCCTGTACATGAAACATCTCCTCCTTAAAGATCACCGATTGTTCTGTTAGTTTTTCCTGTCAATCTTTGGTTCCATTTTGCCCTGCCGAAATCCCCCCTCATCCCATTGAAGTTAGCCCTCTTCCAATTTAGAAGTTCCACTTTAGATTATTCCTTGCTCCTCTCTCTTACTAATCTGAACCTTATGATATGATGATCACTCTAACTCAGGTGTTCTCCCACAGACACTTGGCCCACCTCATTCCCCAGCACCAGATCCACCAATGCCTCCTTCCGAGTTGAGCCGAGAATGTACTGGTCAAGGAAGTTCTCCTGAACACATTTCAGAAATTACTCTCCCTCCTTTCCCTTTACTCTAACATTATCCCAATCGATAGTTGGGTAATTAAAGTCCCCCAATATCACCACTCTGTAGTTCTTGCACATCTCTGTGATTTCCCGGCAGATTTGCTCCTCTTTCTATCTCTCACTATTTGGAGGCCTGTGTGCATTTGTTTCTGAGGTGTTGCAGACACCAGGGCCTCGATATTAACAACGCCCCACCCCCCACTATACGGACGGGAGAGAGTTATGGCGTTAAAGACTTTAATACGGGGAACCTGGCATGCTGCACATACGCCCGCTGCCATTTTTATGATGGCGGATATCAAGGCATCTCGAGAGATCAAGATACGCTTAATTAACATATTTAAATCGGGCTCCCACTGTGCAATTGGGAACCTGATTTAAAATTCACTGCTGCTGTGTGGGTTTCCCAAGTGTCGGTAAACCTGGCAGTGAAACAGAGATGGGAGCTACTAGCTGCACAAGATAAGTGCCTTTCTCAACATTCCTTGTGGATCAGGAGTGCTCCCCTCGGAAGCCTTTGGACTCCCCCTCCCGACTGCCGGCCTCTCTCTCCCTCCCAGTGCTGATTACCGACCATTACCCCCGCACCGCCCCCCCCCCCCCCCCAAGCCCTCTCCTGGCCCTGGTTGCTGACCTCTCCTCCCAGCCCCGATTGGCAACCTTTGCCCTTCCCGATTTCTGGGCCCTAAGAATCCGCAGTCTCTCACGACCGCCAGTTAGGCTATCACTTTGGCTGGATACCAGGTGGGAATTGGATCGAAAAAATTATATTGAGGTCCTTCCATTAGGTTTGGCAAGTCCTAAGCCTTGCCGAGTTTGATGGTTTTTGGCCTCCCTGGACCCTCCCCGCCTCCCTGTAAATATCAGGGCCCAAGTCCATATCACACATTACCTGGGATCAAAGAGGTGGGGGTGGGAAGCTCCTGCTTGAAATGTGCAGGAGCAGTAAAATACCATATAACTTTCACAAAATTTATGTCCCAATGCCTCCCATGTTATTTTCTGGGGATGTCATTAGGGTAGACCCTTGCCCTGAAGACTGCCCGTGGAATCTCAGCGGTAGGAGTTACAAGGTTGTGCCTTCAAATCAGAAGCAGCTAGTAACTTATATTTACTTTAGGTGCATCAATTTTTTCAAATAATTCAGTGCAGCCTATTTGGAGCAAGCATCCAATCCAAGCTGGAAGTCCGGCCTGGCACTTGTACTGGACACAGTACTCAAGGTGTGGTCTGACATGTACTCTGCAGTTTTAGATTCACATCCCCTCATTTATACTCAACAGATCTAGTAGTATCATTCAAATTCAAATTCCTTCATTGATTACTATTCTACAGTTACTAGACATGTTAATTGCGAACACACTTAGATCTTTCAATATGCAGTAGTTACACTTACTCATATTGGATTTCATTTGTCACTGTTCTGTCCATTTGTGGATTTCATCAAGTTTATTTTATAGATACAAACGCAAAATACTGCGGATGCTGGAAATCTGATCATTTTATAGAAACTTGGCTGCCTCATTAGATTTGACTTTCCTGTGCAGTTGTGGACACAATCACTGTAGTGGTGGAGTATTATCTCTCATTAAGATAAGAGAATCCTAAATTGTGAAAATATTACTTTACATACACTGGTGAAGTTTAGACATATATACATTTTGTTGTGTCCTTGCACATTACAGCAAATCAACACGAGGCACATACTGGAGACAAGGTCACTCTGTGACCTGTACCTTTATTCACAGGACCAAGAAGTGATGACCCTGCGTGGGACCTCCCTTTATATACCTGTCTTTCAGGCAGTCGACTCTCTCTCGTGGAGCACCGCAGTTGGGGCTCTGGTTGTTGAGCCTTGGCATGCGTCTTTGTCACCTGTGGTGCTTCCGGCTCGTCCGGGCTGGCCGCAGGGACTGTGCATGCTGCTGATCGTTCTTGTTGCTCGTTCTCTGGCAGTGGTATGGGCAGCATCTCATGCTGCCCCTCAGGTTCCCCAGTGTCCATGCTGAACCTTTTTTTTACTTGGTCCAGATGCTTGCGGCATATCTGCCCATTGTTGAGTCTGACCACTATGACCCTATTCCCCTCTTTACTAATTACAGTACACGCGAGCCACTTGGACCCCACAGCGTGATTAAGAACAAATACAGGGTCATCGATTTCTATCCATCTCCCCCTTTGAGTTACGGTCATGGCACTCATTTTGGGACTGGCGCTTGCCCTCAACAATGTCTGACAAGACTGGACGAATGAGGGACAGCCGAGTTTTAAGTGTACGTTTCATGAGTAGTTCCGCTGGCGGGACTCCCGTGAGCGAGTGCGACGGGACCTGTAGGCCAGCAGGAGGCGCGATAGACGGTACTGAAGGGAGGGTCCTTGAATCCGCAGCATGCCTTGCTTTATGATTTGGACTGCACGTTCCACCTGGCCATTGGAAGCCGGCTTGAACGGCGCTGTCCTGACATGTTTGATGCCATTACCTGACATGAACTCTCGGAATTCATAGCTCGTGAAACACGGGCCGTTGTCGCTAACTAGGATGTCCGGCAAGCCATGGGTCGCAAAGACCTCACGTGCACACTCCACTGTGGTGGATGTCGTGCACGAATTCAATATGATGCACTCAATTCATTTCGAGTACGCATCAACAACAATGAGGAACATTTTTCCCATGAACGGGCCCGCGTAGTCTACGTGAATACGTGACCATGGCTTGGTGGGCCAGGGCCACGGGCTGAGTGGGGCTTCCCTGGGGGCATTGCCCAGCTGGGCACATGTCGTGCACCTGCGAACACAGTGTTCCAGGTCTGCATCAATTCCCGGCCACCATACATGTGACCGGGCAATGGCCTTCATAAGCATGATGCCTGGGTGCTCGCTGTGGAGTTCTCTGATGAATGCTTCCCTAACCCTCTGGGGCATGACTACCCGGCTGCCCCATAGTAGGCAGTCAGCTTGGATGGAGAGTTCATCCATCCGTCTGTGAAGCGGTCTGACCTCTTCAGGTCATGCTCTGTGTGCGGGCCACCAATCCCCAGTCAGGACACATTTCTTAATCAGGGATAGGAGGGGATCTCTGTCCAGGTTTTGATCTGGTGGGCTGTGATGGGGGAGCCTGCGCTGTCAAAGGCATCGACAGCCATGACCATCTCCGCGCTTTGCTCCGCTGCCCCCTCAATGGTGGCCAGTGGAAGCCTGCTGAGCGTGTCAGCGCAATTTTCGGTGCCTGGCTGGTGCCGTATGGTGTAGTCATACGCAGCCAGCGTGAGAGCCCATCGCTGTATGCGAGCTGACTCATTGGCATTGACCGCTTTGCTGTCGGACAACAGGGATGTTAACGGCTTGTGGTCCATTTCTAACTCGAACCTTCTGCCAAAAAGGTACTGTTGCATCTTTTTCACCCCATAGGCACATGCGAGTGCCGCCTTTTCAACCATCCAATGCAACCTGGAGGCATAAGCCACAGGTTGGAGTTGGCCCTCATCATTACTCTGCTGCAACACGCACCCAACCCCATAGGATGATGCATCGCATGTCAAAACCAATTTCTTACGGGGGTCGTACAGGATCAATAACTCATTAGAACAAAGCAGGTTCCGTGCCTGATTGAAAGCCCGTTCCTGACAGTCCCCCCAAAACCAATCGCAACCCTTATGCAGGAGCACGTGTAGCAGCTCCAATAATGTGTTTAAGTTCGGCAGAAAGTTCCCGAAATAGTTCAATAGTCCCAGAAATGAACGCAACTCCGATGTGTTGCCGGGCCTGGGCGCGCGACAGATCGCCTCCGTTTTGGATTCGGTAGGCCGGATCCCGTTTGCGGCAACCCTCCTGCCCAAAAACTCGACCTCTGGGGCCAAAAACACACACTTGGACTTCTTTAGTCGCAGGCCTAACCGGTCCAGTCGGCGTAGCACCTCCTCCAGGTTGCGGAGGTGTTCCTCGGTGTCTCGACCCGTGATAAGGATGTTGTCCTGAAATACGATTGTTCCAGGGATGGATTTGAGCAAGCTCTCCATGTTCCTCTGAAAGATAGTGGCTGCTGAACGAATGCCAAACGGACACCTGTTGTAGACAAACAGCCCCTTGTGCGTGGTGGTGGTGGTCAGTAGCTTGGATTCTTCGGCCAGTTCCTGGGTCATGTAGGCCGAAGTGAGTTCCAACTTGGCCAACAGCTTGTCACCTGCCAGCGTGGCAAAAAGATCCTCCGCTCTCGGAAGCGGCTATTGGTCCTGAAGGGACACTCGGTTGATGGTGGCCTTGTAGTCGCCGCAGATCCTGACCGAGCCATCCGTTTTTAGAACAGGGACGATGGGGCTAGCCCAGTCGCTGAATTCAACGGGCGAAATTATGCCCTCTCTTCGCAACCTGTCCAACTCACTCTCAATTTTCTCCCGCATCACATACGGCACAGCTCTGGCTTTGTGGTGCACTGGTGTGGCGTCCCGAGTGATGCATATCACTACTTTGGTGCCTTTGAAAGTCCCGATGGCAGGTTGAAATAATGACTCGAACTTTTGTAGGACCTGTGAGCATAAACTTCGCTCCACAGATGAAATGGCGTGCACATTCCCCCATTTCTAGTTCATCTCAGCTAGCGAGCTCCTCCCCAAAAGCGCAGGACCATTTCCTGGGACAATCCAGAGTGGCAGCTGGTTCTGAGATCCATTATGTGTGACCACCAACATTGCACTGCCTAGCACTGGGATGATCTCTTTGGTGTACGTCTGCAATTGCGTGTCAATGCGTTCAAGTTTGGGTTTGCTAGCTCTGAGTGGCCACAGTTTCTCGAATTGTTGGACACTCATGAGTGACTGGCTGGCTCCTGTGTCCAGCTCCATGCGTACCGGGATACCGTTTAACAGTACTCTCATCATCATAGGTGGCGTTCTTGTGTATGAGCTGTGGATGTTTGCCACCTGGACCCGCTGAACTTCAGCGTCCATTGCTGTGTCCCAGGCATACCCCTGCCTTGCAGACCCCTCTTGTGGTTCATCCACTTCGTAAACCAGCCTCACTGCGGGCTTCCTGCACATCCTGGCTAAATGTCCACTCAAGTTACAATTTCTGCAGATGTATTGTTGAAACCGGCAGGTCTTCGCAGCATGTTTGCCCCTGCACCTCCAGCATGAGCTGAGATTGTTGTGAACAAAAGAGCTGTTACCAGGCATTCCTCTCTGATTATCTCTTTGATTACTCTTGAGCACTCTGTTTGTGGGTGTCAATGGTCCCATCACGGGACGTATTGTCCCTTGTGATGATGTAAATATCCGTTCAACCTGCCATTGTCTCTGTTGAGTACCCACCCTAGAGTCTGTTACTGCCTGGTTGGTGTCGAATTGCCCTTGCCTACCTGCGGGGTTCTGAGTCGCGTTTACCATGTTAACTCCCTGCTCCATCGCCACGTTGGGAGCAGAGTTGCGCACGTATGTGATCTTGGTTTCCTCCTCCCCCGCCATGAAGGTTTGAGCCATCAATGCCGCTGCTTTCAAGGTCAAGTCCTTGGTCTCAATTAGCTTCCTAAAAATCCCGGCATGACCAATGCCCTCAATGAAGAAATCCCGTAACATTCCCCCCTGCAAGTGTATGTGAACTTACAGAGGCTGGCCAAGTGCCGAAGGTCCACAACGAAGTCCGGTATGCTCTGCCCTTCCCGACGTCAGTGCGTATAGAATCGGTGTCGGGCCATGTGTATACTGCTCGCCGGTTTGAGGTGCTCACCGATCAGTTTGCTGAGCTCCTCGAAGGTCTTGTCCGCCGGCTTCTCGGGTGCAAGCAGGTCTTTCATCAACGTGTACGTCTTAGGTCCACAGTTGGTCAGTAGGTGCGCCCTCCGCTTGTCAGCAGCTGCAGCTCCCAGCCAGTCTTTAGTGACAAAGCCATGCTGGAGCCTCTCAATGTAATCATCCCAGTCCTCATCAACACAGTACCATTTCTCCATGCTACCGGTGCCCATTCGCTTGAGTCATTGATTTCCGTTTCTCATCACCAAATGTTGTGTCCTTACACACTACAGCAAATCAACATGAGGCACATACTGGAGACAAGGTCACTCTGTGACCTGTACCTTTATTCAAGAAGTGATGACCCTGCGTGGGACCTCCCTTTATATACCTGGATGACTAGGTGAGGAGTGTCTCCCACAAGTTCACCCCCGTGGTCAAGGTGTGCATTTCTCAGGTGTATACAGTGTACAGTGTTGTTACATAAAGGTTACAGTTATGTGAAGGTTACAAACATGACACATTTTTTCAATGAAGTTGAAAGATAGAGAAAAAGGTGCAACTGTTGAACAGAGATTATGGTGTTTCTTAAAAACATAATCCATTAATGTCAATACAATATTCTGCATTGTTACCAAGCTTAGCAGCATATTAAACATGTCTGATGTTGTCAGATATATATGTTTATTGTTAAGTTTGCAAGTTAAGCCTGTTGATTGAAAATTGTTTGAATAATAGGTGTCAGTGACTAGGGCAGATCATTAGTTATTGCTCAGATCAGCATAAAATGTATAATTTTCACTACCTCTAGGTTTTTAGTGCAAAATTGCCATACAGCTAAGTTTCCTATTTAAACCACTGAGAAAAGCTTGACATTTGATAAGGGGTCGCAAATTGCATTGCACATGGTAAATGTAACGCTGTATTTGCTGCAGGATGTTGAACTGCAACAGATCATATTCCCTATCAAGGACATTGTTGAAGAGGTCTTGAGTTAATAGAATTATAGAATGGTTACAGCACAGAAGGAGGCCATTCAGCCCATCACGCCCATGCCGACTCTCTGCAAGAGCACTTTAGCAAGTACCACTCCCGGCTCTTTCCCCATGGCCTTGCAATTCTTTTTCCTTCAGCTATTTATCCAATTCCCATTTGAAAACTGCGATTGAATCTGCTTCCACCACATGCTCAAGCAGTGCATTCCATATCCTATCACTCACTGCATAAAAATGGTTTTCCTCCTCTCGCCTTTGGTTCTTCTGCCCTTAAATCTATGTCCTGTGGTTCTCAACCCTTCTGCCAGTGGGAACAGTTTCTCTCTATCTACTCTGTCCAGACTCCTCATGATTTTCAATACCTTTATCAAATCTTCTCTCAACCGTCTCTGCTCTAAGGAGAACAACCCCAGCTTCTCCAATCTATCCACGTAACTGAAGTCCTTTATCCCTGGAACCATTCTTGTAAATCTTTATTGCACCCTCTTTAAGGCCGTCACATCCTTCCTAAAGTGCGGTGCCCAGAATTGGACACAATACTCCAGTTGAGGTCGGACCAGTGTTTAATATAGGTTGGTCATAACGTCCTTGTTTTTGTACTCTGTGCCTCTTTTTATGAAGCCCAGTATCCCGTATGCTCTTTTAACCACTTTCTCAATCTGCCCTGCCACCTTCAATGATTTTTGCACATATACCCCAGGTCTCTCTGTTCATGCATCCCCTTTAGGATTGTACCCTTTAGTTTATATTGCCTCTCCTCGTTCTTCTGACCAAAATGTATCACTTTGCACTTTTCTGCGTTAAATTTCATCTGCCACATGTCCGCCCATTCCACCAGCCTCTCTATATCCTCTTGAAGTTTATCACTATCCTCCTCACTGTTCACTATACTTCCAAGTTTTGTATCATCTGCACATTTTGATATTTTGCCCTGGACACCCAAGACCAAGTCATTAATATATATGAAGAAAAGCAGTGGTCCTAGTACCGACCCCTGGAGAACACCACTGTATACCTTCCTCCAGTCTGAAAAATAACCGTTCACCACTACTGTCTGTTTGCTGTCACTGAGCCAATTTCGTATCCATGCTGCCACTGTCCCTTTTATTCCATGGGCTTCAACTTTGCTGGCAAGCCTATTGTGTGGCACTTCATCAAACGCATTTTGGAAGTCCATGTGCTCAGCAACCCTCTCTGTTACCTCATCAAAAAAACTCAATCAAGTTAGTTAAACATGATTTGCCTTTCACAGATCCATGCTGGCCTTCCTTAATTAATCCACACTTGTCCAAGTGCCTGCTAACTTTATTCATGATTATCATTTCTAAAAGCTTCCCCACTACTGAGGTTAGCCTGACTGGCTTGTAGTTGCTGGGTTTATCCTTACACCCTTTTTTGAACAAGGGTGTAACATTTGCAATTCTCTGGTCCTCTGGCACCACCCCCATGTCTAAGGAGGATTGGAAGATTATGGCCAGTACCTCCGCAATTTCCACCTCAACTTCCCTCAGCATCCTTGGATGCATCCCATCTGGTCCTAGTGACTTATGTACTTTAAGTACAGCCAGCCTTTTTCGTAGCTCCTCTTTATCAAATTTTAGCCCATCCAATATCTCAACTACTTCCTCTTTCATTATGACTTTGGCAACATCTTCTTCCTTGGTAAAGACAGATGCAAAGTACTCATTTAGTACCTCAGCCATGCATAGGTCTCCTTTTGGTCCCTAATCAGCCCCACTCCTCCTCATACGACCTGTTTACTAGTTATATGCCTATAAAAAACATGCAGATTCCCTTTTATATTAGCTGCCAATCTATTCTCATACTCTCTCTTTGCCCTTCTTATTTCCTTTTTCACTTCCCCCTGAACTTTCTATATTGAGCCTAGATCTCTCTTGTATTCTCAACCTGACATCTGTCTTATGCCCCCTTTTTGTGCTTCACCTTACCCTCTATCTCTTTCATCATCCAGGGAGCTCTGACTTTGGCTGCCCTATCTTTCTCCCTCGTGGGAATGTACCTTGACTGTACCCGAACCATCTCCTCTTTAAAGGCAGCCCATTGTTCAATTTCAGTTTTGCCTGCCAACCATTGATTACATTTTTCCTGGGCCAGATTCATTATCAACCCACTGAAATTTGCCTTCCTCCAATTTTTATTCCAGATTGCTCCCTGTCTTTTTCCATAGCTAATCTAAACCTTATGATACTATGATCACTTTTTCCAAAATGTTCCCCTACTGACACTTGCTCCACTTGACCCACCTCATTCTCCAGAACCAGATCCAGCAATATCTTCTTCCTCGTTAGGCCGGAAACGTACTAATCAAGAAAGTTCTCCTGAACACACTTCAGAAATTCTTCCCCCTCACTTTTCCCCTTTTACGCAATTACTATCCCAGTCTATATTAGGATAGTTGAAGTCCCCCATTATCACTACTCTATAGTTCTTGCACCTCTCTGTAATTTCCCTGCAAATTCGCTCCTCTATATCCTTCCTACTAGTTGGTGGCCTCGAATACACCGAGTAGTGTAATGGCACATCTATTGTTTCTTGACTCTCTAACCAAATAGATTCTGTCCTTGATCCCTCCAGGCCATCCTTTCTCTCCAGCACTGTAATATACTCCTTGACCAATACTGCCACCCCATCTCCTTTCTTTCCTTCCCTATCTTTCCTGAACATCTTACATCCAGGAATATTTACTACACAATGTTGCCCTTTATTGAGCCAGGGTTCTGTTATCGCCACGACATCATATTCCCATGTAGCTATTTGCGCCTGCAGCCTACTAACCTTATTTACCTTGCTTCGTGCGTTACACACATACAGTGTAAACCTGTCTTGGACCACCTTGTTTTCTCTCTTAATCTGATGCCACCTAATTCTGTAATATTTCTTAATCTAGTACTACCTGTCTCTCCCAATCCTTTCTGCACCTTATTTCTCCTTTCTCATGCTACATCTTTGTGCCCATTCCCTTGTCAAATTAGTTTAAACCCTCCCCAACAGCATCAATAACCCCACCCACCTCCCAACCCCTGCGAGGATATTGGTCCCAGCTCTGTTGAGATACAACCCATCCGGCCCATACAGATCTCGCCTCCTGCAGAACTAGTCCCAATGTCCCAGGAATCTAAATCCCTCCTGCACCATCTTTCCAGCCATGCATTCATCTGCTTTATCCTCCTATTTCTATACTCACTAGCTCATGGCATGGGAGTAATCCAGAGAATACTACTTGTTGAGGTCATGCTTTTTAATCTCTTTCCCAGCTCCCTAAAATCTGCCTGCAAGACCTCATCCCTCTTTCTGTTTCATGGCTGTTCATCCTCCCCCCTCAGAATGTTCTGCAGCCGCTCAGTGATATCTTTGATCCTGGCACCAGGGAGACAACATACCATCCTGGAATCACGCCTGCGGGAGCAGAAACCCCTGTCTGTTTTCCTAACTATTAAAACCCCTATCACTATTGCTTTCCTGATCCTCCTCCCGCCCAGCTGCACCCCACCCCGTATAGCTGATCCACGCATGGTGCCGTGGACTTGGCTCTGGCTGTATTCCCCAGAGGAACCATTGCCCTCACCAGTATTATTAGAGAGTGAGATGCACTCGGGGGACTCCTGTGTGGTCCGTCTTGTCTGTCTGGCAGTCACCCATTCCCTCTCTGCATGTACATTTTTACGCTGCGGGGTGACCACCTGTTAAAACCTGCTATCCGAATAGCTCTCAGCCTCACTAATGCACCGCAGTGACAGCAGCTGCTGCTCAAGCTCCAAAACTCTGAGCTTGAGCTCCTCCAGCTGTCGACATTTCCTGCACATGTGGTTGTCCAGGACATGGGAAGCGTCCTGGAGATCCCACATAACACAAAATGTGCATTCCACGGGATTGAGGATGTCCTGCTATGCCTGGATTTCATAGACTATTAACTAATTCAACAGAAATAAACTCAAGATTTGAAAAAAACGATCACCAGCTACTCACCAATCAGCTCCTTCCCTTGTCCTGATGTCACTTTAGATTTTTTTTAAACCTCGCTCCCCCTCTGGTCTGTGGGCTGCTGGGCCTACCTTTAACTCCAGCTGCTCCTCTCACTCTCCCACAGGTCTGCTCTCAGGCTTATTAACTTAGAGTCCTTGGGTTCTGTGGCTCCCCTTCAACTTTTCAGTTAGATGTCTCAACTGCCTTCCTCCTCTCCATCAAATTCCTGCTCTCACCAAATTCTTCCACTCTGCTTGCGATCCACTCTGATTGTGTTCACCCAGCTCTGTCTCCCCGCTCTGTACTCAAGCTCGATTGTGTGAGAAAATCAGTGTACTATTATACTTAAAGAGCCTTTGCCACAAGAGTCAAGCACCATTAAACGATGCACATAGTATTATACATAAGCTGGTGCTCTAGCTTTATCTGAAACTTTGAACTATGCTCAAGGATATTCTATCATCTGAGCCTGTGTCTGTACAGGTGGATGTGAGATGTGAAAAAGGTGGAATGTGCAGTCTGCTTCCTGCAGTTGCACAATTTCAACCCAGTTATTAGCATAATTCTGCTAGCGGGAGGATGAGACCTGGACTTGTAACCAGGTTCACCAGGGTTCATTCACGTTGTGCCAGCCAAACTGTTGTACTGGAATTAAGACAACATAAATGTACACTCACATCCATGTTTTTTTGAGGTTCTGACAGGAAATGCAACAGGAGTAAATAAATTTACATAGAATATACAGCACAGAAACAGGCCAATCGGCCTAACCTGTCCATGCCGGCATTTCTGCTCTACTCCAATCTAATTCTGATTCTGATTCCAAAGCACTTGGTTCATCTTCGTATTGAGTTATCAGCTTTGTGCCATATTGACAACAGCAACTTGCATTTATATAGTGCCTTTAACATAGTAAAACATCCCAAGACACTTTGCATTTACATTTATACAGGTGGACATGAACATAAAATTAGCTCCCTTATCCAGAACCTTCGAGATATGGGATTTTTCTGGACGAGGGGTGTTCACATTAAATTGGATGGTACAGGTACTGAGCAAGGGGATATCAGGGCTGGCTGGCTTGGGGATGGGAATCCAGCAGAGAGATCATGGGGAGGGGGGTGGTGGGGGTGGATGGCTGTGGATCACGGGGTCAGGCCAGCGATTGCGGGAGTCGACAGAAAGGAAGGACTTCAATTTGTTCTTGTCGAAGTTCTGTGCATGCGTCACCTGGTGGCCGGGAATGGTTCCGGACATGGGGTGGTTCCGGATAAGGGAGGTTCAACCTGCATAATACCAACATAATATAACATGACCAGAGATGCAGTCATTAGCTCTGAATGCTTCATTTATTTTGTGAGTTCGATTGTGCCTGTTAATTCTACTCAAAGACTCAATGATGTCATTACTCGCTGTTTAAGGAAAAATACTTTTAAAGTGTAGAAATATACACAAAAATGTACAATAGTTTAGTTCTGTTACTCAACTAGTAATACAGAGGCCTGGGCTAATTGTAGGGTGTTCGTTTTTCACTCTAGTTTGATTCATAGATCTCGGGAATTACAGGAAGGACGCCACGTAACACAAAGTTTAGACTTAAACCCAACTGTTAGTTTATTGCACAAAAAAACAACTAAAAATTACAGAACAAGACTTCTTAGAGAATTGACTGAAGACATACAATCACCCATCCAACCAGTTGCTGCTGTTGTCGATTATAGGCTCGTGGTCATTGTTCCTTTGACCTGCTGTTCCTCTCCGATGTTCCCTGCTTCTCGTTCTGCTTGTCAATCACAGTCTTCTGAGCTGTTGTTCTCAGCTCTTAAATATATATCCATTTTATGAATATATCTCCTGCTGGGCTGCTTTTCTGTTAATGCACTTGGATCAGTCTCGATGGCTGTGGTGATCTGTTTGGATGGCTGTGATGATGGGTTTGGATGGCCATAATTTGCACATAGAATCGACAGGGCAAAAGGTAACTCCTGTGCCCCGTTATCCAAAAATGCACGCCTTGTGGGATCCTTTGTTCTGGGTTTTTGCAGACTTGTAGTCTCCATAGGGAACTGGTTTTCCCCCTCCTGCCAATTAATCCAGAGCTCCTCTGCTTGATTGTATCAAACCCTTTGTCTCGCTGTTTAATCAGGTCGAGCTCCTGACCGTAAAAATTGCATTAATTATTGATGAGTCACCACCTGCCCCAGGCTGGCGGTCTTTTTCCAGTCCAACAGTCCCAAAGGTTTCTTTTAAACCATTTTAATCTGTGGCCTCTTGCTGTGTCTCGATTGTTAAATTGCGTAACCGTACAAATAATCCATTAACTAATTGATGTGAGTTCAAATCTCATGGCAGTTTGAGAATTTGAATTTTTTTAAAGTCTGGAGATAAAAAGCTGGTGTCAGTAAAAGTGACCATGAACATGTTGGATTGTCATAAAAACCCAATTGGTTCATTAAATGTCCTCTTACCCAGTCTGGCCTATATGTGACTCCAGTCTCGTACCAATGTGGTTGAATCTTAACTGAAGTGACCAAGCATGCTACTAAATTGTATCAAATGAGGGCAGTTAGAGATGGGCAATAAATGCTGGCCTTGACAGAAACAGGCACATCCCGAGAATGAAAAAATAAAGTTGATCAATATACTTTGTATCGATTTGAATTTTAAAAGGATGCGATTGATGAAACACTCATTTAATGTAATTTTCTGACCGTCTCAATTCTGTGAGTCAATATGAATACTATCTTCATGAGAATGTGTTGGTCCAACCATTTTTTGATTGTAATAATGTAAAGCATTACAAGATACACTATTATGTTCCTTGTGTATAGCATTGCTATTATGGAAAATATCCATAGTGCTTCTCCACCTGAAATAAAGAAAGCTTCGTAAAACTCTTTTTTTGCTGTAAGTTTGGTTATGTATATGGTTTCAATACAATTTGTTGCCAGAGATTAAAATAAAGACCTTGGATATTGCTGTTTCCAGTCTCCTTCTTTAATTGGCTTACACTGGCTCGAATGTTGCGGTGTTCGCTGTCATTACCCCTCTGAAACTGACCACAACTTCAGGATTTAGCGCATCCGCAGATAAATGTAGAAATCCAGAAGTTGTGGTTAGTCATTCCTTGCTTCATCACAGGTTCTGCTGTGGAACTCCCCAATCTGGCAATCAATTCAAATATCCCTGAAGGATGAAAATGTCCCCAAGTATGCTGGAATATCGCTGTTGAACCCCCACCCCTCCCCCCACGAAAAAGTTAAGCCTTGTTGACAGGTGTAACTGTTTTTAACA
Source organism: Pristiophorus japonicus (assembly GCF_044704955.1). NCBI lineage: Eukaryota > Metazoa > Chordata > Chondrichthyes > Pristiophoridae > Pristiophorus > Pristiophorus japonicus. The sequence goes on from NC_091991.1 coordinate 150,064,879, forward strand.
GCGCATTGACTGCTGAACAATTGTTCTGGCCCTGAATAACTAATTTTATATTTGTGGTATGTCAAATTTTTCCATTAATATGATTAAGAATTACATGGTTTTTAATTAATTTTTTAAAAGTTTGTTTGATATTTCAGCTTCTACCTTAATCCTAGGTGTATGTCCCAATCTTTATTTTGCTCACTGTAACAGTTTTAAAAAGTAAATTTAAATCCGTACATTTTACTTCTTGGTTTGCTGTCTGAGAATTCTTTAATATGAATGGTTACGCAGCCTGTTTGATGGCATTACTGCTGGACGCTGGAGATTTGCTTGATTTGGCAAAGGTCAGGTGGCGTTGCTTCGCTGCTGACTGCATATTCTGGACCATTGTATTTGTTTGCCTGGGCTTTCAATAAGTCTTTACGAAGCCTTTAAAATATATATATATAACTTAAAAAGAAATGTACTTGAATGATTGCAGTTCTTTTCTCTCTTTGAAAGATTTATATTCTGTTGTTGTAATTTAGGAATTAGCTGTACCCTTAAATTGGTCCCAAGAAAACAGTGATTACTAGTGGATGGTGTTTAAATTTCTGAAATTGGAACCCAGGTCATTGGATTAAGAGTAACATGACATCAAAAGTTGAGTGCTTGTCTTTGTGTAAATTGACCTGGAATTAAATTCTCAGAGGGAATTTCTTCTGAATCTGTTTGTGAAGATTTAATAGTGGTAATGGTGATGATTAGCATAAATAATTTATGATTCGAGAAAAAATAGCAGTTATTTGAAAAACTGTGGCTGACTGTTAGGCCAACGTTGGAATGTGGTTATTGTGACACATTATCAACTTTGTTAATCCTGAAAGTCTTAGTCATTGTAGTTCTGTTAAATCCATAAGGCTGGATTTTCAGTTTTTTGGATTTCAGGGCGTTAATCGTGGCGGGGCGTAAAATTTTGCGCCTGAAAATAGTTTGCACTTTCGTCCGGAAGTTTCAGCAAAAAAGTCATCTGAAGGAGCATTGGCGGTAAGTCAGGTGTTGCATGACTGACTTTGTGTGCTCAAGCCGAAACTTTCTTCGTTAAAGACGGCAGCCATTTTGCGCCTGCACATTGAATTTTTTTCTTATGCAGAGTACGGCAGCTTCTTGCGTGCAACGCATAAAATCTGACCAACTTTAGCCACTTCTGCTGAGATGGAGGATCAGGAGGGAAGGCAGCATGTCAAGCACTTTAGCCATGATGCCTTAAGTCCACGCAGTGGCGAGGAGGTGGGCCTCACTCCATCTTGCTGGGGAAGTCAGCACTCCCTCCTGTGTTTTAAGAGAATATGGAGGGAAATAGCACAGGAAGTTTCTGCTGCAGACACTATGCCCAGGACTGGCACACAGTGCCGCAAAAAGTTCACCGACCTTACGAGGGTCATCGGGGTGAGTACAATTTGCATTTATGTATGCCTCCATGACTTCTAACATTAATCTCACACACTGTGGTTTGTCATGCATGTGGTCCTTCTCAACACTCTGCGGTGGCTATCACAATGTATAAGAAAGATGAAGGTTTACTTCAGCACCCATTGGCTTTTAATGATCCATGCACATCGTCCCTTGCAATACACTCCAACTGCTGCCATGCCTTTCTGAAAGATCACTTACAGCCCCCATGTTGGATGCCTCAAACCTGCGAACAAATACTGACTAAACGTATGCAACATCCAAACAGATTGAACGGAAGCAACAATAACATTCACACAGTATCACCTATGTACTCTGGTAGACATATGTGCCACAACAGCAGAGAAACCCTGTCTGAACCCTTCTTATTTTGCTCTTTGCAGTCCAAACACTTCCATAATAGAAGGGAGCAGCTGTGGACACAATCCCATTCACGGATGTGGAGGAGAGGGTCTCACCCCTAATCGGAGTCCCAGCTCGGGCAGTTGCCGGAGGTGATGCTGAGCCCCCTTCGGGTAGTGAGGGTATGTAAATGCATTGCGCGACTCAAGATACTGCGTTGAGAGAGATTATGGAGTTGCTGCGGCCCTTCAAATGAATATGTGCAATGCCACCTTCCTCATGTCACCCTGCCCACTCCTGTTTTCTACTTCCAGATGACCAACCAGATGCGCAGCATCCATCCCTTGAGGGAGGCTTCCACGTCAGAACATGGTGGAGACGATGAGGGAGGGGAGGAGATTGCTCCTGTGGAGCATCGCAGTCCATGAGTTGCGCCATCGGGGCTCTGTTCATCTGGGGACGACGCTGACTTCCTGGAGTTTGAGAAGTCGGAGGCTTCAGGTCCCAGTGGCATACAGCAATGCAGTGCTGGGGTGGAATAGAAACATAGAAAATAGGTGCAGGAGTAGGCCATTCGGCCCTTCGAGCCTGCACCACCATTCAATAAGATCATGGCTGATCATTCCCTCAGTACCGCTTTCCTGCTTTCTCTCCATACCCCTTGATCCCTTTAGCCGTAAGGGCCATATCTAACTCCCTCTTGAATATATCCAATGAACTGGCATCAACAACTCTCTGCGGTAGGGAATTCCACAGGTTAACAACTCTCTGAGTGAAGAAGTTTCTCCTCATCTCAGTCCTAAATGGTCTACCCCTTATCCTAAGACTGTGTCCCCTGGTTCTGGACTTCCCCATCATCGGTAACATTCTTCCCGCATCTAACCTGTCCAGTCCCGTCAGAATCTTGTAAGTTTCTATGAGATCCCCTCTCATCCTTCTAAACGCCAGTGTATAAAGGCCCAGTTGATCCAGTCTCTCCTCATATGTCAGTCCTGCCATCCCGGGAATCAGTCTGGTGAACCTTTGCTGCACTCCCTCAATAGCAAGAACGTCCTTCCTCCGATTAGGAGACCAAAACTGAACACAATATTCCAGGTGAGGCCTCACCAAGGCCCTGTACAACTGCAGTAAGACCTCCTTGCTCCTATAATATTCTTCCTTTGTGTTTTTGCCCCCAAAGTGGATAACCTCACATTTATCCACATTATACTGTATCTGCCATGCATTTGCCCACTCACCTAACCTGCCCAAGTCACCCTGCAGCCTCTTGGCGTCCTCCTCACAGTTCACAAGCCTGCTCTCCGGAGGGTGAGTTTGCAAAGTCGCTCTGCTCAAAGACATGGCAGTGGACCTGGTGGAAATGTCCAGGGAAACCACAAGAATGCACCATGAGCTGATGGATCCCAGTGAGCATCGACAAGCTTACTGTGACTGTTGCGGAGGCAGGGTTGCAGATTGTCATTGCTAGTCATGAGTCCAGTGAGGCCATCATTGCCCACACACAAAGGCTGGTGGCCTCTAGAAGCGATGGAGTTCCAGAGTGTGCGGCGAGTGCCATTGATCACGCCGCAGACTCGGGCACATCACAGGCGCAAGCTTTGCTTCAGCTTGGCTAATTAATGCAGTCCATGTCTGCTTCTATACTCTGCATTCCCCACAGTCCAATGGGGAAGTGATGGTGCCAAAGCAGTCCTGCAAGGTGTGGGAGACATCGTGCTCCGGTTGCTAAGGCCCAGCCCCATCGGAGAGTCAGTGACTCCACGGAAATGCGAGGTGGTGTCATTCCTCAGGATGACAGCATTCCAGATCCAGACTCACTCACCAACCATACTCCCTCCATACACAGTTGATATCCCAGCCATCTATGACTGGTGACGCCGATGATGAGGCGCCCCAGTTCAAAGCCGGGCCTTCCTGGCCAACAGCTGGTCCAAACCATCCTGAGACGCTGTCTGCATTGTCTGGCCTCCCAACACAGCAACCCTTTAGCAGCCTTACTGTATGTCCTGAGGATTCATTGAGGAGCAGCAGCAGGCATGGTAGGGGATTGAAGGGTGGGGTGGGGTGGGGTAGGGGTGGGGGCGGATGTCTAGCAAAGGTCCATTAAGGGCTGGCATCACTTCATTGCTAGTAACTTCTGTACCTTTGTGTTAAATCAGTTTTTGTTCACTGCAGAAAGCAGTCTTGTGTGAAATCACTTTTTGTTCACTGCAGGTAGCAGTTTTGTGTTAATTTACGTAGTATTTAAGGATTGTATAGTTTTGTTTTTTTTTGGGGGCGAGGAGAAATTATTAATGTTGGATCTTGATAAACCTGTTTGTTTGACCTTTGTCATTGGTGTCTTGTGTCTCATTCGCAGAATCAAGTATAAATAGCCAGTATGGTGGCATAGAATAGCGAGTCAACGCTGCAATCCCACCTTCCCCCTTCAACCAAACCGGTCAATGGTGAGCTGCTGACGTAAGGCTCTTGCTGCAGCCACATCTCCACGCTGCCTCCCCTGTGGTTGTGGTAAATACACAACGGGTTCCTCGCCAGGCTCCTCTTCCACCTCCTCCTGAGTTGGTCCTGCAATCCCCACTGGCAATGCCTATCCTCTCATGTTGGCTAAGTTGTGTATCATGCAGCAGATGACAATGAACTTTGAGACCTGTTGAGAATATTGAAGGCTGCCTCCAGAGCAGTCCAGGCATCGGAAGTGCTGCTTCAGCACGCCAATTGTCTGTTCGATGATGCTGCGAGTGGCTGCATGGCTCTCAATATAGCGCTGCTTGGTTTCTGTGGCAGGGTTCCGGAGGGGGTGCCATGAGCCAGGTGGCCAGGCTATATCCGGGGGTGGAGGGGGGCGGGGGGGGCATGAGCCAGGTAACCAGGCTGTGTCCTTTGTCCCCAATCAGCCAGCCCTGACCTTATCTTTGTCGCTGAAACATTCGTGAGACACTGCTCTCACGCAAGATGAAAGCATCATGTGCGCTCCCTGGATAGCGGGCATTCACTGTGAGGATGCGCTGAGTGTGATCGCAGACCAGCTGCACATTTAGACATTTAGGGAGTGGTATCCCTTTCAGATTCTGAAGACCTCTGCATTGTGTGATGGTGCTCGCAAGGCGACATGTGTACAGTCAATGGCACCTTTAATCTTGGGGAAGCTTGCAAATCATCCAAACCCCTCGAGCCTTCTCATTCTGGCTGTCCCTGCTCATTGGGAACTTTATGAAGTCCATTCTGTGAGATGCTGCATGTGTCCCCTGCTGCTGCCTGGAAGGATCCGAAGGCATAGACAGTCATCCCCACAATCACCATCACTTCGACGAGCAGCGCAGTCCTGTTGGCGCTGGTAGGTTGTAGGTCTGCCTGTATGACCTGGCATATCTCTGACATCACTTCTTTTCGGAATCATTTGCGAAACCTCTGGCCGGGCGCTATATCCTGGACATCCTGTTTCACAGCCAGAAACAGCATTTACCGCCCCGCGGGGCGCGAAACCAGGTGCAAAAGAGCAGAAAATCCAGTGCTTGGAGCTTGCATTCGTTCAGCAGGGTAATGGTTAAGCACGTCAGTGTCTTTTTCTGGTGACTTTAGTTAAGTCCCCTTCCATTTAATTGTCCAAAGTTTTATCTTATTCAGTCTATTTCTTTGTATTTTAAAATGGGCCTAATACATGTGTTTGGTTTTATTGATTTTTTTTTTAACATCCACCATCTTTAGCAACAGATTACTACACTATGATAACATCTTGACAATGGCTTGGAGAATTTGAAATCTGACAAACCTTTGAACTTCTTGGAGACAAACATGGCATAATATAAAATAAATACAGTAATATATTGAAATTAATGTTATTGTAATGGACAAAGTAAAGCAGTAATAAAGCCTCCATTCTGAAACAAAATGGGTACCATGATGACAAAACTAAAATGGGGTGTTGCATTACTGTAATCAATGGTTGGAAGAGTTACTTAAACGGAAGAACTAGAAGTTAGGCATTTCCCACTTGTGTTTTTTCTGATCTCACCAATTACATATGGCCAAATTACATTAAATATGTCAATGTTTCTAATACTAACCTACATTAAAGGCAGATGGCAGGATGACATTCTCTCCCAGACAACTTAAAGTGTGTGTGCGCGTCATTTTATCTGTTTTTCTGTCTGTCTCTCCATCCCTCGCATTTTCTTGTAACTAGCTAAGCTAAGGTTCCTTAATTTGCTTTTGAATATTATGTTGTAGCATTTGTCAGTGCTTCAGGATTGTTTACTGTCTTCCTGTACCATAACTCATTCTCAATATCTATCACTGAAATCTTACATAAAGTGTTCTGCCTTAATAGGAAATGCAGTATTGTAGGCATATATGCAAATCTTTTCTCTTTGGCAATTAGCACTGTTAAATAATGGTTATAATGTTTATTCTTTATTGCAATATTTTCTGTGAACAACTACTGGATAATATGAAAATATTAGTAATGAGCAATAATAAATATCATAAGCTAAATCTGATTTGAGTAGATCAGTATTATTTAAAACCAGATTATATTATCCAAGGTGTTGTGCAGAGATTCAGATATGGGTTAGTATGTATGAGTTTGCATCTCCAGTATGATTTGGATGAAGGGACCGAGTGTAATGTAGCAAAATTCGCTGATGATACAAAGCTGGATGGGAAAGCAAGTTGTGAGGAGGATACAAAAAATCTGCAAAGGCATATAGACAGGCTAAGTGAGTGGGCAAAAATTTGGCAGATGGAGTATTATGTGGGAAAATGTGAGGTTATCCACTTTGGCAGAAAATTACAAAATGCTGCAGTACAGAGGGACCTGGAGATTCTTGTGCATGAAACATAAAATGTTAGTATGCAGGTACAGCAAGTAATCAGGAAGGCAAATGGAATAGGTTGATTCCTGAGATGAGGGGGTTGACTTATGAAGAAGTGTTGAATGGGTTGGGCCTATACTCATTGGAGTTCAGAAGAATGGGTGATGATCTTATTGAAACATATAAGATAATGAGGGGGCTCGACAAAGTAGGTACAGAGTGGATGTTTCCACTCATGCGGGAATCTAGAACTAGGGGGCATAGTTCCAGAATAAGGGGTCGCCCTTTAAAACTGAGATGAGGAGGAATTTCTTTGAGGGTTGTAAATCTATGGAATTCTCTGCCCCAGAGAGCTGAGGAGGCTGGGGCATTGAATATATTTAAGGCGGAGATAGTCAGATTTTTGAGCAATAAGGGAGTAAAGGGTTATGGTGAGTGGGCAAGGAAGTGGAGCTGAGCCCATGATCAAATCAGCCATGATCTTATTGAATGGTGGAGCAGGCTCGAGGGGCCAAATGGCCTTCTCCTGCTCCTATTTCTTACGTTATGTACAGTGAGCACTGTGATCATTAGGTGGCTCCACATGAGGGTTTAGTGCTGCCATCAGAAAGAAATTTATCTCTTGCTACTCTTGCCAGTGGCTGTTAATAAGAACATGGACATAAACATGGGAGCAGGTGACTTACCCCCTCTCCACTCTCAAAGATGTTTGGGGGAAACAATATTCAATTTTAATCATCAAATCAAATTTTAAATGTTCTATGTAAAAAAAAAAAATTCAAGTTTTTAATCATGCTCTATAACCATGTATCACTAAGTTATTTCTCGTTAGTCACAAAATTGAATACTAAAACAATGGTAAGTTATTTTGGATTGAATGTGTGTACATACACGGTTCCAAAAATCATGCTGAGCAGAATGATACACAACTTGCTGTAATTTGATTGAACTTGGAATTCAGGTAAAGCTTTTGATATGATTACCAAGTTGAATTATTCTATTCATATTAAAATGCCATATTGTACGTTCTATGGGCCCAAGTTTCCACACGATAAAAAAAAGGGCGCCCCTCCGAGCTGGGCGCCCGTTTTTCGCGCCAAAAAGGGCGCCGGAAAAAAAAACGCGCGATTCAGGAGCGCCCTGCAGCTCCATGTCTGCTTGGCGCGGTGCCCAGGGGGGCGGAGCCTACACTCGCGCCAATTTTGTAAGTGGGAGGGGGCGGGTACCATTTAAATTAGTTTTTTTTCCTGCCGGTAACGCTGCGCATGCGCGTTGGAGCGTTCGTGCACGCGCAGTGTGAAGGAAACATTGGCACTCGGCCATTTTTGTAGTTCTTTGTAGCTGTTTAATTTTTGAAATTTTTAAAAATAAAATCACATTGCCATCAGCACAGAGGCTTCTTGCAGCAGTGAGAAGGCTGCAGGAAGCCTCAGAAAGTTGAGGCAGCTGTCGTCCTCCCCCCCCCCCCCCAGCGGGAACGAATGGCTGCTTCTCCCCCCCCCCCCCCCCCCCACGGGAACGAACGGCTTCCTCCCCCCCCCCACCGCAGCATTCTCCCTGGCTGAAGCACTTTCACACAGGTAGGAAGATGGTTTATTTAATCTTTTCTTTGCTTATAAATTTTTATTCAGGTTGGATTTATTTGTATAAGTATAAATAAGGATTTATTATAGAATTTAATGACTTCCCCTCCCCCCCCTCCCCCCTCGTTCTGGACGCCTAATTTGTAACCTGCGCCTGATTTTTTTAATGTGTAGACAAGGTTTTTTCAGTTCTACAAAAATCTTCACTTGCTCCATTCTAAGTTAGTTTGGAGTACGTTTTCACTGTGGAAACTTTGAAATCAGGCGTCAGTGGCCGGACACGCCCCCTTTTGAAGAAAAAATTCTGTTCCAAAGTGGAACTGTTCTACCTGACTCGAACTGCAGAAAAAAAAATGTGGAGAATTGCGATTTCTAAGATAGTCCGTTCTCCACCAGTTGCTCCTAAAAATCAGGCGCAAATCATGTGGAAACTTGGGCCCTATATATTCTTGTAGTTTTAGTTGGGCACAGAAAGAAGTTGAAATGAATTACTGGCCTGCACTAATGTGTTTATACTGTTGGGAAGGTTATCTGCGCAGTGTCAGTTTGCATTCACTAATCTGCTAGTGTTCCTGATGGGTTTGTGATTAGAAGTGTATAGAGAGGATGAAACAGCCTTGTGTTGGAAATACTTTCTCTTTTTAATCTGCTCGTGCATAAAAATGCAATGTGGCTAATGTCTTCAAATAAAAATGGAGGTCATCTTGTATAGATAGTTTCTGTTGTTTTGATCGGTAGTTCCACAGCTCTGCATTGATCACCACTGGAATATGAAACTTTGCCTCTGCTGAACTCTGTTAGAGAACAGAACTGTTGATGAGCTGTCTAGTTTGTCTTAAAAATCAGGCTGCATTTTTAGACCTTGGATTTATTGTGGGCTCCAGAGGAAAAAGGATTATTTAGCAGTCGAGTAACATATTGCACATTTTATTTCTAAAGTGCTGAGGTCAGGGTTGTCTTTCTGAGCTTTCCTTGAAGGTTTATGACATTATCCCACAGTGTGTTTAATGCATAGGATTACTGATGATATTGTTCCAAGTGTTATACATAAGAACATAACAATTAGGAACAGAAATAGGCCATCTAGCCCCTCGAGCCTGCTCCGCCACTCAACAAGATCATGGCTGATCTGGCCGTGGACTCAGTGCCACTTACCTGCCTGCTCCCCATAACCCTTAATTCCCTTATTGGTTAAAAATCTATCTATCTGTGATTTGAATACATTCAATGAGCTAGCCTCAACTGCTTCCCTGGGCAGAGAATTCCATAGATTCACAACCCTCTGGGAGAAGAAATTCCTTCTCAATTTGGTTTTAAATTGGCTCCCCTGTATTTTGAGGCTGTGCCCCCTAGTTCTAGTCTCCCCGAATCAGTGGAAACAATCTCTCTGCCTCTATCTTGTCTATCCCTTTCATTATTTTAATTGTTTCTATAAGATCACCCCTCATCCTTCTGAACTCCAACGAGTAAAGACCCAGTCTACTCAATCTATCATCATAAGGTAACCCCCTCATCTCCGGAATCAGCCTAGTGAATCGTCTCTGTACCCCTTCCAAAGCTAGTATATCCTTCCTTAAGTAAGGTGACCAAAACTGTATGCAGGACTCCAGGTGCGGCCTCACCAATACCCTGTACAGTTGCAGCAGGACCTCCCTGCTTTTGTACTCCATCCCTCTCGCAATGAAGGCCAACATTCCATTCGCCTTCCTGATTACCTGCTGCACCTGCAAACTAACTTTTTGGGATTCATGCACAAGGAAGATACAGAAGAAGCTGGTGGACTTCTTCTGGAACAACAGGAAGCACTGGGTCTCTGCCGCGGTCTTGAGTCTCCTGCTTGAGGAGGGCGGTCAGTCGTTGGTGTGCGTCAGCGCCCAGCTCGCGACTTTCCGTCTTCAGACCCTGCAGAGATACCTTTACGTCGAGCCCCCTCCTAGGTGGTGCGCTCTGGCGAGGTATTTCTTCCGCCAGCAGCGCGACCTCAATTATGACACGCAGCTCCTGTTTGTGAACTTGGGGGGTGCCAGGACCGCCCTCCGGGAGCTGCCTGTCTTTTACAGGGAACTCATCAGGGTCGGGAACAAAGTCTCCACCGAGCGCAGCTCTCCGCCGGCTGGAGTGGCGGCCGTCCTGCAGGAACCGCTGCTCGGGAATCCGTACCTCCACGGCCGAGGTTTTATGTGGCGGTCGGAAGAGAGGGCTGTGGCTGGTGAGGTGACCAGGGTCAGGGACCTGCTCGATGGCGGAGGAGCGGGCTGGATGGCGCCAGACACGCTGGCGCGGCGCCTAAATTCTGCCAACGTCCGCCACGCGGCCGATGCCATCGAGTCGCTAAAAACAGCTCTGGGCCCTGACTCCGTTAGGTGCATCGAGGAGGCTCAAGCACGTGGGGAGATCCCGTCCGAACTGACCCCCGTCCGGACGGAATTCCTCATCGGCGCCAAACCCCGGAACCTCCCTCGGGGGCCGGCGCCTCACAACTTGAGCCGCCTCGGGGAAATCCCCTCCGTGCCTTTCAGTTCCGCGCGGAGGGGTTTCCTGTACGGGCTGCTCCTGCACACCCTCAACTTTGCCATCCTCGCCGGCCGTCCGGACACGCCATGGCGTACCATCTTGCCGTCCGGAGGAGGCGGGGTCCCCGATGGAGGGCACTCTACGCAGGGGTCCTCCCACTATTCATCGGGGACTTGGCCTGGAGGGTGGTGCACGGAGCAGTGCCGTGCAACAAATTTTTAAGCCGGTTCACGGACTCCCAGGCCGCCTGCAATTTCTGCGGTCTGGAAGAGTCCGTGTTCCATGTTTTTATGGAATGCACAAGGTTGCAGCCCCTGTTTTATTATTTGAAGGGGCTGCTCCTGAAATTCTGGCTGCACTTCAGTCCCACTCTCCTGATCTTTGGGCACCCTGTGCGGAGGGGAGCGGGTAGGTCCGAAGGCCTCCTCGTAGGACTGCTCCTGGGCACGGCCAAGGGTGCCATCAGCCGGTCCAGGCAGCGGGCGGTCGAGGGGGTCGTTCAACCTGACTGCCTGCCTCTCTTCCGCTCTTACATCCGGTCCAGGGTGTCCTTGGAGATGGAGCACGCGGTGTCCACCGGTACGCTCGCGGCCTTCCGCGAGAGGTGGGCACCGGAGGGACTGGAGTGCATCATCACGCCCGGCAACCAAATTTTAATTTGATTTTACGTTTTAAAGTTTAATTTGTTTTAATTGCCGGTGCTTTTAGTGTCCCCCTCCCCTTTTATAGGGGGCACTGGAAAAAATTTGATTTTAGCGCCCCAAAAAAAAACCCCAAAAAAAAGGGGTCTTGAAAATGTCTGCTGTGTCACCCAGGCGGGTGGCACGGTTTAATGTTTATGGTTATTTTCAGGTAAACTCAAAAGAGTTTCATGCACAAGGACCCCCAGGTCCCTCTGCACCGCAGCATGTTGTAATTTCTCCCCATTCAAATAATATTCTCTTTTACTGTTTTTTTTTTCCAAGGTGGATGACCTCACATTTTCCGACATTGTATTCCATCTGCCAAACCTTAGCCCATTCGCTTAACCTATCTAAATCTCTTTGCAGCCTCTCTGTGTCCTCTACACAACCCGCTTTCCCACTAATCTTTGTGTCATCTGCAAATTTTGTTACACTACACTCTGTCCCCTCTTCCAGGTCATCTATGTATATTGTAAACAATTGTGGTCCCAGCACCGATCCCTGTGGCACACCACTAACCACTGATTTCCAACCCGAAAAGGACCCATTTATCCCGACTCCCTGCTTTCTGTTAGCCTGTTCTTATCTTTCTACTAGCATGTCTTTGGTGGGATTATTATTAAGATGTTGGTGAGGTCAATGTACATGTGCCACTCACTAATATTAACTGGGGGTGGTGAAAAAAGAAAGGGAAATTTCTTTGAGTGATGCGTTAGCCTTTCATTTTATTAATAGCAGATTAATCCAGTTAAATTATTTTAGGATGGCCCCCTGAATGATATGATTATCATTTAAGTTTGCACTTTGCTAAAATCTATGGAGAAAATAATAAAGAAATCTAACGAATACCTAGATACATTTCACTAACCAGTTTATTGGGATTGGTAACTCTTCAGCCTAATTAGCTGAAATATATTGAGAATTTTTCCACTACGTTTAATTTGGTCCCTGCCTACTCACTAGTAATTTACTATTCATTAAATCAGAGGTTGTGTTCTTTTTTCAGCACATAACTGAACAGGAGTATTAACAGTTAGATAGTAAGTTATTTTGGATTGAATGTGTGTATATACAAGGTTCCACAAATCATGCTGAGCAGAATGATACACAGCTTGCTGTAATTTGATTGAACTTGGAGTTCAGGTAAAGCTTTCAATATGATTACCAAGTTGAATTATTCTTTTATGTATATTAGAATGCCATATTGTACGTTCTATATATCCTTTTAGTTTTAGTTGGGCACAGAAAGAAGTTGTGAGTGCCTTAATGGCCAGTGTTCATTTTCAAAGAAGAATGGGCCAGACAGTCTAGACAAGCTCTGAATGAGCTTTATGCAGTATTTGGTGTATAATCTGTTTACTGAATAATATATTTTATGTTTACAGACCCATCTTCTTAGGGTTCAGATAACATTCTGCTGACCATATTTAGTCTTGTTAAATGGAACTATTGTTTGAATGGGTAAAGTGATAATGAATGACAATCGTAGCATTTAAATGAAAACTATTATTCACAACTGCCATTTTGAAAACATTAAAATAAAGGTTATGAGTAATGCCTATTGCACTAAGTTAATCAAATATAATCGCCTTTGTGCTGAAAGTGATGGTTGTGATTCAAGACTACTGGAGTATAGAGCTTATACTGCAGAACTGAGATTTAATGAAAGACTACAACATCCACTTGTATTTATATAGCACCTTGAACGTAGTAAAACATTTCAAAGCATTTCACAGGAGAGTTTGAAAACAAAATTTGAGAGAGTCCTGTAAGCAGAAATTAGGGCAGATAACCAAAAGCTTGGTCAAAGAGGTAGATTTTAACAACTTGTATTTATAGAGCACCTTTAACGTAGTAAAACGTCCCAAGGCGCTTCACAGGAGTACTGGAAGACAAAAGCTTGGTCAAAGAAGTAGGTTTTAAGGAGCATCTTAAATGAGGAGAGGTAGCGAAGCGCAGAGATTTAGGGAGAGAATTCCAGAGCTTGGGATTTCAGCAACAGAAGGCACGGCCACCAATGGTTGAGCGATTTATAATCGGGGATACTCAAGAGGGCAGAGTTAGAATAATTATTCTATTTTATATATATATATATATATATATATATATATATAAATAAAAATGCCATATTGTACGTTCTATATATCCTTGTAGTTTTAGTTGAAGAAAGTCTTTGTTGTTTGTCTAATAACTTTGAAATTTGCTTGTTCAAAATGGGCACAGAAAGAAGTTGAAGTGATTTACTGGCCTGCACTAATGTGTTTATACTGTTGGGAAGGTTATCTGCGCAGTGTCAGTTTGCATTCACTAATCTGCTAGTGTTCCTGATAGGTTTGTGATTAGAAGTGTATATAGAGGATGAAACAGCCTTGTGTTGGAAATTCTTTCTCTTTTTAGTCTGCTCGTGCTCAAAAATGCAGAGCTGATATCTTGGGGGAGCGCGGGGGATGGGGTTGTGGGGCTGGGGGAGAATACAGAGGTAGGGAGGGGCGCTGCCATGAATTGATTTGAAAACAAGGATGAAAATTTTGAAATTAGATTTTGCTTAACCGGGAGCCAATGTAGGTCAGCGAGCACAGGGTGATGGGTGAACAGGACTTGGTGCGAGTTAGGACACGGGCAGCCAAGTTTACATAGGGTGGAACATGGGAGGCCAGCCAGTAGTGCGTTGGAATAGTCAAGTCTAGAGGTAACAAAGGCATGGTTGAGGATTTCAGCAGCAGTTGAGCTGAGGCAAAGACTGAGACGGGTGATGTTACGGATGTCTTCATTATCCTGCGGATATGTGGTTGGAAGCTAATTTCGGGGTCACCAAGGTTGGAAACAGTGTGGTCCAGCCTTAGACAGATGTCGGGGAGAAGGATAGAATCAGTGGCTAGGGAACGGAGTTTGTGGCAGGGTCCGAAAACAATGGTTTCGGTCTTCCCAATATTCAATTGGAGAAAATTTCTGCTCATCCAGACTGGATGTCGGACAAGCAGTCTGACAATTTAGAGACCGTGGAGGGGTCGAGAGACGTGGCGGTGAGGTCGTCAGCATACATGTGGAAACTGATGCTGTGTTTTCAGATGATGTCGCCGAGGGGCAGTATGCAGATGAGAAATAGGAAGGGACCAAGGATAGGTTCTTGGGGGATACCAGATGGGGGAACGGGAAGATAAGTCATTGCAGATGATTCTCTGGCTACGATTAGATAGATGAGAATGGAACCAGGCGAGTGCAGTCCCACCCAGCTGGACGATGGTGGAGAAACATTGGAGGAGGATGGAGTGGTCAATCTTGTCAAAGGCTGCAGACAAGTCAAGAAGGATGAGAAGGAATAGCTTACTTTTGTCAGTCATTTGTGACTTTAAGGAGAGCTGTTTCGGTACTAAGGCAGGAGCGGAAACCTGATTGGAGGGATTCAAACATGGAGTTGTGGGAGAGATGGGCACGGATTTGGGAAGCGACAACATGTTCAAGGACTTTAGAGAGGAAAGGAGGTTGGAGATGGGCGGTAGTTTGAAAGGACGGAGGAGTCGAGGGTTGTTCTTTTGAGAGGGGTGATGACGGCAGATTTGAGGGAGAGGGGGCAGTACCTGAGGAGAGGAACGGTTAACATTGTCAGCAAACATGAGAGCCAGAAAAGGAAGTTGGGTGGTCAGCAATTTGGTGGGAATAGGTAAAGAAATCAAAAAGTCTAATGAACAAGATAAGTACAGAGAGGTCATGAGGGGAGATTGGGGTTAAACTGGAGAAAAATGTGAGCTCAGGGCGAAGGCAGAGGGGTACCTTTGAGAAAATTTGGCTCGGTGGGCTAGGGAAAGGAAGGAAAGTGGCAGAGGCAGCTGAACGGATTGTCTAAATCTTAGAATCTAAAAAGTCCATGAGCTCTTTATACTTATTGTCGGAGGTCAGGGTGGAGGATACAGGGGAGAAGGGTTTAAGAAGATGGTTAGCAATAGAGAATAGAAGTCAGGGTTTATCTTTGCATTCCAGAATGATTCTGGAATAGTGAGCAATTTTGGCAGATGAGAGCAGGAACCGATAATGCTTTATGTGGTCCATCCAGATCTGGCGGTGAATGGCTAAACCAGTTTTTTCCGCCATATTTGTGCCTTGGACTTAGAAGGTGAAGGTGTGGCCCGTGCTAGGGTTAACGGACAGGGTGAGAGAGAGTAATTGTTTTAAAAGGGACTAGATCGTCAAAAGTGTGGTGGCGCAGGTGTGGTTGAGCAGATTGGCAGTTGCAGAAATATTGTGGTGAATGGAGGGCCAAAGAATTCCAGTTGGGATTTCATAAATGCAGTTGTAAGAGAGAGTTGTGAGACTTTTTTCCAGGGGCAGCCACAGAAGGAAGTAGAGTTGTGGAGGGGGAAACGGAGATGTGGGTGCAGGGTGAAAGGCGGAACTGGTCAGAGATTACGTTATCTGCGATTGACACAATGGGAGTAGCGAGGCCACGAGAGATGGCAAGATCGAGGGGATGACCGTGAATATGAGTTGGGGGATTTACATGGAGGGACAGATTAAGGGAGGATAGGAAGCTCGTGAACTCTGAGGCGAGGGAGCATGATGAATTGAGATAGAGGTTGAAATCACAGGATGAGAAGTTGCTCTGTGCAGCGGCTAAGGGAGGAAAGCAGTGAGTGATAGAGAATGAGAATTTTAAATGAGATGTGAGAGGGATGGAATAAGGAGGGATGCTCAAAGGAAGAGAAAGTGCTAGAGGAATAGGGCGACAGACCAAGGTTTGAGTTGGTGAAGAGAGCCATACAGCGGTCTGGGTGGGACAAGTGGTGGAAGATATAGCCAGGCGGGGAGGCTTCATTTATGGTAAGGTGTCATCACCCCTCAGCCTGATTTCAGTCAGGGCCATGAAGTTGATGCAATCATCCATGATAAGCTCAAGGATAGCAAGGGCCTTGTTCACAAATGAACATTCTGGAGGGAGATGCGAAGATTGTCGGCGATGGCTGACCCACTGCCAGCATCCACAGGGTCAGCGGTGGGAGGTGCGAGTTGGATGGGATGGAGATTGGCAAGATTAGCCCCCAGTAAGGGCACTGGGCGGGAAGGTCTGTGAAAGTAGGATGGAACAGTTGGGGTTGCTGCTCGTAAGGAGGCAGCGATGAGTGCCTCGATGGGCCCTTTTAGAATGCCAAGAGAGGCACAGAGGGAAGCTGTATGCTTATCTAAAAGGCTGTCAAGCCTGGGATGGTGGCAGGAGAGTCGTAAGGTCGAAGAGTAATGAAGGATTGGGGTAGGGATTTGGTAGGGCAGAGTACCCGAGAGAGGAGTGATGAAAGCAGGGGTTGCGACGGATAGAGAGAAAAGCGGGGGGGGGGAGGAAAAAAAGTGGAAATATAAGTGAACGGCTCGGGTTCAGAGCATAAGAACAGAAGAATTAGGAGCAAGAGTCAGCCCTTTGAGCCTGCTCTGCCATTCAATAAGATCAAGGCTGATCTTCAACCTCAACTCCACTTTCCTATACTATCCCAATATCCCTTGATTCCCTTAATATTCAAAAATCTATGTATCACTGTCTTGAGCATCCACAGTACTCTGGGGTAGAGAATTCTAAAGATTCACCACCCTCCGAGTGAAGAAGTTTCTCCTCATCTCTGTCCTAAATGGCCGACCCCTTATTCTGAGACTGTGACCCCTGATTCTAGACTCCCCAGCCAGGGGAAGTATTCTCCCTGCATCTACCCTGTCAAGCCCTGTAAGAATGTTGTATGTTTCAATGAGATCACATCTCATTCTTCTAAACTCCAGAGAATATAGGCCTAGTCTACTCAATCTCTCCTCATAGGACAATCTCCCATCCCAGTGAATCAGTCTGAGCGGCAGCCAAAATGCGCTCGTGAATGGACATGGAAAAGCTCAGGTTATATAGGCCTAGTTATGTAGTAATTAATGGGAGACACATTTCCTGATAGTAGCAGGGAATGGGCTGGAGACAATAGCAGGGAGACTCGAATCCGAGTCAGAAGTTACGAAAGCGACGTCGGCAGAAAGGAGCCGGCACGGAGCATCGGCAAATCGCTGTCCAAATTCAGAGACTGGTGCATCCGGCCAATGAAGTACAGAAGCTATTTGAAGGGCAGTGAGTTGGAGGATGGAGAGTTAGAGGATGGGAGATGGTTGCCATAGGAATGCCAATCAGTAGTGGTGCAGAAAGATAATGTCGAAATTGACGCAAGTTGGAGGTCACCGTAGATCAAAAGCGATGGAGAAAATGTAAAACCACAAGCCAGCGACCAGCAGAGAGTGTAATCTAGTTTAGTCCAGTGCAGAAGCATACTGGTGTAATCCAGTGTAGTTCAACGCAGAAACATAGTCTAAATGTCCAGAGAAGCCTAGGACTTCAGAAACCAATTTGAGAAAATAATTCAGCAGCTTAAAAATTGAAGTGACTGAATAGCAGAGCAGAGTCACAACAACTGAGTCAAACAGTGTAGTCAATAGAGTAGCGGAATCCAGGTAATGGAAGTCAAATTTCAGCAGGGTTAAGGAGCATCTTAAAAGAGGAAATAGAGGCAGCGAGCTTTTTAGCAAGGGAATTCCAGAGTTTGGGCCTAGGCAGCTGAAAGCATGGCCACCAATGCTGGAGTGACTAAATATCTCAGTTGGTTGTGGGGTTGAAAGAGATTACAGAGATTGGGAGGGGCGAAGCCATGAAGGAATCTGAATTTTTTCTATTCGTTCATGGGATATGGGTGTCGCTCACAAGGCCAGCATTTATTGCCCATCCCTAATTGCCTTTGCGAAGGTGGTGGTGAGCAGCCTTTTTGAACCGCTGCAGTGCTTGTGAAGAAGGTACTCCCACAGTGCTGTTAGGGAGGGAGTTGCAGGATTTTGACCACGTGACTATGAAGGAATGGCGCTATATTTCCAAGTCAGGATGGTGTGTAACTTGGAGGCGAACGTGGAGGTGATGGTGTTCCCATGTTGCACTTGTCCTTCTCGGTTGTAGATGTCGCGGGTTTGGGAGATACTGCCGAAGAAACCTTAGTGAGTTGCTGCAGTGAATCTTGTAAATGGTACACACTGCAGCCACGGTGCACTGGTGGTGGGGGGAGTGAATGTTTAAGGTGGTGGCAGGCTGCTTTGTCCTGAATTGTGTCAAGCTTCTTGAGTGTTGTTGGAGCTGCACTCATCCAGGCAAGTGGAGAGTATTCCATCAGACACCTGACTTGTGCCTTGTAGATGGTGAAAAGGCTTTGGGGAGTCAGAAGGTGAGACATACGTCACAGAATACCCAGCCTCTGACCTACTCTTGTAGCCACAGTATTAACCTTATGATGGAGAGAAGGTCATTAATGAAGCAGCTGAAGATGGTTTGGCCTAGGACACTGCCCTGAGGAACTCCTGCAGCAATATCCTAGTGCTGAGATGATTGACCTCCGACAACCACAACCAGCTTCCTTTGTGCTAGGTATGACTGCAGCCACTGGAGAGTTTTCCCCCTGATTACCATTGACTTCAATTTTGCTAGGGCTCCTTCATGCCACACTAAATCAAATGCTGCCTTGATGTCAAGGGCAGTCACTCTCACTTCACCTCTGGAATTCAGCTCTTTTGTCGATGTTTGGACCAAGGCTGTAATGAGGTCTAGAGTCGAGTAGTCCTAGGAGAACCCAAACAGCATTGGTGAGCAGGTTATTGGTAGGTAAGTGTTGCTTGATTGTACTATCGATGACACCGTCCATCACTTTGCTGATAATTGAGGGTAGACTGATCGGGTGATAATTGGCTGGATTGGATTTTTCCTGCTTTTTGTGGACAGGACATACTTGGGCAGTTTGCCACATTGTCAGGTAGATGCCAGTGTAGCTGTACTGGAACAGCTTGGCTAGACGTGTGGCTAGTTTTGGAGCACAAGTCTTCAGCATGATGGCTGGGATGTTGTCAGGGGCCATAGCCGTTGCTGTATCCAGTGTGCTCAACCGGTTCTTGATATTACGTGGAGTAAATGGAATTGGCTGAAAACTGGCTTCTGTGATGGTGGGAACCTCAGGAGGAAGCCGATATGGATCATCCACTTGGCACTTCTGGATGAAGATAGTTTCAAATGCTTCAGCTTTGTCTTTTACATTTGCGTGCTGGGCTCCATCATCATTCAGGATGGGGATATTCATGGAGCCTCCTCCTCCGATGAGTTGTTTAATTGTCAACTATTTATGACTGGATGTGGCAGGACTGCAGAGCTTTGATCTGATCCGTTGATTGTGGGATCGCTTAGCTCTTGTCTATAGCATGCTGTTTAGCATGCATGTAGTCTTGTGTTGCAGCTTAACCAGGTTGTCTCCTCATTTTTAGATATGCCTGGGGCTGCTCCTGGCAGGCTCTTCTCATTGAACCAGGGTTGGTCCCCTGACTTGATGGTAATGGTAGGGTGAGCGATATGTCGGGCCATGAGGTTACCGATTGTGGTGGAATACAATTATGCTGCTGCTGATGGCCCACAGCGCTCATGGATGCCTAGTTTTGAGCTGCTTAGATCTGTTCTGAATCTATCCTATTTACCACAGTGATCGTGCCACACAACATGATGGAGGCTGTCCTCAGTGTGAAGACAGAATTTCGTCTCCACATGGACTGTGTGGTGGCCACTGCTACCAATGCTGTGATGGACAGATGCATCTGCGACATGTAGATTGGTGAGGGCGAGGTCAAGTAGGTTTTTCCCTCGTGTTGGTTTTCTCACCACCTGCCGCAATCCTAGTCTGGCAGCTATGACCTTCAGGACTCGGCCAGCTCGGTCAGTAGTGGTGTTACTTAACCACTCTTGGTGATGGACATTGATGTTCCCCACCCGGAGTACATTCTGTGCCCTTGCTACGCTCAGTGCTTTATCCAAGTATTGTTCAACATGGAGGAGTACTAATCCATCAGCTGAGGGAGGGCAGTAGGTGGAAATCAGCAGGAGGTTTAACTTGCCCATGCTTGACTTGAAAGCCATGAGACATCATGGGGTCTGGAGTCCATGCTGAGGACTCCCAGGGCCACTCCCTCCTGACTGCATACTCCTGTGCCGCCACCTCTGGTGGGTCTGTCCTGCCGGTTGGACAGGACATACCCAGGGATGGTGATAGAGGAATCTGGGACATGGGCTGAAAGCAATGATTCTGTGAGTATGACTGTCAGACTGTCGCTTGACAATTTTGGCACAAGTCCCCAGATGTTAGTGAGGAGGACTTTGCAGAGTTGATTGGGCTGGGTGTGCCGTTGTCATGTCTGTACCCGGTGCTGAGGTCAATACCGGGTGGTCTGTCCCGGTATTATTGTTTCTTTTAGTGATTTTGTATAACTGTGTGGCTTGCTAGGCCATGTCAGAGGGCAGTTAAGAGTCAACCACATTGTACTGGGTCTGGAGTCACATTCAGGTAAGGAAGGCAGATTTCCTTCCCTAAAGGGAAGGCCCCATTGAAATAAATATTTTTACAACAATCAGATAGTTTCATGGTCACCATTATTGATACTAGCTTTTTATTACAGATTTATTTAATTAACTGAATTTAAATACCCCAGCTGCCCTGGTGAGATTTGGACTCGTGTCTTTGGATCATTAGTCTAGGCCTCTGGATTATTCCAGTAACAACCACTATGCTACCGTTCTCATGTTGCATTCTGATAACATGTTGCATCACTTGTACTTTACATCAGTGCTTTCAAACATTTGTGTATGGAGGAACTCTCTGCAAATATTGACCTACTCCTGGGGACACCTATTCATAACTAACAAAAGACCATGTCCACAACCGAAAGGAAACAGTACCATCATTGCAGAAAACATGGGTGGCACTTTCAGCTTTGGCAAGGCATAAAATGGACGGTAGTGGATTGGCTGCTTGTTATAGACCCCAACCGATTTTCCTTTCAAATGGAAGTTGAAAGTTCAGCACACGTTTTATCGATATACTGCAACTGAAATAATGTGGTAATAAGCCAAAAAATATAGAAATCTAATGACTGACGGACAGAAGTTTGACCTTATGGATTCTGTGGAATCCCCTTGTGGATACCAACGTTCAAGTTAAGCAGGAAGAGAGTGAAATATTAGATGGGATAAACATAGTAAGAGAGGAAGTATTACGGAGTTTAGCATCTTTGAAAGTAGATAAATTGCCAGGACCGGATGAAATAGATCTTGGGCTATTAAAAGAAGCAAGGGAGGAAATTGCAGAGGCTCTGACCATCATTTTCCAATCCTTCCTGGCTACAGGAATGGTGCCAAAGGATTGGAGAACTGCTGACATTGTACCATTGTTTAAAAAGGGAGGAAGGGATAAACTGAGTAATTATAGGCCAGTTAGTTTAATGTTGGCGATGGGCAAATTATTGGAATGAATTCTGAGGGACAGTATAAATCTTCATTTAGAAAGATACAGATTAATCAAGGACAGTCAGCATGGATTTGTTAAGGGAAAGTCGTGTCTGCCTAACTTGATTTAATATTTTAACATAGAAACATAGAAAATAGGTGCAGGAGTAGGCCATTCGGCCCTTCGAGACTGCACCACCATTCAATAAGATCATGGCTGATCATTCCCTCAGTACCCCTTTCCTGCTTTCTCTCCATACCCCTTGATCCCCTTAGCCGTAAGGGCCATATCAAACTCCCTCTTGAATATATCCAATGAACTGGCATCAATAACTCTCTGCGGCAGGAAATTCCATAGGTTAACAACTCTGAGTGAAGAAGTTTCTCCTCATCTCAGTCCTAAATGGCCTACCCCTTATCCTAAGACTATGTCCCCTGGTTCTGGACTTCCCCAACATCGGAAACATTCTTCCCGCATCTAACCTGTCCAGTCCCATCAGAATCTTATATGTTTTTATGAGATCCCCTCTCATCCTTCTAAATTCCAGTGAATAAAGGCCCAGTTGATCCAGTCTCTCCTCATATGACAGTCCAGCCATCCCTGGAATCAGTCTGGTGAACCTTTGCTGCGCTCCTTCAATAACAAGAACGTCCTTCCTCAGATTAGAAGACCAAAAACTGAACACAATATTCCAGCTGAGGCCTCACTAAGGCCCAGTACAACTGCAGTAAGACCTCCCTGCTCCTATACTCAAATCCCCTAGCTATGAAGGCCAACATACCATTTGCCTTCTTCACTGCCTGCTGTACCTGCATGTCCACTTTCAGTGACTGATGAACCTTGACACCCAGGTCTCGTTGCACCTCCCCCTTTTCCTAATCTGCCGCTATTCAGATAATATTCTGCCTTTGTGTTTTTGCCCCCAAAATGGATAACCTCACATTTATCCACATTATACTGCATCTGCCATGCATTTGCCCACTCACCTAACCTGTCCAAGTCACCCTGCAGCCTCTTAGCATCCTCCTCACAGCTCACACTGTCACCCAGTTTAGTGTCATCCGCAAACTTGGAGATATTACACTCAATTCCTTCATCTAAATCATTGATGTATATTGTAAAGAGCTGGGGTCCCAGCACTGAGCCCTGCGGCACTCCACTAGTCACTGCCTGCCATTCTGAAAAGGACCCATTTATCACGACTCTCTGCTTCCTGTCTGCCAACCAGTTTTCTATCCATGTTAGTACATTACCCCCAGTACCATGCGCTTTGATTTTGCACACCAATCTCTTGTGCGGGACCTTGTCAAAAGCCTTTTGAAAGTCCAAATACACCACATCCACTGGTTCTCCCTTGTCCACTCTGCTAGTTACATCCTCAAAAAATTCCAGAAGATTCGTCAAGCATGATTTCCCTTTCATAAATCCATGCTGACTTTGTCTGATCCTGTCACTGCTTTCCAAAGGAGCTGCTATTTCATCCTTAATAATTGATTCCAACATTTTCCCCACTACTGATGTCAGGCTAACCAGTCTATAATTACCTGTTTTTTCTCCCTCCTTTTTTAAAAAGTGGTGTTACATTAGCTACCCTCCAGTCCATAGGAACTGATCCAGAGTCGATAGACTGTTGGAAAATGATCTCACCAATGCATCCACTATTTCGAGGGCCACTTCCTTAAGTACTCTGGGATGCAGACGATCAGGCCCCGGGGATTTATCGGCCTTCAATCCCATCAATTTCCCTAACACAATTTCCAGCCTAATAAGGATATCCTTCAGTTCCTCCTTCTCACCAGACCCACTGTCCCCTTGTACATTCGGAAGGTTATTTGTGTCTTCCTTCGTGAAGACAGAACCGAAGAAGTATTTGTTCACTTGGTCTGCCATTTCTTTGTTCCCCATTATAAATTCACCTGAATCTAACTGCAAGGGACCTATGTTTGTCTTCACTAATCTTTTTCTCTTCACATATTTGTAGAAGATTTTGCAGTCAGTTTTTATGTTCCCTACAAGCTTCCTCTCGTACTCTATTTTCCCCCTCTTAATTAAATCCTTAGTCCTCCTCTGCTGAATTCTAAATTTCTCCCAGTCCTCAGGTTTGTTGCTTTTTCTAGCCAATTTATATGCCTCTTCCTTGGCTTTAACACTATCCTTAATTTCCATTGTTAGCCATGGTTGAGCCACCTTCCCAGTTTTATTTTTACTCCAGACAGGGATGTACAATTGCTGAAGTTCATCCATGTGATCTTTAAATGTTTGCCATTGCTTATCCACCGTCAACCCTTTAAGTATCCTTTGCCAGTCTATTCTAGCCACTTCACGCCTCATACCATTGAAGTTACCTTTCCTTAAGTTCAGGACCCTAGTTTCCGAATTAACTTTGTCACTCTCCATCTTAATAAAGAATTCTACCATATTATGGTCACTCTTCCCCAAGGGGCCTCGCACAACAAGATTGGTCTCAAACCATCCCTAATAAACTCCAGGAAATCCTCCTCCACCGCATTTCTACCAGTTAGGTTAGCCCAATCAATATGTAGATTAAAGTCGCCCATGATTACTGTTGTACCTTTATTGCACACATCCCTTATTTCTTGTTTGATGCTGTCCCCAACCTCACTACTACTATTTGGTGGCCTGTACACAACTCCCACTAGTTTTCTGCCCTTTGGTATTCTGTAGCTCCACCCATACCGATTCCACATCATTCAAGCTAATGTCCTTCCTTACAATTGCATTAATTTCCTCTTTAACCAGCAATGCCACCCGCTTCCTTTTCTTTTCTGTCTATCCTTCCTAAATGCTGAATACCCTTGGATGTTGAGTTCCCAGCCTTGGTCACCCTGGATCCATGTCTCCGTGATGTCAATCACATCGTATCCGTTAACTGCTATCTGCGCAGTTAATTCATCCACCTTATTCCGAATACTCATCGCATTGAGGCACTGAGCCTTCAGGCTTGTCTTTTTAACACACTTTGCCCCTTTAGAATTTTGCTGTAATGTGGCCCTTTTTGTTTTTTGCCTTGGGTTTCTCTGCCCTCCACTTTTACTATTCTCCTTCCTATCTTTTGCTTCCGACTCCATTTTATTTCCCTCTGTCTCCCTGCATAGGATCCCATCTCCCTGCCATATTAGTTTAACTCCTCCCCAACAGCACTAGCAAACACTTCCCCTAGGACATTGGTTCCGGTCCTGCCCAGGTGCAGACCGTCCGGTTTGTACTGGTCCCACCTTCCCCAGAACCGGTTCCAATGCCCCAGGAATTTGAATCCCTCCCTTCTGCACCACTGCTCAAGCCACGTATTCATCTGAGCTATCCTGCGGTTCCTACTCTGACTAGCACATGGCACTGGTAGCAATCCTGAGATTACTACTTTTGAGGTCCTATTTTTTAATTTAACTCCTAGCTCCCTAAATTCATCTCGTAGGACCTCATCTCGTTTTTTACCTATATCATTGGTACCTATATGCACCACGACAACTGGCTGTTCATCCTCCCTTTTTAGAATGTCCTGCACCCGCTCCGGGACATCCTTGACCCTTGCACCAGGGAGGCAACATACCATCCTGGAGTCTCGGTTGCGGCTGCAGAAACGCTTATCTATTCCTCTTACAATTGAATCTCCTATCACTATATCTCTCCCCTCTTTTTCCTGACCTCCTGTGCAGCAGAGCCAGCCACGGTGCCATGATCTTGGCTGCTGCTGCTCTCCCCTGATGAGTCATCCCCCTCAACAGTACTCAAAGCGGTGTATCTGTTTTGCAGGGGAATGACCGCAGGGGACCCCTGCACTACCTTCCTTGCACTGCTCTTCCTGTTGGTCTTCCATTCACTATCTGGCTGTGTACCCTTTACCTGCGGTAAGACCAACTCACTAAATGTGCTATTCACGTCGTTCTCAGCATCATAGATGCTCCAGAGTGAATCCACCCGCAGCTCCAGTGCCGCAATGCGGTCTGCCAGGAGTTGGAGGCGGATACACTTCCCGCACACGTCGTCAGGGACACCGGAAGCGTCCCTGAGTTCCCACATAGTACAGGAGGAGCATAACACGTGTCTGAGCTGTCCTGCCATGACTTAACCCTTAGATTAACCTAATTGGGCAACAATAATGTTAAAAGGTTACTTACTGATAAAGAAAAGAAAAAGAAAGGGCGATGATATTCAGGTCCTGATGAATCGAGTGACTCTCTCAGATCTTGATGTGATGTTTGGTTTGAGTTTTCCGTCTGTAAATCCTTCCCTTCTAATACCCCCGGGTGTTTAGAAAGCCTCCCCGCCGGTTCCAGGGCTCCCCTGCGGCATTGCCGCCCGCCGCCGCTTCCTCCTCCCCGCTCCGGAATCTTCTCTCCGCCTCCGGCCGTTTGAGGAGGTAACAAGGAGGGTCGATGAGGGCAGTGCGTTTGATGTAGTCTACATGGATTTTAGCAAGGCTTTTGACAAGGTCCCACATGGCAGGCTGATCAAAAAAGTAAAAGCTCATGGGATCCAAGAGAGAGTTGGATTCAAAATTGGCTCAGTGGCAGGAAACCAAGGATAATGGTTGATGAGTGTTTTTTCGACGGGGAGGCTGTTTCCAGTGGGGTTCCACAGGGCTCAGTACTCGGTCCCTTGCTTTTTGTAGTATATATTAATGATTAGACTTAAATGTAGGAGGCATGATAAAGAAGTTTGCCGATGATACAAAAATTGGCCGTGTGGTTGACAGTGATACTTTAGACTGCAGGAAGATATCGATGGACTGGTCAGTTGGGCAGAAAAGTGGAAAATGGAATTCAGTCTGTAGAAGTGTGAAGTAATGCATTTGGGGAGAAGCAACAAGGCAAGGGAATACACAATAAATGGGAGGATAGTGAAAGGTGTGGAGGAACGGAGGGACCTTGGAGTGTATGTTCACAAATCCTTAAGGGTAGCAGGACAGGTCGATAAGGTAGTTAAAAAGGCCTACGAAATGCTTTCCTTTATTAACCGAGGCATAGAATATAAGAGCAGGGAAGTTATGCTAGAGCTGGATACAACACTAGTTAGGCCACAGCTTGAGTACTGTATACAGTTCTGCTCACCACATTACAGGAAGGATGTGATTGCACTGGAGAGGATGCAGAGGAGTTTTGCGAGTATGTTGCCAGGACTGGAAAATTTTAGCTATGAGGAAAGATTGGATATGCTGGAGTTGTTTTCTTTGGAACAGAGGAGGCTTAGAGGAGATTTAATTGAGGTACACAAAATCATGAGGGGCCGAGATAGAGTGTATAGGAAGGACCTATTCCTTAAGTAGAGGGGGCACAGATTTAAAGTAGTTGGTAGAAGAATTAGAGGAGAGATGAGGAAAAATATTTTCACCCAGAGTCTAATGGGGGTCTGGAACTCACTGCCTGAAAGAGTGGTAGAGGCAGAAATCCTCATCACATTTAAACATTACTTGGATGTGCCCTTAAAGTGCCCTAACCTACAGGACCTAGTGCTGGAAGGTGGGATTAGGCTGGTCTTTTTCGATTGGCACGGACACAATGGGCTGAATAGCCTCCTGTGTCGTAATGTTTCTATGATTGTATGATTCTATACTCTTTGCTCAATGATACAAAAGGAAACGGAGAAAAATTGCAAAGTGCTGCAGTGCAGAGGGACCTGGGGGACCTTGTGCATGAAACACACACGGTTAGCATGCAGGTACAGCAAGTAATCAGAAAGGCAAATGGAATGTTGGCCTTTATTGCAAGGGGGATAGAGTATAAAAGCAGAGAAGTCCTTCTACAACTGTACAGGATATTGGTAAGGCCATACCTGGAGAACTGTGTTCAATTTTGATCTCTGTATTTAAGGAAGAATATACTTGCATTGGCGGCTGTTCAGAGGAGGTTCACTAGGTTGGTTACGGAGATGAGAGGGTTGACTTATGAAAATAGGTTGGGCCAAATACATTCGAGTTTAGAAAAATGAGAGGTGATTTTATCGAAACATATAAGATAATGAGGGGGCTTGACAAGGTGGATGCAGAGAGGATATTTCCACTCATTGAGGAAACAAAAGCTAGGGGACTGTTATGTATGTAATTCGATAGACTGAATACTGTAAACTAACACAGGTACTAACCTGGCTCTGCTTTAATCGGGCCCAAAGTGATTACATTACATGATGGCTTGACTTTTATACCTGGGCCGCACACGTGCGTACAACCCAATGACCTCCGACAGTTGTGTCACCTAGTGGCTAGTAACCCCAAGCATACATACATGACAATATCCCCCTTTAAGATATTAGTAACAATCTTTTTACAAATTGAGACGGTCTGGGGCTTTCTGCTCCCGAGTTGATCGTCTCAGTTCAACTCCAGCCTTGAGCGTTCTGAGTCTGTTATGACTGGGGGCTGAGTAGCCAATCTGATGGGAGTGGCAACGACCATGTCAGGGATTGAAAGTCCAGATTCATTGATGACGGCGGAGTCCTCTGATGACTGAGGGTAGGTTGGTTGGTCACTGATTGTGTTTTCCTCAGACTGTTCCGGTTCATCCGTGTGCCGCAGCTTTATCTGATCAACATGTTTTCTGCAAGTTTGCCCATTCTTGAGCTTGACGATAAACACTCTGTTACCCTCCTTGGCTGTAACAGTATCGGCGATCCACTTGGGACCTTGACCATAATTTAGTACAGACACAGGATCGTTAACAGAAATGTCACGTGACACAGCAGCGGAATCATGATACCACTGCCGACTTTGACATCTGTATTCAACATGATCGTTCAAGTCAGGGTGGACAAGAGAGAGCCTGGTCTTGAGACCTCTCCATCAACAGCAAGGGGGACCCCGGTAAATATGTGGGGTCTTGTCCTGTAACGACACAATATGCGTGACAAGCGAGTCTGCAGTGAACCTTGGGTTACACATTTCATACCCTGTTTGATGGTTTGGAAAGTGTTGTGTATCTATAAAGCATGCACTCCCATATTCCGCCACCAGGGAGCGCATCCCCTGAAGTCCCAAGGGATCCCAGCATCCCTTGGGAGCACTGTATATAAGCCAACCCCTAAGGCTTGTTCCTCACTGGAGTGTCTTAATAAAGACTGAGGTCACTGTTACTTTAACCTCCCTGTGTGCAGTCTCATCTGTGTTAGGAACATAATAACTGGCAACGAGTATTCGAATCCAACGCAAAGATGCAGCAAACTGTGGGCATCCTGGAGAAGTTCTCCGAGGGTAAGGACTGGGAAGCCTATGTCGAATGGCTAGACCAGTACTTTGTAGCCAACGAGCTGGATGGAGAAGGAAGCGCTGCAAAAAGGAGAGCGGTCCTCCTCACGGTCTGCGGGGCACTGACCTACAGCCTCATGAAGAATCTTCTGGCTCCGGTGAAATCCACAGATAAGTCGTATGAGGAGCTGTGTACACTAGTTCGGGAGCATCTTAACCCGAGGGAGAGTATGCTGATTGCGAGGTATTGGTTCTACACGTGCCAGCGATCTGAAGGTCAGGAAGTGGCGAGCTACGTCGCCGAGCTAAGGCGACTTGCAGGACAATGTGAGTTTGATGGCTACCTGGAGCAAATGCTCCGAGACCTTTTTGTACTGGGCATTGGCCACAAGACCATCCTACGAAAACTTTTGACTGGAGACACCGACCCTCAGTAAGGCCATTGCGATAGCACAGGGGTTTATTTCCAGCAGTGACAACACCAAACAAATCTCTCAGCACACAAGTGCTAGCAATGTTCATAAATTAACTGAACTGTGTTTGCGAGCAGAAATGTACAGGGCAGAAACCACGAGTCTGCAACTGCCAGCAGGCCTCAGGTGACCCAGATGACTCAGAGACTGCAACAAAGGATGAATGCAAGGCAATTCACACCTTGTTGGCGTTGTGGAGGCTTCCATTCAGCCTATTCATGTAGCTTCAAAGGGTATGTTTGCAAGAGCTGTGGAACAATGGGGCATTTCCAACGAGCTTGCAAACGAGCTGCAAGCTCTGCAAAACCTGCTAACCACCACGTGGCAGAAGAAGATCGGTCCATGGTGGATCAAAGTAATTTTGAGCCTCAGAGAGAGGAGGCAGATGCTGAAGTACACGGGGTGCACACATTTTCGATGAAATGTCCACCTATAATGCTAAAGTTAAAATTGAATGGCTTACCCATAGCCATGGAACTGGACACTGGCGGTAGCCAATTCATCATGAGAGACTGCAGTGCAACAAGGCACTCAGACCAGCCCTGAGCCCCATCCACACGAAACTGAGAACGTACATCAAAAAGCTCATCTCTGTCCTGGGCAGTGCCATGGTCAAGTCACCTACGAGGGCACGGTGCACGAACTGCCACTCTGGATTGTCCCGGGCGAAGGCCCCACACTGCTTGGAAGGAGCTGGCTGGGCAAAAAATGCTGGAACTGGGATGACATCCGAGCGCTATCACATGTCGATAAGGCCTCTTGTACCCAGGTTCTCAACAAATTTCCTTTCCTTTTTGAGCCAGGCATTGGAAACTTTTCCGGGGCAAAGGTGTGGATCTACTTGGTCCCAGAGGCACGACCCATTCACCACAAGGCGCGAGTGGTACCTCACATGATGAGGGAGAGAGTGGAAATCGAGCTGGACAGGCTGCAACGCGAGGGCATCATCTCTCCAGTGGAATTCAGCGAGTGGGCCAGCCCAATTGTTTCAGTACTCAAAAGTGATGGCACGGTCAGGATTTGCGGCAATTATAAAGTAACTATTAATTGTTTCTTGCTACAAGACCAATACCCGCTACCTAAGGCAGACGACCTATTTGCGACGCTGGCAGGAGGCAAGACATTCACCAAGCTCGACCTGACTTCGGCCTACATGACGCAGGAGCCGGAGGAGTCTTCGAAGGGCCTCACTTGCATCAACACGCACAAGGGACTGTTCATCTGCAACATATGCCCATTTGGAATTCGGTCGGCTGCAGCGATCTTCCAGAGAAACATGGAGAGCCTACTCAAGTCGGTACCACGCATGGTGGTTTTTCAGGACGACATATTGATCACGGGTCGGGACACCATCGAGCACCGACAAAACCTGGAGGAGGTTCTCCAGCGACTGGATTGCATAGTGCTGCGGCTGAAGAGGTCAAAATGCATCTTCATGGCAACAGAAGTGGAGTTTTTGGGGAGAAAGATCTCGGCGGACGGCATTCGGCCCAGACGGCAAGACCGAGGCTATCAGGAACGCGCCCAGGCAACAGAATGTCACGGAGCTGCGGTCGTTCCTGGGTCTCCTCAACTATTTTGGTAACTTCCTACCGGGGTTAAGCACCCTCTTAGAGCCCCTACATGTGTTATTGCGTAAAGGTGAGAACTGGGTATGGAGAAAAAAAACAAGTAATTGCATTTGAGAAAGCCAGAAACATTTTATGCTCCAACAAGCTGCTTGTATTGTATAACCCGTGTAAAAGACTTCTGCTAGCATGTGATGCGTCGTCGTATGGAGTCGGGTGTGTATTACAACAAGCTAACGTTGCGGGGAAGTTGCAACCTGTCGCCTATGCCTCCAGGAGCTTGTCTAAGGCTGAGAGGACCTACAGCATGATTGAGAAAGAGGCATTAGCGTGTGTGTTCGGGGTAATGAAAATGCATCAGTACCTGTTTGGCCTCAAACTTGAGCTGGAAACCGATCACAAGCCCCTCAGATCGCTGTTCACTGAAAACAAGGGGATAAATACTAATGCCTCAGCCCGCATACAAAGGTGGGCACTCACGCTATCAGCGTATAACTACACCATCCGCCACAGGCCAGGCACCGAGAACTGTGCGGATTCTCTCGGTCGGCTCCCATTGCCCACCACGGGAGTGGAAATGGGGGAACCTGCAAACTTGTTGATGATGGCGCAGCCCGCAGACTTGTTGATGGTCATGGAAGCGTTTGAAAATGATAAATCACCTGTCACCGCCTGCCAGATTAGGACTTAGACCAGCCAAGATCCTCTGCTGTCCCTAGTAAAAAAAACTGTGTACTGCATGGGAGCTAGGCCAGCATCCCCGTTGAAATGCAAGAGTTAATCAAGCCGTTCCAGCGGAGAAAGGACGAGCTGTCCATTCAGGCAGAATGCCTGTTGTGGGGTAACCGCATAGTGCTACCCAAAAAGGGCAGGGAGACGTTCATCCCGGATCTCCATAGCACGCACCCGGGTATAGTAATGATGAAAGCGATAGCCAGATCCCACGTGTGGTGGCCCAGTATCGACTCTGACTTAGAGTCCAGTGTACGGCAATGCAGCTTATGTGCTTAGTTGAGCAACATGCCCAGAGAGGCACCACTAAGTTTGTGGTCCTGGCCCTCCAGACCATGGTCGAGGATCCGTGTCGACTATGCGGGCCTGTTTCTCGGTAAAATGTTCCTGGTGGTGGTGGATGCTTTTTCAAAATGGATTGAATGTGAAATAATGTCGGGAAGCACCGCCATCGCCACCATTGAGGGCCATGTTTGCTACCCACGGCCTGCCTGACATACTGGTCAGTGACAACAGGCCATATTTCACCAGTGCCGAATTTGAAGAATTCATGACCCGCAATGGGATCAAACATGTCACCTCGGCCCCGTTTAAACCAGCCTTCAATGGGCAGGTAGAGCGAGCAGTACAAATAATCAAACCGAGCCTTAAACAAATCACAGAAGGCTCATCCAAACCTGCCTGTCCCAAGTACTGCTCAGCTACCGCACGAGACCCCACTTGCTCACAGGGGTGCCCCGGCTGAGCTACTCATGAAAAGGGCACTTAAAACCAGATTCTCGCTGGTTCACCCCAACCTGCATGATCAGGTAGAGAGCAGGCGGCAGCAACAAACTGTAAACGATGGTCGCGCCACTGTGTCACGGGAAATTGATCTGAATGACCCTGTGTATGTGCTAAACTATGGACATGGTCCCAAGTGGATCGCGGGCACGGTGATAGCTAAAGAAGGGAGTAGGGTGTTTGTAGTCAAACTAGACAATGGACAATTTTGCAGAAAGCACCTGGACCAAACGAGGCTGCAGTTCACAGACTGCCCTGAACAACCCACAGCAGACACCACCTTTTTCGAGCCCACAACGCACACTCCGGACCAAGAAATTGAACCCATCATGCCCAACAGCCCAGCAAGGCCAGGCTCACCCAGCAGCCCTGCAGGGCCAACAACACGCCAGCCCAGCGAGGGCACAGCCAACACACCAGAACAGACATTTTTACCGAGACGGTCCACCAGGGAAAGAAAGGCTCCCGACCGCCTCCCCTTGTAAATAGTTTTCACTTTGACTTTGGGGGGGGGGGGGGGGGAAGTGATGTGTATCTGTAAAGCATGCACTCCCATGTTCCGCCACCAGGGAGCACATCCCCTGAAGTCCCAAGGGATCCCAGCATCCCTTGGGAGCACTGTATAGAAGCTGGCCCCTAAGGCCTGTTCCTCACTCTGGGGTGTCTTAATAAAGACTGAGATCACTGTTGCTTTAACCTCCCTGTGTGCAGTCTCATCTGTGTTAGGAACAGAATAGACAGCACGCACTGCATGGCCATTAGATGTGTGTTTGAATGGTGCTGACCTCACATGTTTGATACCATTGAGTTTCATGAACTCTTGAAACTCCAGACTAGTGAAGCAAGATCCGCTTTCGCTTACAACGATATCGGGCAGACCATGAGTGGCAAACATGACACGAAGGCTCGCAACAGTAGCTGTGGATGTACTGGATGATATAATTATACACTCTATCCACTTGGAATATGCATCCACCACAACTAAAAACATCTTTCCCAGGAAGGGACCTGCAAAGTCGATGTGGATCCTGGACCATGGTTTAGATGGCCACGACCACAGATTCAGTGGCGATTCCGCTGGTGCTTTACTTAGCTGCATGCAAGTGTTGCGCTGATGCACACATGATTCCAGATCAGAGTCAATTCCAGACCACCATACATGAGACCTGGCAATGGCTTTCATCATGACAATACTGGGATGAGTGCTATGTAGATCATGTACAAATTTCTCTCTGCCTTTCTTGGGCATAACAACACGATTACCCCACAGTAAACAATCTGACTGAATGGATAGTTCGTCTTTGTGACGGTTGTAAGGTTTGGTCTCTTTACCGATTTGCTTGGGTATCGCAGACCAATCACCACTGAGGACACAACGTTTCACAGCAGATAATATCGGGTCCTGTCTGGTCCAGGTCTTACCTTGTTGAGCCATGACAGGAGTTCCTTCACTTTCAAAAGCATCCATGACTAACAGTAGGTCTGCAGTTTGTGGCGTCTCCACCTCCGGTGTGGGCAACAGCAGATGGCTCAGTGCATCGGCACAATTCTCGGTACCAGGTCTATGGCAAATGCCATAATCATAGGCAGATAATGTCAGCGCCCACCTCTGGATGCGGGATGATGCATTGGTATTGATACCTTTTGTTTTCCGAAAACAAATGAAATGAATGACTTGTGATCTGTTTCCAGTTCAAACCGAAGACCAAACAGGTACTGATGCATCTTTATAACCCCATACACACAGACCAGTGATTCTTTTTCTACCAACCTGTAGACTCTCTCCGCCTTTGACAAACTTTTAGAAGCATACGCAGTAGATTGTAGTTTGTTGGAGCACGCAACCAACTCTATATGACGAAGCATCACAGGCCAATACTGGACGCTTACACAGATCATAATGTACCAGCAGCTTGTTAGAGCAAAGCAGATTAGTAGCTTTCTCAAAAGCTCTGTCTTGAGACGCACCCCAAATCCAGTTGTCACCTTTTCTTAGCAGCATGTGCAGTGGCTCTAATAAAGTGCTCAATCTAGGTAGTAAATTACCAAAGTAGTTGAGTAGACCAAGGAACGAATGCAGCTCTATCACATTCTGATGCTTGGGTGCATTTTTGATGGCCTTGGTTTTCGAATCTGTAGGCCTTATGTCGTCAACAGCAATTTTCCTCCCCAGGAATTTCACTTCCAGTGCCATGAAGACGCACTTCGAACGTTTCAGTCTGAGTCCCACTTTGTCCAGACGATGTAGAACCTCTTCCAGATTGTTCAGATGTTCGGCGGTGTCACGACCTGTGACCAGGATGTAATCTTGGAACACTACGGTTCTAGGGACGGACTTCAGTAGACTCTCCATGTTGCTCTGAAATATGGCTGCAGCCGAACGAATTCCGAAAGGACACTTGTTGTACATAAGCAGTCCTTTATGAGTGTTGATTCATGTAAGTTTCTTCAACGTGTCGACCAGCTCCTGTGTCATGTAAGCCGACGTCAGATCCAGTTTATTGAATGACTCCGCCGCCCCCCCCCCCGCCCCGGCTAGCGTTGCAAACAGGTCATCAGCCTTCGTTAACGGGTATTGATCCGGTTTCGAAACTTGGTTGATCATAACCTTGTAGTCGCCACAAATCCTGAGAGTGTCATCATTCTTCAACACAGGAACAATGGGGCTGGTCCATTCGTTAAATTCGACCAGTGATATGACCCCTTCATGCTGGAGTCTGTCCAGTTCAATTTCGACCTTCTCCCTCATCATGTACGGAACCGCCCGAGCTTTATGATGGATGGGTCTTGCATCCAAATCCACGTGGATCTGCACCTTGGCTTCTGTGAATTTGCCAATGTCTGATTCAAACAGTGAGGGGAACTTGCTCAGCAGTTGAGCACATGGAGTATCCTCCTCCGACGACAACGCTTTGATAGCGTTCCAATTCCATTTGATTTTTTTCTAGCCAATTTTTGCCGAACAGCGTTGGACCATTGCCTGGAACAATCCACAACAGTAAATCATGAACCACACCATCATACGACACCTTGACTACTGCACTGCCAATCACCGTTATGAGTTCTTTCGTGTATGTACGCAACTTGGCTTTGACTGGACTCAGCTTAGGCCTCACAGCCTTAGTGTCCCACAGCTTGTCGAATGTGCTCTGGCTCGTTATTGATTGACTCGCACCCATGTCCAATTCCATCGGTACTGGCACACTGTTAAGTTTCACATTAATCATTATTGGTTGGCTCTTTGTTAGGAATGAATACAATCCATACACTTCCTCCTCTGGTATCTCAGATTGCATATCCGGATCCGCGCTATACTGATCATCATCCTCCAAGTGTTGTGTCGCAGCACCGCTTACTCAGTTGCGGACACATGTCCTGGAGATGCCCCAATCTCGAACAGCCTTTACAAATGTCCTATTTAAACCGACACTGGTGAAGCTGATGATTGCCCCCACAACGCCAACACGATGAAATCGGATTCATTCCCATTGGCGGACTTTGGGCAGCCACAGGTTTCGCATACGCAGTCGAGTAGGCCCTGCTATACGCAGCTCTGCCAAATGACGATACAATCTTGTTTACAGTACTTGCTGAGTTCCAACTCTGCGAGGATATCTGCTTTGTACTATCAACCGTACCTGTGTTAGTTTACAGTATTCAGTCTATCGAGTTTTTACATACATAACATTTGGCGACGAGGTAACTTGAGAACCTGCGTATGCAAAAATGAGCACAATTGGAATTCTGGAGAGATTTTTGGAGGGAGAGGACTGGGCAGATTTTGTAGCTCGCCTGGACCAGTACTTCGTGGCCAACAAAAAAGAGGAACCCACTGACGCAGTTAGGTGCAGGGCGGTCTTCTTCACGGTTTGCGGTCCGAAAATCTATGGACTCATAAAGAATCATCTCTCGCCTGCAAGTCCAACGGACAACGACTATGAGGAATTGTGTGCACTGGCACGTGACCATCCTAAACCAGAAGAAGGCATCATCATCTCACGATATCGATTCTACAACCACGTTCGTTCCGAGGGCCAGCATGTGTTGGAATTCGTTGCTGACATAAGATGTCTAGCTGGACCATGTAAGTTTGAAAACGCGTTGGGAGACATGCTGCGGGACTTCTTTGTAATCGGCATCAACCACGAGGTGATCCTGCGCAAGCTATTGGCGGTGGAGACGCTGGATTTGAGCAAGGCCATCACGATTGCCCAGGCATGCATGACGATGGACAAAAACTTAAAGCAGATATTATCGAAAAATCGGATTCTATCCACGTCACCAAATGTTATGTATGTAATAACTCGATAGACTGAATACTGTAAAGTAACACAGGTACGAACCTGGCTCTGCTTTATTTGGGCCCAAAGTGAATACATTACATGATGGCTTGCCTTTTATACCTGGGCTACATGTGCGTCCAGCCCAATGACCTCCGACAGTCACGCCACCTGGTGGCTAGTAACCTCAAGCATACATACATGATAGGGACGTAGTCTTAGAATAAGAGGCTGCCCATTTAAAACTGAGATGAGGAGAAATTTCTTCTGAGTTGTAAATCTATGGAATTCTCTGCCCCAGAGAGCTGTGGAGGCTGGGTCATTGAATATATTTAAGGTGGAGATAGACAGATTTTTGAGCGATAAGGGACTGGGTGTTATGTAATGAGAAAGGATTAATTAGCAATCTCGTTGTGCGAGGCCCCTTGGGGAAGAGTGACCATAATATGGTGGAATTCTGCATTAGGATGGAGAATGAAACAGTTAATTCAGAGACCATGGTCCAGAACTTAAAGAAGGCTAACTTTGAAGGTATGAGGCGTGAATTGGCTGAGATGGATTGGCGAATGATACTTAAGGGGTTGACTGTGGATGGGCAATGGCAGACATTTAGAGACCGCATGGATGAACTACAACAATTGTACATTCCTGTCTGGCATAGAAATAAAAAAGGGAAGGTGGCTCAACCGTGGCTATCAAGGGAAATCAGGGATAGTATTAAAGCCAAGGAAGTGGCATACAAATTGGCCAGAAATAGCAGCGAACCTGGGGACTGGGAGAAATTTAGAACTCAGCAGAGGAGGACAAAGGGTTTGATTAGGGCAGGGAAAATGGAGTATGAGAAGAAGCTTGCAGGGAACATTAAGACGGATTGCAAAAGTTTCTATAGATATGTAAAGAGAAAAAGGTTAGTAAAGACAAATGTAGGTCCCCTGCAGTCAGAATCAGGGGAAGTCATAACGGGGAACAAAGAAATGGCGGACCAATTGAACAAGTACTTTGGTTCGGTATTCACGAAGGAGGACACGAACAACCTTCCGGTTATAAAAGGGGTCGGGGGGTCTAGTAAGGAGGAGGAACTGAGGGAAATCCTTATTAGCTGGGAAATTGTGTTGGGGAAATTGATGGGATTGAAGGCCGATAAATCCCCAGGGCCTGATGGACTGCATCCCAGAGTACTTAAGGAGGTGGCCTTGGAAATAGTGGATGCGTTGACAGTCATTTTCCAACATTCCATTGACTCTGGATCAGTTCCTATGGAGTGGAGGGTAGCCAATGTAACCCCACTTTTTAAAAAAGGAGGGAGAGAGAAAACAGGGAATTATAGACCGGTCAGCCTGACATCGGTAGTGGGTAAAATGATGGAATCAATTATTAAGGATGTCATAGCAGTGCATTTGGAAAGAGGTGACATGATAGGTCCAAGTCAGCATGGATTTGTGAAAGGGAAATCATGCTTGACAAATCTTCTGGAATTTTTTGAGGATGTTTCCAGTAGAGTGGATAAGGGAGAACCAGTTGATGTGGTATATTTGGACTTTCAGAAGGCGTTCGACAAGGTCCCACACAAGAGATTGATGTGCAAAGTTAGAGCACATGGGATTGGGGGTAGTGTACTGACATGGATTGAGAACTGGTTGGCAGACAGGAAGCAAAGAGTAGGAGTAAATGGGTACTTTTCAGAATGGCAGGCAGTGACTAGTGGGGTACCGCAAGGTTCTGTGCTGGGGCCCCAGCTGTTTACACTGTACATTAATGATTTAGATGAGGGGATTAAATGTAGTATCTCCAAATTTGCGGATGACACTAAGTTGGGTGGCAGTGTGAGCTGCGAGGAGGATGCTGTGAGGCTGCAGAGCGACTTGGATAGGTTAGGTGAGTGGGCAAATGCATGGCAGATGAAGTATAATGTGGATAAATGTGAGGTTATCCACTTTGGTGGTAAAAACAGAGAGACAGACTATTATCTGAATGGTGACAGATTAGGAAAAGGGGAGGTGCAAAGAGACCTGGGTGTCATGGTACATCAGTCATTGAAGGTTGGCATGCAGGTGCAGCAGGCGGTTAAGAAAGCAAATGGCATGTTGGCCTTCATAGCAAGGGGATTTGAGTACAGGGGCAGGGAGGTGTTGCTACCGTTGTACAGGGCATTGGTGAGGCCACACCTGGAGTATTGTGTACAGTTTTGGTCTCCTAACCTGAGGAAGGACATTCTTGCTATTGAGGGAGTGCAGCGAAGGTTCACCAGACTGATTCCCGGGATGGCGGGACTGACCTATCAAGAAAGACTGGATCAACTGGGCTTGTATTCACTGGAGTTCAGAAGAATGAGAGGGGACCTCATAGAAACATATAAAATTCTGACGGGGTTAGACAGGTTAGATGCAGGAAGAATGTTCCCAATGTTGGGGAAGTCCAGAACCAGGGGTCACAGTCTAAGGATAAGGGGTAAGCCATTTAGGACCGAGATGCGGAGGAACTTCTTCACCCAGAGAGTGGTGAACCTGTGGAATTCTCTACCACAGAAAGTTGTTGAGGCCAATTCACTAAATATATTCAAAAAGGAGTTAGATGAGGTCCTTACTGCTAGGGGGATCAAGGGGTATGGCGAGAAAGCAGGAATGGGGTACTGAAGTTGAATGTTCAGCCATGAACTCATTGAATGGCGGTGCAGGCTAGAAGGGCCGAATGGCCTACTCCTGCACCTATTTTCTATGTTTCTATGTTTCTATGTTTCTAAAGGGTTATGGGGAGCGGCAAGAAAGTGGAGCTGAGTCCATGATCAGATCAGCCATGATCTTATTTAATGGCGGAGCAGGTTCAAGGTGTCAAATGGCCTACCCCTGCTATTTCTTATGTTATGTTATGTTGATCAAAATTGCTGTGCAGTTGTTCTGTTTTCTCTCCTTAATGACCAAAGCAAGGCCCCATTGAAATAAATATTTTGAAAAAATGAAGATAGAAACACTTAAACCCTACAAACATGGAAGCATATAAATGACCAGAAATTTTTATTTTGAGAATGAAATTCTATTGTGTTTTTAGGAAGACGGTGAAGTGAACAGTAATGACGTTGCTCAATGTCAATCCTTACAGGAGCAATGAGACATTCAGAATCCTCACTTTTAACAAAAGGAGCACACAGATTGAATGTGGGTTGAAAATTATTGCTTTCTCTGCCTTTAGAGTAGTTAAACCAGGGAATGTGTGGGAAGAGAGGATAATTTGTAACATTGTTAAATCACTGGAAATATGACTGAGTTGGTGAAGAAACAAGTAATCCTTTCCTTTTTATAGCACTGATATTAAAAGTCTATGCTTTTTGAAAATATCACCAAGACTTTGTACTCTTGTATATGTGTGAGAGTCTCCATGTTACTTGCTTAAAAAGTGAAACATTTCCTCTACAAATCAGTTACACAATTTTTATGTGAAACTTACCAGCATCTAGCTCTACGTTATGCACTCATTTCACTAAAATTAATTTGCTATATGGATTTCACTGCATGCTTCCAATTCATAGAATCATAGAATGGTTATAGCACAGAAGGAGGCCATTTGGCCCATTGAGCCCGTGCCGGCTCTCTGCTTCAGGTAGTCCCATTCCCCTGTCCTTTCCCTGTAGCCCTGCAATTTGTTTTCCTCAGGTACTTATCCTATTCCCTTTTGAAAGCCACAAATGAGTCTGCCTCCACCACCCTTTCAGGCAGTGCATTCCAGATCCTAACCACTCACTGCATAAAAAAAGTTTTTCCTCATGTTGCATTTGGTTCTTTTGCCAATCACCTTAAATCTGTGTCTTCTGGTTCTCGA
The DNA here is from genome assembly GCF_044704955.1 of Pristiophorus japonicus. NCBI lineage: Eukaryota > Metazoa > Chordata > Chondrichthyes > Pristiophoridae > Pristiophorus > Pristiophorus japonicus. Next base: position 150,105,403 of record NC_091991.1, read on the forward strand.
CCCTTCCACCAATGGGAACAGTTTCTCTCTATCTACTCTGTCTAGACACCTCATGATTTTGAATACCTCTATCAAATCTCCTCTCAACCTTCTCTGCTCTAAGGAGATCAACCTCAGCTTCTCTAGTCTATCCACGTAACTGAAGTCTCTTATTCTCGGAATCATTCTCATGAATCTTTTTTGCACCCTCTCTAAGGCCTTCACATCCTTCCTAACGTGCGGTGCCCAGAATTGGATACACTATTCCAATTGCGGCTGAACCAGTGTTTTATTATTATTCTTCTTCGGCAGTCCCTCGGATTCGAGGATGACTTGCTTAATGTTTTATAACGGTTCATCATAACTTCCTTGATTTTGTACTCTATGCCTCCATTTATGAATGGAGTATCCCAAATGCTTTTTTAACTGTTTACTCAACCTGCCCTGCCACTTTCAATGATTTGTGCACATATACCCCCAGGTCTCTCTCTTCATGCACCCCCATTAGGATTGTACCCTTTAGTTTAAATTGCCTCTCCTCGTTCTTCCCTTCGCACCTTTCTGCATTAAATTTCATCTGCCACGTGTCTGCCCATTCCACCAGCCTGTCTATGTCCTCTTGAAATCTATCCCTATCCTCCTCAGTTCACTATACTTCCAAGTTTTGTGGCATCTGGAAATATTGAGATTGTACCCTGTACACCAAAGTCTAAGTTCTTAATATATATCAAGAAAAGCAGTAGTCCTAGTACTGACCCCCGGGGAACACCACTGTATACCTTCCTCCAGTCTGAAAAACAACCGTTCACCACTACTCTGTTTCCTGTCACTTTACCAATTTTGTATCCATGCTACCATTGTCCCTTTTATTCTATGGGCTTCAACCTAGCTCTCAAGGCTATTATGTGGCACTTTATCAAACACCTTTTGCAAGTCCATGTATTCCACATCAACCGCATTGCCCTCATCAATCCTCTCTGCTACCTCATCAAAAAACAATCAAATTAGTTAAACACAATTTGCCTTTAACAAATCTGTGCTGACTTAATTAATCCACACTTGTTCAAATAACTGTTAACTTTGTACTTGTTTATCATTTCTGAAAGCTTCCCCAGTATCGAGGTTAAATTAACTGGCCTGTAGTTGCTGAGTTTATCCTTACACCCTTTTTTATAACACTTGCAATTCTCTAGTCCTCTGGCACCACCCCCATGTCCACATGTCCAAGGAGGATTGGAAGATTATGGCCAATACCTATGCGATTTCCTCCTTAACCTCCCTCAGCACCCTAAGGTGCATCCCATCCAGTGCTGGTGACTTATCTACTTTTAAGTACAGACAGCCTTTCTAGTACCTCCTCCATCAATTTTTATCTCTTCCAGTATCTCCACAACCTCCTCTTTCACTGAGTCTGGCAGCATCTTCTTCCTTGGTGAAGACCGATACAAAATACTCAGTCAGTACCTCAGCAATGCCCTCAGCCTCCATATGTAGGTCTTATTTTTGATCCCTAATCGTCCCTAACCCTCCTCTTACTACTCTTATTATTTATTTGCCTAAAGAAGACTTTCGAATTTCTGGGGGTTAGAGTACAAGAGTAAGGAAGTCTTGCCACAATTGTTACAGGGCTTTGGTGTGACCACATCTGGAGCATTGTGCACAGTTTTGGTCCCTTATCTGAGAAAGGACATACATGCCTTAGAAGCGGTGCAACAAAGGTTCACTAGATTGATCTCTGGGATAAGCCTTTCCACCATCTACAAGGCACAAGTCAGGAGTGTGATGGAATGCTCTCCACTTACCTGGATGAGTGCAGTTCCAACAACACTCAAGAAGCTCGACACTATCCAAAACAAAGGAGCCTTCTTGATTGGCACCCCATCCACCACTTTAAACATTCACTCCCTCCACTACTGGCGCACCGTGGCTGCAGTGTGTACCATTTTCCAAATGCACTGCAGCAACTTGCCAAGGCTTCTTTGGCAGCACCTCCCAAACCCGCGACCTCTACCACCTAGAAGGACAAGGGCAGCAGGCGCATGGAAACACCATCACCTGCAAGTTCCCCTCCAAGTTGCACACTATCCTTACTTGGAAATTTATTGCCATTCCTTCATCGTCGCTGGGTCAAAATCCTGGAACTCCCTCCCTAACAGCACTGTGGGAGTACCTTCACGACACGGACTTCAGCAGTTCAAGAAGGAGGCTCACCACCACCACCTCAATGGCAATTAGGGATGGGAAATAAATGCTCGCTTTGCCAGAGACGCCCACATCCCATGAACAAATAAAGAAAAAATAAGAGGGATTCCTCTGAGGAGAGATTGAGTGGATTGGTCCTTTACTCTCTGGAGGTTAGATGAATGTGAGGTGATCTCATTGAAGCATATAAGAGTCCGAGGGAGATTGACAGGGTAGATACTGAGAGATTGTTACTCCTGTCTGGAGAGTGTAGAACTAGGGAACATAGGGGCCAAGTTTTGGCCTGAGTTGCTCCTATTTTTTTGGAGCAACTGGTTTAGAATGGAGTATCTTAGAAATTTGAATTCTCGGCATTTAGTTTGCTCCAGTTCTAGTCAGTTAGAACAGTTTCACTTTGGAACAGAATTTTTTTTTCAAAAGGGGGCATGTCAGGCCACTTACAACTGTTTTCAAAGTTTAGGCAGTGAAAACTTACTCCAAACTAACTTAGAATGGAGTAAGTGAAGATTTTTGTACGTTCGAAAAAACCTTGTCTACACTTTAGAAAATCAGGCGTAGGTTACAAATTAGGCGTAGAGAATGGGGTGAGGGGGTGGTTTAAAGGGAAGTTTACAAACATTAAACACTTCAGTTTTACAAATAAAGAGCCATCATCAATAATAAATGATAAATACATCAATAAATCAACCAATAAATCAATCAAAAAAAATTAATAAATTTTTTTTTTTTAAATCAATAAATAAAACATTTTCTACTTACCGACTGCAGCACCGGGAGTCCTCCAACAGCATGCTGGGACGGGCCCCCCAGTGTGTCTCTGTCAGTGTCTCTATCTCTCTGTCTGTCAGTGGCTGTTTCTGACAGCGAGGGGGAGAAGGAGAAGGGGGAGGGGGAGGGGGGTGGGAGGAGAAGGGGGGTGGGAGGGGCGAGGAGAAGGGGAGGGGGGGAGAAGATGGAGGGAAGGAAGGATGGAGGGAAGGGAAGAGAGAGGGGGGGAAGAGAGAGGGGGGAAGGGAGGGAGGGGGAGAGAGAGGGGGGAAGGGAGGGAGGGGGAGAGGGAGGGAGGGGGAGAGAGAGGGGGGAAGGGAGGGAGGGGGAGAGAGAGGGGGGAAGGGAGGGAGGGGGAGAGAGAGGGGGGAAGGGAGGGAGGGGGAGAGAGAGGGGGGAAGGGAGGGGGGGGAGAGAGAGGGGGGAAGGGAGGGAGGGGGAGAGAGAGGGGGGAAGGGAGGGAGGGGGAGAGAGAGGGGGGAAGGGAGGGAGGGGGAGAGAGAGGGGGGAAGGGAGGGAGGGGGAGAGAGAGGGGGGAAGGGAGGGAGGGGGAGAGAGAGGGGGGAAGGAAGGGAGGGGGAGAGAGAGGGGGGAAGGGAGGGAGGGGGAGAGAGAGGGGGGAAGGGAGGGAGGGGGAGAGAGAGGGGGGAAGGGAAGGGAGGGAGGGGGAGAGAGAGGGGGGAAGGGAGGGAGAGAGGGGGGAAGGGAGGGAGGGGGAGAGAGAGGGGGAAGGGAGGGAGGGGGAGAGAGAGGGGGAAGGGGGAGAGAGAGGGGGGAAGGGAGGGAGGGAAGGGAAGGGAGAGGAGGGAAGGGGAGGGAGAGGAGGGAAGGGGAGGGAGAGGAGGGAAGGGGAGGGAGAGGGGGGAAGGGAGGGAGAGGGAGAGAGGGGGGAAGGGAGGGAGAGAGGGGGGAAGGGAGCGGGAGAGAGGGGCGGGGGGGGGAAGGAGAGAAGGAGGCTGTACGGCCGGGCCCAAGACTTCGGGCTGGATTTACAGGTAGGTGGCGTCGGGTCTCGGGGGGAGTCGCAGAGGTCCGGGGGTAGCAGAGGTCGAGTCGCCGGTGGGGGGGGGGAAGAGCGGGGTTCCGGTCGGGTGGGAGGAGCCTTATCCACACAGCCCCAGTGAGGCCATTCGGCCAGGGCTAGGGGCTGCGTGCTTTGGGCCCCTCCCACAGTTTTGGGCGCCTGGAGCTACTGCACATGCGCGCCCACTGTAGCGCGCATGTGCAGAGGTCCCGGCACTGTTTTCAGCGCAGGGACCTGGCTCCGCCCCCTACAGCTCGTGCTGCGCCGCACCCAGCTCCAGAGGGCCTGCAGGAAGCCGGAGAATAGGTAAGTTTTTTTTTTAGGCGCACTTTGTCCAGGTGCGCGGCCCGAAACTTGGGCCCATAGTCTCAGGATAAGGGGTTGGCCATTTAAGACTGAGATAAGGAAGAATTTCTTCATTGAGAGTTGTGAATATTTGGAATTCTCTACCCGAAAGGGCCATGGAAGCTGAGTCGTTGAGAATATTCAAGGCTGAGATAGATTTTTGAACTCTCGGAAAATCAAGGGATATAGGGATTGGGCAGGAATGTGAAATTGAGGTCGCAGATCAGCCATAATTTTATTGAATAGTGGAGCAGGCTCGAACGGCCGTATAGCCTACTCCAGCTCCTAATTTTTGTGTTCTTGTGTTTCTTTTAAAATCTGTTTTGTATGAGGTATTCGCAAGTGCATTAGGGCAATGATTGGCACTTCAAACCTCAGCAGGTAAATACACTGTTCCTAGATGCAGTGATTTAAACAAATAAGTTATCCTCATGTGATTAGCAGTCACTCAGTGATGAGTTAGTGAATGCTTAAAATAAATGAAATGACACAAGGATCCCGTAACTCCTCCAGTTACTGAAGTATCATAGACCTTGCTAGTTGAGTCGGCCATGGATGGTTCACTTAGTTTTAATCCACTATCACTAGGTGTATCCTCTTTGAGCAAAATTGACCCCAATGAAACCTCGCTTACCAGAGAGTTCAAATACCATGCATTCGCCCCGCCCTCTTGCCTACCTGAAACCTTCTCCGCATTAAAATCTACCAGGCATGTCTTACCACAAATGACTAATTTATATTGAATATACATCATAGAAACAGGCCATTTGGCCCAACCAATCCATGCTGGCTTTTATGCTCCACTCAAACCTTCTCCCATCCTTCCTCATCTAATTCTATTCGCATAGCCCTCCATTTCCTTCTCCCTCATGCTTATCTAGCTTTCCCTTAAATGCATCTGTACTATTTGCATCAACTACTCCCTGTGTTAATGAATTCCACTGCTCCCTGTGTTAACGAATTCCACATTCTCACCACTCCTTCAACGAAGCGTATGAGAGTATGGGCCTTACAATAAACATCCGCAAGACAAAGGTCCTCTACCAACCTACCCCCGCCACATATTACTGCCCCCCCGATTATCAAGATCCATGACGAGGCCTTGGATAACGTGGACCATTTTCCATACCTCAGGAGCCTACATTCAACAAGGGCAGACGTTGATGACTAAGTCCAACATCGCCTTCAGTGTGCCAGTGCAGCCTTTGGTTGCCTCAGGAAGAGAATGTTTGAAGACCAGGACCTCAAACCCGGCACCAAGCTCATGGTTTACAGAGCAGTAGTAATACCCGCCCTCCTATATGCTTCAGAGACATGGACTATGTACAGCAGGCACCTCAAAGCATTGGAATACCACCAACGCTTCCTCCGGAAGATCCTGACAGGATAGGTGCACCAACATCTGTGTTCTCGCTCAGGCCAGCATTGAAGCATTCACCATGCTCGATCAACTCCAATGGACGGTGCCACATCGTCCACATGCCCGATACTAGACTCCCAAAACAAGTGCTCTACTCAGTACTCCGACACGGAAAGCGAGTCCCAGGTATGCAGAGAAAACGCTTCAAGGACATCCTCAAAGCCTCCTTTAAAAAGTGCAACATCCCCACCGATACCTGGGAATCCCTGGCCCAAGACTGCTCAAAGTGGAGGAGAAGCATCTGGGAAGGTTCACAGTTCTCTCTCCCCAAGGTCTTGTGATTTCTCCTCTCTCCCCACTCCCGTAACTAATTGCAGTCTTGTGACTTTTCCCCTTCTCTCTCTCTCTCTCTCACTCATTGCAGTCTTCAGAAGCCTTCCGATCGGCACCTCACTCCCTGGGCTCAGTCTGCAGAAGCCTTCCAATCGGCATCTCTCTCTTTCTCTTCCCCCACCACCCCCCCGGGACTTGTTTTCCAGCCGACTGGGAGCAAGTGGAAGCCAAGCGCAAAAAACGGGAGGAGCGCATGACAGCCCAAGCATCCCACCCACCTGTCCCTTCAACCACCGTCTGCCTCACCAGTGACAGAGACTGTAGGTCCCGCATTGGACTCATCAGTCACCTGGAAGTCATATTAATGTGGAAGCAAGTCATCCTCGATTCCGAGGGACTGTCTAAGAAGACGACTTTCTGGGTAAAGAAGATTCTTCTGAATTCCCTATTTGATTTATTGGTGACTATCTTACAATGGTGGCCTCTAGTTATACTCTTTTCTCTCTGTCTACTCTATAAAAACCTTCCATAATTTTAAAGATCAGCTTGTACTTTTACTTGTACTTTTTTGTACTCTCTCCATATATCCTTTTTACAACATGGCGACCAGAACTGTACCAAGTACACTGTGGGGTCTATCCAAGGTTCGACACAAGTTTAGCATAACTTATCTACTTTTCTTTTCTATCCCGCTGGAAATAAACTCTAGTGCTTGGCTTTTGTTTTGTACTAGCCTTATTAACCTGCGTCGATCCTTTTAGTGATTTGTGTATTTGTACTTCCAGATCACATTGCTCCTCTACCCCATTTAGATTCTTATTTTCCCAGTAATATGTGAACTCCTTATTTTTCTTACCAAAATGTAATACCTCACACTTATCTGTGTTAAAATCGATTTCCCAAATATATGCCCATTCTGCAAGTTTATTAATGTCTGTTGTTGCAGTCCTCCTCAGTATTGACCACCCCCCTCCCCCCCAAATTGCTGGCATCTGCAAATTTAGAAATTGTATTTTTGATTCCAAGCTTTAAATCTTTAATATAAATTGTGAACAGCAGTGGTCCCAGCACTGACCTTCGTGGGACTCTACTTTCCACCGTCTGCTACTCTGAATATCTACCCTTTAGCCCAACTATATGCATTTACCCCTACTCTCTATTTAGCAGAGAATATAACATTTGACCGGTAACTGGATAAGTATTTGAAAAGTAAATATAGAAAGGGGTACAGATTAGAGATAAGGAAATGGAATTAGTGTAGGTATAATGGCCTCTTCTGTGCTGTGCATATTTTCTGTGGTTTCATGGTACATGTGAGGGACTTTGGCAAAGAGATATGGCCGTTTTGAGACTGACTTTCCTTTGATCAGTGAAGCAGCACTAAAACTAGGTATTTGTAATGCCTATATCATGTTACTACACTAACACTGTGCTATCTCAATATCTGTCGTGGATTTTTGATATGTTCTGAAAAAAGCAATACGCAGAGTAATAATTAAACAGCAGTTTTGTAACAGGGATGTAGCAACTATAAATTGACAATTTATACCTGCGAATAATTGTCAAATTTGGCCGTTGCAGTGTGTTGCATTAGATTTAAAGCTTGGAATCAAAAATACAATTTCTAAATTTGCAGATGCCAGCAATTTGGGGGGGGAGGGGGGTGGTCAATACTGAGGAGGACTTCAGAGATGTTTGTTAATGTGGAACTATGCCCCTAACAGGCTTGTTTCTTTTTGGCTAATGAACTGTTACTTTCATTGCTTGTTTACTGACTGTTGAGATGTGGAAGTGTGTTGCACTGACCAGAGGTATGCTTGTAAATTTAAAATATCTGTATAAATAGTTCCTCTTTTAAACTATAATTACATTAAAGATTAGTTCTGTAGTCTGCAGTTGTGCTAAAAGAAGACAAATTGTTAAATACAGAAATGTGCATTACCAAAAAGCAGTTCAGTTGCATTTATGTAGATTGGATCAAAGCAAAACTAACAAATCTTTGTTACAGCTTTGCATTTTATTGGGATATTTATTTGTAAATGCCTGTTGCTGCGCTCACTGACATGGACTTATTTTTTGGAGTTATGCAAATAATTTTTGTGTAAACCTGCAATACAATGTGTCTTTTTACATGGAAACATCTGATTTTACATTCACTTTTTGAATGTGTTATGGAGAAGCCTTTCCAGGCTCAATTACAATGCTAATGACCATTTTTTAATGTCTATCTCATGTAAAAGTAAAAGTAGGACTAACGGTAGATAAATAATTTACATACCATTATATAGATAAGATCTCGTAGCTGACTTGATAAAAGGCATGGAATGGTGCATATTCAATGGCAGCTCATCAAACACTGGGTGCCATTTAGAATAATCAAAGCACTTTGGTAGGAGCTGCAGTACATAGATGCCATTTACAGGTGACGATAGTAATCTGTTTACTTAAGCACTTCCCAATGTTCACGTACCATGACAACCAAAAATTGTCTTGTTTGTCATAACAGCTAATTTTAACTTTTACAGTCTGTGAGCAGAATCTGATCTGTTTACATTGGTTGTTGCCGTTTTGTTACTTCATCAAACAGAAATGTTAATGCCTCTGCAGAAGTCTAAGATTATTCCTATTTAGACAGTACATACAATCCAGTAGCGAACTGCAAGCGATGGTAGCAGCACATCCAAGCAAAAGGTCAACTTTGAATGTTCACACATTCCTTTAGGAAGAAGAAAAGATTTCACTAAGTTTGACTGCTATATTTTAATTTATCTATGCAATATTTAAATTTATTGAATCCTCCCTTTATAATGTAAAGGAGGACCTGCTATCCAAGTTACAATCAGATGGAATCATTGCCACCAATTTTAGCTTGAGATGAGGAGGAACGCAGAACCAGTCAAGTGATATATTCAGCCTGATTTCCCTCCCCTCGAAACTTCAATATGTCCAAGGTTGGTTTATATATTCGAGTACAGAATGTGTTTTTAATTTTAGCTAAGTGAAATTTTCATTTTAGTGTCTTTCATCTGATTTATTGATAATTTCCTGCAGTCAGACATTTTAGCATGAAACCAACTTAAAACTGCATATATCTTGCACTACAAACCTAATCATCTGTTCTTTATATTATTTGGAAACAATAATTTCATTCAAACATTACATGGTGCAAATTGGTCTTAATATTTAATTATTTTGATCACTGATTTGCACTGATTTTGTGCTGAAAATAAAACATATGGGTTTATATTTACCAGTAATTGACTATCCATATCTAAATGTTCTGTGTTCATGACTATGGAACAGCTATGCATGGTGCTGATTTTAAGGATAAAGGTCAGTCGCCTTTTTTTTGTGCTGTGCATTTACAGTAAAATTTGTTCTAAATGGCTGCTCATGATTAGTAGTGGCAGATGGATATGTTATTGATTAAAATGTGTGCAAGATTCATTCTGTTGTTCCTTATTAATGCATTGTAAAGGCTTGCTCTAAATGTTTCAGACTGAAATTAATCCACCTGCAAGCCCTTTTATCAGCCTGTTATGCTTGTTGTCTCAAATTCCTGGGTTTTCTGAGTAAGAATGTTAACATAGTAGCCTCAGAAGAAACATTTTGTAATAATTGACTGGTTGCTCAGCAACCCAGGATGTTTTTGCCATGACAGCAGGTCAGTAAATTTGAACATGCTATTATTAGAGGGTATGGTATATAATTTATTTGATATTGATATCATTTGCTTACGCAAAAGCATGCTTAGCTTGGTAAAATGACAATATTATATCAAAATATTAGTACAGCTTAAAAATAATGGCTTTAATTGATGGCTCACTGCTAATTTGGCAATGCAATAACAGGTACCAGCCACAATAGGAGGTTCAAAGCATAGTCAAAACAATCTTTCCATTAATTACATTTATTTTTAAAAATTGCAGTCGTAAATATGAAATGGTTTATATGCAAAGTCCATTGAGTATACTAATAATGTGCCACCTAAAAACAGTACGATAGTAAGCGCCATTGCTTCAGTAAAATGAAAATGATCATTGCTGGTAGGACTTTAAAACAAAAGTGCAAGAATCGATCCAATTATTAAAAGTGAAAAACATCCGTAGACCACTGTGTTTTCTAGTGTCTTTCGTATGATGTTTAAAAAGTATATATTTTTTGTACATTGACTCTTTACCTATAATTTTCAGGTATAAAGGTATCAGTTTAAAAACTTTTAAATTCTGAATTTTTGTCCTCATTGAGGTAATTGATGTAGCTGGAGTTTGGAGCACTTCTCTTTACTTCACTTTACTGGAGACTGACGGCATCTAGCATTTCAGTTCAGGCATAACACATTCTCTGTATTGCTCTCAGTCCCAACAATGTAATTTAGTGACCATCCTCTCCCAAACTCAGAAGAGCTCCCCTACTGCATGATTAGCATTTCCATTTGTAAAACCAACTATTCTTTTTTAAACCATGGCTTATGAGGCATAGTGTGCCTCTAATTAACCATTTTTCTAAAATGATTTTACTCACAGTTCTCCAGTTATTGCCAATTTAGTGTTGATTTGTGACATTACGGACAATTTTGTGTTGTGCGGCACTAGGAACTGGATCTAGACTACTCATAGGCAACCCCTAAAGACAATAGAAAGACCAAGTTTTTATCCAGTTGTGCTAGGCTGGATTTAAATGTGGGTCCCAGAGATAAAAGAACATAGTATTAAGCAACTGTGCTATGTGGCCCCCAATTTAGTACCAATTATCTCCTCTGGCACTGTCTCCCTGTCCCTCAAATCTGCCGTCATCACCCCTCTCCTCAAAAAACCAACCCTCAATCCCTCCATCCTTGCAAACTACCGCCCCATCTCCAATCTCCCTTTCCTCTCCACAGTCCTTGGAACGTGGTGTTGCATCCCAAATCTTTCCCACAATTCCATGTTTGAATCCCTCCAATCAGGTTTCCGCACCTGCCACAGTACTGAAACGGCTCTCATCAAAGTCACAAATGACATCCTTTGTGACTGTGACAAAGGCAAACTATCCCTCCTCGTCCTTCTTGACTTGTCTGCAGCCTTTGACACGGTTGGCCACTCTATCCTTCTCCAATGCCTCTCCACAGTCGTCCATTGGGTGCGACTGCACTTGCCTGGTTCCGTTCTTACCTATCTAATCGTAGCCAGAGAATCACCTGCAATGGCTTCTCTTCTTGCCCCCGCATCGCTGCCTCTGGTGTCCCCCAAGGATCTATCCTTGGCCCACTTCTATTTCTCATCTACATGTTGCCCCTTGGTGACATCATCCGGAAACACAGCGTCAGTTTCCACATGTACATTGATGACACCCAGCTCTACATCACTACCACTTCTCTTGACCTCTCCCCAGTCTCTAAATTGTCAGACTGCTTGTCCGACATCCAGTTCAAGATGAGCAAAAATTTTCTCCAATTGAATATTGGGAAGACCGAAGCCGTTGTTTTCGGTGGCTGCCATAAATTCCGTTCCCTAGCCACTGACTCCATCCTTCTCCCCAACTCCTGTCTGAGGCTAAACTAGACTGTTTGCAACCTTGGTGTCATATTTGACCTTGAAATGAGCTTTCAACCACATATCCGCAGCATAACTAAGACCGCCTATTTCCACCACCGCAACATTGCCCGTCTCCGCCCTTGCCTCAGCTCATCTGCTGCTGAAGCCCTGATCCATGCCTTTGTTACCTCTACTCTTGACTATTCTAACACACTCCTGGCTGGCTTCCACATTCTACCCTACGTAAACTAGAGGTGATCCAAAACTCAGTTTCCCGTGTCCTAACTCACCCATCACCCCTGTGCTCGCTGACCTACATTATCTTCCGGTTAAGCAATGCCTCGATTTCAAAATTCTCATCCTTATTTTCAAATCCCTCCATGGCCTCACCTCTCCCTATCTCTGTAATCTCCTCCAGCCCCACAACCCACCGAGATGTCTGCGCTCCTCTGATTCTGCCCTGCTGAGCATTCCTGATTGTAATCACTCAACCATTGGTGGCCGTGCCTTCTGTTGCCTAGGCCCCAAGCTCTGGATGTCCCTGCCTAAACCCCTCCACCTCTCTTTCCTCCTTCAAGGTGCTCCTTAAAACATACTTCTTTCCTGCGCTAATTTCTACTTCTCGGTGTCAAATTTTTATCGCATAATAATCCTGTGAAGCTTCTTGGGACGTTTCACTACGTTAGAGGTGCTATCTAAATAAAAGTTGTTGTTGTTATCTTACTGTATACCAAGAATAACTAGGTGAATAATTGGAGATCTCAAGAATATCAATTTTTTGACAATACTATTTGATTTACCTAATTAACTCTTCGAAGCACAAGCCTAATTGCACCCTGGATAGATTTTTGTATTCAAATAACATGTAATTAACTTTGATTACTTGAATATGCATGATTTTTGCTTAATTTGAATGGGTTTTGTATGAGCAGAATCTATATTTACAAGTGCAACAGTAGGATTTTTATTGATTTGACTATACAGATTCTTCAAAACCGTAAGACCGAAAGGTTCCAGCAATTGTTACCATTGTCAAGTAGAAGGGAGAAAAGAGGGACTGCAGCAAATACTATAGAATTTTGTTCTTTTGATAGCTGGGAAAATACTTTGCAAGGGTGCTTCTCAATTGCCTGCTTCAAACAGTTGTTGACTCAGTTCTCCCAGAACTACAGTGCAGACTTACAGCAAATGCATTGCTACTGACATTGGGCTCAATTTTCCCCAATGATCTGCGCTGTTTTTTTTGAAGTAAATTAAAATCTCCAAATTTCCCCAAAGTTTCTGCGCCAGCGTAATTCACTTGGGTGCGATTTGTTTTTAGGTTATGATTTTTTTTTTGCGCCAGTTTTTCACTTTTAAGCGAGTTTGGCCAACTTACATTTTTCCTCGGATGGCGTATGTGACCACTCCCAAAAAACCTTCTGGGCACTTAAGAAAAAGCAGCGCACATTAAAAAATTGGCGCAGAAAGATGCCATTGTTTTTAGGCGAAGTTTTGGAGAGAGTCAAAAAGGCAAAGAACATGCATCATGAAGCTTAATTTTTTTCAAAGTCAAAAGGGAGAAAATGGAAGTCTAATACAATTCTTTAATTTTTGATTTTTTTCAAAGTACCATGCCACCGAACGTCTCCTCACCGGGCTCGAGAGTCGGAGTGTTGGCCGGCAGAATCGCTCCCTCTCTGGACACGGGCCCGGCTTCAAAAGAAGCCCAGGGGCGGGGGTGGGGTGGAAGCCGAACTGAACTGCCAACCACTTATATAATGGATGAGAACCCTTAGGCTATACAGCAGCTTCAAACGAAGCCCGGGGGGGGGGGTGGTGGGTGGATTCCAAGCCCCTGTGTCCGGGCGAGTGAGTGATTCTACCGGCCGATGCACCGACCCTCGAGCCCGGTGAGGAGACTTTCGGTGGTGTGGTGGTAGTTTGAGAAACAACAAAAATTAAACAATTGCATTAGACTTTGTTTCTTCATTGAATGTCTAGCTTCCTATTCTAAGCAAGCCTATTGCGCATGCGCAAACCAGGTTGTGGACCATACTAGGGCGTCCACCTTGGGAGGAGAGAGAGAGGAAAGGTGGTGTGAGTGCTTTGTCCTGCTGTTTGAGCTTCTTGCAAAGCTACAGTTAAATTATGGGGGCAATATTGACAATGCTATATCTCGTGTAAGCCTTCTGCATGATGGTGCTGCGGAGGAGAAGATTGATTAGGCATCATCAACCGAGGAACCTCAGAGCATATAGGATGATGGGCAGGAGGCCTTACCTACATTGGGTATATCGAGACAGGTGTTCATACCTGCACCTGAGTGATGCAGACTGTGTGAGAAGGCTGCATTTCTGCAAAGAAGTTGTAACTGAGATCTGTGAGTTAATAAAAGCAGATATGCACCCTAGGAGGACTGCTTCGTCAGTTGAAGTAAAGGTTACAGCTGCACTTTCACTTTATGCATCTGGATCATTCCAGGCGACAACTGGGGATGTGTGCGCCATTTCTCAACACATATCTGCATTCGGCAGGTGACTGCTGCACTATATGCCCAGAGGAATGACTACATAAAGTTCCCCATGACCGCCCAGGCAATGCGTGACAGGGCTGTGGGCTTTTACAGGATTGCTGGCTTCCCAGAGGTACAGGGCTGCATTGATTGTATCCACATCGCCTTGCGAGCAACTTTGGAGGATTCCGAGATGTACAGGAACAGAAAAGGCTTCCACTCCATTAATGTGCAGCTCGTCTGTGATGACATGCCTCACATCATGGCAGTTGATGCGCGATACCCTGGGAGCACCCATGATGTGTTCATCCTATGCGAGAGTGCTGTATCTGCCACGTTTCAGCTGCAGCCAGAAGGGCAGAGCTGGCTATTGGCAGACAAAGGGTATGGCCTTGCCACCTGGCTCTTGACGCCCCTACGCGTAACCCGGACGGAAGCTGACAGGGACTACAATATGTTGCACATTGCGACGCGCAGCATAATAGAGTGGACCATTGACATTTTGAAACAGCATTTCTGATGCCTGGACCATTCCGGAGGCTACTTGCAATACTCCCCTGAGATTGTCAGTCAGTTCAATGTTGTCTGCTGCATGCTGCACAACTTAGCCATCATGAGCCATCAGCAGCTGGTAGTAGAAGACCCACCTGAGGTGAGAGTGGCTGATGATGAGAAGGAAGATGCAGATGACGATGAGGAGGTCGACGATGAGGAAGCCATGCAACTACCTGAACCCGGAGCACGACGGCGGAGGAGGACAGGTCGTTGTGCCCCTTTAACGATTGCTTGAGCCTTGCAGCAGCAGCTCATCCGTGAACGCTTTGCTGCCTGAAAGCTCAGCGGCAGCTATTCCACGCAGACCATGTATACTGTTTGGACCTTTCTGTAATATTGCGTTGTGTTAATGGAACAAATAATGGAAATTATTCTTCTTTAGTTCAAAAAGTTGTGTTTAATAATGGAACAAATAATGTAAATAATTCAGTTATAATTTAAAATATATTTTATTCAAAAGTTTTAACACTTCTTTGTAATTGACTCAACTTTAATAAAAATATTCTTGTATCAAACTTGAAAGTTTTCAGTTAAGATCACTTACAATCTTTTAAACTTGTAAATTTACATCACTTACAAAAATCTTTAATTTGAGAACAGTAACAACAATAATAGTAACAACAGCAGCAAAGAAAGACTGCACCCATCTCTCCTCCTCCTTATTCTAAGACCGCCTGCTGCGCTTGGTCTTGGTGACTCCATCCCTGCCCGCAGGCGGTGGCACAGCGTTTCTCGGGTTGGTACCATCGAGCATCTCGGGTAATGCGCACTTTTTGAAGGGGGACGTGGGCAGATGGTAATGTGGAAGGCCCGACTTGGGACTCTTCAGAGGTTTTTCTGGGGGATTGGAGTGGTAGTGGCAGTTGATTCCATCAATGGCCGCGGGGTGTGGGTGTGTTACCTTATTGCAGCAGCTCCCTCCGACATTCCCTCCCTCATGTGCCCCGACAGCGTCTCAACTACCTGCAACATTCCCTCTCATGTTCACCGACAGTGTCTTAGCTACCTGCGACATTCCATCCTTAATGTGCCCGGACAGTGTTCCCATTTCTCGCGAGAGTGTTGTTACTTCTCCCGACAGTCCCGATACCTCATCACCCACCCCACTGATGGTGTCTGGGAATGATCGCACAAGGTCAATGCTCTCCCCAATCATTGCCATCATCTGAACCACATCTGTTATATCCTGCACCTCAGGAGAGCGCTGTCGAGCTCTCTTTCCTCTCCTCACCCTGGGTATGTCTCGCTGCATTCCACTGGGACCCGCAGTCTCGGACTGTGAAACCATGAAATGTCCAAACACTCGTACCACTCAGGAAAGGGGCTGGCACCTCAATGGGCGGCACCAGCACCACCTCCAGAGTGAGTACAACAGTGAGGGCTTCATTCAGGCAGGGGCCCTTCCCCCCATGCTTTTGGTCTGGAAGGTGGGATTGGAAGATTGTTCTCTTCTTCAGGCTCGTCCGTGTCGGAAGTTTCTTCTGTATCGGCTTCAGCCTAGTCAGGGTTGGCCTCAAGTTCTGCAAAATATAACAGAACAGAGGAGGGGGCAGGGTGGCATGAGTAGGCTCACACGGCGCAAGCAGCAGGCTCATTTGAAGGACCACGATGAATGATAGCACATTGCATCAACTGAAGTGTAGCTGACGGAGACATCCTCATGAACCGAAGCATGGCTAGCCCACAGAGTACTTAACTTTTAGCAACTTGCAGGACTCACCCTCTCCCTTGAGTGTGGGCCCAGCTTGTGCAGTGGCGGTTGCTTTTCTCCAAGCAGAACCCATCAAAGCAGCGACCCTCTCTTCCAAGTGTGTCAGTGGCTGCAAATTTGCCGGCCCTCCTCCTGTTCGAGTTCTCTCTTTTTTATGTGCCACCTTCTTCTGCAAAGGTGAAAATATTACTTTTTAGAGAGAGTGGGGCCGAAATTCAGTGCAGCCAGAAAGCTGGTGGTGTTAAGACCTTTTTTCCCAGATAAGTGCCGCAAAGTTTGCGGTGGCCATTGGATACAAATTCGGCTTTTTGACCACAAAAATGTGTTCCAGTCTTATTAGTCCCGCAAAGCTGAAATTTGTAGTCTTAATTGGGGCGTTATTCCCATGGGAAATTCACCCTTGGGGTGATGTGGCAGCTGCCATTGCAGCACAGCGTATCGGTGCTGCTTTGGAGAGGTTGGCCGTGGCTCTGCAAGAGTCGACGGTGCGTCCAAGTGCTGTCATATCTGGTGGCTTTCAAACTGTGGCTGCTCGTATGCAGTCTCAGCTGGATGCCCCCCGAGACCTCAGTATTGCTTTCGCGGCTGGGTCCGCCATGGGGGACCTTCTGGTATGGCGCCACAGAACCGACCTGGCTCCCTTAGATTGGTGGTGGTGGTATTGTGCTGCCGCTGGTGAGTTACTCAGGCTCTTCGGGCCAGGATACGGATGATGCGCTCCCTCCGACTCACAGCATTCCTGGTCCCAGACCTGTCACTCCGCCTGTGGCCTCGCCTGAGTCAAGCCAGACTGAACCGTCCCAGGAGGGTGTTGACCAATCTCCAACCAGCCCTTCCATGCCCAAAACTGCTTGAAGGCGTCCTAGAAGGACATCTGCAGCTTCCACACAAGAAAGACTTCCCAGAACCACGAGTCAGCCACGGGTAGACACTGAGGCGAAGTCGCAGGTAAGGCACGCATAAGAGGGGTTATGAGAAAATGCACAAGGGTGCGAAATGATGTTTATATGTTATTTTTCTGTACTGTTTATTCTGGTAGTTGTAGCTATATTGATTATGTATTAAATCTTTATTTTTCGCACCTATATCTGGGTTGCTGTATAATCATCATCATCAAAGGCAGTCCCTCGGAGTCGAGGATGACTTGCTTCCACTCTAAAAGTGAATTCTCAGGTGGCCGAACAGTCCAATGTGAGTCCAACAGTCCTTGTCACAGGTGGGGCAAACAGTGGCTGAAGGAAAGGGTGGGTGGGGAGCCTGGGTTGACGCACGCTCCTTCTGCTGTCTGCACTTGGTTTCTGGTTGATCTCGGCGTTGAGACTCGTGATGCTAAGTGCCCTCCTGGATGCTCTTCCTCCACTTTGGGCAGTCTTGGGCCAGGGATTCCCAGGTGCCGGTGGGGATGTTGGACTTTATCAAGGAGGCTTTGAAGGTGTCCTTGAAGCATTTCCTCTGCCCACCTGGGGCTCGCTTGCCGTGTCGAGGCTCCGAGAAGAGTGCTTGCTTTGGGAGTCCCGTGTCGGGCACGCGGACGATGTGGTCTGCCCAGCGGAGCTGATCGAGCATGGTCAGTTCTTCGATGCTGGAGATGTTGGCCTGGGTGAGAACACTGACATTGGTGCGTCTGCCCTCCCAATGGTTTTGCAGGATCTTGCGGAGGAAGCGTTGGTGGTACTTCTCCAGTGCTTTGAGATGTCTGCTGTATATGGTCCAGGTCTCTGAGCCATATAGGAGGGTGGGTATCACTACTGCCCTGTAGACCATAAGCTTGGTGCCAGATTTGAGGTCCTGGTCCTCAAACACTTCCTCAGGTGACACACTGAAGGCGGTGTTGGACCTCGTCATTGATGTCTGCCTTTGCTGACAGTAGGCTCCCGAGGTATTGAAAATGGTCCACGTTATTCAAGGCCTCACCATGGATTTTGATAACCAGGGGGACAGTGCTGTGTGGCAGGGCCAGGTTGGTAGAGGACCTTTGTCTGACGGATGTTTAGTGTAAGGTCTATGCTTTTATACGCCTCAGTGAAGGTGTTGACGATGGCTTGAAGTTTGGCCTCCGAATGTGCGCAGATGCAAGCGTCTTCTGCATACTGTAGTTCGATAACAGAGGATGGGACGACCTTGGATCTAGCCTGGAGGCAGCAGTGGTTGAACAGATTCTCATTTGTTATCATGCAGAATGCTGGGCTGCAGCGACGTTTCCAGTCTAAGCCCCTGGATTAAGATTTCCGTTTTCTCTCTGTGAATCTCGGGATCTCTAATTCTCTCTCTCTCTCATTTTTTTCTCCCTTTTCTCTTTCTCTATTCCTATTTCTCTTTCTCGCTCTCTCCCAATCAAATTTTCTCTTTGTTTATCATTCCCTTTCCTCACTTCTATCTCTTTCTCCTTTCTCTTTTTCTCCCTCTCTCTCTCACATACACCCTCTCTCTCTCTCTCACCCTCTCCCTTTCCTCACCCTCTCTCTCTCCCTCTCCATGAGTGCGGATTCTGTGCTGAACTCCTCCGGTCCATTGAAGAGGCTCCTGGACTTGTTGCTGAGCAATACGACGATGTCTACGGGATTTCGCCCCGTCCAGAGCTCGCTGATCTCCCCCAGATGATCTCTTACCGGACTTCTCTGTGTGACCGACTCAGCTGCTATTACTTTGAGGACTCAGGGGAGCTTCCAACTCTGCACCGGCCCTAAAAGCTGGCAGAGGGCACCATCAGCTGAAGGGCTGGCTGTTTCACGCTGAAAATGGGTCTGGGGGCGGAGCGGCAGCGGTGCGCACTTTTAGCACGACACTACTGCCGCAAGCCCCACACCGCCTCGAGAGTCGGCGGTGGCCCACGCCACTGCAAGACCTCCTGGGCCGAGTCTATGTCGGGCGGCCAGTTGAGCCAAAAGTGATGGCCATTCGATTTTGATGAATGGCTGCCACAAACTGGCAGTAACGGTTCTTCCTGGGACAGTGAATTTCAGAGCCTGTGTCTTTCTGCTGGGTGGGACATACAGATGGTCACATTTACAATTGCAATTCCAGTGAATAAATGAAAATATTACTTACACTAACAACTTGGCCAAGGTCCTGACACTTTTTGCACTGGCCTCCGGACCTCGGGGTGGTCACCATTGCACAGTAATTTTGTGCAAGTTGGTTCCAGCGTTTCTTCATTTCTTTTGGTGAAACTTTTATTTGACTTCTGCTGATGTCTAGCTCGTGCCATCTGGCCTTAATTACAGTAACCAGTGTCTCCACTTCCTCTTGTGAGAAATTCTAGGTCCTTGAACGGTGTTGCATATTGCAGCTCCGATTTTTTTCCACTGAGAATTAAAGTTTTCAAACAACACTCAAAGTTCTCACACACAACTGGCTCTTTGAATGCAGACTGGGAGGTGTACTGGGCATGTGCGCCCATAGCAGTCACTTAAAAAATGTCCTTTTTTTACACACACGTGCAGAAGGCGGGGGGGGGGGGGGGGATCTTTTTTTTGGCGCAGACATTAGGCTCCACCCTCCCCAAAACTAAAGGACAGGCTGTGGGACGCCAATTTCAATAATTAGAATGGGGACACTTTCAAGATCATTTTTTGGAGTAGTCAGGGACGAAAAAAACGGGCGTAACTCTTGAAATAAGCCAAAAAACGGCATTGGAGAAAATTTAACCCATAGTTTTCGTTATTCAATAGATTCAGAAGAAATGAAACATGGAGGAGCATAAGGACTTGTTCTTCATTGACCTGACCAAAATGTTTGACTACATCAGCCAGTAGGATTTGTGGAATCTGCAGTCTAAGTTTGGGTGCCAGAGAGATTTGTGTCCGCTCCATGATGGAATAAAGTCAAACTATCCTCTTTGGACTCTTCGTCATGGCTACGCTTGACCATGTAACAAGGGGCCGATATGTGCTTGGTCACACATACTTACACAATTTAGGGAAGCATTTCTACCCATGTAGACTTTGAGCCTTGACAAACAGCATATAGGAGGCCATAGTTGGGCTTCTGTTTGCAGCTGACAGCACTCCAGGGGTATGCACTTGGAAGGATCTACAGCTCAAATACTGACTGATTTGCTACAGCAGCAAAAAACTGTGGCCGTATTATAATCCTGAAGAACCCTGACATGTCCATGTATAAGCCATCTCTAGGAAAACTCTATCAAACTAAGCATCAACATTGGTAATTTTAACCAAAGTGGCAATTGGTTCATTTATTTGGGTAGAGATGTCACATGGTGTGCAAATAGATGATGAGGTGCGCTCTCACATCAGAAAAGCCAACTCTTCATTTAGAAGACTGGAAACATATCTCTTGAACCAACATGGCATCAAGTTGAAAACGATGTTGAAGGGGCTTATGTTATCACCACGTTTTTATATGGTGTTACAAGGTCCTACTGTCTTGGAGCCTCCTTTCCCCTACAAACAGTAATCCTTGAACAATCCAAAGTTCAAACACCATTTTTCTAATTCACATAACGCAAAACAAAACCACATAGTATATTTTTCAGGTCTTTCCACTTTCCTTGAACCATGCCCTTTTATGCTCAGCTGGCTGTGAAAATGTCTCCTCCCACTTCAGTTACAATTGCCTTTTAAAGGCGAGGCTCTTAAAAGGCCATATCCTTACTCTAGGATCAGGGCCCTCAATCACCCTGCTACAGTTGATATACTGGCAGTCCATTGCGCGCACTAACGGCAGGGCCTGATAAGCATGGGAAACCTCTTTTTCCCACCCGCAGCCAGCCCGATTGAGAGGCTAGCTGGTTGCAAGCACGCAGGCGAGGTGGGGATGGAAGTGATCGTGGGCCAGGACCAGCATTGGAGGTGGTGTTGGAAGCAATCGGGAGCCAAGACCAGCGTGATTGGGGGTGAGGGGCGGGGGGGGGGGAGCAGATGGATGGTAGTCGGGTAAAGATCGGGCGCCAGAGGAGTTGGGGGTGGAGACCTCGTGGGGGTGGATCGGAGGCTTTGGGGTGGGGTGTCTCCAATTGTGGGGGTGGGTTTGTTAGAGACCCTGGATCCAGGAGTTAAGTGTAAAAGCACTTACCTTGTGGATCCAGCAGTCCTCACCTCCATTTAGCTGATGGGTTTCACGAGGCCTGCAGTATCCGACCAGCTAAAGTTAAATTCAAAATGGGGGTTAAGCCAGAGGCTTTCAGTCTCCATCATAATATTTAACTGGATGAGCAGCCTCCTTCTTTTGGATGGTGTCAAGATTCTTGTGTATTCTTGGAGCTGCATTCATCCAGGCAAGTGGAGAGTATTCCATCACATTCCTTACCTGTACCTTGTAGATCGTAGAAAGGCTTTAGGGAGTCAGGAGCTGAGACATTCGTCGCAGAATACCCAGTATCTGACCTGCTCTTGTTGCCACAGTATTTATGTGGCTGGTTCAGTTAAGTTTCTGGTCAATGGTGACCCCCCAGGATGTTGATGGTGAGGTATTCAACGATGGCAATGCCATTGAATATCAAAGGGCGGTGGCTAGACTCCCGTTTGTTGGAGATAGCTATGCCTGGCACTTGTGTGGCGCGAATGTTACTTGCCACTTATCAGCCCAAGCCTGAATGTCGTCCAGGTCTTGCTGCATGCGGGCATGGACTGATTCATTTCCTGAGGAGTTGCGAATGGAACTGTGCATTATGCAATCATCAGCAAACATCCCCAGTTCTGATCTTATGATGGAGGGAAGGTCATTGATGAAGCAGCTGAAGATGATTGGGCCTAGGACGTTGCCCTGAGGAACTGCTGCAGCGATGTCCTGGGGATGGGATGATTAACCTCCAACACCATAACCATCTTCCTTTGTGCTAAGTGTGACTCCAGCCATTGGAGAGTTTTCCCCTGATTCCCATTGATTTCAATTTTACTGGGGCTCTTTGATGCCACACTCTTGTCAAATACTGGCGTGATAACAAGGGCAGTCACTCTCACCTCACATGCTT
This sequence comes from Pristiophorus japonicus, assembly GCF_044704955.1. Taxonomy (NCBI): domain Eukaryota; kingdom Metazoa; phylum Chordata; class Chondrichthyes; family Pristiophoridae; genus Pristiophorus; species Pristiophorus japonicus. Next base: position 150,127,622 of record NC_091991.1, read on the forward strand.
GTTTCTTGTAGAAGCAGTTCCCATATTCATAGAATACATGTTTCAATGTTTTAATGTGATATGTAAATGTGCTGTGAGATTTGGCACAAGCATCTGTGATCACATCATGGTGAGGGGTAGAATTCCTAGACGCCAGTGCATGCTGGTATTCCCATCCGGTATTCATTTTGTTGTGTATAGAAAAGCACCACGAGGCTGAGTACTGTGAGCTAAACTTAGTGTGATCTTAGTCTTCTTTATTACAACGCCAGAGTGCCTAAACAATATGGCAGCCAACCTTTTATATTGGCCCTGCACGTGTGCGCAGGTGACCATTAGGACTCCCAACAGTCGCACCCTCTGGTGGCAAGTATTCTAGTTACATACATAACAACACTCCCCCCCCCCCCCCCCCCAACCCCCTCGTCCCTCCCCCCAAAGTCTTCAGTACAAGTTGAGGCGATCCGGAGCCCTTCGCTCCCTGTTTGATTTTCTTAAGTTCAAACCCTGGCGTGTGTAAGTTGGTTGGACCATTGCTGGACTGCACCATGGCTGATCTGACCCGACTGTCAGGAACGGTGGGTTCATCCTCATAATTGACAGCGAGGTCGATTGCTGGTTGGGTGTGTGTTGGTGGATCGTCGATGGTGATGTCCTCCAAGTTGTTCCTGGTTGTCAGTAAATCGCAATTTGGTCTGATCTAAATGCTTTCTGCACGTTTGGCCATTTAACAGTTTGATTATAAACACCCTATTCCCTTCCTTGGCCAAAACAGTGCCAGCAACCCACTTGGGACCATGACCGTAATTCAGGACAAACACAGGGTTGTTAACATCAATCGCACATGAAACGGCCGCGCGATCGTGGTACATGTTATGCCGGTGTCGCCGGGTTTCCACGTGATCATTGAGATCCGGGTAGACTAGGGAGAGCCTAGTTTTGAGGGCTCTCTTCATTAACAATTCTGCCGGGGAAACCCGGGTGAGCGAGTGGGGTCACGTCAGTAACTGAGCAGAATGCGAGACAAGCGGATCTGTAGGGAGCCGTCCGTCACGCGTTTCATGCTCTGCTTGATTGTTTGGACTGCCCGCTCCGCTTGACCGTTAGACGCAGGCTTAAACGGAGCAGACCTGACATGCTTGATGCCATTGCAGGTCATAAATTGGTTAAATTCCGAGCTGGTGAAATACAGTCCATTGTCGCTGACAAAGACGTCGGGCAAGCCATGGGTGGCGAACATGGCCGGAGGCTTTCAATGGTGGCTGTGGACATGCTGGATGACATTATTACGCATTCAATCCATTTGGAGTAAGCATCCACTACTACTAAAAACATCTTTCCTAGAAAGGGGCCAGCAAAACCTACGTGGATCCTGGACCACGGTTTGGAGGGCCATGACCACAGACTCAGTGGAGCCTCCCTTGGTGCTTTGCTCAGTTGCGAGCAAGTGTTGCACTGATGCATGCATGACTCCAAGTCCGAGTCAATGCCGGGCCACCAAACATGCAACCTGGCAATTGCCTTCATCATGACATTGCCTGGATGGATACTGTGTAGGTCGTGTATAAACGTTTCCCTGCTTTTTATTGACAAAACCACGTGATTACCCCAGAAGAGACAATCTGACTGGATGGATATTTCATCTTTGCGTCGGTGAAACGGCTTAATTTCATCTTGCATTTCCCTGGGAACGGCTGACCAATTCCCATTTAGGGCACAACTCTTTACTAATGATCGCACAGGATCCTGGCTGGTCCAGGTCCTGATCTGGTGAGCTGTGACGGGTGACCCCTCGCTCTCAAAAGCATCCATGACCAGTAGCAAGTCTGCGGGCTGCGCCATTTCAACCCCGGTGGTGGGTAATGGTAGCTGGCTGAGAGCATCGGCACAGTTTTCAGTGCCTGGTCTGCAGCGGATAACATAGTCATAAGCGGATAATGTTAGTGCCCATCTTTGGATGCAGGATGAAGCATTGGTGTTTATACCTTTGCTCTCTGAAAACAGCGAAATGAGTGGCTTGTGGTCAGTTTCAAGCTCAAACCGAAGTCCAAATAGGTATTGGTACATTTTCTTCACCCCATATACACATGCTAATGCCTCTTTCTCGACCATACTATAGGCTCTCTCAGCCTTAGACATACTTCTAGACGCGTATGCAACCGGTTGGAGTTTGCCCGATACATTGGCTTGCTGTAACACACAACCAGCCCCGTACGATGAGGCATCACAAGCTAGCACTAAATGTTTGCATGGGTGATAGTGTACAAGTAACTTATTTGAACATAGGTTCCTGACCTTCTCAAAGGCTGTGTCTTGAGATTTGCCCCCAACCCAGTCATCACCCTTACTTAGCAACATGTGCAAAGGCTCTAACAACGTGCTCAACCCGGGTAGAAAGTTACCGAAATAGTTGAGGAGTCCCAGGAACAAACGCAGCTCCGTCACATTCTGTGGTCTGGGTGCATTCTTGATGACCTCTGTCTTTGAGTCCGTGGGTCTGATGCCGTCTGCTGCAATCTTTCTCCCCAAAAGTTTGACTTCTGGCGCCAGGAAAGCACACTTGGAATGTTTCAGCCTGAGTCCCACTCTGTCTAGGCGCCTTAGAACCTCTTCCAGATTGTGTAGGTGTTCGATGGTGTCACGATCGGTGATCAGGATGTCGTCTTGAAACACAACGGTGCGTGGAACAGATTTCAGCAAACTCTCCATGTTTGTCTGGAAAATGGCTGCAGCTGAGCAAATCCCGAAAGCGGACCTGTGGTATATAAACAGTCCTTTGTGTGTGTTGATGCACGTCAGTCTTTTCGAAGATTCAGCCAGCTCCTGTGTCATGTAGGCGGAGGTTAGGTCCAACTTGGTGAACGACTTCCCCCCGCTGACGTTGCGAACAGGTCATCTGCCTTCGGCAGCGGGTACTGGTCCTGTCGTGAGACTTGGTTAATCGTTACCTTGTAGTCTCTGCAGATTCTGTCCGTGCCATCGCTTTTCAACACCGGAACAATTGGACTGGCTCACTCATTGAACTCGACTGGCGATATGATTCCTTCGCATTGAAGTCTGTCCAGTTCGATGTCGACTTTCTCCCTCATCATGTATGGAATCGCCCGAACCTTGTGATGGACGGGCCGTGCATCGGGGCCTAGATGGATCTGTACCTCGGCGCCTGTGAAGTTGCCGATGCCTGGTTTGAATAGCGAGGGAAACTTGCACAGCACTTGAACACACGAGGCGTCATCCACTGAAGATAGTGCTTTGATGTCGTTCCAATTCCATCTAATCTTTTCTAGCCAGCTTCTGCCGAACAGCGTTGGGCCATTGCCTGGAACAATCCACATTGATAGGTCATGCACAGTTCCATCATACGATACCTTCACTGCCGCACTTCTAATGACTGATATGAGCTCTTTGATGTAGCTATGCAGCTTTGCATTAATCGGGCTCAGTTTGAGCCTTTGTGCCTTATTGCCCCACAGTTTCTCAAAAGCCTTCTGGCTCATTATTGACTGACTCGCACCCGTGTCCAACTCCATGGATACTAGAACTCCATTTAATTTGACTTTCAGCATTATAGGGGGTGCTCTTGGTGGTGAAGGTATATACCCCATACACTTCTTCCTCGAGTTGAGTTGCCTGTGCTGCATGATCCGCGCCAGATCAATCATCCTCTGCCACATGGTGTGTCGCAGCACGTTTGCACATTGACTGGAGGTGCCCCATTGTTGCGCAGCCTTTGCACACGTAGTGCTTGAATCGATATTGGTGGGCCCGATGATTACCCCGCAGCGCCAACACGGTGCTAATGGATTCACATTCACCCCCGATGACTGACTCTGAGTTATCACAGGTCTTGCAGCCGCAGATGTATAGACCCTGCCATATGCAGTTCGGACTGCTAGCGACGTCATTTTATGCACAGTACCTGCCGGTGAGCTTCGATATTGAGAAGATATCTGTTTGATGATATCGTCCGTGGCCATGCATGCCTGGGCGATCGCGATGGCCCTGCTCAGGTCTAGGGTTTTGGCAGCCAGCAGCTTTCGAAGAATGACATAAGAACATAAGAAATAACATAAGAATTAGGAACAGGAGTAGGCCATCTAGCCCCTCGAGCCTGCTCCGCCATTCAACAAGATCATGGCTGATCTGGCCGTGGACTCAGCTCCACTTACCCGCCCACTCCCCATAACTGTTAATTCCCTTATTGGTTAAAAATCTATCTATCTGTGACTTGAATACATTCAATGAGCTAGCCTCAACTGCATTCTTGGGCAGAGAATTCCACAGATTCACAACCCTCTGGGAGAAGAAATTCCTTCTCAACTCGGTTTTAAATTGGCTCCCCCGTATTTTGAGGCTGTGCTCCCTAGTTCTAGTCTCCCCGACCAGTGGAAACAACCTCTCTGCCTCTATCTTGTCTATCCCTTTCATTATTTCAAATGTTTCTATAAGATCACCCCTCATCCTTCTGAACTCCAACGAATTGGAAGTGCCCCATTGTTGCGCAGCCTTTGCACACGTAGTGCTTGAATCGATATTGGTGGGCCCGATGATTACCCCTGCAGCGCTAACACGGTGCTAATGGATTCACATCCATCGTGGCTGATGCCAAGCACGAAAAAGTCCCGCAGCATTTCCCCCAACGCGGCTCCAAAATCGCAAGGTCCCGCGAGGCGCCTCAGGTCAGTGACATAATCCGCCACGTCCTGGCCCCCGGAGTGATAGTTCGTGTAAAAACGATACCTGGCCATGAGGATACTCTCCTTTGGCTTGAGGTGGTCCCGAACCAGCGTGCGCAACTCTGTATATTCCTTCTCCATTGGTTTTGTTGGTGCGAGCAGATTCTTGATGAGGCTGTATATTTTAGGCCCACAGACGGTGAGGAGATCCGTCCTGCGCTTGACCGCGTTAGTGTCTCCTCCCAGCTCGTTGGCCACGAAGTACTGGTCGCGACGCTCGATGAAGGCTTCCCAATCATCACCCTCTAGGAAAATCTCTGATATTCCAATGGCAGCCATGGTTGCGTGAAGGTTCGTATTCTGTTACTCATCGCCAATTGTTATGTACGGAAGCACGCTACGAGGCTGAGTACTATGAGCTAAACTCAGTGTGACCTTAGTCTTTATTACAACTCCAGAGTGCCGAAACAACATGGCAGGCAACCTTTTATACTGGCCCTGCACATGTGTGCAAGTGACCATTAGGACTCCATCAGTCGCACCCTATGGTGGCAAGTATTACATAGTTACATGCATAACACATTTGGTGTTTTCTACATTTTGTTTGCAGGTAGCGTCAGAGTGTAGAACAACAAAGAAAAAAATTTGGAGCTTTTATATGTATGAATGTCTGCCAGAAAATACAGAACCCCCAGAATGATTTGTTTTAATGACAAAGGTATAGGAATGGTGAGATGCCAATAAATTCCAGCTGTTATTGGTGAACTTTAGGATGAGTCGGTATTCTGCCCGAAAGAAAATTATATGGCAGGTAGTGATGTGACAGTTGCCAAGCAGTAGGTATTACTTTGGGTTAGATTCTATCTCTCTCTCACTCTCTCTCTCGCGCGCTCTCTCTCTCTCTCTCTCGCGCGCTCTCTCTCTCTGAACCGGGGCCCGAGAATGGGACCGGACTGTGTATGTGAACCGGAGACTGAGAATGTGACCCGACTGTGTGTGTGAACCTGGGACCGAGAATGGGACTGGACAGCCTTCAGGCGGGGTTGGAGGTAAGTTGCTGGTATGTGTTTTTCAATTCTTTCAGTGTATCCGAGCATCTGCTGCACCGCTTTCCTTACCTGCGTCGATTTCCTTAACTCTAGGGAAGGTTTTTCAAGACAGGCCACATACGCTGGCCTAATCAGAACTGGAGTAACTCTCAGCTGGCCAAACTTCTCTAAATGGCTAGAAGTAGCATAGGTGGCTGGTTACGCCCCCTTTGGCTGAAAAAAAAACTGACTTAAAGAATTCGTAACTAACTGAGTTACGCTGGTGCAAATTGATTGGGAAAACTGGGGATTTTTAAGTTAAACCAGAAAAAGCAGCCTGCTCCAAAAAAAATGGCGCAAATACTGGGGAAAATTGAGCCCAACATTTCAGGTCGATGACCCTTCTTCAGAACTGGGATCACGTGGGCTGGCCTAACGCATGAAAGAAGGGAATCCCATTCATGTTTATGCGAATTACCATATGTACGGAACCGCCCAGAAGCATGAATGGGAATACCCCCAAAAATACACGTGCGTATCAAATAAATAAATAAATAAATAAATAAATTACATTTAAAATTAATTAAAATGCCATTTAATTAAATATTTAAAAGAAAAATTAAATTTTTTTGAAAAATAAATTTACATGTTTTAAATGGGCTCAATTGCACAGGTTTTTTAAAATCCAAAAAATATATATTTGTTCTAAAACATTTAATTACATTTAATTTCAATTAATTTTAAATATGTGAAGTGTTTTATTTATTTATTATGCTGTGTTTTGGTGTTTTAGGGGTTTTTCATTGATAGTAATGGGAACTCCGACAAATGGAGTTCCCATTTTTATCAATGAAATACTGCATAGTGATTGGTGCTCCAGGTCCACATGACTCCAGCATGTACGTATGTACCTGAAAGACATCTTCCCATGCTCTGTGCAGCGAACCTAGGCCTCCAACCGGGATTCTACGTTCCTCCGGGACCACCAGGTACTTCCGTAGATTTTTTTCAGATCGGAGTCGTTCGTACGAAGGAATCCTCCGACCGCAATTTGCCCCCAGTATTTTTATGTTCACTTATTGGGGCTGAAATTGCAGTTGGAGGCCTCCCACGGTCATTTGCCTCCGTCCTGAAACATTTCTACGAAAGTACCTGGTGGGATTCCAGTGTGGAGGCCTTCTCTTCCCACACTGCGAAGCGTGGTCCCGTCCTCCAGGTTCCAACACAGAAGGTGCAGTTACGTGTGACTGCTCAGCCAATCAGGTACTGTATTCCACAGCTTTCTCTTAATAGCAGTGAGAACTCCGTATCTATGAGTTCTCATTGCTATTAATGAGAAAAAAAAACAAAGACACGAAACACATGTAATAAAAAAATAAAAAACACACCTACATAATTAAAATGAATTGAAATTAAAGTTAATAAATATCTGAAAAAAATGTTTCCGAGTTTGTAAAAAGTTTTTTTAATTATGGTTAAAAATAAATGTAACGTAGTGGGCAGGTTTTTAAAAATGTGTTTTTAAAATTTAATTGAATTATATTTTTGTATGTTTTTAAACTCTTACGCCTGTAAAAGTAGGCGATGCGTCTGCTTTTATCAGGTGCAAGAATTTTGAGGACATTTGAGGACAAGCTCCAGCTTGACAAATCGGAAAAACTGGTTTTCAGCGCATGCGCATTATGCGCTGAAAACCGGCTTTTCCGATGCCTTCTCGGGTCTGTAGAAACTCCGTACGGACCCGGGGAGGCTGAGATTTCCAGACTAATGTCTTGCATTGGTAAAAGCAGCCCTTATGCCTACTTTTACCAGGCGTAAGAAATCCACGGGCATTCACTGGGCAGTAGTTGGGCAAATAGCCTAACTCTCCGCCTGGGGATGTGGCAGATCTGTCGCAAAGTTCCAGGTTTTCCCGCATGCGCTTCGCACACGAAAACCTCTAGCGATCACGATCCCTGACCCCCCACTCCCCCGAACGATTCCCGACCATGCCGACCCCACGGACTGACCCCTCGCATCTGAGAAGCTTGCTGCGGGCGGGAATCCGAGGCCTCACATTCAAATTGAGGCCAGCGTTAATGTTGGCAGAACCTGCGGGAAACCTGGCCTCCCGGGTTTTCCGACCACCTGGAAGACCACTCGCCCCCAACCCACCTCCCTTGAGAAAATTCTGTCCATTGCCTCCTTAAGGGACTTTCTTAAACATTAGAGCTTTATCAGGGCATTATAAGAACATAATCATGATATATATAAAATTACAAAATACAGTTTTTTCATAAGTCCCATACGTTTAAAATCTGATACATTTATATGAGCTGACTGCTACTAAAAACCTCGTTATCTATTTCCCCATGTATAAAAGTCTTGCAATGTAGTGTGCACTTCCTATTTAGTCACCCTTAATTACTTCCTCCTGTCATGTAATTTCCATTACACCTGGCTATCATGTTTTTACTTTGCTTATATACATAACTTCTATTGAGTCTTGCAGCTGCATCTCCAAGACTAATAATACACCACTCACCCAGGCCAACTCAATTCCACCTTTTGCAGACTTAATGTCCTGTGGGAAGGAAACCTGCTGTACTTACCTGGTCGAGCCTATATGTGACTCCAAACTCAGTGTGGTTGACTCTTAACTGAAATGGCCTAACAAGCCACTCGGTTGTATTTAAAAAGCTGGCTCACCACCACCTTCTCAAGGGCAATTAGGGATGGACAATAAATGCTGGCCTTGCTGGCGACATTCACATCCCAGCAACTATTTTTTTTTAAAGCCCCGGCACGCTTTCTGCTGTGAGCAGACCTGGCTTTAAATCCCTGAAACGTTTTTAATGCTTTTAAAAACTCTGAATCACAGAATTTCTAACTGTGGTGGTAAGTAATATGTCCTTACTACACAGTACAAATGCACACGAGGCCCATACTAGAGAGAAGGTCACTCTGTGACCAGTAACCTTTATTCCAGCACTGAAGTGATGAAGATGGGTGGAGCTTCCCCTTTTATACCTAAAAGTCCAGGTTAGGAGTATCTCTCACAAGTTTACCACCTAGTGGTCAGTGTTCTCACGGTGTACAACTTAGGTCAGTTTATACATGGATTACAATGACAGTTGAATACATGACATCATCTCCCCCCCCCCCCCAAAGTCTTATTGGGATCACAGGTTAAGTCTCTCTGGTGGTTTACGCTCCCTTGTCGAGCGCCTGAGTTGGGGCTCCGGTTGTTGGGCGCTGGCCTGAGTGTCTGCTGTTTGCGGTGTCTCAGGCCTGTCCGGACTGCCCGCAGTGACTGGGCTCTCCTCCACTTGGTTCCGGTGTTCGGTCACCTGTGGTGGAGTAAACTCTATGTCGTGTTCTTCCTCTGCTTCTTCTATGGGGTTGCTGAACCTCCTTTTTGTTTGATCCACGTGTTTGCAGCAGATTTGTCCATTGGTAAGTTTAACTACCAGAATCCTATTTCCCTCTTTGGCAATCACAGTGTCTGCGAGCCATTTGGGCCCTGCAGCGTAGTTGAGGACAAAGACAGGGTCATTGACATCAATACATCGCGCCCTCGCATTCCCGTCATGGTAGTCACATTGTGACCGGCGCCTGCTCTCAACAATTTCTTTCATGGTGGGGTGTATGAGGGATAACCTGGTTTTGAGCGTCCTTTTCATTAGCAGCTCTGCGGGTGGAACCCCTGTGAGCGAGTGTGGTCGGGATCTATTGGCCAACAGGAGGCGTGATAAGCGTCTTTGTAGGGAACCCCCTTGGATTCTGAGCATCCCCTGTTTGATTATCTGCGCTGCTCGTTCTGCCTGGCCGTTTGAAGCCGGCTTGAACGATGCCATTCTGACATGGTTAATTCCATTGCCTGCCATGAAGTCCTGGAATTCAGTGCTTGTAAAGCACGGCCATTGTCGCTGACCAAAACGTCCAGTAGACCATGGGCGGCGAACATTGCCCGTAGAGGATGTGCTTGAATTGAGAATGTCACACTTGATCCATTTGGAGTAGACGTCTACTACAACCAAAAACATTATTCCCATGAAAGAACCTGCGTAGTCCACATGGATGCGTAACCATGGCTTGGCGGGCGCATTGCCCAGCTGGGCACACGTGTTGCACCTGCGAACAAAAAGTTCCAGGTCTGCATCTATCCCTGGCCACCAAACATGTGACCTAGCAATTGCCTTCATCATGACAATGCCCGGGTGCTCATTGTGGAGCCTCTCTGCCCATCTGGGGCATGACTACGCGGTTTCCCCATAGTAGGCAATCGGCCTGAATCGAGAGTTCATCCTTGCGCCTGTGAAATGGTTTAAATTCCTCACGGCATGCCCCGTACATGGATGTCCAGTCCCCATTCAGGACACATTTCTTGACTAAAGACAGTAGCAGGTCTCTATTTGTCCAGACTTTGATCTGATGGGCTGTCACGGATGAGCCTTCGTTTCGAAAGCTTCAACAGCCATGACCATCTCAGCAGCATGCTCGGTTGCCCCCTCAGTGGTGGGTAGTGGGAGCCTGCAGAATGCATCGGTGCAGTTTTCCGTGCCCGGTATATGCCGAATTGTATAGTCATAGACAGCTAAGGTGAGTGCCCACCTCTGTATGCGGGCCGATGCGTTTGCATTTATGGCCTTGTTGTCGGCCAAAAGGGACGTTAGGGGTTTGTGATCTGTCTCCAGCTCAAATTTCCTGCCAAACAGGGATTGGTGCATTTTTTTTTTTACTGCATATACACATGCAACGCTTCCTTTTCTACCATCCCATAGCCCCTTTCTGCCTGGGACAGACTTCTGGGGGCATAAACTACCGGCTGTAACTGACCCTTTGCATTAACATGCTGCAACACACACCCGACCCTATAGGACGACGCATCGCACGTTAAAACAAGTTTCTTACATGGGTCATATAGCGTTAACAGATTGTTGGAGCACAACAAATTGCGTGCTCTATCAAAAGCCCTTTCCTGGCTGTTCCCCCAGACCCATTCGCGACTTTTGCGTAGGAGCACGTGTAGTGGCTCTAACAACATGCTCAATTTGGGAAAAAAGTTACCAAAATAGTTCAGGAGCCCCAGGAACGAACGCAGCTCCATCATGTTACGGGGTCTGGGTGCTCTCTGGATCGCTTCCATTTTGGATGCAGTAGGTCTGATCCCGTCTGCTGCTACCTGAACCCCTGTGAGCAAGTGTGGTCGGGATCTGTAGGCCAACAGGAAGCGTGATAAGCGGCTTTGTAGGGAACCCCCTTGGATTCTGAGCATCCCCTGTTTGATTATCTGCGCTGCTCGTTCTGCCTGGCCGTTTGAAGCCGGCTTGAACGATGCCGTTCTGACATGGTTAATTCCATTGCCTGCCATGAAGTCCTGGAACTCAGTGCTTGTGAAGCACGAGCCATTGTCGCTGACCAAGATGTCCGGTAGACCGTGGGCAGCGAACATTGCCTGTAGACTTTCTACCGTGGCAGAGGATGTGCTTGAATTTAAAATGTCACACTCGATCCATTTGGAGTAGGCATCTACTACAACCAAAAACATTTTTCCAATGAAAGGACCTGCGTAGTCCACATGGATGCGTGACCAAGGCTTGGCGGGCCATGGCCAGGGGCTATGGGGGGCTTCCCTGGGCGCATTGCCCAGCTGGGCACACGTGTTGCACCTGCGAACACAAAGTTCCAGATCTGCGTCTATCCCTGGCCACCAAACATGTGACCTGGCAAGTGCCTTCATCATGACAATGCCCGGGTGCTCATTGTGGAGTTCTCTGATGAACACCTCTCTGCCCATCTGGGGCATGACTACGCGGTTTCCCCACAGTAGGCAATCGGCCTGAATCGAGAGTTCATCCCTGCGCCTGTGAAATGGTTTAAATTCCTCAGGGCATGCCCTGTACGTGGCTGCCCAGTCCGCATTCAGGACACATTTCTTGACTAGAGACAATAGCGGGTCTCTATTTGTCCAGACTTTAATCTGATGGGCTGTCACGGATGAGCCTTCGCTTCCAAAAGCTTCAACAGCCATGACCATCTCAGCAGCCTGCTCGGTAGCCCCCTCAGTGGTGGCTAGTGGGAGCCTGCTGAGTGCATCGGCGCAGTTTTCCGTGCCCTGTCTGTGCCGAATTGTATAGTCATAGACAGCTAAGGTGAGTGCCCACCTCTGTATGCAGGCCGAAGCGTTTGCATTTATGGCCTTGTTGTCGGCCAAAAGGGACATTAGGGGTTTGTGATCTGTCTCCAGCTCAAATTTCCTGCCAAACAGGGATTGGTGCATTTTCTTTACCGCATATACACATGCGAGCGCCTCCTTTTCTACCATCCCGTAGCCCCTTTCTGCCTGGGACAGACTTCTGGAGGCATAAGCTACCAGCTGCAACTGACCCTTGGCATTGACATGCTGCACACACCCGACACCATAGGACGACGCATTGCACGTTAACACAAGTTTCTTACATGGGTCATATAGCGTTAAAAGATTGTTGGAACATAACAAATTGCGTGCTCTATTAAAAGCCCTTTTCTGGCTGTCCCCCTAGACCCATTCGCGACCTTTGCGTAGGAGCACGTGTAGCGGCTCTAGCAGCGTGCTCAATTTGGGAAGAAAGTTACCAAAATAGTTCAGGAGCCCCAGGAACGAACGCAGCTCCATCGTGCTATGGGGTCTGGGTGCTCTCTGGATCACTTCCATCTTGGACGCAGTAGAGCTGATCCCGTCTACTGCTACCCTCATCCCCAGGAATTCTATCTCATGAGCTAGGAAGACGCACTTCGCCTTTTTCAGTCGCAGCCCTACCCGGTCCAGTCTGCGTAGCACCTCCTCCAGGTTATGGAGGTGTTCTTCATATCGTAACCCGTGATGAGGATGTCGTCCTGAAAAACCACTCCCTGGAATCGACTTGAGGAGGCTTTCCATATTTCGTTGGAAGATCGCGGCGGCCGAGCGAATCCCGAACGGACATCTGTTGTACTCAAAGAACCCCTTGTGTGTCGTGATGGTGGTCAGCTTCTTCGACTCACTCGCCAGCTCCTGGGTCATGTAAGCTGAGGCCAGGTCCAATTTTGAAAAAAGTTTGCCACCGGATAGCGTCGCAAAGAGGTCCTCCGCTCTTGGTAGCGGGTGCTGGTCTTGGAGTGACACCCGATTGATGGTGGCCTTGTAATCACCACATATCCTGGCCGACCCATCCGCCTTGAGCACCGGCACAATCAGGCTCGCCCAGTCACTGAATTCGACTGGTGAGATGATGCCTTCCCTCAGCAGGCGGTCCAATTCGCCTTCTATCTTTTCCCGCATCACGTATGGCACCGCTCTGGCCTTGTGGTGTACTGGCCTGGCGTCCGGGTTTATGTGAATCACTACCTTGGCCTCCATGAAAATGCCAATGTCGCGTTGAAATAATGAGTCAAATTTGTCCAGGATCTGTGAGCATGATACTTGCTCCACAGAGGAAATTGCATTGACATCGCCCCATTTCCAGTTCATGACAGCAAGCCAACTCCTCCTCAGTAGTGCGGGACCGTCCCCCAGGACAACCCAAAGTGGCAACTTGTTCTCCGAATCTTTGTGGGTTATGACTACCGTGGCGCTGCCTAGCACCGGAATGATCAGTCACTGTGGGCAGTCCGGATAGGCCTGAGGCACCGCAAACAGCAGACACTCAGGCCAGCGCCCAACAACCGGAGCCCCAACTCAGGCGCTCTACAAGAGAGCGTAAACCACCAGAGAGACTCAACCTGTGATCCCAAGAAGACTTTGGGGGGGAGGTGATCTCATGTATTCAACCAGCATTGTAACCCATGTATAATCTCACCTAAGTTGTACACTGTGAGAACAATGACCACTCGGTGGTGAACTTGTGGAAGACACTCCTAACCTGGACCTTCAGGTATAAAAGGGGAAGCTCCACCCACTTTCATCATTATCGGTGGCGTCCTGTACTATGAACTGTATACGTGCTCCACATGAACTCGCTGAACTTCAGCTTCCAGCGATTTCCCCCAGCATTCATTTCTGCAATTTCTGCAGGTATTTTGCTCATCTCTGCAAACTCCAGCTGAGTGTGTGCCTCCACGCCTCCAACATGAGCTGTTGTTGGAAACAAAATGTCCCTTGCCAGTCGATCGTCCCTGACTGCCCCTGTGACTCTCCTTGAGTGCGCCATTAACAGGTATTGATGGCCCCATTACTGGCCGCATTGTCCCTTGCAATGGCGTGAATTGCCGTTCAGTTTTCCATTGTCTCTGTCGAACTCCCCCTCTGGGTTCGACTACATGTTGGGGCATGCCCGATTGCCCTTGTCTGCCTGGAGAACTGTGTGCTGTTTTAACAATGTTGAATCTCTGTCCCAACCATTCCTTAACACAGTACCTCTCGTCTGTTCTGCTCGTGGTTTAAATCCCAGTTTCTCGTCGCCATTGATACGTCCCTACTATACAGTATAAATGCACACAAGGCCCATGCTTGAGAGAAGGTCAGTCTGTGACCTGTCCTTTATTCCTTAGCACTCAAGTGATGAAAGTGGGTGGAGCTTCCCCTTTTATACCTGAAGGTCCAGATTAGGAGTGTCTCCCACAAGTTCACCACCTAGTGGTCATTGTTCTCACAGTGTACAACTTAGGTGAGATTATACATGGGTTACAATGCTGGTTGAATACATGACACTGGTCAATATTTATCCCTCAACTAACATCACCAAAATAGATTATCTGGTCATTATCACATTGCTGTTTGTGGGAGCTTCTTGTGCTGCCGCAATCCCCAGATTACAACACTCCAAAAGTACTTAATTTACTTAATTGGCTGTAATTGAGATGTCCGGTGGTCGTGAAAGGTGCTGTATAAATGCTTGCTTTCTTCCCTCCCTTCCTTCCTTCCTCTTCCCCTTCCAGAATGGGCTAGTATCATAACTACGATATATAAATATATATGTATTGTTTTACTTTGGTGAGATTTGATCACTTGCTCTCTGTAAAGTTAAACAATCTAACAATGAGAGGTGAGGATACGGGCATTGAGTGAATATTTCAAAGGGGTAGGTGTAATGATAGGGATGGGTGGGAAGAGGTAATTGCCAGGGTGATGAGAGAGGGCTTTGGGGCCGGACGGGGGGGGGGGGGGGGGGGGGGGGAAGCACAACTGATGGGTCAATGGGTGAAGGGATCAGGAGGGAACTGCTGAAGGCCATGTTTTGCCTGTAACTCCCACCAGAAAATGAACTTTGCATTCAGTGGTTTCTTCTTTCCTTTCAACACCATCTAAATTTAAGCAGAAAAAGGCAGAGAGCAAAGCAGAGGAGGAGAGAGAAGAAAAAAAATAGGTTAGTGAAATAGATGGGAAGATGAGAAGGAGGAGAGAAACAGCAAAATGGACTCATCAGAGACAGATAACAGAGATGAGAGAGATACCATATTCTCTGACATACCATGGGAGATCTACTAATAAATAATTATATAACATGTTAACTCCATTTTATTCATAAAACATTTTAAACCTTCCAGTATACAATGTTACCTTATTTTTCAATTACTTTCATTTCAACTTCTATATAATTTGTTTTTAGCCCCTACTGTATTTTAAATTCTTTTTTTTTTACCTTTAACCACCATTCCTTTTATTCCCAACAACATTTGAAATGTATCATCTGAAACATACCTTCTCTAATACACTATGTACTCCTCTCTCTTTAATAAACAACACATTGGGACTGATAATGAGATGGCGAGCACCCAATATTGTTGAACATGGAAGCCTGAGACCTACCCCATGCCCAATAGTGAGCCCCAATTCAACCAGCCACCAACTGGAATGCTGCGACCTGCATACAAACTGCGCATAAGGCTCAGTAAGACTGCTAAAATAGTTTAATTAGGGAGTCTCCCTATAATACGATCGGAGTGCCTGAACAGTTACACAGCTCCTATTTGAAATAGACACTGAAGGGAAGGCCCAAAGAATAAAACTTTTAAAAATTCCATTGCAGAGACATGCTGCTCTTTCTCATGAAAACTGCCAGTACTCTATAGACAATGCAGCAGCTCTTCACTGGCTGCTTGCACTAACAATTCCCCCCCCTTTCTCCACTCCTGATGCTTCCAGGAAACATCATAAAAATATTAAAATCAGCTGACCTTGCAATATAATTTGTATTGATACAAGGACACGCAGTATGTAAAGGTTCCATTATGCGTAAATATGCACATGGAGATCATCCACACATCTATAACATTTTGTAATTAAATAAAAGCAATTTGATTTATTGAATCAGCATAGTCAATGTCCTGATAATATTTCTACATTAAATTGACTGATCTACTATATCCTCTGACTCATTCATTACATAAGATTACATTGGATATACTGCACTGAAATAGGCCATTCGGCCCAACCAGTCCATGCTCCCTCAACCCTCTTCCTGTCTTTCCTCATCTAACTTTATCAGCATAACCCTCTATTCCCTTTTCCCTCATATGCTTATCTAATTTACCCTTCTCACCACTCTCTGGGTAAAGAAGTTTTTTCTGAATTCCCCATTTGATTTACATAAGAACATAAGAAATAGGAACAGGAGTAGGCCATACGGCCCCTCGAGCCTGCTCCTCCATTTAATAAGATCATGGCTGATCTATCTGATCATGGACTCGGCTCCACTTTCCTGCCCGCTCCCCATAACCTCTTATCCCCTTATCGTTTAAGAAACTGTCTATTTCTGTCTTAAATTTATTCAATGTCCCAGCTTCCGCAGCTCTTTGAGGTAGCGAATTCCACTGATTTACAATCCTCAGAGAAGAAATTTCTCCTCCTCTCTGTTTTAAATGGGCGACCCCTTATTCTAAGATCATGCCCTCTAATTCTAGTCTTCCCCATCAGTGAAAACATCCTCTCTGCATCCACCCTGTCAAGCCTCCTCATAATCTTATATGTTTCGATAAGATCACCCCTCATTCTTCTGAATTCCAATGAGTAGAGGCCCAACCTACTCAACCTTTGCTCTTAAGTCAACCCCCTCATCCGGAATCAACTTTGTGAACCTTCTCTGAGCTGCCTCCAAAGCAAGTATATCCTTTCGTAAATATGGAAACGAAAACTGCATGCAGTATTCCAGGTGTGGCCTCACCAATACCTTATATAGCTGTAGCAAGACTTCCCTGCTTTTATACTCCATCCCCTTTGCAATAAAGGCCAAGATTCCATTGGCCTTCCTGATCACTTGCTGTACCTGCATACTATCCTTTTGTGTTTCATGCACAAGTAGCCCCAGGTCCCGCTGTACTGCAGCACTTTGCAACCTTTCTCCATTTAAATAATAACTTGCTCTTTGATTTTTTTCTGCCAAAGTGCATGACCTCACACTTGCCAACATTATACTCCATCTGCCAAATTTTTGCCCACTCATTTAGCCTGTCTATGTCCTTTTGCAGATTTTTTGTGTCCTCTTCACACATTGCTTTTCCTCCCATCTTTGTATCGTCGGCAAACTTGGCTACGTTACACTCAGTCCCTTCTTCCAAGTCGTTAATATAGATTGTAAATAGTTGGGGTCCCAGCACTGATCCCTGTGGCACCCCACTAGTTACTGGTTGCCAACCAGAGAATGAACCATATATCCCAACTCTTTGTTTTCTGTTAGTTAGCCAATCTTCTATCCATGCTAATATATTACCCCCAACCCCGTGAACTGTTATCTTATGCAGTAACCTTTTGTGTGTGACTTAATGACTATCTTATATTGATGGCCTCTAGTTATGTTGTTCCCCACAAGTGAAAACACTCTATCTACTCTATCAAAACTTTTCATAAAGTTAAAGATCTCAATTTGTACCCTCTGGAGTGCAATTTCCTGTAATGTGGTGATCGGAACTGCATGCTGCACTCTAGCTGTGGCCGAAGTAGTGTTTTATAAAGTTCAAGCATAACCTCCCTGCTCTTGTATTCTACGCCTCGGCTAATAAAGGCAAGTATTCCGTATGCCGCCTTAACCACCTTATCTACCTGGCCTGCTACCTTCCGGGATCCGTGGACATGCACTCACTTCTCAGTGTCCTACTGTGTATTCCCTTGCCTTGTTAGCCATCCAAAAATGCACCACTTCACACTTCTCCGTATTGAATTCTATTTGCCACTTTTCTGCTCACCTGACCAGTTCATTGACATCTTCCTGCAGTCTACAGCTTTCTTCTTCATTATCAACCACACAGCTGATTTTAGTATCATCTGCAAACTTCTTAATCATACCCCCTACATTCAAGTCTAAATCGTTTCTATGTACTACAAAAAGCAAGGGACTTAGCACTGAGCCCTGCGGAACCCCACTGAAAACAGCCTTCCAGTCACAAAAACACCCATCCTTTTCTCATAGCTATTGTCATGTATGTAGACCATGTATACTAACTGTATAGTCACGTAAGGTGTGCCACCAGAGGGCACTGCGGTGGGAGACCTGAGGGTCACCTGTATAGGTGTGCAGGGCCCAGTATAAAAGGCTGCCCACCATGCTTGTGCCTCACTCTAGAGTTACTGTCATGTATCTCACACTACTGTACATAACTATCTTACCATGCTATACATGACTGTAACTAGAGATGACCTGTAACCACAAGCTTACCTTACCACCAGGGATGCACTTGCAGGAGACACTGGATACCTGTCCCAGACAGGTATATAAGGACAGGTCTCAGGCAAGTGAGGCATTCGAGAGCTGTGTAATAAAGGTGCAGGTCCTGAGTGACCTTAACTTCAGTATGTGCCTCGTGTGAATCTGTGCTGCAGGGGCAGGACTGTACAGTTACAATAAATGGGACTAAGGTCACAACAGCTCAAGTACAATACTAGACCTTGTGGAGTCATTCATAAGAGTATTAAAGACATAACAGGTATATCCTTGTATTTCTGGTATCATCCTTTTAAATTGTCTCTGCACCCTTTCCAGTGCCTCTATATCCTTTTTATAATATGCGACTAGAATTGTACACAGTACTCCCAAGTGTGGTGTAACCAAGGTTCGATACAGGTTTAGCATAACTTCACTACTTTTCAATTCTATCACTCTAGAAATAAACCCGAGTGCTTGGTTTGCTTTTCTGTGGTCTTGTTAACCTGTGTCGCTACTTTTAGTGATTTGTGCATTTGTACTCCGAGATCCCTTTGCTCCTCTACCCCACCCAGACTCGCACCCTCCAAGTAATAAGTGACCTCCCTATTCTTCCTACCAAAACATAATATCTCACATTTATCTGTGTTGAAATTCATTTCCCAATTATTAGCCCATTCTGCAAGTTTATTAATGTCTTCCTGTAATTTGTTGCAGTCCCCCCCCACCCCCTCAACCCCCATTTGATGTCACCCACAAATGTAAAAATTGTGTTTTTTGATTCCAAAGTCTAAATCTTTAATATAAATTGTCAACAGTGGTCCCCGCACTGATCTTTGTGGAACACCACTTTCCACCTTCCGCCACTCTGAATAGCTACCCTTTACCCCACTCTCTACTTTCTGTCATGATGCCGGCAGCTATTCATTCTGCTACTTGTCACCTGACTCCACATTCTCTGACCTTATTCATTAGTCTGTTCTGTGGTACCTTATCAAAGCCTTTTGAAAATCTAGATAAATTACATCCACAGCATTACCCTTGTCTACTCACTGTTACATAAGAACATAACATAAGAATTAGGAACAGGAGTAGGCCATCTAGCCCCTCGAGCCTGCTCCGCCATTCAACAAGATCATGGCTGATCTGGCCGTGGACTCAGCTCCACTTACCCGCCCGCTCCCCATAACCCTTAATTCCCTTATTGGTTAAAAATCTATCTATCTGTGATTTGAATACATTCAATGAGCTAGCCTCAACTGCTTCCTTGGGCAGAGAATTCTACTGATTCGCAACCCTCTGGGAGAAGAAATTTTTAAATTGGCTCCCCCGTATTTTGAGGCTGTGCCCCCTAGTTCTCGTCTCCCTGACCAGTGGAAACAACCTCTCTGCCTCTATCTTGTCTATCCCTTTCATTATTTTAAATGTTTCTATAGGATCACCCCTCATCCTTCTGAACTCATAGAAACATAGAAAATAGGTGCAGGAGTAGGCCATTCGGCCCTTCTAGCCTGCACCGCCATTCAATGAGTTCATGGCTGAACATTCAACTTCAGTACCCCATTCCTGCTTTCTCGCCATACCCCTTGATCCCCCTAGTAGTAAGGACCTCATCTAACTCCTTTTTGAATATATTTAGTGAATTGGCCTCAACAACTTTCTGTGGTAGAGAATTCCACAGGTTCACCACTCTCTGGGTGAAGAAGTTCCTCCGCATCTCGGTCCTAAATGGCTTACCCCTTATCCTTAGACTGTGACCTCTGGTTCTGGACTTCCCCAACATTGGGAACATTCTTCCTGCATCTAACCTGTCTAACCCCGTCAGAATTTTAAATGTTTCTATGAGGTCCCCTCTCATTCTTCTGAACTCCAGTGAATACAAGCCCAGTCGATCCAGTCTTTCTTGATAGGTCAGTCCCGCCATCCCGGGAATCAGTCTGGTGAACCTTTGCTGCACTCCCTCAATAGCAAGAATGTCCTTCCTCAGGTTAGGAGACCAAAACTGTACACAATACTCCAGGTGTGGCCTCACCAATGCCCTGTACAACTGTAGCAACACCTCCCTGCCCCTGTACTCAAATCCCCTTGCTATGAAGGCCAACATGCCATTTGCTTTCTTAACCGCCTGTTGTACCTGTATGCCAACCTTCAATGACTGATGTACCATGACACCCAGGTCTCGTTGCACCTCCCCTTTTCCTAATCTGTCACCATTCAGATAATAGTCTGTCTCTCTGTTTTTACCACCAAAGTGGATAACCTCACATTTATCCACATTATACTTCATCTGCCATGCATTTGCCCACTCACCTAACCTATCCAAGTCACTCTGCAGCCTCATAGCATCCTCCTCGCAGCTCACACTGCCACCCAACTTAGTGTCATCCGCAAATTTGGAGATACTACATTTAATCCCCTCATCTAAATCATTAATGTACAATGTAAACAGCTGGGGCCCCAGCACAGAACCTTGCGGTACCCCACTAGTCACTGCCTGCCATTCTGAAAAGTACCCATTTACTCCTACTCTTTGCTTCCTGTCTGACAACCAGTTCTCAATCCACGTCAGCACACTACCCCCAATCCCATGTGCTTTAACTTTGCACATTAATCTCTTGTGTGGGACCTTGTCGAAAGCCTTCTGAAAGTCCAAATATACCACATCAACTGGTTCTCCCTTGTCCACTCTACTGGAAACATCCTCAAAAAATTCCAGAAGATTTGTCAAGCATGATTTCCCTTTCACAAATCCATGCTGACTTAGACCTATCATGTCACCTCTTTCCAAATGCACTGCGATGACATTCTTAATAATTGATTCCATCATTTTACCCACTACCGATGTCAGGCTGACCGGTCTATAATTCCCTGTTTTCTCTCTCCCTCCTTTTTTAAAAACTCCAACGAGTAAAGACCCAGTCTACTCAATCTATCATCATAAGATAACCCCCTCATCTCTGGAATCAGCCTAGTGAATCGTCTCTGTACCCCCTCCAAAGCTAGTATATCCTTCCTTAAGTAAGGTGACCAAAACTGCACGCAGTACTCCAGGTGCAGCCTCACCAATACCCTGTACACTTGCAACAGGACCTCCCCGTTTTTGTACTCCATGCCTCTCGCAATGAAGGCCAACATTCCATTCGCCTTCCTGATTACCTGCTGCACCTGCAAACTAACTTTTTGGGATTCATGCACAAGTACCCCCAGGTTCCTCTGCACCGCAGCATGTTGTAATTTCTCCCCATTCAAATAATATTCCCTTTTACTGTTTTTTTTCCCCAAGGTGGATGACCTCACATTTTCCGACATTGTATTCCATCTGCCAAACCTTAGCCCATTCGCTTAACCTATCTAAATCTCTTTACCTCTTCAAAAAATTCTGTGAGGTTGGTCAAGCAAGACTTTGCCTTTTGAAATTCATGCTAACTTTTCACTATATGTTTGGTGTTTAAATGTTCTTATATTTTCTCCTTTATTATGGATTCCACTGTTTTTCCTACTTCTGATGGTAACCTGACTGGTCTATAGTTCCTTGGACATGTTCTATCTCCCTTCTTAAATATAGATATTACGTTAGCTATCCGTCAGTTCTCTGGCACTACACCTTTTTCTAACAAATTATTAAATATGAGCAGAGTCACTGGAGATCCACGAGTATATCATATCATCATCATCATGGACAGTCCCTCGGAATCGAGGAAGACTTGCTTCCGCTGCAAAAGTGAGTTCTCAGGCGACTGTACAGTCCAATGCGGGAATTACAGCCTCTGTAACAGGTGGGGCAGACAATGGTTGAAGGAAAGGGTGGGTGGGCAGTCTGGTTTGCCGCTTCTTCCGCTGCCTGCACTTGCTTTCTGCATGCTCTCGGCGATGAGACTCAAGGTGCTCAGCGCCCTCCTGGATGCTCTTCCTCCAGTTGGAGGTGTCTTTGGCCAGGGACTCCCAGGTGTCGGTGAGGATGTTGCATTTTATCAAGGAGACTTTGAGAGTGTCCTTGAAGCATTTCCTCTGCCCACCTGGGGCTCGCTTGCTACGTAGGAGTTCCGAGTAGAGCGCTTGCTTTTGGAGTCTTGTGTCTAGTATATACACAGGTTCTGAATATTAAACCTATTTTTAACAGTAATCTTTTGAATAAATTGATAATTAATACATTCTTTGGTTTACTCAACATATGCAAATCAGAAGTCACATTTCTGTTACCAATCAACTGATCTTCAACAAAAGGCTACAACTGTTATTTATATTTCATATTTTATATTTTATGAATGACTTAATTTATTTCTGCTATATTGTCACTCTTTGGAAGAACATCAATAAACATGCATAAAATTAGATATTGTAGATTCTACTTTAAGTGTATCAGATCTTTTCTATGGTACTGGTTAAAGAATTTAATAGCAAATTAGGTGGTAACCGCATTACAACAGTGACTACATTCCAAAAGTACTTCATTGGCTGTAAAGCGCCTTGAGATGTCCGGTGGTCGTGAAAGGCACTATATAAATCTAAGTCTTTCTTTCTAACCACAAAACAAGTCTATTGGATATGATCTTGGATAGAAAATTATATTCAAGGTTGCAGACTGCACAAAGTATTTTGTTTTTTGCTTGCCTCACATAAGAAGTATTGCTTAATCTTGCCATCATATAATATAAAGTATTAGTTTTTTGCGTTTGCTGTTTTGTGACCAATTTAATGAGTCGCTGATGTACGGACGGAATTGTTATATTTGTCTTCCATTGCAGACCTAAAACATACAATTACATTACTTTGTCTATAAAGACAAATTTGCCCTTTGTAAATTAGTTATCTCTTATGAAGTTATATAGCATTTTTTGTGCAATTGAATTGCACTCGCGCACGCACACATCGTTTTGCTGGCATGGCAACTAGCTCTTCTGGTTGGATTTGTTTGTGCTCAACAGTTTAAACCTTACTGCTGGCTTTTATGATTATGTTTACCTTATTATTTTTTTCTAATTACTTCCAAATAATTGCGGTAAAACATACACATACTGTGTAGTGCTGGTAACACTGGAACCGAAAATCCTAAATGGGGTGCATTGTAACGTAACACCCGTGGTGTGCCAGCCAGGAACCTCTGCTAATATAAGAACATAAGATCTTAAGAAATAGGAGCAGGAGTATGCCATTTGGCCCTTCAAACCTGCTCCGCCATTCAATAAGATCATGGCTGTGGCTGGTCTTCTACCTCATCTCCACTATCTCCATATCCCTTGATTCCCTTAATATCCAAAAATCTGTCTTGAATATACTCAACGACTGAGCATCCACAGGCATCTGGGATTGAAAATTCCAAAGATTCACAATCCTTTGAGTGAAGAAATTTCTCCTCATCTCAGTCCTAAATGGCTGACCCCTTATTCTGAGACTGTGACCCCTGGTTCTAGACTAGGAGAAACATCCTCCCAGCATCTACCCTGTCAAGCCCCTTAAGAATTTTATATGTTTCAATGAGATCATCTCTCATTTTTCTAAATTCTAGGGAATTTAAGCCTAGTCTACTCAATTACTCCTCATAGGACAATCCCCTCATCCCAGGAATCAGTCCGGTGAACCTTTGCTGCGCTCTCTCTGAGGCAATTATATTCTTGCGTAAGGAGATCAAAACTGTTCACGGGTGTAGTGTCGCCAAGTCCCTAAATAATTGCATAAAGACTTTACTTTTATATGTGAATCCCTTTGTAATTGCTTTCTGTTCCTGCATGCTAACTTTCTGCGATTTGTTTACAAGGACACCCAGGTCGCTCTGAATATCAACATTTAGCAATTGCTCACCATTTAAAAAATATTCTGCTTTTCTATTTTTCCTACCAAAGTGGATCATTTCACAATTCTCCACGTTAAATTTCATCTACCACATTTTTGCCCACTCAGTTAACCTATATTCCTTTGCAACCTCTTTGCGTCCTCCTCACAGTTTACTTTCCCACCTAGCTTTGTGATGTCAGCAAACTTAGATAAATTACACTCGGTCCCCTCATCTAAGTTATTAATATAGATTGTAACTAGCTGAGGCGCAAGCTCTGATCCTTGAGGTACCCCACTAGTTACAGCCTGCGAACCCAAAAATGACCCGTTTATTCCGACAATTATCATTTTATTCCAAGCAGAAAGGTAACTTCATATGCCTGCCAGTAATGAGCGACTGTGTGACATGGGGTGCATCTTGACCACCTGCCTGTTGAAGAAATTGGAAAGAGTGGTGTGCCGGGGGATAGCTTTTTAATGTTTTTAATTGCTCATCCTCTTGGATCTCACGTGCATCTCGCATCCCTGGCCTGGGCCTCCAGGTGAGCCCCACGACAGCTGGTCTCGCCTCGGTCATGCTGGTCCTACTGAGGACCAGAAAAACAGAAACTCAAGATAAAAGAATTCCCCATTTCCTCCTATGTTGATGGCCATATTTGGGATGGCAGCAGGCCAACCGGAATCCCCGATATAAGGGCACACCTGCCATATCTGGGTGCTGGCCTATTTTCTGGCCCTTCTGGTGGGCTCCCACCATTTTTAAATAATTGTTCCTGGATGTGGGCGTCGCTGGCAAGGCCAGCATTTATTGCCCATCCCTAATTGCCCTTGAGAAGGTGGTGGTGAGCCACCTTCTTGAACCGCTGCAGTCCTTGTGATGAAGGTACTCCCACAGTGCTGTTAGGGAGGATTTTGACCCAGTGACGATGAAGGAATGGCGATATATTTCCAAGTCAAGATGGTGTGTAACTTGGGGAACTTGCAGGTGATTGTGCTCCCATGTGCCTTATGCCCTTGTCCTTCTAGGTGGTAGAGGTCACTGGTTTGGGAGGTGTTGTGTCCTTTGATGCTCTAACAATGACTCCACGAGGCAGTGTGTTGTACTTGAACTGCAGTGACTTTAGTCCTTTATTAGTTAACTCCAGAGTGAGGATCACACCTGGTGGCCTGCCTTTTATACTAGGCCAGGCACACCTGTACAGGTAACCAATGAGTCTCCCACTGCTGTGTCCTCTGGTGGCATACCTTGATATAGTACCAACAGTGGCCATGTAAGATACATGACAGGAGATGCTATCGAAAAAGCCATGGCGAGTTGCTGCAGTGCATTTATAGATGATGCACACTGCAGCCAAGGTGCGCCGGTGGTGGAGGGAGTGAATGTTGAAGGTGGTGGATGTGATGCTAATTAAGCGGGCTGCTTTGTCCTGATGGTGTCGAGCTTCTTGTGTGTTGTTGGAGATGCACTCATCCAGGCAAGTGGATAGTATTCCATCACACTCCTGACTTGTGCCTTGTAGATGATGGATAGGCTTAGGGGAGTCAGGAGGTGAGACACTCGCCGCAGAATACCCAGCCTCTGACCCACTCTTGTTGCCACAGTATTTATCTGGCTGCTTAAGTTTCTGGTCAATGGTGACCCCCAGGATGTTGATGGTGGGGGATTCAGTGATGGTAATGCCGTTGAATATCATGGGAAGGTGGTTAGACTCTCATTTGTTGGAGATAGTCATTGCTTGGCACTTGTCTGGCGCGAATGTTACTTGCCACTTATCAGACCATGCCTGAATGTTGTCCAGGTCTTGCTGCATGCGAGCATGGGCTGCTTCATTTTCTGAGGAGTTGCGAATAGAACTTAATATTGTGCAATCATCAGCGAACATCCCCAGTTCCGACCTTATGATGGAGTGAAGGTCATTGATATGCAAAGTTAAAGCACATGGGATTGGGGGTAGTGTGCTGACGTGGATTGAGAACTGGTTGTCAGACAGGAAGCAAAGAGTAGGAGTAAATGGGTACTTTTCAGAATGGCAGGCAGTGACTAGTGGGGTACCGCAAGGTTCTGTGCTGGGGCCCCAGCTGTTTACATTGTACATTAATGATTTAGACGAGGGGATTAAATGTAGTATCTCCAAATTTGCGGATGACACTATGAGGCTGCAGAGTGACTTGGATAGGTTAGGTGAGTGGGCAAATGCATGGCAGATGAAGTATAATGTGGATAAATGTGAGGTTATCCACTTTGGTGGTAAAAACAGAGAGACAGACTATTATCTGAATGGTGACAGATTAGGAAAAGGGGAGGTGCAACGAGACCTGGGTGTCATGGTACATCAGTCATTGAAGGTTGGCATGCAGGTACAGCAGGCGGTTAAGAAAGCCTTCATAGCGAGGGGATTTGAGTACAGGGGCAGGGAGGTGTTGCTACAGTTGTACAGGGCCTTGGTGAGGCCACACCTGGAGTATTGTGTACAGTTTTGGTCTCCTAACTTGAGGAAGGACATTCTTGCTATTGAGGGAGTACAGCGAAGATTCACCAGACTGATTCCCGGGATGGTGGGACTGACCTATCAAGAAAGACTGGATCAACTGGGCTTGTATTCACTGGAGTTCAGAAGAATGAGAGGGGATCTCATAGTAACGTTTAAAATTCTGACAGGTTTAGACAGGTTAGATGCAGGAAGAATGTTCCAAATGTTGGGGAAGTCCAGAACCAGGGGTCACAGTCTAAGGATAAGGGGTAAGCCATTTCGGACCGAGATGAGGAGAAACTTCTTCACCCAGAGAGTGGTGAACCTGTGGAATTCTCTACCACAGAAAGTAGTTGAGGCCAATTCACTAAGTATATTCAAAAGGCAGTTAGATGAAGTCCTTACTACTCGGGGGATCAAGGGGTATGGCGAGAAAGCAGGAAGGGGGTACTGAAGTTGCATATTCAGCCATGAACTCATTGAATGACGGTGCAGGCTAGAAGGGCTGAATGGCCTACTCCTGCACCTATTTTCTATGTTTCTATGAAGCAGCTGATGATGGTTGGGCCGAGGACCTGCCCTGAGGAACTCTGGCAGCGATGTCCTGGGGCTGGGACAACCACAACCATCTTCCTTTGTGTTAGGTATGACTCCAGCTAATGGAGAGTTTCCCCCCTGATTCTCATTGACTTCAATTTTACTAGGGCTCCTTGATGCCATACTCTGTCAAATGCTGTCTTGATGTCAAGGGCAGTTACTCGCTTGTCAGCTCTGGAATTCGCAGCAAGATTTGTAGATTTTCAGAGCCATTGAGTTTAATTTGATGATGTGCCCATTTTGATCAGTTTAACTGCAACTACTTTGAGTTCATTATTTTTAATGTAGGCAAAGTCAGCTCAAGAATACTATCGGTACAGGTATGAACAAAGTAAGTTCGTGAACTTAACGCTTTAAAAGTTCAAAGTTAATTTCATGGTGCAACTATTTTTAAACAAATGATTTTGCTACTGTGAGTATATGTGTTCGTTGTATATTACTTCTTTTAACTCCTTGCAAATAGTGATCTGTTCACATGACAGCTTTTATCTGTAATTTAGTATTCACTATAGATTAGTCAATAGCTAACTGGCAATACACAGTTAGAAAGTTCTTTTATGGAAATAATAAAAGGATACTTGGAAAAGTCTTTGTGGAAATATTTTCAACTTTCAGGAAAATCTGTAAGCTCCTAAAGTCCTATTCCAATTTAATTTCAAGACATTCTTATACTAATACTTCTTATATGAAGAATAAGCATTTCCTTCTCTTTACAGATTTAGACTTACAGATAATGATAAACCCATGAAGGAGATATTCATGGTCCTGTGATGCTAGAACTGTTCACTTGTTTAATATTAACATGCATGAAAATGCTCCCACTCAATTTGGTACCTGAACTCTGAAATTTAAATCACAAGCATTCCTATTTAAACACTATTGGCAGGAACTGACTGAAAGTTCAATTTCAGTCTCAAAAAACAAAGGGGAAAATTTTAACCTAACCCACCCCGGATCGGATTAGAGGCCTATTTAACATCCTGCCCGATTTTATGCTCCATTGTCTACAAAGGAGAGTAAAATCTGGTGGAGTGTAAAATGGGTGCCCAGCCTGCACCACCTCTCGTCCCCATGGTTAAAATAAAATTACCCTTAAATTCAAATAAGTTGGAGACTTGTCATGATTGATTCTACAACAGTTTCATGTTAATTAACAACATTCAGTGCAAAAAATATAACTCTTCCATCCTAGTTGTTTCATTGATTACTAGTATAAGATCCACCGAATCCCCATAAATCTAATGTAAAGGGCGTATTTCCGTGTATCCACAAGCAGTGACATGACTGAATAGTGCATGGAGCAAAGTTTACCTGTCTGTGTCATGAAACGATAAATGTTCCATTTCCTTTACTGGATAAAGTAGTGACTGGCACAGTCCTGTAAATATGTTGGATGCATGCCTTTGTATGGCATATTATTAAGACTCTTTATACCCCACAAGGCATCATATCAATCTAGTGCTGGAGTGAATTTAATGAAATTTAAATATAATAGTGTTTTTTGTATCAAGTTATATAACCTATATCCAGAATTTATTTATTTAGAGTATAACAAAGGATTATTCTGCAGTTTGTTGCATTATTTTCTATTTCAGAGTATTAGAAATGGCGAGAAAGGGACTTGCAATTATACAGTACTGTCCCCACCACTTATAGGCCCCAAGTTTCCACATGATTTGCTCCTAATTTTTAGGAGCAACTGGTGTAGAACGGAGTATCTTAGAAATCGGATTTTTCGTCATTTAGTTTGCTCCAGTTCTAGTCAGTTAGAACAGTTTCACTTTGGAACAGAATTTTTTTTTCAAAAGGGGGCGTGTCCGGCCACTTACGCCTGTTTTCAAAGTTTCGTCAGTGAAAACTTACTCCAAACTAACTTAGAATGGAGTAAGTGAAGATTTTTGTACGCGCGAAAAAACCTTGTCTACACTTTAGAAAATCAGGCGTAGGTTACAAATCAGGCGTAGGGAATGGTGGGGGCGGGGTTTAAAGGGAAGCTTACAAACATTAAACACTTCAGTTTTACAAATAAAGAGCCATCATCAATAATAAATGATAACTACATCAATAAATCAATCAAAAAAAAATAAGAAGAAATAATTTTTTTAAAAATCAATCAATAAAACATTTTCTACTTACCGACTGCAGCACCGGGAGCCCTCCAACAGCGTGCTGGGATGCCCCCCCAGTGTGTCTCTATCTCTCTGTCTGTCTGTGTGTGTCTCTCATTCTCTGTCTGTCAGTGTCTGTGTTTCTGACAGAGAGGGGGGGAGCAGAGGGAGAGAAGGGGGAGGGGATAAAGGGGAGAAGGGTGGGAAAGGAGATGGGGGGCGGAAGGAGATGGGGGGGGGGGGGAAAAGGAGACTGGGGAAGGGAGGCTGAACGGGCCGGGCCCGAAACTTCGGGCAGGGCCTTTACAGGTAGGTGGCGTTGGGTCGGGTCGGGGGGAGGGAGGGAGAGGAAGGTCAGGTCGAGGGGAGGGAGGTCAGGTCGGATCCAGTCCGGCGGGGGGGAGAAGCGGGAGTCGGGTTGGGTCCGGGGGCGGGGGAAGCGGGTTTCGGGTCGGATCCGGGGGCGTGGGGGGGGGGAAGCGGGAGTCGGGTCGGGTCCGGAGGCGGGTGGCGGGGGGGAAGCGGGAGTCGGGTTGGGTCCGGGGGCGGGGGAAGCGGGTTTCGGGTCGGATCCGGGGGCGTGGGGGGGGGGAAGCGGGAGTCGGGTCGGGTCCGGAGGCGGGTGGCGGGGGGGAAGCGGGAGTCGGGTTGGGTCCGGGGGCGGGGGAAGCGGGTTTCGGGTCGGATCCGGGGGCGTGGGGGGGGGGAAGCTGGAGTCGGGTCCGGTCCGGGGGGGGGAAGCGGGAGTCGGGTCGGGTCCGGAGGCGGGTGGCGGGGGGGAAGCGGGAGTCGGGTCGTGTCCGGTGGCGGGGGGGGAAGAGTCGGGTCCGGGGGTGGGGGGAGCGGGAGTCGGGTCGGTGTCGGGCCCGGTCGGGGGGGGATGGGCGGTGGGGGGAGCGGGAGTCGGGTCGGTGTTGGGTCCGGTCTGGAGGCGGGGGGCGGGAAGCGGGAGCTGGCCATGGGAGGAGCCTTATTCACGCAGCCCCAGTGAGGCCATTCGGCCAGGGCTAGGGGCTCCGTGCTTCGGGCCCCTCACACACAGTTTCGGGCTACTGTAGCGCGCATGTGCAGAGGTCCCAGCACTGTTTTCAGCGCAGGGACCTGGCTCCGCCCCCTACAGCTCGTGCTGCGCCGAGGGCCAGAGGACCTGCAGGGAGGTGGAGAATCTGGAGGTTTTTTTAGGCGCACTTTGTGGCGCGAAAAACGGGCGTCCAGGTCGGGACTGCACCGTTCTAGGCGCGGCTCAAAACTTGGGCCCATAGTGAGCGCATTGGTGTTAACGTGATTTGCCCACTATAATCAGTGGTCAGTTAAACATAATAGGTTAAGTCACCTCAACTTGATAAGAATTAAACGGCAGCCTATGAATTCACATCCAGTTTCAATTGTGCATTGTTCCTCCTCTCTCCCCCTACGATTCTATTTTGATGCCTGTGACGAATGCAATTACTAACAAAGGGCTGATTGCACAAATAAAGAGGATTAACGAGGTGCAAACATATTGAAGAACATACTGAACTGCCGAAAATAGCTGGCACACTTAACATGTTAGAAGCAGCACCTTTGTAATTAACTCCATGGTATTGGCAAATGGTCAGCACTATTTGCCCGACACAGGCAGCTGCCCATGACGAGCATGGAGCAAGTGGTGGAGACTGTATACGGATTATTTTGAGGGCGAAAGGAATATGTGGTTTGATTTTGTGTGTGACAAGTGATACAAATTGTATAGATTTATAGTCCCAGCACTATTTAAATAATTGGATTAAAATCTTTTGCATTTAAAGTAAAAGTACAAGCTTTACTATATAATGCAATGGGCCAATTAAAAAAAAACCTTGAAATGCAAGATTTCACCAAGGCTATGTCAAGTAAATGTTACGTTGTAAGAAACAAAGGATTTGAAATTATGCTGTAATATTAATACACAGCTTCTTAAAATTAACAGGTTAACAGCTGTTAACATATCCCCACTAAATTTCTTAATTTAATATGGTAACATTCATGAGATAACCTTCACAAACTGCCATTTTAAAAATGGTGGAGAAGTATTTAACCTTTGGAAAGAGGCATTGGCTTCCTCATTAATTTTTGAAATAAGTATTTAGTACCCCTGTCATCTATGTATGAATGGAAAGGAAATTAAATGGTTCTAAAACCCATTTAGCATGCAATTATACCGTCACTTTTGTGTTTTATGTCACTTTCCCTGCATTGCAACAGTGACGCTTTGGGATATTCAGAGGTCATGAAAGGCACTATATAATAGCACAATCTTTCTTTCAAGATGCAAAAGGTGAAAAAGGATTAGTGAGCGATTGCTCTGACGGGGACATTCTATTTATGTGAGAAAGAGAGATGCATTGTGCAAGTGTGTCAACCAGACAGATCATTTATAATTGACAACTGTGGAAAAACTATGGAAGGAAAAAAACAAAATTAAGAACTTTTTGAATTTGTAATTAAGATTCAGTTTTCACGATAAAAATAGTACAAATGTATAAGAGCTACCCATTATGATGCATCATATATAAGAAGATTATATACCCATATAATTCTACATAGATTAAACATACATAGGATATATACGCAGTTAAATAATATCACAGTTATGATTTAAAATCGTGAGGGAGATCCATTTTTTGCAGTTCTGAGAACATTTTGTTCACTAATATAGATTCAATATTGAACTAAACCACATTAATAGAGGCTTAATTGCAGTGTTTTCTTTTATCTTCTCATGAAAGAGTGCTAGATTTTCTATGAACGCTTGGGTGAGATGACAGACCAATGGAGGAATTTTCCTGAATGATTTCCCTGGAGGTTCCACGAGACTACTGCGGTTCCAAAAACGTCACATCATATCTATAACTTGTGTTTCAGTTTATGGTTCTATGCAAAATAACCATAAAAGCTAGGTTGGCTGTAATGTAATAAACTCTCTATAAAATCCTATTCTGTTATTCCACAATGCTGGAATTATATTGGCCTAAAATTGAGGTCGGAGGCTTCCTTCGTACGAATGCCTCCGACCCAAAAAAAAAAATCTACAAAAGTATCTGGTGGTCTTGGAGGAACGCAAGATCCCGGTCGGAGGCTTAGATTCGCTGCGCAGCACATGGGGAGATGCCTTTCAGGTACGTAAGTCCAAGCTGGAGTCATGTGGGCCTGGACAACCAATCACTATGCAATATTCTCATTGATAAAAATGGGAACTCCATTTGTACGAAAACACCCAAACACAGCGTAATAAATAAATAAAACACCTCAGATTTAAAATTAATTGAAATTAAATGTAATTAAATGTTTTTAGAAAAAATATATAGTTTTTGGAATTTTTTAAATGTGTTTTAATAGTGTTAAAAATAAACTTACCTTAATGGGTTTTTACTATAAAAGTGTGTACTTAAATTTCATTTTTATATGTTTTCAAAGTCTAAGAATGTGATTCATTGTTTCTACTTTTTACTTATCTAGTTCGATTATGCTTAGATCTATATAATTCAAAATAAATTAGTTAACTTCATTGAAACCACTAGGTTGTGGTAATTTCCTGAGCACATTTAATTAGAGACATGGGCCGGAATTTTCCGGGATGTGGCGGGGTGGGTCAGCAGGCGGGATTGGTGGCGGGTCAGGTGGTAAATTTGATTTTTTTTTGACAGCTGGTCCGGACCCTTCTGTCAACCTGCCGCAACCGGCCTTTCCCAATATTGGGTCTGTGAGTGCTGACCAGTTAAACTCATGATCATTGTCAACTAGATGCTAAACAGGCTTTTTTAACTTACCTTTTGACTTTAACTTCATGGCCACGGGAACCACATTGTTTGGGGACCACGGCTGTCAACCTGAGCCGTGAGTACAATGGCCACTGCTCCAGCTGATTACTTGGCAGCTCCAAATGTAGAGTAAAAGCTCCCAACTGACAGATCATCACTTTCCTCAGCCACAAGTTGTTTCTCAGTCCATTTCCAGCACAGATTCTGCAGGCTTTCCACATTCAATCCACTGTAAACACATTGGAAAAAATCTCTCACCATTGACAGAATGCTTCTGTCATCTCTACTTCACCTGCCATCTATCTCATCAACATAGGTGCTTTTTATACTGCCTCACCTTGGTCCTCAGAATCTGACCACTATCAGCCCCAACACCAGCAGCACCAACAACAACACCAACCTTCTCCGCAATCACCTGGTGCTGCATAGAACAGAGGGCAACAGCACCCGAGCACATTACTGCCAGGGATGGCCTCACCATGGCCAAATTTACTTCACTTGACACTGTACACCCTAGTTGCGCATACTGCGCCAGGTTGGCACCACCCCACTCCTATCACCATAAAGCATCCGTACAATGTCCAAGCCATTTCATTCACACTTGCCACCATTGTGGGGGGTACCTTTATGCCTCATCATTCACTGCAACTCACTAAACCACTTCCAAAGGTGCACACAAATCTGTCTAAGAATGCAAAGTGATGAAAATAAAGGTTTCAATGTTTGACAGCACATTAACAGAAACTTTACATGAACATTGGATAAAACACCCAAGTGGCTACCCTTTTGTGTTGTTAGTTGGTATGATTGCACTTGGATGAGTGTGAGGGGTGGCTAGTGAGATGGGGATGTGATAGTGTAGATAAAGAGAGAGGGATGGGTGGAGGTGCAAGGTAAGTTGGTGTGAGTAAGGATGTGCAGGAGTAGATTAGGGAAGGCAGAGTGATGGGGGTGTGATGGGTGACACAGCAGGTTGAAAGCGAGTGTGGCTTTGTACCAACGTTTTGTGATCTAATAAGATCATTGAAAGGCTTGCGCCAATGCACCCAGGTTCTCCTGATGACATCCCTGCTTGTGACTTCCTCTGCAATGTGCAACCAGGATGTGTTCATCTCCTGTGTAAATGCCTTCCGCCCATTGGAAGGGAAGAGGACCTCCCTGTGTGTTCTCACTCGAGTTATGGGAGAACCTGGGTGCAGCCCTGCAGCACTTCATGCTGTCGAACACTGACAGCACAAATGTCAAAGTAAAGTTGACCATGGTCCCTTTAAGGAAACTGGCTGACGACGCGTCATCAGACCCACTTTCTCTAATTAGATCGGGAAACGTGCTGGGTGGGCTTAACAAGTCCTATCAACGGAAAATCACTTTCTAGAGCGGACGCACTGGACTGGCCGAGGTAAGGAAAATCTCGGCCATAGAAGCTACTTTCAAATCTTTAAAAAAAGATTAAAATGGTAGCAGCTTACCAGCATGGTTTCACAAATAATGTAAATGCTGTCTTCAACATGAGAATACCTGTATTTTAGTTTGGTGCTGATCAAATCAATAGCTATTTTATGTTTTATGCTTGGAATTCAGTTTTACATGACTGAATGATACAGCAGGCTTTTGCTTAGTCTAGCTATGTACTTATCCAAACTGCTGTAAAGAGTTCGAATGAAACCTTTGTGTTAATTATGTATCAATTTCTACCTGTCCTTGACATATATAACCTCCAGTTATTTAATAACACTGTTCAGTTTCAATTAAAGCTTAGTATTTTCTTTCCTGTTTTAATACAATATATAATCCTACTGGAGATAAATGTTTTTTTTTACCTTCGCTATATTGGAGATTGATCATATCTCTATGACAAATCATAAAGATCTTAGAAATATCTAATATGAAATGAAATTGAGAAAATTGAATTGTCCGAGTGGGTGCTATTAAATTGTCATCTTGATCTGCTGGCTACACTGTTGCTAGGTGAGAAACTTTCTGTCATGTATTCAACCAGCATTGTAACCCATGTATAAACTGACCTAAGTTGTACACCGTGAGAACACTGACCACTAGGTGGGAGACACTCCTAACCTGGACCTTCAGGTATAAAAGGGGAAGCTCCACCCACCTTCATCACTTGAGTGCTAAGGAATAAAGGACAGGTCACAGACTGACCTCTCAAGCATGGGCCTCGTGTGCATTTATACTGTGTAGTAAGGACGTATCACTTTCATTGCAAATGATGATCTAAAATTATGTTATTGAATGTGTTTGAAACTGCTCGAAGGAGGGACTAGAACTTGAGTGTGAGCTCATGAACTAGGGATGGGAATTTAAGTGGTAGGCAGGACGGAAGAAGCTGCAGGTAATCATCACGATAGTTCATTTGCAGCAGCAAAGAAATTGTGAGGTAGGCATGTAACCCAGTCTTCAGTCATAATAAAACTAAAAATGGAGGACTGCTGGAGGGTAAATGTTGATCCTTATAGGTAAAATGGCCAAAGCACATCTGAGCATTATCAAACTGTGGACCACCAGAGGTTCAAATGGAGGATCTGAGGCTAATAAGCTAAACATTGATTTTCCTGAACCAAAACATGAAGATGTTCCCATGGCTCTCTCGGAGGTTAAGAAAGTGATGAAGTAAACACTGTGTGGAAGATAGAGGGAAATATATCACAGAAACTTGTACAGTAACTTAGATTTTCTGCTCAGGTGAAATCCTAAGCTGAAAAATTGTAGAGCGCAATTTGTATCTGCTTGACTAGAAGTAAACCGCCTTAGGTTCCTGGGTCAGCCTAATTAACATAATGAGAGGGAGCTCCTGTGTTAGGTCTTTGCCATTTGGGAGCTTGCATGCTGCTTCAGGATTTCAAGGTCTTCAGAAATTTAAAGGGACTCTGGAGTAGATTAAAGAGGCCACAACATACACACTTATTTTGGATGTACAACAATACCCTTGCTGACTTGATTGTGAGATCTGCAAGAGGGCTCTGAAATACTGAGTTCAGGGATGGATGTGTAAATGTTCTTCAATACAGAGCCAGGAAGAGGAGGGAAGCATTGCAGTGCATGGAGTGACTCATTTCTGCAAGGAGCATAACAGCAGTGATGGGAGATGGCAAGAGCAGTCAGTGCTAACTTTAACACTGAGTGTTGGGTAAAGTTTAATGTCTTTACCAGGGCTGGGGTGTCAGCTACACCATCCAAGAATGCACTCAAGCATATCACCCATTTACAGTAAACTCCCCTCACATCAGTTAAAGCACTGTACTTAATTTGCTTGTCAACAATATCCAGTAGGCTGCATGCTGCTCATTTCCTCTATGTGCCTGAAGAAGAAACAGGAAAAACAAGAACCAGGCGTTGCTATATGAGGCCATTTCACATATCTACTGTGCCCCACTCTCTTCCTCTCGAGCACCAATTCAGAGGTATCCACCCTGGGGAAATTATAGTGAGCCAGAGAGGACTGAACTGGTTGATGCACAGAGCACGAGTCAGCCAGGAGCAGCTGGGATGTAATATGAGGAGGTTGGTGTAGCTGGCTGGAGTGTCGGGCAATATCCTTCAGCTGAAGAACTTGGGGTTCCAGATCTCACAGATCCCGTTTGCAATAGAAGGATGCATGCAGATCATCAAGCATTTACATAGGCAAATGTGCCAGACAATGTGATTGTCACAATGCTCAAAAGTTACTATAGAAGCCTGGAGTGCTAGGTTGGTGAGGCTGTATTTTCCAGTCACTCTATGATTGGGGCGTATAAGTATCTCGTGGGGCTTCCCTAATCTCATGGCACCATTAGTTCAAGTTTACCACAGATTGAAGGCCATACAGAAACACTGCCCAGTCACTACTAGTGGCATAGCAGGAATGGAGACGCATGATGTTGCTCCATCTCAGGATGGCAGTACATACAGGCTCACCCACAAGCCTTTGTCATGACAACACATAATGCTGAAAGAGCGCAGGGCCATGTAGGCACACAAGAGATTCATACCGCATCAAATCCATCTGAGGACTTATCTGCCATGATGGTTACCTCAGTCCCAAGAGGCTCATCAATGAATGTAACAGTCAATCTGTTATGTATGGAGAAAGAGTCAGACTGAACACTGTGTTCAAAGTAACATGTGACCGTCGTCTTTTATTTGCAGGTCTCCAGAGTGCCTCTCCAACCTGTGGCCTCCTTAAATACCTATGCTCCCAAGGGATTATGGGATCCCTTGGGACTCCAGGGGATGAGCCCTCTGGTGGCTGTACAGAGTAAATACAAGTTTACATATATAACAACACTCCTCACCCCCGCCCCACCACCGCCAAAGTCAATAGTGTAACTATTTACAATGTGAGTTGATCTGGGGCCCTTCTTGCCCTGATTGATCGTCTCGGTGTGTAAGCTGATATTGTTGAATCATTTGTTGGGTCCTTGCTGGGCTACTGTGCAGCTGACCTTGCTGGGCTGCTGTGGATGATGGGTTCTGCTTTGTGGTCAACCGTGGTGCTGGTTGCGACTGGTGTGTATGTTGTGGGATCAAAAAAGGTAGGGTCCAAGGTGGGTTGCTCAGGATAGTCCGTGAATCTGAGTTTGATTTGGTCCAAGTGTTTCCGGTGAATGAGTCCATTTGAAAGTTTGACCCGAAACACCCTGCTCCCATCTTTGGCCACGAGAGTGCTGGGAAGCCACTTGGGATCTTGTCCATAATTCAATACAAATACAAGATCATTGATTTCAATCTCGCGTGACGCATTTGCGCTATCATGGTATGTACTTTGTTGAAACCGCCTACTCTCTACCTGTTCATGTAGATCAGGGTGAACCAACGAGAGCGTTGTCTTACGTGCTCTTTTCATGAGCAGTTCAGCAGGTGGGATCCCAGTGAGTGAGTGGGGTTTTGTGCGGTAGCTCAGCAGGACTCAGGATAAACGAGTCTGCAGTGAGCCTTCAGTTACTCTCTTCAAGCCTTGCTTGATGGTTTGCACTGCTCTCTCTGCCTGACCATTGGACGCTGGTTTAAACGGGGCAGATATGATATGTTTGATCCCGTTACGGGTCATGAATTCTTTGAACTGGCAAAACATGGCCCGTTGTCGCTCACTATGACGTTGGGTAGGTCGTGTGTGGCAAACATGGCCCGCAGGTTTTCAGTAGTGGCAGCGGATGTGCTAACCGACATTATCTCACATTCAATCCACTTGAAGTACTCGTCTACAACCACAAGGAACATTTTACCCAAGAACGGGCCTGCATAGTCGATGTGTACCCTGGATCACGGTTTCGAAGGCCAAGACCATAAACTTAGCGGCGCCTCCCTGGGTACATTGCTTAACTGCGAGCATGTATTACATCTGTGAACGCAGGACTCTAAGTCCGCATCGATACCGGGCCACCACACGTGGGATCTGACTATCGCTTTCATCATTACGATGCCTGGATGGGTACTGTGGAGGTCATTGATGAAGGTGTCTCTGCCCTTCTTGCCCCACAGAAGGCAGTCTGCCTGTATAGACATTTCATCTTTGCGCCGCTGGAACGGCTTTATCTCTTCCTACATTTCCACTGGGACACTGGACCAGCTCCCGTGAAGCACACAGCTTTTGACTAGGGATAATAAGGGGTCCTGTTGTGTCCAGGTTTTGATCTGCCGGGAAGTGACGGGTGATTGCTCACTCTCAAATGCTTCCTAAACCATGGCTAAATCTGCGGGCTGCGCCATTTCTACCCCCATGGTGGGAAATGGCAGCCTACTGACAGCATTGGCGCAGTTTTCTGTGCCTGGCCTGTGGCGGGTGGCATAGTTGTATGTGGACAACGTGAGCGCCCATCTCTGGATGCGGGCTGATGCGTTGGTATTTATCCCTTTACTCTCGGAAAACAGGGATATTATTGGCTTATGGTCAGTTTTCAATTCGAATTTTAGCCCAAACAGGTATTGATGCATTTTCTTTACCCCATAGACACACGCTAACACTTCTTTTTCAATCATGCTGTAGGCTCTCTCAGCCTTAGACAGACTCCTGGATGCATAAGCAACCGGTTGCAGTTTTCTGAAATCATTACCTTGTTGCAATACACACCTGACGCCATATGACGGCGCGTCACATGCTAGTACCAAACGCTTACATGGATCATACAACACAAGCAATTTGTTTGAGCATAACAATTTTCTTGCTTTTACAAAGGCATTTTCTTGACTTTTGCCCCAAACCCATTCGTCCTCTTTCCGTAGTAAGACATGCAGTGGTTCTAACCGTGTGCTGAGACCCGGTAAGAAGTTACCAAAGTAGTTCAGGAGTCCCAGAAACAACCGCAGCTCAGTCACGTTCTGTGGCCTCGGTGCGTTCTCGATTGCCTCCATCTACGCGTTGGTGGGCCTGACGCCGCAATCTTCCTTCCCAAGAACTCCACTTGAGGCGCCAGGAAAACGCACTTCGAGCATTTTAACCTGAGCCCCACGCAGTTGAGTTGACTAAGAACCTCCTCCAGGTTCTGCAGATACTCGACTGTGTTCCGACCTATGACCAAGATGTCGTCCTGGAACACCACCGTGTACGGGACCGACTTCAGTAAACTTTCCATGTTTGTCTGGAATATTGCCGCCGCTGATCGAATTCCAAACGGGCATCTGTTATAAATAAAAAGACCTTTGTGCGTGTTGATGCAGGTGAGGCCCTTCGATGATTCCTCCAGTTCCTGTGTCATGTAGGCTGAAGTCAAATCCAGCTTTGTGAACGTCTTTCCTCCCGCCAGCGTTGCAAAGAGGTCGTTGGCCTTTGGTAGTGGGTATTGGTCCTGCAGGGAGAAACGATTGATAGTTACTTTGTAATCGTCATAGATTGTGACGGTGCCGTCTCCTTGGAGGACAGGAACAATCGGATTGGCCCACTCGTTGAACTCGATCGGTGAAATGATGCCCTTTCTTTGCAGCCGGTCTAGCTCAATCTCTACCCTTTCTCTTGCCTTGTGATGGATGGGTCGCGCTCCCGGAATTGGATGGATCTGCACTTTTTCTCCTTGGAATTTCCCGATGCCTGGTTCGAACAGCGAAAGAAATTTGTTTAAGACCTGGGTACACGAAGTGCCGTCAGTGGGTGATAGCGTTCGGACATCGTCCCAGTTCCAGCGTTACTTTCCCAGCCAGCTCCTGCCGAGCAGTGTGGGATCATCGGCTGGTACCACCCAGAGTGGTAGCTTGTGCACCGCTCCATCGTAGGAGACCTTTACGGTAGCACTGCCGATTATGGGAATCAGTTATTTGGTGTAAGTTCTTAGTTTCATGCGAACTGGAGTTAAGACTGGCCTTGAGGTCTTGTTGCACCACAATCTTTCGAAAGTCTTTTTGCCCATGATGGACTGGCTCTCGCGCCCTTGTCCAGCTCCATTGACACCGGGAATCCATTTAGTTCAACATTCAGCATTATTGGGGGACAATTCGTGGTGAATGTGTGCACCCCATGTACCTCTGCCTCCTCGGTCTAAGGCTCTGGTTCGTCGTGATCCTCCGTGGATCTGTCCTCCTCTGCAACATGGTGGTTTACAGGCTTAGCAGGATTTGCAACTCACCTGCACATATGTTGGAGGTGTCCCATTGTTCCACAGCCCTTGCAAACGTACCCTTTGAATGGGCATGAAAGGAAACGATGATCATCCCCGCAGCGGCAACAAGGTGTTAATGGCCTTGCATTCATCACCCTTGATGGTGGACTCAGACATCTGCGGACGTGCAGCTGCAGGCATGTGTGACCTGCCCTGTACGTTATGATTCGAAAACAACATCACTTTGTTCGCAGTACTTGTAACAGCACTTATGTGTTGAGAGATTTGCTTTGTATTGTCACTGGTGGCAGTGAACGCCTGGGCTATCGCTATGGCCTTACTCAAGGTTGGAGTCTCTACAGTCAAAAGTTTGCCAAGTATGGTTTCGTGGCCAATGCCAAGTACGAAAAAGTCTCTGAGCATGTGTTCCAAATGTCCTTCAAATTCGCAATGTCCTGCAAGGCGTCTTAGCTCGGCGACATAACTCGGCACTTCCTGGCCTTCAGACCTTTTGTAGGTGTAAAACTGGTACCTCGTCATCAGAACGCTTCCCTTCGGGTTCAAAAGCTCTCGGACCAGTGTGCACAGATCACCATACGATATTTCTGTGGGTTTCGCTGGAGTGAGCAGATTCTTCATGAGGCCATAAGTTGGTGCCCCACAGACGGTGAGATGGATTGCCCTTCGTTTGGCAGCATTCTCTTACATAGAAACATAGAAATTAGGTGCAGAAGCAGGCCAT
Organism: Pristiophorus japonicus; assembly: GCF_044704955.1. Classification (NCBI taxonomy): domain Eukaryota; kingdom Metazoa; phylum Chordata; class Chondrichthyes; family Pristiophoridae; genus Pristiophorus; species Pristiophorus japonicus. The sequence continues at coordinate 150,168,872 of NC_091991.1, forward strand.
TCGGCCCTTCGAGCCTGCACCGCCATTCATTAAGATCATGGCTGATCATTCCACCTCAGTACCCCCTTCCTGCTTTCTCTCCATACCCCTTGATCCCTTTGGCCATAAGGGCCATATCTAACTCCCTTTTGAATATATCTTAATGAACTGGCCTCAACAACTTTCTGCGGTAGAGAATTCCACAGGTTAGCCACTCTCTGAGTGAAGAAGTTTCTCCTCATCTCGGTCCTAAATGGCTGTGACCCCTGGTTCTGGAACTCCCCACCACGGGAACATTCTTCCTGCCTCTAACCTGTCCAATCCCGTCTCATTCTTTATGTTTCTATGAGATCCCCTCTCATTCTTCTAAACTCCAGTGGATACAAGCCCAGTTGATCCAGTCTCTCCTCATATGTCAGTACTGCTATCCCGGGAATCAGTCTGGTGAACTCTTCCCCATCGAGCTCGTTGGCCACGAAGTATTGGTCGAATCGCTCCACAAAGTTTCCTAATCATCTCCCTCCGAGAATTTCTCCAGGATGCGCACTGTTCTCTGCATCTTTGGGTTCGCTATCTGTATCTTGTTGCCAGTTGTTATGTATGGAGAAAGAGTCAGACTGAACACTGTGAACTCAAAGTAACGTGTGACCGTAGTCTTTTATTTGCAGGTCTCCAGAATGCTTCTCCAACCTGTGAGGCCTCCTTAAATACCTGTGCTCCCAAGGATCCTTCAGCACCTAGGAAAAGCACCAGATTACATTTAAGAATTCAAACATCACACACTGACACCAATGAAAAGCATGGTAGTAAGAAGATATAAATACACATTTGTTCCTGTGCACACGCAGCGTGTATGAGCTCAGAATAAAATTGCGGTTGCTCTGAAGTTCTTGTGCATGCAGAGATTATTCTTGGGTTTGGAAATGGCATGAATGGGAATTGCTGTGCGGTGATGCACACAGATAGGGGTTTGTAGTTAATGCCGTGTTTGTGATTAGATATGGGCGGCAGTAGCCAGATATAGTCAAGTATCAGAATAGAATCATAGAATGATTACAGCACAAAAGGAGGCCATTCGGCCCGTCAAATCCGTGCCGGCTCTCTGCAAGAGCACGTCAGCTAGTCCTACTCCCCCGCCCTTTCCCCGCAACACCTACAAATTTTTTTTCCAAAGGCACTTATCCAATTCCCTTTTGAAAGCCACGATTGAATCTGTCTTTGCCACCCTTTCTGGCAGTGCATTCCAGATCCTAACCACTTGCTGCGTAAAAAAGTTTTTCCTCACGTTGCTTTGGTTCTCGACCCTTCTGCCAATGAGAACAGTTTCTCTCTATCTACTCTGTCTCGACCCCTCATGAGTTTGAACACCTCTTTCAAAACTTCTCCCAACCTTCTCTGCTCTAAGGAGAACAACCCCAATTTCTCCAGTTTATCCACGTAACTGAAGTCCCTCATTCCTGGAATCATTCTCGTAAATCTTTTCTGCACCTTCTCTAAGGCATTCACATCCTTCCTAAAGTGTGATTCCCAGAATCGGATACAATACTCCAGATGAGGCCAAACCAGTGTTTTATAAAGGTTCATCATAAGAGGAGGCCTATAAAGTCAGATTAGCATGAAAGTCTCATTTCAATGCATTAGCTTCTGCCTCACTTTGAGGCTGCTGCTCTCCTGCTTGTTCCCCATGGGGGTCGTTATCTTCCATGAGGAGACTTCTTTCTATGGTCAATTGGCACAACATACAGCACACTACCACAATCCTTCAGATCCTCTGCAGGTCCAACTGCAAACTGGCCCCAGATTAATCTAGGCACCTGAAGTGCATCTTCAACATACGTGTGGTTTTCTTTAGATGTCTGAATGGACATTGTTGTAGTACTGATTAGCTGGTCCTGGAAAAGTGCTTAGCTATCATCATCCATGGCTCTAGAGGATACCCATCACATCCAAGAATCCATCTAAGGACTTGCCTTTATAGATTATAGAGTGGACTGCTTTCCCTTGGTAACAGAGACAAAAGAACTCTTCCCAGCTACAGGTATCTACTATACATTACAACAGTGGCTATATTTCAAAAATAATTTATTGGCTGTGAAGTTCTTTGAGATGTCCTGAGAATGTGAAGGGTGCTATATAAATGCAAATTCTTTCTATCTGAAGTCCGTTTTTAATTCACATATATGCTATCTATGTAAGGCCCGAGAGAAATTTTCCTGATTTGGTGCAAGTGGAAACTGTCACTTTCATCATAGTGACAACCACAAAATTGCAGCACTTTCTGATTGAGAAATGCAGACCTTTGGCTATATCGGCATGATATCACTGAAGTTTTGTCAGAGGTCATCATCATCATCATCATCATAAGCAGTCCCTCGAAATGGAGGAAGACTTGCTTCCACTCTAAAGGTGAGTTCTCAGGTGGCTGTACAGTCCAATGCAGGAATTAAAGTCTCTTGTAACAAGTGGGGCAGACAGTGGTTGAAGGAAAGGGTGGGTGGGGAGCCTGGTTTGCCGCACGCTCCTTCCGCTGTCTGCGCTTGATTTCTGCATGCTCTCGACAATGAGACTCGAGGTGCTCAGCACCCTCCTGGATGCTCTTCCTCCACTTTGGGCGGTCTTGGCTAGGGATTCCCAGGTGCCAGTGGGGATCTTGCAAGTATGAACTGTCTATGGTAATTGCAGAGAGCAGACAATGACTTGGACAATTTGTACTAGCATGCTGGCAGGCAAGTTCATGTCATCAGTACATGCTGCAAAGACCAGCTCAATAATGTTAATTCTGTATTTGAACCTTTGTGTATGAGAGACAGTGTGCTTGGCCACGCTATTGTCTAGGAGAGATTGGTTGAGAGGAATAGTACTGTTTGAAGCTTTGCCACTTACATGAGACTCAAGTCAACCATTGGTCCTGTATTAACATCACAACAGTAACTCCCACTGCGACTAAAATACTATTCCACACTGTTATTTTCATAATCTATATTCAGAATAACTTAACGAATTGTTACTTATAGTGCTTTCAACTGAGATAAGATTCTGCATATGCTTGAAGTTCTTAACAGACACATTGCTTGTAGAGATAATGGCCTGGAATTTGTGGTCCTGATGACGGCAAACTGGCAGAATTTGCCGTCGTTTCACCTTTAAAACTGACCGCAACGTCAGGATTTAGCACATGGGCAGCCTAATGCAGAAATCCTGACGTTGCGGTCTGTCATTCACTGCTCCCCCACAGACTATGCTGTGCTCCCCATGCCCCCCGCCCATCCCCCCTGCCCCCATCAGTGTAATCTGCCAAATCATGGAAACTGACAAAAATATCAGCTCTTCCACGGTAATACCACATTTAAATACCCCATTAAAAGTTACACTGTTGGATTAACTGGGGTTTTAACAGCATATTGACTGCTAAACAAAATTAATGCCCCAGAAATGTTTTTAAATTTTGTGGAATGTCAAATTTATTCATTTTAATAAAAATTAAAATTAAGAAACTTTGTTTAACTTTATTTCAGGTTTGCCTTTTCCCCAAGTGAGAGCCCCAATCTTTCTTTTGCTCTCTCTAACATTTTTTTAAAAGTTAGAATCGAAAGAGTTTACCCACTTCCTGATTTACTGGCTGTGAGAATTCTGCATTTTGATTGATTGCTTACGTCACAGCAGCTCTTCGCTGGGAATCCCTATTAACCTGCATTGCTTTCAATTACGCCTCGGAAAATCCGAACTTCTTGCCACAGAGATCGTGAGATCTTTGTGAGAAGCTTACTTCGGGGACAGCGGTGAATGCCTTTGCTTTGCCGCTGACCGCAACTTATGGGCTGGTAAGAAAGAGCTTATGAGTAAGTACTTTTAGGTCTCACTAATTTTTCTAAAAATATATTCTTTGTTTACTATTCAAATGGTAGTGCTGGACAATGTAGAATAACTGACAAAGCTACAGAAAAATAGTGATTCATTGTTTCATGAAAAGCTTTCACCATCATGTAAGGATGGACTACTGTCATGTGTTTCTAAATTAAGCTGGTATTATCTTGTAGCCAACACAACGAGCTGCTTAGAGATAATAGCCATTTCCTGGGGATGTCCTTTTCATGTCATTTATTTCTTAAATATCACCTCTTACTATGGTTATAGAGGAAGCCATTAAAACGTTTTAAAGTGAAGTGTTTGACTATTGTAGGGTGTTAATTTTGTTCACATTTCAATTCTTATATATCACCTTTTTATATATTTATTTAAATTTCTCTGTTTAACTATAAAACTATATTGTTCATGGTTCTTAGGAGTCATAAACATTTATTTTCTCATTGCCCAATTTTATTCAGTCTTTCTGCTTGAGTAGTGGGTATGATTTTATCACCAAGAGGCAGCTCATTTTATAGTGCTCCTCAGTTTGATGATTGGCAGTTAATGTCCTATTTAGGCATAAAGGGATAAGTAGCTGCATATTTTTTTTTTATCGGATTTTAAAGAGCAGAGAATATTTTGAGATGAAATGAAAAATGAACTCTAAAGTTGATGCAGTGGTACTAGTACCTAAATAAGTATATATGTTCTAATTCCCTAGTCATATCGGATTTTATATATGTATAGATAGTGATCAAAAGTTGCAATTCTGCTTGTTTTATTTCTCCTCCCCTTAGTAGCCCAGCGGCATTGAAACCGATTGGATACCAGTCAAGTTCCTTGGCTGAGATCAGTGTAGTCTGGTTATTGAACGCCACACCTTCCTGGTCTTTATGGTTTCATACTAACTGGTGGTGTAATTGACCACTGATTTGGAAAACTTTCCACAAATTTTTATGTAGAGTACAAGTATGCAGAATTATTTGGACGGGTAGTGTAAACCTGTAGGCCGCAATTTCACCTAGCGAGGCGGGCTAAGTGCAGCCGAGGTCAGTGGCGGACTGCGACCCCGCTCCTGTTTCCATCACGCTCTGTTGAAGTGATTTTGTCCTGATTAGGCTTGTTAAGCCTGCCCTGCAAGGTTCCCAGCCAATTAAAAGGAAGTGGGTCTGAAGACATCATTTAGGGATGGATCATCAGCCGGTTTCCTTAAAGGGACCATGTCCACATTCATTTTGACGGCTGTGCTGTCAGTGTTCGACAGCATTCAGGTGCTGCAAACACTGACATGCACTGCACAAAGGTGCACGGCTGGACCCAGACTCTCCCATGACGCCCTCCAGATGCTTATGGAGGGAGTCACAGCACGCAGGGAGGATCTCTTCCGTTCCAATGGGTGGAAGAGACCTCCCCAGGACACCAATGCAGCCTGGTTGAACATTGTACAGGAGGGCACAAGCAGGGATGTCGTCAGTAGGACCTAGCTTCAGTGGTGTAAACCTTTCAATGATCTCAGTAGATCACAAAACATTATTGCAAAGCCACACTCAACCTCGTCCTGCTATGCCACCCATCACGTCCCGATCACTCTGCCTTCCCTACCCTACTCCTGCACATCCTTACTCACACTAACTTACCTTGCACCGCCACCCATCCTTCTCTATGTTCATTATCACATCCCCATCTCACTAGCCACCCCTCACCCTCATCCTTGTCCAATCATAACAACTAGCCAATGTTCATGTAGAGTTTCTGCTAATGTGTTGTCAAACATTGAAATCTTTATTTTAAAAACTCTACCTTCTAGGACAGATTTGTGTGCACCTCTGGAAGTGGCTTAGTGAGTTGTAGTGAATTGTGAGACATGAGGGCACCCCCGCAATGGTGACGAGTGTGAAACATAGAAAATAGGTGCAGGAGTAGGCCATTCGGCCCTTTGAGCCTGCATCACCATTCAATAAGATCATGGCTGATCATTCCCTCAGTACCCCTCTCCTGCTTTCTCTCCATACCCCTTGATTCCTTTAGCCATAAGGGTCATATCTAACTCCCTCTCGAAATGGCTTGGGCATTGCAGGGATGCTTTATGGTGCTGGTGTGGGGTGGTGTCAACCAGGTATATCATGTGGCAGCCAGGGTGTAGAGCGTCAACTGAAGCAATTCTGACCATGGCGAGACCATCCCTGGCCTCCTGGGTAGCAATTTGGTCAGGTGCTGATGCCCTGTGTCCTGTGGAGCATCAGATGACTGCGGAGAAGGTTGGTGCTGCTGTTGTGCTTGGTGATGTTGGTGTTGGGGCTGATCATGGTGGGATTGAGGACCAAAGTGAGTTTTTTTTTCCAAGGATACTGATGCTGCTGGAATAGATGACAGACGCGATCTGTCAGTGGTGAGAGAGGTTGCTGCAAGGAGGTGACAGTGGATAAAGAGTTTACTCCAAACACTTTCAATCTTCCTAAAGCTCAAAAGTGTGTTCCAAATCCTGAAGACTCCAGCTTCTAATATTAGAAAGTGAACAGCTGTGAAATAGTAGCTTTTGCAGCAATTTTGCAGCGATCAGCTATTCAGAGCAATGTAGAGTCATTGAAAAGCCAACCTACTTACCGGACATGATCCCAAGCGCCATGAAACTCATTAATAAGCTGGAAAAATGGTAAGTAGATGGTAAAATGCTATTTAAGTGCCTTTAAGCACTCTCTTAACGACTTGAATTGACTCACCCGCTGCTTAGTGTCGGGTCTGTAAAGCGCAGGTAGACCCGGCAGTTGGGAAACTGACATGGAGCTGGTTCAGAGTGGAATTCCACTCCGCTGTCCATCTTTTAGATTTTGACAGTGGACCCACCCTAGTGTGGGTTACACAAGATGAAGATTAGATAAAATGAACATTTCTATTATCAGCATATTCTTTCTTGACATAATAGTTCAGAAACAAAAAAAAAGTAATATTTTTATAAATATTCTTCATGACATTAGCCATTATAAATTTTAAAATGATTTATTTCTCCATTAAAATGCTGTTATCTTAATTTGCCTGCAGCTGCTTGTTTCACACACATCTATTAGTCAAATTTGTTTTATCCCAAAATAACAATAGTCTTAATGGAATAGCAAAATAGGTAATTGTGCCTTTTAACTATGCCATAACGTTATTTTTCCTGTTGATTTGTCATGATGATCACAATATGAAATAAGCTAGATGAATGCCATTTCACAGTCAATGCAGAGCTCACTGGATCTCAAATTAAGAATAAACATTTTCCCTGTGTTTTTTTTAAAATATCCTTTATTAGTTTCCCATCCTCAATCTGTTTTTATCCCCCAAGTTTCGGGCCGTGCCTAAAACGGCGCAGCCCAGACCTGGACGCCCGTTTTTCGCGCCACAAAGTGCATCTAAAAAAAACTCACCTATTCTCCGGCTCCCTGCAGGTCCTCTGGAGCTGGGCTACAGTGGGCGCGCATGTGCAGTAGCTCCAGGCGCCCAAAACTATGGGAGGGGCCCGAAGCACGCAGCCCCTAGCCCTGGCCGAATGATCCCACTGGGGCTGCGTGGATAAGGCTCACCTCCCACCCCACCCGACCGGACCCGACCCAACTTGACTACCGCTCCCCGGACCCAACCCGACCCCCGCTCTCCCCCGCCCCGGCAACCCAACCTCCGCTTCCCTCCCCCCGGCGACCGGACCTCCGCTTCCCCCCCCCCCCCCCCCCGACCCGACCTCGGCTTCCCCCCTCCCCCGACCCGACCTCAGCTCTCTCACCACCCCCCCCAGACCTCCGCGACATCCCCTCCCCCGACCTCCGGGACCCGACGCCACCTACTTGTAAATCCAGCCCGGTCTTGGGACCGGCCGTTCGGTCTCTCTCTCCCCCTCTCCTCTCCTCTCCTCTCCTCTCCTCTCCTCTCCTCTCCTCTCCTCTCCTCTCCTCTCCTCTCCTCTCTCCTTCCCTCCCTCCCTCCCTCCCTCTCTCCACTCTCCCTTCTCCTCCCCCCTTCTCCTCCCTCCCCCCTTCTCCTCCTCCTCCTCCTCCTCCCCCTCCCTCCCCTCGCTGTCAAAAACACAGACACTGACAGACAGCGAGTGAGAGACACACACAGACAGACAGAGAGATAGAGACACTGACAGAGACACAATGGGGGGGGGGGGGGGGGGGCGTCCCAGCACGATGTTGGAGGATTCCCGGTGCTGCAGTCGGTAAGTAGAAAATGTTTTATTTATTGATTTTTAATTTTTTTTTATTTTTTATTAATTTTTTTTGATTGATTTATTGGTTGATTTATTGATGTATTTATAATTTATTATTGATGATGGCTCTTTATTTGTAAAACTGAAGTGTTTAATGTTTGTAAACGTCCCTTTAAACCCCCCCATTCCCTGCGCCTGATTTGTAACCTACACCTGTTTTTCTAAGTGTAGACAAGGTTTTTCTGAGCGTACAAAAATCTACACTTACTCCATTCTAAGTTAGTTTGGAGTATGTTTTCACTGCCTAAACTTTCAAAACGGGCATAAGTGGCCAGACACGCCCCCTTTTGAAAAAAAAAATCTGTTCCAAACTGAAACTGTTCTAACTGACTACAACTGGAGCAAACTAAATGCTGAGAATTGCAATTTCTAAGCTACTCCATTCTAAACCAGTTGCTCCAAAAAAATAGGAGCAACTCAGGCCGAAACTTGGCCCCTATGGGTCCAACATTGCCCAAGCCGTTTTTTCGGCATACTGACCTGAAGTGCGCCAACTTTGCGCACTGGAAAGATTGCCAAAAAAAAAGGGGCCCCATCCTGGCCGCCCTTCAGAGTCCCCAGAGTCATGGCGTGGTGTGCAGACTGAAGTGGGAGGCAGAGTAACAGGCCAGCGCAGAAAGCACTGCCGGCACCTGCGCGCATGATCAGTGAGAGCTGCGCGCATGCTCCTGCCTTCCCAGCGCGTCCTGTGGGCTGTGAGCAGGACCTGTGCTCGCAGCCCCTATCCCTGGCCAAGTGGCCTCCAGCACCGGCCGGCCGGCCCGCTGAGTTCCCGGGCAGGTAGGACTTCGCTTTTATTTTTTATTTAGTGGCTGTGCTTGAGACTATTGATTGGCGGGGGGGGGGGGGGGGGGGGGGAGAGAGAGAGGAGAGTTTTGCGGGGGGGGGGGGGGGGGGGGTGGGGGCGGAGGAGGAGAGTTTTGGGGGTGGGGGAAGAGAGAAAGAGTGTTTGGATACCAGCATACATCTCTCTCTGGCTACCCCCCCCCAACCGCGTGACATCGCGGCCAGTAGCTCACATTTCACCGGTAGGATTTACTTCATTTTTTATTAGTATTTTAATTGTTTGAGCTTTTTCTTGCAATGTTTGGTGCTTGGTTGTTGAGGTCCTCTCCAGTTCCCTTCCCTGCCCGAATGTCTGCCGAATGTGCGCTGCTTTTTCTTCACTGCCCGCAAGGTTTTTCAGAGCTGGCTGCACACGCTGACCTAAGTCGATTTGGAGCAAGTTTTTGCTGGCCAAAGTGGCATAAATGGCCAAAACTGGCGTAAGAGTCTGGGAACGCCCTCTTTTGAAAAAAAAACTGACCTAAAAAAAATCGTACCTAACTGACTTACTCTGGAGCAAATTGGGGAATATGGCATTTTTTAAACTTACACCAGAAAAAACAACTTACTTCAAAAAAATTGATGCAAGTCATGGCCAAAATTGGGCCCAATATCTTTTACTGTGGTTTTGCAGTTTTGTTTTTTGTCTCAATTATTGTTTGTCACTTTATTTGTTTTACCTTTGATTTTATTGGTACTTTGTCTTTATTATTATTTTAGTTTTTCTTTCCCTCTTTTATTGTCCTCTTGATCTTCTGGTTCGGTTATCCTTTTTTAAGATTTATTTCTGTCAGATCCTGGTTGTAATTCTGATTGTTGACAGAGATATGCATGCTGCCACTTGTAAGTAATTTTGTTACAATTAGTTAATGTATAAATTCTATGATATACTTTGATGTAATTTATACAATTGTGCCATTTGTTTGTAAACTAATGAATGAGAGATTCTCCAAAGACACCATCATGAAAAAGTGTCCCTTTAATAGGGTACATTTAAAAAATCATTTGACAGTAGTATAATTGTAATGCCTAATTTTGAAATTAAGACAACTAATTTAGATATTCCTACTATAATTAAAACTAAACATAAAACATTTTGTATCTTTAAAAGAAAATCCAGCAGATCTCAAGTGGCATTGTTCATAGTGATTTGAAGATTGTGCTGCAGCAGGGAGTGATAGAATGGGGGAGGAGTGCCCATCTCCACTGAGGGGATTAGGAAAGAAGTGTGCAAGAGATATTCTCAGAGGTAATAAGAACATAAGAAATAGGAGCAGGAGTCGGCCATTCTATAAGATCCTGGCTGATCATCTACCTCAACTCTACCTTCCTGCACTATCCCCATAATCTCTTGATTCTCTCAGTATCCAAAAATCTAGCGATGTCTGTCTTGAATATACTCAATGATTGAGCATCCACAGCTCTCGGGTAGAGAAGAGAATTCCAAAGAAGAAATTTCTCCTCATCTTAGTATAATCTAGTAACTGTTTTTGTTGCTTGGCTCCTGAAAAAGAGTCCTTTCCTGAGGCCATCATGTAAAACTAAGCAATAATGAAGATACTCAACGATGTAAAGCAACTTGAGTTTTAATTATGCAAAAGAAAAGAAAGAAGCTTGTATTTATATAGTGCCTCTGATGCCCTCATTTGTGTCAAACTACTTCTGAGCCAATTAATTATTTGATGAAGTGTAGTCTTTAATGTTTTGCAGCAACCAGCATATCCAGTTTGGACAAAGCAAGTGCTACAAACACGATAAAATGAGTAACCAATTAATTAGTCCACACAATCACTGTTGGTTATCGATGAATGTTAGCTATTGTCATGGAATCTTAATGTTCACCCAACCAGAGTGGATGTTGTCTTGGTTTACCATCTCATCTAAAAGGCAACACCTGTGATAACTAAGTATCCCCAGACTAGTGCACTGAAATTTCAGCCTACTTTCTATGCTCAACTCCTGGAGTTGGATCTGAAACCATAATAGCTCTAAAGAGTTATCAGTGAGCGAAGCTGACACTGCCATGTTTAAAGTTTTTGGATTATGTTGGAAACCTTGGGGGTGACATTCGGTATCATCCCATTTGGGGCATTAACTTTTAAAAGTTTGAAAAATTAACACCAGGCGCTAATCATTTCAAACTTTAAAAAATTTTGACATTTGCACTCCAAGAAGGAAGTGGAGTGCTAACTCAAGCGCTCCACTTCCTTATTGGCGCGCAATCGGCAGCAGGCGGGGTGGTGAGTTCAGCAGCGGTGCACACTAGGCCATACAACGCTGCCACATTGAAAGGCTCCTTCCCTCCCTAAAGGAAAGGGTCATCGCTGCAGGCTTTGCAAAGGAAAACAAACTTATCTTCTCAACAACGGCAGCCGCAGTTTTGCGCGATCACGGGCAGGAACCCGCGAAAAAAGCTGCAAGAGAGAAGTTTTTATTTTTTTTACTTGCCTCAGCCAGCTCACCTTTAGGCATTGCCCCGAAGCAGCCGGCCGCCCGATGCACGCCTCTTGTCCACGTCTTCGCCCGGTGCTGCTGCAGGGGGCGGAACGCAATTCCGGGTCCGGGGTGATGTGCACGGCGATGATGTCACGATCATGGGGCAAAAGAGATCGGAGCACAGAGCTGTAGCTCCACCGCAAAACTTCCCCTGAATGTGGGAGGAGTCGATGTTATCGATGTGCGCGATCGCAAAGCCATTTGCACCCGGTTAGCGCTAACTGGAGGTGCAAAGGCACCTGATTTCTAAAACAAAAGCGAAATACAGTGGATGCTGGAAATAAAAACAGAACATGCTAGACATACTCAGCAGGTCAAGCAGCATCTGTGGTGAGAGAAATAAAGTTAATGTTTCAGATCAATGACCTATCCTCAGAACTGGAAAAAGTTAGAGATGGAACAGGTTTTAAGCAAGTACAGAGGGAAGGGAGGAAAGAACAAAAGCGAAGGTCTTATATCGGGTGGAAGGCAGGAAACTTTAAATGATAAAAGGGATGTCATCATCATAGGCGGTCCCTTGGAACGAGGATTACTTGCTTCCACGCCAGAGGATGAGTTTTCCAGGTGTTTCAATGAAGGACCGAACTACATCAAGGGTGGAAGATGTCTATGCGTGGATTTTTTTAACGTGTGGCGGCCATTGCGCACCAGCCACCACGTGAGCTTGACAGAGCTGGGTCTTGGTCCAGTGGCAAGGATTACCCAAGACGACTGGAGACCTGCTCTCCTGCACGGACCTAGTGCGCAGACATATCGCAGTGTGGGCTGGCCCGTGCTGCCCCGGCCCCAAACTCACACCTCCCCTGGACCCCGATCACGTCCCTCTACATTCTCTTGCCGCTCCTTCGCCCCGACCTCGCCGCTCCTGCTGTGTCTACCCACGCTCCAATCATCGACCTGGACCTTGATGACGTCACTCTTCGCTGCCATAGCCCTCCTGCACCAGCTCGTGCTGCTCCCTGGAGTAGTATGCCTCCACGTTGCTCCTTTTATGGCCCTGACCTGCCGCTGGTGTTCTCACGCAGTTCGGGGCCTCCACGTTGCTCTCCAAGGCCTCCATGCCGCTCCTTTTATGGCCCAGAACTGACGATGTCATTTTGGAAGATGACAACAAATGCATCCACTATCTCTATAGCCACCATTTTCAAAACCATAGGATGTAGGCCATCAGGTCCAGGGGATTTATCTGCTTTTAGTTCCGTGTTCTGTGTGTGGACGAGGCCTCAACCGATCGCCCAACCTGGAGAGACACAAGGACACCCGCACCACGGGGAAACCGTGGAAATGTGGGGACTGTGGGAAGGGATTCAGTTCCCTGTCTGAGCTGGGAAATTAATCAGTGCAGTCACACCGGGGAGAGACCGTTCACATGCTCTGTGTGCGTGAAAGGATTCACCCAGTCATCCAACCTGCTGAGACACCAGCAAGTTCAGCTTTGTGTTACAGAAGAAGACACGAAAAACGTCCAGGAAATAGTGGATAACCAAGGGTCTAGTGAGAATGAAGAACTGAAAGAAATTAGTATTGTAAAAAAAATAGTACTGGAAAAGGGATGATGGTGCAAGGCAAAAGGGGATGGTAATGGGACAAGTAAAGAAACAAAAGAAAGGTCTCCAGGAGGTGTAAATGGCAATAGCAGAATCATTACCAACAGCTGCTGTCCGAAAAATTGATATGAAACTGTTGAACTCCATGTTGAGTCCGGCTGGCTGTAAATTGCCTAATCAAAAGATGAGGTGCTGTTTCTTGAGCTTCCATTGAGCTTCATTAGAACAATGTAGAGGCCAAGGACAGACGCTGGAATTTTGGGGGATCAGTGGGTGGACTTGGTGGCGGGACGGGTGGGAAATCTGATATTTTTGACAGCGGGAAGGGAACCTGCTGTCAGCTCGCTCCCATGTGCCTTTCCTGATATCAGGTCTGTCACGGCTGAGCAGACCCAACAGGCAGAAGTGTGCGATCCCATTCAGTAATCAGTGGCTTGTTTAGAACCACTTAAGAATGATTTTCAGCTTACCTTTTGTATTTGACAGCATGCCCACGGGGTCCATGCTGGTCATGTCTGTCAAGCTGAGACAGGAGTTCATTGGCCATTAAATCAACTGTTGAGTTGACAGCTTCAAATGTGAAGCAGAAGTTCTCACCTTAGAGATATCTTTCCTCAGCCACACGCTGTTCCTCGCTGCATTTCTACAATAGGTTCACCATGTTGCAAGTCTTTATACAAGTCTTCATCCAGTCTTACCTCATTACCTCTCTCACCATTGACACATCGCTTCATTCATCTCTACTTCACCTGCTATCTATTCCTTCAGCATGGGTGTCCTTTATACTATCGCACCTTGGTCCTCAGAGTCCCACCACGATCAACACCAGGCACACCAGCAGCACTAACAACAACATAAACCTTCTCCGCAATCAGCTGATACTGCACAGGACAGAGGGGCATCAGCACCCGAATATATTGTTGCCAGAGATGGCCTCATCATGGCCAGATTAACTTCACTTGATGCTGTACACCCTAGCTGCCACATGATGCGCCAGGTTGGCACCACTCCGCACCAACACCATAAAGCATCCCTACAGTGCCCAAGCCATTCCTTTTACATTCATCACCATTGTGGGGGTACCGTTACATCTCACCATTCACTGCAACTCACTAAACCACTTCCAAAGGTGCACACAAATCTGTCCAAGAGTTCAAAGTGTTGAAAATAAAGGTTTCAATGTTTGACAGCACATTAACAGAAACTTTACATGAAGATTGGATGAAACACCCAAGTGGCTCCCCTTTTGTGTTGTTAATTGGTATGATTGGACGAGGATGAGGGTGAGTATGAGGGATGGCGAGTGAGATGGGGATGTAATAATATAGATAGAGAGGGCTGAGTGGAGGTGCAAGGTAAGTTGGAGTGAGTAAGGATGTGCTGGAGTAGGGTTGGGAAGGCAGAGTGATGGGGATGTGATGAGAGGCACAGCAGGATGAGGTTGAGTGCGGCTTTCCACTGAGATCATTGAAACGTTGGAAGCTCCGCACCCAGGTCCTCCTGACGACATCCCTGCTTGTGCCCTCCTCTGCAATGTGCAATCAGGCTACGTTGATCTCCTGGGGATGTCTCTTCTGCACACTGGAAGGGAAGAGGACCTCCTTGCATGCAGTAACTCCCTCCAGCAGCCCTGTGTCTTTGTGCAGTCATTGTCAGTGTTTGCAGCAGCTCAATGCTGTAAAACACTAACAACGCAAATGTCAAAATAAAGTTGGCCATGGGCCCTTTAAGGAAACCAGCTGATGACGCATCATCAAATGACGGAACCAGAGCCACTTCCTCTAATTGACCATGAAACACCCAGGGCAGGCTTAATAAGCCCTATCAAGGGAAAATAATTTTAGACAGCGGGATTGATCCAGCAGTGGGGTCGAGACCTGCCACCGACGTCGCCTGCCCCGGATCGAGGTCAGAGTGGGAGTGGGGCGGAGAATTCACATGACAGGCAACCGGAAGCTCAGGGCCAAGCTTGCGGATTGAATGGAGCTGATCTGCAAAGCAATCACTCAAAGTAAGTCTAGTTGTTTGGCTGAAGGGTAAAAGTGGCTTGTACAATTTGATTGGTTCACCTTCTTGCTAATCCATTTTTATATGACCCATTTACAATTAATAATTTGGAATTAGAATTAATACATTTTCAGTGTAGTCATAATCAGCTGGAAGAAATTTGCATTGAGCTTGAATAAATGAACTGGAAGAGTTTGAATATCAATCAATTGGCACTGCAGGGATTTGAATGCAAGAAACTACATGCAAGAACTGCAATGCGAAGGTGTTACAGGGATGTATGACATTGGAAGATTGATGCAATTGTGTGCTTGACGTACCTTTTTTTAACATTCGTGCATATCCTGTGGTATAGCACAATGTAAGTCAGAGATATCTTGTTTATCTGTCTGCTGTCTGTGTTGCTCTTTCTCTCCCTCTCCAATTCTGCTCTCTTTCTCTCCAACTCTGCTTCTCTCTTTTTTCTGCTGCTCCCCATAAATCATCTTTTTCTTCTGACTATACCGTTTCCATCTTTCCTGTCAGGTGGTCTTAGGTGGTAGGGAAAGGAGGCACCAAAAACTACAGATTGCATTTTCCAGTGGTGGTTGTGGGGAAAGTGTGTCCTACATATCTCAGCAGCTCCCTCCCCCCCTGTCCCCCAACACCCGCGCGATGAAGTTACTACATATCTAGAAATGGTTTGAAGTTGCCAGCACAGATCATTATATTTATATTTATATGGAACTATGTTACATTAACTAAAATAACATCGCCCTGCGCTTTAATGAGTGCTTGCCCTTTTTAATTTCAAACATAGCTTTAAACATTAATATTTTGCCTTACAGTTACTTCTATGTTTCCTTAATTGTGTAGAATACAATATTTTGAGCAAAAATAGTACAAAGTATATTTTTGTGAAAAGGTTTCCTGAAAGACTAATTACAGTAGCTTCTAACCTGAAATGTAAAACGGGAGAACAGCACCATCATGCATCTGGGGTCTTTTTTTAATATTACATCAAGAAATATAAAATTCAAGAAGATTAAATTAATTTTTATCTTTCCTTTTATTATGAATGTGTAAATAGTACTTGTATAATTGAAAGGTTCTGCTTAAATATGTTTACATTCAGTTCTTCTTTAAAGACTTGCTTCCAATTTGATTTATGCTATAGTCATTACAAATTTTACTCCCCTTTATATTAACAACTTTAAAGTAAAGAAACATCCCAAAATCCCTCATGAATAGGCTTGAGGAAACTGACACTTATTCAGCAAGTTAGAGGTTAAGTGGTGTGACCCGCTTGATTGGATGGGTTTTTGAGTTAAAGTGGCACTGTGGTTTAGGGAGGGAGAACTGATGCTGAAAGTCTGAAGAAAGGATGGAATGAACAAGTGGAAAGAATCAGAGGAATGGAATATTTAAGAGGAGATATAGAACGGGAAGACATTGCAGAGATAGGGTAGAGTGAGCAGTGGCATGTTGAGTCAGAAGGGGACTGGCAGAGAGAATGGCCACTCTGGGGTCTGTGGAGTCTTAATTGGGCAGAAGGAAAGGCCACTTCAGGAGTTTGTGTGGCTGTCGGGCTTTGGGGAAGGCTGCATAAACAAACAAAATCTTATATATTCATGGAAACTTACCTCAGAAAAAGCCCAAAACTTCATAGTACGCATTATTCTGTTACCTCACAGTTTTCTATGGAGACTACATGGAGTGGACCTTTAAAGCAGGATGTTCTGGCACAGCTAATTGCCTTCTGCAGTCAAAATGAAGAGTGATTTGCTGCAGCTGACATGGACAACAGCCAACAGGAGGAATTATTAACATTTGCAGAAAAAAATGGTCTATAAAGCCTATCTCAATAATTTAAGCTCCAGCGAAGTATTTCAAATTTAACCTTAGGCTGATGATGCAAGAGAAGGTTTCTCTGTGAAAACATTTTCAGCTTTCCAGTTTTGATTGTGATGTTGCCAAACTGTTGAGTTGTGACTTATTAACTGTTTTCTCACTATGAAATTTGAGGCAATCAAATATAAGTGTGACACAGAAAAGGACAGTGTGATAGGCACAATACATGCCAGATGTTTTACATAGCTTTTTGGAATGGGAATTGGGATAGGGAGAAGTAACAATTTTAAAAGCCATTTCTTTGGAGTTTAAATTATTAATTTGAGGAGAAGAGCAAGGAGGAACATATTTACAAAAGAAGCTGAATTCTGGTAGAATATGCTCTGCCGACCATGTATATTCCAACTATTCAGCTTTCCATGTGATCGGGGATTCTCCACGAGAGTAAACCTTCAGGAAATGTTCTTAATGGTGCTGGAGGTAGCAATAATCAGAGGCAGGAACTACATGTATTTGTTGCGTAGCCCTTAGATTTTTGCAAGCATTGTATCAATGCAATCTTTGGTTAAATGCTGGTGAATTGAAAGGTTAAAGCTCTTTTTAATACTTTAAGTGCGTGAGTACTCATTCATACGATACGGTCTGACCAAGAACCATACTGAAGTGTATCTACCTGTTATAAAATTCCAATATTTTTTCCCTTCCAGTTTTCTTTGACTCATGCTTGCCTATACTTTCATAGCAGCTTCTGACCTTTTGATACCTTGCTAAAGTCACCATTGTTCATGCGTTAGGCTCATCATATCATCATAGGCAGTCCCTCGGAATCGAGGAAGACTTGCTTCCACTCCTAAAGTGAGTCCTTTGGTGGCCGAACACTCCAATGCGAGAGCCATAGACCCTGTCACAGGTGGGACAGACATTCATCGGGAGAAGGGGGGGTGGGGGGGGGGTGGGACTGATCTGCCGCATGCATCTTCCGCTGCCTGCGCCTGACCTCTTCACGCTTGCAGCATTGAGATTCGAAGAGCAGTGACTCCCAGGTACCAGTGGTGATGTCGCCCTTTACCAGGAAGGCTTTGAGGGTGTCCTTGTAACGTTTCTGCTGCCCACCTTTGGCTCGTTTGCCGTGAAGGAGCTCTGCATAGTGCACTGCTTAGGGAGTCTCGTGCCTGGCATGCGAACTATGTGGCCTGCCCAGCGAAGCTGATTGAGTGTGGTTAGTGCCTTCAATGCTGGGGATGTTAGCCTGGACGAGGACACTTATGTTGGTGCGCAAGTCCTCCCAGGGGATTTGCAAGATCTTGCGGAGACATCGTTGGTGATATATCTTCAGCGATTTGAGGTGCCTTCTGTACAGGCTAGAATGTAAATGGTTGGCTGCTTTCCAGTGAGGCATCACAATTTCAGCCCAATCTTATCCTTCCTTTTGCACTTTCCAGCAAGGATCACTCGATCACATCTAGGGCCACACCTAGAGTACTGTGTACAGTTTTGGTCTCCTTATTTAAAGAGGGATATACTTGCATTGGAGGCAGTTCACAGTTCACCAGGTTGATTCCTGAGATGAGGGGGTTGACTTACGAAAAAAGGTTGAGCAGGTTGGGTCTATACTCATTGGAGTTGAGAAGAATGAGAGGTGATTTTATTGAAACATATAAGATATTGAGGGGGCTTGACAGGGTAGATGCAGAGAGGATATTTCCACTCATGGGGGAATCTAGAACTAGGGGCATAGTTTAAGAATAAGGGGTCGCCCATTTAGAACTGAGATGAGGAGAAATTTCTTCTCTGAGGGTCATAAATTTGTGGAATTCCCTGCCCGAGAGAGCTGTGGAGGCTGGGTCATTGAATAGATTTAAGGTGGAGATAGACCGATGTGTGAATAATAAGAGAGTGAAGGGTTATGGGGAGCGAAGCTGACCCCAAGATCAAATCAGCCATGATCTTATTAAATGGCGGTGCAGACTTGAGGGCCGAATGTATTATTCCTACTCCTATTTCTTATGTTTCTTATATTATCTAGAACAGGAGTGTAAGCCTTAAATTATTTTGTTTTCTCTTTTTGTAGTGCAGGTAAGCTAATTGTTGATGACAATTGCATCAACCCATTGCCATCCTGGCTGAGACCAGATAACTCCACACAGACCAGGAATTAAACCTGGCACCTTCTGGTCTGAATGGATAATTCCTGTTTTGCCATCCAGGATTTTCTGTGTTTATATAAGATTCCCAGCATTTGTAGTTTAATCATTTTACAAATGGAGTCTTATCCTGTAGCATAATTCCTATGCTAAAGAACCTTACGTGAGTTCACGCAGTTAATCTATTTAAAGAGCTTTTGGACGAGATTTTTGTTTTCGGTGAAAACTGTAGTTTTACACCAAAATTACCATTTTCAATGTGCTACCGTTTTTAGGGCGAGCTTTCGGCCTTTACGTCGCGTATCGGTAAAGGAGGCATTGCACGACAATTTGCGGCGCAAACTGCGAGTTTCAGCAACTTTAGCCTGGGGCTGGGAGCACTGCAAGAGAGGCCTTGGGAGTGGGGGAAAAAAATTAAATTCCAAAAAGCATTCACAAAACATTCACAAACCCCTTAGCTACTAAATTGCTGAAAAATAATTTAAAAATAAAAACTTTCTTACCTTTTTTGCAGGTTTTCATACTTACGGCTGCCGGTTACAGGTTTGACCTGTCGGTATTCTGGGCGCGGCATACGGGTCGGGAGAGTGCCGAAAGTATGACGCAAACACAATCTGCGTAGTTGCATGATGGCGCACCTCTCCTCGGTACTTGGAAGCGCCGCCGCAAAGAGATACCCGAGGATCCCGCCGACTGGGTTTTCGCTGCGGAGGGTCAAATCATGGCGAAAACCTGGTCGCAAACCTGGCGCAAATCCGACCCTTTATGTCTTAACGAGTCATTGGCCCGGAATTTCCTGGATTGAATTAAATTGCAAGATACGCCAAAATTTATGCTGGTTTCAACGCCAATCTTGCCGACTGGTATTTATGCCAACATTTCCTACCAATCTCATTAGCTTACCAGGGAACATAAAAATCAGTATAAAAAAGCTGAAATCAGCATAAACAATCTTGGCCTGAGAAAAGCACAGAACTTATGCCATATTACTTCTTTAAGCCCCTTTTTAGCTCTGAAAATTAAAGTTTGAAGCCATCAATTCATCATTTATGCACCTCAGGCGCTGCATGTTCAAGAAAATGCAATCGTGGCAGCTTTTCAATTTTTAATGTAACACTTTCTGATGCCATAAAAAGCATTCAAAGATATTAAAAATACAGTGCAGGTCTTAGTAAGCAAATTGTTTTAAAAATAGCCAAATAAATCGCTGTAAAACACAATAAATAGTGAATATCATCCTTGCTGCGCCTACATTTTTTGGCTTAAATCTACATATGCAGAAAATCATCATAAATGCACTAAGTTCCTCTGAGTTGGTCCTTTGCATGGAGGATGAAGCTATGTTGATAAGTGAGAGATGGTTGGAGCTAAGTAAGTTTGTCTATACACCTGACAATACTAACCATCTAAATGGCATGAGTTCAACGGGCCAAATGGCCTTCCGTGCTGTAATCTATGAATCTATGATACTAGTTACCTATTTTGCATGCGCATTGTAGTCTTCTATTTCATGTTACGCAGGCATCATGTAAACTCTGAATGTGCAGGTTAGATAAAGCCCTATGTGAATGAAACTGAAGTCAGATTGATAAACCTGAGACTAGAACAGATCAGGAAAATAACTCAAACCTTCTCTCTCAATTTCTGCTTTGCTGTTTTCTACTAGCTTGATCTGTCTTCTGTTAAGTTATATTATTCTCCCACTTCTCTTGTGACTCACCAGCTATTAAATTATCTTGTAATTCCCCTGGGCATGGATATCTTGTCCCTTTCGCACAGCACGTTCTTGCCAGAATGTCATATCCGAGGAGGGGATTTGACAATTAGTACAGTATCAATTTCAGTCAGTCACTCCCTTTGCTGAGCTCAGCCCTTATTTCACCTATTCTTTGAAAGGGCAGAGAACTACCTGCACTGTTTAGATAAAGAGTCATCACTGAAACAGAAATGCTGCTAAAAAAGAAACACCACTGAAGGCTTAGTTTAGAAATAGAATTGAGTGTTCCTTTAAAAGGGAATTAAATCTCAACATTGAAGCCATTTTTATGAAATTCTCTTTATTTAATTACTATGATTGTTTCTCAGCAGTTTATTATTTTAAGGGCGTAGTGTGAATAGCCTGATAATTGCAGAAATAGATTAATGAACTGCTTTCAGCCTCATATTTTCTTTCTTGAATTTTATGCAAAACAGTAGAAACACTTTAGTTGAAGTGCTATCACAATTTCAAAAATAGAATCACAAAATGTGCAAACTGCAATTAAGGCTAAAAAGAAAGACTGAACACAATTAGACTTGCTTGTAGAAATATTTAGTAAATTGAGCCTAAATCATTAAAGGCATTATGGGCTAGAATTTCCTATGGCTTACCGCCCGGTTTCTGGGCAGTATTGGCCATTCTGGGCAGTCCTCAGGTGAGCGGAAAATTCCTTACCTGAGGTACGCCAACGGTTTTGAAGTCCCGCTGGGGAGTGCACCGCCGGCATGCATCATCTACAGATCGCCCTGTCGTGATTTTTGTCTGAGCGGTGACCCGTAGATAAGTATAAAAACAAATGCCCTCGAGAATCAGTGGAGCTGGGTGGTAGGTAAGTAGGTTTATACTAATTATTTTCAAAATCTGTTCGAGTGATTTAATTTTAAAGTGTCTTGGATTATTTAGTTAGGTTTTTTAAAAAATTATTTTTATTTTTTTGATGTTAGGCCCAACCCGCAGCCTTGGGGTAAATTTTAATAATTATTTTATTTTTCACCCATTTTCTTTAGGCTAAATATACCCTAAATTGCACTTTTGCGCCCAGATTGAGGGTGCAAGGCCCATGTTATTTGCTGGGCTGATTTAAAAAAAAAACAAATTTTGGGAAGTTATTGGCGGCGATAATCTTCCGAGCATTAACGGTTTTTTGGGCGGCAATCGGGCGCTGCCGGGCTTTGGGGAAATTCTAGCCCATAGTCATTTTATTTGTGTTAGTGTTGACTGCTGTCATGCAGTCCTGCTCACATAGAAACATAGAAAATAGGTGGAGGAGTAGGCCATTCGGCCCTTCGAGCCTGCACTGCCATTCAATAAGATCATGGCTGATCATTCCCTGAGTACCCCTTTCCTGCTTTCTCTCCATACCCCTTGATCCCCTTAGCCTTAAGGGCCATATCTAACTCCCTCTTGAATATATCCAATGAATTGGCATCAACAAATTTCTGCGGCAGGGAATTCCACCGGTTAACAACTCTCTCAATGAAGATGTTTCTCCTCATCTCAGATCTAAATGGCCTACCCCTTATCCTAAGACTATGTCCCCTAGTTCTGGCCTTCCCCAACATCGGGAACATTCTTCCCGCATCTAACCTGTCCAGTCCCATCAGAATCTTATATGTTTCTATAAGATCCCCTCTCATCCTTCTAAACTCCAGTGAATAAAGGCCCAGTTGATCCAGTCTCTCCTCATATGACAGTCCAACCATCCCTGGAATTAATCTGGTGAACCTTCGCTGCACTCCGTCAATAACAAGAACATCCTTCCTCAGATTAGGAGACCAAAACTGAACACAATATTCCAGGTGAGGCCTCACGAAGGCCCTGTACAATTGCAGTAAGACCTCCCTGCTCCTATACTCAAATCCCCTAGCTATGAAGGCCAACATACCATTTTCCAACATACCATTTTCCTTCTTCACCGCCTGTTGTACCTGCATGCCAACCTTCAATGACTGATGAACCATGACACCCAGGTCTCGTTGCACCTCCCCTTTTCCTAATCTGCCGCCATTCAGATAATATTCTGTCTTCGTGTTTTTGCCCCCAAAATGGATAACCTCACATTTATCCACATTATACTGCAACTGCTAGTTTAGTGTCATCTGCAAACTTGTAGATATTACACTCAATTCCTTCATCCAAATTGTTTTAATGTATATTGTAAAGAGCTGGGGTGCCAGCACTGAGCCCTGCGGCACTCCATTAGTCACTGCCTGCCATTCTGAAAAGGACCCGTTTATCCCGATTCTCTGCTTCCTGTCTGCCAACCAGTTCTCTATCCATGTCAGTACATTACCCCCAATACCATGCGCTTTGACTTTGCACACCAATCTCTTGTGCGGGACCTTGTCAAAAGCCTTTTGAAAATCCAAATACACCACATCCACTGGTTCTCCCTTGTCCACTCTGCTAGTTACATCCTCAAAAAATTCCAGAAGATTCGTCAAGCATGATTTCCCTTTCATAAATCCATGCTGACTTGGACTGATCCTGTCACTGCTTTCAAAATCCACTGCTATTTCATCCTTAATGATTGATTCCAACATTTTCCCCACTACTGATGTCAGGCTAACCAGTCTATAATTACCCGTTTTCTCTCTCCCTCCTTTTTTAATAAGTGGTGTTACATTAGCTACCCTCCAGTCCATAGGAACTGATCCAGAGTCGATAGACTGTTGGAAAATGATCACCAATGCATCCACTATTTCATCGGGCCACTTCCTGAAGTACTCTGGGATGCAGACTTATCAGGCCCCAGGGATTTATCGGCCTTCAATCCCATCAATTTCCCTAACACAATTTCCCGCCTAATAAGGATATCCTTCAGTTCCTCCTTCTCACGAGACCCACTGTCCCCTAGTACATTCAGAAGGTTATTCGTGTCTTCCTTCGTGAAGACAGAACCGAAGTATTTGTTCAATAGGTCTGCCATTTCTTTGTTCCCCATTATAAATTCACCTGAATCCGACTTCAAGAGACCTACATTTGTCTTCACTAATCTTTTTCTCTTCACATATTTAAAGAAGCTTTTGCAGTCAGTTTTTATGTTCCCTGCAAGCTTCCTCTCGTACTCTATTTTCCCCCTCTTAATTAAACCCTTAGTCCTCCTCTGTTGAATTCTAAATTTCTCCCAGTTCTCAGGTTTGTTACTTTTTCTAGTCAATTTTATGCCTCTTCCTTGGTTTTAACACTATCCTTAATTTCCCTTGTTAGCCACGGTTGAGCCACCTTCCTCGTTTTATTTTTACTCCAGACAGGGATGTACAATTGCTGAAGTTCATCCATATGATCTTTAAATGTTTGCTATTGCTTATCCACCGTCAACCCTTGAAGTATCATTTTTCAGTCTATTCTAGCCCATTCACGCCTCATACCGTCGAAGTTACCTTTTCTTAAGTTCAGGACCCTAGTTTCCGAATTAACTGTGTCACTCTCCATCTTAATAAAGAATTCTACCATATTGTGGTCACTCTTCCCCAAGGGACCTCGCACAACAAAATTGCTAATTAGTCCCTTCTCATTACACATCACCCAGTCTAGGATGGCCAGTTCTCTAATTGGTTCCTCGACATATTGGTCGAGAAAACCATCCCTAATACACTCCAGGAAATCCTCTTCTACCAGTTTGGTTTGCCAATCAATATGTAGGTTAAAGTTACCCATGATAACTGCTGTACCATTATTGCACACATCCCTTATTTCTTGTTTGATGCTGTCCCCAACCTCACTACTACTGTTTGGTGGTCTGTACCCAACTCGCACTAGCGTTTTCTGCCCTTTGGTATTCCACAGCTCCACCCATACCGATTCCACATCATCCAGGCTAATGTCTCTCCTTACTATTGCATTAATTTCCTCTTTAACCAGCCACCCCGCCTCCTTTTCCTCTTTGCCTATCCTTCCTAAATGTTGAATACCCCTAGATGTTGAGTTCCCAGCCTTACATCATATCCGTTAACTGCTGTTTGCGCAATTAATTCATCCACCTTATTCCGAATACTCCTCGCATTGAGGCACAGAGCCTTCAGGCTTGTCTTTTTAACACACTTTGCCCCTTTAGAATTTTGCTGTAATGTGGTCCTTTTTATTTTTTGCCTTGGGTTTCTCTGCCCTCCACTTTTACTAGTCTTCTTTCTATCTTTTGCTTCTGTCTCCATTTTATTTCCCTCTGTCTCCCTGCATAGGTTCCCGTCCCCCTGCCATGTTAGTTTAACTCCTCCCCAACAGCACTAGCAAACACTCCCCCCAGAACATTGGTCCGGGTCCTGCCCAGATGACTTGCTTTCCAGTTTACTATGGTACGTCAAAAAAAATCAGGATTTAATCTTAAATCATTGTGGACTCGAATGAAAATCTAATTTTAAATAGGATTTGACCCATTCAGAGTTCAACTTGCACTGGTACATTTCACACTCAGATTTGTGATGTTTTGGAGCAAAATGTGGGACTGGAGTTTCTATCCATTAGCAATGAATGGGTCAAAAATCATCATCTAATGAGTCATGGGCTAAAATTTTTAACTAGCTTTGTGATAAACAAAGAAAACACCTACTTTTTAGGTCATAGGCCTAATTTCCTAGAGTTGGGTCAGAAAACCCTCTTGTGTGCAAACCCATTCATCAAAACTGAGACAGATTTACCCATTTCTTAACCTTTCACCCAAAGTGGTCATGAGTGAGTGTGAGTTTACAATGAACATTGTGGAAATTCCTAAAATATCTGGGTGATTGAAGGTTAATAATTATTTTATTATAGTTGAAAGTATGCCAGAAAATACCGAGCAGTCAAGATATACTGCTAAAATAAAAGCTTTTTGGAAAACCCAATATAGCCAATGAATAAGCTACCAGGAACTAGCAGTATCATTATCAGAAAAAAATTTAATTTAAGATATACATACCTTTTAGACAGTTGTGCTTTTAAAAATCTTCAAATAAAAATTCTGCCAAACATTAGTAAAGTATAGTAAAGCAAAAGTCAGTTGAATGTGGACATTATTCAATGAGTGATTCAACCTGATTGCTGTGAGAGGGTTATTATTGATGCCATTCATCACTGCTCTGGAAGTATATAATTTAACAGAGGAATATGTAAATTAATGGATGGTCATAGGCCTAATTTCTTGCCCTAAATGCATTTCCTAGAGTTGGGTCAGAAAACCCTCATGTGTGCAAACCCATTCATCTAAACTGAGACAGATGAGGGCAAGAACTTCGAAATTGATGCATTGGGAGTCAGTATAGGGCAGAGACAATGGGGATGATGGGCGAGCAGGATGTGGCTGGTCGAGTTGGAGGTTATGTAGAGTGAGGTCAAGAGGTCAACGTTGAAGAAATCAAATCTCGAGGAGCTGAAAGTGTGGATACGGGTTTTGGTGAGGTAGGGCTAGAGGTTGGCAATATTGCAAAAGTGAAATTAAGTGTTGGTGATGAATGGGTGATAGGTTTAAGCAATGTGAGACTACCTCAAGGAAGTAGTCTTGCACCAATTGGGCTTAATATGAGTTGGCATATAACTGCGATAAATTCAAAGCTTATCTTTTTAAACTTTGAAAATGATGATTGTAGCACTATTTCGAAGAATTGCAGGGATGGGACTGGCCAATATGTATCCCCCAAATAACATCACTAAAAACAAATGAAATGGATATTATCACATTACTGTTTGAGGGACCTTGCTGTGCACAAATTGCTGTAATGTTTCTACATTCAAGAGTGACTAGACTTCCTTATCTATATGTCCTGAGGTTATGCAAGGTGCTATATAATTGCTAGTTCTTCCTTTCTTTCCTTATTCTACAATAATGTTTTTTTGGTTGGTACTCTGAAAATACATTCCCTTTCAGATTAAACCTTCTCGTTTAAGTTAAAATTATATAGAAGTCGCTCTGATTATGTCGTCTTGGCTTTTGCATAGCTTTGAATGTCAGGTACAGATCAGTTTATTTTGCTGTAACGTTTTTTCTTTGTTCATCCAATTCCTTGTGGGCAGCAGGAGGATTTGTAGGTGAACACCAGAAAAATAACCATGAAAGCTTTTGGATTTTTGTAAAAACCTAACTGGTTCACTAATGACCTTCAGTTAACGGAATGCTTCACCCCATACCTGATCTGGTTTACATGGGACTACTTGGTTGGCTCTAAAGCCCTCAGGGCAATAATGCTACTTGGCAAAATTATAACTTTACATTTTTTTTCTTATTGTTTTTTTTACAATATACTTGTTTAAATTGTGATTTATAATATTAGTAGGGGTGGGAACTGGTTGGGAGAAATTAATGAGACTACCTGTATGCGGAAGCTGAATGATTGATTGTGACCATCCGTAAATACTGTTATTAATACAAAGATGCTTTATCAATTCAATCTTTTCAAATGTGTGTTCATTTAATTGCTGCACAGTATTGAAGATCACATATTCCTCCCAGCCAATCAATATCCATGATATCACCAACACCCACTTTGCATGTTTTCTCCTCCTAATGATTTCATTAAGGTATCAGAAGTTAATGGTAGGGTATGAAACTCTTGTTTGGAACTCATTGCATATCATCATAGGCAATCCCTCGAAACGAGGATGACTTGCTTCCACGCCAAAAAAGGATAAGTTCACTGAACTACATCCTGAAGGGTGGAAGATGCCTGTGCATGGATTTTTTAAAACTGTGTCTTGGTCCAGTGGCAAGGATTACCCAAGACGACTGGAGACCTGCTCTGCTGCACTGACCTAGTGTGCACACATATCGCAGTGTGGGCTGGCCCGAGCTGCCCCTGGGCCCCGAACTCACGCCTCTCCTGGGCCCCGATCACGTCCCTCCACAGTCACGCGCCGCTCCTTCGCCCCGACCTCGCCGCTCCTGCTGTAACTGCCCACGCTCCAATCATCGACCTGGACCTTAATGACGTCACTCTTCGCTGCCGTCGCAGCTCACGTTGCTCCCTGGAGTGACATGCCTCCACGCTGCTCCCAGGCCGCTGCATATGTAGCAATTAAAGAAAAGAATGAAGTTATATAATGCCTTTCACGTCATCAGGATGACCTAAAGTGCTTCACAGCCAATGAGTTACTTTTTGAAGTGTGGCCATTGTTATGGATCAAGTGTGTCAGGTATGTTATGAGCCAGATGTAAAATTATACCCAGTCATGATCCTTAAACTATATTCTTGTAGCCTCTCTGAGTGAGATTGATAGTTTTGTGCCATTTTTGGAATGTTTGGTACAACATAGACTCATACTCATGAGGAATCCTTTTGGAACTGCCCAATCTCTCTTCAGACAGGACCGTTCTAACTAGCGAAGAAAGGAAATATGATCCAATAAGCTGGATTTAACCATATGTAGGTGAAAAGTGAAAATGTATGCCCTATGCCTCACATTTTGGAGCAAAATCAACAGGAAAAGACAGAGAGTTCATAATCATTGTGATGCCAGCAAGTCTTCTGTGTATAATACGATTTTCATTCCTGGCTCTTAATTTATGAGGAGTATAAATTCAGTAGGGACACCACTTATCAGGATCTATTTGCGAAATCCTCTTGTGTTTATTTATTCATGCCTTTGTTACCTCTAGACTTGACTACACCATCTCACTCCTGGCCGGCCTTCCACATTCCACATTTGAAGTCATCCAAAACTCAGCAGCCCGTGTACTAACCTGCACCAAGTCAAGATCACCCCTGTGCTTTCTGACCTACATTGGCTCCCAGTTAAACAACGCCTCGATTTCAAAATTCACATCCTGGTTTACAAATCACTCCATGGACTTGCCCTCCCTATCTCTGTAATCTTTTTCAGCCTCACAATCCCACAAGATATCTGCACTCCTCAAATTCTGGCCTCTTGAATATCCCTCATTATAACTGCTCAGTCATCGGTGAACGTGCCTTCAGCTGCCTGGGCCCTAAGCTCTGGAACTCCCTCCCGAAACCTCTACACTTCTCTATCTCTCTTTCTTCCTTTGAGATGCTTGTTAAAACCTACCTCTTTAAACAAGCTTTTGTTCATCTGCCTTATGTTCTTCTGTGGCTCGGTGTCAAACTTATCTGTTTGTCTATAACACTGTTGTGCAGTGCCTTGGGAAATTTTGCTACGTTGAAGGCACTATATAAATAAAAGTTATTAAGTTATTGTGTCCTGCTGTTTATACAAAACGGAATCTGGAGCCAGATGCTTAAATACTTTTAGTTTGTAATGTCAGGTATGCTTCCACTGTATTAGAGGTAGTCAGGCAGAAGGTACGTCGTAAGCTACAATTGAAAATGCAGATGAAGCTTTAGGTTGAATGACATGCACTGCAGAGTAGTGTGATACCAATATTGTGACTGTTGTGTGGTATTGATTTCACATTTATAATAATATTTAAGTCAATATGGATTTAATAGTGTCGCTCACCATTTTGTGCTATCAGTCAAACTTATGAAATGTAGGCGCTGTGTGTCTGCAAAAGAAACAGTCAATTTGGCTGACGGTATGAAATACGATGATGCTAAGCAATGGACTTGGGTTACACCAAGCCCTAGTGCTTGCTGACTTATTGGCCCAGATTTTGCGGTGGTAATGATGCCGAAACTGTCAGTGTTCGCTGTCATTACTAGTCACCGCATGTGCAGATAAACGTGGAAATCCAGAAGTTGCTGTCAGTGATTTTATGTTTTTCCACAGGTTGTGCTGTAGAACGCCCAGGAGCCAGCAATAAATTAAAATTACAATGAAATATAGTTCCTGATGAAGACTTCCCCTGTTACACTGGAATATCGCTGTTAATGAACCACGAAAATGTAACCCTAGTTAAAAAAGGTGTAACTGGTTTTATAATGGCATATTGACTGCTGAACAAGCGTTCTGGCCTTGAAAAACTAATTTTATATTTGTGGAATGCCAAATGTTTCCATTAATATGATGACAACTAATTAATATAATAAAAACATTTATTTTAAGTTTATGAATGATATTTCAGCTTCTACCTTAATCTTATGTGTATGTCCCAATCTTTATTTCGCTCTCTGTAAAGTTTATAAAATGTAAGTTATAATCTGTCCACTTTACTTCCTGGTTTTCTCTCTTTGATAATTCTTCAATCTGATTGGCTGCTTAAGACAACTTGATGACATAACTGTTGCTGGATGCGGGCGATTTGCTTGATTTGGCACCAAATTCAAACTAACATCGGGAGAGGTGAGATTCACGCCACAGAGATCACTAGATCTTTGTAGGCAGCTTTCTTCGAGGTTAGTGGCGAGCGGCGTTGCTTTGGCGCTAACCGCAAATTCCAGGCCATTATTATTATGTATAATTACATAGAAATCCATAGAATCTATAGCACAGAAACAGGCTATTTGGCCCAACAGGCCTATGCTAGTGTTAATTTTACACTGAGCCTCCTCCCACCATCATTCAACAACATATTCAAGGATCTTGGAGAGAAAAGGGAGGTTGGAGATGGGGCGGTAGTTTGCAAGGACGGAGGAGTCAAGGGTAGGTTTTTTGAGGCGAGGGATGATGACAGCAGATTTGAGGGAGATGGGTCAGTACCTAAGGGGAGAGAACCGCTAACATGGAAGCCACAAAAAGAAAGTTGGGTGGTCAGCAGTTTGGTGGGAATAGGGTCGAGGGAGCAGGAAGTGGGTCTCATGGACATGAGTGCGGAGAGGTCATGAGGGGAGATCAGGGAGAAACTGGAGAAAGATGCGAGTTCAGGGCAGGGGCAGGGGGCAACCTTAGAGAAAGTTTGGCGTCAGGCTAGGGGAAGGAAGGAAAGTGGCAGAGGCAGCTGAATGGATGGTCTCAATCATAGAGACAAAAAAAATCCATGAACTCTTTATTGTTGGAGGTGAGGGTGGAGGATACATAGAGAGAGGGGTTTAAGAAGACGGTTAGTAGTAGAGATTAGAGGCTGGAGTTTATTTTTGCATTCGAGAATGATTCTGGAATAATGAGCAATTTGGCAGATGATAGCAGGACACGATAATGCTTTATGTGGTCCAGGCAGATTTGGTGGTGAAGAGCTAAACCAGTTATTTTAATTGTAAGTATTTGATTGTAGTCTCTTTTTATCTAATCTGCTCAGTACACCTTACAGTGATTAAGCTGGGGGGTGGGGAGAAGAGAGGCAATTAAAGCAATTATGGCTTGTTCAGATAGACCTCAACAGTGACTTTTTACTTACCTTTTAACTTTAATAGATCATCCACGGCTTTTACGCTGACCCCGTCTGTTCATCTGAGGCGGCGGCTGAGTGGTCTTTGAAGCATCATCATCATCATAGGCAGTCCCTTGAAATCGAGGAAGACTTGCTTCCACTCTAGAAGTGAGTTCTCAGGTGACTGTACAGTCCAATGTGGGAATTACAGTTTCTGTAACAGGTGGGGGAATTACAGTCTCTGTAACAAATGGGGCAGACAATGGTTGAAGGGAAGGTTGGTTGGGAATCTGGTTTGCCACATGCTCCTTCCGCTGTCTGTGCTTGATTTCTGCATGCTCTCGGCAACGAAACTCGAGGTGCTCAGCGCCCTCCCGGATGCTCTTCCTCCACTTAGGGCGGTCGTGGGCCAGGGATTCCCAGGTGCCGGTGGGGATGTTGCACTTAATCAAGGAGGCTTTGAGGGTGTCCTTGAAACATTTCCTCTGCCCACCTGGGGCTCGCTTGCCGTGTAGGAGTTCAGAGTAGTGCGCTTGCTTCGGGAGTCTCGTGTCAGTGCTTTGATGCTGGGGATGTTGGCATGTGCGAGAACACTGATGGTGCGTCTATCCTTCCTGTGAATCTGCAGGATCTTGTGGTACTTCTCCAGCTCTTTGAAGTGTCTAATGTATATAGTCCACGTCGCTAAGCCAAATAGGAGGGCGGGTATCACTACTGCCCTGTAGATTGTAAGCTTGGTGCCAGATTTGAAGTTCTGGTCTTCAAAGACTCTCTTCCTCAGGCGACCGAAGGCTGCACTGGCACACTGGAGGCAGTGTTGGACCTTGTCATCGATATCTGCTCTTGCTGATAGAAGGCTCCCGAGGTATGGAAAATGGTCCACGTTGTCCAAGGCCACGCCATGGACTTTAAGAGGTCGTCCATGGCTTTCACGTTGCTTCTGACCCCGTCTGTTCATCTGAGGCAGAGGTTGTGTGGTTGTTGAAGCAGCTGATTGCTAACAGCTTGAAAGCTTCCACTTTACAACTGCTCACTTTCCAAACTGAGTCTCTTTGTTTCTCCCTTTGAAACACACATTAAGCTTTATGCAGGCTGCAAGTCTTTTGAGCAAACTCTCCAGCCAGGGTCACCTCATTGTAGCAATCTCTCTCACCTTTGACAGAGTACTTATGTCATCTCAACCTCAACTGCTATGTACTCCATCAGCATGGGAACCATTTACACTCTGTCACCTTGCTCCTCAGAATCTGACTGTGATCAACCCCAACACCAGCATCACCAGGCACACCAGCAGCACCAACAACCACACCAACCTTCTCCGCAATCACCTGATTCTGTACAGGACAGAGGGCATCAGTACCTGATCATATTGCTGCTTAGGACACCAGGGATAGCCTCACCATGGTCAGATTTACTTCACTTGACGCTGCACAACTTGGCTTCCAGATGATGCGCCAGGATGGCACCACCCTACACTAACGACATAAAGCATCCGTTCAATGTCCAAGCCATTCTTTTCGCACTCATCAGCATTGTGGAGTGTATCGTTATGTCTCCTCATTCAATGCAACTCACTAAGTCACTTCCAAAGGTGCACACAAATCTGTCCAAGAAAGCAAAGTGTTGAAAATAAAGATTTCAATGTTTGACAGTACATTAACTGAAATTTCACACAAACATTGGCTAAAACACATAAGTGCCTACCCTTGTGTTTTGTTAGTTGGTATGATTGAACTAGGATGAGGAACCGTGTGAGGGGTGGCTAGCGAGATGGGGAAGTGATAAGGTAGATAGAGATGGATGTGTGGAGGTGCACGGTAAGTTGGTGTGAGTAAGGATGTGCAGGAGTAGGGTAGGGAAGGCAGAGTGATGCGGATGCGATGAGTGGCACGGCAGGATGAGGCTGAGTGTGACTTTGCAGTAACATTTCGTGATCTACTGAGATAATTGAAACATTTGTGGCACTGCACCCAGGTCCTGCTAACAGTATTTTATAGTATCTCGAACACTCTTAGTTCAACTTAACTCTATTTATTTGGGAGATCTCAGACAGCCATACAGAGCTTAAGATGGCGTTCTTTCACAGACCCTCTCTCTCAATACGGCTCCCTATACCTCCTAGCTAGTGGGCGCTATACATTATCTCGTTGCACCTTTCCTTTCATAAGAAACAAAAATGAATTAAAGTCAGCTTCAATATAAATGGGTAGTTAACTTTTTATGAATACATAGAAATATAGAAACATTGAAATTTACAGCGCAGAAAGAGGCCATTTCAGCTCATCGTGTCTGCGCCGGCCGACAAAATGCTGCGCGGCCCTTCGTCAGCAGCTCTAAAAGTTACATACAAACCCATGAACAATAACGGAAAGGCAAAGAGCAACCAGTCCGCCCCACACCACTGCAATACCCATTATACTAAACACATCTACACTCCACCCCAACAGGAGCCATGTGATCTCCTGGGAGAGGCAAAAACCAGATTAAAAACCCAGGCCAATTTAGGGAGAAAAAATCTGGGAAAATTCCTCTCCGACCCATCCAGGCGATCGAAACTAGTCCAGAAGATCACCATGGCCGTATTCTATTCCCTGCAGTACTTACCATTATATCTGCGCTGACCAGCAAAAGGTCATCCAGTCTAATCCCAATTACCAGCTCTAGCTCCGTAACACTGCAGGTTACGGCACTTTAAGTGCCCATCCAACCATCTCTTAAAAGTGGTAAGGGTTTCTGCATCCACCACTCTTCCAGGCAGCGAGTTCCAGATCCCCACAACCCTCTGTGTAAAGAAGTCCCCCTCTCAAATCCCCTCTAAACCTTCCACCAACCACCTTTAAATTATGCGCCTTCGTAATAGCCCCCTCCACCAATGGAAATAGACCCTTACTATCCACTGTCCAGGTCCCTCAATATTTTGTACACCTCAATGAGGTCTCTCAACCTCCTCTGTTCCAATGAGAACAAACCCAGCCTATCCAATCTGTCCTCATAACTAAGATTCTCCATTCCAGGCAGCATCCTAGTAAATCTCCTCTGCACCCTCTCCAGTGCAATCACGACCTTCCATTAATACGGCGACCAGAACTGCATGCAGTACTCCAGCTGTGTGGCCTAACCAAAGTATTATACAATTTAAGCATAACCTCCCTGCTCTTATATTCTATGCCTTGGCCAATAAAGGCAAGCATTTCGTATGCCTTCTTAACCAACTTATCCACCTGGCTTCCTACTTTCAGGGATCTGTGGACAAGCACTCCAAGGTCCCTTTGTTCATCTACACTATTAAGTAGCCTACTGCTTAATGTGTATACCCTTTCCTTAATAGCCCTCCCAAAGTGCATAACCTCACACTTCTCTGAATTAACTTCCATTTGCCACTGCTCTACCCATCTGACCAGTAGATTGATATCCTCCTGCAGCCCATGACTTTCCTCTTCATTATCAACCACACAGCCAATTTTAGTGTCGTCTGCAAACTTCTTAATCATACTTCCTATATTCAAATCTAAATCGTTGATATGTACCACAAAAAGCAAGGGACCCAGTACTGAGCCCTGCGGAACCCCACTAGAAACATCCTTCCAGTCGCAAAAACATCCATCAATCATTACCCTTTGCTTTCAACCTCCAAGCCAATTTTGGATCCAACTTGTCACTTTGCCCTGGATCCCATGGGCTTTAACCTTCACGACCAGTCTACCATGCGGGACCTTATAAAAAACCTTGCTAAAGTCCATATATACTACATCGTACGCACTACCCTCATCGACTCTCTTGGTTACCTCCTCAAAAAATTCAATCAGGTTAGTCAAACACGATCTTCCGTTAACAAATCCGTGCTGACTGTCCCTAATTAATCTTTGCCTATCCAAATATAGATTTATCCTGTCTTTCAGAATTTTTTCCAATAATTTTCCCACCACTGACTTTAGGCTGACAGGCCTGTAATTACTCAGCCTATCCTTTTTTCCCTTCTTAAATAAAGGTACTACATTAGCAGTCCTCCAATCCTCCGGCACTATGCCCATATCCAAAGAGGACTGGAAAATGATGGTTAAGGCCTCTGCTATTTCCTCTTTTACTTCGTTCAACAACCTGGGATGCATTTCATCCGGGCCTGGGGACTTATCTACTTTCAAAGCTGCTAAACCCCTTAATACTTCCTCTCTCACTATATTTATTTCATCCAGAATATCACACTCCTCCTCCTATAGCAGTATCTGCATTACCTCTTTCCTTTGTGAAAATAGATGCAAAGTATTCATTAAGAGCCCTACCAACATCTTCCGCCTCCTCACAAAGATTACCCTCATTGTCTCTAATAGGCCCTACCCTTTCCTTAGTTACCCTCTTACTCTTAATATATTTATAGAACATCTTAGGGTTTTCCTTAATTTTACTAGCTAAGAATTTCTCATGCTCTCTCTTAGCATTCCTAATATTCTTTTTA
Source organism: Pristiophorus japonicus (assembly GCF_044704955.1). NCBI lineage: Eukaryota > Metazoa > Chordata > Chondrichthyes > Pristiophoridae > Pristiophorus > Pristiophorus japonicus. The sequence continues at coordinate 150,204,139 of NC_091991.1, forward strand.
ATGTTACCTCTTATCTTTCTATATTCCTCTAAAGATTCTAAAGTATTTAGCAATTGATATGTGACAATCCTCTCCTATAAGTCCCTAGACATCCAGGGGGCTCTAGAATTATTTTTCCCATCTTTTTTCTTTAAGGGCACATATTTCCGAAATCACATGACGATGCTGGCTCTCTCACTTTCACAAGCTGTCTGTCAAACTGCTCGTCCCCTTGTACACAGTTGTTAAACTGGTACTGTTTATAGATGATGTTGGCTTTACCTTTACAGTGCTCTTCCCAGAGCTTCAAAATAATCTCAATTTCCTGTTTGTCTTCCCCTGATTTGTAGAGAAAATTATTATGGATATCTAAGGCATCACTGCCAATGGCAGTGATAAACATTGCACCACCCTAACTTTATCTGGCTTTTCCACAATATTCGTGATAATTTCACAGCTGTCTGAATTTTTTCCAGTTGCCTTTTAAATCGCCAGTCACCTGCAATGGAGGTGGGAGAGGAATGTGCGTGGGAGTTGGCACCATGGTGGTCATGATAGCTTGCTACAGTTTAGGACTTTGAGTTTGTCACATACATGTATACAATTCAAATACCCAGAGGAGGACTAGAACAAGTCTAATAGTAAAATATGGTGGCCATGTATTTGTAGAAATACTTTTTCAATCAAGGCTCTACAATAGCTTATGTCACTTTAAGTTTACTTTACTAATGCCTCTAGAATATTTTACAAGCTTATGACTATTTATTGCCCTTCATGGATCCACGCGCGATGTGTAGGAAGCACGCTCAGCACTGCACTGCTTAATGCCGATTTCGCTCAGCTCGAAAAAATCTTACAGTTCCAATATTTCAGTCGTAGATGTGTTCGACAAAAGATCGGAAGTCTCCACTTCTGACACCTTTATTTTATAGTCTCTTGAACACTCATGAACACTCTTAGTTCAACTTAATTCTATTTATTTGGAAGATCTCAAAGAGCCATGTGGCGTTTAAGATGGTGTTCCTTCACAGGCCCTCTCTCTCAATACAGCTCCCTATACCTCCTAGCTAGAGGGCGCTATACATTATCTCATTACACTGACCACATCCCTGCTGTGCCCTCCTCTGCAATGTGCAACCAGGCTATGTTGATCTGGGGAGGTCTCTTCCGTACATTGGAAGGAAAGGGAACCTTCTTGCGTGCTGTGACTCCCTCCTTAAGCATATAGAGGGAGTCATGGGAGAACTTGGTTGCAGCCGCGCACCTTTGTGCAGTGCTTGCCAGTGTTTGCAGCACCTCAATGCTGTAAAACACCGAAGGAAACTGGCTGATGATGCGTCATCAAATGATGTAATCAGACCCGCCTCTTTCAATTCACGCTAAACTCGCTGAGCGAGCTTAACAAGCCCAATCAACATAAAGTCATGTCAGAGGCCGGGATGGAGACAGGACGGGGTCAGGACCCACCACCCGCCACCGACCCTGGCCGCATCGGACCCGGCGAGGTAGGGAAAATCATGGCCAAAGTGTCTGTGGATATCGGGTGAAGACCGGATCAGTCCCATCTACAATGCCCTTCATCTACCAGCAGTCACTGTTAAAGCTCCCTCTTGGATAATGAATCACTTTGAATGGATGAAAAAAGTCGGCACTTGGAACTGTACCTGTACAAATGTGTGTGTTAGAGCTAGCACACACACTATTTGTGCATTAAGGAATATTAAATAGAATCGGTGCTAATTTTCTCCTCCACGCTTAAAAATTTATTTCTGGGATAAATATTTCTAATGTGCAGAACCAGTGCTAATTTACTGCTTTCCTACGTTGTCAATTTCCGTCAATTAAAGCTACTATTGAAGTACAGAAGAGTTATTATTGAAGTATGTCCTATGAAGTTAGGATAATTCCACTAGAGTGAAGTTATGGATTTGCTGTGGTTGTTGATTTTGTGGATCATGTTTAAATAATTATTGTGTCAGACCACTGTTGCGAATCTATCCCAAAGCAAAAACATTTAAAATTCAGGCTTATCTCTTACTCATTTTCTGTGTACCTTCGACTAGCCAATTTATGGGACTCTATTAGTAGCAGAGGGGTTTGTGGTCTCTTGCCTGTTCTTCTGTCTGCTGTGGGTGTGACTCTCTGTTGTGACTAGATACATTTAAATACAGGTGCATATGAACTGCAAGTTTAACATAGATGAAGTGAGACCCTTGAGGGCGGTTGTCTAGCTGATTTGGTTAGCACTACATGGAGTATAATTTGAATACAGTGTCCGAACCTGATTTCTAAAATGTTCAGGAGATCTACTGGATGCCCAGTCACTTTCTACACCTGCCTGACCTCAATTTAAATGTTTAGAAAGAAAGGATTCACCCCACTTCTGCATTTACATTTCTAACTGTTTGAAGGGTGCTCTACGTATATCTAGGCATATGCAGAGGGATCTCCAGGGCAAGGTGGTTTGAATTCATGGCAGGCAGCAACCAAGCACTGGTTGGAACTCAAAATGCAGCTGCTAGTCTCAAACCAGTTGCTGGAGTGTAAATGCATAGTAAGAGAAGGATAGATAAGATGGTTATCTTGTGGTAGTTTATATTGAGACCTGAATGCTTTATAAAGCAGTGGTGCCATTCATTCCAGCTACTTGGTGTCTGGTATAGCATTCTGTGCCGATAAATTAAATAAATTCACGTTTGTTGTATCACATTACTCGGCAATTAGTTTCACAATTGATCATTTTTTAAGTTGATTGCTACACTAATTACATAATAAAGTAAAAAAACATTAAGCATATGACAACTATTTTGAAGATTCTGCAAAATTCTAATCGTAAGTGTTTTTGATCTGTATAACAGACACAAACAATTGATAGGCAGAGACAACATAGTGGTATATTCTTTCAAGCCTCCTGACAAAATCAACAAAAACAAATTATTCTGTGTATAACCCAATGAGTGGGATTATGGCTTCCACAAAATGGGTAAATAATGGTTTCTTTTGGGACGTGGGTTTCTTCCTCCCCCAACTCAAGGCTTCTTCCTTATGATCTAAATGTCAGAAGATTATTTTTTAATCTGTAAAGAGTATTAATTTCAGTATTTAATTTCAGGCAGATTTAAAATGTTATTAACAAACCTTTTTGGGTCTTGACAGTAAAATAATAACTGGACAATGCATGCTTAATGTCACAAAATTGCTGTGGTATGATATGAATCGAAAAACAGACAAATTAGATTTTATGTTTCTCTGAAGTTGTCAGATCATTGCAAGGTTGTCTGTGGTCATTGGGAAAATATCCATATGGGTTTAATTATGCTAGCAGATTGAACTACAGGAGTCTGAGCAGAACATTAATAACATTTTTCATATGTGAATTCAATTTACACTTGTTTTGCCCTTCATTATCTTGTTTTATTGAACTTCAAAACTTGAAAAAAATTGATCCATAATGAGAGGATGAGCAATTCATAAGAATATTATTCTTTTATTATTATGTTGGAGTGGGACAAAAGTTTCTTGCTTTGAAGCATCAGTGGTTTTGAAGGTAATTTTGAAAACCCTGATCCTTATTTGAGATCCCCAGAAGCATATGTGGTGTCATGTTCAGAGTTAACTGGATACTGATTAAAGCCTTCAATAAGGTTCTGCATGTCAGGCTGCTTCAGAAGCTTAAAGGTAGAGGATACCCTTGGTAAAAGTGGGAGATGGTTAAGCAATTAGCTGAAAGAGAGGAAGCAGCAGACACTAGTTAGACAGTAAATACATGCGAATATGGAGCGTCCTCATCCGTTTCGGCTGCCCCCAAAGTTTGTCACCATCCTCCACCTGTTCCACGATGATATGCAAGCCGTGATCCTGACCAACGGATCTACCACAGACCCAATCCACATCTGGACCGGGGTCAAGCAGGGCTGTGTCATCGCACCAATGCTCTTCTCGATCTTCCTCGCTGCAATGCTCCATCTCACTCTATAGATCCAAGACTGTCCCTTCCTCTGTCATCGAACTACAGTACGCGGACGACGCTTGCGGCTGCACACATTCAGAGGCTGAACTCCAAGCCATCTTCAACATCTTCACCGAGGCGTATGAAAGCAATAGGCCTTACACTAAACATCCATTAGACAAAGGTGCTCCAACAATCTGACCCCGCCACACAGCACTGCCCCCCGCCCCCCCCACCCCCGTCATCAAAATCCACGGCACAGCCTTGGACAAAGTGGACCATTTTCCATACCTCGGGAGCCTACTATCAGCAAGGGCAGACATCGATGACGAGGTCTAACACTGCCTCCAGTGTGCCAGCGCAGCCTTCGGTCACCTGAGGAAGAGATTGTCTGAAGACCAGGACCTCAAATCTGGCACCAAGCTTATGGTCTACAGGGCAGTAGTGATACCCGCACTCTTATATAGCTCAGAGACGTGGACCATATACAATAGACACCTTAAAGCTCCGGAGAAATACCATCACCGCAGTCTCCGCAAGATCCTGCAAATCCACTAGGCGGATAGATGCATCAATGTCAGTGTTATCGATCAGACCAACATCCCCAGCATCATCATCATTATCATAGGCAGTCCCTCGAAATCGAGGAAGACTTGCTTCCATTCCAAAAATGAGTTCTTAGGTGACTGAAAAGTCCAATATGGGAATTACAGTCTCTGTCACAGGTAGGACAGACAGTCGTTGAAGGAAAGGGTGGGTGGGGAGTCTGGTTTGCCACACGCTCCTTCCGCTGCCTGCGCTTGTTTTCTGCATGTTCTCAGCGACGAGACTCGAGGTGCTCAGCGCCCTCCCAGATGCTGTTCCTCCACTTAGGGCGGTCTTTGGCCAGGGACTCCCAGGTGTCAGTGGGGATGTTGCATTTTATCAAGGAGGCTTTGAAGGTGTCCTTGAAACGTTTCCTCTGCCCACCTGAGGCTCACTTGCCGTGTAGGAGTTTCGAGTCGGGAGTCTTGTGTCAAGCATGCGAACAATGTGGCCCGCCCAACTGAGCTGGTCGAGTGTGGTCAGTGCTTCGATGCTGGGGATGTTGGCCTGATCGAGGACACTAACGTTGGTGCGTCTGTCCTCCCAGGGGCTTTGCAGGATCTTGCGGCGACATTGTTGGTGGTATTTCTCCAGTGATTTGAGGTGTCTACTGTATAAGGTCCACATCTCTGAGCCATACAGGAGGGCAGGTATCACTGCGGCCCTGTAGACCATGAGCTTAGTGCCAGATTTGAGGGCCTGATCTTCGAAAACTCTTCCTCGGGTGGCCAAAGGCTGCGCTGGCGCACTGGAGGCGATGTTGAACCTCGTTGTCGATGTCTGCCCTTGCTGATAATAGGCTCCCAAGGTATGGAAAGTGGTCCACGTTGTCCAGGGCCGCGCCGTGGATCTTGATGATTCGGGGGCAGTGCTGTATGGCGGGGTCAGGTTGGTGGAGGACCTTTGTCTTAAGGATGTTTAGTGTAAGGCCCATGCTTTCGTATGCCTCAGTGAAGATGTTGACTATGACTTGGAGTTCAGTCCCTGAATGTGCGCAGACGCAAGCATCGAAGCATTGACCACACTCGACCAGCTCCGTTGGGTGGGCCACATCGTCCGCATGCCTGACAGGAGACTCCCAAAGCAAGCGCTCTACTCTGAACTCCTACACCGCAAGCGAGCCCGAGGTGGGGAGAGGAACCGTTTCAAGGACACCCTCAAAGCCTCCTTGATCAAGTGCAACATTCTCATCGGCACCTGGGAATCCCTGGCCCAATACCGCCCTAAGTGGAGGAAGAGCATCTGGGAGGCCGCTGAGCATCTCGAGTCTCGTCGCCGAGAGCATGCAGAAACCAAGCGCAGATAGCGTAAGGAGTGTGTGGCAAACCAGACACCCCACCCACCCTTTTCTTCAACGACTGTCCCACCTGTGACAGAGATTAATTCCCATATTGGACTGTACAGTTACCTGAAAACTCACTTTTAGAATGGAAGCAAGTTTTCCTCGATTTCGAGGAACTGCCTAATATGATGATGATGATGACTACAGGTTGGGAAATTTACTGAGTTTAATGTTCTATAGATCAATGCTGGGCCCTTTCCTATTTTTAATCGACATGAATGATCTGAATTCAGAAATGTGATCTAATTTTGCAAATGATACTAAACTAGGGAGTAGTAAATGAAGCAACTGGAGAATTGCAGAAGAACTCAGCAGACACATGGCAGGTGCAATTTAGAGTGGATAAGTGTGAATGGTGCACTTTGGGAGGAACAACACGGAGAGGCAGTATAATCTAAATGGTAATACAAAAGCAAAATACTGCAGATGTTGTAATCTGAGATAAAAACAGAAAATGCTGGAAATACTCAGCAGGTCAGACAGCATCTGTGGAGATAGAAACCGAGTTAGTGTTTCAGGTCGAAGACCCTTCGTCAGAACTGGAAAAAGTTGGAGATGTATCAGGTTTTTAAGCAAGGGTAGGGGCGGGGGATGAGGAGGAAAGAACAAAAGGGAAGGTCAGTGATAAACGAGATTAAGAAACAAAGGGGATGCTGGTGCAAGCCAAAAAGAGATGGTAATAGGACAAGTTAAGAAACAAAAGATGAGTCCAGATGGGTGTAAATGGAGATGGCAGAATCATCAGCTGCTGTGGGAAAGAGAAAAAAACATTTAAAAAATGAAAAAATAATAGAGGCAGCGGTTATAGTTTGAAATTGTTGAACTCAACATAGAGTCTGGAAGGCTGTAAAAGATGAGGCGTTGTTCCTCGAGCTTACGTTGAGCTTCATTGGAACAGTGTAAGAGGCCGAGGACGGAGAGATCAGAGTGGGAGTGGAGCGGAGAATTAAAGTGACAGGTGACCAGAAGTTCGGGGTCACGCTTATGGCCTGAGCGGAGGTGTTCTGCAAAGTGGTCACCCAAGCTGATTTTGGTCTCCCCAATGTAGAGGAGACCACATCGTGAGCATCGAATACAGTATACTAAATTGAAAGAAGTACAAGTAAATTGCTATTTCACCTGGAAGGAGTGTTTGGGACCCTGGACAGTGGGAATGGAAGAGGTAATAGGACAGGTGTTGCATCTCCTGCACTTGCATGGAAAGGTGCTGTGGGAAGGGGAGGGGGTGATGGGAGTGATTGAGGAGTGGATCAGGGTGTCGTGAAGAGCGCGGTCCCTTCAGAATGCTGAAAGGGGAGGGGTGGGGAAGATGTGTTTGGTGATGGGATCACGCTGGAGGTGGCGGTAATGGTGGAACTATGGCAGATGAAATTCAATGCAGCTATGTATAAGGTCTTACTCATTAGTAGAAAAAATGGAGAACATATTTGATGATGTCGAACTAGCTAGAGGAGAAGCTGAAAGAGATCTGAGAGTGATGGCCATGTTCAGCCATTACAGAGCAGCAATTAACAAAGCAAAGCTCTCTCCGTAGTTACTGCACGGGAACAAAAGGATGGCCATCATAAAGCAAGCTGAAATCTGCTACAGCCAGTGACTACAACTCACCCACAAACAGGCCAACTGTCCATATTATACAATAGTAGTACACACTAGTAAATTCCTAACTCAATGTAATTCTTTAAATTAAGTAAAACTCATCACTTTCCAACTCCATTCACTATTTGATTTCCAAGCCCTGGTAATTCTGCAAATGCAATAAAGGAATGTTTATATGAAGCTAGTTCAGGTATTCATTGTCACAGAACTTCTCCCTTAACTCAAAAAGCATCAGCAACTAGTCATGAAGAAAATGAATCTTCACATAAGGCAACCGTTGGGCAGTAAGTTACACACTAAGTTTTGTAGATGGGATCAGGAAGTTATAAAGGGACATAGACAAACAAATAAGTAGGAAATACAATGATCAATGGAGTTCAATGTGGGGAAGTTTGAGGTAATTCACTTTGAATCCAAAAAAGACAAATTGGAATATTTTTTTAAGGGTGGGAGAATAGGAGTGATGAGAGAGTGGAGCAAAGGGATTTGGTTGTCCATGATTATTAAAAGCTAGTGCATGGGTACAAAATGTAATCAAAAAGGCGAACTGAAATGTTGGCCTCAAGGAAGTTGGAAAACAAAAGTGAGGAAGTGAAGCTTCAGTTGTAGAGACTTGGTCAGATTCCATTTGGAGTACTGCCTTCAGTTTTGGGAACCAAACCTCAGGAAAGATATATTGTCCTTGGAGGGGATACAGTACAGATTCACAAGAATTTTACTAGGGCTTAACAACAACAACAACAACAACAATATTTATATAGAGCCTTTTAAAAAAGAAGGCAGACAAAAGCAGGAAAATATAGACCAGTTAGCCTAACATCTGTGGTTGGGAAAATATTGGAGTCCATTATTAAAGAAGCAGTAGCAGGACATTTGGAAAAGCAAAATTCGGTCAGGCAGAGTCAGCATGGATTCATGTTTCACAAATTTGCTGGAGTTCTTCGAGGATTTAACAAACAGGGTGGATAAAGGGGAACCAGTGGATGTGGTGTATTTGGACTTCCAGAAGGCATTTGACAAGGTGCTACATAAAAGGTTACTGCACAAGATAAAAGTTCATGGGGTTGGGTGTAATATATTAGCAAGGATAGAGGATTGGCTAATTAACAGAGAACAGAGAGTCAGGATAAATGGTTCATTCTATGGCTGGCAATCGGTAACTAGTGGGGTGCCGCATGGATCAGTGCTGGGACCGCAACTATTTACAATCTATATTAACGACTTTGAAGAAGGGACTGAGTGTAACGTAACCAAGTTCAAGTTTGCTGACAATACAAAGATGGGAGGACACAAAAAATCTGCAAAAGGACATAGACAGGCTAAGTGAGTGGGCAAAAAGTTGGCAGATGGAGTATAATGTCGGAAAGTGTGAGGTCATGCATTTTGGCAGAAAAAAATCAAAGAGCAAGTTATTATTTAAATGGAGAAAGCTTGCAAAGTGCCGCAGTACAGCGGGACCTGGGGGTACTTGAGCATGAAACACAAAAGGATAGTGTTGTGTATCTGTAAAGCATGCATTCCCATGTTCCGCCACCAGGGAGTGCATCCCCTGAAGTCCCAGCATCCCTTAGGAGCACTGTATATAAGCCGGTCCCGAAGGTCTGTTCCTCACTCTGGAGTGTCTTAATAAAGACCGAGGTCACTGTTACTTTAACTGTGTGCAGTCTCATCTGTGTTAGGAACACAATAACTGCCGACGAGTATATGAATCCAATGCAAAGATGCAGCAAACTGTGGGCATCCTGGAGAAGTTCTCGGATAGGTGAGGACTGGGAAACCTATGTCGAACGGCTAGACCAATACTTTGCAGCCAACGAGCTGGACGGAGAAGGAAGCGCTGCAAAAAGGAGAGCGGTCCTCCTCATGGTATGTGGGGTACTGACCTACAGCCTCATGAAGAATCTTCTGCCTCTGGTGAAACCCACAGATAAGTCGTATGAGGAGCTGTGTACACTGGTTTGGGAGCATCTTAACCCGAGGGAGAGCGTGCTGATAGCGAGGTATCGGTTCTACACGTGCCAGCGATCTGAAGGTCAGGAAGTGGCGAGCTACGTCGCCGAGCTAAGGCAACTTGCAGGACAATGCGAGTTTAATGGCTACCTGGAGTAAATGCTCAGAGACTTTTTTGTACTGGGCATTGGCCACGAAACCATCTACAAAAACTTTTGACTGTAGAGACACCAACCCTCAGTAAGGCCATTGCGATAGCACAGGCGTTTATGTCCACCAGTGATAACACCAAACAAATCTCTCAGCACACAAGTGCTAGCAATGTTCATAGAATAACTGGAACTGTGTTTGCGACCCAGATGAATCAGAGTCCGCAACAAAGGATGAATGCAAGGCAATTCACACCTTGTTGGCGTTGTGGAGGCTTCCATTCAGCTTATTCATGCCGCTTCAAAGGGCATGTTTGCAAAAGCTGTGGAACAATGGGGCACCTCCAACGAGCTTGCAAACGAGCTGCAAGCTTTGCAAAACCTGCTAACCACCACGTGGCAGAGGAAGATCGGTCCATGTGGATCAAAGTAATTTCGAGTCTCGGAGAGAGGAGGCAGATGCTGGAGCACACAGGGTGCACACATTTTCGACGAAATGCTCTCCTATAATGCTAAATGTAAAATTGAATGGCTTACCCGTAGCCATGGAACTGGACACTGGCGCTAGCCAATCCATCATGAGTAAAAAGATGTTTGAGAGACTGTGGTGCAACAAGGCACTCAGAACAGCCCTGAGCCCCACGCAAGAAACTGAGAACGTACACCGAAGAACTCAACACTGTCCTGGGCAGCGCCATGCTCAAGGTCACCTACGAGGGCACGGTGCACGAACTGCCCATCTGGATTGTCCCGGGCGATGGCCCCACACTGCTTGGAAGGAGCTGGCTGGGCAAAATCCGCTGGAACTGGGATGGCATCCGAGCGCTATCGCATGTCGATGAGGCCCCATGTACCCAGGTTCTCAACAATTTTCCTTCCCTTTTTGAGCCAGGCATTGGAAACTTTTCCGGGGCGAAGGTGTGATTCATTTGGTCCCAGAGGCACGACCCATTCACCACAAGGCGCGAGCGGTACCTCACATGATGAGGGAGAGAATGGAAATCGAGCTGGACAGGCTGCAACGTGAGGGCATCATCTCCCCAGTGGAATTCAGCGAGAAGCCAGCCTGATTGTGCCATCACTTTTGAGTACTGGAACAGTCAGGATTTGCGACGATTATAAAGTAACTATTAATCGTTTCTCGTTACAGGACCAATACCCACTACCTAAGGCAGACGACCTATTTGCAACGCTGGCAGGAGGCAAGACTTTCACCAAGCTCGACCTGACTACGGCCTACATGACGCAGGAGCTGGAGGAGTCTTCGAAGGGCCTCATCTGCATCAACACGCACAAGGTACTGTTCATCTACAATATATGCCCGTTTGGAATTCAGTCGGCTGCAGCGATCTTCCAGAGAAACATGGAGAGCCGACTTAAGTCGGTACCATGCACGGTGGTTTTTCAGGACGCCATATTGGTCACGGGTCGGTAAACCGTTGAGCACCTACATAACCTGGAGGAGGTTCTCCAGCGACTGGATCGCGTAGGGCTGCGGCTGAAGAGGTCGAAATGAATCTTCATAGCAACAGAAGTGGAGTTTTTGGGGAGAAAGATCGCAGCGGACGGCATTCAGCCCACAGATGCCAAGACAGAGGCTATAAGGAACGCGCCCAGGCCACAGAACGTCACGGATCTGCGGTTGTTCCTGGGACTCCTCAACTATTTTGGTAACTTCCTACTGGGGTTAAGCACCCTCTTCGAGCCCCTACATGTGTTATTGCGTAAAGGTGAGAACTGGGTATGGGAAAAAACCAAGTAATTGCTTTTGAGAAAGCCAGAAACATTTTATGCTCCAACAAGCTGCTTGTATTGTATAACTCGTGTAAAAGACTTTTGCTAGCATGTGATGCGTCGTCGTACGGAATCGGGTGTGTACTACAATAAGCTAATGTTGCGGGGAAGTTGCAACCTGTCGCCTGTGCCTCCAGGAGCTTGCATAAGGCCGAGAGGGCCTACAGCATGATTGAGAAAGCGGCATTAGCGTGTGTGTTTGGGGTAAAGAAAATGCATCAGTACCTGTTTGGCCTCAAATTTGAGCTGGAAACCAATCACAAGCCCCTCATATCACTTGTTCACTGAAAACAAGGGGATAAATACTAATGCCTCACCTCGCATACAAAGGTGGGCACTCACGTTTTCATCGTATAACTATACCATCCGTCACAGGCCAGGCACCAAGAACTGTGCGGATGCTCTCAGTCGGCTACCATTGCCCACCACGGGGGTGGAAATGACGCAGCCTGCAAACTTGTTGATGGTGGCGCAGCCCGCAGACTTGTTGATGGTCATGGAAGCGTTTGAAAATGATAAATCACCTGTCATGGCCCCCCAGATTAGGACTTGGACCAGCCAAGATCCTCTGCTGTCCCAAGTAAAAAAACTGTGTACTGCAAGGGAGCTGAGTCAGCATCCCCGTTGAAATGCAAGAGCTAAACAAGCCGTTCCAGCGGCGAAAGGACGAGCTGTCCATTCAGGCAGACTGCCTGTTGTGGAGTAACCGCGTAGTGCTACCCAAAAAGGGCAGGGAGACATTCATCTCTGATCTCCATAGCACACACCTGGGTATAGTAATGATGAAAGCGATAGCCAGATCCCATGTGTGGTGGCCCGGTATCGACTCTGACTTAGAGTCCTGTGTACGGCAATGCAGCGTGTGTGCTCAGTTGAGCAACACGCCCAGAGATGCACCACTAAGTTTGTGGTCCTGGCCCTCCAGACCATGGTCAAAGGATCCATGTCGACTATGCAGGCCCGTTTCTCGATAAAATGTTCCTGGTGGTGGTGGATGCTTTTTCAAAATGGATTGAATGTGAAATAATGTCGGGAAGCACCGCCACTGCCGGCATTGAAAGCCTGAGCGCCATGTTTGCCACACACGGCCTGCCTGACATACTGGTCAGTGACAATGGGCCATGTTTCACCAGTGCCGAATTTAAAGAATTCATGACCCGCAATGGGATCAAACATGTCACCTCGGCCCCGTTTAAACCAGCCTCCACTGGGCAGACAGAGCGGGCAGTACAACCAATCAAACAGAGCCTCAAACGAGTCACAGAAGGCTCACTCCAAACCTGCCTGTCCCGAGTACTGCTCAGCTACCGCACGAGACCCTACTCGCTCACAGGGATGCCCCCGGCTGAGCTACTCATGAAAAAGACACTTAAAACCAGACTCTCGCTGGTTCACCCCAACCTGCATGATCAGGTAGAGAGCAGGCGGCAGCAACAAAATGTAAACGATGGTGGCGCCACTGTGTCATGGGAAATTGATCTGAATGACCCTGTGTATGTGCTAAACTATGGACATGGTCCCAAGTGGATCGCGGACATGGTGATAGCTGAAGAAGGGAGTCGTGTGTTTGTAGTCAAACTAGCCAATGGACAAATTTGCAGAAAGCATCTGGACCAAACGAGGCTGCGGGTCCACAGACTGCCTTGAACAACCCACAGCAGACACCACCTTTTTTGAGCCCACAACACACACCCAAAGGATCAACGACACCACCCTGGACCGGGAAATCGAACCCATCATGCCCAACAGCCCAGCAAGGCCAGGCTCACCCAGCAGCCCTGCAGGGCCAACAACACGCCAGCCCAGCGAGGGCACAGCCAACACACCAGAACAGACATTTGTACCGAGACGGTCCACCAGGGAAAGAAAGGCTCCCGACCACCTCACCTTGTAAATAGTTTTCACTTTGACTTTGCGGGGGAGTGATGTTGTATATCTGTAAAGCATGCATTCCCCTGTTCCGCCACCAGGGAGTGCATCTCCTGAAGTCCCAAGGGATCCCAGCATCCCTTGCGAGCACTGTATATAAGCCAGCCCCTAAGGCCTGTTCCTCACTCTGGAGTGTCTTAATAAAGACTGAGGTCACTGTTACTTTAACCTCCCTGTGTGCAGTCTCATCTGTGTTCGGAACACAATAGATAGTATGCAGGTACAGCAAGTGATCTTGGCCTTTATTGCAAAGGAGTTGGAGTGTAAAAGCAGGGAAGTCTTGCTACAGCTATATAAGGTATTGATGAGGCCACACCTGGAATACTGTGCAGTTTTGGTTTCCATATTTACGAAAGGATATACTTGCTTTAGAGGCAGTTCAGAGAAGTTCACTAGATTGATTCCGGGGATGAGGGGGTTGACTTATGAGGAAAGGTTGAGTAGGTTTGGCCTCTACTCATTGGAATTCAGAAGAATGAGAGGTGATCTTATCGAAATGTATAAGATTATGAGGAGGCTTGACAAGGTGGATGAGGAGAGGATGTTTCCACTGATTGGGGAGATTAGAATGAGAGGGCACGATCTTAGAATAAACAGCCGCCCATTTAAAACAGAGATGAGGAGAAATTTCTTCTCTCAGAGGGTTGTAAATCTGTGGAATTCACTACCTGAGAGAGCCGTGGAAGCTGGGACATTGAATAATTTTAAGACCGAAATAGACAGTTTCTTAAACGATAAGGGGTTATGGGGAGCGGGCGGGGAAGTGGAGTTGAGTCCCTAATCAGATCAGCTATGATCTTATTGAATGGTGGAGCAGGTTCGAGGGGCTGTATGGCCTACTCCTGTTCCTATTTCTTATATTCTTATTAACGAAGTGAAACGTCCCAAGGCGCTTCAAGAGTATTATGAGACAAATAAATTTGACACCGAGCCACATAAGGAGAAATCAGGGCAGGAGATCAAAAGCTTGGTCAAAGAGGTAAGTTTTAAGGAACATCTTGAAGGAGGAAAGAGAGGCGGAGAGGTTTAGGCAGGGAATTCCAGAGCTTAAGCGTAACAGAAGGCACGGTCACCAGTGGTTGAACGATTATAATCAGGGATGCTCAAGAGGTCAGAATTAGAGGATTGCAGACATTTTGGGGGGCCGGGGAGGGGGTTGGGGGGAGCGGTGGGGGGAGGTTGGTGATGCTGTGGGGCTGGAGGAGATTACAGAGAGAGAGAGGGATGGGGCCATGGAGGGATTTGAATACAAGGATGAGAATTTTGAAATCGAGACATTGCTTAACTGGGAGCCAATGTAGGTCAGCAAGCACATGGGTGATGGGTGAGCGGGACTTGGTGCAAGTTAGGACACGGGCAGCTGTGTTTTGAGTCACCTCTAGTTTACGTAGGATAGAATGTGGTAGGGCAGCCAGGATTGCATTGGAATGGTGAAGTCTAGAGTTAACAAAGGCATGGAAGAGGGCATCAGCAGTGGAACAGCTGAGGCAAGGGCAGAGTCGGGCGATGTTATGGAGGTGGAAATAGGCAGTCTTCGTTATGCTGCTGATATGCCGTTGAAAGCTCATTTCAGGGTCAAACATACACCAAGGATGCAAACAGTCTGGTTCCGCATCAAACAGAAGTTGGGGAGAGGGATGGAGTCAGTGGCTGGGGAACAGAATTTGTGCCGGGGACTGAAAACAATGGCTTCAGTCTTCTCAATATTCAATTGGAGAAAATTTCTGCTCATCCAGAACTGGATGTCAGACGAGCAGTCTGACAATTTAGAGACCGTGGAGGGGGTCAAGAGAAGTAGTGGTGTGGTAGAGTTGGGTATCATCAGTGTACATGTAGAAACTGATGCTGTGTTTTCTAACTATGTCGCCAAGGGGCAACATGTAAATGAGAAATAGGAAGGGGCCAAGGTTAGATCCTTGGGGGACACCAAATGTCATGATGCGGTCGTGGGATGAGAAGCCGTTGCAGGTGATTCTCTGGCTACGATTAGATAGATAAGAATGGAACCAGGCAAGTGCAGTCCCAACCAGCTGGACGATGGTGGAGAGGCGTTGGAGAAGGATAGAGTGGTTAACCGTGTCAAAGGCTACAGACAAGTCGAGAAGGACGAGGAGGGATAATTTTCCTTCGTCACAGTCACAAAAGCTGTCATTTGTGACTTTGATGAGAGCTGTTTCAGAACTGTGGCAGGTGTGGGAACCTGATTGGAGGGATTCAAACTTGGAATTGCGGGAAAAATGTGCACGGATTTGAGAGGCGACAACACGTTCAAGAACTTTGGAGAGGAAAGGGAGGTTGGAGATGGGGTAGTAGTTTGCAAGGATGGAAGGGTTGAGGATAGATTTTTTGAGGAAAGGGGTGATGATGGCAGATTTGAGGGAGAGGGGGTCAGTACCTGAGGAGAGAGAACCGTTAATAATGTCAGCTAACTTGGGAGCCAGAAAAGGAAGTTGGGTGATCAGCAATTTGGTGGGAATAGGGTCAAGAGAGCGGGAAGTGGGTTTCATGGACAGGATGAGCTCAGAAAGGTCATGAGGGGAGATCAAAGAGAAACCTGGAGAAAGATGTGAGGTCCGGGCTAGGGCAGGGAGGATCCTTAGAGGAAGTTGGCCTGGTGGGCGAGAACAAGAAAGGGAAGGGAAGAGGCAGAGGCAGCCTTAAAAGATTAAATTATAAGGACAAGTTGCATAAACTTGGTTTGTATTCCCTAGAGTTTAGAAGGTTAAGGGATGGTCTAATCAAGCCGTTTAAAATAATGAAGGAATTTGATAGGATAGATACAGAGAAACTATTTCCTCTGGTAGGGGGATCCAGAACAAGAGGTTATAATAAAATTAGAGCTAGGCTATTCAGGATTGAAATCAGGAAAAAACTTTTCACACACAGGGTAGTGGAAATCTGGAATTCTTTCCCCCCAAAAGGCAGTGGATGCTAGATCAGTTGAAATTTCCGAGATGGATTTTTGTTAGGTTGGGGTATCAAGTGATATGGATCAAAGGCCTGTAAATTGAGTTGAGGCACAGATCAGTCATGGTTTAATTGAATGGGAGAACAGACTCGAGGGACTGAATGGCGTACTCTTTTTTTTCTATGTTCTTATGCAACCACTTTCCTGAAACACAGCAATACAGAATCTACCCTTGTATCAATGATTACGTTTTTTACGTTTAAAATTCCTCTAGTATTTACTATTTCTATGACTCATTCCTTTCTTTAACAAATGCCCTTTCAAATTTTATTTAACTGAAATAAGGTCTGTTTTGGAGCCAGGTAATGTACTATTTTGCTCAAGACCTTGCCATATTTATCTCTTACTCCCTCAATAGATATCCAGGGCACAGACTACAAAACTCTATCCTTTAAAATATTTTTCAATATTGATGAGGCCTTTCAAAATCAGCTCATTTGTTATACCATTTATATTAAAGAAGTTGATATTCAGTGGCGTATCATCAGATTTGCATTAACTGCTGTCATTCTGATGTATGATAGATAGAACTGAAGTATTCCATTATTTATCAATTTGAAGCTAAGACGAGTAATGTTTTGCAGATTGGTAAATGCCATAACGTTAATCAAGATCCACTTGCTGTTTTAAAAAAATGTTTTAGATTTTATGAAATTGTAGTGTTGGCAAAAGCATAAAGAGCTGGGTTTGCATATCGGAATTTCAGACCTGGTGAATTTTAATTATTGGAAAATCCTGTGAGAAGCATTGACCTTCACACTAGAATTCCTGATGCGCACTCCCAGCAGATGGAGCTCTGTGTCGGGGTGCCAAATTTGTTAATTCTACTCTCCATCATCATCCTCATCATAGGCAGTCCCTCGAAATTGAGGAAGACTTGCTTCCACTCTAAAAGCGAGTTCTTAGGTGACTGAACAGTCCAATATGGGAATTACAGTCTCTATCACAGGTGAGACAGATAGTCATTGAAGGAAAGGGTGGGTGGGATTGGTTTGCTGCACGCTCCTTCCGCTGCCTGCGCTTGTTTTCTGCATGCTCTCGGCGACGAGACTCGGTGCTCAGTGCCCTCCCGTATGCTCTTCCTCCACTTCGGGCAGTCTTTGGCCAGGGACTCCCAGGTGTCGGTGGGAATGTTGCATTTTATCAAGAGACTTTGAGGGTGTGCTTGAAATGTTTCCTCTGTCCACCTGGGAATCGCTTGCTGTGTAGGAGTTCCAAGTAGAGTGCTTGCTTTGAGAGTCTGATGTCAGGCATGCGAACAATGTGGCCCGCCCCTGTGCTCGCTGGCCTACATTGGCTTCCTGTTAAGCAAAGTCTCGATTTCAAAATTCCCATCCTTATTTCAGATCCATCCATGGCCTTGCCCCTCCCTATCTCTGTAATCTCCTCCAGCCCCACAAGCCCCCAAGATGTCTGCCCTCCTGAGAATCCCTGATTGTAATCGCTCAACCATTTGTGGCCGTGCTTTCTGTTCGCTCAGCCCCAAGCTCTGGAACTCCCTGCCTAAATCTCTCCGCCTCTCTATCTCTCTTTCCTCCTTCAAGATGCTCCTTAAAACATACCTCTTCACCTGCGCTAATTTCTACTTATGTGGCTCGGTGTCAAATTTTTATCGCATAACACTCCTGTGAAGCGCCTTAAGATGTTTCACTACGTTAAAGGCGCTATATAAATAGAAGTTGTTGTTGTAATGTTTCTTTGCTTTCACAAATAGAAGCAAAGCTGGTTAATCAAATTTCATGTAATATATATATATTTTTTTAAAGAAAGCTCTAATTATTGAAAATGAAATAATTGAGCTGTTCAGATGACTCAGTTAGTAAGTACACAGTCTACTGTAGAACTGAGGCGTACACATTGCAAAATTCCCTAATTCCACAGCTGAGGGTCGATTTTACTTCTACCCGTCTGGTGGAAACTGGGCAGATAGGCAGTTAGAATCAACTGACTTACGCGCCGATGTATTGCTTGGATCCCACCATCATCGATCCCACCATCATCTTCTGAGCAGGCAGCAAAGGCACCTGCCTGAAGCCAGCAGGGTCTTTCTTTAAATATGCAGATTGTGGACCGATGGCCGTGACCACTCTGGCTTTCCCGCCATGTAAATTCAAATGAGAAGTGGATTGAAGCAAAAGATAGCATTCAAGGCTTTAGGGTAAGTTTTTTTTTAACTTTGTAAGATAAGAAGAGCAGGAATACTTCTCTGGGCCCCACAGGAAAGTTTATGTCTCCCCCGCCCTGGATTATTTGCCTTCTCCCCCGTTCCATAACCTAAGACTTCCCTAGAACCCTGATCCCCATATCTGCCCAAGTGTTGATAGGCAGAATTTCTGCAGGCCAGAAACCATTCCTGCCCAGAACGGTGAGAGGTCAGCTGGTGATATGTTAATGAGGCCTGGCAATTAAAATTAATCACTCCTGATATTTGGACATTGAGTGAGGTCAGAATTGAGCTCGAGTGTGTTCCATCTATGGTGAGTAATCCTGCTGATATTCATTGTCTAAGCTTATGCATCATCATCATCATAGGCCGTCCCTCGAAACGAGGATGACTTACTTCCACGCCAAAAAGGGATGAGTTCACAGGTGTTTTAATGAAGGACCTAATATTCCAGGTCCTGAACTACATGTTGAAGGGTGGAAGATGCCTGTGTGTGGATTTTTTTAACGTGGAGTGGCCGTTGCACACCAGCCACCACACAGACTTGACAGAGCTAGATCTTGGTTCATTGGCATGGATAAAACAAGACGACTGGAGACCAACTCTGCTGCACTGACCTAGTGCGCACACATATCGCAGTGTGGGCTGGTCTGTGCTGCCCCTGGGCCCTTGCCTCTTCCGGGCCCCAATCGCTCGCCTCTCCTGGGCCCCGCTCACATCCCTCTATGAACTCTTGCCAGTCCTTCGCCCCGACCTCGCCACTCCTGTACCTGCCCGCACTGCAGTCAGCCGTCGCCCTCCTGCAGCAGCACGCGCTGCTCCCTGCAGTGGTATGCTGCCGCACGCTGCTCCCTCTAATGGCCCCGGCCTGCTGATAGTCTTGCAGCACCGTACTCGACACCAGGTTAACAAGACATTTTGGTATCTTTGCCTTTGATACCCATTTCAAATGAGTCAGAAGGATGTTTGTGGAAAGGAATCAGGATAGAGGATGTGCCAGTCATTCTACTTCTTGCTGCTCTGCATGGCAATCCGTACCCTGATGTCGGAGTGCCGCAATTCTTTCCTTGGCTTTATGTACACGATGCAACCTTGGGGCCACATACAAATGTTATTGTCTGTTCCCATCAATCTCCACATAGCTCAAGCTGCTGATACCAACAGATCTTAGTGCTCTGATTTAGCATTATCCAGGAACTTCAGCACATAAATCTAGGCTGACACTCCAGTGCAGTGCTGAGGGAGTGCTGCACTGTCAGCGCTGCCGTCTTTCAGATGAGATGTTAAACCGAGGCCCCGTCTGCCCCCTCATGTGGATGTAAAAGATCCCATGGCACTATTTCGAAGAGGAGCAGGGGAGTTTATCCCTGGTGCCCTGGCCAATATTTATCCCTCAATCAACTTAACAAAAACAGATTATCTGGTCATTATCTGTTTGTGGGAGCTTGCTATGTGCAAGTTGGCTGCTGCGTTTCCTACATTACAACACTCTAAAGTATTTCACTGGCTTTGAGACGTTGGGTGGTGGTGAAAGGCACTATATAAATGCAAATCTTTCTTTCTTTCTATCCCATCAATGAGAAACCGTGCCAAGAAACAGCTCCTTCCAAACCTCAAGATCTATAAATAAAGCAGGCATGAAATTTTGGGATGTTTTCTTTGGGTTCAGCATCACAGCCCATCCACTGTAAGCGAAAAATACTGCGGATGCTGAAAATCTGAGCTAAAAACAGAAAATACTGGAAACACTCAGCAGGTCAGGCAGCATCTGTGGAGCGAGGAAGGTGGGGTTAATGTGTTGGATCCATGATCCTTCATCAGAAGCTCTTGCCCAATATCTAGGGTACATGAAGCAAGCACAGGGAGCTGAACCACCAAATTGCTAATTATTTACAGTTGTTGAGACATCACGGCTAGCTCATTAGCATCTTAATTACCTATTGTCTCAGAATCTCTCCCCAACCCCTTGTCTTTTATTTAAAAAGCTGTGTTAATTCACCTTGGGCTTGAAATTCTGCAGGGGGTCTCCCAGTTTCCTGTTGTAACTGATGGTAAATGCGGGTGTTGAGAAGCTATGCTATGTGAAGTAGAGAGGTATCAGAAAGGTGTTGGCACCCATGAAACCATACCCATGCAGAATCAGCACTTTTGCAAGCAAAGGGAACAAAAAGAAAGTGAAATCATTTTCAATCACTTCAGCTTGCCAATAAGGCCCCACATGTCATCTGACCGGGTCAATCCAAATCTGGCCATAATTAACAAAACCAGGACTGAAATATCTTAGAATTCAGTTCTAACAGCTTGATTATTGATTCTTGTGTTGGGTGTAAAATAGCAGAATGGTAAGTTTGCATTTTAACCAGATTAGCAATTAACAGGTTAACAACGATGTTAAAATAGCATGCAAAGGAATTTTTGTGAATGCGATAAGAAGTATGTGACCAGAGCCAAAGAAATCCTTTGATGTTTAGTTACTTCACATCCTGTGTACTTGCAACATTTATGACAGTATTGTTTTCATTCATTGCTAATTTAGCCTTCTAAAAGGGTGATTGGTCACAAATCTGTCTTGCACGTAGCTGCATTTACTGGTTCTGTAAGCCCAAATTCATTCTGGACAGAAATATTATTGCGTGTCAGAGCTAGTCACTTATTTCCTCTTTTGGGAATCATAAAATAAGCATTCGGGATATCCTTCTCACCAGTTGTTAATACCGGCGACAACTCAAACATTTTTGACCTCTTTGACTCAACCTATGATCGACTTCAACATATCAGCTAACAAGTGTAATTAGCATTTGAATGTAGTACTCCGGAGTTTTATATTAAAACTTTCTGATATCTTCAGAAAACTTTTTGGTACAGTAGTTGGAACTTGAGGTGGCCTGTGTTGCAATGTGATATAGCTTCAGTGGATTGAACTTTAGCTGACTTTTATTTGAGACGTAAGGTTTCTTCATGTGAAGAATGTGCAGACTAAGGTCTGGATATTGGATTCTATTGGATGTGCCATGATTGGCAGCTCTCGTAGATAAGATGACAGTCTGTGTTGCTAAGGAAAATAGGCCCCGAAATTTTCGGTCCCGGGAAGGACCATTACTGCCCGTTTGCGGCGGCCATTCGTCAAAATCAAACGGCCGCCGCTTTGGGCTCAGCTGGCTGCCCCAACATAGATTCGGCCTGGGAGGTCTTGTAGCGTTGTGGGCCACTGCCGACTCTCATGGAGGTGTGGGGCTTGCGGCAGTAGTGACGCGCTAAAAGTGCGCACCGCTGCAGCTCCACCATCGGACCCATTTTCAGCATGAAAAAGCCGGCCCTTCAGCTGACGGTGTCCCTGCCAACTTTTAAGGCCGGTGCAGAATGGCAGAGATCTCGGAGCCATGGGAACGGAGAGAAGGTGAGAAGGTAAGATCCAAACCTGAGGATGTTCAGCACAGAATCCGCACTCAGGGAGAGGGAAAGAGAGGGTGAGAGGGAGAGAGAGGGAAGGGAGCAAAAGAGAAAGGAAAAAGATAGGAGTGAGGAAAAGGAATGAGAAACAGAAAGAGAAAATTTAATTGGGAGAAAGAGAAATAGAGAAATAGGAATAGAGAAAGAGAAAAGGGGAAAAAAAACTCGAGAGTGAGAAATAGAGATCCCGAGATTCACAGAGAGAAAACTGAAATCTGAATCCAGGGTCTCAGACTGGAAACGTCGCCCCAAGCTCAGCATTCCGAGCGGTAACAAATGGGAATCTGTTCCACCTCCGTCACCTCCAGGCTAGATCCAAGATCGTCCCATCCTCTGTCATCGAACTATAGTACACAGATGACACTTGCGTTTGCACACACTCGGAGGCCAAACTCCAAGCCATCGTCAACACCTTCACCGAGGCGTACAAAAGCATGGGCCTTACACTAAACATCCGTAAGACAAAGGTCCTCCACCAACCAGACCCCGACACACACCACTGCCCCCCGCCGCCCCCCCGCCCCGCCCCAGTTATCAAAATCCACAGTGAGGCCTTGGACAACGTGGACCATTTTCCATATCTCAGGAGCCTACTGTCAGCAAGGGCAGACATCGATGATGACGTCCAACACCGCCTCCAGTGTGCCAGCACAGCCTTCGGTCGCCTTCAGAAGAGAGTTTTCGAAGACTAGGACCTCAAAACTGGCACCAAGCTTATGGTCTACGGGGCAGTAGTGATACCTGCCCTCCTATATGGCTCAGAGACGTGGACTATTTCCAGCAGACACCTCAAAGCACTGGAGAAACATAGAAAGATAGAAAACAGGTGCAGGAGTAGGCCTTTCGGCCCTTCGAGCCTGCACCACCATTCAATATGATCGTGGCTGATCATGCAACTTCAGTACCCCGTTCCTGCTTTCTCTCCATACCCCTTGATCCCTTTAGCCATAAGGGCCACATCTAACTCCCTTTTGAATATATCTAAAGAACTGGCCTCAACAACTTTGTGGTAGAGAATTCCACAGGTTCACAATTCTCTGAGTGAAGAAGTTTCTTCTCATCTTGGTCCTAAATGGTTTACCCCTTACCCTTAAAAGTATCACCAACAATGCCTCTGCAAGATCCTGCAAATCCATTGGGAGGACATATGCACCAACATCAGTGTTCTCGCTCAGGTCAACATCCCCAGTATCGAATCACTGACCACGCTCGATCAGCTCCGCTAGGCAGGCCACATCGTCTGTATGCCTGACACGAGACTCCCAAAGCAAGTGCTTTTCTCAGATCCTCGACACGGCAAGCAAGCCCCAGATGGGCAGAGGAAACGTTTCAAGGACACCCTCAAAGCCTCCTTGATAAAGTGTAATATCCCCACCGGCACCTGGGAATCCCTGCCCCAAGACCGCCCAAAGTGGAGATAGAGTCTCGTCGCCAAGAACATGCAGAAACCAAGTGCAGATAGTGGAAGGAGTGTGTGGCAACCTGGCTCCCCACCGTGCCCTCCCCAATCACTGTCTGCCCCATCTGTGACAGAGACAGTAGGTCCCACATTGGACTATTCAGCCACTTGAGAACTCACTTTTAGAGTGGAAGCAAGTCATCCTCGACTTCGAGGGACTGCCTCTTACGTGTGCCTAACCTGCGACTTCACCTCAGTGTCTCCCCTGTGGCTGCCTCATGGGTGTGGGAAGGCTGCTGTGTTCTCTGTGTGGAAGCTGCAGATGTCCTTCTAGGATGCCCTCGAGCAGCTGTGGGCCTGGAAGGGCCGGTTGGAGACTGATCAACACCCTCCAGGGAGGGTTCAGTCTGACTTGGTTCGAGCGAGGCCAAGTGTGGAGACTCTGGCGGAGTGACCGGTCTGAGGCCAGAAATGCTGCGAACCGGAGTGAACGTATCATCTGTATCCTGGCCCGAGAAGCCTGAATATCTCACCAGGGGCGGCACAATACCACCACCACCAATCTGAGGGAGCTCAGGTCGGTGCTGCAGCGCCACACTGGAAATTCCCCCGTGGCCCATGGTGGACCTAGCCGCGAAAATAATACTGAGGTCTTGGGGGGGTATCCAGCTGAGACTGCATGCGAGCAGCCACAGTCTGAAAGCCACCAGATATGACAGCACTTAGACGCTCCGTCGACTCTTGCTGAGCTGCGGCCATCCTCTCCAAAGCAGCACCCATACGCTTGTTCCCTCGCGCCTGTGCTGCAACGGCAGCTGCCACATCACCCTAAGGGTGAATTTCCCGTGGAAATAACGCCCCAATTAAGACTGCAAACTTTCAGGTTTGAAGGACTAATAAGACTGTACACTTTTTTGTGTTAAAAAAACTGAATTTTGATCCAGTGGCCGCCGCAAAATTTGCGGCACTAATCGGGGAAAAGAGGCCTTAAAACCACCAGCTTTCTGGCTACACTGAATTTCGGTCCAGTAAGGAGGTCATATTACTGGAGTCCAGTGAGAGATTGAGCAGGAGCTAAATGTATGCAGTGGCAGAGCTTGCAAGCAAATCAAATCATTAGCTGACGTTTAGTGCTAAATCTTCAAAGGAGGGAAAATCATGGAGGTGTGAAGGTACAGGGTACTTTTAATTGGTAAAGATGCAACTTGTAGTAATTATTCTTATATATTGTTATGTACGGTATTGTGGAAAGCTTGCATTAGAATCCTAATTTTATGTACCCCATAGTTCACAGGAGCAAAATAAATATTCAGTGGAGAAGCTTCCTGATCTGGGATTATCAGAATATATGCAGAATGCAACTGGTCAGGGAAGTCCTAACATTATCACTCAATTGGCATTAAAGGTCAGGACATTAAATGAATAAATTAAATACTTGCATTTATATATTTAGCTTGCTCTCCTTGGAAGTATACCGTAGTTATTCACCTCTGTTGGAAGGCTTAATAAATTAGTAAGTGCCCACACAGCACATATGGGCCATATTTCGTTGGAATGACAAGCTTAACTAATTCTGTATTTCACATTGGGGTCGCAAGAAACTGAGTGGGTGGACACTTAAAAATCAGTAAATTACTTACCCATTGGACCTCGACCCTTTCCCGCTGCTTGCAATATTAATCTGCAGGTTTGTGCAAGCAGATGAAGTACCCACCCAAAGAGGGTGGAAGTCTCATAAATTTATTCAAATTGAGGTCTTACTACATCACTAGGACCCAATGGCATGTTAACCCGGGTCTGAGCAGGGAAGCCAATGTTGAAGCAGGCTGAAGCAGGTTGGCAGCTGATGGGAAGGTCGAAGAGACCCTCCAGCTAAGTCAAAAAATGTCCTTTGTGGGGCCAGCAGGAATGCTGCTCCAGTGCCTACAAAGAAAGCCGCAGCCTCCCCTGTCTTGGATTCTGCCTTCCCATCTCCCTCCTCCCGAGACTCTCCCGAACCTCCTCCACCCTCTTACCTGGGCCACCCGATCTTTCCCTGCTGGAAGCTGCTTTGCACCCTATTCCTACCTGGAACGAGCAGGGAAATAGACCGGCAGCAAATTAAATGAGGTCCGGCGGTTAAAAGTTCCATGGCCTCCTCTGCCTCTGGCAGGCAGAAAATTAACTCGCCAGAGTGGGTTTTCCACTGAAGTTAAAATTCATCCAATCCTTCACAATAATTTTTGTGTTCACCTCATTTAAAAGGAAAAATTACTTTTATATAAAAAATTAAAAATACCTATAATGTGGATCTATTTGGTTTATCTGCTGATGTTTCTCTTAATAAGTCAAAAGAAATTGTATTAGAAATTATATCAGTTGACATGATATCAAGCTGCCGTAAAGATAAGAGTTCCTTGACACTAGGGCGGTGTGGCATCTTCTGAAAGTAGCAATCTGGGTCAGCTTCAGACAGCGTCTAGGACTTTCACTGCTGACATCACGTGATGACAGATGAGGAGACATGTTGATGTGCATCACTCCAAGACAGAGGGTTAATCTTAATGTTGCAATTTGTGTATGTTACTAATGATTGTGGATATGCAACTTATGATGCATTTACCACAGTGAAGCTCAATACACTGAGTGTCAATGTCAATTCAATACCGTTCAGAGTATAGGCAAGAGTTCTAGGTCAAGGGTACGTTCCCTTTCCTGTTCTGGTGAGGTCACTAAATTCCTTTTGACACTGAAGAGGAATCCTAGCTGTGACCGATGAAACACTGACTGCCACTGCAATCTCCCTCCATACAGCCTTGAATTCCTGTTTCAGTAATCTTCTATCCCTAACCCCAAACAGCTGGTTCACACTGCTTTGAATTTCTTCCAGCAAAATATCAACTTTAAACTCCCTGTAGTTTATTGCTGTCCTCCTTGCCTCTCTGTTAAGGCTGGTGCTCCCAGTTATGTTCCTTCTTTCACTGATGCTTATGGAGCAGCAGATTTTGTATCCTGCTGGTGCAAAAGTACTTTCTGTTACTATTTACCTCTCCCTGCCTTTGGTTTCTGTCATGTATCTCACACTACTGTACATAACTGTATCTTACCATGCTATACATGACTGTAACCAGAGATGACCTGTAACCACTAGCTTACCTTACCACCAGGGGTGCACTTGCAGGAGACACTGGATACCTGTCCCAGACAGGTATATAAGGACAGGTCTCAGGCAAATGTGGCATTCGAGAGCTGTGTAATAAAGGTGCAGGTCCTGAGTGACCTTGACTTCAGTATGTGCCTCGTGTGAATCTGTACTGCTGGGACAGGACTTTACAGTTTCCATCCACTGGAGGAACTGTGGCATGGTCGACTGGATTTGCACTGCCTGTCCGCCTCAATTTTTGGCAATGACAATGCCATAGCAAAATGAAGGCTGGAAGCCCTGCCCTGCCTCACAGGCTGAGATATTCTGACAGCAGACCAAAAATGTAACCGATTTACGTGGTCTTCAATTCAGCAACTGGCACTTATTGGCTGGAAGCGGAATTCACTAAGACATAACCATTGGCAATCTCTCATGGCAACCTTAGAAAATAGGAAAACACCATTGGGGTGTTGTTATGTGTTAAAAAATTTTTAAATTTACAAAGGTCACAGGATGTCCAATGAGCCAATCAATGTGGGGCAACCTGCAGCTTCTGGCTCCAGTGCACTTAGGAGTTGGATCATTGACCTCATCCCTGAGTTGCATTGAGACTCTTGCATCTCAGTGCATGGAAACTGTTTTGCATCGATGCAGAAGTGATAATATAATGGCAGCTTTGGCTGTATCTACAAAAACATTCATTTAAATATTACAAAATAATTGTTTGCATTTTTGCAAAAAATAATCTGGACAATGTTTAACAGGCTAAGTTGGAACAAAAATAATGCATAAGAAAGTGAGGATTTAATTTCTTTGAGAATAAATATAACAATTTCTTTATTCCAAATGTATCATTTCTTTTAGTGAAGGTGAAGAATCATGTTATAAAACCATTTCCTGTATTTTCTGTCATTCTGTATCTGCTTTTCCAAAGCATCAAATGGAAAATAGTTGGAAGATAATCTGGAGATGTGTGCTAATGATGGCTTGGAATGCCCATCACGGTCTCTACTTGTTAAAATTCATTTTTTGTATCTTGTGAAATGCTAGAAAAGTGCTGATATTTAATACTGTAGTTTACTGCTAGTCTGAATCTCATGCAAAGCCCTAGCATTTCCCAGTTAGAGAAACCATTATCTGAACTGACTGAATCACATTTAATATCATTCATTAGCCTCCACTGTGTACACTATGTCTGGAAAATTAATGTTACTCATTAGATATCAGCTTGACATCCTAACGGAGAGTGACAAATGCTGTTTGTGAAGTTGGTCATTGTAACTTATAAAATTATTTATAAACCACAGCAGAATGATTAGCCAATTGGTTTGCTCCATTCCCTAACTCGTGGCAGTCTTTTATCTGCAGAAGTCTGCTCTTTTCCATAATTTCAAGCATATGTTTAAAACATCAAGCAGCTGATTTATAGTATCGTTACAGATTTGTATGGTCCTCTGCCCAGCGATTACAGAGACAGCACTTGGCGTTCTACAGTGTGAACTGAGCTAATTGGTCTGTAGCTAAGTGGTCTTAGGTGTGGAACACCTGCACTACTAATATCACTCGGGAGAGAGGCATGTACGAAATTTATGAATACATACTGTATTGCAAGAAATCATTTGATGCCATTTGTAGAGAAGGTTAAATCATAGACAAGGTGTAGAGGTTGATTCTCATTTTGTGAAACCAGTATGCTAGGAAAATAAAGAAAATGGCCCTGAAATTCCTCTGCACCATTTCTGGGAGTTTCCAACCCACCGACAGTTCAATGGATAGCCTGAATAGTTCCTTGAACAAAGTGTATTTTGAATAGTGCATCAATCGTTCTTATTGCCTTGGGTTGATCGGATGAACTCACTGCCCAGAAAATTCTTACAGTGATCAAGATTGGGCTTTGAAGGCAGGTTTCCTAATTGAGGGCGAATCTAGGATCTTAACTGCTAGTCTACCATTCAGGTTGGTGCATTCAGATGGACATGCAGTTGTCTAATACAATTGGACTTACAGTGGAATAAATCAAATTATAAGCATTGGATTTAAAGTGACAGTAAAACTTTAGGCAATACAAAGTGTCAAATATAATATACTTTTAATCATTGTCCCTTTAGGACCATCCACTTCTTATGGCACTGCTTTCTGTTAACTAGGAAAGAAAAATCTGTTAAAAGTTAAATGTAGCAGCTTTCTTTAATATAATTCAAGAAACTATGGGCTTAAAAACTTGTTTGTTAGCCGCACCCATTAGCGCCCGAGACGGGCACTAACGGGCCACTAAGTAAGTGCTTGCCACCCAAACGCCACGCTGTTATTACCTGCCGCGAACTTCATTGGTGGTTTAGCGGTGGTGCTATCAGTTAGCGCTGCGCACTCTAGCACCACCCACTTGGTGACATTATGGGCCCAAGTTTCCACAAGAAAAAAAACGGGCACCCCTCCGAGCTGGGCGCCCGTTTTTCGCGCCTAAAACGGCGTCTAAAAAAAAAATCGCGATTCTGGAGTGTTCTGCAGCTCCTTGCCTGCCTGGCGCGGCGTGCAGGGGGGCGGAGCCTACACTCGCGCCGATTTTGTAAGTGGGAGGGGGCGGGTACTATTTAAATTAGTTTTTTTCCTGCCGGCAACGCTGCACATGTGCGTTGGAGCGTTCGTGCATGCTCAGTGTGAAAAAAACATTGGCACTCGGCCATTTTTGTAGTTCTTTGTAGCTGTTTAGTTTTTTAAAAATGTTTTAATAAAAGTACATTGCCATCAGCACAGAGGCTTCTTGTAGCAGTGAGAAGGGTGCAGAAAGCCTCAGAAAGTTGAGGCAGCCGTTTCCCGACGACCTCCCCCTTTTGCCGTCGGGAAATGGCTCCTCAATTTCTGAGGCTTCCTGCAGCCTTCTCTCTTTCCCGCCAGCATTCTGGAACGGCTCCATTCTCTCCCCCTCCCCCGCGTTCAGTCGGCTCCCTCCCTTCTCCCCCCACCCCCCGCGTTCGTCGGCTCCCTTCCCCCCCCCCCCCGCGTTCGTCGGCTCCCTTCCCTCCACCCCCCCACCCCCGCGTTCGTCGGCTCCCTTCCCTCCCTCCTCCCGCCTGCCCCCCCCGGCCCGCGTTCGGTCGGCTCCCTCCTCCGCCCCCGCCCGCGTTCGGTCGGCTCCCTCGTTTTGTGAGGCTTGCTGCACCATGCTTCCTGGCTGAAGCACTTTCACACAGGTAGGAAGATGGTTTATTTAATCTTTTCCTTGCTTATAAATGTTTATTCAGGTTAGATTTATTTGTATAATATTTGTATAAGTATAAATAAGGATTGCTTGTAGAATTTAATGAGTTCCCTTCCCCCTCCCCCCCCACCTCGTTCTGGACACCTGATTTGTAACCTGCGCCTGATTTTTTAATGTGTAGAACAGGTTTTTTCAGTTCTACAAAAATCTTCACTTGCTCCATTCTACTTTAGTTTGGAGTACATTTTCACTGTGGAAACTTTCAAATCAGGCGTCAGTAGCCGGACACGCCCCCTTTTGAAGAAAAAATTCTGTTCCAAAGTAGAACTGTTCTACCTGACTAGAACTGCAGAAAAAAAATTGTGGAGAATTGCGAATTCTAAGATAGTCCGTTCTCCACCAGTTGCTCCTAAAAATCAGGCGCAAATCATGTGGAAACTTGGGCCCTATGAGTGTGCAATGCCACGTTAGCGCCACGATCCCGAACTTCACGCCTTTCGCCTGCCATAGCGCATAGCGCCGTCACCGACAGGGAAACATTGATAGTTCCTGGGGCGATATTATAAAGCAAGAGCAGGTGGGTGTTCAGTGTAAAATCTTTTAATATTGCTTTGATTCTGTGAGCTCTGACACACTGCTGTTGATGTTCCCAATGCTCCCTTCAACTTTCTCTCATTTTTCAGGTGGTCCAGCTGACCTCCCCTTTAGGCACTAGGATGCCAGTTTCCTAGCGCCAGAACTTCATTATCCCTGCAGTGCTATTGCTCTGTAGCACCCTAAGAGTAGTGTGGAACGCTTCCCTTAGCGTACCACTCCCTTCTTGGGGAACTGATAGTGAATATCCGGGTTGGAGTTGGTAAACATCGCTCGGTGCTCAAATCAGCGCCCAGGTAATGTCACTGCCTCAAACCGGGCTAAAACTAATCTTGAGCCCTATTTGTTTTTATTGCCAGTTTTGTCTACCCTCTTGTCCAGACAGACCAATAAGTCATGTAAGGGTACATGAAACTGGTTTTATTTGGGGGAAAAAATATGTTTTATTAAAAGCATTTTCTCCCATCTTATCTATGAGCTGTTATGGATAGCAAGGATCAGCCCAGATATTGATGGGCTGCTTGGTTAACCTGCAGGAAGCAATCTTGAACAACATGAGAAGGAGTATGAGAAGGAATACCTTCTCAGGACATTGCTTACTCCTTTTTTCAGATAACTTGTTCAGAATTGTAAATCCAGTTTAGGGAGTCACCAAATACAATTGAGGGTGGGATTGAAACTTGGTTCTCACAGTTGAGAGAGCAATGAGCTAGCCTTATCACTATCAAACTGTTCCGTACAGAACCTTTTAAAAGATCGGAAAATATTTTATGGTCAAGTACACAGTAATAAAAGAAAGCAACATTATTTTAAGAATAGTGCAGCCAATGTCCTTAAAGAAGGAGAATAAGAGCTTGCATTTATTTTGCGCTTTTCACGATCTCGGGTCATCCCAATGAAGTACTTTTGAAGTGTATTTTCTGTTGTAATGTAGCAAGATGTGCACAGCAAGTTCCCACAATAGCAATGAGATAAATGACCATATAATCTGTTGTAGTGGTGTTGGTTGAGGGAGTATTTGCCAGGACATCGAGAGACCTGTGTGAATGCAAAAGGCAATTATGGAGTCTTGTCATAGGTGCTGACATTAAGAACTGTTAGAGGTGTCCTCTCAACTAGAATAAACCAGAGGAATTCAGATTTATGATATGCATTTCCCCATGGTTTAGAAATTGCATTTAGTTTTTCCATTAAGCTGGCCTTGTATACCCATCTGTGCATCAGTGCTATACCCTGTAGGATAACATTTTTACCAAAATAGAAATCACATTTTTCTGAGTCATGAAGATGAAATGTTCAGTTTCCCTACCTACATTTTAATCAAGTTAACTTTACTTTATCATGCACAGTAAGCACTAATTTCTGTGACAGAATCTGATTTTGACAGCGCCAAAGCCTTAATAGATCACTGTTGGTATGAGAGGGAAAAAACCCACAAAAGGTTATTAAATGCCAAGAGGAAAGACTTGACATATTGCAAGTTCACAATGTCAAGGAGACCCGCAGAAAAAGGATTATCCAAAGTAGTTCTGTTTTGAATTTCCCTCCTGAAATTACAAAGCACCAGTAAGTTGCAAAGTCATTTAGAAAAGGAAACACACAAAACATTTCAGTTTTTGTTTGAAATTCCCTTTTGCTTAGAGGCCATCATTTTTTTTCTATGTCACTGAGGGACAGCTTTCACAGCAGATATCTTTGTACCATGTCAAGCATGAAAAAGAATCGAGTTTTAGACTGGTGTTTAAGTAGGATGTGTAAAATGTGAAAATTCACTTATGCAATTTTAATACCTTTCCAACTGAGCAGTCTGCACCATATATTTTCTTTAAAAAGCATTAACATTACATATCTCATTGGGGGAAAAAAAGGCAAGAATGTTTACGAGCAGAATATACCTTTACAAAACAGCTCAAACTAATGTTGCCAGTTACAGTGCTTTGGGAGCAAATTTACAGAACAGTTCATTTTGTTACTCACATTGAAGCAGCTATTGAATTAGTACTATAATTTAAACCAAAATCTCAGAGTTCCTCATTTTTCCCAGACATGTTGACAGTTTTCAGTGTAATAGTGTGGGGGCGGCAGCTCGGGTGATGCCTTCAGCCCTAGTGTGCTGACACAGTATTCACTTAAAATTGTACATCAACTGCTGCATTACATCTGCTTTGTGTCAAGGGTAAAGTTAAGGGTGCAGTTTGCTAAATATAAAATGCATGTTTTATTTTAAAATAAAGTAAATATATGTCGACATTCAGGGTCCCTCAGAGAGCTCAATAACTGGGGAATATCATGCAGTAGGTTACAGTACATTTTTAATGCAGTTAGTTAAAGTGTCGTTTAATTTCATATATATATACAGCAATCACAGTTTCACCATTTGGATAATGTTTTTATAGGGAGATCAGTCTGGTTGAATGATTTGATCCTGTCTAAAAATTAGTGGGAGTAATTTTCAACTTTCCATTGGCACGTGAAACTCTTGTTGCGGGTCGGGCACCCGTCATAGAAACCGCCTGATTTTCCTTTACGTTGAAATCAATGGAATGGAAAATTGGGCAGTTTCAGTGATAGGTGGCTGTCCCACAATGCTGGTTTTAATTTCAAAGTTACCATTGGTATGTTAAATTTATAGACTGCCTACCATTCAAACTTACCTCAGTTAGCTGAGCTCTGGCTACTCTTGATGATTCACCATCCTGAAGCAAATGTGGGCGGGAGGAGAATCTGGAATTGCCCGTCTTGCTTTGCTTGAGTCGGGCACTTTTTTGGCTGAATACAGATAATAGAGGCTTAATGGTGATCAGCTTATAAGGGAGGGTAATTTGTGCTTGAAAATAAAGTGAATTTTACAATTTATTTTGTCATTTGTATAAAAAGAAAAAAGGGCTTGCATCATGGCTCAGAAAGGCTACCCAACAACCCGTGCTGGAAGTATGTATGTATGGATGTTGGGTGAGAACAGATTGGCTTAGCTGTGATACTCCCATAATCAAATAGCCTGGTAACATTGAGTGTTGAGGCTCACAAATGAATATTGGCCACTGGGAGGGTGGGTAGTGCCCATGGGACAAGAAGAGGAGAAAACTGGGGAAAAAATAAATCTTTAAAAAGAAAGGGTTAAATGTTTTTCATGGCCCATCAATCCCTCGATTTCAACTGATTTTATGGTTTCTATTATAGGAAAAGCAAAAGTTATCCTGACAGCATGTCAATGATCATAGATCTTTTATTAACCTTTTAAAATGAGGGTGATGTATCATTAAGGTAACTGTAATGTACAGTGATTGTTGCACTATTATAGGATCTATAAGGAACCACCCATGTCATTTTGTTTGTGTTGAAAATGAAAAATGGGAATTTTTCTTTTAATGTTAATGGTTTATCCACAGGTCTGTTTTAAAACATGTTATGATCAAATGTGCATTCCGTTCCAAAGGAGTTGTTTTCAATCTTGCAACACAAATTTAGTTCCAACTGGTACATGCAGGAGTCAGTGTTATCTTGGGTAGACAGCTTTGGGAGAGTTAATCGCTCTAAACAGTAATTGACTGTCACTCTGCTTTCTTCTCCACTTACATTCTCATTCGTCATCATCTGGAGAGAGCTTTTTTTCTAATGCCTTAGATGAGGTTGCCATAGTGTTTGTTAGTCGATTGTTCTTCCCTGTGGCTGTGGTTCAGGCAGTACTTGGACTGCAGCCATGCAACTGTGAACTTACATGCAAGAAAATTACAACAGTGTTATTTCTGTACAGTTCAAATCTGATGATTAACTGACTAGCATGTTTGTCAACAAAGAAAACAAGCCACTCCTGCTTTACAGAATTCTGCTTCCATTTTCAGCTGTCCAGCATTGTGACTTTTATCACCTAGTGCAGTTGTCTCAGCTGTCCTCAATGTAAAGAATTATTTTACCTTTTCGGTGTGTTTTTAATCTGAAGTGTCAACTGTTCTTTTTAAATTATTTTATTGTTTTGCTTTTTCCCCCTTTGTGCCCTCCTCCCTGAGTTGTCTCCCAATACCACATATTGTCGTTTAGCTGAGAGTCCTTCATGGTGTCGATCACTGCTGCTCCAGATCATGATGAGCAAGAAGGAAGAGCATGTTCCATGGAATTAATTGCTCCGGTCAGAATATTTTGCTCTGTATGGAATAAAATACTCCACATCTTTGCACCTCACTTTGTGGTCCAGCTAAGGACTGGTAAAAGAACAACCTCATTTTGCCCTGATCAAGTTTTAAATATGTTTATTTTGAAACCTTTATTTTATGTTAACTACAAGAGTTTTATAAAATAAAATGAACTGCAGCTGATAAAACAAAAACATGTGTAAATACTGTGAAGTCCATCAAAGATAAACTTCAATAAATTATAATATTTTAAAGGAACCATTCTGATATTTGCTTTCGCTATGATAATTTTAGCTCACATTTACTATTTGTTTTAATACACAGTAACACATAATTAAATGATTGTGTAAATATGATCTTCTGTTACAACACCTACATATAACAGAACAGTGGCAAATGGAATTCAGTCCGGAGAAGTGTGAGGTAATGCATTTGGGGAGGGCTAACAAGGCAAGGGGAATACACAATGGCCCTGAAATCCCGCTCCTCTGCTTTCTGCGGGCACTCGACAGAAAATGGTTAAAAAGATGTGCACCTACCTTTTCCTGCTGTGCCCACCAGCGATCCCGGTCCCGAGGCGAAGCGTGTGCACGTCTGGACAGACGTATGCTGGAGCTGGAGTCACATGGCACTGGGAAGCTAATCCAGGTAAAGTATTTTCTCAGTCATAATAATGGGAACTCATATTATTATGATTGAGAACCCCCCCCCCACACCAAAACAATAAAAAATAGAAAAAATACACCACATTAAGTTAAATTAAAGTTAATAAATGTCTTAGAAAAATATATATTTTTCAGATTTTTTAAAAAGTTTTAAATTATGGTTTAAAATAAACTTACCTTTCAGTGGGCAGGTTTTTAACATTAAAATGTGTTTTTATTTTTATATGTTTTAAAACTCTTACGATCTCTTAATTTCCAATGAAATACGAACTCCGGTTGTAGTTTTAATGTAATTTTATTCTGGCAGCAGCAACAAGCTTCTGGCTTTAAGCCAGGCCTTTGTCCTTCTGAGAATGCATGGCCAAAATGGCTGTTCTTATACCTGACTCAATTTACAGAAAAGAACGCACCTTCTTTGACCTTATTGGCTCAATTGATAGTCTGTTAACCTTTAATTGGCTCGCTACCAAAGGTCCTAAAATGTCAAGTTGATTGGATGACTTAATGCAATGTGGTCTGTGTTTTCTCAAAACTGCAGCCAGACTGCAGAGCTTGAATTCTCTATCAATCCCCCCTTTGATTTTTTCACAAACTGAATCATAAAACATCAGGTATCACTGGTTAAACATTCTACAAAATAATTTCATACATGTTAATAGAGTTTCCTTCTAAAATTTGTTGATGTGTTTCGCCACATGTCCGGACTAGTAGCTTCCACACAAATTTACATCAACCCGAATTCTATCGTGGCCACAATGGAAGTCTGGTTTTAGTAGGTTAATTAACCTTATTCCAATTTAATCCAAATCAATATCTTAATTCAACCAGTAAACAACCTTCCCTTAAGCTAACATACCCCTGTGCCATGTACAGGCGGTCTGCTGGGACCTGCAAGGTGTCTCACATGCGGGACAGCAGCTACAGCCGCCTGGTCGCAACAACATTTAATCAACATAAACAAAGAATATAAAAGTAAAATAATTACAATGAATAGAATTAAACCTTCCACCAACGAAGTTCCTATTGAACCTAGCCATTCAGTGGCTCCACTCCACAAAGTGAATGATGGGCGTTGCTTAAGTTTATCTACCTCCTTTTGGATATGCTCCGCTAAGTGGTTAATTTCTTCGGAGCTATCTGGGATATACGTGCAACACTCCGTTCCGAGTAGGGCGCAAGTACCTCCCTTTTCAGCCAGGATGTAGTCAAGGGCCAGTCTATTCTGTAGGGCAACTGTGCGAATTGCTACCATTTCTGCATTGATTTTAACTAGGGCCTCTGAGGTATCATTGGCTACCCGTTCCACAATGGATGCCATGTTAATGGATTCACTTGCCAGTCTGGCGGTCCCATACTTGGGGATCAGAATGGCAAAGAACCTCTCTGTTTCTGTGATAGCTCTCTTAGGACGGTGTAAATGTTCCGACAGTGACTTTATATGATACATATATGGCACAATATAGGCTAAATAGCAGGATCCTGTCCAATTCTGGGGCAGCCAAGGGTAGGCCTTGTGGCCACACACCCAATAGGTGCCATTATAGGCAATGAATGTTAGCTGTTTCTTTGTCAGCAATACTCCGGGGCCTGTCCAGGCTTTTCCATCTGTTTTATTCAGAATCCTGTTACATTAAGAATTCCCACATCGGCCCAGTTTGGACGGTTCCGTGGCTTGGTTACATTATAATTCCGGGAGCAGTTACTGTACCCCATATTTTGGCCTCCTTTGATGTTTCTAATCAGACAGACCGATTCCCCTGGTCTTCCTATTCCCGTTGTATTAGTGATAACAAAAAATGGGGGCCGTTTGGAATTATTGTACCACGGTTGGTATCCCCCTTCAAAGGTAGTCAGATTGTAACCTGCTGACTTCCATTTACGTGCCCAGTTTTCCATATCCTGAAACGCATTGCCTGTTTTGTTTTGATTAATTATCCACTCAGCCATTTCCGAGATATTCAAGGGAACTGGCCTCAAGGGAATCCCTCCCTTTGAGTGAATAGGAATATGCACACATACTCAACAACTAGAAATGTTACCTTGTTTGGCATAAATGTATGACCTATATAAAAAGGTATTTACATGAAATTCTCTTGCTTACCCTACTATTTCCCTTTGATGCAGAGGGTTGGCTAGTAAGAAGTAGGCCTATGCCTAGAATACCTACAGTCAGTAATACAGTAAATTTATACATTTTGGCAAAAAGTAATTGTCCTTATTAGATTTCAGCTTCAATTACAGGTGCTCGTTTAACGTATGAAGCATGGATCCAGGCTTTCTTTCCTTGGACTTTTAACAGCTGCCTGGGTGGTCAATAACACTTGGTAAGGTCCCTCCCACTTGGCACCCAAAGGTTCTTTATGCAATTTTTTCACATACACCCAGACTCTCGGGATGATGTCGTGTCCTCCTTCGGGTGGATTACCTCAAGCTGCCGATACCTGTCGGGAAACAGAACTAGTAGCATTGGTTAGTATGATAACAAAGTGTCACTCATTAAGTGAACATCAGCTTTCCGTAAATCGATAGTTCCTGGCAGCGACATAATTTCAAATGGGCTTAGACCTGTAGTTCTGTTTGGGGTTGACCTAATACTACATAGCACTATTGGTAATGCCTGGGGCCATGGTGTTCCTTCTTGGTGATATTTGGCAAGCCCTTGTTTCAGAGTTCGATTAATTCACTCTACTTGTCCTGATGATTGTGGATGATAAGGACAGTGTAAATCCCACGTAATGTTCAGTAACCTACAGACTTCTTGGCAGACAGCACCTGTGAAGTGTGTTCCCTAATCTGAGTCAATGCTACTCGGGACTCCCCATCGGGGAATGTAATCCTTACACAAGACCTTTGCAGTGTGATTGGCTGTGGCTCTTTTAGTTGGGACAGCTTCTACCCATCTAGAGAATCTGTCGACCATGACAAGAATGTTAGTGTATCCTTGGCATGAAGGAAGAGATATATAATCAACCTGCAGATGCTGGAATAGTCCGACAGGGGCAGGGGGCCTCAGTTGGGGCATTACCGTGATGGGTCCAGAATTATTTTTCTGGCAGACCACATAGCAGTCTGCTATCAGCTGGGCATGTTTTTAAAATCCCCGACCCCACCAGCTTTTCAAGAACCGTGCCGTCATCTGTTGTGAGGCCAAGTGTCCCCACGAATGGATCTGTTGGGCTAAAAAAGGCATAAGCGCTTGTGGCGCGACTGGCTTGTTGGTAACTCTTTGTCTCCAGACACCATCTGCGCATCGCTTAATTCCTGCCTCAATCCATGTCCATTTTTCCTCTCTGGAGCACTCGCCTTGCATTGTTTGAAGGTCTCGTGTCAGAGTCCTGAGTGCTTTCAATCTGCACATCTGTGTTGGTTCTCCTGGGGGAACGCCCTGTGAGGCGGCATCTTTAGCTGCCTGGTCGGCTAGGGCATTTCCCTGTGCTTCCGTGGTATTTTCCTTGGTATGGGCCTTACACTTCAGGATGGACACTTCCTAAGGTAATTGTATGGCCTCTAGAAAGTCTCGGACTTCTTTTCCATTTTGGATAGGTGTACCAGCAGCAGTGAGGAATCCTCTTTTCCGCCATAACAGACCAAAGTCGTGAGCGACTCCAAAAGCATAATGCGAATCTGTGTAGACATTAGCTGTCTATCCTTCTGTTATTCGACATGCTTCTGACAGGGCCCGTAACTCGGCCTGTTGTGCTGACGTTCCTGAGGGTAAACATCCTTTTGCCACTACCTCATATAAGGTTGTAACTGCCCATCCTGCTTTTCTGGTACCATTGTCAACAAAGGAAGAACCATCTGTAAACAGGATGAGGTCTGGGTTGTGTAGAGGCTCCTCTGCTGCTTAGGCTGCTTCTTCTGTTTCTTTTAAAACCTCCACGCAATCATGGTCTTCACATTCTTCCCCCTCTTGCTCCCTCGATTCTGACATCGGGAGCATAGTTGCGGGATTAGCCGGGCTGGCCAGGACGATATGGAGATTAGGAGCTTCCAAAACTGCTGTCCAGCGGGTCCATCTAGTTGCCGTCACCTGAGACATTCTGTTCATAGACAGCAAAGTGTGTATGGTGTGGGGACACTTGACAATCAGCTTTTGGTCGAGGACTAGACCCGCAGTGGTCATTACCGCTCGACATGTAGCTTCCATGACCCTTAGGCAACTTCCCTATCCGAGGGCTACCGCATCCAGTTTTGCCGAATAATAGTCAATAGGTCTTTGCCGATCCCCATGTTCCTGTGTCAGTATAGCTGTCATATATCCTTCTTTCTCATGGACAAACAGGGTAGATGGCTTACCACTATCGGAGCTGGTGCCGAACACAAAGTCTTTTTCAAACTCAGGAAGGCCTCTTGCTGTTCCTTAGTGAGGATGATGGCTTCTTTAGAGGCACGTTTCCCCTTTAAGATATCATTCAGTGGCTGAGCAAGCTGTGTGAAGGAGTCAACCCAATTTCTATTAAAGTTACACAATCCCAGAAAAGACCTTAGTTCCTGAATAGTGGTGGGTTTTTTAGCAGCCCGAATGGCTGCAGTTCTATCCTGGGTAAGTTCTCTCTTTCCTTGTGAAATCTTTTGTCCCAGGTATTACAACCTCTTCTTGGGATATTTGTGCTTTGTTGATGCTGGCTTTATGTCCTTTCAGCCAAAGGTGGTCCAGCAAAGCTCGTAAATCTTGTTCATGCTGTTCTTCCGTGTTTGAAGCTAGCAGGATATCGTCTACATATTGGATGACTGTGGACGACAGGGGAGGTAATTCTCGCAATTGTCTTTGTAAAGCCATGTGGAATACCGTAGGGCTGTTGTGGAAACCCTGCGGTAACCGGGTCCAAGTATACTGTTGTCCTTGGACCGTGAAAGCAGACCACGTCGAACCTCCAGTGCCAGAGGCACCGACCAAAATCCGTTGGCCATATCTATAACCGAGAAATATTTATGTTCCGGTTTGAGGGCATTAAAAATGGTGGAGGGATCTGCGACCAAAGGAACTTTTTGATCAATACACTGGTTAGCTTTCCTATAATCGACAGTCAAACGCCAAGTCTCATTAGATTTCTGTACCGGCCACACGGGGCTATTGGAGGAGCTATGCGTTTTAATAAGCACCCCTTGTTTCTCCAATTGCTGAATAACCGGTAAGATTCCCGCGATGGCAGTTGGACTGATGGGATACTGTTTAGTGCATGGAGGCTTGGTCCCGGTAAATGACGCAGGCTCCATCTGGAGTAGGCCAAAATCGTTCTTATCTTTAGCCCATATCGGGTGTTCCTTCAATTCTTCTTTCTTCAAAGTTCTAATTGACCATGTCACCCGACCATCCTCGAAATGCAACGATGAATCTACTTGGATTAGAACGTCCATTCCCAAAAGGGTTGATCTACTGGGCCTATCCAGACCGGCGTGGTTAGTTCATGTGGACCCAGCCCTATAAGTACCGGTGTTGTCCTTTTAATTTCCATTTTATGGCTCCCAACTCCATAGGCTGTATGTGCCCTACCATCCAACGGCAAAAAGTCTCCATATTGTAGGGGTAAGCATGTTAATTCCGCCCCTGTGTCTAAAAGACAGTCCACATCCTTATCGCCTACCTTTACAGTTATCTATAGCCCATCTCCCCTCTGTTGTATTCGTGCGAGGAGGGGGGCCAGGGTGGGCTCTAATCGTTTTTTGCTATCCCAAGTAACTCCTGTTGTCAGTCGCTTAAATGCTTCAATGAGGTCATTATCTTGTGACAAGCCTGGTTTGTTGGCTGAATTGTATTCCTGGCTGCGTCCTTGCTGTTTTGCCCTGCACGTCTTGGCCCATTAACCTTCTTTTCCACAATAATGACATTTTCCGGGTAATTTCCCTAATGATTTTATCGGAATCCTGTACAGCTCGGACTTTAGCTCCCATATCCCTGTCTAATTGGTTACATCACTCCACCAATGCTGCAAAGGTAATTCCTCTACCTTCCCAGTCCGGTAACACTACCTTAAGCATTTTGGACAGTTCTGGCTTTAGACCTGCCACGTAAGCTGCTTTCAGGGGTCCAAACACTTGTTCATCCATTTCCTCATCCGTATTATTCATACCCGAATGTTCTAGCCACGTGCATCTAAACCGCTCGTCATACTCCAGAACCTCCTCTGTTCCTTTCTGTTGGCCGGCTGCAATTTTTCCCCATCTGTCTTAGCTGGACTGAAGGCTTGCAGCCAGTGTTTAATCGCCTCCCACCCTGCATCTAATTCTTGCTCATCCTGCCCCAAAGCTTCTTCTACCTTGTCGTGCAATTTTCTTCCCTGTGTTTTTGGCACCATTATGGTCAAAATTTGCACTCCGTCCCAGGGATGAAGTTGATATATATTTCTTAAGCGGTCCAATTGGTCCCACGTTTTCACTCCCCCTTTCTTTGGATTGGGCAATTCCTTGGACCATTTATCAATTTTCTCTGGGTCTGCCGGATCATGAAATAAGTATTCTGCATACACCCTTTTCCTCGTTTTTTTAGTTCCGCCCTCATCCGCAGTCTCTTCTGATTTGATTACAACTCGTCTTTTTTTAAACGGGGCAAAGCGCACCCCTAATTCTTCACCTCCGACCCTGTATCGTCAGAGGATTCAGAATCCGTATCTATTCCTTAGTCGTGTCTTCGGGTTTGCGCTTTTAATTTATCCAAACATGGGTACCCTGGGAATTGACCGATACATTTTCCTTTTCCTATTACTGTCTCTTGACCTAATGATTTTTTCCATTCTTTAATTTCACCTTTAAAATCTTTAACTTCCGCTTCCGACTTTTCAAGTTCAAGTCTTTGCTGTCGCAGCTGTGCACAAACAGCTTGCAATTGGTCCTTTGTACTGGTCAGGTCCCGATCATGTTGGGAACGCGTTATAATTTCATTCCGCTTTCGGATCTGTCCTATAACGGCTAGGGACCATCGGATTCGCACTTTACTTTTCATACGGGTCGTTTTTCCCCATACCCTTTTAATCTCGTCCAAGGACCATTGTCCTTTGGAGGTTCCGTACTTTTGTTCGATCTTAATACAGGTTTTAGATGACTCGAATTGTTGCTCTATGTATTCT
The DNA here is from genome assembly GCF_044704955.1 of Pristiophorus japonicus. Classification (NCBI taxonomy): domain Eukaryota; kingdom Metazoa; phylum Chordata; class Chondrichthyes; family Pristiophoridae; genus Pristiophorus; species Pristiophorus japonicus. Next base: position 150,246,175 of record NC_091991.1, read on the forward strand.
TTCAACTGTTGGAGGATTTCATCTATCGAAACCTCAGGTGGTGCCCGCCCGCCTTTAACAGTTGTAGGCAATTCTTTGCTCTTATCTCCTGCTGCCATAATACTGATTTCTTTACTGGGGTCTCGAGTGGTAGGCTTTCCAGCCGATCAGTGGGTCGGTGATTAATTAACTAACACACCGCCCAAGTTAGACGTCTATGGGAGCTCGAGCCAACTACCAACTGGAGGGTTCGCAAATTGGAGGCTTTTGGAATCGCGTAGAAGGAGAGGCGAATTTAGACTTTTGACCGAGGACTTTTATAAAGAGGAGTCCTTACCTCAGTATGTAGGTCCGATGTCCAAAATTCAGTTTCTTCCCTCAGCGATCGTGTTCGTGACGCCAAAATTGTTAGATCTCTTAATTTCCAATGAAATACGAACTCCGGTTGTAGTTTTAATGTAATTTTATTCTGGCAGCAGCAACAAGTTTCTGGCTTTAAGCCAGGCCTTTGTCCTTCTGAGAACGCATGGCCAAAATGGCTGTACTTATACCTGACTCAATTTACCGAAAAGAACGCACCTTCTTTGACATTATTGGCTCAATTGATAGTCTGTTAACCTTTAATTAGCTCGCTACACAAAGTCCTAAAATGTCAAGTTGATTGATGATTTAATGCAATGTGGTCTGTGTTTTCTCAAAACTGCAGCCAGGCTGCAGAGCTTGAATTCTCTATCAGGTTTTCAGGACATTCGCTGGGCAAGAGATGGGCAAATACCGCATTCTTGCCCATGCGAATGTCCTGGCAGTGGAGATACGGAGGATCTGTCAAGTCAGAGCTTGTCAGAGCTTTTGCAATGCCTTCCTGGGTCCATACACACGCCGTACGGATCCGGGGAGGCCGGGATTTCCGCCCCAATAAATGATAGGACACTGAAGTGCAGAGGGACCTTGTAGTGCATGTCTACAGATTCCTGAAGGTAGCAGGACAGGTAGATAAGGTGGTTAAACATAGAAACATAGAAAATAGGTGCAGGAGTAGGCCATCCAGCCCTTCTAGCCTGCACCGCCATTCAATGAGTTCATGGCTGAACATGCAACTTCAGTACCCCCTTCCTGCTTTCTCGCCATACCCCTTGATCCCCTTAGTAGTAACGACTTCATCTTACTCCCTTTTGAATATATTTAGTGAATTGGCCTCAACTACTTTCTGTGGTAGAGAATTCCACAGGTTCACCACTCTCTGGGTGAAGAAGTTTCTCCTCATCTCAGTCCTAAATGGCTTACCCCTTATCCTTAGACTGTGACCCCTGGTTCTGGACTTCCCCAACATTGGGAACATTCTTCCTGCATCTAACCTGTCTAAACCCGTCAGAATTTTAAACGTTTCTATGAGGTCCCCTCTCATTCTTCTGAACTCCAGTGAATACAAGCCCAGTTGATCCAGTTTTTCTTGATAGGTCAATCCCATCATCCCGGGAATCAGTCTGGTGAATCTTCACTGCACTCCCTCAATAGCAAGAATGTCCTTCCTCAAGTTAGGAGACCAAAACTGTACACAATACTCCAGGTGTGGCCTCACCAAGGCCCTGTACAACTGTAGCAACACCTCCCTGCCCCTGTACTCAAATCCCCTCGCTATGAAGGCCAACATGCCATTTGCTTTCTTAACCGCCTGCTGTACCTGCATGCCAACCTTCAATGACTGATGTACCATGACACCCAGGTCTCGTTGCACCTCCCCTTTTCCTAATCTGTCACCATTCAGATAATAGTCTGTCTCTCTGTTTTTACCACCAAAGTGGATAACCTCACATTTATCCACATTATACTTCATCTGCCATGCATTTGCCCACTCACCTAACCTATCCAAGTCACTCTGCAGCCTCATGGCATCCTCCTCGCAGCTCACACTGTCACCCAACTTAGTGTCATCCGCAAATTTGGAGATACTACATTTAATCCCCTCGTCTAAATCATTAATGTACAATGTAAACAGCTGGGGCCCCAGCACAGAACCTTGCGGTACCCCACGAGTCACTGCCTGCCATTCTGAAAAGTACCCATTTACTCCTACTCTTTGCTTCCTGTCTGACAACCAGTTCTCAATCCACGTCAGCACACTACCCCCAATCCCATGTGCTTTAACTTTGCACATTAATCTCTTGTGTGGGACCTTGTCGAAAGCCTTCTGAAAGTCCAAATATACCACATCAACTGGTTCTCCCTTGTCCACTCTACTGGAAACATCCTCAAAAAATTCCAGAAGATTTGTCAAGCATGATTTCCCTTTCACAAATCCATGCTGACTTGGACCTATCATGTCACCTCTTTCCAAATGCGCTGCTATGACATCCTTAATAATTGATTCCATCATTTTACCCACTACTGAGGTCAGGCTGACCGGTCTATAATTCTCTGTTTTCTCTCCCTCCTTTTTTAAAAAGTGGAGTTACATTGGCTACCCTCCACTCGATAGGAACTGATCCAGAGTCAATGGAATGTTGGAAAATGACTGTCAATGCATCCGTTATTTCTAAGGCCACCTCCTTAAGTACTCTGGGATGCAGTCCATCAGGCCCTGGGGATTTATTGGCCTTCAATCCCATCAATTTCCCCAACACAATTTCCCGACTAATAAAGATTTCCCTCAGTTCCTCCTCCTTATTAGACCCTCTGACCCCTTTTATATCCGGAAGGTTGTTTGTGTCCTCCTTAGTGAATACCGAACCAAAGTACTTGTTCAATTGGTCTGCCATTTCTTTGTTACCCGTTATGACTTCCCCTGATTCTGACTGCAGGGGACCTACGTTTGTCTTTACTAACCTTTTTCTCTTTACATATCTATAGAAACTTTTGCAATCTGCCTTAATGTTCCCTGCAAGCTTCTTCTCGTACTCCATTTTCCCTGCCCTAATCAAACCCTTTGTCCTCCTCTGCTGAGTTCTAAATTTCTCCCAGTCCCCGGGTTCGCTGCTATTTCTGACCAATTTGTATGCCACTTCCTTGGCTTTAATACTATCCCTGATTTCCCTTGATAGCCACGGTTGAGCCACCTTCCCTTTTTTATTTTTACGCCAGACAGGGATGTACAATTGTTGTAGTTCATCCATACGGTCTCTAAATGTCTGCCATTGCCCATCCACAATCAACCCCTTAAGTATCATTCGCCAATCTATCCTAGCCAATTCACGCCTCATACCTTCAAAGTTACCCTTCTTTAAGTTCTGGACCATGGTCTCTGAATTAACTGTTTGATTCTCCATCCTAATGTAGAATTCCATCATATTATGGTCACTCTTTCCCAAGGGGACTCGCACAATGAGATTGCTAATTAATCCTCTCTCATTACACAACACCCAGTCTAAGATGGCCTCCCCCCTAGTTGGTTCCTCGACATATTGGTCTAGAAAACCATCCCTTATGCACTCCAGGAAATCCTCGTCCACCGTATTGCTTCCAGTTTGGCTAGCCCAATCTATGTGCATATTAAAGTCACCCATTATAACTGCTGCACCTTTATTGTATGCACCCCTAATTTCCTGTTTGATGCCCTCCCCAACATCACTACTACTGTTTGGAGGTCTGTACACAACTCGCACTAACGTTTTTTGCCCTTTGGTGTTCTGCAGCTCTACCCATATAGATTCCACATCATCCAAGCTAATGTCCTTCCTAACTATTGTATTAATCTCCTCTTTAACCAGCAATGCTACCCCACCTCCTTTTCCTTTTATTCTATCCTTCCTGAATGTTGAATACCCCTGGATGTTGAGTTCCCAGCCCTGATCATCCTGGAGCCACGTCTCCGTAATCCCAATCACATCATATTTGTTAATATCTATTTGCACAGTTAATTCATCCACCTTATTGCGGATACTCCTTGCATTAAGATACAAAAGCCTTCAGGCTTGTTTTTTTAACACCCTTTGTCCTTTTAGAATTTTGCTGTACAGTGGCCCTTTTTGTTCTTTGCCTTGGGTTTCTCTGCCCTCCACTTTTCCTCATCTCCTTTCTGTCTTTTGCTTTTGCCTCCTTTTTGTTTCCCTCTGTCTCCCTGCATTGGTTCCCATCCCCCTGCCATATTAGTTTAACTCTTCCCCAACAGCACTAGCAAACACTCCCCCAGGACATTGGTTCCGGTCCTGCCCAGGTGCAGACCGTCCGGTTTGTACTGGTCCCACCTCCCCCAGAACCGGTTCCAATGCCCCAGGAATTTGAATCCCCCCTGCTGCACCACTGCTCAAGCCACGTATTCATCTGCGCTATCCTGCGATTCCTACTCTGACTAGCATGTGGCACTGGTAGCAATCCCGAGATTACTACTTTTGAGGTCCTACTTTTTAATTTAGCTCCTAGCTCCTTAAATTCGTTTCGTAGGACCTCATCCCTTTTTTTACCTATGTCGTTGGTACCAATGTGCACCACGACAACTGGCTGTTCTCCCTCCCTTTTTAGAATGTCCTGCACCTGCTCCGAGACATCCTTGACCCTTGCACCAGGGAGGCAACATACCATCCTGGAGTCTCGGTTGCGGCCGCAGAAACGCCTATCTATTCCCCTCACAAATGAATCCCCTATCACTATCGCTCTCCCACTCTTTGTCCTGCCTTCCTGTGCAACAGAGCCAGCCACGGTGCCATGAACTTGGCTGCTGCTGCCCTCCCCGATGAATCATCCCCCCCCAACAGCACTCAAAGCAGTATATCTGTTTTGCAGGGGGATGACCACAGGGGACCCCTGCACCATCTTCCTTGCACTACTCTTCCTGCTGGTCTTCCATTCCCTATCTGGCTGTGGACCCTTCTCCTGCGGTAAGACCAATTCGCTACACGTGCTACTCACGTCATTCTCAGCATCGTGGATGCTCCAGAGTGAATCCACCCTCAGCTCCAATTCCGCAACGCGGTCCGTCAGGAACTGGAGGCGGATACACTTCCCGCACACGTAGTCGTCAGGGACACCGGAAGTCTCCCTGAGTTCCCATATGGTACAGGAGGAGCATAACACCCGACCGAGCTCTCCTGCCATGACTTAACCCTTAGATACACTTAAATTGGCAACAACAATGTTAAAAGTTTCTGACTGTTATAAAAAAGAAAAAGAAAAGCTACTCACCAATCACCAGCCAATCACTTACCCCCTAGACTGACGTCACCTTTTTGTTTCTTTCTACTTTTTTGCCTTCTCCCTGTAGCTGCACAAGTACGTCTTTTATAGGCCTCTGCTGATCCCCGGACTCACGCCTCAGCGACCACGAACTCCCGCTGCCTCTCGCGGCCTTTTATAGGCCTCTGCTGATCCCCGGGACTCGCGCCTCAGCGACCACGAACTCCCGCTGCCTCTCGCGGCCTTTTATAGGCCTCTGCTGATCCCCGGACTCACGCCTCAGCGACCACGAACTCCCGCTGCCTCTCGCGGCCTTTTATAGGCCTCTGCTGATCCCCGGACTCAAGCCTCAGCGACCACGAACTCCCGCTGCCTCTCGCGGCCTTTTATAGGCCTCTGCTGATCCCCGGGACTCGCGCCTCAGCGACCACGAACTCCCGCTGCCTCTCGCGGCCTTTTATAGGCCTCTGCTGATCCCCGGGACTCACGCCTCAGCGACCACGAACTCCCGCTGCCTCTCGCGGCCTTTTATAGGCCTCTGATGATCCCCGGACTCACGCCTCTGCGACCACGAACTCCCGCTGCCTCTCGCGGCCTTTTATAGGCCTCTGCTGATCCCCGGGACTCGCGCCTCAGCGACCACGAACTCCCGCTGCCTCTCGCGGCCTTTTATAGGCCTCTGCTGATCCCCGGACTCACGCCTCTGCGACCACGAACTCCCGCTGCCTCTCGCGGCCTTTTATAGGCCTCTGCTGATCCCCGGACTCACGCCTTAAGAAGGCATAAGGAAGTTGTGACGGTGTGGGGTGGAAGCACCCTTGCAGCGGGTCGGCCACCTCATCCAGTCTTCAGCGAGTTGCAGACGACATGTCGCGCTAACGCATCACAGCATCCCTATCCTTCGATTAATAGGGAGGGCCGCTGCGAGCTCTGCAACAAGTTCGGTTTGGCCCACTGGGCCACCAGGGAGGGTTTTGGCCGAGAAAAATAAATATAATGGAGTCGCCGACAGAGTGACCACCCCTTTAAGGGCGGATACACCGCCCAACCATAAACAGTTCCCCGCCAGGGAAAGTTATCAGTGGCATCGGAGGTGTTCCCATGGGGCAATACCGTGCAAAGAAGGGTCGCCGCTGGTCGGTAAGGTGTCGGGTCGGCACGTTGTTGACGTGGCGGGAAAACAAGCAGGGCGGAAACGCCGCTTCCGGCACGGAGGCAATTTCGGATGGGTCGGTAAGGCCTCTCTGCTCCATTCCTGCCTCTTAGAAGTGGTAATGGAGCTTATGGATGGGGGCAATTTTGGCCCCTGCAGGAAAGATGTGATTGCACTCGAGAAGATACAGAGGAGATTTACGAGGATGTTGTTTGGACTGGTGAATTTTAGCTATGAGGAAAGATTGGATAGGCTTGGGTTGTTTTCTTTGAAATAGAGGAGGCTGAGAGAAGACCTAATTGAGGTGTATAAAATTATGAAGAGCCTAGATAGAGTGGATCGGATGGACCTATTTCCCTTAGCAGAGGAGTCATCAACCAGGGGGAATAGATTTAAAGTAATTGTTAGGAGTTTTAGAAGGGATTTAGTGATCTAGTCACTGTATAACACTGTGAAATAACATGACCCATTAGGTCTATTACAATTGAGAGGGCAAGGCCTGCGGGAAACACACCTTCCTCCGTTCCTCGTTAGTATAGTGGTGAGTATCCCCGCCTGTCACGCGGGAGACCGGGGTTCAATTCCCCGACGGGGAGGCAGTTATTTCAAGATGTCGAATTTTACTTCTGTTTCTTGGAAGAGATGCATATTAAAAAGTTCCAGAGCAATATGGAACTGTAAAAATACAGGTAGATGAGATTGCCTCGTCCAGATTTTTCCACACAAGAGATTAATGTGCAAAGTTAAAGCACATGGGATTGGGGGTAGTGTGCTGACGTGGATTGAGAACTGGTTGTCAGACAGGAAGCAAAGAGTAGGAGTAAACGGGTACTTTTCAGAATGGCAGGCAGTGACTAGTGGAGTGCCGCAAGGTTCTGTGCTGGGGCCCCAGCTGTTTACATTGTACATTAATGATTTAGACGAGGGGATTAAATGCAGTATCTCCAAATTTGCGGATGATACTAAGTTGGGTGGCAGTGTGAGCTGCGAGGAGGATGCTATTAGGCTGCAGAGTGACTTGGATAGGTTAGGTGAGTGGGCAAATGCATGGCAGATGAAGTATAATGTGGATAAATGTGAGGTTATCCACTTTGGTGGTAAAAACAGAGAGACAGACTATTATCTGAATGGTGACAGATTAGGAAAAGGAAAGGTGCAACGAGACCTGGGTGTCATGGTACATCAGTCATTGAAGGTTAGCATGCAGGTACAGCAGGTGGTTAAGAAAGCAAATGGCATGTTGGCCTTCATAGCGAGGGGATTTGAATACAGGGGCAGGGAGGTGTTGCTACAGTTGTACAGGGCCTTGGTGAGGCCACACCTGGAGTATTGTGTACAGTTTTGGTCTCCTAACTTGAGGAAGGACATTCTTGCTATTGAGGGAGTGCAGCGAAGGTTCACCAGACTGATTCCCGGGATGGCGGGACTGACCTATCAAGAAAGATTGGATCAACTGGGCTTGTATTCACTGGAGTTCAGAAGAATGAGAGGGGACCTCATAGAAACGTTTAAAATTCTGACGGGTTTAGACAGGTTAGATGCAGAAAGAATGTTCCCAATGTTGGGGAAGTCCAGAACCAGGGGTCACAGTCTGAGGATAAGGGGTAAGCCATTTAGGACCGAGATGAGGAGAAACTTCTTCACCCAGAGAGTGGTGAACCTGTGGAATTCTCTACCACAGCAAGTAGTTGAGGCCAATTCACTAAATATATTCAAAAGGGAGTTAGATGAAGTCCTTACTACTCGGGGGATCAAGGGTTATGGCGAGAAAGCAGGAAGGGGGTACTGAAGTTTCATGTTCAGCCATGAACTCATTGAATGGCGGTGCAGGCTAGAAGGGCTGAATGGCCTGCTCCTGCACCTATTTTCTATGTTTCTATGTTTCTATGTTTTCCTCCTTAAAATCCAGCCCTATATATCAATATGTGACATTTTAATAAAATGCATGTCGGTTTGGACTGTCACTATAACACTGTGAAATAACATGTCCCATTAGGTCTATTACAATTGAGAGGGCAAGTCTGCTATGAACGTTACTGTTCATCAGTACATTTGTTACACGTGATACAGTTATAGTATCCAGATTGCCTAACTGAACACAAACTCATTTTCCAGTTCGTAAATCCAATAAATAATTTCAAGCAAAATCCACCTGATGGTTCTTTTATCTTGTCCTCAATTTCTTGCAGAAATTCCATGTAATTGTAAGCAAAATTCCTCAGTTAACCATGCCTTTCCCATTCACATACTGCAGCAACGCCACTAATTTAGTTCTTTCAAGAGGGCCTCACCTGACACATCAGCCAATCTATCACATAATATTTAACGAAAGTGATTCACCAGCTAGATGGTATAAAAATATGAAACTTCGACATCTCACATTGAGCTAAATGTAATAACAAATGTGTTTGTGCTGTTTTGGACAGCATGTATACTAAAACTGGAATGACAACATATGCAAATAGATTTTGTACTGGGCTATGGGGATACCCTGGCCAATTGAAACATTAGTCTTTCAGCTTAACTATGAAGAATAAGTATATTGCAATTGAATCACATTTTGTCAATTGAAATTTGAAAACTATTTCGATAACAACAACGTGTATTTATATAGCGCCTTTAACGTAGTTTAACGTCCTAAGGCGCTTCACAGGAGTATTATGAGCAAAAAAAATTTGACACCAAGCCGCATAAGTAGAAATTAGCGCAGGTGATCAAAAGCTTGGCCAAAGAGGTATGCTTTATGCAACGTCTTGAAAGAGAAAAGAGAGGTGGAGGGGCGGAGAGGTTTAGGCAGGGAGTTCCAGAGTTTGGAGCTTAGGCACGGCCACCAATGGTTGAGCAATTATAATCAGGGATGCTCAAAAGGGCAGAATTAGAGAAGCACAGACAAATCTTGCGGGCAGGGTGCGGGGTTGTGTGGCTGGAACGGAGATTACAGAGATGGGGAGATGCGAGGCCGTGGAGGGATTTGAAAATAAAAATTAGAATTTTGAAATCGAGGCGTTGCTTAACCGGAAGCCAATGTAGGTCATCGAGCACAGGGGTGATGGGTGAGCGGGACTTGGTGCGAGTTAGGACACTGGCAGCCGAGTTTTGGATCACCTCTAGTTTACATAGGGTAGAATGTGGGAGGCCAGCCAGGAGGGCATTGGAATAGTCAAGTCTAGAGGTAATAAAGGCATGGATGAAAGCTTCAGCAGCGGATGAGCTGAGGCAAGGGAGGAGATGGGCGATGTTATGGAGGTGGAAATAGGCGATCTTAGTTATGCTGTGGATATGTGGTTGAGAGCTTATTTCGTGGTCAAATATGATACCAAGGTTGTGAACAGCCTGGTTCAGCCTCGGACAGAACTTGGGGAGAGGGATGGAGTCAGTGGCTAGGGAACGGAGTTTGTGGGGGTGACAAAAACAATGGCTTTAGTCTTCCCAATATTCAATTGGAGAAAATTTCTGCTCATCCAGAACTGGATGTCTGACAAGCAATCTGACAATTTAGATATGTTGTGGCATGGGAATTTATTTTGGATTATAGCACTGTTTCCTTGCATTCAACAGTACAGAAAGTAGAAAAATTATGGTTACTGTATTTTCAAGATTTTCAGAAACATTTTACAAAATATAAATTGTAAAGTATTAATATTACTGCTTTGTAATATAATGCAATACAGACACTGTTGCTTAGTTAAAACTGGAACAGGATTGTAAACATTATGAGACTGATCATAAAAGTTAAATATTCAACTGTGACAGTTAAATGTGCCTATAAAAAAGCAATGAAAACAATATGCAATTTGCAGGTAGAGTGTCTCTGGAGAACAATGGTATCCTTGCAATTCATACTGATACTGTTTTGAAAAAGAGGAACTCCTATTATAGTTTTTCTCGTAATGAGGGATTCTTGACTGATGTGCATTTTGCCAGATGCCATGGTATATCAGATGTGTGCAATAATGAAGGAATGTTTTTACATACTTGTAATAAATACAGTGCAGTGCTAATATAGATATGTAAGGATAATGTTTGGGGCTGATTTTCCTCTTCACTAATCGTAGTGAAAAAGTAGATGTGAATGAAAAGCTATAAAGTCAGAAGAATATGAGAACAGTTTATTTGTTTACGTTTACCCCTGTTTTATGGATTTCAACTCCTTGAAAAATGATCCAGTGAAGCTTAGCAAATGCAAGAGAAAAAAAAAATTCTTGTTAAGGTCAATATTGGTGAACTGATACAATATTCTGCAACTGCAGTCAAATCAAAAAGTGAGTATTTAATTCCAAATCAAACCTGGAAAAAATACATTGCAGTCTAACTATCACCACAGTTGTGAATAGTATGCTGTAGATTTTGTCAGAGCATGGGTGTAACAGCCATTGATGGATGTATCACAGTGGAGTACAAAAAAGCAGCTTGAGGGCTAGAATTTCGGGTTTTAGCGATTTTGCCCGTTTTTGGGTGATAATTGCGATTAAAAAAATTTTTTTAGCACTGGGGTACTGTTACTGCCAGAGCACTCAAAATTCAGCAAACGGTGAAGAGCAACAGCGATTGCGATAAATCTGGCGTTGCACAACTGAATTTGTGCACCGGAGCCAAAATTTGCAACCAAAAAAAAAATCGGACCTTCTGCGCATGCGGGAATTTTTTTTTTTTGCCCATTTTTTTCTTCTTCCTGTGGTTCTGATCAGCTGTCAAGGAGCGCCCATGCATGTGCAGTATACCCAGGGCTCAATCAACCATATTTAGATTGCATTCACAATGGAAGAAGATGGGAGCAGGCAGCGAGCCAGAAAGTTTAGCAATGAGGCCAATGAGGTCCTTGTCAGTGCTGTGGAAAGGAGATGGGCGGAATTAAACAGGAGGGGTGCAAGTAAACCCCTCCCAGCAGTTTTTCGTCAGGCTGAGGCTGTTGTGAGGAGAGGGACGAGGGCGAGGAACTTCAAAGAGAGGAGCAGACTGAGCAGCCTCTTCCGGGCGGAGGGGGGCGTTGAAGGGTGGCAGGCTGATGCATCGACACACTTTTTTTTCTCCAGACAGCACCTCGTCCGAGGAAGAAACATTCTCGGGCTTCGAGCCATCCGAGGCTCCGAGTGCAAGTTGGGGTATAGCAACGCATTACCGGGGTTGAATACCGTATGCTGTCTCTCTGGAGGGTGAGTCGGCAAAGCCGGTCTGCTGACAGACAGGCAGACACACATCAGGACATGATGGGACTGTCCAGGGAGAGCGTCCAGCTCACCGGCAACTCCTAGAGGTATTAGGTAGGATTCCTGCAAGCATCGCGGCACTATCTGTGAACTTGACAGAGGCGGGTCACAGATTGTCCATGCGGGCCGCGAAACCTGCGAGTCTGTCAATGCCCACTCGCAATTGATGATGACCATCTTTGACACTGCAGTCCCCAGTGCCATACCCAGACCCACATCACCTGTGAGTGGCGAGGTTGAGCAAGAGATTTGCCAGTCAGAAGCTGGGTCTTCCATACCCTGAGCTTCTCCAGTGGATCCACACATGGTGTCTCCATTGTCTCTTTCCCCCCAATACAGCAGGACTCTGGCCGCCTTGCTGCACGAACTCTTGATGCCAACTTGGTTAGGGTCATGATGCGACGGAGGGGGGTGCAAGGGAGGCGGGTTAGAGTAAGTGGGGGGAGGAGCTGGAGGTAAAAGACGTTTGGTGCAGGGGTTGTTTGTTTTTGTTTTGTTATTTTATAAAAGTCTAACAAGTTTCCCAATTTTGTTAAGTTATAAAAGTTCACAATAATGTTTAATAAATGTTATTAAAGTTTCACAATTACTTTTAGAAAGTTCAAAAAGTTTACAATGTTTAATAAATTATTTTGTTCACCTTAACCATTCCTGTGTAGTGTCTCATTTGCAGAATAAGAGTGGGAATAGTCAACATAGTGGGTTAGAGTGCGCAGGCAAAGGTTAAACGTAGCGTTCACTCTTCAAGCAAAGCGTTGCATTATGAGCTGTTGATGTAAAGTTTTTGCAGCGGCGAAAGCTCCACGAGACCTCCCCTGTGGTTGTGGTGGTGGTGGTGGCATGGGTTCCTCGCCAGGCTCCTCCTCCTCCTCCCCTCTCTCCTGAGGTGGTCCTGCAGTCCCCAGTGGCAAATCCTGTTCCCTCATGATGGCTAAGTTTTGTAGCATGCAGTACACCACAATGAACTCAAGAGACCTGCTGAGTGGAGTATTGCAGGCGGCCTCCAGAATGGTCCAGGCATCAGAAGTGCTGCTTGAGTACTCCAATTGTCTGTTCGATGATACTGCATGTGGCTATATGGCTCGCCTTATTGCGATGCTCGTCTTCTATCTGAGGCCTCTGGAGGGGGGGGGGTCATGAGCCAGGTGGCGAGGCCGTAAACTTTGTCCCCCAGCATCTAGCTCTGGCCTTGTGGTTGATGCTCAAACATGCATGAGACACTGCTCTCACACAAGATGAAAGCATCATGGGTGCTCCCTGGATATTGGGCATTTGCTGCCATGATGCGCTGAGTATGGTCGCAAGCGATCTGTACATTCATGGAATGGAATCCCTTTCAGTTTCAGTAAACCTCTGGATTAAGTAAAGGTGCTCGCAGGGCAATGTGCATACAGTCAATGGCACCCTGAACCTTGGGGAAGCCAGCAATTCGTCCAAAACCTACAGCCCTCTCATTCTGTGTCTCCTTGGTCATTGGGAAGTTTATGAAGTTCACCCTGCGTGCGTACAGTGCAGTAGTCACCTGGCGAATGCAGCAATGTGTAGCGTACTGTGAGATGGAGCATATGCCCCCGCTGATGCTTGAAAGGAGCCGGAGGCATGCAAGGAAAGTACTGCAGTTACCTTCACCTCGGCGGGCAGTGCAGTCCTGTTACCACTGAGAGGCTGTAGGTCTGCCTTTATGAGTTGGCATATCTCTGTGACCACCTCTTTTCGGAAGCGCAGCCTTCTAATGCACTGTGCCTCAGAGAGCTGCAGCTATGAGTGCTGTTGCCTTTAATTCGTGGGGGGGAGGGCCTCAAAATGCTCATCAATAAGCCGCCTTCCAGCTCGACATTGCATAGAAAAAGCAGCCAGGAATAATGGCTGACTTAGTATAGCCCCCATTATCTAAAATGTCCTTAAATATCCTTTAAAACGAATTATAAACTCACTGTGTAAAACGTAACCTTCCTGCTCCAAATCCTATTATGCACTCAACTTCTGCTCCTTTTTCAAGATGGCGCCGTTAGCCCCGGGTGCGTCCTAGGTTCAACTGATTTTTTCGGGCAGGTTTCCAAGCGGATGGTAAAACGGGTGATATTGGCAAAATTTCTGCTCGGAGCAATAGCGCAGCGTTGCGCACCGATTGATGTCATCCAAACAGTGAATACATTGGGCGAGTGCAACTTTTTAGCGCCACCGCAAAACCACCGGCAAAATGTTGTGCGACTCGTTTAGCGGCAAAAAAAATTAGGTTTGCATTTCGTCCAGGCGGAAAACCGGTCGCAACCTGTCGAAAATCTAGCCCAGATAGTGTAGCGGGAATGGGAAGAGCACAAGTCGCAGCATGCTCTATCCCAAGTAGCGGATCAAATCAGCCACCCGGGTCTGGCAGATAAATACTTGAGGCTCAGGTGCACTAGATAATGAATCATAGAATCATAGAAATTTGTGGCACAGGAGGAGGCCATTTGACCCATCATGTCTGTGCCGAAACAACAGCAAATATCTTAGAATGCCCCACCCAGCTGTCATATCTTAGAGAGCACACACATCACACAGCCTGTAAAATGGCTGCAGGTTCCGGTGACCCTTGACTTACTGTTCAGGTGACCTGCTCTTTATTAACAGCACTAGCTGCAGTAACTCGGGTGTCCACAGTGTGGAGCTACAGACATTACACCAGCTTAATGTTGTTTCTCTGAGAGCTTCTCTGTCAAGAGTTCCCTTCAACAGCATGTAATATTTCCACTGTGCCAGACTCAGTGGAGCAATTTTACTAGTTGGGTAGTTGGGAGCGATGCAAGGCTGGCAGCTTGAGTAGATCTGTAGGAAATGGCAAAACTTGCCATTTATAAATTTGTTGATTAGCATCAAGCTAAGAGTTACTATAACAAACATTCATCATACATAACTTGCATGGTTATACATAACAAAAGATTGGGACTTATTTTGCCATATTTACAAATCAAGCTTAACCACTTGTTTTCTGTTTCGAAGAGGATACCTTCGCTCTCGAACATAACCTTCCCAACATGCTGTCGAATTTAAACTCATTCGAGGCTGATCCTGAGGGAAGTTTTCCTCCAAGGGATGCCCTTGATTTCCATTTGAACTCTCTCTAACTTCAGACTGTTTGTTTTCCTGACTTGGACTCAGACTTAAATTATGACTTGCTCTTGGATTTGTTTCCAGTACATTGGATGTAGGATATGCTACTGGTGTATCAAAACTATCTGATGAGTCAGAAATAATGGAATCACTCCCACCTTCAACTACTTTCATGTCTGTGGGTAAAATATGATCAATGTGAACAAACCTAACCTGTCCATTATCAAACATCTTGACCAAATATGTGCGAGGACCACATATCTTCACCATTCTTCCTGGTAACCACTTATGGTTGATGGTTCTTCACTTTCACCTTCTGATTTAATTTCACACTTCTCTCCTTTACTCTACCTCTATCATGATTCTCTTTCTGTCTTAATTGTGTCTCTTCTACGGACTGTGCCAAGTTTGGTTTTAACAACGAGAATCTGGTTTGTGGCTGTAGTTTGAGAAACAACTCTGCTGGTGTTCTATCAGTAGTTGTGTGAGGAGTATTATGATACGTTATTAGAAAATTAGCCAATTTGTGGTCCAATGACAACTGTTGTTTCTTTGGATTTGGATCCAACATTTGTTTTATGAGGGCACGTTTTACAATTTGTACAGTGTGCTCTGCTGCACCGTTCAAAGCAGGGTGGTATTCAATATCATATGTATATGCTGACAAAATCAAAGCCCATCTCTGCATTCAGGCTGCAGCTAATGTCGGAACTCGGGACTTTGGACGGAGGATTGCTGTCAGGGGCTTATGGTCTGTAACGAGAGTAAACTTACGACCATACAGGTATTTGTGGATCTTCTTGACCCCAAAAATTAATGGCAAAGCTTCCCTTTCGATTTGCACATAATTATGCTCACTGGCACTGAGAGTGCGTGAAGCAAAAGCAATTGATCTCTCCCCTCTACTACATAATACATGAGAGATTACTGCCCCAATGGAGAGGCATCGCATGCTAGCTTGATCTCCTGAGATACATCATAGTGAACTAACATGGTGCTCTCTACCAAGTTGCTTTTACACTCCTTGAATGCTGTATCGCATTCTTTTGACCACTTCCAATGGACCTGTTTTTTCAAAAGTTCATTCAGTGGATGTAATATTGTAGCCAAATTTGGCAGGAACTTCCCATAATAGTTGAAAAGACCCAAAAATGATCGAAGTTCAGTGACATTCTTGGGTGCATTTCTGATTGCATCTAGTTTTTCCATGGTTGGATGTAAACCATCTTTGTCTACTCTGTACCCTAAGTACTTCACTGAGTTTTGAAATAACTCTCACTTGCGAGGAGGCACTCGTACATTGTGTTTCTCTAGCCGTTTGAGGACTTCATTCAAGATGTTATTATGAATTTGCCTATTTGGTGCTGAAATTAGTATGTCATCTAAATAACATACTACCCCTTCAATACCTTGCAAAATCTGGTTCATTACCCCTTGGAATATGGCAGGGGCGGACGACACTCCAAATGGTAGCCTATTAAATTGATATAGGCCTAGATGAGTATTTATAGTCAAGCATGACTTGGACTCCTCATCTAGTTCCAGCTGTAAGTAGGCATTCATCAGATCCAACTTTAAGAAAATCTGACCCTCTGTTAGTAAATTGTGAACAAGTCTTCTATATTTGGCAATGTATTGGGGACATTACCTTCTAGAACCTGGTTTACGGTTACTTTATAATCACCACAGAATCCTACCCTACCATCGGACTAAGGTACAACAACAATGGGTGTAGCCCAATTACATCGATCTATCTTACAAATAATGTTCTCAGTCTCTACTCTATTGTCTTCATTTCGATGATATTATTTGCAGTGAAAAACATTTCTATCCGATCCACATACGCTCTGAAACTTTCACAGTCACGCTGAAATTCACCCACATGCCCTATAACCCTCATAGGGGCAGCCATTTTGACTCTGGCAGTTTCACCAAGTGTGCTCATAATGTACCTCGGATTTGTAGCTGTTTCCAAAAACAGAGAAGCTCTCAAAGTCTCTCTGTCGGCTGGCTGAATCCTTCACCAACACAAATTTCAGCTTTGTATTATCCGATTACATCCCATTCCATCATCAATGTCATGTCTTGGAGAGCGCACACATCACACAGCCTGTAAAATGGCTGCAGATTGCAGTGACCCCTGACCTAGTCAGGTGATGTGCTCTTTATTAACAGCACTAGCTGCAGTAACACAGGCGTCCACAGTGTGGAGCTACAGACATTACACCAACTTAATGTTGTTTCTCTGAGAGCTTTTCTGTCAAGCGTTCTCTTCAACAGCATATAATATTTCCACTGTGCCAAACTCAGTGGAGCAATGTAATTAGTGGAAGATGTGTAGGTGGGAGCGATGCAAGGCTGGCAGCTTGAGTAGATCTGTAGGAAATGGAAAAACTTGCCATTTATAAATTTGTTGATTAGCATCAAGCTATGTTATTAACAGAATGGTGTGTGTATATGTATTTTGCTTCTGTGATAAAAGGGCAGGGAAGAGTTAAAATATCACTTGAACACTGAAGCGTTACTAATGGTAAAGTCAGGATTACAGTGGGAAGTGCACCAGTGTCATGTTTGATTTGAATGTAGATATTCGATTCACAGGTGTAAATGCTTCTGTTTTACTGTAAGCCTTTTAAAATG
This sequence comes from Pristiophorus japonicus, assembly GCF_044704955.1. NCBI lineage: Eukaryota > Metazoa > Chordata > Chondrichthyes > Pristiophoridae > Pristiophorus > Pristiophorus japonicus. The sequence continues at coordinate 150,263,353 of NC_091991.1, forward strand.
GCATGAGGTAAATATGGGAAAAATATGTAGATTTTCAACTTTACTTATTTGGTATGTTCTAAATAACAAGTGCTAATTGCAAAAGCACATTCCATTTTTTAAAATTAACATATAATTTTATTATCTATATTTTTTCTTTTATACTGAAGGAATTCCTATTATGTTTATTTGTTTGTCGGCTTAGTTATTTTAAAATATTTGAAATATTCTATTTCATTCAGGGAAGGTGATTCCTGATCACTGGTGTTAAAATCCCAGTGAAATGTTAATGTTAAAAAAGAGCTGATTGTCCTGCCATCTCTTTCATATTAAAAATGTAAAGATGGTCCATTTTACTACCTGCCAGCTGATTAAACTTACCTTTTCAGGTTTAAAAACTTAGCTTTGTACTGGTTGTAGTTTTGTACTTTCGACGGCATGAGATAAATTCCCAAAATCACACGAACATTAGTTTGCAGTGACCCAGAATATGCAGTACTACTGGCTAATACTGTAATTAAATAAAGAGAAGAGTAAGTCAGTAATGCTACGAAAAGAATGACTTCAGCTTTAATGAATACAAGACATATATTTAATCAGAGTCTTCAGGGATATTAAGCAACCAATCATTTATATGTATCTACCTTATTAAAACATTTGTGTATAGCAAGCACTTCCTGTCTACAAACCGTAGTTGCTATGTCACAATTTTGAGTCACACCTGATGCGTCATTTAATATTAAAAATCCTTATGCAAATATTGATAATGGAAATCTATGTAAATACTGCTACATAATCAGCAGCATCTGTCACAATGTATTTGCAAACCTTCTGCCATCGATAGTGCATTGTCCAAGTTTGGGCACCATTTTGTTTTTCACTCAATCAGAAGATATGTTTGAATTTAATTGGTATTTTTAAGTTTTAGATTTTTTAGTAAAAAAATATTTGAACTATACATATTTATATTTTTTCTTTTCTGAGACACTTTCCCTCGGTCACCTCTCCTCCATCACTTAAGTTTACATTTACCTAGTGCTAATTCTGCCTCCTTGCATTGTCTGGCTCAGTAACCCACTTGAATGATTTTATCCACAAGGTTATCAACATCAATTTAAAAAATGAACTAAAATAGACTGAAAACACGAGAAATGATTGGTGGTTAATCATTGTAGCTGATTTTTAAAAGGAGGTTGAAACCTTTTTGCAGAGATAATATGTTCCCCTTTTAGTTTTGTAGAGGACTGTTTTCAAAGGGTTAGTTATTGATTTTGATTTGTGTATTGTGTAGGCTACATACAAAATACATATTTAACCGTCACATTCTTAGTTTTTGAAATGCCAGTTTGTTGATCGTTCCTCTAGCTGGGTCACTGCCTCATTATTCAATTATCACAGAAGTCGAGTCTGCGGGAATGTCACAATTAAGTTGTTTGCACTCCTGTTTTAAAATGCTTTTTCCTTTAGTAACTAATAAAAAGGGTTAATTAATATATACATGTGCAAACTCTTGAAATTGGTTACACAAGATGAAAAATAATGTACCATACTTATCAGCCCCAAGGGATAAAATCATTACTAATTAACACCTACATTGATTGTTTTTGTAAAATCTTAGCACTGAACTTTATAATCAACCATGTTGTAGGGTACTCTGCAATTTTTTCAACAGCAGAAATCATAAAATAGAGATAAGGGACACTAACTATCAGGTACAGGATACTCTTTCTTGTACATAATTAAATAATCAGGTTTACATATTCTAATTTTCATTATCATAAAATGTTTGACGATTTTAATGTTTCCTGAGTTTTTCCTTACTCTTGTGTGAAGCTCCTTGGGTTGTTTTCCGATGTTAAAGGTGCTATATTTATGTATTTTTTAATTTGTATTTACAGTTTAGTAATATTCAGTTCAGATACAAGTAAACAATAGTGCAGATGAAATTTTATGCAAAATAGTCACAGAGGAAAGTAAACCTGCTAATGTGTTCATCTATTTACAGGCAACTTTGTTAGCTGCTGTATTAACAGGATACAGTGTACTTCAAAGATACATTGTCCATCTTTGTTACCCAATAACAGTACTTATTGTTTGTAAGACCTTTGGGGCTAGACTTTCCATCGGGATCGCCCAGTTACTGTCCATTTAACAGCTAAGATTTAGTTTAATGCCCATATTTGATTAAAAATGGAAACTAACGCCCAATTATCGCCCATTTATCGTCGGCGTAACTTTCGGCATACAGTTAACGCCGAGAATTAGCTGAACTGTCCGCCCATATATTTCTTTTAATTATGATGTCATCAGTCGTGCACTGCCCAGAAGACTGTTTATAATGGAAACTAACGTCCAAATACCGCCCAGAATATCGGCGAGCGTTACTTTCGGCATCTCACCCATATATCGCCCAAATGATCGCATGCCCAAAAAGACGCTCAAAAAATGCTGCACTCACCTGACCTTAACTCAGTGGTATGGACGCCATTTTGTAACTCGGAGGAATTTTCATAAAAGGCTGCTTCAAGTTCATGGGAGCTTTGAAGTAATTTGTGAGTGCTTTTAAGGTGGTTTTAAAATCTCTTGCCAGCCATCTAATCCATTGGGGCGAATTTTGTTTTTTATTGAGCTTTTAAGAGGACAATTTAATAATTTTGAATACATATAAATAGGGCATTTAGTAATAGTAATGAGGCCTGTAATTTCCCAGCCAATATTGATGACTTCTCACTAGTTGTAGACTAGAGATGGGAGAAGGTTCATTGAACAGCATTATGTGCCCAATCAAAGAGGTGGCAGACTGCTGAAGAGGAGGAGACCTTACACCCAATGCACTTAGAGGGATAAGCGCTTCCGAAAGGAGGTCATCAGTGAGATATGTCAGCTCATTAAAGGAGATCTGCAGCCTAACAGCACCATCAGGACCGCATTACCCGTTGAGGTCAAGGTTACCGTTGAGGTCAAGGTTACTCCGGCACTTTCCTTCTATGCATCGGGCTCCCATCAGGCCTCAGTTGGCGACATTTGCGGTATCTCTCAGCACGTCACACATTGCTGCATTCGACAGGTGACTGAAACTTTTTACGCTCGCAGGATGGACTTTATAAGCTTCCCGATGACCAGGAAGGCACAAACTGAAAGGGCTTTGGGTTTAGCAAACTTCCCCAAGGTGCAGGGAGCAATAGACCGTATGCACATCGCTCTGCGCGCACCTTTTCAGAATGCAGAGGTGTTTCGGAACCGAAAGGGATTCCACTCCCTGAATGTGTGACTCATTGTCGACCACAAGCAAATAATCATGGCAGTAAATGCAAATTTTCTGGGGAGCATCATGATGCACACATCTTGCGTGAGAGCACTGTCTCTGACCTGGTTAAGAATCAGCCACAAGGTCACAGTTGGATGCTGGGGGATAAAGGATATGGTCTTGCCAGCTGGCTGATGAGCTCCCTGCGTAAGACCTAGATGGAAGCTGAGAAGCGTTACAACGAAAGCCACATAGCCACATCGTCGAAGGGACAATTGGAGTGCGTAAGTAGTATTTCAGATGCCTGGAACACTCGTGAGGCGACTTACAATACCACCCTGAACAGGTCACTCAGTTCATTGTGGTGTGCTACATGTTGCATAACTTAGCTATCAAGAGGGGCCAAGAATTGCCAGATGGGACTGCCGGTCCATCTCAGGCGGGAGGAGAGGAGGACGAGGAGGTGGCCGAGAACCTCGAGGAGGAAAATCAGGCTGGCGCTGAAACCATGCCCCCACCCCATCCTAGACCGCAGGAAAAGGCCCGTGGTAGTTACGTAGCTGCAAGACTGTTGCGTCAGCAGCTCATAAATGAACGCTTTGCTTGAACTAACATTGGTGGTACTTACGCAGCTGCAAGACTGTTGTGTCCACAGCTCATAAATGGTCGCTTTGCGTAACATTGGTGACAGTTACAGTTGTGTTATGTTACGTTTCATCTTTGCCTTTCCTGGCCTGGCCTCGCCAGTGTTTGCAAACTTTGTATATGCTTAACATTTCTGCTATTTGAAGACAATGTTAAGTTAAATTAAAAAAATGGAATGCTTAGAAAAGTTTTAAACACTTTTTTTTACAACAAACAACCATGTGCTCCGCACCCCCACCCCAACAGTGAAAATTTTATAAATAACAGCACATTTTATTAACAGCAAACACCCATGTACCCCCCACCCCCACCCCAACAGTGCACATTTTAAAAATAACAAAATAGCAATAAAAACAACAACAACATACTTTAAAAAACAATGATAAATATAACAAACACCCACCCACCCAACAGTCACCAAATTTTTTAATAACAATAATAATAAACGCCACCCTCCTTACCTGTGGCCACGCCTCTCCTTTCCTTTACCCCCCCCCCCCCCTAATCTGAACCCCACCTCTTCCCTTTCCTCTTGTACAAACTCCAAGCCGCCTTGTAGCAGGGCACCTTGAGTGCTGCTGCTGTGTGGGGGGTGATGGCAGATTCAAAGATGGGGCTGGAGATGGAGAGGACGTTTCCAAAGAAACGTCCTCCGAGTCAGAAGCAAGAGCTCCCTCCTGACTCGCATGTGTCGGTGGCAATGGCGGTACAGCACCTTGGGGTGCAGTGCCGTATTCCGGGACCACTGGCTGCCCTCTGGCATCCATGGAGTCGGCTATCCCCTCCATCACTGCTACCATCTGCGATATCTCCTGCAAGGCTATCAAGGACTAAACGGTGGCACAATTGAGGAACAGTGGAGGACTTTTAAGGAGCTCTTTCATAATGCGCAACAAAAATATATTCCAGTGAAAAAGAAGGGCGGCAAGAGAAGAGATAACCAGCCGTGGATAACCAAGGAAATAAAGGAAAGTATCAAATCAAAGACCAATGCGTATAAGGTGGCCAAGGTTAGTGGGAAACTAGAGGATTGGGAAGATTTTAAGCAACAGCAAAGAATGACTAAAAAAGCAATAAAGAAAGGGAAGATAGATTACGAAGGTAAACTTGCGCAAAACATAAAAACAGATGGTAAAAGCTTTTACAGATATATAAAACGGAAAAGAGTGACGAAAGTAAATGTTGGTCTCTTAGAAGATGAAAAGGGGGATTTAATAATGGGAAATGTGGAAATGGCTGAGACCTTAAACAATTATTTTGCTTCCGTCTTCACAGTGGAAGACACAAAAACCATGCCAAAAATTGCTGGTCATAGGAATGTGGGAAGGGAGGACCTTGAGATGATCACTATTACTAGGGAGGTAGTGCTGGACAGACTAATGGGATTGAAGGTAGACAAGTCCCCTGGTCCTGATGAAATGCATCCCAGGGTATTAAAAGAGATGGCGGAAGTTATAGCAGATGCATTTGTTATAATCTACCAAAATTCTCTGGACTCTGGGGAGGTACCACCGGATTGGAGAGCAGCTAATGTAATGCCTCTGTTTAAAAAAGGGGGCAGACAAAAGGCAGGTAACTATAGGCTGGTTAGTTTAACATCTGTAGTGGGGAAAATGCTTGAAACTATCATTAAGGAAGAAATAGCAGGACATCTGGATAGGAATAGTGCAATCAAGCAGACGCAGCATGGATTCATGAAAGGGAAATCATGTTTAACTAATTTACTGGAATTCTTTGAGGATATAACGAGCATGGTGGATAGAGGTGTACCGATGGATGTGGTATATTTAGATTTCCAAAAGGCATTCGATAAGGTGCCACACAAAAGGTTACTGCAGAAGATAAAGGTACGCGGAGTCAGAGGAAATGTATTAGCATGGATAGAAAATTGGCTGGCGAACAGAAAGCAGAGAGTCGGGATAAATGGGTTCTTTTCCGGTTGGAAGTCAGTGGTTAGTGGTGTGCCACAGGGATCAGTGCTGGGACCACAACTGTTTACAATATACATAGATGACCTAGAGGAGGGGACAGAGTGTAGTGCAACAAAATTTGCAGATGACACTAAGATTAGTGGGAAAGCGGGTTGTGTAGAGGACTCAGAGAGGCTGCAAGGAGATTTGGATAGGTTAAGCGAATGGGCTAAGGTTTGGCAGATGGAATACAATGTCGGAAAGTGTGAGGTCATCCACCTTGGGAAAAAAAACAGTAAAAGGGAATATTATTTGAATGGGGAGAAATTACAACATGCTGTGGTGCAGAGGGACCTGGGGGTCCTTGTGCATGAATCCCAAAAGGTTAGTTTGCAGGTGCAGCAGGTAATCAGGAAGGCAAATGGAATGTTGGCCTTCATTGCGAAAGGGATGGAGTACAAAAGCAGGGAGGTCTTGCTGCAACTGTATAAGGTATTGGTAAGGCCGCACCTAGAGTACTGCGTGCAGTTTTGGTCACCTTACTTAAGGAAGGATATACTAGCTTTGGAAGGGGTACAGAGACGATTCACTAGGCTGATTCGAGAAATGAGGGGGTTACCTTATGATGATAGATTGAGTAGACTGGGTCTTTACTCCTTGGAGTTCAGAAGGATGAGGGGTGATCTTATAGAAACATTTAAAATCATGAAAGGGATAGACAAGATAGAGGCAGAGAGGTTGTTTCCATTGGTGGGGGAGACTAGAACTAGGGGGCACAGCCTCAAAATACGAAGGAGCCAATTTAAAACCGAGTTGAAAAAAAATTTCTTCTCCCAGAGGGTTGTGAATCTGTGGAATTCTCTGCCCAAGGAAGCAGTTGAGGCTGGCTCATTGAATGTTTTCAAGTCAAAGATAGATAGATTTTTAAGCAATAAGGGAATTAAGGGTTACGGGGAGAGGGCGGGTAAGTGGAGCTGAGTCCACGACCAGATCAGCCATGATCTTATTGAATGGCGGAGCAGGCTCGAGGGGCTAGATGGCCTACTCCTGTTCCTAATTCTTATGTTCTTATGTTCTATCACGGTCAGAGCGGTCAACCCGTCCATTGCCTGGAGTAGCTCTCGAACTATGTCGATGCTCATCCTGGACAGTTCCATCATATCCATACTTGCATCTGCTGATCCCAGAGTAGTGCGACCTCACTGAACCAATCTCCGCAGGATTGGCTCAGGCATGGAATCACTCGGGGTGCCCTGCTGCAAGAAGCTTGGCCCCACTGCTTCCTCGGTGGATGAGAACGTGGCTGCAGTAACGCAAGATGACACCGCTGCAGGCTCCTCCTCCTCACTCTCCTCGGTGGATAGGAGCACGTGAAGAAGGACAGGCGAGGCTCTTGCCTCTTCCCCTTCGGAGACAACTGGTGGAACCTGCAGAACCATGGGAACGTGGGGAGCCTGCGAAGGCTGACAAGCCTGGGGAACCTGGAGAGCATGTGAGGCCTAGTGACCTAGAAAGCATAAACGAGGTTAGTAGAAGAGAAGGAGATGCCAGGGTCACATGAGAATGCTTACACTATGCAGTCATACGTACGAGGAGCAACACTACTGCTATAAATATCAATGACAGAAATCATAATGAACATCATGATCGTACAGAATCTGCATACATTACAATATTTCATGATCTCATCATTAATTACATAACATTACGTCAATCATATGTTGTATTGAAATGGCATTAAATTACTTTTTTACACATTACTCACGTGACACAAGAACACGTTCAGCACACCTATGGGTTGCCGACCGATTGTGGACCCCAGCTAATGCCAACGCCCGGTCCTCAAGGTCCATCAATGGGGTGAGATCTGCCAGTCCTTCCCCAGTATGCCTCTGTTCTGACCTATTCTTTGAAAGCTTCTTCTGCAAAGATGACAAGAGCATGGCATAAGATCATTGCCTAGGTATTATTACAGATACGACAGATATTAGAATACTGACAGATAGCAGATTATTAATTATTATTACTATTACACAACACACACAGCAGAACACACAGACAATTCCCAATTAGTCATCGTCCATGCTATTCATCGTTAACGTTAACGTCATATGCTAATACGCTTCACATGCAATTGAATGCATGGTTATATCTACGGTCTGAGAATAACTTTAATAAGATCGCGGTTAGGATTAAACGCATGACACCAAGATTACCAGCCTAATTACAATCCAGCAGATCTACATTTGAATTAATTATTGCATCATTACAATTTATTTAATAAATTTAATACTTATTCTGCTGGAACCAACGAGGTCGTTCCAGTGCTTGTGGCACTGGTTAGGCTCTTTCACCTCATGCGTCATCGAAGACACTACTTCGCGATCTCACACCAGATTCTTTGGTACACCCTGGGGAGTAGTTTCCCACAACCACCCCGGGTCAATTGAGCCTAACTATTTTCAACCTCGGCGACCAGGGCAGCATTGGCCTCCTCGGTAAAGCGCTTGGCATGCCTTCGTCCGCCCATCTCCTCTCCCACCTCACCTACTTCGGCCACCTCCTCCACCTCTATATCACTCATTACTTTCTCAATATTCTCCATTTCTAAAATCAGTCACTAATACACATACTCCACACCTGCTTCTGAAATCAATTCCTCCCACTCTCTCTCCTTCCTCTCTTTCTCTTCTGCGCATGTGCAGATGACCCCTGATCTCCCGAATCACTGGAAAAGCCTGTTGCTATGGACGCTGGTTTTGCACGATGGAATAAATCGCTGACGCACAATCAGATCGTTATGGCTAACGCCCAAATAAAAAAGTGGACACTCGCGGGTTTTAAAATGGGCGATATTCCGGCGATCAGGAAAAAAAATATCACTAACGCTGGAAATATCACCCATTTTTGGGCAATTTGGACAACAATGCAAAGTCTAGCCCTAAGAGTTGTTGCATTTTGAGAAAATTTATATTCAATTAAACCATGTCATTAAAAATGAGCTATGCAATCTCAGCAATTTGTTAATGTGAATACTACAGTAATGGAGTATAATCCAAATGACTGGATTTCTAAAATATTTGTGTTTTCTGTAGCAGCATCACTGACTGCAGATTCTGATGCTGATGAATTCTTGAATCTCAATCCCAAACTAATAAGTTGACAGAATCTATCTTCTACAAGAGGTCATGTATTTTTGATGTCTTGTCATGGTACAATGTCCTGAGACATTTATGATTCCAGGTTCAAATTTTGGAGGGGGCCTGGTTCCTCAGATGGTCATACAATGAAAGAGATTTGTCAGCACTCACAGCTGATTGATAGTTAAAAATATGCAACTTGTAATATACTAAAAGTTCCAACATCAAAAACTGATTGATACTGACCATATCATACTAATCGAAGAGAAGAATGTTTGTCTTAAACCAGTTTTACTTGATAGTAGATGAGATTATTGAAACGTATTTGTCTTGCTTAGTTGTGTCCAGGTTGATCATATCACTAACAGCTAAGGAGCAGTAAACCTAGTTTTTCCACAAGCTATTGTTTCATAATTTTTCAATTTAGATTTGCACAGTTAGAGGCTAGGAATTTCCTGTATACTTGCGCTCAAACATGCATAATTATAGCCGAATGCTAATTTCTGGCGCAGAAGATTGAGAAAATTTGGAACTAAGTGACTAATGCCCATTCTCACGCTATGCCTGAATTTCCTCGACACTTTGTACCAGTTCTTCAGAAAGTAGATGTGAGTAAATAGATGAGTATGAATGTTAGAAAGCACGAATGCAGTTGTTTTTCATTTTCTTTACTCTAGAATATGCTTGCAAAAGTTAGCAAAAAAGTTGCTCACCAAGGATTGTTAAGGACAATCAACAGAATCTCAAGACTTGCTCAGTACTAGATGAATGTAAAGATTGAGTTCATGTGGGAAACATTTAATTCACTCTTTCTGGCGCGAAATAGGCTGAACGAAGATGTTGGCCTGAAGCCCGAGAGAAAGACAACTTCCACCTCCATAACATCACTGTCTCGACTCAGCTGCTTCTCAATCCCCTATCAATACTTTTGTTACCTCCAGAATTGACTATTCCATGTTCTCTTGGCTGGCCTCCTATCTTCCACTCTCAATAAACTTGAGCTCATCCAAAACTCTGCTACCTGTATTCTAACCTGTACCAGGTCTCACTCACCCATCACCCCTACGTTCACTGACCTACATTGGCTCCTGGTCCACCAACAGCTCAATTTTAAGATTCTCATCCTCATGTTCAAATTCTTCCAAAGCCGTGTCCCTCCCTATCTCTATAGCTACCTCCAGCCCTAAAACTTTCCAAGAATTCTCCTACAAGTTATTCCTACAACCATGGCCTCTTGTGCAACCCCCACTCTTCACTCCACCATTGGCGGGCGTGCTATTAGCCGTCCAGGTCCTAGGTTCTAGAATTCCCTCCTTAAACGGAATACGCTATTGAATACTGGTGAGGACGATAGTTTCTCTGGAAGCACAACCAGCGCCAAGTCCGTGGCACCACGGGTGGCTCAGATGTACAGGGGGGTAGATGTCAGGTTGAGAATACAAGTGAGAATCAGGCTTAATATAGAAAGTTCAGAGGGGAAGTGAAAAAGAAAATAAGAGGGGCAAAGAGAGAATATGAGAGTAGATTGGCAGCTAACATATAAGGGAATCCAGAGGTCATCTATAGGCATATAAATAGTAAATGGGTAGTAAGAGAAGGGGTGGGGCCGATTAGGGACCAAAAAGGAGACCTACACATGGGGGCAGAGGGCATGGCTGAGGTACTAAATGGGTACTTTGCATCTGTCTTCACCAAGGAAGAAGATGCTGCCAAGGTCATAGTGGAAATGAAGATATTGGATGGGATTAGAATTGATAGAGGAGATACAAGAAAAGCTGGCTGTACTTAAAGTAGATAAGTCACCAGGAGCAGATGGGATGCATCCTAGGATGCTGAGGGAAGTTGAGGTGGAAATCGTGAGGTACTGGCCATAATCTTCCAATCTGCCTTAGTCACAGAAGTGGTGCCAAAGGACTGGAGAATTGCAAATGTTACACCCTTGTTCAAAAAAGGGTGTCAGGATAAACTCAGCAACTACAGGCCAGTCAGTTTAACCTTGGTAGTGGGGAAGCTTTTAGAAACGATAAATCAGGGACAAAATTAACAGTCACTTGGACAAGTGTAGATTAATTAAGGGAAGCCAGCACGGATTTGTTAAAGGCAAATAGTGTTTAATTAAGTTGATCGAGTTTTTGATCAAAGAGGTAAGTGTTAAGGGGTGTCTTAAACTAATTCGCACCAAGTCCCGCTCATCCCTCACCCCTGTGCTCGTTGACCCACATTGGTTTCCGGATAAGCAACGCCTTGATTTCAAAACTCTCATCCTTATTTTCAAATCCCTCCATGACCTCGCCTCTCCCAACCTCCCAATCTCTGTAATCTCCTCCAGCCATACAACCCCCACCCCCCACTCCCCACTCGAGATGTCCTCTAATTCTGCCCTCTTGAGCATCCCTGATTATAATCGCTCAACCATTGGTGGCCGTGCCTTCTGTTGCCTAAGCTCCAAGCTCTGGAACTCCCTGCCTAAACCTCCCCATCTTTCTGCCTCTCCACCTCTCTTTCCTCCTTCAAAACACTCCTTAAAACATACCTCTTTGATCAAGCTTTTGGTCACCTGCGCTAATTTCTACATATGCGGCTTGGTGTCAAATTTTCTATCTCATAATACTCCTGTGAAGCGTCTTGGGACGTTTCACTACATTAAAGGTGCTATATAAATACAAATTGTTGTTGTTGTTAAACGAGAGACAGAGCGGTTTAGAGAATTATAGAATGGTTACAGCACAGCAGGAGACCATTTGGCCTGTCAAACCCCATACCCGCTCTCTGCAAGAGCACTTGGGCTAGTCCCACTCCCCTGCCATTTCCCTGTAGTCCTGCAATTTTTTTTCTTTCAGGTACTTATCGAATTCCCTTTTGAAAGCCATGATTGAGTCTGCCTCCACCATCCTTTCAGGCAGTACATTCCAGATCCTAACCACTCGCTGCGTAAAAAAGTTTTCCCTCATGTCGCCTTTGGTTCTTTTGCCAATCACCTTAAATCTGTGTCCTCTGATTCTCGACACTTTCGCTAATGGGAACAGTTTCTCTCTATCTACTCAGTCTAGACCCCCTCATGATTTTGAATACATCTATCAAATCTCCTCTCAAACAATGCCAGCTTCTCCAGTCGATTCACGTAACTGAAGATCCTCATCCTTGGAACCATTTTCGTAAATCTTTTCTGCACCCTCTCTAAGGCCTTCATATCCATCCTAAAGTGCGGTGCCCAGAATTAGACAATACTCCAGTTGAGGACGAACCAGTGTTTTATAAAGGTTCATCATAACTTCCTTGTTTTTGTACTCTATGCCTCTATTATAAAGCCCAGGATCCCATATGCTTTTTTTAAACTGCTTTTTCAAACTACCCTACCACCTTCAACGATTTGTGCATATGTACCCCCTCTGTTCATGCATGCCTTTTAGAATTGCATGCTTTAGTTTATATTGCCTCTCCTTGTTCTTCCTACTAAAAAGTATTACTTTGCTCTTTTCTAAGTTTAATTTTATCTACCACATGTCTGCCCATTTCATCAGCCTTTCTATGTCGTCCTGAAGTCTATCACTCTCCTCATTATTCACTATACTTCCAAGTTTTGTGTCATCTGCAAATTTTGAAATTGTGCCCTGTACACTCAAGTCCAAGTCATTACTATATGTCAAGAAAAGCAGTGGTCCTAGTACCAACCCCAGGGAATACCACTGTATACCTTCCTCCATTCTGAAAAACAAATGTTCACCGCTACTTTCTGGTTCCTGTCACTTTGCCAATTTCGTATCCATGCTGTCACTGTCCCATTTATTCCAATGGGCTTCAACTCTGCTGGCAAGTCTATTATGTAGCACTTTGTCAAATGCCTTTTAGAAGTCCATGTATACCACATCAACCATATTGCCCTCAACCTCTCTGGTACCTCATTGAGACCTGGTATGGGTTAGAATACAGGTAGCAGAGTTTTGGATGAGCTCAAGTTTATGGAGAGTGGAAGATGGGAGGCCAGCCAAGAGAACATGGAATAGTCAAGTCTGGAGGTAACAAAAGTATAGATAGGGGTTTTAGAAGCAGCTGAGTCGAGACAGTGATGTTATGGAGGTGGAAGTTGTCTTTCTCTCGGGCTTCAGGCCAACATCTTCGTACAGCCTATTTCGCGCCAGAAAGAGTGAATTAAATGTTTCCCCCATGAACTCAATCTTTACATTCATCTAGTACTGAGCAAGTCTTGAGATTCTGTTGATTGTCCTTAACAATCCTTGGTGAGCAACTTTTTTGCGGGTTAGTTTAAGACACTCCTTAACACTTACCTCTTGTCCAAATAACTCCTTTGGCTCAGTGCCACCTTTTGTCTTATTACACTCCTGCAAAGCAGCTTGCGACATTTTCCTACATTAAAGGCACTAAATAAATGAGTTATCATTATTGTAGAATATATTGGGAATTGATTTGGGAAATAAGCAAATTATAGCCCATGGATTGGTAAATCCATCATCATTGCAACCTTTTGACACAATCATTTGACGAGTGATTGATGTTTTTTACTGAGCAATAACTTGATGGCTGTATTATTGTACTGCTTCCCAGCATCTGAGGAACAACTCTGAATTGTCACTCAAGATACGTGATGTTAATCACTCATAGTGAAATGTGTTAATTTAATCTGGTTGCTAAATGTTGTCTGGCTCATCTGTTGTGCACTGCTGCTCTCGCCCACAATAGTCCTGGTTGCTTCTGACTATTAACCTTAATTTGGAAAGTGTTCATTTGAAATGAATAATGTTGCTTTGTTGTGATGGATCAAACTTAGACACATCTTAATATTTTTATTCTTTAACAGACAGTGGAAATCACAGATATTTTTCACTTTTGATTTGTCAGAAATCTAAAAGTGTAGACAGTTCAGATTTCCTTAGGAACAGATGCAGAACACCGCACTTTATTTTTGACCGTGAATGTCGATATTTTTGTGTAGCAAGGCGTGATTTGATTTTTATTGCAGGTCTAGAAATTCTTTATTAAATACAAACCCGATTAGGTAAAATCTTTTCTACCCCAAGTACCCTTTATGGACAAGTCTTACCATAACTAAATAACAATGCATACCTTACATTAAATACCAACTCTAGGGGAGTGGGTTCTTTGGATCTGCTATTTTTTTCCTATATTTGTAAATAAAAATTAAAATAATATCTATAATCACACAATTGTAATGTAGTCCTAGATGTGTTTAAATTGTACATAAGAACATAGGAATTCCTAGATGACAGAAGACCGCAGTCCATTTAGTTGGCCTTCTCCCATCCTGGTAGCCACATGATACAATGATAATGGAGTTTTGACTAATTATAGCAATCAGTCTCCATCAATTAGTCTACAACAGATCCAGTCATGATGCGAAGAAAACTCCAGTGGTGGAGAGCTTTAGGAACCAGAGATCCAAAGTCACCTTTTTCCTCATGCTACACTTACCACATGTCACATCTCAAATTACTCATATTTTATCCCAAAATGTTATTTTCTGAAAAAAATCTATCTAACATATACCTATTATAAATTAAAAATTATATGTGGGTCACAGCATTCCATATTATAATATAAACTCCTATTTAAGACTCTTTCCCTGAAATAACCCATCGCAATTGTGGCAACATTTGTTTAGTTATCCCTGTAAATGGCACTCTGATGAAGGTTTTCAAATATTAAATGTCATGTAATTTTAGTTGCTAAAACAATAGCTGATAGTATGCTGGGATTTAACAACACAATGGGCCCAAGTTTCGGCCTCAGTTGCTCCTGATTTTTTGGAGCAACTGGTGTAGAACGGAGTATCTTAGAAATTCAAATTCTCGGCATTTAGTTTGCTCCAGTTCTAGTCAGTTAGAACAGTTTCACTTTGGAACAGAATTTTTTTTTCAAAAGGGGACGTGTCCGGCCACTTACGCCCGTTTTCAAAGTTTCGGCAGTGAAAACTTACTCCAAACTAACTTAGAATGGAGTAAGTGAAGATTTTTGTACGCTCGAAAAAACCTTGTCTACACTTTAGAAAATCAGGCGTAGGTTACAAATCAGGCGTAGGGAACGAGGTGGGGGGGGAGGGGGGGTGAAGGGAAGTCATTAAATTCTACAATCAATCCTTAGTTATACTTATACAAATATTATACAAATAAATCCTACCTGAATAAAAATTTATAAGCAAAGAAAAGATTAAATAAACCATGTTCCCACCTGTGTGAAACAGCAGCAGCCTTCGAGCTGCTGTGCTTCAGGCAGGTCTTTCATGTTGGAGACAGGCAGGGGTGTGGCGTCAGTGTCTCGACGGCAGCCCCAACAGCGGCAGCAAGCAGCCTTCGAGCTGAGCTGCTGTGCTGCAGGCAGGCCTTCATTCTGTTAGTGGCTGGCCGGCAGCCGAAGGATCAACACTGGACGCACGCAGCTTTTCAAGGGGGTTGAGGCCATTCGGCCATGGGATAGGAGCGGCGATAGTGGCTGGCCGGCAGCCGAAGTATCAACATTGGACGCACGCAGCTTTTCAAGAGGGTTGAGGCCATTCGGCCACGCTTAAGGGGCAGCGTCAGTGGCTCGACGGCAGCCGAGTCCTTTTAAAAATGGCCGAGTGCCAATGTTTATTTGACACTGCGTGTGCGCGCACGCTCCAACGCACACGCGCAGGGTTGCCGGCACCACGTTGGCTCATTTAAATTGGACCCGCCCCCCACTACTTACAGAATCGGCACGAGTGTTTGGCTCCGCCCCCCGCTGTGAAGAGCGCCAAGCTGAGATCGAGCTCCGAGGAGCCGGAGAGTATCGAAGTTTTTTTCTAGCGCACTTTTAGACGCGAAGAACATGCGTCCAGCTCAGAGGTGCGCCGTTTTCGGCGCGGGCCGAAACTTGGGGCCATTATGTCAAGTCCACATGCAGTTCTGGATTCTGACCACTGATTTGTCACTGTAGAGCAGCTGAAAGTATTTGAGACTGTGTTGTGGCTAACAGCCATGTTTCATAAGTAAGTGAGAGAATGCAAGCAATAATATTTAGAAATAAATGTGTTTTTCTCTTAAATGTATTGCCCCTTTACGACCCTCCCAGAGCCACTTCCACTCCACCTGCTGGCTGACTTTTCCTTTTCCAGCATCTACTGACAAAATGCCTTTGCTCCACGCTCTCCTTGCTTCGAACCCCCTCCTACACCCCCACCCACCCCCCCCCCCCCCGCCCCACCCCACCCCCAACTGATCCCTTACCTGATTGCTGACTCAGTTGTTAGTTTACAGGCCATGCACCCAGAACCTTGGCTGGACACAAACCTGTCCGCTCGTGCCGCCTCTTGGTTATCTGGCAGAGACCTTGATCTCTCCTCAGCGCAGTTGGTAATGTTTCAGGTTCCGCCCCCCCAGCTGATTGTTTGCCTGCCTGCTGGTTTTCCTTCATCTATCGCCAACTTACGCTGTTTGGGAATGTAATTGGCTGTGCTTCAGGCTACTCGCCATTTTCTTCGAGCTTTTACGTTCTGACAGCTGTCGACCTCACTTACCCCCATGTGGAGCAGCTGTTGCACCACTTCCCACTGAGCATTTGTTTCCTGTCTCCTTTCCCTCCAACCCCACTGAGAACTATTTCACCTGCCCCCACCCACCGAGCAGTATACAGTTTATTTGCCACAATTTATTTCCCTATCCCCCATTTTGTTACCCACTGAGCACCAACAGAGAATTAAAATGAGTCCTGGAAAAATGTTCCAGCCCATCACTACTAATCATCCAAATGTCCTCCACCCCTCTCTATCCTCATATCCTCTCCTCTCATTGTCCCCCTCACTTCTTTCTCTGTCTCCTTCCTGCCCCTTCCCATCCATCCAATGTAATCTGTCTCCTTACCCTTCTGTCTCTGCAAATTCCATCTCTCCCCCTTCCCTTTCTCCCCTTTCTCCTTTTCTCCATCTTCCCTTTCTCCTTTTTCCCCATCTCACGCACCTCGTTCCCCTTTCCCTTTTTCATGCTCCTTCTTCTTCTCCCTTTCTTTTTCTTCACTCTCTTTTTCCTCTCCCACACCAGGGGAGATTGACCAGTTGCTTAACTGTCTTCATCAGCCCACTGGCAGAAAGATCCAGATGTGTGTAATGTATTTGCTTCATGGGTTCTTTGTTTAAGTTGGTTTATTAGCAAAAAGTTTAACAATCACACTACACATTACCAGTTTATCAACCAGGCTCACAACCACCTGCTTCATAGTGGATCCCCCAAAACACAACTGGCTAGGGTTTTATTGTGTCTTGTGAACATCATGTGACTGACTAAACCACTCACAATGCAACAGCTCTACAACTATTTTAATATAACTTTAAATCAAGTGCCCCTTTTTGGTAAGGGAGGACCTTGAGACAATCATTATCACTTGGGGAGTAGTGCTGGACAGGCTAATGGGACTGAAGGTAGACAAGTCCCCTGGTCCTGATGAAATGCATCCCAGGGTATTAAAAGAGATGGTGGAAGTTATAGCAGATGCATTCGTTATAATCTACCAAAATTCTCTGGACTCTGGGGAGGTACCAGCGGATTGGAGAGCAGCTAATGTAACGCCTCTGTTTAAAAAAGGGGGCAGGCAAAAGGCAGGTAACTATAGGCTGGTTAGTTTAACATCTGTAGTGGGGAAAATGCTTGAAACTATCATTAAAGAAGAAATAGCGGGACATCTGGATAGGAATAGTGCAATCAAGCAGACACAGCATGGATTCATGAAAGGGAAATCATGTTTAACTAACTTACTGGAATTCTTTGAGGATATAACGAGCATGGTGGATAGAGGTGTACCGATGGATGTGGTGTATTTAGATTTCCAAAAGGCATTCGATAAGGTGCCACACAAAAGGTTACTGCAGAAGATAAAGGTATGCGGAGTCAGAGGAAATGTATTTAGCATGGATAGAGAATTGGCTGGCGAACAGAAAGCAGAGAGTCGGGATAAATGGGTCCTTTTCGGGTTGGAAATCAGTGGTTAGTGGTGTGCCACAGGGATCAGTGCTGGGACCACAACTGTTTACAACATACATAGATGACCTAGAAGAGGGGACAGAGTGTAGTGCAACAAAATTTGCAGATGACACTAAGATTAGTGGGAAAGCGGGTTGTGTAGAGGACTCAGAGAGGCTGCAAGGAGATTTGGATAGGTTAAGCGAATGGGCTAAGGTTTGGCAAATGGAATACAATGTCGGAAAGTGTGAAGTCATCCACCTTGGGAAAAAAAACAGTAAAAGGGAATATTATTTGAATGGGGAGAAATTACAACATGCTGTGGTGCAGAGGGACCTGGGGGTCCTTGTGCATGAATCCCAAAAGGTTAGTTTGCAGGTGCAGCAGGTAATCAGGAAGGCAAATGGAATGTTGGCCTTCATTGCGAAAGGGATGGAGTACAAAAGCAGGGAGGTGTTGCTGCAACTGTATAAGGTATTGGTAAGGCCGCACCTGGAGTACTGCGTGCAGTTTTGGTCACCTTACTTAAGGAAGGATATACTAGCTTTGGAAGGGGTACAGAGACGATTCACTAGGCTGATTCCAGAAATGAGGGGGTTACCTTATGATGATAGATTGAGTAGACTGGGTCTTTACTCCTTGGAGTTCAGAAGGATGAGGGGTGATCTTATAGAAACATTTAAAATCATGAAAGGGATAGACAAGATAGAGGCAGAGAGGTTGTTTCCATTGGTGGGGGAGACTAGAACTAGGGGGCACAGCCTCAAAATATGGAGGAGCCAATTTAAAACCGAGTTGAGAAAGAATTTCTTCTCCCAGAGGGTTGTGAATCTGTGGAATTCTCTGCCCAAGGAAGCAGTTGAGGCTGGCTCATTGAATGTTTTCAAGTCAAAGATAGATAGATTTTTAACCAATAAGGGAATTAAGGGTTACGGGGAGAGGGCGGGTAAGTGGAGCTGAGTCCACGACCAGATCAGCCATGATCTTATTAAATGGCGGAGCAGGCTCGAGGGGCTAGATGGCCTACTCCTGTTCCTAATTCTTATGTTCTTATGTTCTAGAACCCACAAATTTACAAATGAACTGTGAACTTTGCCAAATTAAATTAAAATTTTGTTTCCGGGGGTGATGATGCACTCCAGTCCCTCCAGTGCCCACCTCTCACAGAAGGCTGCAAACGTACAGGTGGACACTGCGCAAATATCGGCCAGGACACCAGGAATAACTCCCATGCTCTTCTTCAAAATATATCATGGGATTTTTTTAATGTCCACCTGAGGCCACAGCTGATTAGTTCAACAGCTCTACAACTATTTTAAGTAAAACTATAAATGAAGTGCCCCCTTTAAAAGGGGCACTAGAACTGACAAATTAGCAATTAAACTTTAGACATTTCAACAACTCTACAAACCTGTGAGCATACTCACAGATGCATATATTACAATGTGAATCTCATACAAAGTTACAATCAATTGATTGGTGCACTTAACAATGATTGATGAGCTTTGTATGGCTAATTAAATATGTGTTATTTGGTAAATTGCTCTTACTATTTATACCTCAGCCCCAATTAAATCAAAATATTATAGATGACACTATTATGTTCATGCAATGTCTATAAATGCAGTATGTCTCCACTTCGTTAAAGATTACTGATATTAAAATGAAGGTGGTCTATTCATGAAAATATATGGCCTTTGCTTTGCAAGTATCAATGCACAAGTTGTCAAAATAGCACCAGGTCACTGTGCCATTGGTTTATTCATTAATAATTAATGGAGCTTTTGAACATCATAAAGAAAAACATGGTCAATAAAAAAATTGTGGAAAATCAAGACATATGCGTTGAATTTTCAATGGCATATGTCACACATAACTCCTTGTGCCCTCCAAGAGAGAATGTCAGATGGTCATTTGAAAATTGACTAAATTAGGTGATATTTTTATTTTAAAGCCAATTAGGGAACATTATTAAATTCATACAAAAATTTGTATATGTAGTAGTTTGCTGAGATGATCATGTGTTTTTGACCACTGCAAGTTGAAAAGATGTTTGAAGATAGAGATGTTTTAAACAATCAAAATGATATATGGACTTTATTTGTGGACTTCAATTTCATAATTACCCATAACTATAAGCAGAAGAAAAGAACAGTCCTGATAATGGTTGAATGTGGTGGCCTAATCCGAAGAATGACAAAGTGCTTAGAAAATGTGACCATATTTCAGTGGAGAGTAAGAACGGTGAAATAATGAATTAAATTACTTCATCATCATAGGCAGTCTTTCAAAATCGAGGAAGACTTGCTTCCACTCAAAGTGAGTTCTCACGTGACTGTACAATCGAATGCGGGAATTATAGTCTCTGTCACAGGTGGGACAGACGGTCGTTGAAGGAAAGGGTGGGTGGGGAGTCTGGTTTGCCGCACGCTCCTTCCGCTGCCTACGCTTATTTTCTCCATGCTCTCGGCAACGAGACTTGAGGTGCTCAGCACCCTCCTGGATGCTCTTCCTCCATTTAGGGTGGTCTTTGGCCAGGGACTCCCAGATGTCAGTAGGGATGTTGCACTTTATTAAGGAGGCTTTGAGGGTGTCCTTGAAATGTTTCCTCTGCCCACCTGGGGCTCGCTTGCTGTGTAGGAGTTCCGAGTAGAGTACTTGCTTTGGGAGTCTTGTGTCAGGCATGCGAACAATGTGGCCCGCCCAACGGAGCTGGTCAAGTGTGGTCAGTGCTTCGATGCCGGGGATGTTGGCCTGATCGAGAACACTGACGTTCGTGCGTCTATCCTCCCAGGGGATTTGCAGGATCTTGCGGAGACATCGTTGGTGGTATTTCTCCAGCAATTTGAGGTGTCTGCTGTATATGGTCCACGCCTCTGAGCCATACCGGAGGGCGGGCATCACTACAGCCCTGTAGACCATAAGCTTGGTGCCAGATTTGAAGGCCTGATCCTCGAACACACTCTTAGGCAACCGAAGGCTGCGCTGGTGCACTGGAGGCGGTGTTGAACCTCATCGTCGATGTCTGCCCTTGCTGATAATAGGCTCCCAAGGTATGGAAAGTAGTCCACGTTGTCCAAGGCTGCACCGTGGATCTTGATGACTGGGGGACAGTGCTGTGTGGCAGGGTCAGGTTGGTGGAGGACCTTTGTCTTAAGGATGTTTAGTGTAAGGCCCATGCTGTCTTACGCCTCAGTGAAGATGTTGACGATGGCTTGGAGTTCAGCCTCTAAATGTGCGCAGACGCATTCTTTGGAGCAGTGAACAAGCACAATATGACAGACTGGCATGATGCTGCTTGTTGTAATGTCCTGAGAATGTACACAAAATATTGTCTGATAAATTCCAAAATCAGTGTTTGGTTAGAAGCGGATTGTCTGCAATGTGTGATTGCTTTACAAATGATTATAGTTTGAAATTACTGGTGTGATTTTAGTTTCTTTTTATATGTGGTTTGAAAATAGTGTTGTCCAAATTGTGTGTCTTACCCCTGAGTTTCCTTTTCACTCTTAACTTTTCCTGGTTGTGATCTCACCATGGGAAACAATTTGCCTGGATTGACTTTCCTTGATTGTCCTTGACGATATTTATCCCTTAATCAACATCTATAACAGTTTATCTGGTCATTATCACATTGCTGTTTGTGAAAGCTTAATAGCGCACTGGAAGCGGTGTTGGACCTCGTCGTCGATGTCTGTCCTTGCTGATAGTAGGCTCCCGAGGTATGGAAAGTGGTCCACGTTGTCCAAGGCCGCGCTCTGGATTTTGATGACTGGGGTGCAGTGCCGTGTGGCGGGGTCAGGTTGGTGGAGGACCTTTGTCTTACGGGTGCTTAGTGTAAGGCCCATGCTTTCGTATGCCTTGGTGAAGATGTTGATGATGGCTTGGAGTTCAGCCTCTGTGCACAGACGCAAGCGTTGTCCGCGTATTGTAGTTCGACGACAGAGGAAGGGACAATCTTGGATCTAGCCTGGAGGCGACGAAGGTTGAACAGCTTCCAATGGTTTTATAGTTTAGTTCCACTCCAGCAGGGAGCTTGTTGAGCGTGCGATGGAGCATTGCAGTGAAGAAGATCGAGAAGAGCGTTGGCGTGATGACGCAGCCCTGCTTGACCCTGGTCCGGACGTGGATTGAGTCTCTGGTGAATCCACTAGGTCAGGATCACGGCTTGAATGTTGCCGTGGAGCAGGCGGAGGATGGCGACAAATTTTGGGGGGCAGCCGAAACGGAGGAGGACGCTCCATAGTCCCTCGCGGTTAACGGTATCAAAGGCCTTTGTGAGATCAAAGAAGGCCATGTACAAGGGTTGGTGCTGTTCCCTGCATTTCTCTTGCAGTTGTCGCGCCGTGAAGATCATGTCCATTGTACCCCATACAATATCCCACTAGTGGATAGTCAAGGGGCTATGGGAGGGAGGAACTTAATACAATCACAATCGCTAATGAGGTGGTACTCAGTAAGATAATGGGATTAAAGGCAGTGGTTTGCATCCTAGGGTCTTAAGAAAAGTACCGGCAGGGATACATTGGTTGTGATTTACCAAAATTCCCTGGATTGTGGGGGGGTCCCAGCAGATTGCAAATTGCAAATGTAATGCCCCTATTTAAAAAAGGAGGCAGACAAAAAGCAGGGAACTATAGACTAGTTAGCCTAACATTGTGGTTGGGAAGATGTTGGAGTCTGTTATTAAAGAAGCAGTAGCAGGACATTTGGAAAAGCAAAATTCGGTCCGGCAGAGTCAGCATGGATTTATGAAGGGGAAGTCATGTTTGACAAATTTGCTAGAGTTCTTTGAGGATGTAACGAACAGGGTGGATAAAGGGGAACCAGTGGATGTGATGTATTTGGACATCCAGAAGGCATTTGACAAGGTGCCACATAAAAGGTTACTGCACAAGATAAAAGTTCACGGGGTTGGGGGTAATATATTAGCATGGATAGAGGATTGGCTAACGAACAGAAAACAGGGAGTAGGGATAAATGGTTCTTTCTCGGGTTGGCAATCAGTAACCAGTGGGGTGCCGCAGAGATCAGTGCTGGGACCCCAACTATTTACAATCTATATTAATGACTTGGAGGAAGGGACTGAGTGTAACGTAACCAAGTTTGCTGATGATACAAAGATGGGAGGAAAAGCAATGTGTGAGGAGAACACAAAAATCTGCAAAAGGACATAGGCTAAGTGAGTGGGCAAAAATTTGGCAGATGGAGTATAATATTGGAAAGTGTGAGGTCATGCACTTTGGCAGGAGAAATCAAAGAGCAAGTTATTATTTAAATGGAGAAAGATTGCAAAGTGCTGCAGTACAGTGGGACCTGGAGGTACTTGTGTATGAAACACAAAAGGATAGTATGCAGGTACAACAAGTGATCAGGAAGACCAATGGAATCTTGGCCTTTATTGCAAAGGGGATGGAGTATAAAAGCAGGGAAGTCTTGCTACATTTGTATAAGGTATTGAAGAGGCCACACATAGAATACTGTGTACAGTTTTGGTTTCCATATTTATTAAAGGATATACTTGCTTTGGAGGCAGTTCAGAGAAGGGTTCACAAGGCTGATTCCAGAGATGAGGAGGTTGACTTATGAGGAAAGGTTGAGTAGGTTGGGCCTCTACTCATTGGAGTTCAGAAGAATGTGAGGTGATATTACTGAAACGTGTAAGATTATGAGGGGGCTTGACAAGGTGGATGCGGAGAGGATGTTTCCACTGATAGGGGAGACTAGAACGAGAGGGCATAATCTTAGAATAAGGGGCCGCCCATTTAAAACTGAGATGAGAAATTTCTTCTCAGAGAGCTGTGGAAGCTGGGACATTGAATAAATTTAAGACAAAATAGACAGTTTCTTAAACGATAAGGGAATAAAGGGTTATGGAGAGCGGGCAGGGAAGTGGACCTGAGTCCATGATCGGATCAGCCATGATCATATTAAATGGCGGAGCAGGCTCGAGGGGCCATATGGCCTACTCCTGCTCCTATTTCTTAAGTTTTTATAGCGGAAGGAATCCAGGAGGAGCTCCCCAGTCACAGGGAGAAGATGGTTGAGGAGGATTCTAGCGATGACTTTCCCAGTGGTCGACAACAGGGAGGTTCTTCTGTAGTTGCCGCAGTTGAACTTGTCCCCTTTTTTTAAAGATGGTCACGATTACGGCATCTCTGAGATCTCCAGGCATGCACTCCTCCTTCCAGATGAGAGAGATGAGGTCAGGCATTCGAGCCAGTAGTGCCTCTCTGCCATACTTTAGTGCCTCAGCAGGGATTCCATCTGCTCCTGATGCCTTGTTGTTCTTGAGCTGACAGATGGCCTTTTCTACCTCGTGCAGGGCTGAGGTTTTGCTGAGATGGTGGTGGGTAGCATGCTGCAGGATGGAGTCGAGGACACTCGAGTCAAAGGCAGAGTCTCGATTAAGGAAATCTTCGAAGTGCTCCTTCCAGCGGGCCCTGACTGCCTCAGTGTCCTTAAAGAGTGTCTCCCCATTCTTGGCCAGCAGTGGGGTGGGGCCTTGGGTGCTTGGGCCGTAGGTGGACTTGACTGCGGTGAAGAATCCTCGCATGTCATTGTTGTCGACCAGCTGCTGAATCTCCTGTGCTTTCAGCGCTTGAGTGGAAGCAGGAGGAGAAGTTCCCCTTTAAACCATTCTTGCTAAAATATGGTTCAAAGTATCTAAGGGTTTTGGTGATCGACTATACTTTATAAATTCTTCTAATATGACATCATTCTACATCAAAGGAATGGAATAAATTGGCAAGAAAAGTCTCATAGCCTTCTTGCCAGTAATATTGAGTTTGTTGTCATAAATTTTATGCTTTGTATTTCTTATTGGTGATAACATTTACATGAAAAATGTGAAATGGTTTGCAATGTTAAGCTAAGATTGAGCAACTGCCACTGCTGTGTATCTTTACTTGACTGTATTATCCATTACTGAGGCGTTTTGGAATGGCTATGGCATCTAAAACACAGCTAAATAAAAGTGCAACTCTCCTTTTATGGGGGGAGAGGGGACCTTCGTGTTTGCTTGTTTTGAAAACTTGCAAAATCAGTTAAATGCTTTAATTTTCAGTGTACCTGAAAAACTTTTAAGTGTATTCAGCTGTAAATCTGTGTCAACAATGCACTGTCTCACTTAATTACATCCTAAATCAAGTATAATTGTTTCTTGGGAATGGCTGATGCATGCCAGCTGGCACTGACCTCACTAGATAAAACGTTATTTTTGATTTGATTCGAGGCTCGTAAATAAGTTGACAATGCACAGGCATGTTTAAATATATCTGTTGTGATTCTTCTTGCAGACTGTCCTTGTGTGTCATTTCTTACCTGAATAGGAAGCCAAAAGCTTGACATTTGACCCTCTCCCAGCACTCGATGCACAGAAATTGAACATAAGAACATAAAAAATAGGAGCAGGAGTAGGCCATTTGGTCCCTCGAGCCTGCTCCACCATTCAATAAGATCATGGCTGATCTGATCTTGGCCTCAACTCCATTTTCCTGCCCGCTCCCCATAACTCTTGACTCCCCAATGGTTTAAAAAAACTGCCTCTCTCCACCTTAAATATATTCAATGACCCACCCTCTACAGCTCTCTGGGGTAGAGAATTCCAAAGATTTACCACCCTCAGCAAGAAGAAATTGCTCCTCATCTCCATTTTAAATGGGCGACCCCTTATTCTGAAACTATGCCTCCTAGTTCTAGATTCCCCCATGAGGGGAAACATCCTCTCTGCATTTCCCCTGTCAAGCCCCCTCAGAATTTTATATGTTTCAATAAGATCACCACCTATTCTTCTAAACTCCAATGAGTATAGGCCCAATCTGTTCAACCTTTCTTCATAAGACAACCCGTTCATCTCAGGAATCAACCTAGTGAACCTTCTCTGAACTGCCTCCAATGCAAGTATATATCTCCTTAAATAAGGAGACCAAAAATGTACTCCGGGTGTGATCTCACCAATGCCCTGTACAGTTGTAGCAAGACTTTCCTATTTTTATACTCCATTCCCCTTGTAATAAAGGCCAGCATTTCATTTGCCTTCCTAAATACTTGCTGTACCTGCATGCTAACTTTTTATGTTTCATGTACAAGGACCCCTAGATCCCTCTGTGCTGCAGCATTTTGTAGTCGCTTCATTTTAAAAATAACTTGCTTTTTTATTCTTCCTACCAAAGTGGATAACCTCACATTTTTCTCCATTATACTCCCATCTGCCAAATTTTTGTCAACTCACTTAACCTACCTATATCCCTTTGCAGATTCTTTGTATCCTCCTCACAACTTGCTTTCTCACCTATCTTTGTATCACCAGCAAATTTGGCTACAGAGCACTCAGTCAGTCCCTTCATCCAATTCATTAATATAAATTGTAAATAGTTGAAGCCCCAGCACTGATCCCAACCTGAAAATGACTCAATTATTCCAACTCTCTGTTTTCTGTTAGTTAGCCAATCCTCTATCCATGCTAATATATTACCCCAATTCCGTGAGCTCTTATCTTGTGCAATAAGATTTTATGTGGCACCTTATCGAATGCCTTCTGGAAATCCAAATACACTGCATCTACTGGTTCCCCTTTATCCACCTTGCTTGTTACATCCTCAAAGAACTCTAGTAAATTTGTCAAACATAATTTGCCTTTCAGAAAACTATGCTGACTCTGCTTGATTGTATTATGATTTTCTCAATTTCCAGCTACTACTTCCTTAATAATGGACTCTAGCATTTTCCCAATGACGGATGTTAAGCTAACTGGTCTATAGTTTCCTGCTTTCTGTCTTCCTCCAGAGGGGCGTTATATTTGGGTTTTTTCAATTCGCTGGGACCTCTCCAGAATCCAGGGATTTTGGTAGATTACAACCAATGCATCCACTATCTCTGCAGCCACTTCTTTTAAGACCCTAGGATGCAGGCCATCAGTTCCAGGAGACTTGTACACCTTTAGTCCCATTAGTCTGCCTGGTATTTTTTCTCTAGTGATAGTGATTGTTTTAAGTTCCCCCTCCCGATAGTCCCTTGATTATCTATTACTATTTGGATGCTTTTTGTGTCTTCCGTGAAGACCGATACAAAATATTTACATACGAACATAAGAAATAGGAGCAGGAGTAGGCCATATGGCCCTTCGAGCCTGCTCCGCCATTTAATACAATCATGGCCTCAGGTCCACTTCCCTGCCCGCTCCCCATAACCCCTTATTCCCTTATCGGTGAAGAAACTGTCTATCTTTGTCTTAAATTTATTCAATGAGGCAGCGAATTCCACAGATTTATAACCCTTTGAGAGAAGAAATTCCTCCTCATCTCAGTTTCAAATGGGCGGCCCCTTATTTTAAGATTATGCCCCCTCGTTCTAGTCTCCCCTATCAGTGGAAACATCCACTCTGCATCCAGCTTATCAAGCCCCCTCATAATCTTATACATTTCGATAAGATCACCTTTGATTCTTCTGAATTCCAATGAGTAGAGACCCAACCTACTCAACCTTTCCTCATGTCAACCCCTTCATCTCTGGAATCAACCTAGTGAACCTTCTCTGAACTGCCTCCAAAGCAAGTGTATCCTTTCTTAAATATGGAAACCAAAACTATACGCAGTATTCCGTGTGTGGCCTCTTCAATATCCTGTATCACTGTAGCAAGACTTACCTGCTTTTATACTCCATCCCCTTTGCAATAAAGGCCAAGATTCCATTGGCCTTCCTGATCACTTGCTGTACTTGCATACTAACCTTTTGTGTGTCATGCACCAGGACCCCCAGGTCCCACTGTACTGCAGCACTTTGCAAATTTTCTCCATTTAAATAATAACTTGCTCTTTGATTTTTTTTCTGCCAAAGTGACACTTCCAACATTATACTCCATCTGCCAACTTTTTGCCCACTCACTTAGCCTGTCTATATCCTTTTGCAGGTTTTTGTGTTCTCCTCACACATTGCTTTTTCTCCCATCTTTGTATCGTCACCAAACTTGGCTACGTTACACTTGGTTCCTGCCATTTCCCTGTCCCCCATTATTAATTCTCCAGTCTCATCCTCTAAGGGACCAAATGTTTACTTTAGCTACTCTCTTCCTTTTTATATATATCTGTAGAAGCTCTTACTGTCTGTTTTTATATTTCTTGCTAGTTTACTCTCAATCTATCTTCTCCCTGTTTATTTTTTTTTAGTAGCCCTTTGCTGGTTTCTAAAAATTTCCCAATCCTCTGACCTATACCTTCGCAACATTGTATGCCTTTGTTTTCAATTTGATACCATCCTTAACTTCCTTAGTTAGGCGTAGATGGTTCATCCTTCTCGTAGAGTCTTTCTTTCTCACTGGAATATATCTTTGCTGAGAGTTATGAAATATCTCCTTAAATGTCTACCATTGCTTATCTACCGTCTTAGCCTTTGATCTATTTTCCCAGTCCACTTTAGCCAACTCTGTCTTCATACCTTTGTAATTGCCTTTATTTAAGTTCAGGATACTAGTTTGAGTCCCAAGTTTATCACCCTCAAACTGAATTTGAAATGTTAGCATGCTATGATCACTCTTCCCGAGAGGATCCTTTACTATGAGATCATTAGTTAATCCTATCTCATTACACATTATCAGATCTAAAATAGCTTGCTCCTGGTTGGTTCCACAATGTATTGTTCTAAGAAATCCATCCCGAATACACTCTATGAACTCGTCCTCAAGGCTACCTTTGCCCATTTGATTTGTCCAATCTATATGAAGATTAAAATTGCCCATGATTATTGCAGTACCTTTCTTACAAACTCCCATTATTTCTCAATTTATACTCTGTCCTACAGTGTCGCTACTGTTTGGGAACCTATAGACTATTCCCACCAGTACTTATTTCCTTAATTATTTCTTATCTCTACCCAAACTGGTTCTATATTTTGATCTTCTGAGCCAATATTTGTGCCGTCAACTCATCTTGTTATGAATGCTGCGTGCATTCAGATAAAGAGCTTTTAATTTTGTCTTTTTACCATTTTTCCCGACTCTGACTCTACTTTCTGGTGCACTCTTATGTTTATATGCTCTGTCCCTTCCTGTCGCAATCTGGCTATCATTACCCCTATCACTACCCTGCACTATTGCCTTCTCCTTTCTCTTTGACTTTTTAAATTTCCCCTCACCTGAACCCTCCCCAAGGAGTGTGATTGTTAAACCTTTGCTAATAAACCAACTAGTTCTTAATAGCAATGTGTTACAGTACTATGAATTCTTAAGCAAAGAACCCATGAAGCAAATACATTACAGATGGGGATATGATGATGTAGATAGAGAGAGATGGACGGGTGTACTGCAAGGTATGTTGGCGTGAGTGAGGATGTGCAGGAGTAGGGTTGGGAAGGCAGAGTGATGGGGATATGTTGAGAGGCACAGCAGGATGAAGTTGAGTGTGGCTTTGCACTCACCTTTCCTGATCAAATGAGATAATTGAAATGTTTGTGGCACTGCATCCAGGTCCTCCTGACCACATCCCTACTGTTGACCTCTGCAATTATCAAACAGGCTGTTTCGGTCCCCGGTGAGGTCTTTTCTACTCATTGGAAGGAAAGAAGACCTCCCTGCGTGCTTTGGCTCCCTCCACAAGAATATGGAGGGAGTCATCGAAAACCTGGGTGCAGTCCTTTCCGAAGTGTTTGCAGCACTCCAATGCTGTAGTGCACTGACTGCACTATTTTAGATTAACCTTCAAATGTAATGTGACCATGGCCCCTTTAAATATCCCGGCTGAAAATGCGTCATGGATGACGTCATCAGACCTGCAACATTAAATTGGGCCAGGTAACGCTCAGGGCAGGCTTAACCGTCCCTATTGATGTAAAGTTGTTTTATGTAGAGGGGTGGAGCCAGCAATAGGGTCGCGATCTGCCATGGCCCGCATCGGACCCACCCAGGAAGGGAAAATTCTGGCCTATGTCTCACATTGAGTGGTAAAATCCGTGTGTGTCATGTATGTACTTTTGGGATCACTAGCCACTAGGTGGCGTCACTGTGGGAGGCCATTGGGCTGCACGCATGTGTGTGCAGCCCAAGTATAAAAGGCCAGTCATTTTGTATATAGTCATTTTGGGCCTTGATAAAGCATAGCCAAGGTCATATCTCTTGGAGTTAAACAGTACTCAGTCTAACAGTTATTGCATACACAACAGTATGATTTGTAGTAGTTTATTGAGTTCATTCATTGAATCCTTTCCCTAAGTGCAGTAACATACACATAATCATGTGAATGTACATTGATAGTGTTACCTGTCAGCTGCAGAAGTGTGCAGTATTCAATTGGGTGATACAAAGGTTTGGAATTTGTTTTCCGAAAGCTTTGAATTGTTCTTCATATTATAATTTTACAGCTTACTTTTCCTGGAGCGCCTGTGAATTAAAAAAATTGCAGAAAACCTGAATGCTTCTGTACAAAATCCTATACAGGTCAATAAAATGAATAATTATGTTCAGCATGAAATAGAAGCTTAAAATGAAATGTTGATTTGCATAAAAAATGCTAGATATTGCTCAATGTATTGGAAAAGCTTCACCTTTTCCAAGCTATCCCCTCCCACTTCCAAAACTGAAGATTTAGTTATTACAAATGAATA
The DNA here is from genome assembly GCF_044704955.1 of Pristiophorus japonicus. NCBI lineage: Eukaryota > Metazoa > Chordata > Chondrichthyes > Pristiophoridae > Pristiophorus > Pristiophorus japonicus. The sequence continues at coordinate 150,293,813 of NC_091991.1, forward strand.
TTACATTTTCTGTGAATATCGTTATAGAAAGATCATGGAAGTAAGGAGAACATGCAATAAAGGATCAAAAATAATCTTGAGAAGAGTGTGTGAAGTACTAAATGAAAACTGCTATCCTTGTGAATATGAAAATATATTTTGCCTGTTAAACATAGAAACATAGAAAATAGGTGCAGGTGTAGGCCAATCGGCCCTTCAAGCCTGCACCACCATTCAATGAGTTCATGGCTGAACATGCAACTTCAGTACCTCATTCCTGCTTTCTCACCATACCCCTTGATTCCCCTATTGTAAGGACTAGATCTAACTCCTTTTTGAATATATTTAGTGAATTGGCCTCAACAACTTTCTGTGGTAGCGAATTCCACAGGTTCACCACTCTCTGGGTGAAGAAGTTTCTCCTCATCTCGGTCCTAAATGGCTTACCCCTTATCCTTAGACTGTGAACCTGGTTCTGGACTTCCCCAACATTGGGAACACTCTTCCTGCATCTAACCTGTCTAAACCCATCAGAATTTTAAACGTTTCTATGAGATCCCCTCTCATTCTTCTGAACTCCAGTGAATACAAGCCCAGTTGATCCAGTCTTTCTTGATATGTCAGTCCCGCCATCCCGGGAATCAGTCTGGTGAACCTTCGCTGCACTCCCTCAATAGCAAGAATGTCCTTCCTCAAGTTAGGAGACCAAAACTGTACACAATACTCCAGGTGTGGCCTCACCAAGGTCCTGTACAACTGTAGTAACACCTCCCTGCCCCTGTACTCAAATCCCCTCGCTATGAAGGCCAACATGCCATTTGCTTTCTTAACCGCCTGCTGCACCTGCATGCCAACCTTCATTGACTGATGTACCATGACACCCAGGTCTCGTTGCACCTCCCCTTTTCCTAATCTGTCACCATTCAGATAATAGTCTGTCTCTTTGTTTTTACCACCAAAGTGGATAACCTCACATTTGTCCACATTATATTTCATCTGCCATGCATTTGCCCACTCACCTAACCTATCCAAGTCATTGATTGCCAAGTCATGTTGATTGCCAAGACAGTGACATAATGGAGTCTGCATGTCTGTATTCTGTAAATTTAATTAAACCAAATAATAGCAGGGTATCTGATATGTATATAATGATATATCCTATAGAAACATAGAAAATAAGTGCAGGAGCAGGTTATTCGGCCCTTCGAGCCTGCACCACCATTCAATATGATCATGGCTGATCATGCAATTTCAGTACCCCACTCCTGCCTTCTCTCCATATCCCCCCTGATCCCTTTAGCCGTACGGGCCACATCGAACTCCTTTTTGAATATATCTAACGAACTGGACTCAACAACTTTCTTTGGTAGAGAATTCCATAGGTGAAAAAGTTTCTCCTCATCTCGGTCCTAGATGGCTTACCCCTTATCTGTAGACTGTGACCCCTGGTTCTGGACTTCCCCAACATCGGGAACATTCTTCCTGCATCTAACCTGTCCAACCCCGTCAGAATTTTATATGCTTCTATGAGATCCCCTCTCATTCTTCTAATTTCCAGTGAATATAAGCCTAGTTGATCCAATCTTTCCTCATATGTCAGTCCTGCCATCCCGGGAATCAGTCTGGTGAACCTATGCTGCACTCCCTCAATAGCAAGAATGTCCTTCTTCAGATTAGGAGACCAAAACTGCACACAATACTCAAGGTGTGGTCTCACCAAGGCCCTGTACAATTGCAGTAAGACCTCGCTGCTCCTATACTTAAATCCTCTTGCTATGAAGGCCAACATGCCATTTGCTTTCTTTACTGCCTGCTGTACCTGCATGCCTACTTTCAATGACTGATGTACCATGACACCCAGGTCTCATTGCACCTCCCTTTTTACTAATCTGTCACCATTCAGATAATAATCTGCCTTCCTGTTTTTGCCACAAAAGTGGATAACCTCACATTTATCCACATTATACTGCATCTGCCATGCATTTGCCCACTCACTTAACCTGTCTAAGTCACCCTGCAGCCTCTTAGCATCCTCCTCACACCTCACACTGCCACCCAGCTTAGTGTCATCTGCAAACTTGGAGATATTACATTCAATTCCTTCGTCTAAATTATGAATATATATTGTAAATAGCTGGGGTCCCATCACTGAACCTTGCGGTACCCCACTAGTCACTGCATGCCATTCTGAAAAGGACCCGTTTATTCCCACTCTTTGCTTCCTGTCTGCCAACCAGTTCTCTATCCACGTCAATACATTACCCCCAATACCATGCGCTTTGATTTTGCACACTGATCACTTGTGTGGGACCTTGACAACAGCCTTTTGAAGGTCCAAATACACCACATGATTCAGTAAAGTACTAAATATTATTGGCTGAAAAGAAATCACATGTTAAATAGTCTTTACAATTGAGATTGTAGTGCGTCATTTGGAGTAGAAGATAGAAAATAGACTATGGTTTAAAGTCTGCATATGGATTGAAGAAAATGTTTAACAACTTCTTCGAATTGTGACAATCACTGCACTAAATTAGTGATTGTTGGCTGGAAGATCGAAATTCTTGGTTTGACCTAATCTCAGTATGGTTACTGCAAATGGTAACACGATTACTTTTATAGTACATATTGGAAAATAGATTGCAAACAAGATTTTGGGGGTAAAGAATGCTGTACTAAGTTAGCAAACTTCTTTCATCCACAGGGCCAGGATTTGAATCCAGGCTAATGTGTTAAAAATCACTTTAATCAGAGAGCTGTGTAAGTATAGTGTGAAATGAGATGATACAGTCTCAACCTAGTTCCGATTGAAAATACAACACAAAACTATAGTTGAACACTAATTGGCAATCTTGCATAAAGAGCCGGGGAAGCCTAATATGTGCAAGAGTGTATGCTGTTGCATCAGGAAAGGGTGATCTTCGAAAGTCCAAGACAAAGTCGAGGAACATTGTTGGAGTGGTGTAAGGGTCTAGAACATTCTATAATCTATCCGGGAATGCTTGAAGCTGACACTGCATACCATAAGCTTCATTTTCCAACACTGATACCTCTAACCTGGAGCACAAAATGTAATCCAAAACAATAAAAAAAAAATGTTAAACTGGCATGTAGCATTGCTTACTTTGTGTGGGAGTTGTGGAAGTAGAGAAGAAGAAAGTGAGCTGAGATATGGAACATTTTGCAATTTTTTATTCCTGACAGCAATGTGGCATTTGGCAAAATAGGACCACCGATCACTAATATTAATCAGTTATGCCTTTTTTTACACTGAATTTGAAAAAGAGTGTAATAGACTGAAAGTTTAAGACTATGCATGGTTAATTATTGCTCTTTGGCTATAGAAGTGATGTTCAATGTGTAATACATTTAGCCTAGCAATTTATCACTTTTTATAGTTCTTTTTTATAACCCCATAGGAGAAGAGCATGAAGATTTAAGTAATGCATTTCTATGTAATGGCAGTTAACATTTTTCTCTGATAATCTGACAAATTTGATTACTATAAGAACATAAGAATTAGGAGCAGGAGGAGGCCATATGGTCCCTTGAACCTGCTCCGCCATTCAATAAGATCATGTCTGATCTTCGACCTCAACTCTACTTTCCCGCTATCTCTTGATTCCCCTAGAGTCCAAAAATCTATCTAACTCGGTCTTGAATATATTCAACAACTTAGCCCTTTGGGGTAGAGAATTCCAAAGATTCACAACCCTCAGAGAAGAAATTCCTCCTCAATTCAGTCTTAAATGGTCGACCCCTTATCCTGAGACTATGCCCTCTAGTTCTAGACTCTCCAGCCAGGAGAAAACCTCCCTGTATCTACTGAGTCAATCCCCTTCTGAATCTTATGTTTCAATGAGGTCACCTCTAATTCTTCTAAATTCCAGAGAGTATAGAAACAGACAGTGCTTGAAATATACAGCAGCATCTGTGGGGAGAGAAACAGAGTTAACATTTCAGGTCGATGTCCTTTCGTCATTCACTTCCTACCAAAGTGAATATCCTCACATTTCCCCACATTCTACTCCATCTGCTACCATATTGCCCATTCACTTCATCTATCCATATCCCTTTGCAGGCTCTTTGTATCCTCCTCACAGCTTACTTTCCCACCTAGCTTTGAAACGTCAACAAACTTGGATACATTGCACTCTGTTCCTTCATCTAAGTCATTAATATAGAATGTAAATAGCTGATGCCCAAGCACGTATCCTTGCGGCATCCCACTAGTTACAGCCTGCCACCTGAAAATGATCCATTTATCCCTACACTCTGTTTTCTGTCCGTTAACCAATCCTCTAACCATGATAATATATTACTCCCAACCCCATGAGCCCTTATCTTGCATAACAACCTTTCCTATGGCATCTTATTGAATGCCTTTTGGAAATCCAAATATACTGCATCCACTGGTTCCCCTTTATCTACCCTACCAGTTACATCCTCAAAAACTCTAATAAATGTGTTAATCCTGATTTCCCTTTCACATTTCCCTAATCATATTATTATTCTCCAACTGCCTTGATACCACTTCCTTAATAATGGATTCCAGCATTTTCCCAATGACTGATGTCAGGCTAACTAGCCTATCGTTCCCTGTTTTCTCCCTGTCTCCTCTTGAATAGCATGGTTACATTCGCTACCTTCCAATCCACTGGGTCTAGATTCTAGGGAATTTTGGAAGATCACACCCACTGCATCCACTTTCTGATGCTGAGAATGACGTGAATAATGTGAGTAGCACGTGTAGCGAGTTGGTCGTACCGCAGGTAAAGGGTCCACAGCCAGCTAGGGAATGGAAGACCAGCAGGAAGAGCAGTGCAAGGAAGGTAGTGCAGGGGTCCCCTGTGGTCATCCCCCTGCAAAACAGATACACTGCTTTGAGTACTGTTGAGGGGGATGACTCATCAGGGGAGGGCAGCAGCAGCCAAGTTCATGGCACCGTGGCTGGCTCTGTTGCACAAGAGGGCAGGAAAAAGAGTGGGAGAGCGATAGTGATGGGGGATTCAATTGTAAGGGGAATAGATAGGCGTTTCTGCGGCCGCAACCGAGACTCCAGGATGGTATGTTGCCTCCCTGGTGCAAGGGTCAAGGATGTCTTGGAGCAGGTGCAGGACATTCTAAAAAGGGAGGGAGAACAGACAGTTGTCGTGGTGCACATTGGTACCAACGACATAGGTAAAAAAAGGGATGAGGTCCTACGAAACGAATTTAAGGAGCTAGGAGCTAAATTAAAAAGTAGGACCTCAAAAGTAGTAATCTCGAGATTGCTACCAGTGCCACGTGCTAGTCAGAGTAGGAATCGCAGGATAACGCAGATGAATACGTGGCTTGAGCAGTGGTGCAGCAGGGAGGGATTCAAATTCCTGGGGCATTGAAACCGGTTCTGGGGGAGGTGGGACCAGTACAAACCGGACAGTCTGCACCTGGGCAGGACCAGAACCAATGTCCTAGGGGGAGTGTTTGCTAGTGCTGTTGGGGAGGAGTTAAACTAATATGGCAGGGGGATGGGAACCAATGCAGGGAGACAGAGGGAAACAAAAAGGAGACAAAAGCAAAAGACAGAAAGGAGATGAGGAAAAGTGGAGGGCAGAGAAACCCAAGGCAAAGAACAAAAAGGGCCACTGTACAGCAAAATTTTAAAGGACAAAGGGGGTTAAAAAAACAAGCCTGAAGGCTTTGTGTCTTAATGCAAGGAGTATCCGTAATAAGGTGGATGAATTAACTGTGCAAATAGATGCTAACAAATATGATGTGATTGGGATTACAGAGACGTGGCTCCAGGATGATCAGGGCTGGGAACTCAACATCCAGAGGTATTCAGCATTCAGGAGGGATAGAATAAAAGGAAAAGGAGGTGGGATAGCATTGCTGGTTAAAGAGGAGATTAATGCAATAGTTAGGAAGGACATTAGCTTGGATGATGTGGAATCTATATGGGTAGAGCTGCAGAACACCAAAGGGCAAAAAACGTTAGTGGGAGTTGTGTACAGACCTCCAAACAGTAGTAGTGATGTTGGGGAGGGCATCAAACAGGAAATTAGGGGTGCATGCAATAAGGGTGCAGCAGTTATAATGGGTGACTTTAATATGCACATAGATTGGGCTAACCAAACTGGAAGCAATACGGTGCAAGAGGATTTCCTGGAGTGCATAAGGGATGGTTTTCTAGACAAATATGTCGAGGAACCAACTAGGGGGGAGGCCATCTTAGACTGGGTGTTGTGTAATGAGAGAGAATTAATTAGCAATCTCGTTGTGCGAGGCCCCTTGGGGAAGAGTGACCACATAATATGGTGGAATTCTGCATTAGGATGGAGAATGAAACAGTTAATTCAGAGACCATGGTCCAGAACTTAAAGAAGGGTAACTTTGAAGGTATGAGGCGTGAATTGGCTAGGATAGATTGGCGAATGATACTTGAGGGGTTGACTGTGGATGGACAATGGCAGACATTTAGAGACCGTATGGATGAACTACAACAATTGTACATTCCTGTCTGGCATAAAAATAAAAAAGGGAAGGTGGCTCAACCGTGGCTATCAAGGGAAATCAGGGATAGTATTAAAGCCAAGGAAGTGGCATACAAATTGGCCAGAAATAGCAGCGAACCCGGGGACTGGGAGAAATTTAGAACTCAGCAGAGGAGGACAAAGGGTTTGATTAGGGCAGGGAAAATGGAGTATGAGAAGAAGCTTGCAGGGAACATTAAGACGGACTGCAAAAGTTTCGATAGATATGTAAAGAGAAAAAGGTTAGTAAAGACAAACGTAGGTCCCCTGCAGTCAGAATCAGGGGAAGTCATAACGGGGAACAAAGAAATGGCGGACCAATTGTACAAGTACTTTGGTTCGGTATTCACTACGGAGGACACAAACAACCTTCCGGATATAAAAGAGGTCAGAGGGTCGAATAAGGAGGAGGAACTGAGGGAAATCCTTATTAGTCGGGAAATTGTGTTGGGGAAATTGATGGGATTGAAGGCCGATAAATCCCCAGGGCCTGATGGACTGCATCCCAGAGTACTTAAGGAGGTGGCCTTGGAAATAGCAGATGCATTGACAGTCATTTTCCAACATTCCATTGACTCTGGATCAGTTCCTATCGAGTGGAGGGTAGCCAATGTAACCCCACTTTTTAAAAAAGGAGGGAGAGAGAAAACAGGGAATTATAGACCGGTCAGCCTGACATCGGTAGTGGGTAAAATGATGGAATCAATTATTAAGGATGTCATGGCAGCGCATTTGGAAAGAGGTGACATGATAGGTCTAAGTCAGCATGGATTTGTGAAAGGGAAATCATGCTTGACAAATCTTCTGGAATTTTTTGAGGATGTTTCCAGTAGAGTGGACAAGGGAGAACCAGTTGATGTGGTATATTTGGACTTTCAGAAGGCTTTCGACAAGGTCCCACACAAGAGATTAATGTGCAAAGTTAAAGCACATGGGATTGGGGGTAGTGTGCTGACATGGATTGAGAACGGTTGCCAGACAGGAAGCAAAGAATAGGAGTAAATGGGTACTTTTCAGAATGGCAGGCAGTGACTAGTGGGGTACCGCAAGGTTCTGTGCTGGGGCCCCAGCTGTTTACACTGTACATTAATGATTTAGACAAGGGGATTAAATGTAGTATCTCCAAATTTGCGGATGACACTAAGTTGGGTGGCAGTGTGAGCTACGAGGAGGATGCTATGAGGCTGCAGAGCGACTTGGATAGATTAGGTGAGTGGGCAAATGCATGGCAGATGAAGTATAATGTGGATAAATGTGAGGTTATCCACTTTGGTGGTAAAAACAGAGAGACAGACTATTATCTGAATGGTGACAGATTAGGAAAAGGGGAGGTGCAAAGAGACCTGGGTGTCATGGTACATCAGTCATTGAAGGTTGGCATGCATGTACAGCAGGCGGTTAAGAAAGCAAATGGCATGTTGGCCTTCATAGCGAGGGAATTTGAGTATAGGGGCAGGGAGGTGTTGCTACAGTTGTACAGGGCCTTGGTGAGGCCACACCTGGAGTATTGTGTACAGTTTTGGTCTCCTAACCTGAGGAAGGACATTCTTGCTATTGAGGGAGTGCAGCGAAGGTTCACCAGACTGATTCCCGGGATGGCGGGACTGACATATCAAGAAAGACTGGATCAACTGGGCTTGTATTCACTGGAGTTCAGAAGAATGAGAGGGTACCTCATAGAAACGTTTAAAATTCTGCTGGGTTTAGACAGGTTAGATGTAGGAAAAATGTTCCCAATGTTGGGGAAGTCCAGAACCAGGGGTCACAGTCTAAGGATTAGGGGTAAGCCATTTAGGACCGAGATGAGGAGAAACTTCTTCACCCAGAGAGTGGTGAACCTGTGGAATTCTCTACCACAGAAAGTTGTTGAGGCCAATTCACTAAATATATTCAAAAAGGAGTTCGATGAAGTCCTTACTACTAGGGGGATCAAGAGGTATGGCGAGAAAGCAGGAATGTGGTACTGAAGTTGCATGTTCAGCCCTGAACTCATTGAATGGCGGTGCAGGCTAGAAGGGCCGAATGGCCTACTCCTGCACCTATTTTCTTTGTTTCTATGTATCTCTGCAGCCACCTATTTTAGAACCTTTTGATGTCGGCTATCAGGTCCAGTGGATTTGTCAGCTTTTACTCCCATTAGTTTCTCAAGTACTTTTTCTCTACTGCTTGATTATTTTAAGTTCCTCACTCTTATTAGCCCCTTGGTTGTCCACTATTTTTGGCATGCTTTTTGTGTCTTCTATTGTGAAGACAGATACAATGTCAGCTGTGGCTCAGTTGGTATCCTTAACTACTTTAGTTTGCCATGGGTGGATCACTTTTCCTGTGGAGTTTGTTTTCTCAATGGATTGTATATTCATTTGGAATATTTAAATGTTTGTCACTGCTTATCTGCCATCATACCTTTTAATGTAAATTCCCAATCTACCTTAGCCAACTTGCCGCTCATTCTTATTTAATTGGCTTTATTTAAATTTAAGACTCTTGTTTTGGACTTCAGTATTTCACTCTCAAATGTGAAATTCTGTCATATTATGATCACGCTTTCCCAGAGGATCTTTTACTGTGAGATTACTAATTAGTCCTGTCTGAAATAGACTGTTCCCTGGTTGGTTCTATGATTCTAGGCAACTGTCTTGAATGCAATCCATGAACTCATCCTCCAGTCTACCTTTGCCAATGTGATTTGCTCAATCGATTAAAGTCCTCCATGATTACTGTATTATCTTTGTTACAAGCTCCAATGTTTGTTGATTACTATTCTGTCCAATGGTAGAGCTACTGTTTGGGGGCCGACAATTACTCCCACCAGTGTTTTCTGCCCCTTGTTATTTCTTATCTCCATCCATACTAATTCTACTTCCTGATCTTCCGAGCTAAGATCCTTTCTCACTATTGTCCTTATGTCATCCTTTATTATCAGTGCTACCCCCCATCTTTTTCCATTCTATCTGTCTTTTCAAAACATTAAGTTCCCTGCAATATTTAGTTCCCAACTTTGGTTACCCTGCAACCATGTCTCTGCAATAGCCATTAGATCAAAGCCATTCATCTCCATTTGTGCCACTAATTTGTCTGTCTTGTTATGAATGCTTTGTGCATTCAGATAAAGAGCCTTTAATTTTAACTTTTTAAACATTATTCCCTGCTTTCATCTTATTCACTGATGCACTATTACCATTAAACTCTCTGTCCCTTCCTGTCATGCTCTGCTTATTTTTACCCAAATCTCTGTACTGCCTTGAATTTTCTCTTTAGATTTCTAAATTTCCCCTCATATAAGAACATAAGTATTAAATGGGCCATTCAGCCCCTCGAGCCAGCTCTGCCATTCAATAAGATCATGGCTGATCTTCTACCTCAACTCCACTTTCCTGCACTGTCCCCATATCCCTTGATTCCCTTAATATTCAAAAATCTTTCGACCTCTGTCTTGAATATACACACAAACTGAGCCTCCACAGCCCTCTGGGGTGGACAATTTCAAAGATTCACCACCCTCTGAGTGATCCATTTGCCTTCCTGATTACTTACTGTACCTGCATACTAACTTTCTATGTTTCACACACAAGGACCCCCAGGTCTCCCTATACTGAAGCACTTTGCAATTTTGCTCCATTTAAATCATAATTTGCTTTTCTACTATTTCTGCCAAAGTGGATAACCTCACATTTTCCCACATTATACTCCTTGTGCCAAATTTTTGCCCACTCAGTTAGCCTGTCTATATCCCTTTGCAGCTTTTTTGTGTCCTCCTCAAAATTTGCTTTCCCACCCATCTTTGTATCATTAGCAAACTTGGCTACATTACACTTGGTCCCTTCATCCAAGTCATTAATATGGATTGTAAATAGTTGGGGACCCAGCACCGATCCCTGCGGCACCCCACTAGTCACTGTTTGCCAACTGGAAAATGACCCATTTATCCCAACTCTCTGTTTCCTGTTAGTTAGCCAATCCTCTATCTATGCTAATATATTACCCCCAACCCCGTGAGCTTTTATCTTGTGCAGTAACCTCTTATGTGGCACCTTACCGAATGCCTTCTGGAAATCCAAATACACCACATCCACTGGTTCCCCCTTATCCACCCTGCTCGTTACCTGCCTGAGTTGCAGTCACATCCTCCTGTCCCTGACCACTAACCAGACCTGCATCACTACCTAACCTAAGGGGTGCGACTGTCTCCTGGATGTAAGTGTCCAGATAACTCTCCACCTCCCTGGTGCATTGCAATGTCCACAGCTCGTACTCCAGCTCAAGAACTCTGACTGAAGTTCCTTGAGTTGCAGACACTTACTGCAGATGTGTTTGCCCAGAATTGCCATGCTCTCCGCCAGCACCCACATGCTGCAGTTATGACACATCGCATGCCCTGCCATCTCTAACCTTGTTTTATTTATTAATTAATTAAAGCTTTTATTCAGTCGATATTTCAGTTTTACTGTGTAATTATTTTATCCATTCTAAGTTATTAATTTAATAAGTACTAGCAAGTTGCAGTTTCTCAGCTCTTAATTTAATCCCCTTCCCTATCTTAGAAAACAAATAAAAGTTGTTGTAGTCACCAACCAATCACCTAACTGTCTCCTGTGATGTCACTCTTTGATTTTTGTTTTTCGCCGCACTGTTTTTGTTCTGTATGGAGAAGGAGTCAGACTGAACACTGTGAGCTCAAAGTAAAGTGTGACTTTAGTCTTTTATTGCAGGTCTCCAGGGTGCCTCTCCATCATGTGAAGCCTTCTTAAATACCTGTGCTCCCAAGTGATTATGGGATCCCTTGGGACTCCGGGGAATGAGCCCTCTGGTAGCTGTACAGAGTAAATACAAGTCCACATACATAACAACATTCCCCCGCAAAGTCAATAGTGTAACTATTTATAAGTGAGTCGATCTGGGGCCCTTCTTACCCTGGTTGATCGTCTCGGTGTGAAAGCTGGTGTTGAATCATTTGTTGGGCCCTTGCTGGGTTGCTGTGCAGCTGGCCTTGCTGGGCTGCCTGGTGTGTTGGGCCCTGCAGAGCTGCTGTGGATGATGGGTTCTGCTTCATGGTCAACCATGGTGTCGGTTGCCACTGGAGTGTGTGTTGGGGGATCAAAAAAGGTAGGGTCCAAGGTGGGTTGCTCAGGGTAGTCCGTGAATCTGAGTTTGCTTTGGTCCAAATGTTTCTGGTGAATGAGTCCATTTGAAAGTTTGACCTGAAACACCCTGCTCCCCTCTTTGGCCACGACAGTGCCGGGAAGCCACTTGGGACCTTGTCCATAATTTAATACAAATACAGGATCATTGACTTCAATCTCGCGTGACACAATTGCGTTATCATGGTATGCACTTTGTTGAAGCCGCCTGCTCTCTACCTGTTCATGTAGATCAGGGTGAACTTACAAGAGCCTTGTCTTAGGTGCTCTTTTCATGAGCAGTTCAGCAGGTGGGATCCCAGTGAGTGAGTGTGGTCTTGTGTGGTAGCTAAGCAGGACTCGGGATAGGTGAGTCTGCAGTGAGCCTTCAGTTACCCTCTTCAAGCCTTGCTTGATGATTTGCACTGCTCTCTCTGCCTGACCATTGGACACTGGTTTAAACGGGGCAGATATGACATGTTTGATCCCGTTACGGGTCATGAATTCTTTGAACTCAGCACTGGTAAAACGTGGCCCATTGTCGCTCACCAGGACATCGGGTAAGCCGTGTGTGGCAAACATGGCCCGCAGGCTTTCAGTAGTGGCAGCGGACGTGCTAGCCGACATTATCTTACATTCCATCCACTCGGAGTATGCGTCTACAACCACAAGGAACATTTTACCCAAGAATGGGCCAACATAGTCGACGTGTACCCTAGACCACGGTTTGGAGGGCCAAGACCATAAACTTAGCGGTGCCTCCCTGGGTACATTGCTTAGCTGTGAGCATGTATTACATCTGTGAACGCAGGACTCTAAGTCCGCATCGATACCGGGCCACCACACGTGGGATCTGGCTATCGCTTTCATCATTATGATGCCTGGGTGGGTACTGTGGAGGTCATTGAAGAAGGTGTCTCTGCCCTTCTTGGGGACCACTACTCGATTGCCCCACAGACGGCAGTCTGCCTGTATAGACATTTCATCTTTGCGCCGCTGGCTTTATCTCTTCCTGTATTTCCACTGGGACACTGGACCAGCTCCCGTGAAGCACACAGCTTTTGACTAGAGATAATAAGGGGTCCTGTCTTGTCCAGGTTTTGATCTGCCGGGCAGTGACGGGTGATTGTTCACTCTCAAATGCTTCCATAACCATGGCTAGATTTGCGGGCTGCGCCATTTCCACCCCCGTGGTGGGCGATGGCAGCCTACTGAGAGCATTGGCGCAGTTTTCTGTGTCTGGCATGTGACGGATGGTGTAGTTGTATGCGGACAATGTGAGCGCCCATCTCTGGATGCGGGCCGATGCATTGGTATTTATACCTTTACTCTCGGAGAACAGGGATATAAGTGGCTTATGGTCAGTTTCCAATTCGAACTTTAGCCCAAACAGGTATTGATGCATTTTCTTTACCCCGTAGACACACGCTAACGCTTCTTTTTCAATCATGCTGTAGGCACTCTCGGCCTCAGACAGACTCCTGGATGCATAAGCAACCGGTTGCAGTTTCCCAAAATCATTAGTTTGTTGCAATACACACCTGACGCCATATGATGATGCATCACATGCTAGTACCAAACGCTTACATGGATCATACAACACAAGCAATTTGTTTGAGCATAACAATTTTCTTGCTTTTACAAAGGCATTTTCTTGGCTTTTGCCCCAAACCCATTCGCCCTCTTTTCGTAGTAAGATATGTAGTGGTTCTAGCAGGGTGCTGAGACCCAGTAAGAAGTTACCAAAGTAGTTCAAGAGTCCCAGAAACGACCGCAGCCCCGTCACATCCTGTGGGTTCGGTGCATTCTCGATTGCCTCTGTCTTCACGTTGGTGGGCCTGATGCCGTCCGCCGCAATCCTCCTTCCCAGGAATTCCACTTCAGGTGCCAGGAAAACGCACTTCGAGCGTTTCAACCTGAGCCCCACGCGGTTGAGTCGACTAAAAACCTCCTCCAGGTTCTGCAGGTGCTCGACTGTGACCAAGATGTCGTCCTGGGAGAACTTCAGTAAACTTTCCATGTTTCTCTGGAATATCGCCGCCGCTTATCGGATTCCAAATGGGTATCTGTTATAAACAAAAAGACCTTTGTGCGTGTTGATGCAGGTGAAGGTCTTCGATGATTCCTCCAATTCCTGCGTCATGTAGGCTGAAGTCAGATTCAGCTTTGTGAACGTCTTTCCTTCCGCCAGCGTTGCAAAGAAGTCGTCGGCTTTTGGTAATGGGTATTGGTCCTGCAGGGAGAAACGATTGATAGGTATATTGTAATTGCCACAGATTCTGACGGTGCCGTCCCCCTTGAGGACTGGGACAATAGGACTGGCCCACTCGCTGAACTCGATCGGTGAAATGATCCTCTCGTTGCAGCCGGTCTAGCTCGATCTCTACCCTTTCTCTCATCATGTACGGGTACTGCTCTCACCTTGTGATGGTTGGGTCACGCCCCCGGAATTAGGTGGATCTGCACTTTTGCTCCTTGGAATTTCCCAATGCCTGGTTCGAACAGCGAAGAAAATTTGTTTAAGACCTGGGCACACGAAGTGTCGTCAGCAGGCGATAGCGCTCGGATGTCGTCCCAATTCCAGGGTATCTTTCCCAGCCAGCTCCTGCCGAGCAGCATGGGACCATCATCCGGTACCACCCAGAGTGGTAGCTTGTGCACCGCTCCATCGTAGGAGACCTTTACGGTAGCACTGCCGATTACAGGAATCAGTTCTTTAGTGTAAGTTCTTAGTATGTGCGAACTGGAGTTAAGACTGGCCTTGAGACCTTGTTGCACCACAACCTTTCGAAAGTGTTTTTCCCCATGGTGGACTGGCTCACGCCCGTGTTCAGCTCCATTAACACCGGGAGTCCATTTAGTTCAACATTCATCATTATTGGGGGACAATTCGTGGTGAATGTATGCACCCCATGTACCTCTGCCTCCTCTATCTGAGGCTCTGGTTCGTAGTGATCCTCAGTGGTGGTTTGCAGGTTTAACAGGCTTAGCAGCTCGCCTGCACACTTGTTGAAGGTGTCCCATTGTTCCACAGCCCTTGCAAACGTATCCATTGAATGGGCATGAATGGAAACGATGATCACCCCCGCAGCACCAACAAGGTGTTAATGGCCTTGCATTCATCACCCTTGATGGTGGACTCTGAGACATCTGCGGACGTGTAGCTGTAGGTATGTGTGACCTGCCCTGTGCGTTACGATTCGAAAACCACATCACTTTGTTCACAGTACTTGTAGCAGCACTTGTGTGCTAAGAGATTTGCTTAGTATTGTCACTGGTGGCAATGAACACCTGGGTTATCGCTATGGCCTTACTCAAGGTTGGGGTCTCTACAGTCAAAAGCTTGCGAAGTATGGTTTTGTGGCCAGTGCCTGGTACGAAAAAGTCTCTGAGCATGGGCTCCAAATGTCCTTCAAATTCGCAATGTCCTGCAAGGCGTCTCAGCTCGGCGACATAACTCGCCACTTCCTGGCCTTCAGACCTTTTGTAGGTGTAGAACCGGTACCTCGCCATCAGAACGCTTTCCTTCGGGTTCAAATGCTCTCGGACCAGTGTGCACAAATCGTCGTACGATTGCTCCGTGGGTTTCGCTGGAGTGAGCAGATTCTTCATGAGGTCATACATTGGTGCCTCACAGATGGTGAGGAGGATCGCTCTACGTTTGGCAGTGCTCTCTTCCCCATCTAGCTCGTTGGCCACGAAGTATTGGTCGAGTCGCTCCACAAAAGTTTCGCAATCATCTCTCTCCGAAAATTTCTCCAGGATGCCCACTGTTCTCTGCATCTTTGGGTTCGCTATCTGTACCTCGTTGCCAATTGTTGTGTATGGAGAAAGAGTCAGACTGAACACTGTGAGCTCAAAGTAAAGTGTGACCTTAGATTTTTATTGCAGGTCTCCAGAGTGCCTCTCCAACCTGTGAAGCCTTCTTAAATACCTGTGCTCCCAAAGGATTATGAGATCTCTTGGGACTCCGGGGAATGAGCCCTCTGGTGGCTGTACAGAGTAAATATAAGTTTACATATAAAATAGTTTTTAACTGCCTGCTCTGGCTCCAACTCCTGCTCTTTTTAACTCACCTGACCCCCCAGCCCCGCCTTTTTATTTTAAAGCCCTATCTACAGCCCTAGTTATTCGATTCACCAGGACACTAGACCCATCCTGGTTTAAGTGGAGCCCGTCCCAACAGAAAAGCTCTTTCTTTCCTCAGTACTGGTGTCACTGCCCCATGAATTGAAACTCTTCCCCCCACACCACTCTTTGAGCCAGGCATTTAACTTTCTGATCTGCTCGTCAGGAGCAGTGGATGTGCTAACACAGTAGCACCATGCCCCGCTCGTAGTGCCCTGGGCCAGTGCACAACTGCCGATGATGTAATTGCTGTGCGTGGCGACCCCTTAGCGCCCGCAGCGACCTCTTTCCGCCCCGCGGCGGAAATTGGCTAGTGAGGCTGCCGCAAGTGATGTCAGTGTCAGTCTCGTGGTCGCAAACCAGGCCTACCTCCACTCCCGGAACGGATGTTAAAGGGGAGGTGCACTGCCGCCGTTATGTCATTTTGGCCTACTCCTGTTCCTAATTCTTATGTTCTTATGTTCTAATTTACCGGTCAGCTCATCTTGCTGCTCCGGGCCGACCATGCAGCCACGGCACCATGCCACACTGCTGGCTCAGTGGAGGCCATCAGAGACCTGCAGAGTGCGCAGCGGTCCTCCCCTTTAATGGAAGGGGAGGGGTGTTGAAACACGTCAGCGCTAGTAGCACCCCAGATACCGCCCCAACAGGAAGTGGAGCGACATTGCGGTCCACTTCGCTTTCGGGGCGGGACTTCTGCGCCGGATGCAGAATGTCCGGCCCCAAAGAGATTACCACCTCCAACTGGTGCGAAAGCCAATTTTGATTCCAATGTATTTAATTAACAGTTTAGTTTTTAACTAATTATTAGATCTAGTTTGTTATAGGTAGATGAAATTAAATTAAATGTTTACTTGTAAGGCAAAGCACTGTAAGTATTGGCGGCAGAAAGCAGCATCTCCTTCCCCGCTCTGCTCCAAATTCGGACTCTCTTCAAATTCCCAACATTAGCACTTTATTTAGAAGCACTCTGTTTCAGACCACTCTGTGCAGACCACAGGTGAAGTAATTATTTAGACCTTGGTTAGAAGATTACATTAATAATGCCCAAAGATCTGGCTTTTGAATTGATATATAAACAATGAATCAGCATCCTCCTACACCCTTGGTGATTTTCATGAAGTGTATTGAAAATTGATTTTGGCTTTTGTATTAAAGGCTAACTTGCACGAGAATATATTTGACTATCTTTTCCCACTGCTGTTTGTTAATACAGGGATCCTCGATTCTCAAACTAAAGGCATCTCGTGCAACTCAGCATTAATGAGTAATGTCTGAGATGAACTGGATCAGCGGGATCAGTGATCAATAATGTAGTTCATAGCTGTTAAATTTTTTGAAAAGCAAGTTATTATAACATTTAATAACAGAGAAATAGACTAATGAGGCTGCTGTTTTGCTTTACTCTCTCTCAACTGCCTCAGACCTTGATCGCTGAGGAAAACTTAAATGCAAAAGATGTAAAATATACATTTTTGTAAACTATCATCAAATCACAAAAAATAACTTCTTGTCCTCTAGTAGGTTGTATTTGATCGAAATACAAGACCATAGGGTTGTTTTCAGTCTAGTTTAATATTTTGAATTACAGTCTGCTGTACTTCCTCATGTCAATTATTAAATTAGTTGATCAAATTAGTTTTAAAAAAAAATGTAAGCCTGATTCCAGTTGAATTAGTATTTTAAATTGTTTGTGATTTAATTTGTTTGTGATTTTTAGTCATTTCAGTTTTATGGTCTGTGAAAGGGCGAAAAAGTGGACAATTTCTTACGTGGCTTTACGTCCTTTTTCTTCTAAGTTTTGCATGAAATGATAGAACAAACTTTTTTTTGCATGGTTAATGATTTGAGGTGACATCTATGATGAATTATAATCAGTCTTTGTCATTATCACATAATTTTACTTTCATGTTTCACTTCAGTCATATAGAATAAAGTACTTCGCTCAGCATACCGATAGCCAGTCCATTCCAAAATACTGTCTCTGGAGTGCCAATGATTGATGCAATGTGCAAGCATTACTGGAAATCATGGGCTCCAAGCTCTGCACAAAACCCTGTGCAATGTTAGAGCCATACGCCTCCATGCTCCTTGACAGTGACAACAGGCTCTCTGGCAGACTTGCCAATGCACCAAGCATTTATCTGTGCGTGTCCATCACCCCTCTTAAGACTGCCCTTCTGAGTCCTCTGCAGCAGAACTTGTGTGGGACCTCTCTCTCTGGGGAGCTTGAACCTGCGCATTCGTACCCGGTGACTCACCACATGAAGATCCCATATCTATACTACTCTCTAAAGTACACGCAGTGCAAGTTTCTGAGCTGGTGCCTGCAGTGTGAGATCGAGTGGTGTGTCTTCTCCATCACATGCCTCTTGCTGGGAAGCTTGGCGTTCTTGGGTATCTGAAATAAGAAAGGCACATGGGTAGGGTTGTGATGCAGGGAGGGGGAAAGCAAGATGTGCATGCTTTCAGCAGCTTGAGTGAGAAGACATTGGGGTATGAAGGAGAAGTGGGATGTCGAAGGAGGATTGGTGTGAGCATACCGTCATCGTCAATGGTTTCAGCTTTGCCAATTCCCTTGGCCTCAGTGATGGCCCCTCCAATAATGTCAAGCACAGTTTCTCTAGCTGGGTCAGAATGTGCAGGCTTGTCCATCCCCCACCAGTTAACTGCTGCTGTTTGCGGTTGTAAGCCACTTTGCCCTGCAAGAGAAAGGGGAGTATGTCATTGAGTGTGGTGCAATGTGTTTGCGTGATGTGCTTGCATAGCTGGCAATATATGCAAATTATGAGATGTGGGTGTGAGGCTTGCAGCAGTGTTAAGTGTGTGAGGGTGAGGTGAATCTATGAACGTGATGTATGATACGTGATTGATAGAGATTGTTGGTGGGTGAATGATGGGGGTGTGGAGAATTGAGCAGTGTATGAGGCTAGTGGTGCAGTTTGTGGGAGATGGCTTTTGAAGAAGAATTCACTGACCTTGACCACTCGTGTGAGGTCGTTAAACATCTTTCGGCACTAGATCCAGTTCTTTGGGGCAAGACTGCTAACAGTGACTGCTTCAACTATCTGCTCCCACTGCCTTCTGATTGTGAGTCTGGAGAACCTAGGTGCCCTTTCTCTGCCCTGTTGAACCATAATTGCCTGCCTAAGTTGCTTTGACAACCAACTCAATGAGGTGCGGAATGTGGAATACACTTCCCCTTTAAGAGGTACAGACTGCGGTTAAAAGTGGAGGCTAGCTTTAAACGAGGGAACGGTAGCATAGTGGTTATGATATTGAACTAGCACATCACTGAAGCGGTCACTGCTGTACTTGCATACTTGACCGCTTCAGTGAGCCAAGACTGAGGAACTGGATCTAGTGCCGAAAGAAGTTTAATGATCCGGAGACGTGACTTCAGATCCGAGCACGGCAGCTGGGGAATTTAAATTCAGTTAATTAAATAAATCCGGAATACAAAGCTAGTATCCGTAATGGTGACCATGAAGCTATTGGATTGTCCTTAAAACCCATCAGGTTCACTAATGTCCTCTAGGGAAGGAAATTTGCTGTCCTTACATGGTCTGACCTATATGTGACTCCAGACTCACAGCAATGTGGTTGACTCTTAACTGCGCTCTGAAATTGCTTAGCAAGCCACTCAGTTGTAACAAACTGCTACAGAAAACAGTAATAAGAATAAAACCGGATGGACCGCCCGGCATCGACCTCGACACCAACTTCGGACACAACAACGGCACATCCAGCCCAGTCAACCCTGCACTAACATCTGGGACATGTGTCAAAATTGGGAGAGCTGTCAGACAGATTAGTCAAGCAACATCCTGACATAGTCATACTCACAGAATCATACCTTTCAGCCAATGTCCAAGACTCCTGTCCCACCAGCAGGACAGACCTACCAGTGGTGGCAGTACAGAGGTATACAGTCAGGATGGAGCGGCTCTGGGAGTCCTCAACATTCATTCCAGACTCTATGAAGCCTCATGGCTTCAGGTCAAGCATGGGCAAGGAAACTTCCTGCCGATTACCACCTACTGACCTCCCTCAGCTGTTGAATCAGTACTCCTCCATGTTGAACACCTGAAAGAAGCACTGATAGCAAATGCTCAGAATGTACTCTGCATGGGGGACTTCAATGTCCATCACCAAGAGTGGCTCGGTCACACCACTACTGACCGAGCTGGCCAAGTCCTGAAGGACATAGCTACAAGACTGGGCCAGCGGCAGGTGCTAAGAGAAGAAACACAAGGGAAAAACCTACTTGTTCTTGTCCTCACCAGTCTACCTGTCGCAGATGCATCTGTCCATGACAACATTGGTAGCAGTGACCACTGCACAGTCCTTGTGGAGACGAAGACCCGTCTTCACACTGACGACGGCCTCCATCATGTTGTGTGCCACTATCACAATGGTAAATAGAATACATTTAGAATAGATTTAGCAGCTCAAAACTCATCCATGAGGTGCTGTGGGCCATCAGCAGCAGCAGCATTGTATTCCACCACAATCTATAACCTCATGGCCTGGCATATCCTTCACTCCACCATTACCATCAAGCCAGGGTACCAACCCTGGTTCAATGAGGAGTGCAGAAGAACATGCCAGGAGCAGCACCAGGTGTAAATTTTTCAATGAGTAACTGGATTTAATGTTGTTTCTTTGTACCAGGATTGGACAAAAGATGGGTAATGTAGGAAATTATTAGTATAACCAGTAGCTATTGAATATATCCACCTGATAAATAAGATTAGTAAAGGATCTTACGCACTCCAGAATCACAAAGGGTAATAATAAACAGGTGGGTTTGGGTCAGGTGGAAAGATAAATGTAAAACTTTTTAAACACAACCCCAACACACCATGAATCCACCCAATTCTGGTTTTAACAGAGCGGGACGAGGGGCAGATGACCATTCCGTTCTCAGGAGATGAATCAGTTATTGAAACCTTTTAATGAGGCTGCATACATTTTAACATTATTTTATTTTTAACTGCTGTCAGCATAGTTTCCCTGGCCTCAGGAAATCCGCCAGGTACAAAATAGCAAGAAAGGCTGGATCCATCAGGTAAATGCCATTACAGCATTGCTTGTTCCAGGAGGAGCCGGATTGTTTCTTCCAGGCCCAACCAACATGCCTACCTTGAAACCCCTCATTCCCACTCCACGATCACCGCCCCCCCCGCCCAACCATACTCTACCCGTGGTCACCAACACCCCTAATCATGCTCTACCCACCCCCATCCCATCCCCTCCCCCACCCGAGATCTCCTTCCTCCCTCCACCCCCACCAACACTAAACCTACCTGCTACTGCACTGCAGCCTTGTGCTGTAGCTTTCTATGTCTGATAGGCAGCCAAGCATGTCAATCAAGCTGGCTGTCAGGTAGGGAACACAGGAAGAAAACGCGGAACGTTAAACCTCCATGGCATATGGGGAAACCCGCACTTCAGGGTTTCCCAATCATAGCTGCTTCCCCACACCCCAGTAAATACTGGGGCCACTGTGTCTCATTCCGTTCACAAATTCCAATATCTACAATTTCGATATGCTATGCTCAGTTACCTCTGGCTTGGCACATAGGCAAGATAAAGAAAAATAAAAACATTCTATTTTTAAAGTAATCATTGAAGAAATCAATAAATAATTAGATGATTCCAGACTCTTCACATTTTCAGGCTCAGAAAACCATATTGCAAGAGTTCCTCAAAATCATGGCAATCTGTCTGAACTGGTTAACATCAGTTATGAAAATAAACTAAAGTAGTGGAACAGCAAATATATATCTCTGATGAATGAAAACACCTGCAAAACCTGACTTAGATTGCAGTGTGTACATTTTAACGTGATCATTTGCAGTTCCACCTAACATTAATGATAATGCGTAACCTTAGATAGCTTCAAAGAAAACAGTTAACAATTGCTGCTTGTGCATTGGCCAATCTTGCTACCATAGGTATGCATCGTAGTAGAAGTGTTGTCAATTTATACCTTATTACTGCTGACAGTGATTTGTTTTTTCCCTTGATACCACAACTACTGATCCTAACTATCAAGACAGTTTGCAAAGACAGGTAACTATTACAATTAAAACAAAAGCAAAATACTGCTGATGCTGGAAATCTGAAATAAAAACAGAAAATGCTGAAAAGTCATCGACTTGAAACGTTAATTCTGTTTCTCTCTCCACAGATGCTGCCTGACTTCCTGAGTATTTTCAGCATTTTCTGTTTTTATTATGCAAAGTTGAAATCCATGGAATAAAAGGGACAGTGGCTGCATAGATACAAAATTGGCTAAGTGACAGGAAACAGAGAGTAGTGGTAAACGATTGTTTTTCGGACTGGAGGAAGATATACAGTGATGTTCCCCAGGGGTCGGTAGTAGGACCCCACTGCTTTTCTTGACATATATTAATGACTTGGATGTGGGTGTACAGGGCACAATTTCAAAATTTGCAGATGACACAAAACTTGGAAGTAGAGTCAACAGTGAGGAGGATAGTGATAGACTTCAAGAGGATATAGACAGGCTGGTGAAATGGGTTGACACGTGGCAGATGAAGTTTAGCGCAGAAAAGTGCGAATTGGTACATTTTGGTAGAAAGAATGAGGAGAGGAAAGATAAACTGAAGGGTACAATCCTAAAGGGGGTGCATGAACAGAGAGAACAAATTGCTGAAGATAGCAGGGTAGGTTGAGAAAGCAGTTAAAAAATCTTATGGGGTCCTGGGCTTCATGAATAGAGGTGAAGAGTACAAAAGCATGGAAATTGTGATGAACCTGTATAAAACACAGGTTCGGCATCAACTGGAGTATTGTGTCCAATTCTGGGCACCTCACTTTAGGAAGTATGTGAAGGCTTTAGAGAGGGTGCAGAAAAGATTGATTCCAAACATGAGGGACTTTAGTTATGTGGATAGACTGGAGAAACTGGGGTTGTTCTCCTTGGAGCAGAGAAGATTGAGAGGAGATTTGATAGAGGTGTCCAAAATCATGAGGTGTCTGGACAGAGTGGATAGAGAAAATTGTTTCCATTGGCAGAAGATCGAGAACCAGAGGGCAGAGATTTAAGGTGATTGGCAAAAGAACCAAAGGCGACATGAGAAAAAACCTTTTTTGCACAGCGAGTGGTTAGGATCTGGAGGCAGACACAATCACGGCTTTCAAAAGGGAGTTGGATAAGTAACTGAAAGAAAAAAAAATTGCAGGGCTATGGGGAAAGGATGGGGAAGTGGGACTAGCTGAGGTGCTCTTGCAGAGAGTCAGCACGGACTGAATGGCCTCCTTCTGTGCTATAACCATTCTATAATTCTATGATTATAACAAAAGTTAGACTCACTTGAACCCAATTGAGATAGATGATATTCTATCTTAAAATGGACGAGACACAAGATGCAAAAATAGTGGGAGAAGGGCTCCGAAGGACATGAGCATGATGCCAGAGAACAAGGAGGAAAGCTGTTATGGTAAGAAAAGATATTCCAAAAATGTGGAGGAGTACTGTGGGGAGGACAGGAGTGAAATTCCAGTTATATGGAGAAAGGCTGTCCTGCAGAATAGCTCTAGTGGATAGGAATCAGCAAGTGTTGGACTGGATACCGACGCTAACAAGAATGATGAATGAGAAGACTAAAAATGAAAAAGCTGTTCTTTTTAATGTTATGGCTATTTCAAAATAAGTTTAAAAGGCAAAATCCATGACTATAATCTGGTGGATACATTATTTAACTCTTAATCTAGTGGCATTTTTTAGCAATGCAATAATTTGGCCTTAATCCAAATCAGACCAAGGCACCCATAGTCGCTTTTGTATTTTTGATTTCTGTGGTTGTGAAAATGTACAATTTGTAATAAGAACATAAGAAATAGGAGCAGAGGTAGGCCTTTTGGCCCCTTGAGCCAGCTCCGTCATTTAGGAAGATCATGGCTAATCTAATCTTGGCCTCACTTCCCTACCCTATACCCATTACCCTTGACACCCTTATCATTCAAAAATCTGTCTATCTCCACCTTAAATATATTCAATGACCCAGCATCCACATCTCCCTAGGGCAGAGAATTTCAAAGATTCACAACCCTCTGAGTGAAGAAATTCCTCCTCATCTCTATCTTAAATGGCCTATCCCTTATCCTGAGACAATGCCCCCCCCCCTCCCCGCCCTATTTCTAGACACTCCAGCCAGGGGAAACAGGAGAATTCCAAAGATTCACGACCCTCTGAGAGAAACATAGAAACATAGAAAATAGGTGCAGGAGTAGGCCATTTGGCCCTTCGAGCTTGCACCGCCATTCAATAAGATCATGGCTGATCATTCCTTCAGTACCCCTTTCCTGCTTTCTCTCCATACCCCTTGATCCCCTTAACCGTAAGGGCCATATCTAACTCCCTCTTGAATATATCCAATGAACTGGCATCAACAACTCTCTGTGGCAGGGAATTCCACAGGTCAACAACTCTCTGAGTGAAGAAGTTTCTCCTCATCTCAGTCCTAAATGGCCTACCCCTTATCCTAAGACTATGTCCCCTGGTTCTGGACTTCCCCAACATCGAGAACATTCTTCCCGCATCTAACCTGTCCAGTCCCGTCAGAATCTTATATGTTTCTATGAGATCCCCTCTCATCCTTCTGAACGCCAGTGAATAAAGGCCCAGTTGATCCAGTCTCTCCTCATATGACAGTCCAGCCATCCCTGGAATCAATCTGGTGAAACTTTGCTGCCCTCCCTCAATAGCAAGAACGTCCTTCCTGAGACTAGGAGACCAAAACATTCCAGGTGAGGCCTCACTAAGGCCCTGTACAACTGCAGTAAGACCTCCCTGCTCCTATATTCAAATCCCCTAGCTATGATGGCCAACATACCATTTGCCTTCTTTACCGCCTGCTCTACCTGCGTGCCTACTTTCAGTGACTGATGAACCATGACACCAGGTCTCGTTGCACCTCCCCTTTTTCTAGTCTGCCGCCATTCAGATAATATTCTGCCTTTGTGTTTTTGCCCCCAAAATGGATAACCTCACACTTATCTACATTATACTGCATCTGCCATGTATTTGCCCATTCACCTAATCTGTCCAAGTCACCCTGCAGCCTCTTAGCGTCCTCCTCACAGCTCACACCGCCACCCAGTTTAGTGTCATCTGCAAACTTGGAGATATTACACTCTATTCCTTCATCCAAATCGTTAATGTATATTGTAAACAGCTGGGGTCCCAGCATTGAGCCCTGCGGCACCCCACTCGTAACTGCCTGCCATTCTGAAAAGGACCCGTTTATCCCGACTCTCTGCTTCCTGTCTGCCAACCAGTTCTCTATCCATGTCAGTACATTACCCCCAATACCATGCGCTTTGATTTTGTACACCAATCTCTTGTGTGGGACCTTGTCAAAAGCCTTTTGAAAGTCCAAATACACCACATCCACTGGTTCTCCCTTGTCCACTCTACTAGTTACATCCTCAAAGAATTCCGGAAGATTCGTCAAGCATGATTTCCCTTTCATAAATCCATGCTGACTCGGTCCGATCCTGTCACTGCTTTCCAAATGGGCTGCTATTTCATCCTTAATGATTGATTCCAACATTTTCCCCACTACTGATGTCAGGCTAACCGGTCTATAATTACCCGCTTTCTCTCTCCCTCCTTTTTAAAAAAGTGGCGTAGGAACTGATCCAGAGTTGATAGATTGTTGGAAAATGATCACCAATGCATCCGCTATTTTTAGGGTCACTTCCTTAAGTAATCTGGGATGCAGACTATCAGGACCCGGGGATTTATCAGCCTTTAATCCCATCAATTTCCCTAACACAATTTCCCGCCTAATAAGGATATCTTTCAGTTCCTCATTCTCACTAGACCCACTGTCCCCTAGTACATTCGGAAGGTTATTTGTATCTTCCTTTGTGAAGACAGAACCGAAGTATTGGTTCAATTGGTCTGCCATTTCTTTGTTCCCTATTATAAATTCACTTGAATCCGACTGCAAGGGACCTACGTTTGTCTTTACTAATCTTTTTCTCTTCACATATTTATAGAAGCTTTTGCAGTCAGTTTTTATGTTCCTTGCAAGCTTCCTCTCGTACTCTATTTTCCCCTTCTTAATTAAACCCTTAGTCCTCCTCTGTTGAATTCTAAATTTCTTCCAGTCCTTAGGTTTGTTGCTTTTCTAGCCATTTTATATGCCTCTTTCTTGGTTTTAACACTATCCTTAATTTCCCTTGTTAGCCATGGTTGAGCCACCTTCCCAGTTTTATTTTTACTCCAGACAGGGATGTACAATTGCTGAAGTTCATCCATGTGATCTTTAAATGTTTGCCATTGCTTATCCACCGTCAACCCTTTAAGTATCCTCTGCCAGTCTATTCTAGCCAATTCACACCTCATACCGTCGAAGTTACCTTTCCTTAAGTTCAGGACCCTAGTTTCCGAATTAACTTTGTCACTCTCCATCTTAATAAGGAATTCTACCATATTATGGTCACTTTTCCCCAAAGGGCCTCGCACAACAAGATTGCTAATTAGTCCCTTCTCATTACACATCACCCAGTCTAGGATGGTCAGCTCCCTGGTTGGTTCCTCGACATATTGGTCTAGAAAAGAAGAAATTCCTCCTCATTTCCATTCTAAATGGGCGACCACTTATACTGAAACTATGTCCTCTAGTTCTAGATTCCCCCACGAGGAGAAACATCCTCACTGCATCTATCCTGTTAAGCTCCCTCAGAATCTTACATGTTTCAATAAGATCACCTCTCATTCTTCTTGACTCCAATGAGTATAGGCCCAACCTGCTCAACCTTTCATCTCAGGAATCAACCTCGTGAACCTTCTCTGAATTGCCTTTAATGCAAGTATATCCCTCCTTAAATAAGGAGACCAAAACTGTATGCAGTTCTCCAGGTATGGTCTCACCAACGCCTGTACAGTTGTAGCAGGACTTCCCTACTTTTATATTCCATCCCCCTTGCAATAAAGGCCAACATTCCATTTGCCTTCCTAATTACTTGCTGTACCTGCATGCTAACTCTTAGGGTTTCATGTACAAGGACTCCAGCTCAGCATTTTGTAATCTCTCCCCATTTAATTAATAATTTGCTTTTTTATTTTTCCTCCCAAAATAGATAACCTCACATTTTCCCACATTATACTCAATCTGCCAATGTTTTGCCCACTCACTTAGCCTATCTATATCCCTTTGCAGAATCTTTGCATCTTCCTCACAACTTGCTTTCTCACCTTTCTTTGTATCATCAGCAAATTTGGCTACATTTCACTCGGTCCCTTTAACCAAGTCATTAATATAGATTGTAAATAGTTGAGGCCCCAGCACTGATCCCTGTGGCACCCCACTTGTTACAGTTTGCCAAATTGAAAATGACCCATTTATTCTGATTCTCTGTGTTCTGTTGGTTAGCCAATCTCTATTCATGTTACTATATTACCTCTAACCCCATGAGCTCTTATCTTGTGCAGTAATCTTTTATGTGGCACCTTATTGAATGCCTTCTGGAAATCCAAATACACGACATCTACTCGTTCCCCTTTATCCACTCTGCTCGTTACATCCTTAAAGAACTCCAGCAAATTTATTAAACATGATTTCCCTTGCATAAAACCATGCTGACTCTGCTTGACTGTACTATGATTTTCTAAATGTCCTGCTACTGCTTCCTTAATAATGGACTCCAGCATTTTCCCAATGACAGATGTTAGGCTAACTGTCTATAGTTTCCTGCTTTCTGTCTCCTTCCTTTCTTAAATAGGGGCGTTACATTTGCGGTTTTCCAATCCGTTGGGACCTCTCCAGAATCCAGGGATTTTGGTAGATTACAACCAATGCATCCACTATCTCTGCAGCCACTTCTTTTCAGACCCTAGGATGCAGGCCATCAGGTCCAGGCGACTTGTACACCTTTAGTCCCATTTTTTTGCCTAGTACTTTTTCTCTAGTGTTAGTGATTGTTTTAAGTTCCCCCCCCCCCCTTCCAATAGTCCCTTGATTATCAATTATTGGAATGCTTTTAGTGTCTTCTACCGTCTTCTAATATTTTGGAAACTTTAACTTGAGTGTTTCACCAAAGCTTTTGTACATGTATAGATAAACTTTTTTCCACAACCCCAACCTCATCTAGTTAGAAAACTTGCCATGCAATCCCTGTATTCCAACCAACATTAACTGTTATTTTTGATAAATTACCTTTCTGGTCAAAACATCTCTGAAAAACTAGTAAATCCAAAAGTATATACAAGAAAGAAAAACAGTTATTCAATGCAGGAGGAGAATTCTGTTTTATTTTGCTTACTTTGGTTTATAAAGTAATAATAGGTTGTCAACATTGTCTCTATTCCTTTGAGGTCAGTGTCAGGTTTAGGAGTTGTTTTGTTTGGGATAATTAAACACATTTGAATGCTCGTATTGCTTCTCCAGATATTTTTACACTCTTCTTAGTCTACTGAACCTTCTATTGGTATAAATAGATGGACAGGGTTGGGATTCTATATATAATATAAAAACAGAAAATGCTGGAAATACTCAGCAGGCCAGGCAGCAACTGTGGAGGGAGAATCAGAGTTAACGTTTCAGGTCAATGACCTTTCATCAGAACTGGCAAAAGTTAGCAGATTTTAAGCAAATACAGAAGCAGGGAAAGAACAAAACGGAAGGTCTGTGATAGGGTTGAAGGTAGAGTGATTAAACGACAAACGGGATGATGGTGCGAGCAAAAGAGAATGGTAATAGGACAAGTACAGAAACAAAAGATAGGTTTAGAGGAGGTGTAAATGGGGGGATAGTTAATACTGAGGAGGACTGCAACAAATTACAGGAAGGCATTAATAAACTTGCTGAATCGACATATTATTGACGAATGAAATCAGATAAATGTGAGGTATTGCATTTTGGTAGAAGAATGGAGAAGTCACTTATTACTTGGGTGGTGCGAATCTGGGTGGGGTAGAGGAACAAAGGGATCTTGGAGCACAAATACACAAATCACAAAGTATTGATGCAGGTTAACAAGGCCATAAAAAAAGCAAAAGAGGCACTAGGGTTTATTTCTCGAGAGGTAGAATTGAAAAGGAGTGAAATTCTGCTACACTTGTAGCGAATCTTGGTTAGACCACACTTGGAGCACTGCGTACAATTCTGGTCACCATATTATAAAAAGGTAATAGAGGCACTGGAAAGGATGCAGAGAAGATTTACAAAGACGATACCAGAGATGTGAGGGTATACCTATCAGGAAAGAATGAACAGGCTGGGTTGCTTTCCGCTTGAAAAAAGAAGGCTGAGAGGTGACCTAATTGAGGTATTTTAAATTATGAAAGGTTTTGATAGAGTAGATACAGAGAGTGTGTTCCCACTTGTGGGGAAGAGCATAACTAGAGGCCATCAATATAAGATAGTCACTAAGAAATCAAATAGGGAATTTAGAAGAAACTTCTTTACCCAGAGAGTCCTGAGAATGTGGAACATGCTACCACAGGGAGTAGTTGAGGCAAATAATATTTAAGGGGATACATTTAAAGGGAGGTTAGATAAGCATATGAGGGAGAATGGAATAGAGGGTTATGCTGATAGAGTTAGATGAGGAAAAACGGGAGTAGGCTCAAGTGGAGCATGAATGCTGGCATAAACTGGTTGGGACGAATGGCCTGTTTCTGTGTCATATATCCTATGTAATCTGCATTTGGTCTCCCCAGTGTAGAGGAGACCGCATCGTGAGCAGCGAATACAGTATACTAAGTTGAAAGAAGTACAAGTAAATCCTTGTTTCACCTGGAAGGACTGTTTGGGGCCCTGCACAGTAGAAAGGGAGGAGGTGAAAAGTCCTATATATATTTCTGAATCGTGGAATTTTTACAGTCAGGTTCTACACTAGTTTGCTCACAAATTTTCCATTCTTGGTTCCACAGAAAAACATGAAATGTGGTGGATTATGTTGTCCTAGACATGAGTAATGCTAAAAAAAAATTGTGACAGGGCAAAACAAATGCTGTTCTTTATTAAAGTCTGAAACAATAAACTGAAGCACTGGAATGCAATTCTGGAGACTTATGGAAAAACAAAGCAATTCGAGTGACGGTAGCTTTTTCTGGTGTGCGTGTGTGAATAAAAGTGCAAAGCTTGGATCTTTGAAAATCACATTAATTATTTAAGTCACAATCTTGAGTTCACAGCTCAAAATTAAACAAATGAAGATGACAATCTTCCTTTATAAAAGTTAGGTTTCGTATAAGAACATAAAAAGTAGGAACAGGAGTAGGCCTGTAGGCTCCTCGAGTCTGCTCCGCCATTCAATAAGATCATGGATGATCATCGACCTCAACTCCACTTTCCCGCCCGATCTCCATATCCCTTGATTCCCCTCGACTCCAAAAATCTATCTATCTCAGCCTTGAATATATTCCGAGACTCAGCATCCACAGCCCTCTAGGGCAGAGAATTCCAAAGATTCACACCGTGAGTACATTGACCACAAGGGGGTGAACTTGTGGGAGACACTCCTAACCTGGACTTTCAGGTATAAAAGGGGATGCTCCACCCACCTTCATCACTTGAGGTCTTGGTAATAAAGGTAACTGGTCACAGAGTGACCTTCTCTCAAATATGGGCCTCGTATGCATTTATACTGTATAGTAAGGACATATCATTTTGGAAATCCAAATATACTACATCCACTGGTTCCCCTTTATCTACGCTGCTAGTTACATCCTCAAAAAGCTCTAGTAAATTTATCAAACATGATTTCCCTTTCATAAAACCATGTTGACTCTGCCTAATCATGTTATGATTTTCTAAGTGCCCTGATACCACTTCCTTAACAATGGATTCCAGCATTTTCCTGACGACTGATGTCAGGCTAACTGGCCTATAGTTCCATGTTTTCTCTCTCCCTCCTTTCTTGAATAGCGGTATTATATTTGTTACTTTCAAATCCGCTGGGGCCGTTATAGAATGTAGGGAATTTTGAAAATTCAAAACCAATGCATCCACTATTTCTCAATCCACCTCTTTTAGAACCTTAGGATGCCAGTCTTGGGATAAGAGCCCACCAAATTTCAAACTCCATACTTACCCTGAACGCTCCTGGAATGAATGGTAAGGCAAAGCATACATTTAGAGGTGATTGTATACCTCTGTGATTCTATTGATTTCAGTTCTGGAGTTCGTACAGAAGCAAATTTCAGAAACCATGCATACATGTAAAAAATGATCAATCTTAACTCTACAAAGCTAACATCAACTGAAAAAGACCAACTTGCAGTTTGCAGATGATATGTGCATTTGTAAAGAGCTTCAGATATAATGGAGCACTATGAGCAACTGAGGCTTGAGTCACAACCAACAAAATGTAGCCATTTTTCTTTTGTCTTGATGAACAGATCAGCAACTTCAAGTGCCTTTTAGAGTAGAAATCCCTACCAACAACACTGCAAAAAGAATACAAATTCAGAAAGCCATGACTCCAGTCACCTGAGCAAGTTTTGGGAGATTTGATAAGATTTGTTACCCAAATGACAGACATGTGGACAGAAATAATTTATAGATGCATATCTTGGACTATCAAGAAAGATGTATGTACGATGCCTTCAATTGTAATGACCAAATTACTACTATCTATTCGCTGTTGTAGTTCACTGTTATTTCTAATATAATGCTGACTGAATTTGTAAAACTAATACCACCATCTCCCTCGGTCTGCACACTTCTAAATCTAAAATATGTGAGATTCTGTAGAGCTTAGATTTTGTGTAGGTTTTCAGTCACCCATGAACTTTTGTGAACTTATGAAGTTGGGAATTTCTTATGTGCTTGTTTTTTGAACTTGCATTTCAGCACAAGCTATGATCTCTTATTACCAGATGCAGTATCCATGGATACCAGAGTGAACATTTGATGTGCAGTGCATTAAATACTGGTTCATGTTGCAGTAAGACATTAAATTGCAGTAAGACATTAGCAGAATAAAATTAAATTGACAAACAAAATATAATTGTCAGTACTTTACTAGTTTAAAAAAGCACCCTGTTGTGAGTCTTCAAGGCTTGTCAATTATAACCAACACTATTTATGCTTACAGAGGTAACTCAATTCAGTAACACATCATTGCAGTAGCAATTTATCTTGAGAAAGTCAATTTCTTTAAAATGTACATATTTCGCAATTTCTATATATCTTTATAAATGAAAGTATTTCTGTGTTTTCAATCAAGTTTCTTCAGTGGTGTCCTGCAGGGATTTGTGTTGGGGCCTCAACTATTTACAGTATTTATATGATGGCATAGAAAGTCATATGTCCAAATTTGCCGATGACACAGAGATAGGCGGCATTTTCTGCAGTGTAGATGAAAACATAACATTACAAAGGGATATTGATAGAATGGACAAAACTGTGGCAAATGGATTTCAGTGTAGGCAAATGTGACTTTGGATCTAAAAAGGATAGAACAGGGTACTTTCTAAATGGTGAAAAGCTAAAAACAGTGGCGATCCAAAGAGACTTGGAGGTCCAGGTACATAGATCTTTAAAATGTCATGAACAGGTACAGAAAATAATCAAAAAGGCTCGTGAAATTCTGGCCTTTATATCTAGAGGACA
Organism: Pristiophorus japonicus; assembly: GCF_044704955.1. NCBI lineage: Eukaryota > Metazoa > Chordata > Chondrichthyes > Pristiophoridae > Pristiophorus > Pristiophorus japonicus. The sequence continues at coordinate 150,326,156 of NC_091991.1, forward strand.
AGGGGGTGGAAGTTATGCTGCAGCTATATATACAAAACCCTGGTTAGACCACACCTGGAGTATTGTGAACAGTTCTGGGCACCACACCTTCGGAAGGATATATTGGCCTTGGAAGGAGTGCAGTGTAAGTTTAGCACAATGATACCCGGACATCACGAGTTAAGTTACGAGGAGAAAGTACACAAATTGGGGTTGTATGCCCTAGAATTTAAAAGGATAAGGGGTGATCTGATCGAAGTTTTCAAGATAATAAGGGGAACAGATAGGATAGATAAGGAGAAACTATTTCCGCTGGTTGGAAATTCTAGGTTTTAAAAGTAGGAGAGGTGGTGCAGGTTTAGGGTGGGTTTTACAGAGAGTAGGACCTAGATGACTGAAGACTTTGCTGCCAATGGTGGGGCAAAGGGAGTGGAGGTATGCATAACAGGCCAGAGTGAAATGAATGGAGAGTTGGGCATGTAGGACTGGATATGGTTGTGGAGGAAGGATGGAGTGTGGCCATGGCGAGACTTAAATTTGAGATACTGGGAGATGGAGAGCAAGGGAGTATGTTGGCAAGGACAGGGTGAAAGGCAAGCAAGGTATGTGCAGCGGAATTTGGGCCTGTGGAGTTTATAGTAGAATGGAAGGGTGGGGGCGGGGGGGCGGGGGAGACAGCAAGGAGAGTATTGGAGTAATTATGCCTGAAGGTGACAAAGGGCTTCAGTGATGCTGGAACTGTGGTAGGCATTGTTGCAGAGGTGGAAGTAAGCATCTTTAGTGCTGGAAATTCTTTCAGGGCTAGAAATGTTTTTACAGTGCTAGGCAATGTAGATGCAGTGAGGATGTTTCCTCTGGCTGGGGAGTCTAAAACTAGGGGTCACAGTCTCAGAATAAGGGATCTGCCAGTTAGGACTGAGATGAGGCGAAACTTCTTCACTCAGTGGGTGGTGAATCTTTGGAATTCTCATACCAGAGGGCGGTAGAGGCTCAATCTTTGAGTGTATTCAAGACAGAGATCGATAGATTTTTGAATATTAAGGGAATCATCGGATATGGGGACAGTGCAGGAACATGGAGTTGAGGTAGAAGATCAGCCATGATCTTATTGAATGGCGGAGCAGGCTCGAATGGCCTACTCCTGCTCCTAATTCTTATGTTCTTCTGTAAATGATATGGGATCTGAAGCTCAGCTCGGGGTTGAATAAGACTGTCTGGTTCTGCCAGATACAGTGGCCAAGAAGGAAGATGGAATATTTGGTAAGGGAATGACATTTGTTGCAGAGTTCAAAGACAAAGTCTTTGGTCTTCCCAACCTTGAGCTGGAAGTAATTAAGGCTGACATTGAACAAGCAGGGCTGAAGTCATGGGATCATTCGGTGGCACTGGAATGGAGTTTGTGGTGGGAAGTGAAGACAATGGCTTTGGCCTTCCCAATTATTTAATTGGAGAAAATTTCTGATCATCCAGTACTGGATGTTGGACAGGCAGTCTAACAATGTAGAGACAGTGAAGAGGTTGAGCAAAGAAATGTAGACAAAACAGGCAATCGTATTTGCTTATTTTGGAACTATTCCTGTATATACTATTGTATGAAAGCTGGCTTAATGTGTTATATGAAATACTGAAGTGAACTTTTTTTATCTCTGGGGATGTGAAAATGTTTATGCTGAGGATAAATCTTACATAAAAAGATATTCTTTTGTTCCTCCTGCGTATTGATCATATCTACAAAATTATTCAGTTCTTTAGGTTGAAGCCAGTCATTCCAGTTCACTGTAAAATCTGTTGTTTTGCCAGATGCTAATCACGGTTGTACTATGGATGAGAATCAAAGATTTAAAGTTGCTAAGTTTAACCATCTGGCTCATGCCTGCCAATATTGTATTATCACAAACATATATGCCAAACATCAACTTTTCAAGTGGACAGTGTAATCTTAATTAAGACAGGTTTTAGCCTGTAAGATTTATGTATTTTCTTTCCATTTTACAGAGGCAAGACTTATCTTAATAAAACAGGTTTTAGCCTGTAAGACTTATGTATTTTCTCTATACTTTACGGTGTTTGGACTTGAGAGTCAAAGAACACAGAAACAGGGGGGCTGAAATTCAGTGCAGTCAGAAAGCTGGTGCTCTTAAGGCCTTTCTTTCCCCGATTAGCGTCACAAGGTTTACAGCAGCTATTGGATCCAAAGTCAGCTTTTTGACCACAAAAAAGTGTTCCAGTCTTATTAGCCCTTCAAACCTGAAAGCTTGCAGTCTTAATTGGGGTGTTATTCCCACGGGAAATTCGCCCTTAGGTTGATGTGGCAGCTACCATTGCAGCACAGGCGCGAGGGAATGAGTGTATCGGTGCTGCTTTGGAGAGGATGGCCGCGGCTCTGCAAGAGTCGACAGAGCGTCTAAGTGCTGTCATATCTGGTGGCTTTCAGACTGTGGCTGCTCGCATGCAGTCACAGCTGAATGCCTCCCGAGACCGCAGTGTTGCTTTCGCGGCTAGGTCCACCACGGGCCACGGGGGACCTTCCGGTGTGGCGCCACAGCACCGACCTGAGCTCCCTCAGATTGGTGGTGGGGGTATTGTGCCGTCCCTGGTGAGTTATTCAGCTCCTTGGGCCAGGATACGGATGATGCGATCCCTCCAGCTCGCAGCATTCCTGGTCCCAGACCTGTCACTCCGCCAGTGCCTCTGCGCATGGCCTCGCCCGAGCCAAGTCAGATTCAACCCTCTCACGAGTGTGTTGACCAGTCTCCAGCCAGCCCTTCCATCCCCAAAGCTGCTCGAGGGCGTCCTAGAAGGACATCTGCAGCTTCCACACAGGGAACACAGCAGCCTTAACAGATCCACGAGACAGCCACAGGAGAGACACTGAGGCGAAGTCACAGGTTAGGCATGTGTAAGATCATCATAGGTGTTGTGTATAGAAGAACTCCACGAGGCTTAGTACTGTGAGCTAACTTAGTGTAACCTTAGTCGTCTTTATTACAACTCCAGAGTGCCTAAACACATGGCAGCCAACCTTTTATACTGGCCCTGCACGTGTGTGCAGGTGACCATTAGGACTCCAACAGTCACGCCCTCTGGTGGCAAGTATGACATAGTTACATACATAACATCACTTCCCTCCCCCCCCCCCCAAAAGTCTTTGGTACAAGTTATTTACAAGTTGAGGCGATCCGGAGCCCTTCACTCCCTGGTTGATCATCTAAGTTCAAACCCTGGCGTGTGTGAGTTGGCTGGACCATTGCTGCACAGCACCGTGGCTGGTCTGACCGGACTGTCAGGAACAGTGGGCTCATCCTCGTGATTGACAGCGAGGTCGATTGCTGGTTGGGTGTGTGTTGGTGGATCGGCGATGTCCTCTTCAAGTCATTCCTGGTTGTCAGTAAATCGCAATTTGGTCTGATCTAAATGCTTTCTGTAGGTTTGGCCATTTAACAGTTTGATTATAAACACCCTATTCCCTTCCTTGGCCAAAACAGTGCCAGCAGCTCACTTGGGACCATGACCATAATTCAGGACAAACACAGGATCGTTAACATCAATGTCGCGTGAAACAGCCGCGCGATCGTGGTACATGTTCTGCCGGTGTCGCCGGGTTTCCACGTGATCATTAAGATCCGGGTGGACTAGGGAGAGCCTGGTTTTGAGGCCTCTCTTCATTAACAATTCTGCCGGGGAAACCCGGGTGAGCGAGTGGGGTCGCGTCCGGTAACTGAGCAGAATGCGAGACAAGCGGATCTGTAGGGAGCCATCTGTCACGTGTTTCATGCTCTGCTTGATTGTTTGGACTGCCCGCTCCGCTTGACCGTTAGACGCGGGCTTAAACGGAGTAGACCTGACATGCTTGATGCCATTGCGGATCATAAGCTCGTTGAATTCCGGCTGGTGAAACACAGTTCATTGTCGCTGACAAGGACATCGGGCAAGCCATGGGTGGCGAACATGGCCCGGAAGCTTTCAATGGTGGCTGTGGATGTGCTGGATGACGTGATTACTCATTCAATCCATTTGGAGTAAGCATCCACAACTACTTAAAACATCTTTCCTAGAAAGGGGCCGGCAAAATCTACGTGGATCCTGGACCACGGTTTGGAGGGCCATGACCACAGACTCAGTGGAGCCTCCCTTGGTGCATTGCACAGTTGCGAGCAAGTGCTGCATTGATGCATGCATGACTCCAAATCCGAGTCAATGCCGGGCCACCAAACATGCGAGCTGGCAATTGCCTTCATCATGACAATGCCTGGGTGGGTACTGTGTAGGTCGCGTATAAATGTTTCCCTGCCTTTTTTTGGCAAAACCACGCGATTACTGCATAAGAGACAATCTGACTGGATGGATATTTCATCTTTGCGTCAGTGAAATGTCTTAATTTCATCTTGTATTTCCCCGGGAACGGCCAACCAGTTCCCATTTAGGACGCAATTCTTTACTCATGATAGCACAAGATCCTGGCTGGTCCAGGTCCTGATCTGGTGAGCTGTGACGGGTGACCCCCTCGCTCTCAAAAGCATCCATGACCAGTAGCAAGTCTGCAGGCTGCGCCATTTCAACCACAGTGATGAGTAATGGTAGCCGGCTGAGAGCATCGGCAGTTTTCAGTGCTTGGTCTGTGGCAGTTAACATAGTCATAAGCGGATAATGTTAGTGCCCATCTTTGGATGCAGGACGAAGCATTGGTACTTATACCGTTGCTCTCTGAAAACAGCGAAATGAGTGGCTTATGGTCAGTTTCAAGCTCAAACCGAAGTCCAAATAGGTATTGGTGCATTTTCTTAACCCCATATACACATTCTAACGCCACTTTCTCGACCATACTGTAGGCTCTCTCAGCCTTAGACAGACTTCTAGACGCGTATGCAACCGGTTGAAGGTTGCCCAATTCATTAGCTTGCTGTAACACACAACCAACCCCATACGATGAGGCGTCACAAGCTAGCACTAAACGTTTACATGGCTCATAGTGTACAAGTAACTTATTTGAACATAGCAGGTTCCTGGCCTTCTCAAAGGCTGTGTCTTGAGATTTGCCCCCAACCCAGTCATCACCCTTACGTAGCAACATGTGCAAAGGCTCTAACAATGTGCTCAACCCGGGTAGAAAGTTACCCAAATAGTTGGAGTCCCAGGAACAAACGCAGCTCCGTCACATTCTGTGGTCTGGGTGCATTCTTGATGGCCTCTGTCTTTGAGTCCATGGGCCTGATACCGTCTGCTGCAATCTTTCTCCCCATAAATTTGACTTCTGGCGCCAGGAAAACATACTTGGAGCGTTTCAGCCTGAGTCCCATTCTGTCTAGGCGACTTAGAACCTCTTCCAGGTTGTATAGATGTTCGATGGTGTCACGACCAGTGATCAGGATGTCGTCTTGAAACACAACGGTGCGCGGAACAGATTTCAGAAAACTCTCCATGTTTGTCTGGAAAATGGCTGCAGCTGAGCGAATCCCGCGTAGTCTACGTGAATACATGGCCAGGGCCACGGGCTGAGCGGGGCTTCCCTGGGGGCATTACCTAGCTGGGCACACGTCGTGTACCTGCGAACACACTGTTCCAGGTCTGAATCAATTCCTGGCCACCACACATGTGACCGGGCAATGGCCTTCATCAGCACGATGTCTGGGTGCTCGCTGTGGAGTTCCCTCATGAATGCTTCCCTGCCTCTCTGGGGCATGACTACCCGGCTGCCCCATAGTAGACAGTCAGCTTGGATGGAGAGCTCATCCATCCGTCTGTGAAAAGGTCTGACCTCCTCAGGGCATGCTCCGTGAGCGGGCGCTCAGTCCCCAGTCAGGACACATTTCTTAATCAAGGATAGGAGGGGATCTCTGTTGGTCCAGATTTTGATCTGGCGAGCTGTGATGGGGGAGCCTGTGCTGTCAAAGGCATCGACAGCCATGACCATCTCAGCGCTTTGCTCCGCTGCCCCCTCAGTGGTGGCCAGAGGAAGCCTGCTGAGCGCGTCAGCGCAGTTTCGGTGCCGGGCCAGTGCCGGATGGTGTAGTCATACGCAGCGAGCATGAGAGCCCATCGCTGTGTGCGAGCTGACGCATTGGCATTGACAGCCTTGCTGTCTGACAGCAGGGATGTTAACGGCTTGTGCTCCTGCCAAAAAGGTACTGACGCATCTTTTTCATCCCATAGACACATACGAGTGCTTCCTTCTCAACCATTCCATATCCCCGTTCAGCTTGAGAGAGCGACCTGGAGGCATAAGCCACAGGTTGTAGTTGGCCCTCAGCGTTACCCTGCTGCAACACACACCCAACCCCATAGGACAATGCATCACATGTCAGAACCAATTTCTTACGGGGATCGTACAGGGTCAACAACTTATTTGAACAAAGCAGGTTCCGCGCCCGATTGAAAGCCCATTCCTGGCAGTCCCCCCAAAACCAATCGCAACCCTTACGCAGGAGCACGTATAGTGGCTCCAACAATGTGCTCAAGTTCGGCACAAAGTTCCCGAAACAGTTCAATAGTCCCAGAAACGAACACAACTCCGATGTGTTGCAGGGCCTGGGCGCTCGTCGAATCGCCTCCGTTTTGGATTCGGTAGGCCGAATCCCATCTGCAGCAACCCTCCTGCCCAAGAACTCAACCTCAGGAGCCAAAAACACACATTTAGGCTTCTTGAGTCGCAGGCCTACCCGATCCTGTCGACGTAGCACCTCCTCCAGGTTTTGGAGGTGTTCCTCCGTGTCACGACCGGTGATGAGGATGTCGTCCTGAAATATGATTGTTCCAGGAATGGATTTGAACAAGCTTTCCATGTTTCTTTGAAAAATCGCGGCCACCGATCGAATGCCAAACGGACACCTGTTGTAAACAAACAGTCCCTTGTGCGTGGTGATGGTGGTCAGTAGTTTAGATTCGTCGGCCAGTTCTTGGGTCATGTAGGCTGAAGTGAGGTCCAACTTGGTGAACAGCTTGCCGCCTGCCAACATGGCAAAAAGGTACTCCGCTCTCGGGAGCGGGTATTAGTCTTGTAGGGACACCCGGTTGATAGTGGCTTTGTAGTCGCCACAGATCCTGACCGAGCCATCCGCTTTTAGGACGGGAATGACGGGGCTTGCCCAGTCGCTGAATTCAGCGGGCGAGATGATGCCCTCTCTCAACAACCGGTTCAACTCGCTTTCAATTTTCTCCCACATCACATACGGCAGCGCTCTGGCTTTGTGGTGCACTGGTCTGGCGTCCGGGGTGATGTGTATCACTACTTTGGTACCTTTGAACGTCCCGACGCCAGGTTGAAATAGTGATTCAAATTGCTGTAGGACGTGTGAGCATGAACTTTGCTCCACAGATGATATGGCGTGCACATCCCCCCATTTCCAGTTCATCTCAGCTAACCAGCTCCTCCCCAACAGAGCGGGACCATTGCCCGGGACAATCCAGAGCGGCAGCCGGTTCACCGATTCATTGTGTGTGACCGCCAACATTGCACTGCCTAGCACTGGAATGATTTCTTTGGTGTACGTCCGTAATTGCATCTCAATGCGTTCTAGTTTGGGTCTGCTGGCTTTGAGTGGCCACATCTTTTCAAATTGTTGAACACTCATGAGTGACTGGCTGGCCCCCGTGTCCAGCTCCATGCGTACAGGGATGCCGTTTAATAGGACTTTCATCATCTGCCTAACTTGCCGGGTGGGAAACTCACAGGATCCAGTGGACTGCTGGTTTTACACGCCTTATAATATGATGCTCCATTGACTTCAATGAAGAGTAAAATCAGTCTGCGTGTAAGACCCACATTGCGGCTGATCCCATCAGTTTCCCAACGGGTGGGTTAGGTTAAAATTAACCCCTTAATCTTTCACAAGAGAAAATCACTTCTTTGGTTGATACAAAGCCTCCAATGCAACAATCAGATTAGTTGGAAGAAACGGCTGGAAGCTGTTGAAACAAACTAATCAGATCAATTGGAGGCAAAGATGTAGGCTGTTGGTAATACTCATATTATTTTCTCCCACTATTGTGCACAAATTGTGGCAGAAAAAGATGAGCTGATGGTGTTATGTCTTTGGATGCTCTGATAATGACTCCATGAGGCAATGTGTTGTACTTGAACTCTAGTGACCTTAGTCCTTTATTGATAACTCCAGAGTGAGGATCACACATGGTGGCCTGCCTTTTATACTCGGCCAGGCACACCTGTACAGGTAACCTGCAAGTCTCCCACTGCGGTGCCCTCTGGTTGCACACCTTGTAATAGTGCAAGCAATAACCATGTAGGATACATGACACATGGTTTCTTAGAGTCAAAATTACAGGTATGTTTACTGAACATTTGCGTGCAAAAAAGTTATATATATATATCAAATAAAGTGCTAAAATGCATCTTTTATAAATTTTATAGCCCTGACTTTAACCATGGTAAAGTATAGCACCCTGCAATTGTATAATCTGGCCACTGAGTTCCCACAAATTGCTCAAAATGCTTTCTGAATTTTTTTCATCTCCAGCAAGTGAAATTTCTAATGTCTAAAATAAATGATTAAACAAAAGCTAAAAATTCAAAACAATTGCATATTTTACAATAACATGATTAAAGTTATTCACTTAATTATTTTCTATATCACTTAATTCCTTCATTGAAGTTTTCACTTGAAGGCCTTGGCCTCTCCCACAAGCCTGGTTTTGGACCAGAGCTGTGAATCTGCGAGTTGATTTTGGATTGTGCAGTCTGAGCATATGCAGTCTGGCTAATTTCCCAGGATGCAGCAGTACTGTTCAATGATGGAATAGATTAAGTTACCTTCTAGCACTTTCTACACGGTAGTTTTTCTTAAAAAAAAAATTTAAAAATAAGGGGACAAATTTTAAAACGTAATGTAAATTTTATATTGCGTGTTTTATAAAAAGGAACAGGGAGGCTTTGAACATTGAACTAACATTTACATGACTTCTCTACACAGCTGTTACAGCTTTTGTATTTCATAAACTTCAGAAAATGCATTGAAATGACGGTAAAGAGAGCGAGACTTCATGTAAATGTTAGTTCAATGTTCAAAACACCAGTTGAATTTTGAAGCCAGCTGATTATCCAGCTTTATTTTGCTGACATTTGGGAAAGGTAATTACTAATTCCTTGCACCTGTGACACAGATATTACACATTTGACTTATTTAAGAAGACTTTTCATAAAAGGTGGGCACCTACACACTTCTTTGATTTCCACATTGCTGTCTGCAAAATGTCAGGAAGCATATGTATATTCATTAAGGCATACTTTAATTAAGTAATCTAGTTTAGTAGTTGACAGCAGCTATATAATGTTGCAATACTTGCCTCGATGAGATAGGAAATGTTTGGGTATTCTTCAGTTTATTTTTGGGGATGTGGCTTTGCACACTTTCTTTGTATAATCAGTATTGTTCACAGGGTATTTAATGGGCGCATAAAACTCAGCTTGAAAGCCGAGGAATGTTGAACCATTTCACGTCAATTGGACAGCTGTGAGATTGATCCTTAGCATAAGAAGACTGAGTAATGGTGAAAGACTGGAGAAACATAAGCTTTTTAGTCCTGAAAGGAGGTGACTAAAAGGTGATCTTACAGAAGTACATAAGGTAGTAAACAATATAGTTAAATGTAGACCAGGCGCACTACTTCAACCTAAACCATGATAGCAGGACAAGTTGACATAGGTTCAAACTCATAAAAGAAAATTTAGGAATGATGTTAGGAAATTCTAATCAACATGTTACGTAGTTCTGGACATTTTAGTAGAGGCAAAAAAACCTCAAGATTATTTGAGGCAGTTGAATGCTGTGATGAGGAGAACCTGTTGGATCTTTCTGTGTGAAAGAGCAAAGATGGGCTGAATAGTGTTCCTCAACTGATCTCGTGATTAATATTCTATTCCTCTTGCTTATCTTTCTTTTTCTCTCTCTTTCTCCCACTCACTCTCTAGCTACTTCAAGGTAGAGCAATAGCTCTTTTGAGAGGTAAGAAGTCTACATTCTCTGACAAAAGCTTTTTTTTGCAGGTTTCACTAGAAGAGTATATTGGACAACTGGAAAACGTGACTATTATCATATGATTAATGGGTATTAGAGGTAGTTGAGAGAGTATGTTCTCGTATCTTAAAAGTTTAGGTGCATATTTGCCGATCTATGGGACATATTGGCCCTGAAATTCCGGCCTCCCCAGGTCCGTACGGAGTGTGTACGGATCTGGGAAGGCAGCGCAAAAGCCGATTTTCGGCTCACAATGCGCATGTGCCGAAAACCGACTTTTATGATCTGTCAAGTTTTAGCTTGACAGATCTTCCGCATCTCGGGGAGAAGGACATTCCTACAGCAGAGATTGCGCTATTTGCCCATCTCTTGCCCTGCGAATGTCCTTAAAACGCTTGCGCCTGGTAAAAGCAGGCGCATAGCCTACTGTTACCAGCGTAAGAGTTTTAAAACACATATCAAAAACATATAAAAATAATATTTCAAAATCCAAATTTATGTCAAAAACCCTGCCCACTCAGGTAATTTTATTTTAAACCATAATTAAAACTTTTTTTTAAAAAGCGGCAATTTTTTTTTTCAAAAACATTTTTATCAACTTTAATTTCTATAATGTATTTATGTGAGGTGTTTTTTTTATTTTTTATGTACTGTTTGGGTGTTTGGAGGTGTTTCTCATTCATAGTAATAGGAGTTTCGGACTTACGAAATTCCTATTATTATGAATGAGAAAATACTTTACCGTGATTGGGTGTGCAGGCCTATGCGACTCCTGCGGACGTCCCAACGTGAACACGCTCCATTGCGTAAGAAGAGGAGGCCTTGAGTCCGGGATCTCTGGTGAGCATTCGACCAAAGGGTAAATGTGCATCTTTTCTCTTGTTTTTAGTTGAACGCCCGCGGGAAGAAGAAACCGGGATTTCAGGGCCAATATATAGATGGTCCTTAAACTAGAAGTTGACTACCTGCTAGATTTAGGGACTTAACTTTTGTTGCATGAAGATAAGGCAAGCTTTCCTTGATCTATGTATTTTCTCAATCTCAACAAAAAAAATTTAATATACTTAGTCAAGGTCATCATCATAGGCAGCCCCTCGAAATCGAGGAAGACTTGCTTCCACTCTAAAAGTGAGTTATTAGGTGACTGAACAGTCCAATACGGGAAGTCAAGGTATTTTTTTGTTCAATGCATTGTTATCTTGTTAAGTAGTTAAACAGTTCTTTTGGAAGGATGCTTTCTTTGTGCCAGAGTTCCAGAAGCCGTAACAAGACAAGTACATCCGAAGGCATAGGAAGAATTTGAGGTATTCTAGAGGTTTACAGCAATAATACTTTGTCTTTGGTTTACTCTCCTTGGGTTTTCAGAACAAATCCTAAGCTACCTCTAACGATATAGAACATGTAGCAGAATCCAAACTTAAAAGTGCTAAATGAGGACTGGAATCTATTTTAAGGTAAAAACATTCTGCCCTGTGCAGTTGTAGAAAAGACTGGATGGGCTCCATAGGTGGAGATAAAGCTATGAATCTCGAGGGATCTTATTGTATTGTTTTGTGATGACTTCTTGTGGTACCTCCCTGGTCCCAATCATCAACAGCTAATCATTGAGTTTGATGTAAGTTGAGAGAAAGCTACATTAGATCATATTAGGCTATTGTGGTTTATATGAATGAACAAATATTGCCAATATCCAGAGGTTTCTGGAAAATGGGTAGGCTTTCTGGCATAGACAGAGTGCCAGGTAATAATCTTGACACTATCTAGTATAATATTGGAATACCCCATGCAGGCGGGTTGAGTTTTTAGGATTCAAATGTATAGGAATTGATTTCTGTAAGTCTGTGACCAATCAGAGACACCAAAAGATCCCTATTCCCATAGTGCTTGGGTGCTTTCCTTGTCTTTGGAGATGAGCAGTGATGTATACATGTTCACATGTTGTAATGGTGCCCTGACTCCTGAAGAAAATTCAACTTGGGAAAGTTCAAATATTGTTACCAGCCTTCACTTAAATTAAGAGAAATTGGTTCAACAATTTCAAAGAAATAGTAATTTATCATCTTTATGAGCTAGTCTGAGATCCTTGCTCATATTCTGGCTTTTAATCTGCCAAGATATGTCAAGCTGTTAGCTGCTTAGCTGTTGAAGAGAATAGGTTACAATATTCTGAATATTTAGAATACATACATAGGTCCTATTATGTATTTTTGCTGTGAGTGTGGAATCACATTGCTAAATAATATAACACATTTTAGACACACATTCTTAGGGTCAAAATTAAATTGCGGGTTGTTTTAAACAAATTGAAAAAGAACGACTCCTTTATCCAGACAATTATACTTAAACCATAGGGCCATCAGAGGAGAAATCCAACATAATTCTGTACGTTATCATCATCATTTTATTTCTCCAATTTAGATGTATTCTCCTGGCCTCCACTTTATAGGTCAGTGCTTTGTTGAAACCATAAATTCGTCTTCTCTGTACCTCAAGATTTGTTTCCTGTGAATTTCTCAAAATGCTTTCCACTTATTCTTTATACTTATTGTTGTCCTTAATTCAATGATTTACATGGTTCGAGCATGTCAGCATGTTGGTCATCCTTTTGAATTGTGTTACATTGGGAATGTTTCAGCCATGTGAAGATGTGGCATGCAAGTCTGAAAGGTGTACCATACTTCAGGTAAGGTGTCCCATTTTTGGTTGTTGTAAAATAGATCACACAAAATGTATTCACAGTTCATCCTGAGACCAGTTACCATGTGATACTTGTATAATTCATAGTTGCAAAAGACAGAATAAAACCCTTTGGTTTAATGAGGCAATGTTTGTAAATGTAAAAGTGACTACAATTCTACATTTTGCAATATTTTTGGAGAATAATTTAATATCTAATGCATGAGGGCAATGATTACTTTTTAACATGTGAATATTCCAAGGTGAGAAAACAATCTTGTTTTAAAACTATTGACTTTTTTTTAAACCATCAGGCATTTGATGACTTTATTTTTGCATTCTTTGCTGTGGAAATGGTCACAAAGATGGTGGCTCTTGGGATATTTGGGCAGAAGTGTTACCTGGGAGATACATGGAATCGTTTGGATTTCTTCATTGTAATGGCAGGGTTAGTAATAATTTTCTAAAAAATTCAATACACTGCATGTCCATGGAAACTTGATGGGAAGGGGGCCTCAAACAGACCTACCTGCATAGGGCCTTTAAAAGTTCCACAGATTTTAAATGTAAGCGAATAAAGCCTTTTCAAAGCCCTTTTTGTAATTTTATCTTCAGCTGGCATTTAGACTTTCATTAGCATATGTGCCAGTTGTCCTTTTCTGACCCAAGTTCTATTTATTGGAACCAGAGGGTATGCCAATATGAATCCTCTGAGTTGATATGTTCAGAGGAAGAGAAGGAACTGCAGCGGGTTGCTAGGCAGGTCAGGCTTCCCAAGAATTTCTGAATGCTCTCCTGCCGGGACCCTCATTATAACATTCCATAACATTCTGGCCTTCCACTGAATCCTCCTACCACTTCAGCTTTGGCAAAACGTGTCATCCTTAGACCCATTGCACCTGAAGTTGAGAATAATTATGCAAATTAGGTTAAAAATTGAGTACTATTGGTACTTGAGATTCAACACAGATGGGTGGTAAAGCAATGCAAACCAAATTGGAACTGATTTATACCTGAAGATGAAAGTTGACCCTATCTTTGATAAATCATCATGCTATTTTGTACAAATCTATAAGGGCACCTCTCAGAGAGTTCAGCATTCTATTTGCGTTAACAGGTTGAGCGTCGAATAGGTTAAAATGACCAAATCTCAACTTCTCTCTTAGCCATTTCAAGGCTACTCATGGAGTCTTAGGTTGCCCAATTTTTTTCTTCCTCTGTGAATGTTTTGCACTTCAATCCTGTGAATGCCACAAGTTTGCATTGAGCTCCTGAATCCAAGGCATTAATATAACTTATAAAAAGTGGGTATTCCAACACCAATCGCTGAGGAATTCCATTCACCACTTGCCCACCATTCCAAAATAATTCCTATAGTAGTACCTGTACTCTTTCGTCGATTTCTTATCCATTCCCGGGTTTTACTTTGAATCCCACTACTTTAACTTTAATCCACTTGTGGGAAAATCGGGTCAAAAGTTGAGGTAGGCCACTTGGAATATAACTTCTTCAAAAAAGGCAAGGAGGTTGGCAAGACTGGATCTTCCCTTGGTGATGGTACAGGTTCTCTTATAATTCTCTGCTACCAACGTAATATAATTTAAGGGTAATTCCTCTTGCAAAGGTCTCACCTCACTTAGCATAAAGGGACCTCACATCCCATGTAAAACAAAAGCTTTAACCTTGCAGTTATGTCCCCCACCCCCTGCAGAGACCTTGTACTCTTTACGACTCACAATTCTGGATCACTAGTTGCCACTGCACTCTGTTGCTCACCATATCCATGCCAAGCATTAGCTTTGCAATTTATCAACTTATCAATATTTCACACAAAAATTAAGTGCTTCTCACTGTGATTGCTACATATTAACAACTTCCAATCAGATCACTGGAAGATACAACTGGAAGCTGCTAGAACTAACTAAGTGAGTTAGAAGGAGAACCAAAGGCTGATAGAATCATTTTTGTCTCCCACTGCTGGTTACAGACAAACTTGAGGCAGAAAAGTGTTAAGACAAGCTGAGGATTTTTGAGAATTGCAGTCGCAGGCCACTTTTGTTTAATGTTTGTCCCCAAAGCAGTTATATAGAATGAGCTGCTTAAATTAAGCTTTTAAAACCTTAATTTTCCTCAGAAGAACATTCTGGGCTATGTATGTATTATATGGAGATTTGCTTTCTTTACGACTTATTACAGACACCTTTTTGAAATTAAGAGAATGTTCTCTGGCATGAATGCAATAACCGACTTTATTAAGCATTCCTGTTACTGCATTGGTGGAATTGCCAGAGTTTGGAAATATAGGGCCCAAGTTTCCACACGATAAAAAACGGGCGCTCCTCCGAGCTGGGCGCCCGTTTTTCACGCCTAAAACGGCGCCGGAAAAAAAACTCGCGATTCTGGAGAGCCTTGCAGCTCCTTGTCTGTTTGGCGCGGTGCCCAGGGGGGCGGAGCCTACACTCGCGCCGATTTTGTAAGTGGGAGGGGGCGGGTACTATTTAAATTAGTTTTTTTCCTGCCGGCAACGCTGTGTGTTGGAGCGTTCGCGCACGCGCAGTGTGAAGGAAACATTGGCACTCGGCCATTTTTGTAGTTCTTTGCAGCTGTTTAATTTTTGCTAAAAGCACATTGCACATCAGCACTGAGGCTTCCTGCAGCCTTCTCACTGTCTCCTTCCCCCCCACCCTCCGCGGGAACGTCTTCCTTCCCCCCCCCCCCCGCTGCGTTCGGGCGGGCGGGCCCGCAATCCCTCCCTCCCGCCGTCTGGAACGTCTTCCTCCCCCCCCCCGCTGCGTTCGGGCCCGCACTCACTCCCTCCCTCCCTCCCACCGTCGGGAACGTCTTCCTCCCTCCCCCCCCCCCCGCTGCGTTCGGGCGGGCGGGCCCACACTCCCTCCCTCCCGCCGTCGGAAACGTCTTCCTCCCTCCTCCCCCCCCCCCCCCGCTGCGTTCGGGCCCGCACTCACTCCCTCCCGCCGTCGGAAACGTCTTCCTCCCTCCTCCCCCCCCCCCCCCGCTGCGTTCGGGCAGGCCCGCACTCCCTCCCTCCCGCCGTCGGGAACGTCTTCCTCCCTCCTCCCCCCCCCCCCCCCGCTGCGTTCGGGCAGGCCCGCACTCCCTCCCTCCCGCCGTCGGGAACGAAGGAACGAACTTGTGAGGCTGGCTGAAGCACTTTCACACAGGTAGGAAGATGGTTTATTTAATCTTTTCTTTGCTTATAAATGTTTATTCAGGTTGGATTTATTTGTATAATATTTGTATAAGTATAAATAAGGATTTATTGTAGAATTTAATGACTTCCCTTCCTCCCCCCCCACCTCATTCTGGACGCCTAATTTGTAACCTGCGCCTGATTTTTTAATGTGTAGAACAGGTTTTTTCAGTTCTACAAAAATCTTCACTTGCTCCATTCTAAGTTAGTTTGGAGTACGTTTTCACTGGAAACTTTGAAATCAGGCGTCAGTGGCCGGACACGCCCCCTTTTGAAGAAAAAATTCTGTTCCAAAGTAGAACTGTTCTACCTGACTAGAACTGCAGAAAAAAAAATGTGGAGAATTGCGATTTCTAAGATAGTCCGTTCTCCACCAGTTGCTCCTAAAAATCCGGCGCAAATCATGTGGAAACTTGGGCCCTAAATGTTACCGTGGCATAAATAATAACCCATACCACTTGTATTCGAGCGATCAACATTCATGCTTGTGAATGAGGATTTACATTAATAATCAGAAAAAGTATAAAGGCCACTCCCCAGACTGGCGGCAGTTAGGCAGATGCCTCTTCGAGCACAATGTTCAGTTCTTATTCCTGGAAACCACAATTTGTGCACCACTTTTTTTTAACGGCATAATGACTTTTATTTCTGGTAGAAGGTTCAAAAAGGCAAGATAGGCTATAAATTATTGTTGGCAATAATAGTGGACAAGCAATTAACATTTTTGTTTGACATTCCTCTGTCTGCCATTTTAGTGGGAGGACATGAACCCATTTATTTTGAGTCATTGAACTATTTTTATTGTCATACTTAAACCCTTCTAGGAGAAACTGTTTTTTGGTTTGATAGGTAACATTACAGTGGGCTTCAAAATGCCAGAAAATGCAAAATATAAAAGTGGAAAAAAATCTCTCATCTTTGCAATTCACATCCCCTTCTGTAATTTCTAAATTCAGCATTGCTACAAACCACACTTTTGTGTACATTAGGATTTCCTCCTATAAAAAAATGCCCAAATTTTGGTTATACCAGCTTAAGTTATCACCTGTCCATGCCACAGTCTATTTCAGTGTAAACCTTCATCTTTGCATGTCACAAGGCCGATATTCAGCACTCTTTTTGAACTGCAAACTTTTTTGAGGCTGTGTTAGCTTTTTTGAAGCTTATACTTGGTATCTATGTTAATATGTATGTCTCCAAGCCACTCCGTTAGATAGTATTATCAATAAACCACACTCAAGTTGGTCTCGCATTCTAAATTAACTAACTGGATTTATCTACAGAAATTAAACAAAGGGGACACATACAGAATAATAGAACATTTTATACAAGGACAGCAGTAACAGGCTTGGATCTTATAAATCAACACTACTCCAGACAACAATGAATGTAATGAAAGTCTCTTTATCAACAGTCTGTAAAATGCTCCAGTGCTCTCTTTTCAGTTCTGTTTTGCTCAGGATCATGGTGGTTCCCATGCTTACATGGTTCAATTTTTTGCTCTCTCTTTTGTTTCAACTGTCACAGACTAAAACCTCCCGTTTACCTTTTGACATGCCTGTATTTCACATCTGCTAAGAACCCAACCTGATTTTTATTGCATTGAAAAGTGAATTTGTTTTCAATTTAAAAGAAAATCAGTTTACTCTTGTTTGTTTACATCAATTGATGTAATTACAAAAAGTATTTGAAATTTTACTATGCCATAATTATTACTCTGCTAAGGCAGAATTATTCTTCTCCTTCTTAGGCAGTCCCTTGGAGTCGAGGATGACTTGCTTCCACACTAATATGAGTTCTCAAGTGACTGATGAGTCCAATGCGGGGCCAACAGTCTCTGTCACAGGTGGGGCAGACGGTGGTTGAAGAGACGTGTGGGTGGGGTGCTTGGGTTGTCGTGCGCTCCTTCTACTGTTTGCGCTTCCGCTTGCTTCCGGCGAAGAGACTCAAGGTATTCGACGCCTTCCCAGATGCTTCTCCTCCACTTTGTCGGCAGGGATGTTACACTTTTCAAGGAGGCTTGTTAAGGCAGAATAAATGTAATCTAAAGCACAATAAATGTGCTTTGACTATGGTATTTGATTTTGGCAGGCAAGGTACCGTCAGCGAGCTTAAAACCAGAAAACTACCCCGATAAATGGATAAACACCTGTCTTGAGCAGTTTAATGGGCAAGCATAACTCCAGAGGAACATTTTCAAAGAAAAACGTGATTATTTTCCCACAATGGTTTTGAATAACTTAACATACATCATGGTTTTAATGATAAACTATATATATGTATTTTGGATTCTAGGATGCTGGAATATTCACTGGATGGACACAATGCGAGTCTCTCAGCAATCCGAACTGTACGTGTTCTCAGGCCATTAAGAGCCATTAACAGAGTTCCGAGTAAGTTTATGATTTCCCCTTATTTACAAAATTGATGTAAATTATTTCTGTCTGCATTCTGTTTTGATTTTAGTACTGCTTATGGTAAGTGATTCTCCCTTGATTCTTACAAAGTTTTGTTCATGTATGGCTTGGAACATACAGCTAAGTTTCAAGACTGGAATATCGAATAAAGGGAACATTTTGGGCCTTTGATCCTTGTGCAAATGCTGGAGTCCACCCACCACTGACCTCCAGTTCTGACCCCACCAGGGTTTACAGGGTTGAGGGAGGTCACCCTAGCAAGGCTTTACCAAAACTGTTGTGGAAGGTCAAGATCTGCTGTATCCAGGTTCTGGACTCATTTGTGAACCATCTGCCAGAATCCTGCCAGAATTATGGGGGCCAAGTTTCGGCCTGAGTTTTTTTGGAGCAACTGGTTTAGAATGGAGTATCTTAGAAATTTGAATTTTCGGCATATAGTTTGCTCCAGTTCTAGTCAGTTAGAACAGTTTCACTTTGGAACAGAATTTTTTTTTCAAAAGGGGGCGTGTCCGGGCACTTACGCCTGTTTTCAAAGTTTAGGCAGTGAAAACTTACTCCAAACTAACTTAGAATGGAGTAAATGAAGATTTTTGTACATACGAAAAAACCTTGTCTACACTTTAGAAAATCAGGCATAGGTTACAAATTAGGCGTAGGGAATGGGGGGAGGGGGGAACACTTCAGTTTTACAAATAAAGAGCCATCATCAATAATAAATGATAAATACATCAATAAATCAACCAATAAATCAATCAAAAAAAATTAATTTAAAAAAAATTAAAAATCAATAAATAAAACATTTTCTACTTACCGACTGCAGCACCGGGAATCTTCCAACAGCATGCTGGGACGCCCCCCCCCCCCCAGTGTGCCTCTGTCAGTGTCTCTATCTCTATGTCTGTCTGTGTGTGTCTCTCACTCTCTGTCTGTCAGTGTCTGTGTTTCTGACAGCGAGGGGAGGGGGATGGGAGGGGAAGGGGGGTGGGAGGGGGAGGAGGGAAGGGGGGGAGAGGAGGGGGAGAAGGGGGGGGGAGGGGGGGAAAGGGGGGAGGAGGAGGGGGAGAAGGTGGGGTGGGGAGGAGGGGGGGTCGGGGGGAGGAGGAGGGGGAGAAGGGGGGGTGGGGAGGAGGGGGGAGAAGGGGGAGGGGAGAGGGGGGGTGGGGGGAGAAGGGGGGGTGGTAGGGGGAGAGGGGGGTGGGGGGAGAAGGGGGGGTGGGAGGGGGAGAGGAGGGGGTGGGGGGAGAAGGGAGGGTGGGAGGGGGAGAGGAGGGGGTGGGGGGAGAAGTGGGGGTGGGAGGGGGAGAGGAGGGGGTGGGGGGAGAAGGGGGGGTGGGAGGGGGAGAGAAGGGGGTGGGGCGAGGAGGGGGGGAGAAGGGGGGAGGGGGAGAGGGGGCGAAGGGAGAGAGGATGGAGGGAGGGAGGGAAGGAGAGAGTCACGGAGGTCAGGGGGTGGAAGAGTCGCGGAGGTTGGAGGTGGGGGGGAGAGCGGAGGTCGGGGGGGGGGGTCGTGTCGCCGGTGGTGGGGGGGGGGGAGAGCGGGGTCGGGTCCGGTCGGGTGGGAGGAGCCTTATCCACGCAGCCCCAGTGAGGCCATTCGGCCAGGGCTAGGGGCTGCGTGCTTCGGGCCCCTCCCACAGTTTTGGGCACCTGGAGCTACTGCACATGCGCGCCCACTGTAGCGCGCATGTGCAGAGGTCCCGGCACTGTTTTCAGCGCAGGGACCTGGCTCCGCCCCCCACAGCTCATGCTGCACCACGCCCAGCTCCAGAGGATCTGCAGGGAGCCGGAGAATAGGTGAGTTTTTTTTAGGCGCACTTTATGGCGCAAAAACGGGTGTCCAGGTCCGCCTGAAACTTGGGCCCATGGTGAGGTGCGCTGGAAGGGTTTGTGGCCCTCATATCTTTTTTTATAGAAGTTCCAGTACCGTTTAATTTTGTTTACTTAACCCAAATAGCACTGATTTAAAAAATAAATTGCTTATTAATACCTAATTATTTACAGAGTAACAGAGGTAGGTTTCACAAATGTTACTGTATTTCATTACCTTTTACTGTTTGTTGGTCAGTCAGTTGTACCTAGGATTGCAGGTTACAGTTGGACTGGAATCATGATCCTAGTTGTCCCCACATCATTGCTGACAGCGCTAAAGACAGATAGAATAAACTTTGCATAATTATTTTGTAGTTCTTTCTGATTTTTTTCTCTCCAATGTTGTCTTCCCATGCTATGTGCTGTTCCCAGTTGAAAAATTGGACAGGCAGTCCGTAACCAGAATTCTGGCTGTGCCAAGCGTTCTTTGTTCTTTGTCCTCCTAATTGTAAGGTGATTTAAGACATCTTGCATGCGAAGAATGCTATAGAAATGCAAGTGGGTCCAGGAGCCACTTAAAAACTGAAAGCGGTGATATTGTTAATGATAAGGATATGGCAGACATGTTGAATTACTTTGCGTCAGTATTTACAGTAGAGGAAGAGGATAGCATACCAGAAATCCCAAGGTAACTAATATTGAGTCAGGGACAGGGACTCAATAACATTTATGTAAGTAAAATAACAGTAATGAAGAAAATAACGGTACTAAAGAGTGACAAATCCCCAGGACAAGATGGCTTCCATCCCAGGGTTTTAAAGGAAGTAGATGAGCACATTGCAGATGCCTTAACTATAATCTTCCAAAGTGTTCTCGCTTCAGGAACCGTTCCTTCACATTGGAAAATTGCACATGTCACTCCATTATTTAAGAATGGCAAGAGAGGAAAACCAGGGAATTATAGACCAATTAGCCTAACATCTGTTGTTGGGAAATTGCTAGAGTCTATAATTAAGGATAAGGTGACTGAACACCTCAGAAAATTTACAATTGATCAGGGGGAATCACCATGGATTTGTGAAAGGTAAGTAATGCCTGACAAACCTGATTGAATTTTTTGAGGAGGTGACTAAAGTAGTGGACAGGGAAATGTCGATGATATTTATATGAACTTCCAGAAGGCATTTGATAAAGTCCCACATAAGAGACTGTTAACTAAGGTAGAAGCCCACAGAATTGAGGACAAATTATTGACCTGGTTAGCAAATTGATTGAGCAGCAGGAGACAGGCAGTGGGGATAATGGATAGGTACTCAAATTGGCAGGATGTGACAAGTGGTGTCCCGCAGGGATCTGTGTTGGGGCCTCAAGTATTCACAGTATTTATTAACAGCTTAGATACTGGAATAGATAGTCATATATCCAAATTTGCCGATGACACAAAGATAGGTGGCATTGTAGGCTGTGTTGATGAAAGCATAAAATTACAAAGGAATATCGACAGATTAAGTGAATGGGCAGAACTGTGGCGAATGGATTTCAATGTAAGCAAATGTGAGGTCATCCACTTATCTAAAAAGGATAGAACAGGGTACTTTCTAAATGGTGAAAAAACCCAGTAAAAGTCCAAAAAGACTTGAGAGTCCAGGTACATGGATCATTAAATTGTCATGAACAGGTACAGAAAATAATCAAAATGGCTTATGGAATGCTGGCCTTTATATCTAGAGGACTAGAATACAAGGGGGTAGAAATTATGTTGATACTATAGAAAACTCTGGTTAGACCACAAGTGGAGTACTTTGCACAGTTCTGGGCACCATACCGTAGGAAGGATTTATTGGCTTTGGAGGGAGTGCAGCGTACATTTACCAGAATAATACCCGGACTTCAAGGGTTAAGTTAGGAGGAGAGATTACGCAAATTAGGAATATACTCCCTAGAATTTAGAAAGTTAAGGGGTAATCTGATTGATGTTTTCAAGATATTAAGGGGACCAGGTAGGGTAGATAGAGAAACTATTTCTGCTGGATTCTAGGACTAGGGGATATAGTCTAAAAATTAGTGGCGGACCTTTCAGGAGTGAAATTAGGAAACATTTCTACACACAAAGGGTGGTAGAAGTTTGGAACTCTCTTCAGCAAATGGCAATTGCTGCGAGATCAATTGTTAATTTTAAATTGGAGATTGATAGCTTTTTGTTAACTAAAAAGTTATTAAAGGATATAGACCAAAGGCGGGTATATGGAATTGGTCGCTGATCAGCCATGATCTCATTGAATGGCGAAACAGGCTCGAGCGGCTCAATGATCTACTCCTGTTCCAATTTTCCTTAAAACTACTCTGATATCAAAGCAACTCTATTTGTGTCTCAACTGGAGTATTGTGTCCAATTCTGGGTGCTGCACTTTAGGAAGGATGTGAAGGCATTCGGGAGGATGCAGAAAAGATTTATGAAAATGTTTCCAGGAATAAGGGACTTCAGTTACTTGGATAGGCTAGAGAAACTGGGGTTGTTCTACTTGGAGCAGCGAAGGTTGAAGGCAGATTTGATAGAGGTGTTCAAAATCATGAGAGGTCTAGACAGAGTAGATAGAGAGAAACTGTTCCCATTGATGGAAGGGTTGAGAACCAAGAGGACACAGATTTAAGGTGATTGGCAAAAGAACCAAAAGTGACCTGGGGGGAAACTTTTTTACACAGCGAGTGGTTAGGTTCTGGAATGTACTGCCTGAAAGGGTGGTGGAGGCAGACTAAATCATGGCTTTCAAAAGGGAATTAGATAAGTACCTGAAGGAAAAATATTTGCAGGGATATGGGGAAAGACGGGGGAGGGGCGGTGGGAGGAGTGGGACTAGCTGAAGTGCTCCTGTAGAGACCCGGCATGGCTTGACTGGACAAATGGCCTCCTTTTGTGCTGTAATCATTCTATGATACTATGATTTGGAAGCAATTTCAGTATTTGAACCACAATAATTACCAAATGAATACGTCAGAAAAAAATTAACTGTTTAATTGGCATAAATGGGAATAGCAATGGGCAAATGTGCACTGCTAATATTTTAATGGTGATGGATTTGTGAAGGTACAGGCCATTGTTGTGTGCCTCTTCCTCATTGTGAGGAAGGTCTGGCATCCACTCTTCAGCTTCTCGTAACACTCACTGTGTGGGAAAAACCTCTGCCCTATCACTGAATTGTGTTGCACATTGGGTGCACTGCAATATACCTCCATTCAGGTATTATTGCTGCATTGTAAAAACTATTGTAGCAGTGTTTCAATGCAACACTGCATAAATTTTCATTACTGTAACTTTATAAGAAACAGATGCCAAGAATCATTTTGTTTTCTTTGAAGTTGGAGTTATTTTGGGAAGCAATTCAGAATGAAATAAAAATGGGACACAGTCATAATAATGTTTATGCTGCTATCTGTTCTGCTAGTTTCTTCTAAATGCAGTTACTATCGATAGAGAAAATGGTACATGATTTCCTTTGTTCCTGGATATGCTGATAATTATGTTATCCCTTTGAACATTTATTATGACAACTAAAATGGCTTCTGCAGTTGCAGTAACATGTACAATGAAGTAGCAGTGTGCACAGGTAAATTACATTTAAATAACCATTTAACGATGCAATGGAGGACAAAAGAATAAACTAAACACGGGGGCGTGGGGGGGAGGTAGAAATTCATTTTGGGCGCGAATGCAAATCAGGTGCTATCATATCAGCTGTTCGTTACACGCCCTGCGCGATATTCAGTTTCATTGACTTCAATAGAACTGAATATCGGGCAGGGCGGCAGATGCGATAGCACCCGTTTACTGCTACCGCCTAAGACTAATTTCTACCCCTAGGGCAATGTATGCCATCACTAACTGCAAGTTTTTGTAATATATGTAAAATCATAAAAGCAAAGTAATGGCTCAGTGACTACATGTCTCTGCAAATGTGCACTGAGTTTCAAAGAAAACAGGGGTGCCCAATTGTATCCCACCAGTACAACTAACCAGCCTGAAGAATAGGGAATAAGCCAAGGTGAGACTTTAGCAAATGTACCTCATGAATGCTGACATGTTAAGTATAACAAGAAAATGTTAATAATCTAGCAGTGAATTTTTCAGTAGGATGATTCCAGATTCAACTAATTATGTAGTATTGAGAACCAAAATAACTGATATAGTTCATCAATTGATCAACTAAATAGTTAAACTTAGGCATCAGAATTTAAAGTAAAAAATGAAACTAGAATTTGGCCTTTTGGTTAAAAGTTTCTGTTCTTCTATTAATCTTTGATATTAGATGTAATTTTAACCACTCCAGAGTGGTTAGAAATCTAACTCAAGGATTCTACAAATCTCCTTCATTATCTTTGCACTATCAACTTTTCTGGTTTAGACACAGCTGTTGATGAAATCAAACCTGAGCCATTTGATGCAAACTAAAGTAATCAATTTTAGGGATATGGGGCTAGATAGAACCTCAACTTTTTTTGCATGCTTAACACCTACTTAACGCCCATTTTACCGCTGAAATTATGTATAACACCCAGATATCGCCCATTTAGCCACAAAATGGAAACTGACGCCCATTTTTCGGAAACTTATCGCCGAGTGTTACTTTCCCCATGTGCTTAACGCCAGGAAAAAAATAATACCGCCCACCCACTTTTTTTGTGCGGTATCATCAGAATGGGCGAAATCACCGCCCATAATATCACCCAGCGTTAATTTCTGCACTGATTTAACGCCGAGATTCAATAATACCGTCCAGCCACTTTTTTTGTCGTAAAGAGCATATTTACCGAAACTAGCGGCCATGAGATCTCCCAGCGTAACTTTCACCACCTCGCACACATATCGCCCACAATATCGCTCGCCCAAAAAATAGTCCAGAAAAAGTGGAACTAACCAGAACTACAGTGTTATGAACGCCATGTTCTACATCACATGTCGCATCCTTTAAAAGGCTGCTGTGCTTCAACATCAGGGAGTTTGGATGTACTTTAGAGGTCATTGGAGTTGATGTGAACATCTCTACGAACATTTTGACCATACTGTGACCGATAGGAATTTAATAGGTGTCTTCGTCAGGACATTCATTGTTTGTGACCAATCGGTAGAAAACGAAGAGCTACTGCAATGGGGCCTGTCCTTTATCACCCTCTCTTGATGACCAATTACATGCAGCAGACTCGAGATTGCTAAAGGTACGCTCCACAGCATTTATGTGCCCAATGTAAGACATGCCAGACTGATGACGAGGACCAGACGTTACAACCCCCGCAAGCGCAGAGAGAAGCAGTCTTACCTCGACTTGCCCAACACCACCTGCCTTCGGAGACTGTGCTTCCACAAAGAGGTTATCACTGAGGTATGCCAGCTGATAAGGGGAGATCTGCAGCCTGCCAGCACCATCAGTACTGCACTGTCTGTCGAGGTCAAAGTCACCGTGGCACTGTCGTTCTACGCCTCGGGTTCTTTTCAGGCCACAGCTGGTGACATTTGCGGACTTTCTCAGCATGCCATACATTGCTGCATTAAACAGGTTACTGAAGCCCTGTATGCACGCAGGAGGGACTTGATCAGCTTCCCTATGACCAACGAGGCACAGAGTGAGAGGGCTCTAGGTTTCTCCAGAATTGCAAACTTCCCCAAGGTGCAGGGAGCAATAGACTGTATGCATATCGCGATGCGGGCACCTTTTCAGGATGCAGAGGTTTTCAGGAACCATAAGGGATTCCACTCCCTGAATGTCCAACTCGTTGTCGACCACCAGCAAATTATACTGGCAGTGAATGCTCAATTTCCGGGCAGCATCCATGATGCTCACATCCTGCGTGAGAGCACTGTATCTGACTTGTTTAACAATCAGCCACAAGGTCAATGCTGGATGCTTGGTGACAAAGGATATGGCCTCGCCACCTGGCTGATGACCACCCTGCGTGACACCCACACCGAGGCCGAGAGGCGATACAACGAGAGCCACAGAGCCACTCGCAATATCGTGCAGAAAACTATTGGAGTGCTGAAGCAGCGCTTTAGATGCCTGGACCACTCAGGAGGCGACCTCGAATACCACCCTGAGCAGGTAGCTCAATTCATGGTGGTGTGCTCCATGCTGCACAACTTGGCTATCAGGAGGGGACAAGAATTGCCTGATAAGTCTGACAGTCCACCTCACCAGAGAGAGGAAGAGGACGAGGAGACGGACGTTGACATCAGCCCAGACAATGAGGCTGACGCTGAGCCATGCCTCCGCCCCCCTGTACACCGCATGAAAGGGCCCGTGGTAGCATGATAGCTGCAAGAGCCTTGCGTCAGAAGCTCATCAATGATCACTTTGCCTGAAAGAATGTTGGTGTTATTTACAAAGCTGACACACTGCTGGGTGCGCAGGAGATCCATCAATGGGCATCACCTTGGTGACAGTTAAAGTTTAAGTTGATTGAAGTTAAGTGTCACTATACCCTTTGATAAGGAATCACCAGCGTGTAACGGTGCAACTATCTGAGCCAATGCGCAACAAGATTTTGTTAAATAAAAAACATTTAAACCAAACATTTGTCTGAAATCATCAGTATTTCTGTAAAAACCAACCCTCCCCCCCCCCTCACTTCTCCTCCTACCTCACTTCTCCTCCCACCTCTATCCCTTCCCCTTCCCCTCCTGACTCCAAGCCACCTGGCCAAGGAGCTCCTCAAGCGATGCTTCATTGGGGGAGGGGGGAATGATGGCCGAAACGCTGTTTGGATGGATACGGGAGAGGACGGTCCCAAGATGGGAACATGCTCCGAGCCAGAAGCAAGATGTTGCTGCTGGCTCTCATGTGGTTGGCAATGGGGGTGCGGCACCTTGGGGTGCAGTGCTGCGCTCCTGGACCACTGGGAGCCCTCTGCCATCAGTGTTCCTGGCTACCAGCTCCAGGGCCTCCACCATCCCTTCCATGTTATATCTTATTTATTGGACAAAAACTCGGTGCCAACTATGTTCTTGGTGCTTAGTAGGCTTTTTGCTGCTGGTGAATCTCCCTCGTGCCTCCCACGACAGCCAAACAAGCACACACCACACCCAGACACGCCTTCCGTCCCTCTCAGCTCCCTCTCTTTCTGTCTCCTCTTCTGCGCATGTCATGATGACCCTTGACCCCCTGAATTGCGGGAATCGAGCGTTGCCATGCCTTTGCTAAGGACGGCAACACTTTACAGCAGAAGGTCAGAAAGATTTAACGATACCGCCCATTTCATATTGCTCGCGGTAACGCCCATTTTAAAAAGTGGAAACTAGGTGCTTTGAGAATGGGCGAGAAGCCAGCGATCTGAAAACCCTTTTTTACCACCCGCGCCGGAAATAACGCCCATTTTTGAGCGATAAGCACAAAAGTGAAAAATCTAGCCCATTAATCCCATTTCCTGGAAATTTTTCAGGAATCAATCTTTTAATGTAAGGAAGTAAAACTTTCTCAAATTTAAGGGGGTTTGTTTGATTTCATCACCAGCAGTGCCTGTTGCTAGTATTGTTTAACTTTATGTAAAATATAACTTATAAAACTAACATCAAAATGTGAAAAAGTGGATTACAGGATTTTGCGGGGTAACAAATATATTTGTTTTGTTTTTGACCTGAGCTCTCAATGAAATTGGAATTCAGGCCTGGAATTTCTTGTTAATTTGCTCCCAAAGACATGAGCAAATGCAGCATAAAGCCAATTTCCAGTGGAAAAGATCTACGAAATTTTGGTGTAAGTGTATTATACACATATTTACGATACACCTGATTCTGTTGAGACCTGCACCTGTAAGCACAGTGGCTCATTATCATGGCTCCACTTCGTCCCCTCCCCCTGCTCTGCCTGCTCCAATGTGCGGCACTTGCGAATTCCTGCGATTACGCTGATTCACAAATTTACGCAGAAAATTTGAGGTGCAGCGACCCAAAGTCATATCTCTAATATTTTATGTCAATTTCTTTCTTTTATTTCTCCTGCCTGAGATCTATGTACTTTCTGTGTCTTTTGAATGCATTTTTACGGCATCAGAATGAGTTACACTAAAAATTAAAAGCTTTCACGAATTACATTTTCTTAAACATCCTGGGGGTGAGATTGCTCCAGGCCTATTTTTGGAGTTGAAATGAGCGCCCACGCAGGGAGCACATGGCCCAACCAGGCAAGCATGTGGATGAAAGCGCCCAGGGTGCTTACCCACCCTAGCGACATTAGGAGCTGACCCTTCCCAAATTTAACCTGCACAACTGAGCAGGTGGCAAGGACCCTTTTTTGCATGTTAATTTTTAACCCGGTGGCCTGAATGTGAAGCCGCAATGAGGTTCCTTCATTGGGTGAGGAAAGCAAGGAAAAGGATCAGGGCCAGAAGAGTCCCAAAAAGGTAAATTTCATAAATAAACAAAAATGTTTTTACTTTTCTTGTGGAGCCAGGAGGAGCACTCCTGCTCCTGCAGGCCCACAAAGAAAGCTGTCGCAAAGTGCCCTCTTAAACATCCCCCCCCCCCCCCCCACCCAAACCCCTCTTCCCATCCTGATTGCAAGACTCCTGTAGAATGGCCTGGTAGCCAATCCCACCACCACCTATGTGGTCTCATCAGCAGGTAATGCCCGAGCGGCGCGATTTTCCACTGCTTCCCGCCGACCTGGTCAGAACAGGCAGGAGTCGACCGTTGGGAATTAAATGGGGTGCAGTTGTGAAGATACCCCGGGCTTTATTTCTGGAGCAATGATTGAGTTTCTAGTTTGGATGGCCAGGAGTTAAAAGTGGGCCTCGTCTTTCTTTTATACCTAAACATCAAAGCTATCTAAAGGAATGTGGCTGCCCTCATATTCCTATTTCAAAATTGGGGTTCGCTTTTAATCTTAATTTATAAAAAAAACTTTGAGGCCATTGATCAGTTTGTAGTACCAGTGGTTTAAATCCATGCTGACTTATCCAAACTATGGCTGGAGGACTCCATCTGCAAAACTATCTTTCTTGTGGGCTTTGGAGCCTAACAGTCAAAGCTGCATCATGCTTTGACCACACCTGTTGTCAAAAAAATTCTTGGATATTGTTGAGCCTGAATGCTCAAGTGACATGGAACGGTCAATAAACAAAGGATAGATCAGTTTTTGCAGGGTTTTTTATGGCTAGGTGGTCCCTCAGAAATTAAACATTTTAAATACAAAAAATGTCCAGTCTTTTTTTTGAGTTCTAAATATCAAACAAAATGCAGGTTTAAATTTATCCGATGTTGCTCCTAATTTTACTACATCCTGAAGCCCAGCATGATAGCTGTCAAACAGTTTTTGGAATATGATCTTCGCAATTCCAGAAATTATGCCAATTTGATAACTCCCGTCAAAATTAGAATACATTACAAAGCTACAACAAATAAGTTAGAACAAATATTTTTTCTAAAATGTGTATAAGCTTGCAAAATTGATTTTACGCGGTGTCCATCAGTCCTTTTAATTGGTCTGCATAACTGTTCCTAAAAATCTCAGTTAAATGTTACGTTCTTAAATTTACCAGATTGTACTAATTTCAGAGCACCTGGCCGAAAGGGCCAAGGATGAGTGGCTATCCTTTTTATGGGGAAGGGAGATTTGAAGTTGGCCACTTTGCAGAGGCAACTGGGGCCATCCAGACTTCTTCAGGGGAGGAACCTGGCAGCCCTCCTTCGCCCCTCCCCCCAACTCCACACACCAGCGCCCCCAGGTCAGCTGCCACTGGCATTTCAAGGATCTTTAGCAGAAGGCTGTCACAGATATATTCCAAAACCACCACTTCTCCCAACCCTGCTCTTTGCCCTCACAAACCTTGTCAGTGGCTGTGGGTCAACATTTCCAGGCACTGACACCAGGAAGCAGCCCCTGGGATTTTCGGGGCCTATATTTAATGTATATTTTGAACTGTTTAATACTATTTTCTTTATAGCATTCAGAGAGTTGCTGTTCGTTGAAGAATCTCCACGGCAAAAATGCAATTCATCTCTCTCTATAAAAGTTGCAGCTCATTTTAAAGGAAAAAGTTACAATATTATACAAGTGTTTCTTAACAAAAAAGTTAAAGCTAACTTTATAACAGTCTAGTCTAGAAAGGTGATTTGTTCCATCAGATAACAGAAAGGTAGTTTTTGTACTCTTACTCAGAACCTTATAACATGAGCTTAAAGCCCCTTTTCTTAGTGAGTCATGTGCTGAATTTTTGCTGAATAAGATCAAGTCAGCCAACTTTTTCCTTGTGTAAACATCAGGTCAGATCGAGGGCAGTCTGGAGGCCTGGAATTAATCATTTAAAAGCAAATAAGAGTAATACTGTTACCATTTCTGTCTGTGGGTTTTCAGATATTCCAGTACATTATTGAAATAAATCATTTATAAATAGAGAGATTTAGAACATTTTGTTTGCTTCTGTTATGTTTTGTCTTTAAAGAGACAGTATCTCTTATTCCTTGTCTTTTTAGGCTATACTTAAAACGATCAAAGACACATTGGCTTTTACCATTAGGTTTTACTTTCTTAAGGTATTTGAGGATACTGGTGATGCAGTGAGGGATTCATTTCTACTCTGAGAACTGGATTTAATTCCAGCCTAGACATTTGTGATGGTAGCCTTTTCTTCTCTGACTGTTAAAGGTCCTCAGTGAAATTTAGTTTTGGTCTGTCGGCATAAGCTAGGCAGTTTTGCTCGGGGTCATAAGAATCAACAGTGGGGGAGGGGCAACTGTTATGAGATTATGATTGAAGCCGATAGTTGGGGCAGTTGATGTATGACTAGTTAATCTGTTTCTGGTGGTTGAGGGACGAATGTTAGCCAGGGCACCAGAACTCCTTACTCCTCTTGAAATAGTGCCATGTAACATCCATCTGAGCCATCAGAACAGGCAGACAGAGCCTTAATTCAAAGATCTGCATACCTCACAATGCAGCACTTCCTCGGTACTGCACTGAAGTGTTAGCCTAGATTTTGTGCTGAAGTCCTACTAGAGTAGGGCTTCAACCCACAACCTTCTGACCCAGAGGCAACAGGCAACAGTGATGCCAGTTGTGCCAGCTGACCTCTAAGAGGTAATTTTACATGTTCATGCTCCATAGCAAGCACCCTAGACAATTTAATGAGGGTAAAACAGTTTCAGGTGCAATGACATCCCAGGTGGTTTGTGTTCATCTGCCAATACCCAATGACCCATATTTATAGACCATATCATTACTATTTGGGTGTGTCGCAAGATACCTGTCTTTATCACCTGTGGAGGTAGTGATCAAGCTGTACCATCTAATATCAACTGAGCTACAGATAACCTTGTGGACTGGGATAAGTGTTCCTGTGGGGAGTGAAGATTAGAATAGATGTATGCTTCTATGCTACAGTATCTTGCAATTAAGCCAGTCTATAAGTGCATACTTGCATAAAGTGAGGGATTCATAGAAACATAGAAAATAGGTGCAGGAGTAGGCCATTCGGCCCTTCGAGCCTGCACCACCATTCAATATGATCATGGCTGATCATGCACTTCAGTAGCCCATTCCTGCTTTGTCTCCATACCCTTTGATGCCTTTAGCCGTAAGGGCCACATCTAACTCCATTTTGAATATATCTAACGAACTGGCCTCAAAAACTTTCTGTGGTAGAGAATTCCACATGCTCACAACTCTGAGTGAAGAAGTTTCTCCTCATCTCGGTCCTAAATGGCTTACCCTTTATCCTTAGACTGTGACCCCTGGTTCTGGACTTCCCCAATATCGGGAACATTCTTCCTGCATCTAACCTGTCCAATCCCGTCAGAATTTTATATGTTTCTATGAGATCCCCTCTCATTCTTCTAAATTCCATTGAATATAAGCCTAGTCGATCCAGTCTGTCTTCATAAGTCAGTTCTGTCATCCCGGGAATCAGCCTGGTGAACCTTCGCTGCACTCCCTCAATAGCAAGAATGTCCTTCCTCAGATTAGGAGACCAAAACTGTACACATTATTCAAGGTGTGGCCTTGCCATGTACAACTGTAGTAAGACCTCCCTGCTCCTATACTCAAATCCTCTTGCTATGAAGGCCAACATGCCATTTGCCTTCTTCACTGCCTGCTGTATCTGTATGCCAACTTTCAATGACTGATGTACCATGACACCCAGGTCTCGTTGCACCTCCCCTTTTATTAATCTGTCACCATTCAGATAATAATCTGCCTTCCTGTTTTTATCACCAAAGTGGATAGCCTCACATTTATCCACATTATAAGGCATCTGCCATGTATTTGCCCATTCACCTAACTTGTCCAAGTCACCCTGCAGCCTCTTAACATCCTCTTCACAGCTCACACTGCCACCCAGCTTAGTGTCAGCTGCAAACTTGGAGATATTACATATAATTCCTTCTTCCAAATCATTAATATATATTGTAAATAGCTGGGATCCCAGCACTGAACCTTGTGGTACCCCCACTAGTCACTGCTTGCCATTCTGAAAAGGACCCGTTTATTCCCACTCTTTGCTTCCTGTCTGCCAACTAGTTCTCTATCCACGTCAGTACATTACCCCCAATACCCTGTGTTTTAATTTTGCACACTAATCTCTTGTGTTTGTAAAGTGTCCAACTACCAGACTAAGTAAAGATGACAGCATCAAGGTCTCTTTTACTGTATCCCCCTCCCGATTTTATAAATCAAGAAGAATGCTATTACTTCAGTCCTTGGACTATTAGAATTTTAAAAAATCATGCTATCAAAAATCACTTTTCTTGGCCTAACCCTCTGAACATGTTTTGCAGTGCAAGTGCCATAACTAATCCATTTTCATGCTGATCCATAACTGCAAACCTGCTAGTTTAAAATTAAGTAAAAGATTCACCTCTATTCTAGCCATTTAAAATGAACCCACATCAGCAGAACCCATCATTGCTGGTGCTTCGGTGAATATATAATAATTGGAGTTGCATTGTAATCCAATACTTCATTGGTGCATCTCACAACCAAAGTCTCCCACATTTCCAAGAATGTGGGGAAGTCTTCTAGTTATTTATTTGCATCACAATAGCTAAATCAATTGTGAACCTAAATCAATTGCGATTCCACAGTTTCATTTTCCTGGAAAAAAATATTTTATTCGTTATCCCCATTTCCTCCAGTTTCTAGATTTGTCCTCATAAGGATAAAGTCCAAGGGAATTTTGGTACCATGTTGGCTCCAGGAACTGTGGTGCTTCCCAGACTTCTTAGATGTGTGTCTTAATCATTGGCCAGACCTCTCACTTCAAAATCAGGGGAGTTATGGTAGCAAACATGACCAGCTAAATCTGATTGGTCACAATCCACATGACAAATTCCTACTTGGAATCGTACCACAGTGCAGGTTAATACTTTGAGGAAAGGAATCTTACTACTAAACAAAGTTTTACCTTTTGCATGGATAGAACTAAGGACCTAATGATTTTTTTTATGGAGCCAAATACATTGGATTCTCCAATATCAAACCAGTGCCTTATGTGCTGATTGACGAAGCACTGCGTTTGATGTCAGCTATTGAGGTGTGATGTCCTTGGCTCTATGTTTCTCTACCATTAGCATTTATCTACAGTTTGATTTGCTTCTCATAGAATTCCATCAGATTACTCTTCTAAATCCATACTGATTACTCTTAATGGCCTCTGTTTTTCAGTTAAGTATTGATGGCTTTCCACATAATGCTCTGGATCATTTTCCCATCGCAGTAATTAAATTGACTGGTTTAAAATTTTCACTTTTATTGCCGGATAGAAAATGGAAACAAAAATTGGGCGGGGTGTAAAACAGGCAGCCAATTTGCTAAAACCCGTTTTCCACCAGCAGTAAACGTAAGGAACAATGCAGAAATAACCCAGGACACTGAAAGCTAGTGAAATGGTTGCAAAAACAATTATTGATAAAGCAGTCAGGCACAATAGACTGAAACTTCGAGTGAGAAGTAGCTAGAGATTCTGATTCCAAATACCAATGATTTTCTACTTCTTATAGCCCTATCCCAATGGGAAATAGATTAAGGCTGCCCAATCTCATTTCTCTCAAGTCCCTCAACAGCTGTTAGTAACATAGATGCTTAAAATATGTCTCAAATAATATTGAGCAAAACACTCACAATGTATATTCCTTCTCTCCGTATATACTTAAATGGATAATAACCTGTATTGTGAAAGCTGCAGCATACAGTTTGTTCACTACTTTCTTTCAGCACCAATGTCAATGTAGGGCATGTTGAAAGGCTTTCAACCCAAATTCCTTAATTGCAATTTCTTATAACACAGGCCTTTAAAAGATTCCTTTGCACAAAAGATATCTTCCAGTACACTGTTTTTTTTAGTACACCATTCATAGCAAGTTTGATCTATTGGTACTTCTAACTTATGTTCTCTGCACAGACACAAAACAATTGTTAAATGCAGCTTGCAAGACCGTACTTTTTTTATTTACTCCATTACAGAAACTTGTAATGTTCTCCTTATGACAGTTGTACAGCTTCTCCAAACAAAAAAAAAATACTAGACTCGGAATAATCTTTCTTTGCCTGGATTTGTGGTCTGCATTAGTATTCACCATTTAAATTATTAACATATAGCAATCTGGTGGGTGGGTGAGTTGCGAAATTCTGATATTGTAGATGTTTTGCCTTGTGGGGGGCTGGAGGTGGGGGGGAAACAAACAATCATTGGCTGGAATTTTAAGCTAAAAAAA
Source organism: Pristiophorus japonicus (assembly GCF_044704955.1). Taxonomy (NCBI): domain Eukaryota; kingdom Metazoa; phylum Chordata; class Chondrichthyes; family Pristiophoridae; genus Pristiophorus; species Pristiophorus japonicus. The sequence continues at coordinate 150,360,911 of NC_091991.1, forward strand.
GTTGGAGCGTGAGGATAGTTACATTGGGCTAGACTTTCAGCACATCATTGCCCATTTAACGCCCATATAAGTGCTGAGATGCAGGCTATTGCCCATATTTGCTGAAAAGTGGAAACTAGCGCCCGATTGTAGCAATTTATTGCCAGTCCAACTTTCGGCACATATGAATGTGCTTACATTTCCCGGCCTAATTTTTTTTTTTTAAATGACGTCATCCGCGTGCAAGGCCAAGAATAGTGCTGAAAATGGAAACCTGCGCCTGATTATCGCCCAGATTATTGCTGACCGCTACTTTCGGCATTTCGCCCTCAATTTGCTGAAATGATTGCTGGCCGAAAAAGACACTGAAGAAAAGCTGCAATCAGCTGACTTTAACTCGGCAGTACTCGCCACTACGGACGCCATTTTCTAACTCGGAGGATCTGTAGTAAAAGGCTGCTTCAAGTGCTTGTGAGGTAAATCAATTTGTGAGTGAATTTAAGGGCCTTTTTGACTCTTGCCAATCATCTAATCACATTTGTATCTGTTGAGGACAAATTAAGGGCATTTATAGAGATTTATAGTGATGGGGCCTGTAAGTTCTCAACCAGTATTGATCACTAATCACATGCTGCAGAATAGAGATGGGAGAAGGTTTATTAAAGAGCATTATGTCCCCAATCAAAGAAATGGCAGACTGCTGCTGCGGAGGAGACGTTACACCCAATGCATTTACAGGGATAAGTGATCATACCTGAACTTGTCCGATAACACGTGCGTCAGGAGGCCGCGCTTCTGAAAGAAGGTCATCAGTGGCTAATTAAGGAAGATCTGCAGCCTACCAGCACCATCAGGACCGCACTGCCCGCTGAGGTTACGAGACCTGGGTGTCATGGTACATCAGTCATTGAAAGTTGGCATGCAGGTACAGCAGACGGTGAAGAAGGCAGATGGCATGTTGGCCTTCATAGCGAGATGATTTGAGTATAGGAGCAGGGAGGTCTTACTTCAGTTGTACAGGGCCTTGGTGAGGCCACACCTTGAATATTGTGTACAGTTTTGGTCTCCTAATCTGAGGAAGGACATTCTTGCTATTGAGGGAGTGCAGCTAAGGTTCACCAGACTGATTCCCGGGATGACAGGACTGACATATGAAGAAAGACTGGATCGACTAGGCTTATATTCAATGAAATTTAGAAGAATGAAAGGGAAAATAAAAAGCAGAAACTAGCGGTCTTTAAAATGGGCAATATTCCAGCGATCCTAAAAAATAAATAAACACTAAGGCCGGAAATATCGCCTAAAATCTTAGTGGAAAGTCTAGCCCTATATAATGTTAAAAATAGGATTCCCGGCCACCTCTGGTTTTAACGAAGGCGGGACAGGGGGCGTGGGTGACCAACCTGCTCCCAGGGGCTGGTGCATCAATGAGGCTGGAAGCCTCTTTTTTAACCTCCATTTTTTAAAACTTACTTGCACAGGTTTCACATAATTCATGAAACCTGCCAGTTAAAGCGAGGTGGGGACTGCTGGATCCAGGGTTCCTACCTAACCCCCTCCACGATGATTTAGCATTCACACGGTTTCAATATATGTTGGATTCAGAGTTCAGCCCAAGGTGGAGTATTCCAACAATATGATTAGAAATTATGTATTCTATCATGTCCTTCTTGTCAAATTAACTGTGACAGGATAAACCTTTCTTCTTCAGCATATAGATTTTACTGCACCAAATTTGTGATTTCTCAGTGATGCAGAGTTGTCATGGCAATGTAAGGATGCCTACTTTTTTTCATTTAAGTTCAGTACCTATCTCCTTACTATGTCTGGTATGGTATTCCTTCAGCTGAAGGCTCCATGTCAATCATTTTTTGAAATTGGTATCAAAATAAAACCAGGGTTAATATAGAACCACTAGCACAAGGACTTGCAATTTATTCCTGCAAACTAAAGAATAATTTGAATAATTCGAATTTGCTGAGTAATATTTGAATTTAGTATGTTGAATTTGTATATAGCAGCATGTGAAAACAGAACTACCTGATTTTAATTCATTATTTTTTAATTTGCAAGCAAAGCTAGCTAATTAATTTATTACTCAATGATTTGGGTTTAGATTTAATTTTAACAAATCACATCGCACTCATACTAAAACTAAGGGCAACTTGTACCCCTTAGTATAAAAGACATGCTACTTTATTTACTTGGCATGAACTGGATATATGTATATTGTATTGTGATTTAATAAACCTATGGACCACTTTCGTGCTATTGACTTTCTGCAGGAGAATAGAAACAAATGTCAGACAGGATGCTTGCCACTCTGTCCCCCTTCCCCTCCCTACCAATTCCAATAAGCCTCATTTTTTTTGTGGGGGAGGGAAGAATTTCAGTGTTTCGATGAGGTCAGTTACATAATACCTGCATTATGTTGCTTCCAAAGTGTTGCGATTAACTGCACTAGTTTGATTCCTTTCTTCACTAAACTCTCAGCAGAGATTTGGACTGAAATTTTCTGGGGTCCATGTGGGCGCGATTGGAGGCAGATTGGCTAAGAAATTTGTAAAAAGTTGCAGTGGGTCGGGAACCCGCTGTCATCCCGCCCACACGCGCCATTCCCTTGGGCGTGTCTGCTGGTGGCGGCAGCGACCCGACTGGCAGAGGCAGGTGACTTAATTCAAATCATTTACAGGTACTTGTCAGACCGTAAGAGCCTTTCTCAGCCTACCTTTCAAATTTCCTTGGCTGTCCACAGGATTCACGCAGCTCGGGTTCCACGTTTGTCAGCCTGAGGCAGGAGTTGAGTGGCCATTGCTCCAGCTGATTAGATGACAGCATTAAATGTACAATAAAAACTTCTACCTCACAGCTGATCACTTTCCTCAGGCAGAAGCTGATGCTGGCTGCATTCCCAGCACACGTTTAGCTTTTGACAGGCTGCAAGTGCTTCCATCAAAGTCGCGATCCAGTCTCGCCTCTGTTACAACCTATCACACCATTGACAGCTTACTCCTCTGATCTCTACTTGACTTGCCATCTATTCCATCAGCATGGGTGCCGTTAATACTGTGTCACCTTGGTCCTCAGAATCGAACCACAATGAGGTCCAATTCCAGCAGCACCAGGCACACCAGCAGCACCAACAACAACACCACCAACCTTCTCCTCAACCACCTGATGCTGCACAGGACAGAGGGTATCAGTGCAGGGCTCCACTGTGCTGGAGGCAATTCCCCAACACAGGATATACAGGCAGAGGATGAGTTTCCTCAACATGGCTGCGCAGCAGGAATCTGCAGCAGACATTTGAAGCATCTCGCAGTCGGCCATCCACATATGCATCACACAGATCACCCAACTGTTTGACAAATCATCCAATTATATCAACTGTGCCACTGATGGAGCCAGTGTTACTGAGCGAGCGCTCGGCTTTGCCACTCTGGCTGGCTTCCCCCGGGTGCAGGGCGACATCGACTGCACACATGTAGCCAAGGGGGCATTCCGTCATAACCCAGGAGTTATTGTCAACCACAAGGGCTTCTGCTCCCTCAATGTGCAGCTGGCCTGCAACCATAGGACGATCATCATGCATGTATGTGCCAAATTCCCTGGAGCTGCCATGACTCTTTCATCCTTCGCCAGTCCAGCCTCCCTCAGCTCTTCGCTCCTCTAAACAGACTTTCTGAATGGCTCCTTGGATACGAGGGCTATCCACTGAAGACGTGGCTCATGACACCCTTGAGAAGGCCCAGTACTGAGGCCTAGGAAAGATACAATGAAACCACATTTCCACCAGCTGTGTCCTAGAGCAGACAATAGGCATGCTCAAAATGCGCTTCAGATGCCTTGACAGATCTGGAGGAGCACTTCAGTACACACCAGTCAGGGTCCCCAGAATTGTCGTAGTCTGCTGCGCACTGCACAACAGAGCGCAGCAGCGAGGATTAGTGCTGCAGGAGGGGCAAGGCACTGAGCGCACAGCCTCTGCAGAAGAGGAGGAGCATCAGCTGTAAGATGAGGAGGAACCTGCAGGCCAGATCTCACCAGCACCTGAGCCAGGGATGGCCTCATCATGTCCAGATTTACTTAACTTTACACAGTACACCCATATGGCTGCCAGATGCTGCACTAGGATGGCATCACCCCATAGCAACACCATACAGGATCCCTACAACAACCAAGTCATTCCTTTCACACTGACCACCATTGCAGGAGATATTGTTATGTCTCATCATTCACTACAACTCACTAAGCCATTTTCAAAGGCGCACATAAATTTGTCCAAGACGGGAAAGTGGTGAAAATAAAGATTTTTATGGTTGACAATACATTAATGGAAACTTGATATTGTGTTCCTAATCTTCCTCTGCCACGTGGTGGTTAGCAGGTTTTGCAGAGCTGCAGCTCGTCTGCAAGCTCGTTGGAGGTGCCCCATTGTTCCACAGCTCTTGCAAACATACCCTTTGAAGCGGCATGAATAGGTTGAATGGAAGCCTCCACAATGCCAACAAGGTGTGAATTGCCTTACATTCATCCTTTGTTGCGGACTCTGAGTCATCTAGGTCACCTGAGGCGTGCTGGCGGTTGCAGACTCATGGTTTCTGTCCTGTACATTTCTGCTCGCAAACACAGTTCCAGTTAATTTATGAACATTGCTCAACCTGTGCTGAGGGATTTGTTTGGTTTATCACTGATGGACATAAACGCCTGGGCTATCGCAATGGCCTTACTGAGGGTCGGTGTCTCTACAGTCAAAAGTTTTCATAGAATGGTCTCGTGGCCAATGCCCAGTACAAAAAAGTTTCTGAGCATTTGCTCCAGGAGCCATCAAACTCACATTGTCCTGCAAGTCGTCTTAGCTCGGCGAGGTAGCTCGCCACTTCCTGACCTTCAGATCGCTGGCACGTGTAGAACCGATACCTCACCATCAGCACGCTCTCCCTCGGGTTAAGATGCTCCCAAACCAGTGTACATAGCTCCTCATACGACTTATCTGTGGGTTTCACCGGAGCCAGAAGATTCTTCATGAGGCTGTAGGTCGGTGCCCCGCAGACCATGAGGAGGACTGCTCTCCTTTTTGCAGCGCTTCCTTCTCCATCCAGCTCATTGGCTACAAAGTACTGGTCTAGCCGTTCGACATAGGCTCCCCAGTCCTCACCCTCTGTGGACTTCTCCAGGATGCCCACAGTTTGCTGCATCTTTGCGTTGGATTCGTATACTCGTCGGCAGTTATTGTGTTCCTAACACAAATGAGGCTGCACACAGGGAGGTTGAAGTCAGTGACCTCAGTCTTTATTAAGACACTCCAGAGTGAGGAACAGGCCTTAGGGGCCGGCTTGTATACAGTGCTCCCAAGGGATGCTGGGATCCCTTGGGACTTATGGGGACTTATGGTGGAACATGGGAGTGCATGCTTTACAGATACACAACACTTGACATTAACATTGACTAAAACATCCAAGTAACTACCCTTGTGAATCTACTTGTGTGTCATCTTTCTCTTCCATGTGCTTCTACGAGGTGCTATCCCTGTGGCTTCAGCAGAGGTAGAGGCAGCCTGCTCACTTCCATGCTGCCACTGGTGAGACTCTCTTGTCAGCCGTCCTCTATTTTGGAGGCTGTGATGGCACCGCCAAAGTCTGCTCCTCCTGTGACTGCAGGGGCAGACTCAGCCATCGTGATCCGAGGAGCCGTCTGGGACTCTGACTGAGGGGTGGCAACGGGGGAGAAGTGTAAGCACTTTGTGAGGAGCCCACAATTCCCTCTCCCCTCTCACCGTCAACCCTCTCATGGACCGCCTGCACTTCCCTGCTAACAAGGAGCTGGAATGCACCTTACTGCGCATCAGTGTCGCCATGAGGACTCATGTCTACATTGACACCCCTCCTAGACAGGAGGTCTGTGAGCCTCTGCCACCTATGCTCCATAGATAGTCATCTATTCTCCATAGAGAACATATGCTCCTGTGAGTGGTGCATTAGCTGCACCATGCAGGTCGTTATCGTATCCATGGAAGAGCCCACAGTCACCATCACCTGCGACACGGTGGTGCTCATGTTGGAGATGGGCTCCTCCATTCTCCGAACATTTGCAAACATCACGGTCAAAAACCTGTCAGAGCCTCCTTCACTTCTTCCTGCACTTCCAGGATCGCCCTCTTTTTGCATGGCACCCCAAAGTTCAGCGTCTACATGCAGCTGAGCAGAGCTGGGAGTGTCCTGCGCTGTCTGGTGAGGAGTCTCCACTGCTGTTCCTGTCTCCACCATCTGCTCTTGCTCACTTGTGACTTGTGGTGGATCCAGTGAGAACACTTCTCTATCTCGCGTGGGACCCACCAAGGTGTGCGTCTCTGCGCTGGTGCTGGATGCGCTCATGTCTGGTGATGCTGCGCCCTCAGAGGCTGGAGGCTCCTGTGAGGAGTCGACTTCCTCTTCCTCTTGGACTGTGCAGCATGGGCTGGGGCTCTTGGTGGACCTGTGGGAGCGTAAAGAGATGAGTTACATATGCCATATGAAGAATGGGTACACATACCCTTAGGCATATAATGACCATTCAGTGGTTGATGACATCAGTCCCCATATGAGTGACTGATGTATGCCATGTAGCTGTATGATACATAATTCTGTTACCAGGTTGCTGAGATGTCCCCCTCTCTCTGTCTCCGCCTCCAGCTGCTCGGCCACTCCCGATACCTCCATGTAGCCTTCTCTGCTGTTATGAGAAAGGCAAATGATGGAGGGCCACCTCCAGTTCTCTCCCTTATTGTGCGCTCTCTTCTCCTGCAAGGAGAGAAAGAAGAGAAGGTTAAGTGAGAGTGATGGAATGAGTGTAATGAATGGACGGGTTACATCTTCAAAGGGAGACTGTGATGAATTGGGATGGCATTGCCAAGTTGCCTCCTTGCATGTTGTTCGTTGGTATGATTGTATTAGGATGAGGCTGAGTGTGAGGGATGGCCCCATTAGCGCAATCGATTTCTGCAGGGGATGGAAGTAATAACGGGGTTGTGGCCCGCTCAGGTACAGAAGATTCCGGCCTTGGTGTGTGAGAGAAAGATAATTCGAAATGGAATAATGCCTATTAATGATGATGGGAAGCTGCAAGGGCATGCCCTCAGCTGGCATTCCCATCTTTGAGATGGATGAACCTTTATTGGGATCTTCATAATTGTGACTATTTAATTGCAAACTGCTGTCATGAAATTTTGGTTGCCTTTTTTATTGGGTTGGAGAAGAACTGTAAGAGTTCTGCATCACTTTTATCATGATGTCACATGCAAGCTTATCAGTATATAATGGTGGTACTGATATCATTGACTCGTGAGGTTTGGAAAACACTCTTTCATAAAATAATTGATGCTTTAAATAATGAATATAAAAAATGTTCTTTCTAAAAGTTATCTGGAACACCTCTAATTGTAATTATTTCACCATTTACATTACCTAGACCTTAAGGGATGGTTTGATCATTTTCAGCCTAAAATTGCACCTGTTTAAGGCACATTTATATCTGTTCTGTAGATTCTTACCTATTTGCCACAATTATGCCACTAACTGACCATACAAGTTTAGAAGTTGGAAAAGTTCTAGTTTGTTTAATGAGTATAAGTAGCTTCCACAAACTAAGAAAACAAGATGTTAGAACAAGTTGAATTTACATTTGTACACAAACATGGCTAACCAAAAGAACAGCTATTGAGAAAAGCTATGAGCTCCTGCAGAAAGGCAAGAGCATGAAAATTACTGCCAAAACCTCAAATCTTCTCCAGTGTAGTAGGAACAAGGCAAACATTCACATGGACAGTGAGGGGAGTGCATCAACCAGACTTATATTAAGTATACTTATTAAATGAGCAAAACAAGTGAGTTCAATGGAGCATTGCAACGCTGAAAACTAATTGCTTCAGAATTGAAGAGGGACTGCATGAGTTTTAGTGGAACGGTGTTAATGAGTTATGGGGCCACTGTTGTCATAAAGGAAATTTTTCAAGTAGGCTGCATTCTTGGAACAATTTGTACTGAAATGTCTCCATGTTAACTGTCTGGGGATAAATTCACACTTCAACAGATGCTCAAGCCTTATCCAAACTTGTATTTTGGAAAGGGTCTTAAATTTACACACAGTTTTGTGAGGTGACACAATTGTATTATAGGCTAGAAGATTACTGTGGATGATATTATTATGCAAACACTTAATGACCTCCGATGAAATTCCTCTCTTATTTTAATAGAAGCCGTATCTTATTTGAAATAAATTAAATGGATTTACGATGTTGCCAGAACAGGAATTGGATATGAATACTTCAAGTCTTCATGTGACAACATTGCCAACTGTAATTTCCTGTTCACTTTTGGGGTGACTGTCATTGCCAGATTTTCATGCAATATATCATTGTCCCTTTGAACTGCAATCATGTCGTAGTAGATTGAACATTATAGAAATATGTATCATTACATTTTGGTAATTTTGATAGATGGAAGCAAAGAGATATTAATATATTAAGCGAATGTGCAAAACTGTGGCAAAGGGAGTTTCAATATAGGTAAATGTGAGGTCATCCACTTTGGACATAAAAAGGATACAACAAGGTACATTTAAAATGGTGAAAATCTAGAAACAGTGGAGGTCCAAAGAGACTTGGGGGTCCATATACATAGATCATTAAAATGTCATGGACAGGTACAGAAAATAATCAAAAAGGCTGATGGAATGCTGGCCTTTATAGCTAGAGGACTAGAATACAAGGGGGTATTATGCTGCAACTATTCAAAGCCCTTATTAAACACTACTTGGAGTACTGTGAGCAGTTCTGGGCATCACACCTTAGGAAGGATATATTGGCCTTGGAGGGAGTGCAGCGCAGATTTACCAGAATGATACCTGGACTCCAAGGGTTAAATTACGAGAAGGGATTTCACAAACGAGGGTTGTTACCACAGGAATCTAGGTTAAGAGGTGATTTGATCGAAGTTTTCATGACATAGAGGGTAGCTAGAGAGGGCTCAAGTTTTGGCCTGAGTTACTCCTATTTTTTTTGGAGCAACTAGTTTAGAATGGAGCATCTTAGAAATAGCAATTGTCGGTATTTAGTTTGCTCCAGTTCTAGTGAGTTAGAATAGTTCCATTTTAGAACAGATTTTTTTCAAAAGGGGGCGTGTCCAGCCACTTACACCTGTTTTGCAAGTTTAGGCAGTGAAAACTTACTCCAAACTAACTTAGAATGGAGTAAGTGTCGATTTTTGTATGCTCAGAAAAACCTTGCCTACACTTATAAATCAGGCGTAGGGAACGAGAGATGGGGGGGTGGGGAGCGGGGAAGGGGAAGGGGGGGTTTACAAACATTAAACACCACTTTTACAAATAAAGAGCCATCATCAATAATAAATGATAAATACATCAATAAATCAACCAATAAATCAATCAAAAAGAATAAAAAATAATAAAAAATCAATCAATAAATAAAAAATTAAGTTTCTACTCACCGACTGCAGCACCAGGAGCTCTCCAACAGCGTGCTGGGACGGGCCCGCCCCCCAGTGTCTCTCTCTCTCTCTCTCTCTCTCTCTGTCAGTGTCCCTCTCTGTTTCTGACTGGGGGGGGCGAGGGGGAGAGAAGAGGGGGGAGGGAGGGAGAGGAGAGGGGGTGGATGAGGAGGGAGGGGAGGTGAGGGGGAGGGGCTGAATGGGGGGGAGGGAGAGGGGCTGAGCGGGGGGGAGGGGAGAGGGAGGGGGGCTGCTGAACGCGCCGCCACCGCTGCCGGGCTCCCACGGAGGACTTCGGGCTGAGCCAGCCCCAAGCGAGAGGCCGGGCGGGCAGGCCCCGCCGACGATGACACCGACGCTGGTCTCACGGAGTACTTTGGGCGGGGTCTACCCCCAGTGAGAGGCTGGGCAGGCGGGCCCCGCCACCGCCGATCATGCCAACGCCGGTCCCAAGGAATACTTGGAGGAAGGGAGGGAGAGGAGGGGCGACGGCTGAACGGGATGCCCGAGTCCGATCTTCGCCGCCCCGGTGAGCCCATTTGACCAGGGCTAGGGGCGGTGTGCTTCGGGCCCCTCCCATGCAACCTCGAGGGCCTGAAGCTACTACACATGCACGCACACTCTAGAGTTTAAGATGGAATATAACACATGAGTTATACAGTAAAAACATACGAAGGCTTCTGACAAGGTCCCGCACAAGAGATTGGTGTACAAAATCAAAGCACATGGTATTGGGGGTAATGTACTGATGTGGATAGAGAACTGGTTGGCAGACAGGAAGCAGAGAGTTGTGATAAACGGGTCCTTTTCAGAATGGCAGACAGTGACTAGTGGGGTGCCGCAGGGCTCAGTGCTGGGACCCCAGCTCTTTACAATATACATTAATGATTTAGATGAAGGAATTGAGTGTAATCTCTCCAAGTTTGCAGATGACACTAAACTGGGTGGCGGTGTGAGCTGTGAGGAGGATGCTAAGAGGCTGCAGGGTGACTTGGACAGGTTAGGTGAGTGGGCAAATGCATAGCAGATGCAGTATAATGTGGATAAATGTGAGGTTATCCATTTTGGGGGCGAAAACACGAAGGCAGAATATTATCTGAATGGCGGCAGATTAGGAAAAGGGGAGGTGCAACGAGACCTGGGTGTCATGGTTCATCAGTCACTGAAAGTGGGCATACAGGTACAGCAGGTGGTGAAGAAGGCAAATGGTATGTTGGCCTTCACAGCTAGGGGATTTGAATATAGGAGCAGGGAGGTCTTACTGCAGTTGTACCGGGCCTTAGTGAGGCCTCACCTGGAATATTGTGTTCAGTTTTGGTCTCCTAATCTGAGGAAGGACGTTCTTGCTATTGAGGGAGTGCAGCGAAGGTTCACCAGACTGATTCCAGGGATGGCTGGACTGTCATATGAGGAGAGACTGGATCAACTGGGCCTTTATTCACTGGAGTTTAGAAGGATGAGAGGGGATCTCATAGAAACGTATAAGATTCAGACGGGACTAGACAGGTTAGATGCGGGAAGAATGTTCCCGATGTTGGGAAGTCCAGAACCAGGGGACATAGTCTTAGGATAAGGGGTAGGCCATTTAGGACTGAGATGAGGAGAAACTTCTTCACTCAGAGAGTTGTTAACCTATGGAATTCCCTGCCGCAGAGAGTTGTTGATGCCAGTTCATTGGATATATTCAAGAGGGAGTTAGATATGGCCCTTACGGCTAAGGGGATCAAGGAGTATGGAGAGAAAGCAGAAAAGGGGTACTGAGGGAATGATCAGCCATGATCTTATTGAATGGCAGTGCAGGCTCGAGGGGCCGATTGGCCTACTCCTGCACCTATTTTCTATGACCGTAACAACAGTTGAAATTGATCTGATTGGACAGAAGGTTGACATATGTGAGCAATTCTGTCCGTCCTTTCATCTTGGGCTTCCTTCTCTCTCTCTCGCTCTCTCTCGCTCTCTCTCTCTCTCTCTCTCTCTCTCTCTCTTCCATCTGTGAGTACAAGATTCCAGGAGGTCACTTTTAACCGTTTTTTAGGGAAGGGCCTGAACCGGAATATTGACAAGAACTCTGACCTATAGCGGTTCCCCATAAAACTTAATATCCAATAAGGCTTCTAGATCTTTGTCTCGATTCTTGTTTCAGGAACCCACCCTAAAGATGTCTTACGATTTTGGTCACATGTCATCATTTATACCTTCTCGAAGACGCTTTTATGTGGAATTCCTTTAATCTCTATCTGTCCCTATTGTATCGGGTAGAATCAATACCCTTTGAACATATAAAGCCAAACCAGAGCTTTCTCACCTTAACTGGTGTGTTTACAGTAATTCCGACAAATTTCCTTCCATTCTGAATCTTTCTATACAAATTGTCTTAAAGTTACATAAACAAACTGAAGCTTTAACTTGAAAACCACAGATAATGGTTGCCATAGTGCAGAATGTTATAACATCTCAGCAGGGTACCGAGACATTAGCATTTCTAAGCATCCTGAATAGACACTTCGACTGCAGTTCAAAACAACGATTTAAAACAGCATTCGTATCAGTTTTATACATTTTTAGGCATCCTTAGTTTCTAACATGAAGGGAAACAAATTTAGTTGAGTTTGTCATGAAAGTTATTGTTTTGGAAAAAAAAGTTAGACTACTCACTAATTGTGCATTTGCATTTCTATATTTTTCAGGTATGAGAATACTAGTGACTTTACTACTAGATACTCTGCCTATGTTAGGCAATGTCCTTCTCCTTTGTTTTTTTGTCTTCTTTATATTTGGGATTGTCGGAGTGCAGCTCTGGGCTGGGCTGCTAAGGAACAGGTGTTTTTTTGAAGATCGCTTTGCAATGTAAGTACTCATTCCAAAATCAATTAACAAACATCATGTGAGTTTTTCTGTGATAGTTTTTGTGAAAGATTTGAATTTCTAACATAAACTGAATGATAGTGGACTGATCTAGTATAGTACCCACTAAAATGATTTTTTTAAATTACACCGATCCAAAATCTAGCCTTTATTCTGACTAAAATAATTTATGACTTTTCCTAAAAGTATGCAGGAAGCCTCACCTGTTTTGGTTGAGTATTTTCTTAATGTTGCCCAATAAGTAGTTAAAGTATGTATAAGGATAATTCACAGCGGGAAGCTGCGCATAAAGGGAGGTGATTTGTACATTCTAAGGATGATACTTTTTGGGTTATGTGAACAATGTCAAATGAGAGCTTTAACCTCTATGTAAACCATGATGGACTTTGAGAGCAACATTAATGCAAACATTGTAAAAAACTTTAATTCCTTACATTTACATCTCTGAGATAATGGGCTAGATTTTCCACTTTTGTGCTTATCCCCAAAAATGGGCACTATTTCCGGTGTGAGCGGTAAAAAAGGGTTTTCAAATCGCCGGCTTCTCGCTCATTCTCAAAGCACCTCGTCTCCATTTTTTAAAATGGGTGTTACCGCGAGTGATATGAAATGGGCGGTAGCATTAAATCTCACTGACCTACTGCCGTAAAGTGTTGCCGTCCTTAGCAACGGCATGGCAACACTCGATTCCCACGATTCAGAAGGTCAAGGGTCATCATGGCATGCGCAGAAGAGGAGACGGAGAGAGAGGGATTGAAAGCATGTGTGGCTGTGGTGTGTGCTTATTTGGCTGTTGTGGGAGGCACGAGGGAGATTCACCAGCAGCAAAAAGCCTAATAAGCACCAAGAACATAGTTAGTACCGAATTTTTGTCCAACAAATAAGATATAACATGGAAGGGATGGTGGAGGCCCTGGAGCTGGTAGCCAGGAACACTGATGGCAGAGGGCTCCCAGTGGTCCCGGAGCGCAGTTCGGCACTGCACACAAAGTGCCACACCCCCATTGCCAACCACATATGAGAGCCAGCAGCAACATCTTGCTTCTGGCTTGGAGGACATTCCCACCTCGGGACTGTCCTCGTATCCATCCAAGCAGTGTTTCGACCGTTATCCCCCCCCCCGCCAATGAAGCATCGCCTGAGGAGCACCTCGGCCAGGCGTCTTGGAGTCAGGAGGGGAAGGGGAAGGGGTAGAGGTGGGGAAGAGAAGCGGGGATGGGGTGGGGGGGGGATGTGTGGAAGGGTTGGTTTTTACAGAAATATTGATGATTTCAGATAAATGTTCAGTTTAAATGTTTTTTTATTTAACAAAACATTGCTGCGCATTGGCTCAGATAGCTGCACTGTTACACGCTGGTGATTCCTTTACATCAAAGGGTATAATGACACTTAACTTCAATCAACTTAAACTTTAACTGTCACCAAGGTGATGCCCACCATTGATGTATCACCTGTACACCCAGCAGTGTGTCAGCCTTGTAATAACACCAACGTTATTTCAAGCAAAGCAATCATTGATGAGCTCCTGACGCAAGGCCTCTTGCAGTTAGCATGCCACCACGGACCCTTTCATGCGGTGTACGGGGGGGGCGGGGGCATGGCTTCAGCGTCAGTCTCATTGTCTGGCCCAATGTCAATGTCCGCCTCCTCATCCTCCACTTCCTCTCTCTGGTGAGGTGGACTGTCAGACTCATCAGACAATTCTTGTCCCCTCTTGATAGCCAAGTTGTGCAGCATGGAGCACACCACCACGAATTGAGCTACCTGCTCAGGATGGTATTCAAGATCGCCTCCTGAGTGGTCCAGGCATCTAAAGCGCTGCTTCAGCACTCCAGTGGTTTTCTCCACAATATTATGAGTGGTTCTGTGGCTCTCGTTGTATCGCCTCTCGGCTTCGGTGTGGGTGTCACGCAGGGGGGTCATCAGCAGGCGAGGCCATATCCTTTGTCATCAAGCATCCAGCATTGACCTTGTGGCTGATTGTTAAACAAGTCAGATACAGTGCTCTCACGCAGGATGTGAGCATCATGGATGCTGCCCGGAAATTTAGCATTCACTGCCAGTATAATTTGCTGGTGGTCGACAACAAGTTGGACATTCAGGGAGTGGAATCCCTTCCAGTTCCTGAAAACCTCTGCATCCTGAAAAGGTGCCCGCATCGCAATGTGCGTACAGTCTATTGCCCCCTGCACCTTGAGGAAGTTTGCAATTCTGGAGATCCTAGAGCCCTCTCACTCTGTGCCTCCCTGGTCATAGGGAAGCTGATCAAGTCCTTCCTGCGTGCGTACAGGGCTTCAGTGACCTATCTAATGCAGTAATGTGTGGCATGCTGCGAAAGTCCACAAATGTCGCCAGCTGTGGCCTGAAAAGAACTCGAGGCGTAGAACGACAGTGCCGCGGTGACTTTGACCTCGACAGACAGTGCAGTAATTATGGTGCTGGCAGGCTGCAGATCTTCCCTTATCAGCTGGCATACCTCAGTAATAACCTCTTTGTGGAAGCGCAGTCTCCGAAGGCAGGTGGTGTCGGGTAAGTCGAGGTAAGACTGCTTCTCCCTCTGCTTGCGGGGGTTGTATCATCTGGTCCTCTTCATCAGTCTGGCACGTCTTATGTTGGCACATAATGCTGTCGCCGTACCTTCAGCGATCTTGAGTCTGCTGCATGTAATTGGTCATCAAGAGAGGGTGAGAAACGACAGGCCCCATTTCAATAACTCTCTGTTTTCCACCGATTGTCACAAAGAATGAATGTCCCGACGAAGACACCTATTAAATTCCAATCGGTCACAGTATGGTCAAGATGTTTGTAGAGATGTTCACATCAACTCCAACGACCTCCAGAGTACATCCAAACTCCCCCGAGGTTGAAGCACAGCAGCCTTTTGAAGGATGCGACATGTGATGTAAAACATGGCGTCCCTAATGTGATTAGTTCCGGTTAGTTCCACTTTTTCTGGGCGGTATTTTGGGTGAGCGATATTATGGGCGATATGTGTGCGAGATGGTGAAAGTGACGCTGGGCGATCTCATGGCCGTTAGTTTCAGTAAATATGCTAATTACGACAAAAAAAAGTAGGTGGGCGGTATTATTGAATCTCGGCGTTAAATCAGTGCGGAAATTAACACTGGGCGATTTCGCCCATTCTGATGATTCTGCCCAAAAAAGGTGGGTGGGCGGTATTATTTTTTCCTGGCATTAAGCACATGTGGAAAGTAATGCTCGCCAATAAGTTTCTGAAAAATGGACGTCAGTTTCCATTTTGTGGCTAAATGAGCAATATCTGGGCATTATATGTTATTTCAGCGGTAAAGTTGGCATTAAGTATGCAAAAAAAGTGGAGGTTCTAGCCCGATATGGTTACATGTGTAGAGTGTTGCTGTGAGCTTTGGAAGCATAAAATTGTGTACAACCAGTGACAGCAGCCCACTGCAGGTGATTTAATGTGCCTTACTTGTGCTGATCAGTGTATTACAACAAGGGCACAAGTCACTAAATAATACGCCTTCTTACCAAGCCACTGGCTCTGAAATTCTGCGGGGATTGTATGGTTGCATTTTGCTGTTTCCATCGTTATTCTGGTGGTTTTGCTGTCTCCCACCAAGGTTACAGTGGGAGGCTGTGCGCACCCTGTTGAATTTCAGGGCCAATGACTTCTCAAATGGGAGACACCACTCACCTTTCTTTAGTATTTTCCAGCCCTTTTCCAAACTTGATTAACTCTCTATATACTTGTCTTGCATATAGTTAGTAACCTTGATCATACCAAAATTATATCGATTTATGGATTGTTATTTTGGGAGGACATATGGAAAACCGCTGATTGAAAAGGTAGTTGGAGATGAGGAGAAAGTTGAACAGGAGTTACAAGACTACAGATGCTAACTATATTGATTTTCCTGTTTTAAACTACTTTAAGTGTTATATATCCAAGATTGCACTATGAGGTTTTCCATGAAAAATAATGACAAATTATTGTGCTATAAGCTGTGTCTGCTTGGATAGTAAAATTTCAAAGTAAAGTTAAACCAAATTTCTCAACAAAAACACACTTTGATGTAATTTCTTATATGAAGCTGATTGGTATCAGCTCACTCAAGAAACCATGGGGAAATTGACCTTGAATGAAATGGCCCCAAATTTACTGACCATCCTTTGTGAGTTTGTGGCTTAAAAATAATGTTCAAGCATTTTTGGACGTGGATACTAAGGCAGGACCTGCTATCGTCAGGTCTTTGCCCTGTAATGGCTGCCCTTAGCAATCTGGGCCTTCCAAATATGCATTCAACTATTCAGCTGGGAGTTAGAATCATAGAATGGTTACAGCACGGAAGAAGGGCATTCGGCCCGTCGAGCCCGTGCTGGCACTCTTATGTCGCCTTTGGTACTTTTGCCAATCACCTTAAATCTGTATCCTCTGGTTCTCGACCCTTCTGCTAATGGGAACAGTTTCTTTCTATCTACCCTGCCCAGACATCTTATGATTTCGAACACCTCTATCAAATCTCCTCTCAATCTTCTCTGCTCCAGGGAGAATAACCCCAGTTTCTCCAGTCTATCCACGGAACTGAAGTCCCTCATCCTTGGCACCATTCTTGTAAATCTTTTCTGCACCCTCTCCAAGGACTTCACATCCTTCCTAAAGTGCGGTGCCCAGAATTGGACACAATACTCCAGTTGAGGCCCAACCATTGTTTTACACAGGTTCATCATAACTGCTTTTGTAACCTGCCCTGCCACCTTCAACAATTTGTGCACAAATACCCTATGGTCTCTCTGTTCATGCACCCGCATTAGGATTGTACCCTTTTGTTTATCTTTCCTCTCCTCATTCTATCAAACACAGACTAAACAGTGGCACAATTGAGGAACAGTGGAGGACTTTTAAGGAGCTCTTTCATAGTGCTCAACAAAAATATATTCCAGTGAAAAAGAAGAGCAGTAAGAGAAGGGATAACCAAGGATATAAAGGAGAGTATCAAATTAAAAACCAATGCGTATAAGGTGGCCAAGGTTAGTGGGAAACTAGAAGATTGGGAAAATTTTAAACGACAGCAAAGAATGACTAAGAAAGCAATAAAGAAAGGAAAGATAGATTACAAAAGTAAACTTGCGCAAAACATAAAAACAGATAGTAAAAGCTTTTACCAATATATAAAACGGAAAAGAGTGACTAAAGTAAATGTTGGTCCCTTAGAAGATGAGAAGGGGGATTTAATAATGGGAAATGTGGAAATGGCTGAGACCTTAAACAATTATTTTGCTTCGGTCTTCATAGTGGAAGACACAAAAACCATGCCAAAAATTGCTGGTCACGGGAATGTGGGAAGGGAGGACCTTGAGATAATCACTATCACTAGGGGGGTAGTGCTGGACAGGCTAATGGGAATCAAGGTAGACAAGTCCCCTGGTCCTGATGAAATGCATCCCAGGGTATTAAAAGATGGCGGAAGTTATAGCAGATGCATTCGTTGTAATCTACCAAAATTCTCTGGACTCTGGGGAGGTACCAGCGGATTGGAAAGTAGCTAATGTAACACCTCTGTTTAAAAAAGGGGGCAGACAAAAGGCAGGTAACTATAGGCCGGTTAGTTTAACATCTGTAGTGGGGAAAATGCTTGAAGCTATCATTAAGGAAGAAATAGCGGGACATCTAGATAGGAATAGTGCAATCAAGCAGACGCAACATGGATTCATGAAGGGGAAATCATGTTTAACTAATTTACTGGAATTCTTTGAGGATATAATGAGCATGGTGGATAGAGGTGTACCGATGGATGTGGTGTATTTAGATTTCCAAAAGGCATTCGACAAGGTGCCACACAAAAGGTTACTGCAGAAGATAAAGGTACGCGGAGTCAGAGGAAATGTATTAGCATGGATAGAGAATTGGCTGCCGAACAGAAAGCAGAGAGTCGGGATAAATGGGTCCTTTTCGGGTTGGAAATCGGTGGTTAGTGGTGTGCCACAGGGATCGGTGCTGGGACCACAACTGTTTACAATATACATCGATGACCTGGAAGAGGGGACAGAGTGTAGTGTAACAAAATTTGCAGATGACACAAAGATTAGTGGGAAAGCGGGTTGTGTAGAGGACACAGAGAGGCTGCAAAGAGATTTAGGTAGGTTAAGCGAATGGTCTAAGATTTGGCAGATGGAACACAATGTCGGAAAATGTGAGATCATCCACCTTGGAAAAAAAACACAGTAAAAGGAAATATTATTTGAATGGGGAGAAATTACAACATGCTGCGGTGCAAAGGAACCTGGGGGTCCTTGTGCATGAATCCCAAAAAGTTAGTTTGCAGGTGCAGCAGGTAATCAGGAAGGCGAATGTTGGCCTTCATTGCGAGAGGGATGGAGTACAAAAGCAGGGAGGTCCTGCTGCAACTGTACAGGGTATGGTGAGGCCGCACCTGGAGTACTGCATGCAGTTTTGGTCACCTTACTTAAGGAAGGATATACCAGCTTTGGAGGGGGTACAGAGACGATTCACTAGGCTGATTCTGGAGATGAGGGGGTTTACCTTATGATGATAGATTGAGTAGACTTCGTTGGAGTTCAGAAGGATGAGGGGTGATCTTACAGAAACATTTAAAATAATAAAAGGGATAGACAAGATCGAGGCAGAGAGGTTGTTTTCACTGGTCGGGGAGACTAGAACTAGGGGGCACAGCCTCAAAATATGGGGGAGCCAATTTAAAACCGAGTTGAGAAGGAATTTCTTCTCCCAGAGGGTTGTGAATCTGTGGAATTCTCTGCCCAAGGAAGCAGTTGAGGCTAGCTCATTGACTGTATTCAAATCACAGATAGATAGATTTTTAACTAATAAGGGAATTAAGGGTTATGGGGAGCGGGCGGGTAAGTGGAGCTGAGTCCACGGCCAGATCAGCCATGATCTTGTTGAATGGCGGAGCAGGCTCGAGGGGCTAGATGGCCTACTCCTGTTCCTAATTCTTATGTTCTTATGTTCTTATGTAAAATGTATTACTTGACACTTTTCTGCGTTAAATTTCATCTGCCATGTGTCCACCCATTCCACTCGCCTGTCTATGTCCTCTTGAAGTCTATCACTATCCTCCTCACTGTTCACTATACTTCCAAGTTTCGTGTCATCTGCAAATTTTAAATTATGCCCTGTAAAACCAAGTTCAAGTCAATAATATATATGAAGAAAAACAGTGGTCCTCGCACTGACCCATGGGGAATACCTTCCTCCAATCCGAAAAACAGCCGTTCACCACTATTCTTTGTTCCAGTCACTTAGCCAATTTCCTATCCATGCTGCCATTGTCCCTTTTACTCCATGGGCTTCAACTTTGCTGGCAAGCTTATTATGTGTTCATTAACATTTATTAAAATAAACAGGAATGGCAATGACTGCTGCTCCAATTACATTAAGGGTACCTTGGGATGAATTAATTGAGGTGTACCTATTGAAACACCATTCCCAGCTTCTCTCTACTCCCCTCCCTCCAAGCACCATAGCCAACTTTTACCCTCTTCCCATTTTTGTGAGTGCTCCCATCTATAGTGATTGCAATCCCAATCATGTTATGTTCAGCCATGAACTCATTGAATGGCGGTGCAGGCTAGAAGGGCCGAATGGCCTACTCCTGCACCTATTTTCTATGTTTCTATGTAATCATTGGGGCTGGGAGCAGTGTTGAGAGGAGACTGGGACCTGCTTTTGTCCACTAGCTACTGTACTCTAGGGTAATGGGAAAAGGGGTCTAGCTGCATTGATTTTTGTCAGCAAATGCTGATACATTAACCAGGCCCCCAAAATTCTGACCATCATTGTGAAATACTTGGTTGGCTTTTTTGACGTGTTAATGGGTGCCACCATTACAGTTCTTACTTGGGCTCTTAAGATTTAATTTCATCATATTTGGAATGAATAAGCCACAGTGAGCAAAGATACACTGAGGATGAATGGTAAAACCAGGGACACATATAAAAACTGTGATGTCTTGCATAAAGAATCTGACCAGATACTGTGAGCTCAAAGTAACATGTGACCGTAGTCCTTTATTCAGGTTTCCAGAGTGCCTCTCCAGCCTGTGAGGCCTCCTTATGTACAGGTGCTCCCAAGGGATTGTGGGATCCCTTGGGACTCCAGGGGATGAGCCCCCTGGTGGTTAAATAAGGTATGTATATTGTAAATTGCTGGGACCCCAGCTATTTACAATATACATTAATGATTTGGATGAGGGAATTGAGTGTAATATCTCCAACTTTGCAGATGACACTAAGCAGGGTGGCGGTGTGAGCTGTGAGGAGGACGCTAAAAGGCCGCAGGGTGACTTGGACAGGTAAGGTGAGTGGGCAAATGCGTGGCAGATGCAATATAATGTGGATAAATGTGAGGTTATCCACTTTGATGGCAAAATCACAAAGGCAGAATATTATCTGAATGGCGGCTGATTAGGAATAGGGGAGGTTCAACGAGACCTGGGTGTCATGGTACATCAGTCATTGAAAGTTGGCATGCAGGTACAGCAGGTGGTGAAGAAGGCAAATGGTATGTTGGCCTTCATAGCTAGGGGATTTGAGTATAGGAGCAGGGAGGTCTTACTGCAGTTGTACAGGGCCTTGGTGAGGCCTCACCTGGAATATTGTGTTCAGTTTTGGTCTCCTAATCTGAGGAAGGACGTTCTTGCTATTGAGGGAGTGCAGCGAAGGTTCACCAGACTGATTCCCGGGGATGGCTGGACTGACATATGAGGAGAGACTAGATCAACTGGGCCTTGATACACTGGAAGTTTAGAAGGATGAGCGGGGATCTCATAGAAACATATAAAATTCTGACAGGACTGGACAGGTTAGATGCAGGAAGAATGTTCCCGATGTTGAGGAACTCCAGCACCAGGGGACATAATCTAAGGATAAGTGGTAAGCCATTTAGGAATAAGATGAGGAGAAACTTCTTCACTCAGAAAGTTGTTAACCTGTGGAATTCCCTACCGCAGAGAGTTGTTGATGCCAGTTCATTGGATATACTCAAGAGGGAGTTAGATATGGCTCTTACGGCTAAAGGGATCAAGGAGAATGGAGAGAAAGCGGGAAAGGGGTACTGAGGTGAATGATCAGCCATGATCTTATTGAATGGTGGTGCAGGTTCGAAGGGCCGAATGGCCTACTCCTGCACCTATTTTCTATATTTACAGGTTTACATATATAACAAAAACAAAGACACCAACATAGAGATCAATTCTTCAAAAGAAACCAGGTTTATATTAGAATCCTCTTAATGGGGCCATTTATCATTCGCAGATGTTTTAAACATTCACTAGTGGAATCCATCATGCCTTTTAAGCAAGTACAATTGTGTAATGCGTATCAATCCTGATGGCCACTTATGGCAAATGTTAACCATCATCAGTGTAAAGGCCTCTACCAGACTTGTATTCTGTGATCATAAGAACATAAGAAATAGGAGCAGGAGTAGGCCACTTGGCCCCTCGAGCCTGCTCCGCCATTCAATAAGATCGTGGCTGATCTGATCTTGGGCTCAACTGTACTTCCCTGCCCGCTCCCCATAACCCTTCATTCCCTTATCGCTCAAAAATCTGTCTATCTCCACCTTAAATATATTCAATGACCCAGCCTTCACAGCTCTGTGAGGCAGGGAATTCCACCAATTTACGACCCTCTCAGAGAAGAAATTCCTCCTCATCTTAGTTCTAAATGGGTGACCCTTATGTTGAAACCATGGCCGCTAGTTCAAGATTCTCCCACGAGGGGAAACATCCTCTCTGCATCTACCTTGTCAAGCTTTCTCAGTATCTTATATATTTCAATAAGATCACCACTCATTCTTCTAAACTCCAATAAGTATAGGCCCAACCTGCTTAACCTTTCTTCATAAGTCAACCCCTTCATCTCAGGAATCAACCATGTGAACGTTCTCTGAACTGCCTCCAATGCAAATATATCCCTCCTTAAATACAGAGACCAAAACTGTACACAGTACTCCAGGTGTGGCCTCACCAATACCCTGTACAGTTGTAGCAGCAGTTCCCTGCTTTTATACTCCATCCCCTTTGCAATAAAGGCCAACATTTCATTTGCCTTCCTGATTACTTGCTGTACCTGCATACAATCATTTTGTGTTTCATACACAAGGACCCCCAAGTCCCACTGTACTGCAGCATTTTGTAATTTTTCTCCATTTAAATAATAATTTGCTTTTTTATTTTTCCTGCCAAAGTGGATAACCTCACACTTTCCCATATTGTACTCCATCTGCCAAATGTTTGCCCGCTCACTTAGCCTGTCTCTATCCCTTTGTAGATTTTTTGTGTCCTCCTCACAACTTGCGTTCACACTCATCTTTGTATCATCAGCAAACATGGCTACATTACACTTGGTCCCTTAATCTAAGTCATTAATATAGATTGTAAATAGTTGAGGCCCCAGCACCGATCCCTGTGGCACCCCACTAGTTACCGCTTGCCAACCGGAAAATGACCCATTTATCCCGATTCTCTGTTTTCTGTTAGTTAGCCAATCCGCTATCCATGCTAATATATTACCCCCCAACCCCGTGACCTTTTATCTTGTGCATTTGGGGCGGGCTAACAAGGAAAGGGAATGCGCTTTAAATGGTAGGTGTTGTGTATCTGTAAAGCATGCACTCCCATGTTCCGCCACCAGGGAGCTCATCCCCTGAAGTCCCAAGGGATCCCAGCATCCCTTGGGAGCACTGTATATAAGCCGGCCTCTAAGGCCTGTTCCTCACTCTGAAGTGTCTTATTAAAGACTGAGGTCACTGTTACTTTAACCTCCCTGTGTGCAGCCTCATCTGTGTTAGGAACACAATAGTAGGATATTGAGAAGTGTAGAGGAACAAAGGGACCTGGGATTGCATGTCCACAGATCGCTGAAGGTAGCAGGAAAGGTAGATAAGGTGGTTAAGAAGGCATACAGAATGCTTGCCTTCATTAGCAAAGGCATAGAATATAAGAGCAGATGGGTTATGCTTGAACTGTATGAAACACTGGTTAGGCCACAGCTGGAGTACTGCATGCAGTTCTGGTCATCGCATTACAGGAAGGATGTGATTGCACTGGAGAGGGTACAGAGGAGATTTACGAGGATGTTGCCGGGAGTGGAGAATCTTAGCTATGAGGAGAGATTGGTTAGGCTGGGTTTGTTTTCCTTGGAACAGAGGAGGCTGAGGGGAGACCTAATTGAGGTGTATAAAATAATGAGGGGCCTAGATAGAGTGGATAGAAAGGGCCTAATACCCTTAGCCGAGGGGTCAACAAACAGGGGGCATAAATTTAAAGTAATTGGTAGAAGATTTAGAGGGGATTGGAGGGGGCATTTCTTCACGCAGAGGATTGTGGGGGTCAGGAACTCACTACCTGAAAGGGTGATAGAGGCAGAAACCCTCACCACATTTTTAAAAGTACTTGGATGTGCACTTGAAGTGCTGTAACCTGCAGGGTTACGGACCGAGAGCTGGAAAGTGGGATTAGGCTAGATAGCCTCTTGTTGGCCGGCATGGACACAATGGGCTGAAATGGCCTCCTTCCATGCTGTAAACTTCTATGATTCTATGAACCTTTTATGTGGCACCTTATCGAATGCCTTCTGGAAATCCAAATACACCACATCCACGGGTTCCCCCTTATCCACCCTGCTCGTTATATCCTCAAAGAGCACCAGCAAATTTGTCAAACATGATTTCCCTTTCATAAAACGATGCTGACTGCTTGACTATATTATACTTTTCCAAATATCCTGCGACTGCTTCCTTAATAATGGACTCCAGCCTTTTCTCAATGACAAATGTTAGGCTAACTGGTCTATTGTTTCCTGCTTTCTGTGTGCCTCCTTTTTTAAATAATGGCAGACCAATTGAACCAATACTTCGGTTCTGTCTTCACGAAGGAAGACACAAATAACCTTCCGAATGCACTAGGGGACAGTGGGCCTAGTGAGAAGGAGGAACTGAAGAATATCCTTATTAGGCAGGAAATTGTGTTAGGGAAA
The DNA here is from genome assembly GCF_044704955.1 of Pristiophorus japonicus. Lineage (NCBI taxonomy): Eukaryota > Metazoa > Chordata > Chondrichthyes > Pristiophoridae > Pristiophorus > Pristiophorus japonicus. Next base: position 150,385,237 of record NC_091991.1, read on the forward strand.
TTGATGGGATTGAAGGCTGATAGATCCCCGGGGCCTGATAGTCTGCATCCCAGAGTACTTAAGGAAGTGGCCCTAGAAATAGTGGATGCATTGGTGATCATTTTCCAACATATCGACTCTGGATCAGTTCCTATGGACTGGAGAATAGCTAATGTAACACCACTTTTTAAAAAAGGAGGGAGAGAGTAAACGGGTAATTATAGACTGGTTAGCCTGACATCAGTAGTGGGAAAATGTTGGAATCAATCATTAAGGATGAAATAGCAACGCATTTGGAAAGCAGTGACAGGATCGGACCAAGTCAGCATGGATTTATGAAAGGGAAATCATGCTTGATGAATCTTCTGGAATTTTTTGAGGATGTAACTAGCAGAGTGGACAAGGGAGAACCAGTGGATGTGGTGTATTTGGACATTCAAAAGGCTTTTGACAAGGTCCCGCACAAGAGATGGGTGTGCAAAATCAAAGCGCATGGTATTGTGGGTAATGTACTGATGTGGATAGAGAACTGGTTGGCAGACAGGAAGCAGAGAGTCGGGATAAACGGGTCCTTTTCAGAATGGCAGGCAGTGACTAGTGGAGTGCCGCAGGGCTTAGTGCTGGGACCCCAGCCCTTTACAATATACATTAACGATTTAGATGAAGGAATTGAGTAATCTCTCCAAGTTTGCGGATGACACTAAACTGGGTGGCAGTGTGATCTGTGGGGAGGACGCTAAGAGGCTGCAGGGTGACTTGGATAGGTTAGGTGAGTGGCAAATGCATGGCAGATGCAATATAATGTGGATAAATGTGAGGTTATCCATTTTGGGGGCAAAAACACGAAGGCAGAATATTATCTGAATGGCGGCAGATTAGGAAAAGGGGAGGTGCAACGAGACCTGGGTGTCATGGTTCATCAGTCATTGAAAGTGGGCATGCAGGTACAGCAGGTGGTAAAGAAGGCAAATGGTATGTTGGCCTTCATAGCTAGGGGATTTGAGTATAGGAGCTGGGAGGTCTTACTGCAGTTGTACAGGGCCTTAGTGAGGCCTCACCTGGAATACTGTGTTCAGTTTTGGTCGTCTAATCTGAGGAAGGACGTTCTTGCTATTGAGGGAGTGCAGCGAAGGTTCACCAGACTGATTCCAGGGATGGCTGGACTGTTATAAGAGGAGAGACTGGATCAACTGGGCCTTTATTCACTGGAGTTTAGAAGGATGAGCGGGGATCTCATAGTAACGTATAAGATTCTGACGGGACTGGACAGGTTAGATGCGGAAAGAATGTTCTCGATGTTGGGGAAGTCCAGAACCAGGGGACATAGACTTAGGATAAGAGGTAGGCCATTTAGGACTGATGAGGAGAAACATCTTCACTCAGAGAGTTGTTAACCTGTGGAATTCCCTGCCGCAGAGAGTTGTTGATGCCAGTTCATTGGATATATTCAAGAGGGAGTTAGATATGGTCCTTACGGCTAAGGGGATCAAGGGGTATGGAGAAAAAGCAGGAAAGGGTTACTGAAGAAATGATCAGCCATGATCTTGTTGAATGGCGGTGCAGGCTCGAAGGGCCAAATGGCCTACTCCTGCAACTATTTTCTATGTTTCTAAGGGCGTTACATTTGCGGTTATCCAATCCTCTCCAGAATCCAGGGAACTTTGGTAGATTACAACCAATGCATCCATTATCTCTGCAGCCACTTCTTTTAAGGCCCTAGGATGCAAGCCATCAACTCCAGGCAACTTGTCCACTTTTAGTCCCATTATTATACAGAGTACTTCTTTTTTAGTGATAGTGATTGTTTTAAGTTCCTCCCTCCCTATAGCCCCTTGATTAGCCATTATTGGGATGTTTTTAGTGTCTTCTACCATGAAGACTGATACAAAATATTTGTTTAAAGTCTCTGCCATTTCCCTGATCCCCATTATTAATTCCCCAGTCCCATCCTCTAAGGGACCAACATTTACTTTAGCTAGTCTCTTCCTTTTTATATACCTGTAGAAGCTCTTACTATCTGTTTTTATATTTCTTGTTAGTTTGCTCTCATAATCTATCTTTCCTCTCTATTATTTTTTTAGTCATCCTTTGCTGGTTTAAAAAAAATTCCCAATCCTCTGGCTTCCCACTAAACTTGGCCATGTTGTATGTCATTTTTTTAGTTTGATACGATCCTTTACTTCCTTAGTTAGCCATGGATGGTTCTCCCTTCTCAAAGTCATTCCTTTCACTGGAATATATTTTTGTTGAGAGTTATGAAATATCTCCTTAAATGTCTGCCACTGCTTATCAACCGTCTTACACTTTAATCTATTTTCCCAGTCCACTTTAGCCAACTCTGCCTTCGTACCTTTGTAATCACCTTTATTTAAGATCAGGGCATTGGTTTGAGGTCCAACTTTCTCACCCTTCAACTGAATTTGAAATTCACCATGCTATGATCATTCTTTCCTGGAGTATACTTTATTATGAGATCATTTATTAATCCTGTCTCAGTACACAGTACCAGATCCAGGATAGTCTGTTCCCTGGTTCATTCTGCAACGTACCGTTCAAGGAAACCATCCCGGATACACTCTACGAACTCTTCCTCAAGGCTACCTTGGCCAATTCTATTTGCCCAATCAATATGAAAATTAAAATCGCCTGTGATTATTGCCGTACCTTTCTTACAAGCCTCTATTATTTCTTGATTTAGATCCATCCAACAGTGTAGCTACTATTAGACGGCCTATACAGGTGGCATACACCTGTCCCACCAAACTCCTTAAAGTGGAAGAAAGTTCTAGGTGTATATTTTTTTGTTCAAATTACTTCCTTTTTATATTAGAATGTGATACCCTTACCTGAAATTCCTTTGACATTTTTCAAAAACATCGGCCCTGAAATTGCGGTCGGAGGCTTCCCGTGGGCGGATGCCTCTGACCACAAAAATATTTACTAATGTACCTAATGGTCCCGGAGGAATGCAGACTCCTGTTGTGAGGCCTCGATGTGCAGCCCAGCACAGAGTCCCATGTATTCCAGGAACGTACGCACATTCTGTACGTGCATCCTGGGATCATGTGGGTTGGACCAACCAATGAAAATGGCATATTCCCATTCATAGTAATGGTCAGTTCTGTTTGAACGGAGATCACCATTTCTATGAATGGGCTATCCTCCCAAAACAGAAACATTTTAAACAAATAAGAAAACATTTCACATATTTAAAATTAATTGAAATTGAATTGAATGTTTTCAATAAAAACATTTATTTTAAATTTAAAAAAATATATATTTTAACGTGGATAAAAATAAACTTGCCTTAATGGACAGGGTTTTTAATATAAAATTATTGATAATTTCATTTTTATATCTTTTAAAACTCTTTCTTTTAAAAGCAGGCCTTATGTCTGCTTTTCCCAGGTGTAAGAGTTTTAAGGACATTCACTGGGCAGGACTTCGGCTAAAAGCCCAAATCGCCACCTGTGAAGGCCCTTCTCCCAGGGATCTGTCAAAAGAAATACTGTCAAAAGCAAGTTCCAGGTTTAGGCGCATGCACAGTGCATGCCTACACCTGGAACTTGCGGGGCGCCTATGGGCGCATGCGCACATCGTACGCACCCAGAGTGGCCGCGATTTCAGGCCCATTAATTTTGTTGCTATCATGGAGGCCCTTGAGTAATCAAATCAAATTGATGGTCGAGATATAATTAAAGCTTTTTAAAAAAAAGTCCTCAAAGGTATTTCAGGTGAGGATATAATCCTTTACAAAAATTCCTTTGCAAAAATAAAAAGTAGCCCCCCAACAATCACTTCCCCTTTAATTAAGCCTTAAGGTAACTGCCGGAGCTAGTAAAATAAAAAACAAGACACAGCTGCTGCTTAGATTATTCTTTGACTCACTCACTCAAAACAAAGGAGTTCTTGATAGTTGAGTAACATTATACTGTAATATTAGTATTGCCTGATCTGAAAACAACAAAACAGGTTGACCCAGGGAGACGGGAGTTTACCTGAGCCTGCCAGCAGTCTGAGGTTTAAAATGGGTGTGAGAGAGGGAGGAATTTCCCTAAACCTGCCAACAATCTGATGGTTAAAGTTGGAGCAAGAGGGGGGAGACTGGAATCTCGTATGCCTAAAAGTTCATTATGATTCCAATTTTTTTTTAATACTTAATATATACATATGGATGTCTGATCTTTCAAATTGATGAGTGAATTAAGTGATGTATTGCACAGGCCTCTGAATTAATAACATTGGCAGTGTCATTTGATTTTTCTCCCAAAGAATTTCGAAGTGAGTTGCATTGTGGACCACCTGCATAACACTTCATAGAAACGTAGAATCATAGAAACGTGCAGCACAGAAGAAGTCCATTTGGCCCATTTGTCTGTACTGGCTCTTTGAAAGAGCAGTTGTGCTTCGTCCCACATCCCTGCTTTTTGTCTGTATGTTCCTCATCCTGAAGTACCTGTCCAATTCTCTTTTAAAATTATTTATGGAATAGTTTCCACCACCTTTTCAGGTGTAGTATTCCAGATCCTGACAACTCTGAGTGAAAAAATTACTCCTTATCTCCCCTCTAGATCTTTTGCCAATGTTTTTGAACCTATATCCTTTAGTTATTGACCCATTTGCCAGAGGGAATAATTTTGTTCCATCTACTCTATCAGAACATCTCATCATCTTGACAATCTGTATTAGGTCACCTCTTAACCTTCTCTGTTGCACTTTCAACGCATTTTTGAAAAACAAGCCACATAATCAAAATGGAAAGGGGAAATTTCTAATTAACTTGCAGGGTTTTTTTTTACAGTCTGAAATATTCATCATTTGTGCTAAATTTCTTAAATTGTAATCAAAATTCATACAGATAGCCAGTGCATTAGTTCCAAACTACAAACAATCCATAGAGTAAAAGACATTTAGCGCATTTCAAGCACTTATTTGAAAGAATTGCATGTTCAACAATACAGGTTTGAGATGGTATTTCCATTTACTAAATACCATAATGGTTCCTGTAAGATAAAAGCCTATAAATTACCATTTGCAATATTGGCATACAAATACTTAACACATCCATATGATGTTCCTCTATCCACTATTTTAACCAAGCAAGGGGGGAAAAGACAATTGGTTTATTAGACAGGTGTCAGAGAAAGTGGTTGTGCTATCTTTACAGAGCACACACACACAGCTCCTAAGATGGCAGGCTGTGAGCCTTGCCGAAACAGTGAGCGTTCCGTTATCATAGCTATAAAATGAATGGCGATGCCCAATTTGCTGTATTTACATTACTTTGATCACCGCTGCTACTTAGACTGAACCAGAACGATGCAGGGTAGATAAGGGGGAGCTAGTGTATGTGGTGTATTTGGATTTCCAGAAGGCATTCGATAAGGTGCCACATAAACTGCACAAGATAAATATTCACAGGGTTGGGGGTAATATATTAGCATGGATAGAGGAATGGCTAACTAACAGAAAACAGAGAGCCGGGATAAGTGGGTCATTTTCTGGTTGGCAAACAGTGACTAGTGGGGTGCCGCAGAGATCGGTGCTGGGTCCTCAACTATTTACAATCTATATTAATGACTTGGATGAAGTGACCGAGTGTAATTTAGCCAAGTTTGCTGATGAAACAAAGATGGGTGGGAAAGCAAATTGTGAGGAGGACACAAAACATCTGCAAAGGGATATAGACAGGCTAAGTGAGTGGAAAAAAATTGGCTGATGGAGTATAATGTGGGAAAATGTGAGGTTAGAAAAAACAGAAAAACAAATTATAATTTAAATGGAGAAAAATTGCAAAGTGCTGCAGTACAGAGGGACCTGGGGGTCCTTGAGCATGAAACACAAAAAGTTAGTATGCAGGTACAGCAAGTAATCAGGAAGGCAAATGGAATGTTGGCCTTTATTGCAAGGGGGATAGAGTATAAAAGCAGAGAAGTCCTGCTACAACTGTACAGGGTATTGGTGAGGCCACACCTGGAGTACTGCGTACAGTTTTGGTCTCCGTATTTAAGGAAGGATATACTTACAATGGAGGTTGTTCAGAGAAGGTTCACTAGGTTGATTCCAGAGATGAGGGGTTTGACTTATGAAGATAGGTTGAGTAGGTTGGGCCTAAACACATTGGAGTTCAGAAGAATGAGAGGTGATCTTATTGAAACATATAAGATAATGAGGGGGCTCGACAAGGTGGATGCAGAGAGGATATTTCCACTCATCGGGGAAACTAAATCTAGGGGACACAGTCTCAGACTAAGGGGCTGCCCATTTAAAACTGAGATGTAGAGGAATTTCCTCAGAGGGTTGTAAATCTATGGAATTCTCTGCCCCAGAGAGCAGTGGATGCTGGATCATTGAATATATTTAAGGCGGAGATAGAAAGATTTTTGAATGATACGGGAATAAAGGATTATGGAGAGCAGGCAGGGAAGTGGAGCTGAGTCCATTATAGGATCAGCCATGATCTTATTGAATGGCGGAGCAGGCTCGAGGGGCCAAATGACCTACTCCTGCTCCTATTTCTTATGTTCTTACATTCTTGTAATGCAGCTGATCTGGCAGCAGCGTGGTTTGTATTGAAAGAAAATGAATGCAAAATTTAATTGAAGAAATTCAACTAACTGGAAAAGGCACTGTTGTATTAAGTGTTAAACTAGCTTAACAGCAATTACATTTAGTAGAATAAACACAAATTGAGATGTGTATGTGCAGATAGGAGAGCTGGTTGAACACCCTGTCGATGAAGTCTTTGGCTAACCTAAATTTTTCCCCTTTGGAAATAACGAGGCCTTTCGCAATAACGTTTAAAAAGGACAACTACAGTTGTTTTGGTTTAATGGTTCATTCACCTGATCTGGAAACACAGCATTTGAAATGAGTTGGTAGTCGGCCTCCAGATATCTCCTGGCCGCTTCCTGGTCACACTTTCTGATCGGGCTCTTGTAGCTTGCGGCAGATACTCTGTCCTCCAGTTTTCTTTAATCACTTGCGCCTCAACAGTTAATTTTTTTTGTTTACCTTGGGTAAACACCTAAATAATCTATTTAATACAGCATGGTATCCTGGCTGGAGATTGCCACATCTCCTTAGCCTTTTAGCCATTAGCGTTAAAGGCTCAATACATTGACTGCGCCGCTTCCGAATCGGCAGTCCCTTTGCTATGGCATATTCTAATGAGTTCTCCAACAATTTTTTACATAAATTCACCACTGCAGGATTGTATCACACAACAGCCCAACATGTGCCGGTCGCCATTTCAACAGATTCCGGGCCACTGGCTGTAAAAAGACAGAAAATAACAGTTAATATGGTTCTTTAACTTAATCTATTAGAACAAGACCAAAGGACACTAACAAAATTTGTTAAGCTTCAATGGAAGTGGGAGTTGTAAATGTCCCTTGGTGACATCATCTGAAAATACAGTGTCAGTTTCGATATGGACGCTGATGACCCCAAGCTCTACCTCACCACCACTTCTCTCCACCCCACCACTTCTCTAAATTGTCAGACTGCTTGTCCGACATCGAGTTCTGGATGAGCAGAAATTTTCTCGAATTAAATATTGGGAAGATTGAAGCCATTGTTTTCGGCCCCCGCTACAAACTCTGTTCCCTAGCCACAACTCCATTCCTCTCCCTAACATCTGTCTGAGGCTGAACCAGACTGTTTGCAACCTTGGTGCCATATTTGACCCTGAAATGAGCTTCCGACCACATAGCCACGGCACAACTAAGACAGCCTATTTCCTCCTCCGTAACATCACCTGTCTTCACCCTTGCCTCAGCTCATCCACTGCTGATACCCTCAACCATGCCTTTGTTACCTCTAGACTTGACTATTCCATCGCACTCTTGGCTGGCCACCCACATTCTACCCTATGTAAATTTGAGGTCATCCAAAACTCAGCTGCCCGCGTCGTAACTCGCACCAAGTCCTGTTCACCCATCACCCTTATGCTTGCTGACCGACATTACCTCTCGGTTAAGCGATTTCAAAATTCTCATAATTGTTTTCAAATTACTCCATGGCTTCGCCCCTCCCTATCTCTGTAATCTCCTCCAGCTCCACAACCCCCCGAGATATCTGCGTTTCTCTAATTCTGCCCTCTTGAGCATCCCTGATTATAATCGCTCAACCATTGGTGGCCGTGCTTTCTGTTTTTTAGGCCCTAAGCTCTTGAATTCCCTGGCTAAACCTCCCTACCTCTCTTTCCTCCTTTAAAGCGCTGCTTAAAATCCACCTCTTAGTCAAAGATTTTGGTCACCTGCTCTAATTTCTCCTTATGTGGCTCAGTGTCAATTTTTTTTTTCATAATATTCCTGTGAAGCGCCTTGGGATGTTTTACTATGTTAAAGGCGCTATGTAAATACAAGTTGTTGTTGTACATTTAATAATCAGTTTTTAAAAAGTTGGATAATTATCTAGTTCAGAACGTGATTGAAGGTCGTCGGTAAAAATAAAGCAGACTATCAAATACTCTGTGCAACAATTCTTTTGAAGCCTAGTTGAGGCCATAGAAATGTCTACTGTGGAATGAAACTGGCCAGGGTTGGATAAGGAAGGTACTGTTAAATTCATATCTTGGAATTTCACGAGATTACTTTTGCAAATCAGTGAGTAATTTCAAAGAGTTGTATCGTTCTGGAAGCTTAACTTATGATTAGCCTCCTCTTTCAGGACATGAAAGGTTAGAAGTGACTGTTGGTGATAATAGCAAACGAATACTTAAAATAAACTTAGTGCTTTGTCAAAGTAGCGAGACAGATGAATGCCATAGAAATGCATTAAGCGTCCCTCTGCTGATATCAACAACAGTCATTCTGGGCTAGAATTTTGCCAGACTGTCGTTATTTGACTCACGCCGCCATTTTTGTGAAAAAATAATAAGAAAAATTTCGCCATTTTTTAATTGGGGTAAGTTAGGCCAAAAAATATCCTCGTCGTTAAAAACGGCGTTGCTGGAGGAATCATGTTGGAAACTGCCATCCTCTCCAACTTTACCACGTGGCCGATATCACAAAAAATAGAGGGGAAAAAGCCACCCCCAAAAATTTCAAAAATATAAAAATTGAGAAAACATTCACAAAAGCATTAACAATAGAATCGCTGAAAAAAAAAAGTTTAAAAAAATTCGACACCTTTTTTGTAGGTCTTCTTGAAGCTGTAACGCAAGGTTTTTCAAAACGGTGTTTTGTGAAGCGAGTGCCAAACTTAGGCGGTACATTTTTTTAGATATGGCGTTACTAAAAATGGTGATATTTTGACAACGCCATCCTTAAGGTTTGTGGAATTTTAAGCAGTTTATTGTTAGGACAAAAACAATTTTTAATGCGAAAAAATTGTGTTAAAATGCATGTTAAGGTGGCAAAATTCTAGTGAGCCTTAAGTAAGTTGAGTTAATTGCTATTTGTACTGGCCATGGTCTTTTGGATGGCGTGGGCCTGTTGGACAAAAAGCATTCTTGTTTTTTATAGTAGTGTCAAGTTTCTTATAATTTGAGAAAGCAGTGAGTGATTTCAAACTTCCCTGAGAATATCCATTACATCAAAAGAGTACTTTCTCTTTCAAAGTTCATTCACTCTGACTTTTCTTCATTTTAAATAATAAAGGTATGGATACAAGTTTAATTTGCTAAAAGAAGCACTGAACTAAAAAAAATAGTGAATATGTGCACTTGTTAAGATGAGGGATGCTTGTGTTTTTTTCATCTGCGTCAATGTCCTTTGCTTCATATTGAGCTTCATGTTAAATGTAGAACAGTCCAGACATAGTATAAAATTCTATTTCTGCTCTCTGAGCCATGTGTCTTCATGCCAATCTCAAAAAAGCACCCCTAATGCAATGACATTAGATTTTTAATTTCCTTTGCCAGCCATCCTTGTGTTCTCTGACTAAATTGATCAATTTTGTAGCAAGTTCTGCATTCATACTTCCCTAAACTAACTTCATGCAAGATACTGACATCTAGCAGAGAGAAGTGACTTTCACCCCATCAGCCTGTGCTTGATTTGAACACACAACCCATTGGTAAAACAACAGTATGCTAACTTTATAACATCGCTAGTGCCTTGCTGTTTTTTTCTTTGCCTGGAAATTGACAGAAAAATTTTTAAAGTCCCATTGTGGTGAAGCATATTGGGGTTCCAATGCATAATGATAGGATAGGACTGTCAAGGTTCCTCATGTGGTAAGTCTGAAATCTGCGCCTTGCTGTCATCAGTAACAAGCTTGTAGAAACCAAACACTAATTGCTAGTCATCAGGGACAGTATAAACTTTCTTGTTCCACTGACAATCTGGCCACAGAACTCTAACCTATTGCACCATAACTATCATGCTATCAGCGTGCTCAAACAGTTGAAAGTCATACATAAATCTACCCCTCTCTCTCCAGTGGCAAACCAGGTACAATTGCTTGTTCTGAATTTGACAGCAGAGATATCCTCAGTAGGCTTTGGTTGCTGAATAGCAACTTTAATCTTTGTGCTGCATTCAGTGTATGGCACCTTTGTTCTGCTGGAGCACATTTTGAATAACAGTGGTTTTTTCCAAATGGCTTATGGACTGCTGGATACACAACTCCGTTATCATCTCTGTCAGTGTTATTTTGTCCTTTCACTCTGTGGTATGAATTTAAAAATGTAATGGGCGTAGTTAAGATTCTTTCACCCTTTGTAAATCTTTGAAATGATGCAATTATATTATTTATAAGATATAGATAAACAAATAGGATCTTGGGTAGTCTAAACATATCAAAGGCAGCATTTTTATATTTTTTACTTTGAATTTCACTAATTATTTGTATATTTTGGGAGATAATTTGTTTACTGGAATGCAGATCTAAAAATCTGGTCAGTGGAGTAAAGATTCATCTAAGCCCATTCTTGCTGCACAAAGCCACGCATCATCATCATAGGCAGTCCCTCGGAGTCGAGGATGGCTTCCTTCCACTCAAAGTGAGTTCTCAGGTGGCTGAAGAGTCCAATGCAGTCCCTGTCACAGGTGGGGCAGACGGTGGTTGAAGGAAAGGTCGGGTGGGGAGCCTGGGTTGACACACACTCCTTCCACTGTCTGAGCTTGGTTTATGCATGCTCTCGGCAATGAGACTCGAGATGCTCAGCGCCCTCCCAGATGCTCTTCCTCCACTTTGGGCGGTCTTGGGCCAGGGATTCCCAGGTGCCAGTGGGGATGTTACACTTTATCAAGGAGGCTTTGAGGGTGTCCTTGAAGCATTTCCTCTGCCCATCCGGGGCTCGCTTGCCATGACGAAGCTGCGAGTAGAGTGCTTGCTTTGGGAGTCTAGTGTCAGGCATGCTGACAATGTGGTCCGCCCAATGGAACTGATCGAGTTTGGTCAGTACTTCGATGTTGGGGATGTTGGCCTGAGCGAGAACACTGATGTTGGTGCGTCTGTCCTCCCAATGGATTTTCAGGATCTTGCGGAGGCAGCGCTGGTGGTACTTCTCCAGTGTTTTGCGATGTCTGCTGTATATGGTCCACGTCTCTGAGCCATATAGGAGGGCGGGTATCACTACTATCCTGTAGACCATAAGCTTGGTGCCAGATTTGAGGTCCTGGCCTTCAAATACTTTTGTCTTCAGGTGACCGAAGGCTGTGCTGGCGCACTGGAGACAGTGTTGGACCTTGTCATTGATGTCTGCCCTTGCTGACAGTAGGCCCCCGAGGTATAGAAAATGGTCCATGTTGTCCAAGGCCCTGCCATGGATTTTGATGACCTGGGGGGGGGGGCAGTGCTGTGTGGTGGGGTCAGGTTGGTGGAGGACCTTTGTCTTACGGATGTTTAGTGTAAGACCCTTGCTTTCGTACACCTCAGTGAAGGTGTTGACGATGGCGTGGAGGTCGACCTCCGAGTGGGCGCAGACACAAGCATTGCCTGCCTACTGTAGTTCAATGACAGAGGATGGGATGACCTTGGATCTAACCTGGAGGCAGTGAAGGTTGAACAGATTCCCATTAGTTCTATAGTTTAGTTCCACTCCAGCAGGAAGCTTGCTGAAGGTGAGATGAAACATTGCAGCAAGGAAGATCAAGCAGAGCGTTTGTGCGATGACGCAGCCTTGCTTGACCCTGGTCCAGACGTGGATTGGATCTGTGGTGGGTCCATTGGTCAGGATCATGGCTTGCATGCCATCGTGGAGCGGGCGGAGGATGGTGACAAAGTTTTGGGGGCAGCCGAAACGGAGTAGGCCGCTTCATAATCCCTCATGGTTGACAGTGTCAAAGGCCTTTGTGACATCAAAGAAGACCATGTATCAGGGTTGGTGTTGTTCCCTGCATTTCTCTTGTAATTGTTGCATGGTGAAGATCATGTCCATTGTACCCCTTAGTGGAAGGAATCCGCATTGCGACTCTGGGGGGAGCTCTTCAGCCACAGAGAGAGGAGGATTCTTGCGATGACTTTCCCTGTGGCCGACAGCAAGGAAATTCTTCCGTAGTTATTGCAGTCGGACTTGTCCCCTTTCTTGAAGATGGTCACGATTGCGGCGTCGCTGAGATCTCCTGGCATGCTCTCCTCCTTCCAGATAAGAGAGATGAGGTCATGCATTCGTGCCAATAGTGCTTCTCTGCCATGCTTTAGTGCCTCGGCGGGAATTCCATTTGCTCCTGATGCCTCATTGCTCTGATAAACAGCAACCAGATGTCTTGAACAGGCCGCACCTGTAATAAAATGGATATACATGAAAACTAAGATTATACAGGATGCTTGAACTGTAGACTTTTGTGGCTGTAGGGAATGCAGTAGTAATATCGGAACATGATCCCAGAGAATAATAATGAAGGCAAGGAGAGATATAATAAAACAGGAAAGATGATGATGTAGCCCTACATGTCAGGGACATCTGGAAATTGCACAAAGAAACTAGTTGTGTTGACCGTGCTTTATATGCAGGATATATGAGTTGCTATAGGCCATCAGGTCAGAATAAGAAAGAAGACAGTTTCCTGTATGAAAAGATAGGACGGGTGTGTGAAAACCCTTATTTTAATGAAGGATTCAATGGGAATATCCAAGTGGTTTTGTGTCGTAAGTTAGTGAATGCAATTCAGGTACATGGATACTTTGCAACCAAGTGCATCTGGAAAGCCACAAGCGATGATCACTGATCCATATAGCATACAGGAAGTGAATGTCGTATCTTGGCTTATGTAAAATGTAAAATCTGCTGTAAGGAGGGAAAAGAGATGGTTGGGATTTTGCTGGATTTTGGAGCCCTATGCAGTTTAAAGCTTAATCTGAAATGTGGACAATGGGCCTGAAATTCTGACCTCCCCAGGTCCGTACGGAGTGTGTACGGACCCGGGAAGGCATTGCAAAAGCCATTTTTTGGCGCGCAATGCGCATGCGCCGAAACCCGGCTTTTACAAACTGTCAAATTCTAGCTTGACCGATCCAATGCATCTCAGCAGCAAGGACATTCGCATGGGCAAGATTGCGCTATATGCCCATCTCTTGCCCAGTGAATGTCCTTAAAATTCTTGCGTCTGGTAAAAGCAGGCGCATAACCTACTTTTATCAGCATATGAGTTTTAAAACATATTAAATTTTATTTTTATATGTTTTTATAACATATTTTTATGTTTAAAAACACTGCCCACTAAGGCAAGTTTATTTTAAACCATAATTACAAAACTTAACCAAACAAAAATCAGAAAAATATGTTTTCTTTGTAACACATATTTTAACTTTAATTTAAATATGTGGGGTGTTTTTTTTAATTTTTTATTTGTGTTTAGGAGTTTGGGGGGTGGTTTCTCATTCATAATAATGAGAACTTCTACTTACGGAGTTCCCATTATTATGAATGAGAAAATACTTTACCTTAATTGGGTGTCCAGGCCCATGTGACTCCAACTCCAGCTCTACGTCCGTTCAGATTTGCACGCTCTACAATGTGCATGTCTCTTAAGCCTAAAACCGCAATTGCTGGTGGGCGCCCGAGCTAAAGGTAAGTGCGTATCTTTACTCTTATTTTCAGGCAAGTGCCCGCGGGAAGCCCAGAATCGGTATTTCAGAGCCCTTGGGCTAGATTTTACACTTTTGTGCAAAAATGGGCTTTATTTCCGGTGTGGGTGGTAAAAATGGGTTTTACAGATCGCCGGCTTGTCGCCCATTTTCAAAGCCCCCAGTCTCCATTTAAAAAATTTGGGCGTTACCGAGAGCGATCTTAAATCGGTGTTAGCGTTAAATCTCTCTGACCTTCTGCCGTAAAGTGTCGCCGTCCTTAGCAACAGCATGGCAATGTTCGTTTCCTGCGATTCAGGAGGTAAGGGGTCATCATTACATGTGCAGAAGAGGAGACAGAGAGAGAGAGACTGAAAGTGTGTGTGGGTGTGGTGTGTGCTTGTTTGGCTGTTGTGGGAGACACGAGGAAGATTCACCAGCAGCAAAAAGCCTACTAAGCGCCAAGAACGTAGTTGGCACCAAGTTTTTGTCCAACAAATAATATGGAAGGGATGGAGAAGGCCCTGGAGCTGTTAGCCAGGAACACTGGTGGCAGAGGGCTCCCAGTGGTCCCAGAGCACGGCACTGCACCCCAAGGTGCCGCACCCTCATTGTCAACAACACATGAGAGCCAGGAACAACATCTTGCTTCTGGCTCGAAGCACGTTCCCACCTCGGAACTGTCCTCTCCCGTATCCGTCCAAGCAGCGGTTCTGCTGTCATCGCGCCCCCGCGCCCCCCCACCCCCCCATGAAGTATCGCCTGAGGAGCTCCTCAGCCAGGCAGCTTGGAGTAAGGAGGGGAAGGGGTAGAGGTGAGGAGGAGAAGCGGATGGGGGGAATGAAAGTGAGGTGCATGGCCACAGGTGTTGTCTGGGGCATATTTTTAGGTTGCTGCTGCTATATTGTGGGAGGGTCGGGGCAAGGGGCGAGAGGACTACCTTGTTGGTTTGCATTTGTGTTCTGTATTGTGGGAAATGGGGACCATTGTAATGATGTAAATGTGAGAAATTTGTTGTGGGCTGGGACGGGGTTTGGGTGGGGTGGTTTTTACAGATATACTTATGATTTCAAACAAATGGTCGGGGTAAATGTTTTTTATTTAACATAACCTTGTTGCGCATTGGCTCAGATAGCTGCACCATTACACACTGGTGATTCCTTAACATGAAAGGGTATAATTGCACTTAACTTGAATCAACTTAAACTTTAACTGTCACCAAGGTGATGCACACCATTGATGTATGACCTGCACACCCAGCAGTATGTCAGCTTTGTAAATACCACCAACGTTCTTTCAAGCAAAGCGCTCATTTATGAGCTCCTGACGTAAGAGTCTTGCAGCTGTGATGCCACCACGGGCCTTTCCTGCGGTCTACAGGGGGCGGGGCATGGCTTCAACGTCAGCCTGATTGTCTGGCCCAATGTCAGCGTCCACCTTCTTGTCCTCCTCTTCCCCTCTCTCCTGAGGTGGACCGTCAGACCCTTCAAGCAATTCCTGTCCCCTCCTGATAGCCAAGTTGTGCAGCATGCAACGCACCACCACGAATTGAGCTCCCTGCTCAGGGTGCTCGCCTCCTGAGTGGTCCAGGCATTTAAAGCGCTGTTTAAGCACTCCAATGCATTTCTCTACAATATTGCGAGTGGATCTGTGGCTCTTGTTGTATAGCTTCTCAGCTTCGGTGTGGGTGTCACGCAGGGGGTCATCAGCCAGGTGGCGAGGCCATATCCTTTGTCACCAAGCATCCAGCATTGACCTTGTGGCTGATTGATAAACAAGTCAGATACAGTGCTCACACACAGGATGTGAGCATCATGGATGCTGCCCGGTGTCATGTATTCAACTGTCATTGTAACCTATGTATAAACTGACCTAAGTTGTACATCGTGAGAACACTGATCACTAGGTGGTGAATTTGTGGGAGACATTCCTAACCTGGACTTTCAGGTATAAAAGGGGAAGCTCCACCCACCTTCATCACTTCAGTGCTGGCTAATAAAAGGACTGGTCACAGAGTGACGTTCTCTCTAGTATGGGCCGTGTGCATTTGTACTGTATAGTAAGGACATATTGGCAACGAGAAACTGGGATTTAAACCACGCGAGCAAGGTCACTTGCAACACAGACGAGAGGCACTGTGTTGGTGATGATTGGGACGATTTTATTGAGAGACTACAGCAAAGTTTCATCACTGAGGAATGGCTGGGACAGGATTCGTCCGACAAACGCAGGGCTCATCTCCTGACAGCTTGTGGATCCAGGACGTACTCCCTGATGAAGGACCTTCTAGCGCCAGAGAAGCCGGCGGACAAGCTTTTTAAAGAGCTCAGTAAGTTGATCGGGGAACACTTTAAACCGGTGAGCAGCATGCACATGGCGAGACACAGGTTTTACACGCACCGGCAGCGAGAAGGACAAAGAGTTCCAGACCTCGTGGCAGACCTCCGGCGACTGGCGAGCCTATGTAAGTTCCCAGATGCATGCAGAGCGGAGATGCTGCGAGACTTTTTTATTGAGGGCAAAGGGCACGCTGGGGTTTTCAGGAAACTGATTGAGACCAAAGACTTGACCCTGGAAACGGCGGCTTTGATGGCCCAGACATTTATCTCAGGGGAGGAAGAGACCAGAATGATGTTTGACGAAAATCTTGGTTTAAATGCAGCCAATGGACAGGGAGTCAACATTGTTAACGCGGCACACAGTTCTCCAGGCAGACAGGGGCAATCGGACATGCCCGAGCATGTAGTTGAACCCAAAGTGGGAATTCAACAGAGACAATGGCTAGCTGAACGCCGATTCATGCCATCGCAAGGGACAATGCGGCCAGTAATGGGGCCATCAACACATGTTAATGGTGCGCTTAAGGACAGTTACAGAGACTGTCAGACGATCAACTGGTAATGGACCTTTTGTTTCCAACAACGGCTCATGTTGGATGTGTGGAAGCAAATGCACAGCCAGAGCTTGCAGGTATCAGCAATATACCTGCAGAAATTGCAACGTCAGCTGTCACTTGGCGCATATGTGCAGGAAGCCTGCAGCCAGGTTGATGTATGAGGAGGACGGGCCCGATGTAAGCCCTACGAGGCCAAATGGACACTGGGGGAAATCGCTGGAAGTTGAAGTTCAGCGAGTTCATGTGGAGCACATATACAGGTCATACACCAGGATGCCACCGATAATGATAAAAGTGCTCCTCAATGGCGCTAGACACGGGGGCCAGCCAGTCCCTGATGAGTATCAAACAGTTCGACAAGTTGTGGGCCTCCAAGGCCAAGAGGCCAAAATTATTGCCGATTGACGCACAGCTACGGACATATACAAAGGAGATCATTCCGGTGCTAGGCAGCGCCAGGTAGTCGTGACCCACAAAGATTCGGAAGACAGATTGCCACTCTGGATTGTCCCGGGGAACGGTCCCGCACTGTTGGGGAGGAGTTGGCTTGCTGTCATGAACTGGAAATGGGGCGATGTCAATGCAATTTCTTCTGTGGAGCGAATATCATGCTCACAGATCCTGGACAAATTTGACTCACTATTTCAACCCGGCATTGGAACATTCATGGGGACCAAGGTAGTGATTCACATAAACCCGGACGCCAGGCCAGTACACCACAAGGCCAGAGCGGTGCCGTACGTGATGCGGGAAAAGATAGAAGGCGAATTGGACCGCCTGCTGAGGGAAGGCATCATCTCGCCAGTCGAATTCAGTGACTGGGCGAGCCCGATCGTGCCGGTGCTCAAGGCGGATGGGTCAGTCAGGGTATGTGGTGATTACAAGGCTACCATCAATCGGGTGTCACTCCAAGACCTGTACCCGCTACCGAGAGTGGAGGACCTCTTTGGGGCCCCATTCCGGTGGCAAACTTTTTTCAAAATTGGACCTGACCTCAGCTTACATGACCCAGGAGCTGGCGAGTGAGTCGAAGAAGCTGACCACCATCACGACACACAAGGGGTTGTTTGAGTACAACAGATGTCTGTTTGGGATTCGTTCGGCCGCCGCGATCTTTCAACGAAACATGGAAAGCCTCCTCAAATCGATTGCAAGGACGGTGGTTTTTCAAGATGACATCCTCATCACGGGTTGCGATACTGAAGAACATCTCCACAACCTGGAGGAGGTACTACGCAGACTGTACCGGGTAGGTCTGCGACTGAAAAAGGCAAAGTGCGTCTTCCTAGCTCCAGAGGTAGAATTCCTGGGGATAAGGGTAGCAGCAGACGGGATCAGACCTACAGCGTCCAAAACTGAAGCGATCCAGAGAGCACCTTCACCCCGTAACACGACGGAGCTGCGTTCGTTCCTGGGGCTCCTGAACTATTTTGGTAACTTCCCAAATTGAGCACGCTGTTAGAGCCGCTACATGTGCTCCACGCAAAGGTCGCGATTGGGTCTGGGGGGACAGCCAGGAAAGGGCTTTTGATAGAGCACACAATTTGTTATGCTCCAACAATCTGTTAACGCTATATGACCCATGAAAGAAACTTGTTTTAACATGCGATGCGTCGTTCTATGGGGTTGGGTGTGTGTTGCAGCATGTGAATGCCGAGGGTCAGTTATAGCCGGTAGCTTATGTCTCCAGAAGTCTGTCCCAGGCAGAAAGGGGCTACGGGATGATAGAAAAGGAAGCGTTTGCATGTGTATATGCAGTAAAAAAAAATGCAGCAGTACCTGTTTGGCAGGAAATTTGAGCTGGAGACAGATCACAAACACCTAACGTCCCTTTTGGCCGACAACAAGGCCATAAATGCAAATGCATCGACCCGCATACAGAGGTGGACACTGACGTTAGCTGCCTATTCGGCACAGACCGGGCACTGAAAACTGCGCCGATGCACTCAGCAGGCTCCCACTAGCCACCACCGAGGGGGTAACCGAGCATGCTGCTGAGATGGTCATGGCTGTTGAAGCTTTCGAAAGCGAAGGCTCACCCGTGACAGCCCGTCAGATCAAAGTCTGGACAAATAGAGACCCGCTACTGTCTTTAGTCAAGAAATGTGTCCTGAATGGGGACTGGGCAGCCACGTACGGGGCATGCCCTGACGAATTTAAACCATTTCACAGGTGCAAGGATGAACTCTCGATTCAGGCCGATTACCTACTATGGGGAAACCGAGTAGTCATGCCCCAGATGGGCAGAGAGACGTTCATCCGAGAACTCCACAATGAGCACCCGGGCATTGTCATGATAAAGGCAATTGCCAGGTCACACGTTTGGTGGCCAGGGATAGATGCAGACCTGGAGCTTTGTGTTCGCAGGTGCAACACCTGTGTCCAGCTGGGCAATGCGCCCAGGGAAGTCCCCCTTAGCCCTTGGTCCTGGCCCGCCAAGCCATGGTCACGCATCCATGTGGACTACGCAGGTCCTTTCATGGGAAAAATATTTTTGGTTGTAGTAGACGCCTACTCCAAATGGATCGAGTGTGACATTCTCAATTCAAGCACATCCTCTGCCACAGTAGAAAGTCTACGGGCAATGTTCGCCACCCATGGACTACCGGATGTCTTGGTCAGCGACAATGGCCTGTGCTTTACTAGCATTGCGTTTCAGTACTTCATGGCAAGAAATGGTATCAACCATGTCAGAACGACACCGGTCAAGCCGGCCTCAAATGGCCAGGCAGAACGAGCAGTGCAAATAATCAAACAGGATGCTCAGAATCCAAGGGCATTCCCGACAAAGCTGCTGATCACGCCTCCTGTTGGCCAATAGATCCCGACCACACTCGCTCACAGAGGTTCCACCCGCAGAGCTGCTAATGAAAAGGACGCTCAAAACCAGGTTATCCCTCATACACCCCACCATGAAAGAAATTGTTGAAAGCAGGCGCCGGTCACAATGTGACTACCATGACGGGAATGCGAGGGCGCGATGTATTGATGTTAATGACCCTGTCTTTGTCCCCAGCTACGCTGCAGGGCCCAAATGGCTCGTAGGCACTGTGATTGCCAAAGAGGGGAATAGGATTCTGGTAGTTAAACTTACCAATGGACAAATCTGGCGCAAACACGTGGATCAAACAAAAAGGAGGTTCAGCAACCCCATAGAAGAAGCAGAGGAAGAACACGACGTAGAGTTCACTCCACCACAGGTGACCGAACACCGGAACCAAGTAGAGGAGAGCCCAGTCACTGTGGGCAGTCCGGACAGACCTGAGGCACTGCAAACAGCAGACACTCAGGCCAGCGCCCAACAACCGGAGCCCCAACTCAGGCGCTCTACAAGGGAGCGTAAACCACCAGAGAGACTTAACCTGTGATCCCAATAAGACTTTGGGGGGGAGGTGATGTCATGTATTCAACTGTCATTGTAATCCATGTATAAACTGACCTAAGTTGTACACTGTGAGAACACTGACCACTAGGTGGTGAACTTGTGGGAGACACTCCTAACCTGGACTTTCAGGTATAAAAAGGGAAGCTCCACCCACCTTCATCACTTCAGTGCTGGCTAATAAAAGGACTGGTCACAGAGTGACCTTCTCTCTTGTATGGGCCTCATGTGCATTTGTACTGTATAGTAAGGACATATTACCCGGAAATTTAGCATTCACTGCCATAATAATTTGCTGGTGGTCGACAACGAGTTGCACATTGAGGGAGTGGAATCCCTTGTGGTTCCTGAAAACCTCTGCATTCTGAAAAGGTGCCTGCATCGTGATGTGCATACAGTCTTACTCCCTGCACCTTGGGGAAGTTAGCAATTTGGTAGAATCCTAAAGCCCTCTCACTCCGTGCCTCCCTGGTCATAGGGAAGCTGATAAAGTCCATCCTGCGTGTGTACAGGGCTTCAGTGACCTGTCTAATGCAGCAATGTGTGGCATGTTGAGCTATACTGCAAATGTCACCAGCTGAGGCCTGAAAGGAACCCGACTCGTAGAACGACAGTGCCGCGGTGACCTTGACCTCGACGGACAGTGTAGTCCTGATGGTGCTGGCAGGCTGCAGATCTGATGAGCTGGCATATCCCACTGATAACCTCTTTGTGGAAGCACAGTCTCCTAAGGCAGGTGGTATCGGGCAAGTTGAGGTAAGACTGCTTCTCCCTGTACTTGCGGGGGGGTGTAACGTCTGGTCCTTCTCATCAGTCTGTCACATCTTGCATTGGACACATGATGCTGTCAAGTGTACCTCCTGCCAGCATGTGCGTGGTCATCGAGTCTGCAGCATGTGCGTGGTCATCGAGAGGGTGAGAAATGACAGGCCCCATTCCAATAGCTATCTGTTTTTCACCGATTGTTCACAAAGAATGAATGACCCGCGAAGACACCTGGTAAATTCCAATGGTCCACAGTATGAAAAGATGTTTGTTCAGATGTTCACACCACCTCCAAACACCTCCAGAGTACATCCGAACTCCCCCGAGGTTGAAGCAGAGCAGCCTTTTAAATGATGCGAATGCGATTTAGAACATGGTGCCCGTACCGCTGTGAGTAGTTCTGGTTAGGTCACCTTTTTCCCAGCGTTTTTTTTCGGCGAGCGATATTGTCAGCGAGATGTGTGCGAGGTGCCGAAAGTAAGGATGGGCGATATACTGGCCGTTAGTTTCGGCAAATGTGATCTTTACAACAAAAAACAGTGGGCGGTCAGTATTATTAAATCTCGGTGTTAATTACGTGTCGAAGTAACGCTGGGCAATATTATGGGCGTTGGGATCGCCCATTCTGATGATTCCGCCCCAAAAAAGTGGGTGGGCGGTATTATTTTTTGACATTACGCGCATGCGGTATGTAACACTCAGCGATAAGTGACCGAGAAATGGGCGTCAGTTTCCATTTTGTGGCTAAATGGGCAATATATGGGCGTTGCATCTCAGTTCAGCTTTAAAATGGATGGTAACTGGGCGGTCTGCATGCAAAAATAATGGAAAATCTAATCCCTTGTCTTTTCAAATGTTATGGCAGAATGACTGAAATATAGTCAAGCACTGAATTCCCCATGGCTGAAACACTCTTTGTCCTCCCATATGACATACAATCGATTCTCTTATCATGGACTCTAGTTGAAATTTCAACTTTCTTTGCAAGTTTCACATGGTACTGTGGTATAACTTAAAGCATGTTCAGTGATTGGTTCTCCAAAAGGATTGCAGCTTGTTGAAAACTTAAATTTTTCTGTAATATTTTTTGACTGTCAGTTCGACATGACACCATTTTGAAAGTAGCTAGCTGATTAGTAGCGTAGAATCTTTGGGCCTGAAATTGATGGCCTTACCGCCCGATGCCTCCGACTGCCGCCGCGTTTTGCCGCCGGTCTCCCCTCTGTGCCAGTTTCCACTCGAGCTGCAGCTGGCAGGAGGGGAGTACCGCTGGGAACCGCCCGCTGACGGCCGCTGGCGGCCAAGTAGCACAAGTGACCTCCCGCCCGCTGAGCTACCAGTTTGGTGTGGGTGAGAGTCGGCAGGAGTTGGCTGCAGCAGGGGGAAGAATTGCTGTGTGGAGGCAGGTCTATCCCCAACGGTAAGTAGGAAAACCTGCAAAAAAAGGTTATTGAACACCTTTTAATAATTTTTTTTTTCAGCGTCTTACCTGTATGGATGCTCCTGAAGGTCCTCCGATATTTATTTTTGGTGATGATTTTCATTTTCAGGTCTTTCACCCTCCCGACTCCATCCTCGGTGGCAATTGGGCAGCAATTGCACTTGTCGCCGCGATTGAGAGCTCCCGCCTGCTGCCGCCCAGATTGATGGCTGCCGGGTGGTACTGCCACCACTTTTAGAGGAATCTTCCTGGCAAAGTACCGTCCGGTCTCAGCGGTCCTTTGGGCTGCACTTGGGCGGGCCCTGGCCTTCACCAATTTCGGGCCCATAGAAATTGACAACGCAGAAGGAGGCCTTTCGGCCCATTGTATCTGTGCCGGCCGAAAGAGCTACCCAGCCTAATCCCACTTTCAGCTCTTGGTCCGTAGCCTTGCAGGTCACGGCACTTCAAGTGTATCTCTAAGTACTTTTTAAATGTGATGAGGGTTTCTGCTTCAACCTTTCAGGCAGAGTTCCCAGACCCCCACCACCCTCTGGGTGAAAAAAGTTCTCCTCAAGTCCCCTCTAATCCTTTTACCAATTGCTTTAAATCTATGCCTCCTGTTTATTGACCTCTGCTAAGAGAAATAGGTCCTTCCTATCCACTCTATCTAGGCACCTCATAATTTTATACACCTCAATCAAGTCTCCCTCAGCCTCCTCTGTTCCAAAGAAAAGAGTCCCAACCTAACCAATCTTTCCTCATGGCTAAAATTCTCCAGTCCTGGCAGCATTCTCGTAAATCTCCTCTATACCCTCTCTAGTGCATTCACATTTTTTCTGTAATGTGGTGTCCAGAACTGTATACAATACTCTAGCTGTGGCTTAACTAGTGTTTGGCTGCCTGAGGAAGAGAGTTTTCGAAGATCAGGCCCTCAAATCTGGCACTAAGCTCATGGTCTATAGGGCTGCAGTGATACCCGCCCTCCTGTATGGCTCAGAGACGTGGACCACATACAGTAGACACCTCAAATCATTGGAGAAATACCACTAACGATGTCTCCGCAAGATCCTGCAAATCCCCTGGGAGGACAGGTACACCAACGTTAGTGTCCTCGATCAGGCCAACATTCCCAGCATCGAAGCACTGACCACACTCGACTAGCTCCGTTGAGCGGGCCACATTATGCGCATGCCTGACACAAGACTCCCAAAGCAAGCGCTCTACTCGGAACTCCTACACGGCAAGCAAGCCCCAGGTGGGCAGAGGAAACGTTTCAAGGACACCCTCAAAGCCTCCTTGATAAAATGCAACATCCCCACTGACACCTGGGAGTCCCTGGCCAAAGACCGCCCTAATTGGAGGAAGAGCATCCGAGAGGGCGCTGAGCACCTCAAGTCTCGTCGCCAAGAACATGCAGAAAGCAAGCGCGGGCAGCGGAAGGAGCGTGCGGCAAACCGGACTCCCCCCCCACCCTTTCCTTCAATGGCTGTCTGTCCCATCTGTGACAGAGACTGTAATTTCTGTATTGGACTGTTCAGTCACCTAAGAACTCACTTTTAGAGTGGAAGCAAGTCTTCCTCGATTTTGAGGTACTGCCTATGATAATGATGAGTGCTTTATACAGTTCTAGTATAACCTCCCTGCTTATATTCTATGCCTTGGCTAATAAAGAAAATGATCCCATATGCCTTCTTAACCACCTTATCTACCTATCCTGTTACCATCAGGGATCTGTGGACATGCACCCCAAGGTATCTCTGTTCCTCTACACTTCTCTGTATCCAACCATTTATTGTGTATTCCCTTGCCTTGTTCGCCCTCCCCAGATGCATTACCTAACACTTCTCCAGTGTGAATTCTATTTGCCACTTTTCTGGCCACCTGACCAGTCCATTGATATCTTCCTGCAGTCTACAGCTTTTTTCCTCACTAGCAACCACACAGCCGATTTTTGTATCATCTGCAAACTTCTTAATCATGCCCCCTACATTGAAGTCTAAATCATTTATATATACCACTAAAAGCAAGGGACTTAGTACTGAGCCCTGCAGAACGCCACTGGACACAACCTTCCAGTCAAAAAACACCTGTCAACCATTGCCCTTTGCTTCCTGCCACTGAGCCAATTTTGGATACAACTTGTTACTTTCCCTTGGATCCCATGGACTTTTACTTTTCCGACCAGTCTGCCATGTGGGACCTTGTCAAAATCCTTGCTAAAATCCATGTATACTACATCAAACACACTACCCTCATCAAACCTTGTTACCTCTTCAAAAAATTCAAACAAGTTAGTCTCACACGACCTTCCCATAACAAACCTTCGATTAATCCGTGCCTTTCTAAATGATGATTAATACAGTTCCGCAGATTTTTTTCCAATAATATTCCCACTACCGATGTTAGGCTCACTGGCCTTTAATTACTCGGTCTATACCTTTCTCCATTTTTATTCAGTGGTATAACGTTAGCAGTTTTCCAGTCCTCCGGCACCACACCTGTAGCCAGAGACATTGGAAAATGATGGTCAGAGCCGCCACTATTTTCTCCCTTGCTTCTCTTAGCAGCCTGAAATACATTTCATCTGGGCCTGTCGATTTATCTACTTTCATAGATGCTAAATCCCTTAATGCTTCCTATCTTACTATGTTTATCTCATCTAATATTTCACACTCCTCCTCCTTAGCTTACAGTGTCTGCATTGTCATAGAAACATAGAAAATAGGTGCAGGAGTAGGCCATTCAGCCCTTCGAGCCTGCACCACCATTCAATAAGATCATGGCTGATCATTCCCTCAGTACTCCTTTCCTGCTTTCTCTCCATACCCCTTGATCCCTTTAGCCGTAAGGGCCATATCTAATTCCCTCTTGAATATATCCAATGAACTGGCATCAACAACTCTCTGCGGTAGGGAATTTCACAGGTTAACAACTCTCTGAGTGAAGAAGTTTCTCCTCATCTCAGTCCTAAATGGCCTACTCCTTATCCTAAGACTGTGTCCCCTGGTTCTGGACTTCCCCATCATCGGGAGCATTCTTCCCGCATCTAACCTGGCCAGTCCCATCAGTATCTTGTAAGTTTCTATGAGATCACCTCTCATCCTTCTAAACTCCAGTGTATAAAAGCCCAGTTGATCCAGTCTCTCCTCATATGTCAGTCCCGCCATCCCGGGAATCAGTCTGGTGAATCTTTGCTGCACTCCCTCAATAGCAAGAACGTCCTTCCTCAGATTAGGAAACCAAAACTGAAAACACTATTCCAGGTGAGGCCTCACCAAGGCCCTGTACAACTGCAGTAAGACCTCTCTGCTCCTATACTCAAATCCCCCAGCTATGAAGGCCAACATACCATTTGCCTTCTTCACCGCCTGCTGTACCTGCATGCCAACTTTCAATGACTGATGAACCATGACCCCCCAGGTCTCGTTGCACCTCCCCCTTTCTTAATCTGCCGCCATTCAGATAATATTCTGCCTTTGTGTTTTTGCCCCCAAAGTGGATAACCTCACATTTATCCACATTATACTGCATCTGCCATGCATTTGCCCACTCACCTAACCTGTCCAAGTTACCCTGCAGCCTTTTAGCATCCTCCTCACAGCTCACACCGCCACCCAGTTTAGTGTCATCTGCAAGCTTGGAGATATTACACTCAATTCCTTCATCAAAATCATTAATGTATATTGTAAAGAGCTGGGGTCCCAGCACTGAGCCCTGTGGTACTCCACTAGTCACTGCCTGCCATTCTGAAAAGGACCCATTTATCCTGACTACCTGCTTCCTGTCTGCCAACCAGTTCTCTACCCATGTCAGTACATTATCCCCAATACCATGTGCTAATCTCTTGTGTGGGACTTTGTCAAAAGCCTTTTGAAAGTTCAAATACACCATATCCATTGGTTCTCCCTTGTCCACTCTACTAGTTACATCCTCAAAAAATTCCAGACGATTTGTCAAGCATAATTTCCCTTTCATAAATCCATGCTGACTTGGACCGATCCTGTCACTGCTTTCCAAATGCACTGCTATTTCATCTTTAATAATTGATTCCAACATTTTCCCCACTACTGATGTCAGGCTAACCGGTCTATAATTACCCGTTTTCTCTACCTTCTTTTTTAAACAGTGGTATTGCATTAGCTATCCTCCAGTCCATTGGAACTGATCCAGAGTCGATAGACTGCTGGAAAATGATCACCAATGCATCCACTATTTCTATGGCCACTTCCTTAAATACTCTGGGATGCAGACTATCAGGCCCTGGGGATTTATCGGCCTTCAATCCCATTAATTTCCCGTTTTATAAGGATATCCTTCAGTTCCTCCTTCTCACTAGACCCTCGGTCCCCTAGTATTTCCTTCGTGAAAACAGAACCAAAGTATTTGTTTGACTACCATTTGTCTACCATTTATTTATTCCCCATTATAAATTCACCTGAATCTGATGGCAAAGGACCTACATTTGTTTTCACTAATCTTTTTCTCTTCACATATCTATAGAAGCTTTTGCAGTCAGTTTTTATGTTCCCAGCAAGCTTTCTCTCATACTCTATTTACCCCCTCCTAATTAAACCCTTTGTCCTCCTCTGCTGTATTACAAAATTCTCCCAGTCGTCAGCTTTTTCTGGCCAATTTATATGTCTCTTCCTTGGATTTAACACTATCCTTAATTTCCCTTGTTAGCCACAGTTGAGCCATCTTCCCTGTTTTATTTTTACTCCAGACAGAGATGTACAATTGTTGAAGTTCATCCATGTGATCTTTAAATGTTTGCCATTGCCTATCCACCTTTTAAGTATTACTCACCAGTCTATTCTAGCCAATTCACGTCTCATACCACCGAAGTTACCTTTCCCCAAGTTCAGGACCCTAGTCTCTGAATTAACTGTGTCACTCTCCATCTTAATAAAGAATTCTACCATATTATGGTCACTCTTCCCCAAGGGGCCTCGCACAACAAGATTGTTAATTAGTCCATTCTCATTACACATCACCCAGTCTCGGATGGCCAGCCCTCTAGTTGGTTCCTTGACATATTGGTCTCGAAAACCATCCCTAATACACTCCAGGAAATCCTCCTCCACCGCATTGCTATCAATTTGGTTAGCCCAGTCAATATGTCCCTCTCTTTTGGGAAGACAGGCGCAAAGTATTCATTAAGAACCATGACCAAGTCTTCCGCCTCCATACACAGGTTACCTTTTTGGTCTCTAATGGACGGTACTATTTCTTTGTTATTCTCTTGTTCTTTATGTATTTATAAACCCTCTTTGGGTTTTCATTGATTTACTTGTGAATATTTTTTCATGCTCTCTCTTTGCTTTCCTAATTTCCTTTTTAATTTTACCCCTGCACTTCTATACTCCTCTAGGTTTTCTGTAGTATTTAGTTCTTGGTATCTGACATAAGCTTCCCTTTTTTGCCTTATCTTGCCCTATATGCCCCTTGACATCCAGGGGGCTCTAGATTTTGGAGTCCCACCCTTTTTCTTTGTGGGAGCATATTTGCTCTGAACCCTCACTATCTCCTCCTTGAATGCCTCCCACTGCTCTGACACTGATTTACATACAAATACCTGTTTCCAGTCCACTTTTGCTAAATCACATCTCAGCTTAGCAAAATTGGCCTTTCCCCAATTGAAACTATTACTCCTGGTCTATCTTTGTCCTTTTCCATAACTACGCCAAATTTAACTGAATTGTGATAACTACCACCAAAATGCTTTTCCGTTGATACCCCTGCCACCTGCCCAGCTTCATTCTCTAAAACTAAGTCCAGAACCAACCCCTCTCTTATTGGACTTGTTACGTACTGGCTAAAAATGTTCTCCTGAATACATTTTAAGAATTTGGCACCCTCTATAACTTTTACACTGATTCTATTCCAGTTGAGGATGGTTTGTTAAAATCCCCTACTATTACAGCCCTATTGTTTGTGCACTTCTCAGAAATGTGCCTACATATTTGTTCTCTTATCTTCATCAGACTATTCAGGTGTCTATATAGTACAGGATCGTACATTCCCAGCAGTGTGATTGCCCCTTTTTTTGTTCTTCAGTTCAACCCATAGGGCCTCATTTGATGATGCTTGTAACATTTCATCGCTCCTCGCAGCTATATTCGTTTCTTTAACCAATATTGTGACCCCTCGTTCTTTTTTATCCCCTCACTATCTCATCTGAAACCCTGTAAGTTGGAAGGTGGAGCTGCCATTTCTGCTCTTCTTTGAGCCATGTTTCAGTAATAGCTACGATATCATATTTCCACATGTCTATCTGTGCCCTCAGCTCATCTGCCATCTATCTTATTTACTAAGCTCCTTGCATTGAAGTATATACCATTAAGCACTGCCTAACCACTTTGTTTTTTTTCTAGCCTTTTTTTCCTGCCACCTTCTAAACTCTCACTCATTTACTGCTTCCATTTCCAGCTTGCATTTTCTCCCTTCTGAATCTCTGCTCAGGTTCCCATCCCCCTGCCAAGCTAGTTTAAACTCTTCCCAACAGCACTAGCAAACCTTTCTGTAAGGATAATGGCCCTGTTGAGGTGCAACCCGCCCAGCCTGTATAGGACCCACTTCCCCCAGAACCGGTCCCAATGCCTCAGGAATCTAAAGCCCTCCCTCCTGCATCATCTGTCCGGCCACGCATTCATCTGCTGCATCCTCCTATTTCTGTACAGAGAGATATTAATAGATTAAATAAATGGGCAAAACTGGCAAATGGATTTCAATGTCGGCAATTGTGAGGCCATCCACTTTGGACCTAAAAAGGATAGAACATTTCTAAATGGTGAAGAGCTATAAACCATGGAGGTCCAAAGAGACTTGGGGGTCCATGTACCTAGATTGTTAAAATGTCATGGATAGATACAGAAAATAATCAAAAAGGCTAATGGAATGCTAGGCTTTATATCTAGAGGACTAGAGTCCAAGGGGGTAGAAATTATGCTGCAGCTATATAAAGCCCTAGTTAAACCACAGCTTGGAATACTGTGTTTAGTTCTGGGTAGCAGAAGGATATATTGGCCTTGGAGGGAGTGCAGCGTAGATTTACCAGAAAGTACCTTGACTCTAAAGGTTAAATTACGAGAAGAGATTACATTGTATTCTCTGGAATTTAGAAGAATAAGTGGCGATTTTATCAAAGTTTTCAAGACCTTAAGGGAAATTGATAGAGTAGATAGAGAGAAACTATTTTGAGACGTCTAGGACTAGAGGACATAGCCTAAAAATTAGAACCAGCCCTTTCAGAAGTGAAGTTAGGGTACACTTCTACTCGCAAAGGGTGGTAGAAGTTTGGAACTCTCTTCTGCAAAGGGCAATTGCTGCATGGTCAGTTGCTAATTTTAAATCTGAGATTGATAGATTTCTGTTAACCAAAGGTATTGAATGATATGGGGAAAAGTGGGTATATGGAGTTGGATCCCAGATCAGCCATGATCTCATTGAATGACGGAACTAAATGGCCCACTTCTGTTCCTATGTTCCCAGTAACTGAATAACACTTCGTGTGTTATTTGTCTTAGAAAATAGTATATCATCTGATTTTCTGTGAGCGATGTTAGCGCCACTAGTTTATAAATATATACAAAGTGCCACTAAAAAGAGGAAGTGCATAGTAGTATTGATGTTCTGCAAAGTTTATAGTGTTTGACCAGTAAACAGATTCTACTAACTTTTTAAGACCATGCAATGCTAAGGACTCTGTGCAGCAATGTCTCAGTAACCAGTAAACACTTCATAACTGGCAATGTACAACCTTATTAAAATTTTATTGTAGCTACTGACAGAAAAAATGCAGAAACATCTGATTTGTTTGCTTCTATTAGAATTTAATTGGAATCATGAAGCCCATGCAATGCAGTGTTTTACTTGTGTAACTGTTGTAAATGTCACTTTTTTCCTCTCTTTCCCTTTGGCAGTAACTATTCAAACACAGCTTAATTTTCAATTAAATTTTTTCATTATTGTTTTTCTTCCTCGCTTAACTCAGCAAATTGCTGGTGATTTTTTTTTAATTTGCCGCAGACCTACTGACTTTTTATTACCTTAGGAAATTCTGATTACTTCAGACAGAATCAGATGGCATGCAAATGAGTGACACTTTCATTAAATCTTCAAACAAGTATTTGTTGGAATGTGATAACCTTCAAAGGTCTGTGCAGTTTCAACCTTTTTTTAGCCAGATTGTGGCACAACACAGACACAAAAAATTGCCCTGGTTGAGATCAGCAAAGTCTAGGGATCAAATCTGGTATGTGAGGAATTTTGACAGTAATTTATATATCTGTATAATATGTACTGATAACGAATAACTTGTACCACTTCCTGGTCAAATGAAAGGGACGTAAAACTTGTTAAACCTCAACATGCTGGATGTATGATTATGTTACTGCTGCACAGTTCTCAGTTCCATGGAGAAAATGAACCCACTAGCAGCATTATCAAAATAAGATAAACCAAGACACTTTGATCAACCTTACTGCTTCTTACAAATTATGAAGGTCCCAAGATCCATTTGTGCAAAGTTAGTTTTTCTCCGCAGGAGCACAACCACAATTAGCCTGGGCATCTCTGGGCTATTTAGTATCTTCTGTTGGAAAGTGCGCACATGTAGATATTAGTGAGAACCACACTTGTATGCTGGGAGCAGGAAGGGTGACTTTAGAGCCAGAGCATATTTTTTTAATGAGGAGCTTCTATCTATTCTGCAGTATTACATAGAATCTACAACATAGAAACAGACCATTTGGCCTAATTGGTCTGTGCCGGTGTTTATACTCCACGCGAGCTTCCTCCCAGTCTAATTACATCTGCACCACATCCCTCTATTCTCTTCCTCATATGTATCTAGCCTTCCCTTAAATGCATCAATGTGATCTGCTTCAAACACTCCATGTGGCAGTGAGTTCCACATTCTCAGGCTTTAGTGCTTGGACAAGGAATACACTGTGAAATGGACATTCTGGAACTAGATTGAGTTTATGTAGTACACACTATCCCAAAAAGAAATACACATTATTCTATATAGTGGACATTCTGTGCCAGTAAAGGTTTAGTAAAGATTAGTAAATTAGTGAGAAAGGATCTTGGCTCAGAAGATCAGGAAGTTGAATCAGTGTAGGTGGAGGTAAGAAATAACAAGGGGCAGAAAACAGTGGTGGGAGTAGTTTATAGGCCCCCTAACAGTAGTTATACCATTGAACAGAACATTAATCAAGAAATGATAGGAGCTTGTAACAAAACTAATACAATAATACAATAATCGTGGGGGACTTTAATCTGCATATAGTTTAGGCAAATCAAATTGGCAAGTGCAGTCTAAGGACTGTATGTATTCGAGACAGTTTCTTGAACAATACACCATTGAACCAACCAGGCAACAGGTTATTTTAGATCTTGTTTTGTGTAATGAGACAGGGTTAATCAGCCTCCTCTGCTGTTGTGAGGGTGGCAAATGATTAAGGCCACCTCCGGTTCTCCTCCTCTTATTGTGAGCTTTCGTCTCCTGCAAGGAGGGAAAGTAGAGAGGGATGAGCGAGAGTGATGGAATGAGTATAAGGAATGGATGGGTTACATCTTTAGGGGGGAACTATTGTGGATTGGGGTGGCAATGCCAAGTGGCCTCCTTGCGTGTTGTTAGTTGGTAAGATTGCATTAGGTTGAGGCGAGTATGAGGGATGGCTAGCAAGATGGGTATGTGATAATGTAGGTAGAGAGGGATGGGTGGTCGTGCAGGTATGTTGGCGTGAGTAAGTATGTGCAGGAGTAAAGTTGGGAAGGCAGAGTGATGGAGATGTGATGAGAGGCATAGCAGGATTAAGGTGAGTGTGACTTTGTACTTACCTTTCCAGATCGAATAAGATAATTGAAACGGTTCCGGTACTGCACCCAGGTCATCCTGACCACATCTCTGCTGTTCACCTCCTCCTCAATTTTTTGCCAGGCTTTTTTTTGACTCCTGAGGGGCCTCTTTCCCCATTGGAAGGGAAGAGGACCTTCCTGCATGTTATGACTCCCTCCACAAGCAAATGGAGGGAGTCATCGGAGAACCTGGGTGCAGCCCTCTGCCTCTGTGCAGTCATGTCTCCAAATGTTTGGAGCAATCAAAACCTCCAGTGCAGTGACTGCACACTCCTACGTGAACCTTCAAAAGCAATGTGGCCATGGTCCCTTTAAATATCGCAGCTGAAAATGCATTATGGATGATGTCACCAGATCCGCACCATTTAATAGGGCCGGGTAATGCACAGGGCGGGCTTAATAGACCTCATTTGTACAAAGTTGATTTCTGCAGTGGGATGGAAGCAAGAATAGGGTCGCTGACCGCCCGCACCCGACCCGCCCAGTAAAGAAAATTCCGGCCATAATGTTTTATGCATTTTCCAGCATTTTGAAATAACTTTCGGTATATACATAAATATTTTCTGATGTGTAAGTACCACTCCATATGATATATCCCACTTAGTTGGCCTAGAAACTGTAATACATGTTATTTAAAATCTATTAACAAAATAACAAGTATTTTTCTTCTTGTATACTTTTTAGAGCCTGGAAATTACTGTTGGTGATATTCCTCTGATCACTGTTTTTACATCGGTGTTAACCTGTCTATTTTAAATGGCTATCATCTTTGTTAAACTCATAAGCAAATGAATGTCATATGAGCATGTTAAACATTTGTCTGCTAGTATAATGAATGGTAACTTCTAGGCATTAATATCAAAATGAATCACGAAATAATATAATCATTCAATTTAAATGACTGCTCCTTATTACAACAATGCCACAGAGCCTTGTACCGTTCAGCAGAAGAGGACTGTCTGTATTCCTTTAAGTAAGATTTATATCACAGCTTTATACAAGAACGTTTCCACCACTGGGGAAGGAGCCACAGATCTATTGTCACAATTACATCACACACAAGCAACACACAAATACATTTTCATTCAATTTATATCATCACAATGTGCGAATAAATATAAAACGTTTGACCAGCACTTTTTTGGGACAATGGTGTCTATTCACGGACAGATAAGTTGGATCGAATGGCCTCCTTCTGTGCTGTAAATTTCTGTGATTCTATGATTCAGCAGTCTTGATGTGTACTGTAAGTATATTCTTTTTTCTTTAAATACAGTAGCTTTTGTTTCTTAATTGTACATCCTGGATAAGTACATAAGAATTTCAGGAAGTTGAGTTACAAATAGAAATGTAAAGGTCATTTTCCAACTTTGCATTGCTGGTGGGGAACATCCCTCGCTCAGTAGCAGAAATGTAGGCATATATGCTGCACATTATTTTTCAACCATTTAAACTAAATTTCAGGAAATCATATAAAACTGCTCCCAAGTTTCTGTTATAATGTTCCAATGGGTAAGGCTCCAATGATATTGGAAAATGGCCCTGTAATATGGGATTTTAATTCAATTTTTAACTCATGATGTTTTGCCTGGTAATGGTTGACACCCTCACAATGGTATTAGTCCCTTGTGACATCAAAGGAAAACATAATGTAACTAGGTCTGTTGTAATTTATCATAATCCATACACCAGAATGGATTATTCAAAAGATTATAAACTGATGTGCCTCTTGCAGGAGCTATTGTTGGCAATTTTGTTTGTTTTCTGACAGTCTGTATATACTGGCAAGTAATCGAATTGTTTTCAGCTACATGCTAAGTGGAAACGGTCACGAAACCTTATGAGAAAACTTCCAGTAAGAAATTTTGCTTTTTATTTTATTTTTTTTCTGAGCCGAAAATGGCATTTTAATGATTGCATGGTATTTCTAGTCATAGGTCTGTGTTTAAGACTACTTCAAATTTAGACAAGCTATAATGATGGTCTACCTAGTCTTGAGAGTTTTCCATGTTCTGTAGTAGCTGTGTCATTAGAGCAGATAATTCGTACCCCAGGCAATTGTGCTGCTTTACACAATGTAGGAAGGTTAGCTGATGGTAACAGTCTTTGCTGTATACTTAATCTCTCTTTCTTGTACACACTTGAAAATGCACCATTCGTGTAACACAAGAACCAATTTTCCTGAGAAGAGGAACGAGCCGTATATAAAAACATGAGCCTTATTTTATATTGGTCCCCACTGAAACATGCTGGCTAGAATTGGCCCCAATACACTAGCAGTCTTTTTGTTTTAATTATTGCTTCACGAGTCAATATTTTAAGTTAAATGGGGACACCACGTACTATGGTATTTTAATGGCCATGTTCCATCCCAGCATTAAGGTCAATTCATCAAGAGGCAAATGCAAATCTGCTTATGTACTTTTGTATTCTCATTGAATTAATTCAACAAAATAACCGTACTGAGACTAGGCCAATCAGGAGCTCACCATCAAACTTTTACTTAGCCCCCTAGGAACTAGATAGTGTTTGTTTTCAATTACAAGTAAATCATGTTTATTATGGCTCTAGCCATTTATCTGCCGCTATGATGGTGGAATAATAAAAATTGTTGGAGATTATGTTCAAAGCAGCAGTTGCGATCTTGCTTTTGGTATGCAATACCATGGTGTGTGACCTGAGTAAGCCTCTGATTGATGACCTTCGTTTTTAGGGGAAAATCAGTGAGTTAACTGTGCCAGTGCACTGCTGTCCTTGCTCTATAGCTAATTGTGAATGAAAGATTTAACATTTGTTGGACAGTACCTGAAGAAGATCCAGCCCCTCCAATTAAAGAATAAAATGATAGAGCCTTTGTTTCTCTGACTGCTGAAAATTGGATCCAAAGATATACATGCATCACATCACTGCCAGCATCATCATCATAGGCAGTCTCTTGGAATCGAGGAAGACTTGCGTCCACTCTTTAAAAAAAAAAGAGTCCTTAGGTACCTGAACAGTCCAATACGAGAACCACAGTCCCTGTCACAGGTGGGACAGATAGTCATTGAGGGAAAGGGTGGGTGGGACAGGTTTGCCGCTCGCTCTTTCCGCTGCCCGTGCTTGATTTCTGCATGCTCTCGCCGATGAGACTCGAGGTGCTCAGCACCCTCCCGGATGCACTTCCTCCACTTAGGGCGGTCTTTGGCCAGGGATTCCTAGGTGTCAGTGAGGCTTTGAGGGTGTCCTTGTAACGTTTCCTCTGCCCACCTTTGGCTCGTGAAGGTGTTCCGAGTAGAGCGCTTGCTTTGGGAGTCTTGTGTCTGGCATGCGAACAATGTGGCCTGCCCATCGGAGCTGATCAAGTGTGGTCAGTGTTTCAATGCTGGGGATGTTGGCCTAGTCGAGGACGCTAATGTTGGTGCGTCTGTCCTCCCAGGGGATTTGCAGGATCTTGTGGAGACATCGTTGGTTCTCCAGCGACTTGAGGTGTCTACTGTACATGGTCCATGTCTCTGAGCCATACAAGAGGGCGGGTATTACTACAGTCCTGTAGACAATGAGCATGGTCATATACAGCATCTGTGTGCATACTGTAGGTTCACTGCATTTGGTTTCAGCACTTCCAAGTTAAGGAGTTGAAAATCATCAAGGGTTCCATTCCTGAACCACCACCCCCCACCCGGGCAGTCAATTAGCCTGCTGAAACTCTGCATGGGCTCGCACATGGACCACTTGGACAACATGCCTAGGGAATGTTTTCACTGATGATCGGCTGGCTATCGGCCAAATAGGCAGGCTATCGCCCATTTTATCTTAACAGTGGAAAGTTGGGCCGGAACAGCACCCAAAGGTCTATAGCATAAAGCTGATTGTTATTTCTCAGAAACCCGGTGTGGGAAATAGAAATTGCACCCAGGTCCAGAAGAGGTACTTTCTCAGGGCTGCCAAAATAAGGGATATTGTGTATTACTGTAAAATGACTTTTACCTCATTGTGTAATTCAAGTTATACCAAACCTAATATTATTTGAATATGACACTAGGCCCAAACATCAGAAAATGACCTCCCAAACCCAGGAACTCCACCACCTAGAAGGACAAGGGCATCAGCTACCTGAGAACACCATCACCTCCAAATCCCCCTGCAAGTCACATACCAACCTGACTTCGACATTTATCACTGTTCCTTCATCATTGCTGGGTCACAATCCTAGAAACCACTACTTAACAGCACTATGGGAGCACCTTCACCACACGGACTGCAGCGGTTCAGGAAAGTGGCCCACCATGACCTTCTCGAGTGCAACTAGGGATGAGTAATATGCACCAGCTTTGCCAGCAACGCCCACATCCTGAAAAATGATTTAAAAAAAACATTTCCAGCAGTTATACTAATGATCCTTGCTGAGCACAAAAGGCAGTTAAAAAAAATTAATCTAATTTGTTCTTAACGTGTGGCACTATCAACCGAATTGAACTGCAAGACTGAGCATCCATTTTATGATGTACACTTTACCAATAAGAGATGTGACCATAGATTTTTTTGCTTAGTGAATTCTATATCTTTTTGACCTGATTTACCTGTAAAATACAGTTTGAATAAACAATTGAAGAGTATGAATACTGACTAATTCCCTCTCATTTTATTTCGTAGGTATTACAATGTTTCTTTACCTCTATATTACCAGATTGAAGGAGATGAGACTCCATTTATTTGCTCATTGCCACGGGATAACGGCATGCAGAAATGTCAGGAACTTCCAAGTTTGAAAGAAAATGGAGCTGAATGTTTTCTTAGCTTAGATTCTTACAACCACCCAAAGTATAGCCTGGAAGTGAACAAAACAAGTGGCTGCATAAACTGGAATCAATATTACAATGTGTGCAAGACCGGAGATGTAAACCCACATAAGGGCGCCATTAATTTTGATAATATAGGTTATGCCTGGATTGCTATTTTTCAGGTAAGGTCCCAAATCATTTAATATGTATTTGTCCTCTTTTCCTTTTTGACAATAATTTCTATTCCAATTGAATTTAGTGCCTTTGAGCTATCCGTCTGACTAAGCTCTATAATTTAAGAATGTCTTTGCAATATCACTATAGTTACGACAAAGAAAGATATTAATACTCGCTTTCCTTTATAATATGGAAACATTATCAACAATGGGTTTGTGAAAAAATCTGTTATTGGATCCCAAACAAATTTGACTATTATTGAGATATTGTTAGTGAATTTCTGCCCTTGACATTGTGCGTGTGACTGCCACTCAGACTGTGAATGAGATAATGATATGATAAACCCATGCAGTAAGGAAAAGACTTGTGCAAGGATTGTTAAATATGTCTGATGGTGCAGCAACAATGTTTGTGATACTGCACCAGGCTTTGCCATACAATGGTAGGATGCGGGTTGGACTGGGGCTACTCTTGACCAAGCCATAAGGGAGAGGTGAAGGTTGGTGCAGGAAGTTGAAGTAAAATTAGATGGCGAGCTGTACCAAGCCACTGTACATCTCCTAATTCTTGACTACAGAGCATTGATAGAAGATTGGCAGCAGGTCACTTGCTCGTCTTGCTTTCCTGGGAATGGTGCGTGGTAGGGAGTGGCCTGACAAAATGGAAATGGATAAAATATGAAACATATTCATGCTCCAAAAAATAAACTTCAATATTAAGTGTGATACATAAGAATATAAGTAATAGGAGCCAGAGCAGACCATTTGGCCCCTCGAACCTGCTCTGCCATTTAATAAGACCATGACTGATCTGATCTTGGGATCAACTCTACTTCCCTGCCCGCTCCCCATAACCCTTCACTCCCTTATCATTCAAAAATCTGTCTATCTCCACCTTAAATATATTCACTGACCCAGCCTCCACAGCTCTCTGGGGCAGGGAATTACAAGGATTTACAACCCTGTGAGAGAAGAAATTCCTCCTCATCTGAGTTTTACATGGGAGGCCCCTTATTCTGAAACTATGTCCCCTAGTTCTAGATTCTCCCACGAATGGAAATATCCTCTTTGCATCTACCTTGTTGATCCCCCTCAATATCTTATATGTTTCAATAAGATCACCTCTCATTCTTCTAAACTCCAATGAGTATAAGCTCAACCTGCTCAATCTATGAGATAATGGTATAGTTTTATCATTTTATCATTTTTCAATAATAAGAAAGATTTCATCAAGTCTGGCTTTCTCTCAAGTTATTCTTCTGCAAAGCCATACGAAGTTTTATTCTGTATAAAATAATTGAAATTAAGATTCTCTGCCTCAATCTTTGAAAGACAATAGTAGCATGTTTCTGAAATAAGTATTGCTTAATATTGAGGTAGAAGTTCTGTTAATTCTTGTTCAGTATGACTAGGATATTTGCATAGAGGAAAGCAAATTCATTGATGCTACTGGCTGTGCTTACTATAAATGAAATGATCAAAATAACTAAACATGATGTAGCCAATTAACTCTAGTGTTTAACTTCCATCTCAAAGCATTGAATAATGTTGGAAATGGGCAACTCCCTTTCGGTGAGCTTTGTTGATTCTGAGCTGGAGTGACAGATGAGTTGGCATACAATGCTTCATCTTGGGTTGGAGGAATGAAGAATGAAGAGGAAAAATTGGAAACTGGTCTGGGAGAACTGC
The DNA here is from genome assembly GCF_044704955.1 of Pristiophorus japonicus. NCBI lineage: Eukaryota > Metazoa > Chordata > Chondrichthyes > Pristiophoridae > Pristiophorus > Pristiophorus japonicus. Next base: position 150,424,133 of record NC_091991.1, read on the forward strand.
TGGGGGTGAAATTGTCCCGCGGAGGCGGTATCCTTCCCGGACCAGGACATTTATTGCCCAGCCCGAAAGTTCCGCCCCCAGCGCGGAATTCGGCCCTTCTGCCCCTCAATGGAGGCGGAGCGATATCGGAGGCACTCCGAATCCATGGAGGGGCGCTCCCGGGGCGGTAGAGCGGCTCTGGGTCCAGCGCCGCGCTCCCGAGCCCAGCGACCCTCTGACAACGTCAGTGCTATAGGAATGCTCCTTTTAGCGCTGATCTGGCAGAATGCCCCTCGCCATCAATTAAAGCGGAAGGCTACTGCGCGCTCTACAGTGCCTTTGACGGCCGCCACTGGGCCACAAGGGATGCTCTCGACTGGGCTAACAGCCCGACACCCAAATCGGAGTGCCAGGCTGCAGGATGGCGGCCAGGTTGCGGCGGGGGCCGCCATTGTCGGGCCGACAGAAGAGTCAGCCGACAGAAAAATATGGCAGCCCATAGCGCAAAATGCTTCCCCTTTAAGGGGCGCCCCGGTAGAGTATGTCCACCAGCTTCGCGACCCACGACGCTGCGGGTGACATCTGCCGACGCCATCCTTGCCGCCTCCGAGTGAGGGGTCGGCCGCACGACGATGACATCATCGCCGTGCATGCGCCAGCCCGGAACGCAAGTCGCAAAAAGGGTGCGCCACTGCCAGCACAATGCCCCTTAAACCTTCGAGGCAATTTCCCCGGAGGTGTTATCGACCCCTTTCCCCGGGTGATAACCTTGCTGCGCCCCCGGAAGTGCTAATGGGACTATAAAAAAGGACAATTTTTACCCCCCTTTAACTCTTTAAAAAATCCCTTTTCCTGAATGACACATAGCGCTATTAGTTGACAGACCTGCAGCTCATATGAGCAACATAGCATTGGGAAAACTGACGAAGTGCAAAATAGCAATAAACGCTCAGAGAAGTGCTTTGGGACAGTGAATGCTCTGATTGAATATGCAGTTATTTTGATAACTAGATAGACCAATCAGTTCCAAAACCTATCGAAAATCTTTTTTTATTGAAGGGAAAAAGTGCAGATTATCTTTTTTTTGACTTATTAAACTAATTTAAGTGGATTATAGTACTGACTGACAAGACAGTAGAAAACTCATTTTTGGGAACATAGTTCAAACTTAGCCCAAACTGAGAGATTTCCCCTCTCTGCTGCCGGCAAAAATCGAGTTTGGACCATCTTAACCTCGTTCCCAGAAATTCATAGAACAAAACCATCATTTTTTTGAGAGACTCTTGGCACTAATGCAACACGGATTTTTTTTAAAATGTGCTATTTCACAAATACTCTCACTGATCAAAGGAGGACAACATTTATAAGCCAGATTTCTTATCCCCCACCACATTTGAGACCCTACTAAATAACCAATCTCCCTAGGCACAAAATTGGACTGATTTCGGAAATGGCAATGAGGGTGAGTTTGGAAGTATGACACATTCGTTAGGGCAGATTGGAAGAAGCCTTATCATGGGCCCAAGTTTCAGTTGAGGATTAGAACGGCGCACCTCTGATAAATCCACCGATTTCCTGGAATAAAAAGCGTGCCTATTTCCTACCTTGCTATTCTCGACTTCCATGAAGCCTCCTGTGGCTTCGGTGCTGCGTAGCAACAACAGCAGTGGGGGGGGGGCGGAGCTACAGCCCTGCGCCAAAAAGACTGCCGGCAGCTGCGCGCGTGCGCAGTAGCTCCCGGCTCTCTGATTCTGTGTGCATGTGCTGCAGGCTTGTGGGAGGGGCCCGAAGCACGCCGCCCCTAGCCCTGGCCGAATGGGCTCCTGGAGCGGGTGACCAACTATGCGGAGGAGAAGGAGATCCTGAGCTCGGACCTGGAGACAGCAAACAGAAAGGGAGAAGGAACTGACAAAAGTGACCATCAAGAAGGAAGATGTCGATTGCTCTCACTGACTGAGGCCTTGGGACTGTCTCGGAGATGTTCGGAGGGACAGGGGTAGCAAGAAAGCAAAGAAATTGGGGGCAAGACGTGAGTAGGATGGGACCTGGGCAGGCTCGTCTGTTTAACATTGCCCCCTCTCCCTCCCTCCCTCCTCCTCCTCCCCCCTCCCAGCCGCGCTCACGACCCTATCCCTGGCCGAGTGGTCTGCCGCTGCGTGTGCTTGCTGCTGTGTGCGCTGCTGAAGGGCTCCCGGTGCTCCTGAACGGGTAGGTGAGGTAAGAACTTTTAGTTTCTTATTTATTGATTTATTATTTTTTTTATTTTTTATTTATTGATTTATTGATTGATTGATTTATCATTTATTATTGATGGTTCTTTATTTTTAAAAGTGAAGATGTTTACTGCTCTCTCTTCCCTACCCCCCCCAAAATCTCTGGCTAGCTGCGCTGATTTCTTAACTCTACACAAGGTTTTTCCTGGCATACAAAAGTGAACACTTACTCCATTCTAAGTTACACTGCAGTGTAAAAAAAAATGTTTCATTAGAAATGCTGGTGATTATTTTTAGTAGGTAACCTTTCGCAGTCTAAACTTGCAAAATAGGCATAAGTGGCTGGACACGTCCCTTTATGAAGAAAAAAAACTGAACTAAAGTGAAACTAAACTAACTCACTGAAACTGAAGCAAACTAAATGCGGAGAATTGCAATTGCTAGGGTACTCCAAAAAAAACTAGTTGCTCCAAAAAAAAGGAGCAAATCCAGTTGAAACTTGGGCCATATGTGTAACCTGTATTTTTCTCACAGGAAAGGTGCTTGATGGGAGAAAATATGGAAAATTGTTCCATTCTCTACAACTAACTGCCTTTCCCAATTTCTCAAACATTTACCAAAAGAAAGCAATAAAGATATGTTGGCTGAGCAATTTCAAAAGTATAGCCTACATACATGCTTTACTGTTTGCATTCTAATTTCAACTGACTACAACAAGGGAATCATTACAAATAGATTTCTCATAAAACATTTACAGTTACACATGATAAGAAAATAATGTGGATTGATTTGTCTTAATTGATCCCTGGACTCGTATTGGAAAGTTTCTTTCTCTTTGAAGGTGACAGAGTTAATGGTATGCAGAAATGTCAAGAACTTTCAAGTTTGAAAGAACTGTGCACTCTGTGTCTTGTTAAATTTCAGTGCATCTAGATTTGTCGTGTTTGTTTTTGTGCCATAGGGATCGAGTCGATTCACCCCACATAATAAAAAGCCATAATAAATGCTGCAGTGCTGGCATTTGAACCCTGGACTCCCCCAAGATACTCCAGTTTGACTCCAGTTGACTGAGAATCACTGATTTTTTTAAAAATGTATTATTTCAGAAATACTCCCAGTGGTCAAAGGAGGACAAAATGTCGTCCAAATATCAGCAGTTTTGGTATCCTAGTTGTATATCTCTTGGTTAATGGAGGACATTTCACCCTCAGGAGACATTAACTTAGAGATATACAAAAAGAAAATAAAAATATTTCCTCCATGATAAAATTCTCAAACAACCTCAGAATAACAAACACAAACGATGCCTTCTTTCACAATGTGGGGCCTAACACCTGTCTTTTCTGAATATGCAATGCAAAACTTAATTGCATTGTGATGTTTGCTGGTTTCTTCTAAGATATACTTTGAGTCTAGACTATTTCTTTTCCCCCACCAAATGTTGTCCCTTCTCCTGCTCTCCTCTCCTGAAGACACTGATGTCTATGTTTCTATGGACCTTGCAGTACATTTCCCCAACTGACCTCTACTAGTGTGTGAATCTTGCCTGTGAGCAGAACATTTGACCACAGCAGGGCCTGGTCTTTTCCTCACTTAATGTCTAAAACGCTCATGCTGCCAGCAACAGATGGCTGTATATCCCTATCTCTAACCTCATGCAATCCTACAACCCTCTGATATCTATGTGTTCCTCAGATTCTGGCCTCTTGTGTTGCACCTGATTTCCTTTGCTCCACCATTTGGGGTTGTCCCTTCAGCTGCCCAGGCCCTTAGCTCTGGACCTAGAGCTAAGGGCCTATGCGGCTGAAGGGACGGCCCCTTCATAAACCTCTTGCATAAGGGAGGTCACTGAGGCTCAATATGCAAAGAGAGGTGAATGCATTTTGTTCTCTCTTGACAGAGAGCAGCAGGTGGAGTTAATACGTGGCTTCAGCAGGATAGCAGTCTTCCCCATGGTTTAGGATGCCATTGACTGCACATTTTGCAGACACCGCATGTGAACCCAGAGGTGTACTTCAACTGGAAAGGATTCCGCTCTCTCAATGTCCAGCTGGTGTACGACCATACTCAGCGCATCATGTAAGTTAATGCTCGGTATACTGACAGTAGCCATGGTGCCTTCTGCGGCAGTCCATTATACCATCTGCTTTTCAGCCATCATGACAAACCAGAGGGTGGCTATTGGGCGACAAGTGCTATCCGCTGACCACCTGGCTCATGACTCCAATATGCAACCCAACCATACATGAGCAGAATGCACATAACGAAAGCCATGGTACCACATGGAATTTGATTGAGCAGACCATTGGGGTCTTCAACAATGCATCCGCTGGCTGGACCACTCTGGAGGAGCCCAGAAACACTCATCAGAGCGCGTCTCAAGATTCATCGTGGTCTGCTGCATGCTGCACAACCCCACCATCATGAGGGCACAGCCCTTGCTGCCAGTTAAATGGCGAAGAGCTGAGGAGGAGGAGGGGAGATCGCTAGACTTCTGTCAACTGTGCAAGCTCCTTTCAACATTAGTAACCACAGCCATGATCTCATTGAATGGCAGAGCAGGCTCGAGGGGCCGAATGGCCTGCTCCTAATTCTTATTTTCTTTTGATGGCAGCAGTCTGTGTTTCATGGCAACAAGTTGAGCTTCTACTACAGCACTCAGATGTAGGGTGGCTTGTGCTTGTCCTTCAATGGAACCTGAGACATCAGCTGTCAGACACTGCATGATGGTCGGGTCGACAAGTGTGCTAATTCATCTGCCCACTCATTCCATGCTGGAAAGGAAGGCCTCCAAGCTCTGTGCAAAGCCCTGTGCAAGGTTGGTGCTGGACTTCTCCATGCTCCTTGTCATTGTACTCCGTCTTTCTGGTAGGCCTGCCAATGCACCAATCATTTCATTGTGCATACCCATCAGCATTCTTCTGGAGGCCGCCCATCGAAGTCCTCATCTGAGTCTTCTGCAGCAGAACTCATGTGCGACTTCACCTTCCGAGGAGCTGACATCAGCGCTACCCAGACCCCCTGCCCTGGCTGCAGCCCATTCGTGCTCAGTGATTCACCATGTGTAGATCCCACCTCTAAGCTACCTTCTAAACTCTGCGCAGTGCCTGTATCTGAGCTGGTGGCTGCGACTGTCAGATTGAGTGATAGTGTTTCTTTTTCTTCATCGCTCTGGTCCCCCCTCTCTTCTACAATCACTGGGTGGGCAGGTTAAATTTCTTGTGTCTCTGAAATGAGAAAGGCACAAGGGTAGAGTTGTGTTGAGTAGAGGGGCAGGGTGGCAGGTGTGGGGGGGGGGTGGGTGCCTAAGGGGCATAGTCTCAGAATAAGGGGTCAACCATTTAAAACAAAAATGAAGAGGAATTTCTTCTCTCAGAGGGTACTGAGTCTTTGGAATTCTCTACCCCAGAGGCTGGGTCATTGAATATATTTGAGGTGGAGATAGATGGATTTTTGAGAGATAAGGGAGTCAAGGGTTATGGGGAGAGGGCAGGGAAGTGGAGTTGAGGTCAAGAGGGTGGATAGGGGAAGCGAGGTGCATGCTTAGATTGTAAATCAGAAGAGATTGTGGGATGAGGGGGAAGTGGGATGTGAGAAAGAGGATAACATATGAGGATACCGGTATATAAGAACATAAGAAATAGGAGTAGAAGTAGGCCATCTGGCCCCTCGAGCCTGCTCCGCCATTCAATAAGATCATGGCTGATCTGATCTTGGCCTCAACTCCACTTCCCTGCCCTCTCCCCATAACGCTTGACTCCCTTATCTCTCAAAAATCCATCTATCTCCACCTTAAATATATTCAATGACCCAGCCTCTGGGGTAGAGAATTCCAAAGACTCAGTACCCTCTGAGAGAAGAAATTCCTCCTCATTTTTCTTTTAAATGGTTGACCCCTTATTCTGAGATTATGCCCCTTAGGCATCTTGTACTTTTTCAGCCCCGTCGCTGGCCACAGACTCAGCTATATTCCCCCATGGCCAGCACCATCTCCTCCAAGGGGGTGAGGTGTTGCAGGCGAGCCCGTCACCTGCTGCTTAGCTTCTACTGGCGCAGGTTATGTGACACCTTTGCCTGCAAGAGAAAGGGAAATGTGTCAGTGAGTGTGATGCAATGAGTTTGGGTGATGTGCCTGTCATGGTTGAATAGCTGACAGTGTGCAAGCTGTGAGGTGCGGGTGTGAGGTTTGCATCATTGGCAAGTGTGTGAGGGTGAGATGCAGTATGTGAATGTGGGATATGAGTTGTGATTGATAGAGATTGTTGGTAGGTGGGTAATGGGGGTGTGGTGAATTGAGCAGTGTGTGAGGCTAGTGGTGCAGTTTGTGGGATATGGCATTTGAAGATGAATTCACTGACCACGACCACTCGTGTGAGGTCATTCTCCACTTCCTTGGGGCTACATTTGTTGACATTCACCACAGTAGCTATCTGCTCCCACTGCACTTTGGTCTATTGCCTGGAGGGCCTTCTGGCCCCATGTGGAAAGAGGACCTCTCTCCTCCTATTGACCTCCTCCACCAAGGTCTCCAGTGCTGCATCAGAGAATCTTTATGCTCGCTCTCTCCTCTGTTGTGCCATCATTAATTGATTTTTTTTTTGCACTCAAATCTGTTGAATAATCGGCTGTAGGCAGAATACACCTCCCCTTTAAGAGATGCAGACAGCCCATAAGTTGTGCAGGTTAGTCTTAATTGGTGCTAGCCTCATATGAACGTGGGCCCCCTGCTGAGCGTTCAGCCACTCAGCAGCACATCCAGAGCAGGGCTGAATGCCACAATCATGGAAATGAGCAGGCAGCACAAAGTCCTTCGACTGGGCGCAGATTGCTAGCACATCGCGATCCCCTTGCCCATTTTAAGCGGCAAACGAATTTCTAAGCCAAATAGTCTTAGAACAGAATGATTCTTGTGCTGCTAGGAAGATGGAGATGTTACCAGTAGTGTATACCATGTCAGGATTGGCTAATGTAGCTTTAATGTTAGATAAATACATAGGGCACCTTAGGAAATTAAGTATATCAGTTATAGAGTCCATGGTAGTGCTCATTTTAATTTGCCTGTTGGAAGGAATGGACTTCTGTACTGTGCATAGGATACTTCAGAGAGATCGGCATCTGCTTAGAAAAAATTACAAGAATTGACAGGCTTGTTGAAGCTGCTGATTCTAAATCCAAGAAAAAGAGAGCACCTCTCTGAGTCCGATTTTTTTCCTATTTAGCACAAATCTGAAGTTCATCATCTTTGCTTTGCTCTCTTCTGTAATCTGTAATCAATGCAGACCTGCTAAGTAGCCAGTACTACAGGGGACTGAAGAATGGGGAGAGCTCCATAAGTGAATCAAGCGATGGAGGACCTAATAAGCATAGGCCGAGATTTCAAAGTAATCTGTGGTTAACTGATATCATCATCATCATCGGCAGTCCCTCGAAATCGAAGAAGACTTGCTTCCACCTTAAAAGTGAGTTCTCAGGTGACTGTACAGTCCAATACGGGAAATACAGTCTGTCACAGGTGGGACAGACAGTTGTTGAAGGAAAGGGTGGGTGGGGAGTCTAGTTTGCGGCACACTCCTTCCGCTGTCTGCGCTTGGTTTCTGCATGCTCTCGGCGACGAGACTTGAGGTGCTCAGCGCCCTCCCGGATGCTCTTCCTCCACTTAGGATGGTCTTGGACCAGGGATTCCCAGGTGCCGGTGGGGATGTTTCATTTTATCAAGGATGCTTTGAGGGTGTCCTTGAAACATTTCCTCTGCCCACCTGGGGCTCACTTGCTGTGTAGGCGTTCCGTGTAGAGCACTTGCTTTGGGAGTCTCGTGTCGGGCATGCGGACGATGTGGCCCGCCCAACGGAGCTGGTCCCCCAAGTGTGGTCAGTGCTTCGATGCTGGGGATGTTGGCCTGACCGAGAACACTGACGTTGGTGCGTCTATCCTCCCAGTGGATTTGCAGGATCTTGTGGAGGCAGCGCTGGTGGTACTTCTCCAGCGCTTTGATATGATACCTTAAAGAAAGCCCCAACAAAGAACATTTTTCTTAATTTACTTTCTACCCACACTGCTTTCAAAGATGGCTTTCTTTTTAAAAGTCAAGAATATAAACTACTTTAATAATGATAACAGCTGCTATATTGTAAGTACTGGTACAGCATCCAGAATCTGGAGTTCCGGAATCTGTACTGTTCCGGAATCCAGATACTGGGACGATCTGTGGCAGGGTCATCCAGAATCCGGAAAATGTTCCAGAATCTGGATCCGCACATTGCTCCACCGCCAACCTCTCCCCTATCTTGGGCCACTGCTGACCTCTCCCCCGCCGACCTCCCCCCACCGCCCTCGGGCCGCTGCCGCCGACCACTCCCCCGCCTCGGGCCACCGCCGACTACTCCCCTAACTCGGGCCACCGCTGGCCACTCCCCCGCTGATCACTTACCCGCCTCGGGCCCCGACGACCACGCCCCCACCTCGGGCCAACCACCTCCCCTCCCCCCTGCTGACACTCGGCCGCCCGTCCCGCCCTTCTTCCCTACCTACCTTGGCCCAGGCGTTTCCGGACTCAGGATGTCGGAAAGACATTCCGAAGTCCAGAAATACACGAACCTGAGCTCAGGCATTTCTGGATTCAGGACATCATAAAGACGTTCTGAAGTCCGGACATACACAGAATCCAGAGCGGCCTTGGTCCCGAGGCTTCCGGATTCTTGACGCTGTACCTGTATCAGTTTCATTTGATGAACTGTAACCAAGGACACAAGAACACAAGAAATAAGAGTAGGAGTAGGCCATTTGATCCCTTGAACCTGCTCCGCCATTTAATAAGATCATGCTGATCTGATCATGGACTCAGTTCCACTTCCCTGCCTGCTCCCCATAACCCTTTATTCCCTTATCACTCAAAAAATCTGTCGATCTCCGCCTTAAATATATTCAATGACCCAGCCTCCACAGCTCTCTGGGGCAGAGAATTCCACAGATTTACAACCCTCTGAGAGAAGAAATTCCTCCTCATCTCCATTCTAAATGGGCAACCCCTTATTCTGAGACTATGCCCCCTAGTTTTAGTTTCCCCCTATGAGTGGAAATATTCTTTCTGCATCCAACTTGTCGAGCCCTCTCATTACCTTATATGTTTCGATAAGATCACTTCTCATTCTTCTGAACTCCAATGAGTAATGCCCCAACCTACTCAATCTATCTTCATAAGTCTAAGTCAACCCCCTCATCTCCGGAATCAACCTTGTGAACCTTCTCTGAACAGCCTCCAATGCATGTATAATCCTTCCTTAAATACGGAGATCAAAGCTGCACGCAATACTCCAGGTTTGGCCTCACCAATACCTTGTACAGTTGTGGCAGGACTTCTCTGCTTTTATACTCTATTCCCCTTGCAATAAAGGCCAATATTCCATTTGCCTTCCTGAGTACTTGCTGTACTTGCATACTAACTTTTTGTGTTTCATGATCAAGGACCCCCAGGTTCCTCTGTACTGAAGCACTTTGCAATTTTTCTCCATTTAAATTATAATTTGCTTTTCTATTTTTTCTGCCAACGTGGATAATCTCACATTTTCCCACATTATACTCCATCTGCCAATTTTTGCCCACTCACTTATCCTGTCTATATCCCTTTGCAGATTTTTTTGTGTCCTCCTCACAAGTTGCTTTCCCACTCATCTTTGTATCATCAGCAAACTTGGCTACATTACACTCGGTCCCTTCATCCAAGTCATTTATATAGATTGTAAATAGTTGAGGCCCCCGCACCGATCCCTGTGGCACCCCATTAGTTACAGTTTGCCACCGGAAAATAACCTGTTTATCCCGACTCTCTGTTTTCTGTTGGTTGGCCAATCCTCAATCCATGCTAATATATTACCCCCAACCCCGTGAACTTTTATCTTGTCCAGTAACCTTTTATGTGGCACCTTATCGAATGCCTTCTGGAAATCCAAATACACCACATCCACTGGTTCCCCCTTATCCACCCAGCTCATTACATCCTCGAAGAATTCCAGCAAATTTGTCAAACAAGATTTCCCTTTCATAAAACCATGCTGACTCTGCTTGATTGAATTATGTTTTTCCAAATGTCCTGCTACTGCCTCCTTACTACTGGACTACAGCATTTTCCCAACGACAGATGTTAGGCTAACCAGTCTATAGTTTCCTGCTTTCTGTCTGCCTCCTTTTTTAAATAGAGGCTTGGATATTACTGCACTTGTGCCTTGATCCATTCTTCAGATTCTTGCTTATATTTAGCAGTGGTATTTCTGTTCACCTATGTATGGAAGAACTGAAAATTGAGCCTGGTTTAGTCTACATAAGGAATAACCTCCAATAAAGGTGTTGATCCCTTATGAACTGCTTCTTTGTTTCACAGCAGTCTTCTGGTGCCACTTAAGCTGTAAGCCAAGATAATGGTCTAACGATATAAGACAATCTAATTTTGTACTTCCCTGACTTTCTCATACGAGCTAAGCCATTGTCCGTTTCATAGCTTTTTGTTTTTCATCTTTTCGTAATCCTCTTCATTGAACGATAGACATGTTCTTGCAGTTTAATTTACTGAGCAAGGCCCGTGTAACTGACATACTTCTAATATACTCTGTGATCAATACTCTAAAATGTAATTGTTAAAATGTTCTTGGGCTTTGATATCCTTTTTAACTGAAATAAGTCAATAAAACTGAACTGTTCAAATTGATTGCATATGCTATACACAAGGCCAGTTTTAGTCTCTGCATTTCACTTCTCAGTTTTTATTCAGTGGAAGAAGAATGAAAGTCTCGTGACACATGCTTAGATGTTTACCTTGTCCATGGTGCACACGTATTCAGCACAAAACCAACCCAAATCAAACTTCTTAAATCATACTGTTTTCACAGCCCTTGGACTGATAATTGAAAATCTAAACAAATAGGAAATATAATGTTGATTTGAAATTATCCACATATTCAACAGGCCAACCAGACTGACACTTCTGCAAAATCTACCTGAACAGTCACTCTCCCTTTCACAGAGCAATGTCTTCCAGTTTCCAATGGCAGCCCCCCAACCCCCAACTGCAGCCCCTATATGGTGCTGCTGCTTTGCTTTGGGAGAGGACTCTGTACTGCGGTTTGAATCACTGATCTGTTTCAAGACCAGGAGTTCTCAGTTGTAGCCCACTGCACCACTTGCATTCCTGGAGCAAAGTAGCAGTGCCAGCTGCAAGCTGGGGCAGGCAGCAAGATCATCAGGGGCATGGGACGGCAACGATTTCCTTGGGGTAGTTCATTTGCTACTCCAGAGAATAAAAAGCATACAGATTTGCATTCAGTGTGTATATTTAGCTACAACTCTGGTTGTAATGTGTCAGGCCTGGTACTGCTTGAATTTCCATTCTCCATAATTGTTATTCTTTGTTTCAGTAAGAACCAGTAATCTACTTTCCAGGTTAAAAATAGAATATGAAACAAAATTTGGAAACACTTAAGATAACATGGGAAAGGGATATGTTGGAACAAATTGAAGATGAAGAATGAGGTACTTTTATGACGTGCAGTTACTGTTGTAATGCAGGAAACTCGGCAGCCAACTTGCGCACTGCAAGGTCCCACAAATAGCAGTGTGATCATGACCAGATAATGTGTAGGATGTGAGTGGGGCTTGAACCCACAACCTTCTGACTCAGAGGAGAGAGTCACGACTAACAGCTAAATATGGTCATCATTCCAATAAATTGATTGTTCTCAGCTGTCCTCAGAGGTTAGGTGAAGTTACGCCAAAATAAAAATTTGTTTACTCAAGTCCCAAATGAATTCTCTTCTGGTCTGAGATTTTACAGCTCATTAAAAGCAATATTGGTTGCATTAAACCCAGTGACCTAAAACTGATTACCTTGGAATTTTGGAAATAATTGGCTTTAGTTCAGATAGAAACAATGCTGCATTTTGCACTACAAGTTTCATTAAGATGGAATTCTGAAATTTTAACAACATCTGAGTCTAAATTAAACTTAAATTGGAAATTAATAAATGCCACTGTAAATTTGACTATGCCAGAGAATGTTTAAAATATATCCAATTATATTAAATCTAATTTATTAAATGAGCAAAAATTGTGATAATGAGGACTTGGGGAGATTTGCCATTATTAAAAGTTAAAGATTACTCAGCTTGTCTTAAGTACAATAGTCTAAAGTAGTGCTTTTACTGTTCATGCAAGGACTGCTTAGAACACTAGTCAAGACAGTTGTGCTAAATGTACAGTCCTTGTTTATTGAGAGTAAAATTGATTGTTATACCTTCATATTTTAAGAATATGAGAAATGATGGAATGCAAAAGAACATGCAACTCTTGGAACCTATTCCTTCCACAGACCATGTAGAGTCCACTTCAAAATATTTATTTAACCTTGCATCTTATATGATTAATCCATGTCCAGTTGCATTACTTAATATGATGTATCCTTCATCCCCAAGAATCATTCTGTTCCATAAAGCATTTTATGCTCTATATTTGAACTAACTTTTAGGGCTAATAATTGCGTAGCGCCCCATTTGGGGCGATAACTTTTGCGGCTATTTCTGGTCATTTAAAATAATCAAGATCGACTGCAAATCAATATGGTGGGTAGATTGTGTTTAATCAGAGTTTAAGACGGAATATGATACATTAGTTATACAACAAAAACATACGACCGTGACAAGTAGCTGGTACCAATCCAATTGGACAGACGGCTGACGCGCATGAGCAGTTCTCTGAGCGGCTTCTCTTCTTTTCGTCTAGAGCCTCCTTCGGTAGAGCAGGGGACCACACTCAAAAAACTTTTGACCAGCCCAATTTCTCTATAACACTCCCCTCCACCATCTGTGTGGACAAGCCCTCAGGAGGTTACTTTTAATCTCTTTTTATGGGTGAGCCTGAAATGGGATATTGACGAGACCTTTTAACCTATCGAGGTTTCCTTAAAAACTCCGCCCTCAATGGGGTGTTGAGTTCTTTGTCTTAATTCCCTAAAGATGTTTCATGATCTTCTTCACATTTCTTATCTGTTTATACTTTTTGAAGGTTTTTCCTTTGAAATTTGTGCCTTATCTCCCTGGTTCACATCCTCTCGGGTACAATTAATACAAGGCCTGGCCCTGTACCCTCTCAATCATGAGGCCCTAACTCAAGCTGTCTCACTTCAACCGGTCGTTATCTCCTTTACAACCTAGCAAACTGCTCCATTCTGAGAATGTGTTTACCATAAACTTCCCAAATTCTTTCCATTCTAAGCCTTTCTATACTAATTAACTTTTACTTATCTTCGCAAGCAGTTCCGTTAAGCTAACTTCAATTCCTACCTCAGCAGTATACACAAAATGCTTTAACTTTCACAGGTAACCGAAACATTTGCACATTCCAGGCATCTATCTAGCCATTCTAGTACCCGCCTGAGGAGAATTTTTGTCTCCAGTTCTAACAGAACCATGTAAACACAGCATTATTCGCGTTACAGTTCATTCGCATAACCATATGTTTTTAGGTATCCCTAATTTCTAACAGCGGTAGAGGCAGAATGCTGCACAATGTTCCGTGCAGCGATGCTGGTTTCACAGACTCCTTCCCTCCCTTAAAGGGAAAGACCAATGCTGTGGTCATTGAAGGCTAAGGCTGGGAATGGTCTTTGACGTCACCTGCGATACGCCAGAGCAGCCCCAAGCACTCAGAGTGCCGGTCTGATCAATCCTGGGCTGGAAAAGAAATCAAAAAGCAGCACATTGGGGACATAAATCAATTTGGTCTACCTGACCACCACTGCTTTTAATTAGCAATCCCCAAGCAGCTGACCGAGGTCATAACACCTCTTGCAGCTACCATTGTTGACACCCGGCAATGCTGCAGGGGGCGGAAGCAAATTTTACATCCGGGACGATAACGGGGCGCTATGCACTAGGTGACATCATGATCTCCAGGGCGCAGGAGATTGAGGCAGTAAGTTTTATCACTGCGCCTGGTCAGTAAACCCTTTGAATCCTGTTATCGCATCCACCCGCCCCCCGAGGCGCTAATGGGAGGCGCAAAGGAGACCAATTTCTCCCCTTCAGTTTATTCCTAACATAATATTCTTCTGGCCCTTTTTAGCATCAAATTACTTGTCAAATCCACATATGTGATTCTACAAGGAGGTAAAAGTTACTGTTGATCATTAGGCCTTGTCTGAGGCATTTTTAATATATATACTCCTGTGTGACCCCACTGGTAACATTCTCCTAAACTGATGACTGTACCATTACCCTCTGGGTTTTATCGGTTGACCAATTATGTATCCATTGTAAAATATTTCCACCTATTCCCGCTTTCATTATTCTCAGTACCAGCCTTTCCAGAGGAACTGAATCAAAGTCTTTACTGAAATCCAAGTACACCACATCCACTGCCTTCCCCCTATCGTGCTCCTTTGTGACACCTGTTTTGGAGAAATTTTCCTTTCTCCTGAGCGGACCCACTGAAATAATGGATTTACACTCTTACTGGATGACAGACTTCAGTTAGGTTAGAAACAATCTTTATTCCGGCATATGCAGGGAAAGTTCTGTTCTTAACCATCTAAGACAGAAACTCTTCAAAAATCCAAAGGTCTCACCGATCTTTATACAGTTTTCTAGTGACAGTGATCGAGAATACTACCAATGACAATTTAACTGCCACAAATAACACAGATGTAAGACAGAGACAAATTTGTTGCAGCATTTGGTTCAGTAGGAAACATTCAGTTCAGTCAAAGCACAGAAACATTTGTTAACATGAAAGACGGGAATTTAATTCAGTTACAGCACAGCATTTGTTAACCCTTATCAGACTGCCTGCTGTGTGGCCTCTACACTTCCCTAACATATGGTGTGAATCTCCGCCTCTTGGAATGTGTTTGTTTCTACAGGTTTGACTTTATTTGTTTTCCTAGCCTGCTCTACATTCTTTAAAAGTTAAACACGCAAGTTGTTCTATGTATTCCTTCCAATCTAAAGTTAATTTTCCTATCATATATAAGCGAGTCTTACATACAATCTGTCGATAATTCCTTACCCTACTACAGCACCCTCAAAAAACCAGTAAGTTAGATTGACAATACCATCCCTACGTGAACTCATATTGGCTATCTTTTTTGATTATATTTCTATCCAGATGCTCCATGATCTTAATAATGGTTTCCATAACTTTATCTACAATGGATGTCAAACTCACTGGTCAGTAGATTTCTGGGAGATGTTTGCTACCTTTTTAAAAAAGAGTAGCAGCTGCCTTTCTCCAGTCCCCAGACACCTCGCCAGTGTGAGGTGATTTCCGGAAGAATTGTGTCAGAGTTCCACTAATTTCCTCCTTTATTTCCTTAAGGATCCTCGGTTGCATCTCATACTGAGATTTATTTACCTTTAGGTTGCATAGCTGTTCAGCAACCATACTTGTAGCAATGTGAATTGTATCACCACTTACCTCTACAACACCCTCTAATTCCTTCTCTCCATCAAATAAGTGACCTGTCTCCTTCTTGATAAAGACTGAGGCAAAAAAATGTATTTAGGACTTTTGTGGAGTGTGTAGCATCAGTTGTCATTGGCCTCACTCGATCCCACTTTCAGTGGCCCCACTCCGTCCCTCATTTTTCTTTATCTCTTAATATAACGAAAAAACTTTTTAAATTATTCTTCACTCTTTTCATATGCAATTCAAAATTTTTCTTTGCCATTCCGATGCTCTTTTTACACTCTTGTCATGCCTTTTGGTATTGAATCTGTTTTAATTCTGTGCTATTTTCCTTCAAGACCGTAAATGCTTTTTTTCTCTTTTTCATGAGTTGCTTGCTACGTTTTTTTAAGAGGGTGTATGGCAGCAATTTTGACAGATCTAGAGACTGAGCCAAAGGATAAGGTGTGGGAGGCATTCAAGGAGGAGATAGTGAGGGTTCAGTACAAATATGTTCCCACAAAGAAAAAGGGTGGGACTTCCAAATCTAGAGCCCCTGGGTGTCAAAGAGCATACAGGGTCGGATAAGGCAAGAAGAGGGAAGCTTCTGTCAAATATCGAGAGCTCAATATTGCAGAAAGCCTAGAGGAGCATAGAAAGTGCAGGGGTGAAATTTAAAAGAAAGTTAGGAAAGCAAAGAGAAGGCACGAAAAAATATTGTCAAGTAAAATCAAAGAAAACCCAAAGACGTTTTTTAAATAAAAAAAGTGCAAGAGGATAACTGAGGAAAGAGTAGGGCCTATTAGAGACCAAAAAGGTAACCTGTGTGTGGAGGTGTGTGTATGGTTCTTAATGAACACTTTGCATCTGTCTTCACAAAAGAGGGGTCGATGCAGTCAAGGAGAAGGGGTGTGAAATATTGGATGGGATAAACATAGTGAGAGACAAAATATTAAGGGATTTCGCATCTTTGAAAATAGGTAAATCACCAAGCCCAGATGAAATGTATCACAGGCTGTTAAGAGAAACAAGGGAGGTAATAGCGGAGGCTCTGACCATCATTTTCCAATCCTCACTGGCTACAGGTGGAATGCTGGAGGACTAGGAGATCACTAAAGTTTTACCGTTGTTTAAAAAGGGAGTAATGGATAGACTGAGTAATTACAGGTCTGTCTGCCTAACCTCGGTAGTGGGAAAATTATTGGAAAAAATTCTGAGGGACAGTACTAATCGTCATTTAGAAAAGCATGGATTAATTGAGGGCAATCAGCATGGATTTGTTAAGGGAAGGTCGTGTCTCACTAACTTGATTGAATTTTTTGCGGTAGTAACAAGGAGGGCCAATGAGGGTGGCACATTTGATGTAGTCTACATGGATTTTATCAAGGCTTTTGACAAGGTTCCACATGGCAGACTGTTCAGGAAAGTAAAAGCCCATGGGATGCAAGGGAAATTGGCAAGTTGGATCCAAAATTGGCTCAGTGGCAGGAAGCAAAGGGTAATGATCAACATGTGTTTTTATGACTACAAGGCTGTTTTCAGTGGGGTTCCGCAGGCCTCAGTACTAGGTCCCTTGTGTTTCGGGGTATATATCAGTGATTAAGACTTAAATGTAGGGGGCCATGATTAAAAAGTTTGCAGATGATACAAAAATTGACTGTGTCGGTTGATAGTGAGGAAGAAAGCTGTAGACTGCAGGAAGATATCAATGGACTGGTCAGGTGGGCAGAAAAGTGGCAAGAGAAATGTGAGGTAATGCCTGGAGAGAAAGCAAATAAGGCAAGGGAATACACAGTAAATGGTAGGATACCTAGAAGTGTAGTGGAACAGAGGGACCTTGGAGTACATGTCCACAGATCCCTGAAGTTAGCAGGACAGGTAGATAAAGTGGCTAAGAAGCTAAATGGGATATTTACCTTTATTATCCAAGGCATAGAATATAAAAGCAGGGAGGTTATAATAAAACTGTATAAAACACAAGTAAGGTCACAGTTCGAATACTGCGTACAGTTCTGGTCACCGCATTACAGGAAAGATGTGATTGTACTAGATAGGGTACAGAGGAGATTTACGAGGATGTTGCCAGGACTGGGGAACATTAGCTATGAGGAAAGATTGGATAGGCTAGGGCTGTTTTTTTTTGCAACAGAGGAGGCTGAGGGGAGACTTGATTGAGGGGCATAGATAGAGTGGATAGGAAGGACCTATTTCCCATAGCAGAAAAGTCAATAATCAGGGAACATAGGTCTACAGTAATTGGTAGAAGGATTAGAGGAGAACTTTTTTCCTACTGCCTGAAAGGGTGGTAAAGGCAGAAACCCTCATCACATTTAAAAAGTACTTGGATATGCACTTGAAGTGCTGTAACCTACAAGGCCTACGGACCAAGAGATGGAAAGTGGGATTAGGCTGGCTGGCTCTTTTTTGGCCAGCACAGACACGATAGGGCCGAATGGCCTCCTTCTGTGCCTTAAATTTCTATGACAGGTTGATGATATTGATGATCATGGAATTTAGAAGAGTAAATTAATTGATTGGGAGCTGGGATGAATCATAGAATCATAGAAATTTACAGTAAGAAAGAGGCCATTTCGGCCCATCGTGTCTGTGTCCAGCCTAATCCCACTTTCCAGCTCTAGGTCCGTAGCCCTGCAGGGGAGCAGGTGGTGAACTTCATGGAAGAGATATGTTTAGCCTAAGTACCTTTTGCTGCATTATAAACTTTACCATGAATTTTTCAGGATCGAATGAATGGATAAACCCCTATAGAACATTTCCTTATTAATAGCATTCTTTGCATTGCACCTATAGCATGATGGCACAGAATTTTACCGCACGGCTTAAAGAGTTTGTCACACAATATGGTTTTCATCCTTAGGGACATTTTTTTTTATTTGTACCAACCTGACATTTCCATGTTTTATGGAAGGCCATTACTCGCCATTTTAACAGAATTTTAAAGGCATTGATTGGTAGTGTCCAATTTACTTGTTCACTTAATTTATTTTCCTTACACCTATGAACTGTCTTGGAACATTTTTCTACATTAAAGGCGCTATATAAATATAAGTGGTTGGTGTTAATTAAATCTTCTATTATTAAAGGCAAGGAGCAGAGAACCTCAACAAAATTTAAGTGATGAAAAACAATAACAACTTGTATTTATATAGTGCCTTTAACGTAGTGAAACATTCCAAGGCGCTTCACAGGAGTATTATGAGGTAAAAAAAATTGACACTGAGCCGCATAAGGAGAAATTAGGGCCGGTGACCAAAAGCTTGGTCAAAGAGGTATGTTTTAAGGAGCGTCTTGAAGGAGGAAAGAGAGCTGGAGAGGTTTAGGCAGGGAATCCCAGAGCTTGGGGCTTAGGCAACAGAAGGCACAGCCACCAATGGTCGAGTGATTATAATCAGGGATGCTCACGAGGGCAGAATTACAAGAGCGCAGACATCTCGGGGGGGTGGGGGGATGGTGGAGGGGGCGGTTGTGGGGCTGGAGGAGATTACAGAGATAGGGAGGTGTGAGGCCAATGCAGCAATTTGAAAAAGAAACTGCTACTGCTGTAAATCTCATAAATGTAAGAAATGCAAAAGAGGTCATTCATGGACTGAAATAGAGAAATAGATTGGCATGTTATATGGGCCCTTCATCACAACTCAAAACACTAACCTTTCTTTACCAGATGGTTTACTGACCTATGCTGCATTTCGACTATTTACTGTCTTTATTCCCAATATAGGAATTGAATACCTTTTGTAAAACAAACAGAATATTTCTTAACATCAAACATTTGGGCAGTATTAGATGTTAATCAAAGTACTGTTTTGAACATTTTTTTTACATCAAACACTATTTTACAGGAAGAAATACATTTCTGCTGATCTGTTTTGCTGAATATTCAACAATTTTATTGCAAAATTACACCACACCAATAAATAATTAGCGACCACCTACAGGGTGCCATAGTTCAACTTGATTTGTTAAATAGTGCTTGTGAATGTTAGGCGTGAATATGAATGTTATACATTTCCTGTGGTTGTTAAACAATGTATTATATAACCAGCAGGGGATAGCGACACTCGAGAGGCAAGAGCTTGTTGGTGTCCTAGAATAATGCACTTTAACAAAAATTGGGCCACCACCATGAAACTATCAACAATTGTTCTGGCGAAATCACTGAATGCTCAGTGGTTTCTGCAATCACCTTCGCGGCTGGAGCTTCCAAAATGATCAGTTTAATTGCTCTGGTTTTCCTTAACTGAGATCGACAGCACTGATTCAAATTAATCTCCTAGAGGCAGTTAATAAAGTCGCAGCTCAATACCAACCAAGTACCCTGTGCTGTCAGACTCCTGTCCTCTATGCTAAAGTTGATGGAAGCAGTGGGAACAAAATAATACACTTCCAGTTTTTCAAACGTTCAGGTGTCATTCCCACCCAGTAGGGATAAGAAAAACGACAGCAAATCCAATAAATAAACATCATACAATATGCTTTGGGTATTTAAAGTGACTTTTCAGCACTAACTGTAAACAGAATGCAAGCACCTGCTGTCACAGCTGCTATATTATACGGCACATAGCGTCTGCTATGAGTATCTGTTGCCAATGGACATCATTTTATCAGCACCCCTCATCACTTGTTTAATATGTTGTAACCTAAGGCTTTCAGTGGCTCTCCATATGCGATATGTGTGGCTGTACATGTGCAGCAAAGATTGGCCGCTGCTCACATGAGCGTACCCACAACAACTAAATCGAGTCGACGAGAAACTTCATAGATAAATATGCACCACATAAACTAGCAAGATGGACTAGATTGAGGAAGATTAATACTGAGTATTCACTTCACAAAGAGGAAGCTGGTGCTAGCATGAGCAATGAGTTTATGTCGAGCTGAAAGTTTTGTGCCTGTAGGTTATAGCTTAGTAGTACACATCTAATATTGATGCCTTTTATGTGTGTGTGTGTCTGTAGTGAAAGCTGTACTAATGAGTAGCAATAGGCCCCCTAAGGTACGCGTCTGCAATTGCGAGCTCCCGCGCAGGCCATTCACCAGCTGCTGCTGCTGGAAGAGGTACTGCGCATGCACAGCCACGCAGAAAATTTAAAGGGCCCGCGAAGAAAACAAAATTAGAGGGAATATTGCTGAGTAGTAGATAGTTTTGTATGCCATAAGTATCTTCTATGTCCAAATTGAAAGAAGCCGCCTAAAATGTCTTTCTGATGCTGGCATACTTCTCCTTTCCAGCATATTCTGTTTTTATTTTAGATTTCCAGAATTCAGCTTTTTTTTAATCTCTTTATTTGTGTCTGTTCTGCTGACGCCCTTATTCCCGCTACATTTTAAATCAGCTGAAGTAGGGGGATTACAGTCGACCGTTTGAGCGACAGACACTTGCACAATGGGCGCCATGTAACAAATAACAGCAATCGGAACATTTGTGTATTTCAGTATAATTTACAATACAGAAAAAAATAGAGTAAGATATAAGCCTACTGCCTCAATTTATTCACCACATAAGAGAATGGGTGCATATTAATCTGTATTAGAAATAGCCAAGTTTAAACCTATCTCTGGTTACTTTAATGATCTGGATGGACTGTAAACCAATCTGGTAGGTATATTGGGCCCAGGTTTCGAGCCGTGCCTCGAACGGCGCAGTCCCGACCTGGACGCCCTTTTTTTGTGCCACAAAGTGCGCCTAAAAAAAAAACTCCAGATTCTCCACCTCCCTGCAGGTCCTCTGGCCCCCGGCGCAGCACAGCACGAGCTGTGGGGGGGGCGGAGCTAGGACCCTGCGCCGAAAACAGTGCCGGGACATCTGCACATGCGCGCTACAGTGGGCACGCAAGTGCAGTAGCTCCAGGTGCCCGAAGGGAGGGGCCGAAGCATGCAACCCCTAGCCCTGGCCGAATGGCCTCACTGGGGCTGCGTGAATAAGGCTCCTCCCACGGCCAGCTCCTGCTTCCTCCCGACCCGACTCGACTCCCGCTCCCGCCCCCGGACCCGACCCGACACCCGCTCCTCCCCCCCCCCTACCCCGCCCCCGGACCGGAGCCGACACCCGCTCCCCCGGACCGGACCCGACACCCGCTCCCCCCCCCGCCCCCGGACTGGATCCGACCTGACCTCCCTTCCCCCGACCTGACCTCCCTCTCCCTCCCTCCCTCCCTCCCCCCCGACCCGAACCGAACTGACCTCCCTCCCACCCCGACCCAACGCCACCTACCTGTAAATCTGGTGCTGGGGACGGGCCCTGCCCGAAGTCTCGGGCCCGGCCCGTTCAGCCTCCCTCCCCCTTCTCCTTCCCCCCCCACTCCCCCCAATCTCCTTCCCCCCACCCCCCCAATCTCCTTCCCCCCCACCCCCCCAATCTCCTTCCCCCCCACCCCCCCAATCTCCTTCCCCCCCACCCCCCCAATCTCCTTCCCCCCCACCCCCCCAATCTCCTTCCCCCCCACCCCCCCAATCTCCTTCCCCCCCACCCCCCCCAATCTCCTTCCCCCCACCCCCCCAATCTCCTTCCTCCCCACCCCCCCCAATCTCCTTCCCCCCACCCCCCCAATCTCCTTCCTCCCCACCCCCCCAATCTCCTTCCTCCCCACCCCCCCAATCTCCTTCCCCCCCCAATCTCCTTCCCCCCCAATCTCCTTCCCCCCCAATCTCCTTCCCCCCCCAATCTCTTTCCTCCCCCCCAATCTCCTTCCTCCCCCCCAATCTCCTTCCCCCCCAATCTCTTCCCCCCCAATCTCCTTCCCCCACCCAATCTCCTTCCCCCCAATCTCCACCCCCCCCAATCTCCTCCCCCCCTAATCTCCTTCCCCCCCCCATCTCCTTTCCCCCCCATCTCCTTTCCCCCCATCTCCTTTCCCCCCCTCATCTCCTTTCCCCCCCTCATCTCCTTCTCCCCCCCATCTCCTTTCCCCCCATCCCTCCCCCTTCTCCCCCATCCCTCCCCCTTCTCCCCCATCCCTCCCCCTTCTCCCCATCCCTCCCCCTTCTCCCCCATCCCTTCCCCTTCTCCCCATCCCTCCCCCTTCTCCCCCTTCCCTTCCCCTTCTCCCCCTTCCCTTCCCCTTCTCCCCCTTCTCCCCCTTCCCTTCCCCTTCTCCCCCTTCCCTTCCCCTTCTCCCCCTTCCCTTCCCCTTCTCCCCCTTCCCTCCCTCTGCTCCCCCCCTCTCTCCCTCCACCCCCCTCCTCTCCCTCCCCTCGCTGTCAGAAACACAGACACTGACAGACAGAGAATGAGAGACACACAGACAGACAGAGAGATAGAGACACTGACAGAGACACACTGAGGGGGGCATCCCAGCACGCTGTTGGAGGGCTCCCGGTGCTGCAGTCGGTAAGTAGAAAATGTTTTATTTATTGATTTAAAAAAAAAATTATTTCTTAATTTTTTTGATTGATTTATTGGTTGATTTATTGATGTATTTATCATTTATTATTGATGAAGGCTCTTTATTTGTAAAACTGAAGTGTTTAATGTTTGTAAACCTCCCTTTAAACCCCCCCCCCCACCATTCCCTACGCCTGATTTGTAACCTATGCCTGATTTTCTAAAGTGTAGACAAGGTTTTTTCGAGCGTACAAAAATCTTCACTTGCTCCATTCTAAGTTAGTTTGGAGTAAGTTTTCACTGACGAAACTTTGAAAACACGCCCCCTTTTGAAAAAATAATTCTGTTCCAAAGTGAAACTGTTCTAACTGACTAGAACTGGAGCAAACTAAATGACGAGAATTCCAATTTCTAAGATACTCCGTTCTACACCAGTTGCTCCTAAAAATCAGGAGCAAATCATGTGGAAACTTGGGGCCATTGTGTTTAATCGGAGTTTAAGATGGAATATAACACATTAGTTATACAGCAAAAACATACGTCCGTAACAGTTGATACCAATACAATCGGACAAACGGCTGGCGCACATGAGCAGTTCTTTGGCTTGCAGTCTTTTTCTATTTGTCTAGAGCTTCCTTCAGTAAAGCATGGGATCATTTGATGAGTATTCAAACAGCCCAACTTCTGTTTCACTCACCCCTCACACCGTTTGTGAGAACAACTTTGAGAAGGCTACATTTATACTCTTTTTAGGGGTGGGCCTGACATGAGATATTGATAAGACCTTTTGACCTATAGAGGTTCCCCTAAAATCATAATATCAAATAAGGCTTCTAGTTCTTTGTCACGATTCTTGTGTCAAGAACCAGCCCTAAAGATTTTGGCCACATGTCTTTCATTGTTTACACTACCCAGGATTCGTTCTTTGAAATTTGTATCTTATCTCTTTCATCCATATCCTGTCTTTGATGCCATGAGGCCAAACCAGAAAACTGCTCGCTTCAGCGTCGTTATCTTCTTTACGACGTAGCAACTTGTTTACGTTAAATCCTACGAACTTCCTTCCATTATCTCTCTCAAGCAATTCTGTTAAGCTAACTTCAAATCCTACCTTAGCATTTCTAAGCATTTCTCTGACCCGAAGAAACTTTCCGTCTGCAATTTGAACATCAGAGTTTAAACAGCATTTTTTCCCGTCACAGTTTCAATTGCATAACCATATACATTTTTAGGCATCTTTAGTTTCTAATATTTGGCATTGCTCTATCTGTAAGGAGCACTGCAATGCATTGAGCGAAATTGCTTGCAGTGTATGTAATCCCTGTCTTTGTGCTGACTGATCGGAGGTTGGAAGCGGCGAGGAGCGGAGGTCGGAAGCGGCGAGGAGCGGAGTTCAGGACAGGCAAGGACCGACGAGGTCCAGAGATCGGAAGCAGAGAGAAGAGGACGGATGAGGCACAGAGGAGCGGAGAGGTCGGAGCCCAAGGGTAGAGCAGTGTGAACAAGATCAAGGGAAGGCGTAGCACGGGCCAAGAGCGAGACTGTGAGGTCGTGAGGCTCACATTGCGTATGATGAATTCCACGTAGAGTGAGGTCCTGTGGGGAGGAGGATAGTAGGAGTATTTTTGAGTTTGTGTGTATGTATTGGCACATGCGACAGAGCCTGGTCTCCAGTCGTCTTGGATCCCCTTCCCACTGGACCAAGACCTTGCTCCGTCAAGCCAGTGTGGTGGTTGGTGTGCAACAGCCACCCCATGCACAAAGAATTCACGCACTGGCATCTTCCACCATTTAAAATGAGTTCATCAGTCACCTGAGTACTCATTTGTAGTGTGGAAGCAAGTTATCCTCGACCCCGAGGGACTGCCTATGATGATGATGATGCTGACTGAATATCTTAATTACACAGTCGAAACGGTCAGCCTCAAGATCTCAATCATTTTTGTCAAATATGGAGCTGGTCTTGGTTCAGATTCACAAACTGAAGAAGAATGTACAAGAGCCTCTGAGTCCATCTTTCAATCAATGCCAAGAAAACAACAATTTCAAATTCAGCTGATGGTTTTCGATAATTCAACATGAACTCATTCATTTCTTGAATATTATCAGATTGTCAAGTCAGCTGCTAATTCAGCTGATGTGAATCTGTTGATAAATTGAACTGTTGTCTTATTAATGAAAGATAGTTCTGTTGTATAGTTTAAATAAACATTTACCTTAACGAGCCAGTAATTATTTTAAGAGACATGCTCATTTTTATGTTGCTGTGTTCACTTGTTCAGTGCGCGACACAGTGATGATACATCTATAAATTAAGGCTGCATCTATTTGTACTAACTGAAATGCAGCCGTTTCTCTGATTGGCTCTCCATTTTCACATGACCTATTGCTGATTGGTCCCCTTGGAGGATAAGCCACACCCTGAAGTTCTCTGGAATGTGTAACTGGAACTGCCCAGCCCAAGTTCTGAGTGACTTTCCAATTTGTAATTCAATCCATTTTAACTTCAGAAGATAGATCTCGCCAAAAGCCACCAAGTTCCAGCCGAAGTCCATTACCCCAGCGTAAGTGCAACCCTCTGCCAGCTGAAGACCCTTACCCCAGCATTTGTGCTGCCACCCACAGCCGAAGTCCATTACCCCAGCGCAATTGCTGCCTCTGCCAGCTAAAATCCTTAATTGAACAAATACTTTGGTTCTGTCTTCACAAAGGAAGACACAAATAACCTTCCGGAAGTACTAGGAGACCGAGGGTCTAGTGAGAAGGTGGAACTGAAGGATATCCTTATTAGGTGGGAAATTGTGTTAGGGAGATTGATGGGATTGAAGCCAGATAAATCCCCGGGGCCTGATAGTCTGCATCCCAGAGTACTTAAGGAAGCGGCCCTAGAAATAGTGGATGCAATGGGGATCATTTTCCAACAGTCTATCGACTCTGGATCAGTTCCTATGGACTGGAGTGCAGCTAATGTAACACCACTTTTTAAAAAGGGAGGGAGAGAGAAAATGGGTAATTATACACCAGTTAGCCTGACATCAGTAGTGGGGAAAATGTTGGAATCAGTTATTAAGGATGAAATAGCAGTGTATCTGGAAAGCAGTGACAGGATCGATCCAAGTCAGCATCGATTTATGAAAGGGAAATCTTGCTTGACAAATCTTCTGGAATTTTTTGAGGATATAACTAGTAGAATGGAGAAGGGAGAACCAGTGGATGTGGTGTATTTGGACTTTCAAAAGGCTTTTGACAAGGTCCCACACAAGAGATTGGTGTGCAAAATCAAAACACATGGTATTGGGGGTAATGTACTGACGTGGATAGAGAACTGGTTGGCAGGTAGGAATCAGAGTCGGGATAAACGGGTCCTTTTCAGAATGGCAGACAGTGACTAGTGGAGTGCCGCAGGGTTCAGTGCTGGGACCCCAGCTCTTTACAATATACATTAATGATTTAAATGAAGGAATTGAGTGTAATATCTCCAAGTTTGCAGATGACAATAAACTGGGTGGAGGTGTGAGCTGTGAGGAGGGCACTAAGAGGCTGCAGGGTGACTTGGACAGGTAGGTGAGTGGGCAAATGCATGGCAGATGCAGTATAATGTGGATAAATGTGAGGTTATCCACTCTGGGGGCAAAAACATGAAGGCAGAATATTATCTGAATGGCGGCAGATTAGAAAAAGGGGAGGTGCAACGAGACCTGTGCGTCATGGTTCATCAGTCATTGAAAGTTGGCATGCAGGTACAGCAAGTGGTAAAGAAGACAAATGGTATGTTGGGCTTCATTGCTAGGGGATTTGAGTATAGGAGAAGGGAGGTCTTACTGCAGTTGTACAGGGCCTTGATGAGGCCTCTCCTGGAATATTGTGTTCAGTTTTGGTCTCCTAATCTGAGGAAGGACGTTCTTGCTATTGAGGGAGTGCAGCGAAGGTTCACCAGACTGATTCCCGGGATAGCTGGACTGACATTTGAGGAGAGACTGGATCAAATGGGCCTATACACTGGAGTTTAGAAGGATGAGCGGGGATCTCATAGAAACATATAAGATTCTAACAGGACGGGACAAGTTAGATGTGGGAAGAATGTTCCCGTTGTTGGAGAAGTCCAGAACCAGGGGACGCAGTCTTAGAATAAGGGGTAGACCATTTAGGACTGAGATGAGGAGAAAGTTCTTCACTCAGAGAGTTGTTAACCTGTGGGATTCCCTGCTGCAAAGAGTTGTTGATGTCAGTTCATTGGATATATTCAAGAGGGAATTAGTTATGGCCCTTCCGGCTAGGGGGATCAAGGGGCATGGAGAGAAAGCAGGAAAGGGGTACTGAGGAAATGATCAGACATGATCTTATTGAATGATAGTGCAGGCTCAAAGGGCCGAATGGCCTACTCCTGCACCTATTTTCTATGTTTACCCAAGCACATGTGCTGCCTCCCCCAGCCAAGTTCCAGCCATGGTCCCTTACCCCAGCTGAAGTCCCTTATACCTGCACAAGTGCTGCCTCCGCCAGCTAAAGACCCTTACCCTAGCACATGTGTTTCTCCCACAGCCGAAGTCTCTTAACCATGTGCAAGACCTTACCCATAGATGGGGCATTATGTGCGGATTGGCAACAGTTTTATTAGGTATGAAGTGAATAGTGACAATGTCGTGACTTCAGGATTGCATCCACCCAAACGATGTCCCTTGAAACACATGCACCGAGCTTGCACGCACCAAGGGGTTGGAAGAACGTGATCCGTCTCCTCTGAGTTCCCTTTCTCCCCTCCAATCCCCGCCCCCATTTGTGTCTCTCTCATCATCCCCCCCCCCCAAAGCTCGCTCTTTCTCTCTCTCTCTCTCTCTTTCTCCCCCCCCCCGCCCCTCCCAAGCTCTCTCTCTCTCTCTCTCTCTCCCCTCCCAAGCTGTCACTCTCTTCCTTCCCAAGCTGTCACTCTCTCCCTTCCCAAGCTGTCACTCTCTTCCCTCCCAAGTTCTCTCTCTCCCCTCCCAAGCTCGCTCTCTCTCTCCCCTCCCAAGCTCGCTCTCTCTCTCCCCTCCCAAGCTCGCTCTCTCTCTCCCCTTCCAAGCTCGCTCTCTCTCTTCCCTCCCAAGCTCGCTCTCTCTCTCCCCTCCCAAGCTCGCTCTCGCTCTCTCTTCCCTCCCAAGCTCGCTCTCTCTCTCCCCTCCCAAGCTCGCTCTCGCTCTCTCTTCCCTCCCAAGCTCGCTCTCTCTCTCCCCTCCCAAGCTCGCTCTCTCTCTCCCTCCCAAGCTCGCTCCCCTCCCAAGCTCGCTCTCTCTCTCCCCTCCCAAGCTCGCTCTCTCCCCTCCCAAGCTCGCTCTCTCCCCTCCCAAGCTCGCTCTCTCTCTCCCCTCCCAAGCTTGCTCCCTCTCTCCCCTCCCAGGCTCTCTCACTCTCTCTCCCCTCCCAAGCTCTCTCTTCCCTCACAAGCTCTCTCTCCCCCCATGCTCCCTCTCCCCCCCCCCCCGCCCCCACAAACTCTCTCCCCACTTCTCACTCTCCCCACCGCTGCACTTCTCTCTCTCCCCGCTGCCCCGCTCTCTCTTACCGCCCTCCCAGCAAGCAGACGCTTGAAGTGCTGCGGGTGGCTCACGGCCCGCTCGGGTCTTGGCACTGGAGATGGCTGGGAGGCTCAGCGGATGTGTTTAACTGCTGCTGGATGGATTGGAGACAACGTGATGTTGGACGCTAGCGCAGAAAAGGGTTAGTGGGAATTGCGTTGGGGGCGGGAGGGCGAAGTCAGTGACATCTCCTGACACATGCGCAGAAGGGAGACTTAGTGATACGTCCTTACTATACAGTATAAATGCACATGAGGCCCATGCTTGAGAGAAGCTCAGTCTGTGACCTATCCTTTATTCCATAGCACTCAAGTGATGGAAGTGGGTGGAGCTTCCCCTTTTATATCTAAAGGTCCAGGTTAGGAGTGTCTCCCACAAGTTCACCACCAATTGGTCATTGTTCTCACAGTGTACAACTTAGGTCAGATTATACATGGGTTACAATGCTGGTTGAATACATGACATCACCTCCCCCCCCAAAATCTTATTGGGATTACAGGTTGAGTCTCTCTGGTGGTTTACGCTCTCTTGTAGAGCGCCTGAGTTGGGGCTCCGGTTGTTGGGCGCTGGCCTGAGTGTCTGCTGTTTGCCGTGCCTCAGGCCTGTCCGGACTGCCCACAGTGATTGGGCTCTCCTCCCTTTGGTTCCTGTGTTCGGTCACCTGTCGAGGAGTGAACTCTATATCGCGTTCTTCCTCTGCTTCTTCTATGCGGTTGCTGAACCTCCTTTTTGTTTGATCCACATGTTTGCGGCAGATTTGTCCATTGATAAGTTTAACTACCAGAATCCTATTTCCCTCTTTGGCAATCACAGTGCCTGCGAGCCATTTGGGCCCTGCAGCGTAGTTGAGGACAAAAACAGGGTCATTTACATCACTACATCGTGCCCTGGCATTCCTGTCATGGTAGTCATATTGTGACTGGTGCCTGCTCTCGGCAATTTCTTTCATGGTGGGATGTATAAGAGATAACCGGGTTTTGAGCGTCCTTTGAATTAGCAGCTCTGCGGGTGGAACCCCTGTGAGCGAGTGTGGTCGGGATCTGTAGGCCAATAGGAGGCATGATAAGCGGCATTGTAGGGAACCCCCTTGGATTCTGAGCATTCCCTGTTTGATTATCTGCACTGCTCGTTCTGCCTGGCCATTTGAGGCTGGCTTGAACGGTGCCATTCTGACATGTTTAATTCCATTGCCTGCCATGAATTCCTGGAATTCAGTGCTTGTGAAGCATGGCCATTGTCGCTGACCAAAATGTCCGGTAGACCGTGGGCGGCGACCATTGCCCGTAGACTTTCTACCGTGGCAGAGGATGTGCTTGAATTTAAAATGTCACACTCGATCCATTTGGAGTAGGCGTCTACTACAACCAAAAACATTTTTCCCATGAAAGGACCTGCGTCGTCCACATGGATGCGTGACCAAGGCTTGGCGGGCCATGGCCAGGGGCTAGGGGGGGCTTCCCTGGGCGCATTGTCCAGCTGGGCATATGTGTTGCACCTGCGAACACAAAGTTCCAGATCTGCGTTTATCCCTGGCCACCAAACGTGTGACCTGGCAATTGCCTTCATCGTGACAATGCCCGGGTGCTCCTTGTGGAGTTCTCTGATGAACACCTCTCTGCCCATCTGGCGCATGAATACGCGGTTTCCCCACAGTAGGCAATCGGCCTGAATCGAGAGTTCATCCTTGCGCCTGTGAAATGGTTTAAATTCCTCAGTGCATGCCCTGTACGTGGCTGCCCAGTCCCCATTCAGGACACATTTCTTGACTAGAGACAATAGCGGGTCTCTATTTGTCCAAACTTTAATCTGACGGGCTGTCATGGGTGAGCCTTCACTTCCGAAAGCTTCAACAGCCATGACCATCTCAGCAGTATGTTCGGTAGCCCCCTCAATGGTGGCTAGTGGGAGCCTGCTGAGTGCATCGGCGCAGTTTTCGGTGCCCGGTCTGTGCCGAATAGTGTAGTCATAGGCAGCTAACGTGAGTGCCCACCTCTGTATGCGGGCCGATGCGTTTGCATTTATGGCCTTGTTGTCAGCCAAAAAGGACGTTAGGGGTTTGTGATCTGTCTCCAGCTCAAATTTCCTGCCAATCAGGTGCTGGTGCATTTTCTTTACCGCATATACACATGAGAGCGCTTCCTTTTCTACCATCCCGTAGCCCCTTTCTGCCTGGGACAGACTTCTGGAGGCATAAGCTACCGGCTGTAACTGACCCTTGGCATTGACATGCTGCAACATATAGGATGACGCATCGCACGTTAACACAAGTTTCTTACATGGGTCATGTAAGCTGAGGTCAGGTCCAATTTTGAAAAAAGTTTGCCACCGGATAGCGTCGCAAAGAGGTCCTCCGCTCTCGGTAGCGGGTACTGGTCTTGGAGTGACACCCGATTGATGGTGGCCTTGTAATCGCCATATATCCTGACCGACCCATCCGCCTCGAGAACCGGCACAATCGGGCTCGTCCAGTCACTGAATTCGACTGGCGAGATGATGCCTTCCCTCAGCAGGCGGTCCAATTCGCCTTCTATCTTTTCCCGCATCACGTACGGCACCGCTTTGGCCTTGTGGTGTACTGGCCTGGCGTCCGGGTTTATGTGAATCATTACCTTGGCCCCCATGAAAGTGCCAATACCGGGTTGAAATAATGAGTCAAATTTGTCCAGGATTTGTGAGCATGATAGTCGCTCCACAGAGGAAATTGCATTAACATCGCCCCATTTCCAGTTCATGACAGCAAGCCAACTCCTCCCCAGTAGTGCGGGACCGTCCCCTGGGGACAACCCAGAGTGGCAGTCTGTTCTCCGAATCTTTGTGGGTCACGACTACCGTGGCGCTGCCTAGCACCGGAATGATCTGCTTTGTGCATGTCCGTAGCTGTGCGTCAATCGGCGATAATTTTGGCCTCTTTCCCTTGGACGACCACAACTTTTTGAACTGTTTGATACCCATCAGGGACTGGCTGGCCCCCGTGCCTAGCTCCATTGATACTGGGATGCCATTGAGGAGCACTTTCATCATTATCGGTGGCGTCCTGGTGTATGAACTGTATCCGTGCTCCACATGAACTCGCTGAACTTCAGCTTCCAGCGATTTCCCCCAGCGTTCATTTCTGCAGGTATTTTGCTCATCTCTGCAAACTCCGGCTGAGTGTGTGCCTCCACGCCTCCAACATGAGCTGCTGTTTGAAACAAAAGGTCCCTTGCCAGTCGATCGTCCCTGACTGCCACTGTTATTGTCCTTGAGTGCGCCATTAACAGGTGTTGATGGCCCCCATTGTCCCTTGCAATGGCGTGAATCGCCGTTCAGCTTGCCATTGTCTCTGTCGAACTCCCCCTCTGGGTTCAACTACATGTTGGGGCATGCCCGACTGCCCTTGTCTGCCTGGAGAACTGTGTGCTGCTTTAACAATGTTGAATCTCTGTCCCAACCATTCCTTAACACTACCTCTCGTCTGTTCTGCTCGTGGCCATGCTCGCGTGGTTTAAATCCCAGTTTCTCGTCGCCATTGATACGTCCTTACTATACAGTATAAATGCACACGAGGCCCATGCTTGAGAGAAGAAGGTCAGTCTGTGATCTATCCTTTATTCCATAGCACTCAAATGATGGAAGTGGGTGGAGCTTCCCCTTTTATATCTGAAGGTCCAGGTTAGGAATATCTCCCACAAGTTCACTACCTAGTGGTCATTGTTCTCACAGTGTACAACTTAGGTCAGATTATACATGGGTTACAATGCTGGTTGAATACATGACACTTAGTACAAATAGTTACTTTGATAAATTAAATGAGTGATATGCATCTATAAAGCAGAGTATGATTTTTGGTAAACCTTCAAACAATGTCAGAGAACGTGTGCCAATTAGTTTACTAATGTTTATTGTCCATTCGATTGAATTCTTTTTCCTTCTTTAAAAATTCGCTAAACCGGATAGTTGATTTACAATTTTTTGGTGATATTTTAAGTTATTTCTATAGGTAAAATTTACACAAAAGCAGAGCAAATTGCATGGTATTCCCTTCACAATTTTGCAGAGCCGCCACCACTTTTTATGTCTGTAGAAATATTCTGCTGGAACTGGCTTGTGCCCGCATTATTTCTGCAGAGTATTGACGGGAAAATGCTCACTGTCCGAAATCTCATCCTTCCACCGGACTTGCCCCCTCATCAGAAGGAAAATCTGCATACAATAGCAGTGAATCAAGTTGAAGGTTACGAGTTTAATGTAGAAATTATACTTCTGTTGACACTTTTGCAATTAATTGGCCAATTTTCAGACTCTTCTTCTGATCTGCGGTCAACTGCCTGGCACATAGCTCCATGGTTACCAGGGAAATTAGAGAATAATTTGTTATATTTCAACGTAGATTTCCCCATAGGGATTCTCTTTTATACCATTTTCATAGAAGAGCAAGAGGAGGATTGTAGGGAAGTTCAATTGATAAGGCATTACAGGACAAGGTTCAGTCCCTGTGGACATTAGCAGCAAATGTTACAGTGGGATTGCTTCTTCCATAATCTGCATCTGGAGATTTGCTTATAAGGGGTTGCAATTCACCAAATAAGCAGTTGCTGTTGTCAGTCTTGCAGCCATTTGGACTGCATTTACAGTCCTTGTGAAAGCAACCACTGTGGAATCAGAGCCCAACCTGGAGAGGACAATCTTGCACTGCTTCTGTTCAACACCCCATATAGTGTAAATCCAATGTGGTTTCACTCTGTTTGCTAAATGATCAGGGGAAAGAGAGCTCTGGCCATGGATGCAGCCAGGCACAGAAGTCTCTCTTCAGCAGGTCAGTTAAAATTCTTGCCAAGCGGGAGCCAAGCATAACATGGGTTCTATCTGGCTAGAACCCAAACAACAGCTACTGGTCTCAGATGTGTTAATGCACTCTTTATTTTAAAAAAAATCACAGAATGAGAAAAGTAATAAAAGAATGAGGAGGGATTTCTTTTAAACTTTCTTTTAGATCACTTTGTTTTTTGATACTCTTAAAGTAATATGTATGGAAATTTGTGTATATATTTGCATTTAATAACATCAATTGCAATTTGATGAAGTATTGGCTAATTAAATATCTCTGTCCTCACTCAAAGTAATTGGATAAAATTAAAATAGGAAAAGTGACCACTAGTATTTGCATCCTGAAATTATTTGTCTGTTACCCTGTATTACTATATTTTAAAAGTCACAATAATATAATATTTGTTTGCTTTCTCCCCAGGTTATTACCCTGGAAGGATGGGTGGACATCATGTATTATGTTATGGATGCACATTCTTTTTACAATTTTATATATTTTATATTGCTTATAATAGTAAGTATGTGTGATTTAAGAGTTTAAAAGTCACTTGCTTTAATGGTGAATATTTGCATATCATACCTTTTCCAAAACATTACTTAACAGGATGAGCTTTCAGAGTAGAACATGTCTATGGGCTAGAAACTTTAGATGATTTTTATTGCATGTTAGTACAACATTTTTTTAAAGTATTGTTCAGTTTATTTTAAAGGATTAGTTGGAAGTTTTATTGGATGCATAAATTATTGTGACCAATATAAAATGGTAGATTATGGATAGAAATATATTTTAAGAATATAGAACCATAGAAACTTACAGCACAGAAGGAGGCCATTCGGCTCGTCGTTCCTGTGCTGGCTCTCTGAAAAAACAATTGAGCTTAGTCCCACATCTTCGCCTTTTGTCTGTAACCCTGTAAGTTCCAACTAATATGTATATTAACAGTCCTTTAAAAATAGTACTTTTTAAATGTTTTACTAACATGCAAGTACCTGACCAAAAAAATCCAAAATTTAAAACTCATTAGTTAATGAAACTAACAACAGTTCAATTTGCACTGCAACAATGTGGCCACATTGTATAAAAGTTACTTTACAAGTCCATGCAACTAACAGGGAGCCTCGTACCCAGAAGCACGTATCATAATTTCAGGCTTACACTGCCAACAATTTTCCAAACATGTATTTTAATGGTTGAAAAATTGTTAGTAGTGTGCGTAATTTTTTATGTGCTCACAGTGCACAAAGCTCCCCTTCAGTAGTGCACGCTAGTAAAATTGCCTTCATATCCCCCAGTTTCAGGGATGCCTCTGAGGCACTAAAGACCAGTTCCATATGTCATGCATGGGTGGCACTCAGCTAAGATTGTGTCCATGTGCTAGAAGCATACAGAAATGTATTTGCATCATTCTCTATAACAATTCATAGGAGATGAATAGCTGTTCCAGCTAGTGTTAGGTGAACATAGGAATTTATTTGCACCAATAGCTTCATAGAAACTGAAATTTTAAATGAAAACCAGAGTAACACGATATCTGGAGCTCCCAAGTCAGTAGCCTGAATAATGAGAAAAGTATAAAGGGGAAAATAACTCGTAACTCAGTTTGAAACCACTGTATACTACAACTCAGA
Source organism: Pristiophorus japonicus (assembly GCF_044704955.1). NCBI lineage: Eukaryota > Metazoa > Chordata > Chondrichthyes > Pristiophoridae > Pristiophorus > Pristiophorus japonicus. The sequence continues at coordinate 150,459,082 of NC_091991.1, forward strand.
GGTAAATGCATTTATTTTGTTGAAAGCCAAAATGAGAACAGCCAACATAATTAAAATTACACATTTTGTGAACTGATTTACAAAATATTTCCTCTAGTTGCTTATGTCATTGAGAGCAATTTCTCAGATGCAAATTCAATTACAGTGCCATTTTTTAACTTCCAGAAAATAATTTGTTGAATATGCTAAGTAACAAATTATTATGAATTAATACATGTTCAATTCAATTCCACAAGTGTTAAACTTTGTATTATTTAAAGAGATCTTTATTTGTATAATGTATTTAACTGTAGAGACTAAGACTTCCTTTTTGCTGTGATAGTTATAATAATAATTAGTTTTAGGTGTTTAATATAAAAAATATTTTTAGAATTGGTGCTACCCTGTATTGTTCTTTGACTCTGCAATAATCGAACTCTAAAAACAATGGCTCGGATTTTGCGGTCAGCGGCAAACGAACGGCGCTTGCTGTTCATTGCACTAATAGCTGTCCACAGACTTTAGTGGGCTTTTGCACTGTCAATTATGGTAATTAGAAATCCATTTCTGTGCGGTGCCCTCTCCAAGAGCTCTTGGACCAGGATGAGGAGGGAAAGCAACAGCATGTCTCTTCAACCGATCACATTGAAGAATCCTTACTGAGACACGCAGGCCTGGATATTAACAGGGACTGATTGTGAAAGTGGGTGGGGATGGGGGTGGAGCAAAGTTTCAGCAGGTCCGGATTTCACCGCATGCTGTAGAGTTTTAACTCCACACCATATGACTTTTCTCCTTGTCAGGTTCCCTGCCAGGAAGTCAGCCTGATTGAAAGGCTTGGCTTCCAGTCAGGCAAGGAGGACTCCGGAGCAAGCCGCGGTTAAATCAGAATACTGATGTGAGGCACCACTGAGATATTTAGTTCCCCTTGAGTGTGAGATGAGTTCCATTGTTAATGTTTTGATTGCAACAAAATAAAATGAGTTAATGAACACTGAGCATGAAGTCTCAAGATTGCCACCGTAGAGGTTGAACATTTTTGCTGTCTTTGTGAATTTAAAACTGATTTTGTGTATTTATGTCTTAAAAACATGTCTTTAGGTTGGTTCATTCTTCATGATTAACCTGTGCCTGGTTGTCATAGCAACTCAGTTTTCAGAAACAAAGCAACGCGAGAACCAGTTAATGCAGGAGCAGCGAGCCCGCTTTCTTTCAAATGATAGCACAATTGCCAGTTTCTCTGAGCCAGGAAGCTGCTATGAAGAGCTCCTTAAGTACATTTGCCACCTTTTTAGGAAAGTGAAGCGACGAACTTTGCGCCTTTACAACATCTGGCAGAATAAACGACGCAAGAAGGTCACCCCAAACAGCTCAAATGGACAGGAGAGGAAATGGCGGAATAAGGGACGTGTAAGGTCAATTCATCATTTAATTCACCACCATCACCACCATCATCACCATCATTATCATATCAGCAATGGTAATTCAAGGGCACAGCGGGGCAGTCCAGAACTTTGTGATATGGAGATGAAATCATTGCGAGCTGGCAGTAAGCTCATGCTTCCTTCATCTGCACTAAACCATCAGAGTCCTTCGTCAGGTGCCGAGTCAGTTCATAGTATTTACCATGCCGACTGCCACTTTGAAGGCCCACAAATGACATGCAAGTCTTCCACTGCAGCTAATGTTAAACTAATGGCTGGCCTTACACATCATGGGGGCATGAACTATCCAACAATAGTTCCATCTGTGACTAGTAGAAGCAGCTCCACACCAAAACCAAAAGGCAAGAGAAGCAGTAATACACCCATCACTATGGGCAAAGAGAGCCCTAACATGAACTTGGCAGATTCCTATGGCAAACTGCACCATTTTGTGGGAGAGCATGGTAAGAATTGTCACTGTTATTTGCAGTAGTCACTTCAAAATTAGTTCTTATGGCTGAAAAGCTCCATGAGGAAGCAACTCAATTTTACAAATGCATTGATGTTTAAAACCCATTAAGCAAGATAAATGAGAAGATTAAGAATAATGGATACTTGCGATTGATTACCCGGCAGTAAACTCCTTGAGGAGTTCTGATGTGATGAATTGCAAGAGCAAACCTCAAGTTGCTCACGGCAATTATAGATGAGACTATAGCTTTGAAAACAATTGATTATTTGTATTACTGTTCATATCCAATAATTTGTTACAGTATATAACATTTTGGTTTTATTGAATTTGGATTAGTCCATCTTTTGCTCGGTACAGGTTTAGTCGCAGATATGCGTGACCAGTGTGCTTCACATAATTTATATATGATAATGTCTATATTGAAGGATTAATAATCAAAGCTCTAATCATTATAATTTTATTAAGTGATCAACAATTTGCAACAATATGGTCACTGTACTTCAATGGTTTCCATTCTATTTTGCTCCCCATTAAAGTTCTCAGCCTTGTCTGCTCAACTAGCTATGGATACTGGTACCACTAAGTCTGACAATCATTTTCACCTTGATAATCTCTAAGTGAACAAAAGAATCTACCTACAACATACAAAATGTCCAAAACTAGTGCTTGTGTATCAAATATTTTTTATAAAGCAAAATCATTGCATTTAGCAATTTAGAATATCACTCCAACCGGTTTGACCTGAAAAAACAAGGAACTTGGATGATTACATTTACTCAATCTCCCTTCATGCAGCTTGTGGCTGTCATTTTACTGAGGGTTGGTCTTCAGCCCCGAATAGAACTAGCGTCCTTTGATGCAACTCGTGCAGCTGGAACTTCAAATGAAGTAGAGTTGCCCACTTGCCTCCGCTGTATCATTACGTAGGATATATGACACAGAAACAGGCCATTTGGCCCAACCAGTTCATGCCAGTGTTTATGCTCCACTCAAGCCTCCTCCCATCTTTCCTAATCTAAATCTATCAGCATAACCGTCTATTCCCTTCTCCCTCATATACTTGTCTAGCCTCCCCAAATTCTCCACTTTTTAAGTGCCACCACAACTTCATCATTAAGAGCTAGCTGCCACCTTAGCAGATTTTTCAAATGCCAGCCACTGTGCAACAAGCCAACCTATCTGGGCAAGATTTTCCTGTGCCTGTAGCCTACTCAAATTAGGATAGAAACATAGAAACATATAAAATAGGTGCAGGAGTAGGCATTCGGCCCTTCTAGCCTGCACCGTCATTCAATGAGTTCATGGCTGAACATGCAACTTCAGTACCCCATTCCTGCTTTCTCGCCATACCTCTTGATCCCCCCTAGTATTAAGGACTAGATCTAACTCCTTTTTGAATATATTTAGTGATTTGGCCTCAACAACTTGCTGTGATAGAGAATTCCACAGGTTCACCACTCTCTGGGTGAAGAAGTTTCTCCTCATCTCGGTCCTAAATGGCTTACCACTTATCCTTAGACTGTGACCCCTGGTTCTGGACTTCCCCAACATTGGGAACATTCTTCCTACATCTAACCTGTCTAAACCCATCAGAATTTTAAATGTTTCTATGAGATCCCCTCTCATTCTTCTGAACTCCAGTGAATACAAGCCCAGTTGATCCAGTCTTTCTTGATATGTCAGTCTCGCCATACCGGGAATCAGTCTGGTGAACCTTCGCTGCACTCCCTCAATAGCAAGAATGTCCTTCCTCAAGTTAGGAGACCAAAACTGTACATAATACTCCAGGTGTGGCCTCACCAAGGCCCTGTACAACTGTAGTAACACCTCCCTGCCCCTGTACTCAAATCCCCTTGCTATGAAGGCCAACATGCCATTTGCTTTCTTAACCGCCTGCTGTACCTGCATGCCAACCTTCAGGATGAGGGGCTCATGTTGAAAGATTAGGTCAGGCATTCCCTCTGTGAACATTCAGAAACACTGGTGAGCCAGCACAGTAGGTCAGCTCAACTCCATTTTTCCCATTGTCGGAAAATCAGAACTGTATGTTCTCTGTAAGGCTCACCATACCTTTGGTATCTTTTTGGCAGTGGATTTTAAACAAACATGCCAAGATTTCACATTTAGATTCAAAACTGAACTTAATCGAAGTCCCCCATTTATTCCCAAAAACTGCACTCAATAGTCTTACAAGCAAATCCAATTAACAAGCTATTTTACAAAGCACCGTGGGTTTTTGCTTTAGAATTTACTTTTTCCCAATAATAGAGTTTTCTAATATTTTTTCGAGCAACTGTACGTGGGAACTACTATTGGTTAATGCATGCCTCCAACTTCAGTCTCACTACAACTTTTGTGTATTGAACAAATTGCTATCTTGCTTCAGGCTGTTGGTAAACACAACGGAAGTCATTTATGCCATATTTCCAGCATCCAAAAGAACATACCAGGCCAACATTTGGGACCTATTTTTAAATCAAGCCTAGTATAAAATAATTCTGTAGTGTTTTAATAGACTTGAAAATACACAGATCAAGATTCATTTCTGACCAAGATTTGCACGTACTAATCTAATGTCATAGAAAATGAAATGGAAAGTAAATAAAAGTTGAAAAGAAAAATAGAAACAGTGAAAAGATGAAGAAAAAGACAAAACTATATTGGAGAAAAAAGGCATAAGAAGTAAGAGACTTGACCAGTTGTTAAGAACCAATATCAGGGAAATAATTTTAAGCTTAGCTCCCGGAAGTAAACCACTTTAACTTTGCTATTGCCCAGATTTGTAGTTACAATTTATATATGGAACCAATTAGTTGTCTTTTGAACATCCCACTGGAAGCAATTTAGGATGAATGCACAAATTGCTACGTCAATCTTAAATATGTTGCCAAGAGGTGTCATGGTCTCTAGTGGATGAAATTAAAGCTCCATTCAAGTTATATTGTCTTCCTGTTAAACATTGGTTAGGCCATCACCGTGACTTCAGATTATTGACTTTTTCCACTGTCCCATGATATGGTGCTTCTGGATTACTATCACAAGGTGTGAACATTTTAAAATGAGAGAATTTGGGGGAAAGAATTTCTCTGTACACTGGCCTAGAAATTCGGTAGGACTGTAGGCGCATGTAAAAGTCATGTTGCTTGCTACTTTGCATGATTATAGCTTTCAGATGAGCACTGAACGGGTTACTAAGTGGTTGAACACTCAGCAGGGGGTCCAAGTTCGTGCAACACTAGCTCCAATTAAAGCTAGGCTGCACAACTTAAAAGCAGTCTGCACCTCTTAAAGGGGAGGTGCCTTCTGCCAGCAATAGCTGTTGGAAGTGCTTGTGGAGGCTACTGTCAAGAAAAAAAAAAAGAGTGAGTAATGGCTCAACAGGTCAGAGAGAGGGCGCCAAGATTCTCTGATGCGGTACTGGAATCCAGCTCCAGCCTTGTACAGGGCTTTGGGAAGAGCTTGGAGTTCATTATCCCATGATGAACAATTGTCTACATAACATTCAATGGGTGTACTATCTTCAGTACTCCCATTGTACAGGAAGTCACTCAAAGATATTTGGCAAATAGAATCCCATATCCACTGTCTCCACACGAGTGAGTGTTTCAACAGCCTCAGTACTTTTAATAACACTTTTTATTTTCTTAACTTCACAAGCTAAAGAACAACATTTCCCATCCTCAACCATAAGAAACACTATGACACACAACCATAAGTTGCACTAGAATACCCATCAGGAAGATTAGCATGTGGAGCATCGCTAAAGATAACTAGCTTCATGTTCTTTGGGTCACCCAAGGATGGGAACTTAAGTATGCATTTGTCCAGGTTTAATTTTCATAATGTTTTGTTTGCCCTTAAAACATTCTCTACTATGGGGTGTTTCATTGAAGTACTTAACGCCAACACATTTAAAAATAGCAGCTGGTCTAATCTGAGTTCACAACCAGTTCAACTAACCAATCAGTCTTCGCAATTACTCTGCCACTTCTTTAGATATAGCATCACCTTCTGTGATGACCTAGTATGATTAGCCGGGATGGGAATAACACTCACTAAAATAGGACTGTTGATTTTAAGTTATACCAGGCCCACTTTGCTTAATATCTAAGCCAATTTATTAAAAAGCCCCAAAGGCCTGACTCTCAATTTTGAATTCAACTCTAATCTTATAAATGACGAATTTAACAAATTCAGCAGTACCACCCCATGATGTCAGCATGCATCATGAAGATGCTGGAAAGTTTTCTTTTATGATACCAATAAAACATTACGGGATCTGATTTGGTTGCACACAACTTATTTTCAGAAATCCAGATCTCACCAAAAGATTCCATGCCCTGGAAGCATCATTCAGGCCTTGGATGCATTTGTTTAATTTTTGTAGCTTTTTTTCCACATCTGCTGCCTGTTTAGGTGGTTTCAGAAACCTTGGCCAGAATCTTACGAGTCCTGCGAGTTTGGAGGTGGGCCTGCTGTCAAAATGGCTGTGATTGACGTTCTGAACCCACCTTCTTAAAAGTTTCCAAAGTGCCGGGTCTGGCTGCGGTTCACAGATCCGGCACCAAGCAGCGGGCCAGCTAATTAGCGTCATTAAGAGGTAGTTTAGAGGTGTTTAAAAAGAATACAATTTTTCCAAGTTTTTCAGCAGCTTCCTGTCACTCGGGCTTCACGCCCAGTAAATGTGACTTCTTTGCTTTGACTAGTTGACAATTGCTGAAGTGGTATAAAAGTTACCATTTCACATCTGTTCACTTTCCAGTCTCAGAGCCTGAAGCCTTCAAAATTTGGAAGACACTTTTGAGCTGTGGAAGTGTCTGCAGTGAACTCTATCCACTGTCACCTCCTTGGAGCAACCTCTCTCACCGTTGACAGATCGCTTCTTTCATCTCAACTTCAGCTGCCATCTATTCCAACAGCATCGGTGCCCTTGCGAAATTTTCACCTTGGTCCTCAGAATTCCACCACAATCAGCCCCAACCCCATCACTAAACACACCAGCATAACCAACAACAACACAAATCTTCTCCGCAATCACCTGATCTGCACAGGGCACAGGGCATCAGCACCTGATCACATTGATGTCCGGAATGCCAGGGATGGCCTCACTATGGCTACATTTACTTCATTTGATGCTGTGCACTCTGGCTGCCACATGATGCGCCAGGTTGGCACCACCCCACACCAGCACCATAAAGCATCGCTGCAGTGACCAAACCATTCCTTTCACACTCATGACCATTACGGGGGGGTACCTTTATGTCTCACCATTCACTACAACTCACTAAGCCACTTCCAAAGATTCAAGCTGAAAGACCCAAGTGCCTACCCTTGTGTGTTAGTTGATATGATTGGACAAGGATGAGGGTGAGTGCGCGGTGTGCCTAGTGAGATGGGGATTTGATAATATAGATAGAGAAAGGGATGGATGGAGGTGCAAGGTAAGTTTATGTAAGTAAGGATGTTCAGAGTAGGGTAGGGAAGATATAGTGATGGGGATGTGATGAGTGGCACAGCAGATGAGGTTGAGTGCGGCTTTGCTGTAATATTTCATGATCTACTGAGATCATTGAAAGGTTTGCGCCACTGCAGCCAGCTCCTCCTGATGACATCCCTGCTTGTGCCCTCCTGTACAATGTGCAACCAGGCTGCGTTGGTGTCCTGGGGAGGTCTCTTCCATCCAATGGCAGGAAAGCGAAGCGACCAAACAACAGGCACTACAGAATCGAATTTCTAGGCGACTGTCTATTAAAATCTCATACCTGTTCTTTATAAACGGGTTCACAATTTTGTCATGAAATTGCACAAAGTAAATCTTCCCCTTTTATTATAGTGTTTACTTTTTGAAACCTTCCTTGGAGTGGCTGTAGAAATACATGTTTTCTGTTGAGGAGAAACTTTTTGTGAGACACTGATCATGCATACAGAGAGAAATTGTAGTCTCCATTTGTTGAATGGTGGTGTGCATGGATTGAGAGAAATTTGATCCATCTGCAGATGTGTGCTGACATTTATCATTAAGTGCTACGAAAACCAGAACCTAAAATGGTCCACATTTTGCCATTTTAGTTGCTCTGCAGCCAATAAATCTAAGAAGGTCTATGTTCTCAATTTATTATGTGGCTCAATGATTGGAAGGGCTAATGACAGCCTTTGTAAACTAAACCAATGGGATATGATAGCAAATGGCATCTTTTACTGCTTTTGCCTAACATGAAGTAGTCTTTAAAAGAAGATGAAGTTATTTTGGTTTTCCATTCTGACTTTTGATTTTTACAAATTCCCCAGTGCAGTACATAGATATAATGATGTAAAAAAAAATCAGTATATTGATGTTTGTCACCATGGTTAATTTGTCTTTTCACTGAGAAGTATTTCCTCAATATTTCATCTATTTTCACTTATATTTAACTGAGCCCAAATAAAATTGTAATTTTAAATATAAAATGATTGTCTTCATATTTTTAATTCAGGAGATTTAATAATGAATCCAATATGGAAACAAATTCTAAAGGAGACTTGAATGGCTGCTATTTATATTAATTTTATTTCAGAGTTTGATTAACTTTGTGTTTCCATTTACTGTTTTGCATTGCCATACAAATGGAATCATGGTGATACTCAATCATACTTGCTCAGTTCGTAATATGAATTGGGAATGTGGCTGCTCCATAAAAATAACTGAATGGAAATAGCAATACAAGTTAAATTGTTTGTCTGTGATACGCCTGTGAAATACAAGTTGTTGTTATTGTTGTTGAACTACTACTGAGGTGTTTAATTTGTGCGCATTAAATAAATGAATACCTTATGCCACTAAACTGACAGTCTGAAGTGAATAATGGGTATATCTTTATACTGATAAGTTACAAAATAATACGAAGGAATATTGTAAGTGATGGCCACAAATTATGTAAATTCCACTGTATTTTGATAATTTTGTTTGGATGTCTTTATTGAAGGAATCTTTCGAGCTGCAAGCAAGTTGTCAGGGCTCAACATGCCATGTTCTGCACCTAGTACTCAGGCTGGTGTCTTGACTTGTGAACTTCAGAACTGCCCATATTGTGCCCATGCTTTAGAAAACCCAGCGCTAGAGCTCAGTGATTCAGAAAGTGGTGACTCTGATGCTGATGGCGTGTACGAATTTACACAAGACGTCAGGCAAGGTGACCAAAGAGATCAGATCCACAAGAACAAAAAGAAACCAAAGGAAAAAAATAAATGTATCCTGCTCTTGACATTATTCTCTGAAAAAATGAAAAAAATTGTGGAAAGTAAATATTTCAATCGTGGGATTATGATAGCCATTCTGATCAACACATTGAGCATGGGTATTGAGTACCACGAGCAGGTAAGTGTTAATAATTAATGTTTCTGTCTGTCTGGTGACTGGAATGTCTTGTAAAAGAAATGGTTTGTACCTAATGTTTTGTGACCTAGTTATGGCTTTGTACTATTTTGCTTGGCAAGCCTTGAAAGCTAATTAGACAGATGCAGTGTGCTTATTATTTGATGAAACACAATTTACATTTAAAGGTTAATTGACTTGCTGAGGTCGCTGTTCTTGACTAAAATGGAGTACCAAGATCGGAAAGCAAGTAAAATTGTCTTTTAGTGTCATGCAAACATTGTTGAGACATCATGATGTGGCATTTACAGTGGGCTGCTGGAACTAAGGTTTAAAATTGACTATTTTTGAATGCCACTGGGAGGCAGTACCGACCAGAAGCCTGATTTGCAACAAGAGAAGAATTGGAATTTGGTGGGGCCAGTAAGCTATCATGGACTTTCAGTGGCCAACTTAAAAACATGGAGAAAGACTTGGAAGTAGGCCACTTGGCTACCCAACGTACGATTTAATAAATAATGGTAAATATTATGGGAGTTGAGGAGCCGTGTGGGGAAAAAAAAAAGTTTGGTCAATAATTCTTAAATTCTGCCATAGTTACAGTAGCTTCAGCAAAATGATTTCCTAGTTTGTAATACCTGTACTTTGCAATCCATAACTCATTTGAGTTTTTGAATGATAATCAACCTTCATTACAAATTTAATATTGGTAAAACAGTCTTTATTAGGACTTCATTTTATGGAGGTTTAAGCTGCTGTTTTGATACTATAATGGCACTTGTCGAGGGACCAAGCAAAAAGTTTATGATAACAAGAAATTGTTATATTGAATTTCCACTGTAGTTTAAGTGACATGTATAGAACAGAACACAAATTAATAATTAGGCCTCTAACTTAAACACATAACTAATTAAATTCTGCCTGCTCTCTGCTGCCTTACATTTTGGTCAAAGAAACCAATTTACAATAATACATTCAGTAATAAGAATTGCCCGCACTTGTAGGACTCAAATCCATTATTAGTGCATTAGCAATTTTAACTGGATTAGCCTTTTGTCTTCAACACTTGAATTGGTACATTTACAGCAGTGCATAGACCAATAAAGGATAATGGATTAATTCTGCTGTTAAGAGATAATTTTATGGTAATTATATTTCATGGTTTGACAGTTTGTATTAAAGTATTGTACAGTGTTGCAAAGTAGGGCAGATTCATTATCTTTCAGATTCTATGGTTGAGCTGGGAAAATCCCCGAGCATACCATTCTCTCTTTGAGATATTCGTCTTGCTTCACTTGATTTCCTCTTACTGTCCTCTTCCTTTGATGTAATGTCTAGTGTAGTGTAACTTAAGTTAATTTTATTCAGAATGTGAACAAAAATTATTTTTTTGATATAGTGTGTTCTGTTTCAGCCTGTGGGTTTGAGAGTTTGAATGAACACTAAGTTTGAGTTCCACTTCAATACTATTCTTTAAAATTCTGATTTACAATATGTCCAAGCCACAAAATTTTCCTTTGCCTACAATGAGGACTTTGTTTATAAATTTATCAAGACATTTCAAAGAAAGAGGAAAATGAAAGATTTTGGAAGAATATACATTTATTTCACATCTTTTGTGCCCCGTATGTCTGGTATAATATGCTCTCCTTTGACTTATTTGATTACAAAATTCATAAACCTGATGATAGAGGTGCTTAAAATGAGCCCTATAAAAAGGAAGAGGTCCTGGGAATCTATCTTCACCAGTACAAATGCGCTCACAGCTGTTTGGTTGATCTGCATTCAGTAAGTTTGTAGTGAGCTTACAAGTTTTCAGTTCAGTTAGACAATTAGATGTGAGCTTAATTCTGCATTAAGATCTTAATTTTGATTGCAAAAAAAACAGACCCATAAAATCATGCATTAGGTTAATAGAAATTAGCATAACTAAAGACGTGCTCGGACTGAAAGTAGTGTCTTTCGGATTTTCATTGTTTTTGTGTGACTTCAAGGCTCTGGGCAATTGGGAGCATGGGGGCCAAAATGGTACGTATAAAAACTATTTTTAAGAACGTAGAAAATGGTACAAAACCCAAAGATTTAATTAATGGCTGAATTATTTATTTAGTATCAAAGTCCTTGGTGGGATTAGTGGCTGAAAATGGTCAGTTTTGCGTCTGTGCAATACTGGAAGCTCATGGGATCACCTTGTGTATTTGGAGCTTTGTAAAAGCTCAGCTCCACCTCTGATAGTTGAACCAGTGCTTTGTACTCTTCCAAAGTAAGGTGTTTATCGATCCTGGCCCCAGAGATTTCCCAATATAAGGATTGTTCATGTCTCCAGGACTAGTCCTTGCACAGTACATTGTACTTGCATAAACATTTTTGTGTTTTAATCAAGCCCTGTATCATTTAAGACTCTTTTTTTAAAGTCCAGATCTGTAACACAGTAAAATACACTAAATAAGCCAAACATTTACTTCAAAACAACTGCATAAAGTATTTTAAAATAAGAAATTGTCCTGAAGAGGTAAAGTTATTACTCGTGGTTAGAATTTATGATTTCTGGATTTGCATTGGGTACAACATGTATATTGAACTGTGATATTATCAGATGAGCAATTAATGTATTTGTATCAAATTCCTCCGTCTGCTATTTTAATAAGAATTTTTAGTCTGCTATTAAAATAGATTTCAGTGGAATTTGATTGCATGAAGTGTTCATAAAATATTGCGCAATATAATTACCAGGCTATAATCATTATAATCTTTGAACCTGCCAGGGTAGCAGTTTCAGGGGACTAGCATTGCGGCAAATGTTAGGAACTTGCAGCTGAATACACATACAATGATGATACTTATACTTACAGAAACTTTATCAGCCATGTCACCCATATTTGTATATACAGCAAGAATCAGTTTGTTCAACTAAAAAGCCGAAGTAACTGACCATGCTGTACATTTTTATAAAGGCCAGTTCCCATGAGCAGTGATTTTTCTTCTTTGGATGACAATTTCTCTTGCTTGATTTCCTGTTTATACCTTTCTTTTTTTGATCCCTTCCTGGTTCTTCTCTTTCCAGTCTTCAGACTTACTTGTTTATTATCCTCGCAGTATCTGCAATTACCACTTTCACCATTCCAAATATTATTTTATTTTATTAATCTGTCATTGAGCTGCTTTATAAAGTAGTCCTGCATCGCAGTGGATCTGCACAACTACACTTTATAATAAAGTTTAAGGTGCTAAATATATAAATGAAAAGTGAACACAAGCCCATTATTTCATTCAGCAGGAGTGCTCCTCCGAGCCACACAAGGAAAGTGTAGGTCTCCCGTGGCCCGGACTTCTTGCCACCCCAGCCTGCAAACACCTGACTGCCCCAGAACCCCATTCTCCCCTGTCACTGCACTTCCCTTGGGCCAGGGGGCCCTAACTTTCTGCAGCTTCCCTCAGACTTACTTCCGTTTTGGGCAGGAACTCGGCCAACGGCATGTTAATGAGGCTCGACCATTAAAATCGGCTGGGACCGCCACTCCCAGACTGGCTAGCCACTCGCTAGATCGCTTTCCCGCCCGAGATTTGAAATTTCCATCATTCAGTTTTGAATCCACTGCAACACAATATACTATTATGCTTCTGAATCGGATATGACAACACCAGCCTCCTAAACATAAGAACATAAGAAAGTAAGAAATAAGAGCAGGAGAAGGCCATACGGCCCCTCGAGCCTGCTCCGCCATTTAATACGATCATGGCTGATCCGATCATGGACTCAGGTCCACTTCCCTGCCCGCTCCCCATAACCCCTTATTGTTTAAGAAACTGTCTATTTCTGTCTTAAATGTATTCAATGTCCCAGCTTCCACAGCTCTCTGAGGCAGCGAATTCCACAGATCCACAACCCTCTCAGAGAAGAAATTTCTCTTCATCTCAGTTTTAAATGGGCGGCAGCTTATTCTAAGATTATGCCTTCTAGTTCTAATCTCCCCTTCAGTGGAAACATCCTCTCTGCATCCACCTTGTCAAGCCCCCTCATAATCTTATACGTTTCGATAAGATCACCTCTCATTCTTCTGAATTCCAATGCATAGAGGCTCAACCTACTCAACCTTTCCTCATAAGTCAACCTCTTCATCTTTAGAATCAACCTTGTGAACCTCCTCTGAACTGCCTCCAAAGCAAGTATATCCTTTCGTAAATATGGAAACCAAAACTGCAAGCAGTATTCCAGGTATGGCCTCACCAATAGCCTGTACAACTGTATCAAGACATCCCTGCTTTTATACTCCGTCCCCTTTACAATTGGCCTTCCTGATCACTTTCCATTGGCCCTCCTGATCACTTGCTGTACCTGCATACTAACCTTTTGTGCTTTATGCACGAGGACTCCGAGGTCCCGCTGTACTGCGGCACTTTGCAATCTTTCTCCTTTTCAATAATAACTTGCTCTTTGATTTTTTTTCTGCCACAGTGCATGACCTCACACTTTCCAATATTGTACTCCATCTGCCAAATTTTTGCCCACTCACTTAGCCTGTCTATGTCCTTTTGTAGATTTTGTGTGTCCTCCTCACACATTGCTTTTCCTCCCTTCTTTGTATCATCAGCAAACTTGGCTAAGTTACACTCAGTCCCTTCCTCCAAATCATAATATAGATTGTAAATAGTTGGGGTCCCCGCACTGATCCCTGCAACACTCCAGTGCAGTACTAAGGGAGTGCTGCACCGTCAGAGGTACCGTCTTTTGCATGAGACGTTAAACCAAGGTCCCGTCTGCCCTATCAGGTGGATGTAAATGGTCCTGTGACACTACTTTAAAGAAGAGCAAGAGAGTTATCCCTGGAGTTCTGGCCAATATTTATCCCTCAACCAACATCACTAGAAAACGGTCATTATTACATTGCTTTTTGTGAGAGATTGGAGTGTGCAAATTGGCTGCCGCGTTTCCTACATTACATCAGTGACTACACTTCAAAAAGTATTTAAGCGCTGAGGTTGTGAAAGGCTCTATATAAATGCAAGTCTTTTTTTTACACTGACTGATTTGGCATCTGTTACACTGCACATTTCTGATTCTGTCTGATGTTAAAAGCCTCAGCATCTGATTGCAGCATTACAAAATAGGCAGGTGAGAAAAACTATAAATAACATACATGCAATCTAAATATTTCAGTGATAACCCAGAACTTTCACTTTTGTGATCTGTAACTTGCATTCCATATTGTCACATGATCTTTAACCTTCATTCGTTGATATGTTGCGTCATTATACAGCATGAAGAGAACCACGTTCACTTAAATAAGTGATTGAACGATGGCCTTCAAAAGTTGTTCAGCAGAAATGTGCTGTGATATATTTTATTTTCAACATGAAAATTAGGAATTCAAGATAATGGCACAAATTAACAGTTTTTTTAAAACCGTGATGTTGCAGATCACAGTGTCATTAAAAGTATTAAAATATTTAATGAATGGCATGATCGCTTCAAATATTTAGCATTTTAGTATTTAGATAAAGTGTGCCAACATCATTATGGCCTTAATATCTTTAGAAAAAAAATTTTTAATCATAGATGCCAATTAACATTTTGATACCTGGCATCATCAACTATCATGTTAAACTGTCAGCAACTAATTAGTGGTCAGTGTGCAGGTGAATCCATTGTGTGAGATGCAGCCAAACAACATGGTATTTTGTAGTATTATGTTGCAGGTTTTTCTTTTTTATGTAATCTCCTGCAGGGGTGGGGGTGGGATTGATGAAAAGTACTCTTTTATTTGCTGGTAGTTTTTGACAACTGTGAATGTTCCCCAAACACAGTTTCTCAAAATTGCTTTCTCAATATCTAGTTCTGCTTCCATCAGCCGGAAACATTGGCAGTGTTTATTAAGCAGAAACGCTCTTGAAGCCTTTTACTGTAGGTATTAGTGTTCAAACCACAATGTGCATGTGCCCTTTAAATACAATACTGTTGAGAAAAATCCAAAAGCAATCTAAAGTCTATGTAAATGTGATATAAACATGGTTGCACTTTCCATGGCTTAACATACCAGTTCCAGTCTCCAGAAAACTGCCTTAATAATACATTGCATCATCATTATAATCTAATCATCACAAGCCAAGTGCAGGTACTTTATAAGATTACCTCCCTGCCATCTAATTTTCTCCACTCCATGAGACATTGATGCGTGCTAGGGTATGTTTCATCATCATCATCATAGACAGTGTCTCGAAATCGAGGAAGACTTGCTTCCACTCAAAAAATAAGTTCTCAGGTGACTGTACAGTCCAATACGGGAATTATAGTCTCTGTCACAGGTAGGACAAACAGTAGTTGAAGGAAAGGGTGAGTGGGGAGTCTGGTTTGCCGCACGCTCCTTCCGCTTGCTTTCTGCATGCTCTCGGAAAACAAGACTCGAGGTGCTCAGCGCCCTCCCGGATGTTCTTCCTCCACTTAGGGCAGTCTTGGGCCAGGGATTCCCAGGTGCCGGTGGGGATGTTGCACTTTATCAAGGAGGCTTTGGGGCTGTCCTTGAAACGTTTCCTCTGCCCACCTGGGGCTCGCCTGCCGTGTAGGAGTTCCGAATAGAGCGCTTGCTTTGGGAGTCTCGTGTCGGGCATGCGGAAGATGTGGCCCGCCCAACGGAGCTGGCCGAGTGTGGTCAGTGCTTCGATGCTGGGGCTGTTGGCCTGATCGAGAACACTGATGTTGGTGCGTCTATTCTCCCAATGGATTTGCAGGATCTTGCAGAGGCAGCGTTGGTGGTATTTCTCCAGCGCTTTGAGATGTCTGCTGTATATGGTCCACGTCTCTGAGCCATATAGGAGGGTGGGTATCACTACAGCCCTATAAACCATAATCTTGGTGCCAGATTTGAGGTCCTGATTTTCAAACACTCTCTTCCGAAGGCCGCGCTGGCGCACTGGAGGCGGTGTTGGATCTCGTTGTCGATGTCTGCTCTTGCTGATAGTAGGCTCCCGAGGTATCGAAAGTGGTCCACGTTGTCCAGGGCCACGCCGTGGATTTTGATGACCAGGGGGTGTAGGGTATGTTTGCACAGGTGTTGACGACCCTCTGGCACCTTGCTCACATTCACAGTTAAATTGGTTGAGTGTTAACAGCTTATATAATATGGGGGACATCATAGGCCCATCCTGTGAATTCATAAGTGCAACGAGACCTGGGTGCCATGGTACATCAGTCATTGAAGGTTGGCATGCAGGTACAGCAGGCAGTGAAGAAGGCAAATGGCATGTTGGCCTTCATAGCAAGGGGATTTGAGTATAGGAGCAGGGAGGACTTACTGCAGTTGTACAGAGCTTTGGTGAGGCCTCACCTGGAATATTGTGTTCAGTTTTGGTCTCCTAGGTATTCTTGGACATTCTTGCTATTGAGGGAGTGCAGCGAAGGTTCGCTAGACTGATTCCCGGGATGGCAGGATTGACATATGAGGAGAGACTGGATCGACTGGGCCTGTATTCACTGGAGTTTAGAAGAATGAGAGGGGATCTCATAGAAACACATCAAATTCTGACAGTATTGGACAGGTTAGAGACAGGAAGAATGTTCCCGATACTGGGAAGTCCAGAACCAGGGGTCACAGTCTAAGGATAAGGGGTAAGCCATTTAGGACCGAGATGAGGAGAAACTTCTTCACTCAGAGAATTGTGAACCTGTGGAATTCTCTACCACAAAATTGGAGTTAGATATGACGCTTACGGCCAAAGGGATCAAGGGGTATGGAGAGAAAGCACGAAAGAGGTACTGAGGGAATGATCAGCCATGATCTTATTGAATGGCGGTGCAGGCTCGAAGGGCCGAATGGCCTACTCCTGCATCTATTTTCTATGTTTCTATAACATCCATCCTTGTAATTGTTCTACTAAGAACAAAGAAAACTGCAAATGACGGTCTTAAGCAAGGATCGCATTCAGCAACATGAACTCTTCTTATATTTTGCTGACACTAGCCTAGAAACACACATATAACCTACCCTCCACCGAGATCAGCTAATTCAGAAGACGCCAGGAATTGAATTGGAAATTTTTATTCAGAATCTTTATTCTCAGTATTCTTAAGGGCAGATTTTATCACTACCCGCCCAACAGAAACCAGTGCAACTATCCTGTATCAATCCCACTAAATACACATGCAAAATCCTCAAAGTAGACTGTTTTCGGCACAAACAAAGCCTCTTGTGGAATCTTAGCATATTTCCTGAGACATTGAGAGAGCAGATGGATTAACTGGGTTTGCACTAATACAGTGAGGATATGTAGAATTGTGTAAAGTGGGATGGAGAGAAAAGAGACCAAGACAATATGAAAGCAGAGAAGCTACGGGGAAAACCAAAGGAAATGGAGATAAAGGAAGAAAAATTATGAAAAGTAAAGCAGAAAGACAAAGAAAATTAAATACATTTCAAAAGTAAAACTAGACTGAAAGAGAAGGGAATACCAAATGAATTAAACCAAAAATAAATTTCCCCTCCTAGCCCCCATGCTTGCTGATACTGTAAGTGGTTCCCTCTCCTCGGGGACTGCTCCTCTTGTTTTCAAAATTACTATCATCACCCTCCTCCTAAAAAGCCCACTTGTGACCCCTTTACCCTTGCAAACTACCATCCCATCTCCAACCTCCCTTTCCTCTCCAAAGTTATTGAATGTATTGTCATCTCCCAAATTTGTGCCCATTTATCCTGCAACTTCATATTTGAAGCTCTCAAGTCAGGTTTCTGTCCCCGTCGCAACACTAACCAAAGTCACAAATTATATCCTCTGACTGTGACCGTGGTGCACTATCCCTCCTTGTCCTCCTCGATCTCTCTGCAGCCTTTGGTATGGTTAACCACGCCATCCTCCTTAGCTCAGTAGGATTGCGCTTACTTGGTTCCACTCTTCCTTAACCGTTTGTCACCAGCAATGGATTCTCTTCCCATCCCTAATGCGTTACTTTTGGAGTCCCCCAAGGATCTCCCCTTAGCCCACTCCTCTTCCTCATCTACATACTGCCCTTTGGAAATATCACCATGGTCAGGGAAACCTCCTGCTCATAACCATTGTGTAAAGCTTCCACATCTATGCTGACAGCACCAAGTTCTACCTCTCTCGACTGCCTCTGCTTTGTCAGACTGTTTGTCCAAGGTACAATTTTGGATGACCTGTAATTTCCTCCAATTAAACTTTGCGGAGACTGAAGCCACCATCTTCGGCCCCCACCACAAATTCTATACCCTTGTCACTAATTCCATTCCTCTCCCTGGCCATTGCCTCCTCCAGACTGTTCGCAGTCTTGGCATCTTATTTGACACCAAGCTGAGCTTCCAACTCCAAAATGTTTGCCATCACAAAGATTGCCTACTTTCACCTCTGAAGCATCTTTCGCCTCAGCCCGTTTGCTGCTGAAGCCGTCATCTATGCCTTTGTAATTTCCAGACTTGGTAAGTACAATGTTCTAAGTTACTAGCTTCCCATTCACCACCCTTTGTAAAATTCAGCTCATCCAAAACTCTGCTGCCCATATCCAATCCCACACCAAGTCCCACTCACCCATCACCCCTGTGCTCGCTGACCTACATTGGCTCCTAGTCCCTCAATATCTCAAAATTAAAATGATCATCCTTGTGTTCAAATCCCTCATAACCTCACCCCTCCCTATAATCCAACTATAACTCCCTGCTCGCTGAACTCTTGTTCCTCCTACTCTGGCTTCTTATCCAACCTCCTCCCTTCGCTGCACCATTCGCAGCTGTGCCTTCAGCAGTCTAGATTCCATGCTCTGGAATCACCTTCCTAAACTCTCCAACACACCATTTCCCTCTCTTCCTTAAAACCCACCTCTCTGATCAAACTTTAGTCACCTTTCCTAATATCTCCTTCTTGGTCTTGGCATCCACTTTGGTTTGAGTACACCTGTGTTAAGTGCCTTACTATAAAGATGTTATATAAATGCAAGTTATTGTTGCTAAACAAATGTGCAAAAAAATGGAATCAGGTTGAAAGAAATGAATTTGCAAGGAAATAAAAAGGAAAATTTGGAGCACACGTAATACTAGAAAAGAATAGAAAAACAATTCTTATGTTTGACAAATTGATGATTCTTCAAAATCATTTAAAATAAAACTAGCAAGACATATGCAACAAATGCTCTATGTGCAGTATGCTCATTTTTACAGCGAGTGAAAATGACAGTTTGTCAAAAAAAACTACCAGCTCCCAGGTCCTGCCAAGAACTGCTAAGAGATTCTGGGGGAGCAATTCGTGCCACATGTTAGTGTCACAAGATGGTGCTAAAATGCCGCTGACAGCCATAATGACAGCTGATGCCGGTTCCAGCGTCGCATGCCACATTGGTGTTGCCAGTAGCGCTACTGGTAAACTCAATCACCAGGGACCTCACCATCATGGAGATCGTGAAGTCAGTGAGTGTGCAATGCTCACTGGATGTCCGATCTCCCAACTTCGTTATAGCAATGCAGAACAACGACACGGAGAGCAGGAAGCAGTCTGCAGCAGCGATACTTAAGGGCATCATCCCTAATCAGCTGCAATTAGCATGGTTCTGCAGTTTCAGTGCATGTTTACTACTTCCTACAACTGAACTAGCTTTTTTTTAATTATTTCAAGTTTTTTTTGGTGACAGGGAGTGTTGATTCAAGTGTAGAAGTCACTCATTATTTGTTAAAGACTTCTGCTCACATCGCTTCCTCACAGTCATGGGGGCTGCAAGATCACCTCAGGAGGGTGATAAGGTAAAGGTGGAAGAGGCAGAGGAGGATGAGAAGGAAAAGGAGGAGGAACAGGAGGGAAGGCAGTGGCAGCAAGATAATCGGCCTTCTGGACGGGCTGTCTGTGACCTCACCAGACTCCGATTTATATCAATGAAACCCCAGATCCCCATAGCTCACCACATCCCCATCATACAACCCCTGTTTCATGCCATATTATAGTATCCTCCTGGTCACAAAGGTGAAATGAGAGAGACCACAAAATATTCCAAGCATACATTAAATGTATCTATCAACATATCACACATATCACGTTAATTCTAATAACTAATGACCCTTGTGCCTGCCATTGTGGGTGTTGGTGTTGCTAGGTAGAGATTGTTGGTGCTGGGGTGTGGTGCATTGAGCAATGTGTGAAGCTTGTGGTACAGATAGTGGCATGTAGTATTTGTTCAAGCCTTCACTCATCCTGACTTCTTACTGCACTATGGGCCCAAGTTTCCACATGATTTGCGCCTGATTTTTAGGAGCAACTGGTGGAGAACGGACTATCTTAGAAATCGCAATTCTCCACATTTTTTTTTCTGCAGTTATAGTCAGGTAGAACAGTTCTACTTTGGAACAGAATTTTTTCTTCAAAAGGGGACGTGTCCGGCCACTGACGCCTGATTTGAAAGTTTCCACAGTGAAAACGTACTCCAAACTAAAGTAGAATGGAGCAAGTGAAGATTTTTGTAGAACTGAAAAAACCTGTTCTACACATTAAAAAATCAGGCGCGGGTTACAAATTAGGCGTCCAGAACGAGGTGGGGGGGCGGAAGGGAAGTCATTAAATTCTATAATAAATCCTTATTTATACTTATACAAATATTATACAAATAAATCCAACCTGAATAAACATTTATAAGCAAAGAAAAGATTAAATAAACCATCTTCCTACCTGTGTGAAAGTGCTTCAGGCAGGCCTTTCGGGACCGAAGGCTGAACGGGCCGGCCCGAGACTTCGGGCAGGGCCCGTCCCCAGCACCAGATTTACAGGTAGGTGGCGTTGGGTTGGGTCGGGGAGGGGAGGTTCGGTTCGGGTCGGGGGGAGAGAGAGAGAGGGAGAGAGAGGGGGGTGGAGAGAGAGGGGGGTGGAGAGAGAGGGAGAGAGGGGTGGGGGGAGAGAGAAAGGGGGGAGAGAGAGAGAGAGAGAGGGAGGGAGGCGGAGGGAGAGAGAGAGAGAGAGAGGGAGGGGCGGAGAGGAGAGAGAGAGAGAGAGGGAGGGGGAGAGAGAGGGAGGGGGGAGAGAGAGAGAGAGGGAGGGGGGAGGGAGAGAGAGAGAGGGAGGGGGGGAGGGAGAGAGAGAGAGGGAGGGGGGGAGGGAGAGAGAGAGAGAGGGGGGGAGGGAGGGAGGGAGAGAGAGGGAGGGAGGGGGGGAGGGAGGTCAGGTCGGATCCAGTCTGGGAGGGGGTGGTCGGGTCGGGGGGTGGGAGCGCGGGTCGGGTCGGGTCCAGTCGGGGAGGCGGGGAGCGGCAACAGGAGCGCGGGTCGGGTCGGGTCCAGTCGGGGGGGCGGGGAGCGGCAACAGGAGCGCGGGTCGGGTCGGGTCAGTCGGGGGGGGGCGCGGGTGTCGGGTCTGGTCCTGAGGCAGGGGGGGGGAGGGGGGAGCGGGTGTCGGGTCTGGTCCGGAGGCAGGGGGGGAGTGGGGAGCGGGTGTCGGGTCTGGTCTGGTCCGGAGGCAGGGGGGAGGTGGGAGCGGGTGTCGGGTCTCGTCCGGAGGCAGGGGGGGACGGGGAGCGGGTGTCGGGTCTGGTCTGGTCCGGAGGCTGGAGGGGTGGCGGAGGGAGCGGGTGTCGGGTCTGGTCCGGAGGCACGGGGGGGGGGGCGCAGGGAGCGAGTGTCGGGTCTGGTCGAGGGTGGGGGGGGGAGCAGGAGCTGGCCGTGGGAGGAGCCTTATTCACGCAGCCCCAGTGAGTCCATTCAGCCAGGGCTAGGGGCTGCGTGCTTCGGGCCCCTCCCACACAGTTCGGCGCCTGGAGCTACTGCACTTGCGTGCCCACTGTAGCGCGCATGTGCAGAGGTCCCAGCACTGTTTTCAGCGCAGGGACCTGGCTCCGCCCCCCCACAGCTCGTGCTGGCTGCGCCGAGGGCCAGAGGACCTGCAAGTAGGTGGAGAATACCGAGGATTTTTTTAGGCGCACTTTGTGGCGCGAAAAACGGGCGTCCAGGTCGGGACTGCGCCGTTCTCGGCACGTGTGGAAACTTGGGCCCTATGTGTGGATCCCGAGTGCTGCCCGTGATATGGTGTGCCATCTCCCTCCACATAGTCTGGCACACTTGTGGTGATGACTTTCTGCCATTTGGGGTACAGGACTGCCCATCTTCTCCCCACCACTAAAGCAAATGCCTCCAAAGCTTCCTCAGAAAACCATCCGGGCTCTCTGCCTTCAGGATTTGTAAATAAGTGCTCCTTCTTATGGTTGTTGAGGCAGCTGCACACCCAACAATGCTGAGAATGAGGTGCTGCAGCATCAATGAAACTTCCCTTTAAGTAGTGAAAAAAGCCTGTGGCAATCATTACGTGTTTAGACTGCCCCCGATATTGATCTATCGTTTCAGTGAGCTTGAGCTTTTAGACTAGAATCATGACTGCAATAATTTTAATGAGGATTGAGGACGAATTCTGCGTACAGCCCAGATGATTTTCAACAGGCGATACTTAACCATTTTTAGTCTAAACACTGCCCATTTCTTGGCTATAACGAATTTCTAGCCCTCTGGGCGCTATACTTAAATGATATCCAAACTATTAAACAAAGGACTTTCCTTCCAACTAGTACTACACATCAAAAGAGCTTGGTATTGTAGTGTATGTAGGCACCTTTAGTAATGACTCCATGAGGCAGGGTATGATACTGTGTAGACTGTAGTCCTTTATTTGCAGCTCCTGAGTGAGGACAACAAGCTGTGAGTTCCTTTTTATACTGGGTTTTATACTGGGTAACCCTTAGGTCTCCAGCAGCAGCACCCTCTGATGTACAGGTAAGGTATGTACAGTATAAGGGTACATTCAATGTTGCATAACAGTGTTATAGACATCACACAGTAAATACTCAACAATACACAACAATACTCCCCACTAAGCGTTTTTCATATCCTTATCGTCATGACCAGGGGAGGTGATCAATGGTGGGCTATGGGAGGTTGTGGTGAGGGTTGTGTGGTTGCCAGGTGTGACCCCTGTGCTTGAGGCTGGCCTCGTACATTTCCCCTCCCTCACACACAGACCAAGTGGGTGTCACTGTTGTGGGATCCCTTGGGGGGGGTGGGGGGTAGGGGGGTAGCCACAGCAGCAGTGGGTAGTGTGTATACACTGTGATGTGGGTACTTGTGGGGTGGTGGGCAGGGCTACAAGACTGGGTGGACTCCTTGTCCACCAATTGGGATGAGGGTCAGGTTATCCCAGGTTTTGCCAGGGAAACTGGAGGGTATTGGCCTCATGCTCCTGGCGTTGGCCCTGGTGGCCAGGGGTTGTAGGGCTGATCTGGTGCAGGTTGCCATTGGTGGTGGCTGGGCTGCCCATTGACCACTGTCCCTGTAGTGGGTCTGCTTCCACTGGCTGTTGTGTGTCCTGCAAGGGGCATCACATTAATTCGAAAGGTGCAGGCTACATGGTCAGGTAGCCTGCTGGACCTGGGGGTCTCCCACAAGGGGATTCCATTGACATCAGCATGGTCCCTGTAGGACCCAATGTCCTTTGGCAGTGTCCTACCGGTATACATGATACCTTGGCTCTGATCACACATAGTCGAGCCTGCATTATACATTCTAGCACTTGCATCACTTTTGGGTGTCCTGGTTTCAACAGACATGGTTACATTAGGCATTTCACATTCTCTATCATTATTGTTAAGCATAATAAACTTGTTCTTAACCTTACTGACACCTGCATTCATCTCTTAAGTCACATTAGTTAAACCAGCATCACAATTCATGGTTACATTGCCTACATTTTCATACTTGCATCCTTTAATTGCATCTTTAGCTTTAAAATCCGTGTACTCAAATAGTTGAAACTTCCCCTTTAAGCATTTTTTGGTTACCGGTCTCCTTTAAGGGAGCCTTCAAATCCGATTGGCTGCTCGGTGTCACGTAATGCTCCTCGTGGCATGGCCGCAGCCATTTTGATTACAAGTTTTTCTCCTCGTGGTGCTGGTTTTTCAGCTATTTCCTGGCTTTCCTGCAGGTGGGCTGTGGTGGTCTTTTCTTCCACAGGGCCACTTCGCCTGATGTGGATCGGGTTCATCCAATTCCTACCCAGCAGCATGGGACAGTCGCCAGCTACAATCCACAGGAGGAGTTTGTTCAACACGCCGCCCTGGGAGACCTGGACGTCTATGCTGCCAACAATTTGGATTTTACCTTTGCTTTAGGTGAGCAGCTTCGCCTGGACAGGAGACAGTTTTGGTCGATTGGCAGGATTTATCCAAATTTTTTCAAAGGTCATTTGGCTCATCACAGACTGGCTCGCCCCTGTGTCGCTTTCCATGGAGACTGGGACCCCGTCGATGTCCACTTCCATTGTCCACGGAGAACTTTTGGTGGAGCAGGTAAAGATTCCATGCTCTTCTTCCAGGGTTTGAGCAACTTCCTCTTCATCTTTGTCGGAGCCCGGTTGATCAGCCAACTCATCAGAGATGTGGTGAATAAAGCGTTTTCTGCACATTCTCTGAAGGTGCCCTTTCTCTTTGCAGCCTTTGCGTGTATAGTCTTTGTAGTGGCACTTCACAGCGCCAGCACAGGGTCATCCAGTTTGCCCCATGTGGCGGACTCAGGGTTGCCGGACTCGGGGCAGCATTTCTGCCTATAGAAGTATCCATGCGGTGCACTGCGCTCGTCGGTTTAGAGTCCTGGGTCAGTATTCGCCTGGAGTCGCCGGCCGAAACCATATAGGCCTGGCTCACTTGGATTGCTTTCTGCAGGGTGACCGTGATGTCAGCCGAGAGCAATTTGTGTAGGAGGCCTTCGTGGCCAATTCCGATGACAAATATGTCCCATAGTGCTTCATTAAGGTGGTCGTCAAAGTCACACGGAGCAGCTAGTCTTCTTAAGTGTGCAGCATACTTAGCAATTTCTTGGCCCTCAGGTCGCCAGTAAGTATAGAACCGGTGCCTGGCTGTGAGGATGCTTTCTTTCGGTTTTAGTTGTTCCTGTATGATTGTTACAAGTTGCTCATAGTTCTTGGTTGTTGTCTTCTCCGGGGCTAGTAAGTCCCTGACGAGACAATGGATGGTGGGCCCACAACTGCTAGCAGGATGGCCCTGCGTTTGTTCGGTGGTGTAGCCGGTGTGTCCCCATCCAGGTCGTTGGCTATAAAGAAATGTTCCAATCTTTCCACAAAAACGTCCCAATCTTTCCCCTCTAAATTGCTGGAAGTTGCTGAGGTTAGACATGTCGAGCGTGTAGTTCATGACCTCGTATTCCCGTCGCCTGTTGTAGTGTATGTAGGCACCTTTAGTAATGACTCCACGAGGCAGGTTATGATACTTAAACTGTGTAGACCTGTAGTCCTTTATTTGCAGCTCCTGAGTGAGGACAACAAGCTGTGAGTTCCTTTTTATAGTGGGTTACCTGCAGTGTGCAGGTAACCCTTAGGTCTCCAGCAGCAGCACCCTCTGGTGTACAGGTGTAAGGGGAAAATGGGAAGGCTTCTCCTCCCACGAGCGGGCCCCCTGATATAGAGGGTCGACGCTCGCCCCAACCCGCGTAACAGCCCCCGGAGTTAGCAGACAGACGAATGGCAAGGTATAACGATCTTTTATTACGAACGTCCGGGAACACCTCTCATCACAACTGCCTGTGAGTAGAGATGCTGTCCAAACAGCACAATCATACAACTTTTATACATTTCAAAAACCCCTCCGTTCCCTGGTAAGACCTCCCTAGATCTCTAATTGGACTACCTTATTAGTGCTACTTCTCTAATTGGACTACCTTATCAGTGCTACTTCTCTAATTGGACTACCTTATCAGTGCTACTTCTCTAATTGGACTACCTTATTTGTGCTACTTTGGATTGACAGGCCAAGACCCTCGTGACCATCTTAGGCCGTGACTAGAAAGACTTCATTAGGTCAGAATTTGTTGATTCTCCTTGATGCCCGTGAGTCCGCCTCTTCGCAAGGTCTTATTAATGTCTGTTTAGGTTCTCACATCGTATCCTGATGGAATATTATTGAATTGATAACTTCTGCAGCCTTGGTACAAGGCCGAAGAGAGGCCTTTTACCTCCTTATGGGTCGGTGCAGGAACCAGCACTTTAACCCTTGTCCCGCAGGTACCCCTAATGCCAAATTTCTCTTACAACAGGTAAGGTGTGTACAGTCTAAGGGTACATTCAGTGTGGCCACACAGTAAACAGACATGAATACACAACAGGTATATACTACTCTTAAAAGGTTTAGTCCAAATGATTTTTCTCCATGCACAAGCTGGGTATTTAACTTGAATTGTGTGCTTGGAACTTAAAGGCATAAAGGTAAAATTGGCAAACCTCAAGTGAGACCAGAAATGGGAAGATATTTTTTCACGTGGAGTAGTGAATTAGTGGAACAGAATCCCAGCAAAAGTTAATCACTCCTTTAAAAACTAAATAGCTGAGATAACAAGGAAATACTGCAAATACTAGACATCTTAACTAAAAATAAAACGTGCTGGAAGTACAAAGGAGGTCAAAAATCTGCAAAGGGAGATCATTGAGGCATAGACCCTTCCTTATATCTGTTGTGATGAAAGGCTACCCTTTTATTATTTAAGATGCTGATGGACCTGCTGTGTATTTCAAACACACTCTGTTTTTCAACACAAGTTGACAGGATTGTTTTCACTCCAGCATCAGGATTGTATAGAACATGAAAGACTTTTTTTGCAATCTTGTTTTTGAGTTCCAAGCTTATCCTTATTTACAGAATAAATTAAATATTGCACTTCCATTACAATTATTATCTTCCATTGTTCACATATTTCTATAAATATGTGAGGTTTCATCAACAGTGAACTGCTACAAAAAAATGTTGTAATTGTTGATAGAAATAATACTAAATTATCTCCATGGATTTTACTGCAAGACTGCAGATGGAACTAGAGACAGAAGTGCTCCATAAATCCCAGCTGATAGCATTATTAATGGCCATTAGCAAGGGGAGGTCAGCACCAAGAACCTGGGCAGGCTGGCTTCACTAGTTAGATCTGCTGGAAGTTGCTGAAAGCAACCAGAAATGGATTGATAGCATAAAATGAGACATCGTTGGCACACCCAATGTAAGATATAGCACATAAAAGAAGCAAAGTCATTTGAAAATCATGGGGTCAAAATTGCCCCTTTTTGCAACACCCGGCGGGGGGGCGCAGTGGCACAGCTGCACAGTGCTAACAGAGCGCTAATTTCACCCCGCATATATTGAGATATATAAGAAATGATGACAGATTCATTACAAAGTACAGGTTGTACTTGGGGAAGATTAGATACTGCAAGGTGCTATAACCATGAGTAAATATGTACACAAAAATAGCAAAATATATTATTTATGTGGAAAAATGATCAAATAGTTTATTCAGTTTGCACTGTTTATTTTTAAATCAACAACTTCAATAGGGAGGTTTAGTAGCCTCCAGCTCTGTGGAGGTATGACTGGTAAACAGAGGATGCTTTATTGCAGTGGGTGTTTATCATCTCAATAAAGTTGGGCTCATAACTCTTAAATGACTAAGTCATCATTAGATAAAGTAGTCTGATCTCACAAGAGTGAACAACATGATATTGCACCTGCTACCATCGGGACTTATGTCTGTACGAGTGGTTTTATGACTTTCGTGTTGTATTATAGTTCTGTTATGATTATTTTGCAAGTGTTGAGTATGGCGAAGGAGTCAGACTGAACACTGTGAGCTCAAAGTAAAGTGTGACCTTAGTCTTTTATTGCAGGTCTCCAGAGTGCCTTTCCAACCTGTGAAGCCTCCTTAATACCTGTGCTCCCAAGGGATTATGGAATCCCTTAGGACTCCAGGGGATGAGCCTTCTGGTGGCTGTACAGAGTAAATACAAGTCCACATATATAACAACACTCCCCCCGCACCCCCCCAAAGTCAATAGTGTAACTATTTCCACTGTGAGTCGATCTGGGGTCCTTGCCCTGGTTGATTATCTCGGTGTGAATGCTGCTTTGTTGAATCATTTGTTGGGCCCTCGCTGGGCTGCTGTGCAGCTGGCCCTACTGGGCTGCCTGGTGTGTTGGGCCCTGCAGGGCTGCTGTGGATGATGGGTTCTGCTTCGTGGTCAACCGTGGTGCCAGTTGCCACTGGTATGTATGTTGGGGGATCAATAAAGGTAGGGTCCAAGGTGGGTTGCTCAGGATAGTCCGTGAATCTAAGTTTGATTTGGTCCAAGAGTTTCCAATGAATGTGTCCATTTGAAAGTTTGACCCGAAACTCCCCTCTTTGGCCACAACAGCGCCGGGAAGCCACTTGGGATCTTGTCCATAATTTAAAACAAATACAGGGTCATTGATTTCAATCTTGCGTGACACATTTGCGCTATCATGGTATGCACTTTGTTGAAGCCGTCTGCTCTCTACCTGTTCGTGTAGATCAGGGTGAACTAACGAGAGCCTTGTCTTAAGTGCTCTTTTCATGAGCAGTTCAGCAGGTAGGATCCCAGTGAGTGAGTGGGGTCTCGTGCGGTAGCTAAGCAGGACTCGGGATAGGCAAGTCTGCAGTGAGCCTTCAGTTACCCTCTTCAAGCCTTGCTTGATGGTTTGCACTGATCTCTCTGCCTGACCATTGGACGCTGGTTTAAACAGGGCAGATGTGATATGTTTGATCCCGTTACGGGTCATGAATTCTTTGAACTCAGCACTGGTAAAACATGGCCCGTTGTCGCTCACTAGGACATCGGGTAGGCCGTGTGTGGCAAACATGGCCCGCAGGCTTTCAGTAGTGGCAGCGGACGTGCTAGCCGACATTATCTTACATTCAATCCACTTGGAGTACGTGTCTAAAACCACAAGGAACATTTTACCCAAGAACGGGCCTGCATAGTCGACGTGTACCCTGGACCACGGTTTGGAAGGCCAAGACCATAAAGTTAGCGGTGCCCCCCTGGGTACATTGCTTAACTGCGAGCATGTATTACATCTGTGAACGCAGGACCCTAAGTCTGCATCGATACCGGGCCACCACACATGGGATCTGGCTATCGCTTTCATCATTACGATGCCTGGGTGGGTACTGTGGAGGTCATTGATGAAGGTGTCTCTGCCCTTCTTGGGAACCACTACTTGATTGCCCCACAGAAGGCAGTCTGCCTGTATAGAGATTTCATCTTTGCGCTGCTGGAACGGCTTTATCTCTTCCTGCATTTCCACTGGGATACTGGACCAGCTCCCGTGAAGCACACAGCTTTTGACTAGAGATAATAAGGGGTCCTGGCTTGTCCAGGTTTTGATCTGCCGGGCAGTGATGGGTAATTGCTCACTTACAAATGCTTCCATAACCATGGCTAGATCTGCGGGCTGCGCCATTTCCACCTCCGTGGTGGGCAATGGCAGCCTACTGAGAGCATCGGCGCAGTTTTCTGTGTCTGGCCTGTGGCGGATGGCATTGTTGTATGTGGACAACGTGAGCGCCCATCTCTGGATGCGGACCGGTGCGTTGGTATTGATCCCTTTACTCTCGGAAAACAGGGATATAAGTGGCTTATGGTCAGTTACCAATTCGAATTTTAGCCCAAACAGGCATTTTCTTTACCCCATAGACACACGCTAATGCCTCTTTTTCAATCATGCTGTAGGCTCTCAGCCTTAGACAGCCTCCTGGATGCATAAGCAACCGGTTGCAGTTTCCCAAAATCATTAGCTTGTTGTAATACACACCCGACGCCATGAGACGACGCATCACATGCTAGTACCAAATGCTTACATGGATCATACAACACAAGCAATTTGTTTGAGCATAACAATTTTCTTGCTTTTACAAAGGCATTTTCTTGGCTTTTGCCCCAAACTCATTCGTCCCCTTTTCATAGTAAGATATGTAGTGGTTCTAGCAGTGTGCTGAGACCCGGTAAGAAGTTACCAAAGTAGTTCAAGAGTCCTAGAAACGACAGCAGCTCCGTCACGTTCTGAGGCCTCGGTGCGTTCTCGATTGCCTCCGTCTTCGTGTTGGTGGGCCTGATGCCGTCCGCCGCAATCCTCCTAGCGAAGAACTCCACTTCAGGTGCCAGGAAACGCACTTTGAGCGTTTTAACCTGAGCCCCATGCGGTTGAGTTGACTAAGAACCTCCTCCAGGTTCTGCAGGTGCTCGACTGTGTTGCGGCCTGTGACCAAGTTGTCGTCCTGGAAGATCACGGTGTGCGGGACCGACTTCAGTAATCATTCCATGTTTGTCTAGAATATCGCCGCCGCTGATCGGATTCCAAACGGGCATCTGTTATAAATAAAAAGACCTTTGTGCATGTTGATGCAGGCCTTCGATGATTCCTCCAGTTCCTGCATCATGTAGGCTGAAGTCAGATCCAGCTTCATGAACGTCTTTCCTCCCACCAGCGTTGCAAAGAGGTCGTCGGCCTTTGGTAGTGGGTAGTGGTCCTGCAGGGAGAAACTTTGTAATTGCCACAGATTCTGACGGTGCCGTCTCCCTTGAGGACTGGGACAATAGGACTAGTCTACTCGCTGAACTCGATCAGTGAAATAATGCCCTCTCTTTGCAATCGGTCTAGCTCGATCTCTACCCTTTCTCTTATCATGTACGGTACTGCTCTCGCCTTGTGATGGATGGATCACGCCCCCAGAATTAGGTGGATCTGCACTTTTGCTCCTTGGAATTTCCCAATGCCTGGTTCAAACAGCGAAGGAAATTTGTTTAAGACCTGGGCACACAAAGTGTCGTCAGCGGGCGATAGCGCTCGGACGTCATCCCAGTTCCAGTGTATCTTTCCCAGCCAGCTCTTGCCGAGCAGCATGAGACCATCGTCCGGTACCACCCAGAGTGGTAGCTTGTGCACCGCTCCATCGTAGGAGACCTTTACGGTAGCATTGCCGATTACAGGAATCAGTTCTTTAGTGTAAGTTCTTAGTTTCGTGCGAACTGGAGTTAAGACTGGCCTTCAGGCCTTGTTGCACCACAACCTTTTGAAAGTCTTTTTGCCCATGGTGAACTGGCTCGCACCCGTGTTCAGCTCCATTGACACCGGGAGTCCATTTAGTTCAACATTCAGCATTATCGGGGGACAATTCATGGTGAATGTGTGCACCCCATGTACCTCTGCCTCCTCTATCTGAGGCTCAGGTTCGCCGTGATCCTCCGTGGATTTGTCCTCCTCTACAACATGGTGGTTTGCAGGTTTAACAGGCTTTGCAGCTCACCTGCACACTCGTTGGAGGTGTCCCATTGTTGCACATCCCTTGCAAACGTACTCTTTGAATCGGCATGAATGGAAACGATGATCACCCCCGCAGCGCCAACAAGGTGTTAATGGCCTTTCATTCATCACCCTTGATGGTGGACTCCGAGTCATCTGCAGACGTGCAGCTGCAGGTATGTGTGACGATTTGAAAACAACATCACTTTGTTCACAGTACTTGTAGCAGCACTTGTGTGCTGAGAGATTTGTTTCGCATTGTCTCTGGTGGCAATGAACACCTGGGCTATCGCTATGACCTTACTCAAGGTTGGAGTCTCTACAGTGAAACATTTGCGAAGTATGGTTTCGTGGCCAGTGCCAAGTACGAAAAAGTCTCTGAGCATGTGCTCCAAATGTCCTTCAAGTTCACAATGTCCTGCATGGCGTCTTAGCTCGGCGACATAACTCGCCACTTCCTGGCCTTCAGACCTTTTGTAGGTGTGTAACAGGTATCTCGCCATCAGAACGCTTTCCTTCGGATTCAAATGCTCTCGGACCAGTGTGCACAAATCTTCGTACGATTTCTCCGTGGGTGAGCAGATTCTTCATGAGGCCATACTTTGATGCCCCACAGACGGTGAGGAGAATCGCCCTTCATTTGGCAGTGCTCTCTTCCCCATCTAGCTCGTTGGCCACGAAGTATTGGTCGAGCCGCTCCACAAAAGTTTCCCAATCATCGCCCTCGAAAAAATTTCTCCAGGATGTCCACTGTTCTCTGCATCTTTGGGTTCGCTATCTATATCTCGTCGCCAGTTGTGTATGGAGAAAGAGTCAGACTGAACACTGTGAGCTGAAAGTAAAGTGTGACCTTAATCTTTTATTGCAGGCCTCCAGAGTGCCTCTCCAACCTGTGAAGCCTCCTTAAATACCTGTGCTCCCAAGGGATTGTGGGATCCCTTGGGACGCCAGGTGATGAGCCCTCTGGTGGCTGTACAGAGTAAATACAAGTCCACATATATAACAGCAAGGATATACCAAAGTGCGTCCCATAACCTGTCTAAAAATACAATGTGGTATTTTCTTCTGTTTGTTAATGTTAGTGAAAAAGCTGCTGCATATCAAGTGGATTCATGTCTTTCCACATGTATCCATGTGAAATTATGAGCACTGTTCAGTATGTGAAAAGGCTGGGGAAAATGCTTGAGCACTGTGCAGTATGCCAAGAGGCAGGGGAGAGTGCTTGAGCACTGCAATGTCAAGAGGCAGGGAGTATGTTTGAGCACTGTGCAATATCAAGAGGCAGGCAGAGTGTTGGAGCACTGTGCAGTGTATTGAGGCAGGGAGAGTGTCTGAGCACTGTGCAGTGTCAAGAGGCAAGGAGAGTGTTTGAGCACTGTGCAGTGTGTCAGGTTGACACGGAGAGTATTTGACGAGTGTGCCAGGAAGGAATGGATGATACTTGAACATTGTGAAACACATGAGAAGGCAGAGGAAAGTGTTTGACCATTGAATGAGTGCATTTGGGGGAAATAGGAGAGTGTTTATTCATTGCATGTGCATTGGGAAGCAGGGGAGACCGTTTGATCATTGTGTCAGCAAAATTAACTGAGCACTATCCAGTGTGCCAGGAAGCAAAGCATAATGCTTGAGCCCTGTGCACTGCATCAGGAGGTAAGGGAGAGTGTTTGAGCTCTGGAAAATTGTTTCAGGAGAAAACCAGAGCAGGTTTGATCATTGTGCGGTTTATTGGAAAGTAGGGGAGATGTGTTTGAATAATGTTTAGTGTGTCAGAAAATGTGGTGCAGGGTATGTGTTTGAGCACTGTGCAGTGTTGCAGGAAGCAAGGGAAAATACCTGAGCACATGCAGTGTATCTGGAGGCCTGGGTGACTGAGCAGTGCTCAACAATTGTATCAAGATTCAAGAGACTATGTAGTGTGTCAGATTGTTGGAGAAAATATGCAGTGTGTGAGGAGACAAGAGAGTGTGTGGGCATGGTTAAAACCTCTCCTTTGAAGCGATAAATCATCTTGACCTGGGTTGATGTCTTTTACTGTCTTGTGTTGAAAGACTGAAGCAGAGCATTCCTCCTTTGTTTATCTGCTTCCAGAGACTGTGCCTGACAACCAGTCTGTAATCTGAACAGGGAGAGCAACATACAGGAGTTGCTGCCTCCAATCCCCACACTGAAACAAAAAACGAAAGTACTACGAAGTGCTTAGAAATGGGTGAAGTGCAAATTAATGACACATGAATGGCTCCAACTGTGCAGGATTTCAAAACTCTGGTCTCAGAACATTGAGAACTTGGATTTTTCAGTGAAGGTACTGGAACATAATTTGTGGTCCAGAAACCTATTCCTGATAGTTTAAAAAAAATGAACTTTTCCTACCCGGTTTAATTTTTTTTAAATGGACAGCACATTACAAAACTTGACAGATGTTGGTGCTGAACAGAGGATTTGGGAATATCAAGAGCCAATGATGATGCAGTTCAGAAATATGAAAACCAAGACCACATGATCAAACATCTTGTGGGCAATGGCCTTCTGGCACATTATGCGGACCCTTAAGGTATTGGAAATAAGGACATGTCACTCATTTGCAAATTTAACCCAGAAAGGATGTCGCTTTACTTAGCATTTATATCGCAGAAACAGGGCGATCTGCCCAACTTGTCTATGTCAGTGTTTATGTTCCACACAAGCCTCCTCCCACCCATCTTCATCAAACTACAACAGCATATCCTTCTATTCCTTTCTCCCTCGTGCTTATCTAGGTTTCCCTTAAATGCATCAATGCTATCTATTCGCCTGAACTATTCCTTGTGGTAGTGATTTCCACATTCTTGCCTCTCTTTGATGAAAATAAAACAAAATGAAATTATAAACAGAACCAAATGTCTGAACAAACAGCAACAACTATGATATGAAAATTGAAAGCAAAAATAATATAGAAGCAAATTATAAAAGCAGAAAAGTAGATTAAAACGCCTAGAAAATTTGTGAATGGCCAAAATGCAAAGTGGACAGGACATTTTAAATAAACATGATGAATTTTCTTTTCAGCAACAACAATAAAACAACTTGCATTTATATAGCGCCTTTAACATAGTAAAATGTCCAAGCTGCTTCATAGGAGCGTTATTAAACAAAATTTGGCATGAGCTATTAGGAATGATGACCAAAAGCTTGGTCAAAGAGATAGATTTTAAGGAGCATCTTAAAGACGTAGAGAGGCGGAGAGGTTTAGGGAGGTAATTCCAGAGCTTAAGGCCTAGGCAGCAGAAAACACGGCCGCCGATGATGGAGTGATTAAAATTGGGAATACATAAGAGGCCAGAATTGGAGGAGTGCAGAAACCTAAGAGTGTTGTAGGGCTGGAGGAGGTTACAGAGGTAGGGAGAGGCGAGGCCATGGAGGGATTTGAAAACAAGGATAAGAATTTTAAAGTTGCGGTCTTGTCAAACCAGGAGCCAACATAGGCCAGCGAGTACAGGGCCAATGGGTGAATGGGCAGCAAAGTTTTGGATGAGCTCAGATTTATGGAGAGTGGAAGATGGGAGGCCAGTTAAGAGAGCGTTGGAATAGTCAAGTCTAAAGTAACAAAGGCAGGGATGAGGTTTTCAGCAGCAGATGAGCTGAGGCAGTAGTGTTGGGTGATGTTAGGGAGGTGGAAGTCGGCAATCTTGGTGATGGAGCAGATATGTGGTCGGAAGCTCAGCTTCAAATATGACACCAAGGTTGTGAACGGTCTGGTTCAGCCTAAGACAGTTGCCAGGGAGTGGGATGGATTTGGTGGCTATGAATGGAGTTTCTGCCGGGGACTGAAGAAAATGGCTTTGCTGTTCCCAATATTTAGAGGATATTTCTGCTCATCCAGTACTGGATGTCGGACAAGCAGTGTGACAATTTAGAGACAGTGGAGGGGTCGAAAGAAGTGGTGGTGAGGTAGAGCTCGGTGTTGTCAGCATACATGTGGAACCTAATGTCGTATTTTCAGTGATGTCGCTGAGGGGCAGCATGTTGATGAGAAATAGGAGGAGCTGATGCTACATCCTTGGGGGACTCCAGAGGCAACAGTACAGGAGCAGGAAGAGAAACCATTGCAGGTGATTCTCTGGCTATGACTGGATAGATACGAGTGCAGTTCCACCCAGATGGAGGAGAGGCATTGGAGGAGGATAGTGTGGTCAACCGTGTTAAAGGCTGCAGACAGGTTGAGGAGAACAAAGATGGATAGTTTACCACGGTCACATAGGATTTAATTTGTGACTGATAAGAGCTGTTTCAGTGCTGTGGCAGCCTGGCAGAGGTTACCAATAGCTTTTTATCTTGCTTTGGGAATCACTTGTGAATACAGATTAATAAAGCAATCACACGTGCTAAATGTTTTTGTTAACAATGTGTCAGGTTTGATCAAACCCAGCAATTTGGACAGGACACAAAGACCTCCATCTTGCATCATTTTGGTTAATGTGGCTTTCACATTAGTGAGCGTTTTCCTTACGGGCCTTTTCTTTAGTTTATGTCAGGGCTTCATGCTTGCAATCTGTTGTAAGCTTCATCAATTTCTAGATTAATTTGTTAAGTGTAGCTTTCCTGGCATAAATAATTAAATTGCTTACAAATACATCACCTTTTTGATGAACAGGAGCTTTGTTGCTGCATAAATTAAGTCAATTGAAAAGAGTATACCCAGTAGTATACCCAGCCTTTTCTGTGTGAGGATTTATACTATTTGTCCCCTCAGGGTACCAAATAGTAAAAAAAAAACAGCACATAAAACAAAGACTATTTAATCACTCCCACTGCATGAAAAGAAAATGACTGTTTTATCGCAGTGGTATTTTCACTTACATAAATTTAACTGAGGCTGTGTTTATGGCTTCATCAGGTCTTTCAGTAGTAACATAGTTATAGCTTCAGGCAGGAGTAGACCTTTGGTTCATCCTGCCCACCTCTTCCCAGTATTCCCTTGGTGCATTTACTAATAACATTCAATCTCATTTGTTGACAAGAACCTGTCTAAATTCCACCTTGAAACCGATTAAGATTTCTTGTTCCACCACCCACACTTTGGCCATCATCGCACCTGCGCACGAAACTGCAGATCTTCATGTATTCCATTTATTCATAGCTCCTTGCTGATGAGGAATTATTTTGCCCTGTTCTAGGCTTCCCTAATTCCAAAGGTCCTCCACCAGCCTGTCCTCGCCACACAGCACTGACCCCCAGTCATCAAGATCCACGGCACGGCTCTGGACAACGTGGACCATTTCCCATACCTCGGGAGCCTCTTATCAACAAGAGCAGACATTGATGATGAGATTCAACACCGCCTCCAGTGCGCCAGTGCAGCCTTCCGCCGCCTGAGGAAAAGTGTTCGAAGACCAGGCCCTCAAAACTGCCACCAAGCTCATGGTCTACAGGGATGTAGTAATACCCGCCCTCCTGTATGGCTCAGAGACATGGACCATGTACAGTAGACATCTCAAGTCGCTGGAGAAATACCACCAACGATGTCTCCGCAAGATCCTACAAATCCCCTGGGAGGACAGACGCACCAACATTAGTGTCCACGACCAGGCCAACATCCCCAGCATTGAAGCACTTACCGCACTTGATCTATTCCGCTGGGCAGGCCACATTGTCCGCGTGCCAGACACGAGACTCCCAAAGCAAGTGCTCTACTCTGAACTCCTTCACGGCAAACGAGCCAAAGGTGGGCAGAGGAAACGTTACAAGGACACCCTCAAAGCCTCCCTGATAAAGTGCAACATCCCCACTGACACCTGGGAGTCCCTGGCCAAAGACCGTCCTAAGTGGAGGAAGTGCATCCGGGAGGGCGCTGAGCATCTTGAGTCTCATCGCCGAGAGCATGCAGAAATCAAGCGCAAGCAGCTGAAAGAGCGTGCGGCAAATCTGTCCCTCCCTCCCTTACCCTCAACGACTATCTGTCCCACCTGTGTCTGTGGCTCTCGTATTGGACTGTTCAGCCACCTAAGTACTCATTTTAAGAGTGGAAGCAAGTCTTCCTCGATTCCGAGGGACTGTCTATGATGATGATCATATGGCATATCTAATTCATCTCTTTACTTTCCCATGGGTCGATGAAGAGCCCCCGCCCTGATCAGGAGGAAGAGCAAGACGACTCCTCAGAAGAGCATCTAGTCTCTGAGGGTGCAGCGTCACCAGACATGACGGCACCGAGCACAGCACAGAGATGCTCATCTCGGTATGTCCCATGCAAGATAGAGTAGTGTTGTCCCCAGGTCCATCACAAGTGAGCAAGAGCAGATGGTGGAGACAGGGATAGCAGTGGCAACATCTCACTGGAGGGCAGATGACACTCCCAGCTCTGCTCAGCTACATGCAGACGCTGAGCCCCAGGGGCCATCCAGAAACAGTGCGGGAAGAAATGCAGTGAGCTCTGACAGGTTTTGTGACCACGATGTCTGCAAATGTTTAGAGAATGGAGGAGTCCATCTTCAACATGAGTACCACCGTGTCGCAGACGATGGCAACTGTAGGCTCTTCCATGGATAGGATGGCCACCTGCATGGAGCAGCTAATGCACAACTCATAGGAGCACATGTTCCCTATGAGAAATTATGGCTATCTATGGAGAGGCTCATAGACCTCCAGTCTAGGAGGGATGTCAGTGTAGATGTGGGTCCTCATGGCCCCACTGATGTGCAGTAAGGTGCTCGCCAGCTCCTTGCTAGCAGGGAAGTGCAGGTGGTGCATGAGAGGGATGATGGTGAGAGGGGACATGAAAGTGGGGGCTCCTCTCCATGCACTTACACTTCTCCCCCGTTGCCACCTCCTCAGTCAGAGCCCCAAATAGCCCCTTGTGATGGCCAAGTCTGCCCCTACACAGTCGCAGGAGGAGCAGACTTTGGTGGGGCTATCACAGGCTCCAAAACCCAGAGGTCGTCAAGCAGTCACAGCAGGGAAGTGAGCAGGCTGCCTTTACCTCTGTTGAAGCCACAGGGGATGCACGTCACAGAAGCATGGGGAAGAGAAAGATGACACACAAGTAGTCACAAGTGTTAATGTTAATGTCAAGTTTCCATTAATGCATTGTCAACCATAAAAATTTTTGGGCTGGATTTTCCGGTTCTTTGCGCTTCGGGTTTCACCCCGGAGCGGTGTGAAAGGCAGCAGTGAGGTCTCCAGGACCCCGTCACGATTCTCTGGTCGGGTTTTGCGGTGACGCTGAGCAGCACCGCCGGAAAGAACTGCGGCAGGTGTGCAAAGCCCCTGGTTACGACACCGGCGCGAGTTTGAGCTCCTGTCCGACCCGTCCACCCAGAAGTGCGTCAGCAATGACCGCCTGGGAAATCAGAGCGGTTCAGACATGCCGGTGGCGGAGAGGAAGGTAAAGTACTACAAAAGTAAGTGTGAGTACTTTTGTTTCAATTTTGGTGTGATTTGTGTTGCGTTTTGAGAATGTTTTTGAGGGTTTTTTTTTAAAGTTTCCTCCCGGCCTCTCTTGGAGCGCTCACGGCCCGGCTCTTTAGCTCGGGAGTTTCCCTTCCTTACGCCAAGAAAGGTGTACCACGCCTCCCGTAGCACTGCCCAAACTTAAATACTAAAGCGCAAACTATTCGCGGCCACTAACTTTCCCGCCCCACTGCAATTATCGCCCTGAAAATAGAAAAGCTAAAAATCCAGTCCTTTATTTTCAACACTTTCCCATCTTGCACAAATTTGTGTGTACCTTTAGAAATGGCTTAGTTACTTGCTGTGAATGGTGAGACATAATGGTACCTCCAGCAATGGTGGTCAGTGTGAAAGGAATGGCTTGGTCATTATATGGATCCTTTATGGTTTGGGTGTGGGGTGGTGCCAACCTGGTGCAGCATGTGGCATCCCTATGGGTGTACAGCATATCGTTAAGTAATTCTGGCCATGGTGAAGCCATCCTTGGCCTCCTGGGCAGCAATGTGCTCGGTTGCTGGTGGGATCCGGTCTGCAGGCTCCTCCTTGTCTTTCAGCTGATGCTCCTCTTCCTCCTGCTCCTGCTCCTCTGAAGATGCTGTGCGCTCAGTGCTTTGCTCCTCATGCAGCGCTAATCCTCGCCTGCTGCGCTATGTTGTGCAGGGCACAGCAGACCACAACAATTCTGGAGATCCTGTCTGGTGCGTACTGAAGGGCCTCTCCAGATCTGTCAAGGCATCTGAAGTGCATTTTGAGCATGCCTGTTGTCTGCTCTATGACATATTTGGTGGAAATGTGCCTTTCATTTTATCTCTCTGCTGCAGTACTTGGCTTCCTCACGGGTGTTATGAGCCACATGGATAGCCCTTGTCTCCAAGCAGCCAACTGGAAAGTCTGTTTGGAGGAGCACAGAGCTGTGGGAGGCTAGACTGGCCAAGGATGAAAGAGTCATGGCATCTGACAGAGAATTTGGCACATACATGCATGATGATCTTCCTGTGGTTGCAGACCAGCTGCACATTGAGGGAGTGGAAGCCCTTGCAGTTGACAAAGACGTCTGGGTTATGATGGAGTGCCCTGATGGCCACATGTGTGCAGTCGATGACGCCCTGCACCCGTGGGAAGTCAGCCAGAGTGGCAAAGCCGAGCGCAAACTCAGTAACACTGGTTTCATCAGTGGCAAAGTTGATATAATTGGCTGACATGTCAAAGAGGGCAGGTTCCCAAGCAGGGTGAATCTGGTAGCCAGCCAGGGAAATTTGAAAGATAGGCTGAAAAAGGCGCTTAAGGGTCAGACAACTACCTGTTAATGATTTGAATTAGGTCACCTGCCTCTGCTGGTCTAGTCGCTGCCGTGCTGGCAAACCCGCCCGAGGGAAAGGCGCGAGTGGGCAGGATGATGGCGGGTTCCCACTGCAAGATATTTCAAATTTCCCACCTGACCTGTCTCCAATCGCTGCTGCGACCCCCCCCCAGAAAATTCCGGCCTAATTTTCTCTGCCACTTTTTACCTCTCTGAAGAAGGCTGGAGTTCCTTTTTTAATAGAAAAATGGGAGAATGCCCTTTGTCCTTAGTAATCAACAAAATTGTGGGAATGTGGATTCCGAAATATGCAATGAGTATGCTATTTCATGAGCAAGTCAATAATTTACAAGAAAAATTAGTATTCTCCCACTTTCCATTTTAAACAAAGGAATTTCACCCTGATGATGAGCTGCTTCTCATTCTCAGTGTATATCTAATGTTCTAGATAAACGTGTTAGTGATAGGTTT
Organism: Pristiophorus japonicus; assembly: GCF_044704955.1. Lineage (NCBI taxonomy): Eukaryota > Metazoa > Chordata > Chondrichthyes > Pristiophoridae > Pristiophorus > Pristiophorus japonicus. The sequence continues at coordinate 150,499,618 of NC_091991.1, forward strand.
GGCTGTTGGCCAGCCCAATGTCAAAGCTACAACCACACAGCAAGTAGTGAGCATTTGAACCACTCTGTGGGCCCAAGTTTCGGGCTGCGCCGTTGGAAGCCCGTTTTTCGCGCCACAATGTGCGCCTAAAAAAAACTCACCTATTCTCCGGCTCCCTTCAGGTCCTCTGTGGGGGGCGGAGCCAGGTCCCTGCGCTGAAAACAGTGCCGGGACCTCTGCACATGCGCGCTACAGTGGGCACGCATGTGCAGTAGCTCCAGGCGCCCAAAACTGTGGGAGGGGCCCGAAGCACGCAGCCCCTAGCCCTGGCCGAATGGCCTCACTGGGGCTGCGTGGATAAGGCTCACCTCCCACCCGACCCGACTTGACTCCAGCACCCCAGACCCAACCCGACCTCCGCTCCCCCCTCCCCCCTCCCCGGTGACCCGACCACCGCTCCCCCACCCCCACACCCCCCCCAGCGACCCGACCTCCGCTCCACCCCCCCCGGCGACCCGACCTCCGCTCCCCCGGTGACTCGACCTCCGCTCCCCCTGGCGACCCGACCTCCGGTACCCCCCCCTCCCCCCGACCCGACCTCCGCTCCCCCCCGGCGACCCAATCTCCGCTCCCCCCCCCCGACCCGACCTCCGCTACCCCCTCCCAGCGACCCGACCTCCGCGACCCCCCCCAGCGACCCGACCTCCACGTCTCTCCCCCCCCCCGACCTCTGCGACTCTCTCCCTCGACCTCTGCGACTCTCTCCCCCGACCTCCGCGACTCTCTCCCCCGACCTCCGCGACTCTCTCCCCCGACCTCCGCGACTCTCTTCCCCCCCCCACCCTCGCCCCCCCCCCCCCCGACTCTCTCTCCCCGGCCCCCGCGACTCTTCCCCCCCCCCCAGAACTCCGCGACTCTTTTCCCCCCCCGCAACTCCCCCCCCCCGACCTCCGCGACACTCCCCCCCCCGACCTCCGCGACTCTCTTCCCCCCCGACCTCCGCGACTCTCCCCCCTCCACGACCCCCCGCCCTGACCTCCGTGACCCCCCCCTCCGCGACCCCCCCCCCCCCAGACCCGAGACCTGACACCACTTACCTGTAAATCGAACCCGAAGTCATGGACCCAGCCGTTCAGCCTCCTTCTCTCCCTCCCTCCCCTCTCCTCTCCTTCCCTCCCTCTCTCCTTCCTTCCCTCCCCTCTCCTTCCCTCCCCTTTCCTTCCTCCCTCCCTCCCCTCTCCTTCCTCCCTCCCTCCCCTCTCCTTCCCTCCCTCCCCTCTCCTTCCCTCTCTCCCTCCCTCCCCTCTCTTTCCCTCCCTCCCTCCCCTCTCCTTCCCCTCTCCTTCCCTCCCTCCCTCCCTCTCCTTCCCTCCCTCCCTCCTCTCTCCTTCCCTCCCTCCTCTCTCCTTGCCTCCCTCCCTCCTCTCTCCTTCCCACCCTCCCTCCTCTCTTCCCTCCCTCCCTCCGCTTCCCCTCCCTCTCTCCCTCCTCTCCTCCTTCTCCTCCCTCCCTCCTTCTCCTCCCTCCCCCCATTCTCCTCCTCCCCCCTTCTCCCCCTCCCGCCTTCTCCTCCTCCCTCTCCCCTTTCCTCTCCCCCTCCCCCACCCCTCTCCCCTCGCTGTCAGAAACACAGACACTGACAGACAGAGAGATGGAGACACTGACAGAGACACACTGGAGGGGCCGTCCCAGCACGCTGTTGGAGGACTCCCGGTGCTGCAGTCGGTAAGTAGAAAATGTTTTATTTATTGATTTTTAAATTTTTTTTATTTTTTATTAATTTTCTTGATTGATTTATTGGTTGATTTATTGATGTATTTATCATTTATTATTGATGATGGCTCTTTATTTGTAAAACTGAAGTGTTTAATGTTTGTAAACTTCCCTTTAAACCCCCTCCCCCGCCCCCGTTCCCTACGCCTGATTTGTAACCTACGCCTGATTTTCTAAGTGTAGACAAGGTTTTTCTGAGCGCCATTCTAAGTTAGTTTGGAGTATGTTTTCACTGTCTAAACGTTCAAAACGGGCGTAAGTGGTCGGACACGCCCCCTTTTGAAAAAAAAATCTGTTCCAAACTGAAACTGTTCTAACTGACTACAACTGGAGAAAACTATAAATGCGAGAATTGCAATTTCCATTCTAAACCAGTTGCTCCAAAAAAACAGGAGCAACTCAGGCCGAAACTTGGCCCCTATGCTGCTAGGATAAATGATTCTCATATTATTTGAAAATCAAATTTCAGTGACCGTATCAGCGCTTCATCTTAACTGGACCAAGCATTGTAACTTTACTTTCATATGTTGCTTTTCCCCAGATAGTCACTGTTTTAGATGTCATAGCAACACCAGCAGAAATTTGCCTTTCAGTGTTGCTTGGTGCTTTCATCAATCAAGAGTGATTTATAGCTGTTTACACTGTGTTTAATCTATGCAATTTTCACAGAACAATAGGAAGCATGTTTAAAGATCTAGTTTAAATAAATAGTGTTCACTATTGCAGAAAATTGAATTTGTATTCTGAACATGCCTTTAATTCATATAGAAAAGAAAGGCTGGAATTTTTACCCTTGAGTATTAATTAGAATGGAGTTTTATATATAACTACAAGATCTCTAACACAATAAATGGTAGTTTGTACAACAGCTGTAAAATATAACTTGCTTCAGTGCCAATTTATTGGATTTCTAGCCGTTTCCACACTTAGTTAAAGATCACTCCTCAGCACTTTAGCTGGCGTGCATGATTTATATTAGTTTCTGAAGTTTGTTTTCATTACACCATAAGTTAAATAGCTACCAGGTTTATTTGTGTGTGCTATTTTATTTCCTAACTTTTCTTCCCTTTAGTTCAGCTTGGGTGATGAGCTGGCAGACCTGAGCAAGTGACATTTTGTAATCAGCTCCTCATGTCCTTGTTGTCCATGAGTGATGAGATGTTTTTCATTTATGACATAAACTGGTTATTCAACTGTTACGTGTTCTTTATTCAGAAAGCTTAATTTTTTTTGTGATCTGTTGCAAAAATCCTTTAAAATCTTGAAATACTAAATCAGTGTTTACTATCCTTGCCTATTTCATTCTCACCATTTCCACCAATTTGTATCCCATTTGTTGGTATATTGCCACCAGATGCTCTGCAAATAGTATGTTCTATCATCCGGATTGCTCTGTGACTGGTTCGAGCAGGATACTGTTAGCTTTTCCTTCTGAGCATGCTGCATGAACATACTTGCTTCTGTGTGGCATCCCCAGTTAGTAGCCTGACTGGGAATCAACATAGCTTTTTCAACTGAAGGAGTGAGAAACAGCACTGGAACTCTAGGCTGAGAGTTTCTGGTCAGGAACCAAGTTTGATTTTAGAATACATCATTTCTAAAAACGGGGAAACTAGATTGTCTATAAATATTTTAAACAGAAAAGCTTTCAAAGTTATGAAGGTTTTCATGAATAAATGTGCATGTTGGAGCAGCTAACACAAAACGGCACTTCTACACATTGCAAAGATGAAAAAAGGAAAGGTGTTTGATATAATTATTGACCCATTCACAGTCAGTGTTAAAACCATTATCAATGAAGCCAATCAATTGTCAAGATGTATCTTGAGGACATTTAACTATAGGTTGAAAGCAGTTATTCTAACCTGAATCCTCATTTGGAACATTCTGTCCAGTTGTGTGCACTATAATGGAGATATTCTGCTTCGATATTCCTGGCACGTATCAGGAAATTACACACTGCAAATCTGTGATTTTTTTTATCTATTAAAATTAATAGAGATCAAATTATGGGCTGGGGTTGCTCAATTTCCCAATATATGCTCCAAGCATCCAGGAGAAAGTCTCCCCTTAAAACTTTAGAAAGGAGATTAATGCATTGGTATGGATTCAAGAATAGCAACAACATCAATCGCATTTATATAGTGCCTTTAATGTAGATGAAATGTCCCAGGTTGATTCACAGAGGCATGGGGAAAACAGACACAGAGCCAAAGAAGATTAGGAGTGTCCAAAAGTTTTGTAAAAGGATGCGTTTTATAAAGGGTATTAAAGGAGGAGATGATGATGAAGAAGCAGAGGGGTTTTGGGAAGAGATTCCAGAGAGTGGGATCCTAATGGCTGAAAGGACAACCACCAACCCCTGGATGCTCCATGACAAGGTGGTGCAGGCTGGAGCCCTCTCTACCAGTACCCATTTCCTATTTTTGCTATGAATTTACCTCATGACTTTTACCTCGATCCAGCATATGGGCGAAAGGAGGACTTTCTGTTTTATGCCGAGGAGTTCTGAACCATTAAGAATTGTTTGGGCATATCTTGTATGCCACAAGCTTATCCTGCATTGGGCTTTTACTGTCATTGTAGAAAACAGTGGATGTAATTTTGACTTTGGGTAATAGTGTAAAACAAGCGATATCGGATCAGCCGTAATTTTTATTTCCATTGAAGACAAAATTACCCCCCCTGTTTTCTCTGTTGAGAATTGAAAACACAGCGGTATAAGGGTGCATTCTTTTCCCCTTTGGTTTCATTACCCAACTACTACTCCTACACTACACCATTCTGGTAATGCAGTTTAGATTTTTTTAACCAGCAGTTGGATCAACGGTCTTTCGAATGGTGACTTCTCACTGTGCCTTTTGATCTATCGGCATTGACAGCTAGAGAATGATTTAACTTTTCACTGATTCAACTTCTGATTTTTAAATTAACTTCGAATTAATCTATATATTAATCAATTTTGTTTCAATATAATCAATCCTGATTATGCTTGTTCTACTATTGTCACCAACCCATCCCTTAATCTTCTAAACTCTAGGGAATACAAACCAAGTTTATACAACTTGTTCTTATAATTTAATCTTTTATGGCCGCCTCTGCTTCTTCCCTTCCTTCCTCTCGCCCACCGGGCCAACTTCCTCTAAGGTTCCCCCCGACCCTAACCCTGAACTCACATCTTTCTCCAGTTTCTCACCGATCTCCCCTCTTGACCTCTCCATGCTCATCTTATCCATGAGAACCACTTCCTGCTCCCTTGACCCTATTCCCACTAAGCTGCTGACCACCCAACTTCCTTTTCTGGCTCCCATGTTAGCTGACATTGTTACCGGTTCTCCTCAGGTACTGTCCCACTCTCCGTCAAATCTGCCGACACCACCCCTCTCCTCAAAAAAACAACCCATGGCCTCACTGTGCTTGCAAGCTACCGCCCCATCTCCAACCTCCCTTTCCTTTTCAAAGTCCTTGAATGTGTTCTCGCCTCCCAAATCTGTGTGTACCTTTCCCGGAACTCCATGTTTGAATCCCTTCAATCTGGTTTCCGCCCCTGCCACAGTACCGAAATGGCTCTCATCAAAGTCACAAATGACATTCTTTGTGACTGTGACAAAGGTAATCTATCCCTCCTCATCCTTCTTGACCTGTCTACAGCCTTTGACATGGTTGACCACTCTGTCCTTCTCCAACATCTCTCCATCATAGTCCGGCTGAGTGGGACTGCACTCACCTGGTTCCATTCTTATCTATCTAATCGTAGCCAGAAAATCTCCAGCAATGGCTTCTCTTCCCACTCCCGCATCGTTACCTTTGGTGTCACCCCAGGATCTATTCTTGGCCTCCTCCTATTTCTCATCGATGTGTTGCCCCTTGGCGACATCATCTGAAAACTCGGCGTCAGTTTCCACATGTATGCTGATGACACCCAGTTCTACCTCTCCACCGCTTCTCTCGACCCCTCCATGGTCTCTAAATTGTCAGAGTGCTTGTTCGACATCCAGTACTGGATGAGCAGGCATTTTCTCCAATTAAATATTGGGAGGACCGAAGCCATTGTCTTTGGTCCCGGACAAACTGCGATCCCTAACCACTGACTCCATCCCTCTCCCTAGCATCTGTCTGGGGCTGAACCAGACTTTTTGCAACCTAGGTTCATATTTGATCCTGAAATGAGCTTCCGGCCACATATCCGCGGCATAACTAAAACCGTCTATTTCCACCTCTGTAACATTGCTCGCCTCCACCCCATCTCAGCTCATCTGCTGCTGACACCTTCATCCATGCTTTTGTTATCTTTCGACTTGACTACTCCAATGGTCTCCCACATTCTATCCTACGTAAACTTGAGGTCATCCAAAACTCGGCAGCCCGTTTCCTAACTCGCATCAAGTACTGCTCACCCATCACCCCAGTGCTCGCTGCCCTACATTGGCTCCCGATTAAGCAACGCCTCAATTTCAAAATTCTCATCCTTGTTTGCAGATCCCTCCATGGCCTCGCTCCTCATTATCTCTGTAACCTCCTTCAGCCTTACAACCCCTCCTCAAATTCTGCCCTCTTGAGCATCTCTAATTATAACTGCTCAACCATTGGTGGCTGTGCCTTCAGCTGCCCGGGCCCTAAGCTCTTGAAACTCCATCCCTGAACCTCTCTGCCTCTCTACCTCACTTTCCTCCTTTATGACGCTCCTTAAAAACTACCTCTTTGACCAAGCTTTTGGTCATCTGCCGTCATTTCTTCTTATGTGGCTTGGTATCAAATGTTTTTGTTTTATCTTTTAGCACTCCTGTGAAGCGCCTTAGGACGTTTTACTATGTTAAAGGTGCTATATATTACAAGTTGTTATTGTTTTGGTAGATTTAGCTTTAGAGGCTGGGAAAATAAAACAAACTCTACCCATGCCAAAAATATTGCAGTAATAACTGATTCTAATATTGATTGGTATATGATTTTTTCACTTTGTAACCAAGTGACCTACATAGTTAGTGAGAAAGGTTTGTTACAAAAACTCCTGTTGCTTAGTGCACCCATGAAGGACAGTTTTGATGTTGTCCCTTGATTCATTTGGAGCATCACTTTCTGGCACCAAAATCAGAAAGTGAAACCTCAGATGGTATTAGTTAGGTTTGCCAATGCTCATATTTTGATCCTGGATCACTGCAAATCATCCAGGTAGGTCTGAGAGTCTTTGTGGCTGTGTTCTGTTTTTGTTGCAAATAAGACGAGTTGAAATTAACATTTGAAGGGCTTCCAGCTTTTGATTAGTATATTAAGGACTCACACAGAATTGTATATGCCATATGATTTCTAAATACTGCTTTTGTTTTGAGGAAGAAATAGGAAATTGATTTGGAAGAGACAAAATAATCACTACCCTGGCACTAATATCTTAGATTTTTCATTGTCAAGGGCAATTAGTAACAATTTTCATGGGACGAAACCAATAATAGAATAAGAGTCTTGTGTCCACAGATCATAAGCTAGACAGTGCTTGAAATGTACTTTTTATGCTTGATATTTTTTATTCTTTATTTAAGAGAGACTACAGCCACTTTATTATTTATAATTTACTGTTTGATTTCTTTTTTCTCTTTTCCTCATTTAACATCTCGACTTTCTATTTCATAGTTTAAATTTTTCCATTTATTTTTGCTTCCCACTAAATTTTCTCAGCCTATAATTTTATTGTTCTTTGGTTTTCCTTCTATTTATTTTTGGGCCTCAATTTCTACACTTCTTTCTCAATGCCCTTAGTTTCCCTCTCTTTGATATATTTCTGGATTTTTTTGAGCATTTTCCCATGGAAACATAGAAACATAGAAAATAGGTGCAGGAGTAGGCCATTCGGCCCTTCGAGCCTGCACCACCATTCAATATGATCATGGCTGATCATTTTTGCAACTTTAATACCCCATTCCTGCTTTCTCTCCATACCCCTTGATCCCCTTAGCCGTAAGGGCCACATCTAACTCCCTTTTGAATATATCTAATGAACTGGCCTCAATAACTTTCTGTGGTGGAGAATTCCACAGGTTCACAATTCTATGAGTGAAGAAGTTTCTCTGCATCTCGGTCCTAAATGGCTTACCCCGTACCCTTAGTCTGTGACTCCTGGTTCTGGACTTCCCCAACATCGGGAACATTCTTCCTGTATCTAACCTGTCCAATCCCATCAGAATTTTATATGTTTCTATGAGATCCCCTCTCATTCATCTAAATTCCAGTGAATATAAGCCTAGTTGATCCAGTCTTTCTTCATATGTCAGTCCTGCCATCCTGGGAATCAGTCTGGTGAACCTTCGCTGCACTCCCTCAACAGCAAGAATGTCCTTCCTCAGATTAGGAGACCAAAACTATACACAATATTCAAGTTGTGGCCTCACCAAGGCCCTGTACAACTGCAGTAAGACCTCCCTGCTCCTGTACTCAAATCCTCTCGCTATGAAGGCCAAAATGCCATTTGCCTTCTTCACTGCCTGCTGTACCTGCATGCCAACTTTCAATGACTGATGTACCATGACACCCAGGTCTCGTTGCACCTCCCCATTTCCTAATCTGTCACCATTCAGATAATATTCTGCCTTCGTGTTTTTGCCACCAAAGTGGATAACCTCATATTTATCTACATTATACTGCATCTGCCATGCATTTACCCACTCACCTAACCTGTCCAAATCACTCTGCAGCCTCTTAGCATCCTCCTCACAGCTCACACTGCCACTCAGCTTAGTGTCATCTGCAAACTTGGAGATATTACATTCAAATCCTTCGTCTAAATCATTAATGTATATTGTAAATAGCTGGGGTCCCAACTCTGACCCTTGCTGTACCCCACTAGTCACTGCCTGCCATTCTGAAAAGGACCTGTTTATTCCTACTCTTTGCTTCCTGTCTGCCAACAGTTCTCTGTCCACGTCAATACATTACCCCCAATACCATGTTCTTTAATTTTGCACACTAATCTCTTGTGTGGGACCTTGTCAAAAGCCTTTTGAAAGTCCAAATACACAACATCCACTAGTTCTCCCTTGTCCACTCTACTAGTTACATCCTCAAAAAAATTCTAGAAGATTTGTCAAGCATGATTTCCCTTTCATAAATCCATGCTGACTTGGACCAATCCTGTCACTGCTTTCCAAATGCACTGCTATTTCATCTTTAATAATTGATTCCAACATTTTCCCCACTACCGATATCAGGCTAACTGGTCTATAATTCCCTGTTTTCTCTCTCCCTCCTTTTTTAAAAAGGGGTTACATTAGCTACCCTCCAATCCATAGGAACTGATCCAGAGTCTATAGAATGTTGGAAAATGGCCACCAATGCATCTATTATTTCTAGGGCCACTTCCTTAAGTATTCTGGGATACAGACTATCAGGATTTGGAGGGAGAAAAAAAGAGTCGCATTAAGGGTTGTTGTACATTAATACAAGTTTTAAATAAAGACACTGAGACTAAAGGTGGTTAAAATGCCAGTGAGCTAATATTTGATGTTGTTTCTCTAAAAACTGTAGGCAACAAGTAATTCCTCAACCTGTCTCAGCATGCGATTAGCAGGTCACACCCATCATTTTGGGAGGTTCCTAATTCCAGGCGTTCAGTAGAGATTGACCTTTCTGGTGTTGATACAGAGATAAACAAAATATGCAAAGACAGGAGGGCCTATTTTAATTTTCGGCGGGAAGCCAGTGGGGACTGACAGCAATCCCACGCAAAAATCTTTGTCAGAGACCCGGCTAATTTGAATGCCAACAAACAGCTGCCCCAAAAACAGCGGTGCTGAATTGAGAATTGACAGGAACAGAGCATGAAATGGAGCCGCTCCATTTTAACTGCTTCCCTGCTCGTTTCCTGCCGATCAGGGAGAGTTAATATTCCTCCTAGTAACTTATGTAGTCAGGAAGGTTTTTAAACAGGAAGCTGCAAGAGGAAATTTTCACAAGTCTGTGAAGGAAAATGTTGGAAGATAATTGCGTTATTATGCTTTACGTCAAATAAAAATGGCCCACTGATGTGGGAAGTGTAGCATGTTCATTATTTTTATATTATTATGTGAGACAAATTGTAGTAATTGAAGTGAGTCTGATCATAACTCTTGCTCTGTGTGTTCACTTGCTGTGAAATAAACAGCTTAACAATTATATTTGGCATCATCTTACCAGGTGTTTTCTTAGTCCAACTTCGAAAAATGTGGACAGGTAGGGGATAGGTACATGCAATATAAATGATTATCCAATTTAGATTGTAAGGTGATACTATTGTTATACCTTGGACTACACCATCATAGATATTGGGCTATGAGAACATGCCCAAGTGTAAGATGTTCAGACCACATACAAGAATGAACAGCTCCACTGTGCACAAGGTAATATGTAAGGAAAGACCCATAACTTGTAAAAGTCGTGCTCCCTTTATCTCCAATTTCCCTATTTGCTTACTAGTACAGCAGTTATCCTGCAGTTACCCACCTAGAGTAGTACCTGCTTTTGGAGCAGGGTGATCGGGCAGCACTTTGCTATGCCATAATGGTCATCCGGTACTAGGCAAGCTAATGAGACTCAAGGTTGACAAGTCTCCTGGATCTGATGGCCTGCATCCTAGGGTCTTAAATGAAGTGGCTGCAGTGATAGTGGATGCATTGGTTGTAATGTTCCAAAATGTCCTGGATTCTGGAAAGGTCCCAGCGGATTGGAAAACCGCAAATGTAACGCCGCTATTCAAGAAATGACGGAGACAGAAAACAGGAAACTATAGGCCAGTTAGCCTAACATCTGTCATTGAGAAAATGCTGAATCCATTATTAAGGAAGTAGTAGCAGGACATTTAGAAAATCATAATACAATCAAGCAGAGTCAACAAGGTATTATGAAAGGGAAATCGTGTTTGACAAATTTATTAGAGTTCTTTGAGGATGTAACGAACAGGGGGACCAGTAGATGTAGTGTATTTGGATTTCCAAAAGGCATTTGATAAGGTGCCGCATAAAAGGTTACTGCACAAGATAAGAGCTCACGGCGTTGGGGTAATATATTAGCACGGATAGCAGATTGGCTAACTAACAGAAAACAGAGTTGGGATAAATGGGTCATTTTCAGGTTGGCAAACTGTAATTAGTGGGGTGCCACAGGGATCAGTACTGGGGCCTCAACTATTTACAATCTATATTAATGTCTTGGATGAAGGGACCGAGTGTATTGTAGCCAAATTTGCTGATGATACAAAGATAGGTGGGAAAGGAAGTTGTGACGAGGGCACAACAAATCTGCAAAGGGATATAGATCGGTTAAGTGAGTGGGCAAAAACTTGGTAGATGGAGTATAATGTGGGAAAATATGAGGTTAACCACTTTGGTAGCAAGCATAGAAAAGCAAAATATTATTTAAATGGAGAGAGACTACAGAATGCTGTGGTACAGAGGGATCTGAGTGACCTCGTTCATGAAACACAAAAAGTTAGCATGCAGGTACAGCAAGTAATTAGGAAAGCAAATGGAATGTTGGCCTTTATTGCAAGGGGGGTGGAGTATTAAAGTAAGAAAGTCTTGCTACAACTGTACAGGGCGTTGGTGAGACCATACCTGGGATACTGCGACAGCTTTGGTCTCCTTATTTAAGGAAGGATGTACTTGCATTGGAGGCAGTTCAGAGAAGGTTCACTAAGTTGATGAGGTTGTCTTATAAGGAACAGTTGAACAGATTGGGTCTGTACTCATTGGGGTTTGGAAGAATGAGAGATGATCTTATTGAAACAGATAGGATTCTGAAGGGGCTTGACAGGGTAGATTCTGAGAGGATGTTTCCCCTTGTGGGAGAATCTAGAACTAGCGGGCATAGTTTTAGAATAAGAGGTCGCCCATTTAAGATGGAGATGAGGAGGAATTTCCTCTCAGAGGGTCGTGAATCTTTGGAATTCTCTACCCCAGAGAGCTGTGGAGGCTGAACCATTGAATATATTCAAGACTGAGATAGACAGATTCTTGAACTATAGGGGAGTCAAGGGTTATGGGGAACAGGCAGGAAAGTGGAGTTGAAGCCAAGATCAGATCATCCTTGATCTTATTGAATGGCGGAGTATGCTCGAGGGGCCGTATGGCCTACTCCTGCTCCTATTTCTTATGTTCTTATGTCATCACACTATTCAGTCAACACAACTATGCATGTGTACTTAACATATGTGGAGCTGTGCTCACTAGCCTCTGATATCTGCTAAAATGTTAATATTAGAAAAGAGTCTGCAAGATTGTCAACTCTTTATTATCTCCAAATGCAGTCAGCAGATTGCCTGAGTTGTAATCAGTGTGAAACTGCCTCCTCCAGGAAATCTCATGCCTGACATCACTTGTCGAACTGATGTCAGCTCAGCTGCAGTTATACCGAGATATCTACTCACAGATGGTAACTTGCCTCATTTAACTCGGGAGACACTGAAGTATTTAAGTGAACTTGGGCTCTCTGAGTTTCCTTGGCATTTCTCCGACATTCCAGTTTCAATCCTATGCGTGCACAGGAAGAGGTCGAGGAACACAACTCTCAACTTCCTGCCTTTTAGTCATAAGCACCAACCCCAGTGCTGAGGGCAGAGCCATTTGCCAATGCTACAGCCAGAGGTTCTCACCTTGCACTGTAGTCATCAACTCTTTCCACCCCCACCTCTTCTAAAGCTGGAATGCCTATTGATGGACAGAGAATGTATCTGTAGAAAACAAAATCACGCATAAACTACTGTTGAGAAAGTGCTCTCAGCAACTTGGTAATAATTCTAGTTTTTCAAAAGACACTTGCAATCTCCAGAGTGACCTTGCTAATGAGAAAAGTACCTTATTGGCTAAAGGAAAACAGTATAACTAGTTTACAAGATGAGGGCATTATGCTAGTTCAGAATACACACAGATTATCAAGAATTCTAAGTGTAATGCAAGGGTACCAATCGGGAAAAGTTGAAGTAGTTTCTCGAAACTCATGGTTCCATAAAGTCGAGATTGAAGATTTTCTAGAAATCGATGCTGAGAGGAATTGTGCACCTGGGCACCCAAATGATTGTTTAATTTCCCTTAGTAATATTGTTCAATTTTCATTAATTATATTGTTCAATTTCATGGCCTTGTACAATTGGCAAAGATTTGGGAGCAATACTGTCAAATGAGGTATGGTTCCCCTGACATTTCATGGTAGAGTAGAAACCATTAAAAAGAAATTTGATAGGAAACTGAACTATCTTTTTGTAATAACACAAAAGCAAAATACAGCGGGTGTGGGGAAAACCCCCCAGAAAATGCTGGAAACACTCAGCAGGTCAGGCAGCATCTATGGAGAGAGAAACAGAGTTGATGTTTCAGGAGAGTAGGAGTGATTTAAATGACAAAAGGGATGTTGGTACAAAGCAAAAAGAGTAAAAGCAAAAATATAGAATGGAAAGATGGATCCAGAGGAAGTGCAAATGGTTACAGAATGTCGAATTGAAAATGGGTGGGCGAAATTGCCCCAAGCCCCGATTGGGGGCGATATCCTTCCGGGGCCAAGACTTTTAGTGCCAGCCACGGAAGTCTCGCCCCCAGCGCGGAATTGCCCTTACCGCCCCTGAAAGGAAACAGTGCGCTATCTCCGGCTCTCCGTTTTGTTGTATGGGCAGGTCCTGGGCACTACTGAGGCGCTGACGGAAGCACTACGCGGATGCTCCGTGTAACACGGATGTGCTTCAATGCCCCTCCCCTTTGATTAAAGGAAAGACCACTGCACATTCTGCATGGCCTCTGATGGCCACCACTGGGCCATCAGGGCAGCGTGCGACTGGGCCAGCAGCCTGACACCCAGGTCGCTGCGCACATCAACTACATCATTACCGGTTGCTCGGCGGTCCGGGACTCTAGCTGCGGGGCGCGGCACTGCCATGCCAGCGTTTCTACAACCTCCCAGGCAATTTCCCAGGAGGCGGAAGCACCGCCCCTCCCCCGGGCGGAAACTGTCTTACACCCTTTTAGCACCCCCAAGAGGCGCTAACGGGGCCTCCCTGATAAAGTGCAACAGCCCCACTGACACCTCAGATATTTGGAAAATTGTCCCAAATTAACATTACATTTACTGAAACTTTAGTGGTGAATTTATGTGAGAAATAAGAGTAATTCATTTTAACCAGAGAGACTGCTTCTGCTCACTATTAGTTTTTTTTGGGGCATTAATACAAAGCATGGGGTGTGTTTTACTTGAAAAATCTCTGCATTTTGACATTTTTGTGCTCCATTTTTATTGCAATTTAGGATCACTGCCAAAACACAATCGGTTTATAGCAGTGCACACCATAACTTGATTCACTTCAGGTTTTCATTTCCTTGTTTCTTTACCAACAGATCTCGATTTTACTGATCATTTTGTGAAGAAGCCTTCTCTCCGTTTATAGCTTCAATCTTTATTTTGCCTCTATTTTTATGTTTTCAGTCTTGGATTTTTTCTCCTTTCCCCTTAGAATCTTCGGGAGCAATTTTAACCTAACTTGCCTGGCGGGAAACTTATGTGATTGAGTAAAATCGGGCGAGCTGTCAAACCATCATTCCCCCCGATCCCATCAGCTTCCCACTGGGCAGATTAGTCTAAAATTATCCACTTTACTTCGCCGCCTATCAGGATGTCAGTCTTTGGTGAAATAGGTTGTGTATGAAGGAAGATGTACTCAACTTACAGACCCAGCAGCCTACAAACAGCTGAATTGCTTCCAGCAGACATTTCAAGGTCTCTAGCTAGGCCTCCTTGTTAATTACTCTGTTACTGTTGCCAAGTTTCAGTCCCAACAGTCTACAGAAACGTACTGGTAGTTGGGCGGGCGGTGATGGGGGGGTGAATAAATATTATACTTAATTGTAAAAGTCAATAGTTAAGAACTGTATAATTTATGGTGCATGGGAACAGTAACTTGGTAACATGCCCTTCCCTCCAACGGGGTATTAATCAAGCTCTTCAAAGGACATCCACTTGAAAGGAAGATAATAGAAACATAGAAAATAGGTGCAGGAGTAGGCCATTGGCCCCTTCGAGCCTGCACCACCATTCAATAAGATCATGGCTGGTCATTCACCTCAGTACCACCTTCCTGCCTTTTCTCCATATCGCTTGATTCTTTTAGCTGTAAGGGCCACATCTAACTCCCTCTTGAATATATCCAATGAACTGGCATCAACAGCTCTCTGCGGTAGGGAACTCCACAGGTTAACAACTCTCTGAGTGAAGAAGATTCTCTTCATCTCAGTCCTAAATGGCTTACCCTTTAACCTTAGACTATGTCCCCTGTTCTGGACTTCCCCAACATCAGGAACATTCTTCCTGCATCTAACCTGTCCAGTCCCAGTCAGAATTTTATATGTTTCTATTAGATCCCCTCTCATCCTTCTTAACTCCAGTGAATACAGGCCCGGTCGATCCAGTCTCTCCTCATATGTCAGTCCTGCCATCCTGGGAATCAGTCTGGTGAACCGTTGCTGCACTCCCTCAATAGCAAGAATGTCCTTCCTCAGATTAGGAGACCAAAACTGAACACACTATTCCAGGTGAAGTCTCACCAAGGCCCTGTACAACTGCAGCAAGACCTCCCTGCTCCTATACTCAAATCCCCTAGCTATGAAGGCCAACATACCAATTACCTTCTTCACCGCCTGCTGTATCTGTATGCCAACTTTCAATGACTGATATACCATGACACCCAGGTCTCGTTGCACCTCCCCTTTTCCTAATCTGCCGCCATTCAGATAATATTCTGCCTTCGTGTTTTTGCCACCAAAGTGGATAACCTCACATTTATCCACATTATACTGCGTCTGTAATGCGTTTGCCCACTCACCTAACCTGTCCAATCACTCTGCAGCCTCTTAGCATCCACCTCACAGCTCACACCGCCACCCAGCTTAGTGTCATCTGCAAACTTGGAGATATTACATTCAATTCCTTCATCTAAATCATTAATGTATATCGTAAATAGCTGAGGTCCCAGCACTGAGCCCTGCGGCACCCCACTAGTCACTGCCTTCCATTCTGAAAAGGACCCGTTTATCCCGACTCTCTGCTTCCTGTCTGCCAGCCAGTTCTCTATCTACGTCAGTACATTACCTCCAATACCATGTGCTTTAATTTTGCACATGAATCTCTTGTGTGGGACCTTGTCAAAAGCCTTTGAAAGTCCAAACACACCACATCCACTGGTTCTCCCTTGTCCACTCTACTAGTTACATCCTCAAAAAATTCTAGAAAATTTGTCAAGCATGATTTCCCTTCCAAAGTCGATAGACTGTTGGAAAATGATCACCAATGCATCCACTATTTTTAGGGCCACTTCCTTAAGTACTCTGGGATGTAGACTATCAGGCCCCGGGGATTTATTGGCCTTCAATCCCATCAATTTCCCTAACACAATTTCCCGCCTAATAAGGATTTCCTTCAGTTCCTCTTTCTCACTAGACTCTTGGTCCCCTAGTATTTCCGGAAGGTTATTTGTGTCTTCCTTCGTGAAGACAGAACCAAAGTATTTGTTCAACTGGTCCACCATTTCTTTGTTCCCCATTATAAATTCACCTGAATCTGACTGCAAGGGACCTACATTTGTCTTCACGAATCTTTTTCTCTTCACATTTCTATAGAAGCTTTTGCAGTCAGTTTTTATGTTCCCAGCAAGCTTCCTCTCATACTCTATTTACCCCCTCCTAATTAAACCCTTTGTCCTCCTCTGCCGTATTACAAAATTCTCCCAGTCCTCAGGTTTGCTGCTTTTTCTGGCGAATTTATATGCCTCTTCCTTGGATCTAACACTTTCCTTAATTTCCCTTGTTAGCCATGGTTGAGCCACCTTCCCTGTTTTATTTTTAATCCAGACAGGGATGTACAATTGTTGAAGTTCATCCATGTGATCTTTAAATATTTGCCATTGCCTATCCACCATCAACCCTTTAACCAGGATGAGCGTGTTTCCATATCTTGATATTTCTACAGTAGAGTTCTCTGGCAACTAATAACAGAACCACAAATGTTGCTGTATGCCCGGAGAATTGGAAGCTCGTGAATAAACAAGCATTTACACCAAATTTTCTTTATATGTTGTATACAGTAAATGAAGCAGCGGATTGAATCTGGGATTACATTTTTAACAGCAATTCAAGGCATGCCACCTGCTTCCCAACTAATTGCCTACAGTAACCAGGGGAGGTCATTGTAATTTATAATCAAGTTTTCACAATGGCTCAGTTTATATTTTGAGGTAGATTTGAGTGTTGTTTTCATTTTTCTGACTAAAATGACAAGCGGATTAATGTATTAACGCTCAAACTTCAGCCATATTGTAACTTATTTTAAACTGTGATGGGTGTGAACGTATTAAACACAAATCAAGCAGCTTTGTGTTCCAGTTACTCAGAAATGGCGCACTCTACATTTTAAGTCAAAGAAAGAAAGACAGACAGACTTGCATCTAGATAGCACCTTTCACAACCTCAAGCCGTCCCAAAGTGCTTTACAGTCAATTAAATATTTTGAAGAGTAGTCACTGTTGTAATGGAGAAAATATTAATCCACAAAATTCTTGCATCTACAAGAAGTATCACAAATCGATAGGTCGTGATCTGAGCGAAAAATATTATTGCAATGGAAGTTCAAAGCCAAGGGGACATTATGGAAATTAGGAATTTTATTGCGTGCATAAAACTAATATGTAAAGTACTAACTGCTATTCATTCTCATGTGGGGTCATTATAGTTGTGCAACATATTTCTGTATTTGCTGAGTCATTTGATTAATAATATCATGCAGCAGTAAGGGAAAAGCTTCTCCTCTATTCTGCTTAGAACGCGCTGTATATGTGTGAATGTGTTCATGTTCCTTTTAGAATAGCATTAATCTGTCACGGTCGTTTAAGTGCACGTACCTTTTAAAGTTTAATACTGTTCTCTATTACATTTTCAAAAATTATATGTTAACTTGCTTGCTGTGGGCAATATCATCTGCTGTCAGGGAACGGTCAGTCAGCCAGAGACTTGTCCTAAGAACATTAGATATAGTAGCAGGATTAGGCGACTTGGCCCCTCAAACCTGCTCCGCCATTCAATAAGATCATGGCTGATCTACCTCAACACTTTCCTGCTCTATCCCCATATCCCTTAATTCTCTGACTATCTAAAAATCTATTGATCTCTGTCTTGAATATACTGAACAACCGAGCATCCACAGTACTCTGGGGTAGAGAATTCCAAAGATTTACCAACTTCCGAGTGAAAAAAATTCTACTCATCTCAGTCCTAAATGGCTGATCCCTGGTTCTAGACTCCCTAGCCAGGAGAAACATCCTCCCTGCATTTACCCTGTCTAGCCCGGCAGGAATTTTGTATGTTTCAATGAAATTACCTCTCATTCTTCTAAACTCTGGAGAATACAGGCCTAGTCGACTCAATCGCTCTTCATGGGACAATCCCTCCATCGCAGGAATCAGTATGGTGAACCTTCACTCCCCCCTATGGCAAGTATATCCTTCTTTAGGTAAGGAGACTAAAACTGTACACAATACTCCAGGTGTGGTCTTATATATTGCAGTAAGACATCTTTACTCTTCTCAAATCCTTCCACCTTGCTTTGCATCATCAGAAAACTTGGATATATTATATTTGGTCCCCTCATCCAAATCATTGATATAGATTGTGAATAGCTGAGACCCAAGCACTGATCCTTGAGGAACCCCAATATTTAGTCTGCCAACACAAAAATTACCCGTTTATTCCTACTCTGTTTTCTGTCCATTAACCAATCATCAATCCATGCTAGTATATTACCCCCAATCCCATGAACCCTAATTTTGTTTAATAACCTCTTGTATGACACTGTATCGAATGCCTTCTGACAATCCAAATGTACCACATCCACTGGTTCCCCCTTATCTATTCTGCTAGTTACAACCTCAAGAAACTCTACCAGATTCGTCAAACATGATTTCCCTTTCTTACATCCATGTTAAGATGGCAACCAATGCATCCACTATCTCAATAGCCACCTCTTTCAAAACCCCTAGGATGTCAGCCATCAGGTCCAGGAGATTTATCAGCTTTCAATCCCATTAATTTCTCCAGTACTTTTTTTTTACTAGTACTAATTCCTTTCAGTTCCTCGTTCTCGCTAGACCCTTGGTTCTCACTATTTCTAGGAGGTTTTTGTGTCTTCTTCCGTGAAGGCAGACACAAAGGGGCCCAAATTTGGTGGTGTGCACCAGGCGGCGAAATTGAATTGGATCGCCTGCTTTACATCCAGAGAGAGCAAGGTAAGTTGTGAAATTTAATTTATTTAACTTCTATTTATTTATGGCAGTAGTGAGGAAGTTGTAGGTGTAGGTCATTCAAATTTTCACTAGCACTTTTTTTCTCATCTTCGGGCACCAGGATGCCGGCATTCTAGCGGCAAAAAATTGAGTAGGCCTCCTGCACGATCGCTCCGTTGACACCTGAGGGCGAGTGTGGAACATTTCACTTAGTGCTCCACTCTTCTCTTTGGGGGAAAACAACTAAATTGCGTACTTTGAGGCGGTAGACACCGCCCAGCGCTATAGTTAGCGGCCAGGTGGTGTCACCGCCTCAATGCGGGCAGCACCAAATTTCCACCCCAAGGTATTTGTTTAATTTCTCTGCCATTGCCTTATTCCTCATTATAATTTCTCCTGTCTCAGCCTGTAAGGGAACCACATTTACTTTTGCTAATCTTTTCCTTTTTACATATCTATAGAAGCTATGAACTTCTGTTTTTATGTCTCTTGCTTGTTCTCTCTCATATTCTATTTTCCCTTTCTTTATCAATTTCTTGGTCCTCTTTTGCTGAGTTCTAAATTCCTCACAATCCTCATGCTTACTGCTCTTTCTTGCAACATTATAAGCCACTTTCTTTGTTTAATACTATCTTTAACTTCTCGTTAGCCACGGTTGGACCACTTTTCCTGTGGGGTTTTTGTCCCTGAAAGGAATGTATCTTTGTTGTAAATTATGTATTAATTCTTTAAATGCTCATCATCATCATAGGCAGTCCCTCAGAATCGAGGAAGACTTGCTTCCACTCCCAAAGTGAGTTCTTTGATGACTAAACAGTCCGATACGGGAGCCACAGACCCTGTCACAGGTGGGACAGACATTCGTCGAGGGAAGGGGTTGGTGGGGCTGGTTTGCCGCGCGCTCCTTCCACTGCCTGCGCTTGGCCTCTTCACGTTCTTTGCGTTGAGACTCGAAGAGCTCAACGCCCTCCCGGATGCACTTTCTCCACCTCGGGCGGTCTTCGGTCAGGGTCTCCCAGGTGTCAGTGGTGCTGTCGCACTTTACCAAGGAGGCTTTGAGGGTGTCCTTATAACGTTTCCGCTGTCCTCCTTTGGCTTGTTTACCACGAAGGAGCTCCGCATAAAGCATTTGTTTCGGGAGTCTCGTATCTGGCATGCAAACTATGTGGCCTGCCCAGCGAAACTGATCAAGTGTGGTCAGTGCTTCAATACTGGGAATGTTAGCCTGGTCGAGGACACTGATGTTGGTGCGCCTGTCCTCCCAGGGGATTTGCAGGATCTTGCGGAGACATCGTTGGTGATATATTTCCAGTGACTTGAGGTGCCTTCTATACATCGTCCATGCCTTGGATCTATACAGGAGGGCGGGTATTACTACAGCCCTGTAGACCATGAGCTTGGTGGTAGATTTGAGGGCCTGGTCTTCAAACACACTTTTCCTCAAATGGCCAAAGGCTGCACTGGCGCACTGGAGGCGATGTTGAATCTCCGCATCAATGTCTGCCTTTGTTGATAAGAGGCTCCCGAGATATGGGAAATGGTCCACGTTGTCGAGGGCTGTGCCGTGAATCTTGATTGGAGGGCAGTACTGTGCGGCGGTGACAGGCTGGTGGAGGACCTTTGTCTTATGGATGGTAAGTGTAAGGCCCATGCTTTCCTATGCCTCAGTGAATACATTGACTATATCCTGGAGTTCAGCCTCTGAATGTGCGCAGACGCGGGCATCGTCCGCATACTGCAGCTCAATGAGAGGTTGGGGTGATCTTGGACGTAGCATAGAGGCGGCATAGGTTAAACAGCTTCCCATTGGTTCTGTAGTTTAGTTCCACTCCATCGGGGAGCTTGTTGATTGTGAGGTGGAGCATGACAGCGAGGAAGATTGAGAAGAGGGTTGGAGCGATGACGCAGCTCTGCTTGACCCCGGTCCAGACGTGAATTGGGTCTGTAATGGATCCGTTGCATGTCATCGTGAAGCAGGCGAAGGATGTTGACAAACTTTTGGGGGCATCCAAAACTGAGGAGGGCGCTCCATAGACCCTCATGGTTGACAGTGTCAAAGGCCTTTGTAAGATCGAAAAAGGCCATGTATAAGGGCTGGCACTGTTCCCTGCATTTTTCCTGCAGCTGTCGCGCTGCAAAGATCATGTCTGTTGTGCCCGGGAACTCAGATGTTTTAGCAAATGGAGGCCTGGTCACCGCTTGCGGAAGGTTGCAGAAGGGACCCCGTGCTGGCCGCTTCTCTCACTGGTCGAAGGGACCCCGTGCCGGCCGCTTCTCTCACTGGTCGAAGGGACCCCGTGCCGGCCGCTTTTGTCCCTGGCCGAAAGGGCTCTGCACCGGCGGAGCCCATCCCGGGCCGATAGGACTCCACACCTGCCCACACCTGTCCATGTAAAACCTGCCGAAGGGACTCTGGGATGTGGAACCAGCCAAAGGGACTCCGGGGATGTCGAACCGGCCGAAGGGACTCCGAGGCCGGCATTCAACCAGCGAATGGACTCCTGGCCGGCGTTGAACTGGCAGAAGGGACCGAGGCAGCGGCGTTCAACCCAATGTCTTATACTCCCAACCAACTTTTAATTAATTTTTAAACTTTTAATCAACCTTTAAACTTATTTAAACAATTCGGGAGAACTTTTAAAACTCACATTTTAGACTCTTAATCGAAGTACTTTTAAATGCTAGCCATTGCTTGTCTACCATCACACCTTTTAATGTAGTTTCCCAATCTACCTTAACCAACTCACCCCTCATACCTTCGTAGTTTGCTTTGTTTAGATTTAAAACACTAGTTTCAGATTTAACGTAATCACTTTCAAACTTAATGAAAAATTCTATCATATTATGGCCACTCGTCCCTAAAGGCCCCTTTACTACAAGGTTATTAATTAACCCTTTCTCATTGCACAATACTAGATCTAAAGTAGCCTGTTCCCAGTTGGTTCCTCAACATACTGATCTAGAAAACTATTTTGTATACATTCCATGAATTTGTCCTCCACATTATTACTGCAAATTTGGTTCGCCCAGTCTATATGTAGATTAAAGTTCCCCATGATTATTGTATACATGTTGTTACATGAAGCTCTAATTTCCTAATTTATACTCTGGCCTACATTACAACTACTGTTTGGGGGCCTACAACTCCCGCCAATGTTTTCTGTCCCTTGCTGTTTCTTAGCTCCACCAAAACTGATTTTACTTCTTGATTTTCAAAGCTAAGATCCTTTCTTGCTACTGTCTTTATCCCATCCTTTATTATCAGGGCTACCCTGCCTCCTTTTCCATTTTGTCTATCTCTTCTAAATGTTAAGTATCCTGGAATATTTAGTTCCCAATCTTGGTCATTTTGCAACCACGCTTCCATAATGGCAATTAGATCCAACCTATTAATTTCTATCTGTGCTATTAATTCATCTACTTTGTTGTGAATGCTTCGCACATTCAGATAGAGAAACATAGAAACATAGAAAATAGGTGCAGGAGTAGGCCATTCGGCCCTTCTAGCCTGCACCGCCATTCAATGAGTTCGTGGCTGAACATGCATCTTCAGTACCCCATTCCTGCTTTCTCGCCATACCCCTTGATCCCCCTAGTAGTAAGGACTAGATCTAACTCCTTTTTGAATATATTTAGTGAATTGGCCTCAACAACTTTCTGTGGTAGAGAATTCCACAGGTTCACCACTCTCTGGGTGAAGAAGTTTCTCCTCATCTCAGTCCTAAATGGCTTACCCCTTATCCTAACCCTGGTTCTGGACTTCCCCAACATTGGGAACATTCTTCCTGCATCTACCTGTCTAAACCCATCAGAATTTTAAACATTTCTATGAGGTCCCCTCTCATTCTTCTGAACTCCAGTGAATACAAGCCCAGTTGATCCAGTCTTTCTTGATATGTCAGCCCCGCCATCCCGGGAATCAGTCTGGTGAACCTTCGCTGCACTCCCTCAATAGCAAGAATGTCCTTCCTCAAGTTAGGAGACCAAAACTGTACACAATACTCCAGGTGTGGCCTCACCAAGGCCCTGTATAGTGCCTTTAGCTTTAACTTTTTTATATTTTTCCCTGATGTCACCATAGTCACTGATCTGCCCTGCTCTAGAATCTTGACATTTCTCTTGCTACTTTAAAATGTACTCTTTCCTGAATTCTCTGCCATTCCCCTCCCTCTTCTCCCCCCCCGCCCCACCCCCTCTCCCCCACACAGTTACCAGTCCGTCGAAGAGAAGAGTTATCAATTCTGAAACTACCTCCTTTCAGGTAATAGCCTATGAAGAAATTTACCGCTTCAGTGAAATAATTATTCTCACAAACATAGTCATTTAAAATTATTGATTAGCTTTACTACTTTGTTATAAAGTTACCTGGCACAATATTTTGGAGTTATTCACCATTTTTGCCCTCACTTACATTTCCTTTGGTACGGATGTTGCTTGCCTATGTCAAACTAATTACTGTCCAATTAGGAGTCCCAACTGTATTTTTTATTAACTCCACCTAAACAAATATACTCTGGAGGACCAGCTTCCTGGGATTTGTGCTTACACTGAAAGCTTCATCAGGGTGTTTCCAAAATAAGAGGCAGCGAACCTTGTATTATGCAATATTGTCATGAATTGTAAAAGATAATTATCACATCAGGTAGATCTGACCGCTCTGCAGTGGAAAAATCCTACTCTTAATCCTTGCTTCACAGGAGCCTTATCAAACAAAATTTGACACTGAGCCACATACGGAGATATCAGGTCAAAATGAATATTAGAGTAAAACGGGTCTTATTAAAGTCACAAACAACATCCTATGTAACTGTGTCAATGGTAAATTATGTCTCCTAGTTCTTCTTGACCTGTGTGTAGCCTTTGACATGGTAGACCACAGCATCCTCCTCCAAGGCCTCTCCACCATCGTCGAGCTGGGTGGGACAGCACTCGGCTGCAAAGTCCTGTCCCCTCAGTACAGATTCACACGAGGCATGTAGTGAAGTCAAGGACTTGCACCTTTATTTCACAGCTCTGGAATGCTGCACTTGCCTGAGACCTGTCCTTATATACCTGTCTCTTGCAAGTGCACCCCTGATGGTAAGGTATGCTGGTGGTTACAGGTCATATCTTATTACAGTCATGTATAGCATGTTAGGATACAGTTATATATAATAATGTAAGATACATGACATCACCCTCCCCCAAGGTCTTATTGTCTTTATAGGTTCAGTCTCTCAGGTGGTCTACGCTCTCGTGTGGAATGCCTGAGTTGTGGTTCAGTTGTTTGCCTTGGTGTCTGTTTTTCTTTGGGTGTGGTTGCTGGTATCTCGCCTGGGCTGTCTGTTTTGATTGTGTGATTTCTGATGGGGGAGGCATTACTGTGAACGTTATGAAGATTTACATGAAGTTTCAACAGCAGTACTTAAACCATAATTCCATCCCCTCTACCAGGCCTTATCCTGTGCCTTGTCATATTTTGGACTCAGCTAAAGGCCAAAATCTTTTGAGTTTCATGCCAACCCAGTCAGTTAAAAAAGAACTTGCATTTATATAGCACCTTTCATATCCCCCAGATGTCCCAATGCATTTCACAGCTAATAAATTCATTTTGAACTTCAGTCAATGTTAATATGTCAGCCAATTTCCCTGCAGCAAGATCTCAGAAACAACAAATGAGATAAATGACCAGGTAATTTGTTTTATTTATGGTGTTGGTTGAGGGTTAGCTGTTGTCCAGGATACCTGGAGAACTCCCTACTCTTTTACAGATAGAGCCATTGGTTCTTTTATATCCACCTTGAAGGACAGATGGGGACTTGGTTTAATATCTCATCCAAAAGACAGCACTTCCACTAATAAAACTCTCCCTCAGTGTTGCATTGAAGTGTCAGCCTACATTACTTGTTCAAGTCCTGGACTGGGACTTAACTCCACAACTTTCTGACTTAGATATACAACCACTGATCCAAACTTTGGGAACAGTAGCATAATGGTTAAGTTACGGTACTAGTAATCCAGAGGCCTTGACTAATGATCCTGATCCACCACGGCAGATGTGGAATTTAAATTCAGTTAATTAAATAAATTAATACAATCTGGAATGAAAAGCTAGAATCAGTAATGGTGGTGACCATGAAACTATCAGATCTGGTTCAATTTAGGGAAGGAAATCTGCCGTCCTTACCTGGTCTGGCCTATATGTGACTCCAGACTCACAGCAATGTGGTTGACTTTTAACTGCCCTCTGCAATCGCCCAGCAAGCCACTCATTTGTAAAACTGTAAAGTCCTGTCCCCTCAGTACAGATTCACACGAGGCATGTGGTGAAGTCAAGGTCACTCTGGACCTGCTTCTTTATTTCACAGCTCTGGAATGCTGCACTTGCCTGAGACCTGTCCTTATATACCTGTCTCTTGCAAGTGCACCCCTGGTGGTAAGGTATGCTGGTGGTTACAGGTCATATCTTATTACAGTCATGTATAGCATGTTAGGATACAGTTATATATAATAATGTAAGATACATGACATCACCCTCCCCCAAGGTCTTAATGTCTTTATAGGTTCAGTCTCTCAGGTGGTCTACGCTCTCGTGTGGAGCGTCTGAGTTGTGGTTCAGTTGTTTGCCTTGGTGTCTGTTTTTCTTTGGGTGTGGTTGCTGGTATCTTGCCTGGGCTGTCTGTTTCGATTGGTGTGATTGTTGTTGACTTGCCTGGGCTGTCTGTTGGTATTGCCCTTTCCTCAGGTTGTTCCCTCTGTCTGTCCACCAGGTGTGGTGCAAGGTCCACGTTGTAGTCTGCCTCTGGTTCCGCAGTGTTGGTAAATCTGCTTTTGACTTGGTCTACATGCCTCCGGCAGGTTTTGCCATTGTCCATTTGTACTACCAGTAGCCTGTTTCCTTCCTTGCCTGTTACTGTCCCTGCAAGCCATTTGGGACCCCTGCCATAGTTTAGTACAAACACTTTGTCCCCTATCTCATTCCATCTCCCCCTCGAATTTCTGTCATGGTACTCAGTCAGCTTACGGCGCTTTGCCTCAACGATTTTGTGCATGTCTGGGAGGATTAATGAGAGCCTTGTTTTTAAAGTCCTTTTCATCAACAGTTGCGCGGAGGGGATCGCAGTCAGTGAGTGCGGACGAGATCTGTATGCCAGCAGCAGTCGCAACAGGCGACCCTGCAGCGTGGGACCTTGGATTTTAAGCATGCCTTGTGTAATGATTTGCACTGCTCTCTCCGCCTGGCCGTTGGAGGCCGGCTTGAACGGTGCCGTCTTGACGTGATTTATGCCGTGGTCAATTATAAAGTCTTGGAATTCTGCGCTGGTGAAGCACGGACCATTGTCACTGACCAATATGTCAAGGATTCCGTGCGTTGCAAACATGGTTGCGAAGCTCTCCACAGTGGTGAAGGTTGTGCTCGAGTTTAAAATGGTGCATTCGATCCACTTTGAAAATGCATCCACAACTACGAGGAACATTTTGCCCATGAATGGGCCCGCATAGTCTACGTGCACCCGCGACCACGGTTTGGTAGGCCAGGGCCACGGGCTCAGTGGAGCCTCCCTGGGGGCATTGCTGAGTTGGGCACAAATGGTGCACCTTCGGACGCAGAGCTCCAAGTCCGCGTCAATGCCAGGCCACCAGACGTGGGATCTGGCTATGGCCTTCATGAGAACGATCCCCGAGTGCTCGCGGTGGAGCTCCCGGACAAATGCCTCTCTGCCTCGCAGGGGCATGACTACTCGGCTGCCCCACATCAGGCAGTCTGTTTATTGTGATAGCTCATGCATGTGCCTGTGAAAGGGTTTTAATTCCTCGGGGCAGGCATCGCAAGCCTCTGCCCAGTCACCGGTTAGGACACATCTTTTTACTAAGGATAACGTGGGGTCGCTGGCCGTCCACGCTCTGATTTGGCTGGCCGTCCACGCTCTGATTTGGCGAGCCGTCATGGGCGAACCTGTGGACTCAAAGGCATTGATTGCCATGACTATCTCACAGTCCTGTTCGTCAGACCCTTCCGTGGTCGCCACGGGTAGCCTGCTGAGCGCGTCGGCACAGTTGTCTGTGCCTTATGGTATAGTCGTAGGACGCCAGCATGAGTGCCCACCGTTGAATTCACGCCGAGGCGTTGGCGTTTATTGCCTTGCTCTCGGATAGGAGGGACGTGAGGGGCTTGTGGTTGGTTTCTAATGCGAACTTGGCCCCGAAAAGGTATTGGTGCATCTTTTTGACACCATACACGCCCGCGAGCGCCTCCTTCTCTACCATTCCGTACCCGCGCTCCGCCCGCGAAAGTGACCTGGAGGCATAAGCTGCTATGGGTTTTAATTTGCCCGCACTATTGACATGTTGCAAGACGCACCCGACCCCATACGCTGATGCATCGCGTGTGAGAACAGCTTTTTACCTGGGTCAAAGAAAGTCAAAACACTGTTGGAACACAGAAGGTTGCGTGCCTTATTGAAGGCGCATTCCTGCGCGTCCCCCCAAAACCAATCGCACCCCTTCCTGAGTAGCACGCGGAGAAGCTCTAGCAGTGTGCTTAAGTTCTGCATAAAGCTCCCAAAGTAATTGAGTAGCCCGAGAAAGGCGCGCAGTTCTGAGACATTCCGGGGCCTGGTGCCAGGCGAATTGCTTCTGTTTTGGATTCTGTTGGGTGGATTCCATCAGTGGCAATCCTTCTGCCCAAAAATTCAACCTCGGGTGCGAGAAACAGGCACTTGGATTTCTTGACTCGTAGGCCTACCTGATCCAACCGCTTTAGTACTTCCTCCAAATTACGGAGATGGGAGTCGGTGTGCCTGCCCATGATAAGTATGTTGTCTTGAAATACAACCGTCCCCGGGATGGACTTGAGCAGACTCTCCATGTTGCGTTGGAATATGGCAGCTGCCGACCTGATGCCGAATGGGCATCGATTGTACATGAAAAGGCCTTGATGTGTGTTGATGGTGGTGAGTAGCTTGGATCCCTCGGTCAATTCTTGCGTCATATACGCAGATGTGAGGTCTAATTTTGAGAAAAGTTTACCTCCAGCCAATGTGGCAAATAAGTCCTCCGCTCTGGGCAGCGGGTACTGGTCCTGTAGGGAGACTCTGTTTATGGTGGATTTGTAGTCCCCACAGGTTCATACGGATCCATCAGGCTTCATGACTGGGATGATGGGACTTGCCCAGTCGCTAAATTCCACAGGTGATATAATGCCTTCCTGCAGAAGCCTGTCTAGTTCGTGTTCAATCTTTTCCCTCATCACATAGGGTACAGCTCTGGCCTTGTGATGGACCGGTCTAGCATTCTGTGTGATGTAGATTTTGACTTTGGCCCCTTTTGAAAGTGCCCACACCTCACTGAGCTGGCTGAAAGAGATGTTCAAATCGCTTTATAACTGTTGAACAGGAGGTCCGTTCCTCTAATGACATGGCATGGACATCATCCCATTTCCAGTTTAGTTTTGCCAGCCTGCTTCTTCCCAGCAGTGCTGGGGGGTCTCCAGGGATAATCCATGGCGGAAGTCGGTTCACTGTCCCTTTGTGTGAGACAGAGAGCATGGCGCTGCCGAGGACTGGTACGATTTCTTTGGTATAGGTCCTTAGTTTGGTGTCGACCCTTGTGAGTTTTGGTCTGTCTCTTTGCGGCCACAGTTGTTCAAATTGTTGAAATTGTTGAGCGCCCATGAGAGATTGACTCGCTCCCGTATCCAGCTTCATGTTGACAGATATCCCGTTGAGTAGGACCCTCATCATTATAGGAGGCGTCCTGTTGTAGGAGCAATGGCCATTGATCGTGTTGACCCGCTGTACATCGGTGTCCCAGGTACTGTCTCCACCATCTTCTGGTCCGCTTTCCGACCCATCCGATTCGTATACCAGCCGAGCTGCCGTTTCTTTTGCACATGCGGGCCAAATGCCCTGTATATTCACAATTTCTACAAACAGCCTGCTGAAATCGACATCCCCTTGACGAGTGCCCACCCCGACACCTCCAGCACAGACCTGTTCCATTGTTCAAAGTGTTCCCAAAGAATGAGCTGCGTCTGGCTGATCTCTCTTGAGCTTCTCTCAGTTTGTAGTTGATTGCTCGCATTGTGGGTTGATGAGGTGTGAACGGCCGTTCCTGTGGCCCTTGATGGCTTCTGCCTGCTGTCGAGAGCCTGTTCTCCTGGTTTTGTCTGTGTGTGGGGGTAGCAGCTTGTTTAGTGCTGTGAACTTCTTGTTCCAATATTTCGTTAGTTGTCGTACCCTGCATTGTAAATCAACCTCGTTTCTTCTTCCCCTACCAAAAATGTCTGTGCAACCAGTGCTGCTGCTTCTCATGTCAGGTTCTTGGTCTCTATGAGCTATCGGAATATGCCTGCGTGGCCTATTCCTTCAATAAAAAAGTCTCTCAGCATTTCTCTCCTCAGTTCATCGGAGAACTCACATAAACTAGCCAACCTCCGAAGTTCCGCCACGAAGTCGGGTATGCTCTGGCCCACACAGCATCTGTAGTTGTAGAACCTGTGTCTGGCCATGTGTAGGCTGCTCGCTGGCTTCAGGTGGTCTCTTACCAGTGTGCTCAATTCTTCAAACGACTTGCTTGCTGGTTTCTCGGGTGCCAACAGATCCTTCATTAAAGTGTATGTTTTCGAGCCACAGCTGGTCAAGAGATGGGCTCTTCTCTTGTCTGCCATATCGTCGCCTAACCAGTCTTTGGTTACAAAGCTTTGCTGGAGCCTTTCTGTAAAGTCCTCCCAATTGTACTTTTCATCTGATCCGTTGTTCGCCATTCTGTGGATTCTGTAATCCCGTAACTCGTCGCCACTGTAAAGTCCTGTCCCCTCAGTACAGATTCACACGAGGCATGTAGTGAAGTCAAGGTCACTCTGGACCTGCACCTTTATTTCACAGCTCTCGAATGCTGCACTTGCCTGAGACCTGTCCTTATATACCTGTCTCTTGCAAGTGCACTCCTGGTGGTAAGGTATGCTGGTGGTTACAGGTCATATCTTATTACAGTCATGTATAGCATGTTAGGATACAGTTATATATAATAATGTAAGATACATGACATCGGCTAGTTCCATTCTTATCTATCCAGTCACAGCCAGAGAATCACCTGCAAAGGTTTATCTTCCTGCTCCTGTACAGATATCTCTGGTGTTCCCCAAGGATCTATCTATCCTTGTCCCCCTCCTATTTCTCTCCTGCATGCTGCCCCTCGGCGACATCATCTGAAAACACAGCGTCAGTTTCCATATGTACACTGGACACCCAGCTCTACCTCATTACCACCTCACTCGACCCCTCCATTGTTTCTAAATTGTCACTCTGCTTGTCCTACTGGAAGAGCAGAAATTTCCTCCAACTAAACATTGGAAAGACCAAAGTCATTGTCTTCGGTCCCAGCTACAAACTCGGTTCCCTAGCCACTGACATCATCATTCTCCCTGGCAACTGTCTGAGGCTGAACCAGACTGTTCGCAACCTTGGTGTTGTATTTGACCCCGAGATGAGTTTCCGATCACATATCCGCACCATCACTAAGACTGCCTATTTCCAATCTATCCCTGCCTCAGCTCATCTGCTGCTGAAACCCTGATCCATGCCTTTGTTACCTCTAGACTTGACTATTCCAAAACACACCTCCCATCTTCCACCCTCCATAAGCTTTGAGGTCATCCAAAACTCTGCTGCCCAAGTCTTAACTTGCACCAAGATGCCTTCACTCATCACCTCTGTACGCGCTGACTTACACTGGCTCCCTGTTAAGCAATGCCTCGATTTTAAAGTTCTCATGCTTGTTCCAAATCACTCCATGGCTTCGCCCCCTCCCTTTCTCTGTAACTTCCTCTAGCCCTACAATCCTTCCAAAATATTTGCACTCCTCCAATTCTAGCCTTTTGAACATCCCCAATTTTATTCGCTTCACCATTGGCGGCCCTGACTTCAGCTGTCAAGGCCCTTATCTCTGGAATTCCCTCCCTAAACCTTTCCGCTGCTCTCTCTCTCTTTCCTCCTTTAAGATGCTCCTTAAAACCTTCTGCCCTAATATCGCCTTATGTGGCTCGGTGTCAAATTTTGTTGATAATGCTCCTATAAACACCTTGGGACATTTTACTACATTAAAGGCACTATATAAATACAAGTTGCTGTTGTTGTTTAATTCTCAAAAGAGCAAGTGTTTACATTTAACCTTGGAATTGTAATCTGGGTTCATTGTATGAATCTTTGCGGGAGCACTGACTGGAATTACACTGTGTAGGTGCGAGCTCTCAGCAAGCCAGTGCCATGGGCAGATTAGAGCCCTTGGAGCTGCTCTTCATGGATCACAGGTGCCGTCACCGACCATTCCCAGCCTTAGCCTTCAATGACCTCAGCATTGACCCTTCCCTTTAAGGAAGGGAAGGAGCCTTTAAATCCAGCAGTGCTGCACGGGACATTGTGCAGCGCTCTGCCGCTACCGCCCCTCTTACTCCCTTTCGCGCCCCAAGGGAAGTGGTAGCGCTTGATTTAGTGCTCCACTTCCCTTTTGGAGAGCACTAAACCAGAAGTTCTTAGTATGATATTGAGACATAATGTAACCTCCAGCAATGGGAATCAGTGTGAAAGGAATGGCTTGGTCACTAAAGAGATGCGTTATGGTGTTGCTTAATTATCCACTACCATTCACGAATGGATGTGGCAGGATTACAGAGCTTTGATCGTGGATCGCTTAACTCTGTCTGTAGAATGCTGCTTTCGCAGTTTAGCATACACGTTGTCCTGTGTTGCAGCTACCCCTGGTTGACACCTCATTTTTAGGTACACCTGGTGCTGCTCCTTGCATGCTCTTCTGCACTCCTCATTGAACCAGGGTTGGTCCGCTGGCTTGAAGGTAATGGTAAGTGCGGGATATAATTAGGATGCCCGCCTCTGCCGTTCGGGTTTGTGGCAAACTGGCAAATGCGCCAGAGGTAAAGGCGTAGGAGGCATGACCGGAAAGTGGTGAAAATAAATACTTTTATGTGTGACATAAAACAAACGGAACTTTAACAATAACACTTCTTCAAAAACCTACGTGCTTACCCTTGTGCATCTACTTCTGTGTAATTTTTCTTTACGCGTGCTTCTATGAGGTGCTAACCCTGTAGCTTCAGCAGAGGTAGAGGCAGGCTGCTGACTTCCCTGCTATGACTGTGTAGACACTTGTGGCAGACATCCTCTGGGTTTTGGAGCCTCTGATGGCTCCGCCAAAGTCTGCTGCTGCTGCGACTGTGTAGGAGCAGACTCGGCCATCGCAATCCGAGGAGGCATCTGGGGCTCTGACTGAGGGGGAGGCAATGTGGGAGAAGTATGACCACTTTGAGAGGAGCCCCCACTTCCATGACCCTTCTCACCATCATCCCTCTCATGGGTCAGCCGCACTTCCCTGCTAGCAAGGAACTGGAGAGCACCTTGTTGCACAGCGGTGGGACCATGAGCACCCAAGTCTACATTTACATCCCTCCTAGAGAGGAGGTCAATGAGCCTCTTCCATCTATCGTCTATAGCTAGCATGTGCTATGTGAGTGACGCATTAGCTACTCCATGCAGGTGGCCATCCTTCCCAGACCATTGCCATCACCTGCAACATGGTGGTGCCCATGTTGGAGATGGATTCCTCCATTCTCTGCACATTTGCAGACATTGCAGCTGCAAAACCTGCCAGAGCCTTCTGCATTTCTTGCTTCCCCTCCAGGATCACCCTCTTTCTTGATGGCCCCTGTGGCTCAGCATCTGCATGCAGCTGAGCAGAGCTTGGAGCGTCCTGTGTCCTCTGACGAGGAGTTGCCACTGCTGTCCCTGTCACACCATCTTGCTCACTTGTGACTTGTGAGACACCAGGTGACAACACTACTCTCTCTCACATAGGACCTAACAAGTTGTGCGTATCTGTGCTGATGCTGGGTTCACTTCGATGTGCTGACAGCTCACCCTCAGAGGCTGGAAGCTCCTCTGAGGAGTCGTCTTCCTCCTCCGCCTCGACAGTCGGGGAGCGCTCTTGATGGAATTGTGGGAGAGTAAAGTGATGATTTAGAAATGTTATATTAAGAATGGGTAACAATACCATTATGCATATGATGAGCATTCATTCACTGGCTGCTGACATCAGTCACCATATGAATGACTGCTGTATGCCATGTATGAGATGTGATTCTGGCAGCAGGTTGCTGAGAGGTCCCCTTCTCTCCGTCTCACACCACTAGCTGCTCTGCAACTCTTGAGACCTCCAGAGTCGCCGCCGCCTCTGCTGGAGTTCAAGTGCTGAGGATGAAGGGCCACCACCTGTTCTCTCTCTCTCTCCCTGTTGTGCAAGGAGGGAAAGAAGCGACGTTTGAGAGTGATGGCATGAGTGTAAGGATAGTGTGGGTTACATCCGTAGAGGATGACTATGAGGGAGTGTGGTGACCTTCTGATGTAGTTGGCATGATTTCATTAGGATGAGAGGTGGATAGTCAGAGGGAGATGTGAGTAGGTGGATAGAGAAAGAGGGATGGGTGGCCATGCAAGGTATGTTGCTGTGAGTAATGATGTGTAGGAGTGGGAAGGCACAGCAGGATGAAGGTGAATGTGGCTTTGCACTCACATTTCCTGATCTCATCAGATCATTGAAACGCTTCTGGCACTGCTCCCAGAACCGCCTCACCACTTTCCTGCTGTTCACCTCCTCAACTATTTGGAGCCAAGCTCTTTTTTTTATCTCTTCTTCTACTCATCAGCAGGGAAGAGGAGCTCAATGCGTGCTCTGACTCCCTGTGTAGGGAGAGATTGGAAAACCTGGGTGAAGTTTTCTGTCTTTGGAAACTCATGGTTAGAAATCTGAGCAATAACAAGATCCTCCAATATACTCCCTCCACACTCCTAGATGAACCTTCAAATGCAATGTGGCCAAGATTGCTTTAAATATCCCCACTGGTCATCGATGATGTCATCACACCCACACCATTTAATAGGGCTGGGAAACATGCATGTCTGCTTTAAAAGGGGCATTAACTGAAAGTCGCTCTGAGAAGCGGGATGATCAAAATATCATGGTACCGACCTACACGCACCTGACCCGACTCGGTAAGAAAAATTCCGGTCAACGTTTCAGTTCAGTGGCCTTTCATCAGAACCGGCAGAGCTGAAGATTTAACAGTTTTAAGCAAGTACAGAGGCAGGGGAAAGGGGCAAAAGGAGAACAAAGGGAAAGATCTGTGATAGGATGGAGTGCAGACTGCAGAAGTGATTAAATGACGAAATGAATGACAGTGCAAGGCAAAAGGGGATGGTAATGGGACCCTATTTTGCCTTGTCTTCAAATAAATAAAATTACAAAAAGTAAAATAATTGTTCCGTAAAGTGATTAGGTGGAGAGCAGATGATTAAATTATAGAAATAAAAGATGCTTCGGAGACTCAGAGGATATGTGAATACTTAAATCAGAATAGCACAGAGACTGGAGAGAGAGCATGGAAAAGCTAGCAAAGCAGGGCAACCTCAAGTGGCCCGAGAGTGTGGTGGAAGAGCGCCACGCTCCCAACCACTGGCACATGCTCCACTCTGCCAGTTTTTCCATGCTTCTGCTCTGCTATTCTGCTCTGCTATGCTCCTACTCTGCTATTCTGCTTTAAGCATTCACACATCTTCTGGGTCTGGTCAATGTGAAATTAGTCTGGGTAATTTCATACTCTGTTTATATTTCAAGGAAGTCAGTTCTGTAATGTGTGCCAGATCCTTTGCTGCTGAATCTATGAGCACAAGGTAAAACTATTGGTGGAAAGCCTAATCAAAATCAGAATCATCAACAGCAAAACAAGTACTCGTACTCATCTTGTTCCTTCCCTGCTTTGCACTTGGCAAAAGATGGGAACTTTTCACCAGTGTTACAGTGCACTCTGGAATAAATCAAGTGGTTGATCATCGAATCCAGTGGTTTGAATTATTTTGGACTTGATTGAATCTACGAGCAAGAGATGCTATTTTGTTAAACCCTGTTAAACAATTTCAGTCTTGCATCATTGGGCAAATATGGGCATTATTCTGGGAGTTTTATGCACAATGATGCAACCGCTTTTAAAAGGATGTCTCACCATCAAATCAGTTAAAGTTTTCTTTTTCTGTAAAGTATTTTATCAGTGAGGGATAGTGACATTGGGGAATTAAACAGAAAGGGGTTACTAAGTATAATGACGAGGGAATTGAATTAACATATGTTGAATTGAATGACCAGATTGTTGGAAAAACACTGGGTTACTGACATGGTAAGTCAGTTGTATTACATTCTCAAGTGCATTAACTCCTTCTGATTCATTATAGTCAATGATGTCATTCGAACTTACAGTTGAAACTGTTTTTTATATTCAAATAAAAAAATCTCTAAAGAGTATTTAAGACTTTG
The DNA here is from genome assembly GCF_044704955.1 of Pristiophorus japonicus. Classification (NCBI taxonomy): domain Eukaryota; kingdom Metazoa; phylum Chordata; class Chondrichthyes; family Pristiophoridae; genus Pristiophorus; species Pristiophorus japonicus. The sequence continues at coordinate 150,534,995 of NC_091991.1, forward strand.
GGGGTGTGGGGAGAGTGGAAAATTGCCCTCCGCTTCGTTTCAGGTGGATAATTCAAATTATTTGAATTATTACTGCTTGGAAGGAATAGACGGAAAATTCGGCTCTTTATCTGTGACACCACCTCCCAGCGCTTTTGGAGCGGGTTCAGGTCGGGAGCGGGGTGGTGTTGATCACCGCCCCGCGGACATGCAGCGTCGCGCTGGTGCATCGCAACATCTCTCCCCTTCAGCTAAAGGCGGTAATAGGCATTAACAAAATGGGGCAATTTCGGCCCCTAACTCTTTTAAACTTTGGGCTGGATTTTTGGGTTTGCCGATTTCGCGGCGAAAACGGAAGCAGGAGGGGAAATTTACTGCCCAATTAATGTTAGCGATTAATTGCTTAACTTTCGTCATTTGGGCTCTGCGCCAGGGGGCGCAACGCAAAGGGAGGCGTTGAACTATTTTCGCGGCACAAAAACAGGATCCTCGCCAACTTTAGTGCGGCCCGGGAACACTCCGTGAGAAACCTTGGGAGGGACCCCCCGCCAAAATTCAAAAAACATTGCCAACACGCTTACCTCACAAATCGCTGCAAAAATATTTAAAAATAGACACTTTAATTTACCTTTTTTGCAGTTTATCCAATTCACTGCTGTGTTTTACCTGGCGGTTATCGCGGGGCACGTTTTGTGGTGTACAAGTCGGGTGTGACTTGAAACTCGCAGCGGTGTTGCAAAGCGAGCTGTTGCATACCCGGCGTAGCACTCCCCGGCGGAACTTCTAAGCGCCACCGCAAAAATCAACCCAAGGTTCGCGACCGGATGAAAAACAGCTGACCACATCATTTTTCGCCACGGATGGTCAAAACGCAGTGAAAACCCGGTCGCAAACAACCCAAAAATCCAGCCCTGTGACTTTTAAAAAGAGTGCTGATGGTAATTGTCACTTCTTCCGATTACATTTTAGAGGGATATGTGCTGGAGATGCAGAAGATCTGAAGTTGGACTCTGAAAGGCATTTGCATGTTGATTATAATTACTGATGTTACTAATGATGACCATTTTTGGTATAACCTTGTTTTGGAAATTTTTATTCTTGTGGCAACAATACAATAGTTTTCTTCATGGACTTCGCTGGTCTGATTGTTACTCATTTATAATCAAGCTGTCAAAACTGCAGATAACTTCACTCCTTTTTGCCCCCTAGTGGTAGCCTCCTATCACAATCATGGAAGTCTTTTTTTAAGTCTGGTATTTTTGGCCTGATATTTTGTCACTGGTTCCATGCACAGCAAGCTACACGCCACTGGGAGTGAAATGGTTTATTGTGTAAATTAATCTTTATTTGGATCGCACAAAACATTGTGAAAAATTATGGCTAACATAAGTTTCTGTAGTTTATTATGCAGTAAATTCTTGGAGGTTTTTCAAAAATCTTCCCCTCCTTTCAAACAAGAGAATAACTCCATACTATAATAGGAATATGTTCTACAGGATTTCAGAGGAAAATGCAAAATAGCCATACCCCCTCTCCCCACACCATTTGTATTTTGTTTTGTTGTGTGGTTTGAATGGTGCTGTTTTCTATTTCTTAATGTTGCTTCCATACAAATCCATCAGTCAAATAATCCTGGAATAAAATAATAATTTTTAAAAAAAAATATACTGATTTTGAACTGCTCCCATTTAGTATCCCTGCATGTTCTTTCATGTGTAGCCAACCTGAAGTGACACAAAAAAGACAAAGCATATATCTTATGTGCTCTGGGATTCTGTTAACAATGGGAACAATTGAAAGTAAAAAGGGTGAGCCCATTCAATTAAAAATGATGTACTGAAAGCAGTTGGAACTTTAGGGAAAGGTGATAATGAGCATTAATATGGCTGTATGTAGGCCTTCATGTGTACCAACGCCTCAATTTTTAAATTCTCATCCTCATCTTCAGATCCTCCATAGCCTTGTCCATCTGTACCTCTCTAACCCCCTCCAGCCCTACAACCCACTGAGAATTCTGCATTCCTCCAACCTGGGCTTCTTGTGCATCCCCCACTTCCTTCGCCTCACCATTGGCAGCCATGCCTTCAGTCATCTCGGCACTAAGGTTTTGAATTCACTCCCCAAACTTCTCCATCTCTCTCTACTCCTTTACCCACCTCCTTCTCTCTTGACCCTATTTCCACTAAACTGATCAGCCATGATCTTATTGAATGGTGATGCAGGTTCGAAGGGCAGAATGGCCTACTCCTGCATCTATTTTCTATGTTTCTATATTGGCCACCCATCTTGCCTTCCTGTGCCCCATGTTAACTGATACTTTTTTTATTTTTATTCATTCACGGGATGGGATGTGTACATTACCAGCAAGGTCAGTATTAATTGCTTAACTTTCCCCCGAGAAGGTGGTGGTGAGCTGCCTTCTTGAATACCACTGAGTGGCTTGCTGGGCCATTTCAGAGGGCAGTTAAGAGTAAACCACACTGCTGTGCGCCTGGAGTCTCCTATAGGCCAGACTGGGTAAGATGGCAGATTTCCTTCCCTAAAGGGCACGAGTAAACCAGATGGGCTTTTACGACAATCTGATACTGATACTAGCTTTTTAGTCCACATTTTTTTAATTAACTGAATTGGTCAGATTTGAACACATGTCTCTGGATCATTGGTCCAGGCCTTTGGATTATTAGTCCAGTAACATAACCACTATGCTATTGTACATATTGATAACGGTTCCCTCTCCTCAGGGACTGTCCCTCTCCCCAAATCTGCCGTCATCACCCCTCTCTTCAAAAAAGAAACAACTCTTGTCCTCTCTGTCCTTGCAAACTACCACCCCCACCTCCAACTTCCCTTTTCTCTCCAAAGTCTTTCAACATGTTGTCGTCTCCCAAATCTGAGCCCATCTTTCCCACAATTCCATATTTGAATCACTCAAATCAGGTTTCCACCCCACCACAGTACTGAAATGGCCCTTATCAAAATCACAAATGACATTCTATGTGACTGTGGCCATGGTAAACTATCCCTCCTCATCATCCTTGACGTGTCTGCAGCCTTTGACATAGTTGACCACGTCATCCTCCTTCAACATCTCTCCTCCGTCGTCCAGCTGGGTGGAACTGCCCGTGCCCGGTTCCATTCTTAGCTGTCAATCACAGCCAGAGAATCACATACAATGGTTTCTCTTCCCACTCCTGCACCATTACATCTGGAGTCCCCCAACGATCTATCCTTGTCCCTTTTCTATTTCTCATCTATCTACATGCTGCTCCTCGTTGATAGCAAGTTCTATCTGTATGCTGAAGACACTCAGCTTTATCTCACCACCACTTCGGTTTACCCTTCCACTGTATCTGATTTGTCAAACTGCTTGTCCGTCATCCAATACTGCATGAGCATAAATTTCTTCCAACTAAATATTTGGAAGACTAAAGCCCATTGTCTTTGGTTCTCGCCACAAACTCCATTCCCTGCCTGCCTTTTCCATCCCTGCCAACTGTCTGAAGCGAAATCTGACCATTCACAGCTCTGATGAGTTTCTGACGACATATCTGCTCCATCACCAAGACTACCTACTTCCACCTCTGTAGCATCGCCTCAGTTCGTGCTGCTGAAACCCTGATCTATGCCTTTGTTACCTCTAGACTTGACTATTCTCTCCTGGCCAACCTCCCATCTTCCACCCTACATAAATCTGCACCCATCTAAAACTCTGCTGCCTGTATCTTAACTCGCACCAAGTCTTGTTCACCCATCACCCCTCTGCTTGCTCATCTACACTGGTTCCCGGTCCGACATGTCTCAATTTAAAAATCCCCATCCTTGTTTTCAAATCCTTCCATGGTATTACCCCTCCCTATCTCTGTAACCTCTTCCAGTCCTACAAGCCTTTGAGATCTCTGCACGCCTCCAATTCTGGTCTCTTGCACATCCCCGATTGTAATCACTCCATGATTAGCAGCTGTGCTTTCAGCTGCCTAGGCCCTAAGCTCTGTAATTCCCTCCCTAAACCTTTCCGCCTCTCTACCTCTCTCCTCTTGTTTTTGCTCTTGTTAGGCACCTTGGGATGGTTTGCTATGTAAAGGTGCTATATAAATGCAAGTTGTTGCTGTTCAGATGCTGCTTAAAACCTACCTGTTTAACCAAGCATTGGCCACCTGTCCGAATGTTTCCTCCTTTGGTTCAGTGTTAATTTTTGTCTGAATACACTCTCATGAAACACCTTAGGGTGTTTTACTATGCTAAAGGTACTAGATAAAGCAAGTTGTTGTTGCTGCTTGTGTATAGTTATGATGGGTATGTTCATTGCACCCATTTTGAAGTTTGTTAGCCTCTAGATATTATTTTATTCCCATTATAGTGAGGAAGATTATCCAAAGTACCACATTCACCAAAGGAGAAGCTGAATCCATTCCAACTAATGTTGTGATTTACAAAATGGGAAAATAAGTTAATCATTGGTTTATAAATACAATCATGATGCAGATTGATTTGTTAAATCAATTTTGATCAGGTGTTTAGAATTCCTTTGCTATGTAAAAATAGGATTTAAGGAACAAGATCACAAGCTTGTCATATATGTAACCTCTATGTAACACCACTGCAATACTGTATATACTTAAGCAATGCACACCTTGACCACAGGGGGTGAATTTGTGGGAGACACTCCTTACCAGGTCATCCAGGTATATAAAGGGAGGTCCCACTCAGGGCCATCACTTCTCGGTCCTGTGAATAAAGGTTCAGGTCATAGAGTGACCTTGTCCATAGAATGTGCCTCGTGTGGGTTTTGTGCCATTGAGACTAAGGACTTTACAAAGCTCACTCCACCCCTTCGGTGCTTCTTTCCTCCAGTATATGTCTCCTGGGCCATTCACCTCCTCCAAGCAATCTGCTGCCAGGCCTCCATTACCATTGACCACGCTACTTGAGATACATAAAAGCTGCTTGATGATAAACCCTCCCACTAAAATTCTGTCCCCTCCTTGATGAGAAAGCACCACCTTTCACTTCACACCTATCCAGGTTGCTGAAACTGAGATCCTGCAATGTTAGTGCGTTATTTCTGTGTCCCCATTAGTGCTGCAATGTGCTATCTGTTTCTAATTGATAAATATGTCTTTAGTTGAAGATCTTCAAACTGTCAGCAATCCAAAATTAGAAAAACTAAACATGCATTCATTCTTAATCTGTTGTTTCAACTTGTTCATAAAATGTATTAAATATATTTTATTATGAAAGGAAGGTTTGGTTCTGCCAAATAATGTAGAAATTAAAATGATATTCCTCTGCAATTTTGCTTCTAATCCTACAGAAATGCAATATGTAACTGTCTTTGATGAGGTGCTTGCTGTATTCTCGGAAGTGTTGTTTGGCACTGTGTTGACGATGCAAACATGATATTTATCAAATGGTTTGATTAATGTCCACAGATCAAACTCTGAATTCTAGTTCCTCTTGAAGGTCTTTCTCACAAAGAATTGATGTACATCCCCTTTAGTACTTGATTGTTTTCAAATGGGTTTTGTTCCCTTTACTCTGTGTTTGACATTGTGACAAATGAGCAAAACTGGACAGACAATGAAGGAGCACAACATTGTTCCAGGCCACATGGTTTTCTACCGTGTTCAATATATAACCTTTAGACTGACGACAGTAAAATTAATTGGTATAGTACCACCTTATTTGCGGAGGAAGAGTTTTTCTTTATGGTGAGGGAGGCAGTGAGACTTTGCATTGCACTATTCTAATGTCCATCATTGTGACACAGCATGAATTTGTTCTCAGAATTCCCCACTCGGTTCACATGGAAGCACTTCAAGCCATTGAGGAAGGGAGCATTTGAAGGGTGGATCAATACACTGACACACGTTTTATCCATCAGTTATAGACTGACATTGTCAAAGGCCTGACACGGGTTGCTTGTTCCTGTGCTTTATGGGATGGTATGATGCATGATGCCAAACAGGATACTTTTAATATATTAAATTGTTTCTGTGACACTGGTAATGACTATATTGGCCTTACCATTAACTATTAGTTTTACTTAAATTAAAATAATGGAAATAAAAATATTATAAACCAGATTTCACTGACTTCCATTCCTCTTAGAAGAAAACTATTGCTTTGTTCTCAATTCCTTCATCAGTAGCAGATTTGTTAATACCACATATGAGCCAGGAGCTTACCCAGTATTACACCCACTGACAGCTCCCTCTGCTGGAAACATTTGCAACTGCATAACATAGGAATATATTTTCCCTGAGGTTTGGTACCCAAAATTGAACTCAATGCTCCAGATGGGCTCTGACCAAGGTTCTGTACAACTGAAGTATCACTTGCTCACTTTTGTATTCCAACCCCTTTGAGATAAAAGCCAGCGTTCCATTAACCTTTTCGATAACTTTTTGTACTTGTACACTCGCTTTTACTGATTTGTGTCTGTGGATACTGAGCTCCCATTGAACCTCCAAAGCTCTCTCCATTATATTCGATTTTTCATTCTTGGATTAAAAGTGGATGACCTCACACTTCCCACATTGAACTCAATCTGCTAGAGTTTTGCCCACTCACTTAATCTATCTATGTCTCATCTCATTGAAACGGATGAAATTCTTGGAGGGCTTGACAGGGTAGATTCTGAGAGGCTGTTTCCCACCCAGAGTGCTGTGATTGCGCAATCGTTGAGTATATTCAGGACTGAGACCGATAGATTTTTGGGCATCAAGGGATATGGGGATAGGACGGGAAAGTGGAATTGATGTAGAAGTTCAGCCATGATCTTATTGAATGGTGGAGCAGGCTCGGGATGGTGGGGGTGGAGGGGGGGCAGGCAAATTGGCATAATTCTGTTTCTATTTCTTGTGTTCTTATGTCCTTTTGTAACTTTTGCTCCCATCTATACAACTTACTGTCCCTCCGAACTTAACGTCATATGCAACTCCCCATACCTTCATTCAAGTCTTTAATATATATATATAGTGAAAAACTGAGGCCATAGTACAGAACCCTGGGAAACACCACTTTCACATCTCATCAATCAGAGAACGTTGCCCTTATCCCTGATCTGTTTTACTTACCTCCCAAACAATTCCAACCCATGTCACAAAGTTACCTCCAATTCTGTACGCTCTCATTTTTGCTAATAATCTCTTGTGCAGAATTTTAGCAAATGCCTTCTGGATGTCCATGTAGACAACATCCATAGATGCTCCCCTATCCGCTATGCTAGGGACCTCCTCAAAAACTTCAACTAGATTAGTCAGATATGACTCACCCTTCACAAATCCATGCTGAGTCTCTTTGATTTAGCTCATTCTTGTCCAAGTGCTCAGTTACTCAGTATCTGATGATAGATTCCAGTAACTTCCCACAACTGATGTTAAACTGGCAGGTCTGTAGTCTTAAATGCTTCATCAATTGCCCAACTTTGTTTAAGGGCTAGTTTACAGTGCACCCTCAGCTTTAGTCCAAAATTGATTTGACAAAATTGGATTGTCAAAGGCAGAATAGTAAAATGGAAAGTAGAAGTGGCCAGATGTGCTCATGTTTGCTAGTGACTCTTGATGTAAGTTTTATTGATCCGTGAATATCTATTTTTCTGCAATTTTTCCCAATATTTTAAAGGTTTAAAAACTTACAAATTAAAAAAAAATCAATTCAGTGAAAGTTTTATGAATGGAACCCATAAGGCCCGAAATTAGTCAAAACCAAGGCCCGGCCAAGTGCCGACCAAAGGACCGCCGAGAGACCTGGCGGTACTTTGCCAGGAAGATTCCTCTAAAAGATATGTCTGTACTGCCCGGCGGCAAAAAAACGACTTACGCCGTGAATCTGGGCGGGAGCTCCCATTCTCGGCGGCAAATGCGATCCTTGCCAAAGTGCTGCCGAGGATTGAGTCAGGCCCAGGGAGGGGGGAGCACATAGTAATAAAAATTTTTACCAAAAAAACCCACTGGAAGACCTTCAGGGGACTCCATACACATTAATCGCTGGGAAAAAAAATTAATAAAAGAAGTTCACTAACCTTTTTTTGCAGGTCTTCTTACCGTTGGGGTTAGACCTACCTTCATGCAGCGGTCCTTCCCACTGCTGCCGCCGACTCCTGCCCGCACCAATCTGGTAGCTCGGCGGACGGGAGGACACTTGCGCGCCAGCGGCTGTCAGCGGGTGGTTCCCAGCGGTACTCCCCTCCTGCCAGCGGGAGGCCTCCACGAAAATGGCACCGAGAGGAGACCGCCCAAAAAACTCGCCAGTAAGGCCACCAAGTTCGGGCCCATAGCCTTTAATTGTACAGATGAAAATTTCTGAAAGAGTCAGGAGTAACCTGCCATAAAGATTCCACTGAAAGTGCATCATGTTATGTCTACACAATTGCAGATGCCGAACACTTGCAGTTTGTTTTGTTGGGCGGGGGAGGGGTTAATTATGTTTGCTTTTAATTAAGTTAAAATTTGTTGAATCAGGCATGATTGATGTCTTAGTAAAATCATTGTCATTGTGCAGTGCTGTGTTTACAAGCACATCACTGGCTAGGCATGACCCTTAAAAGGAATTGTATTGCTCTGTGCTGGTACAGTATTTCAGAAGAAAACACAAGACAATATCAGAATATATATGGAATTCACTGCCTGGAAACAGGTTCATTAGTGACTTTTAAAAGAGAATTGGATCAATACTTGAAGGGCAAAAATTTGCAGGGCTATGGGGAAAGAGCAAGGGAGTGGGACTAATACGATACCTCTACCAAAGGCACAGGCACGATGGACCGAATTCTGTGCTATATAATTCTATGATTTTTTATTAATAATCATCAATGGCTGGTCATTAATAAACTGGGGCATTGTATAAACTCTAACATTTGTTTCTAATTACTGTCATGCATGTACATTTGACAACAAGATGATTTAATTCCTGGTTTCCAATTATATTATAATTATGCAGCTGTGAGGGCTAGGATGGTGCAACTGGTTCGGATGCTGTCCTTTCAGCTCCAGTTCCTGGGCTCAAATGCAGGCCCAGACTGGTGGGATGAAAGGCTCCTGTGTCTGACAGCTGATAGGGCCTAACTTTAAATGATAGTCACATTTCCCTGCGGGCTCAGATCCACAACATAAAATGTAAACATTCGATGTCACTAAATTGGCAGTCTCTCATTGAGATTCACATGGGTGCAGTAAACGCTGTGAGGAGGTTTGAGTTAAGACACATTGTTGGACTAGTATAGAAGCTTTGCTGTGTATCTGTGCTGTACATAGGAGAGCATTTGGTGTTGATAGGATGTGTGTGTGAAATGAAGCAAAAGTATCTTGCCTATTTTGCCTTATTAGTAGAATGGTAATATGAATAAAATATTTTTTTTCATTTTGTAGAGGGACTGATCAGTTTCGCCCATAACCAATTCTGGTAACGGCTAATCCTCCTCTGCATATTAAAAGTCATCGCCATAAATCTGCACATACATTACTGCATTTTCCAGAACCACTTTGTGAAACTGAGAAGCTGTTTTTGAAAAGTTGACCAAGCCCCCCCACCCCAGCCAATTACTTTACAATTCTGTGGGACTCAGTAGGACACTAAAATGCATCCCTGTATTATCTGCAGTTTGCAAAAGTGCAGTCATAACATTTCAAATACTAGATTTTGATCTACTGATTTAATGCTTTGTTTTAACCCAAACTGCTTTTTTCGTGGTGCGGTAATTCTATGTCCCTTGAGTTCAGCACACGCACGTACAGTGAGTGGTGTGGGCTTGACTGATAAGCTGTGTTTTCATTTTTAGCATGACTTAGAAGAGACATTATTTGGAATTTGTTCTTCTGGCGAATAAATATAAACCCTCACTCCCACCGCCCATCTCCCAAATAGAAATAATTCAATTTGTCTGCTTTTGTCAATGTTTTGCTGCTTATCAATTTGGTGACTATTGCCAACCAAAACAGAACCTACTGCTTAATTTGCAAATGTGTTTAGAGTTCCGGTCAAAACTTGCTATTAAAAAAAATACTTGCGTTGCAATTTATTTTATAGCTAGGCTATCATGCTGTCGCCGTCTGAATTTTGAAGGAAGCATTTTTATCTTTTATACGCTACTGCACAGTGTTAATTAATGCATATTAACAAAAACATTTTAACAGTTAATAGGTTTCAAATACCCTGCAGTCTTTTTTTTAATGAAGACCATTACTATAATTGTTGAATCTTGGATTTTATTTTAATTATGACTGATAATCTATTCAGACAGTCTTAAGATGATATGTTCTGAATAATGTCTAAAAACCCTGTTAGTGTTCAAGCCCATTGCTCAGCCAATTTAATGCAACCTTTTTAACAGCCAGCATTTTTCATCATCGAAGGTGAGCTCGTTCACGACATTTTGCCTTTCATCCTTTAGCACAGGCTATAAAAGAAATCTCATAATCACTGCCAAACGAGCAAAGTCACAGCATATCATTAAACTATATCATTTGGAGAAGTATATAGATTAATAGGAATTAGTCCATTGACATTCAGCACTGATAAGATTCATTATTTCTGTGTTGTCTAAGAGGAATACATTTCCAGATGACTCATAGCATAAATTTTTAATTAGCTGGAAACTACAACCTTGCCACATACAAATTAATTTTATATTTGCAATAATTTACCATTCTGTGAGCACAATTTTCTTTGCAACGTGAATCCTAATTGTATTTTCAAATCATTTTAAAAATGGATGTCTTTTTCTACATGTTTTACTCCGATACTGTTTAGAATGGTGACAATATGAATACCATAAACTTGATAATTTCAGCATGTTGCTCAGTGTTTGGAGCCTATAGTGTAGTACAATTTTGATTGTGTTTATGTCACTTTATTATCTAGATATAATGAGATACAATATATAACATGGGAAGCTGCACCTAGTTGGGTATGACAGGTTTTGCTTTAGTAGGAACAGATAATGTTTGCAAATGGGTGACAAGTCTTATTGGCACACTCTTTCTACTAATGTAATGCCTCTATGTCTATTTAACACACTTAATGAGGCTGAAAAAATTAATGCTGATGTTATTTTGGACAGTCTGTTTCCAGTTACATGAACCATGCTTGAAAGGAATTTATTTTCGGTAAGGTGAGCTCTCTCTCTTTAGCTCTCTATACAGGTTTGTTATTAATTGTGAACTGATTTTTGAGGATCTGAGTTATAACACTGGGACATGTCAGATTTTTATTGAATACACAGAATCCTATTGGGTCGATTTTAACGCTGGGTGCCTTCAGGGAGGATGGCGGTACGGGGTGGAAAGTAAACATCCCACCTAGAGCTTAGCAGGAGGCTTGGGCCTTTTTAACTCCCGTGCCTCATTCTTAAATAATCTATCACTGTTTCCTACCCAAAACCCAACAGGAGTGACATCAAGGCTGGCAGGCAGGAGCATAAATTGTGTCAGGAGCTCGAGGACGTTGGGGACCTCAGCATAAAGTTATGTCTGAGAGGCAAGATTCCCCATGGGGTGCCGTTTGAAGGAAAGGGAGGGCTGAGGATGGGTGGCCCAAGGACTCTTTGCGGGGTCTACAGAAATGCTTCTGCTTCTGATCCATAGGGTCTACCGATTTTGACAGTTAAAAATGCATCATGGCGCCAGTGACATCATCAGACCATGACTTCTCACTGTATAGTAGGCCCCTTGCCTGCCTGTTCTTTAGTTAGCCACAGATGGTTATCCTTTCTCTTACAGCCCTTCCTTCTCATTGGGATATATTTTTGTTGAAAGTTATGAAATATCTCCTTAAATGTCTGCCACTGCTCATCAACCGTCCCACTGTGTAATATATTTTCCCAGTTCACTTTAGCCAACTCTGCCTTCATACCTTTGTAGTCTCCTTTATTTAAGCTTAGGACACTGGTTAGAGATCCAATTTTCTCACCCACCAACTGAATTTGAAATTCAACCATGCTATGGTCACTCATTCTTAGAGGATCCTTTACTAGGAGATCGTTTATTAATCCTGTCTCATTACACAGTACCAGATCTAAGATAGTCTGCTCCCTGGTTGCATCCGCAACATACTATCCAAGGAAACTATCCCAGATTCACTCTATGAACTCTTCCTCAAGGCTACCCTGGCCAATTTGCTTTGTTCAATCAATGTGAAAGTTAAAGTCGCCCATGATTATTGCCGTTCCTTTTTTACAAGCCTCCATTATTTCTTGATTTATACTCTTTCCAACAGTGTAGCTACTGTTAGGGGGCCTATAGGCTACGCCCACCAGTGACATTTTCCCCTTATTATTCCTTATTTCCACCCAAACTGATTCAACGTCTTTATCTTCTATGCCAATATCGTTTCTCACTAGCGCACTGATCTCATCCTTTATTAACAGAGCTACCCATCTGTCTGTCCTTCCGAATTGTCAATTACCCCTGAACATTTAGTTCCCAGCCTTAGTTGCCTTGCAACCACGTCTCTGTAATGGCTATCAGATCTTACCCATTTGTATCTATTTGTGCTATTAACTCATCTATTTTGTTACGAATGCTGCATGCATTCAGATAAAGAGCTTTCAAGTTTATTTTTTAACCCTTTTTTCCTGCTTTGACCCCACTTTCTGATTCACTTTTATGTTTATACAATCTGTCCCTTCCTGTCACGCTCTGGTTTTTATTTCCCCCAGTGCTACCCTGCTCTATTGCCTTCTCCTTATTCTTTGACTTCTTAAATTTTTCATTCAGTTGAACTCTCCCCCCCCCCCCCAACTATTTAGTTTAAAGCCGTCTCTACAGCCCTAGTTATCTGATTCGCCAGCACGGTCTAAGTGGAGTCCGTCACAATGGAACAGCTCCCTCTTACCCCAGTACAGATGACAGTGCTCCATGAACCAAAACCCATTTCTCTCATACCAGTCTTTGAGCCACGTGTTTAACTCTCTGATCATATTTACCCTATGCAAATTTGCTCATATTCAGGTAGTAATCCAGAGATTATTACCTTTGTGGTTTTGCTTTTTAATTTGACCCCTAGCTTCTCTTACTCCTTCAGCAGAACCTCTTTCTTTGTCCTACCTATGTCGTTAGTAACTACGTGAAGGTTTCTGAAACTAATATCCATTATAATGGAGAGGCTTCTCACCCAACAGATAGCATCTAATTTTCAAGATATAATTCTGTTGACCAGATTAACAGGCTTGTGACATAATCATGCGATTGCATAACTATAAAATACAGGGACCAAAATTGCCTTCAGCGGGAAATTGGGGTGGGCACTTTAATTTATCCAGAAATTTATCACCGGGCAGGGGTCAGAGGGAAGAGCCGGAAAATTAGGCTGATTAACTTTGACACCACCTCCCAGCACTTTGGGGCGCTGTTTGAGGTGATATCGGGGCAGGTTCGGGTCGCAAGCGGGGCAGTGTCCGTCACCGTCGCGCTGACGCATTGCAAGGTCCCTCTCCTTCATTTAAAGGGGAGGGACGCTGCGAGGCCAACGTGGAGCCCACTGGGCCACAAGGGAGGTGTTTGGCTAGGCCAGCAGCTCGGCACCCAAGAGGGGGTGCCGGGCTGCCTGTTGGCGGCCCGACAGAATCAGCGGCCGCCATTGTCGGGCCGACTCAGGAGTCAGCCGATAATTAAAACAGAATGGTGACCATGGCAGTGCGCCCTCCCCTTTAAGGGCAGCCGCATCCCCCAGCCACTGGCAGTTTTCCGTCGCATGAAGCTGTCGGGGCACCGATTGGCGGTGGCCACGCTCCCGCGGGGCAATTTGCACTGTGGGCCATAACAAGGGTCGTCGCCGGGCAATAAGGGGTCGGGGCGGAAACACGGAGCACGGCAGAAACCTGTTCCTGCCACCCCCAACCCGGGAGTAATTGCGGATGGGTTGGCTCCGCCGCCTGCCCACTGTCGGAAAGGCTTTACTGCTCCTTAGAGGCGGTAACGGGCCTTGAAGAAGGGGGCAATTTCCCACCCACTGTATTTATCTAATTTGTTACTTAATTTGTGATAGAAACATAGAAAATAGGTGCAGGAGTAGGCCATTTGGCCCTTCGAGCCTGCACCACCATTCAATAAGATCATGGCTGATCATTCCCTCAGTACCCCTTTCCTACTTTCTCTCCATACCCCTTGATCCCTTCAGCCATAAGGGCCATATCTAACTCCCTCTTGGATATACCCAATGAATTGGCATCAACAACTCTCTGCGGTAGGGAATTCCACAGGTTAACAACTCTCTGAGTGAAGAAGTTTCTCCTCATCTCAGTCCTAAATGGCCTACCCCTTATCCCAAGACTGTGTCCCCTGGTTCTGGACTTCCCCATCATCGGGAGCATTCTTCCCACATCTAACTTGTCCAGTCCCGTCAGAATCTTGTAAGTTTCTATGAGATCCCCTCTCATCCTTCTAAACTCCAGTGTATAAAAGCCCAGTTGATCCAGTCTCTCCTCATATGTCAGTCCCGCCATCCCAGGAATCAGTCTGGTGAACCTTCGCTGCACTCCCTCAATAGCAAGAACATCCTTCCTCAGATTAGGATACCAAAACGGAACACAATATTCCAGGTGTGGCCTCACCAAGGCCCTGTACAACTGCAGTAAGACCTCCCTGCTCCTATACTCAAATCCCCTAGCTATGAAAGCCAACATACCATTTGCCGCCTTCATCGCCTGCTGTACCTGCATGCCAACTTTCAGTGACTGATGAACCATGACACCCAGGTCTCGTTGCACCTCCCCCTTTCCTAATCTGCCACCATTCAGATAATATTCTGCCTTCGTGTTTTTGCCCACAAAGTGGATAACCTCACATTTATCCATATTATACTGCATCTGCCATACATTTGCCCACTCACCTAACCTGTCCAAGTCACCCTGCAGCCTTTTAGCGTCCTCCTCACAGCTGACACTGCCACCCAGTTTAGTGTCATCTGCAAACTTGGAGATATTACACTCAATTCCTTCATCCAAATCATTGATGTATATTATAAAGTACTGGGGTCCCAGCACTGAGCCCTGCGGCACTCCACTAGTCACTGCCTGCCATTCTGAAGAGGACCCATTTATCCCGACTCTCTGCTTCCTGTCTGCCAACCAGTTCTCTATCCACGTTAGTACATTACCCCCAATACCATGCACTTTGATTTTGCACACCAATCTCTTGTGCGGGACCTTGTCAAAAGCCTTTTGAAAGTCCAAATACACCACATCCACTGGTTCTCCCTTGTCCACTCTACTAGTTACATCCTCAAAAAATTCTCGAAGATTTGTCAAGCATGATTTCCCTTTCAAAAATCCATGCTGATTGGACCGATCCTGCCACTGCTTTCCAAATGCGCTGCTATTTCATCTTTAATAATTGATTCTAACATTTTCCCCACTACTGATGTCAGGCTAACCGATCTATAATTACCCGTTTTCTCTCTCCCTTCTTTTTTAAACAGTGTTGTTACATTAGCTACCCTCCAGTCCATAAAAATTGATCCAGAGTCGATAGACTGTTGGAAAATGATCACCAATGCAACCACTATTTCTAGGGCCACTTCCTTAAGTACTCTGGGATGCAGACTATCAGGCCCCGGGGATTTATCGGCCTTCAATTCCATCAATTTCCCTGAGACAATTTCCCGCCTAATAAGGATATCCTTCTCACCAGACCCTCGGTCCCCTAGTACTTCCGGACGGTTATTTGTGTCTTCCTTTATGAAGACAGAACCAAAGTATTTGTTCAACTGGTCAGCTATTTCTTTGTTCCCCATTACAAATTCACTTGAATCTGACTGCAAAGGACCTACATTTGCCTTCACTAATCTTTTCTTTTCACATATCTATAGAAGCTTTTGCAGTCAGTTTTTATGTTCCCGGCAAGCTTCCTCTCATACTCTATTTTCTCCTGCTAATTAAACCCTTTGTCGTCCTCTGCTGAATTCTAAATTTCTCCCAGTCCTCAGGTTTGCTGCTTGTCTCTGGCCAATTTATATGCCTCTTCTTTGGTTTAACACTATCTTTAATTTCCCTTGTTAGCCACGGCTGAGCCACCTTCTCTGTTTTATTTTTACTCCAGACAGTCCAGACAGGGATGTACAATTGTTGAAGTTCATCCATGTGATCTTTAAATGTTTGCCAATGCCTATCCACCGTCAACCCTTTAAGTATCATTTGCCAGTCTATTCTCGCCAATTCACGTCTCATACCATCGAAGTTACCTTTTCTTAAGTTCAGGACCCTAGTCTCTGAATTAACTGTGTCACTCTCCATCTTAATAAAGAATTCTACCATATTATGGTCACTCTTCTCAAAGGGGCCTCGCACAACAAGTTTGCTAATTAGTCCTTTGTCATTACACATCACCCAGTCTAGGATGGCCAGCCGCCTAGTTGGTTCCTCAACATATTGATCTAGAAAACCATCTCTAATACACTCCAGGAAATCCTCCTCCACCGTATTGCTGCAAGTGAAGGGGAGGGACGTTGCGACGCGTCAGCGTGACATGGCACCTCCGCATCGCGCTGACTTCATCACCGCCTCGCTCCTGACCCGATCTTGCCCTAAAACCGCCTCCAAAAGCACTGGAAGGCAGTGTCAGAGTTAAAGAGCTGAATTTTTCGTCTCTTCCCTCCGACATCTGCCGGTCGGTAAATTTCCACTTAAATCGAAGTGCCCTCCCCAATTAATGCCGAGGGCAATTTCGGCCCCATATTGTGTACCAGTTTGGTTAGCCCAGTCATTATGTAGATTAAAGTCGCCCATGATAACTGCTGCACCTTTTATTGCACGCATCCCTAATTTCTTGTTTGATGCTGTCCCCATCCTCATTACTACTGTTTGGTGGTCTGTACACAACTCCCACTAACATTTTCTGCCCTTTGGCATTCCGTAGCTCCATCCATACAGAATCCACATCATCCAAGCTAAATGTCCTTCCTTACTATTGCATTTATTTCCTCTTTAACCAGCAACGCCACCCCACCTCCTTTTCCTTTCTGTCTATCCTTCCTAAATGTTGAATGCCCCTGGATGTTGAGTTCCCAGCCTTGGTCACCCTGGAGCCATGTCTCCATGATGCCAATTACATCATATCTGTTAACTGCTATTTGCGCAGTATAAAATAGTACTGCAGTTTCATCTTTTGGGGTATGTTTTTAGATATATTATTTGTAATGGAGGGCAGTGTCCTAGGCCGAACCATCTTCAGCTGCTTCATCAATGACCTTCCCTCCATCATAAGATCAGTAGTTGCCATTCGCAACTCCTCAGATAATGAAGCAGTCCATGCCCGCATGAAGCAAGACCTGATGACATTTAGGTTTGGGCTGATAAGTGGCAAGTAATATTCGCGCCACAGAAGTGACAGGCAATGACTATCTCCAACAAGCGAGAGTCTAATCACCTCCCCATGATATTCAACGGCATAACCATTGCTGAAT
The DNA here is from genome assembly GCF_044704955.1 of Pristiophorus japonicus. Lineage (NCBI taxonomy): Eukaryota > Metazoa > Chordata > Chondrichthyes > Pristiophoridae > Pristiophorus > Pristiophorus japonicus. The sequence continues at coordinate 150,552,371 of NC_091991.1, forward strand.
CCCTCACAAGCAACATCCTGCGGGTCATCATTGACCAGAAACTTAACTGGACTAGCCACATAAATACTGTGGCAACAAGAGCAGGTCAGAGGCTGGGTATTCTGTGGCAAGTGTCTCACCTCCTGACTCCCCAAAGCCTTTCCACCATCTACAAGACACAAATCAGGAGTGTGATGGAATATTCTCCACTTGCCTGGATGAGTGCAGCTCCAACAACACTCAAGAAGCTCAGCACCATCCAGGACAAAGCAGCCCACTTGATTGGCACCCCATCCACCACTTTAAACATTCACTCCCTCCACCACCGGCGGCATCGTAGCTGCAGTGTGAACCATCTACAAGATGCCCTGCAGCAACTTGCCAAGGCTTCTTTGGCAGCACCTCCCAAACCCACCACCTTTACCATCTAGAAGGACAAGGGCAGAAGGTGCATGGGAACATCACCACCTCCACGTTCCCCTCCAAGTTGCACACCATCCTGACTTGGAAGTATGTCACCGTTCCTTCATCGTGGCTGGGTCAAAATCCTGAAACTTCCTCCCTGACAGCAGTGTGGGAGTACCTTCACCACAAGGACTGCAGTCGTTCAAGGCGGCGGCCCACAACCACCTTCTAAAGGGCAATTAAGGATGGGCAATAACTACTAGCCTTGCCAGTGACACCCACATCCCATGAACAAATTTTTTAAAAGTCCAGTCTGGTAAGTGAGCACGATTTTCTGGTGTTTAACTCTTAGCCCTCAACTCCCCAGTTATAATTCGGTTATATTAACAAGTATAGTCTGTACATGCCACCATACAAAAGGGTTTATTATTATGGAGCTGGAAAGAACTAAGAACCTAAACTTTCTGTTGGTTTTACATAACATAGATATAAACTTTTACTACATCACAAGATCAAAGTTGCTTTTTAACTTTTTGCAGTTTATCATTGAAAGTTGCCAGACATACATGAATGGAATGTGAATGTCTCCATCTGTTAAGTTTCAATAGACACGATCAGCAGGAAAACAGTCCTCATCATTTTTGAATGTCACGCTATAACCCCCAGGCTCTCTATAAGTTGGGCTTTGTGCTGTTTCAAAGCAAGAATATCCCATAAAATTTTGAGCGGTGACATAAGTGCTGATTTTGTCCATCGTTGGTGCTCCATCTACCATCAGAAACCTATGGGGCAAGAGAATTAACTGGTATTGGGAGTAAAAGTGATACCATGGTTTGGGAGATGTGTGGCAGTGGACAACATTTCAGTTTTCTACATCTGTTTAATAAATATAGGCTAACACTTCACACATACTGAAGTGTGTTACAAATCAACAATGACCACTGAGCTTCCACCTCCCCTTCACCATCGAAACACTCGACTTCCGTGAACCCCGTGCTCCTGCAGTAAAACTCAGAAAGAGCCGTTATATTCACTGTTAAGGGTCTAGAAGCAAGCACTTAATGATTTCAAAGAGGTCTCCCGCCTATGCAGATCGGATCCATGTTGTGTCTTCAAAGCCGCCCGAGTTAAATATGAGAGGCAACGGGATGACGGTGGGTACCCGACACACTGGCTATTTTCAACATTTTTGCGGCCAACCCACCCCCAAACCCGCACACGCGGCAACGGGAAAATTTTGGCCTGAGTTGATTCTTGTGAAATTCTAAATTCGCAAAATATTGGTGCTGGAATTCCGCTGTCCCAGGTCCGTACCAATATTCCAGCACCAATATTTTGCGCAATGCGCATGCGCTGAAAACCGACTTTTCCGATCTATCAAGTTTCTAGCTTCTCAGATCATCCGCAGATCGGGAGCGAGGACATCTGCAGGGCAAGATTTCCAATATTTACGGATATCTTGCCCAGCAACTGAACTCAAAAATCTTGCGCCTGAAAAAGCAGGTACTTTTACAGGTGCAAGTGTTTAAAAATAGACAAAAACATTTTAAAATAAAGTTATAAAAACACATTTTATTCCTAAAAACTCTCCCTACTATGGTAAGTTTATTTTTAACAATAATTTTTAAAACTTTTTTAAAAATCGGGAAAATATTTTATTTTTATAAGACATAAAAACTTTAATTTCAATTAATTTTAAATATGTGTGGTCTGTTTTGTATTTTTTATTATTTTGTGTGATTGCTTTTGTTCCCATTAATAGCACTGAGAACTCGTAGATACACAAGTCTCAGTGCTATTAATGGGAACCTGTGAAATACTTACCTGTTTGGCTGAGCAGTCACACATGACTGCATCTTCTGCGTCGCGACCTTCTGCACGGGAGTGCGCTTCGCAGCGCGGGAGGAGAAGGCCTCCCCATCGGAAATCAGGACGCCTCCTAGACCACCAGGTAAATTCGTAAAAAATATCCAGCGAGGAGGCAATTGCCCACGGGAAGACCCCCGGAGGAATTTCTGGGCCAATATCTGTTGAAATGGCATTTGCCAGTGTCAAGACACAAATTGTGTAGATGTCACTAAACATTGTACACTTAAGTGACTCAATATGTTATATAACATTATGACTGTACATATTTTTTAGTGTCAATAACCTCGGGTGGTGGAATAATGTTCAATATTATAAGAACAGGAGCAGGCCATTCAGCCATTTGAGCCTGTTCCGGCATTCAGTTAGATCATGACTGGACTGCATCTTAACTCCAGTTACCCATCTTTGTTCCGTATCCCTTAATACCCTTGCCTAACAAAAATCTATCAATCTCCGTTTTGAAATTTTCAATTGACCCCCAGCCTCAACAGCTTTTTGGTGCGGAGAGTTCCAGATTTCCACTGCCCTTTGTGTGTAGAAGTGTTTCCTGACATCACCTCTGAGTGGCCTAACTCTAATTTTAAGATTGTGCTCCCCTTGTTCTGGAATCCTCCACCAACAGAAATACTTTCTCTCTATCTACTCTATCAAATCCTTTCATCATCTTAACACTTCAATTAGACCACCCCTTTAGCCTCTATACTCAAGGGAATACAAGGTAAGTCTATTTTGTTGCCTTAAAATTAAATTGTTACATTTACACGACTTGTGCATAATGAATGCTATTTTAGTAAATCAATAAAATATTCTTATCGACGAATGTTAATAGAAGCATTTAAAAATTTTTTGCAGCCTGAAGAGCTTACCAATGCCCTGGAGATCAGCAACATTGTATTCACCAGCATGTTTGCCCTGGAAATGATCCTTAAAATTCTTGCATTTGGTCTTTTTGGTTACATTAAGAATCCATACAACATCTTTGATGGAATTGTCGTCATTATCAGGTAGATTTACAGTACTTTATTCTCTCTCTCATTCTTTTGTTTTATATATTTGAACTTCTATTTATTCAACAGAGACACTTTGCCGTAGCTTGCAAATTGGAGTTCAAAGTGATATGGCAGTCATTAAAATTCTTCCAATCTCTGTTCCAAGACAAGAAATACCACTGCGATCAACTGTCTGTAAAAGGCTTAAAAAATATGAGCGTCAATCTTCTGATGTAGTAGATCCTAGCTGCTCAACATCTGGCTCGAACAGAAAACCAAATAATAAACCTGAGTTGAAACTTGGAGCTGTTCGTGTGTGATTGGAGTGCTGCTGCACATGAAATTAGTCACATGTTTAGCAGGGACCGATCTGTGGCACAACCTAATTGAGAAGTTGCCATGCTTGACCAGCGTGTCCACTCACTGCTCCTAGTCGTTGGCTTTCCCATTCATTGGAGGAAGTTGACAGGTTACACATCCCCCTAGAAGGAGGAAACTCAGCCCATCTAAGCACCTACATCTGCATTTGCTTCCACTCCAGCTATAGGTTCCCATTGTTCATCCCCGGATCTGTTCTCTCCTTGGTTCCATGCCTAGTTTTTCATATTCAGGCTCTCTAGTCCCTCAGCCCAAGACATCTCATCTGACTGCAGCTTGTTTGCACAGAATAGGAACCAAGTGAGACTTGCAAGAAAGTTTAAAACCTGAATATAGGAAAGCATACTGTTCGCAATTTGAAAATATTGGTCTAATACATTTTTTCATTAAAACGAAGAGACCAAAATCACTCCGTGTGATAGTATTAACAAAGACATTTGTATGAAATTCCCTTGTTTTCCCTTTTAAAGAAAGGATTGCCCTATTTATTTTAAATAAATTAACTCATTTGTTACTATGCAATTTCTTACTATGCACAGTGTAATTTCAACACCAAAAGTTTAAATTTGACAAGATTGTTTGAGGATACAATTACTGTTGCGCTGTGTTTATTTCTCCATGCCTGGACCTACTATTTTTCCATAACTTACTTGACACTGTTTCAGATCAGTCACTATCATGCGAAGAAATACAAAAATATTATAAAACTTCCTCAACCATTCTTCAGAGTGCGAGGAAGTTAACTTTAAGAACTACTAATCTGAGAGCAAGCTTAAAACAAAAAACCTTTCGGAGAGACTGATCTTTCTGCTCATAAAAATAATGTGGTAAACATAATTTTCTTGTTTATTATTAGCGTGTGGGAAATTATTGGTCAGTCTGATGGTGGCCTTTCAGTACTGAGAACATTCCGGCTACTCCGAGTTCTGAAGCTGGTCCGTTTCCTGCCTGCACTGCGACGCCAGCTAGTGGTTCTGATGAAAACCATGGACAACGTGGCTACATTCTGCATGCTGCTCATGCTGTTCATATTTATCTTTAGGTGATTATGAAAATTCATTTGCATGGTATTTCAGCCTAATGTGTTTTTATTGCAGCGCAGCTAATTTAATTTTACTTACCATGCAACGTACAAAAATATCAGGCAGGTAAAGACCAGCTAGTCCATCAAGCCTCTCCCACACTCATGTTGGCTGGCGCATCGTGATTAGACACTTCCTTACCTCCGCCGACTTAGCCATGTGATCCCCTGGGAGAGGCAAAAACCCAGAGTCAATAAGGGAAAAAGTGGAAAAGTTCCTCTCCAATCTCCTCAGGCGATCGAAACCAGTCCAGGCGATCACATGGACCATGAGTTATGTGTAAAGACGTGATGCGATCTCTGTTGCAGTCAAGATCTAGTCCAGCTCCCTCCTGAAGGAGAATTTAGTTTTTTTTTAAACAAAATGTTTCATGTCTGTGTTCTTAGTGATGTAAGACATATTTTAAAAGCATCCTGGGGGTCAGGGGTGATGTGCTGCTGGCTAGCATGTCTGTTATGCTGTTCCTAATTTTGTAAAGGTTATTCTGCTTTGACACACAGTATTCTGGGCATGCACCTGTTTGGATGTAAATTCAGCTTGAAGACTGAGAATGGAGACACAATCCCAGACAGAAAAAATTTTGATTCTTTATTGTGGGCAATTGTCACTGTGTTTCAGGTGAGGCTCTGCCATGAAAGGGAAAGATGCTGTTGTTGTATTGCAAGTAATAATGAGATAATTGACATTGGATTTTTTTTCAAGTAGCAATCTTGTGGCATATTTGCAGCATTGTTTGATTGCCATTGTTTATAGATAGCAGTGTACATATTTCATTTTTTAATTGAACATAATTTTGCTGCAATGTATTTTACACACACATGTATTTTTAACCATATGATTCTGTGAGGACATGGTGTAATGTTTTTAACTTGATGTATGCCTTTAACATTCACCTAACACCATCACATATTGTGCTGGCAATTTGGAATAAGAATGCTAGCAACTCTTAAACACTCCATAGCTTCATGATCAAATGGTAATGTCAAGATCTTTGTTCACAGATCCTTACTCAGGAGGATTGGAATGTGGTTCTGTATAACGGAATGGCTTCCACTTCACCCTGGGCTGCCCTCTACTTTGTGGCATTAATGACTTTTGGCAACTATGTGCTTTTCAACTTACTGGTTGCTATTCTTGTAGAAGGCTTCCAAGCAGAGGTAAGTTGTGTGCTAGATGTCACCCCACCTTTCCTTATTGAGCTCCTGCCTACTGTTCCTGTATTCTCCTCTATTCCGTCAATGGTTTAATCACTACAACCCTGCCTTTTGAAAATTTCTGCTTAGTTCCTTCCACATTGACACCTTCCTGCTTTCAAAAACCTCCCTTAAAACCTTTTTCCACCATATCTTTGGTTCTCCACCCTAGCTTCCTCATTCTGCTTCCTCTTGCCTCCCCTCCCTTCTCAGTGTCCACCATATGCCCTCATCATCATCATTATAGGCAGTCCCTAAAATCGTAAGACTTGCTTCTACTCTAAAAGTGAGTTCTCAGGTGATTGTACAGTCCAATGCAGGAATTACAGTCTCTGTCACACGTGGAACAGACAGTCGTTGAAGGAAAGTGTGGGTGGGGAGTCTGGTTTGCCGCACGTTCCTTCCGCTGTCTGCACTTGGTTTCCGTATGCTCTCGGCGATGAAACTCGAGGTGCTCAACGCTGTCATGCTTGTAACCTTCACATGACTGTAACATTTATGTAACAACACTGTACACTGTATACACCTGAGAAATGCACACCTTGACCACAGGGGGTGAACTTGTGGGAGACACTCCTCACCTGGTCATCCAGGTATATAAATGGAGGTCCCACGCAGGGTCATCACTTCTTGGTCCTGTGAATAAAGGTACAGGTCACAGAGTGACATTGTCTCAAGTACGTGCCTCGTGTTGATTTGCTGTAGCATGTAAGGACACAACATTTGGCGACGAGAAACGGGAATCAGTGACTCAAGAGAATGGCCACCGGTAGCACGGAGGAACGGTACTGTGTTGGTGAGGACTGGGATGATTTCGTCGAGAGGCTCCAGCAGAGTTTTGTCACGAAGGACTGGCTGGGAAAGGCAGCGGCTGACAAGCGAAGGACGCATCTACTGACCAGCTGTGGACCTAAGACGTACGCGCTGATGAAAGACCTGCTCGCACCCGAGAAGCCGGCGGACAAGACCTTCGATGAGCTCAGCAAACTGATCGGTGAGCACTTCAAACCGGCGAGCAGTATACACATGGCTCGACACCGATTCTATACGCATCGATGTCGCGAAGGGCAGAGCATACCGGACTTCGTTGCGGACCTTCGGCGCTTGGCCAGCCTCTGTAAGTTCACAGACGCCTGCAGGGGGGAGATGTTACGGGATTTCTTCATTGAGGGCATTGGTCATGCCGGGATTTTTAGGAAGCTAATTGAGACCAAGGACTTGACCTTGGAAGCAGCGACGTTGATGGCCCAAACCTTCATGGCGGGGGAGGAGGAAACCAAGATCACATACGCGCGCAACTCTGCTCCCAACGTGGCGTTGGAGCAGGGAGTTAACATGGTAAACGCGACTCAGAACCCCGCAGGCAGGCAAGGACAATTCGACACAAACCAGGCAGTAACAGACCATAGGGTGGGTCCTCAACAGAGACAATGGCAGGTTGAACGGATATTTACATCATCACAAGGGACAATATGTCCCGGGATGGGACCATTGCCACCCACAAACAGAGTGCTCAAGAGTAATCAAAGAGACAATCAGAGAGGAAAGCCTGGTAACAGCTCTTTTGTTCACAACAATCTCAGCTCATGCTGGAGGTGCAGGGGCAAACATGCTGTGAAGCCCTGCCGGTTTCAACAATTCATCTGCAGAAATTGTAACTTGAGTGGACATTTAGCCAGAATGTGCAGGAAGCCTGCAGCGAGGCTGGTTTACGAAGTGGATGAACCACAAGAGGGGTCTGCAAGGCAGGGGTATGCCTGGGACACAGCAATGGACGCTGGAGTTCAGCGGGTCCAGGTGGCAAACATCCACAGCTCATACACAAGAACGCCACCTATGACGATGAGAGTACTGTTAAACGGCATCCCGGTACGCATGGAGCTGGACACAGGAGCCAGCCAGTCACTCATGAGTGTCCAACAATTCGAGAAACTGTGGCCACTCAGAGCTAGCAGACCCAAACTAGAACGCATTGACATGCAACTACGGACGTACACCAAAGAGATCATCCCAGTGCTAGGCAGTGCAATGTTGGTGGTCACACATAATGGATCTCAGAACCAGCTGCCACTCTGGATTGTCCCGGGAAATGGTCCCGTGCTTTTGGGGAGGAGCTGGCTAGCCGAGATGAACTGGAAATCGGGGGATGTGCACACTATTTCATCTGTGGAGCGAAGTTCATGCTCACAGGTCCTACAAAAGTTCGAGTCATTATTTCAACCTGGCGTCGGGACTTTCAAAGGCACCAAAGTAAGGATACGCATCACCCCGGACGCCACACCAGTGCACCACAAAGCCAGTGCTGTGCCGTATGTGATGCGGGAGAAAATTGAGAGTGAGTTGGACAGGTTGCGAAGAGAGGGCATAATTTCACCCATTGAATTCAGCAACTGGGCAAGCCCCATCGTCCCTGTTCTAAAAACGGATGGCTCGGTCAGGATCTGTGGCGACTACAAGGCCACCATCAACCGAGTGTCCCTTCAGGACCAATAGCCACTTCCGAGAGCGGAGGATCTATTTGGAACGCTGGCAGGCGGCAAGCTGTTGACCAAGTTGGACCTCACTTCGGCCTACATGACCCAGGAACTGGCCGAAGAATCCAAGCTACTGACCACCATCACCACGCACAAGGGGCTGTTTGTCTACAACAGGTGTCTGTTTGGCATTCGTTCAGCAGCCGCTATCTTTCAGAGGGACATGGAAAGCCTGCTCAAATCCATCCCCGGAACAATCGTATTTCAGGACGACATTCTTATCATGGGTCGAGACACCGAGGAACACCTCTACAACCTGGAGGAGGTGCTACGCCGACTGGACCGGGTAGGCCTGCAACTAAAGAAGTCCAAGTGTGTGTTTATGGCCCCAGAGGTCGAGTTTTTGGGCAGGAGGATTGCCGCAGACGGGATCCGGCACACCGAATCCAAAATGGAGCCCAGGCCCGGCAACACATCAGAGTTGCGTTCATTTCTGGGACTCTTGAACTATTCGGGAACTTTCTCCCGAACTTAAGCACATTGTTGGAGCTGCTACATGTGCTCCTGCGTAAGGGTTGCGATTGGTTTTGGGGGGACTGTCAGGAACGGGCTTTCAATCGGGAGCCGGAACTTGCTTTGTTCTAATAAGTTATTTACCCTGTGCGACCCCTGTAAGAAATTGGTTTTGACATGCGATGCATCATCCTATGGGGTTGGATGCGTGTTGCAGCAGAGTAATGATGAGGGCCAACTCCAACCTGTGGCTTATGCCTCCAGGTCGCTCTCCCCCGAGCAGAAAGCGGGTATGGGATGGTTGAAAAGGAAGCACTCGCATGTGTCTACGGGGTGAAAAGGATGCACCAGTACCTTTTTGGTAGAAGGTTCGAGTTAAAAACGGACCACAAGCCGTTAACATCCCTGTTGTCCGACAGCAAAGCGGTCAATGCCAATGCATCAGCTCGCATACAGCGATGGGCTCTCACACTGGCTGCATATGACTACACCATACGGCACTGGCCAGGCAACGAAAATTGCGCTGATCCACTCAGCAGGCTTCCACTGGCCACCACTGAGGGGACAGCAGAGCAAAGCGCTGAGATGGTCATGGCTATCGATGCCTTTGACAGCGCAGGCTCCCCCATCACAGCCCACCAGATCAATACCTGGACGAACAGAGATCCCCTCTTATCTCTGATTAAGAAATGTGTCCTGACCGGGATTGGCCGCCCGCACACGGAGCATGCCCTGAAGAGGTCAGACCGTTTCACAGACGGATGGATGAGCTCTCCATCCAAGCCGACTGCCTACTATGGGGCAGCCAGGTAGCCATGCCCCAGAGGGGTAGGGAAGCATTCATCAGGGAACTCCACAGCGAGCACCCAGGCATCGTGCTTATGAAGGCCATTGCCCGGTCACATGTATGGTGGCCGGGAATTGATGCAGACCTGGAACACTGTGTTCGCAGGTGCATGACGTGTGCCCAGCTGGGCAATGCCCCCAGGGAGGCCCCACTCAGCCCGTGGCCCTGGCCCACCAAGCCATGGTTGCGTATTCATGTAGACTACGCGGGCCTGTTCATGGGAAAAATGTTCCTCATTGTTGTTGATGCGTACTCGAAATGGATCGAATGCATCATATTGAATTCGTGCACGACATCCACCACAGTGGAGTGTGCGTGTGCGGTCTTTGCGACCCATGGCTTGCCGGACATCCTAGTTAGCGACAACGGCCTGTATTTCACTAGCTATGAATTCCGGGAGTTCATGTTGGGTAATGGCATCAAACATGTCAGGACAGCGCCGTTCAAGCCGGCTTCCAATGGCCAGGTGGAACGTGCAGTCCAAATCATTAAGCAAGGCATGCTGCGGATTCAAGGACCCTCCCTTCAATACCGTCTATCGTGCCTCCTGCTGGCCTACAGGTCCCGACCACACTCGCTCACGGGGGTCCCGCCAGCGGAACTACTCACGAAACGAACACTCAAAACTCGGTTGTCCCTCATTCATCCAGTCTTGTCAGACATTGTTGAGGGCAAGCGCCAGTTCCAAAATGAGTGCCATGACCATAACTCAAAGGGGAGAGGGATAGAAATCGATGACCCTGTATTTGTTCTTAATCACGCTGTGGGGTCCAAGTGCTCGAGGGTACTGTAATTGGTAAAGAGGGGAATAGGGTCATATTGGTCAGACTCAACAATGGGCAGAGATGCCGCAAGCATCTGGAACGAGTAAAAAAAAAAAAAGGTTCAGCATGGACTCTGAGGAACCTGAGGAAAATCATGAGATGCTGCCTACACCACTGCCAGTGAATGAGCAACAAGAACCGTCAGCAGCATGCACAGTACCTGCGGTCAGCCCGGACGAGCCGGAATCACCACAGGTGACAAAGATACATGCCAAGGCTCAACAACCAGAGCCCCAACTGTGGCACTCCACGAGAGAGAGTCGACTGCCTGAAAGACTCAATCTTTGACCCAAATACGTTGGGGGGAGGTGATGTCATGTTTGTAACCTTCACATAACTGTAACCTTTATGTAACAACACTGTACACTGTATACACCTGAGAAATGCACACCTTGACCACAGGGGGTGAACTTGTGGGAGACACTCCTCACCTGGTCATCCAGGTACATAAAGGGAGGTCCCACACAGAGTCATCACTTCTTGGTCCTGTGAATAAAGGTACAGGTCACAGAGTGACCTTGTCTCCAGTATGTGCCTCGTGTTGATTTGCTGTAGTGTGTAAGGACACAACAAACGCCCTCCTGGATGCTCTTCCTCCACTTTGGGCGGTCTTGGGCCAGGGATTCCCAGGTGCCCGGGGGATGTTGCACTTTATCAAGGAGGCTTTGAAGGTGTCCTTGAAATGTTTCCTCTGCCCACCTGAAGTTCCGAGTAGAGCGCTTGCTTTGGGAGTCTCGTGTCGGGCATGCGGACGATGTGGCCCGCCCAACGGAGTTGGTCGAGTGTAGTCAGTGCTTCGATGCTGGGGACGTTGGTGTGTCTATCCTCCTAGTGGATTTACAGGATCTTGCAGAGGAAGCGCTGGTGGTACTTCTCCAGTGCTTTGAGGTGTCTACTGTATATAGTCCACATCTCTGAGCCATATAGGAGGACGGGTATCACTACAGCCCTGTAGACCATAAGCTTGGTGTAGATTTGAGGTCCTGGTCTTCAAACACTCTCTTCCTCAGGCAACCGAAGGCTGCGCTGGCACACTGGAGGCGGTGTTGGACCTCGTCATCGGTGTTTCCCTTGCCTCACTACCAACCTGGCGACCATCGATCCTGAGACGCAGAGTGCCCACAGCGCCTGGTCTGCCCTCAAGGCCACCATAACCAGTTCCTGCGAAGAGACGCTCGGTCAATCAACCAGGAAACACCAGGACCGGTTTGACGAGAACAACCAGGAGATCCAGGAGATAATAAGCCTCAAGCACAAGGCATTTCTGAACCTAAAGCAGCAATTTGGGAGCAGCAAAGTAGCTCCACAGGCAGCTGAAGGCAGAGGTCCAACAAAAAACCCGCAACCTAAGGAATAGATGGTGGGTGGAGAAAGCACAGGAGATCCAGCAGCTGGCTGACAGCCATGACGTGCGAGGATTCTTCACCGCAGTTAAGTCCACCTATGGCCCAAGCACCCAAGGCCCCACCCCACTGCTGGCTAAGAATGGGAGACACTCATTAAGGGCACAATGCCCGCTGGAAGGAGCTGGGGATATGCCCTACATACTTATTGAAAGCTCTCTGAGATATCTTCCTCCATGTGAGGAACACTTTTAAAAAACCATGAAGAGACTATAAAAACAATATTGTGGATATGATTTCTTCCACCAAAATTCCCTCACAACCAATCTGGAGAGGTGGTTGTGTGTGCAAGAATATGCTGCATAAAAAATATGTACTGAAGAGAATGGCTTCAGCTAAAACAATTCACTTCCAAGAAGGGGAGATTTTCAGAAACCAATAATTGAAACTTTTTAACAGCTTATACAAAGAATACATATCGGTGGTGGAAGTGCGAGTTCATTCACTTTGGAACTAAGGGAGATAGATCAGAGCATTTTCTAAATGGTGAGAAGCTAGGAACTGTGGAGGAAAAGGTGTTTCGGGATCCATGTACAGAAATCACAAAAGGCTAGTAGACAGGTGCAAAAAGTAATTTTAAAATCCTAATGAAATGTTAACCTTTATCTCTGGATCTGGAATACAAAGGGGTAGAAGTTATGCTACAGATATATACTCTGATTAGACTGCATTTGGAGTACTGTGTTCAGTTCGGTGCACCGCACCTCAGGAAGGATATATTGGTCTTGGAGGGAGTGCATCGCAAATTCACCAGAATGATACCGAGGATAATAGGGTTAAATTATGAAGACAGGTTGCATAGACTAGGCTTGTATTCCCTTGAGTATAGAAGATTAAGGGATGATCTAATTGAGGTGTTTAAGATGATTAAAGCATTTGATAGGGTAGATAGAGAGAAACTTTGGTGGGGAGTTCAGTACAAGGGGGAAAAGCCTTAAAATTAGAAAGTGATGTCAGTAGCACATCTTCACACAAAGGGTAGTGGAAATCTGGAACTCTCTTGAGGCTGGGTTCATAGAAAATTTCAAAACTGAAACTGATACATTTTTGTTCGGTAAGGGATAGGGAACCAAGGCAGATGGATGGAGTTAAGCTACAGATCAGCCATGGTCTAATTGAACGACGGAATAGACTCAAGGGGTTGGAACGGCCTACTCCTGTTCCTATGTTTGTACATTTTGCTTAGATGGCACTTGCAGGAGCTGACATTGATAAAATTGATCCGTAGCTATTTCTTTACCTTTCATGGTTCAAATGTTTACAACCTTTGGCCTTGAAGCCAAAGTGTGGAATATAAGCAGACAAACATGTAAACCATTGGCTGAAATTAAAATAGGGATTAATCAATTTTGTTTTTCTAACCTAAATATAACAGGTTCTACAAGTTATCTATTGTTATTAGCATTTATCTTTGCATATTAAATTAATGTTTCAGGGTGATGCCAACAGATCAGATACAGACGAAGAAAAAACATCTGCTAATTTTGATGATGAGTGTGAACGATTTAAAGATCCTTCTCCAGGTGAGAGTGACGATGAGTAATTGCTATTGATTGTACATTGAGAGATCAACCGTTCATCACTGCTGCCTTTGTATTAATACCTGTTCTACCTTCCGCAGAATTAAAAATGTATTCAGTCGTCATGACATCAAATGGACATTTGGATTCGCGAAGCAGCATACCACCACCAATTATCATGCATACTGCTGCTACACCTATGCCTACACCGAAGAGTTCACCATATATGGATTCAGTTCACACTTTTGTAGATTCCAGAAGGGGCAGTAGTGCTTCCATTGATCCTATGAATTATGACCAGAGGTCTTTGGTAAGCTGCTAAATTGAACAACGCTGTTACATTAATACTTTTTGGCACCTGTGTAGGTGTACTTCCTGATAGTTATGCTATTGTCAGGGAATTTGTATTACATGTGGTATTGGATGTCCTTTAAGTCACCTTCGGGTAAATTTTCAGAGACACTGCCCTGTATTTCCGTCAAGCAGAATCTCTGAATAAGTACTCTCATTTTATATTCATTTAACTTACAATTTTTTCTCACTAGTTTCTGAATCTGAATTCTGAGTTAACCAAGCTTTTGATCATTTGCCATAATTTCTTCTCATGTGGCTCAGTGACAAATTTATCTGTTTTATCTTATAACACTTCTGTGAAGCGCTTTGGGATTATTTACCAAGTTAAAGGTGCTATATAAATAAAAGTTGTTGTTGTTGAATTTGTAGGCAATATTTTGAACATCTCTGCAAACAAAAAAAAGACATCTTTGAGTAAATTTTCAACAATAAGTTAAACAGCCATTGCTGTTAAACACTCAAATTGTTTTGGTACGCAGTGATTATATAATAAGAACATAAGAACATAAGAAATAGGAACAGGAGTAGGCCATAAGGCCCCTCGAGCCTGCTCAGCCATTCAGTAAGATCATGGCTGATCTGATCATGGACTCAGCTCCACTTCCCTGCCCTTAACCCTTTATCCCCTTATCCCCTTATCGTTTAAGAAATAGTCTATTTCTGTCTTAAATTTATTCAATGTCCCAGCTTCCACAGCTCTGAGGCAGTGAATTCCACAGATTTACAACCCTCAGAGAAGAAATTTCTCCTCATCTGTTTTAAATGGATGGCCCCTTATTCTAAGATCATGCCCTCTAGTTCTAGTCTCCCCCATCAGTGGAAATATCCTCACTGCATCCACCTTGTCAAGCTCACTCATAATCTTATATGTTTTGATAAGATCACCTTGGGAGAGTGGGGCGGGGGGGGGAGGCCTTTCAGCCAGGGATAGTAGTGGGTACCAGCATCAGGAGGGCAGGGAAGCCTTTCGGCCAGAGTTAGGAGCGGGTACTGGCACCGGGAGGCCCTTTGGCCTGGGATAGTAGCGGGTACCGGGAGTGAGGAGGCGCTTTGGCCAGGGATAGTAGTGGACACCGTGGGAGGGTGGAGTGGGGAAGGGGAGATAGACTTTTGGCATAAACACTTTAATAATTTAATGCTGGTAAGTTGCTGCAATGTGTAAAGTGCTTGTGCAGGTTGCTGTGAGCTGGCCAGAATGTGTTGCATGTGTCACTTTCCAGCCTCAGCCCGCAGTGTGTCCCTCGTTACCCTGGCAATCCGATCTTTTTGGCACAGATCTTAGGCTCCACCACGAAAGCTAAAGGACAGGCTAGGCGGCGCCAAAATCAACAATTCAAACGGGGAAACTTGGATGATTTTTTTTAGCGTAGTTGGGCCCCCAAAAAACAGGTGTAACTCTTTAAGTACGCCAAAAAACAGCTTTGGGGAAAATTGAGCCCAATTGCGCATTTAATCAACTATGAAATACAACTATACATGTGACTACATTATATTTGCAATTCTTGGCATAAGCCAGTTGATACTGTATAATTTACCATCCTCTGTTATTGAACGTATAAAATTGTTCCTCTAATTGTGAGTGAAAGACAAACAAGCAGGCCTAAAACATACTGCGGCCAAAGATTGCATTTGTCTCAGCTTTTCGCTCTCCCTCGACCTATTTTCCTAATTTTATTTCTTGTTTTGAATTTTTTTTTCATTGTTATTTTCTCCAAACCATCATCTTTCCACATTGTTTGCTTCTATTGATTTCAGTATCCATTAAGTACACCTTGCATTAGCTCCCAATCTGTCACAATTTCTCTCTCGATCTCACATTTTACTCTATTTCCATCTCACTCAATCTTACATTTGCTGTCCGTCTCTTTAATATTTCATCTACACGTTATCTGGCTGACATTTTCTTTCTCTGGTTCTCATTCAGCTGAACTGCACTCGTCCGAAGTTGCGGGCAAAAATTAACCCCACTTTTTGGCTGCCCCCAACTCTATCCACTGCACTGCTCCCACTCTCCTATTCGGGACCTGGCCTGCATTGGTCTCATTAGTCACCTTAGAACTCATTTTGGTGTGGACGCAAGTCATCCTCGGCTCTGGGGGACTGCCTAAGAAGCGAGACTTTATTTTGCTGCTGCCAGAATATGAATGCAGCTTCTCATTGAGATCAGGAATTCCTGCCCACATTATCCAGTGGCATTCAATTTCTCAGAGCAAATGCGAGAGATAGCCTTAGAATTGCACTCAGGAGTGAGCGGCAAAAGCAGAATGGAGACTTGGGTAGGTGAGGAGGATTTGTCAGTTTCCTCCCCCCTTTCATAGAAACATAAAAAATAGGTCAGGAGTAGGCCATTCGGCCCTTCGAGCCTGCACCGCCATACAATGAGTTCATGGCTGAACATGCAACTTCAGTACCCCATTCAAAAGTCATGTAAACAACCGATCCTTTCGACTTATGGTCACGGGCTCCAAACGTATTGTTGCCTCCTACTCAATGTCCACTTTGAGGGCTGATGACATATTTTCAGCTACTAGTTTGAATAAGTTACTCAGTGCAACAGTGTAATGAAGCTGAATTACAGTTATGCAATGTAGGTGCATTGATGATTGTTATTTCAGCTGCATTCACTCAGTGTTGAACTCACTAACACCTCCCAACCAATATTACTGGTGATGTCATCAACAAAAAAAGTAGAATAAAAACTTCTGTTTATTCAGCATTTTATTGCATCTCTCTTAAATTCCTCTTAGCACTTAAATTATAATCATCATTATAGGCAGTCCTTCGAAATCGAGGAAGACTTGCCTCCACTTTAAAAGTGAGTTCTTAGGTGACTGAACATTCCAATACGGGAATTATAGTCTCTGTCACAGGTGGGACAGACAGTCGTTGATGGAAAGGGTGGGTGGGACTGGTTTACCGCACGCTCCTTCTATTGCCTGCGCTTGTTTTCTGCATGCTCTCTGCGACGAGACTCGAGGTGCTCAGCATCCTCCCGGATGCTCTTCCTCCACTTAGGGCAATCTTTGGCCAGGGACTCCCAGATGTCGATGGGGATGTTGCATTTTATCAAGGAGGCTTTGAGGTTGTCCTTGAAACGTTTCCTCTGCCCACCTAGGGCTCACTTGCCATGTAGGAGTTCCGAGTAGAGCACTTGCTTTCGGATTCTTGTGTCTGGCATGCAAACAACGTGGCCCGCCCAGCAGAGCTGGCCGAATGTGGTCAGTGCTTCGATGCTGGGGATGTTGGCCTGATCGAGGACGCTAACATTGGTGCGTCTGTCCTCCCAGGGGATTTGCAGGATCTTGCGGAGACATGGTTGGTGGTATTTCTCCAGCGATTTGAGGTGTCTGCTGTATATGCTTCACGTCTCTGAGCCATACAGAAGGGCAGGTATCACTACAGCCCTGTAGACCATGAGCTTGGTGTATAAATTATAATAAGCTTATAATTATAATTATCATGAGCTTAAATTATAATAAATTACTTTGAAATGCAGTAACTGTTGCCATGTTGGCAAACGCAACAAGCAAATGATACAAACAGTAACTAGATGAATGACCAGCTAACCTGTTTTGGATGATATTGGTTGAGGGAAGAATGTTGGTCAAGACACCGGGAGAACTTTCCACTGTTCTTGGAATACATCTAAACTAGCAGATAGGACCTTGTCTAACAGCTGGTTTGAAGGATAGCACTTCTGATAGTGCAGCACTCCCTCAGTACCTGTGCTCACGTCCCAGAGTGATATTTGAATCCCCAACCTTCTGGCCCAGAGTCAATAGTGCTGCCAACTGACCCAATCTGACATTAGGACAGAAAAAAGGTTATTAAAGTTAATTCTAATTATTTGTAATTGACCTTTGAAAGGGTTCCAAATGGTGAGACACCTTTCATGTAAACATTGGGTAGGTGATTCATTGCTGAATTAGAGTGCTAAGTTCAGCGCTTGCCATGTGTTTGTTTGTAGAGGTTCCAAAACAAAGAGGCCGAAATTCATCACTCACCGCCCGCTGCCGCCCATTGCTGCCGATATTCCTCCTGAAGATCCGCCCAGTGCCACTTTGGAGGTCATTTGTTGCCCGCCGACCTTCAAGGGACCTCGGCGATGAATATCCCGCCCAAAGTACCGTCCGGTACTTCGGCGGCCATTGGCAGCACTTTGGACGGGCGGAGGCCTTGATGAAAATCAGCCCCAAGATCACTTACCACAGCATTGATTAACTTGTGTGCATGTTCTATTGCTTCACATTGTTGACACAGTACAGCATAGCTTAACAAGAAGAAAAGCAGTAAATGGGAAAAGCCTTAAAATGTGAATAATATGAGGAAAGGTTTAATGTATTACCTTATTATATTAATAGCCCAGTACTCTTGCTGGTTTCTCCTCTCCATGTTATTGATTCTGTTTCTTCCATAAAAATGTAAAATGTAATTCTGATGTACATATTATACATTATATGTACACCGTATGCGAAATATGTTCTATCCCAAATGTTTGACAAAGAAATAGCAGCTCTTTCTTCACCAATACAGTTGATCTATCTCCCAAACACCATATTGTCCATGAGTGATAAGACCTGTCACAGTTTTAAATACATTAGAGAGTCCTGTACAGTGATAGGTCTACCATTTACAATGTTTATGACATAATGGAATATATATAGCATGATATGCTACAAAGTCTAATTTGTAGAGTACCTAGAGTACTGCATACAATTTTGGTCTCCGTATTTAAGGAAGGATATACTTGCATTGGAGGCTGTTCAGAGAAGGTTCACTAGGTTGATTCCGGAGATGAAAGTGTTGACTTATGAAGATAGATTGAGTAGTTTGGGCCTATATTCATTGGAGTTCAGAAGAATGAGAGGTGATCTTATCGAAACATATAAGATAATGAGAGGGCTCAACAAGGTGGATGCAGAGAGGATATTTTCACTCATAGGGGAAACTAAAACTAGGGAACCTAGTCTCAGAATAAGGGGCCGTCCATTTAAAACTGAGATGAGGATGAATTTCTTCTCTCAGAGGGTTGTAAATCTATGGAATTCACTGCCCCAGAGAACTGTGGAGACTGGCTCACTGAATATATTTAAGGCGGAGATAGACAGATTTTTGAGCAATACGGGAATAAAGGGTTATGGGGAGCAGGCAGGGAAGTGGAGCTGAGTCAATGATCAGATCAGCCATGATCTTATTAAATGGTGGAGCAGGCCCAAGGGGCCAAATGACCTAATCCTGCTCTTATTGCTTATGTTCTTTTGTTCTTATTGTTACCTGGTGTAAAAAGAATTGGAAGCAAAAGCTATAGGATAGACTAGAGTTAAAACTGATTTTCTTTAATATATAGTCAAGAGGATTTTACAAAACTGTTTGTGCTGTTACTGAAAGCAAGGGGAGGCTATAGGTAATAAATAAATAAGTGGCAGCAGACACAAATAAAAAAAGCAATTTCTTCGACCATTTGACCTTAAAAACATTTCCCAGTTGATAGATCTTCATTGGTACAGGTTAAACCTCCCTTATCCGGCACCCTCGGGACCTGGCCTTGCCAGATAAGGGATTTTGTCGGATGAAGGGAGGTCACGTTAAATTGGATGATACAGGTACTGAGCAAGGGGATATCTGGGCTGGCTGGCTTGGGGCTGGGAGTGCGGCAGAAAGATCATGGGGTGGGGGTAGTGGATCACCGGGTCAGGCCAGTGATTGCGGGAGTCGACAGCGAGGAAGGATTTCAATTTGATCATGTCGGAGTTCTGCGCATGCGCCACCTGGTGACTGCGAATGGTTCTGGACGGGTGGTGGTTCCAGATAAGGGAGTTCTGAATAAGGGAGGTTCAACCTGTACTTTTACCAAGCAAGCCTTTTTGACAACAACAGACAACGCAAAAGCTTTCCCCTCACCTTGTTTACGACAGTAGGTGGTAAATTCTTATAATGATACATTTGCAGAGAAAACATTTTAAGGATGCCCCCTGACCCATAAGCATCGGTTATATTATTTTTCTAGTATTACTACCGATGCATCATTGTATCTCTAACTGTTTAAATGCCGTGAAAGACAGTGCTATTGAAAAGAATGCCGTCATCATTGGGGCTTGCATAAAACACTTTGCCATGAGCTCGCTCAGTGACTCTGTTTATGTGTAAATACACCACTCGATGTGACACAATTATGCAGGTCAGGAAAGTTCCCACAGTGTTGTCAGAGTTGATCTCAGCCAGGGTGGCAATATGGGTACTAACATTGGCTTCAGTACCCCCAGGCTAGGAAGGCAAAAATGACCAAGAGTTCCCACCTCTGATCACAAACTAATGACCCCCTAGAGTATTGCTCTCCACAATTGAATAGCTTTATAACACACAAGGGCTAGGCTCATGTGATGAAAAGCTGTTGATGAGGCACTGCTATGGTGATAACATTCATGGAGCCATACCCCATTGGGAGCACAGACGGGAGAGGAGGTTAGAAAATTCAGGGGAAGGGGAGAAGAATCGATTTACTGTATTTAACAATTGGGATAATAGAATTGGTAAAAGCTATATTGTATCTTATTGTATTTATCTTTTTACTCTTTTATTGCTGTATATTATGTTTTCCAGTCCAGTATTCGCAGTTCACCTTGTGCCCCTTGGAGCACCAGCAGTAACTGGGGTAGTCGCCGGTCAAGTTGGCATAGCCTTGGGAGGGCACCCAGCCTGAAAAGGAAGAATCAATCAAGTGAAAGGGAATCTCTGCTCTCTGGCAAAGGGCACGAAAGCTGTGATGAAGATGATGAATCAGAAGATGCAAAGTCTAGCAAAGCTGGCAGTGGATGGTCCTTGCACCATCGAGCAGAATCTTTGGACATCAAAGGATCCTTTGACCTGCCTGAGCTACTTCAAGTACCAGTTTTGCGACATCCTGTGACCTTGAATCCTATGAGCATGACACCATGTGACTATCAAGACTGCAATGGCAAAACCTTACATATTCCAAATGAGGTCTTTCTTCGTATGGATAACCACAAAGATGACCCAAACGATTATGAAGATGAAATCGATGATGTAATTTTATCTACTTTGATTAATCCTTTGCATTTTGGGGGAAATTTTATGTAGGCTGTATAGAATCACTATGTCTTCAAAGTTGAAATTGCTGTGCAATATTAGTATTATTTTTAATTGGTTAAAGTTTTGTTAAAACAGTAGATGAAGACGTTTTGTACAAATGCGTTAATATGTTAGTATTTTACATTTTTCAATAGTCTTAATTTTTACTTAAAAACACAACCATTGCTGTCCCAGACATATGTTTAATATTTTGACTAAATATTTTTACAGTTCTTCAGCCAAATCCTAATAGCAAAATATCTAATAGATGCAAATATCTATTAGAATATTTTTACAGTGTGATTTATCTTTGCAAAGAAAAGTTCTGTTCCATAGATCATTTGAAGAAGGTTAATATAAAATTTCATTTTCAGAATTTCAGATAAGTTGAGGTACAATTTTGCATTGCTGTGCATCAGTCGCACCAATCCAACTTTTTGCAAACTCGGTGCACATTATTAGGTGCACAAGCTTTAGGCTCGCAGTTCACCTGAAGTACAGAGTGTTCTATAATGCGGCGGGCTTGAGTTTGAATGCCCAAGGTATGCACTCCCCTCATTAGGCACAGTAAATATATTTAATTATTTTTTATTCGTTCATGGGATGTGGGCATCGCTGGCATGACAGCATTTATTGTCGATCCCTAATCGCCCTTGAGAAGGTAGTGGTGAGCCGCCGCCTTGAACCACTGCAGTCCATGTGGTGAAGGTACTCCCATAATGCTGTTAGGGAAGGAGTTCTAGGATTTTGACCCAGCGACGATGAAGGAACGGCAATATATTTCCAAGTCACGATGGTGTGTGACTTGGAAGGGTACTTGCAGATAGTGATGTTCCCGTGCACCCTTGTCCTTCTAGGTGGTAGAGCCTTCAGGTTTGGGAGGTGCTGTTGAAGAAGCTTTGGCGAGTTGCTGCAGTGCATCTTGTAGATGGTTCACACAACAGCCACAGTGCGCTGATTGTAGAAGAAATTAAACATAGAAAACATAGAAACATAGAAAATAGGTGCAGGAGTAGGCCATTCGGCCCTTCTAGTCTGCACCGCCATTCAATGAGTTCATGACTGAACATGAAACTTCAGTATCCCATTCCTGCTTTCTCGCCATACCCCTTGATCCCTCTAGTAGTAAGGACTTCATCTAACTCCTTTTTGAATATATTTAGTGAATTGGCCTCAACAACTTTCTGTGGTAGAGAATTCCACAGGTTCACCACTCTCTGGGTGAAGAAGTTTCTCCTCATCACGGTCCTAAATGGCTTACCCCTTATCCTTAGACTGTGACCCCTGGTTCTGGACTTCCCCAACATTGGGAACATTCTTCCTGCATCTAACCTGTCTAAACCCATCAGAATTTTAAACGTTTCTACGAGGTCCCCTCTCATTCTTCTGAACTCCAGTGAATACAAGCCCAGTTGATCCAGTCTTTCTTGATAGGTCAGTCCCGCCATCCCGGGAATCAGTCTGGTGAACCTTCGCTGCTCTCCCTCAATAGCAAGAATGTCCTTCCTCAGGTTAGGAGACCAAAACTGTACACGATACTCCAGGTGTGGCCTCACCAAGGCCCTGTACAACTGTAGCAACACCTCCCTGTCCCTGTACTCAAATCCCCTCGCTATGAAGGCCAACATGCCATTTGCTTTCTTAACCGCCTGCTGTACCTGCATGCCAACCTTCAATGACTGATGTACCATGACATCCAGGTCTCGTTGCACCTCCCCTTTTCCTAATCTGTCACCATTCAGATAATAGTCTGTCTCTCTGTTTTTACCACCAAAATGGATAACCTCACATTTATCCACATTATACTTCATCTGCCATGCATTTGCCCACTCACCTAACCTATCCAAGTCGCTCTGCAGCCTCATAGCATCCTCGTCGCAGCTCACACTGCCACCCAACTTAGTGTCATCCGCAAATTTGGAGATACTACATTTAATCCCCTTGTCTAAATCATTAATGTACAGTGTAAACAGCTGGGACCCCAGCACAGAACCTTGCGGTACCCCACTAGTCACTGCCTGCCATTCTGAAAAGTACCTATTTACTCCTACTCTTTGCTTCCTGTCTGACAACCAGTTCTCAGTCCATGTCAGCACACTACCCCCAATCCCATGTGCTCTAACTTTGCACATTAATCTCTTGTGTGGGACCTTGTCGAAAGCCTTCTGAAAGTCCAAATATACCACATCAACTGGTTCTCCCTTGTCCACTCTACTGGAAACATCCTCAAAAAATTCCAGAAGATTTGTCAAGCATGATTTCCCTTTCACAAATCCATGCTGACTTGGACCTATCATGTCACCTCTTTCCAAATGCGCTGCTATGACATCCTTAATAATTGATTCCATCATTTTACCCACTACCGATGTCAGGCTGACTGGTCTATAATTCCCTGTTTTCTCTCTCCCTTAATGTTTAAGGTAGTGGATGGGATGCCAATCAAGCAGGCTTTTACCTCCTCCCTTCCCCATAGCACTGGGGAAATGCTGTTGGTTTGCAGTGTCCATATAAAACAAGCACTAGCTGGATGGTCCCTTCAGTCATTTGGGAGCTTGCGGTCTTAAAAGGCAGTCTGTAAAACAGCTATGGCAAATTTTGTTGGCTGCCTACACTAATAAATTTGACTATTTTCCATGCCTTTTCCTTCATTCTAGATGTCTGGTCCAGTTCATTGATTTTGCCAACTTGCCAATAAGTCCCTATCTGCCATCTCTGGGTGTTCCTCCATTGCTGTTTAACGCAGCAGTACCACAGTTATAGTCAGGGGCATTCCACTTGCGATACCTCTATATTTGCTGGTGAAGGAGGCATAAGATGGCGGTGCCTCGTATTTAATTGGGCATGTGTGTATAGATCAAGACATACCTACCATGATATGTCAGGGGAAATTTGAATTAGGAAGCCACAATTCACAATGGAGGCAAAGCACAAATATGCCATCTCCTGGAGCCAGATTTTCAGACCAGTTCCAGGACAGGATCAGCTTTGCCACTGCCTGACCAGGTAACTATGGCCTTGAACGTCTATACTACTGGTTTATTCTAAGCAACAGCAAAATATCTCACAATCAGAAGATAAATTAAGCTGTGACAGAATGCCTCATTTGTCTGGACAAAGTCCTTCATCAGTTTTCCCATGCTGCGAACAGCAAAATGCCATGCACTTTTACCATGTGGCAGACTTTCCCAAAGTGCAGGGTGTTGTGGATGGTATATCTGGCGCCTTACAGGCTCAATTCCTCAATACCACTCACTTCATGAACAGAAAGGGCTATCATTGCATTAATATGTAGGTACAGAATCACATGCAAGTGAATGCCTGGTAGCAGTCATTGCGGTAGAAACTCATACTCGTTCTTCACAACTCAAGCGTGCTATCATCAAACCAGTAATTCTTGTTATTTTTCACTTTTTTTCAACTTTGGTGGCATTCTGCTCTACAAATCTCCGCCTTTCACATAGTTTTCTAAATTTAAAGCAATAGTCAATTGATTATTCTAAGATATTTTAAAAATCTGATCTTTTGTTACTGATAAGTATTAAATTTCCATCGCTATTTATTTGTATTTTACAAGCTCATTGTAAATACTGACCTGTGTTCAAAGTAAACTGTTCATTTTGCTTTCATTACAGAGTTACTGTTTTAGAATCCGGAAATTTCTGGAGCCATACAAGCCAACTTGGTGTAAAACACATGAGGACTGGGCGCTCTATTTATTCGCTCCTCAAAACCGGTACACTGCTTTTGTTTCAGATCGCTTTTCTTTCATGTATTGACCTATAAAGCTACTTTTAACACTAGTAATAGGGGGGCTAAAAGATTATCATATATATGTAATTGGATCTTTTCAAGTTGCATACTGCGGTATTTTGCAAAAATACATAAATTAACTTAAATTGTTAAGTGCTGCTTTTTATCTTTATACCCATTATTTTTGTACTTTTCTATATAAAAAAGATTAAATTGATAAATTAATAAGAGAATGGAAGCCACTGCTGTAAAATATAAATTACAACTCACAGTAAATTGGCACAATGATTCTGAAACTAAATTATTATAATTACATATAGCTTTGAGATCGGGTTCATTATTAAAGAGACCAAACAACTGAGCAAGAATGTTTTAAGATGATTGTAGCTTTGTGAATACATACTGTACATGCCAGTGCAATGCTTCAGTTCTGTGCAATCAAGATGTTAACTTGAGCAATATCAAGAACTTTGTTTTCAATTAATAGTTGGAAAATGAGGAAGATTGAAATATGCCTCAGGTTTCCTTGATGACATGTTTAATAATCAACCTGGAATGTTGCTGATTAACTGTCAAATGAACTTCAATGTAGATTAGTGGTGAGGTAGTACATTTTGGTAGGAAGAATAAGGAGGCCACATATTCCCTGGAAAACAAGTATCTAAATGGGGTAGAGAAACAGAGGGATCTGGAGGTACAGATACACAAATCACTAAAATTAGCGATGAAGGTTAATAAGGCCATAGAAAAGCGAACAAAGCACTGGGGTTCATTTCTAAAGGGATAGAATTGAAAAGCAGAGAAGTTATCTAAAACTTGTATAGAACCAAGATAAGACCACACGGAGTATTGGGAAAGTTCTGGTCTCCATATTATAAGAAGGATATAGAGGCACTGGAGAATGTGCAAAAAAGATTTCATAGAATCACAGAAATTTATAGCATAGAAGTAGGCCATTCGGCCCATCGAGTCGGCGACGGTTCTTTCGAAGAGCAATCCAGTTAGTACCGCTCATTCCCCATATTCCTGCAATTTTTTTCTCCTTCGAATATTTATACAATGTCCTTGTGAAGGCTCCTATTAAATCTTTATCCACCATCCTATTAGGTAATGCATTCCAAATCTTAACCACTCATGTCACCTATGGTTGTTTTGCCAATCACCTTAAATCTGTGCCCTCTCGTTATCGACCCTTCAGCCGTTGGAAACAGTTTCTCTTAACTTACTCTATCTAAATCCTTCATGATTTTAAACACCTCTATCAAATCTCATCTTAGCCTCCTTTGCTGCAAGGAGAATTTGCTAGAATGATACCAGAACTGATGGGTTACTCCTATCAGTAGAGATTGAACAGACTAAGGGCTAGAACCTCCACTTTTTTTTTTGCATGCTTAACGCTCATTTTACTGCTGAAATGACGTATAATGCCCATATATCGGCCATTTTGGCTCAAAATGGAAACTGACGGGCATTTTTCGAAAGCTTATCGCCGAGCGTTACTTTCCCCGTGTGCTTAACGCCGGGAAAAAATATTACCGCCCGCCCACTTTTTTGGGGCGGAATCATCAGAATGGGCAAAATCAATGCCCATAATATCGCCCAGCATTACTTTCCACGCGGAATTAACACCGAAATTCAATAATACCGCCCGCCCACTTTTTCTTGTTGTAAAGAGCACATTTGGCGAAACTAACGCCCAGGGGATCGCCCACCCTCACTTTCCCCACACATATCGCCCACAATATCGCTCACCCAAGAAACCGCCCACAAAAAGTGGAACTGTTCTGAATGAATGCCAGCGGTGTGGCTGGCATTTTTAAAATCGCGGGTCGCTTCATTCAAAAGGCTGCCTCAACTTCGGGGGAGTTTGCATTGACTCTAGAGTTCTTCTCAGGTGAAGTGAACATCTCAACAGACATATTTTCAGACTCTGGATTATTGGGGCTTTACTCCAGGTGTATTTTAGTGAGGAAATCATTGCTTCTGATCAATCACTATTATACTCTCAGTGCAATGGGGCCACCAAACAATAACTGTGCTTAAGCAGTGCTTCAGATGTCTTGATCACGCAGGAGGGGAGCTACCATAGAACCCTGAGCAAGTAGGTAAATTCGTGGTCGTGTGCTTGATGCTGCACAACCTGGCTATCAGGAGGAGCCAAGAATTGCCAGAAGGCACTGATGCTCCACCTTAGGAGAGAGAGGAAGAGGACGACGAGGGGCTAGACGCTGACCTAGGGCCAGACAATCAGGCTGGATCTGTAACCATGCCCATGACCCCAACCAGACCGCAGGAAAGGGCCTGTGGTGGCTACATAGCTGCAAGACTCTTAAACGTGAGGAGCTGATATCTGAACGATTTGTCTGAAAGAGCGTTGATATGAGTGACAACGCTGATACACTGCTGTGCATGTGCAGCTCAGACATCAATGGTGCCCATCACCTTGGTGCCAGTTAAAGTTTACATTGATTGAAGTTAAGTTGTATTTAACCCTTTCATGTTAATAAATGACCAGTGTGTAACGATGCAGATATTTGAGAACGAGGGTCGAGCGAGAAGGAAGAACTGAAGGAAATCCTTATTAGTCAGGAAATTGTGTTAGGGAAATTAATGGGATTGAAGGTCGATAAATCCCCAGGGCCTGATAGTCTGCATCCCAGAGTACTTAAGGAAGTGGCTCTAGAAATAGTGGATGCATTGGTGGTCATTTTCCAACATTCTATAGACTCTGGATCAGTTCCTATGGATTGGAGGGTAGTTAATGTAACCCCACTTTTTAAAAAAGGAGGGAGAGAGAAAACAGGGAATTATAGACCGGTTAACATCGGTAGTGGGGAAAATGTTGGAATCAATTATTAAAGATATAATAGCAGCGCATTTGGAAAGCAGTGACAAGATCGATCCAAATCAGCATGGATTTATGAAAGGTAAATCATGCTTGACAAATCTTCTGGAATTTTTTGAGGATGTAACTAGTAGAGGGGACAAGGGAGAACTAGTGGATGTGCTGTATTTGGACTTTCAAACGATTTTGCACACAAGAGTGTGCAAAATTAAAGCACATGGTATTGGGGGTAATGTATTGATGTGGATAGAGAACTAGTTGGCAGACAGGAAGCAAAGAGTAGGAATAAATGGGTCCTTTTCAGAATGGCAGGCAGTGACCAGTGGGGTACCGCCAGGTTCAGTGCTGGGACCCCAACTAGTTACAATATACATTAATGATTTAAATGAAGGAATTGAATGTAATATCTCCAAGTTTTTAGATGACACTAAGCTGGGTGGCAGTGTGAGCTGTGAGGAGGATGCTAAGAGGCCGCAGGGTGACTTGGACAGGTTAGGTGAGTGTGCAAATGCATGGCAGATGCAGTATAATATAGATAAATGTGAGGTTATTCACTTTGGGGGCAAAAGCAGGGAGGCAGAATATTATCTGAATGGTGACAGATTAGGAAAAGGGGAAGTACAACAAGACCTGGGTGTCATGGTACATCAGTCATTGAAAGTTGGCATGCAGGTATAGCAGGCGGTGAAGAAGGCAAATGGCATTTTGGCCTTCATAGCGAGAGGGTTTGAGTATAGGAGCAGGGAGGTCTTACTGCAATTGTACAGAGCCTTGGTGAGGCCACACCTTGAATATTGTGTACAGTTTTGGTCTCCTAATCTGAGGAAGGACATTCTTGCTATTGAGGTAGTGCAGCAAAGGTTCACCAGACTGATTCCCGGGATGGCAGGACTGACATATGGAGAAAGACTGGATCGACTAGGCTTATATTCATTGGAATTTAGAAGAGTGAGAGGGGACTTCATAGAAACATATAAAATTCTGACGAGATTGGACAGGTTAGATGCAGGAAGAATGTACCCGATGTTGGGAAAGTCCAGAATCAGGGGTCAGTCTAAGGATAAGGGGTAAGCCATTTAGGACCGAGATGAGGACAAACTTCTTCACTCAGAAAATTGTGAACCTGTGGAATTCTCTACCATAGAAAGTTGTTGAGGCCAATTTGTTAGATATATTCAAAAGGGTGTTAGATGTGGCCCTTACAGCTGAAGGGATCATGGGGTATGGAGCGAAAGCAGGAATGGGGTACTGAAGTTGCATGATCAGCCATGATCATATTGAATAGTGGTGCAGGCTCAAAGAGCCGAATGGCCTACTCCTGCACCAATTTTCTATGTTTCTATGTTAATGCGCAACAAGGTTATGTTCAATTAAAAAAAAATTATACCAACATTGGTCTGAAATCATAAGTATCACAGGCAATAACACCCAAGCCCCGCCCACACCCCACTTTTTCCACCATTGACATCAATCAAATGTTCAACATGTCCAGCAACAAAGGCAAAGCAGGAGGATGGTCTCCAGCCCCCATACATTACAACAAATTGCATACACCCAGATGGAGATATAACACAGCCATCACCTAGGGACCTGCACCTCACTTTCCTTCCCCCCCCTCCCCTTCTTCTCCCCACCTCTATCCCTTCCCCTCCTTGCTCCACAGCGCCTGGCCGAGGAGCTCCTCAGGTGGTGCCTCATTTTGGGGGATGAAGACAGATGCGGTCGTTGCACGGGTACGGGAGCGGGGGCTGCCGAGGGGGCAACATTATCTGATGCAGAAGCAAAATCTTGGTCCTTGCTCTCATCTGTTGTTCGCAGTAGTGGTGCGGAACCTAGGGTTGGAGTGCCGCGCTCAGGGACACTGGGAGCCTGTGGCAGCAGTGTTCCTGGCTATCGCATCCAGGGCCTCCGCCATCCGCGGGATGTACTCGGTCATGGTGGCCAGCTGTTGGGATATGTCCCTCAATGCTTCGATGAGCTGGTCACCAATGTCTACAATCCTCCTGGACAACTGTACCATCTCTCCGCTGTCATGTGGCACTCGTGGAACAGACCTGCCGGGTCCACGAGGCCTCCGCAGGGTCGGCGCCATCCTGGGGACAAATGGAGTGCCCTGTGGTGCGGTGCTTGGGGCCAGTACTTCCAGAGTGGAGACGGGAATGACTGGAGGACTACTAGATGGCCTTGGGGTGGAATGGCTTCTGGAACGTGGCGATGCAGGTTCCTCGAAGTCCGCACTCTCATCCGTGGAGAACAGACCCAGCGGATTGATGGGCGAGAATCGGAGCTCCTCAGCACCAGATGTTGGATCGTCCGGAGAGTTGGGCCCCACGCCCCCACCTTCTGGCCTCTGTGGTCTTGCCTTGGGACATGCTGCTGGCTGAGCTGCAAAACACTAATGAAGTTATTAGAGGAGAAGGGGGTGCTAGGGTCACAAGGTGAGTCCAGCGCTACACACAGCATATGCACAACAAAAGCACCACCGCTCTCAAAATCATCGCAGACATCACATTTCATGACCATCAACACATTTGCATTGCAATAATTTTCATTAGGTCATCATTTTGAGTGGCTTGTGATCTGTTTCCAGTTCAAAACGAAGACCAAGCAGGTACTGATGCATCTTTTTAACCCCATACACTCAGGCGAGGGCTTCTTTCTTTACCATGCTGTAGGCTCTTTCCGCCTTTAATAAACTTTTTGAAGCATATGCAACAGGTTGTAATTTGCCTGACTCATTAGCTTGTTGGAGCACGCAACCAACTCCATATGAAGGATCATAATGTTACCAGCAGCTTGTTAGAGCAAAGCAGAATAGTAGCTTTCTCAAAAGTTCTATCCCGAGACGCACCCCAAACCCAGTTGTCGCCTTTTCTTAGCAGCATGTGCAGTGGCTCTAATAAGGTGCTCAATCTAGGTAAGAAATTACCGAAGTAGTTGAGTAGACCAAGGAACGAACGCAGCCCCGACACAGTCTGAGGCTTGGGTGTATTTTTGACGGCCTTGGTTTTCGAGTCCGTAGGCCTGATACCGTCAGCAGTAGTTTTCCCTCCCAGGAATTTGACTTCCGGTGCCATGAAGACGCACTTCGAGCATTTCAGTCTGAGTTCCACTTTGTCCAGACGATGTAGAACCTCTTCCAGGTTGTTCAGATGTTTGGCGGAGTCACGACCTGTGACCATTATGTCATCTTGGAACACGATGGTTCTGAGGATGCACTTCAGTAGACTCTCCATGTTCCTCTGAAATATGGCTGCAGCGAGCGAATTCCAAAAGGGCACCTGTTGTCGATAAACAGTCCTTTATGAGTGTTGATGCACGTAAGTTTCTTCGACGTGTCGACCAGCTCCTGTGTCATGTAGGCCGACGTCAGATCCAGTTTTGTGACCGTCTCCCCCCCCCGGCTAGCGTTGCAAGCAGGACATCAGTCTTTGGTTACGGGTATTGATCCTGTTTCGAAACATGGTTGATCGTAATCTTGTAGTCTCCACAAATCCTGACAGTGCCATTATTTTTCAACACGGGAACAATGGGGCTGGCCCATTCATTAAATTTGACCGGTGATATTATCTCTTCACGCTGGAGTCTGTCCAATTCGATTTCGACCTTCTCCCTCATCATGTACGGAACTGGCCGAGCATTATGATGGACAAGTCTTGCATCCGACTCCAAGTGGATCTGCACCTTGGCTCCCGTGAAATTGTCGAATCCTGGTTGAAACAGCGAGGGGAACTTGTTCAGCACTTGAGCACATAGAGTATCCACCTCCGACGACAACGCTTTGATCTCGTTCCAGTTCCATTTGATTTTTTCTAACCAGTTCCTGCTGAACAGCATTGGACCATTGTCTACAACATCCATAACGGTAAATTGTGAACCACATCATCATACGACACCCTGCCAATCACCGTTATGAGTTCTTTAGTGTACGTATGCAATTTGGCATTGACTGGACTCAGCTTAGGCTTCACCGCCTTAGTATCCTACAGTCTGTCGAATGTCCTCTGGCTCATTATTGATTGGCACGCACTCGTGTCCAATTCCATCGATACCGGCACACCGTTAAGTTTTACATTAATCATTATCGTTTGGCTCTTTGTTCGGAACGAATACAGTCCATACACTTCCTCCTCTGGTATCTCGGATTGCATATCCGGATCCGCGCTACACTAGTCATCATCCTCCACGTGGTGTGTCGTAGCACGTTTGCTCAGTCGCGGACACATGCGCTGGAGATGCCCCACTCTCGAACAGGCTTTACAAATATACTGTTTAAACCAACACTGTTGATGCCGATGATTTCCCCACAACACCAACACGGTGATATCAGATTCATTCCCGTTGGCGGACTTTGAACAGCCATAGGTTTCACGTGCGCAGTCGGGTAGGCCCTGCCATATGCAACTCTGTCAAACGACGATACTATCTTGTTTACGGTACTTGCCAAGTTCCAATTTTTAAGTGATATCTGCTTTAAGCTTTTGTCCTTCGTCATGCATGATTGGGCAATCGTGATGGCCTTGCTCAAATCCAGCGTCTCTGCCGCCAGTAGCTTACTCAGGATCACCTTGTGGTTGATGTCGATTACAAAGAAGTCCTGCAGCATATCTGCCAACACAGTTTCGAACTTACACGGTCCAGCTAGACGTCTTAGGTCGGCAACGGATTCCGATACATCCTGGCCCTCAGAACGAACGTGCGTATAGAATCGATATCTTGAGATGATGATGCCTTCATCTGATTTGAGATGGTCACGTAGCAGAGCACACAATGTTTCATAGTCCTTGTCCATTGAACTTATGGGCGAGAGGAGATTCTTTGAGTCCATAGATTTTCGGACAGCAAACCATGAGGAAGACCGCCCGGCGCCAAACTACGTCTGCATCTTTCTCCATTTTGTTGGCCACGAAATACTGGTTCAAGGGGGCTACAAAGTTTGCCCAATCTTCTCCCTCCACGAATCGCTCCAGAATTCCAATTGTGCTCATTTTTGCATGTGAAGGTTCTTACCTCGTTGGCAAATGTTGTGTTTGCAATAACTCAATAGACTGAATATTGTAAACGTCGAACAGGTACAAACCTGACTCTACTTTATTAGGACCCAAAGTGATTACATTACAAGATGGCTGGCCTTTTATACCTGGGACGCACACACGCGCACAAAGCCCAATGATCTCCGACCGTGGTGCCACTTGGTGGCTGGTAAACCCAAGCATACATACATGACGAAATCCAATAGGGAATTCAGGAGAAACTTCTTTATCTAGAGAGTGGTTAGAATGTGGAACTCACTACCACAAGGAGTAGTTGAGGTGACTAGCATAGATGCATTTAAGGGGAAGCTAGATAAGCACATGAGGGAGAAAGGAATAGAAGGATGTGTTGATGGGGTTAGATGAAGGAGGGTGGGAGAGGCTCTTGTGGAGCATAACCTGTTGGTTATGCAGACCAGCATGGACCTGTTGGGTCGAATGGCCTGTTTCTATGCTGTAAATGCTATGTAATATTATGTAAAGTGACAGCCTTTCTGGGTAAAATTTGCAAGTGAGTGACATGTCCTTATTTCCACCACCTTAAGGGTCCGTATAATGTGCCAGAAGGTCATTGCCCACAAAATGTTTGATCATGTGGTCTTGGTTTTCATATTTCTGAACTGCATCACCATTGCTCTTGAAAGACCTGAGATTGATCCAAAGAGTACAGTGAGTATCTGTCCTACAATCGCAGCAACTGGATTTTACATTTTCAATTGACTTTGTTTTCTGAGTATGATAAATGGTGTGCAACTAATTGCTTTCTTTACTCTCAGCACTTTGTGTGCTGTTTTAGTAAAATGCTTGGAAATATTTTTCAAATTATTTGGTTGTGTAATAACAACACTTCAGATTATTACTTTTTTTTCTTCCTCAACAGGAACGGATGTTTTTGAGCGTCTCAAATTATATCTTCACTGCTATTTTTGTTGTTGAAATGGCTCTTAAGGTAATCTCCCATGTGTGTTTTTTCACTGACTCACTTTGTCCATATAACCAAGAGGATGTCTGAACGGGTCCAGCCTGTTACGCGGGAATAAAAACACAAAATGCTGGAAACACTCAATAGGTCAGGCTGCATCTGTGGAGAAAGAAACAGAGTTAACATTTCAGGTCGATGACCTTTCATCAGTTCTGAGCTGCAGAAAAATTGCAAAATCACAAGATAATTCGGTGTAAGGGAGGCCATTCGGTCGATCTTAATTCATCCATTCAACCCAAGCACCCACCCCTCCCCCCACCCCACCCCACCACCATCACCATTGAAGCATCCAATTGTTTCTTAAATGCTTCAAAGCCTTCATTAGTGTATCTGGAAATTATTCAATACATTGATCACTCCTTGTTGGCAGAATTTCCTGATATCAGTCTTAAAATTATTGTTACTAGTTTGAACCTATGTCCCCCCAGTCCAATTGCGCAGTTTGGTTTGAAGTAAAATTCTAAGTTTACATTTTCTATACCCTGAACAGTATTGCATAGCTTTATATGAGCACCTCTCAGGTGCCTCCTTTCCAGGCTGATAAGCCCAAGTCTATCCAGTCTATCCTCATACCTCAGACCCTTGACACTGAGAATCAGCCTTATGACTCCTCTGCATTGCTTCCTGTGCTTAAATGTCTCTCTCGTTTCTTGGTGACCATAACTGGATGCAGTTTTCAAGGTGCCGTTTAACCAAAGCACTCTACAGTTTCATCATTTTCTCCTCTGGCTGATGGTCTACCGTTTTTGGCTCTGTAGTTTAACCTCCTATTAGTTTTATTGTTGCTGCTCTGCATTGATTGGAGACGTTTAGTGTCAAGTCTACTAAGAATCCAAGGTCTCTTTCAAATTCCTGAGTTATTTCAGCGCCATTGATGTAGTACATGTATCCTATTTTTCCACCCTATTCATCATATCATATCATATAGGCAGTCTCTTGAAATTGAGGAAGACTTACTTCCACTTTAAAAGTGAGTTCTCAAGTGACGAGACAGTCCAATACGGGAATTACAGTCTCTGTCACAGGTGGGGCAAACAGTGGTGAAGGAAAGGGTGGCGCACGCTCTTGCCGCTGTCTGCGCTTACCTCCTGTATTAACAATGCTTCCACTGCCTATGTTCATGTTTCAATCAATAGTAAGACATTGTTTTATTGGTAATTTATTATAATATCACGTGTTTATCCTCAGGTTGTGGCACAGGGATTCTTTTCCAGTGAGAATGCCTATCTCCAAAGCAGCTGGAATATTTTAGATGGAATCCTGGTCTTTGTTTCTGTAATTGACATCATTGTCTCACTGGCATCAGCGGGGGGAGCAAAGATCCTTGGTATTCTCCGTGTGCTACGACTCTTGCGAACCCTGCGTCCTCTCCGGTAAGCTCCAACAGCGCTTTAACTTTTACACTACCAATATGGCCAGTAGAATTCCTGTCTCCCTGGTCTGTAAGGTACTCAAACATCAAGAACAGCTTTACTACTGCAATATGAACCCTGAACAACGAAAATAAACACAACTTGAACTAAACTGAGAAAAAGTTGCTCATCCTGTCATCCTTTTTTCTCCTATTTTCTTGTACTTATTGTCCGCCTTCCTTCTTTAATTTGAACTAATTTTATTCACTTTCTAATAAAATCTTTTTTGGATTATTACGTTCAAAAGTTTTTTCTTCCTGGTTTCCATCGTCTGTACAGGAGATGAGAGTAACTTTGAAATATTGCTATTTGATTGCTTAAAACTGGCTGTTTGAACCAGTGGGAAATTATCCCTGTAGGTTTTATTTGTAGAATACTAACAAATAAAATGTTGGTGTCGGGCTGCTTGACATTACAAATTCACTTAGTAAATCTTGCCAAAGTGAAGTAAAAACATGTAATGTCAGGGATTAGGTGCTCTGTGTAGTATGTCCTTTAGTCAGTATTTATAATGTAACTGCATTCAAAAAGAATGGGTTTACAATTTTGTGACAAGTACCAACTAGATGAAATCGTCCCACATTTGTCTGTGATGTTGCTGCACATGGCAACCAAAGGACATCCTACCCACGAGAGAACTGTTAGGTCAAATTCTGTTCAACATCACTGTTTTTAGTCAAATAAAACATTATCATTGACAACAAGTATCGAGCATGAGCTGACAGTTTTTCAGAATTATAGCTAAACTGACAACCCTGACTGGCTAAAGGAGTCCTACAGTGTGGGATGCTGTAGTAGGTGGTGGCTGTTAGCCGACCCAGACAGCACATCTCTGTAGAGGTCTTCTGAGGAGACTGTGAGGATAACTTTCAACATTGGCAGGGGTGGTAGCAGATTGGCTGCCCCTTATGCAGCCTACCTGATTTTCCTTGCCACTGAGTGTTGTGTATGGAGAAAGAGTCGGACTGAACACTGTGAGCTCAAAGTAAAGTGTGACCTTAGTCTTTTATTGCAGGTCTCCAGAGTGCGCCTCCAACCTGTAAAGCTTCCTTAAATACCTGTGCTCCCAACGGATTATGGGATCCATTGGGACTCCAGGGGATGAGCCCTCTGGTGGCTGTACAGAGTAAATACAAGTCCACATATATAACAACACTCCCCCCGCCCAAAGTCAATAGTATAACTATTTACAATGTGAGTCGATCTGAGGCCCTTCTTGCCCTGGTTGATTGTCTCGGTGTGAAAGCTGGTGTTGTTGAATCATTTGTTGGGCCCTCGCTGGGCTGCTGTGCAGCTGGCCTTGCCGGGCTGCCTGGTGTGCTGGGCCCTGCAGGGCTGCTGTGGATGATGGGTTCTGCTTCGTGGTCAACCGTGGTGCCAGTTGCCACTGGTGTGTATGTTGGGGGAACAAAAAAGGTAGGGTCCAAGGTGGGTTGCTCAGGATAGTCCGTGAATCTGAGTTTGATTTGGTCCAAGTGTTTCCGGTGAATCAGTCCATTTGAAAGTTTGACCCGAACACCCTGCTTCCCTCTTGGGCCACGACAGTACCGGGAAGCCACTTGGGACCTTGTCCATAACTTAAAACAAATACAGGATCATTGATTTCAATCTTGTGTGACACATTTGCGCTGTCATGGTATGCACTTTGTTGAAGCCGCCTGCTCTCTATTTGTTCATGCAGATCAGGGTGAACGAATGAAAGCCTTGTCTTAAGTGCTTTTTTCATAAGCAGTTCAGCAGGTGGGATCCCAGTGAGTGAGTGGGATCTCGTGCAGTAGCTAAGTAGGACTCGGGATAGGCGAGTCTGCAGTGAGCCTTCAGTTACCCTCTTCAAGCCTTGCTTGATGGTTTGCACTGCTCTCTCTGCCTGACCATTGGATGCTGGTTTAAACGGGGCAGATGTGACATGTTTGATCCCGTAACGGGTCATGAATTCTTAGAACTCAGCACTGGTAAAACATGGCCCGTTGTCACTCACTAGGACATCGGATAAGCCGTATGGGGCAAACATGGCCCGCAGGCTTCCAGTAGTGGCAGCGGACATGCTAGCCGACATTATCTCACATTCAATCCACTTGGAGTACAACCACAAGGAACATTTTACCGAAGAACGGGCCTGCATAGTCGACGTGTACCCTAGACCACGGTTTGGAGGGCCAAGACCATAAACTTAGCGGCGTCTCCCTGGGTACGTTGCTTAACTGCGAGCATGTATTACATCTGTGAACGCAGGACTCTAAGTCCGCGTCGATACCAGGCCACCATGTGGGATCTGGCTATCGCTTTCATCATTACGATGCCTGGGTGGATATTGTGGAGGTCATTGATGAAGGTGTCTCTGCCCTTCTTGGGGACCACTAATCGATTGCCCCACAGAAGGCAGTCTGCCTGCATAGACATTTCATCATTGCGCCGATGGAAAGGCTTTATATCTCCCTGCATTTCCCATGGGACACTGGACTAGCCCCCATGAAGCACACAGCTTTTGACTAGAGACACAGCTTGTCCAGGTTTTGATCTGCTGGGCAGTGACGGGTGATTGCTCACTCTCAAATGCTTCCATAACCATGGCTAGATCTGCGGGCTGCACCATTTCCACCCCCATGGTGGGCAATGGCAGCCGACTGAGAGCATTGGCGCAGTTTTCTGTGGCGGATGGCGTAGTTGTATGCGGACAACGTGAGCGCCCATCTCTCGATGCCGGCCGGTGCGTTGGTATTTATTCCTTTACTCTCGGAAAACAGGGATATAAGTGGCTTATGGTCAGTTTGCAATTCGAATTTTAGCCCAAACAGGTATTGATGCATTTTCTTTACCCCAGAGACACACGCTAACGCTTCTTTTTCAATCATGCTGTCGGCTCTCTCAGCCTTAGACAGACTCCTGAATGCATAAGCAACCGGTTGCAGTTTCCCGAAATCATTAGCTTGTTGCAATACACACCCGACGCTATATGACGCTATATGGCTTTTGCCCCAAACCCATTCGTCCCCTTTTCATAGTAATACATGTAGTGGTTCTAGCAGTTTGCTGCGACCTGGTAAGATGTTACCAAAGTAGTTCAAGAGTCCCAGAAACAACCGCAGCTCCGTCACGTTCTGTGGCCTTGGTGCGTTCTCGATTGCCTCCGTCTTCGTGTTGGTGGGCCTGATGCCGTCTGCCGCAATCCTCCTTCCCAAGAACTCCACTTCAGGTGCCAGTAAAACGCATTTCAAGCATTTTAACCTGAGCCCCACGCAGTTGAGTCAAGTAAGAACTTCCTCCGGGTTCTGCAGGTGCTCGACTGTGTTCCGACCTGTGACCAAGATGTCGTTCTGGAAGACCACAATGTGCGGGACCGACTTCAGTAAACTTTCCATGTTTCTCTGGAATATCGCCGCCGCTGATCGGATTCCAAATGGATATCTGTTATAAACAAAAAGACCTTTGTGCGTGTTGATGCATGATTCCTCCAGTTCCTGCGTCATGTAGGCTGAAGTCAGATCTAGCTTCGTGAACGTCTTTCCTCCCACCAGCGTTGCAAAGAGGTCGTCGGCCTTTGGTAGTGGGTATTGGTCCTGCAGGGAGAAACGATTGATAGTTACTTTGTAATCGCCACAGATTGTGACGGTGCCATCTCCCTTGAGGACCGGGACAATAGGACTGGCCCACTCGCTGAACTCGATCGGTGAAATGATGCCCTCTCTTTGCAACCGGTCAAGCTCGATCTCTACCCTTTCTCTCATCATGTACGGTACTGCTCTCGCCTTGTGATGGATGGGCCGCGCCCCCGGAATTAGGTGGATCTGCACATTTGCTCCTTGGAATTTCCCGATGCCTGGTAAGAACAGCGAAGGAAATTTGTTTAAGACCTGGGCACACAAAGTGTCGTCAACGGGCTATAGCGCTCGGACGTCGTCCCAGTTCCAGCGTATCTTTCCCAGACAGCTCCTGCCAAGCAACATGGGACCATTGCCTGGTACCACCCAGACTGGTAGCTTGTGCACTGCTCCATCATAGGAGACCTTTATGGTAGCACTGTCGATTACAGGAATCAGTTCTTTTGTGTAAGTTCTTAGTTTCGTGCGAACTGGAGTTAAGACTGGCCTTGATGCCTTGTTGCACCACAAGCTTTCGAAAGTCTTTTTGCCGATGATGGACTGGCTCGCGCCGTGCCCAGCTCCATTGACACCGGGAGTCTATTTAGTTCAACATTCAGCATTATCGGAGGACAATTCGTGGTGAATATGTGCACCCCATGTACCTCTGCCTCCTCTATCTGAGGCTCTGGTTCTTCGTGATCCTCCATGGATCTGTCCTCCTCTGCAACATGGTGGTTTGCAGGTTTAATAGGCTTAGCAGCTCGCCTGCACACTCATTGGAGGTGTTCCATTGTTCCACGGCCCTTGCAAACGTACTCTTTGAAACGGCATGAATGGAAACGTTGATCATCCCTGCAGCGCCAACAAGGTGTTAATGACCTTGCATTCATCACCCTTGATGTGGACTCTGAGTCATCTGTGGACGTGAAGCTGCAGGTATGTGTGACCTGCCCTATACATTACGATTCGAAAACAACATCACTTTGTTCACAGTACTTGTAGCAGCACTTGTGTGCTGAGAGATTTGCTTCATATTGTCACTGGGCTATCGCTATGGCCTTACTCAAGGTTGGGGTCTCTACAGTCAAAAGTTTGCGAAG
The DNA here is from genome assembly GCF_044704955.1 of Pristiophorus japonicus. Classification (NCBI taxonomy): domain Eukaryota; kingdom Metazoa; phylum Chordata; class Chondrichthyes; family Pristiophoridae; genus Pristiophorus; species Pristiophorus japonicus. The sequence continues at coordinate 150,591,993 of NC_091991.1, forward strand.
TATAGTTTCGTGGCCAATGCCAAGTACGAAAAAGTCTCCGAGCATGTGCTTCAAATGTCCTTGAAATTCGCAATATCCTGCAAAATTCGGCGACATAACTCGCCACTTCCTGGCCTTCAGACCTTTTGTAGGTGTAGAACCGGTACCTCGCCATCAGAATGCTTTCCTTCGCGTTCAAATGATCTCGGACCAGTGTGCACAAATCGTCGTACGATTTCTCCGTGGGTTTTGCTGGAGTGAGCAGATTCTTTATGAGGCCATACGTTGGTGCCCTACAGACTGTGAGGAGGATCGCCCTTCGTTTGGCAGCTGTCTTCCCCGTCTAGCTCGTTGGCCACAAAGTATTGGTCGAGTCGCTCCACAAAAGTTTCCCAATCATCTCCTTCCAAAAATTTCTTCAGGATGCCCACTGTTCTCTGCATCTTTGGGATCACTATCTGTATCTCATCGCCAGTTGTTGTGTATGGAGAAAGAGTCAGACTGAACACTATGAGCTCAAAGTAAAGTCTGATCTTAGTCTTTTATTGCAGGTCTCCATAGTGCCTCTCCAACCTGTGAAGCCTCCTTAAATACCTGTGCTCCCAAGGGATTATGGGATCCCTTGGGACTCCAGCGGATGAGCCCTCTGGTGGCTGTACAGGGTAACTACAAGTCCATATATATTACACTGAGGTCAATGGAAAGGAAAGTCCAGGGCGCTGGCCTTGGAGATGTATGAAGAGAGCGTGTCGTGCATGGCGACTTCACGTCACGCTTTGCGAACTTCAACCTCAGCGCTGGGTCCTGAGCTTGCTCTGAAAAGTGAGTAGATGCTGTTAGTACTTCTTAAAGGAACATACACATCTTTCACGTAAGTTTGCATTTAAGCTTTTGGACTAGATTTTTAAAATGTTATTGAAGTACTTGATTGGGGCAATACATGTTAAAAGTTTTTTTTAAGTGTGCAAGGGAGTGCTGCTGGACGCTTGCTAGACCTCTGAGAAGACAGAAAATGATGGAAATACTCGGCAGGTCAGGCAGCTTCCATGGAGAGAGAAACACAGTTCACGTATCGGATCCTGACCTGCTGAGGATTTCCAGCATTTTCTCATTCGTTCGCAGAGAGAAGAAGAAGACGCAGAAGAGGAAGAAGCATGCAACCCAGACAGCCTCTTTCTGGCTGGGATATCTGGCTGGAATGATCCTCCTGTAGTATCAGGGAGGATAACGTGTGAGGATACCAGCATCTTTTCAGCCCTGCACGCTGGCCAAGGGCTCAGCCATGCCCCTGCCAAGAATGGCCAGCACCGCCTCATTCCAGGATATGAGCGTCGCTGGCAAGGCCAACATTTATTGCCCATCCCCAATTTCCCTTAAGAAGATGATGATGAGCTACCTTCTTGAACTGCTGCAGTCCTTGTAGTGAATGTACTCCCACAGTGCTGTTGCGGAGGGAGTTTCAGGATTTTGGACCCAGCGACGTAAAGGAACAGTGATATACTTCCAAGTCAGGATGGTGTGTAACTTGAAGGGGAACTTGGAGAGGTGATGGCATACCCATACGCCTGCTGCCTTGTCCTTCTAGGTGGTAGGGGTCACGGATTTGGGAGATACTGCCGAAGAAGCCGTGGCGAGTTGCTGCAGTGCATCTTATAGATCGTACACACTGCAGACACGTTGCGCCGGTAGTGGTGGGAGTGAATGTTGAAGGTGATGGATTGGGTGCCAATTCAGCAGGCTGCTTTGTCCTGCATAATGTCGAGCTTCTTGAGTGTTTTTGAAGCTGCACTCATCCAGGCAAGTGCCTGGTTGCCCCTTTCTGGCTTGCTGAGCCATTTGTGTTAGTGCTGAAGCACTTTTCCCATTTCTTTAGGTACAGAAGGGAATTCAGCTTGAAGAATTGAAGACTCCCATTTGAGAAATCTTTTAAATGTTGGCTTTTTTTTTTCCAGAAGGCAGTTGAGCTGTAAGGGCTAAAAACTGCCTATCTTTACATGATTTTAATTTTTTTCATTTCAGAAGGCAGTTCCCCTTTAACTGCTTTCTGAAATGACAGCCTTGCTTTAACAGAAAGAATTCTTGCTGCAATGACGCTACGGCCACACTCCGACCGGGATGCACTCTACCAGAACGGCGTTGCACTGTAAGTTTAGCTCTGGGCTAATGTTAATTAGCCACCAGTGCCAATTTATCAGTCCTGCCAATGCCACCATTTTCAGTGGCCATTTACAGTGGCCTGGGGTGGCACTGGTAGATCTTTACTGCAATCGAATTTTAGCCCATCTATAGTACCATTCAATTTTGCTACTGGATACATATAGAGTAAGTGGCTAAGATTGATACTTCATTCAGCGATTGATACTTCCCCCCCACCCCCTCACCCACCCGTGGCTCTAACCACCCCCCCCCTCCACCCCCACCAACACGTGCCTCTCTCTCCCCCAGTCCCTCTCTCATTCTCCCCGCAGCTCCTTTCATTCTCTCCCAGCCTCTCTCTCCCTCTCGGCCCTCTGCCACTTCTCTGCTCACCGCTGCCGATGGGCCCTCTTGGCCCCCACTGGCTCCTCTCGGCCCCAGGCCCGCCGACGGCTGCAGGACTGCCGACCGTTCTCAGCCCCAGGCCCACTGGCCGTTCTCGGTCCCAGGACCGCTGGCTTTTCTCGGTCCCAGGCCCACCGGCCGTTCTCTGCCCCAGGCCGGCTACTCTCGGCCCCAGGCCCACTGAGGTGAAGAGAGTCAGAGCCTCAGGTTCTGCTTCTTGGCACCACGTGGAGGGAATGATGTGGACCGGGAAGTCGGGGGGGGGGGAGCTTGACAGGCGGTGGGGCTTGTCGCCTGTCTGTCAAAAAAGTGCATTTCAGGCATGGGGGGGTGGAGCTTGACAGATGCTTATGTGTCAAAAAAAAGTGCAGTAGAAATAGATACATCGATTTCAAATATAGTCAATGCTTTTGCTACTGTTCTCTTCCTATTTGGTCACATGGGCAAACTTACCAAACCATCTTCCTTTCACTTATCCAAGCACATTTTCTTTCATAAGAACATAATAAATAGGAGCAGGAGAGGGTCATACGGCCCCTCGAGCCTGCTCCACCATTTCATACGATCATGGCTGATCTGATCATGGACTCACTTCCCTGCCCGCTCCCCAAAACTCCGTATTCCCTTATCGGTTAAGAAACTGTCTATCTCTGTCTTAAATGTATTCAATGACCCAGCTTCCACATTCTCTGAGGCAGCGACTTCCACAGATTTATAACCCTCTGAGAGAAGAAATTCCTCCTCATCTCAATTTTAAATGGGCAGCCCCTTATTCTAAGATATTGCCCCCTAGTTCTAGTCTCCCTTACGTGGAGACATCTTCTCTACATCCACCTTGTCAAGCCCTTTCATAATCTTATACATTTCAATAAGATCACCTCTGATTTTTCTGAATTCCAATGAATAGAGGCCCAACCTACTCAACCTTTCCTCATAAATCAACCCCCTCATTTCCAGAATCAACCTAGTGAACCTTCTCTGAACTGCCTCCAAAGCAAGTATATCCTTTCTTAAATATGGAAACCAAAACTATGCAGTATTCCAGGTGTGCCCTCACCAATACCCTGTATAACTGTAGCAAGACTTCCCTGCTTTTATACTCCATCCCCTTTGCAATAAAGGCCAAGATTCCATTGGCATTCCTGATCACTTGCTGTACCTGCATACTATCCTTTTGTGTTTCATGCACCAAGACCACCAGGTCCCGCTGTACTGCAGCACTTTAAATAATAACTTGCTCTTCGATTTTTTACTGCCAAAATGCATAACCTCACACTTTCCAACATTATATACTCCATCTGCCAAATTTTTGCCCATTCACTTAGCCTGTCTATGTCCTTTTGCAGGTCTTTTGTGTCCTCCTCACACATTGCTTTTCCTCCCATTTTTGTATCGTCAGCAAGCTCGGCTACATTACACTCAGTCCCTTCATCCAAGTCGTTAATATAGATTGTAAATAGTTGGGGACCCAGCACTGATCCCTGCGACACCCCACTAGTTACTGATTGCCAACCCGAGAATGAACCATTTATCCTGACACTTTGTTTTTTCACAGCTATTGCTAGAAACTCTTGGAACTTCCAATTCCATTGATTATGATTATTGACAGTAATTTATCCCTTTTGCTAGAGTCATCAGTCGAGCCCCAGGCCTCAAACTGGTAGTGGAAACTTTAATAACTTCCCTGAGACCTATTGGGAATATTGTACTCATCTGCTGTGCTTTCTTCATCATCTTCGGAATCCTGGGGGTGCAGGTAAATATGATAATGAAATGTCAGAGTACCTTTTCTCCCAGAAAAATGATTTTGCAGCCAAGTAACTGAAGCTGAATTTAGCAAGCAGGCAAGCAGTTAGATTATAGTGCACTAAAGTCCCACTGACTTCATTACAAACATGTTTGTCAAAGCTCTTTAAATTTCTTTGCAAACATACAGTAAAACAACCTTTGCTGTGTAGAAATGGCTCATCACAGCCCTTGCATGCGATATCATTGTGATAAGAATGATGTTCAGCTCTTATGCAAAAACCGATTCATAACAGTGCCTCTTAACGATCTGAAGTCCATATCACCTGGGAGCTCAGTAAGGGCTGGTCATTTGAAACTACACAATACATCCTTAGGACTTAACCACAGGTATTGGCCAACACTACGTCATGACGGCAAGATTGAGATATGTAGCGGAAAATCAAAAACACAAATTAAAAAACCTGCTACATCTAACCTGCAGAGGAAATCCTTCCTTCTCATTTCTTGCGAGAAATTTGAATTGTCTCAAAAGGGTAACAGAAAGAAATAGGGGTCAAAATTGCCCTGTGCCCCAATTGGGTGCGGTAACCCGCTCAGGGCAGGACTTCCTGCACCCGGCGCGGAAGTCCTGCCCCGGCCGCTGAATTGGGCTCAGTGTACCTCAAAGGAAGTGGGACGCAATCTCGTACGCTCCGCTTCCTTTAGGGGCAGGACCAGTGGCACTAACAGGGCATGATTGGGAGCGCTACGTAGATACTCCGCGTAACGCTGAAGTGCTTCAGCACCCCTCCGGTTTGCTTAAATGGGAAGGCCGCTGTGCACTCTGCAAGGCCTCTGCTGGACCACCAAGACAACGTGGTACCAGGCCTGCAGCCCGGCACCCAAAAAAAGAGGTAAGTGAGCTGACCCAAGAGTTGGCAAAAAATGTAACATGGCCGCATGGGACGCGGGCGACCTCCCCTTTAACTTCCACCCTGCGAGCGCATGTTGGCGACCTACAAAGTTGCTGTTGACATCTGTTCGCGCCAGCCTCACGGATGGCGGGGCCATTTCCCCCGTGGGGTGGTAAGGGGCCGGCGGCGGCGCTGAGTGGTCGCTGCGCACGGCGATTACGTCGTCGCCAGTTGCGGGGTGCTGCCGTGACAGCGCCTCCACAAACTCCCGGGCAATTTCCTGGGAGCCGGTTGCGCCCCCACGACCCTCCCCCCTTCCCCTCCGCCCCCTTCCCACCCCTGAAGCAGAGGTCTGAAGATTGATGGAAATTGTTCCTTGAGTCTTATCTGAATAGTCGTGGTGAGTTGCCGGCACTGGAGTGGCAGGGGTGTTGGAGCTGGGAGTTGAAGGGGGCTGTGGTCCAGTTCTTTTTAACACTAATGTGGTTTGAATAGTCTAAAATTGTTCTTCACAAATCTATATTTTTTGCAGTTGTTTAAAGGCAAGTTCTACCACTGTGATGGACATGACACCAGGAATATCACAAACAAGTTAGATTGTTTCCAAGCTAACTTCAAATGGGTGCGCCGTAAATATAATTTTGATAATCTGGGACAGGTATGTTTTAAGTTGTACATTTAATAGAATAATCAATGAGGGATGGAGTGATGTAAAAAGGCAACTTATTACATTAGTAAATGAAATGCTCTTCTTGAAAAAAGGAGACAGAGATAAGTCTGGAGATTACAGGGCTGTTGGTCAATTTCCAATGTTAGTAAACTACTGGTGTCTATAATATGGGATGTGGAACTGGAGTCATAACTATATCATCTCTCTGGTCCAATAATGGAATGTTACTGTACTCATTCACTTAATGTGGACAGAAAATGTGGTTGATGGTATAACCTCTATTATCATCTGAAAATAATTCTGATGTCTTCAATGAATGGATATGGTAACATCGTGTTTATGTTACCGGGTTAATAACCCAGAGGCCAGAAGATGTGAGTTTGGATCCCACCATAGTATTTTTAGCAAGGCTTTTGACAAGGTCCCACATGGCAGATTGGTCAGAAAATTAAAAGCCCATGGGATCCAAGGGGAAATGGCAAATTGGTTTCAAAATTGGCTCAGCTTACTTCACTATTTCTCTCGACCCCTCCACGGTCTCTAAATTTTTCAGACTGCTTGTCCGACATCCAGTACTGGATGAGCAGAAATTAAATATTGGGAAGACTGAAGCCATTGTTTTCGGATCCCGCACAAACTCTGCTCCCGAGCCATTGACTCCTTCCCTCTCCTTAGCATTGGTCTGAGGCCGAATCACACTGTTCGCAACCTCGGTGTCCTATTTGACCGTGTAATTAGCTCCAGACCACTTATCCGTGACATAACTAAGACCGCCTATTTCCACCTCTTTAACATCGCCCGTCTCTGTGCCACCTCAGCTCATCTGCTGCTGAAGCCCTTATCCATGCCTTTGTTACCTCTAGACTTGACTATTCCAATGCACTCCTGCTGGCCTTCCACATTCTACCCTATGTAAATTTGAGGTGTTCCAAAACACAGCTGTCTGTGTCCTGACACGCACCAAGTCCTGTTCACCTATCACCCCTGTACTCGCTGACCTACATTGGCACCCAGTTAAGCAACGCCTATATTTCTAAATTCGCCTCTCCATATCTCTGTAATCTCCTCCAGCCCCCGAGATAGCAGTGATCCTCTAATTCTGCCCTCTTGAGCATCCCGATTATAATCACTCATCCATGCCTTCAGTTGCCTAGGCCCCCAAACTCTGGAATTGCCTCCATAAACCTCTCCGCCTCTCTATATTTCTTTCCTCCTTTAAGACACTCCTTAAAACCTACCTCTTTAACCAAGCTTTTAGTCATCTGTCTTAATTTCTTCTTATGTGGCTTGGTGTCACATTTTTTACTTAAAACACTCCTGTGAAGCGCCTTGGGACATTTTACTATGTTAAATGTCCTATATAAATACAAGTTGTTGTTGTTAGTAGCAGGAATCAAAGGGTAATGGTCGATGGATGTTTTTGTGACTGGAAGGCTGTTTCCAGTGGGGTTCCACAGGGCTCAGTACTCGGTCCCTTGCGTTTCCTGGTCTGTATCAATAATTTAGACATCAGTGCAGAGGGCCTGACTACGAAGTTTGCAGATGATGCAAAGATTGGCTGTTTGGTTGATAATGAGGAAGAAAGCTGTAGAGTGCAGGAAGATATCAATGGACTGGTCAGGTGGACAGAAAAGTGGTAAATCGAATTCAATCTGGAGAAGTGTGAGGTAATGCATTTGGGGAGGGCTAACAAGGCAAGGGAAACCACAGTAAATGGTAGGATATTGAGAAGTGTAAAGGAACAGAGGGACCTTGGAGTGCGTGTCTACAGATCCCTGAGAGTAGCAGGACAGGAAAAAAGGTGGGTAAGAAGGCATACGGGATACTTTCCTTCATTAGCTAAGGCTTAGAATATAAGAGCAGGGAGGTTATGCTGGAACTGTATAAAACACTAGTTAGGCCACAGCAAGAGTACTATGTGCAGTTCTGGTCACCACATTACAGGAAAGATGTGATTGCACTGGAGAGAGTGCAGAGGAGATTTTTTGCCAGGATTGGAGAATTTTAGCTATGAGGAAAGATTTGATAGACTGGGGTTGTTTTCTTTGGAACAGGAGAGTCTGAGAGGAGATTCATTTGAGGTGTATAAAATTATGAGGGGCTAGATAGAGTGGATAGGAAGGACCTATTTCCCTTAGCAGAAAGGTCAGTGACCAGATTTAAAGTAACTGGTAGAAGGATTTGAGGGGAGTTAAGGATTTTTTTTTTAACCAGAGGGTGGTGGGAGTCTGGAACTCACTGCCTGAAAGGGTGGTAGAGGCAGAAACCCTCATCGCATTTAAAAATACTTGGATATGCACATGAAGGGCCGTAACCTGCAAGGCTACGAACCAAGAGCTGGAAAATGGAATTTGGCTGGATATTTATCGGCCAGCACAAATACAATGGGCCGAATGGCCTCCTTCCATACCGTAAAGTTCTATGATTATATGAATGAAGCAATATCATTTTATTCTTTTTACAGATAATTTTCTTTTAAATAATTTGTATTTTATTCGCCAATCTTTGCATTCATTTTGAAGGGCGAGGCAAACAAAATATTTTAGGAAAGCTGATGTATGTATTTCTTTCTGTTGCTTTCTAGGCATTGATGTCACTCTTTGTTTTATCCTCCAAAGATGGCTGGGTAAATATAATGTACCATGGTCTCGACGCTATAGGAATAGATAAGCAGGTAATACTGAAACATTGCATGTAATCCCCTTGCAATTGTTTAAACTCAATTAATAGTTTGTTTTTACATTTGATATAGAATGAGTTGCAATATTTTTATAGCAGCCAGAACTAACAGCACTTTTCTTCCTAGTACAAGTAATAAAATTTTATTGCGAGGTTATTAGGAATATTTCCAGTTGTGGACGAGTCCAAAACTAGAGATCATAAATATTTTAATATGGATAGAGGATTGGCTAACTAGCAGAAAACAGAGAGTCAGGATAAATGGTTCATTCTCGGGTTGGCAATCTGTAACTAGTGGGGTGCAGCAGGGATCAGTGCTGGGACCCCAACTATTTACAATCTATATTAACGACTTGGATGAAGGGAGTGTAAGGTAGCCAAGTTTGCTGACGATACAAAGATGGGAGGAAAAGCAATGTGGGAGGAGGACACAAAAACCTGCAAAAGGACATTATCAGGCTAAGTGAGTGGGCAAATATTTGGCAGATGGGGTATAATGTTGGAAAGTGTGAGGTTATGCACTTTGGCAGAAAAAAATCAAAGAGCAAGTTATTATCTAAATGGAGAAAAATTGCAAAGTGCTGCAGTACAGCGGGACCTGGGGGTCCTGGTGCATGAATCTCAAAAGTTTAGTATGCAGGTAAAGCAAGTGATTAGGAAGGTCAGTGGAATCTTGGCTTTTATTGTAAAAGGGATGGAGTATAAAAGCAGGGAAGTCTTGCTACAGTTATACAGGGTATTGGTGAGGCCACACCTGGAATACTGCGTGCAGTTTTGGTTTCCATATTTAAGAAAGGATATACTTGCTTTGGAGGCAGTTCAGAAAGGTTCACTAGGTTGATTCCGGAGATGAGGTGGTTGACTTATGAGGAAAGGTTGAGTAGGTTGGGCTTCTACTCATTGGAATTCAGAAGAATGAGAGGTGATCTTATCGAAACGTATAAGATTATAGAGGGTTGACAAGGTGGATGCAGAGAGGATGTCTCCACATAGGGGAGACTAGAACTAGGGGGCATAATCTTAGAATAGGGGCTGTCCATTTAAAACTGAGATGAGGAGGAATTTCTTCTCTGAGGGATGTAAATCTGTGGAATTCGCTGCCTCAGAGAGCTGTGGATGCTGGGTCATTGAATAAATTTAAGACAGAGATAGACAGTTTCTTAACCGATAAGGGAATAAGGGGCTATGGGGAGTGGGCAGTGAAGTGGATCTGAGTCCATGATCAGATCAGCTATGATCATATTAAATAGCGGAGCAGGCTCGAGGGGCCATATGGCCTACTCCTGTTCCTATTTCTTACGTTCTTATATAAGATAGTTACTAATATAGTACATCCAATAAAGAATCCAGGAGAAACTTCTTTACCCAGAGAGTGGTTAGAATGTGGTACTTGCTACCGCATGGAGTAGTTGAGGCGAAGCATAGATGCCTTTAAAGAGAAGCTGGATAAGTACATGAGAGAATAAAAACAGAAAATACTGTAAATATTTAGTAGGTCAGAGAGCATCTGTGGAGAGGGCGGGTTGGGGGCGAAAGGGCTCCGAGGTAGTCGTGAAACCCTGGAGAGCAAGTTTCCCGCAGGCCCTGCTGAATTTAACGCAGGGCCTGATTTGAATGGGAAGCCTCTGTTTCCCACCCGCAGCCAGCCAGAGGCTGGATGGCGCCGGGCCGGTATTGCCTATGGCATTAGGCCGCACAGAGGAGGGAGGGGCGTCTGAAAAGATTGGTGGCCTGAGGAGCAGGGTAGGGAGGTCTGAAACAATTGCAGGTCGGCCGCAAGCGCGGGGCGGGGGAAGGTGATCAGAACATTGTGATTACGGGCCGGCCAAGGGAGCTGGGTGGGGTGTGGGGCTGTTCAGAACATCATGATCGTGGGCAGGGACCAGCACAGGGTAGGGTCTGAAAAGATCGGGGGCAGGGCTAGCATGGGGGGTCGGTGTCGAGAACAGCACAATCGCAGGCCATCCAGAGGAGCGGGGAGAGGGGGGGCGGTGGGGTGATCCAGAAAATCACAAGCTGGCTGAGCTGTTATCCAGAACGGGACCAGCATGGCCTCCGGGCCCAGAACATCGCGATCGCGTGCCAGCTGGAGGAGCGGGTGGGTGATCGGGTGAGGATCCGGGGCCAGGAACAGCTTTGGAGAGGGGGTCTGAAGAGATCAGGGGCCGGAGGAGCAGCAGGGGTACGGAGGCCTGGGTCGATTGGAAATTGGTGGCCCCCTTGGGGGAGGGGGGAGGGTGGAGTCTCCGATTGTGAAGGGTGGGTTAGGGACCCTGGATCCAGGAGGTTTGTGTAAAGGCACTCCTGGATGAAGAAGTCTTCACCTTGCTTTTAGTTGGTGGATTTCACAACAAAATACAAAATGGAGATTAAAGAAGTGGCTTCCAGCCTCATTATAATATTTAAATAGACAACCCACCTCCTGGCAGCGGATTGGCTGCCCGTCCCCTGTCCCGCCTCCATTAAAACTGGAAGTGGGTGGATTGACGCCGGGTTCAGTCGGGATTCACATTTTTAACACTTTAACTACCTCCATGCCGCCAACCCAGCAGTTTTTTAGGTTAAAATTCCTCACAATGTTTCTGGTCGATGACCTTTTATCAGTGCATGAGGGAGAAAAGGATACAAGGATATGCAGATAGGGTTAGATGAAGTAGGCTGGGAGGAGGCTTGTGTGGAGCATAAACACTAGCACAGACCTGTTGGGCCAAATGGCCTGTTTCTGTGCTACAAATTCTATGTAATATTTGTTTTCATCAGCCTTTTTTAAAACAATTCTGTGCAAACTAACAGAAATGATTATGACATGAAATCAAAAATGTTCCATTTGTTTTTTAATATAGATCTGATGGTAGAAATGAATTGGTTCCATGCTTTGTTCTAATTACGCCCTTTTCTTTCCTCCTGCACATTTCTTTCTGAATGGCAGCCACAAAGGAACCACAATCCATGGATGCTGCTGTACTTCATCTCCTTTCTCCTGATTGTGAGCTTCTTTGTGCTGAACATGTTTGTGGGGGTGGTGGTGGAGAACTTCCACAAATGCCGGCAGCACCAGGAGGCCGAGGAGGCCCGCCGGCGCGAGGAGAAGCGTCTGCGACGGTTGGAGAATAAGCGCAGGAGTAAGGAACTGTACCTGGCTGGTCGGTAGTATGTTTCATCTTTCTGAGCCCTGCCTGTTTCCAAACTGGGAAGGAAATGTGATCCCCACAGCATGCCAGTGCATGCTGAGTTCACGTTGCATGAGGACCTGAAAAGACCGGTTGCATTGCAGGTTTTTTTTTGTATAATTTATTTTGAAGAATTCTTTTCTCATGAGAAGAAATTCCTAATCCTTTCAGATTAAAAACACGTACGATGTTTGTGGGGGAGAAATGTTACAGCAATATCATTCTGCTAGTCGAGAATCAAGCATCTGTTGTTTCCCCAATAAGATGTTTGTTATATAAATATACTTTTCCAAATATATTGAAACATATAATAACTAGTTATTAAATGGACTTTATATACAGCTTTCAAAGTATACATTTCCTGATTGCTATTTGAAGAGAACACAAGTTATTACACAACACATACCTTATTAGAAGGTAGGGAAACATAGGAAAATATGTTTGATTGTAAGGAAAATGGAATTGGTATTTTGTTTTTCCATTTCCCGTTTGCCATAAGCAGTAACTCTAAGAAGTCCCAAAGTTTTGGTTGAATGTGGCAGACTCAGAAAGATGTGTAGTTTGTGCTGTACGTTTTAGTGCTGTCCTGTTGTCGCAACCTGTTTATTAAATACTACCGTCCAGGTATTTTGGTTAGAAGGAAGATGTCCTATTGCACCTTTGCTGCTAGTTAGTTTAGTTGAAGAATTGTGAAATTTGTTGACTATGTTACATTTCCCCATTTAGGTATAACAAACAAAATTGCTTCTCCATCTCTCTCCATTCCTGACCTCCTTTAGCCAGGAGGATAGGATGGTCAAAGCTGTGGCCTTATCCATGGATAGCATTTATGCTGTTTGGTACAACTTGGTCCTACCAATATAGATCTCTTTCTCTTTCTTTCTCCCCCAGAAGATGGCTACATAGTGTACATGCTTGAAAACATGCTAAAAACAGGCAACATTTTATTACTCTAATCATGTTGGAATTCCATGGGCCTCTTTGCAAAAATGGAATTCTATTCCGTAACTCTATCTGCAATTGGATACTATGAATCTTGATTTCTTATAAATGTATTCAGAACACATTTCAGCTCAGGCTCAGCAGAATTAGACCTTTTCATTAAGGGAGCATTAGACTTGCGCAGCTCAGGAAATTCAGCGCACTCCCTTACCCTTGGACAAAATAATTAAATCAAACATCATCGATGTCACTCATCCACTGGAGTTGGTTGACCATCACTTTTGTTCAGAAATGTCTCTCGAGTCTTACTACAACTGGCATTGTGCTGCTATTTTATAGCCTTTGAGGTTGCAGTTTGGGCACTGCTTGTCCAATTCTGCTGTGTTCCTAAAATACCGATGTTTATACTTTATGAACTCTCTCTCACTCTCGCTAGAGATTTCATTAATATCATTAATGGAAAGGAGTATCGTACTGGTTTGTACCCTGCAAGGAGGATTATCATGCATGATTTATATCCTGCTATATATTGCTGCAGACTTTTGAATTAATTCTATTTTAATGGTGGTGCTAAAGCAATAAAATCTATACAGTGGCCTAGATACACAACAATGTGCAAGATGATTATTGATATTAATAAATATATTTGAATAAAAATAACCATTACTGCAATGAAAATACATGGTTATTACTGACCAAACAGCTGGCAGAAAGTGAGCCCCATGATACTCTACACAAAGTGAGTAGTATTGGAGCAATAAGAGCAACAACAAATCCAAGTACTGTATACATTGCAATAAAGTCAATAATTACATGCTTTCCACATGAACTCTGGGTGGATTAGGTTCTGAATATCACTTGCATATTTTTATATTCGTGCCTTTATAGTGGTAGCCTTTCATGATAACTTGCATTTATATAATACCTTTAATGTAAGGAAAGTACCAATTTGCTTCACAGTTGGGCATAAAGAAAACAGATGCTGAGCCGGGAAGGGAAAGGTTCTTTCTATTTGTTTTAGAAGACCCAAAAAAAAAGCCTCCCTTCCTCCCCTATTCTCTCAGGTGTGACTTCCACTAGAAAACCTTCCCTAACCTAGCACTGTGCAATGCAACAGTGCATGTTAAATCGCATGTGTTAAACATAAAACAAGCATGCAATATCTGCATGGTATATTTCTCGCCTCGATAGTTACAATAGAACAAATTTGACCCATATCATGAACAAGATACACTCGTGTGATTGTTGGTATGGCTTTAGTGCATTTTAAAGTATTTATCTTAACTTTATTTTTCTTCATAGCAGAACTCTAAAACAAAGTTCTTAGTATGACCAAGATTCTCTTGCTGAATAAATGTTAGTGTTAAGAACAATTAATTACTGTTTGTCACTATTATATTATATATCTATATATATATATATAGTTTAGCAAATGTCTTTAACAGAAGGGCACATGTGTGAATTTTTACCGCTGACTTATTAATTTCTATCTTTTTTAAAAGGTTCATCCTGTTGCTGTGTATCTTGCATTCAAACATTCCTGTATGGCTATAAGAGGTGCTGGACTAGCTGTGCTCCTTTTCGTGCAGTTTCAGTGCTGTTCTTCTGGTAGTTTAGATGCACGGAGATGATGTGACATTGGCAGGAGGTCTTATGCCTCTGATCTTTCTTCTCACTCCCTCTAAGTTTCACATGATGACCTGGAGTTGATCATGGTCTGGGAGTGTGCATATTAGTGGAAGCTGGAGTTTAATTGTGGGATTCCTGGTATATAGCACAGTGAGTAATGCAGCGTGTGTCCCCACCACCACCAGTAACAACCCATACTTTAATTCAGATCCAGTAAACCAGAAGATATGCTAGGATTAGCTAATGAGTTAAGTAATTTTAGTATATTCAATATGTAAACATAACATGCAAATATGTGAACTTTGCTGTTTATTATTTTCCCTTTGAAAGGATTCAGTAATCATTTTATTTTTATTTTCCCCTTGCTTCCTCCAGAAGCTCAACGCAGACCATATTATGCTGACTACTCCCCTACTCGACGTTACATCCATAAGTTGTGTACAAGCCACTACCTGGATCTATTCATCACATTCATAATTGGTATAAATGTTATCACGATGTCCATGGAGCATTACCACCAACCAACTGTAAGTGTGCGTAGAGAGACAGAAATATAACGTTAATATTGTTTGCAAATGCTTGCGATGCCTATAAACTGTGAACTTAAAATTCCTGTTTTGTTAATAATTATAGTAAAATAGATTGGTAAACGCCTGTTTTTTAGCTTTTAAAAAGCGCAATTTAAAAAAAATGTTTTTTAAATATATTTTATTCTCATCAAGTTGAGAAACGTTAGTGCCAGGAACTTCATATTTTAGGGACACAGTGTCAGAACAAAGTATACTCAGGGTATGAACATAAGAATATAAGAAATAGGAGCAGAAGTAGGCAATTCGGTCCCTCAAGCCTGCTCTGCCATTCACTAAGATCATGGCTGATCTTCTACCTCAATTCCACTTGCCTGCACTATCCCCATATCCCTTGATTCCCTTAATATCCAAAAATGTTATCGATCTCTGTCTTAAATCTACTCAACGACTGAGCATCCAAAGCCTTCCGGGATAGAGAATTCCAAAGATTCACCACCCTCTGAGTGAAGAAATTTCTCCTCATCTCAGTCCTAAATGGCCGACCCCTTATTCTGAGATTGTAACCCCTGGTTCTAAACGCCCCAGCCAGGGGAAATATCCTCCCTGCATCTACCCTGTCAAGCCTTGTAAGAATGTTGTATCACCTCTCATTCTTCTAAATGCTAGAGAATATAGGCCTAGTCTACTCAATCTCTCCTCATAGGACAGTCGCCCCCCATCCCAGGAATCAGTCTGGTGAACCTTCGTTGCACTCCCTCTGTGGCAAATATATCCTTCCTTAGATAAGGAGAGCAAAACTGTACACAATACTCCAGGTGCGATCTTACCAGGGCCTCATATAATTGCAGTAAGACGTCTTTACTCTTACTCAAATCCTCTTGTAATGAAGGCCAACATACCATTTGCTTTCTTAATTGCTTGCTGTATCTGCATGTTAACTTTCAGTGATTCATTTGCAAGGACACCCAGATCCTTCTGAACACCAACATTTACCAATCTCTCACCATTTAAAAAATATTCTGCATTTCTATTTTTCCTACCAAAGTGGATAACTTCACATTTCTCCACATTATATTCCACTTGCCATGTTCTTGCCTATTCACTTATCCTGTCTATATCCTTGAAGCCTTGTTGCATCCTCGTCACAACTTACATTCCCACCTAGCTTTGTATCATCAACAAACTTGATTAGATTTGGTCCACTCATCCAAATCATTGATATAGATTGTGAATAGCTGGGGCCCACTAGCTGCAGCCTGCCAACCTGAAAATGACCTGTTTATTCCTACTCTCTCTTTTCTGTACATTAACCAATTCTCAATCCATGCTAGTATATTACCCCCAATCCAATGAGCCCTAATTTTGTTCAATAACCTCTTGTGTGGCACCTTATCAAATGCCTTTATGCAAATCCAAATATGCCACATCCACTGATTCCCCCTTATCTATTCTGCTAGTTACAACCTTAAAAAACTCTGAACAGATTTGTCATAAATATGTGTTGACTCTGCCCAATCCTATTATTCTTTTCTAAGTGTCCTGTTATTGCATCTTTAATAACAGATTCTAGCATTTTCCCTACTACTGATGTCAGGCTAACTGGTCTGTAGTTCCCTGTTTTGTCTCTCCCTCCTTTCTTAAATAGCGGGGTTACATTTGCTACCTATCAATCCAATAAGCTACCATTCAATGTACAGCACAGTTAGGGCAGGTACAGTACAGTTAGGACATCAACAGCACAGTTAGGTGGAGAATAGCGCTCCTGCTACTTTGCCTCATTTATGTGCTTCATTCTCAGAAGAGCAGCCACATTTTACCACTGTGCCATTTTGATTTAACTCTCCAGATCTACTCTGGCCTCTCTGAGTTAGATGGCCAAGTAGTGCCAAACTAGGAACTGGATTGAGACTGTTCAAACTCACTTCAAATAGGAGACAAAGAACATTTGTTATCCCATCAGGCTGGGCTATATTTGAACTTGCATTGCCGAGGTGCAAGGCCAACTCCATGTGTAGGATAAATCATTGTTAATACAAAAAAAAACGTTGGGTTATGTCATGTATCTTACATTATTATATATAACTGTATCCTAACATGCTATACATGACTGTAATAAGATATGACCTGTAACCACCAGCATACCTTACCACCAGGGGTGCACTTGCAAGAGACAGGTATATAAGGACAGGTCTCAGGCAAATGCAGCATTCCAGAGCTGTGAAATAAAGAAGCAGGTCCAGAGTGACTTTGACTTCACTATATGCCTCGTGTGAATCTGTACTGAGGGGACAGGATTTTACAGTGGCGACGAGTTACGGGATTACAGAATCTCCAGAATGGTGAACAACGGATCAGATGAAAAGTACAATGCGGGAGACAATTGGGAGGACTTTATAGAAAGGCTCCAGCAAAGCTTTGTAACCAAAGACTGGTTAGGTGATGATAAAGCAGACAAGAGAAGAGCCCATCTCTTGACCAGCTGTGGCTCGAAAATATATGCTTTAATGAAGGATCTGTTGGCACCCAAGAAACCAGCAAGCAAGTCGTTTGAAGAATTGAGCACACTGGTAAGAGACCACCTGAAGCCAGCGAGCATGGCCAGACACAGGTTCTACAACTACAGAGGCTGTGTGGGCCAGAGCATACCCGACTTCGTGGCGGAACTTCGGAGGTTGGCTAGTTTATGTGAGTTCTCCGATGAACTGAGGAGAGAAATGCTGAGAGACTTTTGCATTGAAGGAATAGGCCATGCAGGCATATTCCGAAAGCTCATAGAGACCAAGAACCTGACCTTAGAGGCAGCAGCACTGGTTGCACAGACATTCTTGGTAGGGGAAGAAGAAACGAGGTTGATTTACAATGCAGGTACGACAACTAACGAAATATCGGAACAAGAAGTTCACAGCATTAAACAAGCTGCTACCCCCACACACAGACAAAACCGGGAGAACAGGCTCTCGACAGCAGGCAGAAGCCATCAAGGGCCACAGGAATGGCCGTTCACACCTCATCAACCCACAATGTGAGCAATCAACTACAAACTGAAAGAAGCTCAAGAGAGATCAGCCAGACGCAGCTCATTCTTTGGAAACCACTTTGAACAATGGAACAGGTCTGTGCTGGAGGTGTGGGGGTGGGCACTCGTCAAGGGGATGTCGATTTCAGCAGGCTGTTTGCAGAAATTGTAAATATACAGGGCATTTGGCCCGCATGTGCAAAAAAACGGCAGCTCGGCTGGTATGCGAATCGGATGGTCGGAAAGCGGACCAGAAGGTGATGGGGACAGTACCCGGGACACTGATGTACAGCGGGTCAACACAATCAATGGCCACTGCTCCGACAACAGGACGCCTCCTATAATAATGAGGGTCCTACTCAACGGGATATCTGTCAACATGGAGCTGGATACGGGAGCGAGTCAATCTCTCATGGGCGCTCAACAATTTGAACAACTGTGGCCACATAAAAAAGACAGACCAAAACTCACAAGGGTCGACACCAAACTAAGGACCTATACCAAAGAAATCGTACCAGTCCTCGGCAGCGCCATGCTCTCTGTCACACATAAAGGGACAGTGAACCGACTTCCCCTGTGGATTGTTCCCGGAGACCCCCCAGCACTGCTGGGAAGAAGCTGGCTGGCAAAACTAAACTGGAAATGGGATGATGTCCATGCCATGTCATTAGAGGAACGGACCTCCTGCTCAACAGTTATAAAGCGATTTGAACATCTCTTTCAGCCAGGTGTGGGCACTTTCAAAGGGGCCAAAGTCAAAATCTACATCACACAGGATGCTAGACCGGTCCATCACAAGGCCAGAGCTGTACCCTATGTGATGAGGGAAAAGATTGAACACGAATTAGACAGGCTTCTGCGGGAAGGCATTATATCACCTGTGGAATTTAGCGACTGGGCAAGTCCCATCGTCCCAGTCATGAAGCCTGATGGATCCGTACGAATCTGTGGGGACTACAAATCTACCATAAACAGAGTCTCCCTACAGGACCAGTACTCGCTGCCCAGAGCGGAGGACTTATTTGCCACATTCGCTGGAGGTGAACTTTTCTTAAAATTAGACCTCACATCTGCGTATATGACGTAAGAATTGACCGAGGAATCCAAGCTACTCACCACCATCAACACACATCGAGGCTTTTTCATGTACAATCGATGCCCATTCGGCATCAGGTCGGCAGCTGCCATATTCCAGCGCAACATGGAGAGTCTGCTCAAGTCCATCCCGGGGACGGTTGTATTTCAAGACGACATACTTATCACGGGCAGGGACACCGACTCCCATCTCTGTAATTTGGAGGAAGTACTAAAGCGGTTGGATCGGGTAGGCCTACGAGTCAAGAAATCCAAGTGCCTGTTTCTCACACCCGAGGTTGAATTTTTGGGCAGAAGGATTGCCGCTGATGGAATCCGCCCAACAGAGTCCAAAACAGAAGCAATTCGCCTGGCACCCAGGCCCCGGAATGTCTAAGAACTGCGCGCCTTTCTCGGGCTACTCAATTACTTTGGGAACTTTATGCAGAACTTAAGCACGCTGCTGGAGCCTCTCCACGTGCTACTCAGGAAGGGGTGCGATTGGTTTTGGGGGGACGCCCAGGAACGCGCCTTCAATAAGGCATGCAACCTTCTGTGTTCCAACAGTGTTTTGACTTTCTTTGATCCAGGTAAAAAGCTAGTTCTCACATGCGATGCATCAGCGTATAGGGTCGGGTGCGTTTTGCAACATGTCACTAGTGCGGGCAAATTACAACCCATAGCTTATGCCTCCAGGTCACTTTCTCGGGCGGAGTGCGGGTACGGAATGGTAGAGAAGGAGGCGCTCGCGTGCGTGTACGGTGTCAAAAAGATTCACCAATACCTTTTCGGGGCCAAGTTCACGTTAGAAACTGACCACAAGCCCCTCACGTCCCTCCTATCCGAGAGCAAGGCAATAGAAGCCAACGCCTCGCCGCAAATTCATCGGTGGGCACTCATGCTGGCGTCCTACGACTATACCATAATGCACAGACCAGGCACAGACAACTGTGCCGACGCGCTCAGCAGGCTACCCCTGGCGACCACGGAAGGGTCTGACGAACAGGACTGTGAGATAGTCATGGCAATCAATGCCTTTGAGTCCACAGGTTCGCCCATGACGGCTCGCCAAATCAGAGCCTGGACGACCAGCGACCCCACGTTATCCTTAGTAAAAAGATGTGCCCTAACCGATGACTGGGCAGAGGCTCGCGATGCCTACCCCGAGGAATTAAAACCCTTTCACAGGCGCATGCATGAGCTATCACTACAAGCATACTGCCTGATGTGGGGCTGTGGGGCAGCCGAGTAGTCATGCCTCTGCGAGGCAGAGGGGCATTTGTCCGGGAGCTCCACCGCGAGCACCCGGGGATCGTTCTTATGAAGGCTATAGCCAGATCCCACGTCTGGTGGCCTGGTATTGACGCAGACTTGGAGCTCTGCGTCCGAAGGTGCACCATTTGTGCCCAACTCAGCAATGCCCCCAGCGAGGCTCCACTGAGCCCCTGGCCTACCAAACCGTGGTCACGGGTGCACGTAGACTATGCGGACCCATTCATGGGCAAAATGTTCCTCGTAATTGTAGATGCATTTTCAAAGTGGATCGAATGCACCATTTTAAACTCGAGCACAACCTCCACCACTGTGGAGAGCCTTGGAACCATGTTTGCAACGCACGGAATCCCTGACATATTTGTCAGTGACAATGGTCCGTGCTTCACCAGCGCAGAATTCCAAGACTTTATAATTGACCACAGCATAAATCACGTCAAGACGGCACCGTTCAAGCCGGCCTCCAGGCGGAGAGAGCAGTGCAAATCATTAAACAAGGCATGCTTAAAATCCAAGGTCCCACGCTGCAGGGTCGCCTGTCGCGACTGCTGCTGGCATACAGATCTCGTCCGCGCTCACTGACTGGCAATTTATTTTTTTAATACGCTTCTCGTGCGGGCGGCTCTCGCAATCCCCGCAGGCAGTGTCTTTTTTGTGTGTGTGTGAAATGTTGATGAAAAGGACTTTAAAACCAAGGCTCTCATTAATCCTCCCAGACATGCACAAAATCATTGAGGCAAAGCGCCGTAAGCTGACTGAGTACCATGACAGAAATTCGAGGGGGAGATGGAATGAGATAGGGGACAAAGTGTTTGTACTAAACTATGGCAGGGGTCCCATATGGCTTGCAGGGACAGTAACGGGCAAGGAAGGAAACAGGCTACTGGTAGTACAAATGGACAATGGCAAAACCTGCCGGAGGCATGTAGACCAAGTCAAAAGTAGATTTACCAACAACACTGCGGAACCAGAGGCAGACTACAACGTGGAACTCGCACCACACCTGGTGGACAGACAGAGGGAACAACCTGAGGAAAGGGCAATCCCAACAGACAGCCCAGGCGAGTCAACAACAATCACACCAATCGAAACAGACAGCCCAGGCGAGATACCAACAACCACACCCAAAGAAAAACAGACACCAAGGCAAACAACTGAACCACAACTCAGACGCTCCACACGAGAGCGTAGACCACCTGAGAGACTGAACCTATAAAGACAATAAGACCTTGGGGGAGGGTGATGTCATGTATCTTACATTATTATATATAACTGTATCCTAACATGCTATACATGACTGTAATAAGATATGACCTGTAACCACCAGCATACCTTACCACCAGGGGTGCACTTACAAGAGACAGGTATATAAGGACAGGTCTCAGGCAAGTGCAGCATTCCAGAGCTGTGAAATAAAGAAGCAGGTCCAGAGTGACCTTGACTTCACTACATGCCTCGTGTGAATCTGTACTGAGGGGACAGGACTTTACAGGTTACAAATAAGATGGTCATTGTATTCTACTGAAATACATTTTTATTTCCATTCATGGCAAGAATTTGGGACTGGTGAGTAATCGTCACTTGTGAAAATAAAGTTACATATATGTAACTGGCGCTATGTGTTTGTGCCTTATTGATGTTCATAATTAATATATTATCTCCCACTAAACACAATAATCAGCTCTTCGTATTCTAACAATGCAATTTCCTTACCTTGCTCTCCCCCAGTCCCTTGAAGAGGCTCTGAAGTATTGTAACTACGTGTTCACCATCGTCTTTGTCTTCGAATCTATTCTTAAGCTCATTGCATTTGGTATCAGGAGATTCTTTAAAGACAGGTAAGGCACACTTTTTTTCCCTCCCTGATTGGGAATTATAGTAATGACAGTACAAAAGGATGCAATTCAGCCCATCGCACTAGCTCTTCAACTAGAACTATTTGCCATCTTTCTCCCATATGCTTTCTTTTCAAATACTTACTCAATTCCCTTTTAAATTATGTTATATAATCTTTGCATCAAGACTTAACAGAAACCTGGCTGCAAACTGGACAAGAATGGAAAATAAACATCAGCGTATAATATATTTAGGAGGAACAGAATTGATAAGAAAAGCTAAGAGGGAGTATAAGGAAAGAATTTTAAAAAATATCAAAATTAGCACTGATGTATTTCATAAGTATGTCAATAAAAAAAGAGCCATTTAAAAATTAGAGGAGGAGAGTATTGTCAATTTGTAGAAAAAGTGACGAGGTATTAAATAAGTACAGGTTGAACCTCCCTTATCCGGGACTCCCTTATCCGGCACCACTCCTGACCGCTGGGTGGTGCATGCGCAGAACGCGGCTGGTCAAAATCCTTCCTTCCCTGGTCTCAGAACATACATTTTAAAAAAGATTCATAAAGGGTACTCACCAATATAACTTTCTCCTCAATGTTGGGGTTATTGGCTGCCTCCTCCTCGTCGCCCTGCTGGAACTCCTGCAGCCACAGTCCTCGGGCCGGTCGCTCCTCCCCACAGCACACCTTCCCGGGGTGGGGGCGGGCCGGTGGGCTGTGCCCTCGGGCCGGCTGCTCCTCCGCTCCCTCCGGGGGAGGGGGGTCGGGGGTCGGGGCCGGCAGGTTGCAACCTCGGGCCGGCTGCTCCTCCGCTCTTTCCGGGGGGGTCGGGCCGGCAGGCCGCATCCTCAGGCCGGCCGCTCCTCCGCTCCCTTTGGGAGGGTCGAGCCGGCAGGCCGCATTCTCGAGCTGGCCACTCCTCCGCTCAGCGCCCCTTCCGGGTGGTCTGGTTGGCATGTGGGGTCAAAGGGCCTGCTCGGGCCACGCCAACTCTTCAAGGCCTGACAACACTTCGGGGCCCACTGGGCCCACACGGGTCGCCGACCTCCATCCCCCCCCGACCTCCTTCCCCGCCCCCCCCCCCACCTCGGGCCATCTTCCCCCCCCCGGCCCGGGCCAATGATCTCCCCTCATCTTGCAAAATCCCTCATTTGGCACAGGCCAGGTCCCGAGGGTGCCGGATAAGAAAGGTTCAACCTGTATTTTGCATTGGTCTTCACTAAAGAGAATGATATCAGAGAGGAGATGAATCCTGAAGTATCTGAGAGTGAGGTGAGCAATATTATGATGGACAAAATAAATATTTTAGTTAAGGGATACATCCTGGAGTCCTGAGGGAGGAAGTTGCAGAGGCTCTAGAAATTGTATTTTAGGGCTCTATTGAGTGTCAGAGGATCAGAGATTGGCCAACATAAGTTTCAAAAAAGGAGACAGAGCTATTACAGGCTAGTTTGATCAACATTTACACCAAAAAAGTTTCAGATACTCTAATTAAATATAAGGTTAATAGATAAAGAGTGAGTAGTTAGAAGAAGCCAGCACAGATATCAAAAGAGACGATTGTGCTTGATAGACCTCAGAATTCTTTGAGGAGGTAGCAGACATGGTAAATGGTGGAAATGTAGTGGATGTACATGGACATAAGAAAGCCTTTGACAAGAATTTATTGGAGATGATTAAAGAGGTATGGAATTAGGGAAAGGATAGCAAACTGTACTAAAAGTAGATTGGAAGGGGTAAAATTGAGCATAGAACTTAAATAAGAGTTAATTTTAATATATAACAGGAGCATGCTTGAAGGGAAAGTTGGCTGGTTATTCAGTATTGATATTACATTGCTGGTGTTACACTATTGGTACACACACCTGCACACAAAGGATGAATATAATATGATTGGTTGCTAATTAGTCATGTATCACAAGTAGGCAATTACTAGAACACCACTGCCCTGAAATCTGTGTCAACCGAGAGACTCAGGAATTCACGTGCATATCTTGTGACAGAAATCAATTGAAGCCATGGTGGCTGTCAGCAGAAGCCAGTGTAGTGATGCTCAATGGAGGTGATTTTAAATGGACATAAATATGTTGAAGACCAGGGTAATCGATTGGAGAAAAGCTGATTTTGTGGGGCTGAGAATAGAACTTGGGAAAATAAAATGGACAACAATATTGGCAAACAATGATGTAGAACAGCAATGGGAAACATTAATTGGACAGAAGAGGTAGTTAAAGAGAATAAGGGAATGGAGTTCCTACAATGTGTACAGGACTCCTTTCTAACCCAATGTGTAAAAAGTCCAACAAGGGAGGATTTACTGTTGGATCCAGTCATGGGGAATGAACCAGAGCAGATAAGAGATGTAAAAGTAGGGGACCATCAAGGCAATAGTGACCACAATATAATACGCTTTAAGATAATAATTGAGAAGGACATAAGTATTATGAAGACCGGGGCAATAGATTGGAGAAAAGCTGATTTTGGGGGACTGAGAATAGAACTTGGAAAATAAAATGGTGAACAATATTGGCAAACAATTACGTAGAATAACAATGGGAAACACTTAAAGTGGTTTTCAACAGAGTGCAAGAAAAATAAATTCTGCTTAAAAAAAAGCACTAATGGGACACCATTATGGCTTATGAATAAAACCACAAGGGAAAAATTGAGTGTAAGGAAAGAGACATGCATTAAGTACATGAACAGAAGAGGAGAGAGAGCATGATCAGGGAGAATACGAAGAGATTAGGAGAGAAGTCAAAAAAACAATTCGGAAGGCAAAGAGGAACTATGAAATTTAATTGGACGTGACTGCTGCCAATGAACCGGAAGGAGTTGCACACACGCAGTTCGTGTTTTTTTGTGTTGTCGCCGGACTTCCCAAAATGAGGAATAAAGAAGCGGATAAAAAAAATCTTGTTCATTTGTAGTATCATTTATTAATTGTGTGAATTGTAGAATTTATTCAGGTACGAGCCACTTGTTTGAAACGGGATTGTGATCTGCTTCAGTGTTTCAGATCAGACATTTCATAAGAACATGAGAAATCGAAGCAGGAGTAGGCCATTTGGCCCCTCGAGCCTGTTCTGCCATTCAATAAGATGATGGCTGATCTGATCTTGGCATCAACTCCACTTCCCTGCCTGCTCCCCATAACCCTTGACTCCCTTATCGTTCAAAAATCTGTCTATCTCCATCTTAAATATATCCAGCCTCCACAACTCTCTGAGGTAGAGAATTACAAAGATTCATGACTCTGAGAGAAGAAATTCCTCTTCATTTCCATTTTAAATGGGCAACCCCTTCTTCTGAAACTATGCCCCCAGTTCTAGATTCCCCCATGAGGGGAAACATCCTCTCTGCATTTACCCTGTCCAGCCCCCTCAGAATCTTATACATTTCAATAAGATCACCTCTCATTCTTCTAAACTCCAATGAGTATAGGCCCAACCTGCTCAACCTTTCTTCATAAGACAACCCCTTCATCTCAGGAATCAACCTCGTGAACCTTCTCCTAACAGCTCCTGTGTTAAAATAGGTTAATTGCTTTTAAATTGACAATGCAGGTGAAGAGCAAAGGGCCATGATACCAGAGGTTGAGAAGGAACAAGAAGACGAGGTAATGGCGAGGTGAGGGCAAGCTCAGCTTTTAAACACCTGTAGATTGTCAGAGGAAGGGAAGATTGAGGGAATGAGTTCCAGAAGTTTAAGGTCCCAGGAAAGTACAGATTAGTGCAGGAGAGAGATGATGCTAATTACTGAGCGCTTAAAAATTAATTTCTACTGAGCTCAGGTGGTTGAGGGCTCGCGACTGCAGAGCTACACAAACCATTGTGAGCGTTATTTTTTTAATTTATCCGTTATTTTTTTAATTTGCGCAGCTTTTGGTAGCTTCCGGTTCATTGTCAGGAGTCAATCCATAATTATCAAGGAACATAAAACAAAATAGTAAAATATTTTATAGGTGCATCATTAAAAAAAGGAAGGTCGGGATGGGAATAGAGCTACTAAGGGATGGACAGGATAAAACCACAGGCAACAATAGAGAGATGACAGAAATATTAAATAATTACTTTGCTTAAATATTTACCAGGGAGATAGAATAGGTGGACATGACATTGGATCATGAGATTAGTAATGAAATAAATGCATTTAAAATAAAAAGAGGAGATATATTAAATAAACTAATCAAACTCAAAGAGGAAAATACCCCTGGTCCAGATGGATTACATCGACGCATTTTAAAAGAATCTGGAGAAGAGATAGCACAGGCTATTACACATATTTAATAATTCATTTTTTTTTTAAAGTGTAGTGCCAGAGGACTGGTGGATAGCTAATGTAATACCTATATTTAAGAAGGGAGATAGAACATGTCCAGGGAACTATAGACCAGTCACCTTAACATCGGTGGTAGGAAAAATAATGGAATCCTTACTAAAGGAGAAAATAGAATAACATCTAGAAGCCAAAAATATAATAATGAATAGTAAACATGGATTGCAAATGGGAAAGTCTTGCTTGATCAACCTCATTGAATGTTTTGAAGAGGTAACACAGAGAGTGGACAAGGGTAATGCAATAGATGTCATTTATCTAGATTTTCAAAAGGTCATTGATAAGGTACCACATAATAGATTAATAAACAAGGTCAGAGAATGAGGAGTCAGGGGACAAGTAGCAGAATCGATTGCTAGCTGGCTCCAAGACAGAAAGCAGAGAGTAGGGGTAAAAGGTAGCTATTCACAGTGGCAGAAGGTTAGTAATGGTGTTCCACAAGGATTAGTGGTAGGACCACTGTTGTTCACAATTTATATTAACGATTTAGATTTGGAATCAAAAGCACAAATTCTAAATTTGCGATGACACCAAATTTGGGGGGGTTAGTCAATACTGAGGGGGATTGCAACAAATTACAGGAGGACATTAATAAACTTGCAGAATGGGCATATAATTGGCAAATGAATACAGATAAATGTGAGGTATTACATTTTAGTAGGAAGAATAGAGAGGTCACTTATTACTTGAAGAGTGAGAGTCTGGGTAGGGTAGAGGAGCAAAGGGACCTCGGAGTACAAATACACAAATCGCTAAAAGCAGCGACACAGGTTAACAAGGCCATAAAAAAACAAACCAAGCACTGGGGATTATTTCTAGAGGGATAGATTTGAAAAGTAATGAAGTTATGCTAAACATGTATCGAACCTTATTTAGACCACACTTGGACTACTGCGTACCATTCTGGTCACCATATTATAGAAAGGATATAGAGACACTGGAGAGGGTGCAGAGAGGATTTATAAGGATACCTGAAATGCGAGGGTATACCTTTAAGGAAAGGATGAATAGGTTGGGTTTCTTTTCGCTTGCAAAAAGAAGGCTGAGGGGTGACCTAATAGAGGTTTTTTAAATTCTGAAAGGTTTTGATAGAGTAGATGCAAAGAGAGTGTTTCCACTTGTGGGGAAGAGCATAACTCGAGGCTATCAACATAAGATAGTCACCAACAAAGCAAATAGGGAATTCAGAAGAAACTTCTTTACCCAGAAGGTGATGAGAATGTGGAACTCGCTACCACAGGGAGTGGTCGAGGCAAATAGTATAGATGCATTTAAGGGGTGGCTGGAGAAGCGTATGGGGGAAAGGGAATAGTGGGTTATGCTGATAGAATTAGATGAGGAAAAACAGGAGGAGGCTCGAGTAGAGCATAGACTGGTTAGGCCAAATGGCCTGTTTCTGTGCCGTATCTCCTATGTAAACCTGTGGTTGCGTGGCACTCGAAATGCCCTTTCTAGAAAGTTAAATTAAGGATTGCCTGTGAACGCAGAATGATGAAGCCTGCGAAAGCTTCTGTGGGCTGACGAGATTAAAGTCAACCTTTTAATTTACATTTATTTTTGTCAACGGTAGGGAGATCATTGTAATGACAGCGTGTGCAGTCAACAAAATATGATGGAGATTCCTTCATGATGTAGGGAGGTCTTTACACTGCCAGAAGAAAAATAGCTGATGGGCCAACTCTTGCTGGAAGAATAATGACATGTTAATGCACACTGTTATTAATGTGTAAATTGGCCAGCAAATTCTGGGGTTTAAGAGATATGCCATAAATTCTTAATTTCCAGAACTTACTGGTCAATTTACGGCATTCCGCCATTTGCTTCTTACAAAAAGTATCTCGCCCTTAGCCATCCCATTATTTGAGAGAACTTGCTGGATTTGCACATTAATTTCCCATTAAACTTGTAAGTCGTAATTAAGAGTGTAAGTATCCTTTTAATTACATTATAATTGTTAATGCAATGCCACTCAACCTCTCTGGCTCAGAAAGGGAACAATTAAAACTGTGGAGTCTCATTCCTTCAGGTGGTAAATTGTTCTTAAAGATTTAGAAAATTGTAAAATTTAAAATTTTACAATTTTTCTTTACTTTTCCTTTGTCTTCTATTTCATTCTTTCTTATTGCAATCTTTCAATCTCTTTATTTCTCTTTTTGTACCTGATTTCACTCTAATTCAACCATCTAATTCATCCTCCTTCTCCATTGTCTTCTGTTTGTTTCTTTCTCAATCCTTAAAAATCTCATTGGTTAAGGAGATATAATGTTGGTGCCACCCTTCACTAAGGTCCCAGATGCCCTGTT
The DNA here is from genome assembly GCF_044704955.1 of Pristiophorus japonicus. Taxonomy (NCBI): domain Eukaryota; kingdom Metazoa; phylum Chordata; class Chondrichthyes; family Pristiophoridae; genus Pristiophorus; species Pristiophorus japonicus. The sequence continues at coordinate 150,620,616 of NC_091991.1, forward strand.
GCCCTCGCCACGCCATTATCAGCTTGTACTTCCCGCAAGTTACAGCATTAAAAAAATTCAAATTGAAGGGTGCAGAAAAATGCCTAACTAATGTCATACTTCACAAGACGCCCCGCTCCTGCAAGATTTGGCCCAATGACTTTGATTGAATAATATAGAAAGGAGAGCTACGATATTATTCAGTATCGTTGCATCTACTCTGGTCAACATCTTAGATGGGAAAGTTTATTTTTGGTACAACAACTAACTCCAAATAGAACTCTCAGTTACATAAGGGATTTCTTTATTGAGACAATCTTTATTTTGACCAGTAGACAGACTGAACATTAACTCAATGAAGTAGTCATAGAAGCTTGTGTAAGCTCAGAAGGAAAGACCAATGTCAACAAAGATAGTGCTTCCGAAAGAAAAAGTCACCTACCCTCGCAGATTGCAACAAATGGGTGAAGGGAAACTTTGGTACCTTTTAGGAGAGGATAATTTTATATTTGTTTCCTTTTTCTCTTCTGGACTTTTTGTACTGTGCAGAATACCTTGAACAAGATGCATGTAGCTGGCACTTGACAACCAGCTACACACAATTTGTTCCATGGTGACTTGACCAACAATTCATTTCTTTCTTCATCCCATCACTGTTGGACAATCCCTGTGGGTCTCTTTCGAACTTTAGAAATACATTCAACAGTTTTTAAGTCACCATCATCTGAAGAGAAAATTCACAAAATGTTTTTCTTCTTCTTATACACCATTGATTAAACCAAACAAGAACTGATCTTAAAATGGTTATATAACAAAATCAAATTCCTAGTTATCAAAGTACTGAAATACCACTTAAAATATTGTGTGAAAATCATCTTTAATGAACAATATTCTACACAATGTGACAGTGACCTAGGATTCATTGAAAATGTAACCAGACACCTGTACAGGTGTCATGTGTCGTGTTGTCAAGATTGATGCTTCTAGAAGGCGCTTTTGAGCAGTTTTCTTCCCTTTGTCAACATTATACTGACATCAGTTTCCTTCTAGCAACATGTAATAGTTCTCTAGAACATTTGTCTTTATATTGTAAATAAAGTTATCCTTAGGCAACAATGAGTATCGGACTTTTATTCATTGTTAATATTAAAAATAAATACATATATTAATCTCATAATATAATCTTGAGTGCAGTATCCATTTTCTAACAAGCTGCTCACAAACTTGATCTTAATTCCATAAATTCTGAATCAACGATGCAGTCATCAGTATATATGTTTTATTAAATGCTTAAGTACAAGATTGTGAGTAGGTTTATTAATATAGTAAGTTATAATGATGGAAATTTTTAATAGAAAAAGTACGCCCAAAGTATTTACTGGATAGTCAGAAGTTGTTAGTTTTCATTTAGTGACTGAAGCGGCTCATTTCTATTGATTTGGAGGAGACATTAACTTGAAGAAATATACTTCTTAACCCAATTTTGACCCAATGAAGAAATATTTAAATAGGCTTTAAAAAGGCTTCATCTTTTCTACATCTATAGTAATGATATTGATGATTCACAATTGCAACTTTATTACATTATTTTTAATTTGTTCCTTTTATCTCATCTTGAGTCCCCCAGTTTGGGCATCAATCCCAGCCCAAGATGCCCAGACCTCTTCATTTGAAAAAAAAATCCTCTTTGGGGAGGCATTCATCAACCTATGGTCTGCATGAAATCAGGAACTCATTATGGGGGGAAGATAAGCTGCAATCTACTAGTCAGTGGCATGGAATGCTAGTAGACCAACTAAGGCATCACAAATATTCCTTTGATAATTATGGCCATTAACATTATATATAATGCTCACAGTAATAGCTGGTTAGTTCTTTCAAAAACATCTAGAAATATTTCAGTATTTTTTATATCAAGGCTCAGGGTTTTTTTTTCTGACTTAACAAAGTTATATAAGAGTTCAGCAGCAAGCTCAGGGTGGTGTTTATTGCATCACAGAATAGTTTTTGAAGTCTTTCACTGAAATGCACACTCCACTGCATTACCCTATATGATGGGTTAATACACTAAGGTGTGCAACACATGAAGGATTATGATATAGCCTATTACCTGTTAATTTTTGATAGTTCAACTCTGAACTTTCATATGATGAAACATTTACTTCGCCTGCCATACTGCACATCCAATTCTGTACTGATGCCCTGTACCCTGTATAACATTTTCGGTGAATGAGTAGCAAAAGCAAAGGACACTATTTTAAGAGCACCATCCCAACCAAGAATGAATTGGTTTAACATAGGATAGGTAGGTAGCTTATCTGTGAGAAATATAGTCCTTTTGCTTGATGGATAAATATGCTGTAAATTAGATACTTGTATCATCCAGAGAAGAGAGCTCCAGAATTCTGAAAGCTTGTGTTGTTTATTTCAATTGACAGAGTTAGATGCTATTACTAAAATTACTAAAACATCAGTTATCTGATATGTAGAATCTACGTTCTAAAGAAATAGATTTTATTGATATGTTCCCCCTATAACAGTGTCAGAACCACAATCCTGGAATCAGGTCTCCAGATGTCTCAGCTCAGCAAGCATAGTGTAGAAATATGACCGTTGGTGTTTTAAGCTTTACAGTTTCTGTTAAAATGGATTTTCTACTGAAATATGCCAAAAGTGAGCATTGCAGATGTACTTTTGGTTTAAAAAACATAATTAAAACTGATCATAATTAAAGCAAACAACTCCCTTCGATTCGATTTAATAAATGGTAGTGTAGGATTTGATGTGCTCTTATGATGCTCACAAATGTATAAATGCAGCATATTATTGAACCTCTTTTTGCTCAATTATATTTGATAAAGTAATCGTTCAAGTTTAAGGGGCCCGAATTTGATGGACTCACCGCCCACTACTGCTGGCATTCCTCTTCGGGTTCTGTCCAGTGCCACTTTCGATTTGGGCTGCAGCGGGTGGGAGGCGAGAACTGCTGGGAACCGTCCGCTAACATTAGCGGACGGCCGAGTGCATAAGTGGACTCCCGCCCGTCGAGATGCCATATTCATGCGGGCGGGAGTCGGCGCCAGAATGGGGGTGGACCAGTGAGAGGAGGCTGGACTGTCCCCGACGGTAAGTCTGAAGAGCTGAAAAAAAAGGTGAGTAAACATTTTTAAATTTTTTTCTTTACAGGAACTTACCTGTATGGGGTCCCCTGAAGGTGTTCCGATGGTTTTTTTTAATGCTTTTTCTTTGTAGATCTTCGACCCTCCGTGGGCCCAACTCCATCCTCAGCGGCAGTTGGGCGGCAAACGCCTTTGCCGCCGAGAATGAGAGCTCCCGCTGGCTTCTGCCCAGATTGCACGGGTAAGTCCCTCATTTGCCACCCCGCCCAAAGTACTGTCAGGTACCTCGATGGCCATCAGCGGTCCTTTGGGCAGCACTTGGGCGAGCGAGGGCCTTCATCAAATTCAGGCCTATTAACTTTGATTTCATGAGGGGGAGACACTCCATTGGTGGATATTACATGTGAAGTTTCCAGTATAGGTTAGGGACAGACAGAAAGGAGTCTACTTTGTCAACCAGCATGGGTCTAATTTTAATGGGTCAATTTGTCATAAAAGCAGCTTCCATGTATTACACTGTCAGCATTTAGTCCCTAAAGGCTTTCTTGTGAATATACCACTCATAGTTGTCAGTAATACAATATTAGAAACAAAAATAAAGCATTGTGCATTTATTTCCAATTCTCTGCTGCAAACCCTAAATATAGAAACTGTTGGGCCGAAATTACCCCTTTTTATAGCCAATAGGGCGCTAATGATTTATCGCCTGGAGGGCAGGCAGTGGAAGCGACCCACGCGGAATTGTCCCCGGGATGCCGCGGGCAAAAAATGGGTTTGCACTGTGTCCCTTACTTTTCGGCCATGTGCGCCAACCCCTTATCGCCCCATGCCGACCCATTTGTGCCCCGTGGGGGAAATTGCCCTGTGGGATGCGAGATTGGCATGGGGCGATGCTGGCGTGGCTTGGGCGCTCTGGCCCCCCTTAAAAGGGAGGGCCTTGCGCCGTGACCACCATCTTTCTTTTGTCGATCAACTTTGCAGTCGGCCCGATGGCAGCCATTGGTTCGGCTGGGCTGCCAACATGCAGCCCGGCACTTCCTCTTGGGTTCCAGGCTACTGGCCCGGCCGAAACGCTCCCTGGTGGCCCAGTAGGTGCCAGGAAAGCGGCTGCAGAGTTTGCAGCAGCCCTACCCTTTAAAAGAAGGGGAGGGACGTTGTGACACACGTCCGCGTCATGCTGACATCCGCAGCGCAGCGCTGAGCCCCACATCCTGTTAACGCTGCACTACTGCCCCACGCTTCCGATACCACCCCGCACATTTTTTTCAGACAGAGACCCCATTTCAGCGACATTTAGCGGCCCATCTCACCAGGCGCTAAATATTCTTTTAATTCAAATTGTGCACCCAAATGAGCACAGGGCAATTTCGCCCCCTGTAAATATTCTGACCTAATGATTGTTCAGGCTAGCTCCCTGCAAATTCCTTTAAATTTTACAAATTAATCCTTTCCCTCACTGCTTGTGATAATCCAGAAGCTCGCAGCATGGAACTCAATCATACTTGTGCTTTGAATGTTGATATTTTTTTCCCCCCTTGTTAATTACAAACAGTCATTTTGGAAGAAAAAGACCGTGGTGAGTTGCATCTGGTCGATGTGGATTTCATTTACTGAATGTTGTACAGGCATAATGTTAATTTTTAATCTGAAAAATAAAGTTAGCAAACAGATACCATCTGGTGAGCATTTTGTTGAAGCCTAAATATATTTCTGGTTGGTGAAAGGCTTCAAAAGGGTTGCTGCGTTTATAGAAAAATGTGTGACAAGATCTTTTTTCATTTGTGTCGAAATACATGGCATAAATTAAATTGAAAATCATTTTTGGATCACTTGCAGGTGATATGTCTCATGATAAGGTTGCCCATGACTCTTGTGTTGACTATCATTCTCACTAATCACAGTGCTTTTGGAATATACAAATGCTGAATGATAATTACTCTTTCTCAGGTGGAATCAGCTGGATCTGGCAATTGTGCTTCTCTCAATAATGGGAATAACCTTGGAAGAAATTGAAATTAATGCCTCACTCCCTATTAACCCTACTATCATTCGAATTATGAGAGTACTACGAATTGCAAGAGGTAGCATTATTCCTTATTAGCATAACTTTAAATTCTCTTGATTAGATAACTTTAAAAAAAAACTTTTAAGTGCTTTTGTAATTAAATATATTCATGTATTTCTTTTCTACTTGTACTTTACGGATCATACATTATATCAGTAATAGCGCACTGCATAAAAAATAATGAATGCCTGGGAATAATTACGAGTAACGCCATGAAGAAGCGGAAATGACATTTCTAACGTCATCTGAGCATCGGGATTACATGGCAGTCTCAGCATTATTCCCTGGTGCTGTTATTTGCTGTCATTCATATGGTTAATTGTATATACAGTTTCCATCGGGTTCTGGTTCTGACTTGTGTTGGCAGCAGCTGTTTGTGCCAATGCCAGTTGGCAATGCACACCTTTGGCTCAATTCACTTTAAGTGACAAAGGGACAGGTGGGAAATTAATGAGAGTGGAGCAGGAGAATTTCTTTTCAGCTGTGGGCATGGGTAGTTTCTTAGTTTTGCCACAGATGAAATAAAGCCAGTAATGCAATGGAACCTATATCTATATAATGTATTAAATTTGTGTATGATGTACACTTCCCCTTTTGAGTCATGCTTTTGTGTCAACATTTGTAATAACAAACTTATGTCAACATTTGCTTATCAAGCTGCAATTGAAGGCCTCCTGATACCAGGTGGTACTCTTGTACCTCTGTCAAACAAGCACGTCAGGATACCAAAATAAATCAAATGTCTCTCTGCCTTTTCTATTTCCCACCCCATTCTCTCTAGTACCATTCCAACGTTTAAAATACTAGAGCTGTTTAGGCACCTGGCTCTCCCCTTCTTACTTGCCATTTAGGCCTCACTCCCAGCTCAGCCATATTCGTCCCTGGCTCTGTTCCACTCTAAAACTTTAAAAACCTGGACTGTTAGGCATGCTTCAAACTCTGCCTGGACCATTTAGGTCCCAGTCCTGATTCTGTCCTGCTCCAAAAGTCTAAAATACAGAAGAGCACAGAGACAGAAGATCAAAAGAAGATAAAACACAAAGAAGACCTGAAGAGGAAATAAATAGAGACAAAAGCAGAAGAGAAGAGAAACAGCACAAGGACAATAGAGGGAGGTAATAGAGAAACCACATGCTTATTGTGAACAGCATCAAGGGCTTATCCACCAGTAATGTTTCATTTAGAAACATAGAAAAATAGGTTCAGGAGTAGGCCATTCAGCCCTTCGAGCCCGCACCGCCGTTCAACAAGATCATGGCTGATCATTCCTCAGTACCCCTTTCCTGCTTTCTCTCCATACCCCTTGATCCCCCTAAACGTAAGAGCCATATCTAACTCCCTCTTGAATATATCCAGTGAACTGGCATCAACAACTCTCTGCGACAGGGAATTCCACAGGTTAACAATTCTCTGAGTGAAGAAGTTTCTCCTCATCTCAGTCCTAAATGGCCTACCCCTTATCCTAAGACTATGTCCCCTGGTTCTGGACTTCCCCAACATCGGGAACATTCTTCCCACACCTAACCTGTCCAGTCCCGTCAGAATCTTATATGTTTCTGAGATCCCCTCTCATCCTTCTAAACTCCAGTGAATAAAGGCCCAGTTGATCCAGTCTCTCCTCATATGACAGCCCAGCCATCCCTGGAATCAGTCTGGTGAACCTTCGCTGCACTCCCTCAATAGCAAGAACGTCCTTCCTCAGACTAGGAGACCAAAACTGAACACAATATTCCAGGTGAGGCCTCACTAAGGCCCTGTACAACTGCAGTAAGACCTCCCTGCTTCTATACTCAAATCCCCTAGCTATGAAGACCAACATACCATTTGCCTTCTTTACCGCCTGCTGTACCTGCGTGCCCACTTTCAGTGACTGATGAGCCATGACACCCAGGTCTCGCTGCACCTCCCCTTTTCCTAGTCTGCCGCCATTCAGATAATACTCAGCCTTGGTGTTTTTGCCCCCAAAATGGATAACCTCATATTTATCCACATTATACTGCATCTGTCATGCATTTGCCCACTCACCTAACTTGTCCAAGTCACCCTGCAGCCTCCTCACAGCTCACACCGCCACCCAGTTTAGTGTCATCTGCAAACTTGGAGATATTACACTCTATTCCTTCATCCAAATCGTTAATGTATATTGTAAAGAGCTGGGGTCCCAGCACTGAGCCCTGCGGCACGCCACTAGTCACTGCCTGCCATTCTGAAAAGGACCTGTTTATCCCAACTCTCTGCTTCCTGTCTGCCAACCAGTTCCCTATCCACGTCAGTACATTACCCCCAATACCATGTGCTTTGATTTTGCACAACAATCTCTTGTGCGGGACCTTGTCAAAAGCCTTCTGAAAGTCCAAATACACCACATCCACTGGTTCTCCCTTGTGCACTCTGCTAGTTACATCCTCAAAAAAATTCCAGAAGATTCGTCAAGCATGATTTCCCTTTCATAAATCAATGCTGACTTTGTCCGATCCTGTCACTGCTTTCCAAATGCGCTGCTATTTCGTCCTTCATGATCGATTCCAACATTTTCCCCATTATTGATGTCAAGCTAACCGGCCTATAATTACCCGTTTTCTCTCTCCCTCCTTTTTTAAAAAGTGGTGTTACATTAGCTACCCTCCAGTCCATGGGAACTGATCCAGAGTCAATAGACTGTTGGAAAATGATCACCAATGCATCCACTATTTCTAGGGCCACTTCCTTGAGCACTCTGGGATGCAGACTATCAGGCCCCGGGGATTTAGCGGCCTTTAATCCCATCAATTTCCCGAACATAATTTCCTAATAAGGATATCCTTCAGTTCCTCCTTCTCACTAGACCCACTGTCCCCTTTGACCTTCGGAAGGTTATTTGTATCTTCCTTTGTGAAGACAGAACAGAAGTATTGGTTCAATTGGTCTGCCATTTCTTTGTTCCCCATTATAATTTCACCTGAATCTGACTGCAAGGGACTTACGTTTGTCTTTATTAATCTTTTTCTCTTCACATATTTGTAGAAGCTTTTGCAGTCAGTTTTTATATTCCCTGCAAGCTTCCTCTCGTACTCTATTTCCCCCCTCTTAATTAAACCCTTAATCCTCCTCCGTTGAATTCTAAATTTCTCCCAGTCCTCAGGTTTGTTGCTTTTTCTAGCCAATTTATATGCCTCTTCCTTGGCTTTAACACTATCCTTAATTTCCATTGTTAGCCATGGTTGAGCCACCTTCCCAGTTTTATTTTTACTCCAGACAGGGATGTACATTTGCTGAAGTTCATCCATGTGATCTTTAAATGTTTGCCATTGCTTATCCACCGTCAACCCTTTGAGTATCGTTTGCCAGTCTATTCTAGTCAATTCACGCCTCATACCGGCGAAGTTACCTTTCCTTAAGTTCAGGACCCTAGTTTCTGAATTAACTTTGTCACTCTCCATCTTAATAAGGAATTCTATCATATTATGGTCACTTTTCCCCAAGGGGCTTCGCACAACAAGATTGCTAATTAGTCCCTTCTCATTACACATCACCCAGTCTAGGATGGCCAGCTCCCTGGTTGGTTCCTCGACATATTGGTCTAGAAAACCATCCCTAATACACTCCAGGAAATCCTCCTCCACTGCATTGCTACCAGTTAGTTTAGCCCAATCAATGTGTAGATTAAAGTCGCCCATGATTACTGCTGTACCTTTATTGCACACATCCCTTATTTATTCTGTGTACAAAAGTCATACAAAATCCTTTTATCTCTGGACCACCTGCTTCCCGACTGAGGAATTCGATAGATGAAGGTGCGATGGAAAAGTTATTTATATACTTGTAAAAGTAGTGACGCTTTGGACAATACATTGTTAATTAAGATGAAGTGTCCCTTAACCTTTATGATTAAATCAATCTCAGATTGATGGTATGAAAATCTTTTATTCAGCCTATAAGGTGCCTAATTAAATTAGATTTGGGCAGTATAAACCAACTTCCTATTGGAAACATAAGGACCCGGAATTTGCGGCAAAGCAAAGGCGTTTGCGCTGGCCCCGAAATAAGCTTCACACAAAGATCTCGCGATCTCTGTCGAGAAGTTTTGGGTTTTCCGATGTAAAATTCAAATCAACATAATATAGTGGGAAATCCATAGTACGAGCTGCTGTGAAGTCAACAAGCTGTCTAACCAGCCAATCAAAGCACAGAATTCTCACAGACAGCAGGCAAGGAAGTGGGAAAGCTCTTAAAATTCTAACTTTTTAAAAAATGGTGTAGAGAGCAAAACAAAGATTGGGGCTCTCAAATGGGGATAAGGCAAACCTGAAATAAAGGTGAACCTACTTTTTTTTAAGTTTATTAAAAAAATGAATTTTTATTAAAATACATAAATTTGATACTGCACAAAATTAAAATGAGTTTTTCAGGGGCATTGCCTTTGTTTAGCAGTCAATATGCTGTTAAAACCCCAGTTACACCTAATGCAAAAGGGTCTCACTTTAAATGGAGTATTTTACAGTGTAATTACTGAGGCAGAGCTGAAGTTTTCGCCAGTTTCTATGATTTGAGAGATTACACGAATTACAGGCTCGGGGGGCGGGGGTGGGGTGGTGGCGGCACAGTGCACCCTGTGGAGTAGCAGTTACTGTCAGACCGCAACTTCAAGTTTCACTCACCATCATCATAGGCAGTCCCTCAAAATCGGGGAAGACTTGCTTCCACTCTAAAAGTGAATTCTCAGGTAATTGTACAGTCCAATATGGGAATTACAGTCTCTGTCATAGGTGGGACAGACAGTGATTGAAGGAAAGGGTGGGTGGGGAGTCTGGTTTGCTCCTTCTGCCTACGCCTGGTTTCTGTATGCTCTCGGCGATGAGACTCGAGGTGCTCAGCACCCTCCCGGATGCTTTTCCTTCACTTAGGGCGGTCTTGGGCAAGAGACTCCCAGGTGCCAGTGGGGATGTTGCACTTTATCAAGGAGGCTTTGTGGGTGTCCGTGAAACGTTTCCTCTGCCCACCTGGGGATCGCCTGCCGTGTAGGAGTTCTGAGTAGAGCGCTTGCTTTGGGAGTCTTGTGTCGGGCATGCGGACAATGTGGCCCGCCCAACAGAGCTGGTCGAGTGTGGTCAATTTTTCGATGCTGGGGATGTTTGGCCTGATCGAGAACACTGACATTGGTGTGTCTATCCTCCCAGGGGATTTGCTCCATCTCAGTTTCATTAGCGAAATGATGGCAAACTCTGCCAGTTCACCCTCATCAGGATCACAAATTCTGGGCCAAGATGCTGCAGAGATTTAGAAAAAAAAGAAAGACTTGCATTTATATAGCGCCTTTCACAACCATCGGACGTCCCAAAGTGCTTTACAGCCAATTAAGTACTTTTTGAAGTGTTGTAATATAGGAAATGTGGCAGCCAATTTGCGCACAGCAAGCTCCCACAAACAGCAATGTGATAATGACCAGATAATCTGTTTTACTGATGTTGATTGAGGGATAAATATTGTCCAGATTACCGGGGATAACTCCCCTACCCTTCTTTGAAATGGTGCCATGGGATCTTTTACATCCATCTGAGAGGGCAGACGGAGCCTTGGTTTAACAACTCATTCAAAAGACGGCACCTCCGATGGTGCGGCACTCCTTCAGTACTGCACTGAAGTGTCAGCCTAGATTTTTGTGCTCAAGTCTCTGGAGTGGGACTTGAACCCACAACCTTCTGACTCAGAGGCGAGGGTGCTACCAACTGAGCACAAGCTGGCACTAAATTAACAGTCCTATTCAATAAGGCTGCAAGGATAGGTGGCCTTGGCTGGGAATGGAAGTGTCACATTGGTGCAATAGTGGTGTTCTTCTAGTGGTGTGTCAGTTTTTGGATCAGTGGGAAATTTACCCTGCATGTAAGAAATATGTCCCTGAAAATTGATACTGATAGTAGGTTTAAGTATGTTGGAAGAATTGCTTTCCTTTATACTGACATCCCCACAGTAATGACCATGTACTGTAGACACCTCAGGTTGCTGGAGAAATACCACCAACGGTGTCTCCGCAAGATCCTACAAATCCCCTGGGAGGACAGACGCACCAACGTTAGCGTCCTCGTCCAGGCCAACATGCCCAGAATTGATGCACTGACCACACTTGATCGGCTCCGCTGGGCAGGCCACATAGTTCACATGCCAGACACAAGACTCCCAAAGCAAGTGCTTTACTCGGAACTCGTCCACAGCAAACGAGCCAAAGGTGGGCAGTGGAAACGTTACAAGGACACCCTCAAAGCCGCCTTGATAAAGTGCGGCATCCCCACTGACACCTGTGAGTCCCTGGTCAAAGACCGCCCTAAGTGGAGGAAGTGCATCCGGGAGGGCGCTGAGCTCCTCGAGTCTCGTCGCCGAGGGCATGCAGAAATCAAGCGCAGGCAGCGGAAGAAATGTGCGGCAAACCAGACTCCCTGTCCACCCTTTCCTTCAACCACTGTCTGTCTCACCTGTAACAAAGACTGCGGTTCTCGTATTGGACTGTACAGCCACCTAAGAACTCATGCTAAGAGTGGAAGCAAGTCTTCCTCGATTCCGAGGGACTGCCTATGATGAGTTTAAATTCCAAAGAGGGGAAAAAGGGAGAGAATATGTTTAAGACATTGGGGTAAATTTTCATCAGTGCTGCCTGGGTAGAAAATATCACCCTGGCAGAGAGGAACATTGGGCGAGGAGGCTTCTATGCCCATATCAGAGCCCAACCAATTTAAATGGAAGGAAAGTCAGATGGGCTCTCTTATGGCCGTGCATCCTTCCTGCCTGATTTTCATCTCCGGGCTCTGCCCAGGAGATACTTTCCACCCAGGCAGTAAAGAGAAAAATGTATCGTATTGTCTCACTGATATTTTTAAATAGATATCCAAGTAGTGTTAACACATAATTTTTTTCTTTATATACTTTGTGCAATACTTGATTTATAATAATTACTTATATTAAGCATATCTTGTTAATTTCCTGCATCCCTAGTGCTGAAACTGCTCAAGATGGCTACCGGAATGAGGGCTTTACTTGATACAGTTGTACAGGCTTTGCCACAGGTATGTTATGTTATAATAATGTGATTTAAAAGTCTACTGTTTTACTGTCTTTACTCGCCCCTCAAAATTAACATACGTATAAAGCTGCATATTCCTAGAGAAATAGAATTCTGTGCAATAGGAACATAAATTGTGAGCTGCTCTTCAATCATTTTGTTACATCTTTCTTTTAATGTGACAGTTTAAAAGTCATTTTGATTTTGGCACTTCTTAGTGGCCAGAAATATCAATTGAAAGATGTGTAATTATCACTTTTTGAGGGAAAAATGCAAATTTGCATTGGAAAGTAACAACATAATATGTGGTTTAGATTAAATGCTTGGATTGTGAGGCATTGAAGGTTAAAAAAATGTTGACATTAAGGGAAAGTAACCAGGGTTAATCTCCTTTTCTATAAATACTGCAAAGCCTAGTTGAAATGCAGACATTGATAATGATGTAGATTAGCATGAGGTGTACTGTGTGAAAAATCTTCCTTGACAGGCATACTGAGAGTTTGTTGCATTGTTTTTATGCCTGGCTGAAGTCTTGGCAGTTGATGCAGAAATAATTCTCAGGTCGCAGAGGAAGGATGAACTGGGGCATGAACTTTTAAAGCTGCATTTCTTCTACGGTTTTTACATTTTGCTAAGATTATTACAAAGCCTAAACATTTGTCAAGGGTCACAATGACCAGGAAACATTTTCATTATGAACAACACTCTTTTGGAGAAGAACTTTCCATGGGTCTGGATGGTACAGTGGCTTATTGCACTGTTCTTTCCCATCTGATTCCTAGGTTTGAATTGTGACCAGACTGATGGGTTGAAAGTCTACTTGTTCTGCTGGCTGTAAGGACCCTAAATGATGTGCAGCTGCCCCACCTTCTCCAAACTCATTTCTTCTGTGAGACTGACCACCTACTCTCTCAACTCACTTCCTGGTACATGTCAGCCCACAAAACTAACTCCCTGGAATTCATCATAAATGAAGCAGTCCATGTCAGCATGCAGCAAGACTTGGACAACATCCAAGCTTGGACTGATAAGTGGCAAGTTACATTTGCGCTACTCACATGTCAGGCAATGACCATCTCCAACAAGAGAGAACATAACCACCTGACCTTGGACAGTCAGTTACATTACCATCACTGAGTCCCCCAACATCAGTTCACCATTGCCCAGAAGCCTAACTGGACCAGCCACATAAATGCCCTGCCGACTGGAGCAGGTCAGAGGCTGAGTATTCTGCAGTATACCTTCTGACTCCAGGCATGTGATGAAATATTCTCCAATTGCCCACATCGGTGCAGGTCTAGCAGTACTCAAAAAAAATCAACACCATACAGCGCAAAGCAGTTGCTTGTTTGGCACCCCATCCACCGACTTAGACATCCACTTCCTCCACCACCAGTGTACGGTGACTGCAGTGTGTACTATCTTCAGGATGCACTGCGGCAACTTGCCAAGGCTTCTTCGACAGCATCTCCTAAACCCACGATCTCCATCACCTATAAGGACAAGGGTATCAGCTTCATGGTAACATCATCACCTCCAAGTCACATACCATCCTAGCTTGGAGATATAGCGCCATTCATTCATTGCCGCTAGGTCAAAATCCTGGAACTCCTTACTAAACAGCATTGCTGGAGCATCTTCACCACATGGACTACAGTGTTTCAGCAAGGCTCACCGCCATCTTCTCAAGGGCAACTAGGGATGGGCAATAAATGCCTGTTTTGCCAGTAACATCCACATCCTGAGAGTGCAAAAAAAACACTGGTGTATGAGAGGATGTTCTTTAGAAATTGGGGTAAAATGAAGGAAGCTTTACTCTACATCTGTTCATATTTTAACTGGCCAGAGAGTGCTTGATGGTGACACTGGGTGCATAAATTGCTATAATGAGTGCATTTTGGAGCACAGTTGTAAAATTATAAAATATAAATATGAGATTCTAGCATATCCATACAGTCCTTGTTGAGAGAGATTACTAAATAAATCTTGGATATCTGTACTGAGCTTCCAGAAACAATGTTTCCCGGTTTTAATTCCATGAGGTGCAGTGAAACCATGATTTACAACACAGAAATTATAGAGCAATTGTTTTCAATTCAATTTACCAGCTGTGGGTTTTTTTTAAATATCACAAGCTAAATTGATTTAACAGCAGGACTTCTGCAAAGGTAAGTTATTTTGCCCCAAAATGGGGCAGCTTTCAGAACAATTACTATTTTGTCTTTTAGACAATTTGTTGTCTTTTTTTTCAAGTCATTGGTCTGTTGCTAAGTCTTTATTGATTTGCCTTCACTGATAAATGTTAGTTCCAAACCGCTTCACCTTTTTAAATAATGAACTTGAACAGATACTTGTAAACTTATCTAGTAGGTTTTATTGGAAAGCTGCCTAATTGAAAAATATATGTTTTGCTCAGCTAAATTACCATCTTGCACAAATAACAAAACCACTGAATTAAGTGACTTTTCCCAATGTTTCTCAAGGTCATTTATGTGATCAGTTGAGTGACTGAAGAGTGCAATGGAAGTGATTGATACACACTGGGGCTTATCCTGTATTGACTTCCATAAACACTACAACATATACTTTGATTTAAAAAAAATTACTTTGAATATAATAATGATACAATCAAATAAGATCCAATATAGATTTTCTCGTGGAGAAGGAGAGCACAGAGTAGGATATAGAAAAGGTTGGAGGGGGAAGGACAGAAAATATGGTTGAAAAGATAGGTTCTTAAAGCAGCGAAAAGAAGTAGCAAAATAAAGTGGTTTAGGGAGAGAGTTCCAAAGAGTGACTTCCTTAAATAAATCAAGAAGGCTGGGCAGGCAAGGATGCTGACTGCTGTAAATTAGGTTATTGTTGTGTAGCTGATCCTCAAGTTTACTCCTGATAATCGATTCCATTACCTTACATAGAATGAAAATAAGACTAATGGGTCTGTAGTTGCCTGTGGCTGATCTGTCACACTTTTAAAAAAAAAAAATATGGGCACCACATTCGCCTGTTTCCAATCTTCTCCAGTGTCCACTAACTTGGTCATAATGATTATCAGTGCCTCACAAATCTCCTTCAACACTCTGGGATAAATATTATCTGACCCTGGGGATTTATTTGTTTGAAACTCTTTCAGCTGGTATAGGACTTCAATCTCATTTATATTGAGATCTTCAATTATGCCTTGGTACTCTTTTTGGTTTTGGGGGCGGGGGGAGGAGAGCATGTTGTTGCTGTTTTCAACAAAATAATGTTTATGAATATTGAACCATTTATACCTATAAGTATTTCTAAAGGATACAAAAATCTGTTTAATTACATTAGATAACAAAGAAATCATGAATGTGAAAAAAATCCTTTTAGCCTATCTAGGTCACTCTGTTGCTTGGTCCCATTTTTCAGGATCTGCCAGATCATTTTAGTTGCCCTCCTGCTTTACCATTAACCTTGTTAAATTTCTCAGGTCCCAGAGAGGCCTGAACTCATGATCCTGGTTTAAAGGCCAATGTTTTACCCCCCCCCCCCCGAGGTGTGCAGCCTTGCTTGTGCTTTGGAAGAATGTAGAAGAGTTTTACAAATTTGTCATGAATGGGGTCCAAAATCACACCGGCACAGTGTGGGATTTGAACAGACATCATTATTCTGATAAACAATGACTGTGAGATGGAGCATGGCTCATGGTCTACAGGGCTGTAGTAATACCCACCCTCCTGTATGGCTCAGAGACATGGACCATGTACAGGAGACACTTCAAGTCGCTGGAGAAATATCACTAACGATGCCTCCGCAAGATCCTACAAATCCCCTGGGAGGACAGACGTAGCAACATCAGTGTCCTCATCCAGGCCAACATTCCCAGCATTGAAGCACTGACCACACTTGATCAGCTCTGCTTGGCAGGCCACATTGTCCTCATGCCAGACATGAAACTCCCAAAGCAAGCGCTCTACTCTGAATGCCTTCATGGCAAACGAGCCAAAGGTGGACAGAGGAAACATCACAAGGGACACCCTCAAAGCCTCCCTAATAAAGTGCAACATCCCCACCGACACCTGGGAGTCCCTGGCCAAAGACCGCCCTAAGTGGAGGAAGTGCATCCGGGAGGGCACTGAGCACCTCGAATCTCATCGCTGATTGCATGCAGAAGACAAGCACAGGCAGCAGAAAAAACATGTGGCAAACCTGTCCCACCCTCCCTTAGCCTCAACGACTGTCTGTCCCACCTGTGGCATGGACTGTGGCTCTCGTTCAGCCACCTAAGGACTCATTCTAAGAGTGGAAGCAAGTCTTCCTCGATTCCGAGGGACTGCCTATGATGATGATGATAAACAATGCTACTTTGTTACTTTTACTCACTTTTTTCCTGAAGTTGGCTTTAGCTTCTGCTTCCCTGTAACAATGAACTATTATCAGGAATTTTGTTAGAAGTAATTTCTGGAGACTGTACTTTACCATTCATGTTTCACTGATTAGATTTCTCAATTGATGTTGTAGTTGTCTCATAATTTATTTTTGTTTGCGTAATTTGGACAAGAGTGATTGTGACGTAACATAAAGCTTGAAGCCGTGCAGAGGCAAGTAGAGTCGCTTTACTATAAATTAATTATGGGTGATCCAGGATTGGTGAATATCCATATTAATTGATTTATTTGCAAAACTATTGCTCTGTATTGCATAAACAACTCACTGGAATGACATTTCTGTCACATAAACAAACTATTTTTCTATGCTGTCGTCTTGTATACACTAGTAATTTAGACCTTGAAATTCTCTTGCTCCAAAAAGTCTGTTTTTGAAAGAAAGAAACAACGAACATGAATTTCTGTAGCTGTTTCAGAGCCTGAGGATGTGTCAAAACACTTTACAACCAATTAACTACTTTTGAAATGTAGTTAGGTAAGGAATTGTGGCAGCCAATTTGCACACAATTTTCAGCTGTGGCTCAGTGGGTAGCACACACGCCTCTGAGTCAGAAGGTGGGTTCAAGTCCAAATCTAGGCTGACACTCCAGTGCAGTGCTGAAGGAGTGCTGCACTGTCGAAGGTGCCGTCTTTTGGATGAGACATTAAACCAAGGCTCCATCTGCTCTCTCAGGTGAATGTAAAAATCCCATGCCACTATTTTGAAGAAGAGCAGGGGATTCCTGGTGTCCTGGCCAATATTTATTCCTCAATCAACATAACAAAAACAGATTATCTAGTCATTATCACATTGCTGTCTGTGGACTTCAAGTACATATCCAAGTACTTTTTAAATGCGTTGAGGGTTTCTGCCTCGACCACCCTTTCAGGCACTAAGTTCCAGACCCCCACTATCCTCTGGGTGAAAACATTTCTCTTCAAGTCCCCTCTAAGCCTTCTACTAATTACTTTAAATCTATGCCCCCTGGTTATTGACCCCTCTGCTAAGGGAATAGGTCCTTCCTATCTCGGCCCCTCATTATTTTATACACCTCAATTAGGTCTCCCCTCAACCTCCTCTGTTCCAAACAAGTAAAAGAGGAAATAGCAGAGGCCTTGACCATCATTTTCCAGTCCTCTTTGGATTTGGGCATGGTGCCGGAGCATTGGAGAACTGCTAATGTAGTACCCTTGTTTAAGAAGTGAGAAAGGGATAGGCCGTCTAATTACAGGTCTGCCAACTTCAGTGGTGGGAAAATTATTGGAAAAAATCCTGAAAGACAGGATAAATCTACATTTGGAAAGGCAGGGATTAATTAGGGACAGTCAGCATGGATTTGTTAAGGGAAGATCGTGTTTGACTAACCTGATTGAATTTTTTGAGGAGGTAACCAAGAGGGTCGATGAGGGTAGTGCGTACGATGTAGTGTATATGGACTTTAGCAAAGCTTTTGATAAGGTCCCACATGGTAGACTGATCAAGAAGGTTAAAGCCCATGGGATCCAGGGCAAAATGGCAAGTTGGATCCAAAATTGGCTAGGAGGTAGGAAACAAAGGGTAATGATTGATGGATGTTTTTGTGACTGGAAGGATGTTTCCAGTGGGTCCCTTGCTTTTTGTGGTATATATCAATGATTTAGATTTGAAAAAAGGAAGTATGATTAAGAAGTTTGCAGACGACATTAAAATTGGCTGTGTGTTGATAATGAAGAAGAAAGTCATGGGCTGCAGGAGGATATCAATCTGCTGATCAGGTGGGCTGAGCAGTGACAAATGGAATTTAATCCAGAGAAGTGTGAGGTGATGCACTTTGGGAGGGCTAATAAGGAAAGCGGTAGGCTACTTAATAGTGTAGATGAACAAAGGGAACTTGGAGTGCTTGTCCACAAATCCCTGAAAGTAGCAGGCCAGGTGGATAAGGTGGTTAAGAAGGCATACGGAATGCTTGCCTTTATTGGCCGAGACATAGAATGTAAGAGCAGGGAAGTTATATACTTTGTATAATACTTTGGTTAGGCCACAGCTGGAGTACTCATGCAGTTCTGGTCACTGTATTATAGGAAGGACGTGATTGCACTAGAGAGGGTGCAGAGGAGATTTACTAGAATGCTGCCTGGAATGGAGAATCTTAGTTATGAGGACAAATTGGATAGGCTGGATTTGTTCTCATTGGAACAGAGACCTCATTGAGGTGTACAAAATATTGAGGGACATAGTGAATAGTAATAGCCTATTTCCACTGGTGGAGGGGTCTATTACGAGGGGGCATAGTTTTAAGGTGGTTGGTGGAAGGTTTAGAGTGGATTTGAGTGGGGGCTTCTTTACGCAGGGGGTTGTGGGGATCTAAAACTCGTTGCCTGGATTTGTGATGGATGCAGAAACCCTCACCACTTTCAAGAGATGGATGGGCACTTAAAGTGTCGTAACCTGCAGGGTTACGGACCTAGAGCTAATAATTGGGATTAGACTGGATGACCTTTTGCTGGCCGACGCAATATTAATGGTAAGTACTGCAGGGAATCGAATAAGGCCAGGGTGATCTCCTGGACTAATTTCAATCGCCTGGATGGGTCGGAGAGGAATTTTCCCAGATTTCTTTCTCCCTAAATTGGCCTGAGTTTTTATCTGTTTCTTGCCTCTCCCAGGAGGTCACATGGCTCCGGTTGGGGTGGAGTGCAGAATGTTTCAGTACAAGAGGTTTCGCAGTTGTGTGAGGTGGACTAGTTGGGCTGGGTGCTCTTTGTCTTTCCGTCATTGTTCATAGGTTTATATGTAACCTTTAGGGCTGCTGACCAAGGGCCGTGCGGCTCTTTGTCGGCTGGCATGGACACAATGGGCCGAAATGACCTCCTCCTGCGCTGTAAATTTCTATGTTTCTAAATCTATCCAATCTTTCCTCGTAGCTAAAATTCTCCAGTCCAGGCAATATCCTCATAAATCTCCTCTACACCCTCTCTAGTGCAATCACATCTTTCCTGTAATGTGATGATCAGAACTGCACACAGTACTCTAGCTTGTGGCCTAACTAGTGTTTTATACAGTTCAAGCATAACCTCCCTGCTCTTATATTCTGTGCCTCGGCTAATAAAGGCAAGTATCCCGTCTGCCTTCTTAACTACCTTATTTACCTGCCCTGCTACCTTCAGGGATCTGTGGACAAGCACTTCAAGGTCCCTCTGATGCTCAGTGTTCCTCATTGTCCTAATGAGGTAATCCCTTGCCTTATTCCTGGAACTACTCGTAATAATGACAATCTCCATTTTTCTGGTGTGCCCTCGGTAATAAACAACACTCTATTTGATTAAATGGCCCAGCCTATGGTATCCCAGTTAATCAGCATGGGACCAGTTTATTTTATTGCACACTTCTGACAAAGGATATTTAGTGCTTAATTATGGCTTCTGTCATTGTTATTCCCTCCACTGAGCTATGAACAAATCCCAAATCAATACCCTAACAACAGCTCGTAGATATTTTGCTGACCTAATGCATTCATAAGAGGTAGTTTAACAAATATCATGTTACCCTTGTCCTGTCTCAGGCCCTATAATGAGAGAATCTAGATGCAGCTTCTCTACCGACTTTGATGATTCACAATCCCACAAATGATTTATGCTACTAACTAGCTCAGTCCTATTTTAAGGCTAAATTGCATCTGTTTTGCTTTGACTGCCACATTTACTAGATTTTTTCTGCATTTTTTTAGCCTGCTATTTAGCTCAATAATCTTACATGTGTGCTAGGGTAAATTCTGCAATACGACTACTCCTGATGCAGAACATCAATCAACAGGACTATGGATGAATGAATCAGGCACAAAGATCAGTGAGCTCAATTTGTGGCATCCCCTTTTACCAATGTGGAAATTAAAATTAATCCCCAGAAATTCAGGAGTGTAATGAATTGGGTGCTCTGACCTCCCTCCCTGATTCTTTGATCCACATTTATGTTGAGCGAGATGTCATGCCTAGATTGGAACCTCAAACACCATATTGTCTGCTTTTTAAAACTTAACTAAAAATCTTAAATGCAGAAAATCTAAGCTATAGTAAATTTCACTAAGTCTACCGTTACCTACCTGGTCAAAGTCTTTTGCTCATTTCCAAAATTTACCCTTTTGGATTTTTATTCCATTGACACTTTGAACTTTGCATATCAATAGATAGGCCAATTGCACCCCACTTCTTTTTGTTGATGGTATTCAGGCAGTTCTGGCAAGGCCTCATTTTTATTGCCCATCCCTAGTTGCCCTGAGAAGATGATACTGGACCTTCTCCTTGAACCACTGCAGTCCTTGTGGCGATGGTGTTCCAACAATGGTATTAGGTAGGGAATGTGATCTGCATGACAAAAGTTTTTGTCTCCAATATTTTTCCATATGTTTGTCCCCAAAGATGATGACGTTCACTTGCACTGTTTATCCTGTCCGTCTATGCGTAGCCTAGTCTTGCAGTCTCTAGAATTTGTTAACTGCTGTGGAGTTCTCTTCCTGAAATGCTGATTCAGACCTATTACTTTCAACATGGGTGAAAGCGCATGTCAATACCAGAGCCTGATTAAAAAAAAATGCAAAGTGGAGTCACCGCAGCAGTTTAGCTTTTCCCTGGAAAAATAAACAGTTTTGATGATGTGCCTAACCTGTGGTGGGCTGGCGGGGGGGTTGGGGTTGGGGGTGGGGGGCTGAGGATGAAGATGGCAGTACCACATCTTGTCTTGTGTTGTCTACTGGTAGTTGGTCTGCTTCTGGATGACTTTTTGTGTTTTATTCCCTGTTACCCAGTATGATAGGACTAAAAGGTCAATTCACACTACAGCTGTTCCATCGGTGCAAGGCTGTTCCACTTTTACACCAATGCTAAACTTGCAGAGTGTGAATGCATCATAAGAGGGGGCTTGTATTGCATGATTCTCTGGTCTCCAATGATTGTATATGTCAAGGTTTCCAATGTCATGATCACTAGATAGAGGATAGAAAGATTTTTAAATATTTTTGTTTTTCTAACCAATGCAAGAAATTGTACTGGAATATTTCCTGCTTGTGTAATAGTATTTGGATCAGAAATTGAAGATCATAATACTGTCTTCTCATTACTGTGCGGAAGACATGTCTACATTGATTATCGGGCCTGTTTTTTGGTGGATGCCATATAATACCTTGGGGTGGAAATTCAGTCGCGCCTCTGTTGCGGCATTAACCCAGGTAGAACGGTAAATTTTGTGCCGGGAAATGGTTTGCGCCTCCAGCCCCAAAATTTACCAGCTAGGCCCTGAGTGTGGAGCGGAGCACTAAGCGAGGAGTTCCACACCTCTTTTAGGGCACTACGCTGACTGAGCAAATGAAAATCCCGAGGTAAACAGCCAGACTCCGAGCGTCCTAAGAGAGGTTTCCGTAAAACAATAAATTTGAAAAAACATACCAAAAACATTCCTAATACTTTCCTGATGCCACATCCACCTGATGCGATGCGATATGGATTGGGCACGTTTCAAATTCCGAGCCAGAGGCATTGCATACCGGCTTGCCTCTCCCGGGCGGTACTGCTCCGTGCCCCCGCAAACCTGGCACTGAATGTCTCGGCAGGGCGCTGGAAGCTGGCCGCCCGCCTGGAAAGGCTCTCCACTGCCATTACTGCCCCTCCGGGGCGAAAACAGAGGCGGCAATGGACCGAAAATCCAGCCCCTTATCTCATTATGCTGAAAGCAACAAAATCATATTAGGCCTCAGGTTTACAGAATAATCCGATGCGGAGGAATATTTGCTCCTCCTGCATAACAGAAATCTGGCACGGGGGTCAGTTAAAATGAAGTGGGAGACTTATCCGCTGGCCTCCTGCCCAATCCCGCCAACAGCAACTTTCAATCACAAGCATCAAGGACAGGCGCCCAAAACCAGTAGGCTCCTTCTTTAAATATACAAATCAGGTCACAATAACATCATCAAGACTCGACTGGTATTTTAACACTGGCTTGCAGATTTCCCGACTGGCTGAAGCTGGAGAGAGGATGTTCAGAGGGAGAAAATATCCCTCCAGGTAAGTTCATTTCTTTCCTTCAGGTGCCATAATGAAGTGTAGGCCTGCCCTACCCAGTCACCTCCCCCTTCCCAAACCGCTGGCCGTGCTAGAACACCCATTTCCCCGTTCCCACACTTACCGTGGGCCCAGCCAGCAGCCTCTGAGGCACCCAGTTTTAATGTTCAGACAGCAATTCCTGGCCATTTTGGTTGGGTAGTCAGCCAGCAGCATGTTAATGAGGCCTGGTTGTTAAAATTAGCTGGCCCTCCCGCTGCCAGATGGGCCAGATGCTCGTATGGCTATTTTCCCATCTGGCAGTTAATATTCCCCCTATCATGTCTCCCCTCCAACCAAAAATAAAGATGTGTTGATAGCTCCCTTATGTATATAAAGCAATCAGTAGATTAGTTACACATTTTCTTCTCTGAGCCACTTAATTCTATTAATATTTAGTGTTTAGAAGACCCCTGAGAAAGTCTTAAAAATCCAAGATTTTCCTGTAAACCAGAAAAAATATTTTCCAGGGATAAACCATATCAAACTATTGAGGTAAGGTAAGGTAGATAATGCATTTTTTTAAAATGTCAACACTTTAGGACAATATGCTCCTAGTCTGATCCTAAGTGATAGACTTATACATAAAATGTAAATTGTTCCTTTGTTTAAGGTCCAATACAATTACCTTTAATCATATTTGCTGTTTGTCCGAGAGTGAAATTTCAATCTCTTTTGGTAATGGAGAAAATATTTTGGAATCTTTTCCCAGAGAAAGATTTTTAAAATCTTGTGCTGTCTGTCCAGTGATGAGAGCTGTTAAAAATGAATTTAATTTAATATCTGCATAAACGATATGGGGAAAGCACAGGAAAATGAAATTAAAGTATATAACTCCATTTGAAGTGCGAGCACTGGCACAGGCCAGAAGCCTTGTGCTGTGATATAATTTCTTTGGTTCTGTGAATTTGCATCATATGTCAAGCATCTGAAATTCCTCTTTAAAAAATATAAGGACACGGAATCATAGACTCTTACAGCACAGAAAGGGGCTATTTGGCCCATTGTGCTAGTGCTGGCTATTTGAAAGAAATATTCAATTATCCCCACACCTCCACTATTGCCCCATAGCCCTGCAATGTTTGAATGACACCCTCTATGAGTTTGTGCATTGATGCTATGACCTCTCCGCATTCTGTAAAAGTACTTTTTGTTTTTGCCTTTCAGGTGGGAAACCTTGGTTTATTGTTCATGCTTTTGTTTTTTATCTATGCGGCTCTTGGAGTTGAGCTCTTTGGAAAGCTGGGTGAGACTTTAATTGACTAATCTCGTTGTTATAGCCAGTCAAGAGCAATAATTAGTATTTATAACTTAGCGCGCTTTATTTCAAGGTATAAATAAATGAACGTGCAGTAATTTATTTTAGTTAACCTGTCCGATGGGTACTGTTTTTTTAAAAAAAAGCGTTCTTCATTTCAAATGTAAGATATGAAAATTCATTGCATTTATTTTCTTCGTTTTTAAATATTTCCGATCTGAAAGTTCGCACAAAACAGCGAAAATTCAAATAAAAGAGCATTATCAGTAATTTAAGACATTTTATGTAGTCTTCAGTAATGGCATTGGACTGTTTTGATTTTCAGTTTGTAATGATGAAAATCCATGTGAAGGCTTGAGTCGACATGCAACGTTTGAGAATTTTGGGATGGCATTTCTTACTTTATTCCGAGTTTCTACTGGTGATAACTGGAATGGAATAATGAAGGTATGTAATTACTGAACTGTTAAGTTCAAGCATTAGGAATACACCAGGAACCTATTAGTTAGGAAGTCCCGATGGAAATTAAATCATCTAATTTATCAGTATTTATATTCAAGTCACTTTGCTTTGTTCACCAATAATTATCAGTATCTACATACAATCTTTAGAATTATATTAAAATATAATATTCTGAGATAATGTTTTTGAATTTTAATGCTATGGGTGATTGTTGATAATTGGGTTTATTTCTGTTTGAGTGGCTATATTTGAGATGGTTGCACTGTTGTAGCTTATTGGCGCTACACAATAAAGGTGAGTTTGCTCCAGGTTTCCCTTTCAGTGACTACCTGATCTCAGCCGAGCTGCAGGAGCGACACAGAATAGGGTTGGCATGCATCCTTACAGAAGGGAGGAAGTTGAAACTGAAGGGCAAGGCAACTAAAATGGTTGTCCGGGACCTTTCCTGCATTTGGATACAGAACAGCACTGACGAAAAAATGCAGTTGGGAACAGATCACCAGGTCTCAGTCTTGGAGTGGTGTATGAACCAAAAGGGAGAGAAAATTTTTTTTTTACAAAGAACTCGCTTTGCTTTTTCACCTTTTGTTAGGGAGTTTCAAGACTCTCTTGGGTAGGGGTATAATGCTTACAGCAGCTCTACCCAAATAAGAGTGAGCTTGTTTGATCAGAGCAATAAATTGGAGTCATACTTCAATGCTCCATTAACCTTATCCAACGGACCTTCTTGTCAGTTTCACAACATGCTGATGGAATAATCAATGATTTTTCTGATAGGGCTGCTGTAAAATCTAACTACAGGTTGGTTAAGCTTGTACTTGTGACAGGAATGATAGTTCAAAAAGAGAGTGACGTAACTGTGGGAATCCTACTAAACAACTGGGTGGAAATTTAAAGAAACTAATCACATTCCACAGGTTGACTGTGACCTTTCCCTGGTGTTTAATCTACAAAGGGACTGCAGCAGCTACAGGGAGTAAAGGCTGATAATTTAGCACCACACAGCTGAAATAAAATTGAATTCTAGCTTTTGTATTTTTTCACCTTGTTTTTCAGTTCACTATGTCGCTAAAATTCATACCCTTGCCTTAAAAACTAAACGATTTTAATTATGCCCTTCTTGATACCATCACACAGTTATCTCAAGCTACAGGTTTTAGCTCAGCTTTGAATTGGTAGGGTTTAAACTGTGCTTAGTGGTCATTTGAACTAATAATCTTCTTTCAGAATACTGACCCCTTGCATGTGCAGTGTGGGCACAGGATGTGAAATGACCTTCACATGAGATGAGGCTTTTCTTTTTTGAAATGTTAAAGGTCTCAGTAAAATTATTATAATTATGATTGACCCAGACACACGAGCCACAGGAAGAAGTGGTTTGCAAACGCTCAACTCAATGTTCTAAGGAGATTTTTTTTAAAGCAATCAGAATTCTCAGTGGAGTCATTTAGTAGAAGTAAATGTCTAGTAAGTTATAAAAGAGGGACCCTGTGCAGAACAATACTGATTAAATGTAGAAATATAGGCCCCAAGTTTCCACATGATTTGGCTCCTGATTTTTAGGAGCAACTGGTGGAGAACGGAGTATCTTAGAAATCGCAATTCTCCACATTTAAGTTTTCTGCAATTCTAGTCATGTAGAACAGTTTCACTTTTGAACAGAATTTTTTTTTTCAAAAGGGGGCGTGTCCGGCCACTGACGCCTGATTTGAAAGTTTCCACAGTGAAAACGTACTCCAAACTAACTTAGAATGGAGCAAGTGAAGATTTTTGTAGGCCTGAAAAAACCTTGTCTACACATTAAAAAATCAGGCGCAGGTTACAAATTAGGCGTCGGGAACGAGGTGGGGCGGGGAGGGGGGGGAAGGGGGTGAAGGGAAGTCATTAAATTCTACAATCAATCCTTAGTTATACTTATACAAATATTATACAAATAATTCCAACCTGAATAAAAATTTAAAAGCAAAGAAAAGATTAAATAAACCATGTTCCTACCTGTATGAAAGTGCTTCAGGCAGGGAGAAGGCTGCAGGAAGCCTCACAAATTGAGGCAGCCATTCCCGACGGCAGGGTGGGGAGGAGGCAGTGAGGAGGCAGCCGTTCCCGACGGCACCGCGGGGGAGGCAGTGAGGAGGCAGCCGTTCCCGACGGCAGGGTGGGGAGGAGGCAGTGAGGAGGCAGCCATTCCCGACGGCCGTCGGTCGGGCCCGTCGGGAAACGGCTGCTTCAACGTCTGAGGCTTCCTTCAGCCTTCTCACTGCTGCAAGAAGCCTCAGTGCTAATCATGGAAGAGCAATGTGGTTTTATTAAAAAATGTAAAAAATTGAACAGCTACAAAGAACTACAAAAATGGCCGAGTGCCAATGTTTCCTTCACACTGCGCGTGCGCGAATGCTCCAACGCGCACGCGCAGGGTTGCCGGCACGAAAAAAACTCATTTAAATGGTACCCACTCCCTCCTACTTACAAAATCGGCGCGAGTGGTAGGCTCCGCTCCCTGAGCGTCGCGCCAAGCTGACATCGAGCTGCAAAGCGCTCGAGAATAGCGCGGTTTTTTGTCAGGCGCCGTTTTCGGCGCGAAAAACGGGCGCCCAGCTCGGAGGGGCGCCTGTTTTGCCGCGTGTGGAAACTTGGGGCCATAGGGCCCAAATTTGGCCAGGAGTTGCTCCGGTTTTTTTTCAACTTGAATTTTCTGGAGTATCTTAAAAATCCCCATTCTGCACATTTAATTTGCGCCAGTGTAAGTGAGTTTGTTAGGATTTTTTTTGTTTTGTTTTGTTTTGTTCAAAAGGGGGCGTTACCAGCCACCTAAGCCTGTTTTGGCCATTTAAGCCAGTTTGGACAGCTAATAGTTGCTCCAAACTTACTTAGGCCAGCGTATGTGGCCACTTGTAACTGCTCATAAAACCCTTGCGGAGAGTTAAGAAATCAGCGCAGGTAGCCAGAGATTCGGGGGCAGGCGGGGTGGTGAAGGGAAGCAGAGGACCTTGCAATATACTAAACACCTTCACAACAAAATTAAAGAAGCATAAAAACCATCAATAAAAAATAAATAAATAAAAATTAAAACTTACTACCTTCCTAACTTGGCCCCCCGAGGGACTGGACTTCTCTCCGAGGGACTGGATTTTTCTCCAAGGGACTAATTAGTTGTAACCTAGTACCAAGAAGAACACCAGTCCTCTAACTCCATGGACATCAGTCACAGATGATGGGTGTGTATCTTTTGTAATAAAGTCTGTGATCACCTTTGACCTTGAGACAACACACTGCCAGGGGTGCTTTCACTGATCGTTAGCTTTGGTGCCCCTAAATCGACTTGGGTGAACTTTCTAGTGAGGCTCTGAAACGACTGCAGAAAGTTCCATTGGTTTTCTCTGGTGCATACAATTTTTCAAATTCCAAGCTAGGCAGAATGAACAAAGTCTTGAGGCATTGATATTCTGTTACAACCCTGGTCAAGTTTCAGGCATAAATTTCCACTTCATTAAAATGAGACTGAAGTCACTTTAGCGGAAGCACCTCAGCAGCAATATCAGTACTAAAGATTATCAGGACGTCCCTTTGGCTAAGGATAGGGGCGGCGAGCATTGTATCCGGCTCACAGCCTGCAGGATGTGTTGGGAGGGCGAGGAACTACTGCGCATGCGCGCAGACTCCATTGCGCATGTGGACAGCTACCGGCACTGTTTCTGGCGCAGGGCTGTAGCTCCGCCCCCCCACTCCACAAGAAATGCCGCACCAGGAACCAGGAGACACAGCAGAGCGGCCAGAATCGTGAGTATGTTTTTTGGCACCGTTTTGAGCGCACAAAGTCGGCGCATCTCAGGTGAGTGCGCTGGAAAAAGAGGTTGGGGAAATTTGGGCCCATAGATTGTTGAAATAACCAATATGTGTCGAATTTACTGTGTAGGTTCTGGTGGGATCATAGATTACAGTAATGAAGAGTGATTGGCTTATGAACCCCAAGATTACTTTCAAGCCTTATACTGTCCACAGTCTAATTTCTTAAGGTAGCATTGCAACAAAATTTAAACCTTGCTGGAGACAGTAAAATCATTACATTCACTGAACAGCTTATCTTGATGTCATCAATGCAGAATAATACAGCCTCGTGATTCACAGGGGAGCATAATAGGAACATTATTTTATACTTCTAAAGTAAAAGTATGAGGGAATTAATAGCGCTACACGTCTTATATATTCCTAATCTATTTTTAACATCCATCCTACATAAAATGCAACTCATTCAAAATTCCACACCCACATCCTATCCTACATTAAATCCTGCTCCCCATCACTCCTGCTCTCCCTGTCTTTCAGTACACTGAACTCAAAGTCCTTGTCCTCATTTACAAACCCTCCAAGACCTGGGGCTCAATTTTCCCCAGTGATATGCTCCGTTTTTTTGGCGCGCGCCACTTTTTCTGGCCTAAATTTAAAAATCCAACTTTCCCCAAAGATTGTGCACCAGCATAACTCAGTTAGTTACGATTTTTTTAGGTTCGTTTTTTTTTTGCGTCTTGGGGGCGTAATCTGATGTCTGCACCAGTTTTTCACATTTGTGCAAGTTTGGACAACTTACATTTCTCCTAGGACGGCATATGTGACCATTCCCAAAAAACCTTCTGGGCACTTAAGAAAAACCAGCGCACATCAAAAAATAGGCGCAGAAAGACGCCATGGTTTTTATGCAAAGTTTTGGAGGCAGTCAAGAACACATTAAATATGCATTATCAAGCTTAATTTTTTTCCAACTGAAAATGCAGAAAATGGAAGTTTCATGCAATTCTTTAATTTTGGATTTTTTAAAAAAAGTGCCATGCCACCACCGAACGGCTCCAGAGCAGGCTCGAGGGTCAGAGCGTC
Source organism: Pristiophorus japonicus (assembly GCF_044704955.1). Classification (NCBI taxonomy): domain Eukaryota; kingdom Metazoa; phylum Chordata; class Chondrichthyes; family Pristiophoridae; genus Pristiophorus; species Pristiophorus japonicus. Next base: position 150,649,864 of record NC_091991.1, read on the forward strand.
GGCCGGCAGAATTGGTCCCTCGCCCGGACACAGCTTGGCTTCAAAAGAAGCCCAGGGGGCTGGGGGTGGGGGTGGGGTGGAAGCCGAACTGAAGGGATGAGAACCCTTACACTATGCAGCAAACAGCATCAAATGAAGCCTTGGGGAGGTGGGGGGCAGTTTCCTGATCTAAGCAAGCCTATGCTCAGACCTGTGTGTGCTCCAGACTAGGGCGTCGATCTTGGGGGGAGAGAGACAACAAAGAAGCTTGTCCTGCCTGCTGTTTTGAGCTTCTTGCAAAGGTACAATTTAATCATGGGGGCAGTACTGACAATGTCATACCTCGTGCAAACCTTCTGCGGAGGAGACAATTGATTTGGCGTCATCGCATGAGGAACCTCAGAGCACGAAGGATGATGGGCAAGAGGCCTTACCCACGTCAGGTATATTGAGACAGGTATTCATACCTGCACCTGAGTGATGAAGACTGCGTGAGAAGACTGCATTTCCGCAAAGAAGTTGTAACCGAGATCTGTGAGTTAGTAAAAGCAGACCTGCAACCTAGAAGCGTCAGGAGGACTGCTTTGTCAGTTGAAGTGAAGTTACAGCTGCACTTTCATTCTGTGCATCTGGATCGTTCCAGGCCACAACTGGGAATGTGTGCCATTTCTCAACATGCAACACATATCTGCATTCGGCAGGTGACTGCTGCACCTTATGCCCAGAGGAATGACTACATAAAGTTCGCCATGACTACCCAGGCAATGCATGAAAGGGCTGTGGGCTTCTCCAGGATTGCTGGCTTCCCAAAGGTACAGGGCTACATTGATTGTACCCACATTGCCTTGCAAGCACCTTTGTAGGATTCTGAGATGTACAGGAACAGAAAAGGCTTCTACTCCATTAATGTGGAACTCCTGTGTGACGACATGCATCGCATCATGTAGGTTGATGCAAGATACTCTGGGAGCACCCATGATGCGTTCATCCTATGTGAGAGCTTTATATCTGCCATGTTTCAACAGCAGCCAGAAGGGGCAGAGCTGGCTACTGGAAGATGAAGGATACAGCCTCGCCACCTAGCTCATGATACCCCTACGCGTAACCCGGACAGAAACTGACCTGGAATACAACATGTCGCACATTGCAACGCGCAGCATAATAGAGAGGACTATTGGCATCTTGAAGCAGCATTTCCGATGCCTGGAGGCTACTTGGAATACTTCCCTGAGATTGTCGGTCAGTTCACTGTTGCGTGCTGCATGCTGTATTACTTAGCCATCATGAGGCAGTAGTAGGTGGTAGTAGAAGACCCACTTGAGGTGAAAGTGGCTGATGATGAGGAGGAAGATGCAGATGACGAGGAGGATGAGGAAGCCGTGCAACTACCTGAACCCAGAGCACGACGGCGGAGGAAGGCGGGCCATCGTGCCCCTCTAACGATTGCACGAGCCTTGCGCCAGCAGCTCATCCATGAACACTTTGCTGCCTGAAGGCTCAGCGGCAACTGTTCCAAATGGACCATGTTTACTGTTTTGACCTGTTCCATAATGTTGTGTTGTATTAATGGAAAAAAAAATGGAAATGATTATTCTTTACTTCAAAACGTTGTGTCAATAATGGAACAAATAATGGAAATGATTCAGTTATAATTTAAAATATATTTTATTCAAAAGTTTAACAAACACTTGTTTGTACTTAATTTAACTTTAATAAAAATATTCTTGTATCAAACTTTAAAGTTTTCAGTTAAGATCACTTACAAAATCTAAGATCACTTAAAAACTTTAAGATCACTTACAAACTTTTAAACCTGTAAATTTACATAACTTACAAAAAACTTTGAATTTGAGAACAGCTACAATAGCAACAACAACAGCAGCAAAGAAAGGCTGCACCTATCTCTCCTCCATCTTATTCTAAGACCGCCCGCTGTGCTTGGTCTTGTTGACTCCACCGCTGCCCGTAGGCAGTGGTGAAGCGTTTCTCAAGTTGGTACCAAGCTTATTCTTTTGAACATATCGGGTAATGCGCACCTGTTGATGGGGGGAGGTGGGGCGGGGGGGCAGGCGGTAATGTGGAAGGCCTGGCTTGGGCCTCTTCAGAGGCTGGTCTGGGGATTGGAGTGGGAGTGGCAGTTGATTCTGTCAATGGGCGTGGGGTCTGGGTGTGTTCCCTTATTGCAGCAGCTAACTTTGACATTCCTTCCCTCATGTGCCCTGACAGTATCTCAACTACCACCAACATTCCCTCCCTCATGTTCACTGACAACACATCAGCTACCTGCGGCATTTCCTCTCTCATGTGTACCGATATTGTATCAGCTGCCTGAGACATTCCCTCCCTCATGTTTCCGGAGAAGTGTTCCCATTTCTCGTGAGAGTGTTGTTACTTCTCCTGACAGTCCCGCTACCTCCTCACCCACCCCTGGTGTCCAGGAGTGATTGTGTCAGGTCACTGCTCTCCACTCATTGCCATCATCTGAACCACATCTGTTAGATCCTGCACCTCAGCAGAGCGCTGTCAAGCTCTCTTTCCCCTCCTCATCCTGTGTGTGGCTCGCTGCATCCCCCTGGGACCCGCAGCCTCGAACGGTGGGGCCCTGGGTGTGCCTCGCTGCACCCTACTGGAATTCCCAGCCTCAGACTGTGGGAAACCATGCAGTGTCCCAACAACACTTGTACCAGGAAAGGGGCTGGCACCTCAATGCATCTGCACCACCTTCAGAGTGAGTACAACAGTGGGGGCTTCATCCATTACCTTGCCCTTCCCCTCACCTCCATGGTCTGGAAGGTGGCATTGGAAGATGTTCTCCTTTTCAAGCTCGTCTGCGTCTGAATAATCTTCTGCTTCGTCAGGGCTGGCCTCAAGTTCTGAAAAATATAACAGAACAGACAAATGGTTAGCAGCAGAGGAGGGGGCAGGGTGGGTGGCATGAGTAGGCTCACACAGCGCAAGCAGCAGGCTGATTCGAAGGACCACGATGAATGATAGCACATTGAATCAACCGAAGCGTAGCTGAGGGAGACATCCCCAGGAACCGAAGCATGGCTAGCCTGCGCAGTACTTAACATTTAGCAAAGCCAGACTGTGGAATTTGCAGGACTTACCCTCTCCCTCGAGTGTGGGCCCAGCTTGTGTAGTGATGGTTGCTTTTCTCCAGGCAGGACCCATCAAAGCAGCAACCCAGTCTTCCAAGGGTGTCAGTTGGTGCAGATTTGCTGGGCCTCCTCCTGTTTGAGTTCTTTCCCTTTTGTTGTGTGCCACCTTCCTCTGCAAAGATGCAACTATAACTTTTTAGAGAGGGTTTCTTTCTGCTGGGTGGAGCATATACAGATGGTCACATTTACAATTGCAATTCCAGTGAATAAATGAAAATATTACACTAACTACTTGACCAAGGTCCTGCCACTTGTTTGCACTGGCTCCAGACCTCGGGATGGTCACCATTGCACAGTAATCTTCTGCAAGTTGGTTCCAGCATTTCTTCATTTCTTTTGATTAAACTTTTATGTGACCTCTACTGGTGTCCAACTTGTGCCATCTGGCCTCAATTACAGTAACTAGTGGCTCCATTTCATCCTTTAAGAAATATTTGGTCCTTGAGCCGCGTTGCATCATGCAAATTGCTGCTCCAATTTTTCCAATGGGAATTAAAGTTCTCACACAACTGGCTCTTTAAAAATGGCCAAATGCAGACCAGGACCTGTACTTGGCATGCATGTCCATAGCAATCATGTCAAAAACATCCTTTTTCTTCGCGCATGCGCAGAAGGGGGGGATATCATTTTATTGCCGCAGACATTAGGCGCCACCCCCCGAAGCTAAAGGACAGGCTGCGCGGTGCCAATTTAAAAAAATAGAACGGGGAAACTTGCTACTTATTTTTTTGGTGTAGTCAGGGCCAAAAAAAAGGTGTAACTCTGGCAATACGCCAAAAGATTTGGGGGAAAAGTTGAGCCCCCGACTCTTCCCCACTTCTGGAATCTCCTCCAGACCAGTGTGCTAATAAGTACTCTCTGCTCTTTCAACTCTGGCTTCTCTCTGCTCTGCCTTCAGTGGAAAAGCCTTCAGTTATCATGGCCCCAACCTCATGCTAAATCCCCCACCTTTATACCTCTCTTCCCTGCTTCAGTAGCCTCATCAATGCCAACCTCTTTCACTATGACGTCACTCACTTTCCCGAATTCTCCCATCCATTTTCACCACTGTGAATACCTTGGGAGGCCTTACTATGTTGAAGATGGTATATAAACCCAAGTTGTTGTTACTAAAAGGTTATTCTATGCTCTTCTGTATTTTCACAGGATACATTGCGAGAATGCGGCAGTGAGGATAAGCACTGCCTCACCTACCTCCCCTTCTTCTCTCCTGTGTACTTTGTCACTTTTGTTCTAATCGCTCAGTTTGTGCTGGTCAATGTTGTGGTCGCTGTTCTAATGAAACACTTGGAGGAGAGCAACAAGGAAGCCAAAGAGGATGCAGAACTTGATGCAGAAATAGAGCTGGAAATGTTGCGAGCCCAGGAAGCATCAACCAGCAACATTGGGAAAACCCCTATCCTTGACAGCGGAGCTACAGGAGCTGGCCAGGAGTCAATACAACTTGAATCACCAGTACATGTAAAACAAATAGCAGTGAGTATAATTTAGCTTAAATATTTTATTCAGAGAGAAAGGTCAGTAGCAGGCTAGTTGTTCAAATTCTTCCTGTATCATTGAAATGTATTTAAAAGTGCCACTACAAACGAGGTGCTGTTTTCATATTAATTAGAATGTACAACTACTTCTATTGTCAAAAAAGAAAGACTTGCATTTATATAGCGCCTTTCATGATCTCAGGAAGTCCAAAAGCACTTTTCAGCTAATGCAGTACTTTTTGAAGTTTAGTCGTTGTAATGTAGGAAATGTGGCAGCCATTTTGCACACAGCAATGTAATAATGACCAGATAGTCTGTTTTAGTGATGTTGGTTGAGGGATAAATATTGGCTAGGACACTAGGGAGAACTCCCCTGCTCTTCTTCAGAATAGTGCCATATGACCTTTTACATCCACCTGAGAGAGAGAGGTTGGTTTAATTTCTCATCTGAAGAAAGGCACCCCTGACAGTGCAGCACCCCTCAGTACTGCACTGGAGTGTCAGCCAAGATTTTGTACTCAAGTCTCAGGAGTGGGATTTGAACCCACAACTTTCTGACTTCGAGGTGTGGGTGCTACCATTGAGCCACAACTGACACCTGCATAATATAAAATAAATATATATTAAGACAAAACAATATATATTTTACAGAATGCCCCAGCCTTTCTCAAAAAAATCATTGTACTTCCTTAGTAGGATGAGTATGTACCTGAACCAGAAACTCAAGTTAGGAATCAGGTCAAATCAGAGCTTTAGTTTTTGCACCAATAAACTCCAAGCTGTATTAAGACAGTGGAATTAGCGCTCCTACATGGGGATATCAGAACTCATGCATGTTTTCAGTCCAGCATTACTTTCAATAAGGAAATTGGGATTTTCAGAATTCACCTATGGCTGTCTGTTGGATGAGTCTAGGCCATGTCAGATTATACTGGATCAGTGCGCAGACTGGAATTTTCATGTTGATTTATGTCAGTGGTTTTGTATCAGTATGATCTCAGCCAATCAAAATACAGATGGATAGCCACCTAAAATTTCTGGTATCACATTTTGCCATCAGCCACTCCCAGTGGAAGTATTGCGTTTTTTGAGTTCTTGAATGATGTTGTGATGTTGTCATTAATAGCAATTGACGTCATTCATCACAAATTAACTTTCATTGCCCTCTCAAATATTATCAGACAACAAGATCTTCAAAACAAAGCAATAAAGTTTTTCAAATACTATTTTTATTTAAAAATAACACCAAAAAAAATCAAAAAATAATATTGAAATGCAAAATTAAAACTTTCTGATGATTTGCTGAGTTGGATGTGAGTAATTTAATCAATCTTGTTATGTATGTAAACTTTACCACTGTGTAAGACTTGCCACCAGGGAGCGCACCTGTGGGAGATCCAAGGGTCACCTGCACACCCTGGTCAAGCAGGTATAAAAGGCAGTCTGCCATGCTGCTTCCTCACTCTGGAGTTACATTAAAGAGATCAAGGTCACAACAGTTTGAGCTTATAGCATACAGCCTTGTGGAGTTATTCTGAACATAAAAATTGGCGACGAGTAACAGATCACGAACTTCCATGCGGCTATGGCTGCTGTTGATATTCTTGAGAGATTTGTTGAGGGTGATGATTGGGAAGCCTTCGTTGAGCGCCTTGACCGGTACTTCGTGGCCGAGCTGGATACAGAAGAAACCGTGGTCAAGCGCAGAGCGATTCTCCTCACTGTTTGCGGGTCCACGATATATGGCCTCATCAAAAATCTGCTAGCTCCGACGAAACCAACGGAGAAGACATATGAAGAGATGTGCACGCTGGTTCGGGAACACCTCAAGCCGAAGGAGAGCATCTTAATGACCAGGTATCGCTTTTATACGCACCATCACTCTAAGGCCAGGACGTGGCGAGCTATGTTGCCGACCTAAGACGCCTTGTGGGACCGTGCGTATTTGCTGGATTTTTGGGGGAAATGTTGCGGGACTTTTTCGTGCTTGGAATTGGCCACGAGGTCATTCTTCGCAAACTCTTGTCTGCCGAATACCTAGATCTGAGCAAGGCCATCAAGATAGCCCAGGCTTTCATGTCCACAAACGATAACACTAAACAGATATCTTTGCAGCATCGAAGCTCACCGGCAAGTACTGTGCATAAAATAACGCCTTCAGCAGGCAGAACTGGACATGGCAGGGAGTCCACTGTGGGGCGTGAATGCAAATCCATTAACACCATGTTGGCGCTGCGAGGGTAATCATTGAGCCCATCAATGTTGATACAAGCACTACGTGTGCAAGGGCTGTGGAACAATGGGGCACCTCCAGCGAATGTGCAAGCGTACTGCGACTCACCACATGGCAGAGTCAGCAGAAGATGACTGATCCGACTCAGATCACGCTGAACGACTAAGAGAGGCAACTCAACCCGAGGCTGAAGAGGCAATGTATAGAGTACACACCTTCACCACCAAAAGCCCTCCGATAATGTTAAAAGTCAAATTAAATGGCATTCCAGTTTCCATGGAATTGGACACGGGGGCGAGTCAGTCAATTATGAGCCAGAAAGCTTTTGAGAAACTGTGGGGCAATAAGGCACAAAAGCCAAAACTAAGCCTGATCTACATCAAGCTGCGCACTTACACCAAAGAGCTCATACCAGTCATTGGCATTATTGCAGTGAAGGTATTGTACAATGGAGCTGTGCATGATTTACCACTATGGATTGTACCAGGTGATGGCCCAACACTGTTCGACAGAAGCTGGCTAAGAAAGATCCGATGGAACAGGAACGACATCAAAGCACTGCCTTCGGTGGATAACGCCTCATGCGCCCAAGTGCTAAACAAATTCCCGTCGTTATTCGAGCCAGGCATCGGCAACTTCACAGGCGCCAAAGTGCAGATCCATCTAGTCCCTGATGCGTGACCCGTTCATCACAAGGCCCGAGCGGTTCCATACATGATGCGAGAGACAGACTTCAACGAGAGGGGATCATATCGCCAGTCGAGTTCAACGAATGGGCCAGTCCAATTGTTCCGGTGTTGAAAAGCGATGGGACGTTCAGAATCTGCGGGGACTACAAGGTAACGATCAACCGAGTCTCGTTACAGTACCAGTAACCACTACCCAAAGAGGATGACCTGTTTGCAATGCTAGCAGGGGGGAAGTCGTTCACCAAGCTGGATCTAACCTCTGCTTACATGACACAGGAGTTGGTTGAACCGTCAAAAAAATTAACGCGCATCAACACGCACAAAGGACTGTTCATATAGCACAGATATCCCTTTGGGATTCGCTCGGTTGCGGCCATCTTCCAGAGGAACATGTCTGCTGAAATCGGTTCCGTGCACCATGGTGTTTCAAGACGACATCCTGATCACTGGTCGCAACACCACCGAACAATTGCACAACCTGGAAGAGGTTCTAAAGCAACTGGACAGAGTAGGACTCGGGTTGAAACGTTCCAAGTGTGTTTTCCTGGCCCCAGAGGTCGAATTTCTGGGGAGGAAGATTGCAGCGGACGGCATCAGACCCACGGACTCCAAGAAGGAGGCAATCAAGAATGCACCCAGACCACAGAATGTGATGGAGCTGCATTCGTTCCTGGGACTCCTCAACTTTCTACCGGGGTTGAGCACTTTGCTGGAATCTTTGCATTTATTGCTACGCAAGGGTGACGACTGGGTTTGGGGTAAATCTCAAGAGACAGCCTTTAATAAGGCCAGAAACCTGCTATGTTCTAACAAGTTACTTGTATTGTATGACCCGTGTAAACGTTTAGTACTAGCTTGTGATGCATCTTCGTATGGGGTCGGTTGTGTGTTACAGCAAACCAATGTATCAGGCAAACTGCAACCGGTTGCATATGCGTCCAGAAGTTGATCTAAGGCTGAAAGAGCCTACAGTATGGTTGAGAAAGAAGCATTAGCATGCATATACGGGGTTAAGAAAATGCACCAATACCTATTTGAACTCCGGTTCGAGCTCGAAACCGACCACAAGACGTTCATTTCGCTGTTCTCAGAAAGCAAATGTATTAACACCAATGCTTCATCCCACATCCAAGTGGGGTCATAGCAGGGAAAAATGCCCCCCAAAAAATTAAAAGCTCTGTATCTGAATGCACACAGCATTCGTAACAAAATAGATGAGTTGACGGCACAAATAGATATAATGTGGCCAAGACTAGTGAGAGGCCAGAGGATTGGGACATTTTTAAAAGCTAGCAAAGAACGATTTAAAAAAATGATAAAGAGAGGGAAGATATGAAAGTAAATGAGCACGAAATATAAAAACAGATAGTAAGAGTTTCTACAAGTACATAAAAAGAAAAAGAGTGGCTAAAGTAAATGTTGGTCCCCGAGAGGATGAGACTGGGGAATTAATAATGGAGAACAGGGAAATGGCAGAGACGTTGAACAAATATTTTATATCGGTCTTCACGGTAGAAGACGCTAAAAACATCCCAATAATGGATAATCAAGGGGCTATAGGGAGGGAGGAACTTAATACAATCACTACCACTACTGAAATAGCACTTGGTAAAATAATGGGACGAAAGGCGGACAAGTCCCCTGGACCTGATGGCTTACATCCTAGGTCTTAAATGAAGTGGCTGTAGAGATAGTGGGTGCATTGGTTGTAATCTACCAAAATTCCATGGATTCTGGGGCGATCCCAGTGGATTAGAAAACCGCAAATGTAACGCCCCTATTTTTTAAAAAAAAGGAGGCAGACAAAAAGCAGGAAACTATAGACCAGTTAGCCTAACATCTGTCGTTGGGAAACTGCTGGAGTCCATTTTTAAGGAAGCAGTAGCGGGACATTTGGAAAAGCATAATTCAATCAAGCAGAGTCAGCATGGTTTTATGAAACTTGCTGGAGTTCTTTGAGGATGTAACGAGCAGGGTGGATAAGGGGGAACTAGTGGATGTGGTGTATTTAGATTCCAGAAGGCATTCGATAAGGTGCCACATAGAGGTTACTGCACAAGATAAAAGTTCATGGGGTTGAGGGTAATATATTAGCATGGATAGAGGATTGGCTAAATAACAGAAACAGAGAGTCAGGATAAATGGGTCATTTTCCAGTTGGCAAACGGTGACTAGTGGGGTGCCGCAGGGATTGATGCTGGGCCCTCAACTATATTAATGACTTGGATGAAGGGGCCGAGTGTAATGTAGCCAAGTTTGCTGATGATACAAAGATGGGTGGGAAAGCAAATTGTGAGGAGGACACAAATAATCTGCAAAGGGATATAGACAAGTTAAGTGAGCGGGCATAAATTTGGCAGATGGAATATAATGTGGGAAAATGTGAGATTATCCACTTTGGCAGAAATAATAGAAAAGCAAATTCTAATTTAAATGGAGAAAAATTGCAAAGTGCTGCAGTACAGAGGGACCTGGAGGTCTTTGTGCATGAAACGCAATAAGTTAGTATGCAGGTACAGCAAGTAATCAAGAAGGCAAATGGAATGTTGGCCTTTATTGCAAGGCGGCTGGAGTATAAAAGCAGAGAGGTCCTGCTACAACTGTACAAGGTATTGGTAAGGCCACACCTGGAGTACTGCATACAGTTTTGGTCTCCATATTTAAGGAAGGCTATACTTGCATTGGAGGCTGTTCAGAGAAGGATCACTAGGTTGATTCCGGAGTTGAGGTGGTTGATTTATGAAGATAGGTTGAGTCGGTTGGGCCTATACACATTGGAGTTCAGAAGAATGAGAGGTGATCTTATCGAAACATATAAGGTAATGAGGGGGCTCGACAAGGTGGACAAAGAGAGGATATTTCCACTCATAGAGGAAACTAAAACTAGGGTCATAGTCTCAGAATAAGGTGCCACCCATTTAAAACTGAGATGAGGAGAAATTTCTTCTCTCAGAGGGTTATACATCTATGGAATTCTCTGCCCCATAGAGCCGTGGAGGCTGGATCATTGAATATATTTAAGGCGGAGAAGATAGACAGACTTTTGAGCGATATGAGAGTAAAGGGTTATGGGGAGCGGGCAGGGAAGTGGAGCTGAGTCCGTGATCAGGTCAGCCATGATCTTATTGAATGGCGGAGCAGGCTCGACGGGCCAAATGGCCTACTCCTGCTCCTATTATTTATTTTCTTAAATGGGTATGATCTGATAGCCATTACAGAGACATGGTTGCAAGGTGACCAAGGCTGGGAACTGAATATTCAGGGGTATTTGACAATTCAGAAGGATAGACAGAGAGGAAAAGGAGATGGGAAGGATGAGATCAGTACAGTAGTGAGAAATGATATTGGCTCAGAAAATCAAGATGTGGAATCAGTTTGGGTGGAGATAAGAAATAATAAGGGGAACAAGTCACTTGTGGGCGTAGTCTATAGACCCCTAACAGTAGCTACACTGTTAGACGGAGCATAAATCAAGAAATAATGGAGGCTTGTAAAAAAAAGGAACGGCAATAATCATGGGCGATTTTAATCTTTGTATTGATTGATTGGATAAATCAAATTGGCTAAGGTAGCCTTGAGGAAGAGTTCATAGCGTGTATACGGGATGGTTTCCTTAAACAGTACATTGCAGAACCCACCAATTTCAAATTCAGTTGAAGGATGACAAAGTTGGATCTCAAACCAATATCCTGAGCTTAAATCAAGGAGACTACGAAGGTATGAAGGCAGAGTTGGCTAAAGTGGACTGGGAAAATAGATTAAAGTGTAAGATGGTTGAAAAGCAGTGGCAGTCATTTAAGGAGATATTTCATAACTATCAACAAAAATATATTCCAATGAGAAGGAGAGGCTTTAAGAGAAGGGAGGACCATCTGTGGCTAACTAAGGGAATAAAGGACGGTATCAAATTGAAAACAATGGCATACAAAGTGGCCAAGATTCGTCGGAAGCCAGAAGATTGGTAAACTTTAAAAAAAGCAAAGGACGCCTAAAAAAATAATAAAGAGAGGGTAGATAGATTATGAGGGTAAACTAGCAAAAAATATTAAAGCAGATAGTAAGAATTTCTACAGGTATATAAAAAGGAAGAGAGTGGCTAAAGTAAGTGTTGGTCCCTTAGAGGATGAGACTGGAGAATTAATAATGGGAAACAGGGAAATGGCAGAGATGTTGAACAAATATTTTGCATCGATCTTCACGGTAGAAGACAATAAAAACATCCCAATAATGGATAATAAAGGGGCTATAGGGAAGGAGGAAGTAAATCAAACTCACTAAAGAAAAAGTACTCTGTAAAATAATGGGACGAAAGGTGGACAAGTCCCCTGGACCTGATGGCTTGCATCCTAGGGTCTTAAAAGAAGCGGCTGCAGAGATAGTGGATGCGTTGGTTGTAATCTACCAAAATTCCCTGGATCCTGGGGAGGTTGCAGCGGATTGGAAAACCACAAATATAATGCCACTATTTAAAAAAGGAGGCAGACAGAAAGCAGGAAATTGAAGGCCAGTTAGCCTAACATCTGTCATTAGTAAAATGCTGGAGTCCATTATTAAGGAAGCAGTAGCAGGATATTTGGAAAAGCATAATACAGTCAAGCAGAGTTGGTATGGTTTTATGATAAGGAAATCATGTTTGACAAATTTGCTGGAGTTCTTTGAGGGTGTAACGAGCAGGGTGGATAAGGGTGAACCAGTAGATGTGGTGTATTTAGATTTCCAGAAGGCATTCGATAAGATGCCACATAAAAGGTTACTGCACAAGATAAAAGTTCACGGGGTTGGGGATAATATATTAGCATGGATAACGGATTGGCTAACTAACGGAAAACAGAGAGTCAGGATAAATGGGTCATTTTCCGGTTGGCAAATGGTAACTAGTGGGATACCACAGGGATCAATGCTGGGCCCTTAACTATTTACAATTTATATTAATAACTTGGATGAGGGGATCAAGTGTAATGTAGCCAAGTTTGCTGATGATGCAAAGATGGGTGGGGAAAGCAAGTTGTGAGGAGGACACAAAAAAATCTTCAAAGGGATATAGACAGGCTAAGTGAGTGGGAAACATTTGGCAGATGGAGTATAATGTGGGAAAGTGTGAGATTATCCACTTTGGCAGGAAAAATAAAAAAGCTAATTATTATTTAAATGGAGAGAAATTACAAAATGCTGCAGTACAGAGGGACTGGGGGTCCTTGTGCATGAAACACAAAAAGTTAATATGCAGCTTCAGGAAGGCAAATGGAATGTTGGCCTTTATTGCAAAAGGGATGAAGTATAAAAGCAGAGAAGTCCTGTTATAACTCTCCAGGGTATTGGTGAGGCCACACCTAGAGTACTGTGTACAGTTTTGGTCTCTTTATTTAAGGAAGGATATACTTGCATTGGAGGCAGTTCAGAGAAGGTTCACTAGGTTGATTCTTGAGATGAAGGGGTTGACTTATTAAAAAAGGTTGGGCCTATACTCATTGGAGTTTAGAAGAATGAGAATTGATCTTATTGAAACATATAAGATACTGAGGGGACTTGACAAGGTAGATGCAGAGAGGATGTTTCCCCTTGCGGGGGAATCCAGAACTAGGGGGCATAATTTCAGAATAAGGGGTCGCCCATTTAAAACGGAGATGAGGAGGAATTACTTCTCTCAGAGGATTGTAATTGTTCAGTGACCTAGCCTCCACAGCTCTCTGTGGAATTCTCTGTCCCAGAGAACTGTGGAGGCTAGGTCATTGAACATATTTAAGCTGGAGACAGACAGATTTTTGAGCGATAAGGAAGTGAAGGGTTATGGGGAGCGGGCAGGGAAGTGGAGTTGAGCCCAAGATCAGATCAGCCATGATCTTATTGAATGACGGAGCAGACTCGATGGGCCAAATGTTCTACTCCTGCTCCTATGTTCTTATTTCTATTTGAAATCACTATACCTAGGGACTATTATAATATTATGAATTACTTTTTACAATGAAATACAAGACTAGTTCACACCCATTCCATTTATATTACAGATTATTTAACTTTTAAATCCACATCCCCATTGTCCTCACCACCACACATCTTTCTGGGCAAGAAAGTCTACAGCATAGGGTTCTGTCAAAGCACCTGAGGGATGGAGGCAATGTCAAGTGAAACGCATGATAGCTCCCAGTTTTTTCCTGTTTTTAAAGATCAAGGGGCCTCTGGCTGGTGCTAACAGGCAATAAATGGTTTGCGCCCGGGGGCAGGTGTCGGGAGCGATGTGACCCGAATTGCCCCCCCGGGATGCCGGGGCCGAAAACGGCTTTGTACTGCACCCTGTCATTAGCGTCCTGCATGCTGGCGCACACGACGATGATGTCATCACCATGCGCGCTGACCCCTTATCGCCCTGCGCCAACCCCTTTGCATGCTGTGGGGGAACTTGCCCCGCGGGAGCGTAGTCGTCATCGGGCAATGCCACCAACAGCTTTGTGGGCCATAAAGCTGTGCTGGCTGGGGCACTGCGGCTGCCCTTAAATGGAAAGGCCTAGCACCGCAGCCGCCATTTTATTTTAATTGTCAGCCGACTCTGGAGTCGGCCCGATTATGACAGCCGCTGGTTTGGCCGGGCCATCAATAGGCAGCCAGGCAACTCCCTCTTAGGTGCCGGGCCTCCGGCCCAGCCAAAACCCTCCCTAGTGGTCCAGTGGGTGGCATGGAGCCCGAGCTAGGCCTCGCAGCATTCCTCCCCTTTAAGAGAGGGGGAGGGACGTTGCATTGCATCAGCGCCATGCTCATGCCTCCCACCCGCCCTGTGGGTGTCCCGAGAGTGCCGGCGTACGACAACAGGACTTTTTTCGTTCTAAGAGCCCAATTCTAAGAGCCTAACCCTAACCCTAACCCTAACCCTAACCCTAACCCTAACCCTATCGTGTGTCTTCCCAATGCCGGGCGATAAAACTTCCGTTTATTCAAAGTTACCACCCCAAACCCAGTTTGGAGCAATTTCAGCCCTCAAATGCCTTGTCACCAATGCAGCATTCAATTTAACATACCAATTGAAGATTAGTAAAGCCTCATCCAATTAAAATTAAGTTTCAATGCAAAAACGAGAGCAAGCTGAAAATATTTAGTTCCAATGTTCGTGAAATACATTATCTCTAACTAAATTAATTCATGTTAAAGTCTAGAAAGATGACTTCTCTATTTTATGCAGTCTATTGCCCTGAGCTTAAGTCTTACACAGTAAATGTGCATGTGTCTGCATCAGAGCATGCACCATTGCTTTATTTAAATACTTAAATCGGCTTCTCAATCTGTTTAACATTACTGTCATGCTGTTTCTTGTTTCGATAGCAGTTTCTAAGACTTTTTTGCCTCCAAGTGGTTTATTAATTTGCTAGAATTTGCAATAGTTGAAAATGTAATGTATGTTGCAGTTCACTTCTAATAAGATACTTTGAAGAAGCAATTTTGAGTTCCAGATTTCACATTACGAAGTGCTGAATGGTTCAGTGAGCAGAGGATTGGTCATTGCCTTGTGTAGACTTTGATGTTGTCACGTATGTCCATTATAAAGACATACAGTCACAATTACTGATAGTCGACCCCAAATAAACACAGTGGGAGAGATACTGCGATTGGCCACATGCCTTTGGGCCGCAGAGAGGTCAAATCAGCCAGAGATCCTCACACTGATTACACTGCAGTGACCCCTGCTGAATAGTGAGAGAGTGAACATCTGGCTTGAATAGCATTGGGCTAGGCTGAGGTGCTTTATCATGGCTAAATACCTCAACTGGACTCACTGACCTGCAATTTACGGCGCTCGCCACTGACCTTGAAGAAAGCTATCCACAAAGATCTAGTGCTTCTGTGGCATGAATTTCAGTTCTTCCGACCTTAGTGTGAATCTGACGCCAAATCAAGCGAATCTCCAGCGTTCAGCAACAGTGATGTCATCAAGCAGGCTGAGCAGCCAATCACATTGAAGAATTCTCACACACAGCAAACCAGGAAGTAAAATGCACAGATTCTAATCTACTTTTTATAAATTTTACAGAGAGCAAAATAAAGATTGGGACATACACATAGGATTAAGGTAGAAGCTGAAATATCATAAATAAACTTTTAAAATTATTATTTTAAAAACCATGTAATTCTTAATCATATTAATGGAACAATTTGACATTCCAAAAATTAAAATTAGCTTTTCATGGCCAGAATGGTTATTCAGTAGTCAATAACCATTAAAAACACAGTTACACCTCATTCAACAAGGCTTAATTTTTTCTGTGGGGGGGTGGGGCTGGAGGGGCGGGGGTGGGGGGAGCCGGTAAAAGTTTAACAGTGATATTCCAGCATAATGGAGACGTTTTCGTCCTTCAGTGTGATTTGAATCGTTTCTGGGAAGTTCCCAGCACAGCCTATGGCGGAGCAGGCAATGACTGATCGCAACTTCTGGATTTCTGCGTTTAGCTGCACATGCACTAAATCCTGAAGTTGCTGTCCGTTTCAGAGGGATAATGACAGCGAACGCTGATATTTTCAATGTCATTACCACCGCAAAATTCAGACCATTGTCTTAGATCACTTGTTATAATCAAGTTATAAGTGGTCAGGACATTAAACTTTCGCAACAGAGTGTCATGTCTCACTTTGGAGAGTGCATCACAGTACAGATGATCACTACTTTTTTATTTTAGTTAAGGGTTTTTCTGTTAAACAAGTCACTAAATAGTTCAAAGATTTGAAAATCACCCACTTTTAGTTCTAGTTTATAGAAATCCTGATGTAAGTATTGCATTTTTGTGCCTGTCAATACTAAATTATAATAATCACTCTAAAGATATTTAATTGTAAATCTATGTATTCAATGTTGTAAAAGCCTAAAATTTAAATATCATACAAATTTAAATATAATAAACTTATACTAATATACAAGTCACATCCTCAGGTTTTCTAACTGATGAAAAAACCTGAGGGAAGGTGTTACAGAGGCACTGAATCATGCAGTAACTATTTAATGGCAGAGAGTAGTAGAGTAAATGGAAATAGTTAAAAAGGTATATATGGCTTCATTCAAGCCCATGACAAACCCTAAATTAATACTGCATTTTGTTAGATATTTATTAATATTTATAGTTAAAATATTGGATCAGAAATTTTATGTTCTCTTTACACATTTAAAATAATTTTATTAAAATGTAGATCAGAAATAACAAACCTGATAATACAAATAACTTTTTTTTTGATAAAGGAAAAATTGACTTTCGACAATGTCTCTTTAATCATCCAAGGCTCATTAGAAGGTGAAATTCTCACGATGGATAACATCTCAGGTTCATCCAGCCATCACTACGCCATGTCATCCATTCACAAATCCACCAACAGGAAGCAGGAGGTTAAGGCTGTTTTACTATATTATTAAATGTGTTGTGTATTGTTACCTTTGTTTATTTACCAAAACACTTCATCTACCTCTGTCGATATCCATCCTGTCATGGCCAATGTGCTGTTTTGAAAATCTCTGCTGCCTTTTGTTGAAGGTATTTTAAATAATATGTGTATACTTAGATTGGTAATTATGTCTGGCATTTTAGAAACATAGAAACATAGAAAATAGGTGCAGGAGTAGGCCATTCGGCTCATCGAACCTGCACCGCCATTCAATCAGTTCTTGGCTGAACATGCAACTTCAGTACCCAATTCCTGCTTTCTTGCCATACCACTTGATCCCCCTAGTAGTAAGGACTATGTCTAACTCCTTTTTCAATATATTTAGTGAATTGGCCTCAACAATTTTCTGTGGTAGAGAATTCCACAGGTTCACCACTCTCTGGGTGAAGAAGTTTCTCCTCATCTTGTTCCTAAATGGCTTATCCCTTATCCTTAGACTGTGACCCCTGGTTCTGGACTTCCACAACATTGGGAACATTCTTCCTGCATCTAACCTGTCTAAACCCGTCAGAATTTTAAACGTTTCTATGAGATCCCCTCTCATTCTTCTGAACTCCAATGAATACAAGCCCAGTTGATCCAGTCTTTCTTGATAGGTCAGTCCCACCATCCCGGGAATCAGTCTGGTGAACCTTCGCTGCACTCCCTCAATAGCAAGAATGTCCTTCCTCAAGTTAGGAGACCAAAACTGTACACAATACTCCAGATGTGGCCTCACCAAGGCCCTGTACAACTGTAGTAACACCTCCCTGCCCCTGTACTCAAATCTCCTCGCTATGAAGGCCAACATGCTATTTGCTTTCTTAACCGCCTGCTGAACCTGCATGCCGACCTTCAATGACTGATGTACCATGACACCCAGGTCTCGTTGCACCTCCCCTTTTCCTAATCTGTCACCATTCAGATAATAGTCTGTCTCTCTGTTTTTATCACCAAAGTGGATAACCTCACATTTATCCACATTATACTTCATCTGCCATGCATTTGCCCACTCACCTAACCTATCCAAGTCACTCTGCAGCCTCATAGCATGCTCCTCGCAGCTCACACTGCCACCCAACTTAGTGTCATCCGCAAATTTGGAGATACTACATTTAATCCCCTCGTCTAAATCATTAATATACAATGTAAACAGCTGGGGCCCCAGCACAGAACCTTGCGGTACCCCACGAGTCACTGCCTGCCATTCTGAAAAGTACCCATTTACTCCTACTCTTTGTGTGTCTGCTATTTAATATGCAACATTTCAATCTGGTAAGAAGATAAAGTTTTGTAAGCAGCTCTTCTGGATTTATCTTTAATGACATTGTGGGTGGAGATTAGAGATAGTAAGGGGAAAAAGTCACTGGTGGGCGTAGTTTATAGGCCCCCAAATAATAACTTCACGGTGGGGCGGACAATAATCAAGGGAATAATGGAGGCATGTGAAAAAGGAACGTCAGTAATCATGAGGGATTTTAACCTACATATCGATTGGTCAAATCAAATCGCATGGGGTAGCCTGGGGGAGGAATTCATAGAATGCATACGGGATTGTTTCTTAGAACAGTGTGTTACAGAACCTACAAGGGAGCAAGCTATCTTAGATCTGGTCCTGTGTAATGAGACAGGAATAATAAAAGATCCTCTCGGAATGAGTGATCACAATTTGGTTGAATTTGTAATACAGATTGAGGGTGAGGAAGTAGTGTCTCAAACGAGCGTACTATGCTTAAACAAAGGGGACTACAGTGGGATGAGGGCAGAGTTGGCTAAAGTAGACTGGGAACACAGACTAAACGGTGGCACAATTGAGGAACAGTGGAGGTCTTTTAAGGAGCTCTTTCATAGTGCTCAACAAAAATATATTCCAGTGAAAAAGAAGGGCGGTAAGAGAAGGGATAACCAGCCATGGATAACCAAGGAAATAAAGGAGAGTATCAAATTAAAAACTAATGCGTATAAGGTGGCCAAGGTTAGTGGGAAACTTGAAGATTGGGGAAATTTTAAACGACAGCAAAGAATGACTAAGAAAGCAATAAAGAAAGGAAAGATAGATTACGAAAGTAAACTTGCGCAAAACATAAAAACAGATAATATATACCTATATATAAAACGGAATAGAGTGACTAAAGTAAATGTTGGTCCTTTAGAAGACGAGAAGGGGGATTTAGTAATGGGAAATGTGGAAATGGCTGAGACCTTAAACAATTATTTTGCTTCGGTCTTCACAGTGGAAGACACAAAAACCATGCCAAAAATTGCTGGTCACGGAATGTGGGAAGGGAGGACCTTGAGATAATCACTATCACTAGGGGGGTAGTGCTGGACAGGCTAATGGGACTCAAGGTAGACAAGTCCCCTGGTCCTGATGAAATCATCCCAGGGTATTAAAAGAGATGGCGGAAGTTATAGCAGATGCATTCGTTATAATCTCCCCAAATTCTCTGGACTCTGGGGAGGTACCAGCGGATTGGAAAGCAGCTAATGTAATGCCTCTGTTTAAAAAAGGGGGCAGACAAAAGGCAGGTAACTATAGGCCGGTTAGTTTAACATCTGTAGTGGGGAAAATGCTTGAAGCTATCATTAAGGAAGAAATAGCGGGACATCTAGATAGGAATAGTGCAATCAAGCAGACGCAACATGGATTTATGAAGGGGAAATCATGTTTAACTAATTTACTGGAATTCTTTGAGGATATAACGAGCATAGTGGATAGAGGTGTACCTATGGATGTGGTGTATTTAGATTTCCAAAAGGCATTCGATAAGGTGCACACAAAAGGTTACTGCAGAAGATAAAGGTACGCGGAGTCAGAGGAAATGTATTAGCATGGATCGAGAATTGGCTGGCTAACAGAAAGCAGAGAGTCGGGATAAATGGGATCATTTTGGGTTGGAAATCGATGGTTAAGTGGTGTGCCACATGGATCGGTGCTGGGACCACAACTCTTTACAATATACATAGATGACCTGGAAGAGGGGACAGAGTGTAGTGTAACAAAATTTGCAGATGACACAAAGATTAGTGGGAAAGCGGGTTGTGTAGAGGACACAGAGAGGCTGCAAAGAGATTTAGATAGGTTAAGCGAATGGGCTAAGGTTTGGTAGATGGAATACAATGTTGGAAAATGTGAGGTCATCCACCTTAGGGAGAAAAAAACAGTAAAAGGGAATATTATTTGAATGGGGAGAAATTACAATATGCTGCGGTGCAGAGGGACCTGGGGTCCTTGTGCATGAATCCCAAAAAGTTAGTTTGCAGGTGCAGCAAGTAATGAGGAAGGCGAATGGAATGTTGGCCTTCATTGCGAGAGGGATGGAGTACAAAAGCAGGGAGGTCCTGCTGCAACTATACAGGGTATTGGTGAGGCCGCACTTGGAGTACTGCGTGCAGTTTTGGTCACCTTACTTAAGGAAGGATAAACTAGCTTTGGAGAGGGTACAGAGATGATTCACTAGGCTGATACCGGAGATGAGGGGGTTACCTTATGATGATAGATTGAGTAGACTGGATCTTTACTCGTTGGAGTTCAGAAGGATGAAGGGTGATCTTATAGAAACATTTAAAATAATGAAAGGGATAGACAAGATAGAGGCAGAGAGGTTGTTTCCACTGGTCGGGGTGACTAGAACTCGGGGGCACAGCCTCAAAATACGGGGGAGCCAATTTAAAACCGAGTTGAGAAGGAATTTCTTCTCCCAGAGGGTTGTGAATCTGTGGAATTCTCTGCCCAAGGAAGCAGTTGAGGCTAGCTCATTGAATGTATTCAAATCACAGATAGATAGATTTTTAACCAATAAGGGAATTAAGGGTTATGGAGAGCGGGCGGGTAAGTGGAGCTGAGTCCACGGCCAGATCAGCCATGATCTTGATGAATGGCGGAGCAGGCTCGAGGGGCTAGATGGCTTATTCCTGTTCCTAATTCTTATGTTCTTATGTTTTGACAGCTTGTTATAGCATTGCTGAAGTACAATGAATTCCCCAAAACTCAACTCTTAGTCCATATTAATGCCAATTGCAAGAAAATAAAATCTAGCCAATGTTGGTGAAATATGGAGATAGTGTTTTCAATCCCAGATGTCTATTATGAGACTGGGATTTGGAAAGCCAATAGAAAAGAAAATGGGGTGTGGTGTAAAGCAGACTGCTGATTTGCTATGAGGATCGAAAGCAAGTGTAATTACCGCAGTGAGAGATGTTACTTCAAGCCTTGGCAAAGTTAGTATTATGCAACAACACATGTAGACCGAGTCAGTGAGAGAAGATTGCCGAGCTGTACGTTTGGAGTAGAATCACTCAGTGTCACTCTTAAACTTCCATGTGGCTTTAATGACTAGAATATTTTGATATTTATAATGTTAAAAAAGCGAAGGCAGATTTTTCTGTTATTAAGCTTAGTTATATTGGATCATCTTGACATAGCGCATATAGAAAATCGGGTGGGCTCCATTGGGCATGTCAATCTCTTCATACAATTTTTCTCTATGATCCACTATGCCCAGGTGCGATAAGAGGAAAATCTGCCCTGTAATCTTTGCAGGGGACTTGGTGGCACAATGGGTTGGAATGCTGCTGCTAGGCTTTGCAGACCTAGATTAGGAATCCTGCTCAGAATAATGGGATAAGATGCTTCTTTCTCTGACAATCATCAAAAGTTCTTAAGTATGATCTGTTTAAGATGTATCAGCAAAGTTCACAGTGAATGTCGGTCTACAACAGTGTCCGTATTTTCATCTTATATGGGTAATCTCACTCAGGCGACATAAGGGTTGTTGGAGCTGGAGACAGAAACATCAGGTTGGTTCTCTTCTCTGATTGGGTTCATGGCTTATTCAGAAGAACTTCCCATTCCATAGGTCCAATGCAAACCTTGGCAGTACGCCTGTTACTCAAGTTAGTGCCAGATTGTGATAAGTTCATTCTTTACTCGCCTAAACCTTCTATTCTCTTACACACGCTGCTGACAACTCTGCCACTAACATAAATGATGAGAGTAAGTCTGCTGGAAATCCCATTTATAATCTTTCAGACTGATCCGGAATACTAAATCTGAAATAATATTCAACACTAGGTAATAAATATCAATACAATAAGAGAAAGAACAGCTAAAATAATCTTTTGGGCTATTTTTTGCCATTACCTAACTGGGAGAAGAAGCGATATATCAAAAATTCTCTGCACTGCATTTAACTTCACTTACAGCTGGTCTTATAGTTGGTCTTAAAAGAAAAGCTAACATGTTTCTCATCTATTGATCAGTTTCTGTAAATGAAGTGGATAGTACTTGCTGGGAGACAGCGCATGAGTATACTGATTTACACTGCAGTATCCAATGCAAGGCACTTCTCTGGTGTCTTAACAAGAGAAAAACCTCACCTTGTGCTCAAAAATGCACCATACGTTACATTGGGCTCTGTATCTTGTTGTTTAAAGATGTTATAAAGATCCAGAAGCTGATTAATCTCCATGTACACCAATGAACCCATGTGTAAGTGATTTGACAGATTTAATAGTATGGAACCTGTCTTGAGTGGATTTCTCTTTTTCTTCTCACGGCTGCTGCAGAATGATGTGTAGAATGTTGACTGTTAGTGACAGCAGCATAAATGATTAATTAACGGTTCCTAAAGCCTCCCGTGTAATTAAGAAAGCCAAGAAGTTCCATAGATCTTTAAAATTATGAAAGTTTATGATAGAGTAGATACAGAGAGAATGTTTCCATTTGTGGAGAAGAGCATAACCGGAGGCCATCAATATAAGATAGTCACCAAGAAATCCAATAGGGAATTAAGAAGAAACTTCTTTACCCAAAGAGAGGCGAGAATGTGGAACTCGCTACCTCAGGGAGTGTTGAAATGAATAGCATAGATGTCTTTAAGGGGAGGCTGAACAAGCATATGAGGGAGAAGGGAATAGAGGGTTACGCTGATAGATTTAGATGAGGAAAGATGGGAGGAGGCTCGAGTGGAGCATAATCGCTGGCATGGACTGGTTGGGCCGAATGGCCTGTTTCTGTGCCACATATCCTATGCAATCCTGTGTGATCTTAGTTCTGTAAGTGTCTGCATTTTATTAGCAGTCACTTCCAGACATATTGGGCCCAAGTTTCCACACGATAAAAAACGGGCGCCCCTCCGAGCTGGGCGCCCGTTTTTCGCGCCGAAAACGGCGCCGGAAAAAAAACGCGCGATTCTGGAGCGCCCTGCAGCTCCATGTCTGCTTGGCGCGGCGCCCAGGGGGGCGGAGCCTATCACTCGCGCCGATTTTGTAAGTGGGAGGGGGCGGGTACCATTTAAATTAGTTTTTTTCCTGCCGGCAACGCTGCGCGTGCGCGTTGGAGTGTTCGCGCATGCGCAGTGTAAAGGAAACATTGGCACTCGGCCATTTTTGTAGTTCTTTGTAGCTGTTTAATTTTTGAAAATTTTTTAATAAAAGCACATTGCCATCAGCACATCAGCACTGAGGCTTCTTGCAGCAGTGAGAAGGCTGCAGGAAGCCTCAGAAAGTTGAGGCAGCCATTTCCCTCCCCCCCCCCCCCCCGCGGGAACGAACGGCTTCCTCCCCCCCCCCCCCCCCCCCCCCCGCGGGAACGAACGGCTTCCTCAACTTGTGAGGCTTCCTGCAGAATTCTCCCTGGGTGAAGCACTTTCACACAGGTAGGAAGATGGTTTATTTAATCTTTTCTTTGCTTATAAATTTTTATTCAGGTTGGATTTATTTGTATAAGTATAAATAAGGATTTATTATAGAATTTAATGACTTCCCCTCCCCCCCCTCCCCCCTCGTTCTGGACGCCTAATTTAACCTGCGCCTGATTTTTTAATGTGTAGACAAGGTTTTTTCAGTTCGACAAAAATCTTCACTTGCTCCATTCTAAGTTAGTTTGGAGTACGTTTTCACTGTGGAAACTTTCAAATCAGGCGTCAGTGGCCGGACACGCCCCCTTTTGAAGAAAAAATTCTGTTCCAAAGTGAAACTGTTCTAACTGATTAGAACTGCAGAAAAAAAAATGTGGAGAATTGCGATTTCTAAGATAGTCCGTTCTCCACCAGTTGCTCCTAAAAATCAGGCGCAAATCATGTGGAAACTTGGGCCCATTGAAGGTAATGGTGTAATGGTTCTTTACTGACGTATTACTCTGTGTGGGTATGAATACACCAATCTTACATACTGCCAGTAAATTACGCAACATGAATGTTTTACAGTCCTCTCTGGTTATTTTTAAACAGGAAGATCCTCGATACAGCAAAACGGTAGGAGAGAATCAAACGGAAAATTTGCTCACTGTTCGGAAAGTCTCTGTGTGTCGAATGCATTCCTTACCAAACGACAGCTACATGTTTCACTCTGTTAGATCAGCCCAAGCTCATTTTCCACTGCCTGAAGTGGTTCCCCATCAGGGTATGTCATTGACAAGTATTTATTTGAAATAAAGAATTGGGAAAGCTTTCAATCAGTAAACAAAAAATGAGTCGTTGCTTTTCGTAATTAATAGGAAATTCAGTCATGTGAGTCAGACTGAAGTGCACAGCCTGGAATATTTGTGAGGGTCACACCCAGGGCTACACCTGCTGCAGAACTCCACCACTGGTCCTGCCATAGTTTGGGGGAGCAGGAGGAAGACCCTCTAGAAGCAGGTCTTCAGTGGTTTGAGGGTGCATCTGTGGTGTCTCCCTTCCACCCCCTCATATTGCTGCTGTTAGCTGGCCAGGCAGTGGGCAAAGAGGAAGTATTGGGTATTCCCCGCCCTCCCCAGACCTTGTGACTGGATGCGGCTTTAAAATGCTAAAAATTAATTTTCCCCCTCCATCCTCCAATCTTCATAGGTTCAGGCCTTTTCTCGAGCTTAGACACTCTCAGGTTGACCCTACTTCTGGTGCTATTGACCAGGCTTGCCTGTTGAGAGCAAGCATACCTGCACCAGTGTTACATTTGAACCCAACTGAGGGCCTAGGACCAGGAACTCCTGATTTAGGGAATCCCTGGCTCTGCTATGCCTTGCATCGATGGGCTTGTCGGGGATGGTCAGAGACTCTATGCCCTCAAGGCCATACAGGAATCTCACACTTAAGGCTGAGACCCCACATATCCGGTGGACTTCCATCAGGCTTATGACAGGATTTCGCATGAATGGC
The DNA here is from genome assembly GCF_044704955.1 of Pristiophorus japonicus. Taxonomy (NCBI): domain Eukaryota; kingdom Metazoa; phylum Chordata; class Chondrichthyes; family Pristiophoridae; genus Pristiophorus; species Pristiophorus japonicus. The sequence continues at coordinate 150,674,935 of NC_091991.1, forward strand.
TCACAATTTCTGGGCCCAAATGTTTAATGCTTATGTTTCTCATCACTAAATAAAACCTTGAGATGCTAACCGCAACACCTGCTATCACGGTTTCTGGACTGTGTCTTAACTCTGCCCTGAACCTGTTACTTTTGGAAGCAAAGGCTAACAGAGTAACTCAATATAGTCTCTCTTAAATGGGCTAAATATATACTATCACAAAATACAGATACCAATCGCAATCAGTAAGTTATAGTTTCTGTGAAGAGGGAGGAATTGTGGGAAAAACAAAACGATACTCTTTTATTTGAAAAATTGCTTTTGTTTTGAGTTTTTTTATTTAGGATTTTTTTTGCTCTGGATTTTTTATTTAGGGTCTGTGACTTCAGTCCAGTCCCAGCCTGTTGAAGTCTCTACACGTCTTGGAGTCCCCACTGAGGTAATTCATCATAACTTTGTTTCGACCAGCCACATCACCCTTCCCAAAATCCCACCTCCACAGAGACCACCGAGATCACCCAGTATAAACAGGCTGCTACATAGACAGGTATTGATGGATCTTGTTTTAAAGCATTCACATTTTGCATCAAAGCATGTTGGCTCACCATGGAACAGAAGCTGATGGCATTTGCTTCTAATTTTTATTCATTGACTGTTACGCAAACGAGATGATAACAAATTGGCATTTCATTTTATACAGTGCCCTGATTTTCTTTTCCATTTGGTAAAAGGGGCATCAAATAAGTGGCCTAATGCCTGTTTCAGGCGCAGGTCCTGAGCGCCTCTTTTGATGATTATACCAATGTGGCATTCTGGCTCAGAATGTGCTCGCGCAACCTGCCTGCTATATTGGACATTTGGTGCCCGTTTTTCATCCGTAAAATGGGTGCAGCATCATCAAATTTCTAGGCCTATGTCTCAAAATTTGTTTGATGATGTGCAGTACTTGAACTATTATTTGGGGGGGATTGGGGAAGGAATTGCTCAGAATTCCCACTCTTGAAACTATGATCTCAGCTGGAAATTTACTTGTGTAATGAGAACAGGTGACTTAGGTTACTGCAGGGTTGCTGGCACTCATGGATCTAATTTTGCTCAGTGAAAGCACTCCTGCCTCTGCGTTCGAAGGTAGTGGCCCAGATTTTGCAGTAAAAATAATAGTGAGGCTATCATTGCTCACCATTATAAAGTGTAAATCAACTGCACATGTGCAGTTAAACAGGAAAATCAGAAAGTTGCTGTCCGAGTTGCCCTGCTACTCAGAAACTTCGCTATACCAGTGTGTGGGAGAGAGACTCGGCATTGAAACACATGGAATAGCGTGAAGTTGCTGCACTTGCGTGATAGATACACACTAAACTCACCAGAAAAAGTTAGGGCCTGTCCATTCCAATGTAAATAAATATTTAACAGTGTGATAAGTCTTAATTATTGCCAAACAACTTCTCTAACACTGAATATTTACTTTTGCAAGTGTGGAGTCTCATTCATTCAGATTTTAATTATTGTTGGAGATTTTTTTTTTAATTTTAAAACATTTTTTTACTTTTTCTTTCTGTCTCTTTTATTTCTTTCAGTTAATCTCATCTTTATTTCCCTCTTTTTATTTCACTTTCTGTACATGATTTAGCATTGAATTAACTATTCTAACTGACGCTTCCTGGTTCAGACTGTGTGCCTCAGTAAGGATTCTTTCATCTGATTGGTTAAGAAGATACACAGTTCTTTGCACTGCTCACACAGGTTCCAGATCTCCTGTAGAGGGTGCTATGCCAAAATGGCTTTCTAATTACTGCAAGTTTCAGTGCAAAACCTCACAAAATGACTGTGGACAAGTGTAAGTTTAATGAACAACTGCCGCTGTTTGTTCACCGCTGACCGCAAAATCCACCCATTCAGTGCAAGCTCAATTCACTGCCTATGATGATGGTGACTCAACGCAAGGGACTTGAGAACATACTTTAGGCTGACACTTCAGTGCAATGATGAAGGGAGTGCTGCACTATCTTCTGAATGAGACGTTAAACCGAAGCCCTGTATAACTGTTCAGGTGAATGTAAAAGGTTTCATGCCAATATTTGAAGAGCAGGAGAGTTCTCCTGGTGTCCTGGCCAACATTCGTCTTCGATACCAAAATTTACAGATCACTTGCAGAGCGACTTGGATAGGTTAGGTGAGTGGGCAAGTGCATGGCAGATAAAGTATAATGTGGATAAATGTGAGGTTGTCCACTTTGGTGGTAAAAACAGAGAGACAGACTATTATCTGAATGGTGACAGATTAGGAAAAGGGGAGGTGCAACGAGTCATGGTACATCAGTCATTGAAGGTTGGCATGGAGGTACAGCAGGCGGTTAAGAAAGCAAATGGCATGTTGGCCTTCATAGCGAGGGGATTTGAGTACAGGGGCAGGGAGGTGTTGCTACAGTTGCACAGGGCCTTGGTGAGGCCACACCTGGAGTATTGTGTACAGTTTTGGTCTCCTAACTTGAGGAAGGACATTCTTGCTATTGAGGGAGTGCAGCAAAGGTTCACCAGACTGATTCCTGGGATGGCGGGACTGACATATCAAGAAAGACTGGATCAACTGGGCTTGTATTCACTGGAGTTCAGAAGAATGAGAGGGGATTCATAGAAACGTTTAAAATTCTGACAGATTTAGACAGGTTAGATGCAGGAACATTGTTCCCAATGTTGGGGAAGTCCAGAACCAGGGGTCACAGTCCAAGGATAAGGAGTAAGCTATTTAGGACCGAGATGAGGAGAAACTTCTTCACCCAGAGAGCGGTGAATGTGTGGAATTCTCTACCACAGAAAGTTGTCGAGGCCAATTCACTAAATATATTCAAAAAGGAGTTAGATGTAGTCCTTATTACTAGGGGGATCAAGGGATATGGCGAGAAAGCAGGAATGGGGTACTGAAGTTGCATGTTCAGCCATGAACTCATTGAATGGCGGTGCAGGCTCGAAGGGCCGAATGGCCTACCCCACCTATTTTTTATGTTTCTATGTAATTGGTCATTATCACATTGCCTCATTAACCTACATAAGAATGACTACACTTCAAAAAGGTATGCATACAGTAGTGTAGTAATTGTGTTACTGGATTAGTACTTCAGAGTCCTGAACTGAATACAAGTTCAAATCCCACCATGGCAGTTTGAGAATCTGAACTCAGTTTAAAAAATATGGAAATTTCAAAAAATTATGTCACCATGAAGCTGTTGATTGTCTAAAAACCCAACTGGTTCACTAATATCCTTTAGGGAAGGGAACCTGCTGTCTTTATCCAGTCTAGCCTATAAGTGATCCCAGTCCTACACCAACATCATCATCATCATAGGCGGTCCCTCGAAACGAGGATGACTTGCTACCATACCAAAAAAAGGACAAGTTCACAGATGTTTCAATGAAGGACCCAAACTACATCCTGAAGGGTGAAAGATGCCTGTGCGTGAATTTTTTTAATGTGGGGTGATCGTTGCACACCAACCATACGAGCTTGACAGAGCTAGGTCTTGGTCCAGTGGCAAGGATTACACAAGACGACTGGAGACCAGCTCTGCTGCACGGACCTAGTGCGCACACATATCGCAGTGTGGGCTGGCCTGTGATGCCCCTGGGCCCGAACTCGCACCTCCCCTGGGCCCCCTACACCAACATAGTCGGCTCTTAACTATCCTGTGAAGTGACCTAGCAAGCCACTTAGTTGTATCAAACTGTATTTGGGATGAGCAATAAATGCCAGCTTTGTCAGCGACACCCACATCCCGAAAACGAATTTTAAAAAAAATGATTAATTAGCCATAAAGCAATTTGGGATGTCCTGAGAACATGAAAGGCACTATATGAAATGCATTTTTTTATTTCTATACCACGGCAGGTGTTACTGCCTTTAGGAGAGGAAGTGAAAAATTCATGAGGGGATTGGGAGAGTCTGTAAAATCAAGAATACAAGGCGAAAGAGACTAATTTGTTTAGATTCATGCTGTGCAGCAGCAGCAAAGTTTCACAAAATATTTATGGTGAAACATTTTCAGTGTGAATTTGCTCTGATGTTTTGTGATTGCTTATGTTCCAGGAATCAGTCAGAAATGACTCTGTGGATATTGAGTCTAAAAACAGTCTGAGGATTCAGTCCGACAATAGTCTGTACCCAAAAGTTTCACCTCATTGCATCTTGGTTCCACCATTAATACACTCCCAACCATTGTTTCCAAATATCACCCCTCAGCCTTCGCCACTGTTAGATCAACGCAGCAGGCAATCGAGTGTCCACACGCACAAGCAGGTCTACAGCCAACGCAGCATCCCAAGCCGCTCACCCAGTCAAAGCAGTGGCAGCAACAGCCCAGCGAGCTCCTTCTTCAACTCTGTGGACCCAGTTGACGAAGAAGTGCGGCACATCAACAATTCTGCGAGACAGTCCGAAGCGAGAAGCCTGTCGTTATCACCTTTCCTCTCTCCCAGTCCATCAGTTGCGGCTTTAAAGAACTCTAACAGCACAACTGGTTTGGCTGAAGTTGGCAGGGAGAAAGACTTGAAGAAGTTCTATAGTGTTGATGCGCAGGGATTATTGACGAAGCCTTCTTGGGCAGATGACCCAAGGAGACATTCAATTGAAATATGCCCATCGATTGACGATGAAGACGCAAGCTTACAGTTTGAAGGTGCATTTTCTAATGAAGAAAAGCGAGAACCTTCTGTCCATGTTCAGTCAGATTCTGAATATATTCTTGCCGCTCGAAGAAAGAAAAAAATGAGTCCACCTTGTATCTCAATAGAGCCTCCCATAGAGAGTGAAAGTGGACCAGCTTCTCACACTGCAGCGTCTGGAGCCAGGTTGCATTTACGTAAGCGCACACTATCCTTTGAGTCTATGGCCCATAGAGATTCTTTAGAACTGGTAGACTTGCAGCCTGGGGATCAGACCTCAAAAACAGACCAACAAATTCCTCCGGCCTGTCAAAGCAAGCATCTTACCATCCCAGACTTTTCATTCGACCACTCAGATGTGAGTTCGTTAAGCAGTTTATCTGATCTGTTTTCCGACAGCAATCACTCAACTCCTTCTTCTAGTGTCTCTATGGATTCCAGGGTAGAATTACTGGGCTTCGAACTGAAGAAAATAGAGCATTTAAAAAAGTCGAGTGGAAACCCAGACAGTCACAGGCCTGAAAACAGTAAAGAGATGCACAATGTCACCAGAAGCCCTCTTAGGAAGCGGGAACTTATCCGCATGACTAACACACGAGAAGACACAGATGATCTTGTGGTATAGCTGGGATGGATAAACTTGCTGGGGAAAAAAATGACTTAATGAATGCCAATCAACCACTGTAAAACAGAGACTATTACTCTGTCTAATGGTATCTGTTGTTTGATCCCTTGTCATTGCTTCAAGGAGTTTGTAAAGGGATGCAAAAAAAATGGGATATGCAAACATTTTTTGAATGGAACTTGATTAGCTTCCCATAGCTCAATCACATTGATTTGAGTCTGATTTATGTGTACTGGCACTTTATTGTGCAAAGCGACAGTATGCAGAAGTGCAGGAAAGATGAGAACTGTATAGCACTGTAATGTTTGCAATGTATATACAAATAATTATGTATTAGTGAGAAATAATTTAATTATGTCTTCATAATGCACATATTTTTATATAGAACCGTAATGTTTTGCACACTTAAAATTGAATTCCAAGTTGAGTGGTGTTTTCTGGTGTTTAAGTGGAATGTATATAATTTAGATTTTTTTTTCTTTTCCTTTTCTGCTTGCTCATATTAGCCGTATATTCTGAATGTTTACTTTTTTAACATAAAACTCCTTGACTGAGAACCAAATTACTACTGGATTGTAGTCAGTGCAATAATAGACTAATTCAATGTTCAGTTTTTTGTTAAGAAAAAGAGTCACGTTTTCAACCAGGTTAAATTGCAATAAATTAAAGAACCAATAGAGAATAATAAGGCACACTAATATTAGGAATGTGTCGAACAAAAAATGAATGAAGTTAAAATCAAACGGCAAATTATTTATTCAATTGCATTTTATTTACAGTTTGTAAGTTATTGATGGTATTTGTAAAGTTACATGCATTTCCTGGTCAATGGTGTTAAATGTTGTCTTTGAAAGCAAACCTGTTTATGTTTACTATATTGCATCTATCATGCAAGAGATAGCTGTAACTTCATTCTTAAAAGCCTGTTTCTATGCTTAACTTTTTTTTTAGCTTTTAGCTAATCTGTTTCACAAAAATATCTTCAAGTTGTTTTTAAGTGTACAATAAATTAGTGCTTCTGTCTTAATAAAAAATATCCTGCACATTGTGGGTAATATTCTTGTTTGAATCGCAATAATAATATATGATTGACAGAGATGGAAAACTATTTTCACAGGTAATGTAATTTTTTATATTATGTACTGTCTAAACAGAATTTCTTTCCAGAAGTCTGGAGAAACAATTTTGACATTTAGGCAGTGTTCTAAAAGTTGGGATACGATCGAGGCCGAGAAACTGCGGTCAGAGGCGTGCCTCAGGAGTATGCCTCTTGTTATATATGCATGCCAATGATGTACTGAACACTAGACCTGAATGTACCTTCACCCTGTATATATCTTACCTGTACACCAGAGGGTGCTGCTGCTGGAGACCTAAGGATCACCTGTACACTGCAGGTAACCAAGTATAAAAGGGAGCTCACCTCTTGGTGTCCTCACTCTAGGAGCTGCAATAAAGGACTACAGTCTATACAGTTCAAGTGCCATACCCCTGCCTCGTGGAGTCATTAACAGAGTGCCTACATACACAATGACTGGCGATGAGGTCACGAATCCCACGCACAAAATGTCTAATCTCAGCAACTTCCAACAATTCACCGATGGGGAAGATTGGGACGCCTTCGTGGAAAGGTTAGAACACTTCTTCATAGCCAACGACCTGGCTGGGGACTCACCAGCCACACTGGCGAACAAGCGCAGGGCCATCCTGCTTAGCAGTTGTGGGCCCACTATCAACGGCCTCGTCGGGGACCTACTAGCCCCAAAGAAGACAACAACCAAGAGCTATGGGAAACTCGTAACCCTAAATCAAGAGCAACTGAAACCAAAAGAGAGCATCCTCACAGCCAGGCACCGGTTTTACACTCACAGGCGACCCGAAGGCCAAGAAATTGCTAAGTATGTGGCAGATTTAAGAAGATTGACTGCACCGTGTGATTTTGGCGACCACCTCACCGAAGCACTAAAGAACATATTTGTTATTAGAATTGGCCACGAGGCCTCCTCCACAAACTGCTCTCTGCGGACATCACAGTTACCCTGCAGAAGGCAATTAAAGTGAGCCAGGCCTACGTGATTTTGGTTGTTGACTCCAAACGAACGATGACCCACACCCAGGACTCTAAACCGATGAGCGCAGTGAACAGAATGGCGACTTTCAAAGGCAGAAATGCTACCCTGGGTCCCACAACCCTGAGTCCGCCACATGGGGCCAACCGGCTAGCCCCGTGCTGGCGCTGTGGAGGAAACCACATGGCCCACCAGTGCCGCTACAAAGACTATACCTGCAAAGGCTGCAACACAAAAGTTCACCTTCAGAGAACGTGCAGAAGAAGCTTTACTCACCGCGTCGCTGAAGAGTTGGCTGATCACCGGGGCTCTGACACTGATGAAGACGAAGCTGTTCACTCCTGGAAGAAGAGTATGGACTTTATACCTGTCCACCGAGAGTTCCCCGTGGAAGATGGAAGTGGACATCAACAGAGTTCCAGTTTCGATGGCGATCAGGGGCGAGCCAGTCTTTGATGAGCCAGACGACCTTGAAAAACTTTGAATCAATCCCGCCAAACGACCAAAACTGTCTCCTGTCCAGGCAAAGCTGCTCACCTACACCAAAGGCACCATCCCAGTCGTTGACAGCATGGACGTCCAGGTCTCCCAGGGTGGCGTGATGAACAAGCTTCCCCTGTGGATTGTTGCCGGCGATGGTCCAATGCTGCTGGGAAGAATTTGGATGAAGCAGTCCAAATCAGTCGAAGTAACGACGGCCTCCGGGCCCCAGCAATTGACATCCCACGCAGCCCAAAACTTGGATCCATTGCTGCACCAAGAAATCCTACCGTCCAGCTCGACTGCGTGGCAACGACTGTACAACACCATGGCAGGGTCATCAAACCGAACGTCCAAACCTCACCTTCAGGGCCGTGATAGGACTGCGAGGGAAAAAGATCGACGAAAAAGATGGATTCCTGACGTCTGTGGCCGAACCTGAGAAGAAAAAGATCACCACGGCCTACCTCGAGGAGAGCAAGAAGATGGCGGCCGCACCACAAGGCGAAGAATCCAGAATCAAAATGGCCGCGACCAGACCACGATGGGCAGCGTTGGAGGAACGACACGTGGCACCGAGCGACGAACCAGATTGGAAGGCCCCCTTAAAGGAGACCGGTAACCCAAAGAAATTAAAGGGACAGTTTCACTCGAGGCACAGCACTGCCAAGGACTTTAAAGTTTAGAGAGAAAACGGGTAATTATAGACCGATTAGTCTGACATCAGTAGTGGCATCAATTATAGACCGATTAGTCTGACATCAGATGCTTGATGAATCTTCTGGAGTTTTTTGAGCATGTAACTAGCAGAGTGGACAAGGGAGAACAGTGGATGTGGTGTATTTGGACTTTCAAAAGGCTTTTGACAAGGTCCCACACAAGAGATTGGTGTGCAAAATCAAAGCGCATGGTATTGGAGGTAATGTACTGACGTGGATAGAGAACTGGTTGGCAGATAGGAAGCAGAAAGTTGGGATAAACGGGTCCTTTTCAGAATGGCAGGCAGTGATAGTGGAGTGCCACAGGGCTCAGTGCTGGGACCCCAGCTCTTTATAATATACATTAATGATTTAGATGAAGGAATTTAGTGTAATATCTCCAGGTTTGCAGACGACACTAAACTAGGTGGCGGTGTGAGCTAGGATGCTAAGAGGCTGCAGGGTGACTTGGACAGGTTAGGTGAGTGGGCAAATGCATGGCAGATGCAGTTTAATGTGGATAAATGTGAGGTTATCCACTTTGGGGGCAAAAACACGAAGGCAGAATATTATCTGAATGGTGGCAGATTAGGAAAAGGGGAGGTGCAACGAGACCTGGGTGTCATGGTTCATCAGTCATTGAAAGTTGGTATGCAGGTACAGCAGGCGGTGAAGAAAGCAAACGGCATGTTGGCCTTCATAGCGAGGGGATTTGAGTATAGGAGCAGGGAGGTCTTACTGCAGTTATACAGGGCCTTGGTGAGACCTCACCTGGAATATTGTGTTCAGTTTTGGTCTCCTAATCTGAGGAATGATGTTCTTGCTATTGAGGGAGTGCAGCGAAGGTTCACCTGACTGATTCCAGGGGTAGCTGGACTGACATATGAGGAGAGACTGGATCAACTGAGCCTTTATACACTGGAGTTTAGAAGGATGAGAGGGGATCTCATAGAAATGTATAAGATTCTGATGGGACTGGACAGGTTAGATGTGGGAAGAATGTTCCCGATGTTGGGGAAGTCCAGAACCAGGGGACACAGTCTTAGGATAAGGGGTAGGCCATTTAGGAGACTGAGATGAGGAGAAACTTCTTCACTCAGAGAGTTGTTAACCTGTGGAATTCCCTGCCGCAGAGTTGTTGATGTCAGTTCATTGGATATATTCAAGAGGGAGTTGGATATGGCCCTTACGGCTAAAGGGATCAAGGGGTATGGAGAGAAAGCGGGAAAGGGGTACTGAGGGAATGATCAGCCATGATTTTATTGAATGGTGGTGCAGGCTCGAAGGGCTGAATGGCCTACTCCTGCACCTATTTTCTATGTTTCTAAAAGTGCAGTAAGCAAATGTAGATATGCAAATGTAACGTTGAATTGTGATGCCGGCGTAACTGATGAGGAAAAGGTAATGAATGCTTGTGAAAGTGATGTTAGCAACAAGTTTGTACTGCTAAATGATGATGATAGAAATGTTAATATGACTAATGTAACCCTGTATGGAGACACAGAGATACAAGAAAGTGTTGTAAGTGCTAAAAGCAATAATGTAAACAGTGATAACAGTGTAAAATCGACTATTTGTAATCGGAGCCAATGTGTCATGTATGCAGAAAGTAGACTGATAGAGGATACCGGGTTCTACAGGTACAATGTAAATGCCAGAGATATCCCCCTGTGGGAGACCCCCAGGTCCAGCGGGCTACCTAACCATGTAGCCTGGACTTTTGGGACAAATGTGATGCCCCAAGAAGGGCTCCCACACACCCAGTGGGAGCAGACCCACTGCAGAGACAGCGGTCAATGGACAGCACAGCCACCACCACTGGCAACCTGCCCCAGATCAGCCCTACCCCCCCCCTGGCCACCAGGGCCAGCACCAGGAGCAAGAGGCCAGTACCCTCCAGCTTTCCTGGCAGACCCTGGGATGACCAGACTTCCACCACCAATAGAGGACAAAGAGTCCACACAGTCCTGTGGCCCTGCCCACCACCACACACCACCATTTACCCACTCTACAGTGTATGTACCCTACCCATTGCACTGACTCCCTCACTGAGGGGTCCTACAACAGTGTCACCCACATGGTCTGTGTGTGAAGGGGGGGAAATGTATGAGGTTAGCCTTAAGCACAAGGATCACACCTGGCACTCACAAAACCCTCACCACAACCTCCCACAACCCACTACTGATCACCTCCCCAGGTCATAGCAATAAGGACTTGAAAAAGGCTTAGGGGGGAATTGTTGTTATATATGCATGCCAATGATGTACTGAACATTAGACCTCAATGTACCTTCACCCTATATATACCTTACCTGTACACCAGTGGGTGCTGCTGCTGGAGACCTAAGGGTCACCTGTACAATGCAGGTAACCCAGTATAAAAGGGAGCTCGCCTCTTGGTGTCCTCACTCTAGGAGCTGCATTAAAGGACTACAATCTATACAGTTCAAGTGCCATACCCCTGCCTCGTGGAGACATTAACAGAGTGCCTACATACACAATACCTCTGACCCGCGAAACAATTCCGAAGGAACCTTCTGGTGTCCAGGCTGCGAAGAGTTGCAGTCTCAGGCCTCCCAGCGGACGTCAGTGTAAAAGCCCACAGATCCCAGGGACGCAGGTGGTTCAGAATCATCCCTGGGATTACATGGGCCTGGTCTTCCAATGACAAAGGAGGATTCCATTGCAATCATTTATGAAGAGAATCCCTAATGGTATGCAATGGAATCCTCAAATAATTATATAATGTACGTAATTCTAATAATTATAAATGTACTTAATTGCAATTTTATTCAGAAGTTCCTTCCTTGCACCAATCTCTAAATACTAAATTTTTGCTAAATAATTTTAAACATTTTAATCCAGGCCAATATTTGCATAAACTCATTTAAAGTGTATGTGCATTTTTGGGGACTTTTAACTGTTTTATTTAAGTCTTATATGTACCCCTATGCTGATGAAAGAAGGCCCTATACCTGCTTTTACCAGCCATGAGTTGCTGAGCAGTTGTTGGCCAAATAGCCCAACTCTGCGCCAGCAATACTCATTTTTCAGGAGGTTCGGATGATCTGTCAATTTATACCTTGACAGATTGCAAGTTCTGGATTTCGCACATGTGCAAGCGCAAGTGAAAATCCGCATTTCAAATGGATTACAATGGCGTCCTCTGAAAGGACACCGTCACAGAGACCACAATTTCAGTTCCCAAGATTTTGCTTAAGTGGTTTTTAAAAGATTGAATAAAACCATTTAAAGCTACAAAAGTTAGTGGGCTCTATTTTCCTCTTTGCCGATTTTTGGCGCCCAGTAGGATGTACAGTCGCTTTTTCTGTGCCCGATTGCGCCATAAAAATATACAATTTTCGCCAAAGTAAAATGCAATTTTGGCATTGCGGAAGCTGGTTAAATCTGGGGGTGGAGCTTCAAATATGCGCCGAAAAGTCAGTGAGCATGCGCCGGCAAAAAATCCCTTTTCCACATGATGGGTGTGTCCACGCATCCACCATGAACTTCCTGGTCTGGATCAGCAACTTGTGAGAACACATTCGGATCGGAGCTGGATCTGGACGTTTAAATTTTAGCTGCAAAAGATGGATTCAGCGGAAGGGGGAAGGGCTATGAGATTTCAAGCAGAAGAAATTGAGCCCCTGGTCGACATCATTGAGAGGAGATGGGATGTGCTGGAGAACAAAGGAAGAATGGGACAAAAGAAACTGAAACCCTCTACTAGCAAAACTTTGGGAACAAGTTGCAGAAGAGCTCAATGTAGTGGCCATGATCCCGAAGAGCGGCGTGCAGGTCAAAAATGAGTGGCAGGACTTTGGCCAAGCAGTTACTGTAAGTATTTATGCGCTGCAATTATTTTTGTAAATGTGACTAATGTGTGTGTGTGTGTGTGGCATCCACAGCAGAAGCACCCTCTCTTTAAAAAGTTCTGTTTTCATCTTTGCAGAGGAAGGTGTCACAGATCAACCAAGAAAGGTCAAAAACTAGAGGAGGTGTGCCAAGTAGGCAGCAATTAACAGCTGTGGAACAGAGGATCTCTGATATGATTAAATCTCTCGAGAAGATCCACGACCAATGTGGACGCTGGGCCCAGGTTACCGACAGAGTGTAAGCGTACTCATGTCACCCTGCCCCGTCCCCTGCTATCCAAACATCTGGTCCGTTATGTTTTGCAGATGTTGCGCATCAGGAAAAGACAGAAGCTGAAGCAGAAGATCAGGAAGCCGTCAGTTCAGATATTTTTCATCAACTTCAGGACGAGCATAAGCTGGACAATGAAGGGCAGCAGGAAGACCCCATAATATGGTAGAATTCTTCATTAAAATGGAGAGTGACACAGTTAATTCAGAGACTAGGGTCCTGAACTTAAAGAAAGGTAACTTCGATGGTATGAGACTTGAATTGGCCTGGATAGACTGGCAAATGATACTTAAAGGGCTGATGGTGGATAGGCAATGGCAGACATTTAAAGATCACATGGATGAACTACAACAATTGTATATCCCTGTCTGGCGTAAAAATAAAAAGGGGAAGGTGGCTCAACCGTGGCTAACAAGGGAATGTAGGGATAGTGTTAAATCCAAGGAAGAGGCATATAAATTGGCCAGAAAAAGCAGCAAACCTGAGGACTGGGAGAAATTTAGAATCCAGCAGAGGAGGACTAAGGGTTAAATTAGGAGGGGGAAAATAGAGTATGAGAGTAATCTTGCAGGGAACATAAAAACTGACTGCAAAAGCTTCTATAGATATGTGACGAGAAAAAGATTAGTGAAGATTAATGTAGGTCCTTTGCAGTCAGAATCAGGTGAATTCATAATGGGGAACAAGGAAATGGGAGACCAATTGAACAAATACTTTGATTCTGTCTTCACTAAGGAAGACACGAATAACCTCCGGAAAATAATAGGGGACCAAGGGTCTAGCAAGAAGGAGGAACTGAAGGAAATCCTTATTAGTCAGGAAATTGTGTTAGGGAAATTGATGGTTTTGAAGGCCAATAAATCCCCAGGGCCTGATAGTCTGCATCCCAGAGTACTTAAGGAGGTGGCCCTAAAAATAGTGGATGCATTGGTGATCATTTTCCAACATTCCATAGACTCTGGATCAGTTCCTATGGATTGGAGGGTTGCTAATGTAACCCCACTTTTTAAAAAAGGAGGGAGAGAGAAAACAGGGAATTATAGACCGGTTAGCCTGACATCAGTAGTGGGGAAAATATTGGAATCAATTATTAAAGATGTAATAGCAGCGTATTTGGAAAGCAGTGACAGGATCGGTCCAAGTCAGCATGGATTTATGAAGGGGAAATCTTTTTTGAGGATGTAACTAATAAAGTGGACAAGGGAGAACCAGTGGATGTGGTGTATTTGGACTTTCAAATACATGGCATGCAGGTACAGCAGGTGGTGAAGAAGGGAAATGGCATGTTGGCCTTCATAGCAAGAGGATTTGAGTATAGGAATAGGGAGGTCTTACTGCAGTTGTACAGGGCCTTGGTGAGACCACACCTTGAATATTGTGTACAGTTTTGAGCTCCTAATCTGAGGAAGAACATTCTTGCTTTTGAGGGAGTGCAGCGAAGATTCACCAGACTGATTCCTGGGATGGCAAGACTGACATATCAAGAAAGACTGGATCAACTGGGCTTGTATTCACTGGAGTTCAGAAGAATGAGAGGGGATCTCATAGAAACATATAAAATTCTGACGGAATTGGACAGGTTAGATGCAGGAAGAAGGTTCCCGATGTTGTGGAAGTCCAGAACCAGGGGTCACAGTCTAAGGATAAGGGGTAAGCCATTTAGGACCGAGATGAGGAGAAACTTCTTCATTCTGAGAATTTTGAACCTGTGGAATTCTCTATCACAGAAAGTTGTTGAGGCCAGTTCGTTAGGTACACTCAAAAGGGAGTTAGATGTGGCCCTTACGGCTAAAGGGATCAAGTGGTATAGAGGCAAAGCAGGAATGGGGTACTGAAGTTGCATGATCATATTGAATTGTGGTGCAGTCTCGAAGGGCCGAATGGCCTACTCCTGCACCTATTTTCTATGATGACATGGTTACATTGCAACTGGAGCCGGTGAACCCCCTGAGGACGCCAAACCCTTTGCTGGGCGATACAACCGATGCGACATTTCATGGGGTAGAGTCTGAGACTGCAGGTCCCAGTGGGTTGCAGCAAGCCACACCTGGGAGATGGGCAAGGAGGGTGGGAAGGAGAGCTCAACCTGAAACGCAGGATGCAGGGGATATAGGACAGATCATGGCAATGAGTAGGGTGACTATTGAGATAATCAGATCGCTCCTGGCCACCATGTGAGGGTAGAATTACATAAGAACGTAAGAAATAGGAGCAGGAGTAGGCCCCTCGAGCCTGCTCTTCCATTTAATAAGATCATGGTTGATCTGATCATGGACTCAGCTCCACTTCCCTGCCCGCTCCCAATAACCCTTTATTCCCTTATCGCTCAAAAATCTATCTCCGCCTTAAATATATTCAGTGACCCAGCCTCCACAGCTCTCTGGGGCAGAGAATTCCATAGATTTACAACCCTCTGAGAGAAGAAATTTCTCCTCATCTCAGTTTTAAATGGGCGGCCCCTTATTCTGAGACTATGTCCCCTAATTTTACTTTCCCCTATGAGTGGAAACATCCTCTCTGCATCCACCTTTATTGAGCCCCCTCATTATCTTATATGTTTCAATAAGATCATCTCTCATTGTTCTAAACTCCAATGTGTATAGGCCCAACCTACTCAACCTATCTTCATAAGTCACCCCCTCATCTCTGGAACCAACCTAGTGAACTTTCTCTGAACAGTCTCAATGCAAGTATATCCTTTCTTAAATACGGAGACCAAAACTGTACGCAGTACTCCAGGTGTGGCCTTATCAATACCCTGTACAGTTGCAGCAAGACTTCTCTGCTTTTATACTCTATCCCCCTTGCAATAAAGGCCAACATTCCATTTGCCTTCTTGATTACTTGCTGTACCTGCATACTAACTTTTTGTGTTTTATGCACAAAGACCCCCAGGTTCCTCTGTTCTGCAGCACTTTGCAATTTTTCTCCATTTAAATTATAATTTGCTTTTTCTATTTTTTCTGCCAAAGTGAATAACCTCACATTTTCCCACGTTATACTCCATCTGCCAAATTTTTGCCCACTCACTTAGCCTGTCTATATCCCTTTGCAGATTTTGTGCGTCCGCCTTGCAAATTTGCTTTCCCACCCATCTTTGTATCATCAGCAAACTTGGCTACATTACTCTCGGTCCCTTCATCCAAGTCATTAATATAGATTGTAAATAGTTGAGGACCCAGCACCGATCCCTGCGGCATCCCATTAGTTACTGTTTGCCAATCGGAAAATGATCTATTTATACCGACTCTCTGTTTTCTGTTAGTTAGGCAATCCTCTATCCATGCTAATATATTACCCCCAGCCCCGTGAACTTTTATCTTGTGCAGTAACCTTTTATGTGGCACCTTATCGAATGCCTTCTGGAAATCCAAATACACCACATTCACTGGTTCCCCCTTATCCACCCTGCTCGTTACATCCTCAAAGAACTCCAGCAAATTTGTCAAACATGATTTCCCTTTCATAAAACCGTGCTAACTCTGCTTGATTGAATTATGCTTTTCCAAATGTCCTGCTACTGCTTCCTTAATAATGGATTCCAGCATTTTCCCAACGACAGATGTTAGGCTAACTGGTCTGTAGTTTCCTGCTTTTTTGTCAGCCTCCTTTTTTAAATTAGGGGGACTTTCAGTAGAAGTAGCACCACTGTCTGGAGGAATGCGAGCAGTGTTGGGACAGATGAGGGATGGGATGTCGGAGATTAGTGAGGGAATGTCGGAGGCAGCTGGTGCAATGTCGGTACAGATTAGGGAGGGTATGTCGGAGATAATTGCTGCAATAAGTGGACACACCCAGGCTGTCATTGCGCAACAGTAATTGGCAGCATCAACTGCTGACACTCACTTTCCAATCCCCAGACCAAAGTCAGGTAGTGTGCCGGGGGTTCATTCACAGGCTGACGAAAAGTCCGATGATGAACCTGGGCCTTCCACAATGCTGTCTGCTAGGTCTGTCTCTGTCCAACCCCACTAACAACAAATGCGCCTTCAAGCAGAAAGCAGAAAAAACCTTGGGGTCATGGTGAGGAAGCAGAAGTCTGAGACAACGGGCATGGGTAGGGGTAGAGGCAATAACAGGGGCAAGAGGGGCACACAGCACTCAGGGCTTTGAATAAGGGGGAGGAGAGAGAGATGGCTACAGCTGGAGTTTGTTTGTTGCTGCTGCTACTTGTTTTCTTCATTGAAAAATTTAAAGTTTGATACAAAATGTATTATTAAAGTTAAGTAAAACTGTACAAATGTTTGCTAAAAATAATTATTTTTTAAATTTAAGCAAAATCCTGCAGATTATTTTTTGAATTAAAGCTACATAAACCAACACGACATTATTTTTTGAATTAAGACAATATAAACCAACACGACATTACATACATATGATGTACATTATTTTTTCACACTAACAGGTGCAGAGTCAACACTGTCGGGCCGCTTGGCCTTCAGGCACCAAAGCGATCACTGATTAGCAGCTGACGCAAGTCTCTAGCCAAGGCAATAGGTGGACGAGGCTGCATCCTCTGCCGTCGTCCTGCGGGTTGAGGTGGTGGCATGGGTTCGTCATCATCCTCCTCCTGCTGCTGGTCCTCTTCGTCTCCCTGCTGCTGCTGCTACTCCTCCTCCTCATCCTCGACCTCGTTGTCAGCCTCCTCATCCTCCTCTTCCTCCCTCCCCCTTCTCCCCTAAGGAGGATCTTCAATGTCCAGGGCCTCATGATGGCTAAGTTGTGCAGCACGCAGCACACAACAGTGAACTGAACAACGTAGTGAGGGACGTATTGCAGGTAGTCTCCAGAGTGGTCCAGGCCTCAGAAACACTGCCTCACTACACCAATTCCTTGCTCTATGATGCTCCATGTCGTTATGTGTGACATGTTGTACCGACGCTCTGGCTTAGTGCGGGGATTGCATAGGGGGTTCATAAGCCAGGTGGCGAGCCAGTACCCTTTGTCCCCGAGCAATCAGCTCTGCCCTTTTGGCAGCTCATGATACATGGTAGATATAACCCTCTCACGTAGGATGAAAGCATCATGGATGCTACCTGGGTATTTGGCATCCACTGCCATGATCCAATGCAGATCGTCACAAATGAGTTGCACATTTAGGGAATGGAACCTGTGGGACCTGATTAATTGGTTAACTGATTAACGAATTTTTATAATTATAGAGGAGCTGCATGCTGTGTACGTGCTCACTAACAATGGAAAAGATTGCAGCATGGTTGGGGCCAAAGCACAGTCACCGGGTTAAGCGCTGTTCCGACCAGATAACGAGAACATGTCGCGAGACAGTGAACAATAGGAAGAAGGGGCATTATATGGTAATCACATCATGACCAAGGCGATTGCTATTTGAAATGGACAGCTGGGTCATAACCAGCGGCCAGTCTGGAGTCGACAAACTGACCCCAGTAACAGCAGGGGGTCCAATCAGGGAATAGCCCGTGTAGCGACCCTTGGGACACCCCCTGTTCACAACTATAGTTGAAACTGTAACACGCGGTCGCGCGCTTTATTCTTAGTAACTGCAAGATGTAACTGAGCTAATAAAGTTTGCCTGTATACTACCACCGGACTCGAGTTTCGTCAACTGTTAAGAATAGGATACCCTACATTCTGGCATAGTCGGCAGGATCGCTGAATGACAGCCGCTGGGAGACCCTAGGACCCACATAGACACGAGGGTAAGGACACCTCTTAAATAAAGTCCCCATCCGAAGTCTTTCGCAGCAGACGTCATTCGCGCCCTCTTTGAAAGAACCATCGGTAGGTCGTATTAGGGTCGAGACCCCCGTAACAGAGAGCTCTCCACTCGACAGGGCATAAGGTCCTGTCCCGGACTTAAGGTCTACGTCGAACACCCGTCGAAACTAAGGGTTCTAAATTGACACAATGGCTGAAGGCGGAAACAAAAATCGTCCCACGACCGAAAAAGGAGGGCTGGCCCCACCGGAGGTCACGGACGAGGAAGTGTTAGAAAGTCTTCGGGAATACATCGAACAGCGGTTTGATTTACGAAAGACGTGCCGAAATTGAACAAAAGTACAGAACCTCTAAGGGTCAGTGGACCCTGGATGATATAAAAAGGGTATTGGGGAAAGCCACGCGCATGAAAGATAAAGAAAGGACCTGCTGGTCCCTGGCTGTCATGAGCCAAGTTCGACAGAGAAAAGAAATCGTGATCCAGTCCCAATTCAATTGGGATCTGAAAGCTGCTAAAGATCAAATCAAGGCACTTGGGGAACAAGTGACCAAGAAAAATTCAGAAATAGAGAAGAAAGGAAAAGAGATAACTAAACTGAAGGGTGAGATTAAAGATTCGGTCACAGCCAGTATGCAGGGGCTGCATCTGGAGTATAAAGCTGTCTGTCCAAGTCTGCACAGTAGGGAAAGAACACCGACAGCTGGAAAGGCAACAGGCGGGATTACTGACGTCGGATTCGAGCTCCTCGTCATCCGACGAAGACTCGGACGGCAGCGATGGATTCTACAGCCCTATATTAGCCCCACTAAAAACGCCGAGAGTTAAAGTAGAGACGACGACCAAGACGGTAGGCGGAACTAAGAAGCGCAAACAAAAATACGAGAATATGATAGTTCACATAGCCGTGGAACCCGAAAAAATAGATAAATGGTCGAAAGAACTCCAACACCCGAAAAAGGCGGGGGGGTGGGGGGGTGGGGGCGAGAACTTGGGAACAATTAGATCGACTGCGAAGTATTTACACACTTCTTCCTTTGGACGGAGTCCAGATTCTGACCGTCATGGTGTCGGGACGATCGGCACGTAAACTCTAGAGGGCAGTAAAAGAGGCACTTGGAGACACTGGACAGGCGATTGACGCAGCCTGGGAAGAAGTGAAAGAATGGTTAAGACAGTACGGGCCAGCAAGGACGGATTGGAGTAAGATTGCAGTGTGCCAGTAAAAAGGCACAGAGGAGATACTCGAGTATGAGGAGCGATTCAAATCTACGTGGCTGGAACATTCGGGTCTGCTTCAAGATGCAGAGCAGATGGATGACGAAAGGGTCGGACCCTTGAAGGCTACCTTTATGGCGGGATTGAAACCAGAACTATCTAAATTAGTGAAGGCGACCCTGGCAAATTGGGATGATCGGGGAACTTCCTTCGCGCAGTTGGTAGACCAGTGTAGCCAGTTAGATCGGGATTTAACTTCAAAGGTCCGCGTAATGCAGACTGGATGGAAACCAAATGACCGGGAGGGACAGACGTCCGGAAGACTGCCGGGAAAGTGCCACTATTGTGGTAACGAGGGACATTAGGCCCGATCGTGCCGAGTGAAGAAACAGAACAACCAGGGAAGCTCAGGGACGGGCCCAAAACAGGCCGACGGGTGGTCAGTGATGGAGCGGTTTAAAGAACTTTCCTTCGATCAGCAGCTGCAGTTCCTGGAGTGTGCAAAAAATCGTAGAGCCCATCCCATCCCCAGCAGGATCCCTGTTAGCATTAATACATCAACGCAGGGACGGACTATATGTCAGTGTGGGAGTGGGCGACCAAGAGATTGATTGTTTATTGGACACGGGGCAGAATTGACATGCGTGCCTGAAAATTATAAATTCCCACTCGACGGGACAACCCGTGCGGCACATGGAGTCGGAAGCCATAAGCTGATACTCCACTGAACCCAGCCGATGTGTTTGGTTCTGGGACCACATGAAATAACCGCATCGGTCTGGGTGGGACCGGTGGGACAACTCCTATCGGGATGGACATCTTGACGGCGGGATTAGTCTTAGACCAGAAACTGATCATCAAGTGTCCCCATACAGTACATGCTATGCTATCCATGAACCGGATTACCCAGGTGACCTCAGCCAGATGGACAACAGTCCTGGAAGCTCCAAACCTGCATATTGTACGAGCTAGCCCGGTTAACCTGGCCACCATGCTTCCCTGCCTGAAGAAGGGTATGAAGACCAGCACGACCGTGTGGGTATGTTAGAAGAAGCAGAAGGAGCCGCTGCGGCAGCCGAAGAGCCATTACCCAATCCGGACTTGATCCTGTTTACGGACGGGTCCTCATCTGTGGAGAATGGAATCTGGAAGGCAGGCTGGGCAGTCTCGACGCTGCACGAGGTAATAAGGAAGGGGGGGGACTCCCCGTCGGAGCCTCCGCTCAGCAGGCCGAATTGAGAGTGTTGGCTGAAGCCTGCAGGGTAGCCGAGGGACAAACAGCTAATACATACACGGATTCCAGGTATGCTTTTGGGGTGGCACATGATTTCGGCCAGTTATGGCGGAAGAGAGGATTCTTGACTGCAGCAAGAACCCCGATACGGGACGGAGCGGAAGTCCACGACCTACTTGAAGCATTACTGCTGCCAGAGAAGGTATCTATCCTGAAATGCAAGGCCCATACGAAGGAGAATACAGATGAGGCTAAAGGGAACGCACGGGCCGACCAGGCAGCTAAGGAAGCCGCCTTAATGGAACCAGAGAAGTGCACCCTTGTATGTCAACTGGGGACCCGAATGCTGACACAGGACCTGGCAAAAATGCAGGAGGAATGTCTCCAGACAGAAAAATGGGAATGGATAAGTGAAGGGATAAAGCTATGGATGGATGGAATGTGGAGGCAGCCTGAGACAGGAAAACCAGTGGCACCACAAGCGCTAATGCCCTTTTTGGCCCAATAAATACGCTCCTGGGAACACTCAGCCCCCCAACAAATGATGGCTCAATTCCAGAAGAGCTGATGGGGCAGGGGTTTTAGGAAACACGCTCAGCCCACGGTGGACAGGTGCGTCACTTTCCAGAAAAATAACCCAGGACCCTCCACTACAATGCCCCTTCTCCGACCTCCGGCCCCGGCAGGGCCTTGCCGAGATTTACAAGTAGATTACATCTCATTGCTCCCATGTCAGGGGTATACGAACATCTTAGTGATTGTGGATCGGTTCTCTAGGTGGGTGGAAGCCGTACCCACCCGAAGGAGCATCGCCACGCACACAGTTAAGATGCTGAGTAAAGACTATATACCTAGGTGGGGAGTCCCCGCAAATATTGACTCTGATCAGGGGACCCATTTTACTGAAGCCGTGTGCCGAGAGATCTGCAGATTGTTCAACATCACATGGAATCTACATTGCCCTTATCACCCACAGTCGTCAGGCCAAGTGGAGCGTATGAATCGAACTTTGAAACAACGACTGGCCAAGTACCTCCAAGAGGGGAGACCGTGGCCTCAAGCACTCCCAATGGTCTTGTGTAGCATCAGGACCACCCCAAACCGAACAACGGGCTTAAGCCCTTTTGAGGTGATCACCGGGAGACCAATGTCTCTCCCGGGGACCATCGATCTGCGAAAAGCAGACTGTCACCTGATGAGTGACACATTGTTGGAATATTGCCAGAATTTAACAAATGCTATCAGTTCTGCTTCTCAACAGGTAAATGCAGCTTGGGGTGAACCCCCGGAGGGAGGACACGATATCATCCCAGGAGTTTGGGTTTACGTAAAGAAAATACACAAAGAACCGCTGGAAGCCGAGTGAGAAGGACTGTGCCAAGTGTTACTGACTACCCGATCGGCGGTTAAAATCCAAGGGAAGAAGGCTTGGATCCACGCCTCGCACGTTAAACGGACACCCGTATCGGAAACAGACTAAAAGAACTGAACTTTTGAACTCAACAAAATGTTTGGACTGATTGTACTCGTGGGTCTGACCCTATCTCTGTGCAACATGGAGCTACATGTAAATACTTTTATGTACATGGCATATAGCTTATGCTAAGGAAGCCAACATCTCCAGTTGTTGGGTATGTGCACAGGTACCTACCCATTCAAAGGGAGAAATTCCTTTGAGAACGATCCCCCACAATGAATCTGAGATGGCGGAATGGTTTTTTAACCAGAACCGTACGAACGGGAACAGGGTCAACAGTCTGGGGGAAGACGTAGGATTACCAAAGGCCAAATGGCGGTCGGCGGGTTATGGGTTAAACACCTTTTTGGAGTGGTATCAGCCCAATTATAACCATACCCTAAAACCCCCGTTCTTGGCCCTCACTAACACATCAGGGATAGGAAGGCCACAAGGGTCGGTATGTCTGATCAGAAACCAAACCGGAGGGCAGAAAATGGGAAATAGTATGTGTAGGCAAAACGTGAATATGATGAAAGGAAGCATGCAGAGCTTCCTGCATTTCCCGAATAAGACCACCCCGGGCCAGAACTTTACACAAGGATGGGTAGTGATAGGAGGTGACCGATATTCCCCATACAACGGTACCTACTTTATTTGCGGCCACAGGGCTTATTCCTGGCTGCCACAGAACTGGACAGGATCTTGTTATTTGGGTTATGCGATAGCCTACATTCGCCACTCCACTTCCCTTCCAGGGTTGTTTTCTCCACGGAGGAGTAAACGGGCGATTACGGAGACTGAAAGGTTCTTCGCCATTCTGGTTCCTTGGTATGGAATTGGTAAATTAGCAAGGGAGTCCATTAACATGGCATCCGTCCTGGAAAAGATGGCTAATGACACCACGGAAGCCCTACTTAAAATAAACGGCGAAATGGTGGCCATTCACACAGTGGCCTTACAAAACCGAATGGCCTAGATTTTATCCTGGCAGAGAGAGGGGTGGGGGGGGAGACATGTGCCTTGATTGGCACCGAGTGTTGCACATATATCCTGGATAGTTCCGAGGATATCACCAACCTAGCAGATCACATCAAAAAGGAGATAGAACAGCTGAAACAACCCCCAGCTACCACACTGTGGAGCTGGGCCACACAATGGCTAGGCTCCGTGGGCAGCTCATTGGTACAAGGAATTATATTTATATTTGCTGTAATAGTAGCATTATACTGTTTGTTTGCTTTGATTAGATGTTTGGCTATGCGTATGATGACGATGACTAACCCCGGAATAAGGAATGTGGGAGGGGGCTTTTGCCACCCACTTCTGCATCTTAAGAAGATATATATATATTATGTATATATATAATTGGGGCGTTATGATTCTGGCTAAGGAGGGAAGCAAAGGGGGGATTGTGGGACCTGAGTAACTGGGACCTGATTAATTGGTTAACTGATTAACGAATTTTTATAATTATAAAGGAGCTGCATGCTGTGTACGTGCTCACTAACAATGGAAAAGGTTGCAGCATGGTTGGGGCCAAAGCACAGTCACCGGGTTAAGCGCTGTTCCGACCAGATAACAGAACATGCCGCGAGACAGCGAACAATAGGAAGAATAAGCATGATATAGTAATCACATCATGACCAAGGCGATTGCTATCTGAAATGGACAGCTGGGTCATAACCAGCGGCCAGTCCGGAGTCGACAAACTGACCCCAGTAACAGCAGGGGGTCCAATCAGGGAATAGCCCGTGTAGAGACCCTTGGGACACCCCCCATTCACAACTATAACTGAAGCTGTTAACACGCGGTAGCGCGCTTTATTCTTAGTAACTGCAAGATATAACTGAGCTAATAAAGTTTGCCTGGATACTATCACCGGACTTGAGTCTCGTCAACTGCTAAGAATAGGAGACCCTACAGAACCCTTTCCTGTTCCAATAAACTTTGGAGTCGTCCAAAGGTGCTCTCAAAGCGACATGGGTACAGTCGATCACACCCTGTACCTTTGGGAAGCCAGCAATTCTGCAGAACCCCACAGCCCTGTCTCGCATTGCCTGTGTGGTCATAGGGAAATTGATGAACTGGTCCCTTTTAGCATACAGTGCAGCAGTCACTTGTCGAATGCAGCAATGTGTAGCGTGATGCAGCACGTGTCTCCAGTTGATGCTTGAAATGAGCCGGAAGCATAGAAGGCAAGTGCTGCAGTGACCTTCACTTGCACAGGTAAAGCAGTCCTGCCACTTCTTGGCTGTATGGCTGACCGGATTAGCCGGCAGATCTCGGTGATGACCTCCTTTCTAAATCGCAACCTGCGAATGCAGTCTGCCTCACTCAGGTGTAGGTATGAGCGCCTGTCCCTGTAGATTCGATCAGGGTATGGCCTCCTCCCCATTAATACCCGAGCGATCCGGATTGCGCGGCGACGGCATCGTATTATCCATCGCCTCCATATGCCATATGTGTGAACCAATCTTACTACATGAGGCATAGTAAAATGTGCACCCATAATTATTCTTAACTTTGTTCTTGTTATTGTGAGACTAACTGAAGAACAGCACACACACACCTTTGCTGGGTGGGTGATGCCCTAGCAGAACGGACCACACCCTGGTCTGTGCGCATGCGCAACATTAAGCTCTATCTCTATGGAGACGCGACGCACAAGAGATTTATGGCACTTTAATTATAGCTTGTGCCAAAATGCCTATGATTGCTGCTGTGTTGTGCCATCTCCAATGCACAATTAGGAGTGCGTGCCGGCAGGATCGCTTCCTCGATTGAACAGAAACACAGGAGCTTGGCGCTTGGATTCTATGCCCTTGCCCCAGGCTTCTTTATAAGCTAAGCCTGGGGTGGGGGCATGGAATCCAAGTGCCAAGCTCCTGTGCTTGTGTCCGGTCGAGGGAGTGATCCTTCGGCCTGCCAACACTCCTCCGACCCATGCCTGGATGGAGCCCTGTCAGCAGAGATTCTATGGTGGGGTGGAGTTGCAATTTGCCTTCTCACATAACATTCTCAAAAACATTCTGTGAGAAAAATGAACTTTCCACGTTATTTTCCAAGTTCCCTCTGCAGAAATCATCATGAATTTGTGTTTTAAATTCCCTCGCTCCAAAAACTCAGAAATATACTCAGCGCCGATTTCCTTAAGTTAAAGTAGGGTTTTTCTGATCGGTATTTAAGGCCACTGTGTGCTGCCCTGAAAAAAACCGTTGTTGCCGAAAATCGGTTAAAGGGCCAAAAACGGCACGGAAATCAGTTTTCAACCAGAACTGCAGCAAAAAAACTTGCATACAAAAAGTCGGCGTTGACAGTTGCCGCAGGCGTACAAACTTTGAGCAAAATTGCAAGATCATGATTGCTCAATGAGAATCAGCAGACACCAAAAAAACAGCGTCCAATGGTGGCAAAAATAGAGCCCATAGGGCCTAAAATTCTAGACTCGATAGGTCTTTATGAAGTGCACATGGACCCGGTGAGACCTCGCAAAAGCCGGTTTTCGGGGCACAATGCGCGGTTTTACGATCTGTCCGCATCCCTGGGAGAAGAACATCCGCGCGGCAGAGATTGGGCTATTTGCCCAACTTATGCCCAGCGAATGTCCTTCTACGCCTGGTGAAAGAAGGCGCATAGCCTACTTTTAAAAACATAGAAACATAGAAAATAGGTGCAGGAGTAGGCCATTCGACCCTTCGAGCCTTCTCCACCATTCAATGAGTTCATGGCTGAACATGCAACTTCAGTATCCCATTCCTGCTTTCTCGCCATACCCTTTGATCCCCCTAGTAGTAAGGACTACATCTAACTCCTTTTTGAATATATTTAGTGAATTGGCCTCAACAACGTTCTGTGGTAGAGAATTCCACAGGTTCACCACTCTCTGGGTGAAGAAGTTTCTCCTCATCTCGGCCCGAAATGGCTTACCCCTTATCCTTAGACTGTGACCCCTGGTTCTGGACTTCCCCAACATTAGGAACATTCTTCCTGCATCTAACCTGTCTAAACCCGTCAGAATTTTAAACGTTTCTATGAGATCCCCTCTCATTCTTCTGAACTCCAGTGAATACAAGCCTAGTTGATCCAGTCTTTCTTGACATGTCAGTCCCACCATCCCGGGAATCAGTCTGGTGAACCTTCGCTGCACTCCCTCAATAGCAAGAATGTCCTTCCTCAAGTTAGGAGACCAAAACTGTACACAATACTCCAGGTGTGGCCTCAACTGTACAACTGTAGTAACACCTCCCTGCCCCTGTACTCAAATCCCCTCGCTATGAAGGCCAACATGCCATTTGCTTTCTTAACCGCCTGCTGTACCTGCATGCCAACCTTCAGCTTAGGAGTTTTAAAACATATAAAATTGCAATTTAAATACACATTTTTATAGTAAAAACCTTGTCCATTAAGGTAAGTTTACTTTTAACACTATTAAAATTTTAAAAATTCCAAAAAATATATATTTTTTCTAAAACATTTAATTACATTTAATTTCAAGGAGAGGTATTTTATTTATTTATTATGCTGTGTTTGGGTGTTTCAGGGTTTTTTTCTCATTGATAGTAATGGAAACTCGTATCAATGAGAATATTGCATCATGATTGGTTGTCCAGGCCCACGTGACTCCAGCTTGGACTTACGTACCTGAAAGGCATCTCCCCATGCGCTGCGCAGCGAATCTAATCCTCCGACCGGGATCTTACATTGCTCCATGACCACCAGGTACTTTCACAGATTTTTTTCGGTTGGAGGCATTTGTATGAAGGAAACGTCCGACCTCAATTTTAGGCCCATACAGTTGGAGGTTTAGTATTTGTTTGAAGCCTTTTGGAAATGATTGGAACAGTACTCATAACATTGTGATATTTTAGGAAGCTTATCCAAAATAGAACTGAAAAAGATGGTTGAGAGTCTGAGGCAACTCAATTGAAGACTGCTGGCTCTAAATTTTGATGGTTTTAGTTGCTAATGATTAGTTCCTGTTTTATTTGAGCACCAATATTTAGTTGTATTTCAGAATGAAAATTGTATTATCTGTATTGTAGCATCTGAGGGCTTGAGAAAGTTTATATATGTTTTCAGAGTCCTTAATAATTGTTTGGATTGTTTTGCATTTAAAACCAGTTGACCCCCTGTCTCAGGAACCATATCATAAGTGTATTTTATAGAGAATTTTGTTTATAATGAGCAATGTATGAAACAAAAACAAAAAATCTTGGAAATAACGAGCATGTCAATCAGCATCCGAACAAGACAAACAGTGGGTGCTTGATCACAGGTTGTGCTATTCCAAATTATGTTTTTAAAAAAGGAAATCTAAGTGTTATAAATTGTTGTTAATGTGTATAATAAATAGTAATGTTGAAATAGTGATGAGGTGCTATACAATTGGATTTTGTTTTTTCTTTATCTTTCTTTCAGTAACACCATCTTAAAACAGTTTATCAAATGCTTTTTGAAAGTTAAAACATGTAATCAGTGCTAAATTTAAATGTGGAGAGCATGACTATGTTCTCCATATGTTGGCAGGAATGGCTGGTTCACTGATTAGAACGTTATTCTTTCATTTCTGTTGTGTGGATTTAAATTCAGCTCAGCCTAATGAGATGAAATTCTCCTCTTTCTCACTAAGTATAAAGTGAAAAGAGTTTGGATTGGCTTAATCCACTTTTAAGCAAACATTAAGCTGGCGATAATTTGGCATTAATTGGCACTGATCTGCCCGTCTTACTTATGAAAGGGTACAAGAACTGCTGGAAATCTCAGACTGGCATTTAGGACTGAAATGAGGAGAAACCTCTTCACTTGGAGGGTGGTGAATCTTTGGAATTCTCTACCCCAGAGGGCTGTGAAGGCTCAGTCTTTGAGTATATTTAAGACAGAGATCAATAGATGTTTGAATATTAAGGGAATCCAAGGATATGGGGATAGTGCAGGAAAGTGGAGTTGAGGTAGAAATCAGCCATGATCTTATTGAATGGCGGAGCAGGCTCAAGGGGCCGAATGGCCATCTCCTGCTCCTAATTCTTATGTTCTTATTGGTGCAGTAGTGAGTGTTCTTCCAAGTTAAGGATTAAGGCTCATTAATAGCATAGAAGACATTTACTCTGCCTTTATCCCTGTATAGCTAACCCGAGAGTGCTTGATGTTGGGAAAGGGAGATCATTTTCCATTCCTGTATCACTGTGAGCAGCAAAAATGTTTTATTTTAAATCACTGTTTAATAGGATATATTTTTAGTGCATTGTCCTAAATTCCAACTTTTAGGGGCTAGACATTACCCAAAGCCCCTCACCGTCCGATTGCCGCCCAGAAACATTGCTAAGGTTCTGCAATTAACACCAGCAAAAATTTCCATTAATAAGGTAAGAAATACCGCTCGGCGAGAAAATGGATCTTGCACCAAGATTCTCAGCAGTTTCAAAGATTCAAAGCTGAAACTAGGGAAAACGGGCGCTTCTTACCTGAATGGACGGTAAGTACTTAAAATTTAGTCCGAGGCTATGGTTGGGCCTAGGGAGGGGGGAAAACTCAAAAAATATTTTTTCACTTTTAAAAAAAAAAGTTAAAAAACATTCTCAAGATAGTTTTAAGGGCAATCGGTAATCGCCATTTTAGAATTTTAAAAATATTAATTTAAAAAACCTTTTAACATAGCTTCCTTTACAGGGTACTCACCTACCACCCTGTTTCAGGCTGCTTCTCATGGGCGGTTTCCTCGGCGATCTGTATGGGCCTCCGTTGAGGCCAAACTTCGATCCTGGCACTTTTCACGGCGGTGCACACAGGTGCTCGTCGGCAGTTTGCTCCCCAGTGGTCTTTTCGAAATGTGGGCGGTTCTATTTAAAAAGTAAGGGGGAAACTCTCGCCAGGCAGTTTCTCTTCCAAAAACAGCTGTACCGCCGAGAAAACTGCCAAAAATGAAGGCGAAAGTCTCCCCCTATATTTTTTGTTGTTCTTGCTGTTAATGGTATTCAGTAAAATAGTTTCTATCTTCTTCTCTGTTTCCAAACAAAGTTTTAGCATTCGAAAATCACACAGAAAACAGGGGAGCGTGGAGTTTTAAAGAAGGGTAGTTAAATCATAGAATCATAGAATTGTTACAGCACAGAAGGAGGTTATTCAGCCCGTCAAGCCTGTGCCGGCTCTCTGCAAGAGCATTTCAGCCAGTCCCACTCCCCTGATGTCACCGTAGCCCTACAAAATTTTTTCCTTCAGGTGCTTATCCAATTCCCTTTTGAAAGCCACGATTGAGTCTGCCTCCACCACCCTTTCAGGCAGTTTATAAATGTATGATGAATGTAATTAATAAAGTAATGATTCACATTTTTGAAAAGCCAAGTAGGTTAAATATATTCCTCTTGTGTGTCAAAAATCATTACTGTGGAGTTGCTGATGCTTCTTGACATTTTGAATCTTGGTCCTAGCTTTTACAAATAAATGTAGAGGAAGACACCACAGTCTGGTCTGACTGGGACTCCTTTAATTTTTTTATCCTGTTAGTTATTGTATTCAGCAAACTACTTGGGAAAAGTATAAGGAACGTTTAACCCCTAAGAGATCTAGAAGTTAATGGAAAAGAAAATCGTCCACAGTGTAAAACAGGCTGCTGATTCGCTATGGGCCAGTTGCCCATTGCTGCGTATTCACCCCCTCTTTTATCCAACAGCCATGCAATTTCCTTTTCCAGTGCCCTATATTTGGCTCCCCATGTGGTTACTTTAAGGTTATGCCAATCACTACGGAGATGGATGTGCAATGAGCTGACCCAGGAACAATTGTTTAAATTTCTCTTCAGACCAGCGGTAGATGCAAATCTTTTTCCATTTGCTTAAAAGTGGTACAGCTCATGGCGTGGAAATTCTCCCTCTATGGAAATGAAGTGGGGAAAGTAGCTAATGTAAATGTGATGGAATAAATAGAAACCAGTGACCATAAACAATTAGGTTTGTTATAAAAATGCCAAAAGTGAATGAAAGATCAGGAATAAAGGCACAACTTGGAAAAACAAATATCCTAAATGAGATACAAAGAGAACTAGCCTAGATAAACTGGAAAGAAAAATTGGAGTATAAAACAATGCTCAAACAATGGAAAATGTTCAAACAGAATATGAATAGGGTCCAGACATAAATTTTCCCACAATAAATAAAGTAGGGGCAGCAAAAGCTGGAGCTTCTTGGATGAGTAGAGAAATTAAAATTAGAATGAGCCTTATAAAGAGGAGATGACAAGCAAGGGTTAATAATATAAAAGAAAACCATGCTGAAAATCAAAAATATAGACAGGATGCAAAGGAGATTTGAAAGGCTAGATGGAGATATGAAGAAAGACTGCCAAGTAATATAAAGGAAACTAGTAAAAGATTTTGTGAACACAAAATAATACTTGAAGAAAGGGTAGAACTGACGAGATAAAAAGGGAAGTGTCCTTCTGGAGAATGAAAGAATGATGGTGATATTAAATGAGGTCCATGCCTCAGTCGTTACATAAGTAAATGGTAGTAGGAATGAAAGCGGAGGAGGAGGTGAGGCAATTGAATAGGATAAATACAGGTAAGGAAGTAGTATGGAAAATTGGTGGAACTCAGTGTGGAAAGATAATGAGCCTCAGTAGCATCCGTACCAGAATGCTGAAGGAAATCGGAGAGGAAATAACAGAGGCTGGGACCACAACAATATCACGAGAAGAATATCATTAAGCAAAAGATACCAACACACGCAGCTGTCATCTCATGGGGAGAAAGGCTCCCTTTTAAAATTAAGAAAATGGATCCTTTGTGGAATCATTTAATTTCATTTTGGAGTTGATTTTAACTTTTGATGGGCCAACTGGCGGAACAGGCTGATTGTTGGCATCAACGGGACAGTGAGTTTGCCTACCTCATTTTGAGACCGTTACTGCCCCGTTAACACCAATTTCAGAAAGTTAAAATCTACCCCATTGTATCTGAAAAGACTTTGAAAAATGGCTCCATGAAATAATCTTCACTGTTCATCCGGTGTTATTGTTTGGATTTGGCTGAATGAAGGATGTGCAGCTTTGGGGAGTTGTGCAAGTGTTTGACTTGAGTTCAAAATGGACAACTTCTCCATCCTTCTGTAAAAGTATTTTTGTGACTACATAAGGTGTGAGGAAGGTGACAATGAAGATAAAAAGTAGAATTAATTGATTGTCCGTATACCAAATTTTACATTCTCCTCACATCAAGAAATGTTCTAATAATATCATGATTCCTTAGTTTCTAATCTTTATAAAACGTTGATAATAAAGGTAATTTCTACACTTGTGTATTTTCCATTATTTCAGAATTCTTCCTATCTTCACAGTTGAAGCTTGATTTCTTCAGGATGTTTGGATCTTTGAACCTCACCTATATACAAGGTGCCAGGTAGTGAAGCAACTTTCCCATTTTGTGAATATATTCTTGTGAAAAGATATAAAGAAATTCCATTAACCGGAGGTGAGATGCTAATTTGCATTTTGATGGTGTTATGTATGTAATAACTCGATAGACTGAATACTGTAAACTAACACAGGTACAAACCTGGCTCTGCTTTATTAGGGTCCAAAGTGATTACATTACATGATGGCTTGCATTTTATACCTGGGCAGCACACACGTGCGAACAGCCCAATGACCTCCGACAGTCGCGCCACCTGGTGGCTAGTAACCCCAAGCATACATACATGACAGATGGCTCATCTTTGCTTAGAATTTGGTGATGTTTGTAAATCTGTTAACGCTTACAATTTCCCCTGTATCTTGTCCTTTTGATTTGGAGACGTTTTGCACTGTTGGTTTTCCTTCGGCTGAAATTCTAACAGCACTTCAACATTCCTGAAAGGTTGACATTTGACTTTGTTTTGGTTTCTTGCCTTTCATGAGAAGAGTCTTGCTGTTTTTTTCTCCAGTGATGCAGAGCTGACTTCAGTTGTGCTGGAATATTTACTTGTGTTGTATAAATTGCTTGTTTATGTTAACAGCATTTAGCCACTGGTTTTCTATTTGGTTTCCTTTGTGATCAAGCCCCTTTACTTTTCTCTACTGCTTTTGGGTTTAATTATGACAAACTGCGTTGGATGTCCAGTTTCTATCATGTTTCAATGACTCAGGAGTTTGATCTCCTGAACTATGGACAAATATGTTGATCTTTTTCTTCTACATGTATACCTTTTGTTCCATTAATAACATTGAATATCATGAACATAGTTATTGTAAGGGTTTATACAATATTTGTACCATTAAAGTACTACAAATTCATGAAAAGGCAGTTCATGAAACAACCTCAAAGCCTGGCGTAACCCTCACTGTACAATTACCATCAAGCCAGGGGACCAGCCCTGGTTAAATGAGGAGTGTAGAAGAGCAACGTACCTAAAAATGAGGTGCCAAATTGGTGAAGCTACAACACAGGACTACATACATGCTAAACAGCGGAAGCAGCAGAAATAAAAAATATACACAAAACCCAGAGGATGTGTGAATGATTGAAGCAGAATAGCAGTGCGGGAGGGAAGCATCGAAAAATTGGCAAAGTACTGAGAGATGAAACTGAAAGAGCTCTCAGCATTTTAGCAGACTCGACTTGAAACATATGGTCTGGATTTTCGGCTCATTTGTGCCTCGGTTAGCACTGCGGCAGGGCGTGGAATGCTGTTTTTGGACGTTATGCCAGGCATCCAGCATTTACTGCCCGGCCGGAAGATTCGGCTATTGGTTTGCACCGCCGCAAAAACTTACTGCCCCGCTCTGCATTTTTAGCGTAATGATGACGTCAATCATTGTGCAATGCTGCGCTAGCCTTAACACCTCATTTAATACCCGTCCCGGGAAACCACTGAAAATACCAAGTGGTCTTGGGTGCAGCAGGCGGTTTTGGCAGCATTTTTAAATGGAGGGATGAGGATCGTACATCGCAGGCCATATTGACTACAACAGTTGTGCACATAATGCTGTGTGAAGCTCCAACTTGCAACCTTCACTTTTATGTGTCATCACAGTGCCCTTACAACTTCAGTGAGAAAATTTAATGGGGGCATTACTAGTTTGCCAGTGTATCATGCTCCATGCTATTGCCAGGCTAGAGAAAGGACTCTTCCATGTCGGTCCACGGATGATGAGAGGCCGAAGACGTCCAGGGCAGAGGGCTTACACCCCATGGGTTTAGTCACCAACGCTCGGACCTCCAGCTCTCTGAGGAGCAGTGTGTGAGAAGGCTGCGCTTCCGAAAGGAAGTGCTGACAGAGATATGCCATCTCCTACAGGCTGACCGATGCCTGCACTGCTCTGGAGGCAGCCTTCAATACTCCCCTCAACAGATATCTGAATTAATTGTGGTGTGCTGCATGTTGCACAGCTTGGCCATCAGGAGGGGCCAGGCATTGCCAGTGGGGATTGCATGCCCACCTCAGGAGGAGGAGGTTGATGTAGAGGAACCTGGCGAGGCCCCCATTGGATAGCCACCCCATCCACAAGGGAGGCAGTGTGGATATGCTGCTGGACCAACACTCGCATGTCGCCAGCTTGTAGTGGACCAGTTCTCCTAAATGGAAGAAACTGAGGGATGGAGCTAATACTGGACACGCTATGTGCCCCCATAAAGGCACATCTCCAGTGAACGTTGGAATGATGCACAAGACACCCATGACAAACGATAAGTCATAAATGTTACTGTAACAAAGTTACAAAAACAACCCCCACCAAAATAAAACCATACAATACACAACGTTATGTTGCAGGGCACTAAACAACAATGAAACTTCTTTACTGCTGCAAGTTTTGGCTCAGGCGCACAAAGTGCGTTGTGTAATGCCTGACTTAACGCCAACGCTCCTCCAACTTACATTTTCATCGAAACTTGTAGTCGGAGGCGCAAACTATTTTCAGGCACTAACTTTAACGCCCCGGCGCGATTAACGCCCCGAAATCCAAAAAGCCCCAAATCCAGCCCATTGAAACAAAAGGACAAAGGTTGACCAGCAATAAAAGTTCTCAATTCGGGGAAAGACAATTTTACTAAACTGAGATGTGATTTAGCCAAAGTGGACTGAAAACAGTTACTAGAAGGTAAATTAGTGTCAGAGCAGTGGGAGGCTTTCAAGGAGAAGATTGTGAAGGTTCAGAGCAAGTATGTTCCCTTAAAGAGCAAGGCTAGGTCTAACAAATCTGGAGTCCCCTGGATGTCAAGGGGCATACAGCGTAGGATAAAGAAAAAAAGGGAGGCTTATGAGCGGTACCAAGGGCTCAGTACTGCAGAAAATATAGAGGTGTGGTGACATTAAAAAGAAAATTAGGAAAGCAAAGAGTGAAAATGAAAATATATTTGCAAGTAAAATCAAGGAAAATCCAAAAATGTTTTATTAAGAGCAAGAAGATAACTAAAGAAAAAGTAGGGCCTATTCGGGACCGTAAAGGTAATCTGTGTGTGGAGGCGGAAGATGTGAGTATGGTTCTTAATGAATACTTTGCATCTGTTTTCACAAAAGAGAGAGCCGATGCAGGCGTTGCAATCAGGGAGGAGGAGTATGATATTGGATGAAATAAACAAAGTGAGAAAGGAAGTATTAAGTGGTTTAGCATCGTTGAAAGTGGATAAATCCCCAGGCCCGGATGAAATGTATACCAGGCTGTTACGAGAAGCAAGAGAGGAAATAGTAGAGGCTCTGACCATCATTTTCAAATCCTCTCTGGCTACAGGTGTGCTGCCGGATGACTGCTAATGTTGTACCTTTGTTTAAAAAGGGAGAAAGCGATAGACCTAGTAATTACAGGACAGTCGACCTAACTTCGGTGGTGGGAAAATTATTGGAAAAAATTTTGAAGAACACGATAAATCTTCATTTAGAAAGACACGGATTTGTTAAGGAAGGTCATGTCTGACTAACTTGATTGAATTTTTTGAGGAGGTAACAAAGAGGGTTGATGAGGGTAGTGTTTTTTTATGTAGTGTAAGTGGATTTTAGCAAGGCTTTTGATAAGACCATACATGGCAGACTGGTCACAAAAGTAAAATCCCATGGGATCCAAGGTAAAGTGACAAGTTGGATCCAAAATTGGCTCAGAGGCAGGAAGCAAATGGTAATGGTCGATGGGTGTTTTTGTGACCGGAAGGGTTCCACAAGGCTCAGTAGTAGGTCCCTTGCTTTTTATGGTATATATTAATGATTTAGACTTGAATGTAGGGTGTTTGATTAAAAAGTTTTCAGATATTACAAAAATTGACAGTGTGGTTGATAATGAAGAAGAAAGCTGCAGATTGCAGGAAGATATCAATGAACTGGTCAAGTGGCCAGAACAGTGGAAAATGGAAGTATATCCAGAGAAGTGTGAGGTAATGCATTTGAGGAGGGCTAACACGGCAAGGGTATACACAGTAAATGGTAGTATACTGAGAAGTGTAGAGGAACAGACAGACCTTGGAGTGCAAGTCCACAGATCCCTGAAGGTAGCAGGACAGGTAACATAGAAACATAGAAAATAGGTGCAGGAGTAGGCCGTTCGGCCCTTCTAGCCTGCACCGCCATTCAATGAGTTCATGGCTGAACATGCAACTTCAGTACCCCATTCCTGCTTTCTTGCCATACCCCTTGATCCCCCTACTAGTAAGGACTACAGCTAACTCCCTTTTGAATATATTTAGTGAATTGGCCTCAACAACTTTCTGTGGTAGAGAATTCCACAGGTTCACCACTCTCTGGGTGAACAGGTTTCTCCTCATCTCGGTCCGAAATGGCTTACCCCTTATCCTTAGACTGTGACCCCTGGTTCTGGGAACATTCTTCCTGCATCTAACCTGTCTAAACCCGTCAGAATTTTAAACGTTTCTATGAGATCCCCTCTCATTCTTCTGAACTCCAGTGAATACAAGCCCAGTTGATCCAATCTTTCTTGATATGTCAGTCCCGCCATCCCGGGAATCAGTCTGGTGAACCTTCGCTGCACTCCCTCAATAGCAAGAATGTCCTTCTTCAAGTTAGGAGACCAAAACTGTACACAATACTCCAGGTGTGGCCTCACCAAGGCCCTGTACAACTGTAGTAACACCTCCCTGCCCCTGCACTCAAATCCCCTCGCTGTGAAGGCCAACATGCCATTTGCTTTCTTAACCACCTGCTGTACCTGCATGCCAACCTTCAATGACTGATGTACCATGACACCCAGGTCTCGTTTTACCTCCCCTTTTCTTAATCTGTCGCCATTCAGATAATAGTCTGTCTCTGTTTTTACCACCAAAGTGGATAACCTCACATTTATCCACATTATACTTCATCTGCCATGCATTTGCCCACTCACCTAACCTATCCAAGTCACTCTGCAGCCTCATAGCATCCTCCTCGCAGCTCACACTGCCATCCAACTTAGTGTCATCCGCAAATTTGGAGATATTACATTTAATCCCCTCGTCTAAATCATTAATGTACAATGTAAACAGCTGGGGCCCCAGCACAGAACCTTGCGGTACCCCACTAGTCACCGCCTGCCATTCTGAAAAGTACCCATTTATTCCTACTCTTTGCTTCCTGTCTGCCAACCAGTTCTCAATCCACGTCAGCACACTACCCCCAATCCCATGTGCTTTAACTTTGCACATTAATCCCTTGTGTGGGACCTTGTCGAAAGCCTTCTGAAAGTCCAAATACACCCCATCAACTCATTCTCCCTTGTCCACTCTACTGGAAACATCCTCAAAAAATTCCAGAAGATTTGTCAAGCATGATTTCCCTTTCACAAATCCATGCTGACTTGGACCTATCATGTCACCTCTTTCCAAATGTGCTGCTATGACATCCTTAATAATTGATTCCATCATTTTACCCACTACCGATGTCAGGCTGACCGGTCTATAATTCCGTTTTCTCTCTCCCTCCTTTTTAAAAATTGGGTTACATTGGCTACCCTCCACTCCATAGGATCTGATCCAGAGTCTATGGAATGTTGGAAAATGACTGTCAATGCATCTGCTATTTCCAAGGCCACCTCCTTAAGTACTCTGGCATGCAGTCCATCAGGCCCTGGGGATTTATCGGCCTTCAATCCCATCAATTTCCCCAACACAATTTCTCGACTAATAAGGATTTCCCTCAGTTCCTCCTTCTTACTAGACCCTCTGACCCCTTTTATATCCAGAAGGTTGTTTGTGTCCTCCTTAGTGAATACCGAACCAAAGTACTTGTTCAATTGGT
The DNA here is from genome assembly GCF_044704955.1 of Pristiophorus japonicus. NCBI lineage: Eukaryota > Metazoa > Chordata > Chondrichthyes > Pristiophoridae > Pristiophorus > Pristiophorus japonicus. The sequence continues at coordinate 150,712,374 of NC_091991.1, forward strand.
CTGCCATTTCTTTGTTCCCCATTATGACTTACCATGATTCTGACTGCAGGGGACCTACATTTGTCTTTACTAACCTTTTTCTCTTTACATATCTATAGAAACTTTTGCAGTCCATCTTAATGTTCCCTGCAAGCTTCCTCTCATACTCTATTTTCCCTGCCCTAATCAAACCCTTTGTCTTCCTCTGCTGAGTTCTAAATTTCTCCCAGTCCCCGGGTTCGCTGCTATTTCTGGCCAATTTGTATGCCACTTCCTTGGCTTTAATACTATCCCTGATTTCCCTTGATAGTCACGGTTGAGCCACGTTCCCTTTTTTATTTTTATGCCAGACAGGGATGTACAATTGTTGTAGTTCATCCATGCGGTCTCTAAATGTCTGCCATTGCTCATCCACAGTCAACCCCTTAAGTATCATTCGCCAATCTATCCTAGCCAATTCACGCCTCATACCTTCAAAGTTACCTTTCTTTAAGTTCTGGACCATGGTCTCTGAATTAACTGTTTCATTCTCCATCCTAATGTAGAATTCCACCATATTATGGTCACTCTTCCCCAAGGGGCCTCGCACAACAAGATTGCTAATTAATCCTCTCTCATTACACAATACCCAGTCTAAGATGGCCTCCCCCCTAGTTGGTTCCACGACATATTGGTCTAGAAAACCATCCCTTATGCACTCCAGGAAATCCTCCTCCACCGTACTGTTTCCAGTTTGATTCGTCCAATCTATATGCATATTAAAGTTACCCATGATAACTGTTGCACCTTTATTGCATGCACCCCTAATTTCATGTTTGATGCCCTCCCCAACATCACTACTACTGTTTGGAGGTCTGTACACAACTCCCACTAACGTTTTTTGCCCTTTGGTGTTCTGCAGCTCTACCCATATAGATTCCACATCATCCAAGCTAATGTCCTTCCTAACTATTGCATTAATCTCCTCTTTAACCAGCAATGCTACCCCACCTCCTTTTCCTTTTATTCTATCCTTCCTGAATGTTGAATACCCATGGATGTTGAGTTCCCAGCCCTGACCATCCTGGAGCCACATCTCCGTAATCCCAATCACATCATATTTGTTAACATCTATTTACACAGTTAATTCATCCACCTTATTGTGGATACTCCTTGCATTAAGACACAAAGCATTCAGGCTTGTTTTTTTAACACCCTTTGTCCTTTTAGAATTATGATGAAGTGTGGCACTTTTTATTTCTTGCCTTTGTTTACTCGGCCTTCTACTATTGCTTTTTACCTTTCTACCATCTGTTTCTGACTCCATATTACTTCGCCCTGTCTCGCTGCATAGGTTTCCATCCCCCTGCCATATTAGTTTAAACACTCCCGAACTGCATTCACAAATGTTACCCCCAGGACATCAGTTCCAGTCCTGCCCAAGTGCAGACTGTCCCTTTTGTACAGGTCCCATTTCCCCCAGAACTGGTTCCAATGTCCCAGGAATTTGAATCCCTCCCTCTTGCACCCTGCTCAAGCCACGTATTTATTGTAACTATCCTGCTCCCTCTACTCTGATTAGCATGTGGCACTGGTAGCAATCCAGAGATTACTACCTTTGAGGTCCTACTTTTTAATTTAACTCCTAGCTCCCTAAATTCAACTTGTAGTACCTCTTCCCGCTTCTTACCTATATCGTTGGTACCTACATGTACCACGACAACTGGCTGTTCACCCTCCCTCTCCAGAATGCTCTGTAGCCGCTCCGAGACATCCTTGACCCTTGCACCAGGGAGGCAACATACCATCCTGGAGTCTCAGTTGCGGCCGCAGAAACTCCTATCTATTCCCCTTACAATAGAGTCCCCTATCACTATAGCTCTCCCACTCTTTTTCCCGGCCTTCTGTGCAGCAGAGCCACCCATGGTGCCATGAACCTGGCTGCTGGTGCCTTCCCCTGGTAAGTCATCTCCCCCAACATTTTCCAAAACGGTATATCTGTTTTGGAGGGAGATGACCGCAGGGGACTCCCGCACTACCTTCCTGCTCTTGCCTTGTCTCTTGGTCACCCATTCACTATCTGTCCTAACCCTTACCTGCGGTGTGACCAACTCACTAAATGTGCTATCCACAACATTCTTAGCATCCGCAGCTCCAGTGCTGGCATGCGGTCTGTCAGGAGCTGCAGCTGGACACACTTCCCGCACACATAGTAGTCAGAGATAAGGTGTTTAAGAAGGCATATGGGATACTTGCCTTTATTAGCCGAGGCATAGATTATAAGAGCAGGGAAGTCATGCTTGAACTGTATAAAACACTAGTTAGGCCATAGCTAGAGTACTGCATGCAGTTCTGCTCACCACATTACAGGAAAGATGTGATTGCAATAGAGAGGGTACAGAGGAGATTTATGAGGATGTTGCCTGGACTGGAAACTTTTAGCTGTGAGGAAAGATTGGATAGGCTGGGTTTGTTTTCTCTGGAACAGAGGATGCTGAGGGAGGTGTATAAAATGATGGGCCAAGATAGAGTGGATAGGAAGAACCTATTTCCTTTAGCAGAGGGGTCAAACAACCAGGGGGCATAGATTTAAAGTAATTGGTGGAAGGTTTAGAGGGGATTTGAGGGGAAATTTCTTCACCCAGAGGGTGGGTGGGGCAGGGGTCTGAAACTCACTGCCTGAAAGAGTTTTTGAGGCAGAAACCCTCACCACATTTAAAAAGTACTTGAATATGCATTTGAAGTGCCGTAACCTGCAAGGCTACGGACCAAGAGCTGGAAAGTGGGATTAGGCTAGATAGCTCTTTGTCGGCTGGCATGGACACGATGGGCCGAATGGCCTCCTTCTGTGAGTTGATTTCTATGATTCTATAAATACAGAGCAGCAATCAACAAAGCCAATGAGATGTTGAACTACAAAGTCAGATCAGCAGAATATAAGTTAGAGGAGGCAGTGACAAACTGTCATTCTCTCGTCAGATCGCACCTTGAACATTGCATCCAGTTCTGGTCATCAAGAAATGAGAGACATTTAAGTGCAGAGAAGATTCACGAGGCTGATCCCTAATGCTAGACATCTGAGAAACAAGTAACAACTGGAGAAACTTGGGCCTAGAAAGGATGCATTTGAGAGGTGATCTTACAGTGGCATCTAAGAGTGGAGAAAAAGTTAACCACAGTATTACTTGAAATTAAACTGTAGGAGTGGAACTATGGTGCACAAATTCAAACTACTTTTAGGACAGATATCAGGAAATTCTTCGTCATACAAATTGGAATAAATGTTCAGATAGATTAATGGAGGCAAAAGTCCTGGAATTGTCTAACAAAACGATTGGATGCTTACTTCATTGGCTGTAAAGCACTTTGAGACGTCCGGTGGTCGTGAAAAGTGCTATATAAATACAAGTCTTCTTTATGTATTTATTTATTTATTTACAGTGGGGTACGTTGGGATCTCTCTGGATGGATTATTTGAAATGGATCAAATGGCCTTCCTCATTTGTGATTATCTTGTGATCTTCATTTATCATAAATCTTATTGTTGCAACAGTTTCATATTGTTAGGCTCATTAAATCTTAATGAACAACCATTTCTTTCAAATGCTGCCATCTGGAGAACTGCATATTATGGCAGAGACAATCGAATTAACACTGGAATACTAAATACTGTGCTTCTTGTGGCTTCTAATGATTCATTTCAGCATTTAGACACGAGTGGTCTAATTGAAGTTTCTCAGTGGATCAACATCTATTTTACAAGTGCAATCCAGTACTAGAAAAGAAACAAGGCCCACAGGCATAATAAACTACTGGATTTGAATTTGCAATAATGATCCAGCAAGATGTTACAACAAAATTGCCGCTTTAATCATTATCAGCGTTTAAAAAAAAGTTTGTACAACTGAAAGCGTAAGTAGCATGTGACAGTCAAACCATGAATTTTGACCCATACTCATAATTTGCTGAGTGCCAATGTAAGCAAGAATCATTCGGTTGCCTTATTAATGAAAGGAAGAAACAGTGATTGATCTTTGGCTCTGTACACTGCCAACGTATGACAGGGAGAAAATGACTTGTCACTTGTTTTATTAGGCATACATTGTTCAATGAAAAATGACAGCTACCAACGTATTGAAAAATTCAAAAATACAGAAAGTAATTCTTGATGTACATGAGGAAACAGAACATCCTTTTTATTTATCAACACCAAAAAGGTGCTTTTGTTATTTGCGCAGAATCACTTTTGATCTTCACAGATTTATGCAAAAATGATTGAAGTCCCCAGAACACATTATTATTGCAGATGATCATCACTTGGGTTGCACATGGGTGGTCTTTGTAGTCAGGAAGCTGCTGTACACAGGTTTCCCATTGCGTATATAGACTACCAGTGTTGTCCCCACAGGATGCCACTTCTCACCATTATAAATAGTGGTCCAGCTCAGCTGTTAAATGTCAATGATGGAAATATTATCACGCCGGCAATAATTATTTTAAGGGATCAACAGGCACCACAGAAGATTTGCTTTCTGCAGTTTTAATCCCTTCTTTTACACACACAAAAAAAGTGTCAGGATAAAAATTATTAATAGATTAATGCTCTGAATGACGTTTTGGGGATTTGGGAAGATTATGTCAATATGACGTCTGCTCAAGATCTAACAGTACTATCAAATTAAGTGAAGTTTTTAACAACACATATATTAACATTTTAATTTTTTCTGTCTATTCTAATGCTCTCCTGGCCGGCCTCCCACCTAACACCCTCCATAAACTTGAGCTCATCCAAAACTCTGCTGCCTGTCTCCTAACTCGCACCAAGTCCCACTCACCTATTGCCCCTGTGCTTGCTGGCCTACATTGGCTCCTGGTTAAGCAACACCTCAATTTTAAAATTCTCATCCCTGTGTTCAAAGCCCTCCATGACTTTGTCCCTCCCATCTCTGTACTCTTCTCCCTCCAAAATCTCTGCGCTCCTCCAATTCTGGCATTGTGTGCATCCCCGATTTCCTTCGTTCCACCACTGGTGATCATGCCTTCAGCTGGAACGCCCTCCCTAAACGTCTCCACCTCTCTACTTCTCTCTCGTTCCTTAAAACCTATCTCTTTGAGCAAGCTTCTGTCCTAATATCACTCTATATGGCTCGGTGCTAAATTTTGTCTGATAACACTCCTGTGAAGCACTGTAGGATGTTTTACTAAGTTTGAGGGCCGGATTTTCGGCAGGTTTGTGACTGGGTTTTTGCCTCGATTTGATCCTCCACAGCGAAAACCCAGTTGCAAAGCCCGGGCGGGATCCTCGGGTACCTGTTTGCGGCGGCGCTTCCACGTACCGCCGGGGAGAGGTGCGCCGACGTGCAACGATGTGGATTGCTTTTGCATCGTACTTTCGGCACTCTCTCGACCCAGGCATCACGCCCAGGATAGCGACAGGTCAAACCTGTCGGTGCAGCCCTGCCAGCAGCGGTAAGTATGAAAACCTGCAAAAAAGATAAGTTAAAGTTTTTATTATTAAATTTCTTTTCAGTGATTCGATAGATAAGGGTCTTGTAAATGTTTTTGGAATGTCTTTAGAATGTTTTTTGGAATTTTTTTTTTTGTTTGTTTTTTTCCCCCCCTCCCAAGGCCTCTCTCGCAGTGCTTCCAGCCCCAGACTAAAGTTGTCGAAATTCACGGTTTGCACCGCAAATGCTTGTGCAACGTCTGCCTTGACCCCCGGCCGAAAGTTCGGGCTAAAAACGGTAGCGCAGCAAAAACGGTAAGTTTCACGTATCGCTACCATTTTTGCCGAAAATCCACGAAAGCCAAAAATCCGGCCCAAGTAGTTATTGTTGTCTTTAAAAAAAGGTCTACCCTTTTCTAGCCTTGACTGTCCACCAAAGGTACTCAGATACACTGTGTTACCTTAAACAAGTAGTCTTTTTGTGTCAGTTTTGACAGTGAATGTTGGCAGGTCATTTAACTGCGGAGGGCATTACCGCCAAGCTGGACAAATTGGCTGCTGTGTTTCGTACATTATAACAGTAACTACCTTTCAAGACTATTTTATTGGCTGCTGGGGACTTTAGGACATCATGAGGTCATGAAAGACACTATATAGATACTAGCATATTCTTTTTTCTTTCTTTCCTCCTCCTTTGCCCAGGGGTGGCATTGTAGTTCCCCTACCAATGCTCTGCCTAAGATCACCTTACTCAGAACAGACTGGGATGTGATCAAAAGTGTTTCGCCAAGCAGCGTATATATCCGCTGAACCACTGGAAGAGTTATTCAACTCTCTTTTTAACTAAGTAGGACTACTTTGTCATCAATATGAAGTGGCAGTGGAGGGCACTATTTGAGCTTGCTTCAGATCATTTTTCTTGCATTGGCCACAAAAATCTACTTCCAAACATAAGCTCGCTCCCTATTAACCAAAATGTCCCCTTGAACATAAAAGAATCTGGGATGGCCAGTTGAACAATGAGTTATTTTTGCCATTAAGGTATGTACGCGAAATAGAATGGACTAGCACCATATCCTCATGATCTCTCTGGTGGATGGAGAGATAACATGTTAACAGAATAATTTTTTTACACCCCGAAAGCTGGCACAGATGTGGTATAACAGAGCAATAAATCAGGCGGCCTAATTTCCACCCATTTTTGACCCTACTCAAGTGGCTCTGGGACAGGCAGTAGAAGTATGGAGCTTAGTTTGGTTATTTTCTTGCATTATTGTACACAATTGTATGTAATCAGAAGGAGACTGTGGAACATTGAGACTCTAATTAAAGACATACTTCCAATTTCAATGCTGTAAAAATTCAATAGCTTGGTATTGAATCAGAACTAACTCTCTCAAAGTTCAAGGATGTATACTCAGGTTTGTGAAGAGTTAAACTTTTGTATCATGAACTTGGGCACTTCTTAGTCAGTGATGTTAATCTCAAACCAGGGGGAGGCCAAGAGACCATCTTGCATAAACCTGGCTGCACGAATATGAATGCTTGCTCCTATTAGCTCACCCACAGTGGGGCATTTCTGTCAGAACTGCAAAGTAATCTGTAGCTACAAAGACCCATCCTGCTGCTCAGTTTGACGGTATCAACAGTAATGGGCAAAAACAAGAGGAAAAGGCACACTGAGTGGGAAATTAAAGTTAAAAGAGAGATACAGCTTCGGTCTGATGCTGCAATTTATGTTTGCTCGACCACACAATCAGAGCTTTAATACTGAATATTGTCTGTCTTTGTTTTCTCTTCCCCTTCCAATGTTCAACATCTATGTCTGTGCTGCAGCTTTGATCAGGATGAAATATTTCAGAACCAAATAATGTAATAAATGTGTTATGTTATATATGCTCTAAAATATTTAAGACTACAAATGTCAGCGTTATCCAAGGGGGGAAACCATTGGGGAGCTGTATTTTGGGACAGACCCCAGATTTGCCAGGCTTTCGCCCCACATACATTCCCCCACAAATTGTGCAAGCTCTTCTTCTTCCTGCCCCTGTTATGTCATTTTGGGATGTGTCTGGGGTATTTCTGGGGTACTGTAGAAGAGATCCCCTGCGGATCAGAAGACAACTTATTAACCTTTTTTTCTTGTCTCCCTCTTCGACCTGATTCAGGCTCGGGCAGGTGTGCATTCCCACAACATCAAAAACAACTGCACCAGTGCACAATTAGTTTAAGCTGAAGTTTGCAACTTTGTTTCTAGTCACGTCTTTAACAGTTGTGGGAGGTATCTAAAGGGCAATGAGCACAAAACTACATGTATGAGAAAAATGAGTTGCTTACCCTGCCAATGGGCAGAAAGGATGGCAGCCTGTTTCTTGGGCAATTTTTATAATGCCGCTGAGGGTGAGGCTGTCCCCAGAGGCACTGATGAAATCCACATCATTAGGTTGCCATCTGCAGCTCCTCTATCTTTTGTTTCTTTACTTGTCCCATTATCACTCCCCTTTGCTCGCACCATCATCCCATTTATCGTTTAATCACTCCTGCCCTCCACCCTATCACAGACTTTCCCTTTTGTACTTTCCTCCCCACTTTTCCCTGCCTCTGTACTTGCTTAAAATCTGTTACATCTCTAACATTTTCCATTTCTGACGAAAGATCACCGACCTGAAATGTTTACTCTGTTTCTTTCTCCACAGATGCTGCCTGAGTTGCTGTGTATTTCCAGCATTTTCTGTTTCTAGTTTGTCATTAGATTTGACTTAGGGCTGGAAATTCATTATAGCCAAGGAATGGGTGGTGTTAAGACAAAAGATGGTCAATTAGCAGCAGTGGAAAATGCTCTAGACTGCTCGATAAAATGATTGGAGTGTTAAATCAAGTCTAAACACCCAAGCTCATTGGCGTTACACTTAAAGGCTGGACCAATATCGGGTGCAGTCTAATCGCAACTCATGATTGCCACAGGCTTTTTTTTACTACTTAAAGGGGAAGTTCATTGATGCTGCAAGACTTCATTCTCAGCATTGTTGGCTATGCAGCTGCCTCAACAACCATAAGAAGAAGGACAAAGAGAAGGAGCACTTATTTACAAATCCGCATGGCAGATCGTTCCTCGTCTTCTTTCTCCTCGTCTTCTTCCTCCTCATCTTCCTTTTCCTCCTCCCTCTGTGCACATAATCCCATCTTTCTTGCTGCCTACCCTCCCTCTGCCGTAGATTCTGGAGGACGAAGTGGCATGCCAGTACAGCTCCCATTAATCTTATCGTGTTGCAGTTTGAATCTTTGAAGAATAAATGTAGCTAATTTGTACTTGCCACAAGATTCCTGATACAAAAGAACCTTGAAATTACTCAATGAAACTGTTGCAGTAGTGAAACTAACAAAAAATAACTGAAACTGCACTAACCTGAGGTGCGAGTGATCTCTGATGATCCCTTTAAATAACATCCCAGCAGCTGGCTTCCTAATGCTGCATGCCAGCTCTCCCTGGTGGTGTTTACTCCAGGCGGTGAGGTAAGTGGCTAAAAGCAATTTGGGAAATCAGGCATTCAGTGAGTGTTGCACACACGTTGACATCACGATCTCCCCGGCGTTGAGGTCCCCGGTGATAGCTGTTACCGGCAGCGCTACGAGAGTCCCAATTTGGCGTGCGGTACTGGATTAACCGAGCCCTGTCGGTACTGGTCTCAACGCCGCATTAGCACCATCTACTGGCAATAACGGGCAGCACTAAGGGGCCAAATTTTCTCCCACAGTGCCTCCCAAGGTGGCGGGGCCACCTCATTATTGCACAGATTTGTCTACGTGTTTGAATATATCATAAACAGCAGCAGCAGCATTATAAAGTAAATGGAGTATGAGGTGAAAAAACCATATTGCAATACACATTTCAATGGAAAAGAAAATCAGGCAGAGTGTAAAGATTCACAATTGCCCATTTTATGCAACCGCCCAAGGTGAATCTATACCCCACAGTCCCTTGGTCCGAGCTCTTGACATCTTTCAGGAATTGCTTGCTCTCCCGATAACACGCTTAAATTCACTGATTTAATTAGGCCTATGCTTTTGCTCTTTCTGATTACTTTTGATACTGTAGACAGTATCAGATTGATATCGTTACTTCAAAAATAAATCATGCCTGGGCTGAGATGTTTTCCCTTTGCTTCCTCATGCAGTCTAATGAAGTCAGTCTTGATTTAAGTCAGACCAGTCAGTCTGCACTGATGACAGCAGCAGCTGCCGTTCCTAGGCAACAACAGTCTCTTCCCACCTCCTGCTGCAAATATCATTTGATCTTTGCAGTTCTGGGATTAGGATTTTAATGGCATTGCACTGACAATTTGAAGGTTTTGTTCCATTATTTACCATGACTTGTGGAAGATAGACCTCATCGTTTGTTGTAAACCAAAAGAGCAACCTGTTGAAAGAAAGGGGTAGGGATGATAGAGGGGAAAAAAAGCTGTACCAGGAGAAGTAAAAAGAAACATGATATGGTATTGTGTGTGTATGTGTGTGTGTGTGTGTGTGTGCGCGCAAGGAGTAAGGAACTATGTAATTTTAAAATAGTTGAAATAACCACCCAAAGTTATTGAAGCAAATTAAAATGAATAGCAGATGCACAACAGGTCAGTCAGCTTCTAAAGGAGAAAAGTTGCGTAGGAGGCTATAAAGTCAGAGTGAGAATGGGATGGGGAGTTGAAATGGAGAGCCACAGAAAGGTCAGGACCATGTTTACAGATAGAACCACTCAAGTTCATTTGTGTTTGTATGTGTGTGTGTGTAAAAAAAAACCCTACAAGGCCTCGAAATTGGCCTCGTTAGCGCCTCCCGTTATTGCAATAACAGGGCACTAACCGGGTTGCGACTGGGCGCGGCGATAACATCGACTCCCGTCATATTCAGCAGGAGCTTTGCAGTGGCAGTACGGCGTTTCTTCTTCGCCCTGAAATTGTGACATCATCGCTGTGCGCATTACCGGAGAGAGAGGGTGAAATCCCAGGCTCCTATCATGCACATCCTACTAGCCAGATCAAGAGAAGCAGAGGGTCAGGAATCAACTGACTTAAAGGGAGAAAAATTACGAACAATAAATTATATTAAAAAAGGAGGGCAGAAAAATAATGACGTGATATGCTGCTGGAATAATCGTTAGTGGTTATTATAATAACAACTTTTATTTATGTAGCGCCTTTAATGTAGTAAAATGTCCCAAGGCGCTTCACAACAATTTTACAACACGTTAGATATTGACCATTGAGGGAAAGAGAGAAAAAGTATGAGAAGGAGGTGTAAAAAGAAGTTACAGGCTCGGGCCCAAAGCGGCAGCCACAATGCGCACGCAGATAGACACAGGCGAAAAAAAGAAATTCAAATTACATTGTAAATAATATAATAAAGAATATATAATAGTAAAATCAGTATAATAAAGATCAATTATAATTAAACAAAATTAAATAATATATAATATAATTATAAATTAAGTTAGAAAATCAGCAGTTGAATCAAATTAAATCAGTTATTAGCTTTCTTTAAAATTCATTCCCTGTCCAGTGATTCAATTAATATGGAAGAAGCAATCACTGTCCTCCATCCATGTGATGTCATCATTTTATTAGTTCAATGAAAATATATTGAATATGATAAACACACACACATTCATGGTGGATTAAACGATAAGGCCATTGCCCCATCCCTCTGGCAAATGGCCTGGTCCGTTTTGAGAGTGGGGCCTCCTTAATATACTACGGGCAAGCTGCACTCCTCAGGTCGGCATTTCAATCGCGCCTTTAACTTAGTAAAACGTCCCATAGTGCTTCACAGGAGCATATCAAACAAAACTTGACACCAAGCTACATAATTATTTGGACAGCTGACCAAAAGCTTAGCCAGAGGTAGGTTTTAAGCAGCGTCTTAAAGCAGGAGAGAGAGAGACGGAGAGCTGGAGAAGTTCAGTGAGGTAATCCCAGAGCTCCGGGCCTAGGCAGCTGAAGGCACGGCCACCAGTGGTGGAGCAATTAAAATTGGGGAGGTATAAGAGGCTAGAATTGGAGGAGTGCAGAGATCTCAGAGGGTTGTAAGGCTGGTGGAGGTTACAGAGATGATGGGTAAACTGGACTTGGTGCGCGTTATGATATGGACAGCAGTTTTGGATGAGCCCAAGTTTAAGTTGTGGGGAGGGATTTGGGGTGGCAGCGGCCCACATTATTCTCATGGAGCCCAGAGAAGAACCGATTCCCCCCGGTACCACAAAAATAATTCCAGACTTGCCTGTTTGGATCCTCTTCCTCTTGACAGCCAGATTTTACCGAGTGGAGCGAGCATTACGCAAAATCCACCCAAGAGCCCCTCAAAATTGCATGAGGGTCCTATGTATGTCACAGGACCTTGATTTGTTTAGATTAATGAGGCTACTGCCTGATTCAGTGGAATGCCTGAGGTATAGCAGTAAGTCGACTACCTTGATTTTAACTACTGCTCCATCTCCACTGAGTTAAAATCGTCTTTCCTACATCACAGAATCATACAGTAAAGAAGGCGCCCATTCGGCCCATTCTGTCTATGCCAGCTCTTTGGAAGAGCTAAACCACAAGAAAGAGCTGAATCAAGAGAAACCCATGTGAAGAAACGGGGGTGAAAGAAGGGAAATTATAGAAAATAAACCAGTAAGGTGGATCTCCATTACACATATTGCATACATGATAAGTAGCTTATTTTCTTTAATTGACCAGGATTTTAGAATATTCTATGTTCATATTGTCAACCTACATTTATTTTCCAAGAATGAAAATTAGTTAAAAAAAATTAAAAACTAAAGAACATCATGATGTTGCAAATTATTATTTTTTTGTATGTGTAGGTGGATTGGCTGACAGCTTAATGCAGTTGAGCTTCCAGTCCAGATAAAATCAACAGATCGTTTAGAGCATCAATAAATAGGGTTAAAAATTCGCCAACCTTGCGCCTGATTTTTTTGGTGATATTTTGCCATTTTTGGCGGAAATCGGTGCGGTGGAAAATTTGGAAAAGTCTTGTGGCAGCGGTTGTTAAGTCCCACTGGGGAGCGGACCGCCTCCATGCAAGACTCGAAATATCACTTTCACCAAAAATTTGGCTCACAGCGCACCCGTATTTGGGATGAAAGGAAACACCGGGTAAAAAGCTAGGTTGCAGTCCTTGGAGCAGCGGTAACTGTGAAGACCTGCAAAAAAGGTAAGCTAAAGTCTTTGGGCTAGACTTTCCACTTTCCTGTTTTGGGCGATATTCCAGTGATGTTTGATGTCTCAGCCTTACCGATCGCTGGCTGATCGCCCATTTTTTGAATGCCGATTTTCCACTCGGCAATAGGCCAGCGATGTCGAATGTGCAATGCAAAAAGTCAGCGATGTGACGCCCACCCAAGGAACGGCCAGCGATGTGGAAGGCAAAAGCTTCCCTAACAACGGGCTTCTGCACGTGTGATTTTTCTTTCTGGTTGACAGCATTTCACGCGTTTCGGGAGCTCAGGGGTCATCCGCACATACTCAGTAAGGTCGATTGTGGTGGGAGAGAGAGGAAAGATAAAGGAGAGAGTTGTTGGAGTTGGAGGGAGGAGATTTGTGGAGTTTTTTGCCGTTGGAGATTTGGATATAGTGTTTTTTGCCTTTGAAGAGTTGGAGAGTTGGATAAATTGTAGAGATGTCATCATCATCATCATCTTCCGAGAGCATGGATGGGGGTCGGAAAGGGGCAAAGCCATTTTCGGACAAGGCCAACGAGGCCCTCGTCGAGGAGGTCCACTCCAGGTGGGCAGAACTTACCCGGGGTGCTAAGGGCAAACCTCCACCCCGGGCGTACAGGAAGCTGTGGTCCAAGATAGCGGACGTCGTCTCCTTGGCGTCCCAGGAGGCGAGGGGGCCTGACTAGTGTCGGAAGCGCTGAAACAGCCTTGTGGCATCAGCTAGAGTATATATTGTATTGATGAAGATTTTAATTAAAACTGTAATAGTGAATCTCCTGGATTGAAATAAATGTTGTAAATTCTCACATACATACATTCATACACATATATACATATGTAGATCCAAAACACGCTGATCTTTGTTATAACCGTGCATCAATTGTTTTTCTCATTTGCATGTAACGTTTGAAGCTGTTGTCTTTCCATGAAACTACCGAGTCAATTAGCTTATGCTATGCTATTTCATGTTTGCAGAAGAAGGTATCTAACAACAGGGCACAGCGGAGGTGCACCGGGGGGGGCCCTGCTTACATGCAGACTTTAAGTGAGCTGGAGGAGCATGCAGCAGCGCTGGTGGGGACCACCACTTGCTCGCCACCACCCGTGGTGTTGCGGGACCCTCCCATGCATCACGTGAGTAATGTGTGAGACAGTTTTAAAGTAATGTAACATTTAATTAAAATGCAATGTACGGATGATGTAATGCCCCCTTCTCTTTGTGCTCCCCATAAAACCCTGTGTCCATCTGCGACTGATGCAGCCACGGCAGGTCTTCTGGGGCAGTTAAATCCACATGATACATTAATATGTAAAGTCTTGTCAGTAATGCAGTGGACAATCGGATAGAGGGTTTGATCTCCCTGTGCGAGGAGACGGTTGCAATAAATCGTGAGCATCTCCAGCAGTTCACATGAGAATTTTTCCCAGGTGTCTGCTGCCCAAGTGGAGGAAATGCAGCAGACGCTGGAGGAGATACGCCGCCGCCACCAATGCATTGTGGTATGCGATGCTGGCTGAGCACGGCGCTGCACCCCAAGTTGTTTAAAAATTGAAATTGTTAATAATAATGTTTTGTTGAATCTTACAATTGTTGTGCATTGTCTTTTAATAACGTAAGTAAAGTTAAGTTAAAACATTAATGCAACAGTTGTACATTTAAATTTAAGTATAAATGTGAGTGGATCTATCAGTAAAAGGATGTTGAAAGTCCATTGTTTTAGCAGCCTTCTCCCTTCCTCCGTAGTGCCGAGTTCTGTGAGGAAAGCCAGGAAAAACCAACTATTCTCCAGCGATGTTCTCGGTGAGCTATCAGCCCGGCGATGTGCCGAAAGTTGGGATGGGCGATGTGTGGGCGATCAGCTCGGCAATGTGAGCCGAAAGTTGGGGGATAATTTTTAGGCGATGCTCCAGCCTGAATTTTCACTTTTTTGTCAAAGTGGGCGATGAAAGGCTGTTTTGGGCGATATATGGGCGATGTGAAGTGAAAAGTCAAGCCCTATATTTTTTTATTCTTTTGCAGTGATTCGCAGTTAAGTGTCTTGTTAATGTTTTGTGATTTTTTTTTTGTTTTTGGCAATTTTTTTTGGGTGTTTTCCCCATTCGCAAGGCCTCTCTTGCAGCGGTATCGGCCTCGGAGTAAAGTTGCAGAAAATTTGTGTTTGCGCCACGAATCCTCGTGCAATGCCGATTTTTACCGCTGCACAAACTGAAGCCCGAATTTTAGGCCTCGCAGCAGTAGCGGAGTGAAAGTAATATTTTTGGCGAAAAGATACCGCTTTCACCAAAAAACGAATTTCTAGCCCACTGTGTTCGCAGAGAGCCCTGTGAAATGCAAAGTGGTGAGGAGGAAGGAGACAGTGAGTGAGAGAGGGAGATAGATAGAAGCCACAAATTAGAGGAACAAGTTGAGATTGAGATATGGGCTCAATTTTCCCCAATAAACTGCGCCGTTTTTTTTGGAGTAAATAAAAAATCTCCAAGTTTCCCCATATTATCTGCGCCAGCGTAATTCACTTAGGTACGATTTTTTATAGGTTACAATATTTTTGCATTATGGGGAAGTAACCTGATGTCATGCCAGTTTTTCAGATTTAAGCAAGTTTGACCAACTTACATTTTTCCTAGGACGGTGTATGTGACTACTCCCAAAAAACCTTCTGGGCACTTAAGAAAAATCAGTGCCCATTACAAAATTGGCGCAGAAAAACAACATTATTTTTAGCCAAAGTTTTGCAGGGTGTCAAGAAGGCAGAGAATATATATCATGAAGCTTAATTTTTTCAAAGTCAAAAGGGAGAAATTGGAAGTCTAATACAATTCTTGAATTTTAGATTTTTTTCAATGCATCACCCCACCACCGAACATCTCATCGGCAGAATTGCTCCCTCGCCTGAACACAGGGGCTCAAGGCTCGGCTTCAAAAGAAGGCCGGGGCGGGGTGGGGGGGTGGGTGTGTGGAAGCCGAGCCCCGAGCCCCGAGCCCCTGTGTCCAGGCGAGGGAGAAATTCTGCCAGCCGACGCTTCGACCCTCGAGCCCGGTGAGGAGACGTTCGCTGGTGGGGTGGTAGTTTGAAAGAAATCAAAAATTCAAGAATTGCATTAGACTTTGTTGCCCCAAATGTCTTCATTGAATGCCTAGCATCCTGTTCTAAGCAAGCCTATTGTGCATGCACAGACCAGGGTGTGGTCCATACTAGGGCGTGCACCTTGGAGAGAGCAAAGAAGTGTTCTGAGGACCCCAAAAAAACGGGTGTAACTCTTCAAATACGCCAAAAAACGGCATTGGGGAAGATTGAGCCCATAGAACCTGATACAGAACCAGATGTGTAAACAGAAAGAGCAGTGGGGAAGAGAAGCATGCAGTAAAATCCAAGTACTTGAACCTGTGTTACTACAGTGCTGTCGGTAAACTCAAGTGTGGTATACATATGATTTTAGCTTTCTTAATTAATGGATGCAATGTACATTATTGGAAAAGTGTTAGTATTACATTTTATAAATTTATTTTTCTCTTCTCCTTGCCCCTTCCACCCTGCCTTCGTAAGCTGCTGACCCCATCCTGGGACCCTATTTCATGGATGCTGCCTCCAGCACCTCCTCAAAGTTGCCATTATTTACATGTGAACTGAGACAGTGGCTGTTTGACTGCAGCTAGCTGATTATAACCGTGTCCTCACCCAGTCTCTCTAAAAATCAGTTTCCAGTTGGTGCCCTAGCTGATTCCCTCCAACCCCCTCCCAGTCCAAGGTGCTGTAGCCATTTACCACAAATACTAGGATGATACCAGAACTTAGAGGTTATACCTATCAGGAAAGATTGAACTGGCTGGGGCTCTTTTCTCTAGAAAAGGGGTGACAAAGGGGTGACCTGATAGAGGCTTCAAGTTTATGAAAATATTTGAAAGAGTGGACATAGAGAAGATGTTTCCATTTGAGGGGGAGACCTGAACTAGTGGCCATAAATATAAGTTAATAAATCCAAGAGAGAATTCAGGAGAAATGTCTTTACTCAGAGAGTGGTTAGAATGCGGAACTCGCCACCACAGGGAGTAGTTGAGGCGAATAGCGTAGATGCGTTTAAGGGGAAACTGGATAAGCACATGAGGGAGAAAGGAATAGAAGGCTCTGTTGATGGGGTTCGATGAAAGGTGGGAGGAGGTATGTGTGGCGCATAAACACCGGCATGGATCTGTTGGGTCAAATGGCCTGTTTCTGTGCTGAAAATACCAAAATAAATGAGGGACTCAGCTTGCAGTTGATGTTGATGCAGTGCTTAAAATGGGAATAAATGTAATCCATATCATTCAATCCATGCATTACTTGCTATGTCCTTCTCTTTGTGGAATATAAAGAGTGCAGGAAGGTCAAGCTATAATTTCAATATTGAATGTGACTAATCTATTTTCAGTTGTGTCGCTTCTGTAACTGTGCTTTCACACTCCAGCCATTTTGGGAGATTCTAAAACAGGAAATCTAATGAACCTTTTAATTCATTAATTTTAATTAGTGGTTTAAAAAATATCAGTGAACCGTTGCAAGTAATGTGCAAGACTTGTTTTTTTTAATCTCCTAATGCCTCTGATTCTTCCTTGTGGTTAATAAGGCAGTGTTGTTTCCTTGAGTGGGTTTCCTATATGTGAAATATATTAACTGAGAGTCAGTTCATACCTACTGAGAACAACACATCGGGCTGAAATTCAGGCAAAATATGGCTATTGCAGCGGAATCCCATGGCCGCCAATTTCTGGTTGAATGGCCACTGCAAGCTAAATTAAGCAGGAGTGTTTTCTGGCGGTCCCCACTTCTGCCCCGCCACGTCATCAGTACACGCACCGCCAGGACACCACACCTCCGTCCATATTCTGCCCGAAAAATCGAATCCCCGCCAAGCGGTGCTCCCGACAGCTTTCTCTGTCAGTGCACCTTGTATTCTGTTTGTGAGCCCTGAATGCGCGGCATCCATTAAAGGCAAGGCCTACTGCTGGGGCTGCCATTTTATTTTTTTTGCCCGCCGACTGTCATGTAGGCCGGACCATTGTGCACCCGGGTTCGGCCGGGCCGCCAACAGGTAGCCGAGCACCCCCTCTTGGGTGCCAGGCTGCTGGCCTGGATGAAGCCCTTCCTGGTGGCCCAGTGACCGATTCAATAAATTCACCGATTATCTCCCCTTTAAAGCAGAGGAGATACATGGTGATGCAGACGTGCAATGACGTCATCACCGCTCTGCCCTCACCAGCAATTACCAGCACACTTCGGCCCCCATTATGACCGGCTTCAGGTTCGCTCCGAAAAAAAAAGGCAAATAGATGAAAATCGATCGAAAGCCCGCCTCATTGCACCCGACGGTAAAAACTTTTTAAAACCGGAATGTGCGCCAGCTTTCTGGCAGGCATGAATTTCGGCCCCATCCAGTGCTACAATATCTGGATTAGAAATAAACTTTAAACCTTGAATTGGGGGAGATGAGGAAAGGTATTTTTATGCAGGGAGTTATTTTGATCTAGAATGCACTGCCTGAAAAGATGGTAGAAGCAAATTCAATAATAACTGTCAAAAGGGGAATTGAATATATACTTGAAAAGGAAATATTTGCTGGGCTATAAGGAAAGAGCAGGGGAGTGGGACTAATTGCATAGCTCTTTCAAAGAGCCAGCACAGGCAAGATGGGCTGAACGGCCTCCTTCTGTGCTGTCAAATTCTATGATTCGAGGGTAAATTCCTTGGGCTTCTAAAACATGTTTTATTGGAGGGGCAGAGGTGATAATTGAGAAATTTGATGCTGTTGATAACAAAAATCATCCAGAAAGATCATACTCCATAAAATCTGAGCTGCATGGAGCAGGGAAGCTTCAGCCAGCAGCTTGAAGGTCGAGAAAGAGTAATTTCCTAGATTTTTTTCCCAAATTGGCTTGGGTTTTTAAAATCTTTTTTTTGCCTCTCCCAGGAGATCAAATGGTTTCGGGCGGAGTGGAGTGTATAAGTTGTGATACACAAGGTATCGCAATTATGTGGGACTGGCTCGATGGACCAGATGTCTTTACCTGTCCATCATTGTTCAGATGTTCCTATGTTCATAAAGCCAATGAGGGGAGTGATGGCTGGACAGTCTCTGGCACCTCCTCACACCCACTTTCAGGAGGCATTGGCAGAAGCCTGAGACTAGGCCAAAGGCTGACCTTTCAGCTGCAGGTATTGGGCCAGACAGACGGAGAGCAGGAGATGAAAATATAAGAAAACAAACAATAAAACGTGTCCCAAAGAAAAAAAATTAAATTTTTTTTAAAAAAGCTTAGTCTAGTCACAAAAATATAAAAGTGTCGTTTGAAAAGAAAACATTAATTGTTCATGTTGTTAAATTTGACTGAGAAATATAATCACGGTACAATAGGATAACATTGCTTCTGATATCACTGTGCTAAATTAATAAATTGCAGCAACTTTGAGTACGATTTAAAGACCTAATTCCACTGCCATGTCATATGATTCAATTCAGGGCTTGTTGAGCATCTCGTTTCTATTTATTCATGGTGCTTCCTGCAGAGTGATGACTGGATAGCTGTTGCCTCCTCCGCTTCTCACCCACTCTCTTTATCTGTGCACTGATGGATGACTGCCACATCAGGCACTGCCAAGTTCCTCTCGTACTGCCTGTGTTTATTTCCATTAACTTTGAACTTTTTAGATTTGTTCAATTTTCAGTTTAGAGGTTGAGCATGTATTTGCACCATGGGTTTTCTTTGCCTGCTAAGTAAACTTACCTCAGCCCCTGCCATTGTAATTAGGAAATAGCAGGCAGAAATCATGTACTTTGTCATGGGGTTTGGGGAGAAGGCGAGTCCCTCAGGGTTACTCTTGAAGGCCTCGTAAAGATTTGAGTTCACAGTGATGTCAGCAGGAGCCAGAGAGCTAGTGCTTCCAGCCAAGATTAGTGTAAGACCCAGAAAAAAAACAAAGGGAGAAAATACCTTAAAATGTCGACTCTTGTATGACAAAAGGAAATTCTCAGCTCCTCATCACAATTCTTTAAGTTATTTTATCACTCCTCTATAGGTTCCCAAAATGGCATCACAGCGCCTCTCTGTGTAAAGCTCTGTGTCAGTTCTGCTCTTGGTCACCAGGAGTCACTAGAGAGCTGTAATGGCTGACTTTGGTGTTATAATTTGAGATTTTTCTAAAACCATCCTCTCTGTCAAAGTTCTTGCAAGCTGACCTTGAGAACCAGTAGTTGCATCCAGGCATGTACAAGATACTGTCGCACTTGGGAAGAGTAAGTTTACACTTATACATGAAACTTTTCCCTTTGCTAAAACCTGCCTAACTTCCTCCTCCAAATCCCTGGGTACTGATCCTGAAAGTAAATTTCCCTTCCCCCTGTATTTCTTCCATATTTCAATAAGAATTTTGCTCCTAGAATTGTGTATGTGTGTGCGTGTGTTTGGGGCAATGTCCGTCTGGGTCCCACCATCTGTAATTCCCTCCCTAAACCGTTCTTATGTTAACATACTTCCAGACTTTACTAGTGTGCTGTGGGAGATTCTTAAAGGCATTGTATTGATAATTTGAAGATTATACTTGTACCTTAAATATCCCCCATGTGCACACCACCTGCACATACACTTACAACACATGCATGTACCATGTGCACACACACGCACACACACGCGCACACTCGACATGCACACACCACATGCACATACATACACACACGCGCACACAAAACAACTTCACTGTTTTCCTTGGAGTTTTCCATGAGAAAATCATTACTCCACATGTTCCATCATTTTTAACTGTAATAATAACTGTAGTGTTCACCAATTTGCACCATTATGTTTCTGAAAATATTGAATAATTATAAATTTGAATGTACAAAAAAACTTCAAGAAATACTTTTAAATTTATCAGTTGAGAGCTCCAGGACACCACAGCTTTAAGTTTGCAAACATACATCTTTTTATATACAGTTGAGTTTAGAGGAAGGAGTTTGCCAGCATGAATGATTGATATAATAGGTCAGTGATGTCTTTTCTTTTGTCAACAAAATGCCAGCAACTACGACTGCTTGCTGTGAATCTAGTTGTATTTGCCTAAGTCCCATGGAAAAATATGAGAAATGACCTCACGATTGAAGGAAATTGCACGTGGAAGACTCTCAGCCTTTGAGTAATTTCTCAGGGGATCCTGATCCCTAAGCCATTTGCCATGGGAAAATCATTTGTGTTCTCAGAATAAAACCCTGGTATTCAAGCAGACTATGCACCAGCAGGTTCTAACACGCACACAGGATGATAAATGTTTATTTACAGCACATTTATAACCTCTGCAAATCTACCAAACAACAGACTTGCTAATAACAATATTGGTTTTAAATGTTTAATAGCTTTCATACAACAACAACTTGCATTCATATATCACCCTTAACAAAGAAAAATGAAAAATGTTCCATGGCACTTCAGAGAGGCGTATTCAGAAAAAAAATGGACACTCTGCCAAAGAAGGAGATAATAGGAGGACTGACCAAAAGCTTGGTCAAAGAGGTAGGTTTCAAGAAGCATCTTAAAGAAGGAGAAGTTTAGGGAGGGAATTTCAGATGGTGGACTTAAGATGTGCTCGCCAATGGTGGGGCGAAGGGCTGGGGGAGGCCCAAGAGGATGAAGTCAGAAGAACAGAGAGTTTAGGGAGGGTAGTTGCAAGTCTGTATGAAATAACAGAGAAAGGGAGGAGCAAGGACACGAGGGGATTCAAAAACAAGGATGAGAATTTTAAATTGGCGACCTTGAGGGACTGGGAGCCAATGTAGGTCAGCAAGGGCAGGGGTTGATAGGTACGTGGGACCTGGTGCAGGATATCTTACTGGCAGCAGAGTTTTGGATGATCTGAAGTTTACAGAGGAAAGATGATGAAATGCTGGCTTAGAAAGTGTCTGGAGTTGGCAAAGTGATGGATGAGGTGCAGATGAGCAGAAGCAGGGGTGGAGGTGGGCAGCAATGTTCCTGTTAAGCTGCGTGGCCTTGCAGAGGTCTGGAGGTCCCGTGCAGGCCGCACACTGGCTTTTTAATTGAAATAACCGCGCATGCATGACAAATTGAATGGGTTGCACAGCCAGTTAAAGAGACTGAACACCAATAAAAAATTACAGGGAACGTTGGTGGTCAGTCTTTATGACAGAGAAGGTATGGAGTCGGAAGCTCAGCTCAGGGTTGAATAAATGGCTGAGATTGTGAACAGTCTAGTCCAGCCAGAGACGATAGTTGGAGAAGGGTATGTAATCATTGGCGAGGGTAGAGAGTTTGTAGCGGGTGCCGAAGACAATGGCTTCAATCTTCCCAATGTTTGATTGAAGGAAATTGTGGCTCCTCCACAAACAGTCTGATGACACAGAGGCACTGTGCGAACCTGACAGGTGGTGGAGACGTAGATCTGGGTGGATTTTTGTAGCACTCAAATCACTGACTCCACACGGTCTGGTGTTGTTAGTAACTGCTGTGACCTTAGTCCTTTATTGTGTAACTCCAGAGTGGCTCTCAGATGTGGTGGGCAGCCTTTTATACTCTGTCTTGCAGGTACTTTCAGGTCTCCCACCACAGCGCCCTCTGTGGCGCACCATTGTACTTATACATTTAATGTACCTGGACAATACATAACACTGGGTGTCATCAGCACACACGTGGAAGCTGAACAATGTGGCCCATCCAATGGAGCTGGTCAAGTGTGGTCAGTGCTTCGATGCTGAGGATGTTGGCCTGATCAACGATGTTGGTGCATCTGTCCTCCCAGGGGATTTGCAGGATCTTGCGGAGACATCATTAGTGGTATTTCTCCAGCGATTTGAGGTGTCGACTGTACATGAACAGCCATATAGGAGGGCGGATGTCACTACAGCCCTGTAGACCATGAGCTTGGTGCCAGATTTAAGGGCCTGATCTTCGAACACACTCTTCCTCAGGTGGCCGAAGGCTGTGCTGGCGCACTGGAGGCAGTGTTGAACCTCGTTGTCGATGTCTGCCTTTGCTCATAATAGGCTCCCGAGGTATGGAAAGTGGTCCACGTTGTCCAAGGCCATGCCGTGGATCTTGATGACTCCCAAAGCAAGCGCTCTACTCGTAACTCCTACACGGCAAGCGAGCCCCAGGTGGGCAGAGGAAACATTTCAAGGATACCCTCAAAGCCTCCTTGATAAAGTGTAACATCCCCACTGATACCTGGAAATCCCTGGCTAAAGACCGTCCTAAGTGGAGGAAGAGCATCCGAGAGGGCGCTGAGCGCCTCGAGTCTCGTCACCGAGCAAGCGCAGGCAGGAGAAGGAGCGTGCGGCAAACCAGTCTTCCCACCTACCCTCTCCTTCAATGATTGTCTGTCCCACCTGTGACAGAGACTGTAATTACCATTTTGGACTGTTCAGTCACCCAAGAACTCACTTTTAGAGTGGAAGCAAGTCTCGATTTCGAGGGATTGCTTATGATGAAGATGATGGAAGCTGACTCCATGTCTGTGGATAATGTCACCAAGGAACAGCATGTAGATGAGGCAGAGGAGAGGGTAAAGGGAAGCCTTGACGGAATCCACAGGTAACAGTTTGAGGGTGGGAAGTGAAGCCAGTGCTGCAGATGCTCTAAAAAGAAAGACCTACATTTCTATAGGACCTTTCTCTAGAGTACAAAAGCAAGGATGAACCTTTATAAAACACTGATTCAGCCTCAACTTGAGTATTGTGTCCAATTCTATGCATCACACTTTAGGAAGCATATGAAGACCTTACAGAGGATGCAGAAAAGAGTTACAAGAATGGTTCCAGAGATGAGGGACTTCAGTTACGTAGATAGACTGGAGAAACTGGGGTTGTTCTCCTTGGAGCAGAGAAGGTTGAGAGGAGATTTAATAGAGGTGTTCAAAATCATGAGGGGTTTAGAGAAAGTAGATAGAGAGAAACTGTTCCCATTGGCGAAAGGGTTGAGAACCAGAGGACGCAGATTTAAGATGATTGGCAGAAGAACCAAAGGCTGCATGAGGAAAAATCTTTTTATGCAGCAAGTGGTTATGATCTGGAATGCACTGCCTGAAAGGGTGGTGGAGGCAGATTCAATTGTAGCTTTCAAAGAAGAATTGGATAAGTACCTGAAGGAAAAAGATTTGCAAGGCTATGGGAAAGGGTGGGGGAGTGGTACTTGTAAAGTGCTCTTGCAGAGAGCCGGCACGGGCTCAACGGGCTGAATGGCCTCCTTCTGTGCTGCAACCATTCTATGATATCACAACCTTAGAACGTCCCAAAGCGCTTTACAGCTAATTAAGTACTTTTGAAGTGTAGTCACCCACAAACACCAATGTGATAATGATCAGATAATCTGTTTTAGTGATGTTGATTGAAGAATAAATATTGGGCAGGACACTGGCGAAAACTCCTCTGCTCTTCTTCGAAATAATGCGTCCACCCAAGAGAGCAGAAGGGGCCTCGGTTTAACATCTCTACCGAAAGACGGCACCTCCAACAGTGCAGCACTCCCTCAGCACAGCATTGGAGTGTCAGCCTCGATTTTTGTGCTCAAGTCTCTGGAGTGGGACTTGAACCCACAATCTTCTGACTCAGAGGCGAGAGTGCTACTTTCGCCGGCTGGCTAGGTAAGAGTGGCACCAAACAATTACAGTTACAAATGTGTCTGTTAACTTATCAGCTGATTGCCAGGGAAAATATGGTGAATAATGATTAAATAATGAAATCTGATGGAGAACCAATGTTAGGCTGGAAAGTCTTAATGTTAGGTGCCAGTCTCTCTGCTATTGGCGGAATTGGCAGTATAATGTTAAATAATTCCTGCTGCACTCCTTGCCCATTTAGGGTTACAATAATCTGCTGCTGAAGCTCAGTCACTTACTTGGCACAGGGAGAGCATGCCAAGCATGTCAAGTCGTGTTCAGAGTTGCGCCCTCTGATGATTCTTGATGGCTGCAGGATGCATGGCAATGCGATAGGATCTGACCTGACGAGCTGCTGCAAGAAAAGTTATGTATAAGTGTATGATGACTGTGCCATTTACTTCATCAGACTGCAGGGTACTGACAGAACTAGGGAATCTGTTGTGTCCAGTGTGTAACTGGGTTTATACCGCACTGTCTTTCGAAGGAGACGTTAAACCAAGGGCCCATCTACTCTCTCACGTGGACGTTAAAACTCCCATGGTAATATTTTAAAAAGAGCAGGGCAGTTCTCCCCGGTGTCCTGGCCAATATTTATTCTTCAACAGGCGATCAGGTCATCTGTTTATTTGCTGTTTGTGAGAGCTTGCTGTGGCAGCCATGTTACTTACATTACTACACTTCAAAAGTACTTTATTGTCTGTAGGACATCATGAGGTTATGAAAGAAAGAAATCCTTCCTTCCGCCTCCTCCTCCCCCTCTCCTCCCTTCCTCCCCTCCCTCCTCTCCCTCCTCCCCTCGCTCCTTCCTCCCCTCCCTTCCCTCCTTCCTCTCCCTCCTCCCCTCTCTCCTTCCTCTCCTCCCTTCCCTTCCCTCCTCCCCTCTCTCCTCCCTCCCTTCCCTCCCTTCCTTCCTTCCCCTCCCTCCCTTCCTTCCCCTTCCTCCCTCCCCTCCCCTTGGCCTGTGCTGGATTGAAAAGTGTTCCAATATATAGCACTGACATTCCTTGCTCTGATGAGCACAGCAGCAAAAACACCCGACACAAAAGAAATCAAAATTTCCAAACGAATGAAAAAAATATACAATGAGGTGTGTTTTTATACAAAATAAAACCTGCTATTGTCAGAAATAAATATCTTCTTGGAAAGTGCATGAAGCTTTTTCTGAGATTATGGTGAAATTCAGTGTGTTTTGTACTTCCTGCAACAACAAAGATAAATAGCTCATTATAAACACAGTGGTACAGGAGCATCGATCAATCGTGGCTTGTTTCTTTATCTGGCTAGTCCCTTCCTTCTGTAAACACAACTATTAGAGTGTGAGTCTTTATTCTCTTGCCTTTAATCATACGTCTTTTTTTTAAGTGATTAAGGATTAATCTGCCAGGACAGAGTAGCTGGATTTTCCATCTCGCTGTATGATTCTTTGTATGTCAAAAGAAGCAACTTCCTTACCAGTTCCACTGATTTTATCATGTCTGATTGAAGATTTCTCTCCTTTTCTCTCACAACAACTTGTATTAATAATAGCACCTTTTAGGTAGTAAAACATCCCAAGGCACTTCATCGGGATGTTATAAAACAAAATTTGACACTTTCCTCTTCTCTCAAAGGTGATGACTCATGCTGGAGCACAGTTCCATGGTTGCTGCAGCTCTCTAATATCTCAGTCAAGGATGTCCATTTCATAGGGCAGTCTGTCTGTCAGCAGACTATTTGGCCATGTGGACAACACAGCCAAGCCCGACCTAGTCCTCCCCCAACACCCACACTGACACTTTCCCACAGAGGTCACTGGATAACTATCTGGAGCGGCAATTTTCATTGATATTTCCTCTTCCTAGCCCAGGGACACTGAAGTAACTGCCCTGGTTACAATCTTCCCCCATTTAGAAGTGTGTTTATATAGCGCCTTTCTCAAAGTGCTTTACACCCAATTAAATACTTTTGGAGTCACTGTTGTAATGTGGGAAATGTGGCAGCCAATTTGCGCACAGTAAGCTCCCAAAACAGCAATGTGATGATGACCAGAAAATCTGTTTTTGTTATGTTGATTGAGGGATAAATATTGGCCAGGAAACCGGGGATAACTCCACTGCTCTTCTTCGAAATAGTGCCATGGGATCTTTTACGTCACCTGAGAAGGCAGACGGGATCTCGGTTTAAAATCTCATCTGAAAAACGGCACCTCCGACAGAGCAGCACTCCCTCAGCACTGCACTGGAGTGTCAGCCTAGATTTATGTGCTCAAGTCCCCAGAATGGTATTGGGGATGAGAGACTTTAGTTATCTGAAGAAGCTAGAGAAGATGCGATTGGTGTCCTTAGGTTAAGGAGGGATTTAATAGAGGTGTTCAAATATTATGAGGGGTTTTGAAAGGGTAGAGAGAGAGATAAATTGTTTCCACTAGCAGGAGGGTCAGTAATCAGAGGACGCGAATTTAAAATGATTAACAAAAAAGCAGGGTGGTGATGAGAATTTTTTTTACTTCGAGTTATGATCTGGAATGCACTCTCTGAAAGGGTAGTGGAAGCAGATTCAATAGTGACTTTCAAAGAGCAATTGAATCTCTACTTAAAAAGGAAACATTTACAGGGCTGTGGGAAAAGAACAAGGACATGGGACTAATTGACAGCTCTTTGAGGGTTGACACAGGCACAATGGGCTGAATGGCCTCCTCTGTGCTGTATCATTCTATAATTCTATCTGTATGACTCAGTACCATCCTGGGGTTTGTGATATCTTCACAGAGCACAGCACACACAGCTTCCTACATGGCAGGCAGCTCTCTCGGAAGTCTCCGGAATTGCCTGGTTCTGTTTATTATTAACCCTGCACTTGCAGTACACAATACGTCCACATCCACAGTGTGGAGCTACAAACATTACAAGCTTACAGACTTCTCCCTCCTTAATGAAGAAGCCATCATAACAAACATCATACATAACTTTCATGTTTATACATAACACAGGATATAAACTTATTTTTTTTCCATATTTACAAATTTAACTTTACCACTTGTTTTCTGTTTCGAAGAGGATACCTTCGCTCTCGAACAGAACCTTCCAAACATGGTGTCGAATCTAAACTCATTCGAGGCTCATCCTGAGGAACGTTTTCCTCCAAGGAATTTCCTTGATTTTCATTTGAACTCACTCTAACTTCAGGCTCTTTGTTTTCCTGACTCGGAGTCAGACTTTCATTCTGATCCTCTCCTGGATTTGTTTCCAATACATTGGATTTAGGATTTGCTGCTGGTATATCAAAACTATCTGATGAGTCAGACATAATTGAATCATTCCCACCTTTAACTCCTTCCATGTCTCTAGGTAAAATATGATCAATATGAACAAACCTAACCTGTCCATTATCAAACATCTTTACCAAATATGTGCGAGGACCACATATCTTCACCACTCTTCCTGGTAACCACTTTAACCATTTATGGTGATGGTTCTTCACTCTCACCTTCTGGTTTAATTTCACACTTCTCTCTTTTACTCTACCTTTATCATGATTCTCTTTCTGTCTTAATTGTGTCTCTTCTATGGACTGTGTCAAATTTGGCTTTAACCACGAGAATCTGGTTCATGGCTGTCGTTTGAGAAACAACTCTGCTGGTGTTCTACCAGTAGTTGTATGAGGAGTATTTCGATATGTAATCAAAAAATTAGCCAATGTGTGATCCAATGACTACTGTCATTTCCTTGGATTTGGATCTAACATTTGTTTTATGAGGGCACGTTTTACAATTTGTACAGTGCGCTCTGCTGCACCATTCGAAGCAGGGTGGTATGGTGGAACCTTGGTGTGTTTCATACCATTTTTGC
Source organism: Pristiophorus japonicus (assembly GCF_044704955.1). Classification (NCBI taxonomy): domain Eukaryota; kingdom Metazoa; phylum Chordata; class Chondrichthyes; family Pristiophoridae; genus Pristiophorus; species Pristiophorus japonicus. The sequence goes on from NC_091991.1 coordinate 150,740,451, forward strand.
TCGAGAATTGTGCAAATTCTTCTGAACGAAATTGTGGTCCATTATCCGAAACAATTTCTTCAGGGAGGCCAAATGAAGAAAATAATCTTCGTAAAATGTCCAATGTTTTACTTGTTGTTATTTTCTACATTGGAAACATCTCAACCCACTTCGAAAGGCTATCAATCACAATGAACAATTGTTGTCCTTCTAACTCAGCAAAATCAATATGTAGCCTTTGCCACACCCTGGGAGGCCATTTCCATGGCTGTAATGGTACTGGTGGTGGTTGCTTGCTTACCGATTGGCATGTCGTACACTGACTCACGATGTACTCTATATCTTTATCAAGACCTGGCCACCATAAATAACTGCGTGCAAAACTCTTGGTCAAACACATTCCCAGGTGCTGGTCATGGAGGTCTCCTAATAATTTGGACCTGAATTTATTTGGTATAACCACTCTTGCACCCAACATGATACAATCTTTATCGATAGATAATTCATTCCTTTGAATGAAGAATGGGTGTGTATCTTTGTCTGTTACCTGGTTTGGCCATCTATTTGCAATATAATCATACACCTTTGACATCACTGGGTCACGTTTGATTGCTCTACCAATCTCTTCAGCTGTGACTGGCAGTGTATGAAAAATAAAACACTTCTTCCCTATTGGGTGTAACTTGTGATGGGGAAGGCAATCTAGACATTGCATCAGCATTACTGTGATCAGCTGATCATCTGTATTCAATATCATATGTATATGCTGACAAAATCAAAGCCCATCTCTGCATTCAGGCTGCAGCTAATGTTGGAACTGGGGACTTTGGATGGAAGATTGCTGTTAGGGGCTTATGGTCCGTAACGATGGTAAACTTACAAGTATTTGTGAAACTACTTGACCCCAAAAATTAATGCCACAGCTTCCCTTTCAATTTGCGCATAATTACTCTCACTGGCACTGAGTGCGTGAAGCAAAAGCAATTGGTCTCTCCTCCCCACTACTTAATACATGAGAGATTACTGCCCCAACTCCATATGGAGAGGCATCACATGCTAGCTTAATCTCCTTAGATATGTCATAGTGAACTAACATGGTGCTCTCTACCAATTTGCTTTTACACTCCTTGAATGCTGTATCGCATTCTTTTGACCACTTCCAATGGACCTGTTTTTTCAAAAGTTCATTCAGTGGATATAATACTTTAGCCAAATTTGGTAGGAACTTTAATAGTTCAAAAGACCCAAGAATGAATGAAGTTCAGTGACATTCCTGGCAGTGGATGCATTTCTAATTGCATCCAATTTTTCCATGGTTGGATGTAAACCATCTTTGTCTACTCTGTACCCTAAGTACTCCACTGAGTTTTTAAATAACTCACACTTACGAGCAGACATTGATACTCTGTGCTTCTCTAGCTATTGAGGACTTCATTCAAAATGTTATTATGAATTTGCCTATTTGGTGCTGAAATTAGTATGTTATCCAAATAACATACTACCCCTTCAATACCTTGCAAAATCTGGTTCATCACCCCTTGGAATATGGCAGGAGCGGAAGACACTCCAAACGGTAGCCTATTAAATTGATATATGCCTAGATGAATATTTATAGTCAAACATGACTTGGACTCCTCATCTAGTTCAAGCTGTAAGTAGGCATTCGTAAGATCCAGTTTTGAGAAGATCTGACCACCTGTCAGTGTTGTGAACAAATCTTCTATATTTGGCAATATATTGGGGACATTACCTTCTAGTATCTGGTTTACGGTTACTTTATAATCACCACACAATCTTACTTTACCATCGGACTTAGGTACAACAACAATGGGTGTAGACCAATTACATCGATCTATCTTACAAATAATGTTCTCAGTCTCTAGTCTTTTGAGTTCTTGCTCAACTTTCTCCTTGAGTGCATATGGTACAGAACGTGGCTTGTAGTAAACTGATCTAGCGTCCTTCTGTACCCTGACACTCGCCTTGAAGCCTTGGATCGGACTGCCCGTTTCGCAGAACACCTTCGGATACTGCTTGATAACCTCATCCGTTGATGAAAATCTCGCTTCCACACAGAAAATCTTAACTCCAATCCAGCTTCAGTGAACTCAACCAATTTCTTCCTAGTAAGGCCGGCTTGTCTCCTTTCACTACTATTAGAGGCAAGTTCTGAAATTGATCTTTATATTTCACTGGTACGATGATACGACCTACCACAGGAATTTTCTCTCCCAAGTAGCCTCGCAGCTTTATCTTGGATTTCTCCAGTTGGAAATCGCGCAATTTGTCACGGTATAGTGACTCCGGTACTACACTCACGGATGCACCCGTGTCAATTTCCATTGGTATCTTGAATCCCGCAACATCTATGTGGATTTTGATGCTTTCCGAATCGCTGTCCGTTAACTTCGTGCTCCTGATGATGTGTAACTCTAATATCTCCTCGTCCTGTTGTTGTTCTTCCATGCTATGTAGTCTCTTGGGATTTCTACTCATAACTTTGAATGCTGGAATCATAGCTTTGAAAACTGGTTTACCCTTCAGTTGGCATGCCTTCGCAAGATGCCCAGTCTTTCTGCAGGAGAAACACTCTGCCTTCACATATGGACAACTTTTAGCAATGTGTTGTCCCAGGCACCTATAGCACGACTGCGACGCTCTGTTAGAATTTCCAGTTTCTGAGACTTTCGGCCATGCCCGTCTTTTACTTTGAACCTGCAGATGATTTACCTTGATTGACTGACAACCGTAATTATTATTTAATTCATGGGGATATTGTTCGGCCATGCTCATCGACCTTGCTGTCTGACAAGCAATCTCAAAAGTCAAGTCATCTGTCGTCAATAACTTCCTTCTGATCACATCGTTTTTCACCCCACAAACAAAATGATCCTGTAATGCTTGGTTTTGAAAGTTTCCAAAATTACAGTACATCGATAGCTTTTTTAGTGCAATGATGTAATCACTGATACTTTCATCAGTCTTTTGATTCCAAATCCCAAAACTATAGCTTTCAGCAATTTCTAATGGTTTGGAGTTATAGTGTTGCTCCAGCTTCGTTAAAATCTCTTTAAGCATTGTATTCTTCGGCTTGTCAGGCACAAGCAGATTTACAAGCATTTTGTATAATACTGGACCTGCCTCCGATAAGAAGATCGCTTTCTTACGTTCCAACACAGCCCGGTTCTGGACTGCATTGTTTGGAACTTCGATTATGTTATTTGCAATGAAATACAATTCTAGTCGATCCACATACGCTTTAAAACGTTCACCCAAATATCCCAATACACCTGCCATTTTAATCTCTAGCTGTTCACACCGTGTGCTATATTTTACCTCGGATTTTTGTAGCTTTTTTCAAAGACAGAAACTTCCAATGTCTTCTGTCGGCTGGCTGAATCCTTCACCAACAAAATTTAAGCTTTAAATCATCCGAAAAATCCCATCTTCCATCGCCAAATGTGATATCTTCACAGAGCACAGCACACACAGCTTCCTTACATGGCAGGCAGCTCTCTCAGAAGTCTCCGGAATTGCCTGGTTCTGTTTAATGATTAACTCTGCAATTGCAGTACACAATACGTCCACATCCACAGTGTGGAGCTACAAACATTACAAGCTTACAGACATTACAGGGTTGTTTTTATTTCTGTTCCCATTTTAAATTGAAAATTAACTTTGAATCAGGTCTGAAGTCCTTTAAACATAAGAACATAAGAATTAGGAACAGGAGTAGGCCATCTAGCCCCTCGAGCCTGCTCCGCCATTCAATAAGATCATGGCTGATCTGGCCGTGGACTCAGCTCCACTTACCCGCCCGCTCCCCATAACCCTTAATTCCCTTATTGGTTAAGCTGCATTGCCAGCACTCAGCAATCCATTATTGAATTATAAAAATGACATAATAAAACATTAACATTTAAATGTTCCATTTAACATGAATGCCAGCTTATTTACTTTTCAAAAATACGTATTAAAGATCAGACTGCAATGATTCGGCTGATCATATTTTCAAATCTAATATCCATTCCTTGTTAGAAATGACATTGTTTTCTGTTAACCCATAAAAATTTCAATTATGGGATTAGTTAGCAGCCTGATGAATATATAATAAAGTTTTTGGGCTGCTTAATATGTTCTGCCTATTAAACCCCCCATGGAGGGTGAGATGCAGGCACATCGAGCCAGCACCAGCTCCATTTTAGCCACATACTGTAACTGGTTCCTTTAAGCTTATCTTTTGCAAAAATTGATCCTCACAGAACAAACACCTCTCCTTGTAAGGCTGTCATTGTTTTGTGCCTCTTGTGTTTAATGTGATTCCCTTTTGTTAATGCCCAAGTGTTTGTGCTAATGTATGTAAAGGAGATGCTATTGTCTGAAGCCCATAGTTATCGGCATTGCAACCCTGCATTCACAAACACAGAATATTTTCATGTAAATTCATTATTTCAAGAGGAATTTACATTATATGATTTCCCTACAGTTTCCTGAATACCGTCCTGGGCCATTTAAACATGATTCTCATTGGTGCACCTCCAGTGGGTTTGTACTATGTGCTGCTGCATTAATCTATGTAAATTTGCATGGGTGGGTTGAATGCAGCTGATCTATTTATGCTTCTGATTCTTGGAAGGAAGATCTGAGAGTGTAGTTTCTTTCTGGTTATGCCTGGATGTGTCCATGCAATTGGCAGACAGTACAATATCTACAGTGTGGATGTGAGGAACAGTGATGATACTCCAAAGGTAATCCATTGGTTGTAATGTGCTTTGGGACATCCCAAGTGCATGATAAAGAGGTATGTGAATGCCAGTTCTTTCTTTCATTACATTGCTATTTTTCCTGGACTGAAGTACATTTGTCATCTATTTTTTTCTTCTTGTAGCACTATACACTTGTCTACCATTGTTCTGCCTACTGGCATAAACGTTTTAACCTTGATAGGGGTTGGACCAAGGCTCTATATAATTTAAGCATAGCTTCCTCCCCTCTGTAATGCAGCCCCTTGAGACAAAGGCTAACACTCCATTAACCTTCATGATTGCTTTTTGTAAATGCCCATAGGAAAAGCAATATCTGCTCTTTGGATGGTCTGACTGTGAATTGGGGATGACCCTGTGAGAGACAGTCAGAAGCAAGTCCAGACCTTTGGAAACTAAAATGCAGGAGAAAGGGAAAAAAGGGGTTCAAAAGGCATTTCCAAGCTGAAGAAATTATTTTCCTACATTACAACAGTGATTACACTTAAAAACATACTTAATTGTAAAGCGCTTTGGGACGTCCAGAGGTTGTGAAAGGCACTATATAAATGCAAGTCTTTTTCTTTTTAAAAATCACTGGATAAAGTTCCCAGACTCTTCAAGGTACAAACTCCCATTATCAGCTGATGCTGGCAGCTGTTGCTATTCATAAATTCAGTCTGTTACCCAGAGTGCGATAGCAGTGTAAAGCAAGACACTCACAGATGCTCTGCCACCCTGACATTCAAATGAGGCCAGTGGGAACTCAATGAGCAGATCATGCAAAGGCACAAATGGCAGGGGGAAACTCTGGGACAGCATTTTAAAAGGACAAATGCAGAACTTCGAGCCAAATTTCATTGCTATATAAATTCTCTGTGCCATTTATATACCATTAAGGCTTTGAAAACAAAAGCGAACTTCACCCCACACCCCGTCAAATCTAATTAACATTGACTTCTGTGCTATAAATATATTTTCACATCCATTGTGCTATTCTACACATACATTAGACAGGACTACAGATGCTATTCAATTACAGGAATAATTTCCTCTTGCTATCAACGGCAGATTCATTCTCAATAAACCTTCAATAATCATGTCGCAATCAAAAGTCCTATTATGAACCGGTGCCTTGAGAAAGGCAGAGTGCATGTATTTGCTATAGTTACTTTCTCAAATTGCTGGGTTTCACAACACTGCCATGCAGAAGGATATGGGGTTGCTTGTTTTCAAATTACTCCATGGCCTCACCCCTCCCTATCTTTTTAACCTCTTCCAGCCCTACATCACTCCGAGATCTCTGTACTCCTCCAATTCTGGCCTCTTGCTTATCCCCGATTTTCATCGCTCCACCATTGGTGGCCGTGCCTTCAGCTCTGAAATTCTTTTTCTATGCCTCTCCAACTCTTCACCCCTCTGACTTTAAGATGCTCCTTTAAACTTACCAATTTGACCAAGCTTTGATAACACTCCTGTGAAGTGCCTTGGGATGTTTTACTACATGAAAGGTGCTATATAAATGCAAGTTGTTGTTGCAACCATGATTTCCTACATGTTGAGTTTCTGATGTTTGCTAGGTCATTGGATGGGAGAGATAATTGGCAAGCAAGCTGTTAGGCATCAAAGCACCAGTGACGGTGTGCTGTTGACAGAGATAATAAGTTACAGCGTAGGGAAACCTAAGTAAAGGGAAAATACTTAACCTAAAAACATGTTGCATAGCATCAGCAATTACAACCTAAGGGTATGTTTTACAGAACAAATTGGGAAGCGGTGTCTCTACCTCAGGTTTGAGTTCTGTACTTCAACTGCCTACATACAGGGCCCAAGTTTGCACCCACGGTTAGAATGGCGCGCTTCCGTGAGGTATGGCAACTTTTTAAGAACAGAAACGGCGCCTATTATTTACCACCTTATTCTCCACACAGCAGCACCGATGTAGGGCCCTGGCGTGGCGCAACAGAACGCGTGGGGGGGGCGGAGCCAGGTCCTGGCGCTGAAAACAGTGCCGGGACCTCTCACATGCGTCCTAAAGTGTGCACACATGTGCAGTAGCTCCTCGCCCCCAGATTCTGTGTGTGTGTGCTGCAGGCTATGTGGGAGGGGCCCGAAGCACGCCGCCCCTAGCCCTGGCCAAATGGGCTCCCCGCCGCGACCTGCGAGGGAACAGATGGCAATGTCCGTCATCAGAGACAGGAGATTCCGGGAACAGTAAGCCAAACAAGAAAGGGAGAAGGAGCTGGCAAAAGTGACCATCAAGAAGGAAGATGAGTGAGGCCATCAAGTGTTCCTTGGTACTATCTTGGAGAATTTTGGGGGGGGGGGGGCGGGGTAACAGGAAAGCAAAGAGATTGTGGGCAAGACGTGAGTAGGATGGGATCTGGGCAGGCACGTATGTTTATCGTTCTCCTCCTTCCCCCTCCTCCTCTTCCCACCCCCTCCTCTCCCTCCCTCCTCCTCTCCCCACCCCCTCCTCTCCACTCCCCCCTCCTCTCCCTCCCTCCTCTCTCCCTCCCTCCTCTCTCCCTCCCTCCTCTCTCCCTCCCTCTTCTCCCCCTCCTCCCCTCTCCCCTCACCTCTCCTCCCCTCTCCCTCATCGGTGGCCCGCTGCCTTCCCTTCACATAAAGGTAGGACTTCTATTTTTTATTTGTTTTTGATTGATTGATTGCTTATTACTTTGGTCTTGGTGCTTTAGGTGCAAGGTTCATTCTATTTTTTATTTGTTAATTAATTGCTTATTACTTTTTGTGCTTTGTTTAGTGCTTTGTAAGTCTTGGTGCTTTCCTTGTATGTTTTTATTTGTTACTGAATGCTTATTTTTGTGCTTCGTTTAGTGCTTTAAATGTACTTATGCTTCTTCAATGCTGTTGTGAAGGTGTTTAGTGCTTTGGAAAATCCTCTAACTTCTAAATCCTCCCCGCCACCCCCCCCATCTCTGGCTACCTGCGCCTGATTTCTAAAGTGTCCACAAGGTTTTTCTGAGCGTACAAAAGTGGACACATATGCTGGCCTAAGTTATTTGGAGTAACAATTGGCTGTCTAAACTTGCTTAAATGGCCAAAACAGGCTTAAGTGGCTGGTAACGCTCCCTTTTGAAAAAAAAACTGAACTAAAAAGAAACTGAACTAACTCATTGAAACCAGAGCAAACTAAATGTGGAGAATTGCAATTTTTAAGATACTCCAAAAAAAACCTAATTGCTCCAAAAGAATAGGAGCAACTCCTGTGGAAACTTGGACCCACAGAGCTGCCATTCTGGTACATTGAAGTAAATTACTCTAAATTTGTCTTGGAGTTTATGACATTAGTCAAATTCATTTTTTTTTCTGAAGAAATGATGACAGGTCATCAGTTGTGCAGACATCTCCACCTGAGGGGAGACTAATAAGAGTCTGGCTTTGGTTCATTTATCTCTATGTTGCTATCAAGAGATGCACACACTGACACTGATATCAAAGGTGTACTAGTTCCACCTAAGAATGTAGCTTTCTGCAGATAGAGGCGAGTAGCTTAAAAGTTTCCACTTGTAGGGGAGTTCAAAACTAGGGATCATAAATAGTCATTGATAAATCCAATGAGGAATTCAGGAGAAATTTCTTTACCCAAAGAGTTGTTAGAATGTGCAACTCGCTAACACAAGGAGTAGTTGAGATGACTAGCATAGATGCATTTAAGGGAAAGCTAGATAAGTACATGAGGGAGAAAGGAGTAGAAGGATAAGTTGATAGGGTTAGATGAAGTAGGGTGGGAGGAGGCTCATGTGGAGCATAAGCATCGGTATAGACCAATTGGGCGAAATGGTCTGTTTCTATGCTGTAAGTTCTATGTAATTCTATTTAAAAAGTGGGCAAAGAATTTGTGAAAAGATGCGTCAGTTGGAGAGGACCTAAGGAAAATGTATGGAGGTATTTCGTACAATCAGAAAAGACCATCCTGTCCTTCAATCTATTACTGTAATAAATTGTTGAGTTAATCCGCAGATTTGCAGACTTGGCTGTCTGATAATGTGCCTCTTTCAGCATTGACTTACTGCAGTGATTGGGTAAATTTAATGGACAAGGCACAGAGTTCATTGGAGGAAAAATTGGGTATAGCATGAAAATGGCGCAAAATTAGCAGGGCATTGTGGGCCCAAAGGTAGAGGTCCAAGGCTTATCTCTAATACTGGCTATCAGCTGATGTCAATCGCGCATCCCCATATAAACTCGCTGACTTCCAAATATCAGCCATTTAGATGCCGAGCCGCCGGTCATTCAACTACATGTGTTCAGCTGTGGCTCAGTGGGTAGCACACTCGCCTCTGAGTCAGAAGGTTGTGGGTTCAAATCTCACTCCAGGGACTTGAGCACATAAATCTAGGCTGACACTTCAGTGAAGTGTTGAGGGAGTGCTGCACTGTCTGAGGTGCCATCTTTCGGATGAAACATTAAACCGAAGTCCTGTCTGCCCTCTCAGGTGGATGTAAAAGACCCCATGGCACTATTTTGAAGAAGAGCAGGGGAGTTATCCCTCGTGTCCTGGTCAATTTCATCCCTCAATCAATATAACAAAATGAGTTTATCTGATCATTATCGCATGACTGTTTGTGGGAGCTTGCTGTGTACAAATTGGCTGCTGCATTTCCCACATTACAACAGTGACCACATTCCAAAGTACTTAATTGGCTGTAAAGTGCTTTGCGATGTCTGGTGATCATGAAAGGCGCTATATAAATCCAAGCCTTTCTTTTCTTTCTTGAGCCTGTTCCGCCATTCAATTAAATCATTGCTGACCTGTATCTTAACTCCATCTACCCACCATGGTTCCATAAAATTCCATAACCCTTAATGTCTTTGCCTAACATAAATCTATCACTCTGTTTTGAAATTTTCAATTGATCCCCAGCTTCAACAGCTTTTTGAGAAAGAGAGTTCCAGATTTCCCCTATCCTTTGTGTGAACAAGTGTTTCCTAACATCACTCCTGAATGTCCTAGCTCTAATTTTAAGGTTATGTTTCCTTATTTTGGGTGAGATCGGCCACAGGAGATCCTGACCCAACTTTGGTGAGCTCTTTCCTCATTATATGCCCGAAAAATGAGCGAAATGAGGTTGAAATGAGGCAGTTTTCTGTGATACAATCTTTTTAAGTTAAAACTCCGAATATGGTAGTACATGATACTAGATGGCGCATAAATAATCTGGTACCATTTGGTAGCATTTAAGAGTCATTATGAATCACTGTTTATTTTCAGCTAAAGATTAAAAGTTATGTAAAAGAAAATCTGTGCAATAGCTGTTTCCTCAGAAATGTGTCCAAAAGTATTTCATCCTCCATGTTTTACTCTCCTCAGAAGGGAATTGCTGAATTTTCCCCTCCTTTTGAATACTAAGGGCTAAACTTTCCTTCCATTTTCGGCGGGTTCTCGGCGATTTTCTCGGCGGTACAGCTGTTTTTCCGCCGGCCGAAAGTTTCCCCTTTTGTCTTTCAATGTTATTGTTCAAATCTGAAAACGCCCGCCAGGACCAAACCGCCGGCCGATGTGCACCGCGAGAAAATCGCTAGGGCATAAGTTTTGTCTCAATGGAATCCCGTCCAGATTGCCGAGGGAACTGCCCTTTAAAAGCTGCTTAAACAGGGCGGTAGGTGAATACTCTGCAAAGAAAGGTAAGTTAAAGTTTCTTTATTTATTTTTTTTTAATTTTAAAACGGCCCAAGATTGCATTTTCTGCTGAGAATCGAGGTGTAAGGTCAATTTTATTTTCGCCAGGCGGAATTTTCCCCCTTTTTTTGTGGAATTTTTCACCCGCGGTAATTTAAAAACCTTGGCGGTATTTTGGGCAGCAATCCGGCACTGGCAGAATTTTTGGAAATTTTAGCCCTAAATATTACAAATTTGGGCCATTTAACTGAATTATATCCTTTTGCTTACATGAAAAACCCAAGCCAAATCTTCCTAAGAAAATGGGCTGGATTTTGCGGGGGGTCAGTGGTGGTGGGTCGGGTGAGAAAGTGCTGTTTTTCTCCGGGTAGGCACCCTGCTGTGAACCCGCCGCCATGCATCTTTACTCAATGTCGGATCTGTCACCACTGAGCGGACCTGACACGCAGCAGTTGGGGAGGCAATTAAAATTATTAGGGACTTGTTTTTTCCCAGGTTTTTGGATTTGACAGGTCGTCCACTGGTTTCTTCCTGTGCCTAGACCTCATCTGTGAAGCTCAGGCGGGAGATCAGTGGCCATTGAATCAGCTGATTAATTGACAGCTTCAAATGTCAAGTCAAAGCTCCCAGCTGATTGAGATATGTTCCCTTAACCACCAGCTTCTCTAAACTGTATTTCCACTACAGATTCAAGTCTTTACAAAAGTGTCCATCCAGTCTGACCTCATTATCTCTCCCACCATTGTGCAGGAGTAGGGTAGGGAAGGCAGAGTGATGGGTATGTGATGAGAGGAAGCATGATGCGGTTGAGTGTGGCTTTGTACTAACATTTCGTAATCTACTAAGATCATTGAAATGTACGGCACTGCAGCCTGGTCCTCCTGACGACATCCCTGCTGTGTCCTCCTCTGCAATGTGCAATCAGGCTGTGATGATCTCTTGGGGAAGTCTCTACCGTTCATCGGAAAGTAAGAGAACCTCCCTGTGTGATGTGACTCCCTTCATAAGCATGTGGAGGGAGTCATGGGAGAGCTGGGTGCAGCCCTGCACCTCTGTGCAGTGTTTGTCAGTGTTTGCAGCACCTCAATGCTGTAGAACACTGCCAACACAAATGTCAAAGGAAAGTTGGTCGTGGTCCTTTTAAGGAAACCGGCTGATGATGTGTCATCAAATGATGTGTCATCAAATGACGTCAACAGACTCGTTTCCTCTAATTGGCCAGGAAACGCTCTGGGCAGGTTTAACAAGCCCAATCTCAGGCAATTCATTTTGGAGGCCGGGATGGAGACAGCAGCATCGTTGGGACCCGCCGCTGATGTCACCAGCCGTGGATCCACCGAGGTTTGTAAAATGAGGGTGAGTGTGAGAGGTGGCTAGTGAGATGGCCTGTCTCTCCCAATAAACTCCTTGTAGCTCGCCTAATACAGGGCAACAATCCCTTGCCCGGCACATAACCAGCACACTGTGCCACTTTAACAGCTATCAGGAATGAACAACCCTTTTTAATTGAGGTACAGATCAGCTGTGATCTAATTGAATGGCGGAACAGGCTCGAGGGGCTGAATGGCCTCCTCCTGTTCCTACTTTCCTAATCTCACATGTGAGATTCTTGATCCTCTTACTGTTGTGTTTATTGAGGTGAGGTACTTGACCAGATTATTCTAAATGCCTCACAGATGCTTTGGGACTAAGCAGAGTAATCAACTTTTGGCTTGTATTACTTCATATGTAATGGTCAACCGATATCCATGAACAAAGCAAAATGCACATCTGTCATCAGGAAAATGATTAATTATTACATCGTGCTTTGGCCATTCCACATAACTCAGACTGAATGAAATGTGTCTTTGTATCACATGGCAGCTGTAATCACACAATAAACACACTGAATAAACACCTTTTTCTTCAAAAAGACACCTGACATGTCTTGCTGTTCCCAGTAACAGATACACATTTGTTACTGGTTTGCACTTTAAATATTTATTTATGATAACAAATCCAATTAAACAAGCTCTAATAGCAAGAAACCAAAGCACCTAGTAACTGAGGGCTCAATTTTCCTCAGTTATTTGCACCGTTTATGTGGCACGCGGCGGTTTTTTCTGGCGTAAGTATTTAATTCAAAGCTTCCCTCTGGAATCTGCGCTGACGTAACTGCTTTAGTTACGATTTTCTAGGTTGGGTTCTTTTGACGTCACAGGGGTCGGGGCGTTCCCTCATGTCTGCGCCAGTTTTCATCATTTTTCGCAGTTTGCCCAAAAACTTTTAATCCTAGGTCGGCGTATCTGGCCACTCCCGAAAAACCTTCTGGTGAGTTAACAGCGCACATTGAGAAATCGGCCCTGAAAGATACTGTTGTTTTTCATCAAAGTTTTTGGAGGGTGTCAAGAACACTTTAAATATCCATTAAAAAATTCAACTTTTTTTACCTTTCAACGGAGTACATGGAAGTTTCTTGGATTTCTGAAGTTTTCATTTTTTTTTACTCACACGCCACCACCGAACATCTTTAAGCAGGGCTGGAGGGTCATAGCATCAGCCATCAGAATCAGCCCCGTGCCCGGACACAGGAGCTCGGGGTTTGGCTGGAAAACAAGCCCGGGTAGGAGGTGTCGATCTGAAGGCTTCTGCACTAGGCACAAGACTGCAATGAATTGGGGAGGGGGGGGGGGGGGGGGTGGGAGGAGTCAGAGGAGAAGTCACAAGACCTGGGTGTGGTCCATACAGACCTTAGGGAGAGAGAACAAAGAACCTGGCCTGCCTGCCTTCCTGCCATTTCAAGTTTCTTGCAAAGGTAACATTTAACATTTACTGGCAATGCCATACTTTGTGCGAGCCTTCTGCATCATGGTGCTATGTAGGAGATAATTGATTCGACGTTATCACATGAGAAACATCAGAGCCCATAGGGTGCTGGGCAGGAAGCCTTACCCACCTCGGGTATATCAAGACAGGCATTCGTACCTGCACCTGAGTGATGCAGACTGTATTTCTGCAAAGAAGTTGTAACTGAGATATATGAGTTGGTGAAAGCAGAACTGCAATTTAGAAGTGCCAGGAGGACTGCTTTGTCAATTGAAGTGAAAGTTACAGCTGCACTTTCATTCTATGCCTCCGGATCGTTTTAAGCTACAACTGGGGATGTGTGTGCCATTTCTCAACATGCAACACATTTGTCTGCATTTGGCAAGTGACAGCTGCACTATATGCACAGAGGAATGACTATATAAAATTCCCTTTCACTGCCCAGGCAATGCATGACAGGGCTATGGGCTTCTCCAGGATTGCTGGCTTCCCAAAGGTACAGGGCTGCATTGATTTTACCCACATCGCCTTGCGAGCACCTTTGGAGGATTCCAAGATGTACAGGAACAGAAAAGGCTTTCACTCCATTACTGTACAGCTCGTGTGTGACGACATGCATCACATCATGTCAGTCGATGAAAGATACCCTGGGAGCACCCATGATGTGTTCATCCTACGTGAGAGCGTTATATCTGCTATGTTTCAGCAGCAGCCAAAAGGGCAGAGTTGGTTACTGGGAGACAAAGGGTACAGCCTCGCCACCTGGCTCATGGCGCCCCTTTGCGTAACCCGGACGGAAGCTGACTGTCAATGCAACATGTCACACATTGCGACGCGCAATATCATAGAGAGGACCATTGGCATCTTGAAACAGCGTTTCCAATGCCTGGACCATTCCGGAGGCTACTTGCTATATTCCCCTGAGATTTTTCACTGTTGTGTGCTGCATGCTGCATAACTTAGCCATCATGAGGCAGCAGCAGAAGGTAGTAGAAGGCCCACCTGCGGTGAGAGTGACTGATGATGATGAGGAAGATGCAGATGACGAGGAGAAGGACGATGAGGACGAGGAACCCATGAAAGTACCTGAACCTGAAGCACAATGGCAGAGGAGGACTGGCCATCGTGCCCCTTTAACGATTGCTCAAGCCTTGCGCCAGCAATTCATCCGTGAACGCTTTGCTGCCTGAAGGCTCAGCGACAACTATTCCACATGGACCATGTTTACTGTTAGACCTGTTCCGTACTATTGTGTTGTGTTAATGGAACAAATAATGGAAATGATTCTTGTTTACTTCAAAAGTTGTGTTAATAATGGAACAAATAATGTAAATGATTAAATTTTAATGTAAAATATATTTTATTCAAAAGTTTAACAAACAGTTCTTTGTACTTAACTTTAATAAAATTATTCTTGTCTCAAACTTTAAAGTTTATAGTTACATTCACTTACAAACTCTAAGATCACTTACTAACTTTTAAACTTCTAAATTTACATAACTTACAAAAATCTTTTAATTTGAGAACAACAGTTACAACAGTAACAATAATAACAACAACAGCAGCAAAGAAAGGCTGCACCTATCTCTCCTCCACCTTATTGTAAGACCACCCGCCGCGTTTGTTCTTGGTGGTGGTGGCACGGTGTACCAAGCTTGGTACCAAGCTTATTCTTTCTGAGATCTCGGTTAGTGCACACCTGTGAGGGGGGGCAGAGGGGGGAGGGGGTGGAGGGGGGGAGGGGGCGGGTGGCAGGCGGCAGTGTAGAGGGCCCAGCTTGGGGCTCTTCAGAGGCTGGTGTGGGGATTGGAGTGGGAGTGATTCTGTCAATGGGCGCGGGGTCTGGGCATGTTCCCTTATTGCAGCAGCTAACTCCAACATGCCATCCCTCATGCGCCTGACAGTGTCTCAATGACCTGCAACATTCCCTCCCTCATGTTGAGCAAAACTGTCTCAACTACCTGTGACATTCCCTCCCTCATGTTCATTGACAGTGCCTCAGCTACCTGTGACATTCCCTTCCTCATGGTCACTGACATGGATTCAGCTGACTGAGATATTCCCTCACTCATGGTTCCAGACATCGTTCCCATTTCTCGTGAGATTGCTGTTAACTCTCCCGACAGTCCCTCTACCTCATCACCCACTCCACTGATGGTGTCCAGGAGTGATCGCATAAGGTTAATGCTCTCCCCGCTCATTGCCATCATCTGAACCACATCTGTTCGATCCTGCACGTCAGGAGAGCGCAGTCCAGCTCTCCTACCCCTCCTCCCCACAGGTGTGGCTCGCCACTGGGACTCACAGTCTCAGAAGGTGGGGCCCTGGGTGTGTCTCGCTGCACCACACCACTGGAACCCGCAGCCTCGGAAGGTGGGGCCCTGGGTTGGCCGCGCTGCATCCCACTGGAATCCTCAACCTCAGACTGTGGGAAACCATGGAATGTTCCACCAACATTCAAACCACTAGTCAGGGAAGGGGCTAGCAACTCAATGGGCGGCACCTGCACCTCCTCCAAAGTGTTGGTCTGGAAGGTCGGATTGGAAGAAGTTCTCCTCTTCAGGCTCGTCCTCATCTGAATATTCTTCTGCGTCGTCAGGGCTGGCCTCAAGTTCTGCAAAATATAACAGAACAGACAAATGGTTAGCAGCAGAGGAGGGGGCAGGGTGGGTGGCATGAGTAGGCTCACACAGCGCAGGCAGCAGGCTGATTTGAAGGACCATGATGAATGATAGCACATTGCATTAACCGAAGCGTAGCTGAGGGAGACATCCCCATGAACCGAAGCATGGCTAGCCCACGCAGCACTTAACATTTAGGAAAGCCAGACTGCGGAATTTGCAGGACTTACCCTCTCCCTTGAGTGTGGGCCCAGCTTGTGTAGTGGTGGTTGCTTTTTTCCAGGCAGGACCCATCAAAGCAGCGACCCTCTCTTCCAAGGGTGTCAGTGGGTGCAGATTTGCCGGGCCTCCTCCTGTTCGAGTTCTTTCCCTTTTATTATGTGCCACCTTCCACTGCAAAGATGAAAATGCAACTTTTTAGAGAGGGTGTCTTTCTGCTGGGTGGGACATGTACAGCTAGTCACATTTATAATTGCAATTCCATTGAATAAATGAAAATATTACTTACACCAGCTACTTAACCAAGGTCCTGCCACTTCTTTTTACACTGGCCTCCAGATCTTGTGGTGGTCACCATTGCACAGTAATCTTCTGCAACTTGGTTCCAGCGTTTCTTCATTTCTTTGGGTGTCCAGCTCGTGCCATCTGCCCTCAATCACAGTAACGAGTGCCTCCACTTCATCTGTAAGATATTCTTGGTCCTTGCACCGCATTGCATCTTGTATTGCTGCAGATCTGATTTTTCCAATGCTCTTACACAGCACTCACTGTTGTCACACACACAATTGGCTCTTTAAAAATGGTCGATTGCCAACTTGGAGCTATACTGCGCATGCGTGTCCATTGAACTAACGTCAAAAACATCACTCTTTTTTCTGCGCATGTGCAGAAGGTGCGGCATCGTTTTTTCGGCGCAGACAGCAGGCTCCACCCCCCCGAGGCGACTGGACACGCTGCGTGGCGCCAACTTTGAATTATACATCGGAGAAACTTTGGCAAAATATTTCTGGTGAATTGGGGCCTAGAAAAACGGGTGTAACTCTGGCAATACGCCAGAAAACAGGCTTGGGCAAAATTGAGCCCTGAGTCCGTAATTACCTTGTTGTAACTTGCTCACAGATATAGGAGCATCGTGAGGCTGAGACACTAGGAACACAGAGCCATCTAGTGGGCACTCACTGCAAATTCAGTTCTTCAAACTCAGCATGCAACTGCAACAATTATTTGCATTTAGATAGCGCCTTTCAGGTAGTAAAATCTACCAAGGCATTTCACAGGAGCGTAAGCAGACAAATATTGAAATCAAGCCAAAAAAGGAGCTATTAGGACAGGTGACTAAAAGCTTGGTTAAAAAAGTAGGTTTTAAGGAGCATCTTAAAGGAGGAGAGAGAGGTGGAGAGGTTTAGGGAGGGAATTGCAGAGCTTGGGGCCTAGAGGGCTGAAGGCACGGCCGCCAATGGTGGGGTGTAGGAGTGGGGGATACACGAGAGGACAGAGTTGGCTCATTATGACCTAGGCACCTCTTTGCTAGGCACAGAGCCGATGCAGAGATACAACAAAAACTGTGACCTAAATCCATTATCATAGGCAGTCCCTCGGAATCGAGGAAAACGTACTTCCACTCCTGAAGTGAGTTCTTTGGTGGCTGAACAGTCCAATACGAGAGCCCCAGACTCTGTCACAGGTGGGACAGATAATCGTTGAGGGAAGGGGTGGGTGGGACAGGTTTGCCGCATGCTCTTTCCGCTGCCTGTGCTTGATTTCTGCATGCTCTCGGCGTTGAGACTCAAAGTGCTCAGCGCCCTCCCAGATTCATTTTCTCTACTTAGGGTGGTCTTTTTCCAGGGACTCCCAGATGTCAGTGGGGATGCTGCATTTTATCAGGGAGGCTTTGAGGGTGTCCTTGTAACGTTTCCGCTGCCCATCTTTGGCTCGTTTGCTGTGAAGGAGCTCTGCATAGAGCACTTGCTTTGGGAGTCTCGTGTCTGGCATGCGGACAATGTGGCCTGCCCAGCGGAGCTGATCGAGTGTGGTCAGTGCTTCAATGCTAGGGATGTTAGCCTGGACGAGGAGCTGATGTTGTTGCGCCTGTCCTCCCAGGGGATTTGTAGGATCTTGCGGATCATAGGTAAGTCCACTGTGAATTGTTCAGAACCTTCAGGAGAGGAAAGAACAAAATGGTGGTCGGAGGGAAAATTTAAAATAAATAGCATTGAATATATTCAGGCTGGTATAACCGTGAACACATGCCCAGACCCTGCGGTTTTACACAATTTCCTTTGTCAGCAAGCCATGACCTTGGCCATGAAAACCCGCTGACAACTTCATTACTGTTGGGTAATCATGTTGACACACCCACAGAAACAGTTGTGTATGCCACAGTACTGCTGGCATTCCTTTATTCAAATAAGCTTTACTTATTCACTGACTTGTTTAGTGCTGAGATCCTCAGATTATTGCAAACAATAAAATAACTGGCACTTTGTTATATAAAATTATATATATATGTAGATATATATATATATGTTAAATATATATATATACATATACAAAAGTGGCAATGGTAATGAGCTAAAAGACATTAAGATGATCATTCATAAACCACTAGAGGTTGTTGCTATATTGATTCTGCTAATTACTTTGTTAAGACTTGCGTGCCAATGTGTAATCAGTCTGCATCTCACAATATTAAGCCTGCTTAGAATTTGTTTCATCTCATTTTTATTCATTTGCGAGAAGGCGTCAGTGGCTGAAACAAAAGAAAAACTCTGAGAGCCATCAGGCGGCACATGTTGTGCAAACACGGTAGTCCCAGGAAGGATAAATCAGACTGCAGACAGCCTGATGGGATGAGTGATTAGCGTTCAGCCAGGATCCAGCTGTGTGCTCTCAGGACCCGCCAACTAACAGCAGCTTACTCGCCGCAAGAAAAAAGGGAAAAATCAAGGTCCTTTTAAATTATTTAATACAGACTTGAGTCACAGGTCTCGGGTGCATTCGGGAACAACACTGCTGTGACTTTTGTTCAATTCTGTGATGCTTCGCATTCAACTGTATCCCACCGAGATTAATTACAAGAATACCCTGAGCAGGAATATTGCTAATTTAAATGTTACTGCCTCATTTTGAATTTCTGGAATGCTGTCATGTGATTAGTAATTACACTATGGAGCACAAAAATGGTATTTAAAAAAATATATATATATATATAGACAAGAGTCACCACATGTCAAAGTATTTAATTTTTCTACTTTCATCAAGAAAGCTATGTAACTTTATTCCCCTGTTCCATTCAGTGTGGAGATAATCTCTATTGAAGGGGAAAATAATCCTAGAAATGTTATCAACAATCTTCAGGCTTTTAAAATCCAACCTAATCACTGCTTCCTGATTGCCTTCTTTACGACTCTAGGCCATGGGCCTTGGCCCTCACCCTGGCTTTCTCAATTAAAAAAAATACACTCCCTCTGACATTGACATAAATCAAGATGACTGGTCCTGCTAAACTTGTCTTCTTTATATCACAGCGATGTGTCAGGCTAGAATCAGTCCCATGTATGGTAGAGGAAGGAGTCCACAGGAGCAGCGTCAGACGAACAACGTGTGCACACACAGACCAGCAAGTCAGCGTCTGTTTGAAAGTCATGACCTGCAACATGACCTCTTGCAGCTGGTCCCTCTTCTGTGGCTGAGGAAGGTATGCACAGGCCAGTGACTGGCAAAACTATATCATTGGCCTGTTTGTGTGGACTGACCTCTCAGCCCACCCATCTACATTCCCCACCGCAGATAGCAGGCGCTTTCGGCAAACGCAATTTGCCCACTATTCACGGTGGATGCTAAATCGATCGGACTCCCTAGTGCTTAAGTTAATTGAATTGGCCAAAATAGCTGGCCCACTTAATGTATTATAAGTGGTGCCTTTGAATTCAATAGTAATGGGAAGTGCTTAGTGCCATTCGCCCAATCCAGGCAGCCGCCTGGGATAAGCGTGGACGTTGTAAGTGTTTATATTTATTTATTTAATCTGTATTTATTTAATAATGCGTTCCCTGCTAGTGGTACTTCCTTTCAAGGGAGCAGCAAAAGTCATCTTTTCTTGTAGCTATCCTGCCTCATTTATGGTACACCACCACCACCGCAGTCAATGTTACCAGCAACAGTAGTGCTATAGCATGAAGAAGCCCCAAGTCTGTAAGAAAGGGTGATGAGAAGCAATGAAATGCCATACGTCTTTTTGGAAGGAACAGGAAAAGATCACCAGGGCTGTCACGTCTGCCCTGTCCAGACAAGGTATAACCATGTATATCATTTACTACCACACAATCTTGTGAGAGGGGCAAAAAGACCAGAGAAATTCCCATGGCCAGTTCTGAAAAAATAGATCAGGAAGGAGAGTGCATTCATGTACAATAAGTGATGCAGCAGGTTCCTAATAACACCAGCATTTCTTCCTATACCATGAGTATCACTAACTCTTCTGTGAACTACATTGTCAAGCACAATCTGTCCCAAGGCTTCATTACAACAAGTGCTGAACTATCACGGCCAGGGCGACCCAGACTATTGTGTCTCCTGGTACTCAATGAGTTGGTCAAGCATGCTGCCTTGACAGGGACAAAGGCTGCCACCAAGTAAACCAGCTCCAAGTGAAACCCTAAAATGTGCTGGACAACAAAAATGAAACAAAAAAAAATTGAATTAAAATTAGTCATAAAAGGGCAGATTTAAGTCAAAATATACTTCCTCATCATCTTGCTGACAAGAATTTGTGAGCCTATTATATTTTGTGCATGTGGTAGATGAAAGGTAGAGACAAGAGAATAATTCTGTAAAACAGAACTCTTTGTTTGTCCGGAGGACGTACAAAGTCTCAGACTTTATCTATTTCAGTGATGTCATCACTCATCAAGTCACTGCACCAATGGATATTTTTCTAGCATACAACAGCAGATTGCCTGAGGGGATGGCAAAGATTGATTTTATGTTGAAAGCACTGGTGGATGTTTTCAATCAGGAAAGCAGAGAATTATAGGGAAGTCTTTCAGTAGGCCAATACCACGATGCACTTTATATTATCTGCAAAGGCCCATGACACTGGAAGCCTGCACACCTGTTGCACACTAGGCTCATTAATGCCCTGTAAATAGACAAACGAGGCCTTGGCCCCATAATATCAAAGCTCCCAAACGATGCTCCAGATGCTCAGCGCCCACATGAAACAAGCAGTGTGTGGGTGTGCAGTCCCTTAAAGTCAACTCCTCCTCTTGCTTTGCCTTTTGCAAGTAGCTGCTCTCTGTTTTTCCACCAGTTTCAGTGCTGTTTCCAAAACTGAACTTACTCGGAATTTCTTAAAGCTATAGGCCACCTACTATCTGTGCCTGTTTCCCCGCTGAGCTGCCAATGCACAAAATGCCAACCCCATTCATGGGTAAAAAGGGGATCTTTTCCAAGAATGTGTGGCTGGTCTGTGGCCGTTGGTACAGAATAATGCCTTATATTCTGGCAGTTAACTTGATTCCTTCATCTTGCGCCAAGCTATGGTGCCACCTTTATTTCAGAACCAGGAAGATTGGATCAATGGTTGCCGATGGACCAAAACAGTCCACTGCAGCCTTGTCTCCTTCCCCCATTGAGATACCTAGAGAAGGAGAAGAATATATTTTAGAATAATGACAGTGACCAATGAAAAATGACCAAAAAAGGATCGATCCGAGTATTACTTCAATGGTGAAAAACTAGGAACAGAGGAGGTCCAAAGAGATTTAGGGATCCATGTACACAGATCAGTGGGGTAAGGCACTTTGGCTGGGAGAGGGATGTACTTGGACTCGGGTAAGGCACTTCGGCTGGGGGAGGCATGCACTTGCGCTGGGGTGCAGGACTTTGGCTGGGGGAGGGATGTACTTGGACTGAGATAAGGCACTTTGGTTGGGGGAGGGATGTACTTGGACTGGGGTAAGGCACTTTGGTTGGGGGGTGGATGTACTTGGATTGGGATACGGGACTTTGACTGGCCCTTGCTGTCTTCTGGGGAGCTCTGTCCTCTGTCGCTTCAAGAAGTCAAAGTGGATCGAGTAACAATTTGCAAAGTCAGTGAGTCTTTGGGATGGGTGGTTCTCGTGACACATTCCTGTGAAACTTCAGGGTGTGGCTTATCCTCCAAGGGGATCAATCAGAAACAAAGGGTGGAGCATGTTGACCATTTTTGCAGTAAAAATAAACGAGTCCTTTCTAATAACAGCAAATCGCAATGCAAAAGCCCACAGAATATCAATGGACAGTGGTAAGCGTAATGAACAGCGAATGCCATTCGTTCACTGCTCACTGCAAAATTCAGGCCATTACCTAACCATCTCTGTATACATGCAGTGAATCATCTTTATTTAGTTCTTGACACGGACAAGGTCAAACCTGTGACCTTATGTTCCCTGTTGAATGAGAAGACTGCATAGCTGCTCTTGGACCCTCATTTACGTGAACAAATAGAAGCAAAACTAATAATTGGATATGTATTTCATTTTTCAGTGTCAGCATACATGCTCACTTCATTGCAAGCCATTGATATATATTTTAAATTAACAATTCTGAAAATAACAAGTCACTATCAAAGTCACAACATTCTTTTTGCCAAGATTACATATCTGTGTTGAGCAGATTGTGGTCTTCAGTACATTGTATCTGAGTAATTGGTTTGTGATTACTTTCAAGTGTTCGTACTAGTCAGTGACCCAGAAAAAAAATTATAAACATAAATACTGTAAATTACTATTGCTGTATGTTAGCACATGTAACAATCGTATTTACCAGACTACGAAGTGATTTGAAAAAAAAACACACTACCAGATTTCCCAATAGAAGTTCAATAAGCTTCAGCTGGAAGGTGATGATTAACCATATTATCTTTTTTGCAATTTTCATGTCTTCTGCTCTTCTTTCTGCCACTTTAAAATGTAACATTTCAGCAAAACCTCCAGTAAAGAAAGAGAATCATAAATAATACAGACCATCCTTTAGAATAAATTGTTTAAACAATTGAGGGAATACAAATATTAGGCCAGGTCTGCCCTGCAGATTTCTTCTGGAAAACAGAGCCAGGAAGGGTTTTGCTGAATTGAAGCTTGCATCTCCAAATATTGGTATTTGCCATCAAGCAGGAAATGCAAATAGGACTCTTTAACAATTTGAATTTGGCTGCAAGTTAGCTTGAAGCTTGGCTCAGATTTGGCAAGAAGCTGGAATAATTTCTGAAGAGATGTCCCGTTCTTTCAACATGTTGTGTTTATGTATTGACCAGACTATGGGCCCAAGTTTCCACAAGAAAAAAAACGGGCGCCCCTCCGAGCTGGACGCCCCTCCGAGCTGGGCGCCCGTTTTTCGCGCCTAAAACGGCGCCTAAAACGGCGCCTAAAAAAATCCTCGGTATTCTCCACCTACTTACAGGTCCTCTGGCCCTCGGCGCAGCCAGCACGAGCTGTGGGGGGGGCGGAGCCAGGTCCCGGCGCTGAAAACAGTGCCGGGACCTCTGCACATGCGCGCTACAGTCGGCACGCAAGTGCAGTAGCTCCAGGCGCCGAACTGTGTGGGAGGGGCCCGAAGCACGCAGCCCCTAGCCCTGGCTCAATGGCCTCACTGGGGCTGCGTGAATAAGGCTCCTCCCACGGCCAGCTCCTACTCCCCGCCGACAAGACCCGACACTCGCTCTCCTCCCCCCGCCGACCAGACCCGACCCGACACCCGCTCCCCCCCCCCGCCGACCAGACCCGACCCGACACCCGCTCCCCCCCCCGCCAGCCGACCCGACCTGACACCCGCTCCCCCCCCCCCCCCGCCGATCAGACCCGACCCGACACCTGCTCCCCCCCCCGACCCGACACCCGCGCCCCCCCCCGACCCGACCCGACACCCGCTCCCCCCCCCCCCGCCAGCCGACCCGACCTGACACCCGCTCCCCCCCCCCCGCCGACCAGACCCGACCCGACACCCGCTCCCCCCCCCCCCCCGCCAGCCGACCCGACCCGACACCCGCGCCCCCCCCCCGACCCGACCCGACCCGCGCTCCTGTTCCCCGACCCGACATCCCTCCCTCCCTCTCTCCCCCGTCCACCTCCCTCCCCTCTCCCTCCCTCTCCCTCTCCCTCTCTCCCCTCCCTCTCCCTCCCTCCCCCTCCCCTCCCCTCCCTCCCCCTCTCTCTCTCCCTCCCCTCTCTCTCCCTCCCTCCCCTCTCTCTCCCTCCCTCCCCTCTCTCTCCCTCCCCCTCCCTCCCCTCCTCCCCCTCCCTCCCCTCCTCCCCCTCCCCTCTCTCTCTCCCTCCCCCTCCCTCCTCTCTCTCTCCCTCTCCCTCCCTCCTCCTCTCTCTCCCTCCCCTCTCTCTCCCTCCCCCTCCCTCCCCTCTCTCTCCCTCCCCCTCCCTCCCCTCTCTCTCTCCCCCTCCCTCCCTTCCCCCTCTCTCCCCCTCCCTCCCCTCTCTCTCTCCCTCCCCCTCCCTCCCCTCTCTCTCCCTCCCCCTCCCTCCCATCTCTCTCTCCCTCCCCCTCCCTCCCCTCTCTCTCTCTCTCTCTCCCCCTCCCGCTCAGCGGCACGAACGGCTGCAGAATTCTCCCTGGCTGAAGCACTTTCACACAGGTAGGAAGATGGTTTATTTAATCTTTTCTTGGCTTATAAATGTTTATTCAGGTTGGATTTATTTGTATAATATTTGTAGAAGTATAAATAAGGATTTATTGTAGAATTTAATGAGTTCCCTTCCCCCTCCCCCCCCACCTCGTTCTGGACGCCTAATTTGTAACCTGCGCCTGATTTTTTAATGTGTAGAACAGGTTTTTTCAGTTCTACAAAAATCTTCACTGGCTCCATTCTACTTTAGTTTGGAGTACATTTTCACTGTGGAAACTTTCAAATCAGGCGTCAGTGGCCGGACACGCCCCCTTTTGAAGAAAAAATTCTGTTCTAAACTAGAACTGTTCTACCTGACTAGAACTGCAGAAAAAAAAAATGTGGAGAATTGCGATTTCTAAAATAGTCCGTTCTCCACCAGTTGCTCCTAAAAATCAGGCGCGAATCATGTGGAAACTTGGGCCCTATATTTGGATATTTTTTGTTTCTTACTGGATTCTGTTGAACATATCAAGCCTACAGCTTAAATCAGGTCTATCCACAGCATAGTATGCACTTGCAGCATTTGAGGAGGTAACTATCTATATTAATTGTCAGCAAACAATGTGTATAATCTGCTTGGATTTTCAGAAGCCATTCCATAAAATTCTAAATATGAGGTTTAGGAAGAAGCTTGAGACTCAGGAAATGAATGGAAAATTAGAACAACAACTTGTTTCGTGAAAGAGACTCCTGGCAAAACCCTCATTCCAGGCATTGACATCTTAGATTACATCATCACCTGAGCGAGGGACCGCAAGGACGTCCGCATCACCCGCACCATGACAGGAGCTGACGACTGCTGGACTGACCACCGCCTAATCCATTCTGTTATCTCCATCAACGTAGCCTCAAAACAGCAGCAGCAACAGAAACGCTGCCGCAGAAAAATCAACGCTGAATCACTCAAAGACCCTGCAAAGGAAGCCCTATTCAGTCAATGCCTCACAGCCAACCTGACAACCTCCAATGAACCGGAGCCACAGAGTGTCCATAGTGCCTGGTCTGCCCTCAAGTCCATCATAATTAGCATCTGTGAAGAGACTCTTGGTTACTCCACCAGAAAACATCAAGACTGGTTCGATGAGAATGACCAGGAGACCCAGGAACTAACAAACCGCAAGCGCAAGGCATTCTTGAACTGGAAACAACATCGTAACTCGAGAGAAAGAAAGCAGATCTACAGACAACTGGAGGCCGAGATCCAAAAAAAACTCGCAACCTAAAGAACAGGTGGTGGGTGGAAAAAGCGCAGGAGATCAACCAGCCAACAATCACGACGTGCGTGGATTTTTAGCGCAGTCAAAACCATCTATGCCCCAAGCACTCAAGGTCCTACCCCACTGAGCAGAGGTGCTCATCAAGGACAGAGAGGCAGTCAGTGCCCGCTGGAAGGAGCACTTCAAAGATCTCCTTAACCTTTGACGTGAGTGTCCTTGATTCCATCTCACAGCATGCCACCCGCCACCACCTTGGCACAATCCAGCCCGGCATGAGGTTGAAAAGGCCATTCGACAACTGAAAAACAACAAAGCATCAGGAGCAGATGGAATCCCCGCTGAAGTACTGAAGCATGGAAGAGAAGTACTCTTGGCGCGAATCCATGACCTCATCATCTCTCTTATCTGGAAAGAGGAGAGCATGCCAGGGGATCGCAGAGACGCCGTAATTGTGACCATCCTCATGAAAGGTGACAAGTCCGATTGCGGTAATTACAGATGAGTTTCCCTGCTGTCTGCCACATGGAAAATTATCACAAGAATCCTCCTCAATCGTCTCCTCCCAGTGGCTGAAGGGCTCCTCCCAGAGTCGCAATGCAGATTCTGCCCACCAAGTGGCACAACGGACATGATCTTCACCGCGCGACAAATTCAAGATAAATGTAGGGAGCAGCCTCTGTACATAGCCTTCTTTGACCTCACAAAAGCCTTCGACTGTCAACCATGAGGGATTATGGAGTGTCCTTCTCAAATTCGGCTGTCCTCAAAAAGTTGTTACCATCCTCCTCCGCCTGCTTCACGATGACATGCAAACCGTGATCCTGACCAATGGATCCATCACAGACCCAATACAAGCGCAGACCGGGGTCAAGCAAGGCTGTGTCCTTGCACCACGCTCTTCTCAATCTTCCTCGCTGCAATGCTTCACCTCACCTTTAACAAGCTGGAGTGGAGCTAATCTACAGGACAAACGGGAAATTGTTCAACCTCCGTCGCCTCCAGTCCAGATTTAAGGTTGATCCAATCTCTGTCATTGAATTACAGTAGCAGACATGCTTGCATTTGTGCACACTCGGAGGCGGAACTCCAAACCATCGTTGATATCTTCACCGAAGCATACGAGAGTCTGGGCCTTACATTAAACATCCATTAATCAAAGGTTCGCTACCAACCTGCCCCCGTCACACAGTGCTGCTCCCCGATTATCAAGATCCATGACGAGACTTTGGACGATGTGGCCCACTTTCCATACCTCAGGAGCCTACTATCAGCAAGGACAAACATCGATGACTAAGTCCAACATCGACTTCAGTGTGCGAGTGCAGCCTTCGGTCGCCTGAGGAAAAGAGTGCTCGAAGACCAGGATCTCAAACCCGGCACCAAGCTCATGGTCTACAGAGCAGTAGTGATACCTGCCCTCCTATATGCTTCAGAGACATGGACTATGTACAGCAGGCACCTCCAAGCACTGGAGAAGTACCACCAACGCTGCCTCCACAAAATCCTGCAAATCCATTGGCAGGATAGGCGCACCAACGTCAGCGTTCTCTCTCAGGCCAACATCCGCAGCATCGAAGCATTGTCCATGCTCAATCAGCTCCAATGGACGGGCCACATTGTCCACATGCCCGATACTAGACTCCCGAAACAA
Organism: Pristiophorus japonicus; assembly: GCF_044704955.1. Classification (NCBI taxonomy): domain Eukaryota; kingdom Metazoa; phylum Chordata; class Chondrichthyes; family Pristiophoridae; genus Pristiophorus; species Pristiophorus japonicus. The sequence continues at coordinate 150,767,769 of NC_091991.1, forward strand.
GTAATCTACTCCAAGCTCTGTCACGGCAAGCGAGTCCCAGGAGGGCAGAGAAAATGCTTCAATGACACCCTCAAAATCTCCTTGAAAAAATGTAACATTCCCACTGCCTCTTGGGAATCCCTGGCCCAAGACCGCTTAAAGTGGAGGAGAAACATCCGAGAAGGCGGCGAAGACTTCGAGTTTCTTTGTCGTGAGCACACGGAAGCCAAGTACAAACAGCGGAAGGATCGTATGACAAACCAAGCACCCCACCCACCCGTCCATTCAACCACCACCTGCCCCACCTGCGACAGAGACTGTAGACCCCGCATTGGTCTCATCAGTTACTTTACAACTCATATTAGTGTGGAAGCAAGTCATCCTGGACTCCGGGGGACTGCCTAAGAGAAGAGAACAATAACTTGCATTTATATAGTACCTTTAATGCAGTCCCTCAGTGCTTCCCAGGAGTGTTATCGAACAAAATTTGACAATGAGCCACATAAGCAGATGTTAAGACAGATGACCAAATGCTTGATCAAAGAGGTAGGTTTTAAGGAGTGTCTTAAAGGAGGAGAGAGAGGCAGAGAAGTTTACGGAAATAATTCCAGAGCTTAGGGCCAAGGCAGCTGAAGGCATGGCCACCAGTGGTGAAGTGATCAAAATCAGGGATGCATGAGAGGCCAGAATTGGAGGCCAGAGATCTCTGAGGGTTGTAGGACTGGAGGAGAGTACAGAGATGGGGAGGGGTGAGGCCATGGAGGGATTTGAAAACAAGAATGAGAATTTCAAAAGCGAGGTGTTGCTGATCTGGGAGCCAATGTAAGTTAGTGAGTACAGGAGTGATGGGTGAACGGGACTTGGTGCGAGTTAAGATACAGCAGCAGAGTTTTGGATGAGCTTAATTTTATGTAGAGTGGAAGATGGGAGGCCGGCCAGGTATGTGTTGGAATAGTCAATTCTAGAGGCAACAATGGCATGGATGATGGTTTCAGCAGCAGATGAGCTGAGGCATGGGCGGTGTTACAGAGGTTGAAGTAGTCGGTTTGGTGATAGAGCGGATATGTGGTTGGAAGCTTATCTCGTGGTCAAATAGGACACCAAGATTGCAAACGGTTTGGTTCAACCTCAGACAGTTGCTAGGAGAGGGATGGAGTCGGTGGTTAGGGACCGAAGACAATGGCTTCGGTCTTCCCAATGTTTAGTTGGAGGAAATATCTGCTCATCCAGTGCTGGATGTCGGACAAGCATTCTGAAAATTTAGAGGACAGTTGAAGGCATCGAGGTAAGGGGTGGTAAGGTAGGGCTGGGTGTCATCAGCGTACATGTGGAAACTGACGATGTAGAGCAGAAGGCAATAAACAAAAAAAAAGCCATTGAGGATGCAGAAGCAAGGATTGGTTTTAAGTCTCCTATTGGTCAAAATATTTGTAAATAATATATAAAAGAGAATACTTCTTGTGCATTATTACAATGTTATGAAAAAATCTGTGTTGTGTTTTATAAATAAATTGAAGACGTATGAAGGGATTTGAATCGATTAAGCGGATGTGTTAAGTAATGATGAATAGATTTTAATGTAGGAAAATAGAAGGCTATATACACATGGAAGGTACACAGGAATACATTTTGAGGTTGTAACTGCCCCATTAATGCCAGGCAAAGACAATGAAAATCGACCCTAAAACCATTTCCTGAGAACCTATTCGAGATTTGCGTTTAACACTTTGCTCAGTATGTAAATCCCATTGGGGTTGAAGTTAATGTTTCACAGGATACCAGCTTGGCCAGTTCCCCAAAGTCTATATATTGATGTACAGAGGTTGAAGGAACAGGACTAAAACATATGGTTTTAATCAGTATTGTACATCTATTTGGGGTCAGAGTCTAGAAATGCCATTTAAAAAAAAACATTCTAGAAGAGTATAGTTAATGACCCGTAGGTCATAAATATCTTTAGAAGACTTCAATCTAAGTTTCCATGGGCCTCTCGCCAGCGAGAGGGGAGGACCGCTGGGAACCGCTCGCTGACGGCCGCTAGCGCACAAGGCACGAAAGTGACTTCCCGCCTACCGGGCTGGAAGATTCCTCCGGACGAGAGTTGGCAGCAGCAGGGGGAAGGACCACTGCGTGGAGGCAGATCTAACCCCGATGGTAAGTATGAAGACCTGCAAAAAAAAGTTTGTGAATTATTTTATTTTTTCAGCGATTTATGTGGATCGGGTCTCCGAAGGTCTTCCAGTGGGTTTTTTTTTGCGTATATTTTTATTTTTATGTGCTCCCTCCTCCCTGGGCTCGACTCAATCCTCGGCGGCACTTTGGCGAGAATTGCATTTGCCACTGAGATTGGGAGCTCCCGCCCGCTGCCGCTCAAATTCACGGCGTAAGTCCCTTTTTTGCCGCCGAGTGGTCTTTTAAGGACTTTTTTACAAAACTCCCGCCCAAAGTACTGTCGGGTATCTCGCCAGTCCTTTGGGCAGCACTTGGATGGAACTTAGCTTTACTAAGTTTGGGCCCAAAGGGTTTTATAACCCTTGTAATCCTTCTTATTGAGTAAGACCTGAAGGAATATTAGACCATGCGGTACAGCTTGGAGCATTCATAGTTTTTCATTCCATAAGTAGGTTGCAGAAAAAAAATCACTGTCTAGTAGAGACTTAAAGTAATTGGCAAAAGAGCCAGAGGTGAGATGAGGATAATTTTTTTTTACACAGCGAGTTATTATGATCTGGAAAACACTGTCTGAAAGGGTGGTGGAAGCAAATTCAATAGTAATTTTCAAAAGGATAAATACTTGAAAGGGAGAACATTACAGGATGATGTGGAAAGTGAATGGGACTAATGGGTAGATCTTTCAAAGGCGACACAGGCACGATGGGCTGAATGGTCCTCTTCTGTGCTGCAAGATTTTATGACTCTTCATCATAAAACAGATTATGAACAAACTAAAACAAGCTCTACAGTATATTATCAAACTGCATAACACAAGATTAGAAAGACTTCTCCAACTCAAAGTATGGACTACTTATATATTGTATTTCTTTGGCCTGCACGCACTTCCTGTGTAACACTTTCTTATTTCCTGTCTCAAGATATTTGTTACACATTGTGAACATTTGGAAATGCCTGACGTCATGCCTAAAGGTTATATCTATTCACCCTACTTCTAGTGGGCCACACTGTCACATCTTCTCTATTATACATACCGCTCAGTCCTCCTACCCTAGGTATGTTTCTTTCATTGCCTTTGATGTTAGCCAAATGCCATCTTGCCTGCTGGCTTCTTTTAATGCATAACAAAATCAAGGAAAGCATGTGGAGCATTTAAATCCTTTTTTGTTTAGCATTTTCTTCTGCTGAGATTTTAGAGTTTGGTGCCTTAAATATGCTCAGTGTGTCCCTGCTTATTTTTGCATTCCCAATAACCAACCAGCGCAATGTCATTCTGCCTTCTGGCTGCTTGAAGTATGTAGCAACTGTAAGGAAACCACTTAAGGCCTGACAGGAGATTTTTAATCCTTCTAATCATGTTTCCTCTGCTCAGGTTTTCAAGTTTGGTGCCTGAAATGTGCTCAGGGTTTCCTGTGTTTTATTCCATGCTGCTGATAAATAATTAATTAGCACAATGCTATTCAGACTGCATGCTTCTTGCAGCCTCTTTAAAAAATGACCAGAAAGCACTTCAAGCCCTACAGGAACCATCTAATCCCTTTTCTTTTGTTCAGATTTTACATTTTACTGCATTAAATGTACTTGGGCATTTTTGTTTTTTTCACACTCCCCAAAAATAATTTATTCATTAGCGCCATCCCATTGTGGCTGGTGGCTACTTGCATGTGTAAAAATAAAAGTTGGGGGTAAAACTTGGAGCCTTACCGGAACCTGCAAACTGTTCATTTCTTTTTCTTTTGCTCTTATTTCACAGTTTTATGTTTCTAATATGTCTTTACTTGACACAATAAATGCACACGAGGCCCATACGTGAGAAAAGATCACTCTGTGACCAGTTACCTTTATTACCAAGACCTCAAGAGGCAGACGGTGGGTGGAGCTTCCCCTTTTATACTGGAAAGTCCAGGTTAGGAGTGTCTCCCACAAGTTCGCCCCCTGTGGTCAGTATTCTCAAGGCGTACAACTTAGGTCAGCTTATACATGGGTTACAATGACAGTTGAATACATGACAGTTTCCACTGTACTCGTGGGGAGGAGGTCCTATTTTATCTTGCTGTGCGCAAATTGGCTGTTGAGGTCTTCCCATTGTGCTGGTCAACATTTATGGCTCAACCAACATCACTTAAAAAACAGATTACCTGGCCATGTATCTCATTGCTATTTGTCCATCCTTGCCGTGCGCAACTTGGCTGTTACGTTTCCTGACGACAGTGACTACACCTCAAAAGTACTTCGTTGGCAGTAAAGCATTTTGAGACATCCTGAGGTCATGAAAGGCGCTATAGAAATGCAAGTTCTAGCTTTCTTTCATGTGGATTTAATCCTTTTCTTACACTGACTCCAAAAATCCTCGACTCCCATTCCATGGCTGTAACAATGGTGCCTGCTGACAAGTTGCACCCTTGACTCTTTCTAAACTCATTCATTTGCATAAGTACTAAGTACCCACTTAGTGGTGGCAATGGGGGGAGGGAGAGAAACCTTGCACTCCATAATTGGTTGCTGACATTTCAAAATACTGTTACCAACCCTCCAGGATTGCCCTGAAGTCTCCAGGAATTAACGATTAATCTCCTGGACATTGCAGCGAGCAACTGTGGGTAAAAAAATCATAGGGGCGTTTGAACACCTGTGTTTATTAGTTAATTAACTATCGGAGATGTGGAAAAAAGGTTGTTTCACCGGCCTGGATCAGCTGGAGGCCAGAGGTCATGTGATGAACCTCTAGGAATACGTCCAACTAGAGTTGGCAACCCTTTTTCAAAACCTAGTAGACCTCACTTCCCCCAGGATATGGTGTAGGTGGGCACACTTGTACTTTGTGATGCCCACGTGGAAAGGAACCAGGGTATAAGAGGTGCCCATCCCCATTCCTGGCAGACACCAAATGAGATAGAAACCCCGGCTGGCTTGGTCCGTCCCTATTTCTACCCCCACATGCTGCCATCTGCCAAGATAGACTTGGATTTCAGGGCCGTTATGCCACTAACAGTCCCATTTATATGTGGTAGGACATATATTCCGATTGTTTTAGATACATTGGCCGGAATTTTCTGGGGTCCATGTGGGCACGACTGGATGCGGGACGGGTGGGAAATTTAAAATATCTTGGAGCGGGACGGGAACGTGCTGTCATCCCGCCCCACATGCGTTTCCCTCAGGTGCATTTTCCGGCATGGCAGCAACCCGAATGACAGAGGCGGGCAAGCTAATTCAGATCATTGAGGTACTTATTAGACCCTTACGCAGCTCAAGAATCATGTCTGTGAACCTGAGGCGGAAGTTGAGTGGCCATTGATCCAGCTTATTAGTGCACAGCCTGAAAAGTACAATAAAAACTCCCATCTGACAGCTGAACACTTTCCTCAGACAGGTGGTGTTGCTGACTGCATTTTCAGCACAGAATTAGCTTTCTAGAGATTACAAGTGTTTCCAGCAAAGTCGGGATCCACCAGCACCTCATTGATACAACCCATCTCACCATGGACAGATTGTTTCTGTCATCTATAATTGACCTGCCTTCTATGACATAAGCATGGATGCCATTTATACTGTCTCACCTTGGTCCTCGGAATTGGATCACCAGCAGCACCAACAACAACACCACCAACCTTCTCTTCAATCACCTGATGCCCTACAGGACAGAGAGCATCAGTGCACCGCGCTGGAGGCAATACCCCAACACAGGGCATACAGGCAGAGGATGAGCTTCCTCAACATGACTGAGCAGCAGTTCTAAAGCATGCTCAGGCTTTCACGCCAGGTCATCGCAGACATTTGCACATTGCTGGAGCAAGACCTGCAGCAAAGATGACCTGGTGGACACGCCTTACCAGTGGCTGTCAAAATCACCCTCAACCTCTTTGCCTCAGGCTCCTTCCAGGGATCTGCAGCAGACATTTGTGGCATCTTGCAGTCGGCTGCCCAGAGATGCATCACACAGGTCACCGATGCCATGTTTGACAAGTCAGTCAGTTATATCAACTTTGCCACTGGTGAAGCCAGTGTTACTGAGCGGGCGCTTGGCGTTGCTACTCTGGCTGGCTTCCCCCGGGTGCAGGGCGTCACTGACTGCACACATGTGGCTATCAGGGTACCTCATCATCACCCAGGAGTCTTTGTCAACTGCAAGGGCTCCCTCAATGTGCAGCTCATCTGCAACTATAAAAAGATCATAATGTGTGCATCAGTTTCCCTGCCAACTGTTTCGTCCTGTGCCAGTCCATCATCCCTCAGCTCTTTGCTCCTCCAAGCAGACTTCCCGGCTGGCTGCTTGGTGACAAAGGCTATCCACGGAAGACGTGGCTCATGACAGCCTTGAGGAGGCCAAGTACTGAGGCCAAGGAGAGATATAATCAAAGCCACATGTCCACCACATGTGTCATAGAGCAGACAATAGGCATGCTCAAAATGCGCTTCAGAAGCCTTGACAGATCTGGAGGAGCCTTTCAGTACACACCAGACAGGGTCTCCAGAATCGTCGTGGTCTGCTGCACCCAACTCACTCAGTCACTTTCAAAGGTGCACACAAATTTGTCTAAGACCAGAACGTGGTGAAAATAAATGCTTTTATCTGTGACATCACAGTATTGGAAATTTGACATTAAAACACCCATGTGCCTACCCTTGTGTATCTATTTGTGTTTCATCTTTCTCTTAAGCATGCTTCTACGAAGTGCTACCCCTGTGGCTTCAGCAGAGGTAGAGGCAGCCTGCTCATTTCCCTGCGGCAACTGCATAAGCACTTTTGGCGGACATCCTCTGGATTTTGGAGCCTGTGATGGCCCTGCCAAAGTCTGCTCCTCCTGCGAGGGGTAGGCTTAGCCATCGCGATCCGAGAAGGTATCTGGGCCTCTGACTGATGGGGGGCGGTGGACAATGGGGAAGAAGTGGGGTGCTTTGAGAGGAGCCCCCACTGACACGTCCCCTCCCACCATCATCCCTCTCATGAGCCACCCGCATTTTCCTGCTAGCAAGTAGCTGGCGAGCACCTTTCTGCACATCAGTAGGGCCATGAGGACCCATGTCTACACCCACTTCCCTCCTAGAGACGTCTACATTCGTCTGCCATCTATTCTCCATAGATAACCATCTATTCTCCATAAAGACCATGTGCTCCTGTGAGTGGCACTTTCGCTGCTCCATGCAGGTGGCCATCCTATCCATGGAAGAGCCTACAGTCGCCATCGCCTGTTACACAGCAGTTCTCATGTTGGAGATGGGCTCCTTCATGCTCTGGACAGTTGTAGACATCACGGTCGCAAAACCTGTATAAGCCTCCTGCACTTCTTGCTGCATCTCCAGGATTACCTTCTTCCTGAATGGTCCCCGAGGCTCAGCGTCTGCATCCAGCTAGGCAGAGCTGGGAGCATCCTGCGCCCTTCGGCGAGGAGTCAACACTGCTGTTCCTGTCTCCACCATCTGCTCTTGCTTACTTGTGATTTGTGAGACACCTGGTGAGAACTGTTATGTCTTTGGATGCTCTGATAATGACTCCACGAGGAAAAGTATTGCACTTGAACTGTAGTAACTGTTGTGTATCTGTAAAGCATGCACTCCCATGTTCCGCCACCAGAGAACTCATACCCTGAAGTTCCAAGGGATCTCAGCATCCCTTGGGAGCACTGTATATAAGCCGGCCGCTAAGGCCTGTTCCTCACTCTGGAGTCTTATTAAAGACTGAGGTCACTGTTACTTTAACCTCCCTGTGTGCAGCCTCATCTGTGTTAGGAACACAATAACTGGCGACGAGAATATGAATGCAACGCAAAGATGCAGCAAACTGTGGGCATCCTGGAGAAGTTCTTGGAGGGTGAGGACTGGGAAGCCTATGTCGAACGGTTAGACCAGTACTTTGTTGCCAACGAGCTGGAATGAGAATGAAGCGCTGCAAAAAGGAGAGCGGTCCTCCTCACAGTCTGCAGGGCACCGACCTACAGCCTCATGAAGAATCTTCTGGCTCCGGTGAAACCCACAGATAAGTCGTATGAGGAGCTGTGTATACTGATTCGGGAGCATCTTAACCTAAGGGAGTGCGTGCTGATGGTGAGGTATCGGTTCTACACGTGCCAGCGATCTGAAGGTCAAGAAGTGGCGAGCTATGTCGCCAAGCTAAGGCGACTTGCAGGACAATGTGAGTTTGATGGCTACCTGGAGCAAATGCTCAGAGACTTTTTTGTACTGGGCATTGGCCACGAGACCATCCTATGAAAACTTTTGACTGTAGAGACACCGACCCTCAGTAGGGCCATTGCAATAGCACAGGCGGTTATGTCCACCAGTGATAATACCAAACAAATCTCTCAGCACACAAGTGCTAACAATGTTCATAAATTAACTGGAACTGTGTTTGCGAGCAGAATTGTACAGGGCAGAACCCACGAGTCTGCAACTGCCAGCACGCCTCAGGTGACCCAGATGACTGAGTCCCCAACAAAGGATGAATGCAAGGCAATTCACACCTTGTTGGCATTGTGGAGGCTTCCATTCAGCCGATTCATGCCGCTTCAAAGGGTATGTTTGCAAGAGCTGTGGAACAATGGGGCACTTCCAATGAGCTGCAAGCTCTGCAAAACCTGCTAACCACCACATGGAAAGGAAGATCGGTCCATGATGGATCAAAGCAATTTTGAGCCTGAGAGAGAGGAGGCAGATGCTGAAGTACGCGGAGTGCACACATTTTCGACGAAAATGTCCACCTATAATGCTAAACGTAAAATTGAATGGCTTACCCGTAGCCATGGAACTGGACACTAGCGCTAGCCAATTCATCAAGAGTAAAAAGATGTTTGAGAGACTGTGGTGCAACAAGGCATTTAGACCAGCCCTGAGCCCCATCCACATGAAACTGAGAATGTACACCAAAGAGCTTATCACTGTCCTGAACAGCGCCATGGTCAAGGTCACCTACGAGGGCACGGTGCATGAACTGCCACTCTGGATTGTCCCGGGCGTTGGTCCCACACTGCTTGGAAGGAGCTGGCTGGGCAAAATCCGCTGGAATTGGAATGACATCCGAGCGCTATCACATGTCGATGAGGCCTCAGGTACCCAGGTTCTTACCAAATTTCCTTCCCTTTTTGAGCCAGGCATTGGAAACTTTTCCGGGGCGATGGTGCGGATCCACTTGGTCCCAGAGGCACGACCCATTCACCACAAGGCACGAGCGGTACCTCACATGATGAGGGAGAGAGTGGAAATCGAGCTGGACAAGCTGCAATGCGAGGGCATCATCTCCCCAGTGGAATTCAGTGAGTGGGCCAGCCCGATTGTTCCAGTACTCAAAAGTGATGGCACGGTCAGGATTTGTGCCGATTATAAAGTAACTATTAATCGTTTCTCGCTACAGGACCAATAGGCAGACGACCTATTTGCGACCTGACTTCGGCCTCATGACGCAGGAGCTGGAGGAGTCTTCGAAGGGCCTCACCTGCATCAACACGCACAAGGGACTGTTCATCTACAACAGATGCCCATTTGGAAATCGGTCGGCTGCAGCGATCTTCCAGAGAAACATGGAGAGCCTACTCAAGTCGGTACCACACGGTGGTCTTTCAGGACGGCATATTGGTCACGGGTCGGGGCACCGCCGAGCACCTACAAAACCTGGAGGAGGTCCTCCAGCGACTGAATCGCGTAGGGCTGCAGCTGAAGAGGTCGAAATGCGTGTTCATGGCAACAGAAGTGGAGTTTTTGGGGAGAAAGATCGCGGCGGACGGCATTCGACCCACCGACACCAAGACAGTGGCTATCAGGAACGCGCCCAAGCCACAGAACGTCATGGAGCTGCGGTCGTTCCTGGGACTCCTCAACTTCCTTCCGGGGTTAAGCACCCTTTTAGAGCCCCTACATGTGTTATTGCGCAAAGGTAAGAACTGGGTATGGGGAAAAAAACCAAGTAATTGCTTTTGAGAAAGCCAGAAACATTTTATGCTCCAACAAGCTACTTGTATTGTATAACCCATGTAAAAGACTTGTGCTAGCATGTGACGCGTTGTCGTACGGAGTCGGGTGTGTATTACAACAAGCTAACGTTGCGGGGAAGTTGCAACCTGTTGCCAATGCTTCCAGGAGCTTGTCCAAGGCCGAGAGGGCCTACAGCATGATTGAGAAAGAGGCATTAGCGTGTGTGTTTGGGGTAAAGAAAATGCATCAGTACCTGTTTGGCCTCAAATTTGAGCTGGAAACTGATCACAAGCCCCTCACATCCCTAGAGAAAAGTGGAGGGCAGAGAAACCCAAGGCAAAGAACAAAAAGGGCCATTGTACAGCAAAATTCTAAAAGGACAGAGGGTGTTAAAAAAACAAGCCTGAAGGCTTTGTGTCTTAATGCAAGGAGTATCCGCAATAAGGTGGATGAATTAACTGTGCAAATAGATGTTAACAAATATGATGTGATTGGGATTACGGAGACGTGGCTCCAGGATGATCAGGGCTGGGAACTCAACATCCAGGGGTATTCAACATTCAGGAAGGATAGAATAAAAGGAAAAGGAGGTGGGGTAGCATTGCTGGTTAAGGAGGAGATTAAGGCAATAGTTAGGAAGGACATTAGCTTGGATGACGTGGAATCTATATGGGTAGAGCTGCAGAACACCAAAGGGCAAAAAACGTTAGTGGGAGTTGTGTACAGACCTCCAAACAGTAGTAGTGATGTTGGGGAGGGCATCAAACATGAAATTAGGGGTGCGTGCAATAAAGGTGCAGCAGTTATAATGGGTGACTTTAATATGCACATAGATTGGGCTAACCAAACTGGAAGCAATACGGTGGAGGAGGATTTCCTGGAGTGCATAAGGGATGGTTTTTTAGACCAATATGTCGAGGAACCAACTAGGGGGGAGACCATCTTAGACTGGGTGTTATGTAATGAGAGAGGATTAATTAGCAATCTCGTTGTGCGAGGCCCCTTGGGGAAGAGTGACCATAATATGGTGGAATTCTGCATTGGGATGGAGAATGAAACAGTTAATTCAGAGACCATGGTCCAGAACTTCAAGAAGGCTAACTTTGAAGGTATGAGGCGTGAATTGGCTGGGATGGATTGGCGAATGATACTTAAGGGGTTGACTGTGGATGGGCAATGGCAGACATTTAGAAACCGCACGGATGAACTACAACAATTGTACATTCCTGTCTGGCATAAAAATAAAAAAGGGAAGGTGGCTCAACCGTGGCTATCAAGGGAAATCAGGGATAGTATTAAAGCCAAGGAAGTGGCATACAAATTGGCCAGAAATAGCAGCGAACCTGGGGACTGGGAGAAATTTAGAACTCAGCAGAGGAGGACAAAGGGTTTGATTAGGGCAGGGAAAATGGAGTATGAGAAGAAGCTTGCAGGGAACATTAAGACGGATTGCAAAAGTTTCTATAGATATGTAAAGAGAAAAAGGTTAGTAAAGACAAACGTAGGTCCCCTGCAGTCAGAATCAGGGGAAGTCATAACGGGGAACAAAGAAATGGCGGACCAATTGAACAAGTACTTTGGTTCGGTATTCACGAAGGAGGACACGAACAACCTTCCGGTTATAAAAGGGGTCGGGGGGTCTAGTAAGGAGGAGGAACTGAGGGAAATCCTTATTAGCCGGGAAATTGTGTTGGGGAAATGGATGGGATTGAAGGCCGATAAATCCCCAGGGCCTGATGGACTGCATCCCAGAGTACTTAAGGAGGTGGCCTTGGAAATAGTGGATGCGTTGACAGTCATTTTCAAACATTCCATTGACTCTGGATCAGTTCCTATAGAGTGGAGGGTAGCCAATGTAACCCCACTTTTTAAAAAAGGAGGGAGAGAGAAAACAGGGAATTATAGACCGGTTAGCCTGACATCGGTAGTGGGTAAAATGATGGAATCAATTATTAAGGATGTCATAGCAGTGCATTTGGAAAGAGGTGACATGATAGGTCCAAGTCAGCATGGATTTGTGAAAGGGAAATCATGCTTGACAAATCTTCTGGAATTTTTTGAGGATGTTTCCAGTAGAGTGGACAAGGGAGAACCAGTTGATGTGGTATATTTGGAATTTCAGAAGGCGTTCGACAAGGTCCCACACAAGAGATTGATGTGCAAAGTTAGAGCACATGGGATTGGGGGTAGTGTACTGACATGGATTGAGAACTGGTTGTCAGACAGGAAGCAAAGAGTAGGAGTAAATGGGTACTTTTCAGAATGGCAGGCAGTGACTAGTGGGGTACCGCAAGGTTCTGTGCTGGGGCCCCAGCTGTTTACACTGTACATTAATGATTTAGATGAGGGGATTAAATGTAGTATCTCCAAATTTGCGGATGACACTAAGTTGGGTGGCAGTCTGAGCTGCGAGGAGGATGCTGTGAGGCTGCAGAGCGACTTGGATAGGTTAGGTGAGTGGGCAAATGCATGGCAGATGAAGTATAATGTAGATAAATGTGAGGTTATCCACTTTGGTGGTAAAAACAGAGAGACAGACTATTATCTGAACAGTGACAGATTAGGAAAAGGGGAGGTGCAAAGAGACCTGGGTGTCATGGTACATCAGTCATTGAAGGTTGGCATGCAGGTGCAGCAGGCGGTTAAGAAAGCAAATGGCATGTTGGCCTTCATAGCAAGGGGATTTGAGTACAGGGGCAGGGAGGTGTTGCTACAGTTGTACAGGGCATTGGTGAGGCCACACCTGGAGTATTGTGTACAGTTTTGGTCTCCTAACCTGAGGAAGGACATTCTTGCTATTGAGGGAGTGCAGCGAAGGTTCACCAGACTGATTCCCGGGATGGCGGGACTGACCTATCAAGAAAGACTGGATCAACTGGGCTTGTATTCACTGGAGTTCAGAAGAATGAGAGGGAACCTCATAGAAACATTTAAAATTCTGACGGGGTTAGACAGGTTAGATGCAGGAAGAATGTTCCCAATGTTGGGGAAGTCCAGAACCAGAGGTCACAGTCTAAGGATAAGGGGTAAGCCATTTAGGACCGAGATGCGGAGGAACTTCTTCACCCAGAGAGTGGTGAACCTGTAGAATTCTCTACCACAGAAAGTTGTTGAGGCCAATTCACTAAATATATTCAAAAAGGATTTAGATGAGATCCTTACTACTAGGGGGATCAAGGGGTATGGCGAGAAAGCAGGAATGGGGTACTGAAGTTGAATGTTCAGCCATGAACTCATTGAATGGCGGTGCAGGCTAGAAGGGCCGAATGGCCTACTCCTGCACCTATTTTCTATGTTTCTATGTTTCTATCCCTGTTCGCTGAAAACAAGGGGATAAATATTAATAACTCAGCCCGCATACAAAGGTGGGCACTCGTGTTATCAGCGTATAACTATACCATCCACCACAGGCCAGGCACCGAGAACTGTACGGATGCTCTCAGTCGGCTACCATTGCCAATGACGGGGGTGGAAATGGCGCAGCCTGCAAACTTGTTGATGGTGGCGCAGCCCGCAGACTTGTTGATGGTCATGGAAGCATTTGAAAATGATAAATCACCTGTCATGGCCCGCCAGATTAGGACTTGGACCAGCCAAGATCCTCTGCTGTCCCTAGTAAAAAACTGTACTGCATGGGAGCTGGGCCAGCATCCCCGTTTAAATGCAAGAGCCAATCAAGCCGTTCCAGCGGCGAAAGGACGAGCTGTCCATTCAGGCAGACTGCCTGTTGTGGGGTAACCGCGTAGTGCTACCAAAAAAGGGCAGGGAGACGTTCATCTCGGATCTCCACAGCACACACCCGGGTATAGTAATGATGAAAGCGATAGCCAGATCCCACGTGTTGTGGCCCAGTTTCAACTCTGACTTAGAGTCCTGTGTACGGCAATGCAGCGTATGTGCTCAGTTGAGCAACGCGCCGAGAGAGGCGCCACTAAGTTTCTGGTCCTGGCCCTCCAGACCATGGTCAAGGATCCATGTCGACTATGCGGGCCCGTTTCTCGGTAAAATGTTCCTGGTGGTAGTGGATGCTTTTTCAAAATGAATTGAACGTGAAATAATGTCGCGAAGCACCGCCACCATTGAAAGCCTGAGGGCCATGTTTTCCACCCACAGCCTGCCTGACATACTGGTCAGTGATAACGGGCCATGTTTCACCAGTGCCGAATTTAAAGAATTCATGACCCGCAATGGGAACAAACATGTCACCTCGGCCCCGTTTAAACAAGCCTCCAATGGGCAGGCAGAGCAGGCAGTACAAACAATCAAACAGAGCCTTAAACAAGTCACAGAAGGCTCACTCCAAACCCGCCTGTCCCGAGTACTGCTCAGCTACCGCACGAGACCCCACTGACTCACAGGGATGCCCCCGGCTGAGTTACTCATGAAAAGGACACTTAAAACCAGACTCTCGCTTGTTCACCCCAACCTGCATGATCAGGTAGAGAGCAGGCGACAGCAACAAAATGTAAACGATGGTCACGCCACTGTGTCACGGGAAATTGATCTGAATGACCCTGTGTATGTGCAAAACTATGGACATGGTCCCAAGTGGATCTGGGGTACGGTGATAGCTAAAGAAAGGAACAGGGTGTTTGTAGTCAAACTAGGCAATGGACAAATTTGCAGAAAGCACCTGGACCAAACGAGGCTGCGATTCAGAGTGCCCTGAACAACCCACAGCAGACACCAACTTTTTCGAGCCCACAACACACACCCAAAGGATCAACGACACCACGCCACACCAGGAAATCAAACCCATCACACCCAACAGCCCAGCAAGCCCAGGCTCACCTCGCAGCCCTGCTTGGCCAACAACACACCAGCCCAGCGAGGGCACAGCCAACACACCAGAACAGACATTCGTACCGAGGCGGTCCACCAGGGAAAGAAAGGCTCCCGACCACCTCACCTTGTAAACAGTTTTCACTTTGACTTTGGGGGGGGCGCGTGATGTTGTGTATCTGTAAGGCATGCACTCCCATGTTCTGCCACCAGGGAGCTCATCCCCTGAAGTCCCAAGGGATCCCAGCATCCCTTGGGAGCACTGTATATAAGCCAGTCCCTAAGGCCTGTTCCTCACTCTGGAGTGTCTTATTAAAGACTGAGGTCACTGTTACTTTAACTTCCCTGTGTGCAATCTCATCTGTGTTCGGAACACAATAGTAACCTTAGTCCATTTAATATAACTCCAGAGTGAAGATCACACCTGGTGCCCTGCCTTTTATGTTGGCCTGGCATACCTGTACAGGTAACGTACAAGTCTCCCACTGCAGTGCCCGCTGGTGGCACACCTTAGTGACCATACAACTGGTGTACATGTTTCCCATAGTAGTGCCCTCTGGTGGCACATCATCTGTAATAGTACAAGCATTAAACATGTCTGGATACATGACACCACTCTTCCCCCCCCCCCCCCCCCCCCCCAAGTCCTTATTGCAAATTGCCTTTATACATTGACTGTGCTCAGGGCTTAGCTGTATCTGGTTGACCCTTGGAGGGTCGTTTCCATCTTGGGTGAGTGGGTGGTGTTTTGTTGGCAGTAGAGGTGCTAATGGTTTCTGTTTGTGAGTCCATGACCACTCCATTCTCTTCCGCCTCCCCCCCCCGCCGCCACATATAGATTATGCCGGTGGCTCAATACATTCATGTACATTGAAGTCCAAAAATGTTTGCAATTATATCATTACATTTGTGCTACAGTTGTGAGGCAAGTACATTTGACTAGTGAGATACATTCTTGATACATCCTTGGAATCAGTAATGGTGCGTGAGGACAAGCTAGTTCCAGAACTGTTGAGTGGTGTCCAGGTGGTCTGGTGGCGGCATGGTGCCCAGTGCTGGCAGTGGGAACCCGGGTGGCTCAAGTTGCTTGCTCTTGGGGCCTTTGCCGTTGCTCCTAGCGTTGGGCAGGTTCACAGATGCCTGTGACCTCCCTGTCCTTTCCTTGCGCCCCGGGTCACTGCTGCTCCCTGAGGAGCAGTCGTCTAGCAGTGCGCAAGGAACTGCTGACTCACTTGCCTGGGCATTATTGGGTTTGGGATCCTGGCTGGTCCCAGTCCCGTTTGGGAGAACCATTGCGGGTGACCCTTCGTTCTCGGGTGTAGCCTTGGTAGTGATAGGGTCTGGCCTTAGCGCAGTTTGCTTTTTCAGGCTCATGGCGGTTGGTGCCATCGGGTGCCTGAGAGGTGGAGCCGATCGGGGGCAGGGTATCGATACCGGTGCCGTTGCCCTCCTGAGATCGCTTGACCTGCAGCTTGTCTATTTTAGCTGCTTGTGTCCACACTCCGTGGTGCATCACTCTGGTCCCAGGGACGCAGGCTACAGCATTGGGTAGCCCGCTGAACCTGTGTGCTCCTGGTATTTGCCTGCTACATTATCTGAATACACTTGAGATCCTGCATAATGTTTCATTACTCATTGTAGATAAACTGTAGCTCCGATCGTAATCGCATGACTTTTCTTTGCTTAATACATGTATAAAACTTTGATCATCAATTACAAGCTTTACATTTAACTCACAGTTGCTGTTACATTGATTGAGAATGTGGAACTGTCCCTTTAATTGTGGTGGGTTGCTAGCCTCCTTTAAGAGAGCCTTGCTATCTTTACCCCAACCATCTTCTTTGCTTGGTACCACATGTTGCCTCATCAGCGCTGCACCTTGTGGTCTGGCCGCCGCTATCTTTTTCTCCAGCGCTTCACCTTGTGGTTTGGGTGCCATCTTTCTTCCATCCACGATGTCGACTGCTGTGATCCTCTTCTCCCCGGGTTCTGCCACCGAAGCTGGGAAGTCGCCTTTGGATCCGATTTTCTTCCTCCAGGAAGGTGCGTTCGGGTCGTCTCAGCTGGATCATCTCCACGCAGTCGTGCTGAGTGGTCTGTGCCTTGGCTGCTGTGCTGGTCTGCTCTCTGGTGCCGGATCCAACCTCAGGTAGGGGCTTGCTTTGCCTCTGAGCGCAGGGTATGTCGATCGCTGGAGGGATAAAATCTTCCCAGCTCCAATGGATCTTCTCCATCCACCTTCTTCCGAGTAGCGTTGGTCCATCACCTGCAACAATCCACAGAGGCAACATGTGCACTGTGCCATCATGGCGTACCTTTACAACGACTACCAACGACTGGGATAAGTTCATTGGTGTAGATGCGCAGCTTTGCCTGAACTGGGACCAACTTGGGTCATTCAGCTTGATTGTCCCAGAGCCTCTCAAAGGCTTCTTGATTCATTACTGACTAGCTCGCCCCCGTGTCCACCTCCATGAAGACTGGAGCGCCGTTTATCTCGACTTCCGTTCTCAACGGGGAACATTCTGTGGTGCAGGTAAACATTCCGTTCATCTCATCGTGGGGCTGAGCTGCCTCTCTGACCACCTCTTCATGATCCGCGCTGGATTCATGGCCCTCTGCAAACTCTTCACCAACACGGTGAGTCCTATTTCTTTTACACATTCGCTGGAGGTGGCCCTTTGTGCTGCACCCTTTGCACACAGAGTCCTTAAACTGGCACTGGTGAGCCCTGTGATTTCCTCCGCAACCCCAGCCTGGTGCTAACTGATTAGCCTCCTCGGCGGACTCAGAGTTAAGGGACTCGGGGGGCCCTGTTCTCTCTGCCCTGAGGAGATTCACATTCTACAGTGCTGCCTCTAAAAGGTGCCATTCTGTGTACAGTACATGCCGTGTTTGAGTCCTGAGGATGAGTCATCCGTCTAGAGCTGCAGGTCGAGGTCATGAATGCCTGGCTCATGGTGATGGCCTTCTGCAGTGTGACTGTGGTATCCGCAGATAGTAGCCTGTGAAGAAGGCCTTCATGGCCGATTCCGATGACAAAGATATCCCGCAGCGCTTCGGTGAGGTGGTCACCGAAATCACACGGTGTCGCCAGCCTCCTGAGGTCTGCAGCATATTTCACGATTTCCTGGCCTTCGGGCCGTCGGTGGGTGTAAAACCGGTGTCTGGCTGTGAGGATGCTCTCTTTGGGCTTGAGTTGTTCTTGAATCAGCGTTACAAGCTCCTCGTACGTCTTGGTCACTGTCTTCGCTGGTGCCAGCAAGTCCCTGACAAGGCTATAGATGGTGGGCCCACAACTGGTTAGCAGGATAGCTCTGTGCTTATCAGCAAGCGTGGCTGGATCATCACCTGTCAGGTTGCTTGCCGTGAAGAAATGGTCGAGCCTCTCCACAAAGGTGTTCCAATCACCCCATTGGCGAACTGCTGCACATTCCAAAGTTAGCCATTTTCACGTGAAGGTCCGTAATATCGTCGCCAATTGTTGTCTTTGGATGCTCTGATAATGACTCCATGAGGCAAAGTATTGCACTTGAACTGTAGTGACCTTAGTCCATTTAATATAACTCCAGAGTGAAGATCATACCTGGTGGCCTGCCTTTTATACTAAGCCTGGCACACCTGTACAGGTAACCTACAAGTCTCCCACTGCAGTGCCCTCTGGTGGCATACCTTAGTGACCATACAGCTGGTGTACATGTTTCCCATAGTAGTGCCCTCTGGTGGCACATCATATGTAATAGTACAAGCAGTAAACATGTCTGGATACATGACAATAACAGTATTCTCTGTGTGGGACCCACCGAGGTGTGCGTATCTGCACTGGTGCTGGAAGCGCTCATGTCTGATAATGCTGCACCCTCAGAGGTTGGAGGCTGGAGGCTGGAAGCTGATCTGAGGAGTCTTCCTCTTCCTCCTGGAGGCTCTTGATGGACTTGTGGGAGAGTAAAGAGATGAGTTAGATACATCATATGAAGAGTGGGTACAGATACCATTATGCACATGATGAACTTCACTGGCTGCTGACATCAGTTCCCATATGAGTGACTGCTGTATGCCATGTGGCTGTATGAGATGTAATTCTGTCACCAGGTTTCTGACATGTCCCCCTCTCTCCGTCTCCCACCTCCAACTGCTCGGCGACACCAGAAACTTCCAAGGCAGCCTCCTCTGCTGATGGTAAGGAGGCCAATGATGGAGGGCCACCTCCGGTTCTCTCCCTCTCCTTGTGGGCTCTCTTTTCCTGCAAGGAGGGAAAGAAGAGAAGGTTGAGTGAGAGTAATGGATTGAGAAATGGATGTGTTATATCTTTAGAGGGTAACTATGATGGAGTGGGATGGCATTGCCAAGTGGCCGCCTTGTGTGCTGTTAGTTGGTATGATTGCATTAGGATGAGGGCGAGTGTGAGGGGTGGTTAGTCTGATGGGGATGTGATAATGTAGATAGATAGAGATGGGCGACTGTGCAAGGTATGTTGGTGTGAGTAAGGATGTGCAGAGTAGGGTTGGGAAGGCAGAGTGATGGGGCTATGTTGAGAGGCACAGCAGGATGAAGCAGAGTGTGGCTTTGTACTAACGTTTCGTGATCTAATGAGATCATTGAAATGTTTGTGGCACTGCACCCAGGTCCTTCTGATCACATTCCTGCTGTTGACCTCCTCTGCAATTTGGAACCAGGCTCCTTTGGTCTGCTGGGGCGGTCTCTTCCACCTATCCCTGCGAGACCTCACTCCCTTCACAAGGATATGGAGTTATCGGAGAACCTGGGTGCATTACTTTGCAATACTCACAAGCTCCAATACACTGCCTGCACACTCCTAGATGAACCTTCAAATGCAATGTGGCCATGGCTCCTTTAAATATCCTGGCTGAAAACGTATCATCGATGATGTCATCACGCATCATTTAATAGGGCCGTGTAACATGCAAGGCTGCCTGAATAGGTCCCATTAACGGAAAGTCGATCTCAGGACCAGGCTGGAATGAGGAACAGGGGCGCGACCTGCCACAGCGACCATCCACACCCGACCCACCCGGGTACAGAAAATTCCGGCCATTATGTTTCATTTGATTAAAACTAAATATCTATACCGCAATAAACTCAACATCCAAACTGTACATGTGGATCTCAATGTGTTTATTATAGCTGGACTGTTTGGCATGGGAATAATTAGTTGGCTGCACGTATATGCCCACATCATTTTAGTGATCAGTTCCATGTTGAATTGTTCCGTTTCTAGTTTTCAGTAAGGTTGCCTCAGCCTCTGTTCTCAGAATTCTGTCAAATAATGAGCTAATTATCGAGTCACTGTCATCACATGATAAAAAGGTCCTAATTAGATGACTAAATTAAAAAATAACAACCGTCGTGGTAGGAAGCCAGTCATTTCCTGGTGCACCATTATAAATAGGGCCAGTGGAGTCTGCTGACTTTCTTCTGCATATCACAATGCTGCTGTCGTGGGTAGAGTGACTTGCTGACATCTAGTGGTTTCACAGGTGTACTGACACTCCATCTTAGTTTACAGATTTGAAGTTAAGGGTTTTATTTGCTCATTGCAGACTAACGGGCTGATTTAAACTGTGTGTCCTGGTGTAAACAGGCGGCAATGGCCTACAAATAGCGTTCCAGGTAATCTCCGGCCACTGTCATCTCGAGTAGGTTCCTGAGAAAGGTGGCTGGAGAGCCTACCTGTTTCAAGCAGCAGGCCATTATTAATATACAAATCGGGGTCCTATGATATACATAAAAATCCAACTGCAATTTTAAGGTACAAATGGGCAAAATATCCGCCACCAACACTCCACCCATTTGTGTTGAGTGGTCTAACCAGCTTGGATCCTTAAAGGGAACACTGGAGGCCACTCAAAGAATGATCCATTTTTAACTTTTATTTTTTGTGGGTCTCTAGTCTCGTAATAAATTTTTTCAACATCTTGAATTAGGTGTTTAAGGGTTTAGATAGAGTAAATAGGAAGAAACTGTTTCCAATGACAGGAGGGTCGGTAAGCAGAGGACACAGATTTAAAATAATTGGCAAAAGAGCCGAAGAGGAGCTGAGGAGAATTTGTTTTACGCAGCGAGTTATTGTGATCTGGAATTCACTGCCTGAAATGGTGGTGGAAGCAAATTCAATAGTAACTTTCAAAAGGAAATTAGATAAATGCTTGAAGGGAAAAAAATGGCATGGCTATGGCGAACGAGCTGGGAATGGGACTAATTGGACAGCTCTACCAAAGAGCTGACACAGCCCCAATGGACAGAATGAACTTCTGTGCTGCATGATTCTATAATTCTATGAATAGTTTTAGCAACGCATTGTTTGATGCAGATGAAGCTGTTACTAACTGAGGATTTAGAAAACTATTTTCTACGTTTTCTTAGTCCTGATTTGAAGGAGAATTAATCACTGACCTTCTGTGACCTTCTGTTATTTAAGTTCTGATGAAGAGCCTATACCTGATATGAGAATTTGTCTGTGTTCTCCACTGGTGCTGCCTGACCTTCTGAGTGTTTCCAACATTTCCTGTTTTGGTTTCATTCTTATTGTGTGCAGTAAGAAATTAGAACCTTTGGTTCTGACTGTCCTCAAATTGAGAAGCAACTTTGTCGGAAGCTCTTGAGTTCTGAGGTCGACTCCTGTGAATCATATTGTTTTAACACTACTGAAAACTGGCTTTATTTATCAAGAACAGAACGACATATTTCCAAATAGAAACAGAAAATGCTGGAAATCTCAGCAGGTCAGGCAGCATCCGTGGAGAGAAACAGAGTTAATGTTTCAGGTCTGTGACCCTTCGTCAGAACAGTCATTATATCAGATTCCAGCATCCGCAGTATTTTGCTTTTATATTTCCAAATAGATTGTTTTTGTCTTCTGGCATTGCAATTAATTAACTTAAATTGGAAATTTGTAATTGAACTTCTGAAAATGTCCTCTACTGTAATGTACCAGGATTCAAACTATTTAACAATAGATGTCCTACATTACACCTTGAAAGGACTTAATTGGCTGCAAAGCGCTTTGGGATGTCCTGAGGTCGTTAAAGGCGCTATATAAATGCACTCTCTTTCTGTCTTTCTTTCTTTTATATTGACATGACAAAACCCACATGCAAGTCACAGTGATTAGAATTGCAACTGACTGAACGTTTCTGATCAAATTTACTATTTTTGTAAAACAATAAATCAAGTGTCCCCTGTTTAAAGGGGCACTAAAACCAACAAATTAAACAAATTAAACTTTTAACATTAGTGGATCAAATTAAAATTTGGTTGCCGGGGTGATGATGCATTCCAGTCCCTCCGGTGTCCACCTCTCATGGCAGGCCACGAGCATACCGGTGGACACAGCGTGTCCCATCTCCAGGGATCTGATCTAATTTACAACATGCCAGAGAATACACAGCTGAGCGGCGGGTTGATACTTTGATTTGGAACTCCAGATCCGGTACTGCAATGGTACAATGCTTGTTTCTGCGAGCAATTCCCAACAAGGTGTACACTACGCTGTGCTGTTGTGGAGTGGTGCCAAGCCAAGGGAATAGAAGAGGTTGCCATGGAGCAGTCCGGCAAAGCTCCTAGTACAGGTTACAGAGCACCACTGGTAAAGACTTGGGAACAGGTCGCTTCCCCATCCTTTGACCCAGCGATGTTGTGATGAAAGATGAGGCAAAAAAAATTAAACTTTTTTTCTAAATAACTATTCGGCTATGAAACTGAGAACTCAACAAGTATTCATGTTGAAGCCGTTTTCTATGGTAGGAGGCTGTTTTTAACTCGTGATTTATTTTGAAATAATTAGCTGCACGACTGTACGTATGACCCACAGCCTGGCCTTCAAAGCTTTGGCTGTGATAAATATTACAGATTGTCTGAGCTGCTTTGAACTCATTACAGTGGAGGAGATTATTTTGCTATCTGGCATTAACAACAGAACTCCGAGCTCGCAGTGGCTGACTGCAGCTCCTCCAGAGATATAAGGTAAATTAAGATAGAAAACGGAAGTTTTCTCCAGTACTTCAATCATGGAAATTGTAGAAAAGTTTAATGCTTTACATTTTTATGGGAAAAAACTCATGCTATTGTGTTTCTATTACCGGTGGCAGTCTTCAGGGAGGTGATGCAATTGTGCGTGCAAATTGTTACACAAGAACATAAGAATTAGGAACAGGAGTAGGGCACATGCTCCTCGAGCCTGCTCCGACATTCAATAAATCATGGCTGATCTTCTACCTCAAATCCACTTTCTTACCCTATCCCTATATCCCTGATTCCTCTAGAGTCCAAAAATCTATCTATCGCAGCCTTGAATTTACTCATTGACTGAGCATCTACAGTCCTTTGCGGCAAAGAATTAGGGGTATAGCAGCATAGTGGTTATGTTACTGGACTAGTAATCCAGAGCCTGGACTGATAATCTGGAGACATGAGTTCAAATCCCACCATGGCAGCTAAGGAATTTAAATTCAATAAAAATAATATCTTGAAACAAAAAGCTAGCATCAGTAATGGTGACCATGAAACGACTGGATTGTCGTTAAAAACCCATCTGGTTCACTAATGCCCTTTAGGGAAGGAAATCTGCCATCCTTACCCAGTCTTACCTAGATGTGACTCCAGACCCACAGCAATGTGATTGACTCTTAACTGCCCTCTGAAATGGCCTAGCAAACCACTCAGTTGTATTCAAGAAGGTGGTTCACCACCACTTTCTTGAGGACAATTAGGGATAGGCAATATATGCTGGCCTTGTCAGCGACACCCACATCTCGTGAAGGAATTCAAAATATTCCAAAGATTCACAAACCTCTGAGTGAAAAATTTCTCCTCATCACAGTCTTAATCTGAGACAGTGCCCCCTAGTTCTAGACTCTCCGGCCAGGGGAAACAATTTCTCAGCATTTACCCTGTCAATTCCCCTCAGAATCTTATATGTTTCAATGAGATCACCTCTCATTCTTCTAAACTCCAGAGAGTATAGGCCCAATCATATCAATCTCTCCTCATAGGACAACCCTCTCATCCCAGGAATCAATCCAGCGAACCTTCGTTGCACTGTCTCGAAGGCAAGTATAACCTTCCTTTGATAAGAAGACCAAAACTGTGCACAGTTCTCCAGGTGTGGTCTCAACAAAGTCATAGAAACATAGAAAATAGGTGCAGGAGTAGGCCATTTGGCCCTTCGAGCCTGCATCGCCATTCAAGGAGTTCATGGCTGAACATGCAACTTCAGTACCCCATTCCTGCTTTCTCGCCATACCCCTTGTAGTAAGGACTACATCTAACTCCTTTTGGAATATATTTAGTGAATTGGCCTCAACAACTTTCTGTGGTAGAGAATTCCACAGGTTCACCACTCTCTGGGTGAAGAAGTTTCTCCTCACATCGGTCCTAAATGGCTAACCCCTTATCCTTGGACTGTGACCCCTGATGCTGGACTTCCCCAACATTGGGAACATTCTTCCTGCATCTAACCTGTCTAAACCCATCAGAATTTTAAACGTTTCTATGAGATCCGCTCACATTCTGCTGAACTCCAGTGAATACAAGCCCAGTTGATCCAGTCTTTCTTGATATGTCAGTCCCGCCATCCCGGGAATCAGTCTGATGAACCTTCGCTGCACTCCCTCAATAGCAAGAATGTCCTTCCTCAAGTTAGGAGACCAAAACTGTACACAATACTCCAGATGTGGCCTCACCAAGGCCCTGTACAACTGTAGTAACACCTCCCTGCCCCTGTACTCAAATCCCCTCGGTATGAAGGCCAATATGCCATTTGCTTTCTTAACCGCCTGCTGTACCTGCATGCCAACCTTCAATGACTGATGTACCATGACACCCAGGTCTCGTTGCACCTCCCCTTTTCCTAATCTGTCACCATTCAGATAATAGTCTGTCTCCCTCTGTTTTTACCACCAAAGTGGATAACTTCACATTTATCCACATTATACTTCATCTGCCATGCATTTGCCCACTCACCTAACCTATCCAAGTCACTCTGTAGCCTCATAGCATCCTCCTCGCAGCTCACACTGCCACCCAACTTAATGTCATCCGCAAATTTGGAGATACTACATTTAATCCCCTTGTCTAAATCATTAATGTACAATGTAAACAGCTGGGGCCCCAGTACACAACCTTGCGGTACCCGACTAGTCACTGCCTGCCATTCTGAAAAGTACCCATTTACTCCTACTCTTTGCTTCCTGTCTGACAACCAGTTCTCAATCCACGTCAGCACACTACCCCCAATCCCATGTGCTTTAACTTTACACATTAATCTCTTGTGTGGGACCTTGTTGAAAGCCTTCTGAAAGTCCAAATACACCACATCAACTGGTTCTCCCTTGTCCACTCTACTGGAAACATCCTCAAAAAATTCCAGAAGATTTGTCAAGCATGATTTCTCATTCACAAATCCATGCTGACTTGGACCTATCATGTCACCTCTTTCCAAATGAGCTGCTATGAAATCCTTAATAATTGATTCCATCATTTTACCCACTACCGATGTCAGGCTGACCGGTCTATAATTCCCTGTTTTCTCTCTCCCTCCTTTTTTAAAAAGTGGGGTTACATTGGCTACCCTCCACTCGATAAGAACTGATCCAGAGTCAATGGAATGTTGAAAAATGACTGTCAATGCATCCGCTATTTCCAAGGCCACCTCCTTAAGTACTCTGGGATGCAGTCCATCATGCCCTGGGGATTTATCGGCCTTCAATCCTATCAATTTCCCCAACACAATTTCCCGACTAATAAGGATTTCCCTCAGTTCCTCCTTCTTACTAGACCCTCTGACCCGTTTTATATCCGGATGGTTGTTTGTGTCCTCCTTAGTGAATACCGAACCAAAGTACTTGTTCAATTGGTCCGCCATTTCTTTGTTCCCCGTTATGACTTCCTCTGATTCTGACTGCAGAGGACCTACGTTTGTCTTTACTAACCTTTTTCTCTTTACATATCTATAGAAACTTTTGCAGTCCGTCTTAATGTTCCCTGCAAGCTTCCTCTCGTACTCTATTTTCCCTGCCCTAATCAAACCCTTTGTCCTCCTCTGCTGAGTTCTAAATGTCTCCCAGTCCCCGGGTTCACTGCTATTTCTGGCCAATTTGTATGCCACTTCCTTGGCTTTAATACTATCCCTGATTTCCCTTGATAGCCACGGTTGAGCCACCTTCCCTTTTTTATTTTTACACCAGACATTGTTGTATTTCATCCATGCTGTCTCTAATTGTCTGCCATTGCCCATCCACAGTCAACCCCTTAAGTATCATTCGCCAATCGATCCTAGCCAATTCACGCCTCATACCTTCAAAGTTACCCTTCTTTAAGTTCTGGACCATGGTTTCTGAATTAACTGTTTCATTCTCCATCCTAATGTAGAATTCCATCATATTATGGTCACTCTTTCCCAAGGGGACTCGCACAACGAGATTGCTAATTAATCCTCTCTTATTACACAACACCCAGTCTAAGATGGCCTCCCCGCTAGTTGGTTCCTCAACATTGGTCTAGAAAACCATCCCTTATGCACTCCAGGAAATCCTCCACCGTATTGCTTCCAGTTTGGTTAGCCCAATCTATATGCATATTAAAGTCACCCATGATAACTGCTGCACCTTTATTGCATGCACCCCTAATTTCCTGTTTGATGCCCTCCCCAACATCACTACTACTGTTTGGAGGTCTGTACACAACTCCCACTAACGTTTTTTGCCCTTTGGTGTTCTGCAGTTCTACCCATATAGATTCCACATCATCCAAGCTAATGTCCTTCCTAACTATTGCATTAATCTCCTCTTTAACCAGCAATGCTACCCCACCTCCTTTTCCTTTTATTCTATCCTTCCTGAATGTTGAATACCCAAGGATGCCCTGATCATCCTGGAGCCACGTCTCTGTAATCCCAATCACATCATATCTGTTAACATCTATTTGCACAGTTAATTCATCCACCTTATTACGGATACTCCTTGCATTAAGACACAAAGCCTTCAGGCTTGTTTTTTTTAACACCCTTTGTCCTTTTAGAATTATGATGTTGATGTAGTGTGGCCCTTTTTGTTTCTTGCCTTTGTTTACTCGGCCTTCCACTATTGCTTTTTATCTTTCTACCATCTGTTTTTGACTCCATATTACTTCGCCCTATCTCGCTGCATCGGTTCCCATCCCCCTGCCATATTAGTTTAAACACTCCCGAACTGCATTAGCAAATGTTACCCCCAGGACATCAGTTCCAGTCCTGCCCAAGTGCAGACCGTCCCTTTTATACAGGTCCCACTTCCCCCAGAACTGGTTCCAATGTCCCAGAAATTTGAATCCCTCCCTCTCGCACCACTGCTAAAGCCATGTATTTATTCTAACTATCCTGCTCCCTCTACTCTGATTAGCACATGGCACTGGTAGCAATCCAGAGATTACTACCTTTGAGGTCCTATTTTTTAATTTAACTTCTAGCTCCCTAAATTCAGCTTGTAGGACCTCTTCCCGCTTCTTACCTATATCGTTGGTACCTACATGTACCACGACAACTGGCTGTTCACCCTCCCTCTCCAGAATGCTCTGCAGCTGCTCCGAGACATCCTTGACCCTTGCACCAGGGAGGCAACATACCATCCTGGAGTCTCGGTTGCGGCCGCAGAAACTCTTATTTATTCCCCTTACAATAGAGTCCCCTATCACTATAGCTCTCCCACTCTTTTTCCCACCCTTCTGTGCAGCAGAGCCACCCACGGTGCCATGAACCTGACATGTATAATTGTATCCTAAATCTTTCTGAACACAAACATTTAATAGTTTCTCACCATTTAAAAAATATTCTATTTTTCTATACTTCCTACCAAAGTGAATAATCTCACATTTCCCCACATTATGGCCACGATTTTCCCAACCGAGGCGAGAGACGACGGGGGAGGAGTCGAACACCACTCCTGGTTCCATGTCAGCTTCTCCCACGACTTTCCCCTGATTGGGCTTGTTTAGCCCGGCCAGCGAGGTACCCGGCCCATAACTTCACATTTATCCACATTATACTTCATCTGCCATGCATTTGCCCACTCATCTAACCTATCCAAGTCACTCTGCAGCCTCATAGCATCTTCCTCGCAGCTCACACTGCCACCCAACTTAGTTTCATCCGCAAATTTGGAGATACTACATTTAATCCCCTCGTCTAAATCATTAATGTACAGTGTAAACAGCTGGGGCCCCAGCACAGAACCTTGCGGTACCCCACTAGTCACTGCCTGCCATTCTGAAAAGTACCCATTTACTCCTACTCTTTGCTTCCTGTCTACCAACCAGTTCTCAATCCACGTCAGCACACTACCCCCAATCCCATGTGCTTTAACTTTGCACATTAATCTCTTGTGTGGGACCTTGTTGAAAGCCTTCTGAAAGTCCAAATATACCACATCAACTGGTTCTCCTTTGTCCACTCTACTGGAAACATCCTCAAAAAATTCCAGAAGATTTGTCAAGCATGATTTCCCTTTCACAAATCCATGCTGACTTGGACCTATCATGTCACCTCTTTCCAAATGCGCTGCTATGACATCCTTAATAATTGATTCCATCATTTTACCCACTACCGATGTCAGGCTGACCGGTCTATAATTCCCTGTTTTCTCTCTCCCTCCTTTTTTAAAAAGTGGGGTTACATTGGCTACCCTCCACTCGATAGGAACTGATCCAGAGTCAATGGAATGTTGGAAAATGACTGTCAATGCATCCGCTATTTCCAAGGCCACCTCCTTAAGTACTCTGGGATGCAGTCCATCAGGCCCTGGGGATTTATCGGCCTTCAATCCCATCAATTTCCCCAACACAATTTCCCGACTAATAAGGATTTCCCTCAGTTCCTCCTCCTTACTAGACCCTCTGACTTCTTTTATATCCGGAAGGTTGTTTGTGTCCTCCTTAGTGAATACCGAACCAAAGTACTTGTTCAATTGGTCCGCCATTTCTTTGTTCCCCGTTATGACTTCCCCTGATTCTGACTGCAGGGGACCTACGTTTGTCTTTACTAACCTTTTCCTCTTTACATATCTATAGAAACTTTTGCAATCCGTCTTAATGTTCCCTGCAAGCTTCTTCTCGTACTCCATTTTCCCTGCCCTAATCAAACCCTTTGTCCTCCTCTGCTGAGTTCTAAATTACCCTAGTCACCGGGTTCGCTGCTGTTTCTGGCCAATTTGTATACCATTTCCTTGGCTTTAATACTATCCCTGATTTCCCTTGATAGCCACGGTTGAGCCACCTTCCCTTTTTTATTTTTACACCAGACAGGAATGTACAATTGTTGTAGTTCATCCATGCGGTCTCTAAATGTCTGCCATTGCCCATCCACAGTCAACCCCTTAAGTATCATTCGCCAATCTATCCTAGCCAATTCACGCCTCATACCTTCAAAGTTACCCTTCTTTAAGTTCTGGACCATGGTTTCTGAATTAACTATTTCATTCTCCATCCTAATGCAGAATTCCACCATATTATGGTCACTCTTCCCCAAGGGGCCTCGCACAATGAGATTGCTAATTAATCCTCTCTCATTACACAACACCCAGTCTAAGATGGCCTCTCCCCTAGTTGGTTCCTCGACATATTGGTCTAGAAAATCATCCCTTATGCACTCCAGGAAATCCTCCTGCACCGTATTGCTTCCAGTTTGGTTAGCCCAATCTATGTGCATATTAAAGTCACCCATTATAACTGCTGCACCTTTATTGCATGCACCCCTAATTTCCTGTTTGATACCCTCCCCAACATCACTATTACTGTTTGGAGGTCTGTATACAACTCCCACTAACGTTTTTTGCCCTTTAGGAAGCGGGTCTAATGACGTCATTTGTTGATCTGTCACCAGTTGGTTTCCTTAAGGGGCAAATTCATTTTGACAGTTGTGCTGTCAGTGTTCTACAGCACTGAGGTACTGCAAACACTGGCAAACATTGACAAGCACTGCACAGAGTGCACGGCTGCACCATGGCTCTCCCATGACTTCCCTTCCAATGGGCAGAACAGACCTCCCGAGGACACCAATGCCGACCTGGTTGCACATTACACAGAAGGGCACAAGCAGGGATGTTGTCTGGAGGACCTGGGTGCAGTCGTCCAACCCTTTCGATGATCTCAGTAGATCACGAAATGTTACAGCAAAGCCACACTCAATGTCATCCTGCTGTGCCACTCATCACATCCCCATCACTCTGCCTTCCATACCCTAGTCCTGCACATCCTTACTCACACCAACTTACCTTGCACCTCCACCAATCAATCTCTATCTACATTATCACTTCCCAATCTCACTAGCCACCCCTCACACTCACCCTCATCCTTGTCCAATCATATCAACTAACAACACACAAGGTAGACAGTTGTGTCTTTTATCCAATATTCATGTAAAGCTTCTGTTAATGTGTTGTCAAACGTTGAAATCTTTATTTTCAAAAGTTTGCTTTCTTGGACAGATTTGTGTGCTCTGTTAGAAGTGGCTTAGTGAGTTGCAGTGAATGGTGAGACATAAGGGTAGCCCCCGCAATGGTGATGAGTGTGAAAGGAATGGCCTGGGCATTGTAGAAATGCTTTATTGTGCTGGTGTGGGGTGGTGCCCGAGTGTACAGCATCATGTGGTAGCCAGAGTGTACAGCATCAAGTGAAGTAAATCTGGCCATGGTGAGGCCATCCCTGACCTCCCGGGCAGCAATGTGGTCAGATGCTGATGCCCTGTGTCCTGTGCAGCATCAGGTGATTGTGGAGAAGGTTGGTGTTGTTGTTGGTGTGCCTGGTGATATTGGTGTTGGGGCTGATCGTGATGGGATTCTGAGGACCAATGTGAGATCATTTCAAGGGTACCGATGCTGATGTAATTTATGGCAGCTGAAGTTGAGATGACGGAAGCAATCCATCAATGGTGAGAGAGGTTACTCCAAGGAGATGACACTGGCTAGAGAGTTTAATTCAATTGCGGAGAAGGTTGGTGTTGTTGGTGATACTGGTGTGCCTGGTGAGATTGGTGTTGGGGCTGATCGTGGTGGGATTCTGAGGATGACGTGAACCTGGTGAAAAAGTTGGGAAAATGGTTAATAGGGGGTAAAATGCTGTTCAACTACCTTTAAACTCCCTCTTAACTATCTCAATTGGCTCACCCGTCACTAGTGCCAGGTCTGTAAAGTGCAGGCAGACCTGGCACTTGAGAAACTTACATGGAGGCGGGTTCAGAGTGGGATACTGCCACAAAGTTAATATTTTAGATTTTGACAGCGGACCTGCCTCCAAACCCGCCCATCTGCCACCTTAGTGCTCACTCACTTAACCTATCTATATCCTTTTATAGACTCTTTGTGTTCTCCTCACACCTTATTTTCCCACTTAGCTTTGTATCGTCAGCAAACTTGGATATATTACAATTGTTCCCGTTATCTAAGTCAGTACTATAGATTTTACATAGCTGAGGCCAAAGCACTGGTCTTTTCAGCACCCCACTAGTTACCACCTGCCAATCTGACCTGTTTATCCTTACTCTCTGTTTTCCGACCATTAACCAATTCTCTATACATTCTAATACATTACCTCCAACCCCATGTGCCCTTATCTTACGTAACAACCTTTTATGTGGCACCTTATTGAATCCCTTTTGGAAATCCAAATATACTACATCCACTGGTTTCCCTTTATCTACCCTGCTAGTTACATCCTCAAAAAACTCAAAGAAGTTTGTCAAACATGATTTCCCTTTCATAAAACCATGTTGACTCTGCCTAATCAAATTATGATTTTCTAAGTATGCTGTTACCACTTCCTTAATAATGGATTTCAGCATTTTTCCAATGACTGATGTCAGACTAACTGGCCTGTAGTTCCTGGTTTTCTCTCTCCCTCCTTTCTTGATGAGGGGGGTTACAATTGCTATCTTCCAGCCCGCTGGGATTGTTCCTGAATATAGGGAATTTTGGAAGATAACAATCAATGCATCCACTATCTCTGCAGCCACTTCTTTTGGAACTCTAGGATGTAGGTCATCAGGTCCAGGGGATTTGACAGCTTTTAGTTCCATTAGTTTCTCAGTACTTTTTCTCTACTGATATTAATTACTTCAAGTTCCTCATTCTCATTACCCCCTTGGATCTCCACTATTTTTGGTATACTTTTTATGACTTCTACTATGTAGATACAAAATATTTGTTTAATGTCTGCTACTTGCTTGTTTCCCAAAATAATTTCACCTGTCTCAGCCTCTAAGGGACCAACACTTGTTTTTGCTACTCTCTTCCTATTATATACTTCTAGAAGCTCTTACAATCTATTTTTATATTTCTTGCTAATTTACTCTCATTCTATTTTCTCCCTTTTTATCAAATTTTTGTTTCGGGAATGCATTCCAAAGTGTTACAATTTTAATTTTGTTGACTTTTGTTCATGGCAAAATGGAACCAAGTAGCTTGATAAAGTTATCTGGCAACAAATTAACATTAAAAAGAAGTATTTGACTAGATATAAAGAAAGAGAATTGGGATATGTGTAAGATTAAGTTGAGGTTAACAATATCAACTGTAATAACGACCAAAAGTACAGTGTAAAAGAAGATTGTGAATAGGTGAGGTAGTGCTGGTCTTTCTCAGATATGTTAGTGGTCAGAGAATGATCAAGGACAACACAGGGCATCAGAGATTCTGAAGGATAGATTACAATGGAGAATCAAGATATGGCTCAGTTGTTCAATGGATACTTCGCATCTGTTTTCACAACTGCTGATGATGCTAAGCTAGTGCTGGTGATGGACAAAGGAGCAACCAAAATTAAGTCCTTGGAAGTCTGCACAGAAACAGTCCTGGCTAGTATTAAGGCTGTTCAGGCAGATCAGACTGCTGGTCCTAATGCTATTCACCCGAGACTGCAAAAAAAAATGGGGATTGTATTATGTGAGCTACTGTTCCTGTTATGCTCATAATAAATGGTCAGACCGAGTACTGTGTGTAATGAGCAAGTGTGACCTTAGTTCCTTTATTGTAGTTCAAGTGCAGATGGGTGACCTGCTTATATACTGTACTCCCAAGGGATGCTGGGATCTCTTGGGATTCCAACAGGTAGGCCCTCTGGTGGACAGGTGTGATGCAGGTTACAAAGGGTTAAATACATAACAGTTCCCACATAGGCTCATGTTGTACCAATATTTCAGAAAATCAGTCAATCAGAACCTGAGAAATATCAGCTAGTTAATTTGATTGCAGCTCAACATTAGCAGTAATAGTGTACAGACCAGCCATGATTTAATTGAATAGCAAAACAGGCTTGCGGGGCTGACTGGCCTACTCCTGTTCCCAACTTGGAAATCGCTTTCGTGATTGGAGAATCTTCTTCTTCGGCAGTCCCTCGGAGTCAAGGATGACTTGCGTCCACACTAAAAATGAGTTCTCATGTGGCTGATGAGTCCTATGTGGAATCTACAGTCCCTGTCACAAGTGGGGCAGATGGTGGTTGAAGGAACGGGTGGGTGGGGTACTTGGTTGCCATGCGTTGCTTCAGCTTATTCTCGGTGTAGAGACTAGAGGTATTTGGCGCCATCCTGAAGGCTTTTCCTCCACTTTGTGCGGTCTTGGGCCAGGGATTCCCAGGTGGCGGTGGGGATGTTGCACTTTTTCAAGGAGGCTTTGAGGGTGTCCTTGAAGCGTTTCCTCTGCCCACCTGGGGTTCGCTTGCCATGTCGAAGCCCCGAGTAGAGCGCTTGTTTTGGGTGTCTCATATCAGGCATGCGGACGACATGGCCTGTCCACGGAGTTGAGCGAGCATGGTCAGTGCTTCGATGCTGGGGATGATGGCTTAAGCGAGAACACTAATGTTGGTGCATCTATCCTGCCAATGGATTTGCAGGATTTTGCGGAGGCAGCGTTGGTGGTACTTCTCCAGTGCTTTTGTGTTGCCTGCTGCACCTAGTCCATGTCTCAAAGGCATATAGGTCGGGTATCAATTCTGCTCTGTAGACCATGAGCTTGGTGCCGGGTTTAAGGTCTGGTCTTCAAACACTCTTCTTCAGGTTGCACTGGCACACTGAAGGCAGTGTTGGACTTAGTCATCGATGTCTGCCCTTGTTGACAATAGGCTCCCAAGGTATGGAAAATGGTCCACGTTGTCCAAGGCCCCGTCGTGGATTTTGATAATCGGGGAGCAGTGCTGCGTGGCGGGGGCAGGTTGGTAGAGGACCTTTATCTTATGGATGTTTAGTGTAAGGCCCATGCTCTCGTACGCTTCGGTGAAGGTGTTGACGATGGCTTGGAGTTCGGCCTCCGAGTGTGCGCAGACGCAGGTGTCGTCTGCATACTGTAATTCAGTGACCGTGGATGCGACGACCTTGGATCTGGCCGAGATTGAACAGTTTCCTGTTTGTTTTGTTGATTAACTCCACTCCAGCGGGGACCGTATTGAGGGTGAGATGGAGCATTGCAGCAAGGAATATCGAGAAGAGTGTTGGTGCAATGACACAGCCTTGCTTGATCCCGGTCCGAACGTGAATTGGGTTTGTGGTGGATCCGTTGGTTAGGATCATGGTTTGCATGTCGTCGTGAAGCAGGCAAAGAATGGTGGCAAATTTTGGGGGGCGGCCAAACTTGAAGAGGATGCACCATAATCCCTCATGGTCGACAGTGTCGAAGGCCTTTGTGAGGTTGAAGGAGGCCACGTACAGGGGTTGGTGCTGTTCCCTGCATTTCTTTTGGATTTGCCGCGCAGTGAAGATCATGTCCATTGTGCCCCTTAGTGGGCGGAGTTCTTCAGCCACAGAAAGAAGTCAATTGAGGAGGATTCTTGCGATGACTTTCCCTATGGCAGACAGCAGGGAAATTCCTCTGTAGTTACCGCAATCGGACTTGTCGCCTTTCTTGAAGATGATCACGATTACCGCGTCTCTGAGATCCCCTGGCATGCTCTCCTCCTTCCAGATGAAAGAAATGAGATTGTGTATTTGCGCCAAAAGTGCTTCTCCGCCATGCTTTAGCGGGGATTCTATCTGCTCCTGAGGTCTTATTATTTTTCAATTGACTGATGGCCTTTTCTACTTCATGCCTGTGATATATGAATAAAGAATCTGTCTGAAAGTAAAGTGTGACCGTACTCTTTTATTGCAGGTCTCCACAGTCCTTCTCCAGCCTGTGAGGCCTCCTTAAGTAGCTGTGCTCCCAAGGGATTGTGGTATTCCCTTGGTACTCCAGGGGATGAGCCCTCTGGTGGCTGTACAAGGTATATATAAATAACAACACCCCCCACCTGACCCCAAAGTCACAGTGTAACTATTTACAAGGCGAGTCGATCTGGGGCCTTTCTTTCCCTGGTTGATAATCTCGGTGCAAATGCTGGTTTTGGTGAATCATTTGTTGGGCCCTCATTGGGCTGCTGTGCAGCTGGCCTTGCTGGGCTGCCTGGTGTGGTAAGTCCTGCTGGGCTGCTGTGGGTGATGGATTCTGCTTTGTGGCCAACTGCGGTGTCGGTTGCCACTGGTGTATATGTTGGGGGGTCAAAGAAGGTAGGGTCCAAAGTTGGTTGCTCAGGATAGTCCATGAATCTGAATTTCATTTGGTCCAAGTGTTTCCGGTGAATAAATTCATTTGAAAGTTTGACCCGAAACTTGGCCACAATAGTGCTGGGAAGCCACTTGGGACCTTGTCCATAATTCAATACAAATACAGGATCATTGATTTCAATTTTGCATGACACATTTGCGCTATCATGATATGTACTTTGTTGAAGCAGCCTGCTCTCTACCTGTTCATGTAGATCAAGGTGAACTAACGAGAACCTTGTCTTAAGTGCCCTTTTCCTGAGCAGTTCAGCAGGTGGAATCCCAGTGAGCGAGTGGGGTCACGTGCGGTAGCTAAGCAAGGTGAGTCTGCAGTGAGCCTTCAGTTACCCTCTTCAAGCCCTGCTTGATAGTTTGCACTGCTCTCTCTGCCTGACCATTGGATGCTGGTTTGAACGGGGCAGATGTAACATGTTTGATCCCGTTACGGGTCATGAACTCTTTGAACTCGGCACTGGTAAAACATGGCCCATTGTCGCTCACAAGGACATCAGGTAGTTCGTGCGTGGCAAACGTGGCCCGCAGGCTTTCAGTGGTGGCAGCGGACGTGCTTGCCGACATTATCTCGCATTCAATCCATCTGGAGTACGCATCTACAATCACAAGAAACATTTTACCCAAAAACGGGCCTGCACAGTCGACATGGACCCTGGATCACGATTTGGAGGGCCAAGACCATAAACTTAGTGGCGCCTCCCTGGGTGCATTGCTTAACTGCGAGCATGTGTTACATCTGTGCACGCAGGATTCTAAGTCCGCATCAATACCGGGCCACCACACGTGGGATCTGGCTATTGCTTTCATCATTAAGATGCCTGGGTGGGAACGGTGAAGGTCATTGATGAAGGTGTCTCTGCCCTTCTTGGGGACCACTACCCGATTGCCCCACAGAAAGCAGTCTGCCTGTATGGACATTTCATCATTGCGCCGCTGGTACGGCTTTATCTCGTCCTGCATTTCACTGGGACACTGGACCAGCTCCCGTGAAGTACACAATTTTTTACTAGGGACAGTAAGGGGTCCTGTCTTGTTCAGGTTCTAATCTGTCGGGCTGTGACGGGTGATTGCTCACTCTCGAATGCTTCCATAACCATGACTAAATCTGCGGGCTGCACCATTTCCACCCCCGTGGTGGGCAATGGCAGCCTACTGAGAGCACTGGCACAGTTTTCTGTGCCTGGCCTGTGGCGGATGGCGTAGTTGTATGCGGACAACGTGAGCGCCCATCTCTGGATGCGGGCCGATGCATTAGTATTTATTCCCTTATTCTCGGAAAACAGGGTTATTAGTGGCTTATGGTCCGTTTCTAATTCAAATTTTAGCCCAAACAGATACTAATGCATTTTTTTTAACCCATAGACACACGCTAATGCTTCTTTTTCAATCATGCTGGAGGCTCTCTCAGCCTTAGACAGACTCCTAGGCAACCGGTTACAATTTCCCAGATTCATTAGCTTGTTGCAATGACGCCATACGACGACGCATCACATGCTAGTACCAAATGTTTACATGGATCATACAACACAAGCAATTTGTTTGAGCATAACAATTTTCTAGCTTTGACAAAGGCATTTTCTTGGCTTTTGACCCATACCCATTTGTCTCCTTTACACAGTAAGGCGTGCAGTGGTTCTAACAGTGTGCTGAGACCCGGTAAGAAGTTACCAAAGTAGTTCAGGAGTCCTAGAAATGACCGCAGCTCCGTCACGTTCTGTGACTCGGTGCATTCCCGATTGCCTCCGTCTTCGAATTGGTGGGCCTGATGTCGTCCGCCGCGATTCTTCTCCCCAGGAACTCCACTTCAGGGGCCTGGAAAACGCACTTCAAGCGTTTCAACCTGAGCCCCACGCAGTTGAGTCGACTAAGAACCACCTCCGGGTTCTGCAGATGCTCGACTGTGTCCTGACCTATAATCAAGATGTCGTCCTGGAAGACCACCGTGCGCGGAACTGACTTCAGTAAGCTTTCCATGTTTCTCTGGAATATCGCCGCGGCTGATCGAATTCCAAATGGGCATCTGTTATAAATGAAGAGACCTTTGTGCGTGTTGATGCAGGTGAGGCCCTTCGATGATTCCTCCAGCTCCTGCGTCATGTAGGCCGAGGTCAATCCAGCTTGGTGAACTTCTTTCCTCCCGCCAGCGTAGCAAAAAGGTCGTCAGCCTTTGGTAGTGGGTATTGATCCTGCAGGGAGAAATGATTGATAGTTACTTTGTAATCACCACAGATTCTGACGATGCCGTCTCCCTTGAGGACGGGAACAATCGGTCTGGCTCACTCGTTGAATTCGATCGGCGAAATGATGCCCTCTCGTTGCAGCCAGTCCAGCTCGATCTCTACCCTTTCTCTCATCATGTACGGTACTGCTCTCACCTTGTGATGGATGGGTCGTGCCCCCGGAATTAGGTGGATCTGCACTTTTGCTCTTTGGAACTTCCCAATGCCTGGTTCGAACAGCGAAGAGAATTTGTTTTAAGACCTGGGCACATGAAATGTCGTCAGCGGGCGAGAGCGCTCGGACGTTGTCCCAGTTCCAGCGTATCTTTCCCAGCCAGTTCTTGCCGAGCAGCGTGGGACCAGAGCCCGGTACCACCCAGGAGTGGTAGCTTGTGCACCGCTCCATCGTAGGAGACCTTTACAGTAGCACTGCTGATTATGGGAATCAGTTCCTTTGTGTAAGTTCTCAGTTTCATGCGAGTGGGAGTCAAGACTGGCATTGAGGCCTTGCTGAACCACAATTTTTCAAAAGTCTTTTTGCTCATGATGGACTGGCTCGCGCCCGTGTCCAGCTCCATTGACACCGGGAGTCCATTTAATTAAACCTTCAGCATTATCGGGAGACACTTTGTGGTAAGTGTGTACCCCATATTACCTCTGCCTCCTCGGTCTGAGGCTCTGGTTCGTCGTGATCCGCCATGGATCTGTCCTCCTCTGCAACATGGTGGTTTGCAGGATTAACGGGGTTTGCAGCTCACCTGCACATACGTTGAAGGTATCCCATTGTGCCACAGCCCTTGCAAACGTACCCTTTGAATCGGCATGAATGGAAACGATGATCACCCCCGCAGCGTCAACAAGGTGTTAATGGTCTTGCATTCATCACCCTTGATGGTGGACTCAGACATCTGCGGACGTGCAGCTGCAGGCATGTGGGGCCTGCCTTGTACGTTGCGATTTGAAAACAACATCACTTTGTTCACAGTATTTGTAGCAGCACTCACGTGCTGAGAGATTTGCTTAGTATTGTCATTGGTGGCAATGAAAGCCTGGGCTTTCGCTATGGCCTTACTCAAGGTTGGGGTCTCTACAGTCAAAAGTTTGCGAAGTATCACTTCATGGCCAATGCCAAGTACGAAAAAGTCTCCTGAGTATGTGCTCCAAATGTCCTTCAAATTCGCAATGCCCTGCAAGGTGTCGTAGCTCGGCGACATAACTCACCACTTCCTGGCCTTCATACCTTTTGTAGGTGTAGAACTGGTACCTCGCCATCAGAATGCTTTCCTTCGGGTTCAGATGCTCCCGGACCAGTGTGCACAAATCATCGTACAATTTCTCTGTGGGTTTCGCTGGATCAAGCAGATTTTTCATGAGGCCATACATTGGTGCCCCGCAGATGGTGAGGAGAATCGCCCTTTGTTTGGCAGCGTTCGCTTCTCCTTCCAGCTCGTTGGTCACGAAGTATTGGTCGAGTCGCTCCACAAAGGTTTCCCAATCATCTCCCTCCGAGAATTTCTCCAGGATGCCCACTGTTCTCTGCATCGGTGGGTTCGTCATCTGTATCTTGTCGTCGGTTGTTATATATGAATAAAGAGTCTGACTGGATACTGTAAACTCAAAGTAAATTGTGACCTTAAGTCTTTTATTGCAGGTCTCCAGAGTCCTTCTCCAGCCTGTGAGGCCTCCTTAAGTACCTGTGCTCCCAAGGGATTGTGGGATCCCTTGGGACTCCAGGGGATGAGCCCTCTGGTGGCTGTACAGGGTATATTCAAGTTTACATACAAAACAATGCCGGGCTGGGGTTGTGCTGAGTTGGTGGCAGGTAGCATGCTGTGGGATGGAATTGAGGACACTCACCTCGAAGGCAGAGTCTCGGTTGAGGAGATCTTCGAAGTGCTCCTTCCAGTGAGCACTGACGGCCTCTCTATCCTTGATGTTCTTGATGAGTACCTCTCCGTTCTTGGCCAGCAGTGGGGTAGGGCCTTGGGCCGTAGGTGGTCTTGACTGCACTGAAGAATCCACGCATGTTGTGGTTGCCGGCTAGTAGCTGGATCTCCTGCATAGCACAAAGTTATCAATTGAAGAATTAAACTAGTGTCATAAATTTTGAATAATAACAAACCCTAATTTTATGGCACCACGATTTTATAAAATATTTTTGAAATTTTTTTTAATTAAGCAGTGATAAAGTACATAATAATTGAAGAGAAGAATGAATAGGGAAACGAGCCATTTCTTTGAGTGCAGCTGCTGAAAGTTCACTGTTGATGTGGCCGGAGCGTCACTGCTGTCAATCACGCGTCGCACAGGCGCAGTGGCGGAGGCAGGCGTTCACCCGGAGACGGTGAGGCTGGGGGCAGGGTGTTGGTGGGCTGCACATGAAATGCTGAAGATTCAGAAACATGATGGCCGCTAAACCGTCTGTTTTTCTTCTAATGGTCAACGGGCAGATTGAGAGCGCAGATGTAAGTAATACTTTAAAATAAAACAGCAGCATTTGTCGGGGTTTTGTCGCATGCTCGCCTCTGGGAGCTGTAGTTCTTTTTTCTGAAACTCGCGCCGGAAGTGGGCAGTAAACGGAACTCGCGGAACTACAACTCCCGGAATGCCCTGCGGTCCCAGGCCTGGCGGTGACAATCACCAAGGCAACCAATTTACAGTACTTGCCACTCTTTGTTGCTAATTGCACTGAGTGTCCATTATTAATTAGATACTTCAAAGACCATTGTTACTTCGTG
Organism: Pristiophorus japonicus; assembly: GCF_044704955.1. Lineage (NCBI taxonomy): Eukaryota > Metazoa > Chordata > Chondrichthyes > Pristiophoridae > Pristiophorus > Pristiophorus japonicus. The sequence goes on from NC_091991.1 coordinate 150,808,133, forward strand.
AAGAGTAAATGTAATTCGACATAATAAATGCAGCACAGCGTTCAAGATCTAAACTTTACCCCTTGAGTAAGGGAGAAGCAGAATCATTAAAAGTTTGGACCATTTGGAGTTGTACTGTACGTGTGATCAGTCAAGCAATGGTTTATCATTCCATTACAGTTATTTTTATTGTCTTCTCAATAGCTTCTTACTGTTGCATTTCAAGTACATCAACACCATCAAGAACAGATAATCTGGTTATTTATCTCATTGCTGTTTGTGGGACCTTGCTGTTTGCAAATTGGCTGCCGTGTCTCTCCAACTCACGCTCTGAACTTTCTGTATTGTATATTCAAAGGCATATGTGTGCTGTAGTTGGGAGGGTGGTGGAAATGCACTCAAATTTTATGGTGAATTGTATTTCTCTTCATGCCACTACAGTGCACTTAATGAGGACTCAACCCCGTACTTATCAGTTGTCCAACAGTCAACTAATTTCCCTACATTACAACACTTCAAAAGTGCTGCATTTTAATGAATATTAAGTTTGCATCAATGTTAAGTATCAAACCGTGACATATTATTTACAATCGGAAACTTTTTCAGTGCTAATTTTTTTAAATTGTAAATTTGCATGCATTTTCTTTTTCTAGTTTCCTGAGTTTGATGAGCTGTATTGCAAATACTCCTATGTATATGGACATGACTGGGCTCCAACAACAGTGAGTATTAAACTTAATTTGTTCAGATTAGCGCAATTACAAATATTCCTCCCATAATAATAAATAAATGTTGCTATCTAATTATCTAATTTTTGTGTTTGTCCAGTGTGACGCAATTTGTATTCTAGTCCGTTGGATACAGTCATTGTGGAATTGGAGTTGCGTTGTAGCATTCTTCTTGCATTACAGTAGCTAATTAAAATCATAAATCCAAATGAAAGGTAATTTCATGGTGACATAAATGTACAGTTTTCTGTCATTGCAATCTAATGCACTTTTTAATGATTAATGTGAGCAAATGTGAGGTCATCCACTTTGGACCAAAAAAGGATAGAATAGGATATTTTATAAATGGTGAAAAGATCAAAACAAAGGATGTCCAAAGAGGCTTTGGGGGGGAGAGGGATGTTCAGGTACGTAGATCATTAAAATATTATGAACAGGTACAGAAAATAATTGAAAAGGGTAATGGAATGCTAGCCTTTGTATCCAGAGTACAATGGGGTAGAAGTTATGCTGCAGCTGTAAAAAAAAAAACCCTGGTTAGACCACAGCTGGAGTACTGTGAGCAGTTCTGGACACCGCACCTTAGGAAGAATGTATTGGCCTTGGAGGGAGTGTAGCGTAGATTTACCAGACTGATACCCGGACTTCAAGGGGCCTTTAGGGAAGAGTAACCATACTATGATTAAATGTTATATTCAGTTTGAAAGTGATTTAGTTAAATCTGAAAAAGGGTTTTAAATCTAAACAAAGCAAACTACGTAGATGTGAGGGGCGAGTTGGCTAAGGTAGATTGGGAAACGACATTAAAAAGTATGACGGTAGACAAGCAATGGCTAGCATTGAAAGAATTAATACATAATTTACAACAAACATACATTCCTTTTAAGGCATAAAAACCCCACAGGAAAAGTGGTCCAACCCTGGCAAACAAGAAAAGTTAAAGATAGTATTAGATCAAAGGAAGAGGCTTATAATGTTGCCAAAAAGAGCAGTAAGCCTGAGGCCTGAGAGGATTTTAGAATTCAGCAAAGGAGGACCAAGAAATTGATAAAGAAAGGGAAAATAGAATATGAGAGTAAACTAGCGAGAGACATAAAAACAAATGGTAAAAGCTTCTATAGGTTTGTAAAAAGAAAAAGATTAGCGAAAGTAAATGTGGGTCCCTTACAGGCTGGGACAGGAGAAATTATAATGGGGAATAAGGAAATGGCAGACAAATTAAACAAATACTGTGTGTCTGTCTTCACAGAAGATACAAAAAACTTCCTGGAAATACTAGAGAACCAAGGGTCTAGCGAGAAAGAGGAACTGAAAGAAATTAGTATTAGCAAAAAAAATAATACTGGAGAAATTAATGGAACTGAAAGCCGATAAATCTCCTCGACCTGATAGCCTACATCTTAGGGTTTTGAAAGAGATGGCAATAGAGATAGTGGATGCATTGGTTGACATCTTCAAAAATTCCATAGATTCTAGAACAGTTCCCACTGATGGATGGTAGCTAATGTAATCCCTCTATTTAAGAAAAGAGGGAGAGAGAAAACGGGGAACTACAGACCAGTTATCCTGACATCAGTTGCAGGGAAAATGCTAGAATCTATTATTAAGGATGTGGTGACAGGGCACTTAGAAAATCATAATAGGATCCAGCAGAGTCAACACAGATTTATGAAAGGGAACTCATGTTTGATAAATCCGTTAAGGAGTTTTTTGAGGTTGTAACTAGCAGAATAGATAAGGGACAAGCAGTGGATGTGGTGTATTTGCATTTTCAGAAGGTATTCAATAAGGTGCCACACAAGAGGTTATTAAAACAAATTAGGGCTTATGGGATTGGGGGTAATATACTGGCATTGATTGAGGATTGGTTAACGGACAGAAAACGTAGGAATAAACGAGTCATTTTCGGGTTGGCAGGCTGTAACTAGTGAGGTGTTGCAAGGATCGGTGCTTGGGCCCCAGCTATTCACAATCACTGGGCTCATTTTTGGCATAGTGCCAGAGTTACGCCCGTTTTTCTAGGCCAGAACTACTCCAAAAATAAATGTGCCAAGTTTCCCCGCTGTATTTTTCAAAATTGGCGCCAGGCAGCCTGTCCAGTAGCTTCAGGGGGTGGAGCCTACTGTCTGCGCCGAGAAAATGATGACATCACTTCCACGATTGCGCAAAAAAAAGGACGTTTTTGAAGTGATTCCTATGGATGCGAATGCACAGTACAGCTCTCAGTCAGCAATCGGCCATTTTTAAAGAGCCATTTGTGTATGTGAGAACATTGAGTGCTGTATGAGAACTTTAGTTATCATTGGACAAATCAGAGCTCCAATACAAGATGCAACGCGGCACCAGGACCAAGAATTCTTACAGGATGAAGTGGAGGTATTAGTTACTGTGATTGAGGGCAGATGGCAGGAACTAGACACCAGCAGAGGTCACATAAAAGTACCACCCAAAGAAATGAAGAAATGCTGTAACCAACTTGCAGAAGAATACTGTGCAATGGTGACCACCCCGATGTCTGGAGGCCAGTGCAAAAAGAAGTGGCAGGACCTTGGTCAAGTAGTTAGTGTAAGTAATATTGGAATTGCAATTGTAAATGTGACCATCTGTATATCTCTCACTCAGCAGAAAGACACCCTCTTTAAAAAGTTATATTTTCATCTTTGCAGAGGAAGGTGGCACACAGCAAATGAAAAAGAACTCGAACAGAAGGAGGCCCAGCAAATCTGCACCCACTGACACCCTTGGAAGAGAGGGTCGCTGCTTTGATGGGTCCTACCTGGAGAAAAGCAACCACCACTGCACAAGCTGGGCCCACATTCGAGGGAGAGGGTAAGTCCTGCAAATTCCACAGTCTGGCTTTGCTAAATGTTAAGTACTGCACGGGCTAGCTATGCTTCGGTTCATAGGAATGTCTCCGTCAGCTACGCTTCGGTTGATGCAATGTGCTATCATTCATCATGTGCCTACTCATGCCACCCTGCCCCCTCCTCTGCTGCTAGCCATTTGTCTGTTCTGTTATATTTTGCAGAACTTGAAGCCAACCCTGTCGATGCAGAAGAAGATTCAGACGAGGGCGAGACTGAAGAAGAGAACAACTTCCAATCGCACCTTCCAGACCAAGAGCATGTGGGGTGATGGGGAGGGGATGGGTGAAGTCCTCACTTTGGAGGCGATTGAGGTGCCAGCCCCTTCCCTGACTAGTGGTTTGAGTGTTGGTGGGACACCCTCAAAGCCTCCTTGATAAAGTGCAACATCCCCACTGATACCTGGGAGTCCCTGGCCAAAGACCGCCCTAAGTGGAGGAAGAGCATCCGGGAGGGCGCTGAGCACCTTGATTCTCGGCGCCGAGTGCATGCAGAAAACAAGCGCAGACAGCGTAAAGAGCATGCGGCAAACCAGACTCCTCAACAACCCTTTCCTTCAACGACTGTCCCACTTGTGACAGAGACTGTAATTCCCGAATTGGACTGTACAGTCAGTCACCTGACAACTCACTTTTAAAGTGGAAGCAAGTCTTTCTCAATTTCGAGGGACAGCCTATGATGATGATGGTGAGACATTCCATAGTTTCCCACCGTCAGAGGCTGGGGATTCCAGTGGGGTGCAGCGAGGCACACCCAGGGCCCCACCGTCCGACGCTGCAGGTCCCAGTGGTGGGGTGCAGTGAGGCTGTGGGTCCTACTGGGATGCTTCGAGCCGCACCCAGGGTGAGGAGGAGAAGGAGAGCTTGACTGCGCTCTCCTGAGGTGCAGGATCTAACAGATGTGGTTCACATGATGGCAATGAGTGCAAAGAGTATTGACCGAACGCGATCACTCCTGGACACCCATCGTGGGGTGGGTGATGAGGTGTCGGGAGAAGTAACAACACTTGCGAGTAATGGAAACACTGTCCGGGAACATGGGTGAGGGAATATCTCAGTCAGCTGAAACCTTTTGGTGCACATGTTGCAGGTAGCTGATGTGCTGTCAGTGAACATGAGGGAGGGAATGTTGCAGGTAGTTGAGACACTGTCAGGGCACGAGGGAGGGAATTTTGGAGTTAGCTGTTGCAATAAGGGAAGATGCCCAGACCCCGCACCATTGACAGAACCATCTGCCACTCCCACTCCAATCCCCAGACCAGCCTCTGAAGAGCTCCAAGCCGGGCCCTCCACATCAACAGGTGCGCATTACCCGAGATGTTAGAAAGAATAAGCTTGGTACCAACCCGAGAAACACTGCACCACCTCCTGCGAGCAGGGGTGGTGGAGTCACCAAGACCAATTGCGGCAGGTGGTCTTAGCATAAGGTGGAGGAGAGATGGGTGCAGCCTTTCTTTGCTGTTGTTGTTGTTATTATTGTTACTGTTGTAATTTGTTCTCAAATTAAAAGTTTTTTGTAAGTTACGTAAATTTACAAGTTTAAAAGTTAGTAAGTGATCTTAAAGTTTGTAAGTGATCTTAAGTGAAAACTTTAAACTTTGATACAAGAATATGTTTATTAAAGTTAAGTACAAACAAATATTAAACTTTTGAATAAAATATATTAAATTATAACTGAATCGTTTACATTATTTGTTCCATTATTAACACAACACAACACAACATTACAGAACAGGTCCAAACAGTAAACATGGTCCATGTGGAATAGTTGCCGCTGAGCCTTCAGGCAGCAAAGCGTTCACAAATGAGCTGCTGGCGCAAGGCTTGAGCAATCGTTAAAGGGGCATCACGTTCCGCCCTCCTCCGCCATCGTGCTCTGGGTTCAGATAGTTGCATGGCTTCCTCGTCCCCGTCGTCCTTCTTGTCATCTGTATCTTCCTCATCATTGTCACCTCAGGTGTGTCTTCTACCATCTGCTGCTGTGTCATATGCAGCATGCAGTACACAACAGTGAACTGACCGACAATCTCGGAGTATAGCAAGTAGCCTCCAGAATGGTCCAGGCATCGAAAACATTGTTTCAAGATGCCAATGGTCCTCTCTATTATGCTGCGTGTCGCAATGTGCGACATGTTGTATTCCCGGACAGGGTTACGCGTAGGGGGGTCATGAGCCAGGTGGTGAGGCCATACGCTTTATCTCCCAGTAGCCAGCTCTGCCCTTCTGGCTGCTGCTGAAACATGGCAGATGCAATGCTCTTGCGTAGGATGAACGCATCATGGGTGCTCCCAGGGTATCTTGCAACAACTGACATGATGCGATGCATGTCGTCACACACGAGCTGCATATTACTGGAGTGGAAGACTTAGAATTTTCTTTTTGGCTGTTCCGAGGGATCTGGGTATCCTTGTACACAAATCACTGAACGTTAACATGCATATACAGCAAGCAATTAAGAAAGAAAATGGTATGTTGGCCTTTAATATAAGAGGATTTGAGTATAAGAGTAAAGACGTCTTACTACAATTATATAGGGTCCTGGTGAGACCGCACGTGGAGTATTGTGTACAGTTTTGGTTTCCTTAACCTAAGGAAGGATATACTTGCCATAGAGGGAGTGCAACAAAGGTTCACCAGACTGATTCCTGGGATGGGGTGGGGTGGGGGATTGTCCTATAATGAGACATTGAATAGACGAGGCCTACATTTTCCAGAGTTTAGAAGAATGAGAGGTGATCTCACTGAAGCATACAAAATTCTTACAGGGCTTGAAAGGGTAGATGCAGGGAGGATGTTTTCCCTGGCTGGGGGGTCTAGAACCAGGAGTCAAAGTCGCAGAATAAGGGGTCGGCCATTTAGTACTGAGATGAGGAGAAACATCTTCACTCAAAGGGTGGTGAATCTTTGGAATTCTCTACCACAGAGGGCTGTGGAGGCTCAGTCTTTGACGATATTCAAGATGGAGATTGATAGATTTTTGAATATTAAGGGAATCAAGGGATATGGCGACAGTGCAGGAAAGTGTTGAGATAGAATATCAGCCTTGATTTTATTGAATGGTGGAGCAGGCTCGAGGGGCCGAATGGCCTACTCCTGCTCCTAATTCTTATGCTCTTATAATTAATAATATTTATTATGTATTTCAAAAGTTAAAAAATTGTCTGGGAGAATTTTTATTGAGCTCCCCGTAATCGTAGTTCAGGCTTTTTCTCTCTAAATTTTGTTACTAGATTTGAATAAATTAATAAATTGTTAATGAGATGAGTGCAAAGTAGTGTGCTTCTCTTTATGCAAAACACATTTTCAACAATTTCTATACAGCATATATACAAAATGTATTCTAGTTTAAAATTAATTTAAAAAAAATGCTGTTCCATAATAATTGAGCTGTTTGGGACACCTTCATGACATTTACACTGACTAGACTTGTCATGGAATTTGACTAATGAGGTAGCTTGATGTAGTGCAGACAAATTAACATTTGGAAAGGTCATAAATCTGCACTGTGCAGTGCTCTCACTAGCATTTCAGTAAAGCACAGTGGTGGGTATGTGAAATTATAATGCTACATCCATTTGATCTATGAGAAACAGTAGTAGTATAGATTTTTATCTTTCGAAACTTGGGTTGCGTGTGGAGAGAGCATTTTGAGCTGTATGTTACGCAAGTAAAAATTGGGGTTGGGTTACAAGTTACAAGCACTTTTGTGCATTTTCTCGTGTGTCTGCCGACATACATTGCGTAGTATCACAAGTCAATGGATTTTCCTTGTCATTTTCAACTTTCAGCCCATATCATTTCTTGCTGTTGCCTACATCACAATGCAGCAATAAATAAATTACTTACTGTTTTTTTTACTATCAATCTTTTGGATAAAAGCAGAAGAAAATAAAAATCTACAACTACTTTTTGAAGAAAATTGTTTAAAATGGAGAGAGCTAGTTCAAGTCAGACTCACAGTTTGAAAAGTAGTCACTGAATTACTCTTTGAATTAATCTTGAATCTACAAATTTCAGGTTGAGCTGTTTGCTTCTTGTAAATTAACTTGAATTTCACAGATAAGTGATTTTATTTATACTCTTTGAAACCATTCACTGAATAAAGGAGTTGTGACAAATTAATGGGGTCGTGCCTTCATTTGTTGACCGATGCTTTAGATTAATTTGTTTGAAAATTAGTTTTTCCTCCAGTCATTTGTGCTTTCTAAAATTGCTTGACTAAATGCTTTTATTGCTCCAGAAAATGCTAATGTGATGTCAGAATAATTGTTCTACCAGTCTGAAGCTGTTACTACTTGAAGGATTTTTCAGAGGGCAAGATTTTGATTTTAATCCATTTCTCCTGCTAAAACTGCCTTCAGCTGTGTGCCTGTAATCATTCTGAACATCACCAGCTTGCACTTCATGGCAAATTTGACGAGGAACTGGCTGTTCCGGATTCTTGTGGTCCGTTTGCACTACAAGGTATAGTTGGGCAGACTTTCAGTGCCTCATCCAAGTGGCCATTCTCCATGTGTGAGCCTATGCAGGAAGTGTGGATCCTGGAGGATAACATATCTAACCCCGCCAATCATCACCCAAACTGCATGCCCTTGTCAGCAAAGGTCATTCAACAGCAATCAGAAATGATTTTCCCTCCAGAGGTACAAAGGTCAATAGCATCCCAACAGCATTACAAGCTGAGGTCAGTTAGCTCTTCACTGACCAGAGCTCCAACTTTGGATCTTCTGAAATAGACACATAGAAAATAGGTGCAGGTATAGGCCATTCGGCCCTTCGAGCCTGCACCGCCATTCAATGAGTTCATGGCTGAACATGCAACTTCAGTACCCCATTCCTGCTTTCTTGCCATACCCCTTGATCCCCTAGTAGTAAGGACTACATCTAACTCCTTTTTGAATATATTTAGTGAATTAGCCTCCACAACTTTCTGTGGTAGAGAATTCCACAGGTTCACCACTCTCTGGGTGAAGAAGTTTCTCCTCATCTCGGTCCTAAATGGCTTACCCCTTATCCTTAGACTGTGACCCCTGGTTCTGGACTTCACCAACATTGGGAACATTCTTCCTGCATCTAACCTGTCTAAACCCGTCAGAATTTTAAACGTTTCTATGAGATCCCCTCTCATTCTTCTGAACTCCAGTGAATACAAGCCCAGTTGATCCAGTCTTTCTTGATATGTCAGTCCCGCCATCCCGGGAATCAGTCTGGTGAACCTTCACTGCACTCCCTCAATAGCAAGAATGTCCTTCCTCAAGTTAGGAGACCAAAACTGTACACTACTCCAGGTGTGGCCTCACCAAGGCCCTGTACAACTGTAGTAACACCTCCCTGCCCCTGTACTCAAATCCCCTCGCTATGAAGGCCAACATGCCATTTGCTTTCTTAACCACCTGCTGTACCTGCATGCCAACCTTCAATGACTGATGTACCATGACACCCAGGTCTTGTTGCACCTCCCCTTTTCCTAATCTGTCACCATTCAGACAATAGTCTGTCTCTCTGTTTTTACCACCAAAGTGGATAACTTCACATTTATCCACATTATACTTCATCTGTCGTGCATTTGCCCACTCACCTAACCTATCCAAGTCACTCTGCAGCTTCATTACATCCTCCTCGCAGCTCACACTGCCACCCAACTTAGTGTCATCCGCAAATTTGGAGATACTACATTTAATCCCCTCGTCTAAATCATTAATGTACAATGTAAACAGCTGGGGCCCCAGCACAGAACCTTGCGGTACCCCACTAGGCGCTGCCTGCCATTCTGAAAAGTACCCATTTACTCCTACTCTTTGCTTCCTGTCTGCCATCCAGTTCTCAATCCACGTCAGCACACTACCCCCAATCCCATGTGCTTTAACTTTGCACATTCATCTTTTGTGTGGGACCTTGTCGAAAGCCTTCTGAAAGTCCAAATACACCACATCAACTGGTTCTCCCTGGTCCACTCTACTGGAAACATCCTCAAAAATGTATTGTTTAATAATATAACATGCAAGACCTTTATCCTTGACTGTCTATTAGGAGAGCCCAGTTAAGAAATTGTTTTTCCTTAGACTAAATATTAGTTCACATGATAAAAATAAATTAGAAGCATAATTTTGTATTTCTGTGCTATGATATTTTGATTTCTTTAAATTATTTCCACATCTGTCCAAATACATTACACTCAAATCTTATTTCTCAAAGGAATAGAGCAATAAAAAAAATCCTCTTGGAACTGGTTGAATGTCAGGTTTCCTATTGCTGAATGTCATAGATAAAATCGTGAAAATTAGTAAACCTTTCATATTTTTTTCTGCGAATAAAGCACCAGCAGTACTTATGTATGTGTATGTGTATAAGTTCTTCAAAATGTTCAATCCATAATACATGGATTTCCATCAGAGGTTGTTCTCTGAAGCCTCTTGTCCTCTTTAAAATTATTAATTATTTATTTTCCTTCCAAAATATGTTGATAGCATTTAAGCCTTTAATTATCTTTTACCTGTATTGCTTAATCCCAGAATCTGTTACAACTATGAATAATTAAAAAGCAACTAATGATTATGACCATTTCCAAGTGATTATTCACATGTATTACCAAAGGTCACCCATGCAACAGTTGGTTCCATAGCCAGACAGGATAATGAATCTGCCTGTTGTTCCAGTTGGGACTTGAGTTTTGCAAATTATTCCTGTGCTTAACTGCTTTCTGAGGATATTTTAACTTGAAAATACAACTGAAAAAATGTTTACTTCAAAGTTGAGCCGTGACAATGATTGGGCATTTCTAACCTGCAACTTCAAGAAGACAGTCAAACTTGATTATCGAGAGGAAGTAAATGATGAAACAAGGTTTCTGTAGGTTAACATGTGGATGGAGCAATTAAAAGCTTTTCCCCTTAATCCAATCAGTTGTGTGATTTCCATATTAATTTCTAAAAATACTGGTTATTACATTACAGTGCTTTGTACAGGGCTAATTCAGAAAGCGAAAGAGATTATGCAGCTCATTCACTATTCCATGATGGAATGAATTAAGTGTGAAAATTTAAATTGCATACCAGGCAAATGAGATCTTGCTTATAATTGAATACCATGCATATGGTAAAAAGGATATATACCTCACCTTTGTAATCAAGGTTTTGAAACATTGGAGTTTAAATAGGCAACATCTGTTAATGATGATCATTAAAAATAGATTGTATTCATTAGAAATAATTTTGAAATTTAAACTACTGTAAAAATGCTCTCATTGTTGCATTCTTGCTATCTCACATTTGAGGGCAGTAGAGAACCATAGTGCTGTGAGAAGATTAAAAGTGAAGGTTAGCTATCCAGCTGTGCAATTTGACAATCTCCAGTACTATTTATCTGTTATTATAAAATGCATCACTTAAAATAGATGTATGAAATGCATGTCAACAGCCAGTTCCCAAACTCAGCTGTGCTTCCATGTGGAGGCACCAGGCCTGGTAGCCAGTTATAGAACCTATGGAATGGGAGACTATCTGCAGAAAAAAGCTGTGGGGGCAAAATTGACCCTTTGGGAAAGGCCCATTTGGAGCGCTAGTTTTTATTGCCTGGGTGCGGCGGCCAGAGATTCTGCGGGCAAAAACGAGTTTGTGCCATGCCCCATACTTTTCATCCGGTGGGGGCACACATGACGTCATCGCCGCGTGCGCCGACCCTTTATCACCCCACGCTAATCCCTTTGCGCCCTGCGGGGGAAATTTCCCTGTGGGACGTGAAGTTGGCGTGGGGCAGTGCCAATGACAGCTGCGCGGAGCTGCCTTAGCTGGGGCGCCCCGGCCGCCCTTAAAGGGGAGGGCCTTGCTCTGCAGTCAACATTTTTTTTGTTGGGACGACTTTGCAGTTGGACGGACAGTGGTGGCCGCTGGTTCGGCCGGACTACCAATGTGCAGCCGCATCCTCCCTGGTGGTCTAATGGGCACCACAAAAGTGGTTGCAGAGTTCGCAGCGGCCCTCCCCTTTAAAAGGGGAGGGATGTTGTGACTCATCAGCGTGATGTGGCATGTCCGCGTAGCGCTGAGCATTGCGCGCCGCCTCCGCCCCCGCCCAGCAACGCCCCGCGGAAATCACTCCTGTCTCCGATACTGTCCCGCAACTTTTTCTCTTTCTAAGTGCCCAATTCAGCAAGATTTAGTACCCCATCTCGCCGGACGCTAAATCTTCACTTAATTCAAATTGTGTGCCCCAAACGTGGCGCAGGGCAATTTAGCCCCCTCACTCTTGCAATGGCAGTTGCTATTATTTTATTTTTTTTCTTGCATGCTTTTACTTTTAGGGTCTCGAGGAAGGGATATCCCAGATCACCTCTAAAAGTAAGGATTGCAATCAATCCTTTGTGTGGAACTTCCCTATGGAGATCACATTCAAGAGCACCAACCCATTTGGCTGTAAGTTTGTCTCTTGTTAATGCAGCAAAATCTTTATTTTCAAACAAAAAAATTCATAACTTTTAAATCTTTAAATTGACAACCATGAAAATGTTACTTCCTCATTTTGTGAAATAGGAATGTCTTCAATAAGTGATACATTTTTTGTACATATTAGTTGTATTTTGAAGTCTTTACAGGCTGTGTACCTGTGGTTGTCTTTCTTTTCTAAAGGGCCACAGATAGTAATAAGTGTGTATGGAGCGGATCTGTTTGGAAATGATGTGGTCCGTGGCTATGGAGGTATTCATGTTCCTATAACTCCTGGAAGGTATGTTTTCCCCAAGTGTATGGTTAGCATTACAATAATTTTGAAAGCTTTGCAGACCCAGTGAAGCAATATCTTGAAGTTAATTTTAAGACTGTAATGAGGTCTAGAGTGAAGTGGTTCTTTCAGAACCCGACTTGGCATCCATGAGCTGGTTAATGATGAGTAGGTGTAGCTTGATGGCACTATTGATGACTCTTTCCATCACTCACTGATGATTAGGAGGAGGCTGACAGGCGAGGTTAGATTTATCCCGTTTTTAGTGAATAGGACATACCTGAGCAATATCTACCAGTGCCATAGCTATACTGGAACAGCTTGGCTAGTAGAGTAGTTAGCTCTGGTGCACAGGTCTTCAGCACAATAGGTAGATGTTGTCAAGACCCAAAGCCTTTGCTATGTCCAATGCATTCAACTGTTTTTTTTAAACTTGAACTGTTATGTAAATAAGGTATTCCTTTGTTGGTGGAGAGTTCCTCTTCATTACAAATTACTTGCAATTTTTTTAATTGCTAGAAAAAATTTGCAAATGAGCTAATCGGCTGCAAGAAATGTGCCTATAATTAATTGTGACAATGTGAATATAAGCAGCAGTATTGCTGTATGGTTTCTACTGCTCACTATCAGAACTAGGCATTAAATCTCCTTTAATCTCATGCAAAGGACCGTTACAATTTGTTATTTAGTTGATATTCATGGAATGATACAGATGTTACATTTTTTATAATTTTTTTAAATGAAATATTTATAGGTGCATCAGCCGTTTACTTCAGAAACTTGCTTTTTTTGCAGGCATAGGCGAACCATTCCAATGTTTGTCCCAGAGTCTTCATCTAGACTGCAAAAAGTTACAAGGTAATTACACTTTTGGATAGTCAAGTTATTTTGAATAAAACATTAAACTAATGATGGGTATTCAGAAAACTTGCAGAACTATAAAATGTGAAACGTAAAAATATATGAATCTAAGAATTAGGAACACGGGTAGGCCATTTAGTCCTTCAAGCCTGCTCCACCATTGAATAAGATCATGGCTGATCTTCTATCACAACTTCAACTTCCCGCACTCTCCCCATATCCCTTGATTCCCTTAGTATCCAAAAATGTATCGATCCCTGTCTTGAATATACTCAATGACTGAGCATTCACAATTCTCTGGGGTAGCGAATTCCAAAGATTCACCATGCTCTGAGTGAAAAAATGTCTCCTCCTCTCAGTCCTAAATGGCTGCCCTCTTATTCTGAAACTGTGACCCCTAATTCTAGACTCCCCAGCTGGGGAAACAACCTCCCAACATCTACCCTGTCACATCCTTAAGAATTTTTAAGTGTTTCATTGAGGTCATCTCTCAATTGTCTAAACTCTAGAGAACATAGCCCTTGTCTACTTAATCCCTCCTCATTGGACAATCCCCTCATCACTGGAATCAGTCTAGTAAACCTACACTAGCAAAATACTGCGGATGCTGGAATCTGAAATGAAAACAGAAAATGCTAGAAATCTCAGTGGGTCAGACAGCATCTGTGGAAAGAGAAACCGAGTTAATGTTTCAGGTCAATGACCCATTGTCAGAACTGGCGAATGTTTGAAATGAACAGAATCTTAAGGAGCACTGAAAGGGAGAGGGAAGGAAAGAACAAAAGGGATGGTCTGTGATAGGGTAGAAGACAGGAGACATTAGAGAGCAAAGGGATGATGGGCTGACTTGAGATGGTAATGGCAGAAGTTAGAAAAAGATTAGTCTAGATAGGGTGTGAATGGTGTAAACCTACGTTGCATACTCTAAGGCAAATATATTCTTCCTTTGGCAAGGAGACCAAAACTGTACACAGTACTCCAGATGTGGTCTCACCAAGGTCCTTTTTAATTGTAGTAAGACTTCTTCAGGCCTCTTAACACAGAAAAATGGCGGCCACGCTGCGGAGTGCAATGGCTGCTGACTTTTCGTGTAATGGCCGCCATTATCAAAATTCCGCTCCTGCGGTATCCTGGTGGTGACCCCCCCCACTGCTCTGCTTTAAATGCGTCATCACAGTGCACACAGCCGATGTACCCCCCCCCCCCCAACCGATGCAAAATTCCGCCGTGAAAATCTTTGGCTCACAGGGCGGTGCCAAAACAAGCCCTTTCGCGGTGGGGTGGTGAGACAATGGCAGTGCGGCTCCCCTTAAAGGGGAGGATCTACTGCCGCTGCCGCCATTTTTTTTGTCGAATGACTGCCATGTCAGCCCGATAGTTATGCCCTCGGGTTCGGTCAGGCCGCCACAGACAGCTTGGCACCCCCTCTTGCGTGCCAGGCTTTTGGCCCGGCCGAAACACTTCCTGGTGGCCCAGTGGACCAGTTAAAACATCACGGAGGCTCTCCTCTTTAAGTGAAGGGGAGAGCTGTGGTGACATGATACTATGATGACGCATTGTGGCGGTCACTACACTCCCCCCTTCCCCCCCCCCACAACTTCGTCCCTCTGGTGCTCTGATGTACTCACTGCCCCAACTTACGCCCCCATTATGAGCAACTTCCGGTCCGCCTGAAAAAAACAAAGATCAGAATTTCGCTCGAGGCCACATCAACCACCACGCTGGTAAAAACCATAGAAACGAGGTGCACGCGCCCCGTTTCGGGCAGGGGAGCAATTTTGGTCCCCTTTCATTTTATACTCTAATCCCTTTGTAATAGAGGGTAAGATACCATTTGCTTTCCGAATTGCTTGCTGTACCTGCATGTTAACGTTCTGCAATTCGACAAGGACACCCAGGTCCCACTGACTACCAACATTTCCCAGTCTCTCACCATTTAAAAAATATTATTTTCTATTTTTCCTACCAAAGTGGATAACTTCACAATTCTCCACATTATATTCCATCTGCCACATCCTATATTAATTACTTAGATGAAGGGACCGAGTATAATGTAGTCAAGTTTGCTGATGATACAAAGATGGGTGGGAAAGCAAATTGTGAGGAGGACACAAAACATCTGCAAAGGGATATAGACAGGCGAAGTGAATGGGCAAAAATTTGGCAGATGGAGTATAATGTGAGAAAATGTGAGGTTATCCACTTTGGCAGAAATAATAGAAAAGCAAATTATAATTTAATTAGAGAAAAATTGCAAAGTGCTGCAGTACAGAGGGAACTGGGGTCCTTCTGCATGAAACACAAAAAGTTAGTATGCAGGTACAGCAAGTAATTAGGAAGGCAAATGGAATGTTGGCCTTTATTGCAAGGGGGATAGAGTATAAAAGCAGAGAAATCCTGCTACAACTGTACAGGGTATTGGTAAGGCTACACCTGGAGTACTGCGTACAGTTTTGGTCTCCGTATTTAAGGAAGGATATACTTGCATTGGAGGCTGTTCAGAGAAGGTTCACTAGGTTGATTCCAGAGATGAGGGAGTTGACTTATGAGAATAGGTTGGACTTATACACATTGGAGTTCAGAAGAATAAGAGATGATCTTATTGAAACTTATAAGATAATGAAGGGGCTCAACAAGGTGGTGGATGCAAGAGGATATTTCCACTCATAGGTGAAACTAAAACCAGTGCCCAAATTTCCCCAGTCGCTTAGAGTGGTATAGTTAGACGTGGTGCGCCGACTTCGTGGTGGAGAAAATGCGCCGAAAACTTACCGGGATAATTTGGCCGCTCCTGGATCCCTGTGGTCCTGTGGCGTGGTGCTGCGAAACCTGTGGGGGGCGGAGCTTGGGTCGCGCTTGCTCAGTGTAGCTGGCAGGGGGGCGGGGCTTGGGCCCAGCATGTCTTCGAGGGCCGGAAGGGGGATGCAAGTCCATTTGTGCGTGCATGCGCACTGAAGCGCATGCGCAATGGGCCAGGAACCTTGGCAATTGGCCATTTAAAGGGAGAGTGTCCTCAGTGCATCAGCAGCATTGGCAGTGGGCCATATTGGAAGGTAAGATGTTAATAATTGGGTGGCTGAGGGAGTGAGAAGGAGTGCTGTATAGGTGCATGCAAGGTGTGAACTGTGTTTTTTCAACATTACCTGAGTGTGAATCCGATATACCAATGACTCAAGAGCATGCAACAAGAACGAAGAACTTCTTGCATGAGGAAGTGGAGAAATTAGTCACTGTCATTGAGGACAGATGGCAGGAGCTGGATATCAGTAAGAGTGGTCCCACAAAAATTCCACCCAAAGAAATGAGGAGACGCTGCAACCTAGTTGCAGAAGAATTCTCCGCAGGGGGGAATACCGCAAGAACTAGAAGCCAGTGTAAAAGGAAATGGCAGGACGTTGGTCAAGTAGTGAGTGTAAGTATTATCTTGAGTTTTAAATGGAATTGCAATTGTTACTGTGATCATCTGTATATGTCCCA
Organism: Pristiophorus japonicus; assembly: GCF_044704955.1. Lineage (NCBI taxonomy): Eukaryota > Metazoa > Chordata > Chondrichthyes > Pristiophoridae > Pristiophorus > Pristiophorus japonicus. The sequence continues at coordinate 150,824,753 of NC_091991.1, forward strand.
TCCATCAGAAGCTCACCATGTGGCAAACATTATATTTTCATCTTTGCAGAAGAAACTGGCCAACAACAAAAGAGAGAGAACTAGAACAGGAGGAGGGCTGCCAAATCTGCACCAATTATCACCACTGGAACAGAGGGTCGCTGCCTTGCTGAGTCGAACCTGTAGAAAAAGAATCAGCTCTGCACAAGCTGGGCCCACACACGAGGGTGAGGGTCAATGATGAAAATGCATCATCGCCCTTCAGATCAATCTGCTGACTGGCCTGCTACGCGTGAGACTACTCATGTAAGATTTCTAAATCTCTCTGGGCTTACATTTGACAGTGAGACGATTCTTTCAAAACAATTGGCACAGTTTATTAAAAACATACACACATGCACATTATCAACAGTGATCAGTTATCTTATAACAGAGCTACAATGAGATTATAATAACAAGCAATTACTTCCCTTTGGCTGGCTGGTTTGACACACAACTTGCTGTTTTAGCTGGTCTTCAGGGATGTCTCGTACTGTGTGTCCAAGAGAGAGAAAGAAAAGTTGTTGCAGGGTCCTTTATACTCCTAAAGTTCATTGTTCCTCAGGGCACTTCCTTATTGGCGCTCCTCACATATGTGGCTGTTTGGACTAGCCCACCCACCTCTTGATTAGATTATGCTAAAAGGACTTTCCAATTAAGACAAAGGACAAAAACCATGTACCATCAGTGGGGGCTTTCATTTTGTTTCGACACAAAAAGGTCTTTCCGTATAATCTACACTTTTAACATTTATATATACACAGAATCAATTTTAATCATTAATAAACACTTTTATTCTTACAAACACCCCGCCTTGAGGGAAATATCCTTATTGACCCCTCATATTGAGAGGGAGAGAAAGAAAAGTGGATGGCCTGACTTGGTCCCCACCTCAAGGTGTAGGCCACATGGGGATTTATTATAGTCCAATCACATCTCCAGGGGAGTCTCTCCCCTTCCCGTATCTTCAGTGCACCGTTGCTTCTCCAAGCAGTGATGATTGATGATGTTTGTGAGTCATGCTGCAGCTCCCGCTTCTCCATCTTCCCTTGGTTTTGGTCTTGGCCAGTGTCGTCCTGACAATCGTGAGGATCCGTAACATAGTCTGTGAGAAACAAGATCAGTGCAGTATTTACTCTTTGGCAGTTTTTAACTGATTAATGTGAAACCACTTCGTGTACTTAACACCCTTCTTCCCCGGTAACTGAATCAAATAAACCACGGGGTTCAATCGGTCTATAATCTTATGCGGTCCCCACTACCCGGGCTGAAAGGCAGCTTCTTTTTCCCATAATTTGGAATCATTACTGAGTCTCCCACCTCGTATTCAAAGGGACGTACTTTCTTGTCAAAGTACTTTCTAATTTGTCTTTTTGACTTCCCCAATTTGGTGGCCACAAATTGATTGATCTGATCGGTGTGATCTACCACTTGTTCCAGCCACTTGGAATTACATGTTTTCATTGTCAGGGGACTCATCCCTGTTAGTGTTAGCTGGCCTGGTGTTCTCATGAGCCTCCCCGTCATGGCCTGATATGGGGAGGCCCCTGTTGTTCTGTGAGGTGTGGACCTCATTGCCATTAAGCACATTGGCAGCATGTTAGCCCATTGTGTGGGGTGGTCTGCGCACAATTTTTTTAACATTAACTTGAGGGTCCTGTTCCCCCTTTCGACCCCTCCGGACAACTGGGGGTGGTGAGCAATATGTAGTTTGTGTTTTATCCACAACATTTCCTGCAGGTGGGTAAAAATTTTACCAGTAAAGTGTGAACCTTGATCGCTGCCCACCTACAAAACACATGATTCAATAGTGTTTTGGCTGCTGTGATTGCAGTGTTGGAGTGGCAGGGGAATGCTTTGATCCATTTAGTGAATTGATCCACCACCACTAGGGCATGCTGAAAATTGCCTTGCGCCTGTGGAAGTGGCCCAATGAAGTCTATCTGGAGGTGAATCCATGACCCTTGAGGTGGGGGTGCACTTTGAAGCAAGGCTCGGTTGCGTTGCAGGCACGGTAGGGATCGTGCCACGTATTGGTTGATTGTTTCCCGCATGGAAGGCCACTATGGATGCTACCTTGTAGAAGGTTACCAGGGCTGATTAGTGTGGGGTGGGAGTGAAGGAGGGAAATCAGTTCCTGACCCACCTCTGGTGGAACACACACCACCGGGCAGGCGATTGGCTTTCTTTTGAACATCAGCAACTGCTCATCTGAGTCAGGGCTAGTGGTTAGTATAGTATTGGGAGCCCAGGCTGTTGGTTTAGGAAGGGGTCTGCCTTCCTTGTGCCAGGCGCTTACAACAGTATATGACCAGTATTGCTGCTGCAGGGATTTTACATCTAGGTGATCTGTTGGGGAGACCTTGCTAACTACCCTATCTCCCCATCAATCGCAGCATCCTTGTCTGCTCTGGAATTTCCCTCACTATGTGGACCCCCTTTTCTACGGGCTGCTACCTTTCCTATGAAGCAGGGCTGGGATTACTGTTTAAGGTATGACTAGAGCAGGCCTGACCAGGGCCTTACCGTCTATCGTACAATAGTCATTTTTGTGGTATCGGGGCAAGGAGAGCATGGTGTTTATAGCATAGGCACTATTGGACCAAATATTCACGGGTCTATCTGAGATTTCCTTTACAGCAGTTAGAAATGTGGCGATTTCTGCATTTTGTGAAGACTGTTGTATCTTCGCTGGATGGTTCTTTTTGGCAATACCACAGCATATCCGGTGTGAGGGGATCCTTCAATGTGATATGAGGATCCATCGATGTAGACATCTGGGGCACCCTGTATGGGCTCTTTCTGCACAGGGTGGGTCTCAAAGTTAATCAGGGGTAACGGACATTCATGCGGGTCCCCCTCATAGATCAGAAATTGTGGCAGCAAGGTGGTGGGTTTGGAAATGGCATCAATGTCTCTTCCCATAAATTCCAATATCCATTTGCTGAGGCGCTGCGAGGAAACTAGCGAATCTCCAGGTTTCATCAGTAGTTTCAGAGGTGTGTGTCCGCTGTGCAGGATTGTAGCCTGTAATCCAGCAATAAAAGTAAAGTGACATACCGGCCAGTAGGTGGCGCTCGCATGCATTTTACATCTTTTGTGCCCCCTGCAAAATTCGAGACGAGTATGCAATAGGCTGTCGTCGATCAGCTCGCATTTGGCACAGAACTGCAGTGAGGCTTTGCTCTGTGGCCCCGACCTCCAAATGGAAGGGCTGCATGGGGTCAGGAGGGATCAGACATGCGGCCTGTATCACTGCAGTTTTTAATTTAGCCACAGACTGGGTGTGGGTATCAGTCCATGCCGGGTGTATGTCATCACCCTGCAGTTTTATTAAATCATACAGGGGCTTTGCACACTCTGCAAAGCCTGGGATAAAGTTCCTTTGGTACCCCACCAAGCCCAAGAATGATCGTAGGGCTGTTTTCGAAATGGGTAATGGCAGTCGCTGTATTATCTCCACCTTGTGAGAGTCGGGGGACGATCCCTTTGGAGAAATGGACACTCCTAGAAAGGTGACCCGTTCTTTTACTAATTGAGCCTTACGGGGATTCACCTTTAGTCCCGCCTGAGCCAACAATGTCAAAAGTTTGTGCAAAAGGGACATTCTCCTCCATGCTGTCGGTTGCCAGCGGTAGGTCGTCTACGTACTGCAGCAAGCAGGTAGGGCAGGAAAAGTCTTTTAAAATTGCAGCCATTCTTTTGTGGAATATTGTGGGGGCATTGTGGAACCCCTGAGGCAAGCATGTCCAGCTGTAGCTCTGGTCCTCAAATGTGAATGCAAATTTGTACTGGTCTTCCCCTTTAACAGGGATACTCCAGAATCTATTGGCGATGTTGAGGGTTGAGAAGTACTTGGAACTAGCAGGAATTTGAGATAATATGGTAGGAATTTCTCTTACTACTGGTGAGCAAGCTGGTGTTACAGAAATTAACTTTCTGTAATCAATAGTCAGTCGCCAGCTGCTATCAGGCTTTTTAACCGGCCATGCGGGTGAATTGGTCATGAAAGTGCCTGTCCTAAGAACTCCCTGCTCGACTAGGGGATTTTATGGTGTTTCGACTGTAAGGGTGACTCTCCCTTGGGATGAGGTACTGTTTAGTGAATGAGTGGGGTGGGTCCCTCAATAGATTCCTCGCCTGCCATTTTTCCACAGTCATGCTTGCGTGTGGCAAACACCGCTAGGTGTTCCCAAATTAATTTCGCCACAGCTTAATTTTTGCTCCCTGGAGTGTCATACTCAGATGGCTTTTTAATAGCAAAAACCGAGTGAACATCTGAAATTTTTATCACTCCTGCCTTATCTCCCAATCCCATCCAAATACAGTCCTGATTATAATCTATCACCGTGCCATACTGACCCACACATCAGTCCCTAAAATTCCCCTTCCGTCGGGGGTGGTCATCAGCATAGGTGCTGGGACCTTACAGGTGAGGTCTCCCAACTGAAGTTCAGTGGCCTTCCCTGTATACGCGGTGGTTGTATCACCATTAAACCCTTTAAGGGTCATACTACCCTTGCCCGCCGCTGCATGGCGTCCAAGGTATGGGGTGTGGATGATGGTAACGGCTGAGCCAGTATCGATGAGCATAAACTGCTGCCAGCCCCTTTTAAGACAACAAGAACTACTGGTCTCCCGCTACCATCACGTCGGAACCCCACTTCCGACCAATCTTTGGGGGCCGAACCCTATCATAGGGTCAATCCTGGAATGGGTCTCTCTAATGAGTGTGCATTGTCGATTACGTGCACCGGTAAATAATTGTGGCAATTTGGGTTTGTATAAGGATTATCAATTTATCCAATCTTTGATCTGTCCCAGAGGGCTTGGATTCATCCCTTGGGAGGTATCTATGCGTTGCATCATGGTTCGGTGCTGGTCTGGGTTTGCTGCAGTCTTTTGCTAGGTGGCCTACCTTACAATTAAAGCACTGTCCCTTATAAAGGGGTAGTTTCAAGATCCCTCCACCATTGACACTGGTTTATTTGCAGTGGGTGGTGACTGGGTGGCAGTGTGAGCTGTGAGGAGGATGCTAAGAGACTGCAGGGTGACTTTGACAGGTTAGGTGAGTGGGTAAATGCAAAGCAGATGCAATATAATGTGGATAAATGTGAGGTTATCCACGTTGGTGGCAAAAACAGGAAGGTAGATTATTATCTGAATGGTGACAGATTAGTAAAAGGGGAGGTGCAACGAGACCTGGGTGTCATGGTACATCAGTCATTGAAGATAGACATACAGATACAACAGGCAGTAAAGAAAGCAAATGTCATATTGGCCTTCATAGCGAGAGGATTTGAGTATAGGAGCAGGGAGGTCTTACTGCAGTTGTACAGGGCCTTGGTGAGACCACACCTTGAATATTGTGTACAGTTTTGGTCTTCTAATCTGAGGAAGGACATTCTTGCTATTGAGGGAGTGCAGCGAAGGTTCACCAGACTGATTCCCGGGATGGCAGGACTGACATATGAAGAAAGATTGGATCGACTAGGCTTATATTCACTGGAATTTAGGGGATCTCATAGAAACATATAAAATTCTGATGGGATTGGACAGGTTAGATGCAGGAAAAATGTTCCCGATGTTGGGAAAGTCCAGAACCAGGGGTCACAGTCTAAGGATGAGGCGTAAGCCATCTAGGACCGAGATGAGGAGAAACTTTTTCACCCAGAGAATTGTGAACCTATGGAATTCTCTTCCACAAAAAGTTGTTGCGTCCAGTTCGTTGGATATATTCAAAAGGGAGTTAGATGTGGCCCTTACGGCTAAAGGGATCAGGGGGTATGGAGAGAAGGCATGAGTGGGGTACTGAAGTTGCATGATCAGCCATGATCATATTGAATGGTGGTGCAGGCTCGAAGGGCCGAATGGCCTGCGCCTATTTTCTATGTTTTCCCTTTAATTGGTCTTTTACCATCTCCCAGGCTATTTAAGCATTGGTCTCTAGATCGGTCCACTGATTGGTGGGCCTCATGGCTATTCCCAGGGTGGTTTTAACTAAAGGGTGGAGTTGGGTCAGGAACATCGATTTAAATTGTTCCTGATTCTTTCCTATTTGCGGGTGACTGGTTCTATATACGTTGGTAGATATTGTACAGGCGATTACTGAAAGCTCTAGGGGTCTCTTCTGGGCGCTGCTTAGTCTGATTAAGCAGAGCCACTAAGTTCAAGTTTCGGATCTCTAAATGGTTTAGGATCTCGGTCATGAGTACATCGGCTGCTGCGGCAGCCTGGAGGACTGCTTCTGGCAGATTATCTTTTCGGGAAATGGAACACACTAAGAAGAGGACTCGTGTTAAGTCTCTCTCTTCCAACTCTGGGTGACCCCTCCTGAAATTTGCCCACCTCCTATTAACTTCCAGTGGGTCGTCCCCATCATTAATGGGCCCCAACTCGTGGCTACACGCCGTGGCGTCAGCACCAGATATGGGCCGTGAGTCGGTATAGTTATTGGTGATGTTGCCGTCCGCATTACGTCGTGAAGAAGCAGTTACTACGGCTACGATTGGCTCGTGTCTCCAAGGTATCCCATTCTACACCACTCTCCTGGGGATTATACTGACTTCCTTCCTCTTCCCAATCTGTTTCCCCCTTTTCCCCTTCTGCTGTCTCTTTTATGGCTCCCCGTGTTACTGCGGATAACCAGGGCCTGGTGCTTCCCTAACTTACTTTTTAGCCTCGCTATTTCTAGTTGGCACTGGGAGTGATCTGCCTCCCTATGTGGCTTCTTAATGACTTCTCTTAATGCACCCCTCGCATCTTCTATCTCTTGCTGGAGTCTCAAGTTTTCCAATTTATATTTTTTTAAACTCTAATTCGTTTTCATTTGCTTCAACAATGGCTGCGGTGGCATTTAAGGCTTTGTTGCTGTAGCAGTGAAGCTGCCTGTTCGGCCCCTCTTTCTAATTGCTTAATACTGTGGTTTAAGTGGCCAATTTCTTGTCTTAAATGCTGTATTTCTCCCTCTTTTAACTGCTTCACAAGTTGGAGGCCTTCTTCCATTTGTTGTTTTATACCTTCAATCTCTTTCTTTTAACTGAATCTCTCTTACTTGCAATTCTTTCAAATCTTGTATCACTTTGGCGTCTTGCCTCATTAATTCCTCATCTCTCCTAGCAAAATAAAAAGCGCTAAACGCCACGAGACTATTTGCCCGTTTTGATCTCAGCTCTCCCCTATCTACCCTCTCCAGGATAATTTTCACCATCTCCCCAAATGACGCAGGTCTACCATTGTGCTGTGCCTGTGCCCTTAACTCTTCTGTATCGGGAGCTTTTGGACAACCTCTCCTGATAAACTAGCTCAACATTACTTTTTATTGTTGGCTTTCTGTCCATGACCGATCCCTTCATCCTGTGTTTTTTGAATATAACTACTGGTGGGTCTTCACTTAAACAGTTCCAACCCACCCCACTTAAACAGTTACAACTATCAAGACAACTGTTCCCCTAAGACGCAACTCCCAAGCCGTTTAATTGTTTCAATTATAATCCCAACATAGGTTAGAATCGCAACTCCCGAGATTTCCAGTTGCCCGCATTCTCCACCAATTTTGTAAGATTTCTAAATCTCTCTGGGCTTACATTTGACAGATGATTCTTTCAAAACAATTGGCACAGTTTATTAAAAAGACACACACATGCACATTATCAACAATGATCAGTTATCTTATAAAACAGAGCTACAATGAGGTTATAATAACAAGCAATTACTTCCCTTTGGCTGGCTGCTTTGACACACAACTTGCTGTTTTAGCTGGTCTTCAGGATGTCTCGTGCCGTGTGTCCGAGAGAGAGAGAAAAGTTGCTGCAGGGTCCTTTATACTCCTAAAGTTCATTATTCCTCAGGGCACTTCCTTATTGGTTCTCCTCACATATGTGGCTGTTTGGACTAGCCCACCCACCTCTTGATTAGATTATGCTAAAATGTCTTTCCAATTAAGACAAAGGACAAACGCTGTGTGGCATCTGTGGGGGCTTTCATTTTGTTTCGACACAAAAAGGTCTTTTCGTATAATCGACGCTTTTAACATTTATACATAAACAGAATCTAATTTTAATCATTAATAAACACTTTTATTCTTACACTCATTCTAGCCATCCTGCCCCCTTCTTTCCTGCTAACCATTTGACTGATCTGTTGCATTTTGCAGAACAAGATGATAATCCTGAAGATCAACAAGAAGATCCAGATGCGTCCACTCCAGACCAAGGCGGGGGGGTGGGGGGGGGGGGAGGAGGGGTCCATGGATCTGTGTTCACGGGAGAATGTTGATCGTGATATGGATCAATCCATGGTACAGGGCATCACTTTGCCAGACACCTCCATGAGCTCTGCCATGACATTCCTTGGTTTCACGCCTTCCGAGGTTGCGGGTCCCAGTGACAGTGGTGGAATGCAGGTTGGAACACCCAGTACCCCACTATCCCAGCCTGTGTCTCGCACTGGAAGGGTGCCGCTAGGCAGACCCACAGTGAGGAGAAGGAGATGCAGCCTTCATCAGCCTATATCAGGTTATGTCATTGGGTGAGGAGACCAATGGCCTTACCCGATCACTCGTGGCCACTGTCAGTGGGGTCCGTGATGAGGTTGCGATACTGTCCGGAGAAATATCAGCACTGAGACGGGAACTGAAGGTGGGCATGTCAGAGGGAGCTAGCTGCTGCAATGAGGGCACACAGGCCTGACAGTCAAATGCCACTCCCACTGCAATCCCCACACCAGCCTCTGTTGAGACCCAAGCCGGGTCCCCAGCCTCCCACCACCATCACTGCCCCTATGAGGAAGTGCACATTCCCCGATATGTGGGTGAGAGATGGGTGCAGCCTTTCTTTGCTGTAGATGTTGTGGAAGTGTATTGTAAACTTTCCAATAAAAGATTTTTTGCATTACAACTGAATCAATCATGTTCCATTATCACCACACAACATTTAGGAACAACTGTAAAATAAAAAACATCCCTCACCCCTACAGTCACGCGTGCCTGCCGGCCCTAGCCCTGGCCGAAGGGCTAGCCTGTGCGTTCTGCAGTCGGCAAGGCAGGACTGCTCCATTTTCAGTAGCTGACTTATCTTTCATTTATTTTTTAAGAAGTTGTGCTGAAGTTGTTTTGATGCTGTGAAGGTGTTTAGTGCTTTAGAATCCTCTAAATGCCCCCCCCCCCCCCCCCCCCCCATATCCCATCTCTGCCTACCTATGCTGATTTCTTAAATGTAGGTAAGATTTTTCTGTGCCTACAAAAGTGGCCACATACACTAGCCTAAGTTAGTTTGGAATAACTTTTAGCTGGCCAAATTTCTTCTATGGCCAAGACAGTAAGTGGCTGGTCATGCCCCCTTTTGGAGAAAAAAAACTAAACTTAAAAAAAAAACGTAATTAACTGACATACACAGGAGCAAGTTAAATGGGGAAATATTCAATTTTTAAGTTACTCCAAAAAAAGCTACTTGTTCCAAAAAACGCGGGGCAACTCCTGGGGAAATTTGAGCCCATAGTCTCAGAATAAGGGACCGTCCATTTTAAACAGAGATGAGGAGAATTTTTTTCTCTGAGGGTTGTAAATCTATGGAATTCTCTGCCCCAGAGAGCTGCGGAGGCTTGGTCATTGAATATATTTAAGACGTAGACAGATTTCTGAGCAATAAGGAAGTAAAGGGTTATGGGGAGCGGGCGGGGAAGTGGAGCTGAGTCCATGATCAGATCAGCCATAATCTTATTGAATGGTAGAGCAGGCTCGAGGGGCCAAATGGCCTACTCTTGCTCCTATTCCTTATGTCCTAAATCTAATACTATCTTTAACTTCTCTTGTTAGCCACGGTTGGACCACTTTGCCCGTGGGTTTTTTATTCCTGATTACTTCTCAAAATGCTTTACCAATCTTTTTTCTAACCTTACATTGCCCTATCTATTTAATCAATTTACTGGCATCATCTTCCATGTGTTTGTAACAGAAACTATTATTAGATAATCATCAATAACTTTAGGATTATTTACAGACTTTGGGCCCAAATTTGCCCAGGCATGGCTCCGATTTTTTTTGAGCAACTTGATTTTTCTGGAGTATCTTAAATATCCCATTCTGCACATTCAGTTTGCGCCAGTGTAAGTGAGTTAGTTAGGATTTTTTTAGTTTAGATTTTTTTTTCAAAAGGGGCGTTACCAGCCACCTACGCCCATTTTGGCCATTTAAGCCACTTTGTACAGCTAATAGTTGCTCCAAACTAACTTAGGCCAACGTTTGTGGCCTGCGGAGAGTTAGGAAATTAGCGCAGATAGGTACTTAAAGAATGTGAATAGGATCAAACAGCTATACAGGACATATGACAAACTTCGCAAAGTTAATTTACTATACAACAGAAGCATTCATGGAAGCTTAAACTACAAAAATAAAAGTCGAGACAAAACATATTTACATAATTTTTTCAAAATATCCAAATAAAAACAGTTATCTCCCCCTCCCCCATCAAAACTCTCCTCACTAAACAAAGCACAACCATCAATAAATAAAAAAATAAAACTGAAGTCCTACCTCGGCCCGGGAAGTGAGCGGAAAGCCACTCGGTCGGGGATGGGTGCAGGATTCTCCATGACGTGCAGTAGCCCGCCGTGCATCGTGAGGCTACTTTGCCTGGGATAGGGACGGGACATCAGGTCCCACGCTGCAGAGGAGCTTGCGCGAAACCTCCAGTGCGCAAGCGTTGAACTGCCGGCACTCTTTTGAGCGCAGGACCCTAGCTCTGCCCCCTAATTGAATTGCCAAGCCATGGGAGAGGCCACAGAGCGGCCAGAATGCGGGGACAACTTTTTGGCGCTGTTTTTATCCTAGGAAGTCAGCGCATCTCACGTGAGTGCGCCGAAAAAACGGGTGGGCCAAATTTGGGCCTCATATCTCCTCTCTTTAAGCCTAATCATCCTCCTGCCTTGAACCTTTTCCCAAAGAATAACAAGAATCAACACATGGACTGCAGTGATTCAAGAAGGCCCACCACCACCTCAGGTCAACTAGGGATAGGCAATAAATGCCGGCCTTGCCAGCGACACCCACATTCTGAGAATGAATGGAAAAAAGATCATAGCAGCGGGATACCAGTAAACTCTTATCAACTGTACTAAGATGTACATAACATTCCCAATGTCGTGTCCTATTTATGTATTTTTTTAATGCTCCACCCAGTGGGCAAGTGCTCTTTCCAAATTTCCTGACTTCATAGCTGAGTCATCAGCTTGCTATGTGATTTATGACAGTATCTCAGTGCTTTATTGTACTACACATGATCTCTCCAATATGTTTTTTGTATCACGAAAGTGATAAAGTTGAGAAACACGTAGGGGCATATTTTCCCTTTCTGTGCTTTTTTGGAGATTGCAGAGTGTACTGACCAGTCGCCCGATAGTTTTGGCAGGAGGCCCGTTTCACTTTGAGGGCCGAGACTCATCAACATGGGGCTGCAGGCGGAAAAGAGCGTGCCCCCCCCCCCCCCCCCCGGGGAGCAGCTCTATGGCTCTGAGGTCCCTCCGCAATATCTGGCCACCCGGCTAGCCTCTGGGCTCAGTAGTAGGTATATGTCCAGTGGTGTGAGGTAGTGCATCCTGGCAACGGCCCAGGTGGGGTTTTGGAGCCTGGAATGAACACTCTTGCTGCACCCAGGACCACAAAAATGAATTACAACTTACCTCTGAGCTTTTTGCTGAATAGCCAGCTGAAACTGGCTGGGGCATGCATTGCATCCAGTTGAGTCTTTAATTGCAATCAGACTCCTATGTACGTCATGGGACTGTAATGTGCATCTTTCTGGACCTCTGCAGTGTTTCTCTTGGTTTGTCTGTTGAATGTGGGAGCAGCCCTGAGCAGGCATCCTCTGGGTCATAGATACAACTGGTATTTCATTCACTCTGCTGATCATAACTCTGTCTCAACTTAGTCATAACCTGAGTTGTCAGGTGGGATTTTAAATGTCCTCCTCATGTATTCTCTATGTATTGTATTACTTGCCATATAAACTCAAAATTAGTATGGGTGTGACGTTGAATTGAAAAGAACTAATGAAGGAACGCAATCCACGAAATTGAAAAGACTCGTCTACAGGAAGGATGAGAAAAAAAATAATTAATGCATAACAGGTGAAACCAAGGTGTAAGGAGGAAACTAAAGTAAACAATGGGAGTAAAAGGAATAGAGGTGTGTGCAAATTGGAGAAGTGATTAAAGGATTATCTGTTAGGGTGGCCCAGTGCTTATGTGCATTTGAGCCATTAATATGTTGTAAATTAGTATCTGGGTTGCTGATCAGTGAAACTTGCTTACCTCAGTAACAAAGGCAAGGAATGCAGACCGAGTATCAGGGTAGTTAATTTAATTTTAGATTGAGTTGCAAATTAGGGGAACTAAAGTGTGTTGGTATAATAGGATAACAGAGTCTACAACATGTTACAGTAACTCATTAAAGGGCTGAGGTTGATGCAATATGGTTACTGCCTCAGTTTAGAAATGTAAATCATGGTCTGGATTTTCTGGGGCCTATGACCGGGTACGCAGTGCGTATACAGTGCGTTTGCGGCCATAAGTGCTGTGCATATTCCGGGTTTACGCATGGGCTGCACATGCGCGAAATCCTGGAACTTACGATCTGTCAATCTTGACATCCTCCGCATCCCTGGGAAACGGACATCTGCCGGCAGAGACTTGGGCTAATTGCCCAACTCTTGCTCACCGAATGCTCAGAAACTCTTATGCCTGGTAAAAGCAGGTGTAAGGCCTTCCTTTACCATCATACGGGTGAAAATAAATATTAAAAATTAAATTTTAACAATCATTTTAGCTTTCAAAAACCTTTAAAATGAGTTTGTTACTTGTGGTCCCTTAAATGTTTATATTTTTCAAAAAATGCTGTTTAAAAAATAATTCAATGACATCCAGGAACATTAAAAGCTTTAATGAGAAGCAATCCTCGTGTATGTTAAAGCTGCAGGTTTTAAAAAAAAATGTTTGCATTTCATAACTTTCTGCGCAGGTATTTGTTTAGAATTGTGAATTATGTATATAATGAATTGGATTCCCATGATAAAAGTTAAATCTGTAATTCATTTTAAAGGCTGTAGTAAGGAAGTATTGTCGTAATTTAAATGAATGAAATACGATCTGTGTTCTGATCGGAGGACCAGGCCCATGTGATCCCAGGTACGCTTCCAGACATGCTGTTTCCCTGGGATCCATGGACTATTATGCTGCCCTCCTACTTGCAACGTCAGAGCGCAAGTTTGCTCTGGAGTACGCCGCCGACCACAATTTTTGGCCCATTATTCTGATGTGTACCTCCGTGGTTAAAAATATCGGTAATCAGGGAGCAGAAAGAATAACCAAAGGAGATTTTGTACTTGGCTAGGTTTTTTTAAAATGTACTCCTTTGAGGTTTTTTCCCCATCCTGATGTTGCCTGGTTTTTCATGGCTATCGGCTCTGAGCTGGGGAAGTTTTCAAATTCACAAGAGGAGAAAATGTGCTGGTTTCAGATTGCTAACAAAATTTTGTGTTAGGTTTTTACTTGTCCCATCATGTGATTGAAGGCCTGTGACATTTTACTTTTTCCTTTATAGTTAATCGATGCATTTTGGTGGGAGTTGACTGCTTGTAATGTCCCTGCATTCAAAATGAGTAGGGGATATGATTTGGAGCAGCATGATCAATCCTGCAAACGCTTCCTGCTAAAGGTCCTGGAGACAGTTTGAGTGGATCTAAGTGATAACAAACTATTTACCCTAAAACATCAGAAGCTTCACAAATTACCATGAGAGTCCAAATTTAATTATATAAACTTTCCTGCATTATTTTAAGTCCGAGTTTTATCAACAGTAATGGAAAACACTAGGGGCTAGAAACTCGGCAATAACAGTATTTTTCTTCGCCAAAATTACCGTTATCGCATCGCTATCGCTAGGAGGCCGTAAATTCAAGGTTTAATTTACGCAGCGGTAAAAATTGCACGAGGATATGCAGCGCAAACCGCGACTTTCAGCAACTTTGTCCGAGGCCGATACCGCTGCGAGTTGGGCTTAGGGAGGGCGGAAAAACACCGAAAAATAAATTGGAAAAAAAAAAATTCACACATTTACAAGATACTTATCTAGAAAATCGCTGCAAAAGAATTAATAAAAATTTTTAACTTAGCTTTTTTGCAGGTCTTCATACTTACCGCTGCTCCAAAGGCTGCTACGCAGCTTTTTCCCTGTTGGTCTTTTCCCCGCAAAATACGGGTGCGCACAGAGCCAAATTTTTGGCAACAGTGATATTTCGAGTCTTGCACGTCAGGCAAAAACATCACCGAACTTTCTGACCGGGTTTTTGCCAAAAAAGGTGAAATATCACCAAAAACTTGGTCGCAAAATCGCTGCATTTCCAGCCCTAGGGGTTTGAATATGACTTACATTTAAAATTCACAGTTTTCTAACCCTTTATTGTCTCCTGATAATTGATTTCTAGCAGGAATACAGGTTCATTGCACTGATCATCCTCTGGCACCTAGCCCAAGTCATTATTCAACTTGGGTGTTTTGACAGTGAATGCTGCTGAGCTATTGTCATAGATTTTATAGTATCATAACATTTAGATTAGCTATGGAAAAGGACAGGGAGCAATCTGGAGAAAAAAGACTTTAATTGGAGGAAGGCAAATTTCAGTGCGATGAGAATGGATCTAGCCCGGGTAAATTGGAATCAAAGATTGGCAGGCAAAACTAGTGGAACAATGGGCTGCCTTTAAAGAGGAACTAGTTTGGGTACAGTCGCGGTTCATTCCCACAAGAGGGAAAGGAAGGGCAACTAAAATCAGAGCTCCCTGGATGATGAAAGAGATAGGAGGAAGCAGAAAAAGAGTGCCCATTACAGATGTCTGGTCGAGAATACACCTGAGAATCAGGCTAAATATAGAAAGCTCAGAGGAGAAGTGAAAAAGAAAATAAGAGGGGCAAAAAGAGGGTATGAGAATAGAATGGTAGCTAACATAAAAGGTAACCCAAAAGCCTTCTATAGGTATATAAATAGTAAATGGGTAGTAAGAGGAAGGGTGGGGTTGATTAAGGACCAAAAAAGAGAGCTGCGCTTGGAAGCAGAGGGTATGGCTGAGGTACTAAATGAATACTTTGCATCTGTCTTCACCGAGAAAGAAGATGCTGCCATAGACATAATAAAGGAGGTAGAGGAGATACTGGATGGGATAAGAATTGATAAAGATGCAGTACTAGAAGGCTGACTGTACTTAAAATAGATGTCACCAGGACCAGATGAGATGCATCCTATGACACAGAGAAATGTGAAAGAAGAAATCACGAAAGTACTGGCCATAATCTTCCAATTCCAACCTCCTTAAAAATTGGTGGTGCCAGATGACTCGAGAATTGCAAATGTTACACCCTTATTCAAAAAAGGGTGTAAAGTCAAACCCAGCAACTATAGGCCGGTCAGTTTAACATTGGTTGTGGAGAAGTTTTTAGAAACAATAATCAGGGTCAAAATTAACAGTCACTTGAACAAATCCAACACTGAATTGTTAAAGGCAATTCATCTTTAATCAACTTGATCGAATTTTTTGATGAGGTAACAGAAAGGGTTGATGTGGGCAATGCGATGTACATGGACTTCCAAAAGGCGTTGTGATAAAGTGACACATAATAAGCTTGCCAGCAAAGTTGAAGCCTATGGAATAAAAGGGATAGTGACAGCATGGATAAGAAATTGGCTAAGTGACAGGAAATAGAGAGTAGTGGTGAACGGTTGTTTTTCGGACTTGAGGAAGGTATACAGTGGTGTTCCCCCAGGGGTTGGTCCTAGGACCACTGCTTTTCTTGATGTATATTAATGACTTGGATATGGGTGTACAGGGCACAATTTCAAAATTTGCAGATGACTCAAAACTTGAAAGAATAGTGAACAATGAGGAGGATGGTGATAGACTTCAAGACGACATAGGGTTGGTGGAATGGGCGGACACGTGGCAGATGAAATTTATCGCAGAAAAGTGTAAAATGCTACATTTTATGAGGAGAGTGAGGAGAGGAAATATAAACTGAGGGGTACAATCCTAAACACGGTACATGAACTCAGAGACCTAGGGGTACAAAAGCAAAATACTGCGGATGCTGGAATCTGAAATAAAAATAGAAAATGCTGGAAATACTCAGCAGGTCAGGCAGCATCTGTGGGGAGAGAAATAGAGTTAACGTTTCAGGTCGATGTCCCTTCGTCAGACCTAGGGGTATATGTGCACAAATCGTTGAAGGTGGCAGGACAGGTTGAGAAAACGGTTAAAAAAGCATACGTGATCCTGGGCTTCATGTATAGAGTACAAAAGCATTGAAATTATGATGAACTTGCATAAAACACTGGTTCGGCCTCAACAGAAGTATTGTGTCCAATTATGGGCACCACACTTTAGGAAGGATGTGAAGGCCTTCGAGAGGGTGCAGAAAAGATTTACGGGAATGATTCCAGCGATAAGGGACTTCAGTTACGTGGCTAGACTGGAAAAGCTGGGGTTGTTCCCCTTAGGGCAGAGAAGATTGAGGGGAGATTTGATAGAGATGTTTAAAATCATGAGGGGTCTGGACCGAGTACATAGAGAAACTGTTCCCATTGGCAGTAGGGTCGCGAACCAGAGGACACAGATTTAAGGTGATTAGCAAAAGATCCAACGGCGACATAAGGAAAAAACATTTTTTTTACACAGCGAGTGGTTAGGATCTGGAATGCACTGCCTGAAAGGGTGGTGGAGGCAGACTCAATCACTGCTTTCTAAAGGAAATTGGATAAGTACCTGAAAGAAAAAAAACTGCAGTGCTTCAGGGAAAGGGCGGGAGAGTGGTGCTCTTGCAGAGAACCGGCATCGGCTCGTATATCGAATGGCCTTCTTCCGTGCTGTAACCATTCTATAATTTTACATGCAGGTTGGATCACATCGGTGCTGAATCCCTGATATCCATAGACGTGGTTAGATTCTTAATTTACAGCCCAGGTGTAAAACTGGCATTGCGGATTGGCCGGCCATTATAGAAATCGCCTGAAATGAAAATCAGGTGGTTTCTATAATAGGTGGCAGCTCCGCACTGCCATGAATTCTTTCAACAGGAGTGGATGGTGGCCGTGAGAAGGAACCCTGGGTAGATAACCCTCTCTAGCAATGTTCCCTCTCATTTTTTTTGACCCTTTAACAGGCTGGGTGGGCCATTCGAAATTCCACGTGTGTGGTTTTTCTATTTAAAAGTCAGCTCATCAGCTGCACGGGCCTGCAGAGCACTGCACAGCTTAAAAGGAACATTGCTGCCTATCCCAGAGGGTGCTGAGATTAAATGCATTAATCCTGTCACTTCCCTGGCTGAGATTAGCTACCTACACAGACTAGAGTTTGTGTCTCGGTCTACATGGCTCAGCTATATAGTGAATAAGCTTGCTGAGTAGTCAGGACATCAGCAGGAATTTCTCTTCTATTACCCAAAGAAACAATCTTATTTGGATCTCTAATAGAGATTATGTTTGTACTCATTCTGTTTTGTTCTTTTGTTTAGCTGGATCATGGGAAGACGTCCAGAATTCACAGATCCTAAAGTGGTTGCACAAGGAGAAGGAAGAGAAGGTCTGTCTCAACGAAGGTCCAGTTTACATGTTGTTGGTAGTGAGGTTGCCATGCTGGACAGGGGATGGCAGCTTCATGTGATCAATCATATGATTTGACAAGTAGTGACGTCTGAATTTATGTTGCAAACACGGAAAAATTCTGCCTTTATAGAAATTAAAAATAAATGGCATGCCATCATATTACAGTAACGTAGCATCTAGTTTGAATTTTTTTTGCAAAGGTCATGTTATAAAGTCACATTTTACTTCATTGCTTCCATGGTTAAGAACATTACTAATCAGGCTCCAGAAAGAATGATCAAATAGGAGGTTTTGTATTTGGCTGGAATTCAGAATTGAATTCACTGCCACTGTTTGTGCATCTGATGTGTTGTATGTTCCAGCGTAGGTATGACTAATGCTTTGTAATATTTATGACTAGTTATCATATGTAAAGGGATTTCTTCATGTTGCAATCTTGATTTTCTTGTTTTAGGCCTTTTAAAAAAAAATGTACCTCAGTTTCTTCAAGGATTTTATGTAGATTCTACTGCTTACAGTTGGCTAGATGAAGTGACCTGAGAAACAGAGATACTACACAACCATATCACATGGTGACATCACCAGAATTACTTTTTTAAACAACTTTGTTTCAAGTCACTTTTGGCAAGCTTTTGCACTGTTGGTATACTTTAATGTTAAGTTGTTGTAACTCAATCTGCCTACCCTACCGCCCATAATATTCAAGACAAATGCCTTTTCATTTAAAATACTGATCTTTCCCTATGGAGGCTACACATGGTAGGATGAGATAAAAGGGAGAATTCCTTTGCATTGTGGCAATTCAATGATGTTGCAAAGTGAACCTGTAATAACATTCTTTCTGATTACTTGCAAAATCATTCCTTGTATTTAACCTCATATATTCATTTATAAGTTTCAAACTTTTACAGCAATTGTGTTGATGGAAACAAAAAAAGGAACAATATTCACATGTATTATGTTTTTCTTTTTGCACTTTTAGTTACAAGGGTTCTGTCACAAGGCTATGTTACCATCTCTTTCAACATTATCACCAAGGACTTGAAGAAACTTGGATATGATTCAATCCCCACTAATCCTGTATTGTCTGATGTCTAAATGGAATTCCAGCCTGAAGATAACAGGAAATAAAAGTTGAATTTCTAATTGGTTGACACTATCCTGTATAATAGATATTTGAATTGTATTTCTGTTTATACTGAACTATTGACCAATCCTTGAACAGAAGACACTGTTTTATAACATACATGCAGCGTTCCAAATTTCACAGCTCTGCAGTAGATATCAGGCTCAGTGTCACCAGTCACTCCTTGAAATAGATCTCGTCACATCCCCTATGATCAGGAAAGCATCTACTGATAAATGACAGTGTCACCCTGGGATCATAACATAGACTCCTTTTGTATCTCGATATATTGCACCTGTGTTCTCCTCCCAGAAAAGCACTTCAGGATTGAACATCACACAACATGTTGGTTTATTTAGCATGAATCATATGAATGAACACAATACAGTATTCACAACGCCATTCAATCAACTCCCAAAGATCATTGTACCATAAAATAACAAAATATATGGCTTTATGACTATTAACTGCCCTTGAGCCCACCATCTAACCTTTGGTACACGTAGGTATAGTCTAGAGTTACTCAATCTCCCTGTCCAAGAGTAAACATTTTGTCTCTCACAACATTTCACTTTTCTGCTTCATAAGGAGAGAGAGAGAAGCAAAGCTTGTCCACTGATCCTTTCTTAATTCTACATGTTGAGGATTGTTCAACCAAGCTGCCAATCAAAGTTACCACCTTGATGAAAAGCTATCCGCTTTGTAAGCTGAACCTGACATTATGACTAGCATGATATACATTAAAACAAAATCTCTTCCAGGCCACATAGGTAAAGTTACAAAAAATGTTACTGTCTGAAAAATCTCTCCAACTTTGGACTTGCCCACATCAGATGTAGAATAAAGTCTGTGTTCCAACAACATGCCTCAGTCTTTTCACAAAATATCTCTGACCGGCGTTAGCCATTGCTCAGTAGTAGCGCTCTTGCCTATGACTCACTGCTAGCCAAGAGGTGAAAGGATAAGGCATCATCCAGTCCCATATCTGAAAAATAGGTAAACGGGGTCCACATCTTGACTGGATGAAGTGCTTAATCAGCATGCTCAAATGTCTAAATACATTCATTGATTGATAATGTTTTTTGATGTAATTTGATATAACAAATGACTACAATTCAATCCAAAACTAATTGAAGTTTAAAAATCTGATTTTATTGTCTGAATTTTACAAGAATTTGAACTGCGTTGTTAAGGCTTACCCAGCAACTATAGTAATGATACATTGTGCATTTTACATGGTAAATCTATATTCAGTGTGTTTTATACAAGGAATTAATAACTTCTTTAAAAAAAACACAATTTATTAAAGAGACTATCCATGTGTGTTATTATTAGGACTGTTCTCAGATTTCACACACAAGAAAAGACTTGCATTTATATAGCACCTTTCATGACCATCGGACGTCCCAAAGCACTTTACAGCCAATGAGGTACTTTTAAAGTGTAGTCACCATTGTAATGCAGGAAACACAGCAGCCACATTTGAGCAAGCTCCCACAAACAGCAATATGATAATGACCAGATAATCTGTTTTTGCGATGTTGATTGAGGGATAAATATTGGCCAGGACACCAGGGATAACTCCGCTGCCTTTCTTCGAAATAGTGCCATGGGATATTTTACGTCCACCACTCCCTCAGTACTGCATTACACTGCAGTGTCAGCCTAGATTTTTGTGCTCAAGTCTCTGGAGTGGGACTTGAACCCAAAACTCTCAGGTGAGAGTCAGCTATGACACCATCTGACTATCTGTATTAAGATTTGGAGGAGGAGAAATTGAGGCTTTTACCAGACTGGCACTACCCATCAGTCTTCATTTAATTTAATAGGCAATGTAAATAGTTACTTTTCCCCAACGGAGCCACCTTAGAGAAGTATTATGCTGAGCGAGATGACATTGGTTACTGTATTTGGAGAACTGGAAGTTGGCATGAAGAACAGGAAACAAATTGCCCCAGTTTAGAGTACACTATGACCTCTAAAAGATGCGTGATACAATGTGGGAGGGGGGAAGCATAAGAGATAACATTAAGTTAGGAAGCACAGTAACTTGTGTGGAGAGGTGACATGATGTTGCAAGGAAAACCCCAGTGGTGAATAGCTTTGGGAACCATGGGTCAAAGTCACTTGTCTAAAATTACTCATTACTGAATCCCAAAATATTCTGAAAAAAATGATTTGAATGAATCAATACAAACTGCTTCTATCATCTCTCCAGGGAGCCTGTTCTATAGATTGAACACTCGCTCACTGAAATATTATTTCCACGGACTAGTTTTTACTCCCCTTCAATTGCAGGTTTTGGCCTCTAGTTCTACTGTTCTGGACAAGACAAAATAACTCGTCAGGGTCTAGATTATTGAGGAATTATTCAAATAGCATTCTCTACAATAAAATGCAGGAGCAGTGCTCCACAAGTAAACATTGGGCCTTCGCAGCACCTGGGCTTCCCCCATTCCCTGACAATAATGCCCTCCCTCCGCCCCACCACTTACCTTAGAGCCTGGGACCGTTACCTCGGATCCCAGTTGCTGTCTCCCGCCATCCAGCCACCTCCTGATTCCCGCCGTCAGGTGATCTCCGAGGACTCGTTGTAGAGAGCCGGATCGTTTCGCGGCAATCAATCCCGCTCCCAGGTAAAATCAACCCATAATATTTCTGAAAATATTTGACAATGTTTTTCTGTTAAGGACATGAAACACTTGTGTTGCAAAGCATCGCTACCTCTGTTACATATGACATAGGGCTACTCCCAAGATTTTTTTTAAAGTTTGCCGAATACTTTTTCATGACAGTGGTCTTGTGCTGAGTTAGTCTGGCATATCTGAGGAGCTTTGCAAACATGCTGCTGCACAGCTTTTATTACTATGCAATTCATTTTGGAACAGTCATATCACCAAACCTATGAAATATTGGCCTGGAAATTGCGGTTGGAGGCTTGCCGCCCATGTACGCCTCCGAACCGCAAGAGAACTCTGTACTTACCTGTTGTCTCCTGAGCTTCGGACTCTTGCAATTCACAAGCATCCCTGGGATCACGTGGGCCAGACTAACCAATGACAAAGGGGGATTCATATTATGCTTATGGGGATTTCATTTACATATGGAATCCCCATTAAGCATAATAGAAATCACCTAATAAATACCCTTTAAACATTTAAAATAAAAATGTTTTGAAAAATAAATTCAAACATTTATAAACAGGACAAAAATAACCTAAATTAATTTTAAAAGCAGGTGAGTGGGACGAGCTGAAGTGCTCTTGCAGAGAGTCGGCATGGGCTCGATGGGCCGAATGGCTTCCTTCAGTGCTGTAACCATTCTATGATTCTATGTAAGTGAATATGTAAATCATTTAAAATATATATATTTTGACATTTATTTTAACCCTTATGCTGGTTTTAAAAAAAGCCTTAATGCCTTTGTTTACCAGGCGTAAGGGTTTGGTGGGTATTCGCTGTGCAGCAGTTGGGCCCAACCCTGCCAGTGAAAGTGCATTTGTAGTGGATGGGTACGATCTGTCAAGGAGAAACTTGACACATTACAAGTTCTGAATTTTCGCGCATGCTTACGCTGTCATAGGCCTCGTAATATCCGGGCCATTAACTTCATGAATGAACTGGAATTGCCAGATTGACTTGCAAAGTGAGAATAGGGCAGCATTGTGTATTATACATACTAAAGCTGAAGAAAGATTGCAATGAAAAAAATGGACATTTAGAAAACGCACTCAAGGAAACAACATTGCCTTGTTAGCCACAAACAGCCACTTCCAAACATCTGTTAGGAAGAGTCAGAGGCTTTAGGGAATAGTAAAAACAAGTCTAAAAACATTACTTGCAACGGGTTCACTGATTTTTTTTTAACCACTAATTAAAATAAATTAACTAAAAGGTTCATTACCTTCCCAGCTTTAGAATCCCCCAAAATGGCTGTGACACAACTGAAAATAATTCAGGTTTGGAGGCGGGCGGCCGCAAAAATTGCAGAAATAGGCAGCATGTCAGAACCCTGCCATCATCCCGCCTCCTTGCACCTTTAACTCGGGCATGTTTCCCAGTATGCCATGGACCCAATCTGCAGAGGCGGGCAACCTAATTCAACTCATCAAATGCTTGTTAGGAGACCCTTAACAGGGTTTTTAACTGCAGCTTCTGAATTTAACGGCATGAACACGGAACTCAGGAACCTCACCTGTGAAGGGGAGGCGGAAGCTCAGTGTTCATCGTGCGAGGGCATTAATTAACAGCTAGGAATACCACAAATATGCACACCTTACACCACATTAGTTGCCTAAGGAACTGACTCCATTTTGTGCACAGATTTAGGTTTTTGGAGTTTGCAGGTCATTTCTACAACCTCAGAAGCCACTCTCAGCACATATCTAGTCAATATTAGAACAGTAAGGAATTGGCCCTCAGATCGCTACTATACCTGCCATCGTCAACATCAGCATGCGTGCTGCTTATATGGCTCTATTTTCCTCTTTGCCGATTTTTGGCGCCTAGGAGGATGTACAGCTGATTTTTTTTAGCCCGTTTGCACCGAAAAAAAAAAAAATACAAATTTCACCAAAGTAAAATTTAATTTTGGTGCTGCGGTACCCGAAGTTAAATTTGGGGTGGAGCTTCAAGTGTGCGCCGAAAAGTCAGTGAGCATGCGCCGGAAAAAAAAAACTTTCCACGTGTGTGTCCACGCATCCACAGAGAACTTCCTGGTCTGGCTCAGCAGCTTGTGAGAACACATTCAGATCGGAGCTGGAGCTGGACCTGGACATTTAAATTTTGGCTGCAAAAGATGGATCCAAAGGAAGGAGAAGGAGCCAAAAGAGAGAGAGTGTGGTGTGCGTGGTGCGGTGACCCTGCCCCCTCCCGCCAACCAAACATCTGCTCTGTTATGTTTTGAAGATGTTGCGCATCAGGAAGAGACAGAAGCTGAAGCAGAAGATCAGGAAGCCGCCAGTCCAGATATTCTTCATCAACTTCAGGACGAGGATGAGCTGGACAATGAAGGGCAGCAGGAAGACCCAAATCATGAGATGGTTACATTGCAACTGGAGCCGGTGAACCCCCTGAGGATGCCAAGCCCTTTGCTGAGCGATACAACCGATGCGACATTTCATGGGATAGAGTCTGAGGCTGTGGGTCCCAGTGGGTTGCAGCAAGCCACAGCTGGGAGACAGCCGAGGAGAGTGGGAAGGAGAACTCAACCTGAAATGCAGGATGTAGGGGATATGGGAATGAATAGGGTGAGCACTGAGCTAACCAGATCACTCCTGACCACTATGGGTGGGGTAAGGGTAGAATTAGGGGGGCTTTCAGTGGAAGTAGCAACACTGTCGGGAAGAATGGGAGCAATGTTAGGACAAATGAGGGAGGGGATGTCGGAGATGAGGGAGGGTATGTCGGAGATGATTGCTGCAATAAGTGGACACACCCAGGCTGTCATTGCCCAACAGCAATTAGCAGCATCAACTGCTGACACTCACTTTTCAATCCCTAGACCAAAGTTAGGTAGTGTGCCGGGAGTTCATCCACAGGCTGAAGAAGAGTCAGACGATGAACCTGGGCCTTCCACAATGCTGTCTGCTAGGTCTGTCTCTGTCCAATCCCACCAACAACAAATGTGCCTTCGCGCAGAAAGCAGAAAAAACCTTGGGGTCATGGTGAGGAAGCAGAAGTCTGAGACAATGGGTAGGGGTAGAGGCAATAACAGGGGCAAGAGGGGCACACAGCACTCAGGGCTTTGAATAAGGGGGAGGAGAGAGAGAGAGATGGCTGCAGCTAGAGATTATTTGTTTGTTGCTACTACTTGTTATTTTCTTCATTAAAAAGTTTAAAATAAATATTTTTATTAAAGTTAAGTAAAACTGTACAAATGTTTAATAAACCTAAATATTTTAAAGCAACATAACCCAACACGACATTATTTTTTTAATTAAAGCAATATAAACCAACACATTACATACGTATGACGTACATTATTTTTTCAAACTAACAGGTACAAAGAGTCAACATTGTCGGGCCGTTTAGCCTTTAGGCAGCAGAGCAATCACGGATTAGCTGCTGACGCAAGTCTTTAGCTATGGCTATAGGTGCATGAGGTCGCCTCCTCTGCCGTCGTCCTTCGGGTTGAGGTGGTGGAATGAGGTCATCATCCTGCTCCTCCTGCTGCTGGTCCTCCTCCTCCTCCCCCCCGTCCCCTCAGGAGGATCTTCAATGTTCATGATGGCCAAGTTGTGCAGCATGTAGCACATGACAGTGAACTGACCGACGTGGTGAGGGGCGTATAGCAGGTAGCCTCTAGAGCGGTCCAGGCATCGGAAATGCTGCTTCAGTACGCCAATTGTCCGCTCTATGATGCTCCATGTCGTGTATGCGGCATGTTGTACCGACGCTCTGGCTCAGTGCAGGGATTGCGTGGTGGGGGGGCTCATAAGCCAGGTGGCGAGCCCGCACCCTTTGTCCCAAAGCATCCAGCTGTGCCCTTCTGGCAGCTCCTGAAACATGGTAGATATGGTAGATATAACACTCTCGCATAGGGTGAAAGCATCATGGACACTACCTGGGTATTTGGCATCCACTGCCATGATCCAAAGCAGATCGTCGCAGACGAGTTGCACATTTAGGGAATGGAACCCTTTTCTGTTGCAATGAACCTCAGAGTTGTCCAAAGGTACTCTCAAGAGATATTGGTAGTCGATCACACCCTGCACCTTTTGGAAGCCAGCAATTCTGGAGAACTCCACAGCCCTGTCTCGCATTGGTCTGCGTGGTCATAGGGAAATTGATGAACTGTCGAATGCAGCAATGCATGGCATACTGTGTGATGCAGCACGTCCCCAGTTGCTGCTTGAAATGAGCCAGAAGCATAGAAGGTAAGTGCTGCAGTGACCTTCACTTCCACAGGTAAAGCAGTCCTCTGCCACTTCTTGGTTGTAGTGCTTACCTGATTAGCTGGCAGATCTCGGTGATGACCTCCTTTCTAAATCGCAGCCTGTGAATGCAGTCTGCCTCACTCAGGTGTAGGTATGAGCGCCTGTCTCTGTAGATTTGATCAGGATATGGCCTCCTCCCCATTAATGCCTGAGCGATCTGGTTTCTGCGATGATGGCATCATCGTAGCCTCCAAATGCCATGCATGTAAACCAACTTTACTACATGAGGCATAGTAAAATGTGCACCCATAATTATTATTCTTAACTTTGTTATTCTTGTTATTGTAAGACTTACTGAAGCACAGCACACACACCTTTGCTGGGTGACGCCCTAGCAGAACGGACCACACCCTGGTCTGCGTGCATGCGCAGAACTAAGCTCTGTCTCTATGGAGACGAGACACATTTATGGCAATTTAATTATAGCTTGTGCCGAAATGCCTATGTTTGCTGCCGTGTTATGCCATCTCCTATGCACAGTTCGGAGCTCCCTCGGCCGGACAGAAATGCAGGATCTCGGCGCTTTGGAGCTCCTGTGCTTGTGTCCGGCCAAGGGAGCGATCCTTCGGCCGGCAGGCAATCCTCCGACCAATGCCTAGAGCCCCGTAAGCAGAGATTCAGTGGTGTGGTGGGGTGGAATCGCAATTTGCCCATTCTCAAAAACATTCTGTGGGAAAAATGAACTTTCCGAGTTCCCTCTGCAAAAATCATCATGAATTTGTGTCTTAAATTATCTTCTTTCCTCGCTCCAAAAACTCAAAAATATACTCAGCGCTGATTTCCTGAAGCTAATGTAGGGTTTTTCTGATTGGTACTTAAGCCCACTGTGCGCCGCCCTGAAAAAAATGGTTGGCGAAAATCGGTTAAAGGGCCAAAAATGGCACGGTAATCAATTTTCAACCAGAACTATGCCCAAAAATCTCGCGCACAAAAAATCGGCGTTGACAGTCACCACCAGAGTACAAACTTTGAGGAAAATTGCAAAATCTTGATTGCTCAAAAAAAAAATCAGTGGATGACAAAAATACACCGCCCAATGATGGCAAAAATAGAGCCCACCTTGGTCCTCAGAATCTGACTGACCAACAGCAGCAATAACCACAGCAGTCTTCTCTTCAATGACCTCATGCTCCACAGGAAAGAGGGGGGCACCACAAGATTGCAGCGCGCCGAAGGCTATATCCCTAATACAAGGTATACAATCAGTGAATGAGTTTCCTCACCATGACTGAGCAGCAGTGCTTCAGGAGGTTTAGGCCATCATGCCAGGTCGTCGCAGATGTTCGTAGCTTGCTGCCCAGATGTTCTAGTGGACATTCCTCAGTGATTGTCAAAATCACCACCACTCTCTCAACTTCTTCGCCTCAGGTTCCTTCCAGGGATCTGCAGCAGATGTTTGAGGGATCTCACAGATCGGCCGCCCACAGATGTATCACCCAGGTGACCGACGCCATGTTTCACAAGTCCACCAATTATATTAACATTTCCACTGATAAGGCCAGTATTAAGGCGCTTGGCTTTGTGGCATTTGCTGGCTTTCCACAGGGGCAGAGCATTATCGACTGCACATATGTAGCCATGAAGGCACCCCCATCATCACCCAGGAGTATTTGTGAACTGCAAAGGCTTCCATTCCCTCAATGTACAGTGCGTCTGCAAACATAAAAAGATGATTATGCATGTGCGCGCCAGATTCCCTGGCAGCTGTCATGACTCTTTTGTGCTGCATCAGTCCATCCTCCCTCAGATCTGAGCACCTCCAAACAGAGTTACTGGCTGACTGCTTGGGTGACAAAGGCTATCTACTGAAGACATAGCTCATGACATCCCTGAGGAGGCCAAGTTCTGAGGCTGAGGAGCGTGATAGTGAGGGCCACATCTCCACCGATGTATCATAGAACAAGCAATAAGCATGCCGAGGATGCACTTCAGATGCCTTGACAGATCTGGAGGAGCCCTTCTGTACGCACCAGCTGGGGTATCCGGAATCGTCACCTACTGTGTGTTGCATAACATAGCGCAGCAGAGAGGATTGGAGCTGCATAAAGATTTTGGTGACAGCACACAGCCTCTTCACAGGAGGAGGACGAGCAGGTGGAAGATGAGCAGGAGGAGGAACCCAAGATGCAGATGCCACCAGCAGCAGTGCACATTTGCTTCCCGGGAGGGCCTCATCATGGCCAGATTTACTTAACTTGTTCCAATGCAGCCACATGTTCTACTAATTCTTCCTCCTTGAGAGGAGATCAATGAGCACCTGCCAACTGTTGTCCAGTTAACATGGTCATGTGACTAGCGCATTTGCTGCTGCATGCAGGTGGCCATCCTTTCAATGGAAGAGCATATCATCGTCATCGCCTGCAACATGGTGGTGCTCATGTTGGAGATGGACTCCTCCATTCTCTGCAGATTTGCAGAAATTGCAGCTGCAAAAGGTACCAGAGCCTTATGCAATTGTTACTACCCCTCCAAGATCACCCTCTTTCCCGGGGTTCAGCATCTGCATGCAGCTCAGCAGAGCTTGGAGTGCCCTGTGTCCTCCGGTGAGGAGTTTCGACTGCTGTCTCTGTCAACACCACCTGCTCTTGCCTAGTTGTGAGACACCAGGTGACAACTCCACTCTATGATGCAAAGGACCCACTGAGGTGTGCGTATCTGCGCTGGCACTGGCTGGATTTGGGTCTGCTGACGCTGCACCCTCAGAAGCAGAAGGTTCCTTTGAGTCGTCTTCCTCCTCTGGCTGGACAGTGGGGGGCCCAGTTGATGGACCCGTGGAAGTGCAAAGAGATGAATTCGAAGTGTTATAATAAAACTGGGTAATGTTACCATTATGCACATGATGACATTTCACTGACTGTTAACATCAGTGGGTGACTGTTGTATGCCACGTGGCTTTATGAGATATGATTCTTTCAACAGGTTGCTGGGATGTCCCCCCTGCCTCCGTTTCCTACCACCAGCGTCTCTAGAGCTCCAAAATTTCCAGAGCCAGCGCCTCTGCTGCTGTGAGATGTGCAATTACTGAAGGACCACCTCCGGTTGTCTCCCTCTCCCTGTTTTAGTGGGCTCTCTTCTCCTGCAAGGAGGGAAAGAGAAGTTTGAGTGAGAGTGATGGAATGAGTGTAAGGAATGGATGGCTTACATATGTAGAGGGTGACTAAAAGGGAGTGGGGTGCCAATACAAATGGCCTCCTTCTGTGGTGTTACTTGCTATGATTGCATTAGGATGAGGGCGAGTGTGAGGGGTGGTTAGTCAGATGGGGATGTAAGTACATAGAGATAGATGGGTGGACGTGCAAGGTAGGTTGGTGTGAGGAATGATGTGCAGGAGTAGGCTTAGAAAGGCAGAATGATGGAGTGTGCTAACAGGCACTTCAGGATAAGAGCAAGTGTGGCATTGCATTCACCTTTCCTAACCTCAAGATCATTGAAGCGCTTCCTGCACTGCATCCAGGTCCCCCTCACCACATCCCTGCTGCTGACCACCTCAGCTATATCTAGCCAGGCTGTTTATTTGCTTGTGTGTGGTCTCATTTGCCGATTAGCAGGGAAGAGGACCTCCCTGCGTGCTCGAATAGTCTCCACAAGAGTATGCAAGGAAGAATCAGAACCGTGGTGCAGGCCTCTGCCTTTGGCTATCCATCCTTCCAAAGTTTTAGCTGTACTGTGGCCTTTCTTTGACACCTTCTTCTCATCTCTGGCAACATTCAAATGAATTGAATGCAAAGCTGCTTTAAATATGGGCGCTGGAAACAAGTCATCGATGACGTCATCAGACCCACACTATTTAATAGGGCCAGAAAACGCACACAAGTTTTTCAATTAAGTCAAAGTCGCTCTGATCAGTGCATCGCTCAGAACATCGTGTTCCCAACCCGATGCAAAAATGGAAATTCAGGGCACAATATTGAAATGACACCTTGACCTTCCTGCACTCTTTATATTCCACAAAGAGAACACAGCAAGTAATGCATGGATTGTATGATATGGATTATCACTAATTGCTGTGAAGTCCAAAAACCATAGAGTAGTAATAGTAGGGGATTTTAACTATCCTAATATTGATTGGGACAAATATAATCATCATCATGTCAGTCCCTCGGAAGACTTGCTTCCACTCTTAATATGAGTACTTAGGTGGCTGAACAGTCCAATATGAGAACCATAATCCTTGTCACAGGTGGGACAGATAGTCGCTGAGGAAAAGGGTGGGTGGAACAGGTTTGCCGCACGCTCTTTCCGCTGCCTGCGCATGCTCTCAGCGACAAGGTGCTCAGCGCCCTCCCCGATGCACTTCCTTCTCTTAGGGTGGTCTTTGGCCAGGGACTCCCAGGTGTCAGTGGGGATGTTGCACTTTATCAGGGAGGCTTTGGGGGTGTCCTTGTAATGTTTCCTTTGCCCACCTTTGAACTCCTTCACGGCAAACAAGCCAGAGTAGAGCGTTTGCTTTGGGAGTCTCGTATCTGGCATGCGGGCAATGTGGCCTACCCAGCGTCATCAATGACTTGTTTCCAGCGCCCATATTTAAACAAATATAGTGTGAAGGGTATAGAGGGTACAGAATTCTTAAAATACATTCAAGAGAACTTTTTTAGTCAGTATGTAACAAGCCTAACATGAGAGGGGGCTGTTTTGGATTTAGTTTTGGGAATGAAGCTGGGCAGGTGGAAGGGGTATTAGTGGGAGAGCAGTTGGATACCAATGACCATAATTCAGTCAGATTCAAGTTAGTTATGGATAAGGACAAGGATAGACCAGTGAATAAAAGTACCACCTTGGGGAAAAGTTAACTTAGCAAGTTGAGAAGTGATTTGACCGCAGTGGACTGGAAACAGCTACTTGTGGGTAAATTAGATTAGAACAGGAGGAGACATTCAAGGAGGAGTTCCGGAAGGCTCAGGCCACACATGTGCCCTCAAAGAAAAAGGGTGGAAATAAAAATTCTCGAGCCCCCAGGATATCCAGGGACTTACAGGGGAGGATAAAGAGAAAAAGGGAAGCTTATGTCATATACCGACAGCTAAATACTGTAGAATCTTAGAAGGAATATAGAAAGTTAAGAGGTAAAATTACAAAGGATATTAGGAATGCTAAGAGAGAGCATGAAAAATTCTTGGCTAGTAAAATCAAGGAAAACCCAAAGATGTTCTATAAATGTATTATGGCTAAGAGGATAACTAAAGAAAAGGTAGGGCCTATTAGAGACCATGTGTGGAGGCAGAAGATGTTGGTATGGTTCTTAATGAATACTTTGCATCTGTTTTCACAAAGGAAAGGGGCAACACAGATACTATCAAGGAGGAGTGTGAAATTCTGGATGAAATAAACAGAGAGGGGAAGTATTAAGGGGTTTAGCAGCTTTGAAAGTAGACTGGATGAAATGCATCCCAGGCTGTTGAGCGAAGTAAAGAGGAAATAGCAGAGGTCTTGACCATCACTTTCCAGTCCTCATTGGATTTGGGTATGGTGCCAGAGGACTGCTAATGTGGTACCCTTGTTTAAGAAGGGAGAAAGGGATACGCCGAGTAATTACAGGCCTGTCAGCCTAACCTCAGTTGTGGGAAAATTATTGGAAAAAATCCTGAAAGACAGGATAAATTTACATTTGGAAAGGCAAAGATTAATTAGGGACATTCAGCACGGATTTGTTAAGGGAAGACAGTGTTTGACGAACCCGATTGAATTTTTTGAGGAGGTAACCAGGAGGTTCGATGAGAGTAGTGCTTATGATGTAGTGTATATGGACTTTAGCAAAGCTTTTGATAAGGTCCCACATGACAGACTGGTCACGAAGGTTAAAGTCCATGGGATCCAGGGCAAAGTGAAAAGTTGGATCCAAAATTGGCTTAGAGGTAGGAAGCAAAGGGTAATGGTTGATGAATGTTTTTGTGACTGGAAGAATGTTTCCAGTGGGGTTCCGCAGGGTTCAGTACTGGGTCCCTTGCTTATTGTGGTATACATCAAATGATCTAGATTTGAATATAGGGAGTATGATTAAGAAGTTTGCAGATGACACTAAAATTGGCTGTGTGGTTGATAATGAAGAGAAAAGTCATGGACTGCAGGAGAATATTAACCTACTGGTCAGATGGGCAGACTAGTGGCAAATGGAACTTAATTCGGAGAAGTGTGAAGTAATGCACTTTGGGAGGGCTAATAAGAAAAGTGTATACACATTAAAGGGCAGGCCACTTAAAAGTGTAGATGAACAAAAGGACCTTGGAGTGCTTGTCCACAGATCCCTGA
This sequence comes from Pristiophorus japonicus, assembly GCF_044704955.1. Taxonomy (NCBI): domain Eukaryota; kingdom Metazoa; phylum Chordata; class Chondrichthyes; family Pristiophoridae; genus Pristiophorus; species Pristiophorus japonicus. The sequence goes on from NC_091991.1 coordinate 150,856,724, forward strand.
AAGTAGCAGGCCAGGTGGATAAGGTGGCATATGGAATGCTTGCCTTTATTGACCGAGGCATAGAATACAAGAGCAGGGAGGTTATGCCTAAATTGTATAATACTCTGGTTCGGCCACAACTAGAGCACTGCGTGTAGTTCTGGTCACCATATTATAGGAAGGATGTGATTGCATTAGAGAAGGTGCAGAGGAGATTTACTAGGATGCTGCCTGGAATGGAGAATCTTAGCTATGAGGGCAGATTGGATAAACTGGGTTTGTTCTCATTGGAACAGAAGTCGTCGAGGGGAGACCTCATTGAGGTGTACAAAATTTTTTAGGGGCCTGGATATAGTGGATAGCACAGACCTATTTCCCTTGTTGGAGGCGTCAATTAGGAAGGGGCATAGATGGTGGAAGATTCAGAGGGGATTTGAGGGGAGGTTTCTTCTCGCAGTGTTCTGTGGGTCTGGAACTCACTGCTTAGAAGGGCGGTGGATGCAGAAACGTTCAACACATTTAAAAGGTGCTTGGATGGGCACTTGAAGTGCCGTAACCTGCAGAGTTACAGACCTCGAGCTGGTAAGTGGGATTAGACTCGATAACCTCTTGTTGGCTGGCGGAGATACGATGGTAAGTACTGCAGCGAATCTCCTGGACTAGTTTTGATCGCCTGGATGGGTCAGAGAGGAATTTCCCCAGGTTTTTTTCCCCCCAATTGGCCTGGGTTTTTAATCTGGTTTTGGCCTCTGCTAGGAGATCACATGGCTCTGGTTGGGATGGAGTGTAGAATGTTTTGGTGGAGGGGGTGTCACAGTTGTGTGGGGTGGACTGGGTGCTCTTTATCTTTCCGCCATTATTCACAGGTTTATATGTAAACAATTGTGTAGTTTAGCTCCCCGCTGGAGTGGAGCTAAACTACAGAACCAGTGGGAAGCTGTTCAACCTTCGCCGTTTCCAGGCTAGGTCCAAGACCACCACAATCTCTGTCGTCGAGCTACAGTACGCGGACGACGCCTGCGTCTGTGCACGCAGAGGCTGAACTCCAGGACATAGTTGACGTATTTACCGAGGCGTATGAAAGCATGGGACTTAAGCTAAACATTAGTAAGACAAAGGTCCTCCACCAGCCTGTACTCGCCGCACAGCACTGCCCCCCCCCCAAACATCAAGATTCACGGCGTGGCCCTGGACGTGAACCACTTCCCCTATCTCGGGAGCCTCCTATCAACAAGAGCAGGCATTGATGATGAGATCCAACACCGCCTCCAGCGCGCCAGTGCAGCCTTCGGCCATCTGAGGAAGAGAGTGTTTGAAGATCAGTCCCTCAAAACTGTCACCAAGCTCATGTTCTACAGGGCCGTAGTAATACCCATCCTCCTGTATGGCTCAGGGAAGTGAACCATGTACAGAAGATACCTCAAGTCGCTGGAGAAATACCACCAGCGATGTCTCCACAAGATCCTGCAAATCCCCTGGGAGGACAGATGCACAAACATTAGCGTCCTCGCCCAGGCCAACATCCGCAGCATTGAAGCACTGACCACACTTGATCAGCTCCGCTGGGCAGGCCACATAGTTTGCATGCCAGACACGAGACTCCAAGAGCAAACGCTCCACTCGGAACTCGTCCATGGCAAACGAGCCAAAGGCGGGCAGAGGAAACGTTACAAGGACACTCTCAAAGCTTCCCTGATAAAGTGCGGCATCTCCACTGACACCTGGGAGTCCTTGGCCATAGACCGCCCTAAGTGGAGGAAGTGCATTCGGGAGGACGCTGAGCTCCTCAAGTATCGTCGCCGAGAGCATGCAGAAATCAAGCGCAGGCAGCGGAAGGAGCATGCGGCAAACCAGGCTCCCTGCCCACCCTTTCCCTCAACGACTATCTGTCCCACCTGTGACAGAAACTGTGGTTCTCGTATTGGACTGTACAGCCACCTAAGAATTCATGCTAAGAGTGGAAGCAAGTCTTCCTCGATCCCGAGGGACTGCCTATGATGATATGTAACCTTCAGGGCTGCTGACCGAGGGCCGTGTGGCTCTTTGTCGGCTGGAGCGGATCCAATGGGCCGAAATGGCCTCCTTCTGCGCTGTAGATTTCTAGGATTACATTTATTCCCATTTTAAGCACTGCACCAGCATCAAGGGTCACTGCAGAGTCCATTTATCTTTGTAATACAAAGTATTTTCAGCAAACAGGCCATTCTGCCAAACAGATCCATGCCAGTGTTTACGCTCTACATGGGCCACCTCCCACCCTTCATTTAACCCCAACATATCCTTCTAATTCTTTCTCCCGCGTGCTTATCTAGCTATTCGCCTCAACTACCTTGGCAGCGAGTTTCACAATCTAACCACTCTTTGGGTAAAGAAGTTTCTTGTGAATTCCCTATTGGGGTTTATTAATGACTATCTTATATTTATGGGCCTTAGTTCTGGTCTCTGAAATCGGAAGATGCAAAGAGATCCTACTGAGAGCTCAGTGGCTAATTACACTCCAGTGTGCTATTGAGCTACACTGACCAGGAAAATCCCTCAGCCTTATATTCTGTTTACAAAATGTAAAATTTCATTAAGTCTTTGCATTAGTTTATATTGTTTATGAACTGACAAGGCAAATCCATTGATCCATGAAAATGATAAATGGCTTCTACACATGGATATTTCATTCCATGTCTTGCAAATTTGTAGAGGAAAGAACACCTCATCACATCTTTAGAATGTACCAAAAGGCTTCTAAAGTAATTAATTGCTTTTGAAGTGCAATCACTGTTGTTATGCACGAAGGCAAACAAATACATTTTTTGTTAACAGTTAACAAAATCCAATGTCTGATTCTTGCCACCCAAGTGTCAATACTGCAATTACGCACGCATATATTGTAGGTTATATAGTTAATAAGGCATAACCAAGAGCAGAAACGTGGGCTTTGCATACAAATTAGTAATACAGTATTATAAATATATATTTCTTATGGAAAATAAATGAAGTATCAAAACCACAGTAACCATACCAACAATTTAATTTCATCATTTAAGCAACAGGCCCCTGATCGTTACTGCTGTTCAAATGGCATAAACAATAACATTTTGTGTGACTTGCTACAAAACCATTACATAGAAAATAAAAGATACAGAACATATGTCACAATAGTACAAATGATAAATTATATTATACAGTAATGACAGTTGAGCATAATACCCTAAAAAGCAGCCTGCTCCCAGCATCATGAATGAGTTTGGTAGATATATAGAACATAATACTTGAAAAAGGTAGGTTACTCACTATTATATGCAGTAGTCCTCATTCTTTAAATGTAGTTAACTGTTGCCTTACAATATGCAAGCCAAATAACTGGAAAATCAAAAGATACCAATCCCTCTACTGGGCTTTTTAATTAAAATCTCAACGACTTGCTTGTCGCAGCATAATACAAGTGCCTTTCACTTCCTCGTTCCCCTACCGCAAAGAAAAGCGGATTATCTTTATTTCTTTTTTATAAGCAGTAAAATAGCATACGTGAAAAGACCAGACTGCATCAGCCAATTTCCAGTATTTTAATCTAGGTACACTAACTATGCTCCTTTGGCTTTATTGCCTCCACTGTAATCTAATCAAGGTGAGAGTTTGGTGGTACAGCTGTACTGTAATAATGCATTGCTCCAGGTTAACAACTAGAATTGACGCAACACCCAATCCAATCTGCATCATAACATTTGCACACCAAACTGTTAATAGTAAGCAACCAGCTTGGATTCAATTTCTTGGAGTGGTGTACACTAGCAAGGAGGTTTAAAATACACCAGCCAGATTGAATAATGTGGCACCCCCTGAAACCAAGGCATGGACATCCAACCTAACAAAGTGTATGGATGACTGCATATGCACAATGGAGCTCTAGATTTTGAGGGGAAGTCAAAGTTCTCAATTGTATGCAAAAATGATAACTTTGCTATGTTATCCAATGCATTGATTCCAAACAGATTAGATACAATAAACACTTGTATTTGAAGAGTTTCAGGCCTGTTTGGGCTTTAACATGCAGCCCTATGCCAGGGCACTGACACACAGGTTTGCAGCATTGACAGAAGCAGAGTGCTTACACACTTTCTGGGCGATAGGTCTCAGAGTTATGTACAATCTAATAAGGGGAGGAAACAAAGAAGATACACACTCAAATGCTCATAAGTTAAGGGTATAAGCATTTGAGTTTCCACAAGTTCCAGAAAATATTTTTATTTAAAACATTCTTAGTAAGCTCCTACATTGTAAATAATGTAAATCAATAGCGGAATTTTTCTGAACTTGAGTAACTCCCATGTCATGTATCTTTAGTAATTTATTAAAGGACACTTCTACTTTATCTCAATTAGAGGACAACAAAATAAGTTAGTGTGGATATTTTTGAATGAAAATGTAAAGAACTGAATGAAAGCAATTATAAAACTAGCACATATTGTATCTTAGACTAAACCTATATGTAAAACTAAAACTACAGGTAATTTTTTCTGATAATTATTACAGCGATATGTTTTTGAAGGAGTGCAAACAATAAAAAAGTACTGGTGACTGAGGTAGTTTTGCTGTAACCTTGCTGCTCAATGTGCGTACCACCAGTCATTTTGTTTTCAATGTTTAGGATACTGCCCTCTTGTCAGGCACTTAGCTTTTGTGCTTGTTGGAACCTAGCTCCTATAAACATGTCCTCAAGGTATTTTGTAGGATCTCTCCAGATTCACTTTATTAAAAAAAAAGTCTACCAAATGGTTTACCCCACTTAAACTTTCCCCAGTCTGATAGCCTGTAATAGGGTAAATGTGTAAACTCCTGAAATGCAGATACACAGCAATAAACAAATACATCGTGATGATCCTGGGTACTGAGACCATAGATTTTACAGCATATTATACTGAATTACAGAAATATCCTTTGGCATTCTGTGACTAACAAGGAGGTATCCTTCATGTCCATACCCACCAGCCTTGAAAACCTGCCTGAACACTGGCTTACAATGATCATGTAAAATATTTTGTTTTGGAAGAGCTCATGCAACCCTGAAACTACTCTCCAAGTCTTCCTAAAACTTAGTAAGAAACTGGGCACCGGGAGCATCTCTGCGATCACTCAAGGTATCTCCTCCTCCAAGCTTGTTGGGAAAATGGGTTTGGTCCTGATCCATCACAAATAAGCGATTTATTGCAGAGAATAAACTCAGCCAAGTCACATAAGTGACAGCTAGGAGTGGCTGCCATATAAAATAAAGATTGGATCATGTGGGGAAAAAAAAGGACATGTGCATGGGGTGTTGGCTTTCATCTTGCAGCAAGGGGAAGTCATGTAGGTTTCAATTGAGATGTCTTCTTTTGATTTTCCAATCCCATGGCTTAATTGATTCATAGTGTGTTAAGGATACTGAATAAAAAAGGACAAGCATTTAAAGTTATTATCTATGTAAGTGACCATCAAAATATGACTGTACAACTTCCTGTAGTAAAAGTAATACATAGCTACAGTACACAAAGTTATACAACAGTTACAGATGACAGACTACCATACATTTAAATTAATGCAAAGTTATGAAACAGAATGACGGCAAATACATTTTTTTACAGTACATGGTGAAAACAGTTGTCGATACAAATCTTACCAGAAGCTTTGTATAAATTCTAGTGACTAAAGGCAAGACTATACAAGTAGTGGCTGCACTCTTAGCATGCATACTCTCACGCACTCACATGAACCCTTCTAAGAACTCAAAATAAATTCAAAAAATCTGGACTTGTACAATATAAATATATATGTGGTAGGTCAAATAGGGTCACGTTTGAAATGAACCTGCTTAGCATGAATTTTGTTTGAGACATTTCCATATTTGGTATCTATATGACCACTTTTTGTATAAAAAAATGCACACACTAAAGTGTCAAATTAACTTTAAGCAGTACAATTTTCATATTCAGAAATTTGGAAAAATCTAAGTTACACAATATGCCATACTTGTATTGCTAGTAATGACATTTTTTAAAAATAAGGTGCACACCACTGTAGCCTGTATATGCTATAACTAGACAAATTAGTTTGACACGAATAATTATTCCACATCAAGATTTTAAAGAATTATTATTGTAAGTATTTTCTTTTTCACAGCCTGTTGTCTGTATCTAAGCAAAATAGTATCAGCTGAAACTCAGCATTTTACTTAAATATGGATGACAGGTGACACAAAATCAATCAATTCACCTCTGAATGCAGATCTGAGCAGGATAAAAATTGAGACAGGTTATTCACCATAGTTATCTAATGTGGGTATGAAATATTTTATACACGTCAAGTGATATTAGAAGAGATGGTACCTGGCAATTGATAACTACATTGAGCAAATGATGATCACTAAAATTATAATGCCAGATTGCTCACTGCCCTGTAAACCACTCCAAGAAATCTCTTTGTACTTAATGAATGATACAGTATAGAAATGCAAGTTATTGTTGTTTTTCTTTATAAAAGTAAATGAATTTGGATAAGGAAACAAATCCAAGCTTTTCACGTTCCCTTTAAAGGAATACTAACTTTCTGTTGGTCATGACTTCCGAGCCAAAGCTGCGCAAAACACGCACTCTCAGAACTCACAACCCACTCATGCCACCTTAAGAGGATAAAAAATTCCTCATTCATTAAAAGCAATGCATGGACTGATTACTGTAGTCTGCCCATTTAAGTTACTAAAATAAAAATGTAGGACTACTATCTACCTTCTCTGCATAGCAATTCATCTTTAAGTGACTTGGCTGGTCATCCATTTATTCAAAAAGAAAATCTGTTTTCAAATTCATTACAAAACTTTATAAACTGCTATGCACTTAGTGTTGAAGCAACATGACACACTGAACACAATACACAAATACACTCAATTATTGGATTCCCTTTTCTCTTTCTAAAATACAGTGCTTAATCTTTCTCTCAACAATGAAGCAAAGATACAATTTGGACCGCACATTTCATGGCACCTGTCAACATAATGTTTTAAAGCAGATAAAAAACACGCTTGCAAAATCTTACCAAAATCCCTAGACAGAAAGGTTAAAAATAGCATAAAACTTTTGTAAACTACAATATGGTTGCAAATTACAGACTCTAAAACTTGGCTATTTAACTTATACATGAAGACTCGTCTATTAAAAAAAAGCTGTGCAAAGTGTACAGGATTAACTGCATGTCGAGTCTGAATTAGCTTAATGATTTGCTTTACTTAGTAAAATCTAAAAGAAATAAAAAGCACCTAGATTCAAAAGTTATATTGACGCAAATTTTTTTTTTGTTTAAACTCTGTATTTACCAAGGGCCCAAATTTGGCCCACCCGTTTTTTTCGGCGTACTCACGTGAGATGCGCCGACTTCCTAGGATAAAAACGGTGCCAAAAAGTTGTCCCCGCATTCTGGCCACTCTGTGGCCTCTCCCATGGCTTGACGTGGCGTAGCAATTCAATTAGGGGGCGGAGCTAGGGCTCTGCGCTCAAGAGTGCCGGCAGCTCAATGCATGTGCACTGGAGGTTTCGCACATGCGCAGTAGCTCCTCTGCAGCGTGGGACCCAATGTCCCTCCCCTATCCCAGGCCAAGTGGCCTCACGACGCGCGCCAGGCTGCTGCACATCATAGAGTCCCGTACCTATCCCCGGCCGAGTGGCCTCCCGCACCCTTCCCGGGCCGAGGTAGGACTTGAGTTTTATTATTTTTATTTATTGATGGTTGCGTTTTGTCTAGTGAGGAGAGTGTTTTGATCGGCGGGGGTGGAGTTTTGATTGGGGGGGGGGGAAAAGAGGAGAGAGTTTTGATGGGAGGCTGGGGGTGGGGAGGAGAGAGTTTTGATTGGGGGAGGAGAGAGTTTTGATTGGGGGTGGGGGGGCAGAGAGAGAGCGAGAGAGAGAGAGCGAGAGAGAGAGTGTTTTGTTGGGGGATGGGGAAGAGTTTTGATGGGGGGGGGGTAACTGTTTTTATTTGGATATTTTGAAAAAAAAATGTAAATATGTTTTCTCTACTTCTTTTATTTTTGCAGTTTAAGCCTTCATGAATGTTTCTGTTGTATAGTAAATTAACTTTGCGAAGTTTGTTATATGTCCTGTATAGCTGTTTGATCCTATTCATATTCTTAAGTCAAGTCATTAAGTACCTACCTGCGCTGATTTCTTAACTCTCTGCAAGGGTTTTCTGTGCGGCCACAAACGCTGGCCTAAGTTAGTTTGAAGCAACTATTAGCTGTGCAAAGTGGCTTAAATGGCCAAAACGGGCATAGGTGGCTGGTAACGCCCCCTTTTGAAAAAAAAATGAAACAAAAACAAATCCTAACTAACTCACTTACACTGGCGCAAATTGAATGTGCAGAATGGGGATTTTTAAGATACTCCAGAAAAGTCAAGTTGCTCCAAAAAAAAAAAGAGAGCAACTCCTGGGCAAATTTGGGCCCAAAATGTATGGTGTCTACTTTGTTGCATTAACAATGGTGAACACTACAATCTCTCACCTGGACAAGTGTTTTTAAATATTCTAGAGAATAGTCATTGTCATCATTAGCAAATCCTATATTTCACTAACAGAAACTGACTGATGCATGCAGCTTTCTACCACTTAAAAAAATAATCTCTTCACCAAGTCACTGAAACTTTTGTAAATAGTTTGTTCGTTGTCATTGCAATGATTTTGAATGATCACAGTACTGAACCATGATTAATTAATACTGAACAATAACTGATACCTTCTGCTTAAATAGCATCCAGTGCCTAGAACGTTACTTCAAACAGCGATTAAAGGTGCATGCAACAGTCCAAATTCAAAAGCAACTTTGTAACAGCCTTTTCAGAACAAAGCACAATTAAAAATTCCTTACTGCTAAGAACAGGTTTGTAAAATTATCTTTTCATCAGCTATGCAATCAGGGTTTTGTAGGTTTATTGGTGTTGTGATTTTGGTTATTTAAGTTTCATATTTGCTTTTTTTGATTAGGAAGCAAACTTCTAATTCCTGAAAACAGTCATTGTGGCCTTTATAATTTGTTTTTGAAACAGGTCAACAGTCAGGTGACATGTGAAATATGCAAAAACAGTGTAAACAGTGAATATACCACACAAAACACTATGTTACCTTTGGACAAACTGTAATATGCACTTAAGGATTGGAGGATTCAATAGGTGTGAATATTAGATTCACGTTACTACTGTACAACTAAATGTTCAGTCACCATATGATACCTCCATTGGCAGCAAATAGCTTCTTTAGAAAATAGTGAAAATTAACCAGTCAGTGTACTTCATAAAAATCAGCACAGCAAAATCCAAACCTACTGCAACGGTTTCCTCACCACACCTATAAATGCAGTCTAGAATACATTAACTCAGCTAGCCAAGCTCCTATCTAGGTTTACTCTCTGTAATGAAAGTATTTCCTCTGGTCTTTTATAATAAGAAAGGATTAGTTGTAGAAGTCTGGGATGTAGGAGGAGGGACGCCTGTTGAGAAAAGTGGTTGGGGCATTGTTCCGGCACTGTTCATTCCTGTACCCATCCTACCAATAACTGGCACTGGAACCATGCCCATTGCCATTGGTGCTGACATGGAGGCAAGTGGCATTGGCTCCATACTGACTGCAGGCATGGTGCCAAATGTAGACTGTCCTGGGGCCATCAAAGGACTTGCTCGCATTTGGTTCAATGTAGGAGGCTGCGGCTGGTTAATTTGAAAGGGATTAATCTGTGTGACCTGGACTGGAGTTGAACCTACAAAAAAAAAAGTTATAATTGAACATCAGTAAAATAAATGTAAGTTTTTACAAGACAACAAACAAATATTGTTGCATTAAATAACGTCTTTGAAAGTAGACAATTTAATTGCCCATTTTACAGACTCTTTTATAATGGCCTTACATTACTTGGCTACCAAAGGATATGGCTGTGTACCACAGTAACAGACAGAATTATTAAAGTACCCTCTCCACACAAAGAATTCAATCATTTGTGTATTTTAAATATATCGCAGCATAGCATAGGAACAACACTGAGAAATCCATCTGGATTCCTTTCGATTATCAGGAATTCCTTTAGAAAGGTATTGCATGTTTGCATTTGTATTGCACACAACAGGTTTAAGATTTCTAATTTTCATCCACATACATTGTAAAGACAATTGTTTGCCTTTATACAGTGCCAGTAATGTAGAAAAATGTTCCATGGTATTTCACAGAGGTACAATCAGACAAAAATGGATGCTGATATTAGGAGGTGGTTGACGTTATGAAGGTGGATGACGTTATGAAGGTGGAAGTAGGCAGTCTATATGTTGGAAAGCTCAGTTTGGGATTGAAAAAGATGCTGAGAATGTAAATAGTCTGGTTAAGCCTGAGACAATGGTCGATGGGAGGGGGGGGGGTGCATAATGGTACGGAGTTTGTTCTGGAGGCCTGCAAACTATTTCAAGGTAAATCAACAACAACTTGTATTTATATAGCGCCTTTAAAGTAGTGAAATGTCCCATGGCACTTCACAGGAGTACTATAAGATAAAAAATTTGACACCGAGCTGCATAAGTAGAAACTAGCACAGGTGACCAAAAGCTTGGTCAAAAAGGTATGTTTTTAGCAGCGTCTTGAAGGAGAAGAGAGAGGTAGAGAGGCGGAGAGGTTTAGGTAGGGAGTTCCAGAGCGTAGGGGCCGAGGCAACAGAAGGCACAAGCACCAATGGTTAGGTGATTATAATCAGGGATGCTCAAGAGGGCAGAATTAGAGGAGCTCAGACATCTCGGGGGGAGGGGGGGGAAACTAAAGAAGATGACAGAGATAGGGAAGGGAGAGGCCATGGAGGGATTTGAAAATAAGGATTAGAATTTTGAAATCGAGGCATTGCTTAACCAGAAGCCAATGTAGGTCAGCGAGCACAGGGGTAATGGGTAACCGGGACTTGGTGAGAGTTCGGACACGGGCAGCCGAGTTTTGGATCACATCTAGTTTACGTAGGGTAGAATGTGGGAGGCCAGCCAGGAGTGCGTTGGAAGAGTCAAGTTTAGAGGTAACAAAGGTATGGATGAGGGCTTCAGCAGTGGATAAGCTGAGATAAGGGTGGAGATGGGCGATGTTACGGAGGTGGAAATAGGCGGTCTTAGTTATGCCGCGGATATTTGGTCAAAAGCTAATATCAGGGTCAAATATGACACCAAGGTTGCAAACAGCATGGTTCAGCCTCAGACAGAAGTTGGGGAGAGGGATGGAGTCAGTGGCTAGGGAATGGAGTTTGTAGTGGAACAAATCAGAACAAAAACAGCAAGAAATGCAGATTTTCTTTATTTCAGTTTCCCTCGACCAGCAATAGCTCAAGACTTGCATCAAATACTAGGTTGAGAGTACATTTGGGCTTGCACTGGACCATAATATAGAGTACAAGTACAAACAGGCAACCAATCGCAAGCTATCCAAACCAAATGCATCCAGCCCAGCATCTAAGGTAGCGATTCAGAAGCAATAAATTTCCAGAAGAAAGCAGACAATCCTGCCTCCATATTGATCCAACTAGTTAGGAGATCTCTAGCTGAATGAAATACGATGTCCTATTTGCATTTTCTATGTATAAAATCCCAGACTGATACATGATGCTTCTTGTTCACAATTTCATGATAAATCGACTAAGAAAATAAGTGCAAAAAATGGTGGAAGCAGTATGACCGAGGGCTCAGCACATTGAACCATGTCAGTGGTTAATGTTTGGGTCATTCACTGCTTCATGTACTTCTACAACTTTTCAAAATGGCATTTCTCCAACTTTTCCTGAACCTGTTGTAGTACTCATATGCTGCAAACTACAACTGACTGATGAGGAAACATTAAGCCTCACTCCAGAGACTCAAGCACAAAATTGAAGCTCACACTCCAGTGCAATACTGAGGGAGCGCTGTACTGTCGGAGATGCTGTCTCGCTGATGCGACATTGAACTGAGGCCCCATCTGCCCATCCAGGATACGTAAAAGATCCCATGGCACTATTTGAAGAAGAGCAAGGGATTCATTTCCTTCCACATTATCCAATACTGTATGTACAAGGTTCACGAGTGAGGCCTCAATTATGGTGCTGAGCATGACTTTTAACAATACTCGCAGCCAAGTACGGATAAGAATATCACCTACAAGAATAGACCAAAAATAGGCTGTTCACATTTTTAAAAGTAAATTAGCAGTAGCAAACAAACAGAATGAGATCAGAGCTGTTAAATGGAAAGGCAGCCAGAGTGCTGGATGCATAGCATAGTGCAAGTTTAAGGAGTCATTTTATCTCGGGAACATAATATCAATTGTTCAGGGAAGTCCAACGTGGCATCATAGAATCATAGATGTTTACTTCACAAAAGGAGGCCATTAGGCATAGTAACAGTTCTACACCATAGCTTGTCTGCGGTGAAATAGCCATAAGTGTTCGGCCTGCTCAAGCAAGGGATGCAGGGGGTCACGTAATCAGCATGCTAGATGCAAGTAGAGTGAACTTCTTGCCGAGTGCAACTGCGTTAACTGGGCAGTAAACAAAGAGGCATAATTCTTCCTCTGTTATGTGAAGAGTAGGCAAAACTGAGATGGCTTGTCTCATTTCCAGTGAGCAAATGATTTATGAGGGTGTTTGTTTTGACCCTGGACAATGCTACATTACCAGGTGCTATCTGTAAATGGTCATCCTGCAGTTTTCAAGGAGTGATGGCTCACTTATGAGAATATTCCATGTTGCTATGCATGAAAGAAATAAATGGAACAGCCTGAAAATTGTAACATAGATATTGGCTGGTGAAGCAGTTTAAGCAATTTGTCGAAGGGTTATTTGTTAACTTCACGGCGTGTTTCTTGCAAAGAGAAGAGATTGTGTGTAAAAGATCAGAGAACCATTCAACGCTTTGGGCCTCAGTGCAAGGACGTTGGCTTTCCATTTATTATCACTATCTGCACTTCCTTTACATTGTCTCAGAAATAGTAAAATGATCGTAATTGCCAACATATTTTAATGACAATTAAACAACTTTGCGTCATCAATAATAATTTCCCTTTCTAACACAATATGATCAAGAAAGAAGCAAGCGGCAAAGCGTGATGTATGCACATCAGTTGGGGAAGTAAAGCTTCAGATAGTAATTTCCCTTTCACATCATGTCTTCTCCACATCTACTGAGCTCTCACTGCCGTGTTCTATTGACTTGGAAGGAACCACAATAACCACAAACACTTACTAAAATGCCAGAGTCAATTTCCTGAGCTGTTGTACGACAAACATACTGGTTTAACCTATCTCTCAGATGTGGTGGAAAAGAACCAATATTTCTCAATGTCTCCACTTTGAGGAGAGTACAAATAACAACTGCAGTGTGGGGCATGGGGAAATCTGTCATTTAATTATCTGATTAGATTTGGAATTAGCCATCTTACAGAAAGTTGAATGCTCGTATGAAAGCCTCAAGTGCGATGTTCTCACGCATATTCTCAATCTATTTTTAATAAATTCCACTATATAGAAAGACAACCAAATATACAAGCCCTGACACAAAATAATCTCAAAACTATTACTAAAATCATAAGAGTTGTGATTCACACAGCAGTACCACTACACTTCAGAAAAGGGAGCAGAGTTCAATTTACAAGGAAATCATTAATCAAATTCATACCTGAAGCCAGGAAAGGATTAGATATACTGGAAGGTTGCACAGGTTTGGATACCAGAGAATCCAGATTCACCAAAGCTGCATTAGGGCCCAGAAAGGACTCTGGTGTTTTCCGGGCAGCAGTCTGCCTTGATGGTGCCGAACTAGTGAACTGATCATCAAATAAATCTGGACTAATTGAACCACTGGGCCTAGAACTTCCTCCCAACAGGTCATTCTCACCTAAAGTAAAAATTGACAAACATTTAACTCAAAGTTTAAAAATAACTTCCAAGGCAATTCAATAATGCAGGATGCACAGCTATCAAATGCTAACTGTAATTACTTGAATTATTGTATCTTTATATCCACTGGTCTGTATCATTTCCTGTGTACAGTAATCTGAATTAAACCAATTACTCAAGTACAACAGTGTTTTTACTATAATGTTAACTGTCCTCTGTAGGTATCAATAGTGCTTACAAATGCTGCATGCACTAAAATCTACTGGATCAACAAATTTAACCATAAAATCACAATCTTGTCCAACATCCTGACAGCTTTAATATTTAACCTTTGTTTATTGATAACAACCACCATTGATCTAAACATGGAAACAGCATTTATGGTTGAAAAGCTGCATAACATTAATCCCCCTCCTTATAGTGGGAAATGTCAAAACTTTTGCTACTGATCTGTTGTAACCACACAATATTCTGTTTAACAAAAAACTTCAATTGTTCTCAATGTGAATATTAGCTCACAGGCAGTAAGGTGATATGGATACTTTCGTTTTGGAGGCTGGTTCTTATTGCTTGCATCAAGAAACTAAATTTTATTCCTTGAACTGTAGGTCACACCTTCGCAACCTTTCAAGACAAGGGAATCATGGAAAGCTATGACTTCAGCTAAAGCATTTATAATCTTTTGTGCAACACATGGGATAGATATATTCTCAATCTTAGAAAAGGGGGATGGAAAATGAGAGCATCAGGGAAATGCTAAAACTTCTCTGAGTAACTTGTGATTCCTATTAGTATCTTAAGAGAAACTTATACTGTAACTCCTAACTGTAAATTGTATTCCTTCCAAAAACTTTTTTTGGGGACTGCGAAATTTAGATAGGTTTGGTCATATTTTCTCTCAGCTTGCTTCTCCCTCAATTTCCTCCTCTGGTAGTCCCACGCTCAGACATCACACCGCATCCAGTGCTTGCTATCTACCTCCTGTTGCTTCTAATTTTGAAAGATGCTTATAGACCCCATTTATCTACCTCCTCGTACTTTGCACACCCAGCAACCACCCCGCCAACCCCCTGCCAGCACCATCCCAGTGTTCTCGCATCCCAAGACCACCACTGCCACAGCCCAGTAACCCTTCCCACAACTTCTACATTCTCAACGTATCACTCCCAGAACATAGACACCCTTGCCAATTATTCAAAGGTCAATGGTTCCTGCTCCTCAATAACAACTGCTCCCAGAACACCAAACCGTCTTCCAGGACTACCAAACCATAATAACTCGCCACTTCCCCAGCACTGATGCATTCCTTATAGCCACCTGCAACCTGAAACATCTTCCTCTTTATTCTGCACTTAAGAAAAAAGGGCAGACATAAAAATCATTGCAACTGGAAAAAATTATCATTGGCCGATTTTACAATATCCATGAAAATATGAACCTGAAAAAAAAAATTTTTTAAATAGAAGAAAATTTGATGAATATAAAATGTTTCCTATTAATTGGATTTACATTCATTCCTTGTTCAAAAGGAACATAATTTGCTTATTATGGAGTTACTGAGTGGACAGATGAGCTGAGCTTTAAGGATACGGTCAAAATATAATAATTGTTTCCTTTAAAAATTAGAAGAACCCAGCAGGAATGATGAAAGGCCAGAATTGGATTATTGTAGGCTGTATGATGCCACACATCAATTATCCTTTCAGAGTCATTACATTGCCTCCCCCATGCACCTGCACTAAAATAACTTAAAATGTTGTTTAATAAAAATACTAAATTTTGTTTTAAAAAGAGTGGCACTGAATTTAAGGCTGCACTTTAATCTTGGGGTTCTGTCGATTAGAAATTACTTAATGTGACAATTTTATTTTGACAGTTGTAAGCATGAGAGTGAATTACAGCCTTGGAACTGCTACCATCTATAATAAGTCAGTCAGTCAATGGGCAGGGCACGGGCTTCCCTGGACGTTGCTGAGGAGCTGAGAGAAGCATGCGGCGGGAGCGGGAGAGGGGAAGGGGGAGAGAGGGCGGGGACAACAGCGTTGATTCTATAGACGATGATGATGATAACAGTCTAAACAAGTACTGTTGCAATAAAGATACTAATTTGACTGCAAATGTTAGCGGGTCTCTTCTAGTCTATAAATATAAAATGGATGTTCAATGGCAAGTTGTCGAATATCACAGTTAACTCTCAGATAAGGGAAACAAAATAGCTCACAAACACTGCAGCTACACGTCTATGTCGGTCTCATTTACTTGTGGGATTAAAATCCGTATTCAAAGACTTCCCACTGAGTATCTTGTACCAGAGATGTGTCAGAAAAAACATAAAACACAAATTACGTATATACTTGGAGGAACATGTATTGGAAATGGCACATTTGAGAATGAATAATGGCTCCGAAATTGCGATCGGAGGCTTCACGCGGGGCGGATACCTCTGACCGAATTTTTTTTTTAAAACCAAAGTTGCTGGTGGTCACGGAAGAACTTAGACTTGTGCTCCGAGGCCTAGCTGCGCAGTCCAGCTTAGGGGCCCACGTATTCCAAGAGTGTATGTGCAGCCTAGGATCCCATGGGCTGGACCAATGAAAATGGCGTATCCCCATTGACAGTATTGGTGATTTCAGTTTGTATGGAGATCACCATTTCTATGAATGGGTTTACCCCAAAAACACAAAACATTTAAAATAAGAATGTTACTTCACATATTTAAAATTGAATTTAATTAAATGTTTTAGCCAAAAAATTATTTTTTTTGAAATGTTTTAATAGGTGAAAACTAAACTTACCTTAATGGGCAGGGTTTTTAATATAAAGATTATTGATAACATTTTATTTTTCTTTCTTTTAAAACTCTTGCTCTGATAAAAACAGACCTTACATCTGCTTGAAGGACATTCGCTGGGCAAGAGTTCGGAAAACATCCCAAATCTCTGCCCGCAAAAGCCCTTCTCCCGGGGATGGGTTGGAACATATTGACAGTTCGCAAGTGCCGGTTTTCGGCGTGCGAACATCATCCGCGCCCATGAGACCGCGATTTTTGGCCCATTGTAAACGCCAGCTGAACTCTCCGGTAAAAGAACCATCACATGGGATTGAACATTCTGGAAAACATTATTGTTACACCTAGCAGGGTTAAGTGGCTACCATGCTGAAGAATCGCTTGCATCTATGAAATTGGATCAAGAGGCAAAATTACTCTGGAGACATAGGTAAACAAAATAAGCATTTTATTACCTGTTTTTTTTGATGAAGCTCGAAGGTCCTCAAAATCAGCAAAGTCGTCCTTTGCTGCACCATTTAAGGTGCTGAAGGGGTCAAAAACTGTACTGCCTGCAATGGGGGTGGGAGGTGTGGAAGGGAAATCACAGTAGATTATAATTTAAGATTTACTTCACATGACAATTCATTTAAGTCAGCTTTACAATCTTGCAGCATCAATACTTTATTGGTGTTTAGACCATTATTAACAAATTACACAGCTCAATTCTGATAAGCAATGATTAGAACACTCATCAAAGGCAAGCATGCATAATTTACCCAAGCTAAATCCTTTGTTACTTGTTTTTTTGTTAAATATAGTAGTCATTTAAGAGTGCATGTTATTTACAAAAAGTGCAATACAAGGTTTTGCAGTCAATTGTTAAACTACCAAGCAGGAACAGATTTGCTTTAAAATTGTGTGCTTAATCTATAGTCCTGAAAGTCCCAAAGGGGGAGAAATTCTGTAGCGTCCTGATTGGGATGCTAACTTTTGTAATTTTGAAAATTTAGCACCAGGCATTGTAAGAATATACAGATCCTTAATTCTGGCATATATTAAAAATGGTCTGCGAAGTAAAAGGTTTTCCAAAATGAAATAAAGGTTGCAGGCATTTGTTGGAACAGGTATGTAAACTTGTAAACAAAGTTGTTGGAAGCTCGTAAACTGCTTTGTGAGTTCGAAGGCTGTGTTCAGATAACCTAGAACAATGAGCAGGACGGCAGGGGGTGGTCAATACAACTAGAGATAAACAAATACAAAAGCAAAATACTGCGGATGCTGGAATCTGAAATAAAATTCGAAAATGCTGGAAATCTCAGTGGGTCAGGCAGCATCTGTGATAAACAAATCCCCTTTTATTTCAAGAAAATCTGTAAACTTCACGACTGCAACGGAGCAGCCAAATGCTTGTGTTTACCGAGAGGAGGTCAAATCTGGGAAGCTCTGAAGAACAAGACGCAAGGTAACATGTGAGGTTTGACCAGATGGGCTTATTACCAACATCTGCAAACTCTTTTGACAATGTGAGCTTTGATAAAGGCAGCGAACGCAGGATGTGTGATGTATGAAAATTTCACAACTCTCAGAATTCAAATCGGACATTAAAAGAAAGCTTCTCATGATCCTGGATTATTGATTTACTGGGAAAAGCAAGAAAACCTGTATAAAAGACAGTGATCAAAAAATATAGTTGCTGCAGTTGGAGGGAGTGGTTTGAGAATGATCATCTCACCGATTAAGAACTATTGCAGTCAGGGAAGTAAGACTGACAATCAACGCTGGACTGATCATCTGCGGGTGGCTGTACGTATGATTTCTTGTAACATTACTGGTGTACTGCTCAAATAGTGGTTAGGGGTTTTGAATCTGTCTTTGTCGATAAAAGGTTAAAGGCAGAACTCGTGTGGTTTGTGTAATTTCTCATAAATCTCAAGTCTGAACTTTATAACCTGCTGGACAGGGAGAGGGGTAATTTCTACACTTCCTACAGTGCTAAGGATTCTGAACTCCTACTAAATTGGGCTTTAGTGCCCCAGGAAGGAAGGGGCGCTAAATCAAGCGCTAATGATCTCAGTGGGGCGCTACCGAATTTCAGGTGCATTGCATTCAGCAATCATCCTTCAATCTTTCACACTGGGTCATTCCAGCTCTTAAAGCGGAGGTCGTATCAGTGTGCAGCTGCTCATTTTCAGCATTCCTGGATCTGAAGGCGACCTGCGAGCAAGTGAAACACCTCATAGCTATGGCTGCTCCCAATTCAAATCCCAGGGAGAGAGCTCGTCGGTTCACAGATGTCGCATTGGTGGCTGCAATGGAACAAAGGAGGGAAGCGCTGTTCTCGGCCAGTGGAAGGAGGCCATTGCCCCAGGTCTTCAGGGTAACACGGAGGGAAGTGGCAGAAGGAGGTCTCGGACAGTAATGTCGTGCAATGCAGCCTCAGTCGGGTGGGTCAAGGTAAATACATGCTTCAACAGGTCTTACATCCCAGCATCTGAACCTCTGTGCACATTGCGCAAAGCACCACTCCCCCACCAAACATCTGCACCTACTCACATCTACATCTCACGCCTACATTCACAGCTATTCAACAACGGCTGGCATATCTCCCAGACACATAGCTGCACTCTGACTCTCGCACATTTGTTTCTTTTGCAGGCCAAGATGGCGCACAATAGGAGGGAGCAGCAGAGGACAGGCAGTGGAGAACCTCAGACCTGGAGGAGCGAGTGCTGCAACTCATTGGGCAGCAGGTGGTGGGCACCGTGGCTGTCGGCAACGTGGATCCCATTGGGGGCCACAATGATATCTTCATCCCCTCTCCTTTTCTCACCTCACTTCCCCCTCATCAGAAGGGTTTCACTTTTTAGCTCCCGATACTGTCTGCATTCCTTGCTCCATTCCTGTCCCCCTGCCCTCACCTTAACATGAGTCTTGTGCCTTTATGCTTTCAGATAATCAGCAACCAGATGAGCAGCCCCCCCCCGCCCCCCCAATGAGATTGAGGTAGACCAAAGCACTGCGTCACAGCATTTCTCACTTGCAGGCACCACCTGAGAGACTGGCACTACACGATAGTTAGAGGCAAGCTTAGTACAGGGTCTGCACTGGATGAAGCACTGGGGACGAGCGAGCTACAGCAAGGCCAAGGGAGCCAGCTGCCCGGAGGGTGAGTTGTGCTGCACAGGACTCCGATGAGGACCTCAATGGGGAGGCGTTCACAAAAGGATGATGGCCATGCACTGCGAGATGGTGTGTGCAATGGCAAGCATGCCCGAGAGCCTCTCGACAATAGTAAGGAATGTGGAGGAGTACGCCTCCAACATTGCACAGAGCTCTGTGCACACCATGGAGCCTATCATTTCCAGTCTGCAGACGTTGGTGGACTCCCAGAGACATCGTGGGGACCCAGACCTCATGATGTGTGTCATGGGTGATGTGGCAGCTTCCAGTGAAGCATAGGGGGAAACCACACAACGTCTTAGTGCTGTCATGTAGACAATGGTTGCTGGCATCGAAGCTCAGACTGCTCTCATGTAGTCTCAGCTGGATGCCATGCAAACTCTGACTTGTGCCAGCGTCGCTGGGTCCACCACAGTCCACCGGGAATCTCTCAGTGTCGCAGCAGCCCACCAATCTGTGCTCCAGCAGATTGGTAGGGATGCCGAGGTGCTGCCGCGGGGGAATGGGTCAGACGAACAGGAACCTGCTGTTCTTTCTCAGGATGACAGCATTCCTGATCCCACCACTGCCACTCCACCATTGCATTTGTCGCTGCCTTTCATCCAGCCAGCCCAGACTGCCGCCACCCAGCCTGAGGTGGTGCAGTCTACATCCGGGCCTTCGAGGCCCAACGTAGGTCGAGGGCTTCCTGCAAGGCCATTTGTAGTCTCTGGCTCTGACACTCAGCAGCCTTCCACCAGCCCTACTGCAGCCACTGGAGAGATGCTATGTTGGAGCAGTAGAATAGAAAAAGGCAGTGTTAAGAGGGGATGCAAGGTTGAAGTCAATTTAATTGTTGTGCATATATGTGGTTAATGTTTTTGGTTAACATTTTAATTTGGTGCAGTCTCTCATTCCATTTTTGGGGAGTGGTATGGAATGAGAAATTGATGTAATGATTGGGGATGTGCAGAACCACCAGGCAGTGACCTAGAAGTGGTGAGGCGGTCGCGGACCGGCCTTCCAGAAGGCCGATTGAGAGCCTGCCTCTTCAGTCGCTGCTGTTCCTGCTTCTTCTCGTCGTCCTCCTCCTGAAGTGGTGGAGCTATGCCTGATAGCAATGGCTGTGCCCTCATGATGGCCAAGTTGTGTAGGGTGCAGTAGATGACGATGACGAAAAGGGTCACCCGTTCAGCCAAGTACTGGTGGACTCCTCCCGAGTGGTCAAGGCAGCAGAACCATTGCTTGAGCACTCCGATGGTTTGCTCAATTATGTTTCTGGTGGCAGCATGGCTCTCATTATACAAGTGCTGGGCACGAGTGTTGGGGTTGCGGTGGGGAGGCATGAGCCAGGTGGAGAGCGGATAGCCCTAGTCTCCCAGCGAGCTTGATGTGGTGGCTGGGAGAGAGCTGGCACACCAGCTGACGCAGGATGAATGCATCATGGCTGCTGCCAGGATTGTGGGCACTGATTGTGAGAATTTGGTTTGTGTGGTCGCACACCAACTGCACAGTGAACACGTAGCCTTTGCGGATACGTAATACCTCAGGATTGTTATGCGGTGCCAGTAAAGCGACATGGGTGCAGTCAATGGCATCCTGCACCATGGGGAGGCCTACTATCCCGACAAAGCCACATGCATGCTCGTGTTGTTTCCCTCTGGTCATGGGGAAGGAGATGCAGTCCCTCCTCCTCCTGTAGAGAGCACCTGTGACGTCGCAGATGTAGCAATGGATGGCAAACTGTGAGATGTTGGAGATGTCTCCACTGGCGTAGAAATTGAGCGCGATGGTGACCTTGACTGCCACTGAGGCAGCTGCCCTCACCTTGGTCTGAGGCTTGAGGTCTGGTTGCAGGAGGTGGTAGAGCTCTGTGACCACATCCTTGCTGAAGCAAAGCCTTCGAACATACTGTTCCTCAGTGAAATTGATGTAGGAGAACTGCTGACAGAATACACTGGGAGGGTAAGGTCTCCTGTTGGGAGTACTGTTAGCCCTCCTATCTCTGGCCACTCTCTCTCGGTGCCTCAGTTGCCTCCCACAGTGATGCTGGAGGTTGAGGTCCAGAGCCTCCATGAAACGATCTAAATGTTGTACTTTCAAATCTACCCTCAATGAAAATCACAAATCTTTATGAGCCAGAACACTCCTTCAACTGCAAATCGCTCATATCAGTCAAAAGGCCTGTCTGCCTATGTGAAACTAACGAGACCATTATTGGCCGACAAAAAGTAAACCAGATGCTGGCGCCTTTAAATAGCGTTCCTCCAGCCGACTGAAACCCGACTGCTGAAGCTGTCATTGTTAAATGGCGGGCAAACAATCAGGGGGAGAGAGCCAATTTTTGTTCCACGGAGCTACGTCTTACCGCCACTGCAAAACTCCTGCCGAATATAGTGGGAGTTGCTGTTCTTGCCGCACCAGGTCGTAAACTCATTTGCATTAGTGGCGCTAAAGGGAGGCGCAAAATAACCAATTTCTTCCCCCCATAATCTATAATTCTAAAACTATTTAGACTCTAGTACAATTTGCAGGAAATCATTACTGGGTACTCGGGGCCCAAATTTGGCCCTCCGTTTTTTTCCGCGCATCTCCGAGCCCCTCGCCGACATTTTACCTCAAAAGCAACGCCGGAAAAACTCCCTGCGATCATGGCCAATTCTCGGGCCATCTGTGGAGCTGGCGTGGCGTACAATGATGAGAGGGGGGCGGAGCTAGAGTAAGCACGCATGTGCAGTAGCTCCTGGCAGGCCGTTTCGGCAAACACACGCTGCAGGCTGTGTGGGAGGGGCCGAAGCACGCTGTCCCTAGCCCTGGCCGAATGGGCTCCCTCATCGGCGGCCCGCTGCATTCCCTAAGATAGGAGTTTTATTTTTTTATTTGTTATTTACTGATTAATTTTGGTGCTTTAGGTGCAGGGTTCCTTCTATTTTTTTGTGTTATTTATTGATTGCTTATTACTTTGGTTTTGGTGCTTTAGGTGCAGGGTTCCTTCAATTTTATTTGTTAATTAATTGCTTATTACTTTTTGTGCTTTGTTTGGTGCTTGGTGGTGCTTTAAATGTAGTTACTTGCACCGATTCCTTAACTGTAAGTAAGGTCTTTCTGTGCGGACAAAAGTGGACACATACGCTGCCCTAAGTTAGTTTAGTAGAACTTTTTTCTGGCCAAATTGAAATAAATGGTGTAAGTGGCTGGGAACGCCCCCTTTTGAAAAAAAAAACTGACCTAAGAAAAAAACCTAACTAACTCACTTACACTGACACAAATTAAATGGCCATATTTGCATCTAAAAAGAAACACCAGAAAAATCAAGTTACACCAAAAAAAACAGTTCAATTCATGGGGAAATTTGGGCCCATGGAGTTAAAGCAGAGGCAGTAATGCCCTGCTGTCCCTAGATGTCTCTGGTATGCTTTGGAACTAAGATCAGACACAATATTTACGAAATGTTCCAGTTAGTCATCAGAATATCAGGATTGCATCAGATGTTTTAAAAAATATTGACAGGCTTTTGAATACATGCAGCTTGAATGCTATATTAACAGGGCAGCAGCAATTTATGTTGCTAGGATCTAATTGAAATATGAAGTTCATTGGATGGATGCCATTAGTCACTGGACCTACAAATAAATCTATAGCTGGTTTGGCTTTAAAAAGTCATGGTGAAATGATAAACACAGCTACAATTTCTTACTCATAATATTTCTTTGCAAATCGAAGTAATGAACAGAAATAAGTTATAAGATTGTAAAAAAATTTAAATTCTTTCAATTTGGCAGAATGGGCAATATGATAGGACAATATGCAACCCTTTCACTTCTAGACATGGGCTTGAAGTTTGGCCAGACAAATGCAATGGAGTTCAATTTTCACTTAACTTTTCAGACAGCAGAAATAAATGATTTTTGGCTGCATCAACCATGTGTCCAATGGGCAGTAAAAAGTTGCTCATAATCCAGTATTAATTGATACTTTATCAAGTTTCACTCGGGGGGATAATTCAAAGGTTGACAATGTTGGAATTTTAAAAATACCATTAGTGTAGCAGAAAGTGTATTCATCAGATGATGTGACGCAACTTCTAAGGGAAGAATAGAAGACCTTTACTATGCATATTCCTGTATTACGCCTGCTCTTGGAGGGCATGATACTGACAATAGATGGCAAACTGGAAAATCACAATTTTACCTCCACAGGACTCAATAGGCTTACCAGAAATAGAATCAGCCGAAGGACTTGGTCCCCAGGGGTCTGCTGAAGACTTCATACCAGCAGAGGTGGTCTGCGAAGACGTCCATGGGTCTACACTTTTAGGAAGTGTCTGTGAGGCAGATAAAGCAGAAGCACCCCAAGGATCAACAGCAGCAGTCGGTTTGGTATCTAGAACCAAATAAGACAAAAACCTTGGTACCATCTGATAAAAATGCATTTTTTAATGCACAATTCAGCTAAGAATAAGATAATCATATGTGGCTCTAGACTCCCATCCAGTTACAATATAAATTGATATTTGAACTTGGTTACCTACAATGGGTAAATATTGGCAGTTCCTGGCCAGGCTACTAGATGAAGAACAGGGTGATTACCAACTGAAAGCAAGACTTGAGTACCTATTTGAAAAACTAAATTTAAAAAAATATCTGTCACTAATGAATTAAATACTTCGCTGGTGAGTTTACATTCTATGGCACTACCTACAGAATAAGCTTCTCATCTCATCAAAGGAAATTGTCCTGCATTATATTTGGCTGAGTGATTGTTTTAAAGATGAACTCCAGTAGCTTAATATTTAGTAGAAGATATTCAGATGTCTCTACTGTTTCAATATATTTAATTCAGGTTGATACATCATTTCATATTTAATTGCTTATTAAATTGCAGTCTACTGATGTTATTTTTTTTTTACACTGAAAAAATTCAAGATGTTCAATACTTTGAATTAAGCAAAGTAATAATACAGCAAAATAGGAATTTAGTGTTAAAAAATTTAAATTATCATTTAAGTTAATTTACAAAGGACCCTGCAACATTATCATGACACACAAATGAAAGGGCTCTTTTATTGTCAAGTAGTCTTACCAAGTGATTGCCATGGGTCAGATGCTACTGGGCTGCCTGCTCCTCCCCATGGGTCAGATTTTTCTATATGAACTGGTCGGATAGATATTTGCCAGGTTGCATTTTTTTGTGGTGCTGCTGCTGACGAGGGATCCATGAAGGCAATAATGGGTGCCTGGTATTTAATTGGGAGGAGGAAAGGAAAAGGAAAGGTTACTCAAAGGAAATACTGAAAAAAACATTACTGTGAAACAAAAACATTCTGACCAGAGATAAATTCAGGCTGATACATCATTCAAAGTAGTTTGCAGATTTTAAGAATTCCAAATTGGAGTACATTTTAAAAAAAAATTAAATCTTTTCTATAATTAATTCATACTCTTACTTTCAGGACTCAAAAATTATTGAGCAAAACCTTTTTTTGAAAACTGGCAGACTGTGGGAAGCCTCCCTCACTGGTACTTATTCTTTCCTGTACCATCCACAAGTGAAAGAAAGGGCAGGTAAATTTTTCCCAATGTCACTTTCACGTGGTTGTGGGAGCTGTGCAAGAATGGTTGACTCTTCCTGTCTATGGCAAAATATTCAGCTTCTGGTTTTCACCTCCCATAACAGCATAACTGATAACCGAGAAATCAGCAAATGGAGATTGATACAAACCAGTGTCCCACTACTCCATGGTACGATACCAATCAGTATCCTGATTTACAGGTGCAGCGTCGAAAATACGGAGTTCCAGAATCCGGACCGATCGGTGGTAGGGTCGTCCAGAGTCCAGACCCGTCCAGAGTCCAGACCCGCTGACCCTGCCGACCTTGGGGTCCCGCCGCTGCCCAACGTCTTTCCTCGCCTCACCGCCCAGCGCAGCTGCCCTTACCTCAGGGCCTCCTCGCCCAGCCAGCCCCTCGGCGGTGGGGGCCTCGCCTGATGTCCTCATCGCGGGGCCGGCGGCCTGAACAGGTCCTCAGCGGGAGCGGGAGCAGGGACCCCCCCTCCATCCCGTTCCGAAATCTGGAAATTCTCGAACCTAGGCTCGGGTGTTTCCGGATTTGTGACGTCAGAAAGACGATCGAAAGTCCAGAAAAGCCTGGTATTTGGAACAGCCTCGGTCCCAAGGGTTCCGGTTTCTCAATGCTGCACTTGTACTAAGAGGAGTGATATAGCAGTTGAAAAAAATTGATCATTTTGCATTGGAAAAATTTAAAAAAAAATGTTTAAATCAATTTTTCATAATAGGTTATTAAATAACGAGATACTCTTGAAATGTTAATATTTGCCAAGTCAAATTACCACCCCCATTCCGCCCACCACCCCCATTCCGCCCACCACCCCCCGCCCCCCCACCCCAAAACATAGTAGCCTTAAAACATGCCTTTTAATTTCAAAACTAACTTATCCATAGACCATGAATCTAGAAATATAACTCCTCCAATTATAAAGTAGCACACAGAAACAACCATTCAGCCCAAAGTCCATGCCGGTGTTTATGCTCCACACCAGCCTCCTCCTACCTTTCTTCAGCTAACCCCATCAACATATCCTTCTATTCCTTTATCCCTCATGTGCTTATCTAGCTTCTCCTTAAATGCATCTAAGCTATTCATCTCAACTACTCCTTGTGGTAGAGGGTTCCACACTCTAGCCACCCTCCGGGTAAAGATGTTTCTCCTGAATCCCTTATTAGATTTTAGTGATTTACTTATATTTATGGCAGCCTAGATTATATTCAGAAGCAGACAGTGCAACTCTCACCTTTTTCTTCTTCGGAGCTGAGCTACCCACTATTACAGCTGAATTTCTGCGACTTTCCTCCAAAGCCATCTGAAGCCGAAGATCATCACCACGGCGAAGGCGATCCTCCTGGCCAGAATTACAGGACAAAATTAGTTACCAACAAAGTAGTCCCTTCATTTATAATGACAAATTAGTACAACTAGTTTTTGGAACTTTGATTTAAAAAAAAAAAAAATGGAAATTCCTAACCCAACAGAGAGAAAGTGGTTACAAGGAAAGCACTAAACCAAGAGGAAGAAGACTCTGATTAAGTACACAAATCACAGAAAGGTAACATGCAGGGCTGAATTTTTATCTTGGGAGTCATGATGGATGCCGGGGCGGGGGGCGGGGGAAGGAGACCATGGATCGTGTCAGGAACCATGAAGTTGGAGACATGAATCTTGCCGTTTTTTTTAAACAAAGCCACTGCAATTAAATCAGACATCCGGGTTTCCCGACCAATTAACTGGAGCGAGTCCAATAATGTCATGGATGACTCGACTTCCCTGTGGTAGCAAGTTCCACATTCTCACCACTCTTTGGGTAAAGAAATTTCTTCCAAATTCCCTATTGGATTTCTTGGTAACCATCTTATATGGATGGCCTCTAGTTATGCTCTTCCCCACAAGTTGAAACATTCTCACTGTATCCACTCTCTATCAAAACCTTTCATAATTTTAAAGACCTCTATTAGGTCACCCCTCAACCTTCTTTTTTCAAGAGAAGAACGGCTGTGTCATTTTAGGACTGCTTTGTGGTGGTAGTGGGGGGGTAGGCAGTGGCGGGGAGTTGGTTCAGCATCTGGGTGCACTGGTGCAACTTAGCTAAATTGTGCCATTATGGCCCCCAGGGCCTCCTGTGCAGAAATGTGCGCTGCTGCTGGGGCCATGTTCACTTCAGGTTCCTGCTGCTCCTTCTCCTTATCCTGATTCGAAGAGGCTGTGTGTCTTGCTCCTCCTGCAGCTCCAATCCTTGCTGTTGCGCTCTGTTGTGCATAGTCATCTGGCTTTGATTGTAGTCCTCTGCAGCCTCATTGCTTGGCTTCCTCAAGGGTTATATCAACCATGTCTTCAGTGGATGCCCCTCGTCTCCAAGCAACCAGCTAGTAAGTCTGGTCGGAGCTGCGAAGAGCTGAGGGAGGGTGGACTGGCACAGGATGAATGAATCAATGCAGCTCTCTGGGAATCTGGCACACACATGATAATTTTTTTATTGCAGATGAGCTGCACATTGATGGACTGGAAGCCCTTATGGTTCACGACAACTCCTGGGTGATCTGGGGTGCCTTGATGGACACGTGTGCTGTCGGTGATGCATGGAACATGTGGGAAGCTGTCAAGAACTGCAAAGCTGACCGCCCACTCAGACTGACTGGCTTCATTGGTGGCAAAGTGTACACAAGTGCCTGACTTGTCAAACCTGGCATTGGTCACCTGGGTGATGCATTTCTGGGCGGGTGACTGCGAGATCCTGCAAATATCTTCTGCAGATCCCTGGAAGAAGCCCGTGGTGAAGAAGTTGAGGGCAGTGGTGACGTGTGTCCACCAGGTCTACTTGGAAACAGGTCTTCTTTTAACAGGCTACAAATGTCTGCCACGATCTGACGCAATAGCCTGAGCCTCCTGGCGTTCAGTCTTATCCAGGAAGCTAATGATCTGCCTATATATCCTATGTTGGGGGTGTGGCCCCTGCGAGATGCACCCCTATGCTCATCCCTTTTGCCTTCAGGTCTGTGAGGAGAAGGCTGCTGCTGCTCCTGCTGGTGTTGCTGCTGCTGGGGCTTAACTTGGTCCAAATCGGTCCAGGGTGAAACAAAAAGTGGAGATCAGAGGCACAATCCTCCAATGTAGCGGAGAGTGTAGAAATCACCTGCAAACGCCTGAAACCAAACTCTCAGCACAAATGGTGTCAGCAAGAGCCTTTTCCTTAGGCAAGGAAGCAGGTGCAAGTATGTGTGATTCGTTTCAACTCTCATTTGTCCAACTCCACAATGGATGCTCTGCTCTCACCTTAGTGAGTTTCAGCAAGCCGGGTAATCGCATGGACAGACAGTAAAATCTGCATCAGGTTAAAAAGGCTGTTGATAGTCTCTTAACGAGCTCTAACCTGCTTTAATTAGGTCACTCGCCTCTCCCAAGCGGGGCTCTGGCACTAACACGCCAGAGTTGAAGCCGGCTTCCTGATACAGTCAATTTCAGTGCTCAACTGTCCATCTGCTCGCAAACCCGCACACTCTTCAAAGTAAGAATTCAGCCCTCAGATACAGCAGTAATTAGGAAATCAAATGGTAGGTTACCTTTACTACAAAGGGATTGTGGCATATAAGACTTACTACAATTATATAGGGCCTTGGTGAGACCACACCTGGACTACTATGTACATTTTTGGTTTCCTTACCCAAAGAAGGATCTACTTGCCTTCGAGGGAGTGCAACGTAGGTTTACGAGACTGATTCCTAGGATGAGGGGATTGTCCTGCAATGAGATATTGAGCAGAAAAGGCCTATTCTCTAGGGGCTTGACAGGGTAGATGCTGGGAGGATGTTTTCCCTGGCTGGAGAATCTAGAGGTCTTGGTCTCAGAATAAGGGATTGGCCATTTAGGACTGAGATGAGAAGAAATGCTTTCACTCAAAGGGTTGTGAATCTATGGAATACTCTGCCCCAGAGAGCTGTGGATGCTCAGTCGTTGATATATTCAAGACAGAGATCAATACATTTTTGGATATTAAGGGAATCAGGGGATATGGGGATAGTGCGGGAAGATTGAATTGAGGTAGAAGATCAGCCATGATCTTATTGAACAGCAGGCTCGAAGGGCCAAATGGTCTACTCCTGCTCCTATTTCTTATGTTCTTATCCTGCAGTGAGACCCAAATAACAGTCGAAGTCAAAAAGGCTGAATATTCTTTTCTTGTCCCTACCTTATGTGCTAATCAATTGTTACCGACTTCAAACATGCATTTATTATCTGCTGCTGACATTTTAATCTGATCAGTGCACAAAAAACACACATCTCTTCTTTTGTATTCAGCCGCTCCGCTGTATATTTCTATACTTTTAAATACAAAAATCCAATTAAGTACATAGCTAAAGGAATAGGTAACCTCCTTTCAAATGTCATTGAGTTTAGTGATCTTTACTTGCAATCCAAAATCTGCTTACACACATTTAGCACAATGCAAATTAATAGAATGTAGCATTATCAAATTCTGAACTTCGAAAGTAAATTCCTTTGCCATCTGTCCCAACATGGGATGTTATGCTACTCAGTTCTAAACCAAACATACTGACAAAGTATCCGAGGAGATTCTTCTAGCATCTTACACACATTCAAGAGAAAGTTGTTAATCTAGTAGACAACCTCTCTCGCTCATATCTGGCTTTCAATCCTCCTTTCTCTCCTGCAACCTGTCTTATCCAATTAAATCAATATTGCTATGGCCAGTGCTTCTCTCAACTTTCCTGAGAAAATACTGTAAACTTTAAAATGTACAAAAGCTCAATTATTGGATTTTAATTCATTCAATTTTAATCTGCAGGTTTCTCATCCTACTGCAAAACACTATTTTCTCCTATATAAATCATTGATTGCTACCTAAATGTATACTGCATTCGATAATAGAGATTTATGTTGCAAGTTTCACAATTGACAATTTTATAATAGCTGATTACAGACAGAACAAATATGTAAAGTGTTAGTGTTTGGTTATTACAAATAGAAGGTTCAAAATTACCATAACAGAGTTCATAGCTCTATTTACCATGCAAATCTTAATGCACAGCATTAACATAGCAAAAGATGCAGATTGCTTTACAGTTATTTAACACAATCTTCTCTCAAGACTCAAATCGGAAATTGCAATCACATACATCCACCAATACTCTGAACTCAAACAGTTATTAACCTTTGATTGGTATTTGACTAGCAATTATAAAATATTTATAGGAGGCATCAAGTGGAATACATAATCCAATGTGTATAATGTAAAGATAAGAAAAATAATGCAAACAATTCATTCAAGGAATGTGTGCATAGCTGATTGCAATGTGTAAATATATAACTTTGCAGCACATTTTTAACATGCCACAATTCAACTTGAAAATAGATGCAGCAAGACGTTCACCCTGTGCTTCTAATCCTACCATTTTCACTTTAAATATTTCATTATAAAAATGCACTGATCTGCAGACATACTTGACAAGAGATATGGGGGCATGGGAAGTAGGGAGAACAGCAAAGGCCTTAGCCAACAGTGCCTGGAAATTGTTTCAGGACAGCTCTTGAGGTTGGCGAATAGGATACTGTTTGATGCAGGCATTCTATCCACAAGAATCCGAGTGAGGCCAAAAATGATTGAGAAAGATTGCTATCAATGGCTCTCAATGTAATTCTTCAGGTTGTTGCAGCTTGTATATTGGATGCCCTGGAAGCTTGCAAAGTAATCACTAATGTGCAGAAAGGATTCTGCTCATGAGGAATGTGAAGGACAGGTTGTGACTTTATTCGAGACAGCAAAGTGTCACAATGCTCAAGAAATCTACTGACATTACTTACTATGATTGGATTGAAAAGGGGCAAGCAGCTGCTGCTGAAGCTCCACAACTCCAACTGATGGAACCACTATTGAGTGGGATATGATGTGGACCAATGTTCCCGTTAAGCTGGGTGGCCACAGTCTGGAGCGCAGGCTGCTCAAAGACTTCCAAATGGAAAAAAAACGCGCATTCGTGGAAATTTGAATGGGTCACACATGTCCCCCAAAAATTAGAGAGAACGTTGATGTGAACATTGTTGTGTATCCGTAAGCATGCACTCCCATGTTCCGCCACCAAGGAGCTCATCTCCTGAAGTTCCAAGCGATCCCAGCATCCCTTGAGAGCACAGTATATAAGCCGGCCCCTAAGGCCTGTTCCTCACTCTGGAGTGTCTTAATAAAGACTGAGGTCACTGTTACTTTAACCTCCCTGTGTGCAGCATCATCTGTGTTAGGAACACAATAACTGGCAACGAGAATACGAATCCAACGCAAAGATGCAACAAACTGTGGGCATCCTGGAGAAGTTCTCGGAGGGTGAGGACTGGGAAGCCTATGTCCAACGACTAGGCCAGTACTTTGTAGCCAACGAGCTGGATGGAGAAGGAAGCGCTGCAAAAAGGAGAGTGGTCCTCCTCACAATCTGCGGGGCACCGATCTACAGCCTCATGAAGAATCTTCTGGCTCCGGTGAAACCCACAGATAAGTCGTATGAGGAGCTGTGTACACTGGTTTGGGAGCATCTTAACCCGAGGGAGAGCGTGCTGATGGTGATGTATCGGTTCTACACGTGCCAGCGATCTGAAGGTCAGGAAGTGGCGAGCTACGTCGCCGAGCTAAGGCGACTTGCAGGACAATGTGAGTTTTGATGGCTACTTGGAGTAGATGCTCAGAGACTTTTTTGTACTGGGCATTGGCCACCGAGACCATCCTACGAAAACTTTTGACTGTAGAGACACCGACCCTCAGTAAGGCCATTGCGATAGCACAGGCGTTTATGTCCACCAGTGATAACACCAGACAAATCTCTCAGCACACAAGTGCTAGCAATGTTCATAAATTAACTGGAACTGTGTTTGCGAGCAGAAATGTACAGGGCAGAACCTACGAGTCTGCAACTGCCAGCAGGCCTCAGGTGACCCAGATGACAGAGTACCCAACAAAGGATGAATGCAAGGCAATTCACATCTTGTTGGCGTTGTGGAAGCTTCCATTCAGCCTATTCATGCTGCTTCAAAAGGGTATGTTTGCAAGAGCTGTGGAACAATGGGGCACCTCCAACGAGCTTGCAAACGAGCTGCAAGCTCTGCAAAACCTGCTAACCACCACGTGGCAGAGGAAGATCGGTACATGATGGATCAAAGCAATTTCGAGGCTCAGAGAAAGGAGGCAGATGCTGAAGTACACGGGGTGCACACATTTGAGACGAAATGTCCACCTATAATGCTAAATGTAAAATTGAATGGCTTACCCGTGGCTATGGAACTGGACACTGGCGCTAACCAATCCATCATGAGTAAAAAGATGTTTGAGAAACTGTGGTGCAACAAGGCATTCAGACCAGCCCTGAGCCCCATCCACACGAAACTTGAGAACATACACCAAAGAGCTTATCACTATACTGGGCAGCGCCATGGTCAAGGTCACCTACGAGGGCACGGTGCACGAACTGCCACTCTGGATTGTCCCGGGCGATGGCCCCACACTGCTTGGAAGGAGCTGGCTGGGCAAAATCCGCTGGAACTGGGATGACATCCGAACGCTATCACATGTCGATGAGGCCTCATGTACCCAGGTTCTTCACAAATTTCCTTTCCTTTTTGAGCCAGGCATTGGAAACATTTCCAGGGCGAAGGTGCGGATCCACTTAGTCCCAGAGGCACGACCCATTCATCACAAGGCGCGAGCGATACCTCACATGGTGAGGGAGAGAGTGGAAATCGAGCTGGACAGGCTGCAACGTGAGGGCATCATCTCCCCAGTGAAATTCAGCGAGTGGCCCAGCCCGATTGTTCCAGTACTCAAAAGTAATGGCACGGTTAGGACTTGCGGCGACTATAAAGTAACAATTAATCTTTTCTCGCTACAGGACCAATACCCGCTACCTAAGGCAGATGACCTATTTGCGACGCTGGCAGGAGGCAAGACGTTCACCAAGCTCAACCTGACTTCGGCCTACATGACGCAGGAACTGGAGGAGTCTTCGAAGGGCCTCACCTGCATCAACACGCACAAGGGTCTGTTCATCTACAACAGATGCCCGTTTGGAATTCGGTCAGCTACAGCGATCTTCCAGAGAAACATGGAGAGCCTATTCAAGTCGGTACCACACACGGTGGTCTTCCAAGACAGGTCGGGACACCGCCGAGCACCTACAAAACCTGGAGGAGGTCCTTCAGCGACTGGATCGCATAGGGCTGCGGCTGAAGAGGTCAAAATGCAGCTTCATGGCAACAGAAGTGGAGTTTTTAGGGAGAAAGATTGCGGCGGACGGCATTCGGCCCACAGACGCCAAGACAGAGGCTATCAGGAACGCGCCCAGGCCACAGAACATGCGGTCGTTCCTGGGACTCCTCAACTTTTTTGGTGACTTCCTACCGGGGTTAAGCACCCTTTTAGAGCCCCTACATGTGTTATTGCGTAAAGGTGAGAACTGGGTATGGGGAAAAAAAACAAGTAATTGCTTTTGAGAAAGCCAGAAACATTTTATGCTCCAACAAGCTGCTTGTATTGTATAACCCTTGTAAAAGACTTGTGCTAGCATGTGACGCGTCGTCGTACGGAGTCGGGTGTGTATTACAACAAGCTAACGTTGCGGGGAAGTTGCAACCTGTCGTCTATGCTTCCAGGAGCTTGTCTAAGACCGAGAGGGCCGACAGCATGATTGAGAACGAGGCATTAGCTTGTGAGTTCGGGGTAAAGAAAATGCATCAGTACCTGTTTGGCCTCAAATTTGACCTGGAAACCGATCACAAGCCCCTCACATCCCTGTTCGCTGAAAACAAGGGGATAAATACTAATGCCTCAGCCCGCATACAAAGGTGGGCACTCGCGCTATCAGCGTATAACTATACCATCCGCCACAGGCCAGGCACAGAGAACTGTGCGGATGCTCTCAGTCGGCTACCATTGCCCACCACGGGTAAACTTGTTGATGGTGGCGCAGCCCGCAGACTTGATGGTCATGAAAGCATTTGAAAATGATAAATCACCTGTCATGGCCCGCCAGATTAGGACTTGGACCAGCCAAGATTCTCTGCTGTCCCTAGTAAAAAAAAAAACTGTGTACTGCATGAGAGCTGGGCCAGCATCCCCATTGAAATGCAAGAGCCAATCAAGTGTTCCAGCGGTAAAAGGATGAGCTGTCCATTCAGGCAGACTGCCTGTTGTGGGGTAACCGCGTAGTGCTACCAAAAAAGGGCAGGGAGACGTTCATCTCGGATCTCCACAGCACACACCCGGGTATAGTAATGATGAAAGCGACAGCCAGATCCCATGTGTGGTGGCCCAGTATCAACTCTGACTTAGAGTCCTGTGTACGGCAATGCAGCATGTGTGCTCAGTTGAGCAACGCGCCCAGAGAGCCACCACTAAGTTTGTGGTCCTGGCCCTCCAGACCATGATCGAGGAGCCATGTCGACTATGCGGGCCCGTTTCTCGGTAAAATGTTCCTGGTGGTGGTGGATGCTTTTTCAAAATGGATTCAATGTGAAATAATGTCGGGAAGCACCGCCACCGCCACCATTGAAAGCCTGAGGGCCATGTTTTCCACCCACGGCCTGCCTGACATACTGGTCAGTGACAACGGCCCATGTTTCACTAGTGCCGAATTTAAAGAATTCATGACCCGCAATGGGATCAAACATGCCACCTCGGCCCCGTTTAAACTAGCCTCCAATGGGCAGGCAGAACGGGCAGTACAAACCATCAAACAGAGCCTTAAACGAGTCACAGAAGGCTCACTCCAAACGCACCTGTCCCGAATTCAGCTCAGCTACCGCACGAGACCCCACTCGCTCACAGGGTGCCCCCGGCTGAGCTACTCATGAAAAGGACACTTAAAACCAAACTCTCGCTGGTTCACCCCAACCTGCATGATCAGGTAGAGAGCAGACGGCAGCAACAAAATGTAAACGATGGTCGTGCCACTGTGTCACGGGAAATTGATCTGAATGACCCTGTATCTGTGCTAAACTATGGACATGGTCCCAAGTGGATCGCGGGCACGGTGATAGCTAAAGAAGGGAATGGGGTGTTTGTAGTCAAACTAGACAATGGACAAATTTGCAGAAAGCAGCTGGACCAAACCAGGCTGCGATTCACAGACTGCCCTGAACAACCCACAGCAGGCACCACCTTTTTCGAGCCCACAACACACACCCAAAGGATCAATGACACCACACCGGACCAGGAAATCGAACCCATCACACCCAACAGCCCAGCAAGGCCAGGCTCACCCAGCAGCCCTGCAGGACCAACAACACGCTAGCCCAGTGAGGGCACAGGCAACACACCAGAACAGACATTTGTACCGAGGCGGTCCACCAGGGAAAGAAAGGCTGTCGACCGCCTCACCTTGTAAATAGTTTTCACTTTGACTTTGGGGGGGCGAGTGATGTTGTGTATCTGTAAAGCATGCACTCCCATGTTGCGCCACCAGGGAGCTCATCACCTGAAGTCCCAAGGGATCCCAGCATCCCTTGGGAGCACTGTATATATGCCAGCCCCTAAGGCCTGTTCCTCACTCTGGAGTGTCTTATTCAAGACTGAGGTCACTGTTACTTTAACCTCCCTGTATGCAGCCTCATCTGTGTTAGGAACACAATAAACATGATATAGTTAAGTGACAATGCATTCAAACTTAGTTAGTTGCGATGTTCATCATGCTGCTTGTGAGGAGTTCCAGGTACCCACTGTTCATCTAATGAAGGCTCTAACCTTTTCCTGTCAGTTATTACCAACTACTGATTATCCTCCTTGGAGGGAAGGGAGGGGAAGTAGTATATAGGTATCTTTCGGATGAAGATAGTTCAAAGATGACACGCCTGATGGTCGCTCCGAACAAAGTCAATTCTTTACGGCAGACAACGCAAGTCGATACCTAAATTGGGCAGGTCTGTCGTATTCTAAGGCACTGCTGATGATTGACTAGCCTAGCTCACTAATGGAACCCGTAGAATTAGCCTGGCTCACTAATGGAACCCTTAGAATTAGCCTGTCACTTGGGGCTGGGATTCTTTCCACTCAGCTCCAAGTAATCCTGCAAACCACTGCCCTCATGGATAGCATCAGGAAACTTAGCAAGCAACAGGAATATAGAACAGCCAGGAATTAAACAGAGTACACAAAAGGATCTGAAATAGAAATTAAGAGTCAAAAGGAGAGAGAACTGCAAACAGAATCTGGTATAGAAGGCAGGAAGGAGAAAGAAAAGGCAGTATTTTAATATAATTTTCCTTCTTTGGACACTGATGCACATGGCAAAGTTATGCAAAAATCTGAAAACAAGTCTCATCGTTTCCTTATTCCATTGATCAAAAGGAAAGTGAGTTCAAGTTCTCCTGAGATGACAGAAGTTTTCGCAGGCTGTATTTTTGTACAGAATACCTGAACTTAGGGGACCTATTAAATTCATCAACTTCAAACTTTTACAAAAGTTTTAGGAGACTCTGATATATTTCCAAGAGTCCCCAGACTTTATGGAACGTCAAGAGTCCTTGCAAAAAACATACAGCCTTACAAGTCATGCACAGGTATCAACAAACAATTGCCCATTGCAAACAAGGTCACACAATTGGACTGTCAATAAACAACATACTAGGAGCATGGAATGGAACTAATTGTGTGGGGTGTACCTGTTCTGCTGCTTCCCTACTCATGGCTAAAGCCAACTGCAGCTGAAGTTCTTCCTCCCCACTGGTTTGTGGTCTAGCCTGTTCCAACTCTGATGAAGCTCGTGGAGAGGTTGCTAAAAAGAAACAGGGATACATTAACACCAAAAAGGTAAAAAAAAAAATAACACTTCAACTTGATTGCATACGACACCGAGTATCTCAAACTACAGGTACGTACAGTAATACAATACTGCAATGGGATACTGTAAACAGTTTTAAATGCAGAGTGAAAATACATCCACTTTAAAGTAAAATGATCACATCCTATGAATGTAGCTATACCAAAATTCTAACGGATACACACAAGTTTAAATTAAAAATTATTTTCCATGTGCACTTAGGTGTTGACATCGGCTTGAAAAGGTAGGCTTAGCTTTGTACATTCATGGGGCCCAAATTTCCCCAACCCCTTTTTCCGGCGCAATGTCCCGAGATGCGCCGATTTTGTGCGCTCAAAACGGCGCCAAAAAACTTACCAACAATTCTGGCCGCTCTGCTGTGTCCCGGGTCCTGGCGCGGCATTTCTCGTGGAGTGGGGGGCGGAGCTACAGCCCTGCGCCGAAAACAGTGCTGGCAGCTATCCGCATGCGCAGTAGAGCGTTCGCGCATGCGCAGTAGCTCCTCCCATGATGATGATGATGATGATGCCTGCAGCATGGGACCCAACGCGTCCCACCCCTATCCTGGGCCGAGTGGCCTGCCGCTGCCTTCCCGCGCTGAAGGCTACAAGAAACAGGTTGGTGGGGGGGGGAGGAGGAGAAAGAATCTTCAAAGTTTTTCCAGTACTTTAATATCTAGCTATCTTTACTAAAAACTAAAAATTCCCTATCTGCAGTATCTTACAGTTCACCCACAACTGCATAGAATTCTAAAATATTACTAATGATCAGAGTCACACCACACAAAGCTGAACACCAAAATTTAAGTTTACATTTTGACATGCTTTTTTTGTTAAGTCTAACGTTTTAAATTTCTAAACCTAGTCAGGGCAATTCTTTGGTGCTGAAGTCAAAATCCAATGTGGTGTGATGCCGCGCACGAATCCGTTAGGCGAGAGCGTTGGTATTCTTGATCTATTAATTACAAAGAAAACCCTCCCCTTGCTTAAATGGCCCCTACACTTTAAGCCTTCATTACAAGATCATTTTTATTCTTGTAAAATCCCCATACTCAGTTTAATCAGGCTGATAGCACCTACACCCTGTCCAGTCTCACTGCTTGGAATTTAAAAAAAACTAGCATTCCTATCATAACACTGTCATTTGGAGGCTACCTGCGCTGATTTCTTAACTCTCTGCAAAGGTTTACTGTGCGGCCACAACTGGCCACATACACTGGCCTAAGTTGGTTTGGAACAACTATTAGCTGTCCAAACTGGCTTAAATGGCCAAAACAGGTGTAGGTGGCTGGTAACGCCCCCTTTTGAAAAAAAAACAAAATGAAAAAAATCCTAAGTAACTCACTTACACTGGCGCAAATTAAATGTGCAGAATGGGGATTTTTAAGATACACCAGAAAAATCAAGTTGCTCCAAAAAACAGCAACTCCTGGTCAAATTTGGGCTCATGGGGTGGAGGAAAGATAATGAACTTTTCAATTTTACTTTTTATTTATTTTCTATCATTTCAATGCAACCACAGATACTAGAAATATTGTTGGGAGGGTCACTCATTTATGTTTTTGAACTGCTCAATAAAACAATTTCTGCAGAAGCTTAAAAAATGTATTCAGTACAAACTTCTACTCAGACAACCACAACTCCCTTGGCTTACAATGTGCTCACACTACTTGCAAATTACAAAGTGGAAGCTTAAAGATCACAGCATCAGAGATTACAGAAGAGCTGTTCAAAAATTACTACCTCAAAGTATTATATAATGTTGCACAAAATATCAGGAAGTTAGCGACTGAAGCTTAGATCAATATTCCTTACACATGATCTTAGGATCAAAAAGTAAAATATTCATCTTATTTACATTTTGCAACAATAGTGTGTTTATACCTGCAATTGACTGTGGAATAAAGCATAGATAATGAATTGGTAGTGATTCAGTCTCAAAGTGTGTAACGCGTACAAGTTTCACTCTCATAATTCAGGATGTTACCAGAAGCACTCGATTGAATTACTGCTTTATAATTCATTGCCAGGCCAGCCATCTACTACTGGCAGAAATTTATTACATCGTTGGATTGTTATATTCAACTGCAACTTTAAATGAAAAAAAAAATCTTAAGATGCTTCACAAATGGAGATTGAGAAATCAGACACTGAGCCAAGATGAGAGATGGGATTTGGAAAGCTTTTTAAACAGGAGGAGAGAGAAGTGAATCATAAATGGATTAAGGGAGTGAGTACCAGAGAAGGTTACCAAGGCAGTTGAAGGCTCTGCCACAGTTATGGTATTCACTTCAATACTCTTTTGTAGACATTTGATGCCCGAGATTTTCCTTACCTCGGCGGGTGATGTTGGTGGCAGGTTGCAGCCCCGCTGCTCGCTCCATCCCGCTCTGGAAAATGAATCTACGCTGATATGGCTTGCTAAGCCCACCAATCGTGTTTCCCGGTCCAATTAGAGGAAGCGTCATCCATGACGCGTCATCAGCCGGTTTCCTTAAAGGGACCATGGCCACATTTCTTTTGATGTTTGTGCTGTCGGTGTCCTACAGCACTGAAGTGCTACAAACACTGAATGACTGCACAGAGGTGCACGGCTGCACCAAGTTCTCACATGACTCCCTCCATATGCTTGTGGAGGGAGTCAGAACACACAGGGAAGTCCTCTTCCCTTCCGATGAGCGGAAGGGACCTCCCCAGGAGACCAAAACAGCATGGATGCACATTACACAGTGGGCACAAGCAGGGATGTGGTCAGGAAGGCCTGGGTGCAGTGGCGCAAACGTTTCAATGATCTCATTAGATCACGAAACGTTAGTACAAAGCCACACTCCACTTCATCCTGCTGTG
Source organism: Pristiophorus japonicus (assembly GCF_044704955.1). Classification (NCBI taxonomy): domain Eukaryota; kingdom Metazoa; phylum Chordata; class Chondrichthyes; family Pristiophoridae; genus Pristiophorus; species Pristiophorus japonicus. The sequence goes on from NC_091991.1 coordinate 150,896,758, forward strand.
CCTCTCATCACATCCCCATCACTCTGCCTTCCCTAGTCTACTCCTGCACATCCGTACTCACACCAACTTACCTTGCACCTCCACCCATCTCTCTCTATCTACATTATCACATCCCCATCTCACTAGCCTCTCCTCATTCACTCTCATCCTAGTGCAATCACACCAACTAACAACACACAAGGGTAGCCACTTGGGTGTTTATCCAATGTTTATGTAAAGTTTTTATTAATCTGCTGGCAAACACTGAAATCTTTATTTTTAACACTTTCCAATCTTGGACAGATTTGTGCGCACCTTTGGAAGTGGCTTAGTGAGTTGCAGTGAATGGCGAGACATAACGGTACCCTCCACAATGGTGATGAATGGGAAAGGAATGGCTTGGTCATTGTGGAAGCTTTATGGTGTTGGTGTGAGATGCTACCAACCTGGAGCATCATGTGGCAGCCAAGGCATTCAGGTTAAAGTTAGTAAACGTAGCCATGATGAGGTCACCCCTGGCCTCCCAGGCAGCAATGTGCTCAGGATCTAATGACCTCTGTCCTGTGTAGCATCAGATGATTGAAGAGAAGGTTGGTGTTATTGTTGGTGTTGGGGCTCATCGTGGTCCGATTCTGAGGACCAAGGCAAGACAGTTTAAAGGGCACCCATGTCCCCATAAACCCTAATGGAATCCCCAAATAAACAATTTAGACAAATGTTCTGATTTTCAAATTTAATTAATATCCCTACATTACAGCAAATACCATAAAAATTAAATTTTGAAAAATAATTTTAAATATTTTAACCTGAGCCAATATTTGAGAAACTAATTTTAAATGTTTGTGCATCATTTTTAATTTAATTTTTAATCTAAGATTTATAATAACCCTTATTGTATGCTTGCTTTTACCAGGCATAGGAGTTTTGTGGGAAATTGCAGAGCAGTAGTTGGGCAAATAGCTTAACTCTGTGGCAGAGAATGTGAATTTCTAGTCGGTTTGGATGATCTGTCAAGGCATACCTGGACAGATCGCAAGTTCCAGGTTTTCGCACACGAGCAGCAATTGCAGAAACCCGGAACTTGCGATCTGTCAAGGTACCTTTCAGGTGGCTTACGACGCTGTATGCTCAGCATATGCGGTCACGGGAAATGTAAATTCCAGGCTATTGGCTTTGGTCTTCCCAATGTTAAGTCGGAGGAAGTTGTAACGGGCTTAATACCTAATGTTGGACAGGTGGTCTGAAAGCATGGAGGAGTGGTTATGGGATAAAGGAAGGTGATGGAGAGCTAGAACTGGATATCTTCAGCCCAGTGCCTCCAAACAACATTACTGAGGGTCAGCATGTAGAAAAAGGAACCAGAGTCCTTAGGGGAACACACGAGTGACACTGCAGGGACAAGAAAGAAGCCATTGCTGGAGGTGCTAGAAATTAAACTGAGGTTTATTTCAAACAGTTCAAATATAAAGTTACGTGCTCTCAATGCTGAACTTAAAGTTTGGTATGAGAATTCTAAATATGGCCAAACAGATAGTTTAGGAGGTAAGCAAACATTTTTCAGTAAGTTACAAGAATTATTAAAATTCTCACTAATATTGTTTATTTCCTTTGCTGAGGACAGAACTTCGGTAAGATTTATAGGTGCCAGCTGCCTTCCCTGACCTTGACCAGCATAAAAATTAAATAAAATATTCCCCAGTTGTTTACTGTTAGGAAGATACTGTGGTATTGTTGAAAATCTTGTGTTCATGAATAGTTATAGCTAAGCATATATTGTATTAAATATCTGGGGGTGAAATGTTTAAGAGGAATAGGCAGTGGAATGAAACTAACTGGATAGCTCTCTTAGACAGCCATCATAGGTGTGAAGGGTCAAATGGTCTCCTTCTATGTTGTAAAATTCTATAATTCTAAAGGTTACGCTATCACAGAATGCAAGAACTAATAAAAACTTTTCCAAGTTGGGACAGTAGCATGGCAAGAACAATGAACAGTTTCAGCTAGAATAGAGATACATTTTGATAAATACTGAAATAAAAATCAGCAAAAATTTGCAGACAAAATAGGCAACTCACAAGTAAAGCTTCACTTTATTTAAATTTGTACTTTTCAATTTGCTGTTATTGTTTCCTTACTTTTGTAATTAATCTTTTATTTAACTAATTTTTTTGTCCAACTTTTAGCTTCAACTAGTTGCTGCTTTTAAAGAAACGTAAACATTTATTGGTTCACAGTGCAACAAATAAAATGTGCTGTAATGTCAGTAAAAGTGCAACATACTGGTGGGAGGAGGGTGGAGATAATTTGCAGTCTCTTTACACCCACTCCCCCTCATCTTTAAGGGTACAATAAAGGTAAAAGAGTGCTTTCACTTACATATTGAACAGACTCTTCCCATCATCCTGTTAAGAATCTATATCGATTTTTACAAGCTTATGCAGCAGGCAATAACTGATTTGTTGTGCACAAATTTTTACCCACCCCTTTTCAAACTCCAAAGCCAATAGTAAGAAACTAGGGAGTGAAGACAAGGCCCATTAATACAAACCAATGCAAAGCATGAATATTCATGCACTGCATTTTCCATTACAGTTTAAAAACATATCCTTTACTATAGCGAATTACAACTGTCAATGTTCACATTGTTTCTTGTTTACCCACAGACAGAAGTGAAGTACTGGACATCGTCCTTTAATTATCCATTTTTGTCTACCCTTCTATTAGGAGAAAATGTGAGAGTTGGAGCAGATCTACAAACAGTGGGAAGCTTGTGTAGGATTAAACACAACACATGTCAACACACAAGATCTGGAATAACATTACAAAACTACAATAAATGTTAATCTTGCATATGGTATTTCCATTAGGCATTTATAAATGCTTACAGTATTCATATAAAGTACATTAAAATGCAAAATTAACAAAGCTTATGAAAAATGAGCAGTTCTTGATTTTCTTACAGCTACATTAACACTTGCATCAGTGGAAGACAGCAGAAATTGTACCTATATCAGCCAACTGGAAGCTTGTTAGAGAATGAACAGATATTTATAGGAAGTGGACAGTAGTACAAAATGGTCTAAATGACATTGGGATGAATTTACACTTATACCGTCAGGAGGAAAGTGGACAGTAGTGGATCAACTGCCTGTTTTACACCACCTGATTTTACTTGAAATACGCATTGCCCGTTTCCTGCCTGGCAGTAAAAGTGAAAATTCATTCCATTGAAGAGCGAGCTGCAGTGTTTGTGTGTGAGTCTTCCCATTATTAATTAATTATGGAGGGATTTTTTTTTGTTAATTTCAATCTTAACACACACTCATTTTTAAGATCAGTTTCAGACTGTGTTGCTCTTATATTATTCACATATCTGCAACATGCCTATTTCTGGGATCAAATTGCTTTCAAAAATACAAATTTTGACTTACAAATGGAAATTTAAGCAAATTTAAGGCAAATTTCAAAATGTTATGAAAATTTAGTGAAACAACTTGCCTTTACTTTCTTACAAACATCTGGAATTCAAAATAGCAATAGTTGGCTGATTCAAGACACATGTAGTAAACAATGTGGAGGAAAGTAACAGACTTCAGGAGGATATAGACATCCTGGTGAAACTGGCAGACATGTGAAAATTGAAATTTAACACAAAAGTGCAAATTGATACATTTGGTAGGAAGAATGGGGAGAGGCAATATGAACTAAATGGTACAATTTTAAAGGGAGTGCAAGAACATATTCACAAATCTTTGAAGGTGATACAATAAGTTGCTAACGATGTTAAAAAAGCATATGGGATCCTTGGCTTTTAACAGAGGCAGAGAGTACAAAAGCAAGAAAAAGTTACGCTAAACCTTTATAAAACACTGGTTAGGCCTCAGCTGGAGTATTGTGTTCAATTCTGGGCAATACACTTCAGGCCTTAGAGAGGAGATTTGCTAGAATGGTACCATGGATGATGGACTTCAGTTATGTGGAGACTGGGGAAGCTGGGGCTGTTCTCCTTAGAGCAGAGAAGGTTAAGAGGAGATTTGACACAGGTGTTCAAAATAGTGAATGGTTTTGATAGAGTAAATAAAGAGCTGTTTTCAGTGGCAGAAGGGTCAGTAACCAGAGCACACAGATTTAAGGTGATTGGCAAAAAAAAAAAAGAGGGGAAAAATGTTGTTTACGCAGCGAGTTATGATGAGTTGGAATTCACTACCTGAAAGAGTGATGGAATCAGATTCAATAGTAACTTTCAAAAGGGAATTGGATAAATACTTCAAGGAAAAAAAATTACAGGGTTACAGGGGAAAGAGTGGGAATAACCAGATAACTCTACCAAAGAACCAATTCATGCATGATGGGCCAAATGGCCTCCTGTCCTGTATCATACGACGATACTAAGATACAGCAAGTGATCAACATGGCATCAGCCAAATTATTACAAATAAGAACTCACTCCTGTGTGCTGAAATCCACTGATCTTTTCCAACAGGAATGATGAACAGAACTTTGAGTTTAACATTTTGAATGATTAAGAGCACTGGATTTATCCCAAATGCAAAGCAGTTCTCCTGCAAATCTCTATTCATCTTTGATGTCATCATCATCCAGATCTCCAACAAAACCCATTTTTCAAACTGGCCAAACAGTGAATTAAGACTTGCGAGAGCTTGTTTGTTTTCTAGATTTAACTCAGCCACATGAACCACAGACATAGGTTCCACGTGTAATCAGCACCAGGTAAACAGCAATTCACTTTAATACTCTTTCAAAAGACAAGCTTGAACATCGCTTTCGGCGTCAGGTGAACATTTTGGAACTCTCAAATTTGGAAACCAATGATTTAGCAATGCTATCTGATTTTTTTCTTCACAACAGTTAACAGAGAAACAAATCTCTCATCTGGATGACTCTCAACAACAACAACTTGCATTTATATAACATCTTTAACGTAGTGAAATGCTCCAAGGCACGTCACAGTAGTATTGAGATAAAAGGTTTGACACCGAGCCACAATGAGAAATCAGGGCAGGTGACCAAAAGCTTGGTCAAAGAGGTAGGTTTTAAGGAGCTTCTTGAAGGAGGAAAGAGAGGTAGAGAGGCAGAGAGGTTTAGGCAGGGAATTCCAGAGCTTGGAGCTTAGGCAACAGAAAGTCCGGCCACCAATGGTTGAGCGATTATAATAAGTGATGCTCAAGAGGGCAGAATTAGAGGAGCGCAGACATCTCGGGGGGGGTTGTGGGGCTGGAGAAGATTACAGAGAAAGGGAGGGGTGCGACCATGGAGGGATGTGAACCCAACAAAATAACAATTATCATTTATTTGTCTCCAATAGCAAAGCACCATGAGCTATGAAGCTCAAATTGTACATGGGAAATACCTTTGAAAAATATACAGCAAGCTTACAGAGCAGAGTGTACAGTAGTGTTAACAGCTCATTCGAGACAGAGTTAAGCCAATTCGTTTTTTCTACGAGCTGCATTTTTCAGCTTTTTGAACTGCAGTTGCTGGAACAATTGCTCGGCAACAAATCTTTTTGCTTTCCCAACTTAATTATCCTCACTTGTCTGAATATGAAACTACAATTTCCCGTGCACTGCCAGTTTATTTTAGCTTCTTGTTCCATGTAATGTGGATTTACTGACAACTGCCTGTTATATTTATATGAAGCATCCTTATTTCTAAAGGTATCTTCTTTCCAATAAATGTCATTGGCATTTCGTACCATTTTCACCCTGATTAAATCTCAAAGAAAAAGCATGCCATAGAAATAGGCAGGTTTTGTAATTTTCAGCATTGAGAACACATTTAATATCTTAACTGCTTAAAATGGACCTCCTCAAAAGAACTCCATCAGGCTTGTCAAACATATCATCCTTTCTGAAGTCTATGTTGTCTACATTTAATTATTTTCTCTTTATATAGATATTTAGTAATTTCATCTTTAATTAAAGATTCCAAAATTTTCCCTACAACTGATGTTAAACTAACTGGCCTGTAATTACCCAGGTTAGCTCGGTCTCCCTTTTGGAAAAATGGTATTATATGGTCACTCTCCAGTCCTCCACCACACATCTGCTTTCAACAGAAATCCAATATAATTTTCTAGGGCTTCCGCTATTTCTTCCCCATTTCCCACGTAATCTTTGGGTGTACTCCATCAGGTCACAGCACTTTGCCCTCCTTGGGTTAACTTAACTTTTATTTATTATATCTCTCATCTCATTTTCAACCAATTCAGGATTTATCTTCTCGTAAAAATCCTTCTTTTCTAATCACTGAAAAATGTTATGTATCGCTGCAAATTTCCACTTGCCCTCTGAGACAAACTCACTATCCCTTCCTTTCAAGGATCCAACCTTACATTTATCAATATATTGTTCTTTTTTTGAGGTTCTCTCTTCATACTGCCTTCTTGCTTTATTTCCCCACATTCTCTCATTTTCATCATATTTCCTCTTCATTTTAGTTGGTTCCCAACCTTTTTATTTATCAACATTCTGAAACTTAAAAGCTTTTTTTAAAAAAAAGTATACATTTAATCTGCAAATTTTTCAATCTTTAAAATTTTTTCCGACTGTTGATAAGCCTTTTGCACTTATTTCTATTTCCACCTCATTTCAGCTAGATCACTCATCTTTCCAAAATCTGCCCTACTACAATCTGATGCCTTTGCTTTGGTACTAACTTTTTCCCGATCTATTTGGACCTTAAACCTTTTATTATAGTCACCACTTTCTGAAGTGCTCACCTACATTTAACTCATCTACCTGATCTATTTCATTACTCATAAGTTGTTCTGTCAATGCCTCTCCTCTTGTAGGCATTTGAACATACTGCTCAAGGAAGGCGACCTGAACAGACTCCATTTTCTCCTTCCTGTCCCAATTATGTAGATAATTAAACACCGACATACCACCCATTATCCATCCCAAATACGCATTATCCCATCCAAATATAAGGTACTGCCTCAATTGTCAGTCACTTCCCCCATCCCAACTTCTCACTGCTCCATACAACTCACCTGAGTAGTCATTATTCCAATCCTTCCAACTACTCACTACCAACAGTACCTCTACCGTTTCAATTACTTACAACCTCTTCACTAAACAATATTCTCCCCTAATTCCTCAAACTGCTCCCACACCTTGAATCTTTATAAACCCAATAAAATCTACCCCCAAATCCCCACAAATAAAATGACCAAAGCCATAACAAAACCACTTATGAAACAAGCTATCTTCTACCTTCCAATAAATATTGCTATGGGAGATCACTAGTAACCTCTATTAAATTCTTGTGGCTGTAGGGACTTTTTGCGTGTCACACTTACTACCTACCAGACTCCTTTGTCTCTCATCCAATTACTCCAAAATCCAAAGACCCCTGGCCCCCCACACCCCTGTGCTCCTCCCATACCCCACCATCTTCTTCCCACTGGACCCATACCCCGATATCACCTTCCCAATTCTACTGAAACCACATCGCTCCCCTCATACTACTTCTTCAAACCTCCACCTACCTGTAATGTGGAGCATATTCCATACAATTTTCCTCTGAAACTTGGATTTTAAAATGAGTTAAGTCATAAAATTAATGATTCATTACAGCTAAACAAACAAAATTGATTTTCATGAAAATATACCACAAAATACCATCAACAGTAGCATAACACTTTGAATAATTGAAAGTGTATTTCTTTTACAATCAGCATAAAACAGTAGTCCTAAAGTATAGGTAAAAGTGTATCATTTCATACACTGTTTATAGTATCACAACTGTACTCAAATTTACAATGATGCAATAACCATCGAGTAACAGCAAAATGCACAGAATTAAAAGTTTACTTACAACCATGGTACGAAGCAGGTGATCCTCCTGATTTTCCATACTCATGTTCTGAATAGCTTGTGGACAGGTTAGGTTGGCTAGACCCACGACCAAAAGTAATTTGATTATTGCTTCCTACTCCTGTGGCTACTTGAGCCATACGTTCTTTTGTCTTAAGAGCCTGAGTTCTCTCTGACTTGAGCCGTTCATCGTCCTTCAACAAAGTGACAAGCTGCTTTGACTTCTCTCGTACATTTATGCCTTGATCTTTACCATCACGATCAATATACTGGAAGTCTTTCAGAGTTTGAATGGCAAATATGTTTTCCTTGCACTGTTGTGCAACTCGTTCAGATCCAGTTTTTATCATATAGTCTAACAATGTCAGAGCCTTGTAAACATGTCGCCAATTCTTGCCATGATCATTGAGACGTTTCCATATCATACTCATTATTTCGGAGAATGCCACCACATTATAGGTTAGGTCTGCAATTTCAGTCATTAAAGAACTAGAAGGTCCCCAAGGGTCATTGGAGGTTGCCTCACGTACTTTAATTTCAGCTTCAGAATAATTGTTTACAATATTTTTCATCTGTCGTCGAATAGCTGATGTAGTCATGATGAACCTGGTCAAAAGGAAATCTAGTAGAAAAGGCCTTTCAATTACCCAAGGGTACGAATGAGTTTTACACCCAACAGCTACTGTTGGGAACACCACTCATAAAATCTTTGTATATTTCAATGAGTGTTGTAGGTCTTCTGGTAAAATCATTGCCTCTCTTCAGAGAATTCTCATTGTTGAGCAAATTACCTGTGGGAAAAAAAAACATCTTTAAATAAGATAAGTCTACAGCATTTAAAACTATATTTCACAAACCTACATTTATCAAATCTTGTATAAAATTCAGCACAATGATTTTCTATGCAGATAATTTAGCCACCTTAATACCAATTAAACAATTTGTCGGTAAAAATGCAGGTGACCAATGCTAAAATTTGATCTTGTTGAGGAGCTTTGCCATCTAATTATAACATGAAATTATTTTGGTTAATGACCAACTACCAATATTAACTCAAATTCAACCAATGAGGTCATCAGCACTAACTTTAAAAAAGCAGAAAATCGCAACTTCTATATTTAAATTTAAGCACTGATGTTGAAACTTACTCTTTGAAGGAGCCACACAACTATTCAGCAAACTGTTCAGAAAATTATTGCTCAATCATGTCCTGCTTGTTTTACTAAAAGGCATTAATGGGGATACATTAGGCTTTCGATAAGGAGAAGCATAATTAGGTACAGGTACTGACAATCTCTTCTGGAAATAAAGTTCAAAATAAATGCAAGTATAATATTTCTGGTATTTGGAGCAATACATTACAGGTAATATGAAACACGTGCAAGAACAGGAATGAATGATATCAGATCTTTTAAACAATGCATGTCAACTGTGCTGGCAGTACTCAATCAAGGATTGCCTCAGTAAATAATAGGTTTCAGACTTCCCTGAAGTTGCCCCCATGAAGCACATCATGAAGCATGATGGCATCAGACTTCTGCACTGGCCTGGGAAACGCAACAATACTCTGGCTAATCTGCCTGTACAAGTGAGGAATGTTAATTAATGCCCGCTAATACTGGCTGGATGCACTAGACAATCTCTTCCTTCAATACAAGCGTCATGGTGCACACAGCTGTGTAGGGACAGTGCCACTTTAAAGTTTTAGGAGTAAGCCCCCTATAACCTGGCATGCGCGCATTATACTCAAAAGAGAGGAATGACCTCTATCTAGTGGCTCCAATTTACATCATGACATTGCACTGAATTATAAGAGATTTCCTAGTTGACTTTGTTTGCATACAAATGTACTCATACAAAATTCTCCCTATTTTAAGCACAAGCATTAATCCCTTTAAAATAAAAATATTAACACCTGCTTTAAAATAATGCACTGAAAATTCAATAGAGGCACAGTAAAGTGTGAAATATGTACTACTGTGAAATGCATTAGTCACAACACTAAGCAGAACTCATACACGGTACAGCGAAAGCATATACACAGTCTGCATAACCAAGCTATAACCAGACCATAGAAAATCATGGCAGGGTCATACCAGTTTTTACTAGGTGGCCAACTAACACAACTCTTTGGTACGATGAGATGCATTGGTTGTAATCTACCAAAATTCCCTGGATTCTGGGGCTGTCCCAGCGGATTGGAAAACCGCAAATGTAACGCCCCTATTTAAAAAAGGAGGCGGACAAAATGCAGGAAACGATAGACCAGTTAGCCTAACATCTGTCATTGGGAAAATGCTAGAGTCCATTAATAAGGAAGCAGTAGCGGGACATTTGGAAAAGCATGATTCAATCAAGCAGAGTCAGCATGGTTTTATGAAAGGGAAATTATGTTTGACAAATTTGCTGGAGTTCTTTGAAGATGTAACGAGCAGGGTGGATAAGAGGGAATCAGTGGATGTGGTGTATTTGAATTTCCAGAAGGTATTCGATAAGATACCACATAAAAGGTTACTGCGCAATATAAAAGTTCACGGGGTTGGGGTAACATATTAACATGGTTAGAGGATTGGCTAACTAACAGAAAAGAGAGAGTCGGGATAAATGGGTCAGTTTCTAGTTGGCAAACAGTAATTAGTGGGGTGCCACAGGGATCAGTGCTGGGTCCTCAACTATTTACAATCTATATTAATGACTTGGATGAAGGGCACTTTATCTGTAAGCACTCTAGTAATGACTCCACAACGCAAGGTATTGTACTTGAACTGTTGTGACCTTAGTCCATTTATTGCAGCTCCTGAATGAGGGTACAGTATGGTGAGCTCCCTTTTATACTTGGTTACCTGCAGTGTGCCGGTGACCGCTAGCTCTGCACCAGTTGCACCCTCTGGTGGTACAGGCATGGTGTATACAGTGTGAAGATACATTGTGGTCTGATGTAACTGTACATTGAGTGTACAGGGTATATACTTATATTATACATACACAACAAAGGGACCCAGTGTAATGTAGCCAAGTTTGCTGATGATACAAAGATGGGTGGGAAAGAAAATTGTGAGGAGGACACATAAAATCTGCAGAGGGATATAGACAGGCTAAGTGAGTGGGAAAAAATCTGGCAGATGGAGTATAATGTGGGAAAATGTGAGGTTATCCACTTTGGCAGAAAAAACTAGAAGCGCAAATTACAATTTAAATGAAGAAAAATTGCAAGTGTTGCAGTACAGAGGGACCTGGGGATCCTTGTGAATGAACCACAAAAAGTTAGTATGCAGGTACAGCAAGTAATCAGGAAGGCAAATGGAATGTTGGCCTTTATTGCAAGGAGGATAGAGTATAAAAACAGAGAAGTCCTGCTACAACTGTACAGGGTATTGGTGAGGCCACACCTAGAATACTGCGTACAGTTTTGGTCTCTGTATTTAAGGAAGGATATACTTGCATTGGAGGCTGTTCAGAGAAGGTTCACTAGGTTGATTCCGGAGATGAGGGTGTTGACTTATGAAGATAGGTTGAGCCTATACACATTGGAGTTGGGAAGAATGAGAGGTGATCTTATCGAAACATACAAGATAATGAGGGGGCTCGACAAGGTGGATGCAGAATGGATGTTTCCACTCATAGGGGAAACTAAAACTAGGGGTCATAGTGGTCAAGTTTCGGCCTGAGTTGCTCCTATTTTTTTGGAGCAACTAGTTTAGAACGGAGTATCTTAGAAATTGCAATTCTCGGCCTTTAGTTTGCTCCAGTTCTACTGAGTTAGAACAGTTTCATTTTAGAACAGATTTTTTTTTTTCAAAAGGGGGAGTGTCCAGCCACTTGCGCCTATTTTGCAAGTTTAGGCAGCGAAAACTTACTCAAACTAACTTAGAATGGAGTAAGTGTAGATTTTTGTACACTTAGAAAATCACGCGCAGGTTACAAATCAGGCGTAGGGAACGAGGGGTGGGGGCGGTTAACAAACACTAAACACTTCACTTTTACAAATAAAAAGAGCCATCGTCAATAATAAATGATAAATAAACCAATAAAAAAAAATTTAAAATCACTCAATAAATAAAAAAATTATTTCTTCTCACCTACTGCAGCACCAGGGAGAAGAGGGGGAAGAGAAGAAGATGGGGGGGGAGGGGGGGAGGGGGAAGAAAGAGAAGATGGGGGGGGGCAGAGAGAGAGAGAGAGAGAGAGAGAGAGAGAGAGAGAGAGAGAGATGATGCCGGGCTGCTGCTGACGACGACGACGACTCTTCTGGCGGGGCCCGCCCCAGCAAGATGCAAGGCGGGCGGGCCCCGCCAACAAGGAAGCCAGGCCCCACCGAGGACTTCAGGCGGGGCCCGCAAGCAGTCGATGCCAGGCTGCCGACGCCGCCACCGACTCTTCGGGCAGGGCCCACCCCAGTGAGAGGCCGGGCTGGTGGGCCCCGCCGCCGAGGTAAGATGCACAGGCCACTCGGCTGGGGATAGGGGTGACGTCCCTTCGGCCTGGGATAGGGTCGTCGCCCCGGAGACAGGACGGCAGCAGCTGCGCGCACTGTTTTCGGCGCAGGGCTGTAGCTCCGCCCCAGCAGCTCCTGCTGCGCCGCGTCGAGGTGGAATTGGGCCTACAGCTATTGGAGAATCGTGAGGTAAGTATTTGGCGCAATTTTTGTTCTATAAATTAGGCGACGTGCGCTGTTCTAGTGGGCGGCTGAAACCTCACCCCATAGTCTCAGAATAAGGGTCCGCCCATTTAAAACTGAGGAGGAGGAGGAATTTCTTCTCTGAGGGTTGTAAATCTATGGAATTCTCTGCCCCAGAGAGCTGTGGAGACTGGGTCTTTGAATATATTTAAGGCGGAGATAGGCAGATTTTTGAGTGATAAGGGAGTAAAGGATTACGGGGAGCGGGCAGGGAAGTGGAAGAGAGTCCATGATCAGATCAGCCATGATCTTATTGATTGGCGGAGCAGGTTCGATGGGCCAAATAGCCTAATCCTGCTCCTATTTCTTATGTTCTTATGTAGGTTAGCATCTATGATTCTCCTGCAGTAAAATTACAAACTAAGCTGTGTAGCCATGTATTCATAAATCTCATTATTCGGCAAGGCAAAAAGTAACAAAGTTGAAAAAAAATAAAACCCTTCAGCAGGTTTAGTGACGTACAACAAAATATTACTTCTAAGGCAATGATTTACTGCTAAACTGAGAAATGTGCTTTACCAAATCCATTTCCCTTCATCCATTTCTAATGGAAAGTAATTTGATTTAACTTTCCCTGGCTTTCCCTACATGCGGTCAACATTTCTGAAAAAAACTATACTGATGAGGAAGGCATCAAAAAGGGCTAATATAAAAAGCACACGTTTCAAGATTATATTGTAATTTTCTATTTTTTTTAAATGATCCAAGATCTTAGAAAGGCCTACATTGTTCCAGTATAATTTCTCACGTTTACCTCAGCACTCAATTAGAACAGCAACAAGTAGCAGCTGCTGTACACTATTTGCCACAGAATTTAAGTTGGATCTTTTTCACAACCTAAGGTGCTGTATATCAATTTTTTCATGGTATGAAGTAATTGTGATGTACTGTTTGCAACAGCAAGACAAAAACAGATAATTTAAACATTCAATTTCTTTACAAAAATTTTAAAAATCAGGGCCTCATCAACTTGAATACAACAACAGCAGGAGTGAATCAACATCCCCAGAATACATTAACCTTTAAAATTAAATTAACATAGTTACCTTATCAGAGCAAAAGAAAAAAAATGTTCACAGATGCTACTGGTATTTTAAAAAGTTGAACTGCAAACATACAAATTAATTCAACTTTACTCGTAACTTCTAAGAATCTAGAAGAGAAGCATCAAGTCAACAGCTTTTCAGTAATGCTGCACATTAAGCTGGTGTTGGGATAATTGAGAATCCAGGAGATAAAAAAAGACTAAATATTAAAAAAATATACTAAAACAAGCAATGTATAATGAACATACACAGGAATAATAAAATCTCGAAACATCAGCTGTTTTAATCTTGATTCTGTTTCTACAAAGCCTCGAAGGAAATCCTGTATGAAGTTATTGACCACATCGCCTCTGGAGATCTTCCCTCCATGGCCGCCAACCTCATAGTTCCCCAGCCCCACACAGCCCGCTTCTACCTCCTTTCCAAGATTCACAAACAGGATTGCCCTATTAGAGCCATTGTTTCAGCCTGTTCATGCCCCACGGAACTGCTTTCTTCCTATCTTCCAATGTCAAATGTTTTGTCTCATAATATTCCTGTGAAGCACCTCGAGACGTTTTACTACATTAAAGGCGCTATATAAATACAAGTAGTTGTTGTTATCTCGACAATTTTTTCCTCTCCTTTCCCAATCTCTTCCCACCAACATCCGCGTCTCTTCTGATGCTTTCTGCCACTAGCAGTTTTCAGTTATAATGGGGAACAAAGAAATGGTGGACCAATTGAACAAATACTTTGGTTCAGTCTTCACTAAGGAAAACACAAATAATCTTCCAGAAATACTAGGGGACCGAGAGTCTAGCGAGAAGGAGGAACTGAAGGAAATCCTTATTAGTCAGGAAATTGTGTTAAGGAAATTGATGGGACTGAAGGTCGATAAATCCCCAGGGCCTAATAGTCTGCATCCCAGAGTACTTAAGGAAGTGGCCCTAGAAATAGTGGATGCATTGGTGGTCATTTTCCAACATTCTACAGATTCTGGATCAGTTCCTATGGAGTGGAGGGTAGCTAATGTAACCCACTTTTTAAAAAAAGGGAGAGAGAAAACAGGGAATTATAGACCGGTTAGCCTGACACTGGTAGTGGGGAAAATGTTGGAATCAATTATTAAAGATGTAATAGCAGCGCATTTGGAAAGCAGCGACAGGATTGGTCCAAGTCAGCATGGATTTATGAAAGGGAAATCATGCTTGACAAATCTTCTAGAATTTTTTTTTTTTTTTGAGTATGTAACTAGTAGAACCAGTGGATGTGGTGTATTTGGACTTTCAAAAGGCTTTTGACAAGGTCCCACACAGAGATTAGTGTGCAAAATCAAAGAACATGGTATTGCGAATAATGTATTGACGTGGATAGAGAACTGGTTGGCAGATAGGAAGCAAAGAGTAGGAATAAACAGGTCCTTTTCAGAATGACAGGCAGTGACTAGTGGGGTACCGCAAAGTTCAGTGCCCGGACCCCAACTATTTACAATATACATTAATGATTTAGATGAAGGAATTGAGTGTAATATCTCCAAGTTTGCAGATGACACTAAGCTGGGTGGCAGTGTGAGCTGTGAGGAGGATGCTAAGAGGCTGCAGGGTGACTTGGGCAGGCTAAGTGAGTGGGCAAATGCATAGCAGATGCAGTATAATGTAGATAAATGTGAGGTTATTCACTTTGGTGGCAAAAACAGGAAGGCAGATCATCATCTGAATGGTGACAGATTAGGAAAAGGTGCAACGAGACCTGGGTGTCATGGTACATCAGCCATTGAAAGTTGGCATGCAGGTACAGCAGGTGGTGAAGGCGGCAAATGGCATGTTGGCCTTCATAGTGAGAGGATTTGAGTATAGGAGCAGGGAGGTCTTACTGCAGTTGTACAGGGCCTTGGTAAGGCCACACCTTGAATATTGTGTACAGTTTTGGTCTCCTAATCTGAGGAAGGACATTCTTGCTATTGAGGGAGTGCAGCAAAGGTTCACCAGACTGATTCCCGGGGTGGCAGGTCTGACATATGAAGAAAGACTGGATCGACTAGACTTACATTCACTGGAATTTAGAAAAATGAGAGGGGATCTCAAAGAAGCATATAAAATTCTGACGGAATTGGACAGGTTAGATGTAGGAAGAATGTTCCCGATGTTGGGGAAGTCCAGAACCAGGGGTCACAATCTAAGGATAAGGGGTAAACCATTTAGGACCGAGATGAGGATAAACTTCTTCACTCAGAGTTGTGAGCATGTGGAATTCTCTACCACAGAAAGTTGTTGAGGCCAGTTCGTTAGATATATTCAAATGGGAGGTAGATGTGGCCCTTACAGCTGAAGGGATCAAGGCGTATGGAGAGAAAGCAGGAATGGGGTACTGAAGTTGCATGATCAGCCATGATCATATTGAATGGTAGTGCAGGCTTGAAGGGCCGAATGGCCTACTCCTGCACCTATTTTCTATGTTTCTATATTTCCTGGCCCTAACCGTCTCCTTTTAACTATGGACATCCATGCCCTCTACACCTCTATCCCCCACCAGGACGGCCTGAGGGTGTTCCGCTTCCTCCTTGAACAGAGGTCCAACCAATCCCCATCCACCACCACCCTCCTCCACTTGACTGAACAACTTCTCATTTGACTCCATTCACTTCCTCCAAATTAGAATTCTTGCCAAGGGAATCTGCATGGGTTCTAGCTATGCTTGCTGATTTGTGGAATATGTGAAACATTCTTTGTTCTAATACTCAGGTCTCCTCTTTCACCTCTTTTCAGTAGATGGATGACTATCATGCCTTTTCCTGCTCTCGTCCTGAACTAGAAAATTTTATTCACTTTGCTTCCAATTTCCACCCTTTCTTCACCTTCACATGATCCATCTTCGACTCTCCCCTTCCTCAACTTCTCTATCTCCAATTCTAGGCTATCAACAAAAATCCACTATAAGCCCACTGATTCCCATAGCTATCTGGACTACATGTCCACCCACCCCACTTCCTGCAAAGACTCTATTTTCCTCAACAAAGAATTCCTATCCACGTGGTTGACATGGCCCTCGACCGTGTCAGTTCCATTTCCCGCACTTCTGTTCTCACCTATACCCCTTCTTTCCAGAACCACATTAGGGTTCCCCTTGTCCTCACCTTTCACCCCACCAGCTTCCACATTCAACAGATCATCTGCCATTTCCACCACCTCCAGCGCGATCCCACCACCAAACACATTTTTCCTTCCTTTCAGCATTCCGAAGGGACCGCTCCCTCCGTGACACCCTGGTCCACTCCTCAATCACTCCCAATACCCCCTCCCCTTCCCAAGGCACCTTCCCGTGCAAGCGCAGGAAATGAAACACCTGCCCTTTTACCTCCTCCCTCCCACGGCACCAAACACTTCTTCCAGCTGAAGCAGTGATTTACTTGGACATCTTGCAATTTAGTATACTGTATTCACTGCTCATGATGCAGCCTCCTCGAAACTGAGACCAAACGCAGATTGGGTGACCGCTTTCCAGAACACCCCCGATCAGTCAGTAAACATGACCCCGAGCTTCCAATCGCCGGTCACTTTAATTCTTTGCTCCACTCTCACTCTGACCTCAGCGTCTTGCACTGTTCCACGAAACTCAACCCAAGCTCCAGGAACAGCACCTCATCTTTCGATTAGGCACTTTACAGCTTTCTGGACTCAACAAGTTCAACAATTTCGGACCATAATCTCTGCCCTTATTTTTTCACATGGCGGCTGTTGGTGATTCTGCCATTCCCATTTATACCTCTTTTAGACTCATCTTTTGTTTCTTTACTTGTTCCTTTCCCATCTCCTTTTGCTTTGTATTATCATACCTTTTGTCATTTAATCACTCTTGCCTTCTACCCTATCACAGACCTTCCCTGTTGTTCTTACCTCCCCTTCCCCTTTACTTGCTTAAAATATGTTACATCTCTAACTTTTTCTAGTTTTGACAAAAGGTCAACGACCTGAAACATCAACTCTGTTTCTCTCTCCATAAATGCTGCCTGACTTGAGTATTTCCAGCATTTTCCATTTTCATTTCAAGTTATTGGCTTAGTGGCTGAATAGCAAATCCAGTTTTCAGGGAGTAGTGCTGTCAGCCCAAAACAGTTTATGTTGCAGTCCAATGTTAAGAGACTGGGTTAAATACAACATTATGCCATTGGTGATGGCACTCCAAAAGAATGCTCAAACAAGCAGTTCTTCCATGAGTACAATGAACTTCAATAATGGAATTTATAGCCATTCTTGTGTTACATTTAGGTTTTATGCTAATCAAAGAAGCTCTTAATACTGGTCAACAAGTAGAAGGGCATGTTTTTGCCATTTTCTATTTTATAAAGCATACTGCACTCTCTCATTCTCCATATTATTTTCCTGGCAAAACAAATTGCTTCTCGGGCATCATCATCCTACCATCAGGGCCTCGGAGCATCTAAATTTTTAATGTTCAATTGAGAATCTAAATTTACTACTCTTGTCTTCACTTAATCCATAGAGGTTGCTAATCAATAAGGTGGTGGTTATGGGAGAGATAAAACATGGAACCAGAAAAGGCCATTTGCAAAATGCACTCCTCCAATGGGCCATGTACAGATTACTTTATCATGGACTCTAGCCCACTTATTTGAGGAAAAGGTCTGGACAACTTATCTCTTCCTCCACAAATATAATCCAGTAAAACTCAATTTCTACCTTTATACTGGTTATATATTGTATATAAATAACAGGCTGGAATTGTATATGTTCCACCATGGAGAGGAAGAAACTTTTCCACCCTCAAGTCTTGTTTGAGGCTTGTAAATTTTGTATCATATAGCTCTCTACCTACAGTTCAAGTTAAATAGTATGTTTAAAATCATGTTATCTGCATCTCTCATCATATATCATTTTAAGGCAGGAATATAATGGTGAAATAACATCCAATGGTTTGTCAGCAAACAGTATTGCAGAATGCATTTAGACATAAGATTGAAGTATTGCCGGGAGTGGAGGAACCATAAAAGAAACCAAAGAGATTTGTAGATTTGTTCTTTGGCAAGTGAAATGGACCACATATTTCCAATTGGAATAAAAATAAGACATTTCAACATTGTGTTTATATTGTTAGATACAGAACAAAATAAAGACATGTACAGTAATTGTAGATAGTAGATAGTACATGCACCTGCCTGCTCAAGTATTGGAAATTAATAAAAAGCAAAATAAGCAATGCAAGTTAATTGCATGGTTAATGAGATTTTCTGGTGCACTGTCACTGAAATAAATAATATGGAAGTTTACAAATTGTGCTGAGAGAATGAAGTCACCTCATCATAGGTCAAAGCTACAAAGACATCTTAAAATTAGTCCAAGTATATGGTACACCTGTGCAAATGCAATGCGATATGTCCCAGAACTTGTAATTATGTATTGTCACCAGTCTTATTGACTATACTAATACTAGTACATGTGATCAAATGAAATCATATTTAAACAAATACTCTGATGTTATGTGATATCCTTAATTCATTATATTAAATTAAATCTGTGATCAGTAACAGAGAATTTAGAGGAGTTTGGAGTTTGAAGCTTGAAGCATCAGAGCATTTAGGAGCGACTTCAGTAAAACAGGTCTGCTCCCTGCTGATATTCCTGTGTCTGACTATATTGCAGTTGATGATTCTTTCATCATCCAAACCTCCATAAAAGCTTTGAGCCGATCTGAGCCAGAATGGAATGACAAAAGTATTAAAGTTTGCAAGAATTTTGATGATGACGATGTTGCTCCTGATCCTCGGACTGCAGCCACCCGTCACGAGATGCTCACTTCCATTCAATATATAAATAAAAGCACATCTAGCAACTTATCTGACTCAAAATTGTTGGTTAGTCTGACACACGTTGAGGAAACAATAAAACAGTCCAAAATAACTGATTGTTAAAAAAATAAAGCTCGAGAGAAATTAAAGTAAAATATTGAATATTTTCTATTTTTTCATATTTGAAATTGCAAATACTTTCAAATCATCTGGAAGTATTTGCAAGTGCTTATAAGGAAAGTTCCCCTATTTTTATAGTACAGGTATATATAATTTTGTCCTGTCCGACAGAGCACAAAAATATAGGCAGACTCGACTGTACAAAAATAAAGGATAAAATGTGACTTTAAAATGGGGACTGAATTACATCTGCATGCCTAGTCCAATTATTCTCCACCCACTAGCCAAAGACTACACTTGGGGCCCAAAATTCAGTACCGCTGGAAAGCTGGTGCTCCGCCCACCTTTTTGTAACCATTAGCGCCAAAATTTTTTCATGGTTGGGCAACCCCATATTCAGCTCCAAAAGTGAGCAAATGGGTCACAGTGCTAATGAACCTTTCCAAAGTGGATTTTTCAGCGGTCTTAATTTGAGTGTTATCACCACTGAGAAATTCTGTTTCTAATTTGCCAGCTGCTCCCTGGCCTTTTAAAAAGGAAAGCCCTGGGTTGGGGGCGGGAGGGAGGAGAGGAGGAAGTTGTTGGAAGGATGGCCGGTGTAAGAGGTGCAAGGAGAGCCAACAGATTCACTGATATGAGGCTGGAGACACTAATGGACGGAGTGGAGGACAGAAGAAGAATACGGTTTCCTGACCTGGCAGACCACCAGTACATAATGCATGAAAGGAGATTGCAGGGGAGGTGTCAGGCGCCTCCATATGAGGACGCACCCTCCCAAGAGGGTGCTCGCCAGTCTGCACCCAGCCCTTCCAGGGTGGCGATGGGTCGATGCCTCCTAGCTCTGGGGTAACGGGCATCCTCCTCCTCCTCCTCAGGTGGTACTGCTGGCTCGACCTCCAGCGGCTGTCCCCTCATGACGGCCAGGTTGCGCAGCATGCAGCAGACCAGGACGTTTATGGAGAACCGTTCAGGAGAGTACTGCAAGGTGTCACCAGAGCGGTCCAGGTAGGAGAATCTCTGCTTAAGGATGGCACAATGAATGTCATTGTATGTATGCTCTGGCGCTGCCCTGGGGTTCTGCAGAGGAGTAAGCAGCCAAGTGGACAGGGGAAATCCCATGTTCCCAAGCAGCCAACCGCAATCCTGATTCGGGCCAGTGAAGACGGCGGGCACACTGGTCTGGCACAGAATGAACGAGTCACGGCTGCTGCCTCCTTTGCTGCCTGTCTGCACGGTGCTGACAGCGACATCTTTTCCTGCGTGCCGCCCTGCTTCTGACCAGGTGTACCAAGTGTCGCCCTCACAACACTCCTCCCATCCTCAGGGTGAACCCTGCCAAGCAGATCTCTGCAGCCCACAGGACTTCACTAAAGAATCAGACCTGAAAGTGGTACAAAAATACAGGGATATGTGCAAACCTCTGAGCAGCACTCAGCAGGTTTAATGGAACAAAAACACTTAATAAAACTATATGAAAACATAAATACTGCGCATGCTGGAAAATGAAATAAAAATAATAAAACTTTTGACCTACCAAAGGACCCCGCAGTGTCGCGTTCGAGCATCATCGAAAACCTCGCGGGGGCACTGCCGGGAAAAGTCCTACCTTTTCCTCGATGAATTTCGCTGTGGTAGTTCCTTTCAGCAGCCCTCACCGCTGGAAACCTTCCTTTACAGCGGCTTCACTGCACTGTTTCCGGCGGGAGTGAACACCGCTGAAATCCTCTGAGCTGAATATGGCTCGGGGAGGGAAAAGTACCCGACCACGGCGGACGATCGATTTTTTCAATTGACTGCCCAAACTCCGCGGTAGCCGTCCCTTCGGGGATGGTGAATTTCGGGCCCTTGGTCTTAACTCTGAGCATCACAGAAAGTTAACTAGTATCTTATTAAAAATGTTACATCTAGACTCACTTCCTGTTTATAAAACCCTACTTCCTGTTGTCACATATTTGCCAAATTTACCATTATAAATTCCAATGTCCGTTTTGATAATGGAAACTGTTCACATGAACTCATCAACCTGCAATTGCACAATCTGACTACCAGGTAGCACTATTATCTTTTATCCACAAATCATCCAAAATGCTTTCTGAAAAGATTTACATTTGAACTTTTTTCCTGAGTAACTGACAGTTCTAATGTCCAAAATAAATATTTAAATAAAAAATTTTAAATTACATATTTCACAACATAATTAAATATAGCCAGGGAATTGTCCATTATATGGTTCAATGCCTAAATTAATGTTTTTAAATTGAAGGTCTCAGCCTCTCCCTAAAGCCTGGCTTGGGGTTGATTTTTCTCCACCAGAACAATTACACTTTTAAGCTGAACTTGGATTGTGAAGTTTGATCGTGTATCATGTATCCAATTTGCCAGGATGCATCAGTACAGTTCAGCAAACTATATTGTTGAATATTTCTCTTCGTCTTTTAGCGGTTTCTTTTCAAAATTATTTGAAGAAAAGCTAGAGGACAAATTTCACACGTTTTATTCCGGTAAATTTAAAAACAGAGACTACGCTGTGCATGTTTGAGTGAGTGACAGTTAGAAAGAATTATAGTGATCACATTGCACTCAATCTAGATTTCATTTTGCTATCTATAAACTTCAAAAAAGCATATTAAACTTGAAGAGTCTGGTTGTTAGCAAAATTTAAAAATACCAGTCGAGGTTCAAAACCAATTATCTCATGTTTTTTGTTAACAGATAGAAAATGTGAATGTTGTAATTGCTAATACCCATGACGCAAAGAACAAGGGGGAGATAATAGAGACAGTCTTTCCTCATTCTAATGAGTTATTTTTTTAAGTTGAATTTTGAAAGCAAGCAAAGCCTCCTTTAGGAAATCAAATAAGAGGCAAGGAGTGATAGGAAAGATCAGTTTTTCGCTACCTGATCTTGTGGGAAATGAATGGGAGTGACAAGTTATTGATTATAGGATGTGAGTGAAAGTGAAGCAAGGGGGAAAGGTGGATAAAGAGAAAAACAGAAGCAGAGAAGGAGGAGAGAGAGAGAAACAGCAACTCAAAGGCAGGTAAGAAAGACACCTTTATTCTTTGACTTACTGTGTGCAATGCCACAGGAGATCTATTCTTAAACTAAAAATCTTGGGGCCAAAATTCAGTCATGTCAGAAAGCTGGCGCACCAACGATTTTTTTATCTGTTTTTTCTGCCAGGAGCAATGCGGTGGCCTTCAGATCGATTTTTGGCACTTAACTTTTTTTGACGTTGGACTAGAAGTCAGTCATAATGGGGGCGGAAGTGCAGCGGCAAGTCCTGCTGAGGGGTGGAAGTTGGGGTGGGATCGAGTCTCCGCCGTTGTCACTCAGCGGTGGGGTGGTGATGTCACTGCCCGCTCTCTCCCCTCCATTAAACAGGAAAAAATCAGGGATTTTTTTTAAGCTTCGGCCACTGGGCCACCAGGGAGTGTTTCGGCCAGGCCAGTGGCCTGGCACCCAAGACGGGGTGCCAGGCTACCTGTCGGTGGCCCAGCCGAACTCGGGACAATAATTGGCCAGCCGATCGGGAAGTCGGCCGGCAAAAATAAAAACATGGCGGCCATGGCAGTGCACCCTCCCCTAGAAGAGCTGCCATGCTGCCGGGCCGCGCACACACAGGATAAGGTGAACCGACAGAAAAAGCTGTCAGGGACACTGCGCGGCGGATCAGTGATTTTTTGAGGTGAATTTGGGTCGGAGTGTTCTGGAGAACGGCGGTGTGCACTTTGATGATGTGCTCGCAGCGGTCGGCAGCAGCGGGGACAGGCCAAAAAATCCCCGAGCTGAATTTGGGTCGAGGCGGCCAATGGACTGCAACGCGGCGGCCATTCGATCCCAGCGCATGGCTGCTGCAAAACAGCAGTAACGGGCCTTATCCGGACAATGAATTTCAATCCCTTTATGTCTGCTGCACTTCCTATCTACAAAAGCTTATTTTCTATGGTCACATTTTTTAAAAATCAATTTAGTGAAACCACCTAAGCAAACTTGTCACGCTATAACTAAACCCTCTTCCTAGAAGTGATGGTGTAACATCTCAATTTTGCATTTGTAGCTCCTTAGCCTGTACTGTAGAGAAACTCCTATGCTCCAACCAACTATACTCCTTTGATTTCCCAAATAAGTTTTCTATTTAACTATATATTTTTTCAGAATCAAAGTAATACATAAAAATAAGGACAGATTATATGACTTTAAAATTGAGACTAAATGATGTCTGTATGCATTGGTCTAGCTTCACCTGAAGATTATAATTGGTACGGATGTCCTGTGTGTAATGCTAGGATTGACTAATGTGTTAAAAATCCTGAATTTGGTCATTTCTGTCACACCCCAAGTATATTGTGTACACCTGGTGTTATTACTTCCTCCAGACATGGCAATGTAATCTCTAATACTAAACATTACCAAAGTGCCTGTCATTCTTTCTTGTTCCAGAGTTGGTGCTGTAACGTCAATCTGGTACAACAAACACAGCTCAGACATAGCATTTCTCCAGACTAACTGAGCAAGGCCATGGAGATCCATTTACATGAATATGACAGTTCCTTATGCTTTATTGAAATTCTAGTGACAACATAATAGTTACTGGTAATACTATGGTATTTTATTACAAGTATATTACTGAAAATCATTCAAGAATAGAATGTATCAATTTAAACACAAGAAAATATATACAGTAGATTAGCTTTTCAAAATAAAAGTTCTAAATTTACCTCAGCAGAATGAATTTAAAGTCCTAATAATTCACTCAAGAACTAGCTGAACTTAGCCACTGTACATACCCTCAAATTACACAGATTACAGTGAAGCTGAATTATATACAATGCATTAAGAATTGGCAAAAGCAGCTGTACATAACCAAACTTGCATACATGGAAATTATATATTGTAAAGAAATCAGGACATGGGGGAAAATATGCCTGCAGCAGGGATGTGGATCTCTGAGTATTCAGCCGCTATTCCACTTGCATAATAACGTAACTAAATTTTTTTTTTTTTTTTAAAAACATGAGTATTAGCGGGATAAAACTTCCCTCCCCTGTCCATCCAAGTTTTAAACTCGCCTAATGTTTGGGGCAACTTTTCAAGCTAGGCTGAGACACGAAGTTTTGGAGCTTGGCTTTGGCGCCGAGGATGACCCAACATCACTGAAAACAGTAAGCCCTAAAAGTAGCTAGTGGCAAGGGTAATGAATGACATAGTCTCCCCTTTAAAAAGCTGCAAATCTGTCAACAGTACTTGTGAAGCCAGCCAATGGAGTTTGTTTTCATATTAGGTATATATTGGGGCTTGCAGTTCCCACAAACATGTAAACACAAGAACGCAGGAACTAATCCTTTTAAAAAAAGTGCTTGATACAAGCATTGGTGACAAACATTTTAGTGTGCTCAGTAAAAGCGACACCATTTGGAATCAGCTTTACTACAGTTCAAGGTTTCACGATTATGCCAGATGGTGTTTATTTACAGCAGCAGCTGTACTGCAGAGATGAATCAGTGACTTAATATCAAAGTGGAATGAATTAGTTAATAAAGTTGTTTATTGTGATCAAATTTCACACTTGCCACATTTAGCATGGTGGCACAAGCAATGCCTATGTATGAGAAACAGAACAAGGCTACACCTTACTCTAGCATAATAGGTTAAATCAACCTGCTGATCAAATTATAAAATGGACTATGGCATCAAAACATCCAAAGTTTTTTGTAAATAGGATCTGTGTTGTCACCAGGCTATGTAGCATACTGGTACCAATACACTTTAGGAAAAACTGCATTTAAGCCAATACATTTTAATGTGTTATTTGATCACCTCAAATTGCTCCCTCCACCAGTGCTTTATCTCAGTACCACACAGCTGAAAATGCTCTCTTCAGTCACAACGCAAGATTTGAAGCATGGAGCCTATATCTGTACTGCTGGCCATTGTTTCAGTTCAAGTGAACACAGCACAAGAACTTCACACACCCACCATTATGCTTTAATGAAACCCTGGTTACAAAACTGTGGATTATAATTTGGTTGTACTATTCTGATGTTTGTAGTACCAGAATACAGTATATTATACTAATAAGGTCTCAGTTTTCACAAAACATCTCCAAAATGTCCTACTGTAACCCCACCATATTTCTACAGAAATACAACATTTGCGATTTTAACTCTAACTTTTATGCCACATGTGCGCTCTGGGTAGAGGTCAGGGAGCCTGCCTCCAATGATAATGCCCCAAGGCCAGAGTATGGCAGGTGGAAATTGCCATGGCAGGTAAAAGAACCTCTTCCTACATCCAAAGATGCTTGTCAATCAGATGGAGGAGGTGGACAGCCTGGTCAATGAACGTAACAGTTAATTACATAACCTGCTATTGCACTCCAAAAGTAATTAGTTGTGTTAAGCACTTTTGAGACATAACATAATACGGTGCTATAACAAATGCAAGTGCTTAGTCAATTAAGACATCCATTTAAGATAATTGATGGGATGGTGCAACTTTTGTTTTGCTTAATCAACTAAAAATGTGATCCAAAATGGTCATGGCTCAGATAGCATAATATAGTGATGTACCAAAATGCTGTGTCATCATAGAACACGGGTTCATGACATTAGTCACAAATAAAACATCTAATTTTAGCTGCCTTACCTATTTCATCACCAAAAATATGTTTTAAGATAGCTCAACTGAGGCACATCATGCTTGAAATGCAGAGAAACGGCAAATGAAATGCATGGGTGTTCTCCAAGCCACATAATTGGAAAGGATTATACTTTAGTGCAAAATATATGAAAATGTTCCGAGGTGGTTACTCTTTCCCTTTGTAATCATCTGAAGTTAGTTTCAGCAGAAGATATCAGAAACTGACAATGAACAAAAAATTCTTAATCGAGGGTAGAACAAAGGCAGATGAAATCTAATACAGACTAATATAAAATTCTAAAGATAGGAAATTAGACCAACCTGCATATGCCATGAATAGTGTACAAATAGCCAAGAATGAAGTTGAAAAAGACCTAGGAGTCTTAGCAGACTCGATACCAAATATGTCCAACCAATGCAGAGTTCACTGGATGTTAAACTACATAGCCAAAACAGTAGAAATCTGTGGCAAGGTAATATTATAGAACTATTATCAGATTGTTGAGGGTAAAAGTTAACCCAGAATATTTCTTTCAATTAAACTGTGGGAGTAGAACTAGGCGCCACAGGTTCAAACTAGTAAAGGGTAATTTTAGGATTCATATCGGTAAATTCTTCTTCACACAGAGTGATCAGCACATGAAATAAACTTTCAAAGTAGTGAAGGCAAAAACCCTGGTAAATTTAAGAAACAATTGTATGCTACAATGGGAGAGGGGGTAAATAACACATTAGCTGGGCCAAAATGGTCTTCCACATCTAACTATATTGTGATCTCTGGATGGCACTGGGAAAGTGAGACTTGTCCTCCACCCATTTCCCCGATCATCCAAAAATTACTGTCAAAAATATAAAATTACTTGCGACATTTTTATATAGGAACATCCAAAAGAGAGCAAAACAGGATACCAAAGTTACACAAGAATTCAAATGAGTAAGCTATTATTAGACCTTTTTGAACCAATAAAAATGTCTTCCTTTTGAAGAAACACAAAAATAAATGTTATAACCTCATAACTGGATAGCAACATGTACCATATTAAGGATGAACAGTAGAACTAGATTTCCTAACTACGTACTTTCATACAGACAGTGCAATACATCAACTTGACTCGGTTGCGAAGACTCTTGTCTATAGGTTTGAAAGTTCTATGTTAAAGGCAGTCCAATGCAATACTGAGGGAATTCTACATTATCAGAGTGCCATCCTATAGATATTAAATAAAGGAGTTTCTACCAGGTGATCGGCGTCAAATTTTGTTTGATAAATTGCTCGTGAAGTGCCTTGATATTTGAAGAAGAGTTTTTTCAAATGCAGGCCAACATTCCTCTCAACCAATATCTGTTGGTTACTAAAAACAGCACATTCACCTTAATTGCTGCTTACAAGATCTTGATGCTCGCAAAAATAACTGTCACATATACTTAGATAACAAAAATCATTGCACTTCAAAGCTATTCATTGTATGTTAAGCACTTTGAGATTTAATAATATATAAAAAAAAGACTGTGTATTGTGGGCATCATTTTTTTTTTTAAGTCTTGTAACAAACAGTTCCCTATGTCCTTAATGACCCACAGTACTGCCCAGCTAAAATATCACAAAAGTCCCTGTACCAGTTTCTTCCTCCTATTCTCTAGAGACATCTGTCATGGTATTCCCACTGCATCCACACACCGTTATGCTGTAATCACAGTCTCGCACCAGGGGAGGTGCTGTAGCAGCACCATTAGCAGGATAGTGTCTATGGGCTAGAATTTCCAAAAAATCCGCCAGCGCCGGATGGCAGCCAAAAGACCTCTAAGATTTTTTAATTACCGTGGGCAAAAAATTCCACCGGCGGAAAAAATGCACCTTACACCCCGATTCTCGGTGGAAAACGCGATCTTGGGCTGATGGGCAATTCTTAATCAAAATTTAGACCGAAACTGCGGGCTGGGCTTGTGGGGGGGGGGGGGGGGGGGGGGGCGGAAAAGGGGAACACAAAAAATATTTTTCCCAAAAAACATAAAATAAAAAAAAAACAGTAAACATTCTCAGGACCCTTTACAACTTAATCGCTGTAAATGAATTTTAAAATAATAATTAAAATCCCTTTAACTTACCTTTTTATTGCAGGGCTACTTACCTACCGCCCAGCTCCGGCTGCTTTTTGTGGGTCTTTTTTTAATACTTACCTACAGGTCACCGCTGAGTCCAAACTTGGGCAGTAGCAGTTTTTGGACGGTGCATGCCAGTGGTCTGCTCCCCAGCAATATTTCAAAACCACCGATGGAACTCTGGAAATTTCCGCCGGGTGGATTTTTCACCCAAACCGACCAATGCCGCCAAGAAACCAAGCGGAGATGCAGTGGAAAATCCAGCCCATTAAGTGCAACAAGTTTATATAGGCAGTTTCTATTATAAGTATGGATGAAGGAATTTGTAATGGAAAAAGTTGACAACAGTGCAGGTAGATTTAAGATTTTTAACACATTATATTTTTAACATAATACACACGGATGTCCTGTTGTGATCAGAGTTTATAGTGGAAAGGCTGTAGAAAAAAGCCCAACAGCTTTTTTAAAAATATAAATTCATATGATGTGGGCGTCGCTAGCAAGGCCTAACTGCCTTCGAGAAGGTGGTGGTGAGCCACCTTCTTGAACTGCTGCAGTCCTGGTGGTGAAGGTATTCCCAACAATGCTATTAGGGAGAGAGTTCCAGGATTTTGACACAGCGATGATGAAGGAAAGGTGATATATTTCCAAACCAGGATACTGTGTAACTTGGAGGGGAACTTGCAAGTGATGGTGTTCCCATGTGCCTGCTGCCCTTGTCCTGCTAGGTGGTATAGAGATCACGGGTTTGGGAGATGCTGCCGAAGAAGCCTTGGTGAGTTGGTGCAGTGCATCTTGTAGATGGTACACACTGTAGCCACGGTATGCCGGTGGTGGAGGGAATTAATGTTCAAGATGGTGGTTGGTGTGCCAATGAGCTGCTTTATCCTCGATGGTGTCAAGCTTCTTGAGCTGCACTCATCCAGGCAAGTGGAGAATATTCCATCACACTCCTGACTTGTAGATGGTTGAAAATCTTTAGGGAATTAGGAGGTGAAACACTCGCCGCAGTATTTATGTGGCTGGTCCAGTTTTGTTTCTAGTCAATGGTGACCACCCTCTCCCCCCACCCACCCCTCCTCCCACCCCCCACTCCACCCCCCTTCTCCTACCCACCCACCCCCCCCACCTCCCCTCCCCACTCCACCTCCCCACTCCACCTCCCCTCCCCACTCCACCTCCCCACTCCACCTCCCCACTCCACCTCCCCACTCCACCTCCCCACTCCACCTCCCCTCCCCTCCCCACTCCACCTCAACCCCACACACACCACCCCCCACCCACTCCCTCCCCTCCTCCCCTCACCCCCCCACACACACACACACCCCCCCCACACACACACACCCCCCCACACACACACACACACCCCCACACACACACACACACCCCCACACACACACACACCCCCCCCACACACACACACCCCCCCACACACACACACACACCCCCACACACACACACACCCCCACACACACACACACACCCCCACACACACACACACCCCCCCACACACACACACACCCCCCCACACACACACACACACCCCCACACACACACACACCCCCCCACACACACACCCCCCCACACACACACACACCCCCACACACACACACACACACCCCCCCACACACACACACACACACACACACACACACACCCCCCCACACACACACACACACCCCCACACACACACACACACCCCCACACACACACACACACACCCACACACACACACACACCCACCCCCACACACACCCACACCACACACCCACCACGATGTTGATGGTGGGGGATTCGGCAATGGTAATGCTGTTGAATGTCAAGAGACGATGGTTAGGCTCTCACTTTGTTGGAGAAAGTCATTGCCTGGCACTTGTGTGGTGCGAATGTTACTTAGAAACATAGAAATTTACGGCGCAAAAGGTCATTTTGGCCCATCGTGTCCACGGCGGCCAAAGAGCCACATGGCCCTTGGTCAGCAGGCTTAAAGGTTACATATAAACCTATGAACAATGACGGAAAGGCAAAGAGCACCCAACCCAACCAGTCCGCCTCACACAACTGTGACACCCTTTATACTGAAATATTCTACACTCCACCCTAACCGGAGCCATGTGATCTCCTGGGAAAGGCAAAAAAAGATAAAAACCCAGGCCAATTTAGGGAGAAAAAAATCTGGGAAAATTCCTCTCCGATCCATCCAAGCGATTGAAACTAGTCCAGGTGATCACCCTGGCCGTATTCTATTCCCTGCAGTACTTACCATTATATCTGCGCCGTCCAACAAAAGGTCATCCAGTCTGATCCCAATTACCAGCTCTAGGTCCATAAGCCTGCAGGTTACGGCACTTTTAAGTGCCCATCCAACCATCTACTTGCCACTTATCAGCCCAAGCCTGAATGTTATCCAGGCAATGACTGGAGCACAAGTCTTCAGCACGACAGTCTGGATGTTGTCATGGCCCATAGCCTTTGCTGTATCCAATGTGCTCAGCCGTTTCTCAATATCACGTGGAGTGAATTGAATTGGCTGAAAATTGGCTTCTGTGATGGTAGAGGCCTCAAGAAGAGAGACACCGATATGGATCACCCACCCAGCACTTCTAGCGGAAGATGGTTTCAAACGCTTCAGTCTTGTCTTTTGCACTCACATGCTGGGCTCCACCATCATTGAGGATGGGGATATTCATGGCACCTCCTCCTCTCGTTAGTTGTTTAATTGTCCACCACTATCTGCGACTGAATGTGGCAGGATTGCAGAGCTTTGATCTGATACTTTGATTGTGGGATCGCTAAACCCTGTCTATAGCATACTGCTTCCTCTTTTTAACATGCATGTAGTCCTGTGTTGCAGCTTCCCCAGGTTGGCACCTCATTTTTAGCTATGCCTGGTGTTGCTCCGGTCATGCTCTTCTGCACTCCTCATTGAACCAGGGTTGGTCCCTGACTTGATGGTAATGGTAGAGTGAGGGATATTCTGGGCCATGAGGTTACAGATTATGGTGGAATACAATTCTGCTGCTGCTGATGGCACACAGCGCCTCATGGATGCCCAATTTTAAGCTGCTAGATCTGTTCTGAATCTATCCCATTTAGCACAATGGTAGTCCCACACAACATGATGCAGGGTGTCTTCAGTGTGAAAACAGGAGTTTGTCTCCACAATGACCGCTACCGCTGCGGTCATGGACAGATACATCTGCGACAGGTAAATTGGCAAGGACAAGGTCAAGTAGGTTTTTCCTTCGTGTTGGTTCTCTCACTAACTGCCGCAGGCCCAGTTTGGCAGCTATGTCCTTCAGGACTTGGTCAGCTCGGTCAGTAGTGGTGCTACTGAGGCACTCTTGGTGATGGACACGGAAGTCATTCAGTGGCCTTGCTACCTTCAGTGCTTTTTCCAAGTGCTGTTCAACATGGAGGAGTACTGATTCATCAGCTGAGGGAGGGTGGTAGCTGGTAATCAGCAGGAGGTTTCCTTACCCATGCTTGACCTGAAACCATGAGACTTTATGGAGACATTGTGGAGTCAATGTTGAGGACTTCCATGGCCACTCCCTCCTGACTGTATACCACTGTGCCGCCACCTCTGGTGGGTCTGTCCTGCCGATGGGACAGGACATACCCAAGTGATGGAGGAGTCTTGGACATTGGCTAAAAGGTATGATTCTGAGAGACTGTTGTTTGACTAGTCTGTGGGACAGCTCTCCCAATTTTGGCACAAATCTCCAGACGTTAGTGAGGAGGACTTTGCAGAGTCGACTGGGCTGGGCGTGCCGTTGTTGTGTCCTAGGTCGAAGACGGGTGGTCTGTCCGGGTTTACTCTTATTATTGTTGTTATTGTTTTCCGTAGTTGTTTGTTAGGCGGTAAGAGAAGGGATAACCAGCCGTGGATAACCAAGGAAATAAAGGAGAGTATCAAATTAAAAACCAAAGCGTATAAGGTGGCCAAGGTTAGTGGGAAACTAGAAGATTGGGAAAATTTTAAACGACAGCAAAGAATGACTAAGAAAGCAATAAAGGAAAGATAGATTACAAAGGTAAACTTGCGCAAAACATAACAACGGATAGTAAAAGCTTTTACAGATATATAAAACGGAAAAGAGTGACTAAAGTAAATGTTGGTCCCTTAGAAGATGAGAAGGGGGATTTAATAATGGGAAATGTGAAAATGGCTGAGACCTTAAACAATTATTTTGCTTCGGTCTTCACAGCGGAAGACACAAAAACAATGCCAAAAATTGCTGGTCACAGGAATGTGGGAAGGGAGGACCTTGAGATAATCACTATCACTAGGGGGGGGTAGTGCTGGACAGGCTAATGGGACTCAAGGTAGACAAGTCCCCTGGTCCTGATGAAATGCATCCCAGGGTATTAAAAGAGATGGCGGAAGTTATAGCAGATGCATTCGTTATAATCTACCAAAATTCTCTGGACTCTGGGGAGGTACCAGCGGATTGGAAAGCAGCTAATGTAACGCCTCTGTTTAAAAAAGGGGGCAGGCAAAAGGCAGCTAACTATAGGCCGGTTAGTTTAACATCTGTAGTGGGGAAAATGCTTGAAACTATCATTAAGGAAGAAATAGCAGGACATCTAGATAGGAATAGTGCAATCAAGCAGACGCAGCATGGATTCATGAAGGGGAAATCATGTTTAACTAATTTACTGGAATTCTTTGAGGATATAACGAGCATGGTGGATAGAGGTGTACCGATGGATGTGGTGTATTTAGATTTTCAAAAGGCTTTCGATAAAGTGCCACACAAAAGGTTACTGCAGAAGATAAGTGTACGCGGAGTCAGAGGAAATGTATTAGCATGGATAGAGAATTGGCTGGCGAACAGAAAGCAGAGAGTCGGGATAAATGGGTCCTTTTCGGGTTGGAAATCGGTGGTTAGTGGTGTGCCACAGGGATTGGTGCTGGTGCTGGGACCACAACTGTTTACAATATACATAGATGACCTGGAAGAGGGGACAGAGTATAATGTAACAACATTTGCAGATGACACAAAGATTAGTGGGAAAGCGGGTTGTGTAGAGGACACAGAAAGGCTGCAAAGAGATTTAGATAGGTTAAGCGAATGGGCTAAGGTTTGGCAGATGGAATACAATGTCGGAAAGTGAGGTCATCCACCTTGGGAAAAAAAAAAACAGTAAAAGGGAATATTATTTGAATGGGGAGAAATTACAACATGCTGAGGTGCAGAGGGACCTGGGGGTCCTTGTGCATGAATCCCAAAAAGTTAGTTTGCAGGTAATCAGGAAGGCGAATGGAATGTTGGCCTTCATTGCGAGAGGGATGGAGTACAAAAGCAGGGAGGTCCTTCTGCAACTGCATAGGGTTTGGTGAGGCCGCACCTGGAGTACTGCGTGCAGTTTTGGTCACCTTACTTAAAGGAAGGATATACTAGCTTTGGAGGGGGTACAGAGATGATTCACTAGGCTGATTCCGGAGATGAGGGGGTTACCTTATGATGATAGATTGAGTAGACTGGGTCTTTACTCGTTGGAGTTCAGAAGGATGAGGGGTGATCTTATAGAAACATTTAAAATCATGAAAGGGATAGACAAGATAGAGGCAGAGAGGTTGTTTCCACTGGTCGGGGAGACTAGAACTAGGGGGCACAACCTCAAAATACGGGGGAGCCAATTTAAAACCGAGTTGAGAAGGAATTTCTTCTCCCAGAGGGTTGTGAATCTGTGGAATTCTCTGCCCAAGGAAGCAGTTGAAGCTAGCTCATTGAATGTATTCAAGTCACAGATAGATTGATTTTTAACCAATAAGGGAATTAAGGGTTACGGGGTGCGGGCGGGTAAGTGGAGCTGAGTCCACGGCCAGATCAGCCATGATCTTGTTGAATGGCAGAGCAGGCTCGAGGGGCGAGATGGCCTACTCCTGTTCCTAATTCTTATGTTCTTATGTTACAACTGAGTTACTTTCTAGGCCAAATGTTGCTACAATCGGGATTCAAAAGGCCACTTCTGCTGAGAGTCACAGGTGAAGAGAGGAAGGCTGCATTATAGGTGCCATCGATATAAGGTTGGTACATTGCCTTTTGCTGGCAGGCTATTGGTTAGTTTTCAGCATTCTCATCAATGTTTGGTCAGGAAAATTTGCATTTTGGATGCCAACTTGTCTTAGTCGATAGCACTCTTGTCTTGGGGGACAGAAGCTTGTGGGTTAGAGCCCTATCCAGGACTTGGATGCATGATCGAGATCGATACTTTAGTGAAGCGCCAAAGGAATGCTGCACTGTTGTCCTTCAATTGAAGGATGTTAAAGATGCAACTGAAAGGCAGTACTGCTGGTATTCTGAAAGGTTGAAAACTGTCTGGCCAATAGTTCGTCCTCATCCAAACCCATCTTGTGACATTGTAACGGCTCAGCTAAAATGAGTAACATATGTAACACAATCTTCAGGTTTATGACAGCTCTGAAATCAGAATTGCTCAGTTACATTACACCTTTATCACAAAAGCCAATCTAACTTTTATATAAACTGTTTGTAACATTTCACTTTCAAGATAAAGGATAATCCTCATCAATGGTCAACAGACACATGCAGTGCTCGACAAAGCTCATGCAAGAACATTTAAAACATCAAACAAAATGTTGCACTGCTGATGCTGTGTTCCAAAGTACAAGATTTTTTTAAAAACTCAACAGAGATCTTAACTCTACTTGACTATATGGGTCTTATACTTGGGGAAGGTTAGTAGCTCACATCCATCAAGTTCTAAAATGCATTGCATCCAGTAAAGTCAAATATTATATGAACAAAAGCTATTAGACAACCATATTACTTAGAATTAAAATGATAAAATAACCTATATTAATAAACAATCGCAATGACACAGCTGTAAGCTTTTACTTCCTTGTTCTGTAGGTGCTATCAGCATTGCACTTTCCACAAGTTTCAGCAAATCATACAAAAGTTATTATAAGTAATATTTTATGCTGAGGTATGTCTTGACAGATTCTATTTATGAATGTCGGAGAGCACCCCATAGTTACTGTTTAAAAGGTGCGTCAGATTGAGAGCATGATTGTGAACAGACAAGAATTTCCTCAATAGAAATATGCTAATATTTCTGTTCAGACCTAATTATTTGCAAAGAATTTTTAGAATCTGGGTTGTCCTGTACGTCACACATTTCCTAACTCACCACAGCCCTACCAGTAGCTGTTCGATTTAAAATCTGCATCATCATTCTTGAGTAACTTATATGCAATAGTCCTATATTCACAAGGTGACCACAAAATATATTCTCTGAAAGCTTTCAGTCAATACAATTAACTCAATTTTCCCTACATTACAGCAGTGGCTACATTTCAAAGTACTTCATTGGCTATAAAATAGTTTTGGACATCCTGAGGTTGTGGAAGAAAGAAGAAAGACTTGCATTTATAGAGTGTCTTTCACGACCACCGGATGTCTCAAAGTGCTTTTGGAGTATAGTCACTGTTGTAATGTGGAAAACGCAGCAGCCAATTTGCACACAGCAAACTCCCACAAACAACAATGTGATAATGAGCAGATAATCTGTTTTTGTTATGTTGATTGAGGGATAAATATTAGCCAGGACACTGGGGATAACTCCCCTGCTTTTCTTCAAAATAGTGCCATGGGATCTTTTACATCCACCCGAGGGGGCAGACGCAGCCTCGGTTAACGTCTCATCTGAAAGACGGCACCTCCAACAGTGCAGCATTCCCCCTGCACTGCACTGGAGTGAGATTTACGTGCTCAAATTCCTGGAGTGGGACTTGAACCCACAACCTTCTGACTCGGAGGAAACACAGAAACATAGACATAGAAACATAGAAAATAGCTGCAGGAGTAGGCCATTCGGCCCTTCGAGCCTGCACTGCCATTCAATGAGTTCATGGCTGAACATGCAACTTCAATACTCATTCCTACTTTCTCGCCATACCCCTTGATCCCCCTAGTAGTAAGGACTACATCTAACTCCTTTTTGAATATATTTAGTGAATTGGCCTCAACTACTTTCTGTGGTAGAGAATTCCACAGGTTCACCACTCTCTGGGTGAAGAAGTTTCTCCTCATCTCGGTCCTAAATGGCTTACCCCTTATCCTTAGACTGTGACCCCTGGTTCTGGACTTCCCCAACACTGGAAACATTCTTCCTGCATCTAACCTGTCTAAACCCGTCAGAATTTTAAACGTTTCTATGAGATCCCCTCACATTCTTCTGAACTCCAGTGAATACAAACCCAGTTGATCCAGTCTTTCTTGATATGTCAGTCCTGCCATCCCAGGAATCAGTCTGGTGAATCTTCGCTGCACTCCCTCAATAGCAAGAATATCCTTCCTCAAGTTAGGAGACCAAAAATGTACACAATACTCCAGGTGTGGCCTCACCAAGGCCCTGTACAACTGTAGTAACACCTCCCTGCCCCTGTACTCAAATCCCCTCGCTATGAAGGACAACATGCCATTTGCTTTCTTAACCGCCTGCTGTACCTGCATGCCAACCTTCAATGACTGATGTACCATGACACCCAGGTCTCATTGTACCTTCCCTTTTCCTAATCTGTCACCATTCAGATAATAGTCTGTCTCTCTGTTTTTACCACCAAAGTGGATAACCTTACATTTATCCACATTATACTTCATCTGCCATGCATTTGCCCACTCACCTAACCTATCCAAGTCACTCTGCAGCCTCATAGCATCCTCCTCGCAGCTCACACTGCCACCCAACTTAGGGTCGTCCACAAATTTGGAGATACTACATTTAATCCCCTCGTCTAAATCATTAATGTACAATGTAAACAGCTGGGGCCCCAGCACAGAACCTTGCGGTACCCCACTAGTCACTGCCTGCCATTCTGAAAAGTACCCATTTATTCCTACTCTTTGCTTCCTGTCTGCCAACCAGTTCTCAATCCACATCAGCACACTACCCCCAATCCCATGTGCTTTAACTTTGCTCATTAATCTCTTGTGTGGGACCTTGTCGAAAGCCTTCTGAAAGTCCAAATACACCACATCAACTGGTTCTCCCTTGTCCACTCTACTGGAAACATCCTCAAAAAAATTCCAGAAGATTTGTCAAGTGTGTGTGCTACCCACTGAGCCACATCTGACACTGAAATGTGCTATATAGAAGCAAGTTCTTTCTTTGTATATTAAACTCTGCAAACACATCTTACAATTTTTATATCCTTAGATCACCTCAACTGCCCTGAAAAACACTGCTTCCAGTTCAAATCGTGTGAATTGTTCCATCTTTGCCCAAACCCAGTAGCTACCATGGCCGCTAGTTTACGGTGACTAAATAAGTCAAATTCTCCATTTTTATTACAGAAGATTCCAAGATCAGCAGCAATGTTTTGGGGATCAAATTCCCCAATTCCATCCATTTTTCTGTGAAAACCGTAAATCAGTTGCCTTGGTGATTACCCAAAGGATGAGCTGGAGAAAGACATGCCTTCTGTTACATTTAATAAAAAAGGATCGGTAAAAACTGTATAGGGATACATGGTTTACAGAAACAGCTGAAAGTTGACCACCACCCCCATTAAATTATTGGTTTAAAAAAAAAATTGCACGTCTAGTACATGACAACATTGTCAAAATGAACTTCTTTCCAGGAATTGATAAAAGTTATTTTTTTTTAAAAACATATAGGCTTTGATTTTTTTAAATTCTATTAAGACAATTTTAGCAGGATGATGGTTTTTACAGTCACAGTAAACTTGGGAGATTAGTCGACAGGCCTGCTGTTGAAATAATTTAAAGCACACCTCGTCAGATTGACAGCTTTGAGCCACTGATCCAGAGGGAGACAGCGCACAGACAGACAGACAGATATTTAGAGAGAGAGAGAGAGAGAGGCTGAAGCCAAGCCGGGGAACGCCATCTCCCAACTCTTTTAACTCCCTGGCAGCCTGTAACAAGTGGAAAGTTTCCTTTCGCTCGCTCACTCTCTCCCCAAGAGGGGAGGTCGCCCCGCTACCAGACGCCAACAGATAGAAAACCCGGGGCGGGCCTGGCTGCTGGCCTACGCCACCCTCCACCAGCCTGGCTCGCCCGAGAGCCGAGGTTCGCTTCAACCCTCCCCAATGGATAAGGGAGAAAGATGTTTGGGGTGGGTGTGCGTGTGCGTGGGGACAGAAGAGAGGTGCTGCTTCCCTTCTTTCCGCCCCAGCACCCCCACTATGTTGCTGTCGCCAGAGCTGCCCCCCTCCTCTCCTCGCTCTCCTCTCCTCCCCACGGTAATGGCTCTTACCTTCATGGCAGCTCCGTCCCAGCACCCGCACGCGCCGGCGCCTAGAAGGTTCTGGGCGTTTTCCTTTGGGTTCTGAGGTGACGGCCGAGCGAGCAGCGCTGGAGCTGGAGTTCCTGCTGCTGTTGCTGCAGTTCGCCTGACAACAACATGGCGGAGGCGCGCCACACCGGCGGAGGAGTGGTCTCAGCCCCATAACACACACAGCGAGAGAGAGGAAAACAAGACAGCAGCATAAAGAGAGGAGCGAGGATCATACACGGCCACTTCGGCCAGTCTGGCTTTTTATAAAAAAATGGTGCGTAGGAACAAGACTAGGCCATTCAGCCCTTCCAGCCTGTCCCACCACTCTAGTAGATCATGGCTGATCTGTATCTCAATCCTAATCTCCCCACCTTGGTTTTCCCTAACAAAAATCCTACTACTTATAATATATATAAAAATCTTACTGATCTCCGTACGACAAGATTTGAACCAGTTTTTTGTTAGAATCTTGCAGCACAGAAAGAGTCCATTCGGTCCATCGTGCCTGTGCTGGCTCTTTGATAGAGCTATCCATTAGTCCCTCCCCCTGATCTTTCCCCACAGCCCTGCATTTTTTTTTCCTTTTCAAGTATTTATCTAATTCCCTTTTGAAAGTTACTATTGAATCAGCTTCCACCACCTTTTCAGGCAGTGCATTCCAGATCATAACTTGCTGCATGCATTTATATGGTGCTTTTCATGACCTCCGGGCACCCCCAAAGTACTTTACAACCAATTAATTAATTTTTGTGGTGTTGTAATACAGGAAACTCAGCAGCCAATTTTCACACAAGCAGCTTCACGGGTTTTTGAATGTTGGCTTTGGTGCAAATTTTCAGGAAACTCCAGTCCTCTGTTAGATAAAATATTGGTTTAATACTATTATGATAGAAACATAAAGGGGAGATGGATATCATAAAATACCAGAACTGCAAAATTTGAGACTTTGTTTTGGTACAAACCAAAATTCCAAAATGCACACAGGCAATTCAGTTAAGTCAGTCAACAACAACTTGTATTTACATAGCGCCTTTAACATAGTGAAACGTCCCAAGGCAAGCAACAGGAGTATTATGAGATAAAAATTTAACGGAGGTGAGATTCAACTTTGGCATGGATGCAAAATGGATGGTAGCAGATGGCTGACATTTTACACACTTTTTATTCCCCGTTCCACTCCCACTCTCACTTCTCTGTCCTCGGCCTCCTACACTGTTCCAACGAAGCGCAACATAAGCTCGAGGAACAGCACCTCATCTTTCGACTCGGCACTTTACAGCCTTCAGGATTCAACATCGAATCCAACAATTTCAGACCATAACCTCTACACCTATTTTTTCACATGCCAACTATTGATGTTTCTGCCGTTCCTATTTACACCTCTTCTAGACTCATCTTTTGTTTATTTCTTGTCCCATTACCATCTCCTTTTGCTTTGCACTATCATCCCTTTTGTCATTTAATCTCTCCTGCCTTCCACCCTATCACAGACCTTTCCTTTTGTTCTTCCCCTCCCCCTTTCCCTGTCTCTGCACCTGCTTAAAATCTGTTACATCTCTAACTTTTTCCTGTTCTGCCAAAAGATCATCAACCTGAAACGTTAACATAGAAACATGGAAAGTAGGTGCAGGAGTAGGCCATTTGGCCCTTCGAGCCTGCACCACTATTCAATATGATCATGCAATTTCAGTACCGCATTCCTGCTTTCCCTCCATACCCTTTGATCCCTTTAGCCGTAAGGGCCATATCTAACTCCCTTTTGAATATATCTAACGAACTGGCCTCAACAACTTTCTGTGGAAGAGAATTCCACAGGTTCACAATTCTCTGTGTGAAGAAGTTTCTCCTCATCTCGGTCCTAAATGGCTTACCCCTTATCCTTAGACTGTGACCCCCGGTTCTGGACTTCCCCAACATCGGGAACATTCTTCTTGCATCTAACCTGTCCAATCCCGTCAGAATTTAAAATGTTTCTATGAGATACCCTCTCATTCTTCTAAATTCCAGTGAATATAAGCCTAGTCGATCCAGTCTTTCTTCATATGTCAGTCCTGCCATCCCGGGAATCAGTCTGGTGAACTTTCGCTGCACTCCCTCAATAGCAAGAATGTCCTTCCTCAGACCAAAACTGCACACAATACTTAAGATGTGGTCTCACCAAGGCCCTGTACAACTGCAGTAAGACCTCCCTGTTCCTATACTCAAATCCCCTCGCTATGAAGGCCAGCATGCCATTTGCTTTCTTTACTGTCTGCTGTACCTGCATGCCTACCTTCAATGACTGATGTACCATGACACCCAGGTCTCATTGCAACGCCCCTTTCACTAATCTATCACCATTCAGATAATAATCTGCCTTCCTGTTTTTGGCACCAAAGTGGATAACCTCACACTTATCCACATTATGCTGCATCTGCCATGCATTTGCCCATTCACCTAACCTGTCCAAATCCCCCTGCAGCCTCCTAGCATCCTCCTTGCAGCTCACACTGCCACCCATCTGCAAACTTGGAGATATTACATTCAATTCCTTCGTCTAAATCATTGATGTATATTGTAAATAGCTGGGGTCCCAGCACTGAACCCTGCGGCACCCCACTAGTCACTGACTGCCATTCTGAAAAGGACCCGTTTATTCCCACTCTTTGCTTCCTGTCTGCCAACCAGTTCTCTATCCACATCAATATATTATCCCCAATACCATGTGCCTTAATTTTGCACACTAATCTCTTGTATGGGACCTTGTCAAAAGCCTTTTGAAAGTCCAAATACACCACATCCACTGGTTCTCCCTTAGTTACTAGTTACATCCTCAAAAAATTCTGGAAGAATAGTCAAGCATGAATTCCCTTTCATAAATCCATGCTGACTTGGACCAATCCTGTCACTGCTTTCCAAATGTGCTGCTATTACATCTTTAATAATTGATTCCAGCATTTTCCCCACCACCGATGTCAGGCTAACCAGTCTATAATTCCCTGTTTTCGCTCTCCCTCCTTTTTTAAAAAGTGCGGTTACATTAGCTACCCTCCAATCCATAGGAACTGAACCAGTGTCCATGGAACGTTGGAAAATGACCACCAATACATCTACTATTTCTAGGGCCACTTTGTTAAGTACTCTGGGATGCAGACTATCAGGCCCTGGAGATTTATCGGCTTTCAGTCCCTTCAATTTCCCTAACACCATTTCCTGACTAATAAGGATTTCCCTCAGTTTCCCCTTCTCGCTAGACCTTCGGTCCCCTAGTATTTTTGGGAGGTTATTCGTGTCTTCCTTAGTGAAGACAGAATCATGTTTCTTGCTCCACAGATGCTGCCCGATCTGCTTCTATTAAAGGTTTGCCAAATCTGTTTTTAAATTTACCAATTTTCATTAAATAGCTTAAATAACATGGTTTCCTATCATTTAGGCTAAAAATTACCAATGGCTGTGTAGTATTTTTTTCCATTTGTACTTCTGAAATCTCACTCCTATAATGAATTGGGATTGGCTGTTAAGTAATTTTAAAATAATACAGAGGCTCAAGTCATGTATCTTATGGTTTTTCAATAATTTATTTGTTCGATTGTCCTGTTTCACCCAACCAAGTTGCTTCTGATCTCAAAGCTAATTTCATGAATTTAATGATTTTGATATATAAATGAAGTACAGCCGGGAATGCTTTGTATTTACAGAGTAGGTGTTTAATACAGTCTGTATTTAACACAATAATATAGTGAATTATGTAGTCACAAACAGAAAAGGTAAAGAGGCCAGGTGAAGATGCAGCATAAGAAAACAACAATAAATTGTACAACAAATAGGACCGCTGAAGAGAATATGATGCAAACAAAACTTGTTATATTGCACTATTTGTGGAAAATCACATCTACATAGTAATATAATCATGAATATTGGTTGACGTACGTAGAGGATGTGCCATTTACTGTTGCATACAATGACTATATGATATACTAATTTGATTCCAGATTCTGGTGTTTTAATACCAACAATCTCCGCCCCCTCCCCCCACCCCTCCCCACCGGCACACACAAAATGGTGTAAAATCTAATTTTTTTTTCAGTGTAAACCATAATAGTAAAATAGTGCTGACTCTTCTTATAGGCAGTTGCCTATTTAAGGATCACCATGTGCCCCCTTTTTAAAGAGACACACAAATAGATACTGTACATTAACATAAATTTTAAAGAAACCTTAATCAAATTAAACACTTTATTCTCAGGGATGATGATGCACTCCAGTTCCTCGGTCCACCGGTCGCAGAAGGCCTTGAGTGTGACGGTGGACACCGCATTCTCCAGGGACACCCAGGCACGAATGTAGCCGCGGAAGAGAGGTAGGCAGTTGGGCCAAATGACCCCGCTCGACCGCCCACTGCCTGGACCTGTTGATGGCACTTTGGCCATGCCCAGGAGCAGTTCCACGAGGAGTTCCCCCGACCTGCCCGCTCCCCCCCTGCACTAGGTGATCAAGGATCAGGAGCTAAAATAGTGCTGCATATGAGAAATACAACTTGTTAAGTGGAAGGAAATACATTTTTGTGGAGTGAGGCAATGAATGAAAAGTAGCAAGCATGACAGAATTCATTAAAGGAAGGAAACGACAAGTCTTATTATAGGGAGTAAAATGGAAAAGTATTAATGAACAGATTAACTGAGGCAAGAGAAACAGGAAAAGACATATATTAAAATGGTAATGGAATTGAGCTCACGATAGCCCAAGTCAAATTAAAAGTATTTCTCATTTTTTAATTTAATAAATTATTTGAAATAAAAAAAACAGTAAAAAAATTCAATAGATATTAAATCATTACTAATAATGTTCAGCCAATTTATTATATGCTAAAAATGCAGGGTGTGTCACAGCATTCCATCTCAAACCTCCTATGTTAGGCTTTATCAAAGGGAAAAACATTTTAAAGGTGTCAACATTTACCTGCAGTATGTATTACGCCTGAAGGTGGCATTGTGATTGGCATTTACAGTTTTAAATACCTGTCATGTACCATGAGGGCAACACCCTCCACTGACGCTGTTTTTTAACAATGAGACTCTCCATCTAGTTTGAGTACGCAGACAGTGGTTTTGAGATGATGTCAAAGTATTGTAGTCTTTTTGGATCGTTTGTCCTTCTTCCCCAGTATTGCCAACTCTTGTGAATCTATCACGAGTGACGCAATTTCTGAGTGAAATAAAATATCGCTTGCGATCGAACTCCAAATCTCAGGATTTTTTTTGATTCGCGCCAAATGCTTGATGATGTAAATTTGCCGATTTGCACATACGCAAAAAATCTGCCGATTTGTGCATACACAAGAATTTCGCCACCATCATTGAAAGGCAGCACCAGCTCCTGGGTGGCGACTGAAAGGATTGATTCCAACTGCCTATCCTTTCATGCCAGGGATTCCAGGGATGGCTGGGCTGTCATATGAGGAGAGACTGGATCAACTGGGCCTTTATTCACTAGAAGGATGAGAGGGAATCTCATAGAAACATATAAGATTCTGACGGGACGGGACAAGTTAGATGCGGGTAGAATGTTTCCAATGTTGGGGACATAGAACCAGGGGACATAGTCTTAGGATAAGGGGTAGGCCATTTAGGACTGAGATGAGGAGAAACTTCTTCACTCAGAGAGTTGTTGACCTGTGGAATTCCCTGCCACAGAGAGTTGTTGATGCCAGTTCATTGGATATATTCAAGAGGGAATTAGATATGGCCCTTACGGTTAAGGGGATCAAGGGGTATGGAGAGAAAGCAGGAAAGGGGTACTGAAGGAATGATCAGCCATGATCTTATTGAATGGTGGTGCAGGCTCGAAGGGCCGAATGACCTACTCCTGCACCTATTTTCTATGTTTCTATGCCAGAGCCTCAGGATTGCATTAGGAAAACTGTTGCCTTCTCTAGGGTACTTAAAAGCTGGTTCCAGATCCCCTGACTTCAATCTATATTCTTTTTTTTTCATTCTGCCTATTTTGATGATGTTGTGCTGAAGAACCTTGCCAAGTTTTTCCAGGATCAGTCCCATGGGGAGTGGGAACATGCAGAGAAACTAATGAAATTCCAGAACCAGTGCAGGAGTCGTGTCATTCTTCAGGATGTTTCGGGTAGTGGAAGTAATGGCTTCCCGGCCCCAAGGCCCAAAGTGCAGGGCACTGCTGATTAGT
This sequence comes from Pristiophorus japonicus, assembly GCF_044704955.1. Lineage (NCBI taxonomy): Eukaryota > Metazoa > Chordata > Chondrichthyes > Pristiophoridae > Pristiophorus > Pristiophorus japonicus. Next base: position 150,941,398 of record NC_091991.1, read on the forward strand.
GATGAGTGAGAGTTGAGGTAAAGTGGGAGGTTGTAATGAAGTAATGGCAACCTTGGGTTATAAAGATGAGCTTAGTAATGAGATAAGTGCAATAAAAATAAAAATAGGAGATATATTAAATAAACTAATCAAACTCATAGAAACATAGAAACTAGGTGCAGGAGCAGGCCATTCAGCCCTTCTAGCCTGCACCACCATTCAATGAGTTCATGGCTGAACATGAAACTTCAGTACCCCCTTCCTGCTTTCTCGCCATACCCATTGATCCCCCGAGTAGTAAGGACTTCATCTAACTCCCTTTTGAATATATTTAGTGAATTGGCCTCATCTACTTTCTGTGGTAGAGAATTCCACAGGTTCACCACTCTCTGGGTGAAGAAGTTTCTCCTCATCTCGGTCCTAAATGGCTTACCCTTTATCCTTAGACTGTGACCCCTGGTTCTGGACTTCCCCAACATTGGGAACATTCTTCCTGCATCTAACCTGTCTAAACCCGTCAGAATTTTAAACATTTCTATGAGGTCCCCTCTCATTCTGCTGAACACCAGTGAATACAAGCCCAGTTGATCCAGTCTTTCTTGATAGGTCAGTCCCACCATCCCGGGAATCAGTCTGGTGAATCTTCGCTGCACTCCCTCAATAGCAAGAATGTCCTTCCTCAAGTTAGGAAACCAAAACTCCAGGTGTGGCCTCACCAAGGCCCTGTACAACTGTAGCAACACCTCCCTGCCCCTGTACACAAATCCCCTCGCTATGAAGGCCAACATGCCATTTGCTTTCTTAACCGCCAGCTGTACCTGCATGCCAACCTTCAATGACTGATGTACCATGACACCCAGGTCTCGTTGCACCTTCCCTTTTCCTAATCTGTCACCATTCAGATAATAGTCTGTCTCTCTGTTTTTACCACCTTACATTTATCCACATTATACTTCATCTGCCATGCATTTGCCCACTCACCTAACCTATCCAAGTCACTCTGCAGCCTCATAGCATCCTCCTCGCAGCTCACACTGCCACCCAACTTAGTGTCGTCCGCAAATTTGGAGATATTACATTTAATCCCCTCGTCTAAATCATTAATGTACAATGTAAACAGCTGGGGCCCCAGCACAGAACCTTGCGGTACCCCACTAGTCACTGCCTGCCATTCTGAAAAGTACCCATTTACTCCTACTCTTTGCTTCCTGTCTGCCAACCAGTTCTCAATCCACATCAGCACACTACCCCCAATCCCATGTGCTTTAACTTTGCACATTAATCTCTTGTGTGGGACCTTGTCGAAAGCCTTCTGAAAGTCCAAATATACCACATCAACTGGTTCTCCTTTGTCCACTTTACTGGAAACATCCTCAAAAAATTCCAGAAGATTTGTCAAGCATGATTTCCCTTTCACAAATCCATGCTGACTTGGACCGATCATGTCACCATTTTCAAAATGCGCTGCTATGACATCCTTAATAATTGATTCCATCATTTTACCCACTACTGAGGTCAGGCTGACCGGTCTATAATGCCCTGTTTTCTCTCTCCCTCCTTTTTTAAAAAGTGAGGTTACATTGGCTACCCTCCACTTGATAGGAACTGATCCAGAGTCAATGGAATGTTGGAAAATGACTGTCAATGCATCTGCTATTTCCAAGGCCACCGCCTTAAGTACTCTGGGATGCAGTCCATCAGGCCCTGGGGATTTATCGGCCTTCAATCCCATCAATTTCCCCAACACAATTTCCCGACTAATAAAGATTTCCCTCAGTTCCTCCTCTTTACTAGACCCTCTGACCCCTTTTATATCCGGAAGGTTGTTTGTGTCCTCCTTAGTGAATACTGAACCAAAGTACTTGTTCAATTGGTCTGCCATTTCTTTGTTCCCCGTTATGACTTCCCCTGATTCTGACTGCAGGGGACCTACCTTTGTCTTTACTAACCTTTTTCTCTTTACATACCTATAGAAACTTTTGCAATCCGCCTTAATATTCCCTGCAAGCTTCTTCTCGTACTCCATTTTCCATGCCCTAATCAAACCCTTTGTCCTCCTCTGCTGAGTTCTAAATTTCTCCCAGTCCCCAGGTTCGCTGCTATTTCTGGCCAATTTGTATGCCACTTCCTTGGCTTTAATACTATCCCTGATTTCCCTAGATAGCCACGGTTGAGCCACCTTCCCTTTTTTATTTTTACGCCAAACAGGAATGTACAATTGTTGTAATTCATCCATGCGGTCTCTAAATGTCTGCCATTGCCCATCCACAGTCAACCCCTTAAGTATCATTCGCCAATCTATCCTAGCCAATTCACGCCTCATACCTTCAAAGTTACCCTTCTTTAACTCAGAGGATAAAACCCCTGGTCCGGATGGATTGCATCCACGTATTTTAAAAGAGTCTAGGGAAGAGATAGCAGATACATTACTACACATATTTAATAATTCGTTAGAAAAGGGTGTAGTGCCAGAAGAGTGGCAGATAGCTAACGTAATGCCTATATTCAAGAAGGGGGATGGAACAGTCAGCTTAACATTGTTGGTCGGGAAAATAATGGAATCCCTACTAAAGGAGAAAATAGAAGAACTAAAAATATAATAATGAATAGTCAGTATAGACCAACCTCATTGAATTTTTTGAAGAGGTAAGAGAGAGAGTAGCCAATGGCAATACAGTAGATGTAATTTATCTAGATTCTCAAAAGGCCTTTGATAATAGACTGATGAACAAGGTCAGAGAATTGGAGTCAGGGGACAAGTAGAATGGATTGCTAACTGGCTTCAAGACAGAAAGCAGAGCGTAGGGGTAAAAGGTAGCTATTTACAGTGGCAAAAGGTGGGTAGTGTTGTTCCACAAGGATCAGTGCTGGGACCACTGTTGTTCACAATTTATATTAACGATTTAGACTTTGGAATCAAAAACACAATTTCTAAATTTGCGGATGGCACCAAATTGGGGGAGGATAATCAGCACTGAGGAGGACTGCAACAAATTACAGGAGGACATTAATAAACTTGCAGAATGGACATATAATTGGCAAATGAAGTTCAACACAGAAAAATGTGAGATATTACATTTTGGTAGGAAGAACAGAGAGGTCACTTATTACTTGGAGGGTGCGAGTCTAGGTGGGGTAGAGGAACAAAGAGATCTCGGAGTACAAATACACAAATCACTAAAAGTTGCGACACAGGTTAGTAGGGCCATAAAAAAAAAAACAAGCACTTAGGTTTATTAGGTTTATTTCCAGAGGTATAGAATTGAAAAGTAGGGCAGTTATGCTAAACTTGTATCAAACCTTGGTTAGACCGTACAGTTCAGGTCGCCATATTATAAAAAGGATATAGAGGCACTGGAGAGGGTGCAGAGAAGATTTACAAGGATGATACCAGAAATGCGAGGGTATACAAGACAGGAAAGGATGAACAGGCTGGGTCTCTTTTAAAAAAAGAAGGCTGAGGGGTGACCTAATAGAGGTCTTTAAAAATTATAAAAAGTTTTGATAGAGTGGATACAGAGAAAATGTTTCCACCAGCGGGGAAGAGCATAACTAGAGGCCATCAATATAAGATAGTCACCAAAAAATCCAATAGAGAATGCAGAAGAAATTTCTTTACCTAAAGAGTGGTGAAAATGTGGAACTCGCTACCGCAGGGAGTGGTTGAAGTGAATAGTATAGATGCATTTAAGGGGAGGCTAGTCAAGCATATGAGGGAGAAGGGAATAGAGGGTTATGTTGATAGATTTAGACGAGGAAAGACGGGAGGAGGCTCGAGTGGAGCATAAATGTCATCATGGACTGGTTGGGCTGAATTGCTTGCTTCTGTGTCATATATCCTATATATCTTATCTCTCTTTGTTCAATGTTTGTTTTTTACATGACTGGGATGAGTGAAGCAATGGTCTCGAAGTGGTGAGGTGCGCCCTTCACTTGGAGAAGACCGTCAAGCAATCTCTCCTGGAGCTGCTTAAACTCGCTTCTGACAAGATCGACCCTCATGTAAGTATCGATCTTTTTACTTTCATTGCCGTACTCAAGGCCAATCCTATCAGGCTTTAAACGACCCTCACCCAAGGCATTTGATTATAATGAGACCATGGCAACTACATTTTTAGTTTAGGAAGTAGTATCTTCTGTCATATAGTATTTACAGCACAGAAACAGGTCATTCGGCCCAACTGGTCCATGCCGGTCTTTATGCTCCACATGAGCCTCCTCCCACCCTTCAGCTCACCCCATCAAGAGAACAAAATGCACAAATCGGTGGGAATATCCTAGCTGTTATCTAGCAAATTTGAGTTTTTGAGGGGGAGTAAACTTTTTTATATATTGCAATAACTTGTTCTAATCTTTAACTATTATGCATTGAGTCCATCAACATAATTGACTACCTAAATTGGCCTCTAAGGGGGCATCTATTATAATGGGTTCTTGGTTGCAGGCTGAGTTTTTTTAAAGAGGCAATGCATCGCACCAAGATCATCTTCAAGATCAAATATGTTTGTTACCCAATGCAGGCTACCATCAGAGTTCCCAGTAAGTTACCAGTTCTACTTACCACTGGTGCGAAGGATGCAGTGTTTAATTCGTCCCTCTGCCGGGATGCTGAGCCCCATATTGGTATTTCTTTTCTGACACGACCCCTTTACAGAGAACACTAGTGTTGTTTGAGTGCCAGGGCAGTTGGTAACCTGACAACGAGGGCCAGAAGTCAATAACAGCAACAACTTGTATTTCCAAAGCACCTTTAAAGTAATAAAACATTTCAAGGCGCTTCACAGAAGCGATTATCAAACAAAATCTGACACTGAGCCACATAAGGAGATTTTAGGGCAGGTGACCAAAAGCTTGGTCAAAGAGTTATGTGTTAAGGAGCATCTTAAAGGAGGAGAGAGTGAGGCGGCGAGGTTTAGGGAGGGAATTCCTGAGCTTAGGGCCTAGTTAGCTGAAGGCACGGCCGTCAATGGTTGCGCGATTAAAATCAGGAATCCGCAAGAGGCCAGAATTGGAGGAGCGCAGAGATCGCAAAGGGTTGTAGAGATGGAGGAGATTAGGTTTTGGATAGATTAACAGTTAAAAGCAGAGCGAGGCTGGCTTGTGAGTGACGCGATAGCGTAGCCGCCAATCCACGTACTCCTGCTCCTATTTCTTATGTTCTTATGTCAGTAATCGGTTAGTGACGGCGAAAGCACTTCCTGCTTAGGAGCAAAGGTCACAGAATGCGCTTCCTGTCCAGGAGCAAAGGTCAGCGAGGGGTCGTGTCAGAAAAAAAATACCAACCCATAATTTCTATACCAAATCTCATGATTTTTAAGAGTTTGTCTCCTGATTTATGAGGTGATGGGGTTGGCAATACTGCTTCTCCGTCGTCCTCTTCACTCTCTTCTCCCTTCTCTCTCTTTTTCTATCGCAATCTATTTTGTCTTCACTATTTTATCAATTCCATTGTGATTAGTAGCCCTTTGAATATTCTTTTCTTATCCACTTTAGCTTCACCCTACAAAACTTCCTCTTCCCTACAGCCCCACTATGTTAAAAGCAGGACTCATTGCACATTTAGACTAATCTATTCCAGGATTTTGACACGGTGGGATTCTTTACTTCCTTAGTCTTTACTGTGTCCAACAATTTTCAGGCTTTTAAAAGTCAAGCTTGCACTTTAATTGGACTTTGGACTTACAGCTTGCTTTTTGAATTAAAAGAAACCCTTTCCCTTTCTAGCCATTTTGGTGAGATAGGTTAAGGAATTTGTTTTAGTACTTGTGCTGCTGAACTCTGCTCTTTGCCTCAAGGTTATTACCAGTTATAGAATCAGAAGAAAAGAGATAGACATCAGCAGTCTAAATACACAAATCATGAGTACTTTACTGCAACTGTCACTGCACCTGGTAACAATTGATGATTACAAACGACAAACTGAACCAACCAATTCCCCATCTTGTAGAGTTGAACCTCTCCAGTCCGGGACTCTATGGTCCGGAAACATCCGTGGTTCGGCATCCGTGGCAGAACTGCTGCTTTCCTGGGTCTGGGCTTGGCGCTCACTGTTAAGCACTCCTGTGAAGCTCAGCATCTCACTCTGTTTCCTCATTGTGAAATTGTGGAACTTGATGGCGCAGTAAAGGGGTGTCAGACCTGAGGCAGACAGAGAAATGACCAATCACCAACATTCCATGCCTCTCCTCCCTCACTCAGCGATCACCAGCACTGGCCCAAGATCAAGTTACAGAGAAATATTTTCAAAAGACAGAGTGCTTGGGAAAGAGAAAAGGAAAAAGCAGTGATTGACGAAGAGCTGACCACCATCCATCACCCGAAGAAGTGATGCTCGAGTAAGAGAGTGAATATCACGCTCTCAGGGAAGAAGAGGAAGCTACAGAAATAGATCCAGCACAGCCAGAGGGAGAGATCTATAATTGACGTTGAACTTGCTCCATTGAAGATCCGGCCGTCTGACAAGACGGAGGTGGAGCCGGGGGGGGGGGGGGTGGGGGGTGCGGATGCAAGAAAAGGATAGGCAGAAAGTGGCGAACATGGAAATGAAAGAGTAAGAAATCATGGAGCAGTCGGTATGAAGAAAACAGGATAAAGTATACATGCAACGATGTTGGACGGTAACTGCTGCAGCCCAGGTGCCGAGTTTGGGGACGGCGAGCTAAAAGGGTCCTTGAGGACTTACTGTCATGGTGCAATTGCCAGCACTGTACACAGCCTGGCTCCCCAGGCATTTCCTCAACTCTGTGAATTTGTCAAATTACCATTTGAGTGATTTATGTGCACAAACTGAGCTACTGTAACTGGAAATAAAGAGACGATTATTGATAACGCCAAAAAAAACCTGACCTCCCGTGACTCGGATAATTCTCTGTTCTGGCACCGGTCAGGTCCCGAGGGTGCCGGACCAGAGAGGTTCAACCTGTTTTTGGTCAACAGTACAAGCAACCAGCTAGCCTTACTATACTACAGTGCTTCATTTCAGTGTCTGTGCATCAGCTATTTACAGGCCAACAGTTTTTCAACTTTATCCCAGTGATGTTTCCGCCACATCCCAATTGTAGATTTCTATGTCATTTACATTCTACAGATGCTAGATTCAGGAAAGTTATGTATATTGTGCTGCTAAACAATAGAATGGTCTGAATTGAATTTCACAAAAAGCATATTTGCATAAAATTAGTCAATAGTGCCTGAGGACAGGAAGCCTTTTGTTGTTTGACCTAGACTCTAAGCTACCAGCATGAACATTGTAACATATTGCAAAGACCATTAAGTAATAGAAAACAACTATTTCTAAACACTGCTACTTTGGTTGGGATTAAGCTTTAGGAAAAGTGGCTACACATCAAGGAGGTTGTGATGGTTCTATTTTAGTAGTTTAACTTGTTAGTCTATAATAATGCAGTATCAAAGATAACACAAGATATGTGCCAAAATAATATATCAAATATAAATTCTTGCCGGAATGTCAGTATTTTCAGAACATTTACAGAAGCTTAACTGGACCAGCTATATCAACACTGTGGCTACAAGAGCAAGGCAGGGGCTGGATACCCTGTGATAAGTGGCTCACCTCTTGACCCCTCAATGCCTCGCCACCATCTTCAAGGCTCAAGACAGAAGTGTGATGGAATATCACTTGCCTGGATGGGTACAGCTGCAACAACACTCAAGAAATTTGACACCATGCAGAACAACGCAGTTCACTTAGTTGCCGCCCCTGCCACTGAACTCAGTATTCAACCTCTTCACCACTCGCATACTTTGGCTCCAGTAAGTACGATCTACAGGATATATTGAAGCAACTCACCAACCTTACATTGACAGTACCTCCCAGCTCCTGACCTCAACCACCAAGAAGGACGAGAGCAGCAACATCATGGGAACAATATTGCTTCCAAGGCACACGCCATCCTTACATGAACATATATGACCATTCCTTCATCACTGCTAGGTCAAAATCCTGGAATTCCTTATCCTAAGACTATCATTGGAGTACCATCAGCACAAGGACAGCAGTGGTTCAAGAGGCTCACTATCACCTTCTCAGGGCAACTAGGGGTGGAGAATAAATGGAACTTTGCCAGCGTCACCCACATTTCAAGAACAAAAATAGAATACAGACACCTGGATAATGTATAAAGAAAAAGAAAGACTTGAATTTATAGAACGCCTTTCATGACCACCGGACGTCCCAAAGCGTTTTATAGCCAATGAAATACATTTGAAGCATAATCACTTGTAATGTAGGAAACACGGCAGCCAATGTGCGCACAGCAAGCTCCCACAAACAATGTGATAATGACCAGATAATCTGTTTTTGTGATGTTGATTAAGGCAAGTATTGAAAAAATATTTCATTGGCTGTAAAGCGCTTTGAGGCGTCTGGTGTTAGTGAATGGCACTGTATAGATGCAAATCTTTCTTTAATTTATACATTATATCTGTATTGTATTATTATTCTTGGTATGTGGGTGACATTGGCAAAGCCGTATGTATTCTTCATCCCTTGTTGCCCTGAGAAGAACAACAACTTGTATTTATATAGCGCCTTTAACGTAGTAAAAAGTCCCAAGGCGCTTCACAGAAGCATTATGCAATAAAAATTTGACATGAGCCACATAAATAGAAATTAGCGCAGGTGACCAAAAGCTTTGTCAAAGAGGTATGTTTTAAGGAGCGTCTTGAAGGAGAAAATAGAGGTAGAGAGGCGGAGAGGTTTAGGCAGGGAGTTCCAGAGCTTGGGACCTAGGCAACAGAAGGCACGACCACCAATGGCTGAGGTGGTGAGCCTCTTGAACCACTGCTGTCCTTGTGCTGATGGTGCTCTAATGATTGGTCACAACACCAGGGATAACTAAGACAGCACCTCCGACAGTGCAGCAACCCCTCAGCACTGCACTGGAGTGTCAGCCTCGATTTTTGTGCTCAAGTCTCTGGAGTGGGACTTGAACCCACAACCTTCTGACTCAGAGGCTACTAACTAAGCCATGACTGACATATTGGGCAATTGTGAAATAAATGAGTAATAACAGTTAGGTATCTTGGTCTTAATCTTCCAATGTGTTAAACTAGCAGATTTTTTCCACGCTCTTTTAGCTAAAAAAAATGTATATCTTTGCACACAAAATAGCTATAAATATAAGACTGTCTCCTCAGCACAATTATAACATTTGAGAAAATATTTGCTGTATTTATAATGCCACCTTTTATGCTCATTTTCTTTTTTTACTAGTGAAAATAATGTTATGATTTCCAAAGATATGCTAGCCAATTTCAAATTACAAATTATTTAAAAACTATATCAAAATTCCAATGAATAAAAGCGATATTTAGGATGAAGCAGGCTGGAGTTTATGACACACAGACAATATCCATCTCCTAATGTTTTGTCAGCAATGTTCACTGATTTCTCTGGAAATTGAAGAATGTTGATTGTGGTAATCCAATCAGGAATAGTTTAAGGCTGTTCCTGCAGTATTTGCAGCAGAGACAATTGATTGAAATCCCAGAAAACAAAAAGGCAAGGGGGCCAAAATTGCCCCTTTCATTAAGACCTGTTACTGCCGGAAAGCAGCGGCCATGCGGTGAAGTGGAATGGCCTCCGATATTTCGTGGAATGACCGTCATTTTGAAAATTGCCCTCCTGCGGTGACCCGCTCCCCCCACTTCCACCCCGCTACTGCCAATCCGTACCCAAGTGCGTCATCAGAGCGTGCATCGCCGATGTTTCCTCCCCCCCCGAACACGAACTTCTGCCGAGAAAGTCTTGCGGCCGGCGCTCGGTGCCTCCGACAGCTTTTTCTGCCAGTGCACTGTGCTTGCAGTGTTTGTAAAATAGTGGTGCCGCCGCCATTAAAGGGGAAGACGCACTGCTGTGGTCGCCACCTTGTTTTTTTTTGTCGGCCAACTGCCAGGTCGGACCGACAATTATGGCCCTGGGTTCGGCTGGGCCGCCAACAGGCAACCCCTCTTGGGTGCCAGGCCACTGGTCCGGCCGAAACCCTCCCTGGAGGCCCAGTGGGCCTAACTGAAAAAGATGCAGAGCTCGCAGCCGCCCTCCTCTTTAACTGAAAGGGAGAGACTTTGTGATGCACCAGCGTGATGACATCATCAGCGCTACGCTGATGAGTGACAGCGACAGACAGTCCGCCCACCCCCAGTTCCGCTCCTCTAGTGACTGAACTTCCGCTCTCCGCCCCATTTCTACCTCACGTTATGACCGACTTCTGGCCCGCTCGGAAAAAAAGGCAAAGAGCGGAATTTCACGCAAGAGGCCACCACATCCACCGCAGTGGTGAAAGCAATGCAAACACAGTAGGTGCACTGCGTTTCCGGCAGGGGGCAATTTCGGCCCCAAGGTGTCTTAATATTTTGTTCTTTCCATAGAAATCAATGCACTATTGTATATGTAAATGTTAACACTGAGCAACAAAAATAAATATCATACATTTTTCTGGGTATTTCCAGTTCTTTCATCAGCCATCAATTTGAGTGGTAAAACCTCCTTGTTATATACTCTCTGTGGGATCAATTTTCCCCAGTGATTTGCACTGTTTTTTTGGAGCAGGCTACTCTTTTTGGCCTTAGTTGAAAAACTAGTTTCCCCAATCAATTTGCACCAGTGTAACTCAGTTAGTTACGATTTTTTTAAGTCAGTTCTTTTTTCAGCCAAAGGGGGCGTACCCAGCCACCTGCGCCACTTCTGGCCATCTAGGGAAGTTTGGCCAGCTGACAGTTACTCCAATTCTGATTAGGCCAGCATATGTTGCCTCTCCAGAAAAACCTTCCCTAGAGTTAAGGAAATCAGTGCAGGTAAGGAAAGCGGCATAGCAGATGCCCGGACACAGTGAAAGAATTAAAAAACACATAGCAGAAACTTACCTCCAACCTCGCCCGAAGGCTGTCCGGTCCCATTCTCAGTCCCTGAGAGAGAGAGAGACTATATGTGTTTTTCAATTCTTTTAATGTGTTGGGAGCTGGCTGTATGCTTCACTTTGCAGCCTCAGCTCGCATTGTGTCCCTGGTTACCATGGCAGCCCGATCTTTTTGGCGCAGATCAAGGCTCCACCCCCAAAACTAAAGGTCGGGTTAGGCCACGCCAAATGGGCCCCAAAAAATCGGGCGGAACTCTTCAAGTACGCCAAAAAAATGCTTTCGGGAAAATGGAGCCCAAAGTTTGTGCACATTCTCTGTATGTTCTTATGCATATCAAGATAATAAACAATAGTATTGGATACTGGAAATTTTCTTCAACATACTCCCAAGAGCAACATTGAGTCGCCTCCACCAGATGCATTCCAAGGACCTACGTTGTTCTCACAATTTACTTCAGCACTACCCTCAGAAAAGCAGTTCTATGACTATAATTGTATGACCATAATGGCATGATTTTTCTATTTTCAATACTATTTCTGCCTTTGGTCTTTATGAATTACTGCCCTAAATTAGGACCAATTTTGACAAATTTGAGGGCAGCTCTTGTGGATTTGCATCTTCTACAAACTAAATTGCAAAATCTATTTCCTTTAGAAACCATTAACAGCTGTCAGACCACAAGACACTTCATGCAGTCTGTCTGCACTGGTCTCAGACTTTAGTCTCCGAGGTTAAAAGAGAATATGTTAGAACCACATCACCCACTTATTGTAGATCAGTGATTTTTAAGAACAATTAAGTGGCATGGACTAACTTTAAAGGGTCTAACAAAATAATGGGGAGAAATTGGTCTTCTTTGCACCTGATTCCAGGCATAAAATGGCATCATCTCGGCCTGATCTGCTATTTGAACCTGAGGCCTGAGTGATTGCTTCCCTGCTGGACAAAACCTGCCGGGAACAGCAACCTGGACCAGAAGGCAAGTTTATAAAAAAAAATTTAAACCTTGGGCAGCGGTTTCTGTCTCAGAGCACTTGCCTTGGGCTGGGACAGATCCCCTATATCCCCAGCAGTGGTCTCCTGCTACATGATTTTAGTGGCTAGGCAGCCGCTTTTCACCGACTTCCCAACTATTTTGGTTGTGAAGTCGGCAAGCGACATGTTAATGAAACCTAGACGTTAAAATCATCCAAGCCTCCCTGCTATCGCTCCAAGATGGGTTGGCCGCATGCTTTGACATATTCTCGCTCCAGAGTTGAAATTGAGTTCATACTCTCCTCATTAACACTAGCACAAGGGAAAGCCATCATTAGTGTAGTAAAACCAATGATGTACATATGTCTGGTCATCTGTTATTGCTTGATATATATCCATCTAATTTAGAATTCATGATCCATATTATTTTTAAAACTGAAAAATAAATAAGATATTTTTAATAAATGTCTGACACAATATTTTAACATGTTTTATTTAGAAAATAGCAAGGCCGTGGCCAAGTATGTACTTCACTTGTGAATGTGACTGAGATGTCTAATGAGGCAAAGCTGAGTTCAAAACAGTTGCTGGCTATAGATATAGTCATTAAATTAAATGATGCGTGTTTTTAATTTTCATTGTACTTTCGACTTAAGTTGTGAGCCCTGAATATAACTTCATACATAAAATTCAATATACTGTAGTCTTCACTTTAACTCCATCTAGTTAGAAACTATAATATTGTTCAATCAGGCTAATCTTTTCATTCATTTTAGCTTTAAAGTCTTTAAATTGTGGTGATTACTTTACCCACAGCAGCAGAAAAGAGTGTTGGCGACACTCAGCACTGCCGATAAAGCACAGAGGATCCTTAATCAATGTAGTACACCAAAGGATTTACAATATTTCTTTAACAACTTTACTTGTATTTGATTGTTCATAATCTAATCACAAATTAGCAAGGGTTGCAACCATTTGAGTTTGCTCTATTCAACCTGTTACAACACTGATCTGTCTATAAATTAGTTACTTCAGAATATATTTGACGACTTAGTCTGTGTTGTATTTCATTCCATGTGACCATTATTTCCATGATGTGTGTTTTATTGCTTTTGTTTATTTCAAAATATGATGTACCGTATATACTCGCGTATCCTACGATCTCACGTATCATGCGACCCCTAAATTTTCGTCCCCAAAACATGATTTTATCATATATCTTATGTATCATGTGAGTCACTTTTTTGAGATACCAGATGACACTAGGCTAGGCTTTCAAACAAGTTTAACAAGTACCCAACACGTAACAAGTACCCTAACACATAACAACGATCGAATACAGCCCTTAACAACCGAATCATGAAACGACTCTTCCACCGTAAACAACCGAATGAGAAACAGCTGTTTTGCATTCTACCCTTAGCCACTATGGAGAAAAGATCTGTGAAGAAATATACTGCCAAATTTAAGCTGCAAGTTGTTGCCGAAGCGGAACAAAGCAACAACGTTAAAGCTGCAAAACTGTTTGGTGTCGGAGAAAGCTGTGTCCGAAACTGGATATGGTCTGCTTAACAGCCTAACAGCCTAATCTTGGCCAGCACTTCACACCCGCAAATTTTGTATCTCGCGTATCATGCTACCCCCCCAAATTTAGGTTACAATTTAGGTCTTCAAAAGTCGCATGATACGCGAGTATATACGGTATATGTTTCAATTTAGCCCCATAATTCACCCATTTTATTATGTTATTTTACTGTGTACTTTATTTATTTCAATTAATCTTTTATGTTTGGCACATTATGGTCTATTGAATTCAGTAAACAAAAATGTTTTTCTGAAAATGAGAACTTTAAATAGTCACTCATTTGTTTCCGAGAACAGAAATAGATGAGCTGAACTTCCGCCTACACTAAATATGCAATACTGAATTAACCATCTCTGAGAGAACAAGTTCATTCAACATTTCCATTCCAGCTGTCCGGAATTGCAAACATCTACTATTTTCCTTGGTTCTTAACCACTAATAGAAAACAAAGCTACCTTCTTTATCCTTGTTGAATGATCACTCACCATTCTATATCCTTTTCATTTGTATCCAGAGTTGATATTCTAATTGTAGGATTTGTGGAAACTTGACTTTGCAGAACGTACGTCAAGTATGAGCATATATAACGCCGACACATTTTCCTATTGATGGTTGAGACTTGGACACCTCCCAGTATCAGAAGTTAACTTCGCATTTTGTCAACACTGCTGTCGCAAGGTTTTTTGCATTAATTCACCATAATAGGTTCATAACACATTGGCAATCATTTTTTTGATATTTTAGTTATACAATTGTTTATTAAATAGGCATTAATTGTTTCCAAGATTGTTTATAAGGTATGATTGAAGGCAAACAATTGTCTCACCCCAGGTCTGATTGGAATGTCAAGGTGAAATTTTGTTGAAGGTGAGGAACATAAATAGTGGGAAATTGACACTTTTCCATTTCTGACACACTGGCCCCAATAGTTACTGATTGTGGAGGCGGGGGAGGCAAAGAGTTTTGGCTAGGCGCACGCTGTGCAATTTTGACTCCACAGTATGCAACTCTTTTTTCAAGCAGGATCCCTCCCGGGAAGCCAACCTGATTAATAGGCTTGGCTCCCTGTCGGGTGGGGAACATTCGGAAGGAGGCCGCAGCTCAGGAGGAGGAAGGGAGTCTGCAGCTGGGTCAGTTGGGGGGGGGAGGGGAGGGTGGGTGACATGGTCCGGAACTTGACAGAGGGGGGAGGGTGGTTGTTAATCCCAGGGGGGGAAAGAGGGGGGAGATGTCTGGACTGGGAGGAAGCACCTGCTCCTCTTGGCCCGCAAGTAGTGTTGTAAAGTGTTGCAATTAGTGTTCCACAAAGCAGTTCTTGCCTCCCTTTAGCTGCTGAATTTCCCGAGGCTTGGGAAACCTGGCCAGTTAGGGTTAAAACTGGAAGATGTTAAATCTGAGCATACAGCCTCATTGTACTATTTAAATAGCCAACCCGCCTCCTGGAGGCATATTGGCTGTTGCCTCCCCCCCCTCCCCTCCCCCCAGTTCTTGCTGCTGTTGAAACCAAAAGTGGGTGGGTTGGAGTTTGGCTTAAGATTTTAAAAATTTTAACATCCCACTGACCCCAACCCACTATTTTGGGGGGTTAAAATTACCCCCAATGTCACTAGCGTTCCCAGTTCAAATACAGCACTGGCTGGATATATTGAAAAGCATTCTCCATTTTGCCCAATAGTGTGCATCATCCTTAACCTCAGAATATTTCCATTTACTTACACCAGCTGTTCTCCTGGCCTTTCTGAGCAAGACTGCTAAGTTATTTTTGTGCCATGTACTCATAAACACCAGGAACTGAATTCAGACTGCCCAAACTTGTTTCTGTTAAGATATTATCTTCATCGCAACTTATCTCCATTCCAACAGTCTGAGCTGGATTTCTACCAGTCTCCGACTTGAAAAGACAATGTTCTAACCACAATCAGGCTGAACTTTGAATATTAATCTGTGGTGGATAATTTGCACCAAAATCTCTTGGAAAATAATTGTACTAAAGCACTCTTGACAATCTGTGTGACCATAGATGCTTCACAGCACAAACGATTTCTGATCGTTTCAGAAATCAACACAACCTTCCTCAGCCACTTCCAAAGAACAACGGCCTCGAAATCAATAATGCAAGAAACCGCCTGCAGACACACCAGTGCGAGATATGACCGTGCCTGTTCAAAAAGCACAGGCAGTACGTCAACTTCGTGCTGCCTGATTGTAGCATAAAGCCTAGCACTGAATGCACTGCTGACAGGCTGTGGGGGGGTGGGGGTGGGGGCGGGGGGGCAGGGGGGCTGAAGTTCACATAGCTCAAGCGAGGCTAGCTTTACTTAAAGCTAGCTTGCTCCTCTTAAAGGAAGTCTGCAGCTCTTAGAGAAGAGCTGCCTTTTTTAAAATTCGTTCCAGGATGTGGGTGCTGCTGGCAAGGTCAGTATTTATTGCCCATCCCTAATTGCCCTTGAGAAGGTGGTGGTGAGCCAACTTTCTTGAACCGTTGCAGTCCTTGTAGTGAAGGTACTTCCACAGTGCTGTTAGAGAGGGAGTTCCAGGATTGTGACCCAGCAACGACGAAGGAACTGCGATATATTTCCATGTCAGGATGGTGTGTAACTTGGAGGGGAACTTGCAAGTGATGGTGTTCCCATGCACCTGCTGCCCTTGTCCTTCTAGGTGATAGAGGTAGCATGTTTGCGAGATGCTGTCGAAGAAGCTGTGGTGAGTTGCTGCAGTACATCGTGTAGATGGTACACACTGCAGCCATGGTGCGCCAGTAATGGAGGGAGTGAATGTTTAAGGTGGTGGATGGGGTGCCAATTAAGCAGGCTGCTTTGTCCTAGATGGTATCGAGCTTCTTGAGAGTTGTTGGAGCTGCAGTCATCCAGGTAAGTGGAGAATATTCCATCACACTCCTGACTTATGCCTGGTAGATGGTAGCAAGGCTTTGGGTAGTCAGGAGGTGAAATTCACCACAGAATAACCAGCCTCCGAGCAACGCGTGTTGCCACAGTATTTATGTGGCTGGTCCAGTTAAGTTTCTGATCAATGGTGACCCACAGGATGTTGATGGCAGGAGATTTGGCAATGGTAATTTCAAGGGGCGGTGGTTAGACTCTGCAGATAAAACATTTAAAAGTGCTTGAGCTCTATGCAGTCTGCACCTCTTAAAGGTGAGCTGCCTTCTGCTGATCAAAAATGATAAAAGTGTTTCAGCACTAACCCAAATGGCTCAACAGGCCAGGGAAAAGGGCACCCAGCGTCTCAGACGCAGCACTCAAGCTTTGTGAGGGGGTCAAAATTGGAAGAAAGATCCTCCACCCACAGGGGGCCAGGAGGCCCTCCAGAAAGAAAGATGTGTGACCAGATCGCCAGCAGTGTCACCCTCCCCCCCCCCCCCCCACGACCTGCCTCCAGTGCCCAAAGAAGTTTAATGACTCAGAGGAGTGGTCAAGGTCAATGAATGCATCTTCAAAAGCTGTCTCCTTCCAACTGTACCACTGGCCTCACACACTGCTCAATGCACCACGCCCCCATCACTCACCTGCCAACAATCTTTACCAAACATGAGGTACACCTCAGATTCCTAGCTTCACCTCATTCCATTGGAGGAAATGGTGCTGGCCATTCTTGGCAGGGGCATGGCTGAGCTGTTGGTCAGCAGTGGGGCTGAAAGAAGATGCTTTACACATTATCCTCCTTCTCATATCACATTTCCTCTCATCCCATAATATCTTCTGATTTACAAACTGCACATGGTGTAAGCATGCACCTCTAGCTTTACCCTTTCCCTCACCACAACCTTACCCTTGTGCCTTCCTCATTTCAAACACCTAATAAATAAGAACATAAGAAATAGGCGCAGGAGTAGGCCATTTGGCCCCTCGAGCCTGCTCCGCCATTCAATAAGATCATGGCTGATCTGATCATGGACTCAGCTCCACTTCCCTGCCTGCTCCCCATAACCCTTTACTCCCTTGTCGTTCAAAAATCTGTCCATCTCCGCCTTAAATATATTCAATGACCCAGCCTCCACAGCTCTCCATACATTTACAACCCTCTTGAGAGAAGACATTTCTCCTCATCTGTTTTAAATGGATGGCCCCTTATTCTAAGACTATGTTCCCTAGTTTTAGTTTCCCCTATGAGTGGAAATATCCTTTCTGCATCCAACTTGTCAAGCCCCCTCATTATCTTATATGTTTCGATAAGATCACCTCTCATTCTACTGAACTCCAATGTGTATAGGTCCGACCTATTCAACCTATCCTCATAAGTCAACCCACTCATCTCCGAAATCAACCTTCTCTGTGACCTTCTAGTGAACCTTCTCTGAACAGATCTGTTGTGTACCTGTAAAGCATGCACTCCCATATTCCACCACCAGCGAGCACATCCCCTGAAGTCCCAAGGGATCCCAGCATCCCTTGGGAGCACTGTATATAAACCGGCCCCTAAGGCCTGTTCCTCACTCTGGAGTGTTTTAATAAAGTCTGAGGTCACTATTACTTTAACCTCCCTGTGTGCAGTCTCATCTGTGTTAGGAACACAATAAGATCCTACTCTGAACAGAACAAATCCAGCCTGCCAAGCCAGTGGGCCAACAAGAAGAGGGAGAGATGAGTGAAGAACAAACATCATCACTCGATCTCAGCCACCAGCTCTTTGAGGTCGTCTTGCAAGGCCACTGCAGTGTTCCTCAACTGAAAGTTAGCAACCTTCCAACAACCATACTGCAGCCACTGGAGCAGGATTAGGATAGGCAAAGGCACACGCAAGACAGTCACCAAGGAAATGCAAAAGGGTGATTGATTCATTTTTTGATGTAATATTGGATGCATATGTGGATAAAGTTGGATTAGAAAGTTTGCCTTGTGGTGGCTTTTATTTCTGCATTGTGGCCAAGAGGACGTTGTGACGGTCAGTAACAGGGAAGGTAAGGTGTGGGACAAATGTTGAAATGGAAATTGGGGTTGTGTTCACTGGTATCGTAGGCAGTGGATTCAATCTGTATATCCTGGCCAGAAAGGGTCTGTCTAGGTTTCCTCCTTCTGCTTCCTTCTCTTCTGCTTTTTCTCTTCTGCTTCCTCCTCTTCTTCTTCCTCCTCCTCCTTCTCTTCTTCTGCGAGCAGCTTGTCCCCTTTGTTGCCTCTACTCCATCTCCATGTCATGCTGCAGCTCAAGGGAGACTGCAACTAGAGCCCCAGGACTGGGAGCAAGTGGTGTTCTCAGAGACCTTCCTTTAAGAGCCAAAACCTTATAAATGTCCATCAGCACTCACTGCACACTTTCACAACTTTTTAAATGTATTGCACCAAGCCACTACACCAATAAAAGGGAGCAACTATTTGTACTGTGTTTTTTCTGCACACGCGTCTGTCAAGCTTTGCCCCCCTAAGCCTCCCACCCGAACCGGAAGTGCAGGACCAGAAGTGCCGGACCGTAAGTGCGGCCACGCTCTCATTCCACGCGGCCGAGAGCGCTGGCGGACATCCGAGAGGGCCAGCGGGCAGCCAAGTGTGCCGGTGGGGCAGCGGTGGGCAGAGAAGCAGCGGGCGGCCGAGAGGGGGGTGGAAGAGATGGGAAAGGGAGAGAGAGACTGGGGGAAGAGAGAGAGAGAGAGAGAGAGAGAGAGACTGGCAGAGAGAGAGATTGGGAAAGAGAGAGACTGGAATAGAGACGGGGGCGGGGGGGACAGATGGGGGGGGGGGGGGGGAAGAGACGGGGAGGGTGGAAATCTGAGGGGAGAGAGGGAACTCAGGGAAGATGGATCACGTTCTTCCAACCCCTTATTTGATGTTCAAAATCCCAGATCATATGTCAATTCAGCATTGCATGCTGATTGACGTCACGCTCTGGATCATTTGAATATTTGAAATGAGCGCAGGCAATGGCAGCACTGCTGACCTGCCCAAAATGGTGGCTGCCGCGTTCCGCGCCAGAAACAGGCAGAAGCAAGGTAGCCGCCACTTTTTTCTTCCAAACTGGCCTTAACAGCTGGCACAAACTGCTCCAACTTCATGGCCAATGTACTTTAAATAAAACTAAGACAGTCCATATCCTTAAAAAGCGTTTGACAGAATGAAAGGGTTGATTCTCCGATTATGGGAAATGCAGTAACAGTTGTGGCGCTGGTGTGTGCAGCTGTGCTGATAGAGTAGGCTACAGATCCCAATGGATCTGGCGAGGTCACCTAATTTTAAATATCCTCCCTGTGCATTTTCCGCATGTGGAGGGAGTCTTATGGCAACAAGTGGTTGGGAGTGTACCCTTAAAGGGCTGCTGCTTTTAAATGGCTGTTGTTCATTTCTCTTGCAAGTTGACTGTTCGAGTAAAATATGGTGAAGATGTTTATGCACTCTGGGGAAAGTGGTGGGAACTGCGCCCTTCAATGATGAGAGTCTGGATGTGCTGCCAGAGGAGGTAAAGCAGAAGATAATATTTTGGGGGGCTGAGGAGAACCCTCTCACCCAAGCTAATAGATAGCAAGCATGGTAAAACATGACCATCTGAGTAATTGCAGACTCCTATGTCCATAGATTATGGGAGCAAATGAGAAAGACTGAGAAAGAATGTAAGGTTGACTAAAAGTGCACCCACTCAAAGGAAAAGAATACCTGTATTATGCATGCACTAAGCAGTGATCCCATAGCATAGAGTCACATCAGCAAAGCAACAGCAACTTATATTTATAAGAGCGCCTTTAACATAGAAAATGTGCCACGGCAGTTTAAAGGAGTGGAGTGGAGGTGGGGAGAGTAGGAAAAAAGATAAAAGGAACGAAGGAAATGCCAAACCATAATGTGACAGTTAGGAGAGATGACTTAAAGCTTGGTCGAAAATATGTTTTTTTTAAACGAATGAAGTTGCAGGGGTATGTGAAGAAAGGTTGTGAAGAGATTTAAAACCAAGGACAAGATTTTAAATTAATGCTTTAAAAAAAATGCTTTGGTGGACAGGAAGCCAATGTGGGTCAGTGAGGATAGCAGTATACACACCAACCATCAACATTTCATGGTGACAGTATTTTGGGGGCTTGGTCAGTGTGTTAGCATTTATTGACAAAAATCAGTGCAAACTGGGACCCTCTCTCATCCAGTACCACCTTCTCGGCCTTTTGGCTAAGATCAAGTGTAGTATCTGTTCTTATCAGTTTAATATCCCCTATGGGGACCAGATATTGAATTGTTTTTTGGAACAGGGAGATGGAACAGGGGCTTGCCCCGTCCACTCCATGCACCGACCTGGTATTGCAGTGTTTCCAGCAACGGTGCAGCTTCCCCTCTCGGCCTTTTGGCTAAGATCAAGTGTAAATAGCGCAAAGTTATCTTTGGCGCTGGAGTTGATCTGACAAGAATTGGCAAAAAAACCCACATCTACCTGAATCAGGTGGATAAGGTATTTGACCAGGTCCCCCTCTCTTCTCAGCTGTTGCTAGTGCTCGGGCCAGGATTGCAGTCTCTGCTGAGAACAGGAGTTCCCAACTATGGTATACAAAGGTGCCAATCCCTAGCATAGAACCAGGAGTGACACTGGGAGGAAAGAGGAACCTTGTCTGGTACATTGGCAGCTAGACTCAGGTAACGACAGGACTGAGTGGTGGTGGGGAATGGATGGCAGTGACGGGGAAAGGAGGAAATGAAAAGGAGAAGTGGATGTCAATGAAAGAGAGAAAGTGGATGGCAATTGAAGGGGCAAATGGATGATATAAGGGGAAGTGGATTGCAGTGAAATGGAAAGGGAGGAGGTATGATGTTGCAGCTGAGAGTGGTGGTTTGGATTGGGAATGAGATTGCGACCCTGATCTAGACAGCCACACTACAGCAAAATTCTAAAGGGGCAAAGTGTGTTAGAAAGATAAGCCTGAAGGCTCTGTGCCTCAATGCAAGGAGTATTCGGAATAAGGTAGACGAATTAACTGCACAGATAGCAGTTAACGGGTATGATGTAATTGGCATCACGGAGACATGGCTCCAGGGTAACCAATGCTGGGAACTCAACATCCAGGGGTATTCAACATTTAGGAAGGATAGACAGAAAGGAAAAAGAGGCGGGTGGAATTGCTGGTTAAAGAGGAAATTAATGCAATAGTAAGAAAGGACATTAGCTTGGATGATGTGAAATCGGTATGGGTGGAGCTACGGAATACCAAGGGGCAGAAATTGCAAGTGGGAGTTGTGTACAGACCACCAAACAGTAGTAGTAAGGTTGGGGACAACATCAAACAAGAAATTAGAGATGCATGCAATAAAGGTACAGTAGTTATCATGGGTGACTTTAATCTACATATTGATTGGGCTAACCAAACTGGTAGCAATGCAGTGGAGGAGGATTTCCTGGAGTGTGTTAGGGATGGTTTTCTTGACCAATATGTCGAGGAACCAACTAGGGAGCTGGCCATCCTAGATTGTGTGATGTGTAATGAGAAAGGACTAATTAGCAATCTTGTTGTGCGAGGCCCCTTGGGGAAGAGTGATCATAACATGGTAGAATTCCTTATTAAGATGGAGAGTGACACAGTTAGTTCAGAAATTAGGGTCCTGAACTTAAAGAAAGGTAACCTCTATGTTTGAGGCATGAATTGGCTAGAATAGACTGGCAAATGATACTTAAAGGGTTGACGGTGGATAGGCAATGGCAAACATTTAAAGATCACATGGATGAACTTCAACAATTGTACATCCCTGTCTGAAGTAAAAATAAAACGGGGAAGGTGGCTCAACCGTGGCTAACAAGGGAAATTAAGGATAGTGTTAAATGCAAAGAACAGGCATATAAATTGGCCAGAAAAAGCAGCAAACCTGAGGATTGGGAGAAATGTAAAATTCAGCAGAGGAGGACAAAGGGTTTAATTAAGAAGGGGAAAATAGAGTATGAGAGGAAGCTTGCCGGGAACATAAAAACTGACTGCAAAAGCTTCTATAGATATGTGAAAAGAAAAAGATTAGTGAAGACAAACGTAGGTCCCTTGCAGTCAGATTCAGGTGAATTTATAATGGGGAACAAAGAAATGGATGACCAGTTGAACAAATACTTTGGTTCTGTCTTCACGAAAGAAGACACAAATAACCTCCGGAAGTACTAGGGGACTGAGGGTCTAGTGAGAAGGAGGAACTGAAGGATATCCTTATTAGGTGGGAAATTGTTTTAGGGAAATTGATGGGATTGAAGGCCGATACATCCAAGGGGCCTGATAGTCTGCATCCCAGAGTACTTAAGGAAGTGGCCCTAGAAATAGTGGATGCATTGGTGATCATTTTCCAACAGTCTATCGACTCTGGATCAGTTCCTATGGACTGGAGAGTAGCTAATGTAGCACCACTTTTTAAAAAGGGAGGGAGAGAGAAAGCGGGTAATTATAGATCGGTTAGCCTGGCATCAGTAGTGGGGAAAATGTTGGAATCAATTATTAAGGATGAAATAGCAGCACATTTGGAAAGTAGTGACAGGATCAGTCCAAGTCAGCATGGATTTATGAAAGGGAAATCATGCTTGACAAATCTTCTGGAATTTTTTGTAGAGTGGACAAGAGAGAACCAGTGGATGTGGTGTATTTGGACTTTCAAAAGGCTTTTGACAAGGTCCCACACAAGAGATTGATGTGAAAAATCAAAGCACATGGTATTGGGGGTAATGTACTGACATGGATAGAGAACTGGTTGGCAGACAGGAAGCAGAGAGTCGGGATAAACGGGTCTTTTTCAGAATGGCAGGCAGTGACTAGTGGAGTGCCGCAGGGCTCAGTGCTGGGACCCCAGCTCTTTACTATATACATCAATGATTTAGTTGAAGGAATTGAGTGTAATATCTCCAAGTTTGCAAATGACACTAAACTGGGTGGCAGTGTGAGCTGTGAGGGGGATGCTAAAAGGCTTCAGGATGACTTGGACAAGTTAGGTGAATGGGCAAATGCATGGCAGATGCAGTATAATGTGGATAAATGTGAGGTTATCCACTTTGGGGGCAAAAATACGAAGACAGAATATTATCTGAATGGCGGCAGATTAGGAAAAGGGGAGGTGCAACGAGACCTGGGTGTCATGGTTCATCAGTCATTGAAAGTTGGCATACAGGTACAGCAGGCGGTCAAGGCGGCAAATGGTATGTCGGCCTTCATAGCTAGGGGATTTGAGTATAGGAGCAGGGAGGTCTTACTGCAGTTGTACAGGGCCTTGGTGAGGCCTCACCTGGAATATTGTGTTCAGTTTTGGTCTCCTAATCTAAGGAAGGACATTCATGCTATTGAGGAAGTGCACCAGACTGATTCCCGGGATGGCTGGACTGACATATGAGGAGAGACTGGATCACTGGGCCTTTATACATTGGAGTTTAGAAGGATGAGAGGGGATCTCTTGAAACATATAAGATTCTGACGGGACGGGACAGCTTAGATGCCGGTAGAATGTTCCCGATGTTGGGGAAATCAAAACCAGGGGACACAGTCTTAGGATAAGGGGTAGGCCATTTAGGATTGAGATGAGGAGAAATTTCTTCACTCAGAGAGTTGTTAACCTGTGGAATTCCCTGCCGCAGAGAGTTGTCGATGCCAGTTCATTGGATATATTCAAGAGGGAGTTAGATATGGCCCTTACGGCTAAGGGGATCAAGGGGTATGGAGAGAAACCAGGAAAGGGGTACTGAGGGAATGATCAGCCATGATCTTATTGAATGGTGGTGCAGGCTCGAAGGGCCAAATGGCTTACTCCTGCACCTATTTTCTATGTTTCTATGTTAAACTCCAACGGGTTGATGTGGAAGAATAGTAGTAAGGACTGGGAGAGCTGAAGGAGAAGATCAGTCTTTGTGAAATGGTTAAGAAGATAAATGGTTTACAGTGTCTCTGTGAACTTGGTCTGGAGGGGGTAAAGTTCTTTTGGGAAGTGAGGGTTGGATATGGGACCATAACTGTTGAGGTAATGTTTGAGTAAGTGATGGTCTAGTTGGTCTTCTGAAAATCCAATTGTCTCTTTGTTTTTCTTTTCTTCAGATTAAAAATCTCTAATTGTGAAGTATAGAAGTTCTTAAAATGAACCAGAATGCATCATTTTAAATGGTCGCGCAGTATGCACAGAGTTCAGAAGCCATATAATATGGAGGATTCATTTAAATCACTAGGGGGGTAGTGCTGGACAGACTAATGGATCTGAAGGTAGACAAGTCCCCTGGTCCTGATGAAATGCATCCCAGGGTATTAAAAGAGATGGCGGAAGTTATAGCAGATGCATTCGTTATAATCTACCAAAATTCTCTGGACTCTGGGGAGGTACCATCGGATTGGAAAGCAGCTAATGTAACGCCTCTGTTTAAAAAAGGGGGCAGACAAAAGGCAGGTAACTATAGGCTGGTTAGTTTAACATCTGTAGTGGGGAAAATGCTTGAAGCTATCATTAAGGAAGAAATAGCAGGACATCTAGATAGGAATAGTGCAATCAAACAGACGCAACATGGATTCACGAAAGGGAAATCATGTTTAACTAATTTACTGGAATTCTTTGAGGATATAACGAGCATGGTGGATAGAGATGTACCGATGGATGTGGTGTATTTAGATTTCCAAAAGGCATTCGATAAGGTGCCACACAAAAGATTACTGCAGAAGATAAAGGTACGCGGAGTTGGTGGAAATGTATTAGCATGGATCGAGAATTGGCTGGCTAACAGAAAGCAGAGAGTCGGGATAAATGGGTCCTTTTCGGATTGGAAATCGGTGGTTAGTGGTGTGCCACAGGGATCGGTGCTGGGACCACAACTGTTTACAATATACATAGATGACCTGGAAGAGGGGGCAGAGTGTAGTGTAACAAAATTTGCAGATGACACAAAGATTAGTGGGAAAGCGGGTTGTGTAGAGGACACAGAGAGGCTGCAAAGAGATTTAGATAGGTTAAGCGAATGGGCTAAGGTTTGGCAGATGGAATACAATGTCAGAAAATGTGAGGTCATCCACCTTGGAAAAAAAAAACAGTCAAAGGGAATATTATTTGATTGGGGAGAAATTACAACATGCTGCGGTGCAGAGGGACCTGGGGGTCCTTGTGCATGAAACTCTTTTTGGAGTTCACCTGCAAAAACATAAAACATTAAACAGTGCCACCTGACCTGGGTGACACTCCAGACATTTACAAGGCCCTTTTTTTCCCCCCTTTTTTTTGTTTTTTTTTGTGTTTTTCTTTTTTTGTTTGTTTGTTTTTTTTTGGGCACTAAAATCACAATTTTCCCCAGTGCCCCCTATAAAAGGGAAGGGGGACACTAAAAGCACCAGCAATTAAAACAAATTAAACTTAAAAACGTAAAATCAAATTAAAATTTGGTTGCCGGGCGTGATGATGCACTCCAGTCCCTCCGGTGCCCACCTCTCGCGGAAGGCCGCGAGCGTACCGGTGGACACCGAGTGCTCCATCTCCAAGGACACCCTGGACCGGATGTAAGAGCGGAAGAGAGGCAGGCAGTCAGGTTGAACGACCCCCTCGACCGCCCGCTGCCTGGACCGGCTGATGGCACCCTTGGCCGTGCCCAGGAGCAGTCCTACGAGGAGGCCTTCGGACCTACCCGCTCCCCTCCGCTCAGGGTGCCCAAAGATCAGGAGAGTGGGACTGAAGTGCAGCCAGAATTTCAGGAGCAGCCCCTTCAAATAATAAAACAGGGGCTGCAACCTTGTGCATTCCATAAAAACATGGAACACGGACTCTTCCAGACCGCAGAAATTGCAGGCGGTCTGGGAGTCCGTGAACCGGCTTAAAAATTTGTTGCACGGCACTGCTCCGTGCACCACCCTCCAGGCCAAGTCCCCGATGAATAGTGGGAGGACCCCTGCGTAGAGTGCCCTCCATCGGGGACCCCCGCCTCCTCCGGACGGCAAGATGGTACGCCATGGCGTGTCCGGACGGCCGGCGAGGATGGCAAAGTTGAGGGTGTGCAGGAGCAGCCCGTACAGGAAACCCCTCCGCGCGGAACTGAAAGGCACGGAGGGGATTTCCCCGAGGCGGCTCAAGTTGTGAGGCGCCGGCCCCCGAGGGAGGTTCCGGGGTTTGGCGCCGATGAGGAATTCCGTCCGGACGGGGGTCAGTTCGGACGGGATCTCCCCACGTGCTTGAGCCTCCTCGATGCACCTAACGGAGTCAGGGCCCAGAGCTGTTTTTAGCGACTCGATGGCATCGGCCGCGTGGCGGACGTTGGCAGAATTTAGGCGCTGCGCCAGCGTGTCTGGCGCCATCCGGCCCGCTCCTCCACCATCGAGCAGGTCCCTGACCCTGGTCACCTCACCAGCCACAGCCCTCTCTTCCGACCGCCACATAAAACCTCGGCCGTGGAGGTACGGATTCCTGAGCAGCGGTTCCTGCAGGACGGCCACCACTCCAGCCGGCGGAGAGCTGCGCTTGGTGGAGACTTTGTTCCAGACCCTGATGAGTTCCCTGTAAAAGACAGGCAGCTCCCGGAGGGCGGTCCTGGCACCCCCCAAGTTCACAAACAGGAGCTGCGTGTCATAATTGAGGTCGCGCTGCTGGCGGAAGAAATACCTCGCCAGAGCACACCACCTAGGAGGGGGCTCGACGTAAAGGTATCTCTGCAGGGTCTGAAGACGGAAAGTCGCGAGCTGGGCGCTGACGCACACCAACGACTGACCGCCCTCCTCAAGCGGGAGACTCAAGACCGCAGCAGAGACCCAGTGCTTCCTGTTGTTCCAGAAGAAGTCCACCAGCTTCTTCTGTATCTTGGCGACAAACGCAGGGGGAGGGGTCAAAGTGACCAGCCGGTACCACAGCATTGCGGCCACCAACTGGTTTATGACTAGCGCTCGACCCCTGTAGGACAGCACTCGGAGCAGTCCTGTCCAGCGCCCTCGGCGAGCGGCGACCTTGGCCTCCAGCTCCTGCCAGTTCGCCGGCCAGGCTCCCTCGTCGGGGCTAAGGTAGACTCCCAGATAGAGGAGATGGGTCGTGCTCCAGGCAAAAGGCCTGAGCTCCTCCGGCAGGGAGTCCACCCGCCACTGACCCACCAGGAGTCCGGAACATTTCTCCCAGTTGATCCTGGCGGAGGACGCGGCCGAGTAAATCTCCTGGCACTCACGCATCCTCCGCAGGTCAGCGGGATCCTCTACCACGAGGAGCACGTCATCGGCGTAAGCCGAGAGGACGACCTCCACGCCCGGCCCTTGCAGAGCCAGTCCCATCAACCTCGTCCGCAAGAGGCGCAGGAAAGGCTCCACGCAAACGGCGTATAACTGGCCGGACATGGGGCATCCCTGGCGCACCCCTCTCCTAAAGCGAAGGGGCGCCGTCAAGGACCCGTTAACCTTAATCAGACACTCCGCGGCGGCGTACAAAAGTCGGATCCGGGCGATGAAATGCGTCCCGAACCCGAAAGCGCGCAGAGTTCCGAGCAGATAGTCGTGATCCACCCTGTCGAACGCCTTCTCTTGGTCGAGGGATAGGAAGGCGACCGACAGACCAGCCTCCTGGGAACAATGGATGAGGTCCCGGACCAGATGGATGTTATCGTGGATTGTCCGGCCCGGGACCGTGTAGGACTGGTCGGGGTGGATCATGTGGTCCAGCACGGCACCAAGGCGAGCAGACATCGCCCTGGCGAAGATTTTGTAGTCCGTGCTGAGGAGGGAGACCGGGCGCCAGTTCTTAATGAGGCGGAAATCGCCCTTCTTAGGCAGCAGGACGATGACTGCCCTGCGCCAAGAGAGGGGCATCTCCCCGGTCGCCAGACTTTCCCCCAGGACCCGCGCGTAGTCGCTCCCCAGGACGTCCCAGAACTCCCGTGGAACTCCACGGTCAGCCCGTCCAGCCCCGGGGATTTTCCCCTCGAGAGCCGGGCGAGGGCACCGGTCAGCTCCGCCAGGCTTAGCGGAGCTTCCAGATTTTCGGCGCCCTCCGGGCTGACCTTCGGCAGGTCCTCCCACAAAACTCTACGCGCCTCCTCGCTGGACGGATCCGGAGAGAACAGAGCCCCGTAATATTCACGGGCCCTGTTGTTGACGCCCTCCGGATCTGAGACGAGAGAGCCGTCGTCGGCCAGCAGCGTCAAGAGCTGCTTACGGACACTCTGCCTTTTTTCTAGCGAGTAGAAGAAGGGGGAGCCGCGGTCCAGATCCTGCAGGAACCGGATCCGCGACCTCACGAACGCGCCTCGGGACCCGACGAGCTGCAGGTCCTTCAGCGCGGCCTTCTTCGCTTCGTACACCGTCCGCAGGGCCGGGTCCTGGACGACTTGACCGAGACGGGCTTCCAGGTCGAGCACCTCTTTTTCTAGGCGCCCGACTCTGGCCGCCCGCCTCTTGGTCGACCCCCTCGCGTACTCTTGACAGAAGACACGGACGTGAGCCTTGCCCACGTCCCACCATAGCCTCAAGGAGGGGAAGCCCCCCTGCTTCCTTCTCCAGTCGGACCAGAATCGACGGAACGAGTCCTGGAACCGCACGTCCTCCAGCAGCCGGTTGTTAAAGTGCCAGTACGCGGACCCCGTCCTCGCGCGGAGCGAAGCGAGCTCCGCCCACACCAGGTGGTGGTCCGAACACGGCACTGGCTGCATGGAGGCCGCCGGGACGCAGGAAACGTACGCCCGAGATACGTAAAGGCGGTCGATTCTAGACCATCCAACTTCAGGCCTCACCCAAGTAAAGGCGCTGGAGTCGGGGTGGAGATTTCGCCAGACGTCCACCAAGTCGAAGGACCCGACCAGGTCCCTCAACTTCTCCATTCCTTGTGCATGAATCTCAAATAGTTAGTTTGCAGGTGCAGCAGGTAATCAGGAAGGTGAATGGAATGTTGGTCTTCATTGCGAGAGGGATGGAGTACAAAAGCAGAGAGGTCCTGCTGCAACTGTACAGGGTATTGGTGAGGCCGCATCTGGAGTACTGCGTGCAGTTTTGGTCATCTTACTTAAGGAAGGATATACTAGCTTTGGAAGGGATACAGAGACGATTCACTCAGCTGATTCCAGAGATGAGGGAGTTACCTTATGATGACAGATTGAGTAGACTGGGTCTTTACTTGTTGGAGTTCAGAAGGATGAGGAGTGATCTCATAGAAACATTTAAAATAATGAAAGGGATAGACAAGATAGAGGCAGAGAGGTTGTTTCCACTGGTCGGGGAGACTAGAACTAGGGGGCACAACCTCAAAATACGGGGGAGCCAATTTAAAACCGAGTTGAGAAGGAATTTCTTCTCCCAGAGGGTTGTGAATCTGTGGAATTCTCTGCCCAGGGAAGCAGTTGAGGCTAGCTCATTGAATGTATTCAAATCACAGAAAGATAGATTTTTAACCAACAACGGAATTAAGGGTTATGGGGAGCGGCCGGGTAAGTGGAGCTGAATCCACGGCCAGATCAGCCATGATCTTGTTGAGTGGCGGAGCAGGCTCGAGGGGCTAGATGGCCTACTCCTGTTCCTAATTGTTATGTTCTTATGTTCTTATGTAAATTAATCTATATACATCTTGGCACTATAATGAGGCTCATGCATGCTCTCAAAGCAACCTAAACAAAACCTAAAACTTTCAATCCTGCTAAATCCAGAGCTCAGCATCACTGATGCCCAGACCTAATTGCCTGGTTGCACAGTACCTGTGAGGGTCGAAGCACTGCTCCCCTAGCGCAACATTAAAGTATCGGGCCTTGGCTCTGAGACTCAAAGTGAACTTGGAATGTTGCTCAAATGGATGAAATATTTTCCAATGAGAAGTTAGATTAGCCATGATAACAATCAGATCCCATTGCCCTTTCAGTCAACATTTTGGGAAGCTGTTAGAGCATTTACAATCAGACATCAGGGTAAGTAATGGAATATGAAATTGTTGTTGTTATTACCGGTACCTAGAATTGAGTCACTTAGCTGACAGCATCGTCATCTCTTTAGCACGAATTCTATGATTAGCAGCCTGGAAATTACTATGAGCAATGTTATTGTATAAATGCTTAGCACACTCATATTGAATACATTTTAAATAAGTTAATGCCTCCATCAAAACAATAGAGAGAGGAAATTAGTATGAGTGCATTAAGTGTTAGCTTGATAACGTCACTTGCAGTAATTTGCAGGCTACTATTCCAAAGTTGTTGACTAATGTCACAAGTATGTAGAAACTACAAGGATGGGAAAACCAGACTGGCATGTGTTTTGTTTTTGAACTCCAGGTCTTTGTCTAATCGAAAAACTTACACAGGACTACATAGTGACATTTTATTGTGTTTACAGTGACCCCAGCTTTAACCTCTTCAACCCAAAAAACTCAAGAATAACAGGAATTCCTTTTGAAAACAGTGGAAATGCCAGAAATATTTAGGTGACGGGGAGACACAGTAGACATTTTGCAAATATGGTGATTTATTTTATATATCGTGAGTGTTATAAGCATGAGATTCTAAAATTAAAGCTATAATTAAGTTTGCTAATAGCTAAAATTGCTATTAATCATTGAAAATGTACTTAAATATTAAAGGGTTTATATGACCATGAGGTTACATTGCCCAATGACCACACATGTACATTCCCAACAAGAGTCACTGGATAGTGATCAGGAGTAGGCATTCCTTGACCAGAAAAATAAGGTCTCACAACCAAAGAATTTTTATAAATGCTTTTGCAGTCAGTCACATTTATAAGGTTGCTCTGTTGAGCTTTGTGCATGTTTATCTCACTCAGGAGAGACATCTTGTGATGTTATGGTTGTATTTGCTCTGTGTGAATGATGAAATTGCTATTTTTACAGCCCATTAACTGACCGAAATTGAGCTGTTTAAACATTTAAATTATCCCAACAAACTTTCCTTCTTTCCTGAAAGTACAGACTCATGCCAACTCTGAGGGTGCCAGCCATCCTCCAGTACTTCACCCAAGTGGCAATTCTTCATGAGCATCCTGGAATTGAGTGTCAATCAACTATTCAGCTGTGAGGGCATCACAATTGAGTTTGATCCCTTTCTGTACCTACGTCCACACTTGCACTTTTTAGCAGGGCTAACTGGATAGATGTCAGGAATCCTAAACTTTACTTCTCCCATTTTTACAGCTACCCTATCAGGCTGAGATCAGCTAATTCAACACAATCATTAAAGAAAATCTATTTTCTGACATAGCAAAAATCTACAGAGGCTGTTAAAATTTTATCTGGAACTGGTTTGTATAAAAGATCATAAAGATGCTATTGTACCAATGATACTGTGGAGACATGCTACAAGGGAATCCCCTTGCCTTACAACATTTGAACTTATTCTTAGGACATATCTAGGGTATGTCTTCACTTACCCCATGACGACTCGACTACTTCAAACATTTTATCATCTTTCGTGATGTTAAGGCACAATAATGTCACATTTATCAGGATGATACCTTGGACCTATCAAAATAATAGATAGAGAGTATGTTAATTAAAATTATGAAGTTGAATCAAACCCTGTAACAAAGGCAAGACATTAGGATCCGGACTACAACTTCTGCCCAGGAGTTAATTAAAACCTTAGTATAGGAATGCGAGCGGTGAAATGAGAAAACCAGGAAGTTCCTCCACACCCTGGCTTTTTGAATTTTGTTACAGCTGATAAATGTACAAGGCTGATAAACCCTGAAATAGTCAAACTTCAGTCACATATATCACATGTTTTTCACCTGTAAAGAGCACGGCGGTTGCATGCATCTGTCACATAATGTTCTGCACATCCATCACATATTCTATGTGCATTCTGCATACAATGTACATGAGCAAGTGTATCATTTATGATGAAGCGTACTTACCACAGACACATAATGTTTATGTCTTGCACAGAATTACTACTGTCTCATAAACACATCCTGGAGATATTTCAACTAGTCATTTAAAGTTTCTGCCTCAGATTATAGTGAATATAACTATAATTAATTGTATTTAACTTTTATACTTAATGCTGATCTTTAATTTTCCTGTAAGATTTTCTAATTATTGTAGTAAAAGACATTTTATTTTTTTTCTCACCTATATACGCAGTGCCATTCCTTCCATTTCATATGTTGCTATTTGCAGAACCTACGATATTAAAATTGAATTCCTTTATCAGCAACAGCTTTCAAAATCCCAAAGCCCAAAACCCACAAACAATTGCTGTAAAAATGCCTCTCCTTCCAGCTTTCCCTGACTGCAGCTAAGGATTCCTTTCATTTGCGCTGGAAATAGTCAACTTGCACTGCCCATGATTGGTGGACAGGAGTAGAAACTGGTGATAGTCAGGTGGGCTAAGACAAAAATGGCATCAGGGGCCTTACCTGCATCATTTGACCCCAATTTTCATATATGCATGAGTGCTGTGCTTGGTTCTGATGGGAGATCTAGCCAACGCAGCACGTCAGCGCTTTCACCAGTTGCATAATGATGATCCTGTTACCGTCAATTATTAAGCATAAACAAAGTGTTACTGATACGGAAATCGCCTCCTATGGAGTAAAATATCAGTCATTTACACTGTTTCTCTGGCGTTTCTGCCAATCTTCAATCAAAGTCACAGCGGGAGATTGATAGAAGCTCTGTGGAAATTCTTGGCACACCTCACGAGTCTAATAACTTGTTTCCATAACTGTAGAAAACCTAGGTACATTATTATAGAAAGCATGCTTAAGGGGAATGTAGCTTTGTTTGTACTGCCCTGCCCAACATGTTTTATTTTCAATTATTTGCATTATAATTTTTCCTCTACTTTCAACCAAAGATTTGCAATGTTTGATTGAAATGACATTTATTTATTTATTTATTTATTTATGTATTTATTTATTTCCTCCTGCCACATCCCAAACAACACCATTGACTCAGAATTTTTATTTAGTGGTGTAAACTGTATAAAATGAAAGATGATACTTTTTTCCATGACTTGCGCCTCACATTTATTTGGAAACTTTATGCCTGGATGTCCCAGTATGCTCTGGGCGTTGCTCCACAGAGGTAGGGAGAAAACTACAACTTCTATCATTTTTGTCATGCACATACACACACAATTTGTTCACAGCAGCTGGAAATCCCCAGCGCACAAAGGCTGGCTGAAATTCCTAACCCAAGCCTTAGGCTGCAAACAGAATCTCAGGCACTTTTAGGAGAACTTATTGCAGGCATTTTTAACATGTACCAATTTTCAGAGTCTATTTTGTGACTTTTTTTTGTATCGTTTGTTATGCCAGCAATGTTATTTCTTGGATACATTCACCTGGGTGAAAGAAGGAAAATGGCAGCTGAAGGTAATGTGAAAGATTTGATTGGCCAGTTCTATAGTACTTCCTGATTAATGAATGAGAGCTTTGAAATAATAATTGATTGCTCAGGTTTCTGCTAATTACTCATTCTTCATTGGTACTTTTGGCTGTTTAAAAGTTTGCAATGTTAATGGTTGTGATAATTACATGAGCTCTCAGCTAAAATATTCATATCTGCATAAAGCCTGGAGTCTGATGCACATTCATGGCATCGTATGGTTTAAATTTGGTTTGTTGGATATTTAGTAACTTAGCAAATAGTGGTTATCTGAACTGATTGTAATTTTTTTGCCATATGGACAACAACAAATTGCTTTTATACGGCATCTTTAACATAGTAAAATGTCCCAAGGTGCTTCACAGGAGTGTTATCAGATGAAATTTGATACCGAGCCACATAAGGAAATATTAGGACAAGTGACCAAAAGCTTGGTCAAAGAGATATGTTTTAAGGAGCATCTTGAAGGAGGAGAGAGTGGGAGAGAGCTGGAGAGATTTAGGGAGGGAATTCTAGAGTTTAGGGCCTAAGCAGCAAATGGCACGGCTACCACCGGTGGAGCGCTGAAAATTGGGGATGCACAAGAGAACAGAATTGGAGGAGCGCAGATTTCTTGGAAGAATGCAGGAGTTTACAGATGAGAAGGTTACAGATAGGGAGGGGTGAGGCCATGGAGGGATTTGAAGACAAGCATGAGAATTTTAAATGGTGACGCTTTCAGCTGTGACACCCCTTCAAGTGAAGTTCTTAGCTGAATGCACGTATAATTGTCACAACCTCTAACATTGCATAACCTGTCCAAAAAGTGCAGTCAATATTTTTTTTGAATGTGAAAGCATTCTCATGAAAATTTCCTTTTGTTTCTTTTTGTATCATTTGGTAGTGGAGTGCCTAGTATCTATAGGGCATCTATATATGCAATAGTGATTCCCCTTCAACCTGAACTGCCTAAATTTTGATCTAAATTGCAGATATTTTCATATTCAAAAAATGTATTTCTTGTTGTTTGGAGAGATTGTAGGTTCCTTACAACATGACACGAGGCATACTGTATTTTGTTTGTACTGATACTGGTATTATCCCAGTATGCAATTCAAAACTAGAGGGCAAACTTTCATATCAGCATGATTTTGGTAGTATAATTAGTTTACATTACCAGGCTTGGAATTGACAGAAGTATGATTTACATTCACTGGGACATTAATATGTTAATGGGGCAGATCTGCACCGACGGGGAAATACTAATTGCTGTTGCAGAATTGGGCTAATTGTCCACTAACTGCCCAGCAATTACGTCTGACAATTTTACAGTTAGTGAAAGATGTATGAAGAGAGAAATTGCCCTTCAGAAAAAGGCTCGTTAGCGCCTCTAAGAGGCAGTAACGGGGTGGTAAGGCCTTTCCGACCGGGGGCAGGCGGCGGGGCGGACCCATCCACAATTGCCCCCGAGCCGGGGGTGGCGTAAACGGGTTTCCGCTGCGCCCCGTGTTTCCGCTCCACCCTGTGCTCTAACCCGTTGTCAGATGCGCGCCGACCCCTTACCACCTGGCGGGACCCCTTTTCCACCCCGCGGGGGATATTGCCCCAGAGGAACAAGGTCGGCGCTGGTCGGTGCCCCTGACAGTTTTGTGAGGCGGGAAGCTGCCAGTAGCCCTTAAAGGGGAGGGCGTACCATCACGGCCGCCATTTTGTTTTAATTGTTGGTCAATTCCTGAGTCGGGCCGACAATGGCAGCCGCTGGTTCGGCCGGGCCGGCACCCCTCTTGGGTGCCGGGCTGCTGGCCCGGCCGAAACCCTCCCTGATAGCCCAGTGGGCTCCACTCATGCCTCACTAGACACACAGAAACATACAGAAAATAGGTGCAGGAGTAGGCCATCCAGCCCTTCGAGCCTGCACCACATTCAATAAGATCATGGCTGATCATTCACCTCAGTAGCTCTTTCCTGCTTTCTCTCCATACCCCTTGATCCCCTTAGCCGTAAGGACCATATCTAACTCCCTCTTGAATATATCCAATGAACTGGCATCAACAACTCTCTGCGGTAGGAAATTCCATAGGTTAACAACTCTGAGTGACGATGTTTCTCCTCATCTC
The DNA here is from genome assembly GCF_044704955.1 of Pristiophorus japonicus. NCBI lineage: Eukaryota > Metazoa > Chordata > Chondrichthyes > Pristiophoridae > Pristiophorus > Pristiophorus japonicus. Next base: position 150,977,112 of record NC_091991.1, read on the forward strand.
AGTCCTAAATGGCTTACTCCTTATCCTTAGACTGTGTCCCCTGGTTCTGGACTTCCCCAACATCGGGAACATTCTTTCTGCATCTAACCTGTCCAGTCCTGTCAGAATTTTATATGTTTCTATGTGATCCCCTCCCATCCTTCTAAACTCCAATGTATAAAGGCCCAGTTGATCCAGTCTCTCCTCATGTGTCAGTCCAGCCACCCCGGGAATCAGTCTGGTGAACCTTCGCTGCACTCCCTCAATAGCAAGAACGTCCTTCCTCAGATTAGGAGACCAAAACTGAACACACTATTCCAGGTGAGGCCTCACTAAGGCCCTGTACAACTGTAGTAAGACCTCCCTGCTCCTATACTCAAATCCCCTAGCTATGAAGACCAACATACCATTTGCCTTCTTCACCACCTGCTGTACCTGCATGCTAACTTTCAATGATTGATGTACCATGACACCCAGGTCTCGCTGCACATCCCCTTTTCCTAATCTGCCGCCATTCACATAATATTCTGCCTTTGTGTTTTTGCCACCAAAGTGGATAACCTCACATTTATCCACATTATACTGCATCTGCCATGCATTTGCCCACTCACCTAACCTGTCCAAGTCACCCTGCAGCCTCTTAGCATCCTCCTCACAGCTCACACCGCCATCCAGTTTAGTGTCATCTGCAAACTTGGAGATATTACACTCAATTCCTTCATCTAAATCATTAATGTATATTGTAAAGAGCTGGGGTCCCAGCACTGAGCCCTGCGGCACCCTACTAGTCACTGCCTGCCATTCTGAAAAGGACCCATTTATCCCGACTCTGCTTTCTGTCTGCCAACCAGTTCTCTATCCACGTCAGTACATTACCCCCAATACCATGTGCTTTAATTTAGCACACCAATCTCTTGTGTGGGACCTTGTCAAAAGCCTTTTGAAAGTCCAAATACACTACATCCATTGGCTCTCCCTTGTCCACTCTACTAGTTACATCCTCAAAAAATTCCAGAAGATTTGACAAGCATGAATTCCCTTTCATAAATCCATGCTGACTTGGACCGATCCTGTCACTGCTTTCCAAATGCGCTGCTATTTCATCTTTAGTAATTGATTCCAACATTTTCCCCACTACTGATGTCAGGCTAACCGGTCTATAATTACCTGTTTTCTCTCTCCCTCCTTTTTTAAAAGCGTTGTTACATTAGCTACCCTCCAGTCCATAGGAACTGATCCAGAGTCGATAGACTGTTGGAAAATGATCACCAATGCATCTACTATTTCTCGGGCCACTTCCTTCTATACTCTGGGATGCAGACTATCAGGCCCCGGGGATTTATCGGCCTTCAATCCCATCAATTTCCCTAACACAATTTCCCGCTTAATAAGGATATCCTTCTCACCAGACCCTCGGTCACCTATTATTTCCAGACGGTTATTTGTGTCTTCCTTTGTGAAAACAGAACCAAAGTATTTGTTCAACTGGTCAGCTATTTCTTTGTTCCCTATTATAAATTCACCTGAATCTGATTGCATGTGACCTACGTTTGCCTTCACTAATCTTTTTCTTTTCGCATATCTATAGAAACTTTTGCAGTCAGTTTTTATGTTCCCGGCAAGCTTCCTTTCATACTCTATTTTCCCTCTCCTAATTAAATCCTTTGTTGTCCTCTGCTGAATTCTAAATTTCTCCCAGTCCTCAGGTTTGCTGCTTTTTCTGGCCAATTTATATGCCTCTTCTTTGGATTTAACACTATCCTTAATTTCCCTTGTTAGCCACGGTTGAGTCACCTTCCCCGTTTTATTTTTACTCCAGACAGTCCAGACAGGGATGTACAATTGTTGAAGTTCATCCATGTGATCTTTAAATGTTTGCCAATGCCTATCCACCGTCAACCCTTTAAGTATCATTTGCCAGTCTATTCTCGCCAATTCACATCTCATACCATTGAAGTTACCTTTCCTTAAGTTCAGGACCCTAGTCTCTGAATTAACTATGTCACTCTCCATCTTAATAAAGAATTCTACCATATTATGGTCACTCTTCACCAAGGGGCCTCGCACAACAAGATTGCTAATTAGTCCTTTGTCATTACACATCACCCAGTCTAGGATGGCCAGCCGCCTAGTTGGTTCCTCAACATATTGATCTAGAAAACCATCTCTAATACACTCCAGGAAATCCTCCTCCACCGTATTGCTACAAATGAAGGGGAGGGACGTTGCGACGCGTCAGCGTGACATGGCACCTCCGCATCGCGCTGACTTCATCACCGCCTCGCTCCTGACCCGATCTTGCCCTAAAACCGCCTCCAAAAGCACTGGAAGGCGATGTCAGAGTTAAAGAGCTGAATTTTTCGTCTCTTCCCTCCGACATCTGCCAGTCGGTAAATTTCCACTTAAATCGAAGTGCCCTCCCCAATTAATGCCGAGGGCAATTTCGGCCCCATATTGTGTACATTTTGGTGGAGGAAACCTTTTTTGTCCGTCGAGTTTCAATTTAAATACTTGGGAAGTTGAATAAGAAAGTTAATTAAAGTGAACATCTATCAGATTTCAGTGACCAATTCTGTCCTTTCAACTAAAAAATTTACAACATAACAAACAAAATAATGCATCTATAACAAGGGATATAGATTTATCTATTACCAGCTTAAATGAGGTCTGAATAATCTTTTTGAATCCTCAAAGTTAACATTGAATACTCTGAAGTTCAGCAACATTACTTGTAGGAGTGTTAGACCTTTACTACCTATCAAAACAGGAAGTTGTATACATAGGGGCTAATGAATTGTGAGTTGGATGGGAAAAAAAATAAAACAAAATGCTGATATATGAAAAAAGTCCAAGTACCAGTTTCAATAAAAGTTTTTAGAAGTTTTTAAAATCTAATTTCAATGGAAGAGACTGAAAGAAGTTTCTGTGGATGTGGCATGGTTTTGACAGCTTTCATGAGCATAGGCTGTTCACTGTGCTCCTGGCCTTCGTGATGTAATACGTTGCGCACAACTATGCAACGCTGAAGAGCAAGTTTCTATTCTGGGCCTCGCACAACGTAAGTTCATATTCTTTTCGAAGGTTGGCGACTTACTCCAGAGCTACGCTGCTGACCACAATTGCTGGACCATACCTGGTACAGCTGACACCTGACAGACTTAATGAAGTTGCAACATAATTATACAGGTTAAAAAACATAATATACAATTCTGTGCAGCTAGTGATTGCAAAGAAAATGCTGATAGATACATACACTGGAGTGCTTAATTAACATGTTCAAATTTATGTAAATAGCAATAAAATTCAACATATTCATATTGTTCCTCAATCCAGTCATTGAATTCCAAACCATTTTTCATTCATTCCAAACATAATGCTCAGAAATGATTGGAAGTACAAAATGTTATTATGTGGTATATAATACTCGATGTACACAATATAGTCCATCCACCCAACATAGTTAATCCACAGATTTCAGCTTATCAGCCTCCCACTAATGCTGCAATCTTCAAAGCTGCAAAACGGCTTGCTATCCTGTCAACTCCTCCTAACATTAAAAGCTTAACCTTTATTAAAAGGTGGTTCAATGGGCTGCTTGAAGATTTACAAAATTTAGCTTTGCACCAGCTGCATCTAGTAACAAGCGTAGAGCTGAAGTTATGCGACTCCCCCACCTGGTCTCACACCGCTAAAGATAATTCAAATTGCTTGCAGTTTTCTGCTGTGAAGCTGGATTTATGCTGCACTTCCTGCATCAATGTGACATAGTTTTCACCAATGAAGACAATATAGTGCAACCAATCCATTAGCTGACAGGTTTAGAAATATCTAATATCTTTATAGCATTTTGGTAAACAACATATAGAACAAAGAACCCTCTCACAACACAGATTAAGGAGCTTAATAATGGTAACTGCAAATTAAAAGAAAAGTCACTAACAGCAAATTCCAATTCAAACTGATTGTTTAGAAAAATACCTCAAATAACTCAATGAAGCAATCAATTCTGAAAAAGGTATTTTACACTCTCCTAAATTAGAAACAAGGTTGTTAAATTTCATGCACTTTTCTTATTCTATTACATTCAATTGTTTAACTGCTGATTCAACTCACCCCAACTTTTTACAACTATCTGTTTCCTCTTTTGCACTATACTCGATGATGGATAGCCAACTAATTAAAAATATTGCACTTTTCTTTTTTGACAGTTAATGAACAATTGTAGCCCTTTCTCGATCAGAATTAGTGACATCCGTTGAATAAAATACATTTGTTCAATAAAGATTCAAGTACAGTTGGGAGTCATATTTAAAATATTCACAAATAATTATTACATTTTAATATGGAAATACAGAAATCATGCAATGCCTGATTAAAAATCTAATGAAGTGCTTTAACGAGTTTTACTAATTATTTAAATCTATTTAATTACATCATGAATTATTATTTGAATACCTTTCCTTTTCAACAACATTTGTTTAAATACAGAATCAGGGACCAATTTCCTCAGTTTATATTTGAAGGATGAGTTCATTCCCGTTTCTAAGTAGACAGAGGGATGACTTCATTTTTAATCAGAAAGTAAGTTAATTCCCAGTTTCACTCAGAAGGGAGAATTCATTCCAAGTTTGGTATGAAACTGCAACTTCTGTCTCTTTTGGTAACGCATTCGCATTCTGTAAAGATAGAAATATGAAAACAAAAACATGTTATACTTTTTCACTTAACCTTTTTTGTCTTTGGCCAGGTGTCTGATGTGTGCAGAAACCCCTTTATCATACTTGGGTTATCAAACCAAGCAACTGAGAAATCCAAATTTGCATAGGTTCTCTTTGCCTGGCATGGAATGTACATTCATCATAAAGATGCACCTCACTAAACTAAGCCCAGAGAATTTAACCACAGGTTGGCAACAGCTAAGACTTAGGGGCCAACTGTTTATGTAGACACACTGGAATGTAACCACCTTAAAGCTGCACAACTTACCAGCACACAGCATTGTTAAACTTTCTGCTGCTTGTGCAGCAAGGACCATACTACCCATTAGCGTATTGGTTTGCAGAGTTATCTGGACCTGCCTGGGAAGAACCCCAGCTCCGAGTAGCAGGTCCACCTCTCCATGTCCCATCAGTGAGCCTGACTAGCTGATCAACAACAGTGTCTGGAGTATTATGGGCCTATCCTATTCACCAGTTGGATTTCCAAATCTGCCACAGAGTATTAACTCAGTTCCAATTTATCATTGCCTCAAATATCACCATGGAACTGACTCAATTCCAGAAGAGATCATGCTTATCCTTTCCCCGCCCACTCCTCTGGAGGATAGTAATTAGTTGGTCATTAGTGTGGATTTGAGGGCTCGTTAAACAGAGCGGTTACCAAATGGTACGATGAGCAGCACAACTTGCCATTAAATGTGTCTGTGACCCAATCAAGAAATAACACTGCGGGGGCGAAATTGCCCTGTGCCCCGATTGGGGGTGGTAACCTTCTGGGGCTGCGGCTTTTAGCACCCGGCACGGAAAGTCCCGCCCCTGCCGCGGAATTGCCCTTACAGCTCCTCAAAGGAAGCAGAGCGCAATCTCGTGCGCTGCACTTCCTTTAGGGAGCTACTGGGTCGCTGAAGGAAACACTACGTGGATGCTCCATGTAGCGCGGACGTACTTCAATGCCCTTCCCCTTCAATTAAAGGGGAGGACCACTGTGCACTCTGCAAGACCTTTTATGGCCTCCACTAGGCCACCAGGGCAGCATGCGATCAGGCCACCAGACAGGCACCCAAGACGGAGTGCCGGGCTGTCTAGTGGCGTCCCAGACCACGCTAGAGTCACCATCATTGAGCCGACCTGTGAGTCGGCCGACAAAAAAAGATAGCAACCCTGGACGCTGGCGCCCTCCCCTTTAAGGAGTGCCCCGAGAGCACATGTCTGTCAGCTTCGCTACCCGCAGGGCAATTTCCCCCACGGGGCATTAAGGGGTCACCGTGCACGGTGATGACATCATCAGCAGTAGCGCAGTGGCTCAGGGCGCTAACCGCGGGGTATGACACTGCCTTGGCAGTGCTCCGCTAACTCCCGGGCAATTTCCCGGGAGGTGGTAGCACCCCCACCCCCCCCCCCCGCCCCCCGGGCCAAAAGTGCCTTAACGGAGCTAGAAAAATTGGCAATTTCGTCCGCTGCATCCCGGATATATGAGCACTTGTATTCAGCCTCCAGATAACACATTCCAGTGGTGGTTATCCCAAGCCTTGGAGCTTCCTCGGGAGCTAGTTCATAGAGACGTGCTTTTAACATTGTGCAAAGGTCAATGCAAGACATCTTATGACATGGCATCACCTTGATATCCAATCATCCAAGAAATGAGTGTTCCAGCATCTGCGAGGAGAAATTGGCTTCACAGCAGGAGAAACTCGAATGTCCAGATCTGGGTGGACAGCTGGAGATGGGTGAACCTAGTACATGGAATCGGACTAGATATTTCTCCTCAAAGGTTGGTAAGCAATAGGTCCGTCTAGACTGGAGCCTCCCTCACACAAACCATATAATCATCTTTCCACAAATTCCATTTACAGCTTGGTGCTAGATCTCACACATGAACTGAAGGAAATGCTTCAGTTAAATGCTTAGGGATTGAGAACCACAAAGAATTGTTGGGCATATTATCTTATACACTACAAGTTTAATCTGCACTGAGACTCTGTCATCATTGAGGAGAGATGAGAAAGATGAGTACATGTTTGACCCATTTTAGCGTGGTCGCAAGGAACTGTGTCTAAACTAAAGTTGGCATTTATGACAACCCTAAGGTACAGAAAATTAATTGAAATTTGGCCATGGTGGCCCTTGTATATTTAAATAAATTACCTTTGAGATGTCTCTTTTGAGCTATAAATAGACACAGTACTGCCCCTCGGGGCAGCCACCGGTTAGCCCATTGTTCAAGATGGCAAGTCAAGTGCACGACAACCCCAGGCGAGGCTCGCAACAACACATTGGTGAAAAGAAGCACTGCAATTTTATCAGAAATCCCAAGAACCCAGGTTCTTCAATATAGAGAATGCAATGGCCTAGAGTTTCCAATTTAAACACCGAAGGCAACCCATTCATGTTAACATAGAAACATAGAAACATAGAAAATAGGTGCAGGAGTAGGCCATTCGGCCCTTCTAGCCTGCACCGCCATTCAATGAGTTCATGGCTGAACATGCAGCTTCAGTACCCCATTCCTGCTTTCTCACCATACCCCTTGATTCCCCTAGTAGTAAGGACTTCATCTAACTCCTTTTTGAATATATTTAGTGAATTGGCCTCAACAACTTTCTGTGGTAGAGAATTCCACAGGTTCACCACTCTCTGGGTGAAGAAATTCCTCCTCATCTCAGTCCTAAATGGCTTCCCCCTTATCCTTAGACTGTGTCCCCTGGTTCTGGACTTCCCCAACATTGGGAACATTCTTCCTGCATCTAACCTGTCTAACCCCGTCAGAATTTTAAACGTTTCTATGAGGTCCCCTCTCATTCTTCTGAACTCCAGTGAATACAAGCCCAGTTGATCCAGTCTTTCTTGATAGGTCAGTCCCGCCATCCCGGGAATCAGTCTGGTGAACCTTCGCTGCACTCCCTCAATAGCAAGAATGTCCTTCCTCAGGTTAGGAGACCAAAACTGTACACAATACTCCAGGTGTGGCCTCACCAAGGCCCTGTACAATTGTAGCAACACCTCCCTGCCCTTGTACTCAAATCCCCTCGCTATGAAGGCCAACATGCCATTTGCTTTCTTAACCGCCTGCTGTACCTGCATGCCAACCTTCAATGACTGATGTACCATGACACCCAGGTCTCGTTGCACCTCTCCTTTTCCTAATCTGTCACCATTCAGATAATAGTCTGTCTCTCTGTTTTTACCACCAAAGTGGATAACCTCACATTTATCCACATTATACTTCATCTGCCATGCATTTGCCCACTCACCTAACCTATCCAAGTCGCTCTGCAGCCTCATAGAATCCTCCTTGCAGCTCACACTGCCACCCAACTTAGTGTCATCCGCAAATTTGGAGATACTACATTTAATCCCCTCGTCTAAATCATTAATGTACAGTGTAAACAGCTGGGGCCCCAGCACAGAACCTTGCGGTACCCCACTAGTCACTGCCTGCCATTCTGAAAAGTCCCCATTTACTCCTACTCTTTGCTTCCTGTCTGACAACCAGTTCTCAATCCATGTCAGCACACTACCCCCAATCCCATGTGCTTTAACTTTGCACATTAATCTCTTGTATGGGACCTTGTCGAAAGCCTTCTGAAAGTCCAAATATACCACATCGACTGGTTCTCCCTTGTCCACTCTACTGGAAACATCCTCAAAAAATTCCAGAAGATTTGTCAAGCATGATTTCCCTTTCACAAATCCATGCTGACTTGGACCTATCATATTACCTCTTTCCAAATGCACTGCGATGACATCCTTCATAATTGATTCCATCATTTTACCCACTACCGATGTCAGGCTGACCGGTCTGTAATTCCCTGTTTTCTCTCTCCCTCCTTTTTTAAAAAGTGGGGTTACATTGGCTACCCTCCACTCCATAGGAACTGATCCAGAGTCAATGGAGTGTTGGAAAATGACTGTCAATGCATCCACTATTTCCAAGGCCACCTCCTTAAGTACTCTGGGATGCAGTCCATCAGGCCCTGGGGATTTATCGGTCTTCAATCCCATCAATTTCCCCAACACAATTTCCCGACTAATAAGGATTTCCCTCAGTTCCTCCTCCTTACTAGACCCTCCGACCCCTTTTATATCCGGAAGGTTGTTTGTGTCCTCCTCAGTGAATACCGAACCAAAGTACTTGTTCAATTGGTCCGCCATTTCTTTGTTCCCCGTTATGACTTCCCCTGATTCTGACTGCAGGGGACCTACGTTTGTCTTTACTAACCTTTTTCTCTTTACATATCTATAGAAACTTTTGCAATCCGTCTTAATGTTCCCTGCAAACTTCTTCTCGTACTCCATTTTCCCTGCCCTAATCAAACCCTTTGTCCTCCTCTGCTGAGTTCTAAATTTCTCCCAGTCCCCGGGTTCTCTGCTATTTCTGGCCAATTTGTATGCCACTTCCTTGGCTTTAATGCTATCCCTGATTTCCCTTGATAGCCACGGTTGAGCCACCTTCCCTTTTTTATTTTTACGACAGACAGGAATGTACAATTGTTGTAGTTCATCCATGCGGTCTCTAAATGTCTGCCATTGCCCATCCACAGTCAACCCCTTCAGTATCATTCGCCAATCTATCCTAGCCAATTGACGCCTCATACCTTCAAAGTTACCCTTCTTTAAGTTACCCTTCTTTAAGTTTAAATGGTGTTACTGTCAGTGCAAAGATCGGAAAACCTATGCCAATATGTCTATCCTGCTGAATCAATTATGTACAGTTTTTGAATGGCATGAAGCTAAGTATGGATATTGTTTAACATTAGCGATTAGCAAAATGCCCCATTTAATAATGATCAGCTAGCATTATTGAACTTTCATTTTAATCACAGAGTCTCCTCAGTGCCATGTAATAGATGTTTAATGATTAATCCAACTCACCTATTATCATTCTTACATAAAGGTACAATCATCATTTCATCTGGAACACTGTACTACTAAAAACAAGATATCACACTGGTTTATTGGAATAAAATAGATTACTCAATTCAAATAATGCACGTAACAGTAGGGGATTTAATAAAACAAATATCTATCCCTGCAGTCTTGAGTACAAGTTCATTCACTGTTTCAAGCAACATCTATTTCCTTTTGATTCACCAATCTTAATACGTTTTACAATTTAAAAAAAGAAAAACACTTGCCTTATATTTAAAAAGAGAGATTTGCATTTATATCATGCTTTGTTACATCTCAGAAATGTCTTAAAGCATTTCACATGCAAGTAATGTGAAGTGAAATGACTGTCATTATGTAGGCAAATGTGGATGTCTTTAAGCACACATCCATCACACAGCAACATAATAACAAGAATCTGGTGTTGGTTAAGGGTGGAATGTCAGTCAGAACATGAGAAGAACTCACTGCTCTTCTTCATATGATGCCATAGCATCTTTAACATCCATCCAAACCACTAACATGTGACAGAACTTTTGTTAAAAATGTCCGCTCATCTGTGGCAATGCTCATTACTGTACAGGAGTGTTAGCCTAATTTACATACTCAAATCCTGGAGTGAGACTTCAACCCACATTTTCTGACACAATGTTAAGAGAGTTACCAACTGAGCCAACCTGACCAAAATACTAAAGTGAAGGTAGTTTCCTAAATTTAAAATATTCTAGTCATAATTGCTCACACCCAAACAAAATCAACTGAATTATTGGGATAGAAATTCCGACGTCCCGAGCCCGTACGAAGTTTCTATGCACCCGGGAAGACATAGGAAAAGCCGATTTTCAGCACGCAATGTACATGCGCTGAAAACCGGCTTTTCCGATCTGTCAAGCAGCTTGACAGATCGTAGCCAGATCGGGAGCGAGGACATTTGCTTGGGCAAGATTGTGATATTTACGCATATCTTGCCTAGCAAATGTCCTGAAAAATCTTGCGCCTGATAAAAGCAGGCGCATAACCTACTTTTACAGGCACAAGTGTTTTAAAACACACAAAAACAAAATAAAGTTATGAAAACATATTTTATTGTTAAAAACCCTCCCCACTATGGTAAGTTTATTTTAAGGCACAATTAAAAAAGCTTTTTAAAAAATCAGGAAAATATATTTTTTTATAAGACATTAATAACTTTAATTTAAATGAATCTTAAATATGTAGTGTATATTTTCGATTTTTTATTAGCGTTTGGGGGGGTTTCTCATTCATAATAATGGAAACTCCAACTTATGCAGATGACACAAAACTTGGAAGAATAGTGAACAGTGAGGAGGATGGTGATAGACTTCACGACAACATAGGGCTGGTGAAATGGGCGGACACGTGGCAGATAAATGGTTCATTCTCTAGTTGACAACCAGAAACTAGTGGAGTGCCACAGGGATCAGTGCTGGGACCCCAACTATTTACAATCTATATTAACGACTTGGAAGAAGGGACTGAGTGTAATGTAGCCAAGTTTGCTGATGATACAAAGATGGGAAGAAAAGCAATGTGTGAGGAGGACACAAAAAATCTACAAAAGGACATAGACAGACTAAGTGAGTGGGTAAAAATTTGGCAGATGGAGTATAATGTTGGAAAGTGTGAGGTCATGCACTTTGGCAGAAAAAAATCAAACAGCAAGTTATTATTTAAATAGAGGAAGATTGCAAAGTGCCGCAGTACAGCGGGATCTGGGGGTACTTGTGGATGAAACGCAAAAGGATAGTATGCAGATACAGCAAGTGATCAGGAAGGCCAATGGTATCTTGGCCTTTATTGCAAAGGGGATGGAGAATAAAAGCAGGGAAGTCTTGCTACAGCTATACAAGGTATTGGTGAGGCCACACCTGGAATACACCTGAAACTGCCAGCAGTTTTGGTTTCCATACGAAAGGATATACTTGCTTTGGAGGCAGTTCAGAGAAGGTTCACTAGGTTGATTCCGGGGGTGAGGGGGTTGACTTATGATGAAAGGTTGAGTAGGTTGGGCCTCTACTCATTGGAATTCAGAAGAATGAGAGGTGATCTTATGAGGGAGTTAGATATGGCCCTTATGGCTAAAGGGATCAAGGGGTATGGAGAGAAAGCAGGAAAGGGGCACTGAGCTGAATGATCAGCCATGATTTTATTGAATGGTGGTGCAGGCTCGAAGGGCCAAATGGTCTACTCCTGCACCTATTTTCTATGTTTCTATGTTTCTATTGAAATATATAAGATTATGAGGGGGCTTGACAAGGTGGATGCAGAGAGGATGTTTCCACTGATGGGGGAGACTAGAACCAGGCATGATCTTAGAATAAGGGGCCACCCATTTAAAACAGAGATGAGGAGGAATTTCTTCTCTCAGAGGTTTGTAAATCTGTGCAATTTGCTGCCTCGGAGATCTGTGGAAGCTGGGACATTGAATACATTTACGACAGAAATAGACAGTTTCTTGAGCGTTAAGGGGTTATGGGGAGCGGGCGAGGAAGTGGAGCTGAGTCCATGATCAGATCAGCCATGATCTGATTGAATGACAGAGCAGGCTCGAGGGGTCGTATGGCCTATTCCTGTTCCTATTTCTTATGTTCTTATAAAGAAATCTGAAAGCAAAGCTCAGACGTGGGGATCCAGAAAATAGTTTTCCAAATACAAAGTATGGACAGTCCACTGAACTCAAACTATCAGTTTGTTTGCAGGAATTCTGCAGAAATAAGATACACGATGACTGTTTAATTTATTGTACACAGATGACAGTTCAATTTATAGACAGCGTTTTCCAGCGCGGGATGCTGAAAGACTTTGACCAGTTTAAATGTAACAGTCGAGATGAAGGGATTCACACCTCGCCTGTGATTTTCTGCTCAAGCTTGATTAAAAGATTCCCTAACAAAGAATCGAGAAGCTTCTTGGTGAATAATTCACTGTAGTGAATACGCTGTTGACAGGAGCAAATCTAGAAAAAGGAACTAGATTTACTAATTGTGGCTGCTCAAAAATCCATCTTATAAATAATTGCATGAAAAATATAACCTACTCATTTCAAGATTAAGTTCCACGATAGAATAATTAACGGTAGATAGGAATGATGGTTATGGTGCATATATTTCTTTAAATTATTGTGCAAATTCAATTTCTACAAATTTCCCGGCCCGGAATTTGCAGCCAACAATGAAGCAACGGCAATCGTCGCTTGCCCTGAAGAAAGTTGCCCACAAAGATCTTTAGCTTTCTCGATCTTAATTTGATTGTAATGCTGTCAAACATAGAAACATAGAATCATAGAAAATAGGTGCAGGAGTAGGCCATTCGGCCCTTCGAGCCTGCACCGAAAATTCAATGAGTTCATGGCTGAACATGCAACTTCAGTACCCCATTCCTGCTTTCTCGCCATACCCCTTGATCCCCCGAGTAGTGAGGACTACATCTAACTCCTTTTTGAATATAATTAGTGAATTGTCCTCAACAACTTTCTGTGGTAGAGAATTCCACAGGTTCACCACTCTCTGGGTGAAGAATTTTCTCCTCATCTCGGTCCTAAATGGCTTACCCCTTATCCTTAGGCTGTGACCCCTGGTTCTGGACTTTCCCAACATTGGGAACATTCTTCCTGCATCTACCCTGTCTAAACCCGTCAGAATTTTAAACGTTTCTATGAGATCCCTTCTCATTCGTCTGAACTCCAGTGAATACAAGCCCAGTTGATCCAGTCTTTCTTGATATATCAGTCCCGCCATCCTGGGAATCAGCCTGGTGTACCTTCACTGCACTCCCTCAATAGCGAAAACGTCCTTCCTCAAGTTAGGAGACCAAAACTGTACACAATACTCCAGGTGTGGCCTCACCAAGGCCCTGTACAACTGTAGTAACACCTCCCTGCCCCTGTACTCAAATCCCCTCGCTATGAAGGCCAACATGCCATTTGCTTTCTTAACCGCCTGCTGTACCTGCATGCCAACCTAAAATTACTAATGTACCATGTCTCGTTGCACCTCCCCTTTTCCTAATCTGTCACCATTCAGATAATAGTCTGTCTCTCTGTTTTTACCACCAAAGTGGATAACCTCACATTTATCCAAATTATACTTCATCTGCCATGCATTTGCCCACTCGCCTAACCTATCCAAGTCACTCTGCAGCCTCATAGCATCCTCCTCGCAGCTCACACTACCACCCAACTTAGTGTCATCCGCAAATTTGGAGATACTACATTTAATCCCCTCGTCTAAATCATTAATGTACAATGTAAACAGCTGGGGCCCCAGCACAGAACCTTGCGGTACCCCACTAGTCACTGCCTGCCATTCTGAAAAGTACCCATTTACTCCTACTCTTTGCTTCCTGTCTGCCAACCAGTTCTCAATCCACGTCAGCACACTACCCCCAATCCCATGTGCTTTAACTTTGCACATTAATCTCTTGTGTGGGACCTTGTCGAAAGCCTTCTGAAAGTCCAAATACACCACATCAACTGGTTCTCCCTTGTCCACTCTACTGGAAACATCCTCAAAAAATTCCAGAAGATTTGTCAAGCATGATTTCCCTTTCACAAATCCATGCTGACTTGGACCTATCATGTCACCTCTTTCCAAATGCGCTGCTATGACATCCTTAATAATTGATTCCATCATTTTACCCACTACCGATGTCAGGCTGACCGGTCTATAATTCCCTGTTTTCTCTCTCCCAAGGGGATTTCCAGCGTACCGCAGCAGTGATGTCATCAATCTGTCTAAGCTGCCAATCACATCGAAGAAGTCTCAGAGACAGCAAACCAGGAAATACAAAGCAGCTTTTATCATTCACTTTAAAAAACATTTTTTTTACAGAGAGCAAAATAAAGATTGGGACATACACGTGGTTAAGATAGAAGCTGATATATCAGAAACAAACTTTAAAAAAATAAACAAAATATTTTATTTTCCATTGAGAAAAGCATGTAGCCCTCTCAATAACCCAGAATAACATAACACAAGTCCTTACAGATCTCTTTTACTCCACAATTTAATTCTGTGCTCATCCCTAATGATGTGGATTCTTCCTTTATTCATCATTTCCTGTGGTTTGATTACTTATCTCCTGAACATTACTCAGCTCCCAACCCACCTCCACCATGAGGAATAGAAATGCCAAAATATTAATTATTGGGCTTTATTGATTACAGGATGAGCCATGGTAAAAAAAAAAGTCCTGCTAACTGATGTGCTGGTGCTTTATCAGGGGAAGTGCCTGTGAATGCTGCAACAGCTGTATGTACAGAGAGATAGGAAATGGCAATCTCACCTCACTGTGACTATGCAGCTGAAATCCCTTCATCTGTGGCAGGGATCTTACTACATTAACACAGCTGGCTTTGCTAACATGTGTATAATATGTAGGCACAATGCCAAAGTCTAGCACACTTCCTATTGGCACCTCTCCAGAAATTCAGCTCATCATGAGCAATCGTAACCATGTGGGAATTCTGCCAATGACTTTGCTGGGAGCATTTCCTCATACCACATAACTGTCAGTGCTTTTTGCAGTAAAGGTCATCAGAGACACCGGCATTCTTTCTCTACACCGTGGAACTCGCATCAACTAGTCAATGACCACAGCTGATAAGTTTTCACACAGCAAAACAATGGAGCTTTTGTTTGAAGTGAGCTTGTCTACTTCTGTAGTAATCTTATGCAAACATTGTCTTTTCATAATTATCATGGTTGTTTGCATGTTGCCATGACATACAAACCTTGATGATGTGTTAGATTTGCGATGAGTGTATTGCACAGGAAATTGATGTATTTAAAATTTGTATGAAATCAGAATTTTTTATGAACCTGACTTTCTAGCAGCCGAATATGTTCAGTCCAAGTTTCTTTAGCTACGTAATGGCTGAGCCTGTATCACAGTTCCCTCTCCATTCCCCGCCCCCCCCCACCCCCCCCCGCCCCAAGACTGTTTTGCATTCAATGGAATGCTTACACTCTAGTTATTTTTAATCTTGGGAAGAGTTCCAAACATTAAGGTCATAGAGGGAAACATCTTGCATCTCCATCAACCCCAGTCGCTCCCATAAAAGCTTGACTATTGTTTCTGCTCCCTAACTACTTCTTAAAACTGGGGAGGGTAGCTTGAGTCTTCTCACATCCCTCTTTGAACATTTGAGTAAACTTAAACTGCTTTCGAAGCACAAATCTCACACAGATGGCAGCACCCCAATGAAAACTGGATGCATTCAATAAGCCTGCCGTTGAGGGAAACCCGATAAAAACTAACTCTAGAGCGGCACTTTGCCCAAATGATCCAAATAACAACAATAAAAATAACAACGTGCATATATGTACCGCCTTTAACATAGTAAAACGTACTGAGGCACTTCATAGGAACATAAACAAACAAAATTTGACACCGAGCCACATAAGGAGATATTAGGGCAGATGACCACAAGCTTGGTTTTAAGGAAGAAAGAGAAGTAGAGAGGCAGAGATGTTTAGGGAGGAAATTCCAGAGTTTAGGGCCTCAGCAGCTGAAGGCACAGCCACCACTAATGGAGCAATGAAATTCGGGGATGAGCCAGAAGCCAGAATTGGAGGAACGCAAATATCTCAGAGGATTGTAGGGCTGGAGGAAATTACAAAGATAGGGAGGGCCAAGGCCATGGAGAGATTAGAAAACAATGATGAGCATTTTAAAATGGAGGTGTTGCCGGACTGAGAGCCAATGTAGGTTAGCCTACATTGTTTCAGAGTTTATGGGCCAAAAACTGCGGTGGGAGGCTTCCTTTGTATGAACGCCTCTGACCCGAAAAACATCTATGAAAATACCCGTTGGTCCCAGAGAAACATAGGATTCCGGTCGGAGGCCTTCATTCGCTGCGCAGCGAACGGGAAAATGTCTTTCACATATGGTCTATGTTGGAATAACGTGGGCCTGGACCACCAATCACTATCTAGCATTCCCATTGATAATAATGGGAACTCCGTTTGTATGAGCTCCCATTACTATCAATGAGACTAACCCCCTAAAACAAAAACAGCACAATAAATTAAAAAATACCTCACATATTTAAAATTAATTGAAATTAAAATGTAATTAAATGTTCTAGAAAAAAAAATATTTTTTGAAATAAAAAAAAATGTGTTTTAATAGTGTTAAAAATAAACTTACCTTAAATGAACTGGGTTTTTAATATAAAAATGAATGATTAAATTTAATTTTTCTATGTTTTAAAAGTGTTACACTGGTAAAAGTAGGTTATATGCCTGCTTTTATCAGGCATAAAAGTTTGAAGGACATTCGCTCGGCAAGAGTTGGGCAAATAGCGCAATCTCTGCCCCGCAGATGTCCTTCCTGCGGGGATGTGTAGAATCTGTCTAAAGAAATTTTGACAGATCAAAAAAGCTGAATCTCGGCGCATGCATATTGTGTGAGAGTTGGCTTTTGCGAGGCCTTGCCGGGTGCGTGCGCACTTCATACGCACCCGGCGAGGCCACAATTTTCTGCCCATGGTTCAGCATCCCTATGCTGTGCTCAGCAGTAACTCGGGTGGTGGCATGGGCCTCATTACATGCACTCTGCTGCTGTGTCAGGGTTACTAATTGGAGTCATGACTGAAAATGCTAGCTCTAGCTTCCGAATAGCCATTCTCTTGGAACTTTCAAATAATGCAATGAAAGCATCATGGGTGCTCCCTTAATAACAGATATTACATAGAATATATGGCATGGAAACAGACTATTCAGCCCAACTGTTCTATGCTGGTGATTATGCTTCTTACAAGCCTCTTTCCACCCTACTTCATCTCTCCTGTGTCAGCGCAGTGCTGAGGGAGTGCTGCACTGTCGGAGGTGCCATCTTTCGGATGAGACGTTCAACCGAGACCCCGTGTGCTCGATCAACTGGATGTAAAAGATCCCATGGCACTGTTCTCGAAGAAGAGCAGGGGCGTTATCCCTGGTGTTCTGGATAATACTTATCCCTCAATCAACATACAAAAAAAACAGATTATCTGGTCATTATCACATTGCTGTTTGTGGGAGCTTGCTGTGCGCAAATTGGCTGCCGTGTTTCCCACATTACAACAGTGACTACATTCCAAAAATACTTAATTCACTGTAAAACGCTTTGAGACGTCTGATGGTCATGAAAGGCGCTATATAAATGCAAGTCTTTTTTCTTTCAACTTATCCTTCTGTTCCTTTCTCCCTCATGTACTTAGCTAGCTTCCCCCTAAATATTATTATTAGTAGTCACATTTAAAACCATCTGCACATGAAATGGTATACATTCCTGCACATATGCATTCAGGTTTATATGCTCTGATAGTCACATGGGTTGCATGTATAACAACCCTGGAATCTTGAGAAACTTGCCAAGCAGTAATGAGTTCTCCAGTAGGAAAGTCATAAAGGCAGTGTCAGTGGTAATCTAGAGAGGTTTGTGTTGGGGCCACTCTGATTTACTATATAAATAAATAATCTGAATTTAGGTATCAATGGAACAATATCTCAGTTTGGCATTAGGCAGCCTGTGTGTCACTCAGTACTCAGTGTGAAGCTGTCAGAGGTATCACGCTAGTTCAAGACTCTGTTAGCAAAGAGCCATGCAAGGAGTAAAGCGACTGTTTCGAGGAGCAATTTCATATTGTGCATTAGCACAAGAGTCTTTGTTGCTTTTGACTTTGAGGAGATTTGCAACATTTTGCAATTACTGAAAATAAACTAACCTTGAAACTCCTCGGAGTTACTTACACCCAGGTGGAACAGGACACGTGGGACTTCCACTTACCTGCGATGGGCGCCACTTACCCTGCCAGAATTTACCCTGTCAGCTCATTTGCATATGATGTGATAGATCACAAGTGCAAATCCTATGTAAGACAGGAGTAAATTGCAGGGTGGGGGCGGGAGAGGTGGTGATGGTGTAAGGAAAGTTGTTGCCTAGGATTTAAAACCCTGTAGGAACTTATTGCAGCTTCCTGGAGCTGCCTCCATCCCGCTGCACACAATGACTTTCTGGTAATGAGGCCTGTTAAGTTCACTCTGCACGTTGCCCAGCCCAATTAAATGGAACGGATCTGGTGACATCATCGTTGACGCGTTTTCAGCCAGAATGTTTAAAGGGACCATGGCCACATTGCATTTGAAGGTTCATCTAGGATAGTGCAGTCAGTGCAATTGGTTTGCACTGCTGTACACAGGAGCAGAAATGACTACAACCAAGTTCTCCGATGACTCCCTCCACATGCTTGTGCAGGGAGTCAGATGGGTGGAGGAGACCTCCCCAGCAAACCAAAGGAACCTGACTCCAGTTAGCCGAGGTGGTCAACAGCGGGGATGTTGTGAGGAGGACCTGGGTGCGGTGTTGCAAATGCTTCAATGATCTTGTGAAATCAGGAAAGACGGGTACAAAGCCACACTCACCTTCATCCTGCTATGCCTCTCATCACTCTGCCTTCCCAACCCTACTTCTGCACATCCTTAATCATACCAACATACCTTGCACCTCCACCCATCCCTCTCTTTCTAGCTACAGACAAAATGGCTCCTGGGGTGGAAGCTGCTTTCTAACCTGCTCAACTGTATCCGTGGTCATAAATGGCCATCCTCTGCTCTTCTTCCCCAAATCTACTTCGACTCCTTATGTTATCCTGCCTCTGATGGTAAAGGCATTTCAGCCCAAACTATAAGTTCAACTTGCATGTTTCAAGCTCCAAGCTCCAAGTTCAATGCCTGCAGGGCCCACTGCCCATGCCCCGGCCTCAGAGCTTGCATTGGCTGTTGCTCTGAAGAAACTTGATTTCCTTTACTCACGAACAGGACTTTGTTGCTTTACCAACTACACTGTTTGATTCATCGGCAATGGTTTTGTTCTGCTTCAATCGCGTCAAGTCTTCGCTCTGAATTCTTCTGTCAAATTGGTTTTCGATCTCCTGGACTTCGGTGGACATTGCTAGACTACGTTTCTGCATTGGACCACACTGGATTACACCGTAAGACTATCTCTGCTGCGTCCTCATCTCTGCTGCAAAGATTAATTTTACCTTTTAACTGCGGCTGTGTCTCTGCTGAACCCGTTCTATTGGTTTTTCTGGCTTCCTGTGAACAGCTGTCGGTTCACTCCTTTTACTGGTTTTCACCTTTGCTGGTTGCTAGCTGCAGTTAATAACGGCAATCTATCGCGAATGTCAATGTTGCCATCATCTTTCTGCACCGCTACCGACTCTCCTTCCTACAGCACATCCTCGCTCTCTCTACACTTCAAATAGCGTCTGGACTTCGCCTGCGTCGGACAGCGGTTCATCGATGCTCCATGATCGCCCATCCTGTTCATGTCGACTTTGTCCATCCATGGGACCTCGGACTTTGACTCTGGTCTCCTTACTATTGTATCCCATTAACTACTACATTTAAACAGGCCTATATAACCTGGGCTTTTCCCCTGTTCATTCGCGTGCACACTTTGGCTGCCGCTCCAGACCCAAGCCATTCAATACTTTTTCCCTTTCCCCCCTATTTCCTTTACCCTTTATCCCTGTCTGACCATTCTCTCCTATCGTCATGCCTCCTTTCATCTCTCTCAGATACTCTGCCCTCCCAAATTTCTACCCCAATCCTTCATTACTCTTCGACCTTCCTACTCTCCTGCCACCATCCCAGGCTTGACTGCCTTTTAGATAAGCATACAGCTTCCCTCTGTGCCTCTCTTGGCATCCTACCAAGGGCCCATCAAGGCACTCATCGCTGCCTCCTTACGAGCAGCAACACCAACTGTCCCATCCTACTCTCTCACCGATCTTCCCGCCCAGCGTGCCCACTGGGGGCTAGTCTTGCCAATCTCCTCCCCATCCAACTCACTCCCCCAGCATTGACCCTGTGGATGCTGGCAGTGGGGCAGCCATGACCAACCCTGTCCGCATCTCCCTCCAGAACATCCGTTCCCTTGCGAACAAGGCCCTTCCCATCCAAGAGCTTATCGTGAATGATGGCATCGACATCATGGCCCTAATGGAAACCTGGTTGAGGGGTGATGACACCTTACCCTTAAATGAAGCCTCCCCGCCCATCTATACCTTCCATCGCTTGCCCCGCTTAGACCGCCGTGGTGACGGTGTGGCTCTCATCAGCAAATCAAACCTTGGTCTGCCGCCCTACTCCTCCGGTACTTTCTCCTCCTTTGAGCATCTCGCCCTATTCCACCCCTCTCACCTCTCAATTAAAATTCTCATTCTCTACTGCCCACCCAAGTACCATAAAAATGTTGTTACCGATATTTCTTAACTATGTTCCTCCCTCTGCACCGAACGACTTCTCATCCTCGGTGATTTCAATCTCCATCTCAATTCATCATGCTCTCTCTCCTCTGAGTTCACAATCCTCCCTTAATCCTCTCCCTCCATGTAAACTCCCCAACCCAAATTCACGGCCAGCCCCTCAAACCTGCCATCTCTCGTGGTCTCGCTACTCCCATCGTGTCAATCGCAGATAAGGCCATCTCTGGCCACTTCCTCATATCGCTCTTCATCCACATCCCCCTTCCACCACCCCACCCCTAACCATACCTCCTTCTGTCTCTGCTCCTGGAAAAAAGTCTTTCCAGACTGTCTTATAACTGTACTTGTCAACTTCCAACCGTCCAGCCTTTGGCTCTCCATTCTCCATGCCATTTCTGCAGCTACCGATCTGCACAATCACACCCTTACCACCACCTTTGAATCCCTAGTCCCTGTTAAAACAATTACTTTCTCTCACCCTGGCTGTTCCCCTGGAACAGCCCTGATCTTCACTCCATTAAGTCCAAGGGACACTGACTTGAATAGATATGGCGGACAACAGGTTTAGCCATTCACCACCAGATCTGGCTGAACCACATAAAGCGGATCCTGTTCTCGCCAAAATTGCTTACTATTCCAGAATAATTCTGGAATCTAAAGATAAACCCCAGCTTCTATTCTCCACTGTTAACCATATTTTTAAACTCCTCTCTCCAGTCTCCACCCTCAACTCTGACAATACTTGTGAGGAGCTCATGGACTTCTTTGTCTCTAAGATTGAGACTATCCGTTTGGCTGTCTCTGTCTCTTCCCTTCCTTCCCCAAGCTCACAAGGCCAAACTTCCTCTAAGGAAGCCCCCTGCCCTAGCCCTGACCTCACATTTTCTTCAGTTTCTCTCCGATTTCACCTCATGACCTTTCCGTGCTCATCCTGTCCATGAGACCCACTTCTTGCTTCCTTGACCCTATTCCCACCAAACTGTTGACCACCCAACTTCCTTTTCTGGCTCCCATGTTAGCTGACATTGTTAATGGTTCTCCCTCCTAAAGTTCAATCTGCCATCATTGAAAAAAAACAGTAAAATGGAATATTATTTGAATGGGGAGAAATTACAACATGCTGCGATGCAGAGGGACCTGGGGGTCCTTGTGCATGAATCCCAAAAGGTTAGTTTGCAGGTGCAGCAGGTAATCAGGAAGGCAAATGGAATGTTGGCCTTCATTGCGAAAGGGATGGAGTACAAAAGCAGGGAGGTGTTGCTGCAACTGTAAAAGGTATTGGTAAGGCTGCACCTGGAGTACTACGTGCAGTTTTGGTCACCTTACTTAAGGAAGGATATACTAGCTTTGGAAGGGGTACAGAGACGATTCACTAGGCTGATTCCAGAAATGAGGGGGTTACCTTATGATGATAGATTGAGTAGACTGGGTCTTTACTCCTTGGAGTTCAGAAGGATGAGAGGTGATCTTATAGAAACATTTAAAATCATGAAAGGGATAGACAAGATAGAGGCAGAGAGGTTGTTTCCATTGGTGGGGGAGACTAGAGCTAGGGGGCACAGCCTCAAAATACGGAGGAGCCAATTTAAAACCGAGTTGAGAAAGAATTTCTTCTCCCAGAGGGTTGTGAATCTGTGGAATTCTCTGCCCAAGGAAGCAGTTGAGGCTAGCTCATTGAATGTTTTCAAGTCAAAGATAGATAGATTTTTAACCAATAAGGGAATTAAGGGTTATGGGGAGAGGGCGGGTAAGTGGAGCTGAGTCCACGACCAGATCAGCCATGATCTTATTGAATGGCGGAGCAGGCTCGAGGGGCTAGATGGCCTACTCCTGTTCCTAATTCTTATGTTCTTATCATCACCCCTCTCCTCAAAAAAACAACCTTTGACCCCTCTGTCCTTGCAAACTACCGCCCCATTTCCAACCTCCTTTTCCTCTCCAAAGTCCTTGAACGTGTTGTCGCCGCCCAAATCCTTTCCCATCTTTCCCGCAATTCCAGGTTTGAATCCTTCCAATCCAATTTCTGTGCCTGCCACAGTACCGAAACAGCTCTCATCAAAGTCACAAATGACATCCTTCTCCAACGCTTCTCCACCATCGTCCAGCTGGATGGGACTGCACTTACCTGCAACAGCTTCTCTTCCCACTCCCGCATCATTACCTCTGGTGTTCCCCAAGGATCTATCCTTGGCCCCCTCCTATTTCTCATCTATATGTTGCCCCTTGGCGACATCATCCGAAAACACTACGTCAATTTCCACATGTACACTGATGACACCCAGCTCTATCTCACTACCATTTCTCTCGACCCCTCCATGGCCTCTAAATTGCCAGACTGCTTGTCCGACATCCAGTTCTGGATAAGCAGAAATTTTCCACAATTAAATATTGGGAAGACTGAAGCCATTGTTTTCGGTCTCCACCGCAAACTCCATTCCTAGCCACTGACTCCAACCCTCTCCCCAACATCTGTCTGAAGCTGATCCAGACTGTTCGCAACCTTGGTGTCATATTTGACCCTGAAATGACCTTTCAACCACATATCCGCAGCATAACCAAGGCTGCCTATTTTCACCTCTGTAACATTGCCCGTCTCTGCCCTTGCTTAAGCTCATCTGCTGCTGAAGCCCTCATTCATGCTTTTGTTACCTCTAGACTTGACTATTCCAACGCACTCCTGGCTGGCCTCCCACATTCTACCCTACATAAACTAGAGGTGATCCAAAACTCAGCTGCTCGTTTCTTAACTCACACCAAATCCCTCTCGCTCATTGCCCCTGTGCTTGCTGACCTACATTGGCTTTCGGTTAAGTAATGCCTCCAGTTCAAAATTCTCATCCTTATTTTCAAATCCCTCCATGGCCTCGTCCCTCCCTCCCTATCTCTGTAATCTCCTCCAGCCCCACAACCCCCCGAGATGTCTGCACTCCTCTAATTCTGCCCTCTTGAGCATCCCTGATTATAATCGCTGAACCATTGGTGGCCGTGCCTTCTGTTGCCTGGGCCCTAAACTCTGGAACTCCCTGCCAAATCCTCTCCGCCTCTCTACCACTCTTTCCTCTTTAAAGACGCTCTTTGTCCAAGCCTTTAGTCACCTGTGCTAATTTCTACTTATGCTGCTCGGTGTTAAATTTTTTATCTCATAATACTCCTGTGAAGTGCCTTGGGATGTTCCACTACATTAAAGGCACTATATAAATGCAAGTTGTTGTTGTACATTATCACATCCATCTTACTAGCCAACCCTCACACTCACCCTTATCCTCATGCAATCATGCCAACTAACAACACGCAAGTTGGCCACTTGGAATTGCCACCCCACTCCATCATAATCACCCTCTACACTTGTAACACAACCATTCCTTGCACTAAATCCATCACTCGAACTCAACCTTCTCTTCTTTCCCTCCTTGCAGGAAAGAGAGCCCACAATAAGAGGGGTAGGGAGAGAACTGGTGGAGGATCTGCATCACTCGTAACCCTGACCACTGCGGAGGAGGCTGTATTAGAGCTCTCAGGAGTGTCTGAGCACCCGGAAGTGGGAGACAGAGAGAGGGGGACATCTGAGCAACCTGATCGGAGGGTGCAGGACTCTCCCAACTTTGCTCAGCTGCATGCAGACACTGAGCCTTGGGGGCCATCCAGAAAGAGGACAATTCAGGAGGAAGCAGAAGACGACTCCTCAGAGGAGCCTCCAGCCTCTGCGGGCGCAGCTTCACCTGACATAAGCCCACCCAGCACCAGCGCAGAGACGCACACCTCGTGGGTCCCTTGTGACATAGTGTAGTGTTGTCACCTGGTGTCTCATAAATCACAAGTGAGCAAGAGCAGATGCTGGAGACAGAGACAGCAGTGGAGACTCCTCATCGGAAGGCACAGGACTGTCCTAGCTCTGCTCAGCTGCATGCAGATATTGAGCCTCAGGGGCCATCCAGTAAGAGGGCGATCCTGGAGCTGCGGGAACAAGTGCAGGAGGCTTTGACAGGTTTTGTGAGCGCGATGACTGCCACTGTTCAGAAAATGGAGGAGTCCTTCTCCAACATGAGCACCACCAGCAGGCAATGGCGACTGTAGGCTCCTTCATGGATAGGATGGTCACCAACATGGAGCAGCTAATGCGCTAGTCGCAGGAGCACATGGTGTCTATGCAGAATAGATGGCTATCTATGGAGGATAGATGGCTATCTATGAAGAATAGATCACAGAGGCTCATAGGTATTCTCTCTTAAGAAGCATGTCAGTGGAAATGTGGGTTCTCATGGCCCCACTGATGTGCAGTAAGGTGCTCTCCAGCTCCTTGCTCGCAAGGAAGTGCGGGTGGCGCATGAAAGGGATGATGGTGAGAGGGGACATGGAAATGGGGGCTCCTCTTCAAGTGCTCATACTTTCCCCCCCCCCTTGCCAACCCCTCAGTCAGAGCCCCAGATATCTCCCCGGACAGCGATGGCAGAGTCTGCCACTGCACAGTTGCAGGAGGAGCAGACTTTTGCGGGGCCAGCACAGGCCCCAAAATCCAGAGGACGACCGCCAAAAGTGTCTAAGCAGTCGCAGCAGGGAAGTGAGCAGGCTGCCTCTACCTCTGCTGAAGCCACAGGGGTAGCAC
Source organism: Pristiophorus japonicus (assembly GCF_044704955.1). Classification (NCBI taxonomy): domain Eukaryota; kingdom Metazoa; phylum Chordata; class Chondrichthyes; family Pristiophoridae; genus Pristiophorus; species Pristiophorus japonicus. Next base: position 151,002,574 of record NC_091991.1, read on the forward strand.
TTCATAAAAGCACGCGTTAAAGAAAGATGCCACCCAAGTAGATTCACAAGGATAGTCACTTGGGTGTTTTGTTCAATGTTATTGTGAAGCTTCCGTTAATTTAAACTTTACCATAAATTTATTTATTTGCAAAACTTTACGGTCTTGGACAAATTTGTGTGCACAATGGGAAGTGGCTTAGTTAGTTGGAGTAAAGGGTTAGACTGAACTTTACCTCCAGCAATGGTGGTGACTGTGAAAGGAATGGATTGGTCATTGTAGGGATGCTTTCTGGTCTGGCTGTAGGGTGTTGTCAACCTGGTGAGGCATGTGGCAGCCATTTGAGTGTGCTGCGTAAAGTCAAGTAAATCTGGCTGTAATTTCTGCACCTGTAAATAGAACCAGCTGTTATATAACTACGGCCATACCAGTCTGAAAAAGTCTGATCTTAGATGCGAAACTGAGTAAGGCCTGCTTAGTACTTGGAAGGGAGACCGACTGTGAATACTAGGTGCTGTAAACTTTGGTCCCCGATGGAGTGCACTCTACGCAGGAGTCCTCCCATTATTTATTGGGGACTTGGTCTGGAGGGTGGTGCACGGACCAGTCCTGTGCAATAAATTTTTAAGTCGGTTCACGGACTCCCAGGCCGCCTGCAATTTCTACGGTCTGGAGGTGTCAGTGCTCTATGTTTTTACGGAATGTGCGAGGTTGCAGCCCCTATTCCATTATTTAAAGGGGGCTGCTCCTCAAATTTTGGTTGCACTTCAGTCCTACACTCCTGATCTTGGGGCACCCTGTGCGGAGGGGAGCGGGTAGGTCTGAGGGCCTCCTCGTAGGACTGCTCCTGGGCATGGCCAAGGGGGCCATCAGCCGGTCCAGGCAGCGGGCGGTCGAGGGGGTCATTCAGCCCGACTGCCTGCCTCTCTTCCACGGTTACATCCGAGCCAGGGTGTTCCTGGAGATGGAGCACGCTGTGTCCACCGGTACGCTCGCGGCCTTCCGCGAGAGGTGGGCGCCGGAGGGACTGGAGTGCACCATCACCCCCGGCAACCAAATTTTAATTTTATTTTATATGTTTTAAAGTTTAATTTGTTTTATTGTGCCAGGTTTTAGTGTCCCCTCCCTTTTAGCCAGGGGACACTTGTATAATTTGTGGTTTTAGTGCCCAAAAAACCCCACAAAAACCCCCCCCAAAAAACAAAAAAAGGGCACTTGAAAACTGTTTGGAGTGTCCCCTCCCTTTAATCAGGAGGCACTTGATTTAATGTTTGTTTTGTTCTCAACAAAAGAGTTGTGAAGTTGTGAGTGGCTTACCCAGTCACGTGATGTTCACAAGACTCAATAACATTTGAGCCAGTTAGGTTCAGGGGATCCACGATGAGGCAGGTGGCTGTGAGCCTGGTGCTAATGTGTCGTGTGATTGTTAAACCTTTGTTAATAAACCAACTAGTTCTTAATAGCAATGTGTTGCTATGAATTCTTAAGCAAAGAACCCATGAAGCAAATGCATTACACTGGTGTTGATAATGGGCAGCAATGTGCTTGAGTGCTGATGTCACCTGCACCACAGGTTCCTTCAGCTATTCCTCCTCCTTGTCTTCCACCTGATGTTCCTCCACCTAGGAGATAGCCTCCCTTCACCTAATACTGTGAATCTTGTTCCAAGAAAGATTTGCTCATAGACCCAGGAGAGACAGGACACCGGCTGCAGAATCCTAGACATCAGAGAGCTGATGCCATACTAATGGCAGGCAATGGAGCTGCTGTGGAGATACTCTGCCTTGGCTATGGGAGATTGCAAGGTCAATAGGCTGCTGCCACCTGCAAGTTGAGTGATGCAAAACAACACCTGCACCCACGACAGCACTTAAAAGACCCAGCTCGCAGACAACTGCAGAACTATCTCTATTTGATCAGGCTGTAGCACACACATTCTTGGTTCATTCTTCTCCTCCCACTGATCAATACCAGGAACAGGGAGGGAGAAGCCTGAAGATGATAATGAAGTTGACGAGAACAGGAGGAGGAGTAGGAGGTCAAGGATGAAGAAGAGGAGAAGGACGAGGAAAGAAACTGTTAGTGGGTTTTAATACTGATCAGCTTAACTTTGTCTGAATTCAATGGAAACCAATATTGGACAGGGTGGGAAACCAGCATTCCACCTGATCCCATGGGTTCCCCATACGGCAAGGGAGGTTAAAATGACCCCCCCATTGTTTTAGTTTGCTTTGTTATTTGCTGAGCTCAATAGATCTCATGAGGACTATTGAGCTCATCAAAATGGGGGCAACAAGGGCCAATTTCGGGGACCAATGTCCTGTGCCCCAAGGTAGTTTTAAAAAAAAGTTTGACGCATGCAATTGTTGACTTAGATATTCTAATCTCTGTTTACGGCCACTGTGTACGTGCAAATTTTCTCTGCTGTACAAATGTACAATTTGCCTGGACAATAACAAAGTACTCTGTGTCTTTAGTGTTTGGGTTTGGTACTGGATGGAATATAATTCCCTTGTGCTTGGCAATCGGTGGATCATAACTCCAATCCATGATAATAATGCCTCTCGTGAATATCTGTCAGTTGTCTTCCAGAAATGTTTTGTCAGATTTCGTTCACATTGCTTAAGTGCCTGTTCTTCTTTGGCACCCAGTTACGATTCAGGAACCACGGGAGCTTTGTTGGCACGTGAGTTGGGGCTACAAAAGATGGTTATTTTCAAAATCTATGCCCTAGGCCTTGGCTTATGTACGAGCAACACCACGGAAGATTTAGTTTCTCTCAATTTTTTCCTCCTCTTCTAGTTTTCTGTCCAATTTCCATCCCTTAGGTTTCTTCTGCTGATGGCTACAACGTCTGCCAGCTATCCAATACCAAGTTATTGTTTTTCTGGCATGAGTCTAGACAACGAATATCCAGCCAAGCCTGTTCTTATGTAATCCCACACACATATGTCCTGCAGTACTGATAGTTGATCGGCACTGGAAATACTAGCTGATTTTTCCTTTCCCCATTCTTGGTACCACTGAGACCAGTAGTAGTACCATTCCCTACCCTAGCCCTAAGTTGGCTAACTTAGCATAGAACATGATCATACCCGAGACCTTCCTGGTCAGTATGGCTCAGTACCACATCACATGGTGCATTTACTGGACCATTATGGAAGTGCCCTTTTTACTTGTTATGCAGCTTAAGTATTAGGATTATTACGATATTTAATTTATTTGGTATTTTATCACAAATTTAACTTCTAGGCTGTTTTTTTTTGTTTACCGCATGACAGAATATTATTCCTCAGACAAAAGTGTTGTTCAGTACCCATTTTGTTTCTAGTGAAGAGGTGTATTATACATTCCAAACAAAAGAATCCGTTGTTTATTTTAATGATTTAAAAAAAATGATGCTCTGAGACAAAGATACATTTATATCCCGAGTTTTCCTCTAGACAAGTAATCAGCTGCTTCCCTAAATGCAGACAGAGCCGGGTGTAGTCTGCAATGTATATAAACTGCTAATTTGCCCCTAACTATGACCTTCACAAGACCCTATAATATGAGAAGAGTGAATACGCTATCCATAAACACATTATTAAGAACAAAGTGTATAATTTATATTGTCCAGATGCAACTGCTAACAGATGTTACACATGGCTATGGTTCTGTTCAATTTTGTATCCTTAATACACTCCCCTGCTCTCCTGAAGATATTGACTCACACTAGGGCACAATTAAATTTTTGCTAGACATGGTTATATTTCTGTTCAATTTTGTATCCTGAATACCTTCCCCATCTCTCCTGAAGGTACTGACTCACACTAGACCATGATTCCATTGTTGCTGGTATCTCCCCCAGTAGTCATTCTGATGCCAACTGTAGCACCACGATAGATGCCCTATTTTAGATCAGCTAATTCAGCAAAGACAAGGGCCAGGATTTTGCTCACCTTGGCGGATCCAGCGAGGGCGATGTCAATGGCAGGTCACGGCCCTGCTGCTGGCTCCACCCTGCTGTCTAAAATTAATTTATGTTTTTAGGGCTTGTTCATCATCATAGGCAGTTCCTCGAGGTTGAGAATTACTTGCTTCCACACTAAAAATGAGCACTCAGGTGACCGATGAACTAATTTTAAACAGTGGAAGATGCCGGTGTGTGAATTCTTTTAACGTGGGGTGGCCGTTGCTCACCAGCCACCACACGGGCTTGACGTAGCAAGGTCTTGGTCCAGTGGCAAGGGTATCCAAGACAACTGGAGACCAGGCTCAGCTGCATGTGCCAATGCATACGCACTATGTCAATGCAAACATACTACTTTTGTCCTCTTTCCTTCCTCCTTCCCACAGGACCTCTCACTATGTGGAATTCATAGTACGCAATGTGAGCCTCACGACCTCACAACCTCGCTATTGGCCCGTGCTGCGCCTTCTCTTGGTCTTGTCCATGCTGATCCACCTCTGGGCTCTGACCTTTCTGCTCCTCCGTGCTTCATTCGTCCTCTTCTCTCTGCTTCCGATCCCTAGACCCCGCCGGTCCCGACCTCCGGACCTTGCCCGTCCCGAACTCCGGACCTCACCCGTCCCAACCTCCATTCCTCGTCGGTCTCTCCCTCCGCTCCTCCCCGATTCCGACCTCTGCTCCTTGCCACTTCCGACCTCTGCTCCTCACCACTTCCGACCTCCGCTCCACCCAGCACATTTCCCGGCCCAATTAGAGGATGTGTGTCTGGTGACATCATTCATGATACATCATCAGCCGATTAATGTTACCATAGCCACTTTACTTTTGACCTTTGTGCTGTCAGTGTTCTACAGCATTGAGGTGCTGCAAACACTGACAATCACTGCACAGAGGATCTCCCATGACTCCCTGCATATGCGAGTTTAAGCGCCAGAGATGCGCAAGGAGTTTGCTGCCCAGAATTACCAACAAATCACAGCTGGGGGAGTAGGAGGCTTGAATTATTTTCATATAGTAAAGAAGAAAGGAAGAAAGAAGTTGAATTTATAGAGCACCTTTGTCGACCTCAGGATGCCCCAAAGTGCTTTACAATGAAGTACTTTTGAAGTGTAGTCACTGTTATAACGTAGGAAATGCAGCAGCCAATGTGTGCATAGCAAGGTCCTACAAACAGCAATGTGATAATGACCAAATAACGGGGGGAAAATTGCAGTTGGAGGCTTCCTTCGTATGAATGGCTCTGACCCGAAAAAAGTCTACGAAAGTACCTGGTAGTCCCGGAGGAATGTAGAGATCCCGGTTGGAGGCCTAGATTCACTGTGCAGCGCATGGGGAGATGCCTTTCAGGTACGTATGTACATACAAGCTGGAGTCACATGGGCTTGGACCACCAATCACTATGCAGTATTCTCATTGATTAAAATAGGAGCTCTGTTTGTACGAGTTCCCATTACTATCAATGAGAAAACTGCTAAAACACCGAAACACAGCATAATAAATAAATAAGACACCTCACATGTTTAAAATGAATTGAAATTAAATGTAATTAAATGTTTTAGAAAAAAAATATTTTGGGGATTTTTTTAATGTGTTTTAATAGTGTTAAAAATATACTTACCTTAATGGACAGGGTTTTAAAATATAAAAATTAGTGTTTAAATTTAATTTTTATATGTTTTAAAACAATTACACTGGTAAAAGTAAACTATGCGCCTGCTTTTACCAGGTGCAAAAGTTTGAAGGTCACTTGCTGGGCATAGCCCAATCTCTCCCGCGTGGATGTCCTTCTATCGGGGATGCGGAGGATCTGTCAAGAGAAATCTTTGACAGATCGTAAAAGCCGGTTTTCAGCGCATGAGCATCGTGCCCCGAAAACCAATTTTTGCGAGGCCTCGCCGGGTCCGTGCGCACTACGTACTGACCCAGTGAGGGCGGAATATTCGGCCCAATCTGTTTTAGTGATGATGATTGAGGGATAAATATTGACCAGGACACTGCCTCTAATTTTCTTCGAAATAGTGCCGTGGGATCTTTTACAGAGAGGGCAGACAGGGCCTCAGTTTAACATCTCATCTGAAAGATATCACCTCCGACTGTGCAGCATTGGAGTGTCACCCTAGATTCTTGTGCTGAAGTCTCTGGAGCGGGATTTGAACCCACAACCTTCTGACTCAGAGTCGAGAGTGCAAATGACTGAGCCATGACTGAGTACAATAGTTGTTTAGTAAGTAACAAAAGAAAGAACAAAAGAATGAATGAAAGAAAGAAATACCATGATACTGTATAGGCAACAATGCTTATTTTTTGTCCACTATGGCATTTTAAACGATACATCATCATCTCTGTAATGTTATTGAAATAGCTTTTGAGCTTTCAGCACATGAACCTAACCACATCACAATAAATGTGTAAATGAGGGAAAAAAGCCCCACAACGTCAAGTGTGTGACCTGACTATGAGAGATCAGGAAGGGTTGGGAATGAGTGGGGAAGATAGCAGCATGTCACAGGAGTCCATTTAATGACCCTATGCATTCACTTAATGGTTCATTCAAATACAGATCAAATTCAGGCACATTTCATTTGTATTTCACAGATTATAATCTTATCTATTGTAAAAAAAAGATTGGAGTGTTCCAGAATTGTATTAGAATCTCTATTATAGACAGCTATAAACTTGTATCCTCTGTTATATTTATACCACACATTTTATATTTGTTGAAATAACCACTTTCAATCCTTCTCTGAATATATTCAATGACCTTTTGGTGAATATTTTTGATTTGTATCACTGCAGTTCAGCACAATTGAAGCTGGCACTATTCTATCGTTCAGTCCATCTCTTGTCGATTTGAAAGCCTTTCTGCCTTTACTGAGATTTCTGCGAATGCCAGTCTGCTGCCATTGAATTATTATTATTTCCCTTCTATCATTGCCAGTGGCAGATTGACGTATCTCCTGCTCCATAAGCCCTTGTCCTTGCGGAAATATATGGTTTCTCGGAGATGGTTAAGTGGTATTTTAGCATGTTGGATGATTAACCTTTAACTGTGATGGGTAGATTATGCCATGATTTATTTCAGCCCTGCTTCCCTGAATATCGGTTTGACCAAGTCATATTGCATATGTTATTTGAGAACATCAGAAGGGAGATCTGTAAATCTAGAACTACATCAGCCCACAGATTTTCTATTCATACCAGTAGTTATATTTTTATTATGAAGTAGTAGTAAACTGGGAGCTTTGATTGATAGTGACTTGTGGGCTCTTTGTGACACCTATTTCAAGCTTAAGTTCAAGCAATTCTCTGTGTTGACGGAACCCCACAAGGCTTTGAAATACCAATTGTTCTTGGATTATTTGCTTGCCAATTATCGAGACCTAATTTAACTATCACCTCTTTATTTATCATAAACAATTACCATAATTTATTTTAGACTTTTGTTGGTCTTGTTCACAGATTCTTTCTTCCATTTTTTCCAATTTATTTTTCTGTATTTCATATCGCCCTTGTGGTATTATGGTAGTCTGTGATCAAAAGTGCTGATTGCCATGAAGTGGAAATAATTAAGACAAGGTGATCAAGTTTACATATGATACCAAACTAGAGGGGAGGCTGATTTGGAGGAAGAAAGTAGAAATAATTAAAAAAAAATTATTGTCAGGATGTGGGCATCGCTGGCAAGGCCGACATTTATTGCCTACCCCTCATTACCCTGAGAAGATGGTGGTGGGCCTTCTTCTTGAGTCATTTGATATAATGGAGCGGCTTGCTAGGCTACTTTAGAGAGCAGTTAAAAGCTAACCACATTGGTGTGGAACTGGAGTCACATACAGGTCAGACCGGGTAAGGATGGCAGGTTTCCTTCCTAAACATAAGAACATAAGAAAGAAGAGCAGGACTAGGCCATTTGTCCCTTGAGCCTGCTCTGCCATTCAATAAGATCATGGCTGATCTGATCTTGGCCTCAACTCCACTTTCCTGCCTGTTCCCCATAATCCTTGACTCTCCTGTAGTTCAAAAATCTGTTTATCTCTGCCTTGAATATATTCAACGACCCAGCCTCCACAGCTCTCTGAGATAGTGGATTCCACAGATTCACGGTCTTCTGAGAGAAGAAATTCCTCCTCATCTCCGACTTAAATGGGAGACCCCTTATTCTGAAACTAACTCCCCTAGTTCTAGATTCCCCCACGAGGGGAAACATCCTCTCAGCATCTATCTTGTCAAGCCCCCTCAGAATCTAATGTTTCAATAAGATCACCTCTCATTCTTCTAAACTCCAATGAGTATAGGCCCAATGACTAAAAGACATTACTGAACCAGTTGGGCTTTTAACGACTATCCAAATCTTTCTCGTCACTTTTACTGACACAACTTCTTAATTTACAGATTTTCTTTTTAGACTGAAATTCTCAAACTACCGTGGTGGAATTTGAACTCACGTTCTCTGGATTAGTAGCTCAGTAACATAACCACTACATTACTGTACCCAAAAGGAGCACAATAAGATCTGTAAATGGACAGAATAGTAGCAATGAAATTTAATACAGGCTAGTGGATCTCCCTTAGTATTGCCCACAGAGAGCAAATTTCTCTCAGAGCACATTAGTGATGCTGTAAATATAGGTGATCTGCAGCTTCTGGAGTTTTTAACAATGTCGCTAGCAATAGAAGTGGGATGGATATGCTAAGATCCCTCCCTCATTTGTATTTATCTTGTGAACTTGTGAAGAAGGGAGCAGAATTCCCTTGGCCATTCTTCCAGACTCCCACTGCAACTTTGAAGGAGTCAGGTGAAATGGCTTGGAAAAAGGTTGAGAACCGGATATGCCAAGCTTGGCCATTAGTTGGGACATCCCAGTTGGCCCCAGAACTGGGCTGTACTGGGTGGTCCAGACTAGCGAAATGACTCAGACCCTAGAATATTTTTATTCCAGAATTTCTTTTAGTATAGGCCCTCTTACAAAGATGGTTGAAGGGCATGAAATGAGGTCTCTGTAGGGGTCCGGCAACCCCCACTGGGTGGCAGCTGAGTGCCAGAATTTCTGGCATCATGGAGCCACAGAGTGCCCAAGTTGGCCATCTTGGGCCTACCCCAATGAAAATAAGGTGCACTCCCACTGATCCCGCAAACTGCCAGGATCACGTTCCACTCAAGATCTTTCCAAAGGTCCCCCACATTGTTTGTTCCAAATTTCAGCTGTTGTAGCTGGGGAACCAGCAAGTGCAGGTCAGAAACCTCTACATAGGGAGGAAGAATGACTGGGTGTATCACAGTGGGTTGTTCTAGTGCACTGACTACATAGGCCTGTCAGTAAGTTTGCTGCCTCGCCTGTAGTCCAAACAATGGCAAGTCAAGTGTGAAACCTGAAGAAAAGGCCAGGAGAGAAAATATGAATAACTTGCCAAACTAAAAATAGTGATAATTGGAAATTCAACATCTTTGCAATGAAAAGTGCCAAGTGCCATAGGCAATGCAAGAAGCTCCATCATAGGGCAACTTGCATATGGTCTATTGGAAAAAATGAACAATCTTTCTTCATTCCATACCTGTTTTGGTGTGTGTAGGTGCCACAGTAACAGCTCCGGTCCTGAACATGTAGAGAACTGAACACCAGATCATATCTCTTTTATGTTCCAGGTGCAGATGCAATCTAGGTGTAGTCATTCGGTGTCTGTTCCTTGGAACTTTTGCTAACTGTATATTATTTGATACTACACTGCTGTTTCAGGAGCCAAGTACTTTGCTCTGGTGTTTCAGGACTTTATGCATAGACTTTTCTTAATGTGGTGGGGTCAGTAGCACATTGTTACTGGTACTGGAAGATAGATGGTTAGATCATCACTGACAAGCTCCTGACAAGACAATAGAAGAGTCGTATCTGTTATTCTTATAGATTAATCTACCACTGCACAAGAATTGCTTTCTTAGATTCTAGATTCATTATAGTTAGTCCCTCGAAATCGAGGAAGACTTGCTTCCACTCTAAAAGTGAGTTCTCAGGTGACTGTACAGTCCAATTCTGGAATTACAGTCTCTGTCACAGGTGGGTCAGACTGTGGTTGAAGGAAAGGGTGGGTCCACGATGACATGCAAGCCATGATCCTGGCCAACGGATCCACCACAGACCCAATACATGTCTGGACCGGGGTCAAGCAGGGCTGTGTCATCGCACCAACGCTTTTCTCGATCTTCCTTGCTGCAATGCTCCATCTCACGCTCAACAAGCTCCCCGCTGGAGTGGAACTAAACTATAGAACCTGTTCAATTTCGCCGCCTCCAGGCTAGATCCAAGGTCATCCCATCCTCTGTCATCGAACTACAGTACGCGGACAAAGCTTGCGTCTGCGCACACTCAGAGGCCGAACTCCAAGCCATCGTCAACACCTTCACCGAAGCGTATGAAAGCATGGGCCTTATGCTAAACATCCGTAAGAATTCTAAATTAGCTCCAGGATCACAACTATAAGACAGCTTCTTGCATATATGTAAAACTATTGCTGTAAATAAACACATGTACAGTGTGTTAACCAGGAAACTGCACTGATTGTAGAGGAATGAGTTGTTATCTTAATGCATTTTCCTGTTTCATACATAGTCGCTGGGAAAATATTTTCTAATCCCAGTGTCCTTTGATCTTAGAAGGTTATAGGCTCTGGAAAATAAGCAGTAGGTTTCACCCGCACCTAATTTTATGAAGTTTAAGAAATTAATTAATGCCCATCAGTGGGAGCAGCCAGAGAAAACCAAGAAGCCACGTTGCTGCTGGAATTTCTGTGAAGTGAAAGGTAAGATATGAGGATTTATGATTCCACATGTGGTAGGCTGCATTTACTTGAATCACATGGAGAAGAAACCTAAATTATTGAGACGAAATTAAAAACATTTCTCTCTTTTTTTCTTTAATGATCTATTCCGACTACAATGGAGTCTCCATACATCAAAGTAACACCAAATGGAACTTCCATGTCTACTCCATTGTTAAAGCTGCCTTCAAGAAGTTCAAATTGCTCTTTTGAGCCAAAAACCTTTTTTTATTTAAATCACAGCATCTCTTAACACTATAAAAACTTGAATCCTACTGCTGTATCTGTGGAGCGTCTTCCAGGGTCCCTTTACTCTGGGACAGGATACAGCAAAAAGCTTGTCACCTGATAGATGATCTTTCCCTCAGCTCCAGCCTCCAAAACTTCTCTTCCTTTATCATAACCTTCCTTGTCTTTCTCTATTTTATTGATAATACCATTGCAAGTGGTCCTCTGAACTTGCTCTGTTATTCCTACTGAGCTTCAAATCCTCCTCTTTCTTCTTACAAACTAATAGCGTTGAAGTAAAGGCTCACCGCACACTATCTTAATCTAACCAATTCTTGCCCAGGACCTCAAAATGTGGAACACCCATTTCTTTTGGGGGTGCCGTTCCTAATGGGTGCCCACCATAACTACAGAAATAGGGACAGAAGGGTCCATTAGCACCTTGCGGCCTCATTTATATGGCTGCACCGGCTCAACCCCCTCCCCTATGGGATCTCCAGGAAATCTTTGGGCATCATAAAAGACGAAGAGATCTGGGGCTAGAAATTGCGTAGCGTCCAGTTTGGGGCGCTAACTTTTGGTGGAGCTCAAAAGTATCGGCAGGCAGTAAAGAATCGATTCTGTCAGGAACTTCCGCTTTAGCGCTCCAAGAGGGAACTGGAGTGCTAAATCAATCGCTATCACTTCCCTTAGAGCACTAAAGGGAGTGAGAGGGGCGGTAGTGGCAGAACGCTGCACAATGTTCCATGCAGCACTACAGTCTTTGGAGGTTCCTTCACTCACTTAAAGGGAAGGCCCAATGCTGGGTTGACTGAGTTTTCCTGCTGTCTGTGTTGGGCCAGAATACCTGCGCTACATCCATAGCAGCTCCAAGCACTCAGAGTAGGGCTGAGCAATCACAGGGTCCCAAAAAGCTAAATACAGCACACTGGGGAGATAAATAAATTTTGCCTTAGCTGACCACCACTGCCTTAATTAGTGCTCCCCAAGCGGTCAGCCCAGATGAAAATGCCTCATGCAGCTGCCGTTGTTGATGCCCGGCGATGCTGCGGGGGCGGGAGCGAATATTGCATCCAGGGTGGTAATGGGGTGTTGCGCACCAGATGTCATGATCTCTGGGGTGCAAGAGAACGAGGCGGTAAATGTTAGCACCAGCACAAAACCACCAGGGAAGTTCATGTGTGTCACCAATCTCGTCGTGCCCCATCAGTAACCCCTTAACGCCCCGTTACCGCTGCCTGGAGGCACTAACGGGAGGCGCAAAGCAGGCCAATTTCTCCCCCCTGGTGTAACAATATCAAAGTAGAAATGAAAAAATCTGAGGACAGGGTTACCTATTTACTTGCTCAGCCAGAGAAGCATACATAACAAATAGCAAAAAAAGGTCAACCTTCTGCAAGAAAAAGTTCAAATAAAATTTCTTAGATACAGAAATGGGGGAAATGAAAATGATAGGCCATCTTCATTTTAATATTGATTGACGATTTACAATGTCCATAAATAGTCTGAGTGGGAGTTTAAATGAGCAAAGCAACGCTACAAGAATTAATTTAAGAATTATTCATTTGCAGTTTAGCTTCTCATTAATGGATTATATTCTTTGTCTCACTCTGTTTTCAAGTGTCTGCATATTCCATTGTGTAAAATTTAATCTATCAGATTTTACTGCACTCTGCATCTGCATGATAACCTCAAATCTCCTTTACTCAAATTATTGGAGTTACACTTATGCAATGATGACAGCAGCACACCACCATGCGTTACTTAGCGGGCTTTGTTTTCACAATGGATTGGACCGATGAACATGATTCATAGATGTACACACTCAGAAACAGAATAGTGCATTTAAAAGCCTAATTATAAATTTCATTATCATACACACCTTTCATTTGTAATCAAAAAGTTTATTTAAATTCTACTGTCATTTTCTGCATCAATAGAAACATAGAAACATAGAAAATAGCTGCAGGAGTAGGCCATTCGGCCCTTCGAGCCTGCACCACCATTCAAGATCATGGCTGATCATCACCACAGTACCCCTTTCCTGCTTTCTCTCCATATCCCAGATCTCTTTAGCCGTAAGGGCCATATCTAACTCCCTCTTGAATATATCCAATGAACTGGCATCAACAACTCTCTGCGGTAGAGAATTCCACAGGGTAACAACGCTCTGAGTGAAGAAGTTTCTCCTCATCTTGGTCAATCAATTTTAACTTTGGTTGTTATCACAAGCATTTCATAAGTTTTATTATTGAGCACTTAACTGTTTACTAATTATTCTCTAGCAAAGCCACTGACATCACTATTGGTTCATTATACATAAAATCTGATGGTGAGAGTATTGGATTTTTGAACATTTTCAGTGTATGGACTTGTGATAGACTAAAAATCTGACTTTTGAAATCAGAGATCAATGGCACATGTACTAAATTCTGTTCAGTATCTGTGGCTGTCCCTAAAGCTTTCGTACTGTTTCTGAAATGACCGCCTTTCTTTCTAGTTAAGCCATTGCTCTCAACTCTTGGATCTAAGAATTAAATCTGCACCAGCACTTTAAGACTACCAAACAATTACACTACTTAGTTATAAAGGGGTAGATTTTGACTGAACCCGTTTTTCGGCACACTTACCTGAGTTGCACCGCTTAAGTAGGTCCGGAGATGCACCGTAAAAAAAAATGTTGCATCTTTGGCCATTGTCTGGCCTCTTTACTGCAGTCGCGCAGCGTGGCCAGTCGACTCAGGGAGGTGGAGCCTGCGTTCTGCGCTGGAAAATGTGCTGGGATGTCTGCACATGCGCGTGGAGATTAGTGATGTCGGCAACCGCCCATTACAGATTGGGCACTGTTCTGAAAACAATAGCCAGTTACTGATGCACAGCACTAAACAGAGACAGATAAAGATTTAATAAGGAGAGATCAGATGAAATGAGTTTTGTCTTTACCCAGCCATTCTTCCACTGCCAAATGACATCAAGGTAAAATACAAGCTTTTTATATTCTATTTAACTTTGCTAATCCGCATCTGGCAGTGCTTTTTTCTGACACTGGATGCCCAAAATGTAGAAGTTTTGTTCCCTTTCCCAGCACCAAGCAATAAATAAGATGGATTTTAATGATAATATTTCGAAGGCTTGATACTGCCCTGATGCCGGCCAGTTCGATCGCTCCCGCCCCTATCCCAGGCCGAGAGGCCTCCCTGTTTGTTCTCCCGCCCCTAGCCCACGCCGAATGGCTTCCCGATGAGTTCTGTGAGTTCTCCTGCGTGCGTTCTGAGAGTCCCGGGCTGAGTGCTGAAGGTAGGACTTAAATTTTGTATTTCTTATTATTTTAATTGTGCGAAGGAAGGATGGTTTTGCAAGTCTGTTCCCTAAGGCTTGGTTGGTTCAGGTCTCGGTCCTCTCCGCTTTCCGCCCCTAACCCAGGCCGAATGGCCTCCGATGTACTTACTTTCTTTAACTCTCCGCAAGGGTTTTCTCAAGTGGCCACATATGCTGGCCTAAGTAGAAATGGAGTAACTATTAGCTGGCCAAAGTTGCCTAAATGGCCAAAAGTGGCGTAGGTGGCTGGTAACGCCCCCTTTTGAGAAAAAAAAACTAACCTAAAAAAACGTAACTGAGTGAGTTATGCTGGTGCAAATTGATTGGGGAAACTGGGAATTTTTAACTTAGGCCAGAAAAAGCAACCTACTCCAAAAGAAACGGAACAACCCCTGGCCAAAATTGAGCCCAGTGGGCTCAATGTTCCCCAAGCCTGTTTTCTGGCGTATTGCCAAAGTTACACCCATTTTTCTAGGCCAGAAATAATTTGCCTGAGTTTCTCCGATGTATAATTCGATATTGGCGCCGCGCAGCGTTTCCAGTTGCCTCGGGGGGTGGAGCCTGCTGTCTGCACTGAAAAATGATGCTGCACCTTCTGCGCATGCACGGGAAAAAAAAGTTACGTTTTTGATGTCGTTCCAATGGACGTGCATGCTCAGTACAGCTCGGATTTGGCAATCAGCCATTTTTAAAGAGCCAGTTGTGTGTGACAGAATGTCGAGTGTTGTGTGAGAGCATTGGAAAAATTGCAGCTGCAGCAATACAAGATGCAACGCGGTGCAAGGACCAAAAATTTCTTACAGGAGTGGCGGCACTAGTTACTGTGATTGAGAAAAGATGGCAGGAGCTGGACACCAGCAGATGTCACATAAAAGTTCCACTCAAAGAAATGAAGAAACACTGGAAAACAAAGATTACTGTGCAATGGTGACCACCATGAGATCTGGAAGCCAGTGTAAAAAGAAGTGGCAGAACCTTGGTCAAATAGTTAGTGT
This sequence comes from Pristiophorus japonicus, assembly GCF_044704955.1. Lineage (NCBI taxonomy): Eukaryota > Metazoa > Chordata > Chondrichthyes > Pristiophoridae > Pristiophorus > Pristiophorus japonicus. The sequence continues at coordinate 151,017,856 of NC_091991.1, forward strand.
AAGTAATATTTTCATTTATTCAATGCAATTGTAAATGTGACCAGCTGTATATGTCCCACCCAACAGAAAGACACCCTCTCTAAAAAAAAAAATAACATTTTCATCTTTGCAGAGGAAGGTGGCACATAATAAAAGGGAAAGAACTGAAACAGGAGGAGGCCTGGCAAATCTGCACCCACTGACACCCTTGGAAGAGAGGGTTGCTGCTTTGATGGGTCCTGCCTGAAAAAAAGCAATCAGTACTGCATAAGCTGAGCCCACACTCGAGGGAGAGGGTAAATCCTGCAAATTCATCGCAGTCCTTCAAATCAGCCTGGCCTGCGATGTGTGAGCCTACTCAATCCACCCACTCTGCCCCCATCTCTGCAGCTAACCATTTGACTGCTCTGTTATATTTTGCAGAACTTGAGGCCAACCCTGACGATGCAGAAGATGATTCAGACACAGACAAGCCTGAAGAGGAGAACATCTTCCAATCCAACCCTCCAGACCAATATGGAGGTGAGGGGGAGGGGATGGAGCTGGATGAAGCTCCCACTGTTGTACTGACTTTGGAGGAGGTGCCACTCATGGAGGTGACAGCCCCTTCCGTGACTAGTGGTTTGAGTGCTTGTGGGACATTCCATGGTTTCACACCTTCCAAGGTTGCCGATCCCAGTGGTATGGTGCGGCGAGGTACACCCAGGGTCCCATTTTCCGAGGTTGCCTGCCCCAGTGGTGGGGTGCAGCGAGGCACACCTAGGGCCCCACCGTCCCAGGCTGCGGCTCCCAGTGGTGGGGTGCAGCGAGGCACACCTGTGGGGAGGAGGGGAAAGAGAGCTCAACCACGCTCTCCTGAGGTGCAGGATCTAATAGATGTGGTTCAGATGATGTCATTGAGTGCGGAGAGTATTGACCTTACCCGATCACTCCTGGACGCCATCAGTGGGGTGAGTGATGAGGTAGCGGGACAGCATACTCACGAGAAATGGGAAATATCTGGGACCATCAGTGAGGGAATAGTGGCCATAAGGGAGGGAATGTCAGAGGTAGTGCAAACCACGTCACTGACCATGAGGAAGGGAATGTTGCAGGTAGTTCAGACAGTTTTGCTCAACATAAGGAAAGGAATGTTGCAGGTCGTTGAGACACTGTCAGGGCGCACGAGGGACGGCATGTTGGAGTTAGCTGCTGCAATAAGGGAACACGCCCAGACCCCGCGCCCATTAACAAAATCAACTGTCACTCCCACTCCAATCCCCAAACCAGCCTGTGAAGAGCCCCAAGGCCGGGCCCTTCAACTTACTGCCTGATGCCAATGCACCATCCCCCCCCCCCCTCCCCATCACCCTGCCCCCCCACTCAAGAGGTGCGCCGTACCCGAGATGTTAGAAAGAATAAGTTTGGTACCAAGCCCAGAAACACTGCGCCACCGCCTGCGGGCAGGGGTGATAGAGTGTCCAAGGCCAAGCACGGCAGGCGGTCTTAGACTAAGGGGGAGGAGAGATGGGTGCAGCCTTTCTTTGCTACAGCTGCTGTTGTTATTATTATTGTTACTCTTGTAACTGTTCTCAAATTAAAAGTTTTTTGTAAGTTATGTAAATTTACAAGTTTATAAGTGATCTTAAAGTTTTTAAAGTGATCTTAAAGAGTGATATTACATAGAAACATAGAAACATAGAAACATAGAAAATAGAAGCAGTAGTAGGCCATTTGGCCCTTCGAGTCTGCACCGCTGTTCAATACGATCACGGCTGATCCTCTATCTCAACACCATATTCCCGCTTTTTCCGCATACCCCTTGATGTCTTTTGTTCCTAGAAATCTATCTATCTCCCTTTTAAATATATTCAGTGACTTGGCCTCCACAGCCTTCTGTGGTAGAGAATTCCATAAGTTCACCACCCTCTGAGTGAAAACATTTCTCCTCATCTCAGTCCTAAATTTCCTACCCCGTATCCTGAGACTGTGACCCCTTGTTCTAGGCTTCCCAGCCAGGGGAAATATCCTCCCCGCATCCAGTCTATCCAACCCAGTCAGAATTTTATATGTTTCAATGAGATCCCCCCTCATTCTTCTAAACTCTAGTGAATACAGGTCTAGTCGACCCAATCTCTCCTCATACGACAGTCCTGCCATGCCAGGAATCAGTCTGGTGAACCTTCGCTGCACTCCCTCTGTGGCAAGTATATCCTTTCTTAGCTAAGGAGACCAAAACTGCACACAATACTCCAGGTGTGGTCTCACCAAGGCCTTATATAAATGTAGTAAGACATCCTTGCTCCTGTACTCAAATCCTCTTGTAATGAAGGCCAACAGACCATTTGCCTTCCTAACTGCTTGCTGCACCGGCATGTTTGCTTTCAATGACTGGTGTACAAGGACACCCAGGTCCCTCTGTGCATCGACACTTCCCAAGCCATCACCATTTAAATAATATTTTGTCCTTATATTTTTCCTACCAAAGTGGATAACTTCACATTTATCCATGATATATTGCATCTGCCATGTGTTTGCCCACTCACTCAACCTATCTAAATCGCCTTGCAGCGTCTTTGCATGCTCCTCACAACTCACAATCCCACCTAGTTTTGTGTCGTCAGCAAACTGGGAAATATTACATTTGGTTCCCTCATCCAAATCATTTATATATATTGTGAATAGCTGGGGCCCAAGCACTGATCTCCCACTTACCAAACGCTTGTTTTCTCACTCTGAGCTGATGCATTCCAAGCTAGCAGAATAATTATATTAAAGTTAAGTTAAATACATTGTAAACTTTTGAATAAAATATATTTTACATTAAAACTGAATCATGTTCCATTAATACAACACATTACGGAATAGCTCCAAACAGTAAACATGTCCATGTGGAATAGTTGTCACTGAGCCCTCAGGCATCAGTAAAGCGTTCACGGATGAGCTGCTGACACAAAGCTCAAGCAATCGTTAAAGGGTCACAGTGGCCTGCCTTCGTCCGACGTCATGCTCTGGCCTCAGGCACTTGCATGGCTTCCTCATCCTTGTTGTCCTCCTCCTGCACGTTATCTGCATCTCCCACATCATTTTCATCAGCCGCCCTCACCTCAGGTGGGTCTTCCACTACCAGGTGCTGCTGTCTCGTGATGGCTAAGTTATGCAGCATGCAGCACACACCAATGAACTGACCAACAATCTCAGGGGAGTACAGCAAGTAGCCTCCGGAATGGTCTAAGCATCAGAAACGCTGTTTCAATATGCCAATGGTCCTCTCTATGATGCTGCGCGTCGCAATGTGCGACATGTTGTATTCACGGTCAGCTTCTGTCCGGGTTACGCGTAGGGGCGTCATGAGCCAGGTGGAGAGGCCACACCCTTTATCTCCCAGTAGCCAGCTCTGCCCTTCTGGCTGCTGCTGAAACATGGCAGATATAATACTGTCACATAGGATGAACTCATCATGGGTGCTGCCAGGGTATCTTGCATCGACTGACATGATATGATGCATGTCATCACATTCGAGCTGCACATTAATGGAGTTGAAGCCTTTTCTGTTCCTGTACATCTCGGAATCCTCCAAAAGATGCTCGCAAGATGATGTGGGTACAATCAATGCAGCCCTGTACCTTTGGGAAGCCAGCAATCTTGGAGAAGCCCACAGCCCTGTCATGAGGAACGTTATGAAGTCATTCCTATGCACATGGCGAATGGAGACATGTGTTGCATGTTGAGAGATGGTGCACACGTCCCCAGTTGTAACTTGAAATGATCCGGAGGCAATAGAATGAAAGTGCAGCTGTAACCTTCACTTCAACTGACAAAGCAGTCCTCCTGATGCTTCGAGGTTGCAGGTCTGCTTTGACCAACTCACGGATCTCACTTATAACTTCTTTGTGGAAACGCAGCCTTCTGACACAATCTGCATCACTCAGGTGGAGATACGAATGCCCATCTTGATATACCCGAGGTGGGTAAGGCCACCTGCCCAGTACCCTATGGGCTCTGATGTTCCTGATGCGATGAAGTCGAATCAATTGTCTCCTACGTGCAGAAGGTTCGCACAAGGTATGGCATTGTCAGTATTGCCCCCATACTTAAATTTAACCTTTGAAAGAAGCTCAAAATGGCAGGAAAGCAGGCAGGCAGGACAGGTTCACAGTTCTCTCTCTCCCCAAGGTCTGTACGGATGGACCACACCCAAAGGTCTTGTGACTTCTCTCTCACCCCCGCCTTAACTAATTGTGAGTTTTGTGACTCTCCTCTCTTCCCACCCCTTAACTAATTGGAGTCTTGTGACTTCTCCCCTTCTCTCTCTCCCCCGCCCCCCCCCCCCACTCATCTTCAGTGCAGAAGGCACCTTGCTCCCCGGGCTCTGATCGGCACCTCGCTCTCTCTATCCTCCCCCTACCACACACCCCCCCCGCCCCCCCCACTCCCCAATGGCTTGTTTTGTAGCTGAGCCCCAAGCCGCTGTGTCCGGGCTCGGGGCCAATTCTGCCGGCCAAAGCTATGACCCTCCAGCCCTGCTTCAAGACGTCCGATGATGGCGTTTGAGTAAGTAAAAAAAATGAGAAAACTTCTGAAATTCAACAAATTTACACTTCTACGTTGACAGGTAAAAGAAAGTGGAACTTAATTATTGATTTTGTCAGTGTTCTTAACTCCCTCCAAAATCTTCGATTTAAAAACAATGGCGTCTTTCAGCGCTGATTTGCGAATGTGCGCTGGTTTTCTTAACTCACCAGAAGTTATTTCGGGAGTGGCCAGATACGCCGACCTAAGTGGAAAAAGTGAACTGCAAACCATTGAAAAAACTGGCGCAGGCATGAGGGAACCCCCCCACGATGTAAAAAAAACTAGCCTAGAAAAATCGTAACTAAGTCAGTTACGCCGGCGCAGATCGCAGGGGGAAACTTTGAAAAAAATAAATACGCCAAAAAAAACGACGCGCACCAAAAAGCATCGCAAATGACTGGGAAAATTGTGCCCTATATTCTGTAAAGTCTTCTGGCCATCTAGTGTTTTGTATTGGGTATCCTGAACTGAATAATTTTCAGTGTAACATTCACTAGTGGACCACTAACTTTCAAAATATTTGCCACTTAGTTGAGTGATCTTGATGCTTTTTCCGTAATCGGATGAACGTTCTTCTGTTGAAATTGTAACCAAATTTAATTAGAAGACACCATCATTGTTTCATTTGTACCTGTATGTACTTAATAATTAAAGTTGAAGAGGATTTAAAGGATAGTTCAGAAAAAACAAAATCTGCCAGAATGTAATACAGTACTCGAGTAAGTCAGGAGAACCTTTTTCAGAATTTTGAAGTCTCATGTTTCTGTCAGGAGATTAAAGCTATTATGTGGGATGTTTTCCATTCACAATTTGCACTTCAATACTCAGAGCTTGGAGACTCGGGTTTTCTTTAGATTCAAAAGAAAGACAAAATGAAACCAGTTTTGAGGACTGTTTGTATAGAATTTCTCTCATTTCAGCTCCAACAGTAAAGTTACATTGCAGAAGCCTATCCACAATAGCAGACTCACTCAAAGTCCCTGGCTCACACATATTCAGATTTTAATAAAGACTTGGGACTAGAACCCCCACTTTTGTGCTTATCGCCCAAATACGGGCGTTATTTCCGGTGTGGGTAGTAAAAAAGGGTTTTCAGATCGCCGGCTTCTCGCCCATTCTCAAAACACCTAATTGACATTTTTGAAAATGGGCGATACTGCGAGCGATATCAAATGGGCGATAGCGTTAAATTTTGCTGACCTTCTGCCGTAAAATGTCGCTGTCCTTAGCAACGGCACGGCAGTACTCGATTCCCGTGATTCAGGAGGTCAAGGGTCATCATGACATGCGTAGAAGAGGAGGCAGAAAGAGAGGGAGTTCAGAGGCACAAAGCGTGTGTGGCTGTGGTGTGTGCTTGTTTAACTGTTGTGGGAGGCACGACGGAGATTCACCAGCAGCAAAAAGCTCACTAAGCACCAAGAATATAGTTGGCACCGAGTTTTGTCCGACAAATAACATATAAAATGGAGGGGATGGAGGAGGCCCTGGAGCTGGTAGCCAGGAACACTGGTGGCAGAGGGCTCCCAGTGGTCCCGGAATGCCGCACTGCACCCCAAGGTGATGTACCCCCATTGCCAACCACACGAGAGCCAGCAGCAACATCTTGCTTATGGCTCAGAGCATGTTCCCACCTCGGGACCGTTCTCTCCCATATCCGTCCAAGCAGCACTTCGGCCATCACCCCCCCGCGCTCCCATGAAGCATCGCCTGAGGAGCAGCTCGGCCAGGCGGCTTGGAGTCAGGAGGCAAAGGGAAAGGAGTAGAAGTGGGGAGGAGAAGGGGGGCGGGGGGAAGGGCTGGTTTGTACAGAAATACTGATGATTTCAGACAAATGTTTGGTTTAAATGTTTTTTATTTTACAAAACCATGCAGCTCATTGGCTCAGATTGCTGCACCATTACACGCTGGTGATTCCTTAACATCAAAGGGTATAATCACACTTAACTTCAATCAACATAATCTTTCACTGTCACCAAGGTGATGGCCACCATTGATGTATCACCTGCACACCCAGCAGTGTGTCAGCCTTGGAAATAACACCAACGTTCTTTCAGGCAAAACGATCATTGATGAGCTCCTGACGTAAGGCTCTTGCAGCTATCATGCCACCATGGGCCTTTTCATGCTGTCTACAGGGGGGTGGGGGCATGGCTTCAGCGTCAGCCTCATTGTCTGGGCCGATGTCAGTGTCCACCTCCTCATCCTCCTCTCTCTGGTGAAGTGGACTGTCAGACTCATCAGGCAATTCTTGTCCCCTCCTGATAGCCAAGTTGTGCAGCATGGAGCACACCACCACGAATTGAGCTACCTGCTCAGGCTGGTATTGGAGCTCGCCTCCTGAGTGGTCCAGGCATCTGAAGCGCTGCTTCAGCACTCCAATGGTTTTCTCCACGTTATTGCGAGTTGTTCTGTGGCTCTTGTTGTATCGCCTCTCGGCCTCGGTGTGGGTGTCAAGCAAGGGGGTCATCAGCCAGGTGGCAAGGCCATATCCTTTGTCCCTAACGATCCAGTATTGACCTTGTGGCTCATTGTTAAACAAGTCAGATACAGTACTCTCATGCAGAATATGCGCATCATGGATGCTGCCTGGAAATGGAGCATTCACTGCCAGTGGTCGACAACCAACTGGACATTCAGGGAATGCAATCCCTTGTGGTTCCTGAAAACCTCAACATCCTGAAAAGGTGCCCGCATCACGATGTGAGTACAGTCTATTGCTCCCTGCACCTTGGGGAAGTTTGCAATTCTGGAGAAACCTATAGCCCTTTCACTCTGTGCCCCCCTGGTCATAGAGAAGCTGATCAAGTCCCTCCTGCATGCGTACAGGGCTTCAGTGACCTGTCTAATGCAGTGATGTGTGCTGAGAAAGTCCGCAAATGTTGCCAGCTGTGGCCTGAAAAGAACCCGAGGCATAGAACGACAGTGCCACGGTGACTTTGACATCAACGGACAGTACAGTTCTGGTGGTGCTCGCAGGCTGCAGGTCTGCCCTTATCAGCTGGCCTACCTCAGTGAGAACCTCTTTGTGGAAGCGCAGTCTCTGAAGGCAGGTGGAGTCGGGCAAGTCGAGGTAAGAATGCTTCTCCTTGTACTTGCGGGTGGTGTAACTTCTGGTCCTCCTCATCTGTCTATCACTTCGTTCATTGGACACATAATGCTGTGCAGCATTCCTTCGGCGATGTCGACTCTGCTGCATGTATTTGGTCACCAAAAGAGGGTGAGAAAGGACAGGCCCCATTGCAGTAGCTCTCTGTTTGCCACCGATTGGTCACAAACAAGGAATGTCCTGACGAGCACATCTCTTCAATTCCAATCGGTCACAGTGTGGTCAAGATGTTTTTAGAGATGTTCACATCAACTCCAACGACCTGCAGAGTACATCCGAACTCCGCCGAGGTTGAAGCACAGCAGCCTTTTAAAGGACGCGACATGTGATCTACAACATGGCGTCCATAATGCTGTGATTCGTTCCGGTTAGTTCCACTTTTTGTGGGCGGTTTTTTGAGCGAGCGATATTGTGGGTGATATGTGTGCGAGATGGTGAAATTTATGATGGGCGATCTCCATGGCCGCTAGTTTGGGTAAAAATGCTCTTTACGACAAAAAACAGTCGCCGGGCGTTAATATTAAATCTCTGCGTTAATTCCGTGCAGAAAGTAACGCTGGGTAATATTATGGGCGTTGAATTCATCCATCCTGCTGATTCTGCCCCAAAAAAGTGGGCGGGCGGTAATATTTTTTCTCAGCGTTAAACCCATTGGGAAAGTAACACTCGGCGATAGGTCTCCTAAAAAAGCCCATCGGTTTCCATTTTGTGCCAAAATGGGCGATATATGGGCGTTATACGTCATTTCAGCACTAAAATGGGTGTTAAGTGGGCGTTAAGCATGCAAAAAAGGTGGAGGTTCTAGCCCCTGGACACTTTAGATTTTAAATAATTTGTTTTGAAAAATGATTTTTTCCTTGATATCTTTCAATTTTACATTTTTTTTTAATTTACATAAATACAGAAGGATGAAAAAAGCTACAATCTGAGCCAGCATAAAGGGCATTTCCATATTCTCCAAACTAATCAGGTGACACATTAATTGAATTCCTGTTTCAATGAGATTAAAATACAAAGGTAAGAACATAAAAAAATAGAAGCAGGAGTAGGCCATTAAGCCCCTCGAGCCTGTGCTGCCATTCAATACTATCATGGCTGATCTGATCTTGGCCTCAACTCCACTTCCCTGCCTTCTCCCCATAACCCTTCACTCCCTTATCGCTCCAAAATCTGTCTATCACCACCTTAAATATATTCAATGACCCAGCCTCCACAGCTCTGTGGGGTAGAGAATTCCAAAGATTCATGACCCTCTGAGCGAAGAAATTCCTCCTCATTCCTGTCTGACCCCTTATTCTGAAATTGTGCCCCCTAGTTCTAGATTCCCCCATGAGGGGAAACATCATCTCTGCATCCACCCTGTCAAGCCCCCTCAGAATGTTATATTTTTCAATAAGATCACCTCTCATTCTTCTAAACTCCAAGGAGTATAGGCCCAACCTGCTCAACCTTTCTTCATATGACAACCCCTTCATCTCAGGAATCAACCTCGTGAATCTTCTCTGCATTGCAGCCACTGCAAGTATATCCTACCTTAAATAAGGAGACCAAAACTGTACACAGTACTCCAGGTGTGGTCTTACCAAAGCCCTGTACAATTAGAGCAGGACTTCCCTACATTTATACTCCATCCCATTTATACTCCATCCCATTCGTTTTGCCTTCCTGATTATGTGCTGTACCTGCATGCTAAATTTTGAATTTCATGCACAAGAACCCCCAGATCCCTCTGTACTACAGCATTTTGTAATCGCTCTCCATTTAAATAATAATTTACTTTTTTATTTTTCCGACCAAAGTGGATAACCTCACATTTTCCCACATTATAGTCCATCTGCCAAAATTTTGCCCACTCACTGAGCCTATCTATATCCCTTTGTAGATTATTTGTGTCATCTCAGAACTTGCTTTCCACCTAAGAACATAAGAACATAAGAAATAGGAGCAGGAGTAGGTCATTTGGCCCCTCGAGCCTGCTCCGCCATTCAATAAGATCATGGCTGATCTGATCATGGACTCAGCTTCACTTCCCTGCCCACTCCCCATAACCCTTTACTTCCTTATCGCTCAAAAATCTGTCTATCTCCGCCTTAAATATATTCAATGACCCAGCCTCCACAGCTCTCTGGGGCAGAGAATTCCATAGATATACAACCCTCTGAGAGAAGAAAATTTCTCCTCATCTCAGTTTTAAATGGGCGGCCCCTTATTCTAAGACTATGGGCCCTAGTTTTAGTTTCCCCTATGAGTGGAAATATCCTCTCTGCAACCACCTTATCGAGTCCCCTCATTATCTTATAAGTTTCAATAAGATCACCTCTCATTCTTCTGAACTCCAATGTGTATAGGTCCAACCCACTCAACCTATCCTTATAAGTCAACCCCCTCATCTCTGGAATCAACCTAGTGAACTTTCTCTGAACAGCCTCCAATGCAAGTATATCCTTCCATAAATACGGAGACCAAAACTGTACGCAGTACTCCAGGTGTGGCCTCACCAACACCCTGTACAGTTGTAGCAGGACTTCCCTGCTTTTATACTCTATCCCCCTTGCAATAAAGGCCAACATTCCATTTGCCTTCCTGATCACTTGCTGTACCTGCATATTAATTTTTTATGTTTCATGCACAAAGGCCCCCAGGTCTCTCTGTACTGCAGCACTTTGCAATTTTTCTCCATTTAAATTATAATTTACTTTTATATTATTTCTGCCAAAGTGGATAACCTTACATTTTTCCACATTATACTCCATCTGCCAAATTTTTGCCCACTCACTTAGCCTGTCTATATCCCTTTGCAACTTGCTTTCCCATCTATCTTTGTATCATCAGCAAATTTGTCTACATTACATTCGGTCCCTTCATCGAAGTCATTAATATAGATTGTAAATAGTTGAGGCCCCAGCACTGATCCCTGTGGCACCCCACTAGTTACAGTTTGCCAACCCAAAAATGACCCATTTATCCCCACTCTCTGTTTTCTGTAGTTAGCCAATACATTATCCATGCTAATATATTACCGCCAAACCCGTGAGCTCTTATCTTGTGCAGTAACTTTTTATGTGGCACCTTATCGAATGCCTTCTGGAAATCCACTGGTTCCCCCTTATCCACCCTGCTCATTACATCCTCAAAGAACTCCAGCAGATTTGTCAAACATGATTTCCCTTTCAGAAGACCATGCTGACTCTGCTTGACTGCATTATGATTTTCTAAATGTCCTGCTACTATTTCCTTAATGATGGACTCCAGCATTTTCCCAATGACAGATGTTAGGCTAACTGGTCTATAGTTTCCTGCTTTCTGTCTCCCTCCTTTCTTAAATAGAAGTATTACATTTGCGGTTTTCATAAGTATCATAAGGAAATATCATGACTCTTTGTTTGTATCCAGTTCTTCTTATGCTGTGACTTATAAGAGGTTCATGTAATTATTAAACATTTGTCATGCTTGATTAAAATTCTTCTTGAATTATATGCATTTAAGACTTTATATCAAACATTGTATCAGTCAGCTGAAGTAGGGTCTTCTTGCGCAGCACATAAAAGATCTGTCTAATAATTGAATCAATGATGCACACAATTCTATGCAGTTAATAAGAAATATTGTGAAATAAAATGTCTTAATAACCCCATCACAAAAGTCTTAATATTGCATGGGAATCAGTTAGTTATTTTGCTAGCTTAATGCTATTTTACATCTTACTTATAAACAGCAAACTCAGTGAGTAGCGCTAGTCAGTTGGCAGAGTGCCAATTACCAGGAATTTTGAGGCTGAGATCAGAAAAGGCTATTAACAACCAGCATTTCCATACGTTCTCAAATCTGCATTTCTACTTTTTTCCTTCTCCTTAACATTCCTTGACTGAAAGAACAGGTGGCGACTTGCTCATATATCGCTTGCCAATTTTGCATTGTAACAAGCTGCAGAGAGTTGCAAGAACATAAAGTACGTAGCTTGAAAAGGCTATTCTTGTCCTTACAACTCCTTGCAGCTTGTTACAATGTCGAATTGGCAGACGAATAGGAACAGAGACTCCACCCGCTCTTTTGATAATGTGCAATTTGCCGTGTCGTGGAATCTTCCCACCCCCATTTCATCTCCGAATGGAAAGTTCTACAAAGTCATTTTTTTCTTGCACGTCAAAGATAAATCAAGTAAAATTCCAGAATATCTATGATCTTGCTTTTTACCTTACACATTTTAGACCTGTTAATTTTCATGGTCCCATGACATCTGGAACCAATTATGTTCCACATAGCATTCAAATATCTCAAACGGGAATTGCATAAATACTTGAAGGGGAAATACTTTCAGGGCTATGGGAAAAGAGCAGGTGGACGAATTGGATAGCTCTTTCAAAGAGCCGGCACAGGCACGATGGGCCGAATGGCCTTCTTCTGTGCTGTATCATTCTATGATTTATGCTCCTCCTGTGTTATGCTCCTCCTGTACTATGTGGGAAGTCAGGGACGCTTCCGGTGTCCCTGACGATTACGTGTGCGGGAAGTGTATCCGCCTCCAGCTCCTGACGGACCGCATTGCAGAACTGGAGCTGTGGGTGGATTCACTCTGGAGCATACACGATGCTGAGAATGATGTGAATAGCACATTTAGTGAGTTGGTCTTACCGCAGGTAAAGGGTCCACAGCCAGATAGGGAATGGAAGACCAACAGGAAGAGTAGTGCAAGGAAGGTAGTGCAGGGATCCCCTGCGGTCATCCCCCTGCAAAACAGATACACCGCTTTGAGTACTGTTGGGGGGGGGGAATGACTCATCAGGGGAGAGCAGCAGCAGCCAAGTTCATGGCACCATGGCTGGCTTTGCTGCACAGGAGGGCAGGAAAAAGAGTGGGAGAGCGATAGTGATAGGAGATTCAATTGTAAGGGGAATAGATAGGCATTTCTGCGGCCGCAACCGAGACTCCAGGATGGTATGTTGCCCCCCTGGTGCAAGGATCAAGGATGTCTCGGAGCGGGTGCAGGACATTCTGAAAACAGCCAGTTGTCGTGGTGCATATAGGTACCAACGATATAGGTAAAAAACGGGATGAGGTCCTACGAGACAAATTTAGGGAGCTAGGAGTTAAATTAAAAAGTAGGAGCTCAAAAGTAGTAATCTCAGGATTGCTACGAGTGCCACGTGCTAGTCAGAGTAGGAATCGCAAGATAGCTCAGATGAATACGTGGCTTGAGAAATGGTGCAGAAGGGAGGGATTCAAATTCCTGGGACATTGGAACCGGTTCTGGGGGAGGTGGGACCAGTACAAACAGATATATAAAACGGAAAAGAGTGACTAAAGTAAATGTTGGTCCCTTAGAAGATGAGAAGGGGGATTTAATAATGGGAAATGTGGAAATGGCTGAGACCTTAAACAATTATTTTGCTTCGGTCTTCACAGTGGAAGACACAAAAACCATGCCAAAAATTGCTGGTCACGGGAATGTGGGAAGGGAGGACCTTGAGATAATCGCTATCACTAGGGGGGTAGTGCTGGACAGGCTAATGGGACTCAAGGCAGACAAGTCCCTTGGTCCTGATGAAATGCATCCTAGGGTATTAAAAGAGATGGCGGAAGTTATAGCAGATGCATTCGTTATAATCTACCAAAATTCTCTGGACTCTGGGGAGGTACCAGTGGATTGGAAAGCAGCTAATGTAACGCCTCTGTTTAAAAAAGGGGGTAACTATAGGCCGGTTAGTTTAACATCTGTAGTGGGGAAAATGCTTGAAGCTATCATTAAGGAAGAAATAGCGGGACATCTAGACAGGAATAGTGCAATCAAGCAGATGCAACATGGATTTATGAAGGGGAAATCATGTTTAACTAATTTACTGGAATTCTTTGAGGATATAACGAGCATGGTGGATAGAGGTGTACCGATGGATGTGGTGTATTTAGATTTCCAAAAGGCATTCGATAAGGTGCCACACAAAAGGTTACTGCAGAAGATAAAGGTACGCGGAGTCAGAGGAAATGTATTAGCATGGATCGAGAATTGGCTGGCTAACAGAAAGCAGAGAGTCGGGATAAATGGGCACTTTTCGGGTTGGAAATCGGTGGTTAGTGGCGTGCCACAGGGATCGGTGCTGGGACCACAACTGTTTACAATATACATAGATGACCTGGAAGAGGGGGCAGAGTGTAGTGTAACAAAATTTGCAGATGACACAAAGATTAGTGGGAAAGCGGGTTTTGTAGAGGACACAGAGAGGCTGCAAAGAGATTTAGATAGGTTAAGCGAATGGGCTAAGGTTTGGCAGATGGAATACAATGTCGGAAAATGTGAGGTCATACACCTTGGGGAAAAAAAAACAGTAAAAGGGAATATTATTTGAATGGGGAGAAATTACAACATGCTGTGGTGCAGAGGGACCTGGGGTCCTTGTGCATGAATCCCAAAAAGTTAGTTTGCAGGTGCAGCAGGTAATCAGGAAGGCGAATGGATGTTTGCCTTCATTGCGAGAGGGATGGAGTACAAAAGCAGGGAGGTCCTGCTGCAACTGTATAGGGTATTGGTGAGGCCGCACCTGGAGTACTGCGTGCAGTTTTGGTCACCTTTCTTAAGGAAGGATATACTAGCTTTGGAGGGGGTACAGAGACGATTCACTAGACTGATTCCGGAGATGAGGGGGTTACCTTATGATGATAGATTGAGTAGACTGGGTCTTTACTCGTTGGAGTTTAGAAGGATGAGGAGTGACCTTATAGAAACATTTAAAATCATGAAAGGGATAGACAAGATAAAGGCAGAGAGGTTGTTTCCACTGGTCGGGGAGACTAGAACTAGGGGGCACAGCCTCAAAATATGGGGGAGCCAATTTAAAACCGAGTTGAGAAGGAATTTCTTCTCCCAGAGGTTTGTGAATCTGTGGAATTCTCTGCCCAAGGAAGCAATTGAGGCGAGCTCATTGAATGTATTCAAATCACAGATAGATAGATTTTTAACCAATAAGGGAATTAAGGGTTACGGGGAGCAGGCGGGTAAGTGGAGCTGAGTCCACGGCCAGATCAGCCATGATCTTGTTGAATGGCGGAGCAGGCTTGAGGGGCTAGATGGCCTACTCCTGTTCCTAATTCTTATGTTCTTATGTTCTTATGTTCTTATGTTGTAATGTAAACTGGACGGTCTGCACCTGGCAGGACCGGAACCAATATCCTAGGGGGAGTGTTTGCTAGTGCTGTTTGGAGGAGTTCAACTAATATGGCAGGGGGATGGGAACCTATGCAGGGAGACAGAGGGAAATAAAATGGAGTCAGAAGCAAAAGATAGAAAGGGGAAGAGTAAAAGTCGAGGGCAGAGAAACCTAAGGCAAAAAACAAAAAGGGACACATTACAGCAAAGGTGTGGTAAAAAGACAAACCTGAAGGCTCTGTGCCTCAATGCGAGGTGTATTCAGAATAAGGTGGACGAATTAACTGCGCAGATAGCAGTTAACGGGTATGATGTAATTGGCATCACGGAGACATGGCTCCAGGGTGACCAAGGCTGGGAACTCAACATCCAAGGGTGTTCAGCATTCAGGAAGGATAGACAGAAAGGAAAAGGAGGCAGGGTGGTGTTGCTGGTTAAAGAGGAAATTAATGCAATAATAAGGAGGGACATTAGCCTGGATGATGTGGAATCGGTATGGGTGGAGCTGCAGAATTCCAAAGGGCAGAAAATCCTAGTGGGAGTTGTGTACAGACCACCAAACAGTAGTAGTGAGGTTGGGGACAGCATCAAACAAGAAATAAGGGATGTGTGCAATAAAGGTACAGCAGTTATCATGGGCGACTTTAATCTACATATTGATTGGACTAGCCAAACTGGTAGCAATGCGGTGGAGGAGGATTTCCTGGAGTGTATTAGAGATGGTTTTCTAGACCAATATGTCGAGGAACCAACTAGAGAGATGGCCATCCTAGACTGGGTGATGTGTAATGAGAAGGGACTAAATAGCAATCTTGTTGTGCGAGGCCCCTTGGGGAAGAGTGACCATAATATGGTAGAATTCTTTATTAAGATGGAGATTGACACAGTTAATTCGGAAACTAGGGCCCTGAACTTAAGGAAAGGTAACTTCGACAGTATGAGGCGTGAATTGGCTAGAATAGACTGGCAAAGGATACTTAAAGGGTTGACGGTGGATAAGCTTGGCAAACATTTAAAGATCACATGGATGAACTTCAGCAATTGTACATCCCTGTCTGGAGTAAAAATAAAAAGGGGAAGGTGGCTCAACCATGGCGAACAAGGGAAATTAAGGATAGTGTTAAAGCCAAGTAAGAGGCATATAATTTGGTTAGAAAAAGCAACAAACCTGAGGACTGGAAGAAATTTAGAATTCAACAGAGGAAGACTAAGGGTTTAATTAAGAGGGGGAAAATAGAGTACGAGAGGAAGCCTGCAGGGAACATAAAAACTGACTGCAAAAGCTTTTATAAATATGTGAAGAGAAAAAGATTAGTGAAGACAAATGTAGGTCCCTTGCAGTCGGATTCAGGTGAATTTATAATGGGGAACAAAGAAATGGCAGACCAATTGAACAAATACTTCGGTTCTGTCTTCACGAAGGAAGACACAAATAACCTTCCGAATGTACTAGGGGACAGTAGGTCTAGTGAGAAGGAGGAACTGAAGGATATCCTTATTAGGTGGGAAATTGTGTTAGGGAAATTGATGGGATTGAAGGCCGATAAATCCATGGGGCCTGATAGCCTGCATCCCAGAGTACTTAAGGAAGTGGCCCAAGAAATAGTGGATGCATTGGTGATCATTTTCCAATAGTCTATCGACTCTGAATCAGTTCCTATGGACTGGAGGGTAGCTAATATAACACCACTTTTTAAAAAAGGAGGGAGAGAGAAAACAGATAATTATAGACCAGTTAGCCTGACATCAGTAGTGAGGAAAATGTTGGAATCAATCATTAAGGATGAAATAGCAGCGCATCTAGAAAGCAGTGACAGGATTGGACCAAGTCATGAAAGCAACAAACCTGAGGACTGGAAGAAATTTAGAATTCAATAGAGGAAGACTAAGGGTTTAATTAAGAGGGGGAAAATAGAGTACGAGAGGAAGCCTGCAGGGAACATAAAAACTGACTGCAAAAGCTTTTATAAATATGTGAAGAGAAAAAGATTAGTGAAGACAAATGTAGGTCCCTTGCAGTCGGAAGGGAAATCATGCTTGACGAATCTTCTGGAATTTTTTGAGGGTATAACTAGCAGAGTGGACAAGGGAGAACCAGTGGATGTGGTGTATTTGGACTTTCAAAAGGCTTTTGACAAGGTCCCGCACAAGAGGTTGGTGTGCAAAATCAAAGCGCTTGGTATTGGGGGTAATGTACTGACGTGGATAGAGAACTGATTGGCAGACAGGAAGCAGAGATTGGGATAAACGGGTCCTTTTCAGAATGGCAGGCAGTGACTAGTGGAGTGTCGCAGGGCTCAGTGCTGGGACCTCAGCTCTTTACAATATACATTAACGATTTAGATGAAGGAATTGAGTGTAATATCTCCAAGTTTGCGGATGACACTAAACTGGGTGGCGGTGTGAGCTGTGAGGAGGATGCTAAGAGGCTGCAGTGTGACTTGGACAGGTTAGGTGAGTATAATGCAGTATAATGTGGATAAATGTGAGGTTATCCATTTTGGGGGCAAAAACACGAAGGCAGAATATTATCTGAATGGCGGCAGATTAGGAAAACGGGGGGTGCAACGAGACCTGGGTGTCATGGTTCAGGCAGTCACTGAAAGTTGGCATGCAGGTACAGCAGGCGGTGAAGAAGGCAAATGGTATGTTGGCCTTCATAGCTAGGGGATTTGAGTATAGGAGCAGGGAGATCTTACTGCAGTTGTACAGGGCCTTAGTGAGGCCTCACCTGGAATATTGTGTTCAGTTTTGGTCTTCTAATCTGAGGAAGGACGTTCTTGTTATTGAGGGAGTGCAGCGAAGGTTCACCAGACTGATTGCAGGGTTGGCTGGGCTGTCATATGAGGAAAGACTGGATCAACTGGGCCTTTATTCACTGGAGTTTAGGAGGATGAGAGGGGATCTCATAGAAACGTAAAAGATTCTGACGGGACTGGACAGGTTAGATGCGGGAAGAATGTTCCCGATGTTGGGGAAGTCCAGAGCCAGGGGACATGGTCTTAGCATAAGGGGTAGGCCATTTAGGACTGAGATGAGGAGAAACTTCTTCACTCAGAGACTTGTTAACCTATGGAATTCCCTACCGCAGAGAGTTGTTGATGCCTGTTCATTGGACATATTCAAGAGGGTGTTAGATATGGCCCTTACGGCTAAGGGGATCAAGGGGTATAGAAACATAGAAACATAGAAAA
This sequence comes from Pristiophorus japonicus, assembly GCF_044704955.1. Taxonomy (NCBI): domain Eukaryota; kingdom Metazoa; phylum Chordata; class Chondrichthyes; family Pristiophoridae; genus Pristiophorus; species Pristiophorus japonicus. The sequence goes on from NC_091991.1 coordinate 151,035,827, forward strand.
TAGGTGCAGGAGTAGGCCATTCGGCCCTTCTAGCCTGCACCGCCATTCAATGAGTTCATGGCTGAACATGCAACTTCAGTACCCTATTCCTGCTTTCTCGCTATACCCTTTGATCCCTTTAGTAGTAAGGACTACATCTAACTCCTTTTTGAATATATTTAGTGAATTGGCCTCAACAACTTTCTGTGGTAGAGAATTCCACAGGTTCACCACTCTCTGAGTGAAGAAGTTTCTCCTCATCTCGGTCCTAAATGGCTTACCCCTTATCCTTAGACTGTGACCCCTGGTTCTGGACTTCCCCAACATTGTGAACATTCTTCCTGCATCTAACCTGTCTAAACCCATCAGAATTTTAAACGTTTCTATAAGGTCCCCTCTCATTCTTCTGAACTCCAGTGAATACAAGCCCAGTTGATTCAGTCTTTCTTGATAGGTCAGTCCCGCCATCCCGGGAATCAGTCTGGTGAACCTTCGCTGCACTACCTCAATAACAAGAATGTCCTTCCTCAGGTTAGGAGACCAAAACTGTACACAATACTCCAGGTGTGGCCTCACCAATGCCCTGTACAACTGTAGCAACACCTCCCTGCCCCTGTACTCAAATCCCCTTGCTATGAAGGCCAACATGCCATTTGCTTTCTTAACCGCCTGCTGTACCTGCATGCCAACCTTCAATGACTGATGTACCATGACACCCAGGTCTCGTTGCACCTCCCCTTTTCCTAATCTGTCACCATTCAGATAATAGTCTGTCTCTCTGTTTTGACCACCAAAGTGGACAACCTCACATTTATCCACATTATACTTCATCTGCCATGCATTTGCCACTCACCTAACCTATCCAAGTCGCTCTGCTGCCTCATAGCATCCTCCTCGCAGCTCACACTGCCACCCAACTTAGTGTCATCCGCAAATTTGGAGATACTACATTTAATCCCCTTGTCTAAATCATTAATATACAGTGTAAACAGCTGGGGCCCCAGCACAAACCTTGCGGTACCCCACTAGTCACCGCCTGCCATTCTGAAAAGTACCCATTTACTCCTACTCTTTGCTTCCTGTCTGACAACCATTTCTCATTCCACGTCAGCACACTACCCCCAATCCCATGTGCTTTAACTTTGCACATTAATCTCTTGTGTGGAACCTTGTCGAAAGCCTTCTGAAAGTCCAAATATACCACATGAAATGGTTCTCCCTTGTCCACTCTACTGGAAACATCCTCAAAAAATTCCAGAAGATTTGTCAAGCATGATTTCCCTTTCACAAATCCATGCTGACTTGGACCTATCATGTCACCTCTTTCCAAATGCGCTGCTATGACATCCTTAATAATTGATTCCATTATCTTACCCACTACCGATGTCAGGCTGACCGGTCTATAATTCCCTGTTTTCTCTCTCCCTCCTTTTTTAAAAAGAGGGGTTACATTGGCTACCCTCCACTCAATAGGAACTGATCCAGAGTCAATGGAATGTTGGAAAATGACTGTCAATGCATCCGCTATTTCCAAGGCCACCTCCTTAAGTACTCTGGGATGCAGTCCATCAGGTCCTGGAGATTTATCGGCCTTCAATCCCATCAATTTCCCCAATACAATTTCCCGACTAATAAGGATTTCCCTCAGTTCCTCCTCCTTACTAGACCCTCTGACCCTTCTTATATCCGGAAGGTTGTTAGTGTCCTCCTTAGTGAATACCGAACCAAAGTACTTGTTCATATCTTTGTTCCCCGTTGTGACTTCCCCTGATTCTGACTGCAGGGGACCTACATTTGTCTTTACATATCTATAGAAACTTTTGCAATCCATCTTAATGTTCCCTGCAAGCTTCTTCTCGTACTCCATTTTCCCTGCCCTAATCAAACACTTTGTCCTCCTCTGCTGAGTTCTAAATTTCTCCCAGTCTCCAGGTTCGCTGCTATTTCTGGCCAATTTGTATGCCACTTCCTTGGCTTTAATACTATCCCTGATTTCCCTTGATAGCCACGGTTGAGCCACCTTCGATTTTTTATTTTTATGCCAGACAGGAATGTACAATTGTTGTAGTTCATCCATGCAGTCTCTAAATGTCTGCCATTGACATCCACAGTCAACCCCTCAAGTATCATTCGCCAATCAATCCTAGCCAATTCACGCCTCATATCTTCAAAGTTACCCTTCTTTAAGTTCTGGACCACGGTCTCTGAATTAACTGTTTCATTCTCCATCCTAATGCAGAATTCCACCATATTATGGTCACTCTTCCCCAAGGGGACTCGCACAATGAGATTGCTAATTAATCCTCTCTCATTACACAACACACAGTCTAAGATGGCCTCTCCCCTAGTTGGTTCCTCGACACATTGGTCTAGAAAACCATCCCTTCTGCACTCCAGGAAATCCTCCTCCACCGTATTGCTTCCAGTTTGGTTAGCCCAATCTATGTGCATATTAAAGTCACCCATTATAACTGCTGCACCCTTATTGCATGCATCCCTCATTTCCTGTTTGATGCCCTCCCCAACATCACTACTACTGTTTGGAGGTCTGTACACAACTCCTACTAATGTTTTTTGCCCTTTGGTGTTCTGCAGCTCTACCCATATAGATTCCACATCATTCAAGCTAATGTCATTCCTAACTATTGTATTAATCTCCTCTTTAACCAGCAATGCTACCCCACCTCCTTTTCCTTTTATTCTATCCTTCCTGAATGTTGAATACCCCTGGATGTTGAGTTCCCAGCCCTGATCATCCTGCAGCCACGTCTCCGTAATCCCAATCACATCATATTTGTTAACATCTATTTACACAGTTAATTCATCCACCTTATTACGGATACTCCTTGCATTAAGACACAAAGCTTTCAGGCTTGTTTTTTTAACACCCTTTGTCCTTTTAGAATTTTGTTGTACAGAGGCCCTTTTTGTTCTTTGTCTTGCGTTTCTCTGCCTTCCACTTTTCCGCATCTCCTTTCTGTTTTTTGCTTTTGTCTCCTTTTTGTTTCCCTCTTTCTCCCTCCATTGGTTCCCATCCCCTGCCATATTAGTTTAACTCCTCCCCAACAGCACTAGCAAACACTCCCCCCAAGGACATTGGTTTCGGTCCTGCCCAGATGCAGACCGTCCGGTTTGTACTGGTCCCACCTCCCCCAGAACCGGTTCCAATGCCCCAGGAATTTGAATCCCTCCCTGCTGCACCACTGCTCAAGCCACGTATTCATCTGCGCTATCCTGCGATTCCTACTCTGACTAGCACGTGGTACTGGTAGCAATCCCGAGATTACTACTTTTGAAGTCCTACTTTTTAATTTAGCTCCTAGCTCCTTAAATTCGTTTCGTAGGACCTCATCCCTTTTTTTACCTATGTCGTTGGTACCAATGTGCACCACGACAACTGGCTGTTCTCCCTCCCTTTTTAGAATGTCCTGCACCTGCTCCGAGACATCCTTGACCCTTGCACCAGGGAGGCAACATACCATCCTGGAGTCTCGGTTGCGGCCGCAGAAACACCTATCTATTCCCCTAATAATTGAATCCCCAATCACTGTCGCTCTCCCACTCTTTTTCCTGCCCTCCTGTGCAACAGAGCCAGCCATGATGCCATGAACTTGGCTGCTGCTGCCCTCCCCTGATGAGTCATCTCCCTCAACAGTACTCAAAGCGGTGTATCTGTTTTGCAGGGGGATGACCACAGGGGACCCTTGCATTACCTTCTTTGCACTGCTCTTCCTGCTGGTCTTCCATTCCCTATCTGGCTGTGGACCCTTCTCCTGTGGTATGACCAACTCGCTACACGTATTACTCACGTCATTCTCAGCATCGTGGATGCTCCAAAGTGAATCCACCCTCAGCTCCAACTCCACAACACGGACCGTCAGGAGCTGTAGGTGGATACACTTCCCGCACATGTAGTCGTCAGGGACACTGGAGTCATCCCTGAGTTCCCACATGGTACAGGAGGAGCATAACATGCGACCGAGCTCTTCTGCCATGACTTAACCCTTAGATAGGCAACAATAATATTAATGTTTACTCACTGTTAAAGAGAAGAAAGAAAAACTACTCAACAATCACCAGCCAATCACTTACCCTCTTGGCTGTGATGTCACCTTTCTGTTTCTTTTTACTTCTTTTTTGCCTTCTCCCTGTAGCTGCACAAGCACGCCTCACCAACCCCGGACTCGCGCTGCTCCAACTGCCGCTGCATCACTCTCCCGCTGGACCTTTTATAGGCCTCACCAACCCCGGACTCGCGCTGCTCCAACTGCCGCTGCATCACTCTCCCGCTGGACCTTTTATAGGCCTCACCAACCCCGGACTCGCGCTGCTCCAACTGCCGCTGCATCACTCTCCCGCTGGACCTTTTATAGGCCTCACCAACCCCGGACTCGCGCTGCTCCAACTGCCGCTGCATCACTCTCCCGCTGGGCCTTTTATAGGCCTCACCAACCCCGGACTCGCGCTGCTCCAACTGCCGCCGCCTCACTCTCCCGCTGGGCCTTTTATAGGCCTCACCAACCCCGGACTCGCGCTGCTCCAACTGCCGCCGCCTCACTCTCCCGCTGGGCCTTTTATAGGCCTCACCAACCCCGGACTCGCACTGCTCCATCTGCCGCTGCCTCACTCTCCCGCTGGACCTTTTATAGGCCTCCGACCCCGGACTCACGCTGCTCCAACTGCCGCTGCCTCACTCTCCCGCTGGGCCTTTTATAGGCCTCACCAACCCCGGACTCGCGCTGCTCCAACTGCCGCCGCCTCACTCTCCCGCTGGGCCTTTTATAGGCCTCACCAACCCCGGACTCGCACTGCTCCAACTGCCGCTGCCTCACTCTCCCGCTGGACCTTTTATAGGCCTCACCAACCCCGGACTCGCGCTGCTCCAACTGCCGCTGCCTCACTCTCCCGCTGGGCCTTTTATAGGCCTCACCAACCCTGGACTTGCACTGCTCCAACTGCTGCCGCCTCACTCCCCCGCTGGGCCTTTTATAGGCCTCACCAACCCCGGACTCGCGCCTCACCAACTGCCGCCGCCTCACTCTCCCGCTGGGCCTTTTATAGGCCTCCGACCCCGGACTCACGCTGCTCCAACTGCCGCCGCCTCACTCTCCCGCTGGGCCTTTTATAGGCCTCCGACCCCAGACTTGCGCTGCTCCAACTGCCGCCGCCTCACTCTCCCGCTGGGCCTTTTATAGGCCTCCGCCCCCAGACTTGTATGGGAGAAAGCAGGAAAGGGGAACTGAGGGAATGATCAGCCATGATCTTATTGAATGGCGGTGCAGGCTCGAAGGGCCGAATGACAAACTCCTGCACCTATTTTGTATATTTCTATGATTTGTATAGCAGCCTCTGAATCGAACGCTGAAATGCAGTGGAGATTTAGAAGCCAAGTAAAAATAGCACTGCATCTGAAATAGAATTGTAAAAGAGTATTTTGTTTTGAGGGAGAACTATACCAATCCTTATATCTCTTAATGTCCCATTCTTGACCAGATGTCCAGTCACCTGTTTTTTTTTGACATGTTGACACATTACTATTGCGTTCCATATTGACTTCTCTCTCGCTATGGAAGCAACTTGCTTCCATTCATGCCTTGTCTCAATTAGGAGCTCATCAAACAGGGAATACTGGGCATGAAACCTGAATCATATCTCCCCCTAGAACCATGCTTCATTACCAGGGCTACCTTCACAATCAGATATACATGGACAATAACTGCTAGGGAAAGTTATCTGATCCCAGAACACTCCCACTGGCCATTGGGAATTACACACATTTGAATTGCTACCTTTATTATCACATATGTAATGTAGACTGCTACAAAATGGGAGATTTTCCTCATTGCAGCTGTGCTCCAGCTCCTGTATGTCCTTTCACGTGTTAAACATTACAAGGTTAAAATGTAGTTTATCTGTTGTACGCCACTATGAGATGGCCGTATACCATACAATACTGTTCTATGTAATTACCAGTAGTAGTTCTCTATTAATGTTTTGTGATGTGCTGACAAATAACGTGCATGTTTCATAAAAAATGTGTAAATGTAAGTATATTAAACAAATAATCAATATCACACAGTGTGTAAAATCTACATGAGGAATTTAAACTTTACCTGTAATGTCACAAATCAAAATGCCACTTACATGAATGGTCCAAATGGATGACAAGAGAAATTGGTTTCAGACTGTCCTTTCATGCAGAACCCATGCAGCATCAATCGAAAGCATGCCAATTGTGTGCACACAGTCAACCCAGACTTCACCAGGAAATACAAGAAGAAAAGCTGCTGGGTCTAGGAGTAAAAACATGAGTAAAAACCAAGTCGAATACGAACCAGCTACAGAATTTCCTGTTGAGTTAACAATATATTTTGGTATATATTTCCCTTTTTTAAATTGTTCCTTCTTATCCATATCCATTCTTCAGAAATGATCATTTTAAAATTCTCATCCTTGTTTACAAATCCCTCCATGGCCTCTTCCCTCCCTATCCCTGTAATCTCCTTCAGCCCCACAACCCTCCGAGATATCTGCACTCCTCCAATTCCCAATTCTGACCACTTGAGCATCCCTGATTTTAATCTCTCCACCATTGATGGCCATGCCTTCAGCTGCCAAGACCCTAATCTCTGGAATTCCCTCCCTAAACCTCTCTGCCTCTCTTTCCTCCTTTAAGACGCTCCTTAAAACCTACCTCTTGTGCCCAAATGACTCCTTTTGTGGCTCAGTGTCAAAGTTTATTTTACAACGCTCCTGTGAAGCACCTTGGGATGTTTTACTACATTAAAGCCGCCATACAAATACAAGTTGTTGTTATTGTATAAATATTCAGTTTGGGAACAGACATGCCTCTTGCCCTTCTTAGTGTGTTGATGTTACTATGTAAACTGGTTGATGGGCAGGAGATATATTTTGGAGATTAAAATGTATGGAGGGTTGGATTTCCCCACGGTGAGATACTTCACCCAGTAGTTAAGCGAGGAAGCAATGAAATGCTAAGCATTGTTCGCAATGCAACCTGACTAAACTGGGATGAAATGGGTATTATTGAATTGAGTACCTAAAGTGCATTCCAGCACACTCAAGTTAATGACCTTATTCATTATCTTACATCAGTTAATTTCCTGCACATTCAAATGGTAGAATACTGATTGTTTATATTGTTCATTTTAGGGGATAGCTTCAGCTCAGTGCACTCTGACTTCTGAGTCAGAGGTCATGGGTTCAAGCCCTACTACAGGTCTTGAGCATGTAATCTCGGCTGACACTCCAGTGCGGCACAGAGGGAGTACTGTATTGTTGGAGGTGCCACCTTTCGGATGAGATGTTAAACCGAGATCCCATAGCTCTATTCAAAGACGAGCAGGGGCGTTCTCCTGTTGTTCTGGCCAAAATTTATCCCTCAACCAACACCACTAAAAATAGTTTAATTGGTCATTTATCTCACTTCTTTGTGGGACTTTGCTGTGTGCAAATCAGTTACTGCAGTTCCCTATCTTATAACAGTGGCTATGAGGCGCTTTTGGGACGTCCTGAAACCGTGAATGGTGCTATATAAATGCAAGTTCCTTCTTTTCATTTCAAATTCAGAAGCCGTTTTGTGTGTTGAGGCGGGGGGTGGGGTGGGGGAGGGGGGTTGGGAGGGGGGTGGGGGTAGAAGAGCAATTTCATTTGAAAAGAAAATCAGGTACGGTGTAAAAGGACTGCCAATTTGCTATCAGCCTGTATGCTGCTGCTGGTGTTGAGCAATTTCACTCCCAATGTGAAGAATTTGATTGAAGAATTCAGTCCTTAAGCTGGTCTTTCAATCATTATGACCTACCTACTGTACTCCTGCTGATGATGCATGGCAGGTTCAATTTATCTTTTTGTCACAGTAGAAAGTTGTATTGGATGTTTTTTAGTATTACATTGTAAATCTGATTACTGAACTTCTGAAAATACTACAAAACACCTGGTACTTTGTGAGGATTTCCTTTGTCCTGATGCATTGATCACATAGAGCTAAATCTTCTTCTGCCATAGCTAACATTCTTTCCAGCCTTTTTCTGGTCTGTATCAAATATTATTAATTTAAAACAGTTGAGCTTCACTCTCATCCAGCGCATACTTCTTTGGTCTGGATTGTTTTGCTTCTAACCCCAAAAATATTGGCTTTGATATTTTCATCGTCTCTGCCATTGATCATTTGACTTCCCTACCAGAAAACTATTGTTTCTGTGCCCTCTCCAAACCTTCTTCTATTCTGCTTGCCAATTTTTGCCAGAGTAATGTTGAAAGTATAGACCCCGAATTTCCTGGAACTTTTTGACGCAAGGGTGGTGTGGTGCTGGTTTCTCGCAAGGAAACTTGTGGCTAACCGATTTAAGCCAGTTTTACGCTGAAACATTGGTACCCGTGAATTTCCTTGAACTGTTATGAGCTTCTGGGATGGACCCTCATTTACACGGCTCCGTGCGCCATTGAAAAAAAGCCTGACTCGTGCAAGTCTCCTGCATTTGCACTGACATAGATTTACCCCTAAAGTGTTAGGCGTGGTATGGGAAGAAGTCACCTGACATCGGCACAATTGAGATTTCTCGGGGGGTGTGTGGTGGTGAAATCAGTCTTGGGTGGCTCATCTGCTGCCCATTTCGCACTCCGCCGGACTCTCTTTCCCATTGACTTCACTGACTTAACTTGAGCTGCAGGTAAAGCAAACGTTCCATCACTTGTGTCGCGGGAAATAAAGCTACATATTGCATCACTAAAGATTGCAGGGCACATCTATACAGTTTGAATACTTTCTCTAACACATCGGAGGAAAATGTGTCAAATTTGACATCAGTGGGCAAGAGAAGAAAACAATGGTCCCGAACTTGGTGACCTTACCGCCTGCTGCCGCTGGCTGCCACCGAGTTTTTTGGACAGTCCCCCCTCTGGGCCTTCCGCCGGCGGGAGGGGAGGACTGCTGGGAACTGCCCGCTGATGGCTACTAGTGCGCAAGATGCGCAAGTGTCCTCCCGCCCGTCGAACTGGCAGATTCCTCCAGGCGAGAGTCGGCGGCAGCAGGAGGAAGGACCGCTGCGTGGAGGCAGGTCTAACCCCAACGGTAAGTATGAAGACCTGCAAAAAAAGGTTAGTGAACTTTATTTTTCAGCGATTTATGTGGATGGGGTCCCCTGAAGGTCTTCCAGTGGGGTTTTTTTTGTGTAATTTTTTATTTTTATGTGCTCCCCCCCTCCCTGGGCCCAACTCAATCCTGGGCGGCACTTTGGCGAGGATTGTGTTTGCCGCCGAGATTGGTAGCTCCCGCCTGTTGCCGCTCAGATTCGCGGCGTAAGTCCCTTTTTTGCCGCCGGGCGGTCTTTCAAGGACTTTTTTAACGAAACTCCCGCCCAAAGTACCGTCAGATATCTCGGCGGTCCTTTGGGTGGCACTTGAGCGGAACTTAGGTGCCACCAAGTTCGGGCCCGAATAGATTGGGCCTATACTCTCTGGAGTTTAGAAGAATGAGAGGTGATCTCATTGAAACATACAGGGCCCGAACTTAGTGAAAGCCAAGACCCGCTCAAGTACCGCCCAAAGGACCGCCGAGAGACCTGGCGGTACTTTGCCAGGAAGATTTCTCTAAAAGGTATACCAGCCAGTACCGTCCGGCGGCAAAAAAATGAATTACATCAAGAATCTGGGTGGCAGCGGGCGGGAGCTCCCAATCTCGGTGGCAAATGCGATCCTCACCAAAGTGTCATCGAGGATTGAGTCAGGCCCAGGGAGGGGGGGAACTGCAAAATTTAAAATTTGCACACAAAAAAACCTCCACTGGAACACCTTCAGGGGACCCCATCCACATAAATCACTGAAAAAAAAATAAAAGAAGTTCACTAACCTTTTTTTGCAGATTTTCTTACTTACCATTGGGGTTAGACCCGCCTTCATGCAGCGGTCCTTGCCCCTGCTGTCGCCGACTCCCGCCCACACCAAAATGGCAGCTCGGCGGGTGAGAGGACACTTACGCGCCTTACGCGCTAGCGGCCATCAGTGGCCGGTTCCCAGAGGCCCTCCCCTCCCGTCGGTGGGAGGCCCAGTGGAAAATGGCACCGAGGGGAGACCGCCCAAAAAACTCGGCAGCGGGCAGCGGCAGTGGGCGGTAAGGCCACCAAGCTTAGGGCCATAAGATTCTGAGGGGGATTGACAGGATCGATGCTGAGAGGTTGTTTCCCCTGGCTGGAGAGTCTAGAACTAGGGAGTCAGTCTCAGGATAAGCGTTGGCCATTTAAGACTGATATGAGGAGGAATTTCTTCACTCAGAGGATTGTGAATCTTTGGAATTCTCTGCCCCAAAGGGATGTGGATGCTGAGTCGTTGAATATATTCAAGGCTGAGATCGATAGATATTTTGGACTCTAGGGGAATCAAGAGATATGGCGATCGGGTGGGAAAGTGGAGTTGAGATCAAAGATCAGCCATGATCTTATTGAATGGCAGAGCAAGTTGGTGGGGCCGTATGACCTACTCCTGCTCCTATTTCTATTGCTCTTATGTTCTTACGTAACTTTTTATTCTGACTCTTGAACTTATACCTGAGTAACTTTACTCTCCTGCTCCCATTTTTAGCATAACTTATGGAAGATAACATTCACCAACAAATAATAACTAAATATTAAGGGCTAGAAATTCGGTTTTGGGTCACAGTGTTTTTTTTTGCAGAAAAACCCACTATGACTCCGCTATGATTTTGAGGCCGACATTTGGGAAAAATGGGAAAAAATGCGGCCAGCGGGAAAAATTGGTGTTGCACGAAGATTCACAGCGCAAACCACAAATTTTCTGCGACTTTTCTCCGAGGTCGATACCGCTGCAGGTTGGGCCGAGGGAGGGGGGAGAACACAATTTTTTTCCCCAAAAAATAAAAAATCACAAAACATTCACAAGACCCTTTTGTAGTGAATGGCTGCAAAAGAATTAAAAAATTAAAACTTTAACTTACCTATTTTGCCGGGTTTCATACCTACCGCCGTTCTAAGGGCTGCACTGACAGGCTTTTCCTCTGTGGTTTTTTTTGGTCCTATCTACGGGTCACCGCTGAGCCAAATATCGGCCGAAAGCGCTTTTTGCAGTCTTGCACACCGGCGGTCCGCTCCCCAGCATTATTTCAAAACCGCCGGCGCAAGACTTCAGGAAATTTCCTGCCGTATTTTTTTCCGGCCAAAGCAACAAAATATCGGCAAGAAACCCGGCGGAAGTTTGAGGAATTCGCAGCCCTAAGGCTTTTAAAATTGAAGACGAGCTTCTGTTGCATGTAGCAGTATGCAGTAGCACCATCTCACCGAAGGGCACTGCTCAGCGCCGAGCTTATGGCCAACATCACGCCGTAGGCAATTAGGCTCATACAGCAGTGCCTGGTCTCCAGTTGTCTTGGACCCCCCTTGCCACTGGACCAAGACCTTGCTCTGCTAAGCCCGTGTGGGAGCTGGTGTGCAACAGCCACCCCACATTAAAAGAACTCACGCACAGGCATCTTCCACCCTTCAATATGAAGTTCGGGACCTGGAATGTCAGGACCCTCATGGACAATCCCAACAGTGACAGACCGGAACGCCGCACCGCCATAGTCGCCCGGGAACTTAGAGGCTTCGATGTCGACATCGCCGACCTAAGCAAGACCCGGCGGGCAGGGGAAGGCCAGCTCAAGGAACAAGGTGGAGGTTACATCTTCTTCTGGAGTCGGTTTCGCTAACAAGAACGAGCTGGTCGACCGCCTCAGAGACTCGCCCCGCGGGATTTGCGGACGTCTCATGACTCTCCGACTCACCCTATCCCGAAACCAGTGCGCCACAGTCATCAGTGTGTATGCCCCAATGTTCGATGCAACAGATGAGACCAAAGAGGGCTTTTACTCCAGCCTCGAAAAATCCCTTATCCGCATCCCTATGGACGACAAACTGATACTCCTCGGCAACTTCAACGCCAGGGTCGGCAAGGACACAGACTTCTGGGGAGGTATGATCGGCAGAGAGGGGATAGGGAAAACCAACTCCAGCGGTACCCTGCTCCTGGCAAAATGCCTAGACCACAACCTTATCATCACTAACACCTTGTTCCACCAGAGGGATAAGTACATGACATCGTGGCAACACCCTCGCTCCAAACACTGGCACCTGCTCGACTATGTCATCATTTGAGCCAGGGATCGCAAGGATGTGCGCATCACCCGTGCCATGACGAGAGCTGATGACTGCTGGATGGACCTGCTGGATAGACCACCGCCTAATCCATTCCATCATCGACATCAATATAGCTCCAAAGTGGTGACGGCAGCAGAAGCAGTGCCGCAAAAAAATCAAGGCCGGGGCACTCAAAGACCCATCTAAGAGAGCCCGCTCCAGCCAGTGCCTCACTGCTAACCTGGTGACACTTGATGACCCCGAAATGCAAAATGCCCACAGTGCTTGGTCTGCCCTGCAGGCCACCATAACCAGTGCCTGCAAAGAGACACTCGGTCACTCAACCAGGAAATACCAGGACTGGTTTGATGAGAATGATCAGGAGATCCAAGAGCTAATAAATTGCGAGCGCAGGGCACTTCTGAACCTCAAACAACAACCCAACTCGGGAGCAGCAAAGCAGCATTACAGACGGCTTAAGGCCGCGGTCCAACAAAAAAACCATGACCTAAAGAGTAGATGGTGGGTGGAGAAAGTGCAGGAGATTCAGCAGCTGGCTGATACTCATGATGTGCGAGGATTCTTCACCGCAGTCAAGACCACTTCAGGCCAAGCACTCAAGGCCCCACCCCATTGTTGGCCAAGAACAGGGGAGACACTCATCAAGGACACCGAAGCAGTCAGGACCCACTGGAAGGAGCACTTCGAAGATCTCCTTAACCAGACTCTGCCTTTGACACGAGTGTCCTCGACTCCATCCCGCAGCATGCTACCCGCCACCATCTCAGCAAAGCCCCAGCCCTGCACGAGGCCAGCTCAAGAACAACAAGGCAACGGGAGTGGATGGAATCCCCGCTGAGGCACTAAAGTATGCCGGAAAGGCACTATTGGCACGAATGCATGACCTCATCGCTCTCATCTGGAAGGAGGCGAGCATGCTGGGAGATCTCAGAGATGCAGTAATCATGACCATCTTTAAAAAAGTGGACAAGTCCGACTGTGGCAACTACAGGGGAATCTCCCTGTTAACAGCCACTGGAAAAGTCATTGCTAGAATCCTCCTCAACTGTCTTCTCCCTGTATCTGAGGAGCTTCTCCCAGAGTCACAGTGCGGATTTCGTCCACTACGGGGTACAACGGACATGATCATTACGGCGCGACAACGGCAAGAAAAATGCAGGGTTCAGCACCAACCCTTGTAGATGCCTTCCTTGACCTTACAAAGGCTTTTGACACTGTCAACCGTGAGGGACTATGGAACGTCCTCCTCCGTTTTGGCTGCCCCCAAAAGTTTGTCACCATCCTCCGCCTGCTCTGCGACGAGATGCAAGCTGTGATCCTGACCAACGGATCCATCACAGACCCAATCCACATCCGGACCAGGGTCAAGCAGGGCTGCGTCTTCATGTCAACCCTCTTCTCGATCTTCCTCGCTGCAATGCCCCACCTCACGCTCAACAAGCTTCCCGCTGGAGTGGAACTAAACAACAGAACCAGTGGAACCTGTTCAACCTTAGTCATCTCCAGGCCAGATCCAAGACAATCCCAACCTCTGTCGTCGAGCTACAGTACTCAGACAACGCTTGCGTCTGCGCACATTCAGATACTGAACTCCAAGTCATAGTCAACATCTTCACTGAAGCATACAAAAGCATGGGCCTTACACTAAACGTCTGTAAGACAAAGGTCCTCCACCAACCTGACCCCGCCACACAGCACTGCCCTCCAGTCATCAAGATCCATAGCGCGGCCCTGGGTAACGTGGACCATTTTCCATATCTCGGGAGCCCATTATCAGCAAGGGCAGACATTGACGATGAGATTCAACACTGCCTCCAGTGTACCAGCGCAGCCTTTGGCTGCCTGAGAAAGAGAGTGTTCGAAGATCAGGCGGAGAGCACGTTTGGTGCGCCGGAGCCGACTTGCCAACTGCCCGTCGCACTCCGACCCCATAGCCAGAGCTAAGATGCAAAGAGCCGGCAGCAAACTCCAAACTTGCATCTTCTTGAAGATCAGGCCCTCAAATCTGCCACCAAGCTCATGATCTACAGGGCTGTAGTGATACCCGCCCTCCTGTATGGCTCAGAGATGTCGACCATACACCTCAAATTGCTGGAGAAATGCCACCAACGATGTCTCTGCAAGATCCTGCAAATCCCCTGGGAGGAAAGACGCACCAACGTTAGCGTCCTCGATCAGGCCAACATCCCCAGCATCAAAGCACTGACCACACTCGGCCAGCTCCGTTGGGCGGGCCACATTGTTCGCATGCCTGACACAAGACTTCCAAAGCAAGTGTTCTACTCGAAACTCCTACACGGCAAGCGCACCCCAGGTGGGCAGAAGAAACATTTCAAGGACACCCTCAAAGACTCCTTGATAAAGTGCAACATCCCCACCGACACCTGAGAGTCCCTGGCCATAGATCGCCCTAAGTGAAGGAAGATCATCCGGGAGGACACAGAGCACCTTGAGTCTCGTCGCCGAGATCATGCAGGAAACAAGCGCAGGCAGCGGAAGGAGCGTACGGTGAACCAGTCCCGTCCACCCTTTCCTCAATGACTGTCTGTCCCACCTGTGACAGAGACTATAATTCCCGTATTGGACTGTACAGTCACCTAAGAACTCACTTTTAGAGTGGAAGCAAGTCTTCCTCGATTTTGAGGGACTGCCTATAATGATGATGATGACGACAATAGCAGAAAATGAATTATACTCAATAATAAAACAATCCTGCCCCCTAATGGAGATTATGAATATTTACTTCTACCTTTGGTTCTGCTTTTTATTTACAGAATCATTCGGAGCAAAAATGGGTGACATGGAAAACTCACATCCATCTTATAAAGAACTTATGGGAATTTATTTAAACATTAGTAGTAGTAAGAGTATTCAAAAGGGCATCACTTCTCTTTCAAGACATCCAAAAATTTGTTGAATTTAAAGGTCACACTTGCTGCAGTCTCTGCCAACACTGAAAAGATTAAATCATGAGCATCGCCTCTTAATTCTTTAATGTCTGCTTCGCATCAGCTTCAGTTATGGAGCAGTGGGCACAAAGCCATAGGGAGATGGGACTACCTCTTGGAGTCGTTTCAGAACTCTTGCCTAAATCGTCTTCTTAGGCAGTCCCTCGGAGTTGAAGATGACTTTGTTGTCCATGAGGTTCCTGACGTTCCAGGTCCCGAACTTCATTTTAAAGGGTGGAAGATGCCTGTGTGTGAATTCTTTTAATGTGGGGCGGCACACCAGCTACCACACGGGCTTGACAAAGCAAAGTCTTTGTCCAATGGCAAGGGGACCCAAGATGATAGGAGACCAGGGTCTGCTGAATGGGCCTAGTACACACACACACACATCGTATGCCTAAGTATGCTGTGGGTAACTATACAACTGAATTACAGCACT
Source organism: Pristiophorus japonicus (assembly GCF_044704955.1). NCBI lineage: Eukaryota > Metazoa > Chordata > Chondrichthyes > Pristiophoridae > Pristiophorus > Pristiophorus japonicus. The sequence goes on from NC_091991.1 coordinate 151,051,360, forward strand.
CCGTTTGTGTTAAAGTGAAGCAGACATCACCTGGGTGCAATGCAACTATGCAATATGTCTGGCCGATGAGGAGACATTAGCTGGGCTGCGGATTAATTGGCTCCCTATTCCATTTAAAAAAAAATACTGGAACATTCCACAGAATCACAATCCACGGACAGTTCAACAATTAAATTACAACCTGGGTGTGTCAAACAGGTTAGCTTTTGGAACTTGCCTTTTTTTGATAGGATCTTGAGGTTCTTTCCTGTAGCCACTTTCATCACAGTGCTGTCTGGAGGCTTTCCCAGAAGGGACATGCTGTTTTCCATAGGTTGGTATCATAGAGTGGTTCTCAATAACATTGTCTGCTTCATAGATGACAATCATCCAACTGTCGATACAGTTTGTAGTGTATGAAATGATACAATGAACTCCATACTGTGAGCCAGTGACCAGGTGTAACCTGGTCAATCTTTAATGGTTTCCAGAAGTGAAGATACAAAGAGGAAATTCAGGTTATATACCGGACCCAGCACGAGTGTACCTATGACTCTAGGACTTCTGACGGTAGTGCCCCCTGGTGGTGGGCAGACCTTATGTACATACATTACACAGTTTATTTCCTCTAAATAAATTTGGTAGCTTAAAAAAAACACTGTCCAAGTTGCATTAATTTAGTACAATGAACTTGTAGCAATGTGTTTTGAATTTCAGAATTGTGATAATGGAAGAATATCAGCTCTTTGTGTACGATTATCAAGCTACACTTGATATAAGACATGACACAAATGTGCTAAAAAAAATTAGATTTCATAAGATTTGTGTGTTTTCAAAGATGAAATATTTTAATGGATTAAGCCATCTAAAAGTTGATTTGAGCGGGAAAATGACCTTATTAAAAGTTACTTTAATTGGTTTTCACTCAACTCTACACCCTTGACACAGGCACTCAACAAAATGACCTCTCTTTTTGCCAGACAGCGATCTTCATCCCAACTAAATCCTCTCTTACAGAGATCAAAGCAAGGCACAACTCCATCCCACTTATCTCTTGTTCAACAGCATGGAGTAAAGCATCTCCAAAGAACAGTGCCTTCAAATCAGAATGGTAACAAAGTGATTTTTCACAGAATTCGGCAATGCTATTTTAACTCCCAACTTCTTGCATGTAACTGAGGTTTGGGGCCATAAATCACAGTTTGTTGTCGAATTTATTTTTTGTGCCATCCATTAAATATAGTTATATAGTAGCTCCATGGGACCCATTTCACTAACTGATTAGACTGAAAAGGCGACTGGAAGCCCAAATCTCACCTTACGAGAGGGAAGTGGATACAAGTGAGACAAAGCACGTCTGTTGTCCCAAGAGATGGAGGAAGCTGAGCCATGGATGCCAGAACCTGATTGATGGCACGAGTTATACAATTAGACTCACATACACAACTACTTGAATCCTGAGACACAGTAATAACTATACCAGTTTTCCCAGTAGACATTGAGACAGTTGTTCATCTTATGTGGTGCTTGTTCCTAGGAATATTTTATAAGGCAAGTATTTAATTCTTTGCATGGATCATGTTACTATCCTTCACATCTTGCTAAGTATTAAGTTGAACGATCTGGAATCACGCAGTCTCTAGTGCAAATGAATGTAAAACATAATGTATGGAATTGGACATACTGACCAAGTTTCTACCCTCAGAACATATAGCAAACAATATGGAACTTATTAATGTGATTACAGAAAAAATGAGTCTTGCTCTGAATCATTTATTTTGTCTTATTAATACAGCTTTAAAAAGAAAGAAAGACTTGGATTTATATAGCGCCTTTCAAGACCACCGGATGTCTCAAAGCACTTTACAGCCAATGAAGTACTTTTGGAGTGTAGTCACTGTTGTAATGTTTAACATAGTTCTATCTGGTGAACTAAAACTCTGATTGCACAGTTATATTATGAATTCAAAGTTATATGACATAGTTTGCTTTGTATTTGTTGATGCCCATAACAAGCTGGACTAGTATCAGATTATAGTGAAGTGTAGCTCCACGGAACCCACTTACTCAATCTCTGCCCTTCACTGCACTGAGAAAATCATTCTGTTTGCAAGATTTCTGTATTATATCTTTTTAATACTGAAACATTTGAGAGGCCAAAAATATTGCAAACTTAAAAAGGGACCTTGGTCAGCTGTATTCTTGAAAAGCTTCCTTTGTCTTTGTAGAGATATAGACAATCTAGTCTTTGTAGAGAGATAAACAGCCAGTGCCTCACTGCTAACTCGATGACCCTTGATGACCCCGAGACGCAGAATGCCCACAGCGCTTGGTCTGCCCTCCAGGCCACCATAACCAGTTCCTGCGAAGAGACGCTCGGTCACTCAACCAGGAAACACCAGGACTGGTTTGATGAGAATGACAAGGAGATCCAAGAGCTAATAAGTTGCAAGCGCAGGGCATTTCTGAACCAAAAACAACAACCCAACTCGGGAGCAGCATTGTAGACGGCTTAAGGCCACGGTCCAACAAAAAACTCGCAACCTAAAGAATAGATGGTGGGTGGAAAAAGCGCAGGAGATTCAGCAGCTGCCCGACAACCATGACGTACGAGGATTCTTCACCGCAGTCAAGGCCACCTACGGCCCAAGCACCCAAGGCCCCACCCCACTGGCCAAGAACGGGGAGACGCTCATCAAGGACACCGAGGCAGTCAAGACCCACTGTAAGGAGCACTTCGAACTAAACTGTCTGGAGGCACTCACATTCCCATAGGGGCCCAGGTCAGCCAGCTTTCCACAGTGATATACTTTACCTGTATTTGTAAATCAATCACATCAGAAATTCACTCAGTTCTTTGAATGCAAAATACACGTAAAACTTGCAGGTGGCTGTTGCATACTCTAGGGTTGTACTGAGAATCAAGCCATTTTATGTGCAAGTTAGGTATCCAAAGTAAGTAACCTACCAGAATGATCAGACATCCAAGATTCACTAGAATATTTACAGATGATAGCACACTGAGATCCTGCACGCCAACAAATTTATTAAGGCTGCAGGACCTATGTAAACTAAAGCTGTCATAAATGTAGTTAGAGATCCTGTTATAAACAAGGACTGAAGGGGAAAGCCAAATCAATCGAGAGGAATATGGCACAATGATGGCTCAGCATCACACCGTCCCGTGTAGGTATTTATTGAGGAATCAATCGTCACTCCCAGAGGAGCAACTATAGACTGCTCTAGCACTCAGGCAACTGGAGGACTTGACCCAAGGGTAAGTAATCATGTCTAGGTGATGGGGAGGACACAACAATAAAACCAGATGCTTACTGCAGTTCCCTTGGTTACACTTACCTTATGATGGAGGGAAGGTCATTGATGAAGCAGCTGAAGATCGTTGGGCCTAGGATACTGCCCTGAGGAACATCTGCAGTGATGTCCTGGGGCTGAGATGATTAACCTCCAACAACCAGAACCATCTTCCTTTGTATTAGGTATGACTCCAGCCAGTGGAGAGTTTCCCCCCTGATTCCTATTGACCAGTTTTACTCGGGCTCCTTGATGCCACACTCAGTCAAATGCTGCCTTAATGACAAGGGCAGTCACTCTCACCTCATCTCTGGAATTCAGCTCTTTTGTCCATGTTTGGACCAAGGCTGTAAAAGGTCTGGAGCCGAGTGGTCCTGGTGGAACCCAAACTGAGCATCGGTGAGCAGGTTATTGGTGAGGAAGTGCCACTTGATAACACTGTTAATGACACCTTCCATCACTTTGCTGATGACTGAGAGTAGACTGATGGGGTGGTAATTGGGTGGATTGGATTTGCCTTGCTTTTTGTGGACAGGACATACCTGGTCTATTTTCCACATTATCGGATAGCTGCCAGTGTTGTCGCTGTACTGGAACAGCTTGGCTAGAGGCGCGGCTAGTTCTGGAGCACAAGCCGGGATGTTGTCGAGGTCCGTAGCCTTTGCTGTATTCAGTACGCTCAGCCATTTCTTGATATCACGTGGAGTGAATTGAATTGACTGAAGACTGGCTTCTGCGATGGTGGGGATCTCAGGAGGAGGTTGATATGGATCATCCACTCGGCACACCTGGCTGAAGATGGTTGTAAAAGCTCCAGCCTTGTCTTTTGCACTCACGTGCTGGGCTCCACAATCATTGAGGATGGAGATATTCATGGAGCCTCCTCCACCACCATTCAAGACTGGATGTGGCAGGATGCAGAGCTTTGATCTGATCTGTTGATTGTGGGATCGCTTAGCCCTGTTTATACCATGCTGCTTCTGCTGTTTAGCATACATGTAGTCCCATGTTGCGTGGAGGCCCTGACCTGCAAGGGAACTTCAGCGGCAGGTCGGGGCCATAAAAAATGAGGTGAATGGCAGCCATGGGCAGCGTGGAGGCCATTGCAGGGTACAGCACAAGCTGATGCAGGAGGGTGACAGCTGTGAAGAGTGACGTCATCAAGATCCAGGTCGCTGATCGGAGCGTGGGCAGATACAGCAGAAGCAGTGAGGTCAGGGCGAAAGAGCGGTGAGAGATTGTAGAGGGACATGATCCGGGCCCAGGGGAGGCGCGAGTTCGGGGCCAGGAGCCCAGGGCAGCATGGGCCAGCCCACACTGCGATACGTGTGCGCACTAGGTCCGTGCAGCAGAGCTAGTCTCCAGTCATCCTGGTTAACCCTTGCCACTGGACCAAGACCTAGTTCTGTCAAGTCCGTGTGGTGACTGGTGTGCAACGGTCACCACGCTAAAAAAATTCAAGCACAAGCATCTTCCACCCTTCAGGATATAGTTCGGATCCTTCATTGAAACACCTGTGAACTCATCCTTTTTAGGCGTGGTAGCAAGTCATCCTTGTTTCAAGGGACCACCTGTGATGATGATGATGATGACTTTATACCATGTGGCTTGCATGATCAGGATATCTCTACTTACATTCTGCAGGCTAAAGATTTCAGTCAGCTGTTTGAATGTTTCTACATTATGCATAACACAAATAATGATGAATTACTTGTATCATTGTCAGGGAAAGCTGGCACTGAAGGTGAAACAGAAAGCAGTTCCTAATTCCAGAGGTTGTTTGCTGAGCCTAGACAGCAATAAAATATCAGGATTGAACGTATTTTTAACAGAGAATTAAACCTCTGAATTAATGTTACCAAGGTACACCCTCTCTTGATTTGCAACATTCTTCAGGGTCTTTGCTCACCTTATAAGAACATAAGAAATGTGAGCAGGAGTAGGCCATACAACCCCTCGAGCCTGCTCCGCCATTCAATACGATCATGGCTGATCCGATCATGGACTCAGGTCCACTTCCCTGCCCGCTCTCCATTACGCCTTATTCCGTATTTCTGACTATTTCTGTCAAATCTATTCAATGTCCCAGCTTCCTGCTCTCTGAGGCAGTGAATTCCACAGATCCACAACCCTCTGAGAGAAGAAATTTCGCCTCATCTCAGTTTTAAATGGATGGTCCCTTATTCTAAGATCATGCCCTCTAGTTCTAGTCTCCCCTATCAGTGGAAACATCCTCGCTACATCCACCTTGTCAAGCCCCCTCATAATCTTATACGTTTCGATAAGATTACCTCTCATTCTTCTGAATTCCAATGAGTAGAGGCCCAACCTACTCAACCTTTCCTCATAAATCAACCACCTCATCACCGGAATCAACCTTATGTACCTTCTCTGAACTGCCTCCAAATCAAGTATATCCTTTTGTAAATATGGAAACCAAAACTGCACGCAGTATTCCAGGTGTGGCCTCACCAATATCCTGTATAACTGTAGCAAGACTTCCCTACTTTTATACACCATCCCCTTTGGAATCTTGGCCTTCCTGATCACTTGCTGTACCTGCATACTAACTTTTTGCGTTTCATGCACAAGTACTCCCCCCAGGTCCCGCTGTACTGCAGCATGTTGCAATCTTTCTCCATTTAAATAATAACTTGCTCTTTGATTTTTTTCTGCCAAAGTGCATGACCTCACACTTTCCAACATTATACTCCATCTGTCAAATTTTTGCCCACTCACTTATGTCCTTTTCCAGATTTTTTGTGTCCTCCTCACACATTACTTTTCCTCCCATCTTTGTATCGTCAGCAAACTTGGCTACATTACACTCAGTCCTTTCTACCAAGTCGTTAATATAGATTGTAAATAGTTGGGGTCCCAGCATTAATCCGTGTGGCACCCCACTGGTTACTGATTGCCAACCCGAGAATGAACCATTTATCCCTACTCTCTGTTTTTTGTTTGTTAGCCAATCCTCTATCCATGCTAATATATTACCCCCAACCCCGTGAACCTTTATCTTGTGCAGTAACCTTTTATGTGGCACCACATTAAATGCCTTCTGGAAGTCCAAATACACCACAGCCACTGGTTCCCCTTTATCCACCCTGTTCGTTACATCCTCAAAGAATTCTAGCAAATTTGTCAAACATGACTTCCCCTTCATAAATCCATGCTGACTCTGCCTGAGCGAATTTTGCTTTTCCAAATGTCCTGCTTCTGCTTCTTTAATAATGGACTCCAACATCTTCCCAACCACAGATGTTAGGCTAACTGGTCTATAGTTTCCTGCTTTTTGTCTGCCTCCTTTTTTAAATAGGGGTGTTACATTTGCAGTTTTCCAATCTGCTGGGACCTCCCCGAATCCAGGGAATTTTGGTAAATTTTATTTTTTAAATGTTGTGATTCAAAGTTTGCAAAGATCTGCCAGGGAAACAGATTCCTAGATCTATAGACGCCCCTTGGACCACCTGGGAAACATCTTGGATACCAAGGCTTTCCCTCACACCTGGAAGGAAAAGTAGTTATACCTCCCCTCATCACCTCACCAGACCAGTGCAACCACCTTTAACCAAACACAAAATGACGCAGAATTAATGGATCAACACAACAATTATCGTGTTGCCAAATGGAACACAGGGCACTCAAGCACTTCTGGCTGCTGTGTTTGCCGACATACCAGCAGTCAATGCACAACAAAGTTCATTCCTTGTGGAATAATTTGAAATGTGTATGAAAGACGCAATAAGGTGCTAAAGAAATACAAGCCTTTGGAGTCTATTAACAACTTTTGGGCAGCTAACCGGCGGAGGACGAGGACAACCCAACTGTTTCGGGTGAAAAGGCCAGAGCCATTGTGAGGCCCCGGACTTATTGAGAATCATAGAATCTTACAGCACAGACAGAGGCCATTCGGCCCATCGTACCTGTGGCGGCTCTTTGAAAGAACTATCCAATTAATTGCACCCAACTTACTCTTTACCCAATAGCCCTTTTCAAGTATATATCCAATTCCCCTTTTGAAAGTTACTATTGAATCTGCTTCCACCACCCTTTCAGGCAGTGCGTTCCAGATCATAACAACTCGCTGCATAAAAAAATTGATGGGCTACTGTGGTGGTTCAATTGGTAAGAGAATCACATGTTGTGATATTGAGTCATGGAGATCAAAAGGCTCCCAGGAACCAAGTTCAACCAAGACAGCAGCAGCTGCGCTAAAGTTGGCCTCTTTTTAAATGCAACCTGGCAAGTTGTGGGCGTCAAACAGGTGGACTGGTGGGCCACGACTGAGGATGAGAGGATTTAAAGGCACTCTTTCCCCAGTTTTTTCTTCTGTGGCCCAATGGTGACTGCATCTCATTTGTATTTCAATAATGCAACCGCAGGCATCTCTAAACAGCTCATTGTGTCATTAGCATGCAATTTAGTAAGGTATACATAACTGAGCGTGATTGGCTGGTAACGCATTGAATCATTAGATAACTGTTATGTTCAGAATAACTCCACAAAACTGTGTTGTAAGCTCAAACTGTTGTGACCTTGGTCTCTTTATTCAGACCCCAGAGTGAGGAAGCAGCATGGTGGATTACCTTTTATACCTCTTTGCCCAGGGTGCACAGGTGACCCATTAGATCTCCCACAGGTGTGCCCCCTAGTGGCAAGTCTTACATATTGGTGTGGTTCACATACATGCATAACATCACTCACCTCTCCCCCGCCACCCCCCAAAGTCTTATGTACAAGTTATTTACAAGTTGAGGCGATCTAGCGCCCTGCGTCCCGGGTCTGTCATGTATTCAACTATCATTGTAACCCATGTATAAGCTGACCTAAGTTGTACACCTTGAGAACATTGACCACAAGGGGCGAACTTGTGGGAGACACTCCTAACCTGGACTTTCTGGTATAAAAGGGGAAGCTCCATGCACTTTCAGTCTCTTGAGGTCTTGGTAATAAAGGTTACTGGTCACAGAGTGACCTTCTCTCAAGTATGGGCCTCATGTGCATTTATACTGTATAGTAAGGACATATCATTGGCGACGAGAAACTGGGATTTTTTCCATGCGAGCATGGCCACTAGCAGCACAGAAGAGAGGTACTGTGTTGGTGATGATTGGGACGACTTTATTGAGAGACTACAGCAAAGTTTTGTCACTAAGGAATGGTTGGGACAGGATTCGGCCGACAAACGCAGGGCTCATCTTCTGACGGTTTGTGGATCCAGAACGTACGCCCTGATGAAGGACCTTCTAGCGCCAGAGAAGCTGGCGGACAAGATGTTCGAAGAGCTCAGTAAGTTGATCGGGGAACACTTTAAACCGACGAGCAGCATGCACATGGCGAGACACCGGTTTTACACGCAGCAGCGGCGAGAAGGGCAAAGCATTCCAGACTTCATAGCAGATCTCCGGCGACTGCCGAGCCTATGTAAGTTCCCAGATGCATGCAGAGCGGAGATGCTGCGTGACTTTTTTATTGAGGGCATCGGGCACGCTGAGATTTTCAGGAAACTGATTGAGACCAAAGACTTGACCTTGGAAGCGGCGGCTCTGATAGCCCAGACAATTATCTCAGGGGAGGAAGAGACCAGAATGATTTATGGGAAAAATCTTGGCTCAAATGCGGCAAACGACCAGGGAGTCAACATTGTTAACGTGGCACACAGTTCTCTAGGCAGACAAGGGCAATTGGACATGCCCCAGCATGTAGTCGAACCCAAAGGGGGAATTCAACAGAGACAATGGCTAACTGAACGGCGATTCATGCCATCGCAATGGACAATGCGACCAGTAATGGGGCCATCAACACTTGTTAATGGTGCGCTTAAGAGGCAGTCAGAGTCGATCGACTGGTAATGGACCTTTTATTTCCAACAATGGGGCCTCCAGCTCATGCCGGAGGTGTGGAGGCAAACACCCAGCCAGAGCTTGCAGGTATCAACAATATAGCTGCAGAAACTGCAACGTCAGCGGTCACTTGGCGCGTATTTGCAGGAAGCCTGCAGCCAGGTTGATGTACGAGGTGGACGGGCCCGATGTAAGCCCTAAGAGGCCAAATGAATACTGGGGGAAATCGCTGGAAGCTGAAGTTCAGCGAGTTCATGTGGAGCACATATACAGTTCATACACCAGCACGCCACCGATAATGATGAAAGTGCTCCTCGATGGCATCCCAGTATTAATGGAGCTAGACACGGGGGCCAGCCAGTCCCTGATGAGTATCAAACAATTCGAAAGGTTTTGGGTGTCCAAGGCCAGGAGGCCAAAATTATTGCCGATTGACGCACAGCTATGGACATATACAAAGGAGATCATTCCGGTGCTAGGCAGCACCACGGTAGTCGTGACCCACAAAGATTCGGAGAACAGGTTGCCACTCTAGATTGTCCCGGGGGACAGTCCCGCACTCTTGGGGAGGAGTTGGCTTGCTGTCATGAACTGGAAATGGGGCGATGTCAATGCAATTTCTTCTATGGAGCGAGCATCACGCTCACAGGTCCTGGACAAATTTGACTCATTATTTCAACCCGGTATCGGCACTTTCATGGGGGCCAAGGTATTGATTCACATAAACCCGGACGCCAGATCAGTACACCACAAGGCCAGAGCGGTGCCGTACGTGATGCAGGAAAAGATAGAATGCGAATTGGACTGCCTGCTGAGGGAAGGCATCATCTCGCCAGTCGAATTAAATGACTGGGTGAGCCCGATCGTGCCGGTGCTCAAGGCAGATGGGTCGGTCAGGATATGTGGTGATTACAAGGTCACCATCAATTGGGTGTCACTCCAAGACTAGTACCCGCTACCGGGAGCGGAGGACCTCTTTGCGACGCTATCCGGTGGCAAACCTTTCTCAAAATTGGACCTGATCTCAGCTTACATGACCCAGGAGCTGGTGAGTGAGTTAAAGAAACTGACCACCATCATGACACACAAGGGTTTGTTTGAGTATAACAGATGTCCGTTCGGGATTCGTTTGGCCGCCGCAATCTTTCAGCGAAATATGGAATGCCTCCTCAAGTCGATTCCAAGGACAGTAGTTTTTCAAGACGACATCCTCATCATGGGTCGCGATACTGAAGAACACCTCCACAACTTGGAGGAGGTGCTACGCAGACTGGACCGGGTAGGGCTGCGACTGAAAAAGGCGAAGTGCGTCTTCTTAGCTCCAGAGATAGAATTCCTGGGAGGAGGGTAGCAGCAGATGGGATCAAACCTACTGCGTCCAAAACGGAAGTGATCCAGAGAGCACCCAGACTCCGTAACATGACGGAGCTGCGTTCGTTCCTGTGGCCCCTGAATTATTTTGGCAACTTTCTTCCCAAATTGGGCACGCAGTTAGAGCCGCTACATGTGCTCCTACGCCAAGGTCACAATTGGGTCTGGGGGGACAGCAAGGAAAGGGCTTTTGATAGAGCACGCAAACTGCTCCAACAAACTGTTAACGTTATATGACCCGTGTAAGAAACTAGTTTTAACGTGCAATGCTTCATCCTATGGGGTCGGGTGTGTGTTGCAGCATGTGAATGCCAATGGTCAGTTACAGCCGGTAGCTTATGCCTCCAGAAGTCTGTCCCAGGCAGAAAGGGGCTATGGGATGGTAGAAAAGGAAGTGCTTGCATGTGGATATGCAGTAAAGAAAATGCACCAGTACCTGTTTGGCACAAAATTTAAGCTGGAGACAGATCACAAACCCCTAACGTCCCTTTTGGCTGACAACAAGGCCATAAATGCGAATGCATCGGCCCGCATACAGAGGTGGGCACTTACGTTAGCCGCCTATGACTACACAATTCGGCACTGAAAACTGCGCCGATGCACTCAGCAGGCTCCCACTAGCCACCACTGAGGGGGCAACTGAGCATGATGCTGAGATGGTCATGGCTATTGAAGCTTTCGAAAGCGAAGGCTCACCTGTGACAGCCCGTCAGATTAAAGTCTGGACAAATAAAGACCCGCGACTGTCTTTAGTTAAGAAATGTGTCCTGAATGGGGACTGGGCATGCCCTGAGGTGTTTAAACTGTTTCATAGGCGCAAGGATGAACTCTCGATTCAGGCCGATTGCCTGCTGTGGGGAAACCGAGTAGTCATGCCCCAGAAGGGCAGAGAGGTGTTTATCAGAGAACTTCACAATGAGCACCCGGTCATTGTCATGATGAAGGCAATTGCCAGGTCACACGTTTGGTGGCCAGGGATAGAAGCAGACCTGGAATTTTGTGTTTGCAGGTGCAACACGTGTGCTCATCTGGGCAATGCACCCAGGGATGCCCCCCTTAGACTCTGGTCCTGGCCCGCCAAGCCATGGTCACACATCCATGTGGACTACGCAGGTCCTTTCATGGGAAAAATGTTTTTGTTTGTAGTAGACGCCTACTCCAAATGGATTGAGTGTGCCACTTTAAATTCAAGCACATCCTCTGCCACGGTAGAAAGTCTATGGGCAATGTTCGCCGCCCATGGTCTACTGGATGTCTTGGTCAGCGACAATGGCCTGTGCTTCACAAGCACTGAATTCCAGGACTTTATGGCAGGCAATGGAATCAACCATGTCAGAACGGCACCGTTCAAGCCGGCCTCAAACGGCCAGGCGGAACGAGCAGTGCAGATAATCAAACAGGGGATGCTCAGAATCCAAGGGGGTTCCCTACAAAGCCGTTTATCACGCCTCCTGTTGGCCAATAGATCCCGACCACACTCGCTCACAGGGGTTCCACCCGCAGAGCTGCTAATGAAAAGGACGCTCAAAACCAGGTTATCCCTTATACACCCTACTATGAAAGAAATTGTTGAGAGCAGGCGTAAGTCACAATGTGACTACCATGACAGGAATGCGAGGGCGCGATGTATTGATGTCAATGACCCTGTTTTTGTCCTTAATTACGCTGCAGAGCCCAAATGACTTGCAGGCACTGTGATTGCCAAAGAGGGGAATAGGGTTTTGGTAGTTAAACTTACCAATGGACAAATCTGCCGCAAACACGTGGATCAAACTAAAAGGAGGTTCAGCAACCCCATAGAAGAAGCAGAGGAAGAACATGACGTAGAGTTTACTCCACCACAGGTGACCGAACACCGGAACCAAGTGGAGGAGAGCCCAGTTACTGTGGGCAGTTCAGACAGGCCTGAGGCACCGCAAACAACAGACACTCATGCCAGTGCCCAACAACCTGAGCCCCAACTCAGGCGCTCTACAAGGGAATGTAAACCATCAGAGAGACTTAACTTGTGATCCCAATAAGACTTTGGGGGGAGGTGATGTCATGTATTCAACTATCATTGTAACCCATGTATAAGCTGACCTAAGTTGTACACTTTGAGAACATTGACCACAGGGGGCGAACTTGTGGGAGACACTCCTAACCTGGACTTTCCGGTATAAAAGGGGAAGTTCCACCCACCTTCAGTCTCTTGAGGTCTTGGTAATAAAGGTAACTGGTCACAGAGTGACCTTCTCTCAAGTATGGGCCTCGTGTGCATTTATACTGTATAGTAAGGACGTATCAGGGTCGATCGCCTGAGTTGAAGCGCTGGCATGGGTGAGTTGGTCGGATCGTTGCTGCACGGCCACGCGGCTAGTCTGATCAGACTGACGGGCATGGTGGGTTCTTCTTCGTGGTTGGCGGCGAGGTCGCTTATGTTAATGGGTCGCTGGGGGCCAGGTCCTTTCACAATGGTTCTTGGTTATCTGTAGTTCGCAGTTTGTCCTGGTCCAAATGCTTTCTGCGTTTGCCCAGTACATGGTTTCACAACAAACGTTCTATTTTCATCACAAGCACTCCATTCCCATCTTGGGCCCTGAACATGGTCTACATCATTTATTCTGATGTCGCGTGGAGGAGTCATGCGATCATGGTACATTCTCTGCTGATAGCCTACGGAAGGCTCGGTTCTGAGTGATTCTGTCCGGTCACTGCATAGCACCCGGGATAGCGGGTCTGTAGGGAGTCTACCGTGACATGTGTGGTGCTTGGCTTTGTGATTTGGTCTGCCCACTCCAAACTATTGTCACTGATCTGAAGGTGTGGCAAGCCAAGGATGGCCGATATGACCTTGAGACTTTCAGTAGTGGTGGGAGGTCGCGTGGTCCCCGTGGATCCTGGGCCATGGTATGGAGGCCCTGGACCACTGACTGTGTGTAGCCTCCCTGCCTTTCTTTGCAACGTTGCAGGGTTGCCCATAGGGGCCAATCTGGTGGGATGAGCAATTCGTCTTTGCAACGGATAAGTTTCAACATCCCGTCTAGCTGTTAGCAAGCGGTAATGTAGGGTCCTGGCTGGTCCAGGTCCTAAACTGGGGAGCCGTTATGATTGGCCCCTTGCTTTCTAGCACTTCCATGACAACGAGTCGGTCTGCGGGCTGCGCCGTTACCACCCCGGTGGTGGACAACGGTAGCCAATTGAGGGCATTAGTGCCGTGCTCAGTGCCTGGTCCGTGGCGGATCATGTTACAGTGCACAGACAGTGTTAGACATATTCGAAATGAAGGATCGATAATGGTGCCTCTGCTCTCCCAGAACTGTGAGATGGGCAGCTTGTCTGACTCGAGGAATATTGGGACACTCTTTGATACATCTCTTTTGTCCTGTGAACCCAAGCTACTGCCTTGGTTAAGTTATTGAATACATGTACAACCGGTGGGGCTCGCCCGCTACTTTGGCTTGCTGCACAACACGCCCGACCCTGTGTGGTAACACATCACTTGCCACAAATACTTTGTTAGATACATATACAGCTGGTTGGGGTTCGCATGCTACTTTGGCTTGTTGTAAGGTGCCCCTGACCCCATATGATAATACATCATTGGCAGCGAAAGAGCGCTCACATGGGTTACATTGTGCAAACAACATATTGGAACGTGGTGGGCTCCTGGCCTTCACAGCGGCCACCCCTTTACCTTTGCCCCAAACCCAGTTGTCTTCCTTGCTAGGTAACACACGCCTCTGTTTCGTTGCGGCGACATCCCGTGGTCTGGATGCTCTCTCGTCCCATGGTCTGGACGTACTTTCGTCCCGTGGTCTGGACGCACTCTCATCCGTGTCCGTGATGCCAACTGCAGCAATCTTCCTCCCCAGGGATTTTGCCTCTGGCATCGGTAAGACGCGTTCGGATCGTTTCGGCCAGAGTCCCACTCTGCTTGGTCGACCTGGAGCCTTTTCCATCATCGCGAAAAGATCGTCGGCTTTGGGTGGTTGGTATCACGTCTGTACCGCTGCTCGGTTGATCTTCGCCTCCTCTTAGTCGTGATAAGCAGCCTGTGCCTCGGGGATCTGCAAATGGACCTGCACTTTGATGCCTGGTTCAGCTGAAGGTGGGGGCTTGCTCAGCCTTTGAGCAAGGGAGACGTTGTTCGCCGGAGAAGGTACACAGAGGTCTTCCCAGTCCCATCAAATCTTCCCCATCCACCTTCTGTCAAGCAGCATTGGCCCATCACCTGGAACAATCCATAGTGGTAAATCGTGCACCGCTCCCTCATGGGATACTCTTATGTCCACACTACCAATAACTGGTATCAGCTCCTTGGTGTAGGTGCGCAGCTTTGCCTGAATCGGATCAGCTTGGGTCATTGTGCTCTGTCACCCCACAGCCTCTCGAATGCCTTCTGGCTCATTATTGATTGACTCGCCCCTGTGTCCAGTTCCATGGAGACTGGAGTGCCATTGAGTTTAACTTTTAACATTATCGGAGGGCTTTTGGTGGTGAAGGCGTGTATCCCATATACTTCCTCTTCATCCTCAGGTTGAGTTACCTCTCCTGCTCGTTCAGCGTGATCCTCGCTGGATCGGTCGTCCTCTCCTGACTCTGCCACGTGGTGAGTCACAGGTCGTTTGCACATTCGCTGGAGGTACCCCATTGTTCCTCAGCCCTTGCACACATAATGCTTGAATCGACATTGATGGGCTCTATGACTGCCCCTGCAGCACCAACATGGTGTTAATGGATACACATTCACACCCCACAGCGGACTCTGAGTCACCATAGGCTTAGGTCGTGTGGGCCCTGCCCTGTACAGTTCTGCTTGCTGAAAACATTATTTTATGCACAGTACTTGCCGGTGAGCTTCGATTCTGTGAAGATATCTGTTTCTTGTTGTCACTCGTGGATATGAAAGCCTGGGCTATCGTGATGGCCGTGCTCAGATCTAGGGATTCGTCAGACAGCAGTTTGCGAAGAATGACCTCGCGGCCGATTCCAAGCACGAAAAAGTCCCGCAACATTTCCCCCAAAGATCCGGCAAATTCGCACTGTCCCGCAAGGCGTCTTAGATCAGTGACAAAACTCGCCACGTTCTGGCTCTTGGAGCGATGGTGCGTGCAAAAGCGATACCTGCCCATTAAGATGCTCTCCTTTGGCTTGAGGTGTTCCCGAATCAGCGTACACAGCTCTGTGTAAATCTTGTCCATTGGTTTGTCCGGTGCCAGCAGATTTTTGAGGAGGCCATATATCGAAGACCCACATATGGTGAGGAGAATCACCCTGTGCTTGATCGCCGTCTCAGCCTTGTCCAATTCGTTGGCCACGAAGTACTGGTCGAGATGCTCAACGAAGGCTTCCCAATCATCACCCTCAACAAATCTCTCAAGAATACCAACCACAGCCATTACCACGTGAAAGTTCGTGATCCGTTACTCATCGCCAATTTGTTATGTTCAGATTAACTCCACAAGACTGTATTGTAAGCTCAAACTGTTGTGACCTTGGTCTCTTTATTCAGACTCCAGAGTGAGGAAGCAGCATGGTGGATTACCTTTTATACCTCTTTGTCCAGGGTGCACAGGTGACCCTTAGGTCTCCCACAGGTGTGCCCCCTAGTGGCAAGTCTTACATATTGGTGAGGTTCACATACATACATAACAATAACATTATCACTTTTGTGTTATTTTTGCACTGAAGGCAGTGCAGCAACATGCAAATAGCGACAGCCAGCACATTGAGAGTTAGAGAGGTGGATAAAGAGCCAAACCAAAAGTAACTGCTGTTTGGTATCGTCATCAGGGTTTCTGCTCAGGAAAATGGCCCTTAAACAGAAAAGACAAAAGTGCTTCGCCGGTGAAATGAGTGGTCTGTGAGTCTGTCATCATCTTCCCGATCAAGTTGGCTTGAAGACTAAACATGGAGACCCCTGGAAGGAGTTGCTTGGTTTAAAATTAAATTGTTCAAAATCTTTCCAATCTAGCGTCGTAAAGACTGAAGATTGAAAATAAGAAACTGCGGATGTTAGAAATCCAAAATAAGCACAAGATATTCCAGAAAGAGAAAGGAAAAGACATGTTTACATTTTGCACGTGGTTAAAAAGATGGCACAAGCAGCTCTGCATTTCCAGGAATTTCTGTTTTTATTTTGTATCTGTGCCAAATGACTGCTGTGCTCCTTATATCCCCAGGAACTCTTAAATACCTATTTGATTAGCAGGATGATGCTGATGTTACCGTGGTTTCTGCGGTGAACAGAGCTTGCTAGGCTACTGAAGAGGCTGGACAAGTAGACCAGAGTAAATGTTTCTGAGCGTGATGTCAAGTGTTCATGATCCTTGTTGCAAGACTCCCAGCAGCAAGAAGTACGTAAGGGATCCAAGGAAAAACTGCAAATTCAACATTCCATAGCAGACATCCCATCACTGAGTTGGTTAATATGCAAACAAGTTATATAAGTCTGCAATACTGCATGAAATAGACCAGTTTTGAAATATTGCATAAAATAGAACTAATTTTGAAAAATTTCATTTGATAATTCTGCTCTACTTATACCCTCTCATTCCTGTCATAATGCAAGTTTATTCTTAGGCTTAGAAATTTGGGTCATTTGCACTTTCTGTTAGTGCCCCCCAGGGGTAGCTAATGGGGCGCAAATGACTTTTTGCCACTAACGACTCCCGCTAAATTCGGTGGGGGTTTAGCGGCGGCGGTGATAACCATAGCGCCCCGCTCCGCTGGTGATAATAACGTCATCACCGTGTGCAGCGCCCCGTTTGCGCCATGGACCCTAAATTGGTTATCGCCCCCTGAAGCTGCGTTGGGCGGTGACGTCTGCAGCTTCAGGGGACGCGTACCAGGTGGCAGGCCGTTCGCGGGGCGCAAGTGAAAGGTGACATGTGGGCCTTTGCAAAAAAATCCCTCCGATTTTGTCGTGCTTTGAACACGAGGTCCGTGCCATGATTGGTGATCCCGGAACTCTGCTCCCCGGTGGTCCAGAAAGGACCCTTTCATTACTGCAGACTATTGCAGCTTGGGCCCTTCCTTTAAATGAAGGGTAAGTTACTATACTGTAATTTTCCCACACCACATTCTGACTAAATGGGCAGCTCGACTGTCATGTTTCTCACACTACTGTACATAACTGTGTCTTATCATGCTATACATGACTGTAACTAGATATGTATGACCTGTAACCACAAGCATACCTTACCACCAGGGGTGCACTTGCAGGAGACACTGGATACCTGTTCCACACAGGTATATAAAGACAGGTCTCAGGCAAGTGTGGCATTCGAGAACTGTGTAATAAAGGTGCAGGTCCTGAGTGACCTTGACTTCAGCATGTGCCTCGTGTGAGTCTGTACTGCAGGAACAGGACTTTACAGTGACGACGAGTTACGGGATTACAGAATCCACAGAATGGCGACCAACGGCTCAGATGAAAAATACAATGCTGGAGATAATTGGGAGGACTTTATAGAAAGGCTCCAGCAAAGCTTTGTAACCAAATACTGGTTAGGCGAAGATAAGGCAGACAAGAGAAGAGCCCATCTCTTGACCAGCTGTGGCTCGAAAATATACGCCTTAATGAAGGACCTGCTGGCACCCGAGAAACCAGCAAGCAAGTCATTTGAAGAGCTGAGCACACTGGTAAGAGACCACCTGAAGCCAGCGAGCAGCCTATACATGGCCAGACACAGGTTCTACAACTACAGACGCTGTGTGGGCCAGAGCATACCCGACTTCGTGGCGGAACTTCGGAGGTTGGCTAGCTTATGTGAGTTCTCTGATGAACTAAGGAGAGAAGTACTGAGAGACTTTTTTATTGAAGGAATAGGCCATGCAGGCGTATTCCAAAAGCTCATAGAGACCAAGAACTTGACCCTAGAGGCAGCAGCACTGGTTGCACAGACATTCTTGGCAGGAGAAGAAGAAACGAGGTTCATCTACACTGCGGGTATGACAACTAACGAAACATCAGAACAAGGGGTTCACAGCGTGAAACAAGCCACTACCCCCACACACAGACAAAGGCAGGAGAGCAGGCCCTCAACAGCAGGCAGTGGCGCCAGAAGCCATCAAGGGCCACATGAACGGCCGTTCACACCTCATCAACCCACAATGCGAGCAATCAACTACAAACTGAGAGAAGCCCAAGAGAGATCAGCCAGACGCAGCTCATCCTTCGGAAACAATGGAAGCAATCTGTGCTGGAGATGTGGGGGAAGGCACTCAGCAAGGGGGTGTCGATTTCAGCATGCCATTTGCAGAAACTGCAACTATACAGGGCATCTGGCCCGCATGTGCAGAAAAACGGCAGCTTGGCTGGTATATGAATCGGATGGGTCGGAAAGCGGACCAGAAGACGGTGGGGACAGTACCCGGGACACCGAGGTACAGTGGGTCAACATGATCAATGGCCACTGTTCTTACAACAAGATGCCTCCAATAATGATGAGGGTCCTACTCAATGGGATACCCGTCAACATGGAACTGGATATGGGAGTGAGTCAATCTCTCATGAACGCTCAACAATTTGAACAGCTGTGGCCGCACAAAAGGAACAGACCAAAACTCACAAGGATCGACACCAAACTAAGGACCTATACCAAAGAAATCATCCCAGTCCTTGGCAGCGCCATGCTCTCAGTCACACACAAAGGGACAGTGAACCGACTTCCCCTGTGGATTTTCCCCGGAGATCTCCCAGCACTGCTGGGGAGAAGCTGGCTGACAAAACTAAATTGGAAATGGGATGATGTTCATGCCATGTCGTCAGAGGAATGGACCTCCTGCTCAACAGTTCTAAGTCAATTTAAACCTCTCTTTCAGCCAGGTGTGGGCACCTTCAAAGGGGCTAAAGTCAAAATCTACATCACACAGGATGCTAGACCGGTCCATCACAAAGCTAGAGCTGTGCCCTATGTGATGAGGGAAAAGATTGAACATGAACTAGACAGGCATCTGCGGGAAGGCATTATCTCACCCGTGGAATTTAGCGACTGGGCAAGTCCAATCGTCCCAGTCATGAAGCCTGATGGATCTGTACGAATCTGTGGGGATTACAAATCTACCATAAACAGAGTCTCCCTACAGGACCAGTACCCACTGCCCAGAGCGGAGGGCCTATTTGCCACATTGGCTGGAGGAAAACTTTTCTCGAAACTAGACCTCACATCTGCGTATATGACGCAAGAACTAACCGAAGAGTCTAAGCTACTCACCACCATCAACACACATCGAGGCCTTTTCATGTACAATCGATGCCCATTCGGCATCAGGTCGGCAGCTGCTATATTCCAGTGCAACATGGAGAGTCTACTCAAGTCCATCCCGGGGACGGTTGTATTTCAAGACGACATACTTAATACGGGTAGGGACACCGACTCTCATCTCCGCAATTTGGAGGAAGTAGTAAAGCGGTTGGATCGGGTAGGCCTAAGAGTTAAGAAATCCAAGTGTCTGTTTCTCGCGCCAGAGGTTGAATTTTTGGGCAGAAGGATTGCCGCTGATGGAATCCGCCCAACTGAGTCCAAAACTGAAGCAATTCACCTGGCACCCAGGCTCCGAAATGTCTTGGAACTGCGCGCCTTTCTCGGACTGCTCAATTACTTTGGGAACTTTATACAGAACCTAAGCACGCTGCTGTAGCCTCTCCATGTGCTACTCAGAAAGGGTTTTGGGGGGATGCCTAGGAACGCGCCTTTAATAAGGCACGCAACCTTCTATGTTCCAACAGTGTTTTGGCTTTTTTTGAACCAGGTAAAAAGCTAGTTCTTACATGTGATGCGTCAGCGTATGGGGTCGGGTGCGTTTTACAACATGTCAATGGTGCAGGTAAATTACAACCCATAGCTTATGCCTCCAGGTCACTTTCGCGGGCGGAGCGCGGGTCCGGTATGGTGGAGAAGGAGGCGCTCGTGTGCGTGTACGGTGTCAAAAAAATGCACCAATACCTTTTTGGGGCCAAGTTCGCGTTAGAAACTGACCACAAGCCCCTCACGACCCTGCTATCCAAGAGCAAGGCAATAAACGCCAACGCCTCGGCGCGCATTCAGCGGTGGGCACTCATGCTGGCGTCTTACGTCGACACCATAAGGCACAGACAACTGTGCCGACGCGCTTAGCAGGCTACCCCTGGCGACCACGGAAGGGTCTGACGAACAGGACTGTGAGATAGTCATGGCAATCAATGCCTTTGAGTCCACAGGTTCGCCCATGACGGCTCGCCAAATCAGAGCCTGGACGACCAGCGACCCCACGTTATCCTTAGTAAAAAGATGTGTCTTAACTGGTGACTGGGCAGAGGCTCGCAATGCCTGCCCCGAGGAGATCAAATCCTTTCACAGGCACATGCATGAGCTATCACGACAAGCAGACTGCCTGATGTGGGGCAGCCGAGTAGTTATGCCTCTGCGAGGCAGAGAGGCATTTGTCCTAGAGCTCCACTGTGAGCACCCGGGGATCGTTCTCATGAAGCCCATAGCCAGATCCCACGTCTGGTGGCCTGGCATTGACGCGGACTTGGAGCTCTGAGTCCGACGGTGCACCATTTGTGCCCAACTCAGTAATGCCCCCAGGGAGGCCCCCCTGAGCCCCTGGCCCTGGCCCACCAAACCGTGGTCGCGGGTGCATGTAGACTATGCGGGCCCATTCATGGGCAAAATGTTCCTCGTAGTTGTAGATGCATTTTCAAAGTGGATCGAATGCACCATTTTAAACTCGAGCACCACCTCCACCACTGTGGAGAGCCTTGGAACCATGTTTGCAACGCACGGAATTCCTGACATATTGGTCAGTGATAATGGTCCGTTCTTCACCAGCACAGAATTCCAAGATTTTATAGCTGACCACGGCATAAATCACGTTAAGATGGCACCGCTCAAGCCGGCCTCCAACGGCCAGGCGGAGCGAGCAGTGCAAATTATTAAACAAGGCATACTTAAAATCCAAGGTCCCACGCTGCAGGGCTGCCTGTCGTGACTGCTGCTGGCATACAGATCTCGTCCACATTCATTGACTGGGGTTCCTCCCGCGCAACTGTTGATGAAACGGACCTTAAAGACAAGGCTCTCATTAATCCTCCCAGACATGCATGAAATCGTTGAGGCAAAGCGCCGTAAGCTAACTGAGTACCATGACCGAAATTCAAGGGGGAGGCGGAATGAGATAGGAGACAAAGTGTTTCTGCTAAACTATGGCAGGGGCCCCAAATGGCTTGCAGGGACAGTAACAAGCAAGGAAGGAAACAGGCTACTGGTGGTACAAATGGACAATGGCCAAACCTGCCGGAGGCATGTAGACCAAGTCAAAAGTAGGTTCAACACTGCTGAACCAGAGGCAGATTACAATGTGGAACTCACACCACACCTGGTGGACAGACAGAGGGAACAACCTGAGGAAAGGGCTATCTCAACAGACAGCCCAGGCGAGACACCAACAATCATACTGAATGAAACAGACAGCCCAGGCGAGATACCAGCAATCACACCGAAAGAAAAACAGGCACCAAGGCAAACAACTGAACCACAACTAAGACACTCCACGCGAGAGCGTAGACCATCTGAGAGACTGAACCTAAAAAGACAATAAGACCTTGGGGGAGGGTGATGTCATGTATCTCACACTACTGTACATAACTGAATCTTACCATGCTATACATGACTGTAACTAGATATGACCTGTAACCACAAGCATACCTTACCACCAGGGGTGCACTTGCAGGAGACACTGGATACCTGTTCCACACAGGTATATAAAGACAGGTCTCAGGCAAGTGTGGCATTCGAGAGCTGTGTAATAAAGGTGCAGGTCCTGAGTGACTTTGACTTCAGCATGTGCCTCGTGTGAGTCTGTACTGCAGGGACAGGACTTTACATAGACAACCTACCCCTACCACAAGGCTTCTGTTACTTGATTCATCCACTAGAAAGTGCACAGATTAGATCTAAAATGACTTTGTTTAAGTATTTTCCAGGGAAGAAGCACATGCGGATTGAATTTCTGCTCAGATTCTCCCGGTCTCCCACCGTACCTGTGGCGAGAGATCAGTGGAAACCCCAGAGAAACGGCATAAATGGACCATTCGTGCCAATTCCCCATGGTTTCTGCTGATCTTCTGCTGAACATCTAAAGATGATGTTTCCACTTGTGGGAGGAGTCTAAAACTAGGGGTCATAAATATAAGATCCAATAAGAAATTCAGGAGAAATTCTTTACCCAGAGAGTGGCAAGAATACGGAACTCGCTAACACATGGAGTGGTTGAGGCGAATAGAATAGTTGCATTTAAGGGGAAGCTACATAAGCACATGAGGGAGAAAGGAAGAGAAGGCATAGATTAGTTGGCCCGAATGGCCTGTTTCTGTGCTGTGAATACTATCTAACTATATATACTATGTAACTATGAAGTCACAGCAAGAGATTGGCAGAGGATCCAAAGAAATCCTACCTCTTCATCTCCACTCATTGGGCTGGTGTAATGGCCAAAACTGAGAACTCACTAAATGGAACAGTGATGCTCATGTTAAAGCTGGGGGACCTGTGTGGCTATGTCCATCTTACCAATAGCTTTCAGCAGACCTACTGCTCAATTTGACCTCCATACCTGGCCTGCTTGGCTCTTTTGTGTCACTAGCACTGGAAATAGACAATGCCATAAGTTTGCACGGTACTTATCCCCTCTAAGCTTGAATTGAGCCCTGATTGACAAAAGAAAGTTTCTTCCTCTCTGCTGACTATGTGATCAATGTGAAACAAATTTGGATAGTCCCAACCTAATTCTAGTGTACAGTATGATCCCATAACCTAGAAATTTGGCACTAATTGGCAATCTTATTTGGGGACTGCAGGGAGGAAGAGTATGAGAAATTGTTGAACTCACACTGAAGTGGGAAAGAGCATGGTTTGGGCCAATGTCGGGGCAGGGCCCCCAACCTCTGGTAAACTTGATCTGGGAAATACTTCCTATGTTATTCCTATGTTCATGCTGACACTGGGTGCTCAAAGGGTCAAAATGTTTCCTTTCCAGCAACAACATTCCACATCCTGATGAGCACAAAAAAAAACAACAAAATATAACTATGTCGCCAGAGTATGGCTTAAATCCTTACCTGATATCACTTTGGAGAAGGATTCCAATGTTCCTGATATTAAGTGAACTTCCGAGGCAGCAAACTACTTCTCCATACTACTGTATTATTTTCACCATTTTGCACATGGCTTTGAGGAGAGACACACATAAAATAGCAAGTCAGGTCAGGCAGTAACGCTAATGCTCAAGAAGTGTGTGAATTGAAATGCTCCAACCATGTCTTTGCAATATAGGGGTGATTTTAACCCTAACTGCCCAGTGGAAAATTCCTCAGGTGATTTACCCGCTGATTTCCCGCCTGCTTCACACCGATCCTGATTTTAACCTGCTCTTCTACTCAGGTGGCAAAGGCACCCGGCTGGAGCCGGAGGGGTCCTTCTTTAAGAATGCAGATCGGGGTCCGATGGCTTCGTTGAGCCCCGACTGCAACGTTATCTTGACCCTGAGAGAGGGGGAAGCTGCTGTGGCTTTTCGACCTAGTGAAGGCAGCTAGAATTGGATCCAGAATCAGAAGAGGCCATTTAAGTTTAATTACTTTCCTTGTGGGACCGGTCCCGAACCTCTGCTCCCAATCAGATGATTCGGATTGTAAAAATACATGAAGTATTAATTTACATTTAAAAAAAAGAGTTCTGAGTTCATTAATGCAACACTTAGAATAAACCCAGAGGTGAAACTATTATGACACCAGTTAGGTATGTGCATACAAGTAGTTGTGTTGATACAATTGTATCTTCAATGGCCGGCACGTAGACCAAATAGACCGATGGACCAAATGACCTCCTTCTGTGCTGTATAGTTCGATGATAATCACCAGGTGTAATTTTATTCTGTAGCTGCGATGAACGCAGTAAAATACAGTTTCTAATTAAAGTTCATTCCCTTCCCATGATGTATTTGCTCCTTTTTAATTGGTACTAACTGCAGCGTTCACACATGTTATACTATAGGCTGGGGAATGGTGTTGCATCACGGTTTGCTCAAAACTACTCCCCAGTGCCTTTTTAAGTCATAAATGGGGCCACCTCAAAGAGTCATTTCTACAGCACTGGAAAGATTTGCTGGCTGCATCGCATACTTCTCCAATCTGGTTTACGTTCTTTATCTATTTCTCAAACAGCGGAAATTATAATGTCTGATTAATGTCAAACCACCATCAAATTCACAATAAATCAAATTAATGTATCCTGCAGTTAATAGAACTTTATTTTTCTCTTTAATTATATATAGGCCTTGAAATTCAGGTGGTTTACGATACCCGTTACCGCCATGAAATGGCGAAAATATTGTGGCCGACACTCTTCCGGCAGCTGGTGGTGGATCCCGCGGTGGGCGCCATTTTCGGCAGGTCATCAGCGCTATTGCCGAGAGTATTTTAATGAGTTGGATGTGACGCCAATCGGCGTGCAAGGCCAAGTTGATGCCAGCTTGTCCATTTTGGAGTTCTCTGCGCGCATCGCCGCCCATGCTAAATCACGCCAGTGAGTGCTGCCGCTAAAAGGTCTTTCAGCAGCAATAACGGCCATGAGGAGTCTGGTGAGACTGAGGAGGATGGAGGCTGACAAGTGGAAAACACCTCAGATGGATGCCGGAATTTCAAATGCCACCTTTGCCAAGGTTCTTCTTTTAAACTTTCATTTTTTGTCCAATAGTAGCGGGGTTGGGGGCAAGGTTGCATTTTCTGGCAGCTTTCCGGGAGACCTACAGTGTTTGTGGATCAGTGCATGATTTCGCCCATCAACAAAAACACACCCATTTCCTATCAATATGCGACTCAACATCCGCAAAAAACATAGCACTCACAGTAAAATTCACTTCCATTTCCGTTGATGCAGCTCTTGGTAATTAAATGTTATTCCATTTTATTGATGCAGGTCAATAATATAACTCCATCTGAAAACCAACATGATCGCAATACATTCACCACCTGTGATGGTGAATTCAGACTATATTATGTGACAAGCCTCACAGTTGGATTTTAGATGGATAGGCCCAGATCATCAACTGGCCCCGTTAGGCACAGATGAATAACTAAACCTAACAATTAGACTGTCATGGACCTGTTCCCAGATTGGATCATAAACCCTTTAATAATGAGTACGCACCACAGGATTCACTGTTGGGAGCTACATTTGCAGTCATGCACCTCTCAGTCTTTGCAACACCACAGGGAATATAGACATTTCAGTTACTCCTTCATTATACGGATAAATACATGTAATGAGCCAGCATTATATGTTCCAGGATATGCATTATCTAAGAATATCTAAGAATGATTTCATGTTGTTATTGAAACTTCATGAATTAAACAATGCGAATTGACCATGTGTTTTTACCAATCAATCAATGGATGAACTCCATTGCAATGATTGAAGATGATCTGTGATAAGGTCTCTTTTGTCTGCATCATGTCATAAACAAATTTTTAAAAAATTGACAAACATCAGGTGCAGCTAATATTTTTGGAACATGTATGGCAATTGTTCGGGTTGCTCCTTTCTTCTCTGTTCCCCTACACTGCAAGCGGGAGAAGGAGGTGACCTTTGGCCTCCTTTTGAGATTAGCGCATTATACTAGAAAATCACGGCCACGCTGATGTTAATGAACAAGCAGCATTAAAATGCCTGTACTGCCTGCGCTCTCTCGGCCGGCGCCCGTTAGCTTTGGCCACCAATGTTACCGGCAGGTTTCCAGCATTCCCCAATTTCTAGGCCATAGTTTCTTTCCGTTGCTTTAATTCTTTTCTCTTTCCTTCTTAATAAAATGAAAAACTATCGGATTTCTGCCAAGTGTTGATTATAACAGCCAGCAAATAGAAAGTTATATAGAAAATAAAAAGAAAGATTTATTTTTATAAAGTGCCTTTCACGACCATTGGATGTCCCAAAACATTTTACAGCCAATGAAGTGTTTTTCAAGTGTAGCCACTGGTGTAATGTAGGAAACGCGGCAGCCAATTCATGCACAGCAAGGTCCCACAAGCAGCAATGTGATAATGACCAGATAATCTGTTTTAGTGAATGTTGGTTGTGGGATAAATATTGGCCAGGACACCGGAGAGAATTCCCCTGCTGTTCTTCAAAATGGGATCTTTTACATTCACCTGCCCACCTCGGTTTAACATCTCATCTGAAAGACGGCACCTGACAGTACAGCACTCCTTCAGTCGTGCACTGGGAGTGACAGCATTGATTTTGTGCTCAGATCTCTGGAGTGGGACTTGAACCTACACTTAGAGGCGGGAGTGCTACCCACTGAGCCACGGTTGAAACCTGAGGCATAATTCTTGATATTGATAGTGAGGTGAAGCTAGCCTTATGGGTGTCAGTGTGGCAGGCCAAAATGAGATACCCAGGGACCCCAGATTTGGTGACCAATTGGAACTTACTCATCTCACTGTCCGGCAACCTCTCATGAATGACTTCCTGAGTTAAATCGATCTCACCAACATTGACCTACCCATGGTACTAGGATAAAAGCAGTCAGAAACCATTGCAGGGCAATCATCATCATCATAGGCAGTCCCTCGAAATCAAGGGAGACTTGCTTCCACTCTAAAAGTGAGTTCTTATGTGGCTGAACAGTCCAATACGGGAATTACAGTCTCTGACAGAGGTGGGACAGACAGTGGTTGAAGGAAAGGATGGCTGGGACGGGTTTGCCACATGCTCCTTCTGCTGCCTGCGCTTGGTTTCTGCATGCTCTCGGCGACGAAACTCGAGGCGCTCAGCGCCCTCCCGGATGCACTTCCTCCACTTAGGACGGTCTTTGGCCAGAAACTCCCAGGTGTCAGTGGGGAGGTTCTATTTTATCAGGGAGGCTTTGAGGGTGTCCTTGAAACATTTCCTCTGTTCACCTGGGGCTCGCGTGCTGTGTAGGAGTTCCGAGTAGAGCGCTTGCTTTGGGACAGTTATGAACAATTATGCTGACTATCCTGGGAAGTACAAAAAATTTTGATTTAAGTTAAATAACTCCCAAATTCAGTTTGTTTTCACCAGACAATGGAGACTCTGGTCAGCTTCTGATATTTTTAATTGAACTAGACTTTGATTGAATATTAATGTAGTTTAATTCCTTTGATTTTAAAAATTACCTAATAGTATTTATCATGCATATAATGCAAATTTTGAATTCCCTGTATTAAAACATTTGTGTTACAAATGTAACATTTATGTTACAATAGGCAATGATTAAAATAAACAGATAATCTATTATTTAAAATCTTGTATTTGCTCCACATTGTATTGCCACAGCTTTTGGTCACACTTTTATGCAAGTATTTAACACTGGATCTGCCTAGCTAATCATTTAGAATGGAAATCCAGTATGTCAATCCTTTCTGTAATAATGCAGTGCAGACTGCGGCCAGTAGGTGGCACTGTGGGTGAGTTTCTAGATTATCTTTCCCAACTCCGTTGCCACCATATCTATAATGAAAAAAAAGCTTTAAATTCATCAACTGACCATCGATAATGCCATGGAAAATTTACTTGTATTTTAAAATACCCCTGGAATTTCCATGGGGGTTTTCTGTTGGGAGATGATTGCAAACCCCTGGAGAAATGGCGATAGGGCAAAAGACAGCAGAGCTCATGCGGTTGCTTTAAAGTTATGAGGGGCGATTGGGAGCACCCCACCAAAATTCTCCTGTAAAATTATATAGTTTAGAAGGAACAGCAGTAACATACATTTATAGAGTGCATTTCCCACATTACAACAGTGACTACACTCCAAAAGTATTTCATTGGCTGTAAAGTGCTTTGAGATGTCCGGTGGTCGTGAAAGGCGCTATATAAATGCAAGTCATTCTTAACAAAGAAAATCATCTCAAAGCACGAGAATGTAAACCAACCATCAATACTATCTGATTGTAAAATAAACTGCAATGTTACCAGTGCAGTAGTCATCATAAATATATTTGTTTCATTGAATAGTATTGGTACCGACACAAATCATATACATTGACATGTGACAGTCAACTATTAGAAACATGTAGGCAACGTGGTAAAGCAGCCTTGCTCAAGCACAGTGAGGTAAGATTCAGCCGAGGCAGTTACACTGCGGGTATTTTTTGAGAGTGTTGTAAGCTGGCAGCATCATGTTATAGTGACAGCTCCATGGCACCCTGTTTTCAGGAGAATGGAGAGGCATTCTGTGTGTGCATGAGTAAGCTTAAAAAGTTGGCCTTGCACTGCAAACATTGAAGCCAAAGAGATGTGAGATTACCCTTCCCACAATGGTCACATGCCTGAAGCTAAGTCCTAGACTTGTGCCAGCTGGGCTGGTATGTACACTACATATTATGCATCGTTGGAAGCCAACACAGCTCTGGAACATTGCAATAAATACAGCACCGCTGCTTTAATAGACATTCTCTTTCTGGGCAGAACTGCCCTTGTATATGGTTATCATCGCCTGATATAAGAACAACAACAGCTTATATTTGTATAGCGCCTTTAACGTAGTAAAACATCCTAAGGTGCTTCACAAAAGCTACTAGTCAAACAAAATTTGACATTGAGCCACATAGAGATATTAGAACAGGTGACCAAAAGCTTGGTGAAAGTGTTAGGTTTTAAGGAGGGTCTTAACGTAGGAAGGAGAGGTGGCGAGGCGGAGAAGTTTAGGGAGGGAATTCAAGAGCTTAGGACCTAGGCAGCTAAAGATACATCTACCAATGGCGGAGCAAAGAAAATCAGGGATACGCAAGAGGCAAGTTGCCATGAGTTGAAACTAGGAAACAATTTCAGGATCCTGAGTATGATGCAGTATCCCTTTAAAGAAAGGGTGACATGTGCAGGTTTAATGGAGCTCTACGTTATTGCAGCAAAGCACTTGGTTTTATTTCTCTCCTATGTTCGCCTGCTGGATACGCCAGCGACGGATACAAACACTTCTCAGTACTTACTTTCTGCAGTGCAGTCTATAAAAAGCAGAACCAAAAGAGGAACGTTGTCAACATGTTCTAGGTGTGATTGAATGTTCTCAATCCCCCTGGGTAATTTGGCCTGCGACACAAATGTCAGGTTTTACTTACAGCGGGCCCTGCACCCTTCATTGTCATTGAGAAAATAGTTACCACCCAAACATTCCACAAGGTAATTCATATAGTTTTGGGTATACGTAAATTTCAGAGAATTGATTAAATATAGCAGGACAGGATATTTGGAGAGATGCTGGTGGGAGTGAGAGAGTGGGAGGAATGTAAACTGCCATTTTCTCATTTTTCTCTCCTGAAAGCAGTGACTCATTTTGGGGAACTGTCTTACAGACACCAACCAGCCTTTGGTACCTTGTCCAAGTGTCTATTCTCACCTCTAAAGAATGACCATGTGGCTAAGGCATTAGTGGGCGACCAGAACCCACAGGACCATCCCCCAAACATCAGCTACTGCCTTTAAAAGAGCAGAAGAACATAAGAAATAGGAGCAGGGGTAGGCCCTTCGAGCCTGCCCCGCCACTTAATAAGATCATGGCTGATCTTTGACCTCAACTCCACTTTTCTGCCCAAGAAATGCTTGATTCCCTAGTGCCCCCCAAAAAAGGACATTAATGAACCAATTGGTTTTTACAATGACCTATCAACCTCATGGTCACTTTTACTTTTATTTAAACTGAGTTCAAATTCTCAAACTGCCATTGGAACTCACCTTCTCTGGATTATTAGTCCAGTGACATGACCACTGTACCCATCGGAAAGGAAAGAAGGGGAGAAAAAGGGGCAAAACTGAAAACATATGCAACAAACGGGATTATGCAGTGAGACACCCGGCTCAAACCTGAAAACTGAAGACAAATCCCTCCAACTACTTTGAACATACAATGTACCTATTTTGTAGCATAAGTGAAGAGTGAACATGCACATGTGATGTACATGCACCATTTCATCCCAGGGTGTAACTGAATACACCTGTACGCACACATATACGCGCACAGTAGATTTTTAATATATCAGTCTCACCTGGTTGAGATCCTCTATAAAGCTGAATGTTTCACTGTCTGCTGATTGTTGCCCATTTGTCCCTGATAGACTCCCCTTTCCTCTTATAAGTTGCTGAGTCTCAGGATCTAGAAGAAGAACAAGGCCAGTCTTAGGATGTACGATTCAAGACGTTATCATAGAATCACAGAAATTTACGGCACAGAAGGACGCCATTCGACCCATCATGTCTGTGCCAGCTGTTATCTTTGAGAACTTTTCACAAGTCAGTAAGAATGTTACTTTTGTCTGAGTCGCGTCTGAAAAATACAGTGGCCTTGAAATTCTGTGGGGCTATCACTGGTCCCACATCGTAAGTCCAGCAGGTAACGTTTGAACACCCCAGAAAAACTGCGTACACTGGCATTTTCAGCCATTTACGCTGTTTCGCTGGGGTTTCTATCAGTTTCCTGACGGAGTTACAGCGAGAGACCAGTGGTAGGCCCATAGAATATCAGGGCAGATATAATCCTGTGTTTTATCTCCCTGCCTCCATTTTCTATGTCTATCCTTCGGTGCACTGCACTTAATTTTGCCTCAATCAGCTTCTTCCAGCTTTCAAAAGCTTTGAGGTACGATTTATGTTGAGTGTTTTTTTTAATGTGTATTTATAGAAAGACGCAGAGGGAGGGAACGAGAGGAGGGAGAGGGGATGAGGGGAAGAGAGGAAAAAGGAGGGGGAAGAATGGGGAAGGGAGAGAGGGAATAAGGGAGGGAGAAGGGAAAGAGGGAAAATGGGAGGGCGAAAAGGGTGAGAGGAAAGAGTGGGAGGGAGGAAGAAGGGAGGGAATGGGATGGGGAGGAGGAAGAGAGGAGGGAAGGTGAAGAGAGGAAGGGAGGGAGGAAGAGAGGAAGGGAGGGAGGAAGAGAAGAGGGAAGGGAGGAAGAGAGGATGGGGGGGGAAAGAGGAGTGAAGGGGAATGAGGAGGAAGGAGAAGGAGGGAAGGAGGAAAGAGGGGAAGGGAGGGGAAAGAGAGGGGGAAAGAGGAGGGAGACAATGAGTGTTCCAACAAGTGTAGCTTTTGTTGTCTGCTTTATAAACTTTAAAAGTATTATCAAGTGAGGGGGAATCGAGATAAAGAGAGGGTCTTCATATTAGTGTTAGTTCAATTTTCAAAAAAAAGTTGAAGTCTGAAGCCAACTAATTGTCTCACCTTTTTTTTGTGTACAAAAATGTTCAGTTCTGAACACTAGTTGCGTGAGAGTGAGTGACAGAGACAAAGCATGGCAATTTTAAATAGAAACAGTTGAAGTGTGAAGCCAGCTGATTAGCGAGCCCATGGTTTGTTGACAGAGATGGGCCATGCTAATTGTGAGACTGAGATGCTAATTCCATGCCTTCTGTGGTATCAGGTTAGCCACTCTTGGATGTAAATCAGATCTCACAGGTTCTTAGAAAGGATTCTCTATGAAATCAGTGTGATTTTCTGTTCTTCTTTTTGTCATGGAATAAACTCACCCACAGACTAAGGGACTTTCAAGATTAACGAGTGGAAAGCACACACATAGGTCAGATAATAGAGAAATGTTCATGGAAGCTACAGGATGCATACAATTAGGGCTAACAAGTCCCAAATCTTCCTTAATGCTGCGGATAGTGACAAGAGGAAGAGATGATGTGCTTGTAAAGGAAAACATTAATTAGTCATGAAAGAAGTTTATTAGAGCATCATTTGCCAATTTAAAGGCATTTAATCAGAATTAATGCAACCAGACCTCTCACAGAGCTGGTATATACCGGGCAGTCCTTCTGTGAAGTAAGATTGTTAACTGACATTTATAAACACAAATACATTGAGAAGTAGAATAAACACGGGCTCAAATTGCTATACATAAACTTCAGTCTTGATTCTTTATTAAGAGCTTAGAGTTCACTGATCGTGGCGAAAATATAAAAATTTGTAGCTCGATATCTAATATCAAGCCAAGCAGTAATAAACTTTGGAAGTGAGATACATAACCTTGTTGCTCCATGGTATTTTGAAAAGTAGACATTGAATGATCTGATTGTATGACAAAACCATCCGATTGCAAGGAGATGTGACAATTCCAAACCGTCTCCAAACCCATCTTCTCAGCAAATCCCTACAAACACAATCAAGTAATAAGAACATAAGAAATAGGAGCAGGAGTAGGCCATATGGCCCCTCGAGCCTGCTCTGTCATTCAATAAGATCATGGCTGATCTGATCTTGGCCTCAACTCCACTTCCCTGCCCGCTCCCCATAACCCTTTACTCCCTTATCATTCAAAAGTCTGTCTAAGTCCGCCTTAAATATATTCAATGACCCAGCCTCCACCGCTCTCTGGGGCAGAGAATTCCATAGATTTACAACCCTCCTCATTGCCCCTTATTCTGATGCATGTGTTTAAATACCTTTTTATAAACAGGGTAACTTCACACATTGAAACATATTCTCCACTGTTGGCAGTGTTCAAAGTAATGAAGATGTTCCCACACTTTAGTACACCGTATTCTGCCAATTTCTAGAATGGACCAGCAGAGGGCTGTGAGGCCAAACCAACTCACATCACACAGGAAGAGGAAAACTTGCAAACACTTTTAAAGATTAGATAAGTACAGATTATCTTACAGACAGTACACTTTAAAAAAAAAAGTGAATGTTAACCCTTTCAGTACTGAAATCCAAATGAAGATTCTGAACTTGAGTCGTGAGACAAATAGCAGAGATGCATTTAAGGGGAAGCTAGATAAACACATGAGGGTGAAAGGAATAGAAGGATATGCTGTTGCCCCCAGTCCTTGTAGGAATCCCCTTCCCCCCCCCTCACAATGGCCCATTTCCAATTGAGCTAAATGACCGCATAGACTGACTGCTCTTGCCCATTACTTGCAGGAGTCTCATTTTAACATTAAATTACGCGCAAATATGAGCATGCATCATTTTCCACTGTTTATAACAGGATGGCACTCTGTGCGCATCCGGAATGGGCATTAAGAGAAGGTTCATGCAGTTTTTAAAGGGGAAAAGGCTTTTAAAACATTATCATAAAAATGCTGCACTGTAATACAAATGATTTGGGCTTCAATCATCCACCCGCCTTTTAAGTCTTATACCAGAGTAGTCATTTTGATGCTAACACGACATTAAGGAAATCTGAAGGCAAAAGCTTGACAGATTTGCCAGAACACTTTCTAATGCAGGATCCAGATGGGAGAAGAGTTATTGATCAGAATTATCAGGGTAATGGAGGAGGCTGCAGACTGATGATGAGGTGGAGGCCTTAACCCCAAAGGATTTTCAAGGAGAAGCACTCATACTTTGGATCTGTCTTCACTAAGGAAGACACAAATAACCTTCCGGAAATACTAGGGGTTCGAGGGTCTAGCGAACAGGAGGAATTGAAGGAAATCCTTATTAGTCAGGAAATTGTGTTCGGGAAATTGATGGGATTGAAGGCCGGTAAATCCCCAGGGCCTGATAGGCTGCATCCCAGAGTACTTAAGGAAGTGGCCCTAGAAATAGTGGATGCATTCGCCATCATTTTCCAACATTCTATTGACTCTGGATCAGTTGCTCTGGACTGGAGGGTAGCTAATGTAACACCACTTTTTAAAAAAGGAGGGAGAAAGCCTGACATCAGTGGTGGGGAAAATGTTGGAATTAATTATTAAAGATGAAATAGCAGCACATTTGGAAAGCAGTAACAGGATCGGTCCAAGTCAGCATGGATTTATGAAAGGGAAATCATGCTTGACAAATCTTCTTGAATTTTTTAAGGATGTAACTAGTAGAGTGGATAAGGGAGAACCAGTGGATGTGTTGTATTTGGACTTTCAAAAGACTTTTGCCGAGGTCCCACACAAGAGATTGTTGTGCAAAATTAAAGCACATGGTATTGGGGGTAATGTATTGACATGGATAGAAAACTGGTTGGCAGACAGGAAGCAGAGTCGGAATAAATAGGTCCTTTTCAGAATTGCAGGCAGTGACCAGTGGGATGCCGCAGGGTTCAGTGCTGGGACCCCAGCTACTTACAATATACATCAATGATTTAGATGAAGGAATTGAATGTAATATCTTCAAGTTTGCAGATGACACTAAGCTGGGTGGCGGTGTGAGCGGTGAGGAGGATGCTAAGAGGCTGCAGGGTGACTTGGACAGGTTAGGTGAGTGGGCAAATGCATGGCAGATGCAGTATGATGTGGATAAATGTGAGGTTATCCACTTTGGGGGCAAAAACAGGAGGACAGAATATTATCTGAATGGTGACAGATTAGGAAAAGGGGAGGTACAACGAGACCTGGGTGTCATGGTACATCAGTCATTGAAGGTTGGCATGCAGGTACAGCAGGCGGTGAAGAAGGCAAATGGCATGTTGGCCTTCATAGCTAGAAGATTTGAGCAGGGAGGTCTTACTGCAGTTGTACAGAGCCTTGGTGAGGCCACACTTAGAATATTGTGTTCAGTTTTGGTCTCCTAATCTGAGGAAGGACATTCTTGCTATTGAGGGAGTACAGCGAAGGTTCACCAGACTGATTCCTGGGATGGCAGGACTGACGTATGAGGAGAGACTGGATCAACTAGGCTTGTATCCACTGGAGTTTCGAAGAATGAGAGGGGATCTCATAAAAAAATATAACATTCTAACGGGATTGGACAGGTTAGAGGAAGGAAGAATGTTCCTGTTGCTGGGGAGTTCCAGAACCAGGGATCACAGTCTAAAAATAAGGGGTAAGCCATTTAGGACTGAGATGAGGAGAAATTTCTTTTCACTCAGAGAGTGGTTAACCTGTGGAATTCTCTACCGCAGAAAGTTGTTGAGGCCAGTTCGTTAGATATATTCAAAAGAGAGTTAGATATGGCCCTTACGGCCAAAGGGATCAAGAGGTATGGAGAGAAAGCAGGAAAGGGGTACTGAGGTTGACTGATCAGCCATGATCTTATTGAATGGCGGTACAGGCTCGAAGGGCCGAATGGCCCTTCTATATTTCTATGACCTGACCGATGGACAATTCGTTCGAAGACTGTGCTTCCAAAAAGAGATGATGAATGAGATTTGCCAGCACATTAAGACAGACCTGCAGCCCAGTACCACCAACATTACTGCACTCGCTGTTGAGATGAAGGTGACTGCGGCACTTTCCTTTTATGCATGCGGCTCTTTTCAGGCACCAGCTGGGGACATATGCTGCATTTCTCAGTACACTACTCATCGCTGCATTCGACAGGTAACCGAAGCACAGTATGCACGCCGGATGGAATTTATAAACTTCCCAATGACTAGGGAGGCAGAGTGAGAGGGCTTTGGATTTTGCACACATTGCCGGCTTCCCCAAGGTACAGGGTTGACTGTATTCATATTGCCCTGTGAGCATTATTAAAGGAGGTGGAGGTGTACTGAAACCATAAGAGATTCCAGTCCCTCAACGTGCAGCTCATCTGCGACCATACACAGCGCATAATGGCAGTGAATGTGTACTTTCCAGGGAGCATCCATGATGCGCACATCTTGCGTGAGAGCACTGTGTCTGACCTGTTAAAGTCTGAGCCACAAGGTAAATGCTGGATGTTGGGGGACAAAGGGTATGGCCTCGCCACCTGCCTCTTGACCCCCACCTGCGAAACCCTCAGACAGAAGCCGAGCAATGATATAATAAGAGCCATATAGCCACACATAATATTATCGAAAAGACAATTGGAGTGCTAAAGCAGCATTTTCAATGATTAGACCACTCGGGAGGCAGGCTGCAATACCATCCTGAGCAGGTTGCTCAGTTCACAGTGGTGTGCTGCATGTTGCATAATTTAGCAATCATGCAGGGACAGGAATTGCCACAGGGGACTGCGGGACAACCTGAGAAGAGAGTGCAGCAGACGGAGAAGGAAGAAGAGGAAAATGAGGGGGAGGAGGATGAGGAGGTGCTTCCAGATGAACCCATGGCACCCCTTCCCTCTCCCTCCCCCCCCCCCGAAAACCACAGCGGAGGGCTTGCAGAGCGTATGTCAGTGCAAAATTGTTACGTCAGCAGCTCATAAATGAATGCTTTGCTTGAATGTGGAGAGCTGCATTTTGGGACCCTGATGACTGTTACCCCAAAAGTTTGACACTGTACAAGAGTGCTTAAATTCAATTGAAACGATTATGTAAAAATGTAAAAAATATACAGCAATTGTAAAACTTTGTAAAACTTACATCTATAACTTTGAACAACTGTAACAACTTTAACAGATTGAAATAAACCTTTAAAAATCAAACTTCAACTATTTTAAATTAACAATGAACACTTGACTACAACAAAGCACCCTCTATTGTCCTCGACCTCGACCGTGTACTTCCCCTCCCTTCGGACTCATTCCCTCCCTTTCTTACTCCAGCCCTTCCCTTTCCCACTGCCCCTGAGCCCAGACCTCCCCGTGGTGGTACTAAGCTGGCGTGCAGTACTGTACCCTGAGTGCTGTTGCTGTCGTTGGGGGTCAGACATTGCAGGCGCAATGAATGGAGCCTCAGGAGAAGCTCGTGATGTGGAAGGCACGGCTTCAGGACTGGAAGTTACTGGCAGCTCCCCACCCTCAGGTGCTGTCGACCAGACTACTAAGGCAAGGGGGGATTCCGCGCCATGTCCCGATCCCGTCGATTGCCGCATTGCTTCGATGGAGTCGATGGTTCGCTCCATCGCGGTGATCAGACGCGACATATCCTCCGACAATCGTTCTGATAGCGCCGCGATGTTTCCGGCTATCGTAGCCATGGCCTTGAGCAGCTCTTGACCTATGTCGACGCTGGCCTGTGACCGACGCACCATGTTCTGGTACGCGCCTATCTGTCTTGCAGCAACGGACCTATTTTGCACCAACTTCCGTCGCTGCGGCAAAGGCGTTGCAACGCTGGGGGTGCGTTGCTGCTCACCGCTTGGTCTCACAGAATCACAGGAGGCATGGGGGAATCCTCTGAATATAGACTCAGTGGTGGAGGATGTTCCAGCTGGCCCAGATGGAACTGTTATATCCCTCTCCATCTCCAACCCCACCTCCACTGGCTCCAGGATAAGCTGCTCTTCCTCTTCCTCTTCATCATCTCGGGCAGGGGTGAAGTCGGGAGAGGGCTGGGTGATGCCAGAGGTGGAGGCAGCGTGTCTGTCGTTTGGTCTCTCTGCAGAGGTCTGGTCTGAATCCTCCGAGTCTGGAAGTACAATTCAACATTTAAAAGTGCTTGGCACCAGGGGAGGGATCAGGGTTACATGAATACATGAGTACAGTGACGTAGCGCAGTTCACCACTGCTGCATTACATGTCACAGACAGATAACACGTATACATATGCACTGCGTTACATGCCCTCAACATTGCAGTACATCACATGAGCCCAACATTACATTGCAATAAACCTACATTACATTACATGAGGTCAACATTACAGTTACAGTTACATTACATGACATTATGGGACCACAACACAGACCGGGGATTGTATTGAACTGACCATCCTGTGTGGGTGGGTCAGCTCCAACACCGGGGCTGGCACGGCTGCTATCCCTGACCAGTGACAGGGCATGGATCTCTATCTGCCTGAAGGGTTCTTGCGTTGTGGTCCTCCTCCCGTACGCCGCTGATCCGCTTCTATTGCAGATGTCTTCTTCTGCAGAAAGTAAAGTAAATGAAAGTAAAAATCTTCAATCCATTTAACATCGCAGACACACAGGTACACACACACACACACACACACTTCAAAACATTGGGTTGATCCTCTTGTCATTGCCTGAAAGCACAAAAACATCGCCGTAACCTTGGGATAAATTACATCATCCATGTGACACTGAACCTACATTTAACTGGTACATGGCACATGGGGGGTGCATAAATAAAATCATTACTTACTCTTGCTACCCTCACCAGGTCATTCCATCTCTTACGACATCTTTCTCCAGTGCCTACCATGGTGGAGGAGACAGCCTCCCTGATCTCATCCCATATTCTGTTGTCCTCCTTTGGGGGGCTTTTCATGACCACCCTTCATTAAGTCGGAGTATCCCTCCGCGATGTTCTCCAGCAGGGCAGGTAACTCTGTCTCGTCGAAGGTAGGCTCCCTCAACCTCCCACCCTTCTCGATATTCCTGCTCTTCGACTTCTTTTTCAGCATTTCCATTATACTTATATTTATTATGTGATTTTTTATTTATAAAATATGTGTTATTATTATTATTGATATTGTATCATTTTTATTTGTTATTAATATTATTTGACTCTGGAATCTCAGATGAAAGCAGCTGCCCCTTGAATACTTTGCTGTTCCTTCTCACTCTCTCTCCCTTGACTTCAACTTTCTGTACATGCGCAGGTGACCCCTGACCCCCCCCTGAAATCGTGGGGGAAAAGCATCTGTGAAAAAAAATGCAAAAAAAAGTTGCGCATGCACAGTGCAGTGTTGCACCGTCCATTGACAAGAAAGTCGATCTTGATTGACTATAATGCTGCATACCGCCCGCTACACACTGCTCACAAAATGGCAAAAATGTTTTCACCAAACTCGTGCTCTTCGGTCTTGCCAGTATTCCAACAGTTTTAAACAACGCACCACCGGAATACCGCTGAGAAATGATGAATTTCGGGCCCATTATAGGGAACAAAAGAACTCTTCTGCCAATGGCTCTGAGTTTTCTGGTGGAAATAATAATCCATTTTTCGACCTCAAGATAGACTTTATGGAAATTACTTTATTTTTAGCCCATCTTCAACAAAAATGGCCCATAAAAAGTAGCGACCTCATCCCCCAGAGAGAACACAACCACAATATTCTACATTTAAATGAGTAATCATTTGCAATTTTGGGTCTGTACCTCGCTTTTTAGCTCAGCTTCCAAGGAGAAGTAAACAGATCGGATACAGGCATTATCCAAGCCATCTATCAGATGGATCATTTCTAGTCTGGCCTGGTACTGGGAGGATATCATGCCGAGTAAGATCTGATTGCCAAGAGGCTGCAAATTATCTTCCTGATCAAAATTTAATTCTGAAATTCAAGTAAAAATATATTTTATGTGTTTACTATTATAAAGCCCTAGATATCACCAATTTGGCAGAAAATGAATAAATGGATGTTTATATCATTAAATATTTTGCTGAGCGTTTTTATGGAAATATATGGATCACAGTTGTTATTTAAACAAATCAACATATTGAATCAAATAAGCGTAGTATGAGCATTCAAGCAATATTGATGGGTTCCCTCACTACAGTTCCTCAATGTGTTTTTAGCCCTGACAGGTTCTGGAAATCATAGCGATATTTAAATGATTTAAGCTGTCACATTCTCACATGGCACTTCTGAAGCCAGCTCTGGTGAAGAGGAATTTCCAGTGTGACTTTTTCACCTCCTGCTGTTACTGTCTAACAAGGATAATGTTTTCGGGCGTGAGGGGAGGAAGAGGTGCCCACTACTAGGCCCACTCCCTCCAAATGGGGCATCGTTAGGCCTTCCGGCGTTGTCCGGTGACAACCGCCATCCCCTTCCTGGTGATCCCAGGGAGCAGAAAGGTGGCAGGGAAATGGAGTGGTCCTCTTGGCCCTATTTTCCCTTCGCATTTTACTTGTGACAGGCAGGGAAGGGCAGTTGGATGAAAATTTAGGGTCAGGATGGAGACGCTCTGCTTTTTTCCGCCGCTGCCACCGATTGTGGAGTGGTTTAACGGAGCACAATCCAGGCTGTAATCTCTTCATAAGTAGGAAAGGTTAGAGTAAAATAAGCTGCATAAACATCCACTTTAGAGGACTATAAAGGCTGATTCCCTGATCCTGTGATGCCAGCCTGCAGTCACCCCCACATTGTGCCCACACACCCGCAAATTTCTCATGACACACTTCCTGGGAGCACAATATTGCCCTCTAAATTCAAGTGTTTCTGATCTGATGGATCATTTCCTAGTTTTTGATACAAACAAGTCATCTGTGACCCACCATCAGTGTCCAAAGCTCCAGAGTTTGTCATCTTTTGTTCCTTAGTGTGTGCTTGGCTGTGGCTTTTGGTTCACAAAGGCATTTGGAGACACTTTCCATCATCACCGGGATGCAGGGTACGGAACATTGGCTTACAAGATAAAACTCCCCAGTCAGGGAGGCTCGCTGGTAAAAATCAAGAACTTTCCTTCTGAAAGAGCAAGCCAAACTTCAACCAGTTGTTGTAAAAGAAAAATAAATTGAAAATGATTAAATATTGCAGCTCCAATATTGCGGGGAACAAAGTAAGAGTATTCTGGCACATGGGGCATGCTCACCTGTACCAGTGGCATAGGGCTCGGGCTATGATGGATTTTGTGATGGGAAGTTGTGGAAGTGTGAGGAAAATGGACTAATTGTTCATAATAGCACAGCAGAAAAGTGAGGGCAACTCTGATGCTATAGAAATAGAGGTGCTGCTGCAGGCAGGTGCACCAAAGGAACGTGGCCCTATTTGGCTCTCACGATCACCCCCCAGTAAAAAGCACAGGTGCCAACAGCATGGAGGAGGTTACTAACTGGATCAGTGCCGTGCTCCAGGTCCCTCGTTCCTGGGGTGGGGCGGGGGGGCCATCACTCGGAGGAACTGCCGCCCCCTGGGGGAGTTATCTTTGTGCTTTGGCACATATTTGTACCATTGTGCCTAACTTGCATGGCACACTTTTCTTGCAGGTGAAAGTGCAGCCAAGCAGTAGCAAACAGTGTTACCACTCCATACTGTACCATGTTAATACATTGACATTGCTAGTTCATTAACAATATGCACGTGATTGTATTTAACAACACTACAGTTTAGAACACTAGATTAATTGGCGCCTAGTAGAACGTAGGAGCACAGGAACATGAGCAGGCCATTCAGCCCCTTGAGTCTGTTCCGCCATTCATGGCTGATCTGTATCTTAACTCAATTTACCTGCCTTGGTTCCATATCACTTAATACCCTTGCCTGACAAAAATCTATCGGTCTCAGTTTTGACATTTTTAATTGATCATCAGCCTCAGCAGCTTTCTGGGGCGAGAGTTCCAGATTTCCGCTACCCTTTGTGTGAAAAAGTGTTTGCTGACATCAATCCTGAATGGCCAAGCTTTCATTTTAAAGGTACGCCCCTTTTGTTCTGGACTGTCCCTCCAGAGGAAATAGATTCTCTTTATTTACCCTATCATATCCTTTAATCGTCTTATGTATGAACATGTATGACTGTTCACTGGTATAGTGGTCATGTTGTTACCTGGCACATCTGGAAAGTGGACAGATATCATTTCCATTCCAGAAGTCACTACAAACATCTAAGACAGTGTCAGCAGGTCCATAGGCGAACAACTGCATTGTTTCTGTCAATACAAACACCATTCAGTTAAAGTCACATCGGAAGCAAAGTGGCTCAGTTCATCGTCTAACTGCAACGAAAAATACAAGCAATGACGGACAGGAAAAGACTGGTCCATCTAGCCTGTCCCACACAATTGTGATACCTTGTGAGTATATAGACACTCCACCCCACCCAAAAACCTCTCCTGGGAGAGGTGAAAAAACAGATAAAAACCCAGACCAATTTTGTGGGAGAAAAATCTCGGAAATTCCTCTCCAGCTCCCCATGGTGATCATTCTCTGGCCATGATAATTCTATGGAGTACCTACTCTTTGTAAGAGGTGCTCTCCGCCCCAGCCGGAAACATGTCCAGCTCTCACTTGAACTTATCTTCATTTTTTTAATTTCCAAAAATAAAAAAACTTGGCGGTGTACTCTCACTGCATGATGGGAAGCTCTTGACAAAAATGAGTTGCAAAAATAACAAACTGTCCATCAGAACCACACATGTTCTCCTCCTCCTGAACTTTGAGAGCTCCCTAGCCTCCACAGATGCCTTCTA
Source organism: Pristiophorus japonicus (assembly GCF_044704955.1). NCBI lineage: Eukaryota > Metazoa > Chordata > Chondrichthyes > Pristiophoridae > Pristiophorus > Pristiophorus japonicus. The sequence goes on from NC_091991.1 coordinate 151,093,742, forward strand.
TCTTTAGACTCCTAATTTTATTTTTATAAATATATCAAAACAGCTGAAAATAAAATGTGAACTTTTGATTGCTATAGAAAGCAATTGTACAATATCAAGTGACAAACTACATGCTGCACTGTGCAGTACCACATGCTCATATATTTACTGACACACCTTACATTTGAAACAGCAAAAGTTGCCCCTTTTTACTTATGGTCTTACACATGGGTGTGGAATGAGTGCAGTGCTTTAAAGATTCCCCCCTCCCTCCTCCATCCCCTGGGAAAGGTCCGTGGTCTGGGGAACCCAACAAAACTCGAAAAGGAAAAGAATCGGTGGGAAAAAAAGAACTATTTTCAATGTAGTCGATGGCCACAAAGGTGATCAGTGTATGATCTCAGGATTATTACACTGTCTCTTTCCTGTCCAACCCTAGCTAGGCAGATGTAGACATAACTGGGGTTAAGAGAGAGACACACACACATGCATGCACTCACACATTCCCACACATACACTCACCCACTCACACCGAGTCAGAGCTAGAAATAGAAATAGACACATATCTGGAAGAAAGACAGATGCAGATATAGATACAGTGTATAGACATAACTATAGAAAGACTCCATCTATTTACTGAAATAACAGAATAGCAGAATGTTTATTTTCAGACAATTTCAGTAAGGCTTGTCTTTGAACTATCCTCATAGCGACCACTGCATTTACAGATTAAAACCAATAACCACATATGTGGTTAACTACTGGTCAGTGTATTCACCATTATCTCAAAACATACACATTTAAGGTAGATACTCAAAGTAGAATGGACAGATGCACCGAAAGATTAATAAATCTGCAGCCTTCTGAAATGCCTGGTTTTGTTATCCTAGAGGGAATAATTTTAAATCCAAGAATTAAAGTTGGATGTGATCTACCACTTACTTTCAAAAGACTGAGGGGATCTCTCAGCCAACTATCTAAGGGAAGGCTCTGTCCCACTTATTTATTAAGTTCTAATGGAGTGGTGGAAAGAGAGGAAAAATCCAGAGCAGTTTATTGAGAAAGAAAATCAGTACAGGCAGACCACATGCCATGCTGCAAGCAACCTTGAAAACACACAGAGATAGATCTGTTGTAAGAGGCTTCCTTTTTCATGCAGCTGAGCAGGGAGGCTTGGATGAAGAAAGGGAAAAATAACTTAACTCAATCTTAAAGGAAGGAGGTTGAAATTGGAATTGTCATCTCATTTAATACATTCGGATTTCCCTCATGAACCATTTTCTGGAAACCTCTCAAGCTAGTTAGCTAATCCCTTTTTCCCAGTCAGTTTCTTACCTTATTTGGCAAGTGGATTGGATCTGGAATGCATTGCCTGAAAGGGTGTTGGAGGCAGACTCAATCATGGCTTTCAAAAGTAAATTGGATGAGTACCTGGAGGAAAAAGATTTACAGGGCTACAGGAAAAGGGTAGGCGAGTGGGACTAGCTGAAGTGCACGAGCATGGGCTCGACGGGCCGAATGACCTCCTGTGCTGTAATCATTCTATGGGCCCAATTTTGCCCAACCCCTTTTTTCGGCACACTTAAGTAAGTGCGCCGACTTTGCTCGCTGGAAACGGCACCGGAAAAAAGTCGCCCCATCCTGTTCGCTCTTCCGAGTCCCCGGAGCCCCAGCGTGGCGTGCATTGTGAAGTGGGGGGCGGAGCAACAGGCCAGCGCCGAAAACAGTGCTGGCACCTGCGCGCATGCTCCTGCCCTCCCAGTGTGTCCTGCGGGTTGTGAACAGGACCCGATGCTCGCAGCCCCTATCCCCGGCCAAAGGGATGCCCCGATCATGCCGCACACTATGCCCGGCCGAGTGGCCTCCCGCACCGGCCGGCCGGCCCGCTGAGTTCCCGGGCCGAGGTAGGACTTCAGTTTTATTTTTTATTCATTGATGGTTGTGCTTGAGAGTTTTGATGGGGGGGTGGGGGTGGGGAAGAAGAGAGTTTTTGGGGGTGGGGGGGGGAGAGAAAGAGTGGTTTGACGGGGGGGGCGGGGGGGAACTTAAAAAAAAACTTGATTTTGGCATTAAGGTAGGACTTCTATTTTTTATTTGTTATTGATTGATTGCTTATTACTTTTTGTGGTTTGTTTAGTGCTTTGTAAGTGTTGGTGCTTTAAATGTGCTATCCTGCACCGAATTCTTCACTGCCCGGAAGGTTTTTCAGAGCTAGCCACATACACTGATCTAAATCGATTTTGGAGTAAGTTTTAGCTGGCCAAAGTGGCATAAATGGCCAAAACTGGCATAAGTGTCTGGGAACGCACCCTTTTAAAAAAAAAACTGAACTAAAAAAAATCGTACCTAACTGGAGCAAATTTTGGGGGGAAAATGGCATCTTTTAACTTACACCAGAAAATACAACTTACTCCAAAAAAATTGATGCAAGTCATGGCCAAAATTGTGCCCTATGATTCAATGATTCTTTCCAACAGTTGGATGTTGATTAGGAACAATGGGGAGGATGGGATGGAAGGGGCAGAATTCAGGAGTAAAAACGCCCATAACTCTCCTGCGTACCATAGCAACACTAGATGCCAATAACATCTAGATGTTCCTAGCAAGGGTGCAAATTGTAGGAAGTACATCAGATGATATATCCTATCATTTGGATATCCATTGAATATGTCTGTCCAAATATGGGCAGACATTTTCTACACTCCCACCCCCCAAATCTCTTTTGACAATGCTGGGTGGGAAGCTAGTGGAACAGTTCCTGGAATAATTCCCCACTCATACCTGCTTGCATTATTAGGCAATCTGTCTAACTTCAGCAGAAATTCCTGCCTATTACCTCTGGTCAAATGTCTGAGGGGAGTGGAGGATGGGTGGTCAAGCCATTCAATTTAAATACAATCATTTTATGGGTTCTGTTTGTATATATGTTTGATTAGTTGCAGTTTTTTAAATTTATGGGACATATTTTAAATGTTGTCTGCGCTGGACATTTTTCTCAGCTGGTCTTATTTACATTGAATTATCTGTCTGAAGCTAGAGACAGATAGGCCAGAGGCTCCATGAATGGTCAATTATAAACCACCCTGTAAAGGTTAATATTCAGGGACTTTGTATCCAGTCCCGTTTACATTGCAGTTTACTGTAACAGACTCAGCTCTTACTTTTTGCCTATTCAAATTAAATCTGTAACTACTGTAAATCTACAGTGGGTCATTGCTTCTGTTATTGATTTACAATTTAATAAATCTGTTGTCTGGCTATAGCCTAACACATGGAGTGTTTATCCTACTGCCTTCTAAAGTGTAGAAAGGTGATGAGTGCGTGTAATATAGCCAGTAGCAAAATACAATAATGAGCATTTACTGTTCCATCCCTGTGCATTCCACAAATTATTTTAAAAAAGAACTTATATTTATATAGCGCCTTTCATGACCTCAGGATGTCCTAAAGCATTTTACAGCCAATGGAGTGCTTTTTGAAGTATAGTCGTTGTTGTAATGTAGGAAATGCAGCAGCGCACAGCAAGGTCCCACAGTCAGTAATGTGATAATGACCAGATAATCTGTGTTTAGGTGTTGGTTGAGGGATAATTATTTTCTAGGACACCGGGGAGAACTTCCCTTCTCTTCTTTGAATAGTGCCATGGGATCTTTTACGCCCACCTGAGAGGGCAGACAGGGCCTTGGTTTAATGTCTCATCTGAAAGATGGTACGTCCGACAGTGCGGCACTCCCTCAGTACTGCACTGGAGTGTCAACCTAGATTTGGTGCTCAAGTCTCTGGATATAAGCATTTAGAATGTAAAGGCACGAGGGAGTGAGTGCTGGCCTGCAGGAATGATCCCAGGTGTTCAACTTGAGAACATTTTTTTGAGTGAAAACCCAAGAATGCAACACCCATTTATTTTCAGGATACAAAATATGTGCCATTGATATCTTAGGTCAGTGATTTACTTGAAGTAATTCTGAGAATTATACATAGGATGTAGCTCAATATTACTTTATTCTGATCTAGTTGAATGTGAAAGGAAACATACACAAAGAATTTATCAAGTGGTTAAAATCAGATCTCTAAGGTGCTCCTCTTCTGGAACCTGGGTTCAAATCTAGTTCATTCAGAAGTGAGAGAGATCTCTTCTATTGGCTATATCTTAGTACGCTTGAATCCACAGCACAAAATGCTCTGTAATTGGGTAAAAATTGGCACTAAATTAACATTCTGACAGAGAGGGGTATGAAACAGAGAACTTCAACCTGGCGCTTTTCTGAAGTTGGACTTAAAGCAAACTGTTGGAGCAAAGAAATGGGCATTTTACTTCCTCACCAGACATGCTATACCTGACTAAGAGTACGTGATGCAGACACATAATTATGTATCTCATCCCGAAGAGCACCAAAAATCACCCAAATTAGATATCCAAATCACTTTTAAACTTGACAGAAAAATATTATTTCTAGTACTTTAGAGTATAGAATTGCTGGTTACAACCATAGAATCATGCAGCACAGAAGGAGGCCATTTGGACCAGCGTACCTGTGCCGGCTCTTTGAAAGAGCGATCCAATTAGCCCCACTCCCCTGCTCCTTCCTCACAGCCCTGCAATTTTTTCCCCTTCAGGAATTTATCCAATTCCTTTTCGAAAGTTACAGGCAGTGCATTCCAGATCATAACAATACGCCATGTCAAAAAGTTTCTCCTTTGGTTCTTCTGTCATCTGAAATCTGTGTCCTCTGCTACCGACCCTACTGCCTCTGGAAACAATTTCTCCTTATTTACTCTATCTAAACCCTTCATGATTTTGAACACCTCTATTAAATCTCCCCTTAACCTTCTCTGCTCTAAGGGGAACAATCCCAGCTTCTCTAGTCTCTCCATATTACTAAAGTCCCTCATCCCTGGTATTATTCAAGCAGATCTTCTCTGTATCTTCTTCAAGGCCTTGACATCCTTCGTTAAGTGTGGTGCCCAGAATTGAACACATTACTCCAGCTGAGGCCTAGTGGTGATTTATAAATTGTGCCCTTTATTCCATGTGTTAATGCCACAATTGGTGATAACTTATAGTGGAAATAGGGCTGGTTTTACATTCATTTACGCTGACTTGAGTCTCTCTGTCTTGACGTCCCTCATCCCTGGTATATCGTTGTTGTCTCAGTATCAAGTACACTAGGTCAAGTTAGGATTATGGGACGTGCAAAATTGCCAAAAGAGAAAATCAAAAGAAAGCAGATTTGCGAACCTGAGCTGTAAGTGTGCACAAGCAGGTTTATCATATGATTCAAAGGCAGCTTTCTCTTGGTGATAAATGATGGTTGCTACGGTGACGCTTCCTGCATATTAGTCACTGTAGTTAGCATGTACGCAGCAGTGAACATTTGCTAGTGGAAGAGGTTCCTTGCAGAGATGGTGAAACCTGCAAGTTGAAGTAAGCTTCAATTAATCTTTGACAGGATGTGGTAACAAAAACATTTCACCCATACCTGCAGTGTTTAAGGTATTAAAAAACCATAGCTACAAATATAGGGCAAAATATGTCATGCAACCTAACTTACTGAAAATGATTTATAACTGAAAGTTCCTAATAATTTATTTTCATAAAGTTGCGTTAAGAGATGGTTAAAAAAATTAGAATGATTCTACCAAAAAAGTAAATAATAAACATCAAACCTCAAAAACCCATAAATCAAACACCAAAAGAGGTAGTTTTGCTCTGCAGCTGATTAAATAATATCTCAGCTGAGAGTTCTTCATGGTGACAAGAGCTGTAAAAGTGCTTCCATTTTGAACACACCTTAACAAGCACAAAAAACAAAAAAGTTAAATATTCTGATATTCAAAGTTAAAGTGATCATGACAATGCACAAGAAATGAACATAAGAATTAGGAACAGGAGTAGGCCATCTAGCCCTTCGAGCCTGCTCCGCCATTCAACAAGATCATGGCTGATCTGGCCGTGGACTCAGCTCCACTTACCCGCCCGCTCCCCATAATCCTTAATTCCCTTATTGGTTAAAAATCTATCTATCTGTGACTTGAATACATTCAATGAGCTAGCCTCAACTGCTTTCTTGGGCAGAGAATTCCACAGATTCACAACCCTCTGGGAGAAGAAATTCCTTCTCAACTCGGTTTTAAATTGGCTCCCCCATATTTTGAGGCTGTGTCCCCTAGTTCTAGTCTCCCCGACCAATGGAAACAACCTCTCTGCCTCTATCTTGTCTATCCCTTTCATTATTTTAAATGTTTCTATAAGATCACCCCTCATCCTTCTGAACTCCAACGACTAAAGACCCAGTCTACTCAATCTATCATCATAAGGTAACCCCCTCATCTCCGGAATCAGTCTAGTGAATCGTCTCTGTACCCCCTCCAAAGCTAGTATATCCTTCCTTTAAGTAAGGTGACCAAAACTGCACGCAGTACTCCAGGTGCGGCCTTACCAATACCCTATACAGTTGCAGAAGGACCTCCCTGCTTTTGTACTCCATCCCTCTCGCAATGAAGGCCAACATTCCATTCGCCTTCCTGATTACCTGCTGCACCTGCAAACTAACTTTTTGGGATTCATGCACAAGGACCCCCAGGTCCCTCTGCACCGCAGCACGTTGTAATTTCTCCCCATTCAAATAATATTCTCTTTTACTGTTTTTTTCCCCAAGGTGGATGACCTCACACTTTCTGACATTGTATTCCATCTGCCAAACCTTAGCCCATTCGCTTAACCTATCTAAATCTCTTTGCAGCCTCTCTGTGTCCTCTACACAACCCGCTTTCCCACTAATCTTTGTGTCATCTGCAAATTTTGTTACACTACACTCTGTCCCCTCTTCAAGGTCATCTATGTATATTTTAAACAGTTGTGGTCCCAGCACCGATCCCTGTGGCACACCACTAACCACCGATTTCCAACCCGAAAAGGACGCATTTATCCCGACTCTCTGCTTTCTGTTAGCCAGCCAATTCTCTATCCATGCTAATACATTTCCTCTGACTCCACGTACCTTTATCTTCTGCAGTAACCTTTTGTGTAGCACCTTATTGAATGCCTTTTGAAAATCTAAATACACCACACCCATCGGTACACCTCTATCCACCATGCTCGTTATATCCTCAAAGAATTCCAGTAGATTACTTAAACATGATTTCCCCTTCATGAATCCATGCTGCATCTGCTTGATTGCACTATTCCTACCTAGATGTCCCGCTATTTCTTCCTTAATGATAGTTTCAAGCATTTTCCCCACTACAGATGTTAAACTAACCGGCCTATAGTTACCTGCCTTTTGTCTGCCCCCTTTTTTAAACAGAGGCGTTACATTAGCTACTTTCCAATCCGCTGGTACCTCCCCAGAGTCCAGAGAATTTTGGTAGATTATAACGAATGCATCTGCTATAACTTCCGACATCTCTTTTAATACCCTGGGATGCATTTCATCAGGACTAGGGGACTTGTCTACCTTGAGTCCCATTAGCCTGTCCAGCACTACCCCACTAGTGATAGTGATTGTCTCAAGGTCCTCCCTCCCCATATTCCTGTGACCAGCAATTTTTGGCATGGTTTTTGTGTCTTCCATTGTGAAGACTGAAGCAAAATAATTGTTTAAGGTCTCAGCCATTTCCACATTTCCCATTATTAAATCCCCCTTCTCATCTTCTAAGGGACCAACATTTACTTTAGTCACTCTTTTCCGTTTTATATATCTGTAAAAGCTTTTACTATCCGTTTTTATGTTTTGTGCAAGTTTACTTTCGTAATCTATCTTTCCTTTCTTTATTGCTTTCTTAGTCATTCTTTGCTGTCGTCTAAAATGTTCCCAATCTTCTATTTTTCCACTAACCTTGGCCACCTTATACGCATGGTTTTTAATTTGATACTCCTTTATTTCCTTGGTTATCCATGACTGGTTATCCCTTCTCTTTCCGCCCTTCTTTTTCACTAGAATATATTTTTGTTGAGCACTATGAAAGAGCTCCTTAAAAGTCCTCCACTGTTCCTCAATTGTGCCACTGTTTAGTCTGTGTTTCCAGTCTACTTTTGCCAACTCTGCCCTCATCCCACTGTAGTCCCCTTTGTTTAAGCATAGTACGCTCGTTTGAGACACTACTTCCTCACCCTCAATCTGTATTACAAATTCAACCATACTGTGATCACTCATTCTGAGAGGATCTTTTACTAGGAGATCGTTTATTATTCCTGTCTCATTACACAGGACCAGATCTAAGATAGCTTGCTCCCTTGTAGGTTCTGTAACATACTGTTCTAAGAAACAATCCCTTATGCATTCTATGAATTCCTCCTCCAGGCTGCCGCGTGCGATTTGATTTGACCAATCAATATGTAGGTTAAAATCCCCCATGATTACTGCCGTTCCTTTTTCACATGCCTCCATTATTCCCTTGATTATTGCCCACCCCACCGTGAAGTTATTATTTGGGGGCCTATAAACTACGCCCACCAGTGACTTTTTCCCCTTATTATCTCTAATCTCCACCCACAATGATTCAACATTTTGTTCATTAGAGCCAATATTGTCTCTCACAACTGCCCTGATATCATCCTTTATTAACAGTGCTACCCCACCTCCTTTCCCTTCTTGTCTATCTTTCCGAATCGTCAGATATCCCTGTATGTTTCATTCCCAGTCTTGGCCACCCTGCAACCATGTTTCTGCAATGGCCACCAAATCATACCCATTTGTAATGATTTGTGCCGTCAACTCATTTACTTTTTTTCGAATGCTGCGTGCGTTTAGGTAGAGTGTTTTAATACTAGTTTTTAAACAATGATTTTTAGTTTTGACCCCTCCTGCAACCCCTTTATATTCAGTGGCCCTTTTTGTTTTTTGCCTTGGGTTTCTCTGCCCTCCACTTTTACTCATCTCCTTTCTGTCTTTTGCTTTTGTCTCCTTTTTGTTTCGCTCTGTCTCCCTGCATTGGTTCCCATCCCCCTGCCATATTAGTTTAACTCCTCCCCAACAGCACTAGCAAACACTCCCCCTAGCACCACTTTGTAATATAAAAGTGGGCTTTCAAATTCCTAGTGTATTAATAAATGCTACAGAACAGAAAACAGAGAGTAGGGGTTGAAGGTAGTTACTCAGACCGGCAAAAGGTGAGAAGTAGTGTTCTATAAGGATTGGTGCTGGGACCACTGTTCACCATTTACAGAAAAGATTTGGATTCAGGAATTGGGAGTACAATTTAAAAATTTGTGTAAGATACCAAATTGGGGTGGGGGGGTGGGGTTAGTTAATACAGAGGGGGACAGCGACAAGATACAGGAAGACATCTAATTTACAAAAGAACTTCAATATAGACAAGTTTGAGGTGGTATATTTTGGTAGGATGTTTAAGGAGGCCACCTACTCCTTGGAAAATAAGTTTCTAAATGGGGTAGAGGAGCAGAGGGATCTGGGAGTACAGATACATGAGTCATTAAAAGTGGTGATGCACGTTAATATCATCATCATAGGCAGTCCCTCGAAATTGAGGAAGACTTGCTTCTATTCTAAAAGTCAGTTCTCAGGTGACTGAACAGTCCAATGCGGGAATTACAGTCTCTCACAGGTGGGACAGATAGTCATTGGAGGAAAGGGTGGGTGGGGCACCTTCCACTGCCTGCACTTGTTTTCTGCATGCCCTCGGTGACGAGATTCGAGGTGCTCAGCACCCTCCCGGATGCTCTTCCTCCACTTAGGGTGGTCTTTGGCCAGGGATTCCCAGGTGTCGATGGGGATGTTGCACTTTATCAAGGATGCTTTGAGGGTGTCCTTGAAATGTTTTCTCTGCCCACCTGAGGCTCGCTTGCCGTGTAGGAGTTCCGAGTAGAGTGCTTGCTTTGGGAGTCTTGAGTCGGGTATGCATGTTAATAAAGACATTAACAAAAAGCAAAAAGATTCACTGGGATTAATTTCTAGAAGGATATAATTAAAAAGTTATGTTAAACTTGTATAGAACCTTGGTTAGACTACACTTGGGAGTACTGTGTACAACTCTGGTCTCCATATTATAAAAAGGATATAAAGGCGCTGGAGAAGGTGCAATAAAGATTTACTCAGATGATACCAGAACTGAGTGGTTATACTTATCAGTAACGATTGAACTGTCTGGAGCTCTGTTCTCTAGAAAAGCAAAGATTGAGGGGTGATTTGATAAAGGTATTTAAGATTATGAAAGGGTTTGATAGGGTAGATGTAGAGAAGATGTTTCCACTTGTGGGGGAGAGAGGAACGATCGTCACTAATATATCCAGTGCAGAATTTAGAAGAAACTTCTTTCCCCAGAGAGTTGTTGGAATGTGGAACTCGATACCACAAGGATTGTTGAGGCGAATAGCATGGATGTATTTAAGGGGAATCTAGATCAGTACAGAAGGGAGAAAGAAATAAAAGGTTATGTTGATGGGGTTAGATGAAGAAGGCTACAAGGAGGTGCGTGTGGAGCATAAACACCAGCATGGACCAGTTGGGCTGAATGGCCTGTTTCTGTAAATACAATATAGTACTATGTCACCCATCTCTGTCTTTCTTTCTCCCTGAAGTAAAAAATAAGCATTTCATAGTTTTCCTGTGAAACCTCACCTCAAAAAACTGCAAAACTAATCTTGCAGCTCATTTTAAAATCATTTGGTAAAACTAAACTCATAAGTAGTGTTACAGCTCACAGAAAGACGCTTTTTGACTTTTGTCTTGAAACAAAAGCCCCAATAAACCTCCCTGTCCACCATCAAGGTTTATATATTCTCAGTATAAACAAGATAAAGTACTCCAATCATGCTCTCGCTCCGAATCAGAATTTCGCTCCCAAGTTAGAAATAAGTATTTGAAAATATTTTAGCTGTGAAACCTTACCTCAAATAATATTAGAAAATATATGTTTCAGCTTGCATTTGAAATAATTTGGAGGAAAAACCAAAGACAAATATTTATAGCCTGATGAGAAACACACTTCCAATTTGGTGACTCTTAACACTGCACATGTTCAAACAGATTCCTCATTCTCCGTCACTGTCTCTCTGGAATGGTAAAGAAACCCATGGCTGACATAATAGAAAATTATTTTTATTATCACCTAGCACAACTCAAGTCAGCAACTTCTTGCATCTTTGCAGAAAGTGAGGAGAAAATGGCCCAATAATCAAACAGGCCCAAAATAAACTGCACTGAATAATATTACGTGAATAGTAAAACGTACTTTAAAGAAATGCAATGATCCTTGGCAATTCGCTCAGTCCCCCCCAGTATCTGAACAGGCAAACAGTTCAGTCTGCTCTTCACCCCACTCTGGCTGCTGCTGCAGGATCACAAAAGCCAAGCAGAATGCCAAGGCCGAGTGGTTTTAGTGAGGCGCTGTGGTGCAGCCAGTTGGAATCATCAAACTGTATGTGAGTTGGGTCCTGTTGGTCCTGGGAGAGGCTCAGCACTTCCAAAGCAAAATCGGCATGGCAATCCTCCATTACGGCATCAGACAGCAAATCAAGCTGAGGAAGAGGAAAAAAACCCAATCGCTTGAAATTCATTATATTTAAGGAGCTGCCTGTGATAACAGCTCTGTTTAGCAGCAGAGGTCCTCTTCTAATTTTACTGGCCATTTTCACATTGATGCAAAGTAAATTTGGGCAGTAATCAATTCACACACACACTACAACCCTCCAAGATCCCTGCCCTCCTCCAACATGGGCCTCTTACACATCCCACACTTGCTTCATCCCACCATTGGCAGTCATGCCTCCAGCTATCTAGCCCCTAAACTCCCTTTGTAACCCTCTCCGCCTCCCTCTCTCCTCCTTTAGGACGCTCCTTAAAACCTACCTCATTGATCAAGCTTTTGGTCACCTGTCCCATTGTCTCCTCTTTTAGCTCAGTGTCAATTTTTGTCTGATTACGCACAACATGCTCAGTCAGTCTGACGGACCCTGTGGAAGGCATCCAGGTAGCGTCCTCATTGTCACTCATACAGGGCCCAAAAGGTGGGGTTATAATTTTCCCGGCATCCCTCACAGAAGGATCACTACTTGTGCGAATACAGCACCGCGTGAAGGCAGGAGATACGGGAAAATAGAACCAAGAGGTGGGATCACAGGCAGCGGGAGGGACGTCATGTGATCGATCCTTCCAGAATACTGACCGAACAGAGTTGGCAACCCTTACTACAAAAGGCAAAAATGGAGCCTAATTTAGAAATCCTCTGGCAAAAGTTCCTTTCTGAACTCTCGTAAGTGATCACATCATTTTGCAGTAATTCTTCTAATGCCTTCTTGAAGATCTGTAAAGAATTGTTACCTCCTCTGGAATCTTGTTCCACAGGACAATCACCCTCTGGGTTAAATGAAAACTTCCTGACATCTGTTTTGGATCGATAATAATAGACCCAGGTTCGGGATCTGGATGAATGAGACAAGACAAATGAAGTAAAGATAATTCACCGTTTACTGAGAGAAAAAAAACATAATACAGTTTACGAAGAAAAGAGAAGTATGAGAAGATGCAACAAAGCTCACAGCCTTCGGCCCATCGGGAACTCTGCAACGACGGCTGGTCAGGAGCCTTGGGGGTCCCGGCACCGCTCGCGAATCATGGTCCAAGGTGAAGTTCAAAGAGCTACTGGACAGTTCCGTTCCTTTATACTATTGAACAAACATAGGTGCATGTGGCTTATGGCCAACTCCTAATCTGTAAGGCCCCAGCTATTCTTCCACAGAGCATGAGACCTCGAGGTGCCGACCGTCCCATAAACAAGATGGTGTGCACATCAAGGTCTCTCTCTCTCTCTCTCTCTCTGCATCAACAACATTCCACGAGGTAATAAGCAGAAACACACTGTAAATGTCGGAATATCATAATTAACCCTATGTGTTTAACCCTATACAATACAACATCCAATCTCACCTCTTACATTTCTACCCAGTCCCATCAATGCAAACGTACTATTTTCATGTAGTCCATGGTCCCGAACTTGGTGCAGTCATCGTCCGCTGCCGCTGACTGGCGGCGAGTTTTCTGGGCGATCTCCCCTCGGTGCCAGTTTCTTCTAGGCCTCCCGCCCGCTGACGGGGCGGGGAGGAGGACCACTGGGAACCGCCTGCTGACGTCTGCTAGCGTGCAAAGGACGTAAGTGTCCTCCTGCCAGTTTGCTCCGGGCGGGAGTCGGTGGCAGCAGGGGGAAGGACCACTGCGTGGAGGCAGGTCTAACCCCAACGGTAAGTATGAAGACCTGCAAAAAAAGGTTAGTAAACTTTTTTGAGTTTTTTTTTTTACAGCGATTGAGGTGGATGGGGTCCCCTGAAGGTTTTTCAGTGTTTTTTTTTGTGCAAATTTGTATTTTTGTGTGTTCCCCCCCTCCCTGGGCCTGACTCAATCCTCGGCGGCACTTTGGCGAGGATTGCATTTGCCGCCGAGATTGGGAGCTGACGCCTGCTGCCGCCCAGAATCAGGGCATAAGTCATTTGTTTGCCACCGGGTGATCTTTGCAGGTCTTTTTGAGGAATCTCCCTCCCAAAGTACCGTCAGGTATCTCAGCGGTCCTTTGGGCGGCACTTGGACGAGCCTTAGCTTTGACCAAGTTCGGGCCCCATATCTTTAATAATCTAAATCACCTGCACATCAGATCTCCTCTGTCTTCAATGCTCCAGTGCGTACACAATCTGGGTGTCAAGTCTATGTTCACAAGCTCAATGATCTCAGGATAACTGCACATTTGGTCACATTGAAGAACATTTGATCCACTTCCCTAAACTATCCAAATCTATTTGCAAGCGAGCAGATCTCCCTTGGCATTGGTCATCAGATGGTGCACTATTTTACTTTACAATAACAGCAGTGTTACACCATCTGACACAGAGTATATTATTCTCCCGCTAAGGTGGAAAAGCATTTGCCCATCCCTTTAAGCCCATAAAGTCTAACTGCTGCACATCCTGAGGTCAACTGGAGGCTAACTGTTGTTGGTGAGAGAAGTTTGCAGATCGAAAGATGCTCATAAATATTCAGCTCCGGGGTTGGAGAAATCACATGAAATGACTGGACAGTCACAATAAAAGGTTTAAAATCTCAGAGAGGTATATTTACAGATCAGTGAAACTCAGGTACGAACATTTCTTGTATTCTGTTTCAAGCAGGCACTAACTCATTCATTTTCTTCACCGTCTACATTTTCCCCACAAGAACTAAAAACGAGGTTTGTCGATAAACAACAGTCCTTTGATCGTGTTGCATGGAACTGAAACTAAATTGTTTTTGCAACATTTCAATGAGTTTGATGCGAGCATTGTACGAATTTGCAGAATCACATCTTCTGCATTAAATATCAAAGCGTTGTGTAGGGAATGCAAGGTTATATTTGAAAACCTTTGAAATAAGCAATAATGATGTTAGGCAACAAGCTCTCAGCTGAAAGCTTTATATACCTAAATCCACTGCACAAGGCCAGAAGTACAAGGACTTTATTCAAATGTCTATCTGATAAGGGAAAAGAGAATGTACAACCCCAACACTTGAATTGGCATTCTTTCTGAGAAAGAAATACTTCTATCTGGAAGTTCCCATTAGTTACATCTTCACTGCTTAGAAATCAACAGCACATCCTCTATAGCCGGTGATATCCATTTGAGTTGTGGGTAAAATTAAGGCTACTTAATTTTTTTAAAATGAAGTTTTAATTTAAAAAAATCAGAGTTTGGCAATTGCCGACTGTCAAAATGCTGTTTGAGGGGAGAATTGTGTAGTGGGGGCGTGCTGGAAAGTTATAGGCTCTCCAGCCCACTTGCTGCATGACTGCTCTGTACATTGTGCTTTGCCCTGTCTACCTCTTTGAGGTGGATGCAAAAGATATCAAGGCCACTAGTCGAAGAAGAGCGGGAGAGTTCTCCCTGGTGCCCTGACCAATATTTATCTCTCAAAACAGATTATCTGATCATTTATCTCATTGTGGGACCTTGCTGTATGCAAATTGGCTACCGCATTTGCTTCATTGCAATAGTAACTACATTTAAAATGTACTTTGCTGGCCGAATACCGCTTTGGGACGTTGTAGGGTGGTGAAATAAATGCAAGTTCTTTCTTTCAAAGTAGCCTGCTGCACCAGTAGATAAAAAAATAATAACTAAAGTGACTCTTTTAAACCAAATACAATTTGGTGTGGAATTGGCCCTACTCTGATCTGGAACCAGATGCCCCCATCTGCGAGGAAACACCAGCTGCAGGTCGGGGGTATAAGGAGGAGCCACTTCAAGATACAGCGCGAGCCGTTCCAGGAGGGTGACGGCTTCGAGGAGGGTGACTGGGTGACGTCACCAAAACCCAGGTCGCCGATTGGAGCGTGGACAGGAACTTCGGCGGGGCTCAGGCACAGTGGCGAGAGATCGTGGCGGAGGTGCAGCGAATGACCGGGGCAGGGGAGCGGAGAGAGATTGGGGCCCAGGAGCATCGTGATCGGGGCCCAGGTGAGGCGAGAGTTTGGGGCCCAGAAGAGGCGAGGGCCCAGGGGCAGCACGGGTCAGCCCACACTGCGATCTGTGGGCGCACTAGGCCCATGCAGCAGAGCTGGTCTCCAGTCGTCTTGGTTAACCCATTCCACTGGACCAAAACCTAGCTCTGTCAAGCCTGTGTGGTGGCTGGTGTGTAACGGCCACCACATGTTAAAAAACTCCACGCACAGGATTCTTCCACCCTTCAATATGTAGCTCGCGACCTGGAATATCAGGTCTTTCATCGAAACACCTGTGAACTCATCCCTTTTTGGTGTGGAAGCATGTCATCTTCGATATGAGAGACCGCCTAAGAAGAGAAGAAGCTCTGATCTGATGCTCTTGTCCTGGCAAACAAAATAAGCACCTAATGTGTACCTTTAGTTGGCGGCCACAGGGGGCGCTGAAGAATCCTGAGCAGAGTAGGCCCAACGCATGTCCCGCTCATCGTGGACTTATTTCTGAAAGGGGTCCTTCAACATGCGTTAAACCCCCGAATGTACCTATTCAAGGGGCCCAACATGTGTTTTAAGCGTCCACTCGGGATGCAGGCCATCCCACTGCTAAATTGGTATGCTTTGTGCTTTGCGCCTCGATTTCAAAATTCTCATCCTTATTTTCAAATCCCTCCGAGGCCTCGTCCCTCTCTATCTCTGTAATCTCCTTCAGTCCCACCACCTCCCAGAGATGTCTGTGCTCCTCTAATTCTGCCCTCCTGAGCATCCCTGATTATAATCGCACAACCATTGGTGGCCGTGCCTTCTGTTGCCTAGGCCCCAAGCTCTGGAACTCCCTGCCTAAACCTCTCTGCCTCTCTACCTCTTGTTCCTCCTTCAAGACGCTGCTTAAAACATACCTCTTTGACCAAGCTTTTGGACACCTGCGCTAATTTCTACTTATTTCTGCTCAGTGTCAAATATTTTTATCTCATAATACTCCTGTGAAGCACCTTGGGACGTTTCACTATGTTAAAGGCGCTATATAAATACAAATTGTTGTTTTATGCGCCCCCGATTTTTTAAACATCTAAAAATATTTTGACTACAAATTGTTATGCATTGCACCCATTTTCCGGATGGCACATAAAACATAAATTGCACAGCAATTTCTATCTCAAAATGTTTTTAGAAGAATTTTGTTGTAAGATTTTTCAAGTGCACGTAGAACTGGATGGAATGTTTCACTATTCTAATAGAACGCTGGTGCTAACATCCGCCTTTAATTTGGTTAAAACGACTCTCAGTTCAATGCAAGATTAAGTTTTGTAAAAGAGCGGCTGAATGTAAGCGTTTTATAGATTTTTGCTCCTTTTAAAAATCTGATTTTCTTGGGATTGCAGAGCGCCCCCTCGACAAGAGAACAGACTGTTTTGAGAGTCGATGTTTTTCTCAGCACAACAGGTGGTCTTAAATGTCAGGCTCCTCTGTGTCACTGGGAAAATATATCTGAAACTGCCTTTGAACGGAAGCAATAAACAATTCAGCTACTTACGTGTTCATTTCCTTGCTGCATTGTGCAGCTGGTGGAGTGAGCTGTCTTCAAACTGATTGGGGTTGTGAGGTTTTCATCCTGTGGCTTGACACAGTGGTGTGCATCAGTGAAGAAAAAGACTTTATCCGGGCAAGAGCTGGGCCAAGAGAGAATTCCTTGTTTATCCACACAGCAGAGCACCTAACGGGGCACGTCAACCAAATTTAAGTGACCTTATTTAAAATATCGTACAATCCTAGAATCCCACAGCACAGAAGGAGGTCATTCGGCTCATCGTGCCTGTGTCGGCTCTTTGAAAGAGCTATCAAATTTGTCCTACTCCCCTGCTCTTTCCCCATAGCCCTGCAAATATACAAGTATTTATCCAACTCCCTTTTGAAAGTTACTATTAAATTTGCTTCCTTTCAGGCAGGGCATTCCAGATCATAACAACTCGCTGCATAAAAAAGATCTCATCTTCCCCTCCCTGGTTCTTTTGCCAATGATCTTAAATCTGTATCCTCTGGTTACCCTCGTTAGCTTGTGTAATATGCCTAACAATGCATAGATAAATCTTTGTGCACCAGTTACAGCAAAGGTCTTCAGACTGTAGGCCTCACCAACATCTCGTAAGGAAACATAGAAATTTGCTTTAGTAACTGTAGATCTTTTGCTAAAGCTATTTTATTTACAGTATGTTTGCAGTTTAGCAGAAACGTGATATAACTCTATGCACTAAAGATGGTTGCCACCTCTGGTGGGGGAGGGGGTTCAGGTAGGGCCCGATTTTGGGAGCAGGAAGGGTCCGAGGATCAGACGGGTAGCATTCGATAGTAATTTTGAGAATTCCCGATACTTTTTTCTCCCAGATTGCTTGCAGCAGTGTCCAGGGGATTAATCTGTAATTCTGGGAGACTCCAGGACAATTAGGGGGAGATGGTAACCCGATTATCAACTCACAACCCCTAGGCACCTGAGCGACTTGTGCTGTGCACCATGTTTTTGACAGCCAATACACTTTGCACTTCCCTTTGGAGTGCGCCATATTCTAACATTGTGTGAGGAAGGGAATAAACCATTTCATATTACAGTGGAACCCCCCCACCCCACCCTCCATTATTCACCATAAAGGAGAGGCTACAGCCAGTGCTTCATAAAAGTTGGTAAGTAGTTAAGACCCTGCAAATCTTTGTCTTTTATATTTTGGCACAGCAACGCCTGAGAACTTGCAACTTTTATTACATAATTATATGAAATACGAACTGATGATTATTATCTGTGTGGGTGGTAACAGGACACACAGGGCATAGCCCCTGGTCTTCTGAAATACAAGTTAATAGCACAAAAGGAACATAGAAACATAGAAACAAAGAAAATAGGTGCAGGAGTAGGCCATTCGGCCCTTCGAGCCTGCACCACCATTCAATAAGATCATGGCTGATCATTCCCTCAGTACCCATTTCCTGCTTTCTCTCCATACCCCTTGATCCCCTTAGCCGTAAGGACCATATCCAACTCCCTCTTGAATATATCCAAAGAACTGGCATCAACCACTCTCTGCGGCAGGGAATTCTGCAGGTTAACAACTCTCTGAGTGAAGAAGTTTCTCCTCATCTCAGTCCTAAATGGCCTACCCCTTATCCTAAGACTGTGTCCCCTGGTTCTGGACTTCCCTAACATTGGGAACATTCTACCCGCATCTAACTTGTCCCGTTTTTATGTTCCCAGCAAGCATCTTCTCGTACTCTATTTTCCCCCTCTTAATTACACCTTTTGTCCTCCTCTACTGTATTATAAAATTCTCCCAGTCCTCAGGTTTGTTGCTTTTTCTGGCCAATTTATATGCCTCTTCCTTGGATTTAACACTATCCTTAATTTCTCTTGTTAGCCACGGTTGAGCCACCTTCCCCGTTTTATTTTTACTCCAGACAGGGATGTACAATTGCTGAAGTTCGTCCATGTGATCTTTAAATGCTTGCCATTGGCTATCCACCGTCAACCCTTTAAGTATCATTTGCCAGTCTATTCTAGCCAATTCACGCCTCAAACCATCGAAGTTACCTTTCCTTAAGTTTCTGAATTAACTGTGTCACTCTCCACTTTAATAAAGAATTCTACCATGTTATGGTCACTCTTCCCCAAGGGGTCTTGCACAACAAAACTGCACAAAAGATAGCCGTGAGCTGTAATTTTCAAAGTTCTACATTACGTAGGTGTATATACTCTTTTAGGGGTGGTATTAAGCCTAAGATCAATGGTAGCAACGGTTGTAACAACCTCTTCTGATTTATTTCATTAAATCTTTTAATTTAGCACTCTGGTTTCTGAATCAGTTGGTTTCAAGGCCCACTCAAGAGATTGAGCACAATATCTACTTCAATGCAGTACTGAGGGAGTGCTGCGCAGTTGGAGGTGCCATCTTTCAGGGGAAAAACTGAATCAAGACCCTCTTCGGTGGCACAAAAGATCCCATGGTACTATTTTGAAGAAGGGCGGGGGAGTTCTCCCGGTGTCCTGGCTAAATCTCTCAAACAACATCTCTAAAAACAGATGATCTGGTCATTTATCTCATTGCTGTAGGCAAATTGGCTGCCGCATTTCCTACATTATAACAGTGACTACACTTCAAAAGTTCTTCATTGGCTGTGAAGTGCTTCAGGGCATCCAAAGGTCATGATAGTCATTATAGAAATGCAAGTCATTTCTTTTTTCTTTTACATATATGGTTGAAAGCTGAGGTACTATAACTGGCCATGCAACTCCTGAAAGCCCAGTATTGACTTTTTGGGTATATTTTTCCCCAATTACAAACAAAAGTGGATCAGTATGTGTATCTATAAAACAAGTTCCCCATTTTAACACTCGCATGTTTTGCTTCACTCTCATTAGTAACTAGATATAAATTACAACCACGGGTCTGTGCAAGATTGGTCTTCAATACTATCTGCTCCAAAATGGAGGAAGTATAGATAATTTCTAGGCCAAAGATCTTACTCTACGGTATTTTACTAAAATGTGGCCATGTTGAAGAGAAGTGTGAATGATTACTCAAACCTCTGAACCAAAGTATTTACCTTATTCTGATGAAAGGTCATCGACCTGAAACGTTAACTCTGTTTCTCTCTCCACAGATGCTGCCTGACCTGCTGAGTATTTCGAGCATTTTTTTATTTTTATTTCAGATTTCCAGAGCATCCACAATATTTTGCTTTCATTTAGCTTGTCCACTTGTTGTTGATCAACAGCACACTTAGTAGAAAATGTTTAACACTTCGCGCAACTACACATTTAGGTTTGAATAAACATTCCAGGCAGCATTATTTTACAACTTAAATTAATGAAATGCACTAAAGATTTCACTCCTATTACAAACTCATTTTCAGTTAATCAGAGCTCAGAACTGGGTCGCGCAAGTTTTCCTCTAGAACCAAGGATAAATGGAGATGTGATTTGGAAGGCTGTAGATTCTTACTGTAATAGAGCCAAGGTTGTGGAGAAGGCTGGCAGTGTGACAAAGGGCAGGAGCTCTCCCTCATAAGGTAGCCCAGAACGTTCTCCACATCTCAAAACCAGTTGCCCTATTTATGTGGGACAAATTTGCAATGTTAATAGAAGTAGAAGCAGTAAGTCACTCTCTGATAATTAAATGATGTTTTGTTTTAATAACCTTGTACATTGATTTAGATTGGATTTTGATTCTGGCAATGTCTCGATTTTAAATTCTCATCCATGTTTTCAAATCCTGCCATGGCTTCGCCCCTCCCTATCTCTGTAATCTCCTCCAACCCTATAACCCTCCGAGATCTCTGCACTCCTCCAATTCTGGCCTCTTGACCATCCTCGATTTTCTTTGCTCCACCATTGGTGGCTGTGCCTTCAGTTGCCTTGGTCCTAAGCTCTGGAATTATCTCTCTAAACCTCTCTGCCTCTCGATCCTCCTTTAAGATGCTCCTTAAAACCTACCTCTTTGACCAAGCTTTTGGTCACCTGTCCTAATATTTCCTTATGTGGCTCGGTGTCAAATTTTGTCTGATTCCTGTAATCGTTTTTGTGATGCGCCTTGGGATGTTTTACTACAATAAAGATGTTAGATAAATGCAAATTGTTGGTGTTAATCAGTAACCCTTTAAAAACAGGGGTCTCAAAATTGTTATGAAGAAGCTGTAGCTGGCAATTTTAATATTGTGAATTGTTTCAGAAAGCTCTAGTATGTAAACAGATATATTCAAAGATAATTTTACTTATTCTATTTTTAATTATAAGAAGGGGCAGGAGATGCCTCTAATTATTTTAAATGTAGATCTCCACATCATTGCTCATAGTGAATTAGAGGGCAATTATTTCATAACATGGGCCTACCAAGCCCCACCTGTAATTTTCCTTTCTATTTTAACAGAGCTAGACACCACATTCCTGCAATGAGATATTTTCCCCATTCTCAGCTTACCAGGATGCTAACTCACTCTCTCTCCTCTTCTTCTTTCCCTGGCCTTCAAAAAGGTCTCTTTCCACACCCCCCCTCCCAATAGGTTACCTTCTCTCCATGCCCTCCCCAACATACTGGGAAAGTCTCCCACACTCACCTTCACAATCGGGTTCTTTCTCTCTGCATTACTTTCTCAACCAGGCTACTAAACAGGGCCTCTCGTTCTCCCTTTAATCCCCTTCACAGTGTCTCTGTCCCATCACCTTCTCCTCCTTCCAGCATAGCATCTGTCTTCCCCTTTTTAAATTCAATGTAATTGGATGGAAATTTATTTGGTAGATTGTATTTGTGAGTAAATTAAGATTGAACAGAAAGGCCTTGATTAGTGACTTCTGAGGTGGGAAATAGCCAAATTAATAGCAGAAACCTAAACACTTAACTAACAAGCATGAGTAAAGTTGACAAACTTGATCATTGACAGGCACAGATATTAGTGTTGATTTTACAAAATGCTTTAAAAAAAATAAAACTACATACCATACAATTTGATGTCGGCTTTATTAACAGTGTCAGCATTCGAGCTTCCCCATAAGCATTGACTAGGAACCAAAGTATAGGAAATGTCAGAGGGAGTACTGGGAGGACACCATTCACCTATGGGCATAAACAATCCAATTTAGTGACATATCTGGTAAGATATAACGGCTAATTGATTTGCTGCACAAACACATAGAAAGTCTACTTGTTTTGTAAGCCATGGAGCAAGCCATGACGACAATAGTTTTGTTTCACAGTCAACATTATATTTTTAATCTGATTTAGCACATTTGAAAAAGTATTTCTGATAATAATATTAATACCTGTACAGTATAGTAATAACAACAGTGACTAAACTTCAAAAGTACTTCATTGGCTGTAAAGTGCTATAGGACATCCTGAGGTCATGAAAGATGCTGTATAAATAAACCTTTCCTTTTAACAACACTTGCATTTATATAGCACCTGATGGGACGTGCATAGAGGGACGTGCAGGAAAGATGGGCCTGGATTTGAGAGGTGGCAACATGTGCAAGGACTTTGGAGAGGCTGGGATTTTTTGAGGAAGCCTGTGAGATGGCGGTTTTGAAAGTGGGGAAAAAGCAGAACCTGAGGAGACAGAACTATTTACAATGCCAGCTAGCATGGAGTCCAGGAAGGGAAGTTAGATGGTCAGCAATTTAATGGAACTGGGGTCATGGGAGCAGGAGATGGATCTCATGAATAAGTTGTGCTCAGAAAGGGTGTGAGGGGAGATAGGAGAGAAATTAGAGAAACATGTGGGTTCAGGGCGAAGGCAGGGGAGCATATGGGGGGGGTATGGCTTGTTGGGAAAGGGGAATGGGGGGAAAGAGCAGAGGCACTTGAATGGACCGGCCTCAATCTTTGTGAAAAAGAAAAAATGTGTACGCAATGTTATGCCACTGCAAGCTCTGTATTATATAGGACTATAAATACAAAGGTATTTGCTGTATTTCAAACAAGCAGACAAGTAAAATAGCTATAATTCCAACCCTTTCTAAACGTCGCCCATTATTCAAAATGTGATTGTCTGACAGGAAATTATTTTTTCATGAAACATAATTTTGAAGATTTACATGAAACTGGGTCAAAGGATCAAACTCTCTTACAAACTAAGCAAAATCTATTGAACTCTGTAGGTGCTTAAGTGATTGTTACTGTCCAAAATGAATCGCCATAAATATAAGATAGTCAATAATAAATCCAATAAGAATTCAACCTCTTTACCCAGAGAGAGATTAGAATATAGAACTTGTTACCACATGGAAAAATTGAGGCGAATAGCATAGATGCATTTAAGAGGAAGCTAGATAAATACATAAGGGAGAAAGGAATAGAAGAATATGTTGATAGAATTAGATGCCGTAAGATGGGAGAAGGCTCGTGTGGAGCATAAACACCAACACAGACCAGATGGGCCGAATAGCCAGATTCTGTGCTGTAAATTATATGTATATCTATTATAATATTTCCCCTACATCGTAACAGAATTCAGTTGCACCAGTGGCACTTTCTTGTGCATATTTGTCAAATCCGGTTGTACAGACAAGCAAACTGGGGCAACGTGGTGATTCAACACTGTGTAATGTGCCAAGAGTGTGGCTTGGCGCATAAACTGGGTCACAGAATATGATCTGGGCCTGCACTGAGAGAGGGAGAGAGGCACTGCCTGAAGGGGAGGCACTTCCTAACAGTACAGCACAGGTGAGGAGCCTGTCACCCTAGTTTCTTTCAGGCAATCCTCGACAGTCACCGCTAAAGAAAGGAAGAAAGAACTTGCTTCAGGATGTCCTAAAGCACTCTGCAGCTAATGAAGTACTTCTGAAGTGTAGTCACTTTTGTAATGTAGGAAACGAGGCAGCCAATCTGCGCACAGCAAGCTCCCACAAGCAGCAATGTGATAATGACCAGATAATCTGTTTTAGTGATTTTGGTTGAGGGATAAATGTTGGCCAGGATATCGGGGAACAGTTCCTTGCTCTTCTTTGAAATAATGTCGTGGGATCTTTCACCTGAAAGGGCAGATGGGACCTTGATTTAACGTTTTGTCTGAAAGATACAGCACCACTGGCAAAGGCTTGGGTGCTGATTGCTTGCCTGGCCTTGGGCCAGGGGTTGTAAATGGAGCCAGAAGAAGACAAGTGGAGCAAAAAATCCTAGAAAATAATGCGTTGAATCCACAGAGCCGTTTTTAATCCCACCGCCCGGCAAGAATAGTGCTGTGAGGGGGGGGGGGGCGGGGAAGAGAGGGATTCAAGCCACATTCCTGCCCCCCCCCCAACCGCCAGCCCCACAATGATACTTTGGGCCTCCCTTCCCTGGGCTTCCCCCACACCTCCCCCCACCCTTCCCTGATTGCGGACTTTGCACCCCCCCTCCCAAATCCGTATTTACTGACCAGCAATCTCCCTCCCAAATCTACACTTACCAACACCCCCTCCAAAATCTGCATTTACTAACCGCCCTCCCAAACCCACACTTATTAACCCCCCTCCCAAATCCTTATTTACTGACCACCAACCCCCCTCCCAAATCCACACTCACTGACCCCTCTCACAAATCCACACTCACTGACCCCTCTCACAAATCCACACAAATCCATATCTAGTCTGACACTCCAATACAGTACTGAGGGAGTGCTGCACTGTTGGTGGTGCCTTCTTTCGGAGGAGACGTTAACTGCTCTCTCAGGTGGATGTAAAAGATCCCATGGCACTATTTTGAAGAAGACCAGGGAAGTTATCCCCGGTGTCCTGGCCAATATTTATCCCTCAATTAACATAACAAAAACAGATTATCTGGTCATATCACATTGCTATTTGTTGGAGCTTGCTTGGCGCAAATTGGCTGCCGCATTTCCCACATTACAACAGTGACTACACTTCAAAAAGTACTTCAGTGGCTGTAAAGCACTTTGAGACATTCAGTGATCATGAAAGGAGCTATATAAATGCAAGTCTTTCTTTCTTCCAAATCCACACTCATGACCTCCCCACTCTCCCAAATCCACACTTACCGACCCCTCCTCCCAAATCCACACTTACTGACCGCCACACCTCCATCACATTTAAATCTGCATTTATCTTGCTGGGGTGCCATTTCCGTAGATCTCCATCTATTCTGCATTAACTGTGTGCTGAACCTCAGCGCACACACACTCTCTTCATGATATGTGCCCCCACATTTACTTGGAACTGGGTTAACACTCTTGAAACTAATTCTGTGCAAAATCTTTACAGACGGGAAATCGGAGCGCTGAGATAAAAAGACAGCATTCTGATCTGCTACATCATCTAATCACTGTCAAGTTATATCATTCGTCAAATGTCTTGTTACTTAGAGAAGTTGCAAGGATGGCTGATGTTGGAAATAGAAATATCACACTGGTGAAATTAAGGTTTTTTTGAAGTTAGAGTCTAATTACATTATTGGAATGACGGAAGAAGCTTTAATCTGTATCTAACCTGTGCTGTACCTCACTTGCGACTACTCGATGCTAATATTAGGTGCAAAAGTGAACATTTTTCACAACACCAAGAACAACTTGCCTTTAATGTACTAAAACATCCCAAAGCGCTTCACACAATTATCAAACAATATTTGACACCAAGTCACGTAAGGACAGGTAGTTAGGCTTTAAGGAGCATCTTAAAAAGAGAGAGAGGTAGAGATGCAAAGAGATATAGGAAAGGAATTCCAGAGCCTTGTGCCCAGGCAGCTGAAGGCATGGGCCACCAATGGTGGAGCGATTCAAATGTTTATGGAGGGTGGTACATGGGAGACTGTGCATTGGAATGGTCAAGCCTAGAGGTAACAAAGGCACAAATGAGGGTTTTAACAGTAGCTGAGCTGAGGCAGGGGCAGAGACGGGCTATGTTACTCTTGCAAAAAAAAATGTTTTAAAAGCAATGATACATAACACTTATCTTACCTGAAGTTGTAGAAGGGTGACTTGCCATGAACCTATGTCTGGAGCACCAAGTAGAAACCGTAGATCATTGATGACCAGTAACACAGCCTACTAAGAAAAGTACAGTACAAATAAACACACCTCAGAACTCTAAAATGTTTATATGTACAATAGGCACAGCTTGAGTTGCCAATTAAACTGGTGGGTGGGCCAGTAACCAAAGTTAACAGATTTAAGATAATTGACAAAAGAACCAGAGGGAACCAGAGGAGATTTTTTTTATATATGCAGCGATTTGTTATGATCTGGAATGCACTGCCTGAAAGGATAGTGGAAGCAGATTCAATAGTAACTTTCAGAAGATAATGGGATACACACTTGAAAAGAAAATAATTGCAGGGCTATGGGTAAAGAGCAGGGGAGCAGGAGTAATTGGATAGCTCTTTCAAAGAACTGGCATAGTCATGATGGGCCGATTGTCCTCATTCTATGCTCTATGATTCTATGATGCTAGTTATTGCCATTCCAAGAGTGGATGTCTACCAGACAAACGCGTACAGATTTTCTCCCACCTTTTCATGTGTGACTGTTCACCTGAAGCATCTGAAATGGGATAAGGAGGCCCTATTGTCCTAAATAATTGTGGATACCAATTTCTATGATGTAATGTATGTATGCCTGGGTTTACCTGCCACCAGGGAGAGCGACCGTCGGAGGTCATTGGGCCACAGACACACACGTGCAGCCCTTCTATATAAAGAAAGCCTCCATGTTTAATCCTCCTTTTGAGAGCTAATAAAGTAGAGTCAGGTCACACCTGATTGAGTTCATGGTACTAAGCCTATTGAGTTATTGCATGCGCAACATTTGGCGATGAAGCACAATACGAACTTTCACACGCAAAAAAAAAAGTGAGCACCGTTGGAATCCTGGAGCGATTCGTGGAGGGGGAAGACTGGGAGGATTTTACAGATCGCCTCGACCAGTACTTCGTGGCCAACAAGATGGATGAAGACGCTGACACAGTTAGGCACAGGGCACTTTTCCTCACGGTTTGTGGTCCAAAAATCTATGGTCTCATAAAGAATCTGCTCTCACCTGCACGTCCAATGGAAAAGACCTATGAGGAATTGTGTGCTCTGATTCGGGATCATCTCAAACCTAAAGAAGGCTTCATTATCTCAAGATATCACTTTTACAAACATGTTCGTTTGAGGGCCAGGATGGAATTTGTTGCCGACCTGAGACATCTCGCTGGGCCGTGTAAGTTTGGAACCACGTTGGAAGACATGCTGCGCGACGTCTTTGTAATAGGCATAAACCACGAGGTGATCCTGCGGAAGCTGCTGGCTGCTTCACGATCGCCCAGGCTTGCCTGACCACGGTCGATAGTACAAAGCAGATATCCTCGCAGAGTCAGAACTCCACGTCAAGTACTGTGCCCAGATTGTGTCGTTGGTTGGCAGAGCTGCACCTGGCAGGGCCTACCCGACTGTGTTTGCAAAACCTGTAGCTGCTCAAAGTCCGCCATTGGGCACGAATCCGATTTCACCCTGTTGGCGTAGTGGAGGCAATCATCGGCCTCATCAGTGCCGTTTCAGACAGTATATTTGTAGAGGCTGTGCGAAAATGGGGCACCTTCAGCGGATGTGTCCGCAGCTCAGCAAGCGTGCTGTGACATACCACGTGGATGATGATGACCGATCCGGAGCGGATCCGGCAATTCAACCCGAGATACCCGAGGAGGAAGTGTATAATGTACATTCGTTCCTGACAAAGAGCCAACCGATAATGATTGAAGTAAAATTGAACGGCGTGCAGGTATCTATGGAATTAGACACGGATGCGAGTCAGTCAATTATGAGCCAGGGGACTTTTGAAAAGCTGTGGGACACCAAGGCCGTGAAACCCAAGCTGAGTCCAGTAAATGCAAAATTGCGTACCTACACCAAAGAGCTCATACCAGTGATTGGCAGTGCAGCAGTCAAGGTGTCGTATGATGGGACAATTCATGATCTATCGCTGTGGATTGTTCCAGGCAATGGTCCAACGCTGTTCGGCAGGAGTTGGCTCGAAAAAATAAAGTGGAACTGGAGCGATATTAAAGCTTTGTCATCGGTGGATGACGCTTCGTGTGCTCAAGTGCTGAGCAAATTTCCCTCGCTGTTTGAACCGGGCATCGGCAACTTCACGGGAGCCAAGGTGCAGATCCACTTGGACTCAGATACAAGACCCATCCATCACAAAGCCCGGGCGGTCCCATACATGATGAGGGAGAAAGTTGAAATCGAACTGGACAGACTCCAATGTGAAGGGGTCATTTCACCGGTCGAATTTAACGAATGGGCTAGTCCCATTGTACCTGTGCTGAAGAGTGATGGCACTGTCAGGATTTGTGGAGACTACAAGGTTACGATCAACCGAGTTTTGAAACAGGATCAGTACCCGTTACCAAAGGCTGATGACCTGTTTGCAACGCTAGCCGGGGGAAAGTTGTTCACCAAATTGGATCTGACGTCAGCCTATATGACACAGGAGCTTGTCAAATCGTCGAAGAAACTTACGTGCATCAGTACACATAAAGGGCTGTTCACTTACAACAGGTGTCCTTTCGGAATTCGCTCGGCTACAGCCATATTTCAGAGAAACATGGAGAGTTTACTGAAGTCCGTCCTTAGAATAATGGTGTTCCAAGATGACATTCTGATCACAGGTCGTGACACTGCTGAACATCTGCACAACCTGGAAGAGGTTCTACGTTGTCTGGACAAAGTGGAGCTCAGGCTGAAACGTTCAAAGTGCGTCTTTATGGCATTGGAAGTCGAATTCCTGGGAAGGAAAATTGCTGCAGACGGCATCAGGCCTACGGACTCGAAAACAGAGGCCATCAAAAATGCACCCAGACCCCAGAATGTGACGGAGCTGCATTCGTTCCTTGGTCTTCTCAATTACTTCGGTAATTTCTTACCTAAATTGAGCACATTATTAGAGCCACTGCACATGCTGCTCAGAAAAGGCGACAACTGGGTTTGGGGTGTATCTCGAGACAGGGTCTTCGAGAAGGTTAGAAATCTGCTTTGTTCCAAAAATTGCTGGTACATTATGACCCGTGCAAGCGTTTAGTATTGGGCTGTGACGCTTCATCACATGGGGTTGGTTGCGTGCTCCCGACAATCCAATGAGTCGGGCAAACTACAACCCGTTGCGTACATGTCGAGAAGCATGCCTAAAGCGGAAAGTGCCTACGGCATGGTAGAGAAAGAAGCTTTAGTCTGTGTATATGGGGTTAAAAAAAATGCACCAGTTTTGGTTTCATTTCGAGCTTGAAACTGATCACAAGCTGCTCATATCTTTGTTTTCAGAGCATAGAGGTATCAATACCAACACGTCGTCCCGCATCCAGAGGTGGGCGCTGACATTATCTGCTATGATTATGTCATTCGCCATCGACCTGGCACCAAGAATTGTGCCGATGCATTGAGCCGTTTACCGTTGCCCATTATCATCATCATCATCATAGGCAGTCCCTCGGGATCGAGGAAGGCTTGCTTCCACTACTAAAGTGAGTTCTTTAGTGGCTGTACAGTCCAATACGAGAGCCACAGACCCTGTCACAGGTGGGACAGACATTCGTCAGGGGAAGGGGGGGTGGGACTGATTTGCTGCACGCTCCTTCCGCTGCCTGTGCCTGACCTCTTCACGCTCGCAGCGTTGAGATTTGAAGAGCTCAATGCCCTCCCGAATGCACTTTCTCCATCTAGAGCGGTCTTCGGCCAGGGTCTCTCAGGTGTCAGTGGCGATGTCGCACTTCATCAGGGAGGTTTTGAAGGTGTCCTTGTAACGTTTCCGCTGCCCACCTTTGGCTCGTCTGCCATGAAGAAGCTCCGCATAGAGCAATTGCTTAGGGAGTCTTGTGTCTGGCATGCGAACGAAGTGGCCTGCCCAGCGAAGCTGATCGAGTGCAATTGGTGCTTCAATGCTGGGGATTTTCACCTGGGCGAGGACACTGATGTTGGTGCATCTGTCCTCCCAGGGGATTTGCAGGATCTTGCGAAGACATCGTTGGTGATATATCTCTAGCGACTTGATGTGCCTTCTGTACATCGTCCATACCTCTGATCCATACAGGAGGTCGGGAATTATTATAGCCCTGTAGACCATGAGCTTGGTGGTAGGTTTGAGGGCCTGGTCTTTGAACACTCATTTCCTCAGGCAGCCGAAGGCTGCACTGGTGCACTGGAGGCGATGTTGAATTTCCGCATCAATGTCTGCCTTTGTTGACAAGAGGCTCCCGAGGTATAAGAAGTGGTCCATGTTGTCGAGGGCCCCGCCGTGAATCTTGATGACTGGGGGGCAGTGCTGTGTGGCGAGGACAGGCTGGTGGAGGACCTTTGCCTTACGGATGTTAAGCGTAAGGCCCATGCTTTCATATGCCTCGGTGAATACACCGACTATATCCTGGAGTTCAGCCTCAGAATGTGCGTAGACGCAGGCGTCGTCCGCGTCTTGCAGTTCAACGACAAAGATTTGGGTGATCTTGAACCTGGCCTGGAGGCGGCTTTGGTTAAACAGCTTCCCACTGGTTCTGTAGTTTAGTTCCAGTCCAGCGGGGAGCTTGTCGACAGTACCGGAGGTGGAAACGCCACAGCCCGCAGACCTACTGTTGGTCATGGATGCCTTTGAGAGTGAAGGGTCGCCTGTCACTGCTCAACAAGTTAGGACCAGCCAGGATCCAATCTTACCAGTTGTAAAAAGTTTGCCCTTAGTGGTGATTGGTCAGCCATTCCCAGGGAAGTGTGTGCTGAGACCAAACCTTACAACCATCGCAAAGACGAACGATCCATTCAATCGGATTGTTTGCTATGGAGTAATCGTGTTGTTATGCCCAAGAAAGGCAGGGAGAGATTTGTATGGGATTTATACAGTGCCCATCCCGGTATTGTGATGATGAAGGCCATTGCCAGGTCTCACGTTTGGTGGTCTGGCATTGACTCTGATTTGGAGTCATGTGTGCATCAGTGCAACACTTGCATGCAGTTAAGCAATGCACAAGTGGAATCTCCACTAAGTCTGTGGTCGTGGCCATCCAAACCATGTTCGACTATGCGGGTCCTTTCCTGCGCAAAATGTTTTTGGTGGTGGTGGATGCGTATTCCAAATGGATAGAATGTGTAATCATGTCATCCAGCACATCCACAGCCACCATTGAGAGCCTTCATGCCATGTTCGCCACTCATGGTCTGCCCGACATCGTTGTGAGCGACAACGGATCGTGCTTCACGAGTTTGGAGTTTCAAGAGTTTATGAGACTCAATGGTATCAAGCAGGTAAGGTCAGCACCATTCAAACCCACGTTCAATGGTCAAGCGGAGCGAGCCGTCCAAACTATCAAGCAGATCCTGAAATGCGTAACTCATGGTTCTTTGCAGACTCGCTTGTCACGCATACTGCTTAGTTATAGGACGAGACCCCACACGCTTACCGGGGTCCCCCCTGCTGAACTGTGATGAAGAGAGGTCTCAAGACCAGGCTCTCGCTTGTCCACCCTGAGCTTAACGATCGAAAACAGACGTCAACATCAGCAGTGGTATCATGATCGCACTGCCGTGTCACATGACATCGCTATTAATGGCCCTGTGAATGTGCTAAATTATGGTCAAGGCTCCAAGTGGGTCACTGGCACTGTTACGGCCAAGGAGGGTAACAGGTTTGCTTATTGTCAGGCTCACTAATGGGCAAACATGCAGGAGGCACGTTGATCAGACGAAATTGCGGCAGACAGACGAACCGGAACAGCTTGAAGAAGACACCATCAATGACCAACCGATTCATATTCAGCCATCAGAAGACCCTGCTGTTGTCAATGAATCTGGACATTCAATCCCCAACAAGGACACTGCCACTCCCATTAAATCGGCCACCCAGCCTCAAGTCATGAATGAAGCGAAGAGCTCACCCAGATCTGGAATGTGTAGTATCTGTTCTTGCGGGTAAGTGGAGCTGAGTCCATGGCCAGATCAGCCATGATCTTGTTGAATGGCGGAGCAAGCTCGAGGGGCTAGATGGCCTACTCCTGTTCCTAATTCTTATGTTCTTATGTTCTTATGAATTGAACTCAGACGATCAACTAGGGAGCAGAAAGCCCCAGACCATCTGAATTTATAAATAGGACTGATACCACGATCTTGGGGGGGAATGATGTAATGTATGTATGCCTGGGTTTACCTGCCATCAGGGGGAGCGACCTTCGGAGGTCATTGGGCCACAGACACACACGCGCAGCCCTTGTATATAAAGAAAGCCTCCATGTTTAATCCTCCTTTTGAGAGCTAATAAAGTAGAGTCAGGTCACACTTGATTTAGTTCACGGTACTAAGCCTATTGAGTTATTGCATACTCAACAGATTACAAGTTCATTGATATACCAATCCCCTTTTTGTTTTATATAGCACCTTTCACAACCTCAGGTTGTCCCAAAGCATGTTACAGCCAATGAAGTACGTTTGAAGTGTAGTCACTGTTGTAATGTCGGAAATGTGGCAGCCAATTTGAGCACAGCCAGCTCTCAATAACCATCATCATCATATTATCATCATCATAGGCAGTCCCTCAAAATCGAGGAAAACTTGCTTCCACTCTAAAAGTGAGTTCTTAGGTGACTGAACAGTCCAATATGGGAATTACAGTCTCTGTCACAGGTGGGACAAAGAGTGGTTGAAGGAAAGGGTGGGTGGGACTGGTTTGCAGCACGCTCCTTCTGCTGCCTGCGCTTGTTTTCTGCATGCTCTCGGCGATGAGACTCGAGGTGCTCAGCGCCCTCCCGGATGCACTTCCTCCACTTAGGGACTCCCAGGTGTCGGTGGGGATGTTGCATTTTGCGATAACGACCAGATAATATGTTTCTTAGGTGTTGTTTGAGGAATATTGATCAGGAAAGTTGGAAGAACTCCTCTACCCATCTTTGAAATAGTGCCATGGGATCTTTTACGTTCATTTGAGAGGGCAGACGAATGGTTTAACATCTCATCCGAAAATGGCACAGCTGAGAGTTCAGCACTTCCTCAGTACTGCACTGACGTGTCAGCCTGGTTTATGTGCTCAAGTGTCCAGGTGGCGGGAACCTGGGAGAATGCTGCAGTGTTGTAAATTCACCTTTAAAATCCTGAACCTGAGTTCATATCCATTGAAATAAAGATCTCCCCTGGGTCAATTGTTCCAACGACATACCAAAACCATTGGAGCAATGTACTTCCCCAAGAGCCTCTGAGCAGTGAGCAGTGAAACGTTCATTATCCAATACAGTCACAGGTCTCTTTGTTGTCTCAATTCAAGGCAATGCCTGTGAAATATAAAACTATAATGTTTTAAACTGAAGTGATACCAGATACTCATGTTATTAAGATTCAATTGTTACAATTGTATAACACCTTTCTGTATAGAAATAGATATTTCAAAACAAATGTAAATATTGCAATGATCTTTTTTTTGATTGCATTGGCACAAAGAAAACAATGAGAACCTACATTCTTTCCGGGTTTATTCATTTCCAATGAGTCTTTAATCTCACTGATATGCAAAACTAAAATCCATTTCCTTTGCAGCTATAACATAAAGTCAAGGGGGCTTCACGGCAGAGTATGGACAACACTGAGCCAACAAAAGGAATGATTAGCGTTGTGTATGCATGCCTGTTTACTGTGTGATGTCTGTAACACTGTTATGCAACACTGAATGTACCCTTACACTGTACACACCTTGCCTGTACACCAGAGGGTGCTGCTGCTGGAGACCTAGGGGTTGCCTGCACACGGCAGGTAACCCAGTATAAAAGGGAACTCACAGCTTGTTGTCGTCACTCAGGAGCTGCAAATAAAGGACTACAGGTCTGCACAGTTTAAGTATCATACCCTGCCTCGTGGAGACATTACGAAAGGTGCCTACATATACTACAATTAGGAGGGTTAAGCTTGTTCGAAAAGAATGTGCTTTGAGGAGAGGTGGATTAGGGAGAGACCCTACTCCAGGTGGCAGAACGGCTCTGATGCCAATTGATGGGAGATGCACAAAAGGTCAAGTTCAATAGAGTGTTTGTAAGGGGTGGGTTATAGGGCTGGAGGAGATTGGGTGGGGTGAGGCCATGGAGGGATTTAAAGATTTTAAGCTTGAGGCAACGAGGGATGGGACGCTAATATAGGTCAGTGAGCACTGGTGTGATGGTGAGCGGAGGGAGGGACATGACAACACACTCAAGCATTGCCCAACTCTGTCTCTCCCTCAGTCTCTCTGCTATTGAAACCCTTATCGTTGCCTTCTTCACATCCACACAAGTTCATGGAGAGTGGAAGATAGGGGGCCAGCAAGGAAAGCATCAGAGTAGTCAAGTGTGGATGTGAAGAAGGCAGCGATAAGGGTTTCAATAGCAGAGAGACTGAGGGAGAGACAGAGTTGGGCAATGCTGTCGCAGTGGATTTGAGCAGTGATTGTGATCGAGAGGAAATGGGGTCTGTGCTAGCTCAGGGCATACAGGATGCTGAGGTTGCAAAAAGTTTGATTCAGTCGGAGATAGTGCCCGGGAAGGAGGATGGAGTCAACGGCTTTGGTCGTCCCAACATTGAGCTGGAGTAAGTTGAGATTTATCCAAGAGTAGCTATCAAAGAAGCCATCTGCCAGCACACAGGCAGTCATGAAACATGGTCGAGAGGGAGAACTGTGTGTCATTAACATCTATGTGGAAATCAACCCCATGTCTGCAAATGAGGAAGAAAAAGAGGACCAGAGATGAATCCTTGAGGGATTCCAGAGGCAATGGTGTTGGAGTTAGAAGGGAAGCCATTGCTGAAGATACTGTGGCTACATGCTGATATGTAGGGGTGGAACCATGCAAGGGCATTTCCAACAAAGCTAGATAAGGGAAGAGAGATGGTGAAGATGGATGGTGTGGTTGATCATGCTGAACATTGCTGAGAAGTCGAGAAAGACAAGGAGGCATAAAGCACCACAGTCAGAGAGAATCTCATTGGTAACTTTGGTTAGAGCCATTTTGATGCCTGGAGAAGGGCAGAATCAAACAGGGACATGACAACACACTCAAGGACCTTAGAGAGGAAGCAAGGGTTATAGAAGGTGGTGGGAGATAGTAGCTTTGTGCCTGGTTTTGCACTGCACATCATTTTCCTTGTCTGAATTTTCTGTGAAATAAATCATCCCACTAATTTTACCTTCATTATTAATGAGCCATACCATCCAAGATTTTTCTATCTGCTTCCTGTGCTATTTGGAAACAATATTAAATTTTAAGTGCAAACAAACTGAGTAGAAAGGGTAACCTTAGCAACAAACCATATACAAAATGGCTTTGCAAGAGAGGAAGCAGTTTGTAAGAGTAAAATGAGGAGGAGGCAGAAGAGTGGAAGAGGGCCCGACCTAGTGATTCAACAGTTGTAACTGTAGTCTTGAGTCGATAATGAACAGAACCACACTCTTGAACTTACTGGATATTTTCAACCACAGGTGTTTTAGTTACTCTGAAAGGCTGAGGCTTCAGAAGGCTGTGAGCGGCCTATTCTTGGTTATGAAGAGGTGACGGAGGGGAGGAGAAATGACAAAAGATGTTACCTTTATCTAAGATCACATATTCTTTATCTTACATGGAGGTAGAGAATCATAATTTATTGCTTTTAAAAAATACAGTGCATTTCAAGATGTTTATAGCTTTACAGAAATATAGCCCCGATTTTGCTAATGCTCTGCTGTAGCTCAGGAGTGGGGGCCGATTCGCGATGATGTGCACAATGATGGCCAATGCAA
This sequence comes from Pristiophorus japonicus, assembly GCF_044704955.1. Classification (NCBI taxonomy): domain Eukaryota; kingdom Metazoa; phylum Chordata; class Chondrichthyes; family Pristiophoridae; genus Pristiophorus; species Pristiophorus japonicus. Next base: position 151,129,355 of record NC_091991.1, read on the forward strand.
GGCTGATTAAAGCTCCAAATGTTCTGGCTTCCTGACCCAACTCTACTCCTCCTTTGGTGCCAGATGAAAAGAACTCGCAGGCCAAGAAATTTGCATCAAGCTGAACAGGTGTAGGAGGATAAAGAAAAAAGAATAACATAAACTTGCATTGAAAATTTCTGACTATATACCAACTAGCTGGTTCTTGGAGAACATGGACATTGAAAACAAAATATAATTATTTTAAGTTGCACCCTTCCCCTCGCCCAATGTTACATACCCGTGTGCTCTTCCTGCAGTTATTGTTGTTTTATTTTTTCTCATGATGTGGGCATCACTGGCAGGCAAGGCCAGCGTTTATTGTCCATACCTAGTTGCTGCTGAGAAGGTGATGGTGGGCCAACTGAGTGGTTTGCTAGGCCATTTTAGAGCCAACCACGTTGAAGTGGCACTGGAGTCACATGTAGGCAGACCGGGTATGGACGGCAGATTTCCTTCCAGAAAGGACACTGTGAACCAGTGGGTTTTTACAACAATCCAGTAGCTTCATGGTCACTTTTACTGATACCAGCATTTTTTAAATTTTAATTCAACGCCTCACTGTTAGAAACATAGGGCCCAAGTTTCCACATGATTTGCTCCTGATTTTTAGGAGCAACTGGTGGAGAACGGAGTATCTTAGAAATCGCAATTCTCCACATTTAAGTTTTCTGCAGTTCTAGTCATTTAGAACAGTTTCACTTTTGAACAGAATTTTTTTTTCAAAAGGGGGCGTGTCCGGCCACTGACGCCTGATTTGAAAGTTTCCACAATGAAAACGTACTCCAAACTAACTTAGAATGGAGCAAGTGAAGATTTTTGTAGGCCTGAAAAAACCTTGTCTACACATTAAAAAATCAGGCGCAGGTTACAAATTAGGCGTCGGGAACGAGGTGGGGGGGGGGGGGGGGGAAGGGAAGTCATTAAATTCTATAATAAATCCTTAGTTATACTTATACAAATATTATACAAATAATTCCAACCTGAATAAACATTTATAAGCAAAGAAAAGATTAAATAAACCATGTTCCTACCTGTGTGAAAGTGCTTCAGGCAGGGAGAATGCTGCAGGAAGCCTCACAAGTTGAGACAGCCGTTCCCGACGGCAGCGGGGGGGAGGCAGTGAGGAGGCAGCCGTTCCCGCGGGGGGGGGGAAAGGCAGTGAGGTCCCGACCGACCGACGGCAGCAGCCATTCCCGCCGGCGGTGGGGGGGGGGAAGGCTGCAGGAAGCCTCAGAAGTTGAGGCAGCCATTCCCGATGGCAGGAGGGAGAGGCCCCCCTGCCGTCGGTCAGGCCCGTCGGGAAACGGCTGCCTCAACTTCTGAGGCTTCCTGCAGCCTTCTCACTGCTGCAAGAAGCCTCAGTACTGATCATGGAAGGGCAATGTGGTTTTATTAAAAAATGATTAAAAAATGAACAGCTGCAAAGAACTACAAAAATGGCCGAGTGCCAATGTTTCCTTCACACTGCGCGTGCGCGAATGCTCCAACGCGCACGCGCAGGGTTGCCGGCACGAAAAAAACTCATTTAAATGGTACCCGCCCCCTCCTACTTACAAAATCGGCGCGAGTGGTAGGCTCCGCTCCCTGGGCGCTGCGCCAAGCACACATCGAGCTGCAAAGCGCTCGAGAATAGCGCGTTTTTTTTCAGGCGCCGTTTTCGCCGCGAAAAACGGGCGCCCAGCTCGGAGGGGTGCCTGTTTTGCCGCGTGTGGAAACTTGGGGCCATAGAAACATAGAAAATAGGTGCAGGAATAGGCCATTCGGCCCCTCGAGCCTGCACCACCATTCAATAAGATCTTGGCTGATCTGATCTTGGCCTCAAATCCACTTCCCTGCCCACTCCTCATAACCCTTGACTCTTGACTTAGATAGAATACTGCAAGGTTATAACTCTATAAATTTAAATAGGCAAACCATTCAATACTGTACCGAAGTTACCTGGATTCCTCGAAGGGATGCTGGCACTTTATGCCCTGGTCTTAGGGCTATAATATCTCCCTTAATTAGCATACTAGCAGGCAGATTCACGAATTGACCATCCGGTAGGTCCACTGGAGTGATAGGGAATCTGAAGGAGGAGTGTACAGTTCGTGACAGAAGTCGTTCATTCCAAATTCTGGGGTTCTAATTAAAACATAAAGCATAATCTTGTCAGGAAAGTACCAGAAGAATTATTAAAATATCTAATTGTCAATCTGGCATTGAGCCACTACCACATCACAAACTCTTTTTACCATTTACTCTGTGCAGAATAGCCTGCACCCTCTGTGGGATCTCTCGGGATTTTAACCACTCTTGCAGTCCGATCACACTTAGGTTTATCACAAGGAAGAAAAGCAGTGCAGATTCATGAAAGATTCTCGTATCTTGACTGAGAAAAAGGGAGGAAGAATGAGAAGCTACAGAGTGCTTAATGTTATCAGATGTAAGTGGGGAATCATTGTGGAAACCCATTTTGGTCAAGAAAATGACAGCTGTTAAAAATTCCAACTTATTTCAACATGATTGATAACATAATCAAACAAATTGGGGCAAACTATTTGACACCTTTGAAATTCAATAATACTTTTATTGCTGCAAAATAATAACATTGAAAAAAGAACAGATGGAATTTTTCCATAAAATTCTTGCACTGTCAGGATCAATGCCGTTTCCATCCCTCCCAACCATAGTTCAGTGGAGGAATGTTGGAATGTGGGGTGGGGAACTGGACATCAACAAGATCCTGAATTCAATCCCTGGAATGTGGCAAATTAGCAATTCTCAGCCAGCAAAAGCACTGCTACTGGCCTTAGCATTCTGGACGAGGAAAGGGGGAAAAAAATGAACACACCTGACAAAAAGAAAGGCTTGCATTTATATAGAGCCTTTCACGACTTCAGGATGTCCCAAAGTGCTTTATAGCTAATCAAATACTTTTGTGGTGTTGTAATGTAGGAAACGCGGCAGCCAATTTGCATCCAACAAGGTCCCACATACAGCAATGTCATAATGACCAGATCATCTGTTTTTAGGTTTTGGTTGAGTAATAAATATTTGCCAGGACACCGGAGAGAACTCTCTTGCTCTTCTCTCGAAATAGTGCCATGGGATCTATTCATCATAGGCAGTCCCTTGGAATTGAGGAAGACTTGCTTCCACTCTTAAAATGAGTCCTTAGGCGGCTGAACAGTCCAATACGAGTCCCTGTCACAGGTGGGACAGACAGTCGTTGAAGGAAAGGGTGGGTGGGACAGGTTTGCCGCAAGCTCTTTCCGCTGCCTGCGCTTGATTTCTGCATGCTCTCGGCGATGAGACTCGGGGAGCTCAGCACCCTCCTGAATGCACTTCCTCCACTTAGGGCGGTCTTTGGTCAGGGACTCCCAGGTGTCAGTGGGGATGTTGCACTTTGTCATGTATCCTACATGGCTACTGTTGGTACTATCACAAGGTGTGCCACCAGAGGGCACAGCAGTGGGAGACTTGTAGGTTACCTGTACAGGTGTGCCTGGCCGAGTATAAAAGGCAGGCCACAGGTGTGATCCTCACTCTGGAGTTAACAAATAAAGGACTAAGGTCACTACGGTTCAAGTACAACGCATTGCCTCATGGAGTCATTACTAGAGCATCTAAGGACACAACAATTAGTGACGAGATTACGAACTTTCACGGGGAAATGGCTACCCTTGGTACATTGCAGCAGTTTGCCGATGGTGATGATTGGGAAACCTTTGTGGAGAGGCTAGAACATTTCTTCACAGCAAACAACCTGGCAGGAGACAACCCGGCCACACTGGCTGATAAGCACTGAGCTATCTTGCTAAGCAGTTGTGGGCCCACCGTCTATGGCCTCGTCAGGGACTTGCTGGCACCAGTGAAGACAACGACCAAGTCATACAAGGAGCTCATAACCCTGATCCATGAGCAACTCAAGCCCAAGGAGAGCATCCTCACAGCCAGACACCGGTTTTACACCCACCGACGGCCCGAAGGCCAGGAAGTCGCGAAGTATGCCGCAGACGTCAGGAGGCTGGCGGCACCGTGCGAGTTCGACGACCACCTCAATGAAGCGCTGCGGGACATTTTCGTCATTGGAATTGGCCATGAGGGCCTTCATAAGCTATTGTCGGCGGATACCACAGTCACACTGCAGAAGGCCATCTCTGTGAGCCAGTCATTCATGACCTCGACCTGCGGTTCTAGGCAGATGACTCACCCTCAGGACTCAAACCCGGCAGGTACTGTGCACAGAGTGGCGCCATTTAGAGACTGGACTGTGGAACGCGAACCCTCTCAGGGGAAAGAGAACAGGCACCCCGAGTCCCTTAACTCAGAGTCCGCTGAGGGGGCTAATCGAGTACCACCATACTGGCGTTATGGAGGGAATCACAGGGCTCACCAGTGCCGTTTTAAAGACTATGTATACAACGGCTGCAGCACAAAGGGCCACCTCCAGCAAATGTGTAAGAGAAATACGACTCACTGTGTCGATGAAGAGTCTGCAGATGGCCATGAATCCAGCGTGGATTATGAATCGATAGGCAGAGAGGCAGCCCAGTCCCACTGGGAGGTACATAGCACGTTCACCTGCACCACCGAGTGTTCCCCGCTGAAGATGGAAGTCGAGATAGAGGGAGTTCCAGTCTTCATGGAAGTGGACACGGGGGCGAGCCAGTCAGTGATGAATCAAGGAGTCTTTGAGAGGCTGAACGACCCGAGTTGGTCCCGGTTCAGGCAAAGCTGTGCACCTACACCGATGAAATCATCCCAGTTGTTGGCAGCGCGAATGTAAAGGTACTCCATGATGGCGCGGTGCACAAGTTACCTCTGTGGATTGTTGCAGGTGATGGACCAACGCTGCTCAGCAGAAGGTGGATGGAGAAGATCCATCGGAAATGGGAAGACTTCACCCCTCCAGCGATCGATGTCCTCTGCGCTCAGAGACAAAGCAAGCCCTCACCTGAGGGTGGACCCAGCACCGGTGAGCTGACTAGCACGGCACCCGAGGCACAGACCACTCAGCACGACTGCGTGGAGATGATCCAGCTGAAATGACCCGAACGCACCTTCCAGGCTCCAGTGGCAGGACTTCGGAGGAAGAAAATCGGATTCAAAAGGCGACTTCCCAGCTTCGGAGGCAGAACCCGGGGAAAAAAGGATCCGCAGTCGATATCGTGGATGGAGGAAAGATGGCACCCAAACCACGAGGTGAGGCGCTGAAGACAAAGATGGCCACGGCCAGACCACGAGGTGCAGCGCCGAATGGAGCAACATGAGGAACCAAATGGAGAAGCGGATTGGAGTAAAGAAAGCAAGGCTCTCTTAAAGGAGACCGGCAACCCACCACAATTAAAGGGACAGTTCCACACACTTAAGCAATGTAACAGTAATTGTAAGTCAGAGGAAAAAAATGTGATTGATCATGTAAAATGTGCAAATGATAATCTGAATTGTATATACGCAACCCGCAAGGAAAAATCGCCCGATTATGTAAAATGTGTAACTGATGGTCTGAATTGTGCACATACAACCAGCGAGAAAAAGTTGCGCGATCGCATTCGGACCCACAGTGTGTCCAGCATAAGTAATGAAAAGTTGTGCGATGCAGGGTTTCAACTGCACGCAGCCAATGCGCGGGCAGACACCCATCAAGAGCACACAGGTCCAGCGAGCTACCCAATGCTGTAGCCTGTGTCCCGGGGACCAGAGTCATGCACCATGGTGTGGCCACAAGCAGTTGACACACACGAGCTGCAGAGCAAGCGAGCTCAGCAGGGCAACGGCACCGGTATCGATACCATGCCCCTGATCGGTTCCACCTCTCAGGCACCCGATGGCACCAACTGCCACAAACGTGAAGGAGCTGACTGTACTAAGGCACAGTCTCCAGGTCCCATCACCACAAAGGCCATACCTGTAGATGCAGGATCACCCGCCACAGTTCCCCCAAAGGAAACAGGCACCAGCCAGGATCCCAAATCAAACGACGCTCAGGCCAGCGAGTCAGCAGTTCCCTGTGCACAGCTAGACAACAGCTCCTCAGGGAGCAGCTGTGACTCAGGGCGCAAAGAAAGGACAGGGAGGTCACAGACATCAGTGAACCGGCCAGACGTTATGGACCACGGCAACAGCCCCGAGAGCAGGCTACGCGAGCAAACCGGGTTCCCACTGCCAGCACCGGGCACTGAGCCACCACCAGATTGCAGGGACACAACCCAGCAGCTCCAGAACTAGCTTGTCCTCATGCACCGGTCACTGCATCAATAAGGCATCTAACGCACTTGTCGCACCACTAAACCACCAAAAATAACGCAAAACCCACTTCCCTGAACGTGAATGTACATGAATGCTAGGAGCCCCCGCCATAATCAATGTGGGGGAGTGGGGGTGGGGGGGGGGGCGAAAGAATGGAGTGGTCAGGGACACACACACACACACACAAACAGCAACCACCATCACGCTACTGCACCAACCACTCACCCAAGATTGGAGAGACCTGCCAACGGTCAACCAGACAGAGCCCACATAGAGCTAAGCCTAGAGCACAGTCAATGCAGAGGCGATTTGCACTAAAAGCTCAAGGGAGAGTGATGTCATGTATTCTACATGCTACTGTTGGTACTATCACAAGCTGTGCCACCAGTGGGCACAGCAGTGGGAGACTCATAGGTTACCTGTACAGGTGTGCCTGGCCGAGTATAAAAGGCAGGCCACCAGGTGTGATCCTCATTCTGGAGTTAACAAATAAAGGACTAAGGTCACTACAATTCAAGTACAACACATTGCCTCATGGAGTCATTACTAGAGCATCTAAGGACACAACACACTTTATCAGGGAGGCTTTGAGGGTGTCCTTGTAACGTTTCTTCTGCCCACCTTTGGCTCGTTTGCCGTGAAGGAGTTCTGAGTAGAGCGCTTGCTTTGGGCACAATATCTAGTATTGGCCTAGATATTGTGCCCAAGTTCCTGGAGTGGAATGAGAACTCACAATCTTCTGACTTAGAGGCGATAGTGTTACTACTAAGCCATGGCTGACACCAACAGCCAGCAATCCTTTCTAGAACTACATTGTGTGACTGCTGGCTGAAGATAGGATCAGGTTGAGCTGTGACACGTGTTATGGATTAAGGCTTAGCCAGCACTCAGTGTCCAGCCTCACACGAAGAATAATCATTTAATGACAGCTGCAGGAGAATCTAAATACTGAACTCATTTTCTCAAGAACACGATTCCTGAATTTATTTCCAGGAGGTTACACTCATCACGTATTTGAAAAGGCTTCTTGGCTGCTATTATATTTGAACAGCTCATACTTATCAGAAAGTGCTGACAAAATAACACCTTCAACACTGCAATCGTTTTAATTAATTCCCTTCTATGTATAAACAGCTGATAATGCTGAAAGCAGCCACAATATTAAAGATTCAGCTTGGAAAGGGTGATGGAGACATTCCAATCACCCGCATGAATATTTAGAAAGTGATTCACTGGTTATCTGTTCAGTGCTTAAAACAGGGACTCACAATTATGACAAAACTGAATCACGTAGAGATCAGAATGACATTTTTCACTATGGAATGAAGGAGAAATGTCTTTGTAACCTACTACAGTTGCTCAAATGGGTAATGTTATTGCTGTGTAGAGATTGCTCAGTTTTCCTTACCCTTTCAGTAGCTGAGTGTGATGGGAACCAGCCAGAGCAATCACCACCAGGAGCAACAGCAATGCCCCTGGCCAATGGCAACTCGACCAACGATTTGAATGGTGCAGAAAACTATTTCTCCAGGTCATCTAATGGAGTACACAAAAATAAAAAAGAATCAAGGAAAAAAATGTCACAATTTCACTTCTAAATGGCCTAGATCTAATATTAAGATTACGCTCTCTTGTTCTGGATTCCCCCACCAGAGGAAATCGTTTCTCTGTATCCCCATTAATATAAGAACATAAGAAATAGGAGCAGGGGTAGGCAATACGGCCCCTCAAGCCTGCTCTGCCATTTAATACGATCATGGCTGATCCGATCATGGATTCAGGTCCACTCTCTGCCCGCTCCCCATAACACCACAGGTAACCAAGTATAAAAGGGAGCACACCTTACTGTACCCTCATTCAGGAGCTGCAATAAATGGACTAAGGTCACAACAGTTCAAGTGCAATACCTTACCTCGTGGAATCATTACTAGAGTGCTTACAGACACAATAAAAACCTCAGTGGATCACTCCGCAATCTTCCAAACTCAAAGGAATACAAGCTAAGTTTCTGCAACCTGTCTGCATCATTTAACTCTTTAAGCCCTGTAAAGTCCTGTCCCCTCAGTACAGATTCACACGAGGCATGTAGTGAAGTCAAGGTCACTCTGGACCTGCTTCTTTATTTCACAGCTCTGGAATGCTGCACTTGCCTGAGACCTGTCCTTATATACTTGTCTCTTGCAAGTGCACCCTGGTGGTAAGGTATGCTGGTGGTTACAGGTCATATCTTATTACAGTCATGTATAGCATGTTAGGATACAGTTATATATAATATTGTAAGATACATGACAAGCCCCAGTAAAATTCTGCTGAATCTGCACTGCCAATATGTTTCCTGAGGTTTAGTGTCCAAAACTCAATGCAGTATTCCAGATGGGGTCTGACCAAGGCTCTGTACAACTGAAACACGTTTGAATTCCAACCCCTTTGAGCTAAAGGCCAACATTCCATTAACCTTTCAAATGACTGTTCATCCTGTGCATTAGCTTTTAGTGATTCGTGTACATGGACACCTAATTCCCTTTGCTCCTCCACAGCTCTTAGTCTCTTACTGTAAGAAAATATTCCCATTTGCCTTTCTCGCATCCAAAGTGGATGACCTCACACTTCCCCGCATTAAACTCCATTTGCTTTCTGCCTGAACTTGTTATTAAATTCCCTAAATACAATAACTGAGTTTGAAAGAAACTGCCACTTAATCAAAACTTAAGACAAAACTGGATTTCCCTTTCAAACTTGATATTTGTGAGCACTATGGAGATGGGACTCTGGCCGTTTGCTAGTAATATTAGAAACATAGAAACATAGAAAATAGGTGCAGGAGTAGGCCATTCGGCCCTTCAAGCCTGCACCACCATTCAATAAGATCATGGCTGATCATTCACCTCAGTACCCCTTTCCTGTTTTCTCTCCATACCCCTTGATCCCCTTAGCTGTAAGGGCCATATCTAACTTCCTCTTGAATATATCCAATGAACTGGCATCAACAACTCTCTGTGGCAGGGAATTCCACAGGTTAACAACTCTCTGAGTGAAGAAGTTTCTCCTCATCTCAGTCCTAAATGGCCTACCCCTTATTCTAAGACTGCGTCCCCTGGTTCTGGACATCCCCAACATTGGGAACAATCTAACCGCATCTAACTTATCCCGTCCCATCAGAATCTTGTATGTTTCTATGAGATCCCCTCTCATCCTTCTAAACTCCAATGTAAAAGGCCCAGTTGATCCAGTCTCTCCTCAGTCCAGCCATCCCGGGAATTAGTCTGGTGAACCTTCGCTGCACTCCCTCAAAAGCAAGAACGTCCTTCCTCAGATTAGGAGACCAAAACTGAACACAATATTCCAGCTGAGGCCTCACCAAGGCCATGTATAACTGCATTAAGACCTCCCTGTTCCGATACTCAAATCCCCAAGCTATGAAGGCCAACATACCATTTGCCTTCTTCACCGCCTGCTGTACCTGTATGCCAACTTTCAATGACTGATGAACCATGACACACAGGTCTTGTTGCACCTCCCCTTTTCCTAATCTGCCACCATTCAAATAATATTCTGTCTTCGCATTTTTGCCTCCAAAGTGGATAACCTCACATTTATCTACATTATACTGCATCTGCCATGCATTTGCTCACTCACCTAACCTGTCCAAGTCACCCTGCAGCCTCTTAGCATCCCCCTCACAGCTCACACCGCCACCCAGTTTAGTGTCATCTGCAAACTTGGAGATATTACACTCAATTCCTTTGTCCAAATCATTGATGTCTATTGTAAAGAGCTGGGGTCCAGCACTGAACCCTGCGGCACTCCACTAATCACTGCCTGCCATTCTGAAAAGGACCCGTTTATCCCGACTCTCTGCTTCCTGTCTGACAACCAGTTCTCTACCACGTCAGTATATTACCCCCAATACCAGTTACTTTGATTTTGCACACCAATCTCTTGTGTGGGACCTTGTCAAAAACCTTTTGAAAGTCCAAATACACCACATCCACTGGTTCTCCCTTGCCCACTCTACTAGTTACATCCTCAAAAAATTCCAGAAGATTTGTCAAGCATGATTTCCCCTTCATAAATCCATGCTGACTTGGACCGAACCTGTTTTCCAAATGCGCTGCGATTTCATCCTTAATAATTGATTCCAACATTTTCCCCACTACTGATGTCAGGCTAACCGGTCTATAATTACCCGCTTTCTCTCTCCCTCCCTTTTTAAAAAGTGGTGTTACATTATCTACCCACCAGTCCATAGGAACTGATCCAGAGTCGATAGACTGTTGGAAAATTATCACCAATGCATCCACTATTTCTAGGGCCACTTCCTTAAGTATTCTGGGATGCAGACTATCAGGCCCCGGGGATTTATCGTCCTTCAATCTCATCAATTTCCCGAAAACAATTTCCCGCCTAATAAGGATATCCTTCAGTTCCTCCTTCTCACTAGACCCTCGGTCCCCTAGTACATCCGGAAGGTTATTTGTGTCTTCCTTCGTGAAGACAGAACCAAAGTATTTGTTCAATTGGTATGACATTTCTTTGTTCCCCATTATAAATTCACCTAAATCCGATTGCAAGGGATCTACGTTTGTCTTCACTAATCTTTTTCTACTTCACATATCTATAGAAGTTTTTGCAGTCAGTTTTTATGTTCCCGGCAAGCTTCTTCTCGAACTCTATTTTCCCCCTCTGAAGTAAACCCTTTGTCCCCCTCTGCTGAATTCTAAATTTCTCCCAATCCTCAGGTTTGCTGCTTTTTCTGGCCAATTTATATACCTCTTCCTTGGATTTAACACTATCCTTAATTTCCCTTGTTAGCCACGGTTGAACCACCTTCTCCGTTTTATTTTTACTCCAGACAGAGATGTACAATTGCAGAAGTTCATCCATGTGATCTTTAAATGTTTGTCATTGCCTATCCACCATCAACCCTATAAGTATCATATGCCAGTCTATTCCAGCCAATTCACGCCTCAAACCATCGATGTTACCTTTCCTTAAGTTCAGGGCCCTAGTTTCTGAATTAACTGTGTCACTCTCCATCCTAATAAAGAATTCTACCAGATTATGGTCACTCATCCCCAAGAGGTCTCGCACAACAAGATTGCTAATTAGTCTGTCATGTATTCAACCAGCATTGTAACCCATGTACAATCTGACCTAAGTTGTACACTGTGAGAACAATGACCACTAGGTGGTGAACTTGTGGGAGACACTCCTAACCTGGACCTTCAGGTATAAAAGGGGAAGCTCCACCCACTTCCATCACTTGAGTGCTATGGAATACAGTATAGGTCACAGACTGACCTTCTCTCAAGCATAGGCCTCGTGTGCATTTATACTGTATAGTAAGGACGTATCAATGGCGACGAGAAACTGGGATATAAACCACGCGAGCATGGCCATGAGCAGAACAGACAAGAGGTATTGTGTTAAGGAATAGTTGGGACAGAGATTCAACATTGTTAAAGCAGCACACAGTTCTCCAGGCAGACAAGGGCAATTGGGCATGCCCCAACATGTAGTCGAACCCAGAGGGGGAGTTCGACAGAGACAATGGCAAGCTGAATGGCGATTCATGCCATTGCAAGGGACAATGCGGCCAGTAATGGGACCATCAACACCTGTTAATGGCGCACTCAAGGACAGTCACAGGGGCAGTCAGGGACGATCGACTGGCAAGGGACCTTTTGTTTCCAACAGCAGCTCATGTTGGAGGTGTGGAGGCACACACTCAGCTGGAGTTTGCAGAGATGAACAAAATACCTGCAGAAATTGCAGAAATGAACGCTGGGGGAAATCACTGGAAGCTGAAGTTCAGCGAGTTCATGTGGAGCACGTATACAGTTCATACACCAGGACGCCATCGATAATGATGAAAGTGCTCCTCAATGGCATCCCAGTATCAATGGAGCTAGATACGGGGGCCGTCCAGTCCCTGATGGGTATCAAACAGTTCGAAAAGTTGTGGGCGTCCAAGGCCAGGAGGCCAAAATTATCGTCGATTGACGCACAGCTACGGACATACACAAAGCAGACCATCAATCGGGTGTCACTCCAAGACCAGTAGCCGCTACCGAGAGCGCAGGACCTCTTTGCGATGCTATCCGGTGGCAAACTTTTTTCAAAATTGGACCTGACCTCAGCTTACATGACCCAGGAGCTGACGAGTGAGTCGAAGAAGCTGACCACCATCACGACACACAAGGGGTTGTTTGAGTACCACAGATGTCCGTTCGGGATTTGCTCGGCCGCCGCGATCTTCCAACGAAATATGGAAAACCTCCTCAAGTCGATTCCAGGGACGGTGGTTTTTCAGCACGACATCCTCATCACGGGTTACGATACTGAAGAACACCTCCACAATCTGGAGGAGGTGCTACGCAGACTGGACCGGGTAGGGCTGCGACTGAAAAAGGCGAAGTGCGTCTTCCTAGCTCCAGAGGTAGAATTCCTGGGAATAAGGGTAGCAGCAGACGGGATCAGCCCTACTGCGTCCAAGACGGAAGCAATCCAGAGTGCACCCAGACCCCGTAACACGATGGAGCTGCGTTCGTTCCTGGGGCTCCTGAACTATTTTGGTAACTTTCTTCCCAAATTGAGCACACTGCTAGAGCCGCTACACGTGCTCCTACGCAAAAGTCGCGAATGGGTCTGGGGGAACAGCCAGGAAAGGGCTTTTAATAGAGCACGCAATTTGTTATGTTCCAACAAGCTGTTAATGCTATATGACCCATGTAAGAAACTTGTTTTAACGTGCGATGTGTCGTCCTATGGTGTCGGGTGTGTGTTGCAGCATGTCAATGCCAAGGGTCAGTTACAGCCGATAGCTTATGCCTCCAGAAGTCTGTCCAAGGCAGAAAGGGGCTATGGGATGGTAGAAAAGGAGGCGCTCGCATGTGTATATGCGGTAAAGAAAATGCACCAGTACCTGTTTGGCAGGAAATTTGAGCTGGAGACAGATCACAAACCCCTAACGTCCCTTTTGGCCGACAACAAGGCCATAAATGCAAACGCATCGGCCCGCATACAGAGGTGGGCACTCACGTTAGCCGCCTATGACTACACTATTCGGCACAGACCGGGCACTGAAAACTGCGCCGATGCACTCAGCAGGCTCCCACTAGCCACCACTGAGGGGGCTACCGAGCATGCTGCTGAGATGGTCATGGCTGTTGAAGCTTTCGGAAGCGAAGGCTCACCCGTGACAGCCCGTCAGATTAAAGTCTGGACAAATAGAGACCCGCTATTGTCTCTAGTCAAGAAATGTGTCCTGAATGGGGACTGGGCAGCCATGTACAGGGCATGCCCTGAGGAATTTAAACCATTTCACAGGCGCAGGGATGAACTCTCGATTCAGGCTGATTGCCTACTGTGGGGAAACCGCGTAGTCATGCCCCAGATGGGCAGAGAGGTGTTCATCAGAGAACTCCACAAGGAGCACCCGGGCATTGTCACGATGAAAGCAATTGCCAGGTCACACGTTTGGTGGCCAGGGATAGACGCAGATCTGGAACTTTGTGTTCGCAGGTGCAATACGTGTGCCCAGCTGGGCATTGCACCCAGGGAAGTCCCCCTTAGCCCCTGGCCATGGCCCGTCAAGCCTTGGTCACGCATCCATGTAGACTACGCAGGTCCTTTCATGGGAAAAATGTTTTTGGTTGTAGTAGACGCCTACTCCAAATGGATCGAGCGTGCCATTTTAAATTCAAGCACATCCTCTGCCACGGTAGAAAGTCTACGGGCAATGTTCGCCGCCCACGGTCTACCGGACATCTTGGTCAGTGACAATGGCCTGTGCTTCACAAGTACTGAATTCTAGGACTTCATGGCAGGCAATGGAATTAACCGTGTCAGAACGGCACCGTTCAAGCCAGCCTCAAATTGCCAGGCAGAACGAGCAGTGCAGATAATCAAACAGGGGATGCTCAGAATCCAAGGGGGTTCCCAACAATGCCACTTATCACGCCTCCTGTTGGCCTACAGATCCCGACCACACTCGCTCACAGGGGTTCCACCCGCAGAGCTGCTAATGAAAAGGACGTGCAAAACCCGGTTATCTCTTATACATCCCACCATGAAAGAAATTGTCGAGAGCAGGCGTCAGTCACAATATGACTACCATGACAGGAATGCGAGGGCGCGATGTATTGATGTAAATGACCCTGTTTTTGTCCTCAACTACGCTGCAGGGCCCAAATGGCTCGCAGGCACTGTGGTTGCCAAAGAGGGAAATAGGATTCTGGTAGTTAAACTTACCAATGGACAAATCTGCCGCAAACATGTGGATCAAACAAAAAGGAGGTTCAGCAACTCCATCGAAGAAGCAGAGAAAGAACACGATGTAGAGTTCACTCCACCTCAGGTGACCGAACACAGGAACCAAAGGGAGGAGAGCCCAGTCACTGTGGGCAGTCCGGACAGGCCTGAGGCACCGCAAACAGCAGACACTCAAGCCAGCGCCCAACAACCGGAGCCCCAATTCAGGCGCTCTACAAGAGAGCATAAACCACCAGAGAGACTCAACCTGTGATCCCAATAAGACATGGAGGGGGGAGGTGATGTCATGTATTCAACCAGCATTGTAACCCATGTATAATCTGACCTAAGTGAGAACAATGACCACCAAGTGGTGAACTTGTGAGAGACACTCCTAACCTGGACCTTCAGGTATAAAAGGGGAAGCTCCACCCACTTCCATCACTTGAGTGCTATGGAATAAAAGATAGGTCACAGACTGACCTTCTCTCAAGCATGGGCCTCGTGTGCATTTATACTGTATAGTAAGGACGTATCATAGTCCTTTCTCATTACACATCACCCAGTCTAGGATGGCCAGCTCCCTGGTTGGTTCCTCGAAATATTAGTCTAGAAAATCATCCCTAATACACTCCAGGAAATCCTCCTCCACCGCAGTGCTACCAGTTTGGTTAGCCCAATCAATATGTAGATTAAAGT
This sequence comes from Pristiophorus japonicus, assembly GCF_044704955.1. NCBI lineage: Eukaryota > Metazoa > Chordata > Chondrichthyes > Pristiophoridae > Pristiophorus > Pristiophorus japonicus. The sequence continues at coordinate 151,144,562 of NC_091991.1, forward strand.
CACCCATGATAACTGCTGTACCTTTATTGCATGTGTCATGTATTCAACGATCATTGTAACCCATGTATAAGCTGACCTAAGTTGTACACCTTGAGAACATTGACCACAAGGGGATGAACTTGTGGGAGACACTCCTAACCTGGACTTTCAGGTATAAAAGGGGAAGCTCCACCCACCTTCATCACTTGAGATCTTGGTAATAAAGGTAACTGGTCACAAAGTGACCTTCTCTCAAGTATGGGCCTCGTGTGCATTATACTGTATAGTAAGGATATATCATTGGCGACGAGAAACTGGGATTTAAACCACGCGAGCAGCACAGAAGAGAGGTACTGTGTTGGTGATGATTGGGACGACTTTATCGAGAGACTACAGCAAAGTTTTGTCACTAAGGAATGGTTGGGACAGGATTCGGCCGACAAACGCAGAGCTCATCTCCAAACGGTTTGTGGATCCAAAACGTACTCCCTAATGAAGAACCTTCTAGCGCCAGAGAAGCCGGCGGACAAGATGTTCGAAGAGCTCAGTAAGTTGATCGTGGAACACCTTAAACCGGCGAGCAGCATGCACATGGCGAGACACTGGTTTTACACGCACCGGCGGCGAGAAGGGCAAAGTGTTCCAGACTTCGTGGCAGATCTCCAGCGACTGGCGAGCCTATTTAAGTTCCCAGATGCATGCAGAGCAGAGATGCTGCGAGACTTTTTTATTGAGGGCATCGGGCACGCTGGGGTTTTCAGGAAACTGATTGAGACCAAAGACTTGACCTTGGAAGCGGCGGCTCTGATAGCCCAGACAATTATCTCAGGGGAGGAAGAGACCAGAATGATGTATGACAAAAATCTTGGCTCAAATGCGGCAAACGACCAGGGAGTCAACATTGTTAACGTGGCACACAGTTCTCTAGGCAGACAAGGGCAATTGGACATGCCCCAGCATGTAGTCGAACCCAAAGGGGGAATTCAACAGAGACAATGGCTAACTGAACGGCGATTCATGCCATCGCAATGGACAATGCGACCAGTAATGGGGCCATCAACACTTGTTAATGGTGCGCTTAAGGACAGTTACAGAGACAGTCAGAGACGATCGACTGGTAATGGACCTTTTGTTTCCAACAATGGGGCCTCCAGCTCATGCCGGAGGTGTGGAGGCAAACACCCAGCCAGAGCTTTCAGGTATCAGCAATATACCTGTAGAAACTGCAACGTCAGTGGTCACTTGGCGCGTATGTGCAGGAAGCCTGCAGCCAGGTTGATGTACAAGGAGGACGGGCCCGATGTAAGCCTTACGAGGCCAAATGAATACTGGGGGAAATCGCTGGAAGGTGAAGTTCAGTGAGTTCATGTGGAGCACATATACAGTTCATATACCAGGACGCCACCGATAATGATGAAAGTGCTCCTCAATGGCATCCCAGTATTAATGGAGCTAGACACGGGGGCCAGCCAGTCCCTGATGAGTATCAAACAATTCGAAAGGTTGTGGGTGTCCAAGGCCAGGAGGCCAAAATTATTGCCGATTGACGCACAGCTACAGACAAATACAAAGGAGATCATTCCGGTGCTAGGCAGCGCCACGGTAGTCGTGACCCACAAAGATTCGAAGAATAAGTTGCCTCTCTGGATTGTCCCGGGGGACGGTCCCGCACTACTGGGGAGGAGTTGGCCTTCTGTCATGAACTGGAAATGGGGCGATGTCAATGCAATTTCTTCTGTGGAGCGAGTATCATGCTCACAGATCCTGGACAAATTTGACTCATTATTTCAACCTGGCATTGGCACTTTCATGGGGACCAAGGTAGTGATTCACAGAAACCCGGACGCCAGGCCAGTACACCACAAGGCCAGAGCGGTGCCGTACGTGATGCGGGAAAAGATAGAAGGCGAATTGGACCGTCTGCTGAGGGAAGGCATCATCTCGCCAGTCGAATTCAGTGACTGGGCGAGCCCAATTGTGCCGGTGCTCAAGGCGGATGGGTTGGTCAGGATATGTGGCGATTACAAGGCTACCATCAATCGGGTGTCACTCCAAGACCAGTAGCCGCTACCGAGAGCGCAGGACCTCTTTGCGACGCTATCCAGTGGCAAACTTTTTTCAAAATTGGACCTGACCTCAGCTTACATGATCAAGGAGCTGGCGAGTGAGTCGAAGAAGCTGACCACCATCACGACACACAAGGGGTTGTTTGAGTATAATAGATGTCCGTTCGGGATTCGTTCGGCCACCGCAATCTTTCAGCGAAATATGGAAATCCTCCTCAAGTCGATTCCAAGGACGGTGGTTTTTCAAGACGACATGCTCATCATGGGTCACGATACTGAAGAACACCTCCACAACTTGGAGGAGGTGCTACGCAGACTGGACCGGGTAGGTCTGCGACTGATAAAGGCGAAGTGCATCTTCTTAGCTCCAGAGGTAGAATTCCTGGGGAGGAGGTTAGCAGCAGACGGGATCAGACCTACTACGTCCAAAACGGAAGCAATCCAGAGATCACCCAGACCCCGTAACACGACGGAGCTGCATTCGTTCCTGGGGCTCCTGAGCTATTTTGGTAACTTTCTTCCCAAATTGAGCACGCTGTTAGAGCCGCTACACGTGCTCATACGCAAAGGTCGCGATTGGGACTGGGGGGGACAGCCAGAAAAGGACTTTTGATAGAGCACTCAACTTGTTATGCTCCAACAAACTGTTAACGTTATATGACTCGTGTAAGAAACTTGTTCTAACGTGCGATGCATCGTCCTATGGGGTCGGGTGTGTATTGCATCATGTGAATGCCAGTGGTCAGTTACAGCCGGTAGCTTATGCCTCCAGAAGTCTGTCCCAGGCAGAAAGGGGCTACGGGATGGTAGAAAAGGAAGCGCTAGCATGTGTATATGCAGTAAAGAAAATGCACCAGTACCTGTTTGGCAGGAAATTTGAGCTGGAGACAGATCACAAACCCCTAACATCCCTTTTAGCCGACAACAAGGCCATAAATGTGAATGTATCGGCCCGCATACAGAGGTGGGCACTCACGTTAGCCGCCTATGACTACACAATTCGGCACAGACCGGGCACTGAAAACTGCGCCGATGCACTCAGCAGGCTCCCACTAGCCACCACTGAGGGAGCAACTGAGCATGATGCTGAGATGGTCATGGCTGTTGAAGCTTTCGAAAGCGAATGCTCACCTGTGACAGCCCATCAGATTAAAGTCTGGACAAATAAAGACCCGCTATTGTCTCTAGTCAAGAAATGTGTCCTGAATGGGAACTGGGCAGCCATGTACAGGGCATGCCCTGAGGAATTTAAACCGTTTCATAGGTGCAAGGATGAACTCTCGATTCAGGCCGATTGCCTACTGTGGAGAAACCGAGTAGTCATACCCCAGATGTGCAGAGAGATGTTTATCAGGGAACTTCATAATGAGCACCCGGGCATTGTCATGATGAAGGCAATTGCCAGGTCACACGTTTGGTGGCCAGGGATAGATGCAGACCTGGAACTTTGTGTTCGCAGGTGCAACATGTGTGCTCAGCCCCTGGTCCTGGCCCGCCAAGCCATGGTCACGCATCCATGTGGACTACGCAGGTCCTTTCATGGGAAAAATGTTTTTTGTTGTAGTATACGCCTACTCCAAATGGATTGAGTGTGCCATTTTAAATTCAAGCACACCCTCTGCCACGGTAGAAAGTCTACGGACAATGTTCGCTGCCCATGGTCTACTGGATGTCTTGGTCAGCGACAATGGCCCGTGCTTCACAACCACTGAATTCCAGGACTTCATGGCAGGCAATGGAATCAACCATGTCAGAACGGCACCGTTCAAGCCGGCCTCAAACGGCCAGGCAGAACGAGCAGTGCAGATAATCAAACAGGGGATGCTCAGAATCCAAGGGGGTTCCCTACAAAGCCGCTTATCACGCCTCCTGTTGGCTAATAGATCCCGACCACACTCGCTTACAGGGATTCCACCCGCACAGCTGCTAATGAAAAGGACGCTCAAAACCAAGTTATCCCTAATACACCCTACTAATGAAAGAAGCTATTGAGAGCAGGCGTCAGTCACAATGTGACTACCATGACAGAAATGCGAGGGCGCGATGTACTGATGTCAATGACCCTGTTTTTGTCCTTAATTATGCTGCAGGGCCCAAATGGCTTGCAGGCACTGTGATTGCCAAAGAGGGGCATAGGGTTTTGGTAGTTAAACTTCCAATGGACAAATCTGCCACAAACATGTGGATCAAACTACAAGGAGGTTCAGCAACCCCATAGAAGAAGCAGAGGAAGAACACGACGTTGTTTACTCCACCACAGGTGACCGAACACCGGAACCAAGTGGAGGAGAGCCCAGTCACTGTGGGCAGTCCGGACAGGCCTGAGGCACCTCAAACAGCAGACACTCAGGCCAGCGCCCAACAACCGGAGCCCCAACTCAGGCGCTCTACAAGGGAGCGTAAACCATCAGAGAGACTTAACCTGTGATCCCAATAAGATTTTGGGGGGGAGGTGATGTAATGTATTCAACTATCATTGTAACCCATGTATAAGCTGACCTAAGTTGTACACCTTGAGAACATTGACCACAACGGGGTGAACTTGTGGGAGACACTCCTAACCTGGACTTTTAGGTATAAAAGGGGAAGCTCCCAACCTTACTACTACTGTTTGGTGGTCTGTATACAACTCCCACTAGTGTTTTCTGCCCCTTGGCATTCCGTAGCTCCACCCATACCGATTCCACATCATCCAAGCTAATGTCCTTTCTTATTATTGCATTAATTTCCTCTTTAACCAGCAATGGCACCCCGCCTCCTTTTCCTTTCTGTCTATCCTTCCTAAATGTTAAATACCCCTGGATGTTGAGTTCTCTGCCTTGGTTACCCTGGAGCCATGTCTCCATGATGCCAATTACATCATACCCGTTAACTGCTATCTGCGCAGTTAATTCGTCCACCTTATTCCGAATACTCCTCGCATTGAAGCACAGAGCCTTCAGGCTTTGCCCCTTTAGAATTTTGCTGTAATGTGGCCCTTTTTGCTTTTTGCCTTAGGTTTCTCTGCCCTCCACTTTTACTTTGCTTCTTTCTATTTTTTGCTTCTGTCCCCATTCTAATTACCTCTGTCTCCCTGCATAGGTTCCCATCCCCCTGCCATATTAGTTTAACTCCTCCCCGACAGCACAAGCAAACACTCCCTCTAGGACATTGGTTCCGGCCCTGCCATGTGCAGACCGTCCGGTTTGTACTGGTCCCACCTCCCCCAGAACCGGTTCCAATGTCCCAGGAATTTGAATCTCTCCCTTCTGCACCACTCCTGAAGCCACGTATTCATCTGAGCTATCCTGTGATTCCTACTTTGACTAGCACATGGCACTGGTGCAATCCTGAGATTACTACTTTTGAGGTCCTACTTTTTAATTTATCTCCTAGCTCCCTAAATTCGTCTTGTAGGACCTCATCACATTTTTTACCTATATCTTTGGTACCTATATGCACCACAACAACTGGCTCTTCACCCTCCCTTTTCAGAATGCCCTGCACCCGCTCTGAGACATCCTTGACCCTTGCACCAGGGAGGCAACATACCATCCTGGCGTCTCGGTTGTGGCCGCAGAAACGTCTATCCATTCCCCTTACAATTGAATTCCCTATCACTATAGCTCTCCCACTCTTTTTCCTGCCCTCCTGTGCAGCAGAGACACCCATGGTGCCATGAACCTGGCTGCTGCTGCCTTCCCCTGATGAGTCATCTCCCCCAACAATATCCAAAGTGGTATATCTGTTTTGCAGGGGGATGAATACAGGGGACACCTGCAGTACCTTACATAAGAACATAAGAATTAGGAACATGAGTAGGCCATCTAGCCCCTCGAGCCTGCTCCGCCATGCAACAAGTTCATGGCTGATCTGGCCGTGGACTCAGCTGCACTTACCCGCCCGCTCCCCGTAACCCTTAATTCCCTTATTGGTTAAAAATCTATCTATCTGTGATTTGAATACATTCAATGAGCTAGTCTCAACTGCTTCCTTGGGCAGAGAATTCCACAGATTCACAACCCTCTGGGAGAAGAAATTCCTTCTCAACTCGGTTTTAAATTGGCTCCCCTGTATTTTGAGGCTGTGTCCCCTAGTTCTAGTCTCCCCTACCAGTGGAAACAACCTCTCTGCCTCTATCTTGTCTATCCCTTTCATTGTTTTAAATGTTTCCATAAGATCACCCCTCATCCTTCTGAATTTCAACGAGTAAAGACCCAGTCTACTCAATCTATCATCATAAGGTAACCCCCTCATCTCCGGAATCAGCCTAGTGAATCGTCTCTGTACCCCCTCCAAAGCCAGTATATCCTTCCTTAAGTAAGGTGACCAAAACTGCACGCAGTACTCCAGGTGCGGCCTCACCAATACCCTATGCAGTTGCAGAAGGACCTCCCTGCTTTTGTACTCCATCCCTCTCGCAATGAAGGCCAACATTCCATTCGACTTCCTGATTACCTGCTGCACCTGCAAACTAATTTTTGGGGATTCATGCACAAGGACCCCCAGGTCCCTCTGCACCTCAGCATGTTGCAATTTCTCCCCATTCAAATAATATTCACTTTTACTGTTTTTTTTCCCCAAGGTGGATGACCTCACACTTTCCGACATTGTATTCCATCTGCCAAACCTTAGCCCATTCGCTTAACCTATCCAAATCTCTTTGCAGCCTCTCTCTGTCCTCTACGCTGCTCTTCCTGTTGGTCATCCATTCCCTATCTGGCTGTGTACCCTTTACCTGCGGTAAGAACAACTCACTAAACCTGCTATTCACGTCATTCTCAGCATCGTGCATGCTCTAGAGTGAATCCACCCGCAGCTCCAGTGCCACAATGCGGTCCATTAGGAGCTGCAGCCAGACACACTTCCTGCACACGTAGCCGTCAGGGACACTGGAAGCCTCCCTGACTTCCCGCATAGTACAGGAGGAGCATAACACGTGTCCGAGCTCTTCTGCCATGACTTAACCCCTAGATAAACTTAATTTGGCAACAACAATGCTAAATGTTACTTACTGATAAAGAAATGAAAAATAAAAAACTACTTACCAATCACCAGTCAATCACTTACCCCCTTGGCTGTGACGTCACCTTTCGATTTCTTTCTACTTCTTTTTTGCCTCCCTGCTGCAGCTGCACCGGCTGGCCTCCTCAATGCACCTCAAGCTCCCCGAACTGCCGACATTCCTGTTGGGCCTTTATAGGCCTCTCGACGTCCCGCTCTGCCTCCTCGACGCACCTCGAACTCCCCGAACTGCCGACGCTCCTGTTGGGGCTTGAATATTAAAGCTTGAATAAAATTATCAACATTGTTCCCTTTAACAATTGGAATTAAATTAACTCCAGCAGATATATGAGTTCAATGTTCCGTACCCTCACCTCCCAGAATTGCTGTGGATATATGTCTATCTCTGCCAGTTTAAGAGAATGATATTGTTTCCAATACTCATCGGCTTCATTCTATATCCATTTCTCCTTGTTGAATTGTTGTTGCTCTCTCCATCTTCTTCCCATCTATGGAGCTTTCTTTTCCCTCAGGAACTCTACTTGAAACTTATTCTTTTGCTTTCTCTTATCAGTAAGCAAACAAACTCATTATTTTTATAACTCTTTCTGAAGATCTTGTTTGCACCATTTGCTTTCTGCTGTGAACACTTACATTTTACTCCAGGTCATTGTGAGCTCTATCAGATGGGCTGCCACCACAGTTACGCTACATTAATTTTGGCACAGATTAATAAACAAGCAATGCTTAAATACCTTCCAGATTCTTTCCTTTGGTGCTTTTTATGCTCGGATAGAAGTGTGGGCACTTGATTATGTAATATAGTCAATACCTTAACACTGGACAGCCCTTGGTGTTCACCTGTCATTTCCTGTGAATTCGATGGAAAATTAGTGGTTTTGCCAAACAACAAAAAACATTGTAGATGGCCAGGTTGCAGTTTTCATAAACTGCAAACTGGTCTGAAAGCTCTATTATCGTTCAGGATTAATATTTTCTGACGAAGGAAAGAGCATTATTACCTTGACAGAAAAAGTGCTGGAAACATTCAACAGGTCAGGTAGCATCTGTGGAATGAGCAACAGAGTAAACGTTTCAGGTCGGTGACCTTTCATCAAGGACCTGAAATGTTGGCCCGAATTTTGCCGACGCTGAGAGGACGGGATCGGAGGCGGGTCAGCTGTCAAAATTGAAATGATTGACAGCGGGCCAGGAGCCCACTGTCAACCCGCCTCCACGCTAGTCTCCCAGGTGTGGGGTCTGTCAGCGCTGAACAGACACAACACCAAGCGGTGGGAGAGGCAATTTAGATTATTAAGAGCTTGTTAACAATCACTTAAAAGCTATTTTAAGCTCACCTTTAGATTGTTAGAGCTCGCCAATGGCTTCCCCGCTGCTCGGGGAATCACATCGGCATGGGATGATTCACTGATTTGACAGCTGCAAGTGGTTTATAATAGCTCCCAGGTCAGAAACTGTTGCCTTCTGCATTTGGAAGACAAATTGAGCTTTATGTAGCTAGCAAGTTTTTGGGGCAAACTTTTTATCCATTATCACACCATTGGAATAATCTCTCCTACCATTGACAGATTAGTTCTGTCATCTCAACCTCACTTACCATCTGTTCCATCAGCACGATGCCCTTGAAAAAAAATCTCATCTTGGTCCTCAGAATCCCACCATTGTCAGCCCCAACATCAGCATCACCAGGCACACCAGCAGCATCCAACAACAACACCAACCTTCTCCGCAATCAACTGATGCTACACAGGACACAGGGCATCAGCACCTGATCACATTGATGCCCAGGATGCCAGGGATGGCCTCACCATGGCCAGATTTACTTCACTTGACGTTGTACACCATGGTTGCCACAGGTTGGCACCACCCCACTGCAACACCATAAAGCATCCTTACAATGCCCAAGCCATTCCTTTCACACTTACCACCATTGTGGGGGTGCCCATCTGTCTCACCATTACTTGCAACTCACTAAGCCACTTCTAAAGGTGCATACAAATCTGTCCAAGAATGCAAAGTGTTCAAAATAAAGATTTCAATGTTTGACAACACATTAACAGAAACTTTACATGAACGTTGGCGATAACACCCAAGTGCCTACCCTTGTGTCTTGTTAGTTGGTATGATTGGACTAGGATGTCCCTTTGTACATGCACAAGAATGTCCTAAATGTAAATCAGTAACAGTAGGGGCTACAATACCAATTACAGAGGCACTCCACAGTTATCCAGCCTGGCATTCCCTAACCTGTTTCTGCTCCTTCATCTCTTTCACTCAATTCTTTATCCACCTTCAAGATTTCCTTGGAATACCTACTGCATTAAGCTTGTGTAGCAGCCTTTCATTTGGCACTTTATCAAAAGCTTTCTAGAAATCTAGGCATACACATTGAGGATTTCAATGTCTACTTAGGATATCATTCCCTCAAAAAGTCGAGGAGGTTGGTGAGGAAGGATCTTTCCCTGCTATAACCAGGCCATTTGTTTTCTAATAGGTTACTTTCCAACAGCTAATCCTTAACTTTGTTCCTAATGATCAATTCTATTAATTTGCCAGTTACGAAAGGGCCTGTAATTACCCAAGGCTTATTTTATCGCCTTTCTTGACCTGCATTGGCTTTCTTCCAATTGAGTATTCAATGTCTCTCTCACTTTATCCTCATCTCCTTAACACTTTTGGATAGTTATCATTTGTCTCTAAGGATTTATTGGCTTTGAGCCCTTTAAGCCTCTCTCGGGTATCCATGCAAGTGATATGAAATCAATACATTTAATTGTAGAACGCCCTGTGATGGGTGGCAAGCTACTAACATTCCCTTCGCACGATGCCTATTGATCGTGGCTAAAGTCACAGCAATAAAGATAGGAGTGTCTGTTGATCCAATATTTAAACAGCAGAGGAGAGACCAGTGTGGACCTAATCGGTGGCAGCATCGGAGCAGCAGAGAGAAAAAAAAATACAGGAGTGACATCACAGGAAAGCTGGTAACTGATTGGAGCTGAGGCGGACCTGAACGAGAGCGAGAGCTGAGTAACTCAACACAAGCTGAATTTGAAAGAGTGATGTCAGATTTAAAAACCTAAAGTGACATCAGCGCAAGGGAAGGAGCTGATTGGTGAGTAGCTGGTGAGTGTTTTTTTTTAAGTTTTAATTTTATTTCTGCTAAGTAAGTCCATAGCCTATTAAATAGAGGCATGGCAGGGCAGCTCAAACTCACAGAGTGCACATCCTGTGCCATGTGAGAACTCCAGGACACTTCCCGTGTCCTGGGCAATCACATGTGCAGGACGTGTCGTTGGCTGGAGGAGCTCGAGCTACGGGTATCGGAGCTTGAGCAGCAGCTGGCATCACTGCAGTGCATCTGTGAGGCTGAGAGCTTCATGGATTGCATGTTTCAGGAGGTGGTCACTGATAGAGAATTCAAACAGGCTGCATTTAGACAGACTGTGAGAATTCACAGACACCAAGTCAGAGATGCTACGTGAGTGGGAGCATGTTGCATTAAGTCATCAATCAACTTGACATTTTAGAACTTTGGGTAGCGAGCCAATTAAAAGGTTAAAAGACTATTAATTGAGCCAATAAGGTCAAAGAAGGCGAGTTCTTTTCTGTAAATTGAACCCGGTATAAATACAGCCATTCTGACCATGTGGTTTCAGAAGGACAAAGACCTGGCTTAAAGCCAAGAGCTTGTTACTGCTGTCTGCCCAAATAAAGAAATTAAAACTACAATCGGAGTTCGTATTTCATTGGAAATTAAGAGATCTAACAATTTTGGCATCACGAACAGGATCGCTGAGGAAATAAACTGAATTTTGGACATCGAACCTACATACTGAGGTAAGGACTCCTCTTTATAAAAGTCCTCGGTCAAAAGTCTAAACTCGCCTCTCCTTCTACGTGATTCCGAAAGCCTCCGGTTTGCGAACCCTCCGGTTGGTAGTCGGTTCGAGGTCCCATAGACGTCTAAACTTCGGCGGTGTGTTAGTTAATTAATCACCGATCTATTGATCGGCTGGAAAGCCTACGATTCGAGACCCCAGTAAAGAAATCAGTATTATGGCAACAGGAGATAAGAGCAAAGAATTGCCTACAACTGTTAAAGGTGGGCAGGCACCACCTGAAGTTTCGCTAGATTTAATTCTCGAACAGTTGAAAGAATACATAGAGCAACAATTCAATTTATCTAAAACCTATATTAAGATCGAACAAAAGTACGGAACCTCCAAAGGACAATGGTCCTTGGACGAGATTAAAAAGGTCTGGGGAAAAACGACCCGTATGATAAATAAAGAGCGAACTAGATGGTCCCCAGCCGTTATGGGAAAGATCCGAAACCGGAATGAAATTATAATGCGTTCCCAACATGATCGAGAACTGACCAGTACAAAGGACCAATTGCAAACTGTTTGTGAACAGCTCCGACAGAAAAAACTTGAACTTGAAAAGTCGGAAGCGGAAGTTAAAGATCTTAAAGGTGAAATTAAAGAATGGAAAAAATCATTAGGTCAAGAGACAGTAATAGGAAAAGGAAAATGTATCGGTCAATTCCCAGGGTACCCATGTTTGGATAAATTAAAAGCGCAAACCCGAAGACACGACTGAGGAATAGATATGGATTCTGAATCCTCCGACGATACAGGGTCGTATCGCTTTGCCCCGTTTAAAAAAAGACGAGTTCTAGTCAAATCAGAAGAGACTGCGGATGAGGACGGAACCAAAAAAACGAGGAAAAGGGTGTACGAAAAATACTTATTTCATGATCCGGCAGACCCAGAGAAAATTGATAAATGATCCAAGGAATTGCCCAATCCAAAGAAAGGGGGAGTGAAAATGTGGGACCAATTGGACCGCTTAAGAAATATATATCAACTTCATCCCTGGAACGGAGTGCAAATTTTGACCATAATGGTGCCAAAAACACAGGGAAGAAAATTGCACGACAAGGTAGAAGAAGCTTTGGGGCAGGATGAGCAAGAATTAGACGCAGGATGGGAGGCGATTAAACACTGGCTGCAAGCCTTCAGTCCAGCTAAGACAGACTGGGGAAAAATTGCATCCTGCCAACAGAAAGGAACAGAGGAGGTCCTGGAGTATGACGAGCGGTTTAGATGCACGTGGCTAGAACATTCGGGTATGAATAATACGGATGAGGAAATGGATGAACAAGTGTTTGGACCCCTGAAAGCAGCTTTCGTGGCAGGTCTAAAGCCAGAACTGTCCAAAATGCTTAAGGTAGTGTTACCGGACTGGGAAGGTAGAGGAACTACCTTTGCAGCATTGGTGGATCGATATAACCAATTAGATCGGGATATGGGAGCTGAAGTCCGAGCTGTACAGGCTATGGGATGGAAATCCCAGGATTCCGATAAACAGTCATTAGGAAAATTACCCGGAAAATGTCGTTATTGTGGGAAAGTAGGTCACTGGGCCAAGACGTGCAGGGCAAAATAGAAAGGTCATGGCTGGGGAAGAGGACACAGCCAGGGATACAATTCAGCCAACAAACCAGGCTTGTCACAAGATAATGACCTCATAGAAGCATTTAAGCGACTGACAATACAACAACAGAAGGAGTTACTTGGGATAGCAAAAATCGGTTAGAGCCCACCCTGGCCCCCCTCCTCGCACTAATACAACAGAGGGAGATGGGCTATATATAACTGTGAGGGTGGGCAATAAGGACATGGGCTGTCTTTTAGACACAGGGGCGGAATTAACATGCTTACCCCTACAATATGGAGACTTTTTGCCATTGGATGGTAGGGCATGTACAGCCTATGGAGTTGGGGGCCATAAAATGGAAATTGAAAGGACAACACCGATACTTATAGGGCTGGGTCCACATGAACTAACCACGCCAGTCTGGATAGGTCCAGTAGATCAACCCCTTTTGGGAATGGACGTTCTAATCCAAATAGATTCATCGTTGCATTTCGAGGATGGTCGGGTGACATGGTCAATTAGAACTTTGAAGAAAGAAGAATTGAAGGAACACCCGATATGGGCTAAAGATAAGAACGATTGTGGCCTACTCCAGATGGAGCCTGCGTCATTTACCGGGACCAAGCCTCCATGCACTAAACAGTATCCCATCAGTCCAACTGCCATCGTGGGAATCTTACCGGTTATTCAGCAATTGGAGAAATAAGGAGTGCTTATTAAAATGCATAGCTCCTCCAATAGCCCCGTGTGGCCGGTACAGAAATCTAATGAGACTTGGCGTTTGACTGTCGGTTATAGGAAAGCTAACCAGTGTATTGATCAAAAAGCTCCTTTGGCCGCAGATCCTTCCACCATTTTTAATGCCCTCAAACCGGAACATAAATATTTCTCGGTTATAGATTTGGCCAACGGATTTTGGTCGGTGCCTCTGGCACCGGAGGTTCGACAGTGGTTTGCTTTCACGGTCCAAGGACAACAGTATACTTGGACCCGGTTACCGCAGGGTTTCCACAACAGCCCTACGGTATTCCGCATAGCTTTACAAAGCCATTTGCGAGAATTACCTCCCCTGTCATCCACAGTCATCCAATATGTAGACGATATCCTGCTAGCTTCAAACACGGAAGAACAGCATGAACAAGATTTACGAGCTTTGCTGGACCACCTTCGGCTGAAAGGACATAAAGCCAGCATCGACAAAGCACAAATATCCCAAGAAGAGGTTGTATACCTGGGACAAAATATTTCACAAGGAAAGAGAGAACTTACCCAGGATAGAGCTGCAGCCATTCGGGCTGCTAAAAAAACCACCACTATTCAGGAACTAAGGTCTTTTTTGGGATTGTGTAACTTTAACAGAAATTGGATTGACTCCTTCACACAGCTTGCTCAGCCATTGAATGATATTTTAAAGGGGAAACGTGCCCCTAAAGAAGCCATCACCCTCACTAAAGAACAGCAAGAGGCCTTCCTGAGTTTGAAAAAGGCTTTGTGTTCGGCACTGGCTCTGGGAATCCCCGACAGTGGTAAGTCATTTACCCTGTTTGTCCATGAGAAAGAAGGATATATGACAGCCATACTGACACAAGAACATGGGGATCTGCAAAGACCTATTGGCTATTATTCGGCAAAACTGGATGCGGTAGCCCTCGGATGGGGAAGTTGCCTAAGGGCCATGGAAGCTACATGTCGAACGGTAATGATCACTGCGGGTCTAGTCCTCGACCAAAAGCTGATTGTCAAGTGTCCCCACACCGTACACGCTTTGCTGTCTATGAATAGAATGTCTCAGGTGACGGCAGCAAGATGGACCCGCTGGACAGCAGTTTTGGAAGCTCCTAATCTCCATATCGTCCGGGCCAGCCCGGTTAATCCCGCAACTATGCTCCCGATGTCAGAATCGAGGGAGCAAGAGGGGGGAGAATGTGAAGAGCATGACTGCGTGGAGATTTTAAAAGAAACAGAAGAAGCAGCCTTAGCAGCAGAGGAGCCTCTGCACAACCCAGACCTCATCCTGTTTACAGATGGTTCCTCCTTTGTTGACAATGGTACCAGAAAAGCAGGATGGGCAGTTACAACCTTATATGAGGTAGTGGCAATAGGATGTTTACCCTCAGGAACGTCAGCACAACAGACCGAGTTACGGGCCCTGTCAGAAGCATGTCGAATAACAGAAGGATAGACAGCTAATGTCTACACAGATTCGCATTATGCTTTTGGAGTCGCTCACGACTTTGGTCTGTTATGGCGTAAAAGAGGATTCCTCACTGCTGCTGGTACACCTATCCGAAATGGAAAAGAAGTCCGAGACTTACTGGAGGCCATACAATTACCTCAAGAAGTGTCCATCCTGAAGTGTAAGGCCCATACCAAGGAAAATACCACAGAAGCACAGGGAAATGCCCTAGCCGACCAGGCAGCTAAAGATGCCGCCTCACAGGGCGTTCCTCCAAAAGAACCAACACAGATGTGCAGATTGAAAGCACTCAGGACTCTGACACGAGACCTTCAAACAATGCAAGGCGAGTGCTCCCGAGAGGAAAAATGGACATGGATTGAGGTAGGAATTAAGCTATGTGAAGATGGTGTCTGGAGACAAAGAGTTACCGACAAGCCAGTCGCGCCACAAGCGCTTATGCCTTTTTTAGCCCAACAGATCCACTCGTGGGGACACTTGGCCCCACAACAGATGACGGCACGGTTCCAGAAAAGCTGGTGGGGTCGGGGATTTAAAAAACATGCCCAGCTGGTAACAGACCGCTGTGTGGTCTGCCAGAAAAATAATTCTGGACCCATCACGGTAATGCCCCAACTGAGGCCCCCTGCCCCTGTCGGACCATTCCAGCATCTGCAGGTTGATTATATATCTCTTCCTTCATGCCAAGGATACACTAACATTCTTGTCATGGTCGACAGATTCTCTGGATGGGTAGAAGCTGTCCCAACTAAAAGAGCCACAGCCAATCACACTGCAAAGGTCTTGTGTAAGGATTACATTCCCCGATGGGGAGTCCCGAGTAGCATTGACTCAGATCAGGGAACACACTTCACAGGTGCTGTCTGCCAAGAAATCTGTAGGTTACTGAACATTACGTGGGATTTACACTGTCCTTATCATCCACAATCATCAGGACAAGTAGAACAAATGAATCGAACTCTGAAACAACGGCTTGCCAAATATCACCAAGAAGGAACACCATGGCCCCAGGCACTACCAATAGTGCTATGTAGCATTAGGGCAACCCCGAACAGAACTACAGGTCTAAGCCCATTTGAAATTATAACAGGAAGACCCATGTCGCTGCCAGGAACTATCGATTTACGAAAAGCTGATGTTCATTTAATGAGTGACACTTTGTTATCATACTGTCAGAACTTAACTAATGCTATTAGTTCTGTTTCCCGACAGGTATCGGCAGCTTGGGGTAATCCACCCGAAGGAGGACATGACATCATCCCGGGAGTCTGGGTGTATGTGAAAAAGTTGCATAAAGAACCTTTGGGTGCCAAGTGGGAGGGACCTTACCAAGTGTTATTGACCACCCAGGCAGCTGTTAAAGTCCAAGGAAAGAAAGCCTGGATCCACGCTTCACATGTTAAATGAGCACCCGTAACTGAAGTCGAAATCTAATAAGGACAATTACATTTTGCGAAAATGTATAAATTTACTGTATTATTGATTGTAGGTGTTCTAGGCATAGGCCTACTTCTTACTAGCCGACCCTCTGCACCAAAGGGAAATAGTAGGGTAGCAAGGGAATTACATGTAAATACCTTTTTATATATGTCATACATTTATGCCAAACAAGGTAACATTTCTAGTTGTTGGGTGTGTGCGCATATTCCTATTCACTCAAAGGGAGGGAGTCCCTTGAGGCCAGTTCCCTTGAATATCTCGGAAATGGCTGAATGGATAATTAATCAAAACAAAACAGGCAATGCGTTTCAGGATACGGAAAACTGGGCACATAAATGGAAGTCAGCGGGTTACAATCTGACTACCTTTGAAGGGGGATACCAACCGTGCTACAATAATTCCAAACGGCCCCCATTTTTTGTTGTCACTAATACAACGGGAATAGGAAGACCGGGGGAATCGGTCTGTCTGATTAGAAACATCAAAGGAGGCCAAAATATGGGGTATAGTAACTGCTTCCGGAATTATAATCTAATCAAGCCACGGAACCGTCCAAACTGGGCCGATGTGGGAATTTTTAACGTAACGGGGATTCTGAATAAAACAGATGGAAAAGCCTGGACAGGCCCCGGAGTGTTGCTGACAAAGAAACAGCTAACATTCATTGCCTATAATGGCACCTATTGGGTGTGTGGCCACAAGGCCTACCCTTGGCTGCCCCAGAATTGGATGGGATCCTGCTATTTAGCCTACATTGTGCCTTATATGTATCATATAAAGTCACTGTCGGAACATTTACACCGTCCTAAGAGAGCTATCACAGGAACAGAGAGGTTCTTTGCCATTCTGATCCCCAGGTATGGGACCGCCAGACTGGTAAGGGAATCTATTAACATGGCATCCGTTGTGGAACGGGTAGCCAATGATATCTCAGAGGCCCTAGTTAAAATCAATGCAGAAATGGTAACAATCCGCACAGTAGCCCTACAGAATAGACTGGCCCTTGATTACATCCTGGCTGAAAAGGGAGGTACTTGCATCCTACTCAGAACTGAGTGTTGCACGTATATCCCAGATAGCTCCGAAGAAATTACCCACTTAGCGGAGCATATCCAAAAGGAGGTAGAAAAACTTAAGCAACCCCCATCATTCACTTTGTGGAGTGGAGCCACTGAATGGCTAGGTTCAATAGGAACTTCATTGGTGGAAGGTTTAATTCTATTTATTGTAATTATTTTACTTTTATACTGTTTGTTTATGTTGATTAAATGTTGTTGCGACCAGGCAGCTGTAGCTGCTGTCCCGCATGTGAGACACCTTGCAGGTCCCAGCAGACCATCTGTACATGGCACAGGGGTATGTTATGCTTAAGGGAAGGTTGCTTACTGGTTGAACTAAGATACTGATTTGGATTAAATTGGAATAAGGTTAATTAACCTACTAAAACCAGACTTCCATTGTGGCCACGATGGAACTCGGGTTGGTGTAAATTTGTGTGCAAGCTACTAGTCCGGACATGTGGCGAAACACATCAACAAATTTTAGAAGGAAACTCTATTAACATGTATGAAATTATTTTGTAGAATGTTTAACCAGTGATACCTGATGTTTTATGATTCAGTTTGTGAAAGAATCAAAGGGGGGATTGATAGAGAATTCAAACAGGCTGCATTTAGATAGACTGTGAGAATTCACAGACACCAAGTCAGAGATGCTACGTGAGTGGGAGCATGTTGCATTAAGTCATCAATCAACTTGACATTTTTGGACTTTGGGTAGCGAGCCAATTCAAAGGTTAAAAGACTATTAATTGAGCCAATAAGGTCAAAGAAGGCGAGTTCTTTTCTGTAAATTGAACCCGGTATAAATACAGCCATTTTGACCATGTGGTCTCAGAAGGACAAAGACCTGGCTTAAAGCCAAGAGCTTGTTACTGCTGTCTGCCAAAATAAAGAAATTAAAACTACAATCGGAGTTCGTATTTCATTGGAAATTACCCTGCAGCTTAAGAGTGTGCAGCCAGAGAGGAAATGGGTGACTGCCAGACAAAAGAGGAGGACCAGGCAGGTAGTGCAGGAGTCCCCTGAGTGCATCTCGCTCTCCAATCAGTACTCCATTCTGAGTACTGGTGAGGGTGATGGTTTCTCTGGGGAATACAGGCAGAGCCAAGTCCACGGCACCACGAGTGGCTCAGCTGTACGGGGTGAGGGGGGGAGGGAGCGGGGGGAGGAAGAAGAGTGGGAGAGCAATAGTGGTAAGAGATTCAATAATGAGGAGAGCAGAAGGCATTTCTGGGGCTGCAGACATGACCCCAGGATGGTATGTTGCCTCCCTGGTGCCAGGGTTAAAGTTGTCTCTGAGTAGCAGCAGAATATTCTGAGGGGGTAGGGTGAACAGCCAGAGGTTGTGGTGCATATCGATACCAATAACACAGGTAGAAAGAGGGATGAGATCCTGCAGGCAAATTTTAGAGAGCTAGGAAAGAGATTAAAGAGCAGGACCTCTAAGGTAGTAATCTCCAGATTACTCCCAGTAACATGCGCAAGTGAGTATAGAAATAGGAGGATAGAACAGATGAATGCATGGCTGGAGAGATGGTGCAGGAGGGAGTGCTTCAGATTTCTGGGGCATTGGGACTGGTTCTGGGGGGTGTGGGAGCTGTACCAGCCGGACAGGTTACACCTCAACAGGCCCGGAACCAATATCCCCACGGGGAGGTTTGCTAATGCTGTTCGGGAGGGTTTAAACTAATTAGGCAGGGGGATCATCACCAAGATGTAACATTAGAAAGGGGAAATAAAGTGCTCAAAAGATTGGGAGAGGCAGAGGGCACTAAAATAAGAAATAGTAAGCTATTAGGTGGGGTCCAACTAAGAGTGAATACAGGATGGTCTAAGATGGGTTTACAGTGTATGTATGTGAACACACAAAGTATAGTAAACAAGGTGAGTAAGCTGCAGGCACCAACAACCACATTGGAATATGTTGTTCTGGCAATAACTGAGATCTGGCTCAAAAAAGGGCAGGATTGGGTATTAAATATTTCTGGTTACAAGGTGCTCAGGAGAGATAGAGAAGGAAAGAAAGGTGGGGGTGTGACAGTATTGGTTAAGGAGAATGTTACAATACTGGAGAGGTAAGATGTCCTGGAGGGATCAAGGACAGAATCTTTATGGCTAGAGTTAAGAAATAAGAACAATCTTGATCAGTATGTTTCTGGCCCAACGAGGGAGGAGGCATTGTTGGATCTGGTTCTGGGGAATGAGATAAGTCAAGTGGAGCAAGTATCAGTAGATGATCAGTGGGATTTTTTATATCCAAATGACAGGGCAGATGGGACCTCAATTCAACATCTCATCTGAAAGATGGCACCTCCGATCCCTCCATACTGCAATGGAGTGTCAGCCTGGATTTTGTGCTCAAGTCCTCGAGATCGCTACCGACTGAACCTAGCTGACAAAAGTCAAATAAAAGCCTTTCAATGTGTAAAATAATTGATATTAATACATAATCAGGTAGAAAAGTACCAAGTTTGATCAGTTATACATACTGCTATGAAAATAATGCACACCATCTAGTTTATTGTCTCTAGGGTTTATATCAAAGTATCTCGACTAGTAAACAAGGCAATTAAGGTAAAAATCCTGAGTTATTGTTTTCTAAACAGTTGCATTTTCTGGTTGTAGGAGTGATAATCATTAGGATTGTTATTTAAGAAAAACAATTTTCACCACAATATTTTCACCCACAATGGAAACTTTACATAGTAATGCAGAGAGTTATGTGTGGGATGGAGCTCTGTACATTGTACGTGGTTACACATAGAGTGCCAAATATCTTAAGTGGGTGAAAAAGTAGACCATCTCTTTTTTTATTACAAACTACAAGTTTTTCTGAATGTTATAGAGTATGAAAAACAACTCACAACATGTACTTGGCAACTAACAAGAGCTGAACTGCAGCTGTTTGATTAGGTTTATATGGCTTTATGCAGTTGGGCGTACAATAAACAATCCATCCGCAACTTTATAACACTTCTCTAAAATTGAACACCAATGAACGTCCTCAGAAAATACTTAGCAAATCTCCTCTGTCCATGTCCCATGTTACCACCATTGGTAGCAACGCACCTTCATCAAATCAGCTGCTCTCAGTAACATAGGGCTTGTGAACTGCTGCAGAAGGTAAACAATCAAATCCATTGCAAATCCAGCTTCCATGGAAACGACCGAACCGTTAATCAGCAGCTATTCCACTTGGAGCCAGATCCCCCTACACGTCATTTACAGGTGTTGCTTTTGTCTGCAGTGGCCACCGATTTCGATAGTCCATTAGTAATACATTCCAACAAGTACACATAGAACTAATAATCATTCCCATCCTCAATTATATAGCAGGGAATGTGCAAGAGTAAATGATGGAGATGTTGGAATAATGACACGGCAGTCATCTAAAAGCAAGAGCCTTTGATGTTTCAAACCAGCAGTGCCAGTAAGGTTTCAATTTTTTGTTAAAAGAAAACAATAACCATGTCAGCATCTATAATCTAAACCAATCAATTCAATGTTTAGCATGTTAAATACGTCAATAAAGAAAAGCTGTTGATAAAAAGCAAGAAAAAATAATTACTTGATCGGAATCCAGCCTTTTATAATGACAAGAAGCTGATAAGTCTTTAGAAAGAACGCAGCACCCATCAAATTCAGATTCAATAATAATATTTTCTATGATGCAGTTTTTACACAATGGAAATGAATCTCAAATAACATTTTTGAGCATTGAATAAGCAGAATTTAGTTTCCTAGTTTCCTTATTTCCTTCCATGGCCTCGCCCCTCCCTGTCTCTGTAATCTCCTCCAGCCCCACATCCCCCCCGAGATGTCTGCGCTCCTCTAATTCTGCCCTCTTTAGCATCCCTAATTATAATCACTCAACCATTGTTGGCCGTGCCTTCTGTTGCCTGGAACTCCCTGCCTAAACCTCTCTGCCTCTGTACCTCTCTTTCCTCCTTCAAGACGCTCCTTAAAACATGCCTCTTTGACCAAGCTTTTAGTCACCTGCACTAATTTCTCCTTATGCGGCTCGGTGTCAATTTCTTTTGTCTCATAATACTCCTGTGAAGCTCCTTGGATGTTTCACTATGTTAAAGGCGCTTTATAAATACAAGTTGTTGTTGTTGTCATGTAGTTGCCATAATTGTTTTAAACAGATATTATTGAATCTGCTCTCAACCTCTGAAAATAAGCCAGTTAAGCTTTCTACCAACGATCACTGTTATTCTGCACAACTTTATCCTGTTCCCATCACTATTGGAAACAGGTCGAGCTGTTCGACAATGGACACAAATGGCCATACAGTTGGAAAGACAACAGTGAACTTTGATAGAATCATAGAATAGTACAGCACAGAAGGAGGCCATTTGACCCATCGAGTCTGCGTCGGCAAAGCACTTTACAGCCAATGAAGTACTTTTGAAGTGTAGTCACTTTTATAATTTAGTAAATGCAGCAGCTAATCTCTGCACAGCAAGATCCCACAACAGCAACATGATCATGGCCAGATCATTTGTTTTAGTGATGCTGGTTGAAGGATAAATATTGGTCAGCACAGCAGGGAGCACTCTCCTGCTCTTCTTCAGAATAGCGTCATGGGATCTTTCACATCCACCTGAGAGGGCGGATGGGGCCTGGATTTAATGCCTCATCCGAAAGACGGCAGCTCCAACAGTGTCAGCCTAAATTTTGTGCTCAAATCTGTGGAGTGGGACCTGAACCCATGATCTATGAGACTCAGAGGCGAGAGTGCTACCCACTGAGCCACATCTGACAAAGAGAAAGTGTGCTGAGCTGATCTTTCCACAGGATATCCCTCTGGGTGATTCAAAGATGCCAAGAAGAACAAACGCTTAGTCGGTCAAGTATATTCACAGGTTTAACAGTGCAGGTGAAGAAGTGGAATATATATAGCATCTACAGAAGCAAACAATGTAAATACCTTGCTGAAGCATTGTGAATTAAGGTTACGGGTAGTAAACAAAAGAAATAGCATTGACAGTTGTTATGGCCCCACCCCTCCCTCCAAGAGAAGGCAGGTAAATCTTTTTCAGATAAGGAATGCCTGTTATGTAAAGAAGGCTGGAATGTTAATCATGCAGGATTTCAATTACCCAAACACTGACAGAACAAACAGCAGAGGAAAAGCTATGGGGGAATGGTTGCATCTGTTTCTTTCTCCACAGATTCTGCTGAGTATTTCCAGCGTTTTCTGTTTTTATTTCAGATTTCCAGCATCCGCAGTATTTTGCTTTTGTATCTGGTGCAAGATTGCTTTGTTACTCGGTTTGTTTAACAACTACCCTCTAATCTTTGGTAATGACCCCGAGAGGTTACTTCAAGTGAAAGAAGATGAGCATCGAGGTTTGAGATTTTAACGCTCACGTAAAAGGACTTTTAACATTAAAAACTACGTATGCAAAATTAGTTTTTTCAAAATGCTCCACTCCATCATTGGCAGCTGTGCCTTCAGCTGTCTGCGCTCTAAGCTCTGGATTTCTCTCCCTAAACCTCTTCGCCTCTCTACCTCTCTCTCCTCCTTTAAGACGCTCCTTAAAACCGACCTATTTGATCAAGCTTTTTGGTCACCTGTCCCAATATCTCCTTTTGTGGCTCGGTGTCAAATGTTGTCTGATAACTCCTGTGAAGTGCCTTGTGATGTTTTACTACATTAAAGGCACTATATAGAATCATAGAATCGTTACAGCACTGTAGAATACCATTTAACCCGTCGGGCCCGTGCCAGCTCTCTGCAAGAGCACGTCAGCTAGTCCCAATCCCCCGCCCTTTCCCTGTAGCCCTGCAAATTTTTTTCCTTCAGGGACATATCCAATTCCCTTTAAATGCAAGTTGTTGTAATGGTTGGGAGATCCACAGTAGGAATAAACTTTTTTACAATTTCCATTCATTCTGGTTCAATTAAAGGCGATGGAAACCAATAGGGATTTAAAAAAAAGCTGTTTTAGCACATCACCTACAAACATGCACTTTCCAACAGAGGTTGCTAGGCAGCAATCAGTACGGGGAACCTTGGCCATTATTCCGTTCCCCAAGCTGGTAATGCTGAGGTAAATTACTGTGCCCATACCAACAACTACCAACCAGGCTGAGATCTTCCTTGTATTTATGCTGTAACGAATCATTATGCAAAGCTGTTGATTCGAGTGAGTTCACACAAAGGGAATCTGAAAGTTTTCACAATTCACTTAGACAAGAAAAAAATTGAAGACAATTGACCAAAAGGTGACAGATGGGTCTCGGGACTTCGGGGGACAAAGAAATTACAATTATTGAATCGTTAGCTCTCGTTTATCCTTACTGAGAGAGTAAGATCACCCAACTCAGAAGCTTGATTTCCAGAATGTTGGGAGGAGGACAGCATAAAATAGATACACAATATTAAAAAAGGTTATAAATACAGAAAATGCTGGAAAAACTCAGCAGGCTTCATCTGTGGAGTGAGAAACAGAGTTAACGTTTCAGGACGTTGAGCTTTCTACAGAACTGGCGAAGGTTAGCGTTATAACGGGTTTTAAGCAAGCACAGAGGCAGGGAAAGTGGGCGGAGGGGAAAGAAAGAACAAAAGGGAAAGGTCTGTGATAGGGTGGAAGGCAGGAGTGATTACATGATAAAAGGGTTGATGGTACAAGGCAAAAGGTAATCAATGTTCCCCCTAATTTTTGGGGGGTGCAGGATCCCTTTAACGAGCTGCACCGCCCATTCAAAATTTTGCTCATGTGCAAAATCTTCCATTGATAAGCTGGTAAGCGAGCTGCGCAGGACCTCCAGTTGGTGGTAATGGGACAAGTGAAAAAACAAAAAGTGGGTGTAGAGGAGCTGTAAATGGCAACAGCAGATTCATTACCAACACTTGCTATCCAGAAAAATGGGAGTAATGGTTAAGATCTGAAATTGTTGAACTCAATGTTGAGTCCGGAAGGCTGTAAAGCGATTAAAGAAGGTTATTTTTTTTTAACAGCCTGATTTGGACCTGTGGTTCTTAAAAGAGAAATTGTCTGAATTCGACTGAAATTTGCATATCACATGACCATGTGACGTGGGAACATTTGCAAATAAATATGTGCGAGTTATTTCCTTTTAAGCTTTTGAAAGCTGCTTTCCTCCCTCTCAAATCAAAATGTGAGTATAGGGAATAATAGTTTCATATATAATTCCTGCTATATGGATTATATACATTAAAATAATTTCAACAGTCAAAGTCAAATAATTTAAACAAACTACCAAAGCCAGTGCAAACAGGACATTTCAAGTTGATTTTAATACAGCAGGCATGAAAATAAATCTGAAGATGTTTTTGTAATTTGTATTTTGTCACAGAAGTTTATATTTACATAAATAAAAATAGAAAATACTGGAAATACTCAGCTGGTCAGGTCATTTACATATGCAGCTATTAAATGTGATTACTTCTGCAAATGAGCTTCTAATCTTCTTCTGGTCCAAATGTTGGTAAGCAGGGAGATTTCCCAGTATCAGTTGTGCCTCATCGACCACCTCGAGCGAATGTAAATCAGTGCGGAATGCTTGAACTGTATGCACTGAAAATGTAAACCACACCACGCGACTTCCAAACATAATATAATTTGACTGTGGACTAACTTCTCATTTACTAATGCTGACTACAATCATATTCATGGAAACCTCTGCAATACAATCATTACTGTAATTAGTGACAGACTTCTCATTTGTGTCTCCACCTCCCTGACTCGTAAATAGTTGACTTGACCTGGTGGAAACATGTTTACCAAGGAGGAATTACCAGTGAGGGATGGCGGGGGAGTGTGTGGGAGGGTGGGCGAATGTGGCTTAAGGGCAGGGGCAAACTAACCCTCTTAAAAAACTGCTTCTATAATGAAAGCCGAGTATCCCTAAAGAGCAAATAATTAACATTCTGGCAATTAATCATCAATTTTGGCAGCTAAAAGTACTTGCATTTCATTACAACAAGGAAAGAATGTGAGAACTACTTTTCAACAGCAAGCAACTTGTTATTCAAAACGCCAAATCAAGAATACAGCAGAAGTTTGCATTTACAGGTCTGCTGGCCTGTTACATTAGGTGCATGTAGCCATCAGCCTAGTACACCTCCATGGCACGAACCTGGTATTGCAGTACTTCCAGGAACGGTGCAGTGGCTCTAGGCCTTTTGGCTAAGAGCATTGGCGCAGAGTGATCCTTGAATGGGCCCAAGGTGACCTCTGGCGTTTGTGATTTGACAAAGAATTGGAACGATTGGCTACGAATTTCAAAAAAAAAAAATCAGCCTAGTACAAATTGAACAGTTAGTCTTCAACTTTTAAAGCAATTTTTGCTTCCCCCTTGCTTTGATTGCAGCCCCTGAAGTCTGAAGGTGAAGCTTGCTGATCTGCGAATGAATAGCAACAGTTAAAACCTGGGTTATGTGATACTGCCTGTGCAATGTTCAACTCTTGGGTCCATAGGCTTCGGACACAAAGCAACCAAGATCAGAGAAAGCTGAGGGGCAATGTGCAAGGGGTAGACCTGAGAACATTAAAAAAAAAATCAGGCTCAGAAGTTTACTTGACCATTCAGGAAAACGAAAGCAGTGCTCAGAGATGTCCATAGGGCCTGACTCCACAGCAATATCTCAGTTGACTATACAGTTAACTTATAGATCCCAGAGTTTGAAAGCCCCACTTCAGGGGGACATGTTACCATCAGTAACGCACCACAGAAATGATGATACAATCCCATCACAGTATCGGCAGGAGTACAATGTATTGTGTACACGTAGCGGGAAGTGGCGATAGGGGCACAATACTTATCTTCAGCACTCCTGGGATAGCGAGCGCAGCAATAAATAGGTCAGGTGGCCATCTGCGCCTGATCACTATGCAATAACACCCGCTGGAAAATGTATATATTTATATATACACCCATACACATTATATGCACGCGTGCAGCAGAGCCTGGTCTCCAATCGTCTTGGAGCCCCTTGCCATTGGACCTTGCTCTGTCAAGCCTGGCAAGCTGGTGTGCAACGGCCACCCCACGTTAAAAGAATTTATGCACAGGCATCCTCCACCCTTTAAAATGAAGTTCGGGATCTGGCCAACATTGGTCTTATCAGTCACCTTGGAACTAATTTTAGTGTGGAAGCAAGTCATCTTTGACTCTGGGGGACTGCCTAAGAAGAGAGAAGATATATATACACACACACACATATACATATACAAACACACACATACATATATACACATATATACATATAATTAAACACACACGCAGATATACACATATATACATACACACATACACACATACACACACACGCACATATACATATACACACATATATACATATATATATAATTACACAAAAGCACACGCATATACACACATATATATATGCACGCACACACATTTATATATTTTATATATATACTCAAATGCACATGCATGGGATGGCCAGAGACAATATTGGGTTTAAGCGTGATATCACCTCTATTGAATAATCTGCCAGCACTCACTGTCGGAGCTCACACAGGTAGATGAGAGCCTAGAAATTCGTCTCGGGCGGTGACGCTAAATGGGTGGTAACGGATCAGCCGCCCGTTATACGCAGCGGCAGATAGTCGGTTCCATTGACTACAACCCTGCCTATCTGGATAAAGTAACGGAAGGCACCTGTGTCTGTGGATCGTATACGAGTTTTAGCACCTTCAGGAGGGGAGGTGAAAATTAGTGAGGTACAAATAGATCAACATTTTGAGCACTAAAAAAAAAATGGTGCATCCGGCTGGCTTGCAACGAGAAGTGAGGAGAGAAACATAAAAACAAAAATCCACTGCTGTTAAACGTTTGAGCAATAATGTGACATGAGCTTCCTGTTTGGGTATTGTATTTGAAGATAGGAGAGAGAAAAAAACCCTTCCCTTTGAGACGCAACAGACGGAAATGCTTTTCACACTCGAGTAATGTTCAGACACTGTGAGAAGCCGGGGCAGAACTGCATCTCTCCTCCTCCATGCAAAATACACAGCCTCATTAAAACTTAAAAGGCTTGGCCTCGGAAGGCAAGAAAGAAAGAAAGAAAAAAAGGCAAACAGAAATTAGAGCGAAGAGGATCTGCAGTTTCTCACCGTTACCTGCATTAACTCCTTAACCTCCCGGGGCAGGGCAGGAGGACACAGGTGCTCTTCTCATCGCTCAGCAGCATGGAAGCAGTCGCCTTGTACAATTTCGCGGCGTCGGCCACGGATGAGCTGAGTTTCAACAAGGGAGAAACTCTGAAGGTGAGTCTTAAACAGCAGCTCCATCCTGAACACGTTCAGCAATTAAAACCGGCCCTTGTGTTCATTCATTCCCTCCTCTGATTATTTTAGCGCGATATACTTTACATAGGAGCATAGAAATATAGAAACATAGAAAATAGGTGCAGGAGTAGGCCATTCAACCCCTCGAGCCTGTTCCGCCATTCAATTAGACCATGGCTGATCTGTACCGTAACTCCATCTACCCGCCTTGGTTCCGTAACTCTTAATACCCTTGCCTCACAAAAACCTATCAATCTCAGTTTTTTAATTTTCAATTGACCCCTAGCCTTAACAGCTTTGTGAGGGACGGAGTTCCAGACTTCCACTACCCATTGTGTGAAGTGTTCCCTGACATAGAAACATAGAAACATAGAAAATAGGTGCAGGAGCAGGCCATTCAGCCCTTCCAGCCTGCACCGCCATTCAATGAGTTCATGGCTGAACATGAAACTTTAGTACTCCCTTCCTGCTTTCTCGCCATACCCCTTGATCCCCCAAGTAGTAAGGACTTCATCTAACTCCCTTTTGAATATATTTAGTGAATTGACATGACCCCTAAATGGCTTAGCTCTAACTTTAAGATTATGCCCCCTTGTTCTGGACTCTCCGACCAGCTCTGTACAACATAACTTCCAGCCCCCTGACACACAATTGAAAATTACAGGATCATTTTTGAATCTAACAACTTGATCTGTGAACTCATGAATTAACCTTCCGATTCTGATTCTACACACTGACTACACACTGGAGCCTTCTGCAAATATATTTATTTTCCAATGGTTTTAAAAGAAAGCCAGCATGCTCATGATATCCAGATCGAACAGTTCATAGTTAACATCTGCTGAGTGTTTAGTTTTTTAATTAAACTGTACTTGCAAGAATTGATTTCCATTAGGTTACGATTCCAGTGGGTATCCTTTTAAATCTCAGTTGTTAAGGTAATGATAATCTGGCTTCACGGAATTCTACTGTAGGAGGGGTTATTAAAACTGACATGTCGTAATAGTATAAATTTTATTTTTTGTTACATTTGAAATCGACTCTGAGAGTTGTGCTGACTAGTTTTAGAAAAATTAAAATTAGCCCACACAAAACAATGCCATTCAATGTTTCGGATTGATTACCACCCATTGAGCTTATCATACTGAGCAGTTCAGCATGAGTTATTTTTTTTAAATGAGAAAATTCAAGTGATCCTAAGAAATGAATTAATCACAAATTCTAACAGGAGATTTGCATACATACTGAATCAGTTAATTCGTCAGTAATTTTCTCCTGAAAACATACAATAGTGACATCAGTTCTGTTCAGAATGTACCTATTCACCAGGTCCACCACATTCACTGTCCCTACACATTATTTTCAAAGCTGAAAATGTCATTGTTAATATTGTTTAGTTTAAAGAATAGCAGGAGCTGATTTTCATACTACAAATCATGACCTCTTGGACCCAATGATACTATAGCCTCTATTTTACCCCCCTCCATTGAGGGCAGGACGGGTGATTGTGGGTGGGGCTCGGGGGTTAAAATCGGGACGGAGTCCTTTAACTCTCAGGGTTTTGGAAGGCATCAGAGGCACTCAGTCGAGGGCCTCATAAAGATTTTTAAAGTTGGGTGCGATTACATTCCAAATAACAAAAAAACACGTAGTTTCATTCACCAAGAAAAGGAGAAAAAAATACAACAGCAGAAGAAACCTTCCTGGAATGTGCGATGTGGTGATATCTCACCCAAGACTTCACCTCCCCACACAACCACAACAACCTGTATTTATGTAGCGCCTTTAACGTAGGAAAACATTCTAAGGCGCTTCACAGAAACATTATCAAACACCATTTGACACTGAACCACATAAGAAATTATTAGGACAGGTGACACTTGGTCACAGAGGTAGGTTTTAAGGAGCGTCTTAAAGGAGAAGAGAGTCGGAGAGGTTTAGGGAAGGAATTTCAGAGCTTAGGGCCTAGGCAGCTGAAAGCACGGATGCCAATGGTGGAGCGATTCATATCGGAGATGCGCAAGAGGCCAGAATTGCCTAGCCCCTCCCTCTGTAGCTTCCTCCAGCCCTGCAACCCCCCCCCCCAAGAGCTCTGCGCTCTTCTGGCCTCTTGCTCATCTCCGATATGAATCGCTCCACCATTGCCAGGCCGGGGGTCATTGTAGGTCAGTGAGCACAGGGGTGATGGGCAATGTTCCCTGCAATTTTATTTGGTGCCATGCGGGCCAGTAATACCAAAAATAGGTGTGCTTTTAGACTTGTATCTAAAGATAGCATTATCATCAGTTTAACTTAGCTTGTGTTTGGTTTTAGAGATCCTTTTTTTCTATATAAGGTCTGAAATTAAGGCAAAGAATCCCTTGGAAATGGATCACAAGTCCATGGGCAGGAATGATTAATGTGATGCATTGCAGCAGATCATTGCTTGCAAAAAATCACTCCTTATTTTTGTTGAAAATCTCATCCCATAATTGTCCATCTTTCTGAATCTGATAAATGAGCAGAGCAGGGTTTACTTTTTTTCTCTTTCTTGCTAACTTTCCTCCCTCACCTCCTTTCCTAAAGGCTCAGACTCCTTACTGGGGTCTGGTTCCTCAGGCACTGGTCATCCTCTGGTACCTCATCCAAGGGGTCATTATTGCATTGTAACTGGTGGTTAACAAACCATAGTCAGCAGTAATTGTGCAGCAGCAGTTCACACAGGATCATCCAGGCATACTTGTAGTAAAGGTTGTAGATATGTTTTAGTCATGTAGCAAAGACCTCAAGATGTCCCAAAGTCAATCAAGTACTTTTGAAGTGTAGTCACTGTTGAAATGTAGGAAACGCAGCAGCAAATTTGCATACAATAAGGTCCCACAAACAGCAATGAGATATATGGCCAGATAATCTGTTTTTAGTGAAGGTGGTTGAGGGATTAAAAACTGGCCAGAACACCGAGGAGAACTCCACTGCTCTTCTTCCAAATAGTGTCATGGGATCTTTTATGTCCACCTGAGAGGGTAGACAACACCTCGGTTTAAAGGCTCATCTGAAAGACTACACCTCCGACAGTGCAGCACTCCCTCAGTACTGCACTGGGAGTGTCAGCCTGGATTTTGTGCTCAATTCTCAGCAGTGGGACTTGAACCCATGACCTTCTGACTCAGAAGTGGGAGTACTACCCACTGAGCCATGGCTGAAGGCAATGACATTTAATCATTTGAATTGTAAAAATAGCATTTCAGACACAAAGATAAAAAATACAGATTTTATCCAGAGAATACTTTGCAGTAGATGAGCTCCATATTTCTCATAATCCCAGCATACAATATTCAGCATTCTCCCTGACATCGCTGTTACATTCTACGTACCATTGCAGTTGATTGCTTTGGCTGCTGAGGGTGTCAAATTCAGATAGTTGCTGGCCCGGTGCCGAACTTCATACACCTAGACTGCTACTTCTCCACAGGGATACTTACCTATAATCAGATCTCAAAGGACTCGACAATCTGTCCTAGGTTAGAATTTGGATCGGGCCTCGGGCCTATTTGTCTCTGAGCACAGGCCCGCTCTCTCCAATTTTTACCCCCCTTGCACTTCTAACCATCAGCCAGAGTTCAACTGTAAGCTTGTCGAAACAATGTCACTTTCTGTGAGAAATTCCCACCAGCTCTCAGACAAACGTTCAGATGGTTTACTTTACACAGCAACAAACAATACTGCCTTAGAGTAACAGGCTCCTCTGTCCTGCCAGTTGAAGGAGAAAGTGTGGCAGTGGTTGATGGGTAGGAGGATGAGCAATTTACAGGGAAGCATGGGGTAAAATAGTGAAGATCTACAGGCTTGCCACTTAGAATAGGGGAAAGAGAATGCCTTCTTATTTTTTCTGCGAGAAGTACTGAGCCTCAGTCCCATGCTTCATGCTCACTTTACTTATAGGGGAACCCCAGACAACGAGGGATTTTTGTATCAAAAAGTATAATTTTAAAAAAAGCAAACAGCAACTTGCATTTCTATAGCGTTTTAATGTATTAAAACGTCTCTCAAGGCGCTATAACAATATTTGACACCGAGCCATATAAGGAGATATTCGGATGGGCGATGAAAAGCTTGGCCAATAAGCAAGAATCATCCCCAGACAATTGCGTAGCATTAAGCTCTGTCTATGTGAAATCTTGCTTCCTCTATTTGCTGTGGCTCCAGCCATGAATAGCACCATCAGACTGAACGTCTGCTATAATGGGAAGGGAAAGCACAGCTCACAACAGACAAAGCTTGGCATGCGTATGCCTGATGAGGACTTTGTCCAGTGCATCTGCCACACATTTTAAAGGGAAGATGTTTGACAAACCTTTGTTTTGCCATGGGAATGGGGATGAAAAATAGGGAGAGTGAGAGAGAGAAACATATATATGAACATACAAAATCGATGGACAAGAAAGGACCAGCTGGTCCATCAAGCCTGCCCACACTCATGATTGCCAGAGCATCATGATTAACCATTTCCTCTGCCCCCGTCTCTTTCCACACTCACCATCTCCTTCCACATTCCCCCTGCATCCTTCCACCCTGCCCCCTCTTTCCATCCTCCCCTCTCCATCCACCCTCCACCCTCCTTCCACCCTCCCCCCTCCTTCCACACTCCCCATGCCTCCTTCCACCCTCCCCCCTCAACAATGGGAGGCAACAATGGAGGAGTGCCACTAGACACGTCTGTGCAGTGATATTTGAATGGCTAATAAAACTGCCGAGCATCATGGAGAGACAAGCCACACCAGGATCATTTGCAACAGGATCCCCCACTAAGGGGGCCTGAGTCTAGGTACAATTACTATAATTAACACCCTGGATGGGGATCATAGATACCCTTATACTCCTAATGCATTAGTTTAGTTTAATTCTGTCTACATTTAAAGGAGAAACTTTTTTACCCAGAGATTGGTTAGAATATGGAACTTGCTACCACATGGAGTATTTGAGAGGAATGGCATTTAAGATGCAGTTAGATAAGCACATGAGGGAGAAAGGAATAGAAGTATATGTTGATAGGCTGAGATGAAGAGGGGTGAGAGGAGGTCTCTGTGGAACATAAACACTGGCATGGGCCAGTAGGGCCGAGTGGCCTGTTTCTATGCTGTAAATTCTATGCAATTCTCTGTAGCGTGCTGGGGATCAGAGCGAAAGAGCCATAAAAAGTTATTTCAGTCACCACATTACTTCCCAATGTCTGCTCCCAAAAAAGATCACCAGAGAAAGCACAGTAGGAGGAATGGCAAGAATTGACACAGATGGTGAGGGGTCTGAGACACCACATCTATCTTACCCAGCCATCCAACTCCAGTAATTTGCCAGATAGCGTACAGGGCAGAGATAGACAGTTTCTTAACCGATAAGGAATTAAGGGGTTGTGGGGAGCGGGCAGGGAAGTGGACCTAAGTCCATGATCGGATCAGCCATCATCGTATTAAATGGCGGGGCAGGCTCGAGGGGCCGTATGGCCTACTCCTGCTCCTATTTCTTATGTTCTTATGTAGGGCCAGGCAGCCACCATAGCATCAGATGTAGTGCCAGAGAGCTGCAGATTTTTCTCAGGACCGAGCACAAGGAGATACTGGCCACCTGCATCTTGAGAACGATGCATCAATAGCCAGCAACCAACCACCGCACTTCCTGCTTCCACTGATGAAGCAATAAGATGAAGTGTCAGAGTTGGATAATAGAAGACGTGCACCATACACTCCCTAAAAGTGAACTCACTGAGGCGAGATGTTTTCTTTCCGGCACTGAGATTTTCTGATGCAAACTGAGCACACATGCAACAGCAACAACTTGTATTTGTATAGCACCTTTAATGTAGTAAAACATCCCAACGTAGAGAGGCAGAGAATTCCAGAGCTTAGGGCCTAGGCAACAGAAGGCAGGGCCACCAATGCTTGAGTGATTATACACAGGGATGCTCAAGAGGGCAGAATTTGAGGAGCGCAGATATCGTGGGGGGTTGTGGGGCTGGAGGAGATTACAGAGATAGGGAGGGGTGAGCCCATGGGGGGATTTGAAAACCAGGATGAGAATTTTGAAATCGAGACTTTGCTTAACTGGGAGCCAATGTAGGTCAGCGAGCACAGGGGTGATGCGTTAATGGGACTTGGTGCGAGTTCGGACACGGGCAGCAAAGTTTTGGATGACCTCAAGTTTATGTAGGATAGAATGTGGGAGGCCAGCCAGGCGTGCGTTGGAGTAGTCAAATCTAGCGGTAACAAAGGTGTAGATGAGTTAGAGAACAGTGCACACTTACAGATGCCCCATATAGAAAGGGCATTAAAGCCAGTGAGAGTGTTCACCATAGATTCACCACTGATAGGAAACTATAGATAGCAGGAGAGACTATTTCCTTAGGCTGGTGAGTCAGTAACAAAGAGTCATCAGTCTAAAACCGACAGTAAGAGAGTGACGCTTGAGATGAAATGTTGGGACAGGGAATGCCTAGCTACAGAGACTGGTTGAGGCAGAGACCATTCCATCCTGAAGCAGAGGTAGATACAAGGTTACGAGGAGAGAGCAGGGCAGTGGGATTAGTTTTGCATAACTCGAGCATAAGAACCGACGCAGGCATGATGGGCCAAATAGTCTTCTTCGGTACTATAAAGTTTTGTGGTGGGAGGAGAGGATATTTTCACACATTTTGCACACACATTCTGTGCTTTGTGAATCAAGTGAAATCAAACATCAGCTTTGATGTTTTTGGGGCAGTAATGACGGCGGGGCAGTAAAGTTTGCGCCCGGGAACAGTTTGCGCCTCAGTAAGTAACATTGGGCAGCTGGGCCCTGAGTCAGGGGGCGCAGCACTAAAGGAGGCGTTGTACACCAATCTTGGGCGCTAACATGGGAAACTCCCGAGCTAACGAGCCGGGCCGGGGGTGCTCTGTGAGACGCCTGAGGGAGAGGCGGTGGGAAACCTAAAAAAAAGCTTAAAAAATATTCCCAAAACTTTGCCCACACCACCACAACACAAATCGCAAAAAAATTTAAAAGAAAAAACAATCACACTTACCTTAGGAGTGAATCCATTACTTACCTCTCCACTGTCAGTAGCGTCGGACTGCCTGATTTCCCAGGTGATCACTGCGGGGCCGCTTCGTGGTGTACGGGTCAGGCAAGAGTCAAAACTCGTGCCGGTGTCGCAACCAGTGGCGATGCACACCGGCGCAGCTCTTCCGGGCGGTGCTGCTCCATTAAACTGGACCCAAGGATCGCTGCGGGGCGCTGGAAGCTGACTGCCCGGCCAGAACACCTCACCACCGCAAATGCCACCGCTCCGGGGCGAAAAACCGAGCGGAGAGGAGCCAAAAATCTGCCCCAATATGTTTTCATTAGCCTTTGACGTGTTACCATTCATTGAACTCTATTGTCCAACAGCAACTTGCTTATAGCATCTTTAAAGTATCAAAACATCCCAAGGCGCTTCACAAAAGCCTCATCAATAATAAAAACAATTCACATCGAGCCACAGAAGGGGATATTAGGACAGGTGACCAAAAGCTTGGTCATAGAGGTAGGTTTTAAGGAGCATTATAAAGGAGGAGAGAGAGGTAGAGAGGCAGAGAGGTTGATGGAGGAAATTCCAGAGCTTAGGGCCTAGGCAGCTGAAGGCATGACCACCAGAGGTGGAACGATTAAAATCAGGGATGCCCAAGAGGCCAGACTTGGAGGAGTACAGAGACCGTGAAGGCTTGTAAGGCTGGAGGAGGTTACAGAGATAGGGAGGTGCAAAACCATGGAGAGTTCTGAAAACAAGGATGCCAAAAAAAAAACTATTGCCTTACATGTGACTGCCCTTGAGCCAATCTTGTCTAGAAATTTGGTCCCAGGGTTAAAGTTTAGAAAGTGACTAGTCCACTACAAGTTTGCTTTGTGCACCATGTGTTCTACATTTCTGTGCATGTATTTCCTTGTGAGCCTCTAGTCTTTGCAAACTGGATGTAATTTAAGAAGCGAATGAAATAGGGTGAAGAATTAGAATACTTGCACGAGAGCATGAGGAAAATCTTTTTTATGCAGCGAGTGGTTAGGATCTGGAATGCACTGCCTGAAGGGGTGATGGAGGGAGGTTCAATCGTGGCTTCAATAGGGAATTAGGTAAGTACCCAAAGGAAAAACATTTGCAGGGCTGTGGAGAAAGGGAGGGGGAGTGGGACTAGCTGAAGTGCTCTTGCAGAGAGCCGGCATGGGCTGGAATGGCCGAATGGCCTCCTTCTGTGCTGTAACCATTCTATGATTATAAAAAGAGGATTTCTGCAATCATTTTAATGTCTTTCTTTCAGGTGCTTAACATGGAGGATGACCCTAACTGGTATAAAGCTGAATTGCACGGGAGAGAAGGCTTTGTTCCCAAGAATTACATTAAAGTGAAACCACATGAGTGAGTATTTCTGGTAATTGAACATCTACATATTGAGCCTTGCAGTCCCTTAACAGTGTGTTCTGCATAACCATACGTGTGGTACGGCAGGGTTTTGTTCTTCGCTGAAGCCACAGTAGGGGTTTTACACTCGATCTCACCATGTTAGAGAGGATGTAGATCAATAGGATTGCTTGCTGCTGTGATAGTTTCCCCGGTTGGATAATCTGCCCAAGCTCACACATGGAGAAGGATGATATACACAATGCACCAGAGGTTTGCTAACATCCGTGAATTGGTATCCGAGCACAGGATGGGCAAAATCTGATTGATGGATAAATAAAAGGATAACTGTGTGGCAGGAGGAAATAGCTGACATTGTTACTTGCACTGGTGTTGTTTGAGGGACGTATATTAGACACGGTGCAAAGAGATCGCCTTGGTCTTCTTTCATGGGATTGTGCGCATCCATCTGAACAGGTAGACAGGCCCTTGATTTGATGTTTCACCTGAGGCCTTGGTTTAAAGTCTCATCTGAAAGACGGTACCTCCGACATCGTGGGCCACCCCGACTATAGGCGGATAAATCCCCTGGACCTGATGGCTTGCATCCTAGGGTCTTAAGAGAAGTAGCGGCAGGAATAGTGGATGCATTGGTTGTAATTTACCAGAATTCCCTGGATCCTGGGGAGGTCCCAGCAGATTGGAAAACTGCAAATATAACGCCCCTATTTAAAAAAGGAGGCAGACAAAAAGCAGGAAACTATAGACCACTTAGCCTAACATCTATGGTTGGGAAGATGTTGGTGTTATATATGCAGACTATAGATATACTCTCTGCGTAGTCACTGTATAGTTGCATAAGATGGAGACTTGTTTACCTGATATACTATCAATATGGTTTACACTGTGTATATACATGCTGGCACCACTAGAGGGTGCAACTGGTGGAGACTGGGGTTTCCTGCCCTGGTGGCAGGGGCTGTATAAAAGGGGAGCCACCATGCGGCTGCCTCACTTTGGAGTTACGAATAAAGGACCAAGGTCACTACAGTTTGAGTACAACACATTGCCTCGTGGAGTCATTCATAGGTACTTTACAGACATAATAATTGGCGACGAGAATATGGACTTTCCCGCGATTATGGCTACCTTTGGCACACTAAAAGACTTCCCAGAGGGTGATGATTGGGATGCCTTCACGGAAAGGCTCGAGCTATATTTCGTGGCAAACAATTTGGCAGGGGAGACGGACGAATCGAC
The DNA here is from genome assembly GCF_044704955.1 of Pristiophorus japonicus. Lineage (NCBI taxonomy): Eukaryota > Metazoa > Chordata > Chondrichthyes > Pristiophoridae > Pristiophorus > Pristiophorus japonicus. Next base: position 151,181,686 of record NC_091991.1, read on the forward strand.
GGAGAAGTGCAAGGCTATACTGCTGATCAGTTGTGGGCCCGAGGTCTCCCGCCTCGTCAGGGACTTGCTGGCACCCACTTGCTGCCACGAAGGCCAAGGATAAGACATACGATGAGCTGACTGAACTAATTCGAGTCCAATTAAAACCAAAAGAGAGCATCCTCACAGCCAGGCACAGATTCTACACTCACCGCAGACCTGAGGGCTAGGAGATTGCAAAATATGCTGCCGACCTCGGGAGACTTGCGGCACCATGTGAATTTGGCACGCACCTCAACGAAGTATTGCGAGACATCTTCGTTATAGGAATTGGCCACGAGGACCTCCTTCACAAGCTATTATCTGCAGACACCACAGTCAACCTGCAGAAGGCCATCAGCATCAGTCAGGTGTTCATGACTTCGACCTGCAGTACCAAGCAAATTATTCATCCTGTTGACTCAAACCTGGCAAGTACTGTACACAGAATGGTGCCTTTCACAGGCAAGACTGTAGAACATGGCTCTGCCCAGGGCAGAGAGCACAGACCTCAGGGTTCCAGAACTCAGAGTCCGCCGAGGGTTGCTAATCGAGTAGTACCATGCTGCTGTTGCGGAGGAAACCATAGGGGCCACCAGTGTCGGTTTGCTGAATACGTATGCAAAGCCTGTAACATGAAGGGCCACCTCCAGGGTATGTGTAAAAGAAACACAACTCACCGTCTAGCAGAGGAATCAGTGGATGACTTTGAATCCAGCGGGGAGTATGATGATTTGGCCAGAGAGGCAGCTCAGCCCCAAGAAGTGTATGGAGTGTATACCTGCACCACCGATTGTCCTCCAGTGAAGATGGAAGTCGAGATAAACGGTGTTCCAGTCTTCATGGAAGTGGACACAGGAGCGAGCCAGTCAATGATGAGCCAGGATGCCTTTGAGAGGCTATGGAACAAAAAATGACCCGAGCTGGTTCCAGTACAGGAAAAGTTGCGCACCTACACCAAGGAGCTGATCCCAGTCCTTGGTAGTGCGGATGTAAGTGTAATCCATAATGGCGTGGTGCACAAGTCACCTCTGTGGATTGTTGGAGGTGATCGTTCAACGCTACTCGGAAGAAGGTGGATGGGGAAGATCCAGTAGAAATGGAAAGACCTCTTCACTGCAGCAATCGATGTCCCCTGTGCTCAGAGGCAGAGCGAAACCTCACCTTCGCTTGGGCCAGGCACTAGAGAACAGACCAACGCAGCACCTGAGGCACAGACCATCCATCACGACTGCGTGGCAATGATCCGACCGGAACGACCTAAAAGTACCTTCCCGGCTCCAGTGGCAGGACTCCTGGGGAGGAAAATCGATTCACAGGCACTCTTCCAGCTTTTGTGGCAAAATCACAGGAGAGAAGGATCAAGGCAGTCGACCTCGAGGCATCCCTGCTGCAGCGAGGTGCATCGTGGCTGAAAAAAAAGATGGCCGCGGCCAGACCATGAGGTGCAACATTGAGGGACCAACACGTGGTGTCTAACAAAGGATTTGATTGGGGTAAAGCCAGCAGAGTTCTCTTAAAGGAAATCTGCAACCAACTGAACTTAAAGAGACATTGTATGCATGGCAATCAATGTAACAAACCGATTAAGAATGTAAAGAACAAAATGTTGTTGCGACATGTTGGGAATAGAGTATCCCCAAAAGTAGCAAGCAAGCGAATTCGGGAGGGTAAAGGCGCTGATCCTGCCCCAGGTGTCCCCTCAAGTTATAGGCCAACGACCTCAGGAGGGTGAAGGCACTGATGCTGATACCCTGCCCCAGCTCTATCCCACGCTGCAGGCACTATGGCACTATTCGCACCTGGAAACGAAAACGGTGCCAATATGCGCAGTAGGCCGCCGTTGCCCATCACCCGGGTGAAGACGGCGCAGCCCCCAGACCCAGTCGCTACCTCGGCCATGTCTGGGAGCGATAGGTCAGAACCAACGAGTTCCCCAAATGGGACCTGGAACAGCCAGGTTCCCAACACCATTAGAGAGCAGGCAGAAGATTCTGCAGCCCTCAAAGGAGGACAGGGAGGCCACACACATCTGTGGCTCTGCCTACAACTAGGCAACGGCAAAGGCCCTGAGTCCTACCAAGGTGAGTAAAGCAAGCCCACCCATCTAGCAGGGAGTGCAGCGCCACCATCAAATGACGAGGACCCCATCAGGTTGCTCTGGAATTAGCATCCTCGCATACCTGTACTGCTACCTCAGTACTGACCATGACTTAACCATGAATGCAATGTACCCAATCCTGGCGCACGACCGTAAAATGTAATGAATGTAAGTCACTGAACCAAGGTGTCACGATACAAACTGTAAAAAAAAAATTTTTTTTTTCTTCCTTTCTTTGTACTTGCACTTTTCTGATCCTGTATGTCAAACATTTAAAGATCTCATGGATGAACTTCAACAATTATACATCCCTGTCTGGAGTAAAAAATAAAACGGGGAAAGTGGCTCAGCCATGGCTAACAAGGGAAATTAAGGAAAGTGTTAAATCCAAGGAAGAGGCATATAAATTGGCCAGAAAAAGCAGCAAACCTGAGGACTGGGAGAATGTTATAATACAGCAGAGGAGGACAAAGGGTTTAATTAGGAGGGGGAAAATAGAGTATGAGAGGAAGCTTGCTGGGAACGTAAAAACTGACTGCAAAAGCTTCCATAGATATGTGAAGAGAAAAAGATTAGTGAAAACAAACATAGGTCCCTTGCAGTCAGATTCAGGTGAATTTATAATGGGGAACAAAGAAATGGCAGACGAGTTAAACAAATACTTTGGTTCTGTCTTCACGAAGGAAGACACAAATAACCTTCCGGAAATACTAAGGGACCGAGGTTCTAGTGAGAAGGAGGAACTGAAGAAAATCCTTATTAGGCAGGAAATTGTGTTAGGGAAATTGATGAGATTGAAGGCCGATAAATCCCCGGAGTCTGATAGTCTGCATCCCAGACTACTTAAGGAAGTAGCCCTAGAAATAGTGGATGCATTGGTGATCATTTTCCAACAGTTTATCAACTCTGGATCGGTTCCTATAGACTGGAGGGTAGCTAATGTAACTTTTTAAGAAAGGAAGGAGAGAGAAAACAAGTAATTATAGACCGGATAGCCTGACATCTGTAGTGGGGAAAATGTTAGAATCAATTATTAAGGATGAAATAGCAGCACATTTGGAAAACAGTGATGGGATTGGTTCAAGTCAGCATGGATTTATGAAAGGGAAATCTTGCTTGACAAATCTTCTAGAATTTTTTGAGCATGTAACTCGTAGAGTGGACAAGGGAGAAGCAGTGACTGTGGCGTATTTGGACTTTAAAAAGACTTTTGACAAGGTCCCACACAAGAGATTGGTGTGCAAAATTAAAGCACATGGTATTGGGGTTAATGTACTGACATGGATAGAGAACTGGTTGGCAGATAGGAAGCAGGGAGTCGGGATAAACGGGTCCTTTTCAGAATGGCAGGCAGTGACTAGTGGGGTGCCGCAGGGCTCAGTGCTGGGAGCCCAGCTCTTTACAATATACATTAATGATTTGGATGAGGGAATTGAGTGTAATATCTCCAAGTTTGCAGATGACACTAAGCTGAGTGGCAGTGTGAGCTGTGAGTAGGACGCTAAAAGGCTGCAGGGTGACTTGGACAGGTTAGGTGAGTGGGCAAACGCATGGCAGATGCAGTATAATGTGGATAAATGTGAGGTTATCCACTTTGGTGGCAAAAACACGAAGGCAGAATATTATCTGAATGGCATCAGATTAGGAAAATGGGAGGTGCAACGAAACCTGGATGTCATGATACATCAGTCATTGAAAGTTGGCATGCAGGTACAGCAGGTGGTGAAGAAGGAAAATGGTATGTTGGCCTTCATAGCTAGGGGATTTGAGTATAGGAGCAAGGAAGTCGTACAGGGCCTTAGTGAGGCCTCACCTGGAATATTGTGTTCAGTTTTGGTCTCCTAATCTGAGGAAGGACGTTCTTGCTATTGAGGGAGTGCAGCGAAGGTTCACCAGACTGATTCCCGGGATGGCGGGACTGACATATGAGGAGAGACTGGATCAACTGGGCCTGTATTCACTGGAGTTTAGAAGGATGAGAGGGGATCTCATAGAAACATATAAAATTCTGACGGGACTGGACAGGTTAGATGCAGGAAGAATGTTCCCGATGTTGGGGAAGTCCAGAACCAGGGGACATAGTCTTTGGATAAGGGGTAGGCCATTTAGGACTGAGTTGAGGAGAAACTTCTTCACTCAGAGAGTTGTTAACCTGTGGAATTCCCTACCGCAGAGAGTTGTTGATGCCAGTTCATTGGATATATTCAAGAGGGAGTTAGATATGGCCCTTACGGTTAAAGGGATCAAGGGGTATGGAGAGAAAGCAGGAAAGGGATACTGAGGTGAATGATTAGCCATGATCTTATTGAATGGTGGTGCAGGCTCGAAGGGCCGAATGGCCTACTCCTGCACCTATTTTCTATGTTTCTTTGTTTCTATGTTAATGTAACGGGCCAGCTGCATGATCTCGCTGTTGATGGGGGGGAATGGATGTATGTAGCCATGGACACACACATGGATCACAGCCAGAACCCACAGGAACGTCCACTGCATCATCGAACCATCCAAACTGGTAACCACTACCCAACGTTGTGGCAAAAGAACTTGTGGGTGAACAGGGAGAGAGCCAAGCCAAAGCACAGCCAAGGTCTGGGGAGAGCTAAGCCAGAGCACATAATGCAAAGGTAATTGGCACAAAGGACTTGGGGAAGAGTGATTGCGGACTATAGATATACTCTCTGTGTAGTCACTGTATAGTTGCATAAGATGGAGACTTGTTTACCTGCTGTACTATCAATAAGATTTACATTGTGTATATGCATGCTGGCACCACTAGAGGGTGCAACTGGTGGAGACCGGGGTTTCTTGCCCTGGTGGCAGGGGCTGTATAAAAGGGGAGCCACCATGCGGCTGCCTCACTCTGGAGTTACAAATAAAGGACCAAGGTCACTACAGTTTGAGTACAACACATTTCCTCGTGGAGACATTCATAGGTACATTACAGACATAATAGTTGGAGTCCATTATTAAAGAAGCAGTAGCAGGACATTTGGAAAAGCTAAATTCGGTCAGCCAGAGTCAGCATGGATTTATGAAGGGGAAGTCATGTTTGACAAATTTGCTAGAATTCTTTGAGGATGTAACGAACAGGGTTGATAAAGGGGAACCAGTAGATGTGGTGTATTTGGACTTCCAGAAGGCATTTGACAAGGTGCCACATGAAAGGTTACTGCACAAGATAAGAGTTCACGGTTTGGGGGTAATATATTAGCATGGATAGAGGATTAGCTAACGAACAGAAAACAGAGAGTAGAGATAAATGGTTCATTCTCGGGTTGGCAATCAGTAACCAGTGGGATGCTGCAGGGATCAGTGCTGGGACCCCAACTATTTACAATCTATATTAACGACTTAGAAGAAGGGACTGAGTGTAACGTAGCCAAGTTTGCCGATGATACAAAGATGCGAGGAAAAGCAATGTGTGAGGAGAACACAAAAAAATCTGCAAAAGGACATAGACAGGCTAAGTGAGTGGGCAAAAATTTGGCAGATGGAGTATAATGTTGGAAAGTGTGAGGTCATGCACTTTGGCAGGAAAAATCAAAGAGCAAGTTATTATTTAAATGGAGAAAGATTGCAAAGTGTTGCAGGACAGCGGGACCTGGGGATACTTGTGCATGAAACACAAAAGGTGTTGCAGGTACAGCAAGTGATCAGGAAGGCCAATGGAATCTTGGCCTTTATTGCAAAGAGGATGGAGTATAAAAGCAGGGAAATTTTGCTACAGTATACAGGGTATTGGTGAGGCCACACCTGGAATACTGTGTGCAGTTTTGGTTTCTATATTTACGAAAGGATATACTTGCTTTGGAGGCAGTACAGAGAAAGTTCACAAGTTTGATTCCAGAGATGAGGGCGTTGACATGAGGAAAGGTTGAGTAGTTTGGGCCTCATTGGAATTCAGAAGAATGGGAGATGATCTTATCGAAACGTATAAGATTATGAGGGGGCTTGACAAGGTGGATGCAGAGAGGATGCTTCCTCTGATAGGGGAGACTAGAACTAGAGGGCATGATCTTAGAATAAGGGGCCACCCATTTAAAACTGAGATGAGGAGAAATTTCTTCTCACAGAGGGTTGTGAATTTGTGGAACTCGCTGCCTCAGAGAGCTGTGGAAGCTGGGACATTGAATAAATTTAAGACAGAAATAGACAGTTTCTTAAACAATAAGGAAATAAGGGGTTATGGAGAGCGGGCAGGGAAGTGGACCTGAGTACATGATTGGATCAGCCATGATCGTATTAAATGGCGGAGCAGGCTCAAAGGGCCGTATGGCCTACTCCTGCTCCTATTTCTTATGTTCTTTTGTTCTTATGACCTGCAAGGGAACATCTCCGCAGGTCAGGGCTATAAAAAGAGCTGGAGCATACCACTGCAGCTTCAGCTGACACAAGTATGCAACGGCTTTGAGGTGGGCGACTGGGTGGCATTATCAGGACCCAGGTCGCCGTTTGGAGCGTGGGCAGAAGCATCGGCGGGGCCCTGGTACAGCAGAGGAGCAGGAAGGTCATGGCGGACTTGTGATGTGTAATCAGGGCGGAGGAATGATGAGGGATCATGGCTGAGATCTGTTGGGTGATCGTGACGGAGGTTCAGCGAATGTTTGGTGCGGAGGTGCGGCAGGAGTTCGTGGCGGAGGTCCGTGAGTGTTTTTGTGGCGGAGGAGCGGTGCGGGATTGTGGCGGAGGTGCGGCGAATGAGGGTACGAGGCCCAGAAGAGTCGAGGGCCCAGGGGCAGCACGGGCCTGCCCATACCGCGATGTGTGTGTGCACTGGGTCCGTGCAGCAGAGCAGGTCTCCAGTCATCCTGGTTAACCCTTGCCACTGGATAAAGACCTAGCTCTGTCTGTGGTGGTTGGTGTGCAACGGTCACCACATGTTAAAAAAATCCATGCACAGGCATCTTCCACCCCCTCAATTGGAGTTCAGGACTGGAACATCGGGTCCCTCATTGAAACTTCTGTGAACTCGTGTAGAAGCAAGTCATCATCGTTCGAGGGACCACCTATGATGATGAGCACTCTCTCAGTACTGCACTGAAGTGTCCACCTATATTATAAGATTAAGAAGGGGTTGAGCCCACAGGCCTTGTGATTTTAAGCTTCAAATGAAAAAAATATAGGTGTGGAAAATATTCTCTGTTTGCTATTTGCAGCCAAATCATAAATGAGCGTTCGCTTCACAATTACATTTCAATTTCACTTCAAGGAGCAGAGGGAGGAAATCTTCCCCAATGATTCCTTGGCAATTTTGGCAATTTCGGCCCCTTTTCACAGATTGACTCCACCTATCCACCTTCTGTTCAAAATCCCCCTCACCGTAATCCCTCAACCCCATCTACCTCCAGAACCACCAAAGTGTCTTCTTAACTCACTTATACTGCCTGCTTCGATGGCCTTTTCCAGAAACTTATTCCACAATTCTATATTATCCTTTGAGTAAAAAAGTTCCACTTGACCAGTCAAAACTGGAACCGAGGAGAAATCAGGCAGAACTTCTATTGCTGATAAATTTGTTTGTTCTACATTTTTTTTTTAAAAAGTATTTCAACAGAAACAGAGGCTGTGAAAACAGATTTAATCTGTGACTATGAGGTTGAGCACTTCTGTTAACCCCAGAAGATACTTGGCTTTTTATTAGCCCATCTGGATAAGCGGCATTTCATTGTCAGGTTTTGATCAACCATCATCATCACTTTGAAGTTGGATGGAGCTTGAAGTATCAGATCTCATCTCAGAAAACATCCCCCTTCCTGTGCTAGCAAACTCGTCCCCTACTCAAAGGAACCTCGCTACCAGTAACACTTCAGAAAAATCTTTTAAACAGAGGAGTGGAGATTCACACATGATGGAACATGTCATTCAAACTAATTAGTGCATTTTGCTCATTCGGAAATATTTTTCCACTAGTATCTACATGAATCTGTTCGTAATCAACTCCAATTGCACAGCATGAAAAAAATTGTTTTACGAGCTTTGTGCATTAAGTTGTAGGAAATAAAAGTTCCTAACTATATTTTACAAAGTGCTAAGTGCATCCTTGTAGGTTTGAAGATATTATTTAGAACGTACCTCTCCTGCGCTAATTTCTACTTATGTGGCTCGGTGTCAAATTTTTATTACATAATGCTCCTATGAAGTGTCTTGGGATGTTAAAGGTGCTATATAAATACAAGTTGTTGTTGTTAGGTGAAATGGAAGAAAAAAGAACAAAAGGAAGAACTTGCATTTATATAGTGCCTTTCACAACCTCAGGACATCCCAAGGCTCTTTACAGCTAATTAAGTACTTTTGAAGTGTAGTTATTGTTGTAATGTAGGTATAGGAGTATTGTGTGCAGTTTTGGTCTCCATACCTAAGAAAGGATATACTTGCCATAGAGGGAGTGCAGCGAAGGTTCACCAGACTGATTCCTGGGATGGCAGGACTGTCGTATGAGGAGAGATTAGGTCGACTAGGCCTGTATTCATTAAAGTTTAAAAGAATGAGAGGGGATCTCATTGAAACGTATAAAATTCTGACTGGTTTGGATAGACTGGATGTGGGGGGGATATTTCCCCTGGCTGGGAAGTCAAGAACAAAGGGTCACAGTCTCAGGATATGGGGTAGGAAATTTAGGACCGAGATGAGGAGACATTTTTTCACTCAGAGGGTGGTGAACCTGTGGAATTCTCTACCACAGAAGGCTGTGGAGGCCAAGTCACTGAATAGATTTCTAGAAACAAAAGACATCAAGGGGTTATGGGGGATAAGCGGGAATATGGTGTTGAGATAGAGGATAAGCCATGATCATATTGAATGGCGGTGAAGACTTGAAGGGCCAAATGGCCTACTATTGCTCCTATTTTCTATGTTTCTATATAGGAAACACGGCAGTTACTTTATGCACAGCAAGATCCCACAAACAGCAGTGAGATAATGATCAGATTTGGTGTTTTAATGATGTTAATTGTGGGATACATATCAGCCAGGACACTGGGGAGAACTCCACTGCTCTTCATCAAAACTGTGATGCTTTATTGTTCACATGAGAGGACAGATGGGAACTCGGTTTAACGACGGATCCAAAAAACGGCACCTCCAGAGACTTTATCTTATAATCGCAGGAAGGGAAGTGCTTTCTGAGATGAGGCTGACACTTCATATCCTAGATTATGAGATAAAAGTCTCTGGAGTGTGATTTGAACCCATAAAGATTCTGACTCAGAGGCGAGAGTGCTACCCACTGAGCCAAGGCTGACCTTATTCTGATGTATAAACAAGTACATTATACAGGAGTATATAATATGGCCTTTTGATACTGATTTTAATATTCCTGTGTCTTTTGTTAATTGAACAGCTGGTATATAGGCAGAATCTCCAGGACAGCAGCTGAAGAATTACTCCTGAAACAAGGATATATCGGGGCTTTTCTGTTACGAGAGAGTGAGAGTTCACCTGGGGAGTTCTCCATATCAGTAAAGTAAGTAATACAGAAATTTGTTATGTAAATTATTAACAGAGCTCACTAAAATTGCAAACCAACAGGTTTTCCTTCTCTGTAGCTCCACTGACGCGCGCGCGTGTGTGTGTGTGTGGTGTTCTCGGTTTGATTTTGCTGAGAAAGTTGGAAGGAGTGAGGGTCTGTAATGTAGGACACCAAGCTTGAAAGGAATAGGAAAATCACGAAGTAGCCATTAGCAGACGACGAGTTTGAGTTTTTTGTAGATAAGCGCCTGTAAATTATCGGAGGAAGGGAAAGCGAAAGGGAGCCATGGGGCTTTAGGAATGAGTTAGAGCAAGAGATGGAGTTTTGATTTAAAAAAGAATCATGGAATCATACAGCCCAGTAGGAGGCTGCTTGGCCTGCCGTGCCTGTTCCAGCTCTTTTGAAAGAGCTATACACTGAGCCCAAACCCCTCACCCACTTTCCTTATAGTCCTTCAAATTTTTCCTTTTCAAATATATATCCAACTCCAAACAAAAGATACCCAGAAATATTAAAATCAAATACTGTATCATTGACAAACACTTTAAATGAACCCGATCAAAGTGTATTCAGCATTGCATATTTGTTTCAATAAATCCTTTGTGTGGCACCATCTTGGACTGAAATAAGATTTACCACTGAGCATGATAAGGTTGGTAAGTCAATACTGCCTAAGGAAGAGTAACTCCCTTGCTTGTGATTTAATATGAAAACATAATTTGCTCTCAACTTTGTTTAAAATTACTTGTGATTTAAAACACAATTAGGGGTAAAATTGCCCCTTTTTATAACCCCGTTAGCACTTCTGGGGGGTGCTAACAGATCGGTGGAGACTTTTCACCCAGCGGAGGGGGCCGCTACTGCCTTCCGGGAAATTGCCGGAATTTGCAGAGGTGGTGCAATGGCAGCACCACATCCTGCAGGTAGCGCCCTGGGCCGCCAGGCCACCGGTGATGATGTCATCGCCATGCGCGGCGACCCCTCACCGCCCTGCGTCGACTCCTTAACGCCCTGTGGGGGAAATTGCCCCGCTGGCCATGAGGCTGGCAGGAGCAGATGTCAACGCCAGGTTCATGGGTCGCAAAGCTATCTGACATCCTTTCTTGGGGCGCTCCTTAAAGGGGAGGGCCCCAGCGTCCTGGACCGCCATTTTTTTTGCCTGTCGACTCTTGGGTTGGGTCAACGATGGCGGCTCTTGCGTGGTCCAGGCCGCCATTATGCAGCCCTGTTTTGGGTGCCAGGTTGCAGGCCCAGTCGCACGCTGCCCCGGTGGCCTAGTGGAGGCCATCAGAGGCCGTGCAGAGTGTGCAGTGAGCATCCCCCTCCTTATAGGGCTTTCCTCAACGCCCCAGCAGCACCCCAGTTACCACCCCCAAAGGAAGTGAAGTGCGCGAGATTTTGCTCCGCTTCCTTTGAGGGGCGGTAAGGGAAACTCTGCGGCAGGGGCGGGACTTCTGTGCCGGGCGCTAAAAGTCGCGACCCCAGATGGTACCGCCCCCAATCGGGGCGAAGGGCAATTTTTCCCTTATTTTTGTCTTAGCACATCTAAACACAAGCCTTTCTTTCTTTCATCCTCAGTTCAGCTGAAGGGTCATATGCAATACCAGGCTGTGGTAATCGGACTATTGTCTCCTCACACTACCAAAGAAGCATTTCTATAGCACCTTTCACCACCTCAGGACGCTCAAAACGCTTTAAACCAATGAATTATTTTTGAAGTCTGATCACTGTTGTAATGTTAGAAACGCAGCAGTCAATTTGCGCACAGCAAGTTCCCACAAACAGCAACGTGGTAATGAGCAGATAATCTGTTTCTTTAGTAGTGCTGGTTGAGGATAAATATTGGCCAGGACACCACTGCTCTTGTGCAATTGGATCTTTTACATCCACCTGAGGAGACAGATGGGGCCTTGGTTTAACATCGCATCGACTTCTGTGCCGGCACCTCTGACCGTGCAACACTCCCTCAGTAGTGCACCAGAGATGAGAGTGCTACCAACGGAGCCACAGCTGACACACACAACTGCCATCGCTTGTAGTTCAGAAATACCTTTTGAAAAGGACTATCCAATTACAAACAATGAAACAGCAATTGATCTTTTAAACTGCTTGCAGTTTCTCCACTATCTTCCAGTATTAAGATGGGAGACTCCTGTTGTGCAGGATTAGTGGTGAGGAGTTTTATCTCGAACCACACAGGGGTGCTATTGACTACACCAGCTGCCACACTAGCACAGTATTAGGTAACATGCTGTGTTATTTTGTTGTAAGCTGAGAAGGAAGTCGCTCGAACTCGTGTTTATCTCCATAACCATCTCGGCTTGAAGGTTCACAATTTGCTGAATTTCAAACATTTTGTCCGACTCCAAAGGTTTCACTTTAAATCTCCAGAGATCTGCTGATAGTTTATGCAAAGTTACACCCATATTTATTGCAAGATCTCTAGTGCAGGTGGTGGTGTGGTGGCTTTAAGCTTTTGGGCTGAGTGTTTATTTAAACTCTTTGAGGCCCTTTTGCATCAATGGTGCACCACTGCTAGCAGGCATGGAGCAGTCCCACTACTTGCAAGAAAGAACAAACACGCATTTATATAGCGCCTTTCACGACTTCAGGATGCCTCAAAGCGTTTTACGGCCAATGAAGTACTTTTGAAGTGTAGTCACTGTTGTAATGTAGGAAACATGGCAATTTTCACACAGCAAGGTCCCACAAGCAGCAATGTGATAATGACCAGATTATCTGTTTTTTCAGTGGTTTTGGTTGAGGGATAAATATTGGCCAGGACACTGGGGAAAACTCTCCTGCTCTTCTTCTAAATAGTGCGTGGGATCTTTTATAGCCATCTGAAACATAGCACCTCCGAAAGTGCAACACCCCCTCAGTACTGCACTGAAATGTCAGCCTAGATTTTGTGCTCAAGTTTCTGGAGTGGGAATCGAACCCATAGCCTGAAGCTGTAACTTAAAGGAGGCAAATGGGGAGTACCCAGGATTTGATGTTCCATGAAAACTCTGGGCCTCTCTCTATTGTCCCTCGGAGAAAGACCCAGCAGTATGAAGAGAGAGTGGAGCTCATAGCGCAGCCTTCACTTGATTGGGCTCAGAGTTCTAGCACCATGTGCCATGAAAGTAGTGTTTCTCTCACACCTTTATCATTGCTACATCAGCAGCGTCCATACAAGTTAATTGCGGGGGAGCAGAGGCACAGGATTGACTCACTGTCAGTACCAGCAAACCTGTATTTTGTTTAATATGTTTGTAGTGCTGAACGATGAGTAGGTTTTGCATGGATGCCTGGAGGTGGTTTAGAGACTTGCAAATGAGAAAATACATTTTTGAAAGGTTCACATTTGAGACCCAAAGTTTCTCCTATGCACTGTTCAACAAAACCAATATTTGGTTTAATTCCTGGTCTTTGATAAGTTGGCTGTCGGGTAGCACATGGAGTATTACAATTGGACTCCGTTCCCATGGTTGGGGGTGGTAGGTAGAACATCAGCCCTCTTGTTCGTTCTCCAATGACTACGGTTGAAAGTAGATACCAGGTGAATGAGATCTGACTGATCGGTGATGCTCCATCCCCAGTTGATCAGCTGCCGATACTCACTGTTTAGGCTCACGACCCAGGTGTCCACTTTTTACATGAGCGTTTAGACCTAGGCCGCGATCTTACTTACCTCGACGGATCTGTGGCGGGCGATGTCGGTAGCGGGTCGCGGCCCTGCTGCTGGCTCTATCCTGCTGTGTAAAAAGACTTTCTTTGATTGAGCCCACCCATTGCGTTACTCGGCCCAATTAGAGGTGACGTCATTCATGGCGTGTCATCAGCCGGTTTCCTTGAAGGGACCATGGCCACATTTGTTTTGACATTTGTGCTGTGAGTATTCTACAGCATTGAGATGCTGCAAACACAGACAATAACTGCACAAAGGCACAGAGCTGCAGCCAGGCTCTCCCAATTACCTTGGACCTCCACTCATCCCCTCTATCTACATTATCACACCCCCATCTCACTAGCCATCCCTCACACTCACCCTCATCCTAGTCCAATCATACCAACTAACAACACACAAGCGTAGTCATTTGGGTGTTTTAGCCAATGTTCATGTAAAGTTTCTGTTAATGTGGTGTCAAGTATTGAAACCTTTATTTTCAACACTTTGCTTTCTTGGACAGATTTGTGTGCACCTTTGGAAATGGCTTAGTGGGTTGAATGGTGAGACATAACAGTAGCTCCCTCAATGGTGATGAGTGTGAAAGGAATGGGTTGGACATTGTAGGGATGCTTTATGGTATTGGTGTGAGGTGGTGCCAACCTGGTCCATCATGTGGAAGCCAGGGTGTACAGCGTCAAGTGAAGTAAATCTGGCCATAGTGAGGCCATCCCTGGCGTCTCGGGCTGCAATGTGTCGGGTGCTGATGCCCTGTGTCCTGTGCAGAATCAGTTTACTGTGGAGAAGGTTAGTGTTGTTTTTGGTGCTGGTATGCCTGTTGCTGCTGGTGTGCCTGATGCTGCTGGTGTTGGGGCTGATCGTGCTAATCATTTTAATTAGGTCTCCCACCGCTGCCGGTCAGGTCTGCTCAGCATTGACAGATCCAACACTGGGAAAGGCGTGTGGGTGCGATTTGACAGTGGGTTCCCGACCCGCTGTCAATTACTTCAACTTTAACACTCGACACGCCACCGATCCTGTCCGCTGAGCACCAGCAACATTTCGGCCCTAGTGTCTGTTGTGTCCCCACTTGCACTTCATGATTGGCGCAGAACGATGCCATTCAGACCTCCGGGTTCCCCATGTCAGTTGGGTCACCCCGTCTCTCACCATGGCTCAGAATTGGATTTGGAGTATTGACTGAAGAGCAAGTTAGAACTCGGTTAAAATGTAGAACAAGACAAAGTAAAAGAGCGATGAGTTAAGAGGTTCAGTGTCTTAAACTTAGAGCCATTGCCTGAGCATTGACAACAAGCAGCTAACACCATAAGAGGTGGCACTCCACCACACCAGGTCCCACTGTGAGGATATTCATTCAGAAGGCCGATGTGGATGAATTAATTATTGATAAGAGCTTGAAAATCACTGTTAAAGTGTAGGCCAGGCATGGATATTTGGATATTTTTTTTAAAGGAAGTGAGTACATGCCTTTTAATCTCTCTTTCCATCTCTCATGTAATCTTAATCTGAAATATTCAATGAGAGATAGCTGACATTTGAGTTTAAATTATCCAGTCTTGATTAGATTTTGAATTGCATACTGTTGGATATAGCATAGAAACATAGAAAATAGATGCAGGAGTAGGCCATTCGGCCCTTCGAGCCTGCACCACCATTCAATAAGATCATGGCTGATCATTCCCTCAGTACCCCTTTCCTGCTTTCTCTCCATACCTCTTGATCCCTTTAGCCGTAAAGGCCATATCTAACCCCCTCTTAAATATATCCAATGAATCAGCATCAACAACTCTCTGCGGCAGGGAATTCCACAGGTTAACAACTCTCTGAGTGAAGAAGTTTCTCCTCATCTCAGTCCTAAACGGCCTGCCCCTTATCCACTTTGGGGGCAAAAACACGAAGGCAGAATATTATCTGAATGGCGGCAGTGTCCCCTGGTTCTGGACTTCCCCAACATCGGGAACATTCTTCCCGCATCAAGCCTGTCCAGTCCAGTCAGAATCTTATATGTTTCGATGAGATCCCCTCTCATCCTTATAAACTCCAGTTATAAAGGCCCAGTTGATCCAGTCTCTCCTCATATGTCAGTCCAGCCATCCCTGGAATCAATCTGGTGAACCTTCGCTGCACTCCCTCAATAGCAAGAATGTCCTTCCTCAGATTAGGAGACCAAAACTGAACACAATATTCCAGGTGTGGCCTCACCAAGGCCCTGTACAACTGCACCAAGACTTCCATGCTCCTATACTCAAATCCTCTAGCTATGAAGGACAACATGCCACTTGCCTTCTTCACCGCCTGCTGTACCTGCATGTCAACCTTCAATGACTGATGAACCATGACACCCAGGTCTCGCTTCACCTCCCCTTTTCCTAATCTGCCACCATTCAGATATAATATTCTGCTTTCGTGTTTTTGCCCCCAAAGTGGATAACCTCACATTTATCCACATTATACTGCATCTGCCATATATTTGCCCACTTGCCTAACCTGTCCAAGTCACCCTGCAGCCTCTTAGCGTCCTCCTCACAGATCACACCGCCATCCAGTTTAGTGTCATCTGCAAACTTGGAGATATTACACCCAATTCCATCATCTAAATCATTAATATATATTGTAAAGAGCTGAGGTCCCAGCACTGAGCCCTGCGGCACTCCACTAGTCACTGCCTGCCATTCTGAAAAGGACCCGTTAATCCCGACTCTCTGCTTCCTGTCTGCCAACCAGTTCTCTATCCACATCAGTACATTACCCCCAATACTTTGATTTTGCACACCAATCTCCTGTGTGGGACCTTGTCAAAAGTCTTTTGAAAGTCCAAATACACCACATCCACTGTTCTCCCTTATCCACTCTACTAGTTACATCCTCAAAAAATTCCAGAAGATTTGTCAAGCATGATTTCCCTTTCATAAATCCATGCTGACTTGGACCAATCCTATCACTGCTCTCCAAATGCGTTGCTATTTCATCCTTAATGATTGATTACAACATTTTCCCTACCACCGATGTCAGGCTAACCGGTCTATAATTATAATTGCAGCCTTAGGTAATGGTGGTTGGATTTAAAGAAGACTTGAGTAAGCTACAATTATGTGAAATTTGCTATTATGACAGACACTGTTCTTTATTCTAGCTAGGCTGTGCTTAAATCTTCATTAAAATATCTAGGCATTAATTAAAACTAATGATAATGTAACTGAATAATATTCAGGTTGTGGATACACTTATATTGACTGGTGCAGAGAATTTAAACTAATTACCAGAAGGCAGATTGCATTGATAAGCTTTATATTGCACAAACTAGTTCTTATACAGCTAGTGAAAAAAACCCAGAACCATTTTTCTCTGGTTTGAACGATGAACGGACTATCAAACTCAGTTCCTTAGTCCTACGTGCCATAATGCACTGACTAACATATAACTTGTGTTGATCTTATGTTATTTATATGTCTGTTTCAATAATTTTATGGTATTATTGTGAAGCCTATAACCCAATAACCCATTACTATTTACAATGGCCCAGATTTTGTGTTAATAATAATGGTGAGGCTAACAGTGCTCACTATTATATTGGAATAAATCGAACAGCTATTTCTGGCGTCTGCATATGTGCATTTAAACGCAGAAATCCGGAGTTTCTGTCAGAGATAACCTGTTCCTCCACAGGGGATACTGTAGCAGTCCTCGCAATGGCATGAAGTTGCTGTACTTACCCACTAGTTCCCACTAAAGACACCATAAAAAGGTAGGGCTGGTGCATTCAGGAGCAAGTTCATTGTTAATGGTGTGGTAAGTGATAATTACTGCCAAACAGTCTTTCTGGCTCTGAAAATTTGCATTTTACTAGTGTGGAGTTTCATTCCCTCAGAAGCTAATTAGTATTGGAGATTTTTTTTTTAAACTAAAAATGTAAATCTTTTTTAAAATTTCTGTCTGTCTCTTTTATCTCTCTCTCTCTCTTAATTCCATCCGTCTTTCCCAATCTTTATTCCGATTTCTGTGCCTGAGTTAAATCTAATTTATGCTTCTTGAATATATACTTCCTGGTTTAAACTCTGAGGGGGAGAAATTCATTACTGTAACGTTTGAAAGCTGGGAAACTTAGTGGCAGGCGCTGAGGGACCAATGATGGGACAGTTGCTTTTTACTATTTTTATTAATGATCTGGATTTTGGGGTTGGGGGCACAATTTGAAAATTTGCAGATGATACCAAAATCTGTGCGAGTGTTAGAACTGTACAAGATGCTTGTCTGCTTCAGGCAGATCTTAATGTGTTGATAGATCGGGCTCAAGACTGGAAAATCATATATAACTTAGATAAATGCAGTGTTATGCATGTAAGCAGGTCAAATACTCAACATTCATACACCTTTCAAGGAAAGGCATTAAAGATGGTGGAGATAGAAAGAGATTTGGGCATTTTAGTGCATACATCCTTAAAGGTGCATGAGCATTGCCGTGCAGCAATAACTAGAGCAAATAGGGTGTTGGGGAGTATCCATAGGGTAATTGAGTATAAGATGAGGCGTACTGTTTTGTTTTTGTACAAGACCTTAGTCAGGCCGCACTTGGAATACTGTATCCAGTTTTGGTTTCCTCACATGGTGGGTGATTGTTGTTGTTGTTGATATTGAGGGTCTGGGAAAGGGTGCAGAAGAGAGCCACTAGACTAATTCCAAGTCTAAAGCATCTTAGTTATCAAGATAGTCTAAAGAGGTAGAACTCTATACCTTAGAGCGGTGTAGACTATAGGGCGGGGGGGATCTGATTGAGGCTGCTAAGATAATGAAGGGAATAGATGGTGTTCCAGCTGACCATTTATTTCAATTAAACAGGTTAGGCAGGACCAGGGATCACAAATTTAAGTTATATTGGGCTAGATCTAGGTTAGACACCAGGAAGTGGTTCTTTTCCCAGAAAATAGTGAGCCTCTGGAACAAGCTGTCGTTTGATATGGTGGATGCAGACTCACTGAATTACTTCAAGCGAAAGCTGGATTTGTTTTTGGCTGCGGTGGAAATCACCTCTTACAGAAGGTAGATACTGCAGGGAATTCAAGGCCAGAGTGATCACCTGGACTAGGTTCGATCGCTTAGATAGGTCGGAGAGCAATTTCCCAGAATTTGTTTTGTCAAATTGGCCATGGTTTTCAATGATTATTTTGCCTCTTCCAGGAAATCACATGGTTTCGGGTGGGGTGGAGAGTGTATATTTTGATACACAAGGTATAGCAATTGTGTAGGACAGGTTCAATGGACCAGATGGTCTTTATTGTCTGTCATTGTTCGTATGTTCGTAATGTTCCCCTGCTCTCATAAAATTGGCTTTAGCGCTCCAGGAAGGAAGTGGAGCTCCATTTTCTTCTTGGAGCGCTAAAGGACGCGGGCGGGGCGGAAATCTCAGCAGCGCTGTACATTGGGCCGTGCAGTGCTGCTGCGTTCAAAGAGCCCTACCCTCCCTTAAAGGGAAAGACCATCGCTGCAGGCTCTGCTTAAAACGTGTTATGTATATATGTAAACCTCACCAATATGTAAGACTTGCCACTAGGGGGCACACCTGTGGGAGACCTAAGGGTCACCTGTGCACCCTGGGACAAGCAGTTATAAAAGGTGATTCACCATGCTGCTACGGCACACTGGCATCTGAATAAAGTGACCACAGTCACATCAGGTTGAGCTCACAATACAATCTTGAGGATTTAACAAATTGGCGACGAGTAACGGATCACGAACTTACATGCGGTAATAGCTGCCATTGGTATTCTTGAGACATTTGTTGAGGGTGATGATTGGGAAGCCTTCATTGAGCATCTCGACCAGTACTTCGTGGCCAATGAACTGGACAAGGCTGAGACGGCGATCAAGCGCAGGGCGATTCTCCTCACCATATGTGGGTCTTCGATATATGGCCTCCTCAAAAATCTACTGGCACCTGTCAAACCAACGGACAAGACTTACATAGAGCTGTGTACGCTGGAGCGGGAACACCTCAAGCCGAAGGAAAGCATCGTAATGGCCAGGTATCGCTTTTACATGCACCATCGCGCCGAGAGCCAGAACGTGGCGAGTTTTGTCGCCGACCTAAGACGCCTTGCGGGACAGTGTGAATTTGCAGGATCTTTGGGGGAAATGTTACGGCACTTTTTCGTGCTTGGAATCGGCCAAGAGATCATTCTTCGCAAACTGCTGTCTGCTGAATCCCTAGATCTGAGCAAGGCCATCATGATAGCCCAGGCTTTCATATCCATGAGTGATAACATGAAACAGATATCTTCATAGAATTGAAGCTCACCCACAAGTACTGTGCATAAAATAATGTTTTCAGCAGGCAGAACTGTACAGGGCAGGGCCTACACGACTGCAGAGGCCAGAGCTAGACCTTGAGTGACTCAGAGTCCGCCGTGGGGTGTGAATGCATATCCATTATCATGTTGGCGCTGTGGGGGCAGTCATAGAGCTCATCAATGTCGATTCAAGTCCTATGTGTGCAAGGGCTGTGGAACAATGAAGCACCTCCAGCGAATGTGCAAACGACCTGTGACTCACCACGTGGCAGAGTCAGGAGAGGATGACCGATCCAGTGAGGATCACTCTGAATGAGCAGGAGAGGCAACTCAACCTGAGGATGAAGAGGAAGTATATGGGATACACACTTTCACCACCAAAAGCCCTCCGATAATGTTAAAAGTTGAACTCAACAGCATGCCAGTCTCCATGG
This sequence comes from Pristiophorus japonicus, assembly GCF_044704955.1. Lineage (NCBI taxonomy): Eukaryota > Metazoa > Chordata > Chondrichthyes > Pristiophoridae > Pristiophorus > Pristiophorus japonicus. The sequence continues at coordinate 151,201,664 of NC_091991.1, forward strand.
AATTAGACACGGGGGCGAGTCAATCAGTTATGAGCCAGAAGGCATTCGAGAGGCTGTGGGACGACAAAGCACAATGACCCAAGCTGATCCCAATTCAGGTAAAGCTGCACACCTACACCAAGGAACTGATACCAGTTATGGTAGTGCGGACATAAGAGTATTCCATGAGGGAGCGGTGCATGATTTACCACTGTGGATTGTTTCAGGTGATGCACCTGCTTGGTAGAAGGTGCATGGGGAAGGTTCGATAGAACTGGGAAGACCTCTGCGTACCTTCTCCGGCGAATGACGTCTCCCTTGTTCAAAGGGAGCAAAGCCCCATCTTCAGCTGAACCAGGCATCGAGGTGCAGATCTATTTGCAGATCCCTGAGGCACAGGCCGCTCATCACGACCATGAGGAGGTGAAGATCAACCGAGCAGCGGTACAGGTATGGTACCCACCACCAAAGCTGATGACCTCTTCGCGACAATGGAAGAGGCTCCAGGTCGACCATGCAGAGTGGGACTCCGGCCGAAATGATCCGAATGTGTCTTCCAGAGGCAAAATCCCTGGGGAGGAAGATCGCGGCAGTCGGTATCACAGATACGGACAAGAGTGCACCCAGACCACGGGACGAGAGTGCATCCAGACCACGGGACGAGAGTGCATCCAGACCACGGGACGAGAGAGCGCCCAGACCACGGGATGTCGCTGCAACGAAACAGAGGCAGGTGTTGCCCAGCAAGGAAGATGACTGGGTTTGGGGCAAAGGTAAAGGGGCGGCCACTGTGAAGACCAGGAATCCACTACGTTCCATTAAATTGTTTGCACTATGTAACCCATGTGAGCGTTCTTTTGTGGCCAATGATGTACTATCATATGGGGTCGGGGATACCTTGCAACAAGCCCAAGTAGCGGGCGAACACCAACTGGTTGTACATGTATCCAATAAGTTAATCAAGGCAGTAGCTTGGGGTCACGGGACAAAAGAGGCGTACCAAAGAGTGTCCCAATATTTGCTCAAGTCAGACAAGCCGCCCATCTCACAGTTTTGGGAGAGCAGAGGCACCATTATTGATGCTTTGTTTTAAGAATGTCTAACACTGTCTATGCACTGTAACATGATCTGCCACGGACCAGGTACTGAGAACGGTGCTAATGCCTTCAGTTGGCTACCGTTCCCAACCTCCGGGTGGAAATGGCACAGCCTGCAGACCTACTTGTTGTCGTGGAAGTGCTAGAAAGTGAGGGGTCAACCATAACGACCCCCCAGTTTAGGACCTGGACCAGCCAGGATCCCACATTACCGCTTGCCAACGGTGAACCGCCAGACAGGATGTTGCAGCTTATCCGTCGCAAAGACGAAAGGCTCATCCCATCAGATTGCCCCCAATGGGGCAATCCTGCAACGTTGCAAAGAAAGGCAGGGAGGCTACACACAGTCGGTGGTCCGGTGCCTCCATATCATGGCCCAGGATCCACGGGAACCACGAGGCCTCCCGCCACTACTGAAAGTCTCAAGGCCATATCGGCCATCCTGGGCTTGTCAGACCTTAGGGTCAGTGACCATAGTCTGGAGCGGGCAGCCCAAATCACAAAGCCAAGCACCACACGTGTCACGGTAGACTCCCTACAGACCCGGCTATCCCGGGTGCTATGCAGTCACCAGACAGAATCACTCAGAATCGAGCCTTCCTTACGCTATCAGCAGAGAATGTACCATGATCGCACGGCTCCTCTATGTGACATCAGAATAAACGATGTAGACCATGTTCAGGGCCCCAGATGGACCTCAAGCACTGTATTACCCAAAGGGGGGGGGAATGGAGTGTGTGTGATGAAAATGGAGCGTTTGATTGTGAATCCATGTAATGGGCAAATGCAGAAAACATTTGGACCAGACCAAACTGCGAATTACAGATAACCAGGAACCACCGTGAAAGGACCTGGCCCCCCATAGACCCACTAACACAATCGACCTCGCCATCAACCACGAGGATGAAACCACCATGCCAGGACTTCAACTCAGGCGATCGACCCGGGGACACAGGGCGTCAGATCGCCTCAACTTGCAAATAACTTGTACATAAGACTTTGGTGGGGGGGGGGGGGAGTATGCATATAAATCTCACCAATATATAAGACTTGCCACTAGGGGGTACACCTGTGGGAGACCTAAGGGTCACCTGTGCACCCTGGGGCAAGCAGGTATAAAAGGTGATTCACCATCCTGCAACGGCACTCTGAAGTCTGAATAAAGAGACCAAGGTCACAACAGTTTGAGCTCACAATACAGTCTTGAGGATTTATTCTGAACGTAGCAAAACGGACCTACCTGGACCCCCAAGGGAGTGGGAGTAGCGAAAACACGGATCAGCCCAGCACTTAAGCAGCGTGCTGGGCTGACTGATCATGGGCAAGAACCTGCAAAGAAAATGGCATCACCAAAGGTAAGTTTTTGTTTTACTTCCCTCATCCACCTCGCCTTTAATCATCGCCCTGGTAGCGGCCAGTTGCCCGATTCATGTCTCCTGTAGCTGGGTGTTTTCGCCCGGCGCTGATGTAGGTTGTCAAAGTGACTTTCAGGTCCGGGGCATTAACGGGGTGATGCGCATGGTGATTACATTGCGCAGGAGATCGGGGCGCAATGCTGTAGCACCACCGCTAAAGTCCCACCCAATATGGTGGGAGTCGATGTCCGCGCCGCACCCGGTCGCGAAGGCAATTGCGTCCCGTTACAACGGAAGCACAAATGCACCCACTTTCTAGCCCAGTGTGTCTCAGTGAGGAAACTTCAATCTGATTGGCTGAAGAGTCTCGCTGTTTCTGTTCCTGCTCACACACGCTACAAATGCCCTGTAGAAGGCGCCACGCTGAAACGCAGGCCAGATTAGAGCAAGCCTAAAAACTTTGTGGGCAGCTGTCAGCAAGGTGAATGGCGAGCGCCGTTCCTTTGCCATTGACTACAAAATCCGGGACATTGTTACAGCATTTAACTATGGTACATTATATGTGTTATGTACACTATGAGATTTGATGTATTTATGATAGTTAAACACATCTAATATTGGTACAAAGCTCAAGTTTCATTTGTTTTTGTTTTCTGCAAACGCAGGCTAATAGTTACACTTGCTTTGAAGTTATCGATTTCTTGCTAGTTTTTCTAGGTTAACTAATACCGATCATGGCTGTTCACTTAAGCAAGGTTCCAGATGGTTGATAGCAGCCATGAGACTATATCTCAGCATGAGTCAGTGCCTTTGGGTGAGGAGGAAAGGAACAAGCAGAGTTGGAAAAAGACACATAATATTGACGAGAAAAACTGTACTGTTTAAATGGATTTCACAATCCTTCTTTCTGGGCAAATTTAGAACAATATTTAATGAACTCACATGTATATTTTTAAAAAGGTACATGTCACATGCATAAAAAGACTCTCCAACCTTCGATAAAATGTTTAGAACTTACCCAAGATAGTTTTACAGGAAAAGGTGACTGACCCTTGAACTGCAATTTAACAAATAAAGTTAAAGTGTTATAGCAGTGCTGTAATAGATCGACACAAGGCAAGATGGCCGCCGGGGTGGCAGCTCCCTAGGGAGCTCCGCTGCTGAACAACCACCATCTGCTACCATCGGCAACTTTCCACCCTCAGCCTCCCCCCACCCCACTAAACGTCCCCTAGCCTGAATAGAACCTAATAGGGGGTCTTAAACACTTAATCCCCTACGTTAAACCCAACCCTGGGAATCCCACAAGATCGGGCCTACCTCAGGCTTTCCCACCCCACCACACCACTCATTAGCGATGATGACTGGGTTCCTCGATCCACGACGACGCCCAGCGAGCAAGTGAGCCTCCAACCAGGCGACCGGGCCATCACTTCTCCAACGACAGTAGGCCTCCCTCCTCCAGTGGCGGTGGGCCTCACTCCTCCAGCGGTGACAGGCCTCAGTCCCCCAGCGGTGATCAGGCCTCAGTCCCCCAGCGGTGATCAGGCCTCACTCCTCCATTGGCGGCAGGCCTCACTCCTCCAGCAGCGATCGGGGCTCACTCCTCTAGTGGCAGGCCTCACTCCTCCAGTGGCAGTGGGCCTCACTCCTCAAGTGGCAGTGGGCCTCAGTCCCCCAGCGGTGATCAGGCCTCACTCCTCCATTGGCGGGCCTCACTCCTTCAGTGGCGGCAGGCCTCACTCCTCCAGCGGCGATTGGGCCTCACTCCTCCAGCGGCGATTGGGCCTCACTCCTCCAGTGGCGGCAGGCCTCACTCCTCCAGTAGCAGTGGGCCTCACTCCTCCAGTGGTGGCAGGCCTCACTCCTGCAGTGGCAGTGGGCCTCACTCCTCCAGCGATAATCGGGCCTCACTCCTCCAGCAGCGATCGGGGCTCACTCCTCTAGTGGCAGGCCTCACTCCTCCAGTGGCAGTGGGCCTCAGTCCTCCAGTGGCAGTGGGCCTCAGTCCCCCAGCGGTGATCAGGCCTCACTCCTCCATTGGCGGGTCTCACTCCTCCAGTGGCGGCAGGCCTCACTTCTCCAGCTGCGATTGGGCCTCACTCCTCCAGTGGTGGCAGGCCTCACTCCTCCAGTGGCAGGCCTCACTCTTCCAGTGGCAGTGGGCCTCACTCCTCCAGTGGCAGTGGGCCTCACTCCTCCAGTGATAATCGGGCCTCACTCTTCCAGCGGTGATCGGGCCTCACTCCTCCAGCGGCGGGCCTTCACTCCTCCAGTGGCGGCGGGCCTCACTCCTCCAGCGGTGATGGGGCCTCACTCTTCCAGCAACAGCGGGCCTTCACTCCTCCAGCAACAGCGGGCCTTCACTCCTCCAGTGGCGAGTCTCACTCCGTCAGTGGTGGGCCTCACTCCTCCAGTGGCGGCGGGCCTCACTCCTCCAGCGGTGATGGGGCCTCACTCCTCCAGTGGCGGGCCTCACTCCTCCAGCGGTGATGGGCCTTCACTCCTCCAGCGGTGATGGGGCCTCACTCCTCCAGTGGCGGCGGGCCTCACTCCTCCAGTGGCGGCGGGCCTCACTCCTCCAGCGGTGATGGGGCCTCACTCCTCCAGTGGCGGGCCTCACTCCTCCAGCGGTGATGGGCCTTCACTCCTCCAGCGGTGATGGGGCCTCACTCCTCCAGTGGCGGCGGGCCTCACTCCTCCAGTGGTGATGGGGCCTCACTCCTCCAGCGGTGATGGGGCCTCACTCCTCCAGCGGCGGGCCTCACTCCTCCAGTGGCGAGCCTCACTCCGTCAGTGGTGGGCCTCACTCCTCCAGTGGCGGGCCTCACTCCTCCAGCGACAGTGGGCCTTCACTCCTCCAGTGGTGATGGGGCCTCACTCCTCCAGCGGTGATGGGACCTCACTCCTCCAGCGGCGGGCCTCACTCCTCCAGCGGCGGGCCTCACTCCTCCAGCGGCGAGCCTCACTCCGTCAGTGGTGGGCCTCACTCCTCCAGTGGCGGGCCTCACTCCTCCAGCGGTGATGGGGCCTCACTCCTCCAGTGGTGATGGGGCCTCACTCCTCCAGTGGTGATGGGGCCTCACTCCTCCAGCGGTGATGGGGCCTCACTCCTCCAGCGGTGATGGGGCCTCACTCCTCCAGCGGTGATGGGGCTTCACTCCTCCAGCGGTGATGGGGCTTCACTCCTCCAGCGGTGATGGGGCCTCACTCCTCCAGCGGTGATCGGGCCTCACTCCTCCAGCGGTGATGGGGCCTCACTCCTCCTTTGATGACGAAGCCTTCACGGAGTCGGCTTCGTCATCAAAAACAAGCTGGTCGACCGCCTCAAAGACTCCCCCTGTGGGGTTAATGAACGCCTCATGACTCTTCAACTCACCCTATCCTGGAATCAATGCACCACAGTCATCAGTGCGTACGTCCCAACAGATGAGACCAAAGAGGGTTTCTACTCCAACCTCGAAAAATCCCTGTCCCGCGTCCCCGCAGACGACAAACTGATCCTCCTAGGTGACTTCAACGCCAGGGTCGGCAAGTACACAGCCCTCTGGGGAGGCGTGATTGGCAGAGAGGGGGTAGCGAAAGCCAACTCCAGCAGTACCCTACTCCTGACAAAATGTCTAGAACATGAACTTGTCATCACCAATACCTTATTCCGCCAGAGGGACAAATACATGGCATCATGGCAACACCCTCACTCCAAACACTGGCACCTACTCGACTATGTCATCGTCCGAGCCAGGGATCGCAAGGATTTGCGCATCACCCGCGCCATGGCAGGAGCTGATGACTGCTGGACGGACCACCACCTAATCCGATGCGTTATTGACATCAACATAGCCCCAAAGCGGAGGGGGCAGCAGAAGCAGTGCGCCAAAAAAGTCAATGCTGGAGCACTTAAGGACCCAGCTAAGAGAGCCCGATACAGTCAGCGTCTCACAGCTCACCTGGCATGCCTTGATGACCTCAAGATGCAGAATGCCCACAGCGCTTGGTCTGCCCTCCAGGCCTCCATCACCAATGCCTGCAGAGACGCTCGGTCACTCGACCAGGAAACACCAGGATTGTTTTGATGAGAATGATCAGGAGATCCAAGAGCTAATAGATCACAAACGCTGGGCATTTCTGAACCTTAAGCATCAACCTAACTCCGAAGCAGCAAAGCAGCATTAAAGACGCCTCAAGGCTGAGGTCCAACAAAAAACCCGGGACCTAAAGAACAGGTGGTGGATGGAGAAAGCACAGGAGATACAGCAGATGGCCGACAGCCATGATGTGCGAGGATTCTTCATCGCAGTCAAGGCCACCTATGGTCCAAACACTCAAGGGCCTACCCCACTGCTGGCCAAAAACGAGGAAGCACTCATCAAAGACACCGAGGCAGTCAGGGCCCGCTGGAAGGAGCACTTCGAAGATCTCCTCAACTGAGACTCTGCCTTTGACTTGAGTGTTCTCGACTCCATTCCGCAGCATGCTACTCACCACCACCTCAGTAAAACCCCAACACTGCACGAGGTAGAAAAAGCCATAAGACAGCTTAAGAACAACAAAGCTTCGGGAGCAGATGGAATCCCTGCTGAGGCACTGAAGTGTGGTGGAGAGGCACTACTGGCACGAATACATGACCTCATCTCTCTCATCTGTAGGAAATCTGTAAAATATAGGGAAAATGTACACCGCCATTAAAATATAATCTCTATTTTCTCCTGCAAGGAGTTAAACACACAAAATGGTCAAGCTGGGTGAAATGGAAATACAAAGTTCTCAATAGCAACCATCTGACACTTGATCGAAAGCTAGAATGCTGAGAGTCTCTTTAAACAGCACAGCATAAAAACCCGCATGAGGTGCAGTGCATTGCTAGTCGGCATTTACGATATTACGATATTGGCCATCAAGCTTGGGAGTAAGCAGAACTTTGTACAGCTGACCTGTGGAACCTGTTCTGAATTAATCCTAGGGTACACATTATAAATGAGCAAAGAATCAACAGCGTTGGTATACTATCCCAGAGATGCTGACTTGAGAACAGCTCCAAATCTGTCTTGCATGTAAAGTTAATCCTGTATAATTCTGGCTTACTTTGCACTGTTCTCAGTGGTGCATGCAATTTCACGTTAGATGCTGAAAACTATTGTGAGTGAATTTCTTGCACATACGCTTAAAATGCTCACACCAGATTCCTGTCTATGCGTTCTTAAGAGGCGGTGTTTCCATTAACATAAAATATCGAGAAACATGATAATCGTTTGTACAATAATGAGTAATTTCCTCACTCAGATTTGAAATGCTGTAACAGAACATAGTGTAATAAAGTAAGGAGTCACAGCAATACAAAATGTGTTGTTCAAGTCATCAAAGCTCCCCCATTCCATAACATCATGACTGATCTGCATCTCAAATCCATTTCCCCGCCTTTGATCCATACCACTTGATACCCTTACCTAACAAAAATCTAAAAATCTATGGATCTCAGTCTTGAAAATTTAAGTTGACCCAGTAAGAATATAAGAACATAAGAAATAGGAGCAGAGGTAGGCCACCTGGCCCCTCGATCCTGCTCCACCATTCAATAAGATCCTGGCTGATCTGATCATGGACTCAGCTCCACTTCTCTGCCCGCTCCCCAGAACCCTTTATTGCCCTATCGCTTAAAAATCTGTCTATCTCCGCTTTAAATATATTCAATGACCCAGCCTCCACAGCTCTCTGGGGCAGAGAATTCCACAGATTTATAACCCTCTGAGAGAAAAAATTCCTCCTCATTTCAGTTTTAAATGAGTGGCCCCTTATTCTGAGACTATGTCCCCTAGTTTTAGCTTCCCCTATGAGTGGAAATATCCTCTCTGCATCCACCTTGTGGAGCCCCCTCATTATCTTATAGGTTTCAATAAGATCATCTCTCATTCTTCTGAACACAAATTTGTATAGGCCCTGTCATGTAAGTAACCACAATGTAACACCACTGTATTACTGTATACACTCAACCTAGATGCACACCTTGACCACAAGGGGTGAACTTGTGGGAGACACTCCTTACCTGATCACACAGGTATAAAAAGGGAGGTCCCATGCAGGGTCTTTCTTTGGAGTCCTGTGAATAAAGAGTTAAGGTCACAGAGTGACCTTGTCCCCAGAATGTACCTCGTGTGGTTTCATACTGTAGAGTAAGAACTTTACATTGGCGACGAGAAACGGGAATTCATGACCCACGAGAATGGCCACCGGTAGCACAGAGGAACGGTACTGTGTTGGGGAAGACTGGGATGATTTTGTCGCGAGGCTTCAGCAAAGCTTCGTTACAAAAGAATGACTGGGGGATGCAGCGGCCGACAAGCGAAGGGCTCATCTTTTGACCAGCTGCGGACCAAAGACTTACGCGCTCATGAAGGACTTACAAACACCCGAAAAGCCGGCGGACAAAACCTTTGAAGAACTTAGCAAATTGATCGGGGAGCACCTCAAACCGGCGAGTAGCATACATATGGCTCGACACAGATTCTACACCCACCGACGTCGTGAAGGACAGAGCATACCGGACTTCGTAGCGGACCTCCGGCGTTTGGCCAGCCTCTAAGTTCACAGATGCCTGCAGCGGGAAGACGCTAAGGGAATTCTTTATCGAGGGCATCAGTCATGCGGGAATTTTTTGCAAATTAATTGAGAACAAGGATTTGACCTTGGAAGCGGCGGTGTTGATAGCTGAAACTTTCACGGCGGGGAGGAAGAGATGAAAATAATATATGCGCGCAATTCTGCCTCTAACGCGGCGATGGATCAGGGAGTCAACATCATCAATGCGACTCAGAGCCCCGCAGGCAGGCAGGGGCAGTCCGACACTCCCCAGGCAGCAATAGACCCCAGAGTAGGACTTCAACAGAGACAATGGCAGGCTGAACAGACATCCACGCCATCACAGTGGACAATGCGGCCCAGGATGGGGCCATTGACACCCACTAATAGGGTACTTAAGACCAGTCAAAGGGACAGTCAGCGCGGAATGCCTGGCCATAGTCCCTTTGTTCCCAACAATGGAAACTTTAACTCATGCTGGAGGTGCGGGGGAAAACACTCAGACAGATCTTGCAGATTTCAACAGTTTGTCTTCAGGAAATGAAATCTCAGTGGCCACTTAGCTCGAATGTGCAGGAAGTCTGCAACCAAACTAATATATGAGGCAGATGGACCAGAAGAGGGTTCTTTGAGGCAGGATGACTTTTGGGGCAAATCGATGGAAGCCGAGGTTCAGTGGGTCCATGTGGCGAATATTCACAGTTCATACACCAAAACGCCACCAATGATGATGAGGGTTTTATTAAACGGTATCCCTGTACGCATGGAGCTGGACACTTTGGCCAGCCAGTTACTCATGGACGTCAGCAATTTAAGAAGCTATGGCCACTTAAAGCCAGTAGACCCAAATTAGCACATGTTGAGACACAGTTACGGGCTTACACTAAAGAAATCATTCCGGTGCTAGACAGAGCAATGTTGGCTGTCACACATAATGGTTTAGTGAATCGGCTGCCGCTCTGGATTGTCCCGGGCAATAGTCCCGCACTGTTGGGGAGGAGCTCTTTAGCCAAGATGAACTGGAAATGGGGGGATGTTCACGCAATGTCATCTGTAGAGCTAAGTTTGTGCTCACAAGTCCTACAACAATTTGATTCACTATTCCAACCTGGCGTCAGGACTTTCAAAGGCACTAAAGTAGTGATACACATCACCCCGGACGCCAGACCAGTGCATCACAAAGCCAAAGCGGTGCCGTATGTGATGCAGGAAAAGATTGAGAGCGAATTGGACCGGCTGTTGAGAGAGGGCATCATCTTGCCTGTTGAATTCAGCGACTGGGCGAGCCCCATCGTTTCCATCCTAAAAGCGGATGGCTCTGTCAGGATCTGTGGCGACTACAAGGGCACCATCAATCGGGTGTCCTTACAAGATCAATACCCGCTCCCGAGAGCGGAGGACCTCTTCGCCATGCTGGTAGGCGGCAAGCTGTTCACCAAGTTGGACCTCACTTCAGCCTATATGACCCAGGAACTGGCCGCCGAATCTAAACTACTGACCACCATCACCACGCACAAGGGACTGTTCGTTTATAACAGGTGCCCGTTTGGCATTCGATCAGCGGCCGCGATTTTTCAACGAAACATGGAAAGCCTGCTTAAATCCATTCCTGGAACAATCGTATTCCAGGACGACATTCTCATCACGGGTCGAGACACCGAGGAACACCTCCACAACCTGGAGGAGGTGCGACGCCGACTGGACCGGGTAGGCCTGCGACTCAAGAAGTCTAAATGTATGTTCTTAGCTCCTGAGGTTGAGTTTCTGGGCAGGAGGGTTGCTGCAGATGGGATTCGGCCCACCGAATCCAAAACAGAGGCGATTCGACGAGCACCCAGGCCCGGCAACACATCAGAGTTGCGTTCATTCCTGGGACTGTTGGATTGTTTTGGGAACTTTCTGATGAACTTGAGCACATTGTTGGAGCCGCTACACGTGCTCCTGCGTAAGGGTTGCGATTGGTTTTGGGGAGACTGTCAGGAACGGGCTTTTGATCGGGCGCGAAACCTACTTTGTTCAAACAAGTTGTTGATCCTGCACGACCCCTGTAAAAAATTGGTTCTGACATGTGATGCGTCGTCCTATGGGTTGGGTGCGTGTTGCAGCAGGGCAATGCTGAGGGTCAACTACAACCTGTGGCTTATGCCTCCAGGTCGCTCTCTCAAGCAGAACGGGGCTATGGGATGGTCGAGAAGGAAGCGCTTGCATGTGTCTATGGTGTAAAAAAAATGCATCATTACCTTTTTAGTAGGAAGTTTGTATTAGAGACGGACCACAAGCCATTAACATCCCTGTTGTCAGACAGCAAGGCTATCAATGCCAATGCATCAGCTCGCATACAGCGATGGGCTCTCACGCTGGCTGCTTATGACTACTCCATCCAGCACCGGTCCGGCACTGAAAATTGCGCTGACGGGCTTAGCAGGCTTCCACTGGCCACCACTGAGGGGGCAGCGGAGCAAAGCGCCGAGATGGTCATGGCTGTCGATGTCTTTGACTGCGCAGGCACCCCCATCACAGCCCGCCAGATCAAAATCTGGACCAACAGAGATCCCCTCCTATCCCTGATTAAGAAATTTGTCCTGACTGGGGATTGGGTGCCCGCATACGGAGCATGTCCTGAGGAGATCAGACCGTTCCACAGACGGATGGATGAGCTCTCCATCCAAGCCAACTGTCTACTATGGGGCAGCTAGGTAGTTATGCCCCAGAAGGACAGGGAGGCATTCATCTGGGAACTCCACAGCGAGCACCCAGGAATTGTGCTGATGAAGGCCATTGCCCGGTCACACGTTTGGTGACCTGGAATTGATTCAAACCTGGAACACTGTGTTTGCAGGCGCACGACGTGTGCCCAGTTGGGTAATGCCCCCAGGGAGGCACAGCTCAGCCCGTGGCCCTGGCCCACCAGGTCATGGTCATGCATTCATGTTAACTACGTGGGCCCGTTCATGGGAAAGATGTTCCTCATTGGGGTCGATGCATACTCGAAATGGATCGAGTGCATCATTCTGAATTCATGCACATCATCCACCACCGTTGAAAGCCTACGTGCGATCTTTGCAATCCATGGCTTGCCAGACATCCTGGTTAGTGATAATGGCCCATGTTTCACAAGCTATGAATTCTGAGAGTTTATGTCGGGCAATGGCATCAACCATGTCAGGACTGCGCCGTTCAAGCCGGCCTCCAATGGTCAGGCAGAACGTGTGGTCCAAATCATTAAGCAAGGTATGCTCAGGATTCAGGGACCCTCCCCACAATGCCGCCTATCGCGTCTCCTGCTGGCCTATAGATCCCACCCGCACTCGCTCACAAGAGTCCCGCCCGCAGAGCTACTAATGAAACGGACAATCAAAACTCGGTTGTACCTCATTCACCCAGTCCTGACCGACATAGTTGAGGGCAAGCGCAAGTCACAAAACGAGTACCATGACCGTAATTCGAGGGGGAGATGTAGAGATAAATGATCCTGTATTCGTCGTCAATCACACCATGGGGCCCAAATGGCTTGAGGGCACTGTAATTGACAAAGAGGGGAATAGAGTCATCGTGGTAAAACTCAACAATGGTCAGATATGCCGTAAGCATCTGGACCAAGTAAAAAAAAAGGTTCAGCATCGACACAGAGGAACCTGAAGAAGACCATGAGATGGAGCTCATAACACCGCCAGTGAACGAGCAACAAGAGCAATCAGAAGAATGCACAGTCCCTGCGGTCAGCCCGGACAGGCCGGAATCACCACAGGTGACAGACACTCACGTCAGTGTCCAACAACCAGAGCCCCAACTGCGGCACTCCACGAGGGAGCGTAGGCCACCTGAAAGACTAAACCTATGATCCCAATAAGACTTTGGGGGGGGTGTGGAGGTGATGTCATGTATGTAACCACAATGTAACACCACTGTATTACTGTATACACTCAACCTAGATGCACACCTTGACCACAAGGGGTGAACTTGTGGGAGACACTCCTTACCTGATCACACAGGTATAAAAAGGGAGGTCCCACGCAGGGTCATCGTCTTTGGAGTCCTGTGAATAAAGAGTTAAGGTCACAGAGTGACCTTGTCCCCAGAATGTGCCTCGTGTGGTTTCATACTGTAGAGTAAGGACTTTACAGGCCCAACCTACTCAACCTATCCTCATAAATCAGCCCCCTCATCTCTGGAATCAACCTAGTGAACTTTCTCTGAACAGCCTCCAATGCAAGCATATCCTTCCTTAAATATGGAGACCAAAACTGTTCGCAGTACTCCAGGTGTGGCCTCACCAATACCCTGTACAGTTGTAGCAGAACTTCTCTGCTTTTATACTCTATCCCCTTTGCAATAAAAACCAACATTCCATTTGCCTTCCTGATTACTTGCTGTACCTGCACACTCACTTTTTGTGTTTCATGCACAATGACCTCTAGGTCCCTCTGTACTGCAGCACTTTGCAATTTTTCTCCATTTAAATTATAATTTGTTTTTGTATTTTTTCTGCCAAAGCGGATAACCTCACATTTTCCCACATTTTATTCCATCTGCCAAATTTTTGCCCATTCACTTAACCTGTCTATATCCCTTTGCAGATTTTTTGTGTCCTCTTCACAATTTGCTTTCCCACCCATCTTTGTATCATCAACAAACTTGGCTACATTACACTCGGTCCCTTCATCCAAGTCATCAATATATGTTGTAAATAGTTGAGGCCCCAACATCGATCCCTGCGGCACTCTACTAGTTATCGTTTGCCAACCGGAAAATGACCCATTTATCCAAACTCTCTGTTTTCTGTTCGTTAGCCAATCCTTTATCCTTGCTAATATATTACCCCTAACCCCGTGAACTTTTATCTTGTGCAGTAACCTTTTATGTGGCACCTTATCGAATGCCTTCTGGAAATCAAAATATACCACATTCACTGGTTCCTCCTTATCCACCCTGCTCGTTACATCCTCAAAGAACTCCTGTAAATGTGTCAAACATGATTTCTCTTTCATAAAACCATGCTGACTGCTTGATTGAATTATGCTTTTCCAAATGTCCCGCTACTGCTTCCTTAATAATGGACTCCAGCATTTTCTCAACGACAGATGTTAGGCTCACTGCTCTATAGTTTCCTGCTTTTTGTCTGCCTCCTTTTTTAAATGGGGGTGTTACATTTGCGGTTTTCCAATCCACTGGGACCGCCCCTGAATCCAGGGAATTTTGGTAGATTATAACCACTATCTCTGCAGCCACTTATTTTAAGACCCTTGGATGTAAGCCATCAGGTCCAGGGGACTTGGCCGCCTTTAGTCCCATTATTTTGTCGAGTACTACTTCTTTAGTGATAATCATTGTATTAAGTTCCTCCCTCCCTTTCGCCCCCTTGATTATCCACTATTGGGATGTTATTAGTGTCTTCTACCTTGAAGACCAATACAAAATATTTGTTCAACATCACTGCCATTTCCCTGTTCTCCATTATTAATTCCCTAGTCTCATCCTCTAGAGGACCAACATTTACTTTAGCCAGTCTTTTCCTTTCTATGTACCTGTATAAACTCTTACTATCTGAATTTATATTCCGTGCTGGTTTACTTTCATAATCTATCTTCCCTCTCTTTATCATTTTTTTAGTCGTTCTTTGCTGGCATTTAAAATTTTCCAATCCCCTGGCCTCCCACTAGTCTTCGCCACATTGTACGTCCTTGTTTTCACTTTGATACCATCCCTTAATTCCTTAGTTAGCCACAGATGGTTATCCCTTCTCTTACAGTCTTTCCTTCTCATTGGGATACATTTTTGTTGCGAATTATGAAATATCTCCTTAAATGTCTGCCACTGCTCATCAACCGTCCCCTACTTTAATCTATTTCCCCAGTCCATTTGTGCCAACTCTGCCTTCATACCTTTGTAGTCTCCTTTATTTAAGCTTAGGACACTGGTTTGAGATCCAACTTTCTCACCCTCCAGCTGTATTTGAAATTCAACCTTGTTATGGTCACTCATTCCTAGAGGATCCTTTACTAGAAGATCGTTAATTAATCGTGTCTCATTACACAGTACCAGATCTAAGATAGCCTGCTCCCTGGTTGGTTCCGCAACGTACTGTTCAAGGAAACTATCCTGGATATACTCTACGAACTCTTCCTCAAGGCTACCCTGGCCAATTTGATTTATCCAATCAATATGAAGGTTAAAATTGTCCGTGATTATTGCCGTTCCTTTTTTACAAGCCTCCATTATTTCTTGATTTATGCTCCATCCAACCATGTAGCTACAGTTAGGGGGCCTATAGACTATAGTGGGAGACGGGGGTGGGGGGGAGAGAAAAGTATTTCATTCCAACACAGACATCCCTCATTCAAAAAGTATAGGTATCTAAATTTAAAAGATTGAGAAGTTCAGAGAGCAAGTGAAGTACCCTTCTTTATCAGTGATATTTGACTAAAAATGCAGCCTTTTCACCTTGAGACCAAAAGCATTTGTACAATGCATAGATTAGGTCAAAATGTAAACACTGCACTGTTGCAACACACAAGAAAACATTAGCCTGGATATTGCGGTAGAAATAACGGTGATGCTATCAGCGCTCAACATTATTAAAGTGTAAATCGGACTGCAACGTCTGGCGACCACACATGTGCAGATAAATGCAGAAATCAGGAAGTTGTTGTCCAAATTGCCCTGTTCCTTCCGAAGCTGCGCTACACCGGTATCTCGCCAAGCGACTCGGCATTCACATACCTGGCGGGGTGTGAAGTTGGGATACTTACGTGATAGGTACTCACTAAACACACCAGAAAAAGTTAGGGCTTGTCCAATCCAATGTAAATACATTTTGAATGGTATGATAAGTCTTAATTACTGCCAAACAATCTCTCTGGCACTGAAAATTAACTTTAACAAGTGTGGAATCTTTCAGATTTTAATTATTGGATGTTTAAAAAATATAATAATTTAAATCAAATTTTTGTTTTACTTTTTCTTTCTGTCTCTTTTATTTCTCTCTCTTAATTTCAATATTCTTTCCCTCTCTTTACTTTGCTTTCTGTACATGATTTGGCATTGAATTAACTATTCTAACTGACACTTCCTAGTTCAGACTGTGTGCCTCAGTAAAGATTCTTCAATCTGATTGTTTAAAGAACTACACAGTTGCTTTCCCTGATCACATAGTTCCCAGGTCTCCTGTGGAGGGCACCATGCTGAAATGGCTTTCAAATCACAGCAAGTTCCAAACAAAATCCCATAGAAAGTCAATGGCCAAGTGTAAGTGCTGGCACGGTTCTTTCACCACTGACCGCAAAATATATGTCCACAGATTCATATACAGGGTGATGTTCGGGACCCTTTTAAAATTGCCCCCTCCATTTAGCTCTAATCAAATTGTGTAGAGGGGAGGGAGGCAAGACTTGCTTTTGAAAGCTGCAAAAGAGGCCCACTAGCACAAAAGGTATATGGCTAATTTTAGAGAGATTTCCATGAAGCTAAAGGTGGGTAATTCTCCACACAGAGGCAGAATTCCAGGACAGGATTTCCGCTCGTGCCTTTGTAGCTGCCCCAACCCTGACCTATTTTCCTGGGGCAGGTACTCATTAAATATGTATGGTGGGATTGCAACACCACAAGATTCAGCAAGGACCTTAACAGGGGCAGAAGTGTTCCAAAGACTGGAAACAATGACCCACTGAAGGACATGGCAGGAGCCTTCAATGCGCAAGTCATTGGGGGCAGAATGGAGGGAGGAGGCCACTGCAACCTCCTCTCCCTCCATAGGGGGCACTTCGGGGTAGTTGCTGCTGCTTCCCAGGGCCCAGAGTGGAAAGAAGTAAACATTTGCCGGAACCCAGGCCCACACCACCCCTCACCAACACCATTAGTGCACGGCGGATTGAGGAGAAGCAAGTGGGGGCGATTTTGGGCAGGACCACAGAGAAACAGCTTGCCCCAAGTGTAAGCTTCACATTTATATGTTTATTCAGGCAAATGGACTCAGTTTGAAATGACAAAAGTGATCAGTGCTGCCTGGACTAAGCAGTGGCCAAGATTGCCTACAGTCGTGCAATGTGCAAAGCTATTTTCTTTCCTTTATTAAAGAGTTTTAAAAAAATCAACCAACTATCCTCCTCGAATGGATCTAGTTTCGCTGTTCCTTTTGCAGCAACATGGTGTTTTCACAAAGCTTCAAGTGTCACTTGAATTAATTACGTAACTTGAGATCTTACTTGCTTGTATCTATGTCAGAACACTGGAGAATTGGGCGGTCCATTGTTCAGATTTTAAAACTACCTCAGACACACGAGATGAAAATTCCCCTCCCCTACACCAATTGAAAAACACCTAAAAGCAAATGAAAGTTCTACAGCACTGAAACTCTCGACAATTTAGCAGTCTCAATTAAAGGCCACCGGGAGCACTGTCATCTTACTGCTACAGTAGTGGGTGCTATTTTTAAGGTTAGGGTTAGGAATATTGTTGGAGAGTTATGCTCTACATTTAGGCCAGTTATATTTGGCCAGGGAGCACTTGATGTTGACAATGGTTGCTCAAAATGCAAGAGTTCCAATAAAACGGAAATATCCTTCAAATTGATGAGTCCAAAAAATAAACATTGGTACATTAAAATTTCTCAATTTGCAACCACTAGGTGTTGGGTTATGAAGATTGCCCAAGAGAGATCAAACAGGAAATGTTCATCCCATTTGTCAGAGTTGGAGTTGAACACTGGCCAAAGGATAAAGAGGCAGAACTGTAGCCCCACTTTGTCACCCAATCCTGTAAATAATTTACTCAACACAGACAGCGAGAATCAACTCATTAAATGATGATGTTACAACATACAAGACAGAGACATAATATGGCTCTAACTCCTTCTGCCAGCTGGAAACTGGTCACTTACCATTACTATAGCGCCATTTTAATTATGCTATTTCTTTGGGCTTTTGAGACACTCGCCCAATTCAGGCGGGAGCCTCCTGCACACACCTGAATTGTGTCCTATGGCCTAATTAGTATCCCAAAGAATCCTATCCGCCTATTGCGTGGAGTACCTGCTGCAGAAAAAAACCAGCGGGCAAAAAGCAGAGGCCTTTACAGATGAAAATTATTATTGTGGGCCAGGAATGCTACTCTTGGCCCTGCAAAAAAAGGTTAGGGCGCTGCCACCCCGGTCTCATCCCTTCCGCATTCGAGAAGCACCCCCCACCCCCCCACCCCTCCCCCAATGACTTGGGGAACCTAGCGAGCTGCCTTTGGATTCCCATTTTGGGTGGGCTGCTTGTTGTATCTATATTAGTGAGTCCCATCTGCTAAAATGGACCAGAGCCTCTCATAGCACCACCCAGGCCACAGGCTCGGGAGTGAAAATTCCCCCTAATTATTATGAAAGATCACATTACTCCACTACCTGTGCAACACTTTAAATCTCAATTACAAAAATAATGTAGAACTAAATATAAATCCCAATGTTGCATCAACATGTGTGTTGATCAAGGGTGTACTTTACCCAGTCAAGATCCAACCTGTCGCTGCGTGGTTCCAGGATAATGACATCCAGCAACTGATAGACTGGCAAAAACTGACAATCATAGCTCTGCTGTTTATGTAAGAAATATACATCTTAACTCTGTGGTTTGGCTTGTCCACATTTTATATCAGAATCGTACACTCTTTCCTCTTAAAATTTACTTAATGGTGCTTCCCATACCTTTTAATGCAAAATTGTATGGAAACTTTATGCTCAGATGAACTGGCATTTTTTGGTCTCTTTGATACAGTTTGTCTCTTCATTACACAGTTCTTGTATATTTAGACAAGCACTAAAGATTACAAAGGCTTCTTTATAGAGTCACATTTGCAAAGAAAAAGGCTAGTTATTCGTGATCAGTTGGAGACTTTGCATAAAACAACGGCAAGCAAACTAAGCCAGGTTTTACAAAATCCAAGATAGTTTGAATTACATGCAAACACATTAATGTACAGCAAAAAAGGATATGGTGGAAAATAATGCCATGTAGCCTTTCCTCCTCTTTCCGTGACATCAGTCCTTCCTTAAAAGCACCGAGCTCTTGGTAAACATGTTGGGGTGGGGGGGGGGGGGGGCGGCATCTCAGTTGCCCTTTTGGTGTCCAAGGCTCACCTGATGCCATATTCAGGCAAGCCTGTAATTGGGCGAGCAGCCCACTTACCGGAAACTGTGCAAATCGGGTCCCAGTAAATGCACAAATCAAAGTCCAGGTACAAGTGGGAAGAACTTGAGATGCGCAAACTCTGCCTAGTTGTTCCATATCTTCAGCAGCTTAACCCGCAGTCCTCAGAAGAACGGTCACCAAACATTTTCAAAGAAGAGAAGCCAGGGCCGGAAGAGGTCCATAAATGTAAGTGGATTTAAAAAAAAAACTTACCTTGTGGGACCAAGAGGAGCAGGAATGCTCCTCCGAGCCCATCAGGGATAGCTCAGGCTTCCCCTACCCTAGGCTACCCCCTCCCTCAACTGTGGGACCCTACTGAACTCCCTCCCAGCCGCTGGCCTGCGTGCTAAGGATTGTTCGATGCCGAATTTGGCTTGGGCCTCAGGCCAGTTCACGGAGCAATCAGCTACCCGCTTTGGGTGCGTCAAATTTCCTTCCCCAGTTGATTCCTTATGTTCCATTGTTTTTCCACTTGCCAGGACTTGTAGTGCAGAATTGAACTCTCCAACTACTTGGGGCAAGTTTCCAACTTTGGAGAGAAGCCCCTCAAGCCTCAGGTTGTTATTTCCGTCAGGCCCCCATGATGTCATCAGCGGCCTATATTTTAAAAAAGACCCCTCCGGTTTCTGCCGGGTTTCCAGATCAGGGCAAGAAGCCAGTGGGTAAGCCGCACACTCTATTTTAACTGGCCCCCACCCCACCGTCCTCCCACCCAGTTCCTCCCAAGAGGAGGAAATTTATAATTCCCCCAATGAGTCTGAGATGAGTCAATCGATTCATATTGTCTCAGTTCAAAGTGGCCTGTCAGCAGCACCATTCCACAAACTGGTCCATCTAGCTTTATTACACAAGTACCTGCATTACTAATACATAATATCTTCCTTGTCGGGCAGCTGCAGTACATGGCTGTAAAGAGGAGTTGAAGCGCTTGTGAACCGATTTGAATTAAAACACACCGCTTAAATGTGTCTCACTTCCAAATCTGTTTTGTGGAAAAATGGTCCAGAAATGTGACATAAACCATCCTAAGTAGAGAGGAGATAACAAGCAGGCCGTTTGTACTTCTGTAGGCTTTGTTGAGAAGAGATATAAACAGGGCACATGATCACAAGCCATAAATTGCTGCAATTCCTGTAACTCAACCTTTCTCTGATGGGCATGGGAAGTGCCCATCGGGCCCCACATTTGACAATTCTGGGCCTCACACTGAAGAATGTGACTGCAAATTAAACATCTCGGCAGAGTTCGTCCCTGTCATCGGATGCCAAGTTGGGGTTTTATTTCCAGCTTAATAATTAAACCCCTTCCCAGCGCAAGAAACAAAAGCAACGGGATAGTCATGCTTAGAGCTTTGAGCCAGTCCAGAGGAGGAATGTTCCCACATTCCTCGGTTGATAAATCCAATGTCAACTGGAAATCATTCATGCATAAAACTGACTGCACTTTGCACAGTAAAGATAACTTAGTATTCACGAGCTGTTTAGGTATTTGCTTTATCTTTGAGAATTATTTTGACTTAAAAAGGTCACACAGAGATATATATTTTCTGCTTTGGGTAGAAGAGACTTTTATGCCACCCATCTGAACAGAGATGATAGACTGGTGCTGTAGGCGAGAAACTAACCTATGAAGCTTATCTTCAAGTCATTCTCAGTAATTAACTGGAGTACGGGGTGAGTTAAAGTTCAGGCTTTCTCCCCCAGTAGCTTTTCATGCTCCACGTCTCTTGTGAACCAAAATCTGCCGCTTTAATGAAAAGGGATTAGCCTAGCCCAGGTTTAACAATTAGCCTTGAATTGTGGTAAATTGCTTACATGGGATCAATGTTCCCTTTCATTTTGTTTTGGGTGTGCAGTCGCTTTAACCCATTCAAATTCCCATGTATGCGTAGTTTTTCCTGTTGTAAAGCCGGCCAGCTGCCTGCGCGGGAGCTCCAGACGTGGTGGCGCAACTTAAAGGGAACATTGCATGGGATGCACATCACGTCCTCCCAACATTGCAGAAGGTAGAGGAAAAACACTGTTCAGACTACTGCATTCAGGCTCAGTAACTTGTTCAGATTTACTTGCAGATAAAAGTACTTTGAAACAATGAGCCGGGAAGATATTAAACAGCACAATATTTAATAGAACAGCAATCAGTCCACAAAGGCTTAATTGCCCCTTTTCCAGGAAGCTACTTCTTACAATTTATTAGCAATCAACAGATCCTTTAGATGAAACAGCCAAGTACGGTCATTTCCGTAGCTCCAAATACCTCTAGAGTTCACTGATCTTACCTCAAGAGTAAAGAATGCAGGGGAAGCCATTGCTTTATATAGTTGAAGGGTCTGTGAAGACAATGCGGCCATTCAATTGTTATCAAGAGCACAAGATAAACAGAGATAAGGAAGATCATTCAGTCCAATTTAGCTCATCTATCTAAAACCACTCTTTAATCTAACCCCCTTATCATAATATCTAATTATTTCTGAAATCATTTCAGGGTTTTGGTCTCCATCAGCCAGCTGAGTTTTGAATATGGAACCTGTAGTGTATGAATAAAGAGTCTGACCAGATACTGTGAGCTCAAAGTAAAGGGTGACCTTAGTCTTTTAGTGCAGGTCTCCAGAGTGTTTCTTCAGCCTGCGAGGCCTCCTTAAGTACAGGTGCTCCCAAGGGATTGTGGGATCCCTTGGGACTCCAGGGGATGAGCCCTCTGGTGGTTAAACAACGTATTTACAGATTTACATATATAACAACACTTCCCCCAAAGTCAATAGCGTAACCATTTACAAGGTGAGTCAATCTGAGGCCTTTCTTTCCCTGGTTGATCGTCTCAGTGCAAATGCTGGTTTTGGTGAGTCGTTTGTTGGGCCCTCGCTGGGCTGCTGTGTAACTGGCCTTGCTGGACTGCCTGGTGTGGTGAGTCCTGCCGGGCTGCTGCGGGTGATGCGTTCTGCTTCGTAGTCAACCGCTGTGTCGGTTGCCACTGGTGTGTGTTTTGGGGGGGTCAAAAAAGGTAGGGTCTAATGTGGATTGCTCTGGATAGTCCGTGAATCTGAGTTTGGTTTGGTCCAAGTGTATCCAGTAGATGAGTCCATTTGAAAGTTTGACCTGAAACACCCTACTCCCCTTTTTGGCCACGACAGTGCCAGGAAGCCACTTGGGACCTTGTCCATAGTTCAACACAAATACAGGATCGTTAATCTCAATTTCGCATGACACATTTGCGCTATCATGATATGTACTTTGTTGAAGCCGCCTGCTCTCTACCTGTTCGTGTAGATCAGGGTGGACTAACGAAAGCCTTGTCTTAAGTGCCCTTTTCATGAGCAGTTCAGCGGGTGGAATCCCAGTGAGTGAGTGGGGTCTCGTGCAGTAACTAAGCAGGACTCGGGATAGGTGAGTCTGCAGTGAGACTTCAGTTACCCTCTTCAAGCTCTGCTTGATTGTTTGCACTGCTCTCTCTGCCTGACCATCGGATGCTGGTTTGAACGGGGCAGATGTAACATGTTTGATCCCATTGCGGGTCATGAACTCTTTGAACTTGGCACTGGTGAAACACGGCCCATTGTCACTCACAAGGACATCAGGCAGGCCATCCGTGGCAAACATGGCCCGCAGGCTTTCAGTGGTGGCAGTGAACGTGCTTGCCGACATCATCTCACATTCAATCCATTTGGACCACTAGGAACATTTTACCCAAGAACGGGCCTGCATAGTCGACATGGACCCTAGACCAAGGTTTGCACGGCCAAGACCATAAACTTAGTGGTGCCTCCCTGGGTGCATTGCTTAACTGTCAACATGTGTTACATTTGTGCACGCAGGACTCTAAGTCCGCATTGATACCGGACCACCACACGTGGGATCTGGCTATCGTTTTCATCATTACAATGCCTGGGTGGGTACTGTGGAGATCACTAATGAAAGTGTCCCTGCCCTTTTTAGGCACCACTACCCAATTACCCCACAGAAGGCAGTCTGACATTTCATCTTTGTGCCACTGGTACGGCTTTATTTCTTCCTGCATTTCTAATGGAACACTGGACCAGCTCCTGAGAAGCACACAGTTTTTCTTAACTAAGGACAGTAAGGGGTCCTGGCTCGTCCAAGTTCTAATCTGTCGGACGGTAACAGGTGATTGCTCACTCTCGAATGCTTCCATTACCATAACTAAATCTGCGGGCTGTGCCATTTCCACCCCCGTGATGGGCAATAGCAGCCTACCGAGAGCATCGGCACAGTTTTCTGTGCCTGGCCTGTGGCGGATGGCGTAGTTGTATGGGACAACATGAGCACCCGTCTCTGGATGCGGGCCGATGCATTCGTATTTATCCCCTTACTTTCAGAAAAGAGGGATATCAGTGGCTTATGGTCAGTTTCCAATTCAAATTTGAGCTCAAACAGATAATGATGCATTTGCTTTACCCCATAAACACACGCTAATGTTTTTTTTCCCAATCATGCTGTAGGCTCTCTCAGCCTTAGACAGACTTCTGGATGCATAAGCAACCAGTTGCAATTTCCCAGATTCATTAGCTTGTTGCAATACACACCCGACACCGTATGACGATGCATCACATGCTAGTACCAAACGCTTACATGGATCATACAACACAAGCAATTTGTTTGAGCATAACAGTTTTCTAGCTTTTACAAAGGCATTTTCTTGGCTTTTACCCCATACCCATTTGTCTCCTTTACGCAGTTCTAACAGTGTGCTGAGACCCGGTAAGTAGTTACCAAAGTAGTTCAGGAGTCCTAGAAACGACCGCAGCTCCGTCACATTCTGTGGCCTCCCTGTGTTCTCGATTGCCTCCGTCTTTGAATCGGTGGGCCTGATGCCATCCGCTGCGATTCTTCTCCCCAGGAACTCCACTTCAGGCACCAGGAAAAAACACTTCGAGCGTTTTAGCCTGAGCCCCACGTGATTAAGCCGACTAAGAACCTCCTCCAGGTTCTGCAGATGCTCGACTGTGTCCCGACCTGTAACCAAGATGTCGTCCTGGAAGACCACGGTGTGCGGGATTGACTTCAATAAACTTTCCATGTTTCTCTGGAATATCGCTGCGGCTGATCGAATCGCAAACGCGCATCTGTTGTAAATGAAGAGACCTTTGTGCATGTTGATGCAGGTGAGGCCCTTCGACGATTCCTCCAGCTCCTACGTCATGTAGGCCAAGGTCAAGTCCAGCTTCGTGAATGTCTTTCCTCCCGCCAGCATCACAAAAAGGTCATCTGCCTTTGGTAGTGGGTATTAATCCTGCAGGGAGAAACGATTGATAGTTACTTTGTAATCACCACAGATTCTGATGGTGCCATCTCCCTTGAGGACAATCAGACTGGCCAACTCGTTGAATTCGATCGGCGAAATGATGCCCTCTCATTGCAGCCAGTCCAGCTCGATCTCCACCCTCTCTCTCATCATGTACGGTTCTGCTCTCACCTTGTGATGGATGGGTCGCGGCCCTGGAATTGGGTGGATCTGCACTTTTGCTCCTTGGAACTTCCCGATGCTTGGTTTGAACAGCGAGGGGAACTTGTTTAGGACCTGGGCACACGAAGTGTCGTCGACGGGCGAGAGCGCTCGGACGTCATCCCAGTTCCAGCGTATCTTCCCCAGCCAGCTCCTGCTGAGCAGCGTGGGGCCATCGCCTGGTACCAACCAGAGTGGTAACTTGTGCACCGCTCCATCGTAGGAGATCTTTACAGTAGCACTGCCGATTACGGGAATCAGTTCCTTTGTGTAAGTTCTCAGTTTAGTGCGAATGGGAGTCAGGACTGGGCTTGAGGCCTTGCCGCACCACAATTTATCGAAATACTTTTTGCTCATAATGGACTGGCTCGCGCCCATGTCCAGCTCCATTGACACCGGAAATCCATTTAATTCAACCTTCAGCATTATCGAGGGACACTTTGTGGTAAATGTGTGCACCCCATTTATCTCTGCCTCCTCGGTCTGAGGCTTTGGTTCATCGTGATCCTCTGTGGATCTGTCCTCCTCTGCAACATGGTGGTTTGCAGGATTACCAGGGTTTGCAACTCGCCTGCACATACATTGGAGATGTCCCATTGTTCCACAGCCCTTGCAAACGTATCCTTTGAAGTGGCATGAATGGAAATGATGATCACCCCCGCAATGCCAACAAAGTGTTAATGGCCTAGCATTCATCACCCTTGATGGTGGACTCTAAGACATCTGCGGATGTGCAGCTGCAGGCATGTGAGGCCTGCCCTGTAAGTTACGATTTGAAAACAACATTATTTTGTTCACAGTACTTGTAGCAGCACTCGTGTGCTGAGAGATTTGCTTGGTATTGTCACTGGTGGCGATGAACGCCTGGGCTATCGCTATGGCTTTACTCAAGGTTGGGGTCTCTACAGTCAAAATTTGCAAAGTATTACTTCATGGCCAATGACAAATACAAAGAAGTCCCTGAGCATGTGCTCCAAATGTCCTTCAAATTCGCAATGTCCTGCAAGGCGTCTTAGTTCGGCAACATAGCTCTCCACTTCCTTGCCTTTGGACCTCTTGCACGTGCAGAACCGGTACCTTGCCATCAGAGCGCTTTCCTTCAGGTTTAGATGCTCCTGGAACAGTGTACATAAATCATCGTACGATTTCTCTGTGGGTTTCGCTGGAGCAAGCAGACTTTTCATGAGGCCATACGTTGGTGCCCCACAAACGGTGAGGAGAATCGCCCTTCGTTTGGCAGTGTTCGCTTCTCCTTCTAGCTCGTTGGCCACGAAGTATTGGTCAAGTCACTCCATGAAGGTTTCCCAATCATCTCCCTCCAAAAATTTCTTCAGGATGCCCACTGTTCTCTACATTGTTGCGGTGTGGTTCGTCAACTGTATCTCGTCGCCAGTTGTAGTGTATGAATAAAGAATCTGACCAGATACTGTGAGCTCAAAGTAAAGTGTGACCTTAGTCTTTTATTGCAGGTCTCCAGAGTACCTCTCCAGCCTGTGAGGCCTCCTTAAGTACAGGTGCTCCCAAAGGATTGTGGAATCCCTTGGGACTCCAGGGAATGAGCCCTCTAGTGGTTAAACAAGGTATTTACAGGTTTACATATATAACAGAACCCTTTTGCTTTAAATCGCAGTTGTTTTGAGGCCAGAGCTGAAGCCAAACCACAATCCCACCCAGATTTATTAAAATGCAAATCTGGAATATTATCACTCAATTTTGAGATTCATCTTTAATGATGTGCTTGAAAAGGAACAGATTAATGCAGCTTAACATGATACCACTTGTTTTAAACTAACAAAATACAATTGTCTTAATGTAACCAAACCTTTGAGATGTCTCAGTCAATGAGGTTAGTTGTAATGTTACTGCTCCGTATAACCAGACAGCAAATTTACTTGATATACTTGCCATAGAGGGTGTGCAATGAAGGTTCACCAGACTGATTCCTGGATAAGGAGATTGTCCTATGATGAGAGATTGAGTAGACTAGGCCTGTATTCTCTCGAATCCATTCTATGTGTTGAAAACTTAGTGTGAAGAGCTTTCATAATTCAAACCTATATTTGCCTTTCACTATTTTGAAACCTCCATTAAAGGCACAATACACAAGGGCATTATAATTGAATGCTAATGAACAATCACACATGTTTTCTGGATCTCAAGTATCTGCGAAAGTTTTGACAGCATACAATTTAATTTGCAACTCAAACAAAGTCTCTTTATCTTCAAGTTCTAATCAATGAACCTTGCCTGATTTGCAGATGGACAGTCTCCCGTCTTCCCTTTTATCTTTAATTTTGCAATCCTGGTTCGATTGGTAGCACTTTCTCCTCTGAGTCAGAAGGTCGTGGGTTCAAATTCAAATCGAGACCTGAGCACATTATCTAGGCTGACATATCAATGCAGTCCTGAAGGGGACGTGAAGGCTTTCATGGGACTATGCATGGCTCCTGATGTCAACATTCCTTCCTTAAACTTCAAAAATAATTGGTTGTAAACTACTCTGGGAGTCCTAAGGTAAAAAAAGAGTAACCTAAAGATGAAAATTTGCTGTCTGGTTAAATGGAGCAGTAACATTGCAACTAATCTCATGGATTGGGGCATCTCAAAGGTTCGGTTACATTAAGACAATTTTATTTCATTAGTTGAAAACAAGTGCTATCTTGTTAAGCTGCATTAATCGGTTTTTTTCTAAGCACATCATTAAAGATTGCGTGATAATGTTCCAGATTTGCATTTTAAGAAATCTGGGTGGGATTGTGGTTTGGCTTCAGTTTTGGCCTCTTAACAACTGTGATTTAAAGCAAAAGGGTTCCATATTCGAAACTCAGTGGATTAATTTTTCCCACAAGAGATGGTGCTGTGTTCTCACAGACAATGTCAAACTCTAACAGTTTGAGAAAATAATGGTGAGAGATTGAGAAATGTCGGTGTTCAGAGGGACCTGGGTGTCCTTGTACACAAATCAGCGAAGGTTAACATGCAAGTACAGCAAGCAATTAAGAGAGCAAATGATATGTTGGCCTTTATTACTGCAATTATATAGGGCCCTGGTGAGACCACACCCGGAGGATTGGGCCGGATCTTCGAGAGGCTTGCGACCGGGTTTTCGCTGCGATTTGACCCTCCGTGGCGAAAACCCGGTCGCAAAGCCCGGCAGGATCCTCGGGTAGCTGTTTGCGGCGGCACTTGCGAGAGGTGCGCCGACATGCAATGACGCGGATTCTGTTTGCGTCCGCGTTTCGGCTCTCCCCCGACCCGTTGCCGCGCCCAGAATAGTGACAAGTCAAACCTGTCGGTACAGCCCTGCCAACAGCGCTAAGTACGAAAACCTGCAAAAAAGTAAGTTAAAGTTTTTATTTTTAAATTCTTTTTCAGCGATTGCTAGCTAAGGGCTTTGTGACTGTTTTTGGAATGTTTTTTTGCTTTTTCCTTTTCCCCTTCCAAGGCCTCTTTCGCAGTGCTCCCGGCCCCGGACTAAATTTGGTGAAACTCACATTTTTGCGCCGTGAATCCTTGTGCAATGCCCCCCCCCTTACCACGTAAAACCCGAAAGTTCGGTCTAAATATGGTAGTGCAGCAAAAATGGTTCGCGTACCGCTACCATTTTCGCCGAAAAACCCCGAAAGCCAAAATTCCGGCTCAGTTGGTGGTCCTTTTGCCTCAGAGTCACTACTTTCAAGCCCCAACCCAAGGACATAATCCAGGCTGACACATGTTTTATTGGCACATAGGCAAACTATATTCTGTCTATGGTTGGTGATGTTTGGATTTGAATGTTACCCAATAATGTGGTCTGATTGCTAAATTGGCAGTGTTATGAAATGGCGTATATGAAAATTAAGGCTAACGAATGATGCAATGATTCAAATGATATCTAGCGTCTTTCCCCATTCTGACATCAGCCTCCTCTACTTTGATCTGGGTCCAAAAATAAAAATTCAGCTTTAGTAAAGAAGCTTTCCTCCACCTGCAATCCCGTCACACAGATGGGCCACATCCATTCCTTACAGAGTCACTCTCAAGAACTCAGAAAAGTGATACTTCGATTTACCGAAATCTCACTGGTGGCTGTGGATTCCTTTTCCTGGATAGAACTCATTCCACTCAGCCCATCTTTCTCTACACCAAGTTAATATGGTATCCAGACCTAGCTTTTGTACGTTCAGTTGGACTTTTCTTCAGCCTTCATATTGAGCTTGGAGCAAAATATCTTGTTTTGAAATTAACCCTGCATTGAACCTAAGTTGTCAGCCGTGCTTCAGTCTCTCATCTCTGAGTCAGAGTTGTGGGCTCAAGCCCCAGTCCAGAGATGTGAGCACAAAATCTAGGCTGACACTCCAGTGCCAGTGCCATTTTTAAGCGAAGCTGTTACAGCCTTTCCAAAAGCTGTACAAATTTGTGGCTCCCTATTCTGCCATTTCCCTCTAATTAATTGCAGCACCTTTAATCTTACCTGTGACTTTCCACTCCCACCACGAGTGCACCTGCCCAAATCTGCAGCTGGAGGTGCGAATAATTATGGACTGGCCCACAAAAACACTTTGCCTTGAGTTTCTGAATCCATGTCAATTAGAATCAGCAGAGGTCCCAGCACCATCATTATCATAGGCAGTCCCTCAAAATCAAGGAAGACTTGCTTCCACTCTAAAAGAGAGTTCTCAGGTGGCTGTACAATCCAATACTGGAATTACAGTCTGTCACAGGTGGGGCAGACAGTGGTTGAAGGAAAAGGTGGGTGGGGAGTCTGGTTTGCCGCACGCTTTCGGTGACGAGACTCAAGGTCTCAGCGCCCTCCGGGATGCTCTACCTCCATTTTGGGTAGTCTTGGGCCAGGTGCCGGTGGGAATGCTGCACTTTATCAAGGAGGCTTTGAGGGTGTCCTTGAAACGTTTCCTCTGCCCACCTGGGGCTCGCTTGCCGTGTAGGAGTAGAGCACTTGCTTAGGGAGTCTCGTGTCAGGGAAGTGGATAATGTGGCCCGCCCAATGGAGCTGGTCAAGTGTGGTCAGTGCTTTGATGCTGGGAATGTTGGCCTGAGCGAGGACACTGACATTGGTGTGTCTGTCCTCCCAGTGGATTTGCAGGATCTTGTGGAGGCAGCGCTGGAGGTACTTCTCCAGCGCTTTGAGGTGTCTGCTGTATATGGTCTGCGTCTCTGAGCCATATAGGAGGGCAGGTATCACTACTGCCCTGAAGACCATAAGTCTGGTGCCAGATTTGAGGTCCTGGTCTTCAAACACTCTCTTCCTCAGGTGACCGAAGGCTGCGCTGGCACACTGGAGGCAGTGTTAGACCTCGTCATCGATGTCTGCCCTTGCTGATAGTAGGCTCCCGAGGTATGGAAAATGATCCACGTTGTCCAAGGCTGAGTCGTGGATTTTGATGACTGGGGGCAGTGCTGTGTGGCGGGGTGAGGTTGGTGGAGGACCTTTGTCTTACGGATGTTTAGCATAAGGCCTATGCTTTTGTATGCCTCAGTGAAGGTGTTGATGATGGCTTGGAGTTCGGCCTCTGAATGTACACAGACGCAAGCATCGTTCGATTGCAGAGGAGGGGATGAACTTGGATCTAGCCTGGAGGCGACATAGGTTGAACAGGTTCCCATTGGTTCTATAGTTTAGTTCCACTCTAGCGGGGAGCTTGTTGATAGTGAGATGGAGCATTGCAGCAAGGCAGATCGAGAAGAGCGTTGGTGCGATGATGCAGCCCTGCTTGCCCCCTGTCCAGACGTGGAATAGATCTGTGGTGGATCTGTTGGTCAGGATCATGACTTGCATGTCTTCGTGGAGCAGGTGGAGGATGTGACAAACTTTTGGGGGCAGCCGAAATGGAGGAGGGCGCTCCATAGTTCCTAACGGTTGACAGTGTCAAAGGTCTTTGTGAGGTCAAAGAAGGCCATGTACAAGAGTTGGTGCTGTTCCCTGCATTTCTCTTGTATTTGCCGCGCGGTGAAGATCATGTCCATTGTACCCCTTAGTGGACAGAATCTGCATTGTGACTCTGGAAGGAGCTCTTCAGCCACAGGGAGAAGATGGTTGAGGAGGATTCTTGCGAAGACTTTCCCAGTGGCCGACAGCATGGAGATTTCTCTGTAGTTGCCGCAGTCGGACTTGGAAAGGTAAACCAGAAGAAGAACGATAAGCCCTCAGGAACACATTACTTATTTCCATTCTGGCATAACTCCTCTAACGGATACTTGTTTCCTACCCTTCATTCCTTTGTTCCCTTTAGATTTGACTATTACAATGGTCTCCTGGCTGGCCTCCCACCTTCCACCCTCCGGAAACTTGAGCTCATCCAAAACTCTGCTGCCCGTATCCTAACTCGCACCATATCCTGTTCACCCATCACCCCTGTGCTCGCTGACCTATATTGGCTCCTGGTTCAGCAATGCCTCAATTTTTAAATTTTCATCCTTGTTTTCAAATTCCTTCATGGCCTCGCCCCTCCCAATTTCTGTAACCTCTTCTAGCCATACAACCCTCCAAGATCTCTGCACTCCTCCAATTTTGGCCTCTTTTACATCCCCAATTTTAATCGCTCCACCATTGGCAACGATGCTTTCAGCTGCCTACGCTCTAAGCTTTGGAATTCGCTCCCTAAATCTTGCTACCTCTCTCTTTAAGACACTCCATAATACTACCTCAAGCTTTTGGTCATCTGATCTGATATAACTTTTTGTGGCTGGGTGTCAGATTTTGACTGATTACGCTCCTGTGAAGTGCCTTGGGACGTTTTACTACATTAAAGGCACTATATAAATGCAGATCGTTGCTGCTGTTCAGTCAGTTTCTAATCCATAGCCAGGAATTACTCCACAGCTACGAGTTTAAATCAACAGTCTTTTATTCATAACTTTATTTATAGCCTTGTGGAATTCAAATTACCCCACGTAAGGGCTTACTGTAATCCACTTGCATTGTCACTTCCTGAAAGAGGTTGGTCTGGCAGGATCCTCCCCTCCTGAACTTCATTGTCACTTTGTGGGAAGGCACTTAACCTGCATTTTGCACCTTGTCCTATCTACGCAGAAATGTTTTAGTCCTTTACACTTCACTACCTCGGTCTCATGGGAGGGTGGCTTGCAGGTGCAAAATAATTGGATCAAAAGCCTTCAAAACCTTTGCTGCATAAAAAGATTCAACATTGGAATTTTGACAGAGCCTGTTTGTGTAAATGATGTTTACTGCCCGAATTTACAATGGTGCTCGTTCCTGTGTGTTTTCATCAAGCACAGCTACCCACATTCTTGGCGGCAGCTTACTAGCTATTTAGGCAGAATAGAACATATATTCACATCATAATAGTTTTACATTGACTATTTGTTGTAAAAGAAAGAATTATATTTATATAGTGCCTTTCAGGTGGATGTAAAATATTTCATGGCAATATTCTGAAGAAGAACTGGGAGTTCTCCCCATTTATCCCTCAGCTGTGGCTCAGTTAGTAGTACACTTTCCTGTGAGTCAGAAGGTTGTGGGTTCAAGTCCCACTCCAGGGGCTCCAACTTACGGAGTTCCCATTATTATGAATGAGAACATACTTTACCTTGATTGGCTGTCCAGAGCCACGTGACTGCAGCTCCAGCCCTGATGTGCACACGCTGCGATGCGCAGTCAGTGGAGGCCTCAGAACCGGGATCCCTCGTGGGCACAGCAGCTTCAGGTAAGTGCGCTTCTTTTTTCTAGATTCCAGTTGAACAGCCGCGGGGAGGAGAAACCGGGACTTCTGGGCCTACATCTGGTCATTATCACATTGCTGTTTGTGGGAGCTTGCTGTGTGCAAATTGGCTGCCGCATTTCCCACATTCCAACAGTGACTACACTTCAAAAGTACTTCATTGGCTGTAATGCGCTATGAGACGTCCGGTGGCCGTGAAAGGCGCTATATAAATGCTTATTTATTTATTTATTTCTCAAATAAACTGATTATCTGGTCATTATCTCATTGCCCTTTGTGGGACCTCACTGTGTGCCAATTGACTGTCACATTTCCTAAATTACAACAGTGACTACACTTTAAAAGTACTTCATTGGCTGTAAAGCACTTTGGGATGTCCTGAGGTCTCAAGACTCAGTAAAGCAGCCCTGATGGTTTATTTTAGAAAATATATATAAAAAATCCAATAAGAAATTGAGGAGAGACCCAATATGAAATTTGCTACCACATGGGGTAGTTGAGGCGAATAGCATAGATGCATTTAAGGGGAAGCTAGTTAAGTACATGAGGGAGAAAGGAGTAGCAGAATATGTTACATAATAACAACAACAACGTGTATTTATTTAGCACCTTTAATATAGTAAAATGTCCCAAGGTGCTTCACAGGCATGTTATCAGACAAAAAAAATTGACACCGAGCCATATAAGAAATTTGGACAAATGACCAAAAACTTGGACAAAGAGGTAGGTTTTAAGGAGCATCTTAAAGGAAGAAAGTGAGGTAGAGAGGTGGAGAGGTCTAGGGAGGGAATTCCAGAGCTTACAGCCTCGGCAGCTGAAGGCACGACCACCGATAGTTGAACGATTATAATCAGGGATGCTCAAGAGGGAAGAATTTGAGGAGCGCAGATATCTCGGGGGGCAGGGGGGGAGGTGGAGGGGGGAGAGGGTTGTGGGGCTGGAGGAGATTATAGAGATAGGGAGGGGCGAGGCCATGGAGGGATTTGAAAACAATTATGAGAATTTTAAAATCAAGGTGTTGCTTAACTGGGAGCCAATGTAGGTCAGTGAGCACAGGGGTGATGGGTGAATGGGACTTGGTGCAAGTTAGGACACAGGCAGCTGAGTTTTGGATGACCTCAGGTTTACATAGGGTAGAATATGGGAGGCCAGCCAGAAGTGGGTTGGAATAGTCAAGTCATGGATGAGGGTGTCAGCAGCAGATGAGCTGAGGCAGAGGCGGAGACTGGCGATGTTACAGAGGTGGAAATAGGTGGTCTTAGTTATGCCACGGATATGTGATTGGATGCTCATTTCAGGGTCAAATGTGACACCATGGTTGCGAACAGTCTGGTTCAGCCTCAGATAGAGGCTAGGGAGAGGGATGGAATCGGTGGCTAGGGAATGGAGTTTGTGGCAGGGCCCGAAGACAATGGCTTTGGTTTTCTCAATATTTAATTGGAAAATATTTCTGCTCATCCAGTACTGGATGTTGGTCAAGCAGTGTGTCCGTTTTAGAGACCGTGGAGAGTTCGAGAGAAGTGGTGGTGAGGTAGAGCTGGGTGTCATCAGCATACATGTGGAAACTGACGCCATGTTTTGGGATGATGTCACCAAGGGGCAACATATAGATGACGAATAGGAAGGGGCCAAGGATAGATCCTTGGCGGACACCAGAGGTAACGATGCGGGAGTGGGAAGAGGAGACATTGCAGGTGATATTCTGGCTACAATTAGATAGATAAGAATGGAACCAGGCGAGTGCAGTCCCACCCAGCTGGATGATGGTGGAGAGGCATTGGAGGAGGATGGAATTGTCAACCGTGTCAAAAGCTGCAGACAGGTTGAGAAAGGCGAGGAGGGATAATTTACCTTTGTCACAGTCACAAAGGATGCCATTTGTGACTTTGATGAGATCCGTTTCGGTACTGTTTCGGTGGAGCGAAAAAGGGATTGGAGGGATTCAAATATGGAGTTCCGGGAAAGATGGGCACGGATTTGGGAGGCAACAACACATTCAAGGATTTTGGAGAGGAAAGGGAGGTTGGAAATGGGGTAGTAGTTTGCAAGGACGGAGGGGTCAAATGTTTTTTTGAAAAGAGGGTTTATGATGGCAGAACATATGAATTAGGAGCAGGAGTAGGCTGAGAATGAAGTGTGGAGTATATACATCGGCATAGACCAGTTGGGCCAAATGGTCTGTTTCTGTGCTGTAAATTCTATGTAATTCTATATAAAATGTGTACTTTGGCTAAGGGCACCACCAGAATGAGCTGTACTTCAGAGATGTATGCAGCAGCCCAGGTGCTCGATAACCCAGCACTGCAATCAGCGGGTGGGACTAAGACCTGGTCATAAACGTACACATTTCAAATTAGTTTGTTCACTATGAATTTATTCAACTTTTTTTTACATATGAACTGGAAACCTAAGCAAGCGAAGTTCTTTTTAAATATTAAATCGCACAGCCACTGCCATCTGCAAGACTTAAAAAAAAATTCTCACCTGTTGTAGAACACATTATGTTAGAATGCCATTCTTATCTGAGGTCTGAATTGGAATTTGCACGGGACAGAGACTCTGAATTCTGTCTTGTGATTATAAGGTCAACGACTCAAATCCAGCTCTCATAGCTCCGAGACTGCGACAAACACAAGAATGTCTGCAATGAAGTGATTGATCTTTTTTCCTATTGCTTATGATGTACATGTCAATCCAGGAAATTAGTAAAAGTTGACCAAAAGCTTCAAAAAAGCTAGCAACTCAAAGGGAGCATTAAACATAGGCCTAACAGTTGAAAAGATTACATGGATACATTTTTGTCTTCACCACCTCAGTGTAAAGTGGCATCTGAGTAAATCATACAGCAAAACCGATCAGGCAGGTAGGATTGCATGTCAATACTGGAGACCATCCAAATTTCTTGTTCACATTACACGCAGGTAATGCTTAATTACTAGGCACTGAAGATAAAAATCTACCTCAGTTATACTTAAAAAGATTGTGGGATATGAGCTTCTTATAACTTAAGTTGTAGGTATAACCAACAATCCATCATTATTATTGCAGAAATAACAAGCATAATTTGCAGTAGTAGTGGATTTAAGGGTCTAGAAATTGGGCTGCGTGGCAACACCATTTACCAGTCTCTACGCGGTCTAAGATCACAAAGTGGCAGGTCATTGCACCTCGCCGACCTATGACCTCGAGGACCGAGGTCCAATATCTCAGGAGCCTCGTACCTCACCATTCTGCCACAGGATCTTTACCCTTCGCCCATCCCCCCAAAAATTTCAAGATGGGGAATATGAACACTGAAGATATATTTTCTAGGCGGGTCTGGGTATATGGCTCCCTCCCCCAAGCAAATATTAATATTTGACATTTTGGGGTCCAATCACCTTTCAGTTCAAAACAGTGATCCTGAAAGTGTTATATATTTTAAATATGAAAATGAAGAAGTTGTACAGGTTTATTTTATTCAGCATCTGTGGAGAGAGAAACAGTTAATGTTTCAGGTTGATGATCTTTCGTCAGAACTGAAAAAAGTTAGAGATACAACAGGTTTTAAGCAAGTGCTTAGGTAGGGAAAAGTGGGGAGGGAAGGAAAGAACAAAAGGGAAGACCCTCTCTCTCCTCCTTTATGACGCTTCTTAAACCTTACCTCTTTCATCAAGCTTTTGGTCATCTGTCCTAATATCTCCTTCTTTGGCTTGGTGTCAATGTTTTGGTCTGATTATGCTCCTGTGAAGTGCCCTAAGCATGTTTTACTGTATTAAAGGTGCAATATAAATGCAAGTTTTTGTTTTGTGCCAGAAGTTCAATGCCCAAATAGCGTGCTATGCTGGCATTATATAACTAGCATTTACGTGCGTTCATGTTCATTCTTGAATAAGCATTTTATGGAATTTTCCATGTACTAATTATCAGTCTAAATCCAAGTCAGAATGTGAAACTCTGCAATCCTGTCTTGCTGTCGCTTTTATTTTCACAGAAACACAGGGAAACTAGTCATGGTTGGATTTAAATGCATCCCATCATTACACATATATGCCAAACAAATGGTTGCTTTTAAATAAGGAAACTACAACACAAGTTGATTTTCAATGAAACAACATTGTTTTATCTTGAAAGACCATAGTAACTGTTGGCCATTGGTAGTTCTGCTTGAGTAGAACTGTGGCGAACAACATTAGTCACAGTACCTGAGTTATTCCTTCAAGGTTTTGTAATCTCCTCCGTCTTCTACTTCAACCTGATATTAATTTAACCCTTTCCCATGCCCTAAAAGCCTAAACACGGAATGAGAAAATGTCCCCTTGGGCCTTGGCCCATCAAATTTGTCCCTATTCTTCAGTCAAGGAAGGGGAGGCAGCTGTTTTGTTCTATCATTGTTCTGTGAGCTTACTAGAAAGAAAAGAGCAAGGGGAAAAAAAGAAAAAGAAAAGGGAAAGGAAAAAAAGTGAAAAAAGATTTGAGGATGAATTAATTAACCTTGACCACTCGTGTGAGGTCATTAAACTTCTTCCTGAACTGCATCCAGGTCCTCGGGGCTACACTGCTTGCCTTGACAGCGATGGCTATCTGCTCCCATTCCCTTTGCAATGCCAGTCTGGAGGTCCTCATTGCCCCCTGTGATAGAGGACCATTCTCCTCCTGTCCATCTCCTACACCAGGACCTCGAGTGCTGCATCTGAAAATCTGGGAGCCCTCTCTCTGCCATTTTGCGCCATCTTCATACACGACATACAACAACTTCCAGTACCTGCTCCATCCAGAATACACCTCCCCTTTAAGAGGTGAAGACTAGCTTTAATTGGTGCTAGTTTCACACGAATTTGGGCCTCTTGCTGAGTGTGCAAGTTTGCATGCTGCCTGCAATACATTGAATGGGTGCGGGTTACTCGCGCATCGCGATCCCCGTGCCTAGTTTCGGGGCTATCCAATTTTTAGCCCTATATTTTTATCTGAGACCTGGCTTCATATCCCGCCCTGAATTTTGGGATGATAGTCTCACCATGTTCATCCTATTAAAATTTGTCCAAACCAATAGTGGTCACAAGTCCATATGAAAATACTGATAATTTTTCAATATATTGGCACTAGAACTGGAAACTCATTCAAAGGCATCTATGCACACATCGTATGTAAAACGATTCCTATTATAGTATGTTGGAAAAGATCAAATGTGGGTGGCACTTCACACGTTACTGGTGGCTGCAGTTCAAGTAACTTGCCTTTCTGTTTATCTCATGCAGCCAGTTTTCTTTCAGCAAGACCAGGCAATTTTGATTCTTGATAGGCTCCATTGAAAGAAAATGAGAATTAAATGATTTCTTTTCATCAGGAATACTCTGGGATAAGACCATTGTAGAATGTGATCATAGTGTATCTCTGTGATGCTACAAGAATGTTCTCATTATTACATCTTTGAAGGTATTGGGGTTGAAATAAATTTATGTTGGTGATAGTCCTTTGTCTATGATTTTAGTGGGGGTATTAACAACAACAACTTGCATTAATATATCGGCTTTACCGCAGTAAAATGTCCCAAGGTGCTTCATAGGCATGTAATCAGACAAAAATATGGACACCAAGCCAAATGTCAGGTGATCAAAAGCTTGGTCAAAGAGGTAGGTTATAAGGAGTGTCTTAAAAGGAGAGAGGGATGGAGAAGTTTAGGGAGGGAATTCCAGAGCTTAGCTCCTTGGCAGCTGAAACCATGACTCCAGTGGAAGTCGGGGAAGCACAAAAGGCCAGAATTGGAGGAATGCAGAGTTTCCGGAGGGTTGCAGGAGATTACAGCGATAGGAAGAGCTGAAGCCATGGATGGATTTGAACTCTAAAATTGAGCCGTTTGGAGACAGCGAGCCAATGGAGTTCAGCAAGACAGGGGTGATGAACAGGACTTGGTGCGGGTTAGGATACCCATTAAAAAAATGCCAGTGTTAAAATAGCTGACAAATAACTATATTTGTATCAATAATTGGAACATTGATTGTGAATGTGAATCCAACCATCCTCACAGAGTTTGACATTTTTCCACAGCTATGGAAAACACGTGCAGCACTTTAAGGTTCTTCGCGATAAAGAAGGCAAATATTATTTGTGGGAAGAGAAGTTTCACTCCCTGAATGAGCTGGTGGACTTCTATAGGACCACAACAATTGCAAAGAAGCAACAGATTTTCCTGAGAGATACAAAACCTGATGAAGAGGTATGTTGATTGCAGAAGGTGTCTTGTGGGATTTGTGAGGCGCGGGAGGGGGAGGGAGACTATATTTTTCCTGAAACCAACTTTAATATTTAATTCTATATGTATTCTTACAGGTTCTATCCTAGAACTTTAAAACCATGGAACACCTTATCTGCTTATGTTTTTTGCTTGTCCTCTACAATCTTCAGACTTTAAAGCACAACCTTGGCATATCCTGCATTGACCTCACTTTCTCCTCCATTTATTTTAAACTTGATGGTTGTCAACACTAACTAATACCAGTCCCTGGTAACCTAATTTGCCACTAGTGTGTGCAAGTATCTCCAGTACAGTGCAAGTTTCTCTGCCTGGTGTTCATGCTTGTAGTGCAGGGAGCACGCTTTCTTCTTTCTGACTCTTCGAGGGATGCAATGGCTGCCTGTCTGGTCATAGCACCTTGTTCAGGCAAGTCTTATTGCTGTAATATTTTGAGAGAGAGATACCAGCACAGATGCTGGGAAGAAAGTGAGTGAAAGTAGGTCAGTTTTTCCCCTAGCTGTCAATCAAGCTCCATCGGGCTGCATTTCTTCAGATTCTGTCTTGCCTTAGCCAACTTTCCAATAAATTCCATTATTCCAGACAACTAATTGAAGCAAATATTTTCCAAAATTTTTGTTGAAACTCTCAGTCAGCAAATTAAATCTTATGAGTGTTTATTTTTTCAAACCTGTGTGCTACAATGTGTTCTGATGTACAATACACTTTGCTCTTAGTTTATATATTTGTCAATGTATTTGGCTCTGATTATTACACTACATGATTTCTATCCAGACCAATGTATGGTATAGTAGACTAGCTCCTACAATAGCCTAATGGATAGAAGCATTATCTTGTGTATTATCATACAGCACAGAAGGAGACTATTTGACCCATCATGCCTGTGCTGGCTCTTTGAAAGAGCTATTCAATTAGCCAAACTCCCCCCCCGTTCTTTCCCCATAGCCCTGAAAATTTTTCCTTTTCAAGTATATATCCAATTCCCTTTTCTACTATTGAATCTGCTTCCACCACCCTTTCATCAGTGCCTTCTAAATCATAACAACTCGCTGTGTAAGAAAAAAAAATCTCCTCATCTCCCACCTGGATCTTTAGCATCAACCTATCTGCAATTCTAACCTCTCATTGGGATGTCCTTCACCACTCCAGTGTTGAATTATTTACAAAACTAAGTAGTCGAAATTAGTTATGGCTGTTTTTGAGGCTGTGTCGCCTGCTGAGGGCTGATTTTAGCGGCAGGCATTAGATGCAGCCTCAAACTGCAAAATTCAGTTTTATCGCCCAAAGATGAGAGAGCAGTGCTAAAAGTGGCGATGCACACTCATCCTCGGGCGGGAGCTCAGGAGGCCGACTGAATTTCCCAACGGAAGGCTGTCGCCATGCTAGCTGAAAAACGGGAAGAAAGAAAACAAACCTCAAACTTCCCCGACCCACACACAAACTTCACCACTGTAACAACTAATGAAAAAATGAAGAAATAAATAAAGAAAAAAAATAACTTACCTTGCTCTCTGGCTGATTCCGCTCGAGTTCAGCTGAATAAACACCACTTTTTTCACACTGTAAGACGCCTGCCAAGAAGGCCGACTTTCAAACTAAATATTGCGACAGAGACACCAAGGAGGCATTGCACGCTGGATGACGTCACCACGTGGGTGGCGTTAGCCAGTGCAGCGTTAGCTCTTGGCCCTCTGCTAAAGAGCCGACTGAATTTCTGTGCAGGCGTGGACGGCGCTTACCATTGAAGGTAGGCCATTGACACCCGTCTGCCGCCTGCGGTAACAGACGGTGTTATAAAGCAAATTTCGGCCCCTAAATCTTGTACTTTTAATCTCAGGGTGTTTTAACCCAATCACTCTTGCACTTTAGTTACAGAAACCCAGACATGTCCAGGCGTGCTTCGACTTTTGTCCCCAAGATCCTACGGAGCTGATCTTTTACCGAGGCGACATAATTGAAGTTATGGATAGCGTGGACCCCAACTGGTGGAAAGGAAGGTGCAGAGGTCGCATTGGCTTTTTCCCACGGAACTATGTTCAACCGATGGTCCAGTAACCCTTGACAGCAGCCGAGTCTGAACATGGGCGGAAAGACCAGGCTTTTCATACTTGCCTCTTCTGTTTTAACCTCAAACCTGATTCTTGCAAGAGCGACTACACTTCAAATGTACTTTGTTGGCTGTAAAGCGCTTTGGGACATCCTGAGTTCGTGAAAGGCGCTGTTTCAACATCAAACCTGTGTATAGATGCACAGTCTTTCTTCCTTGACTTAAGCACAAAACTACAAATAGTTGGACCACGTGTTTCTTTCTCTGACTATTATTGTGAAACTTTGTGCGTGACTTTATTTGCTTTGCCCTCGGATCATTGCAACCTCATTTTAATACAGAATCTAAAATAAATCCTGAGAAATTAGCTAGTGGTCCGAGGAAATACAAACCCGAAGTGGTTGTCAACTTTGCAATGCATGTTTCATGTTATTGACAGTATTTCTCCTATTTTGTATGTACAATTAGAGGTCTGTTGTCAAAAAGATACAATTTAAAAAAAAATCTAATTTTGTTCATATTAAACAAAAGTACATCTTAGTTTTGAATGAAACAAATAAAATGTACAGTACCCCAATTTTTTTGTCTTTTCTCTTGCTTGTCTGGGATGTTAATTCAGGACGTTTTGTCTCTTAAAATCACCCTGTAAAAAGGATTAAACTGCAAAAGGTTGCTTGTGTGGCCTGTTAAACTGCTTTAGTACACACCTCAGCACAATCTCTGAGAAAGTAGCAAATCTGCTTGCAATGCAGTAAATTTTAGCTTTGACTGATATGGGGAAACCAGCGCAACCAGAAGCAGCTTCAGAATTGACAGAACAAGATAAACCCCATGCATTTTTTAAACTCTAAAGAAAAATTATCCTATGCTGAAGGCAGAAGAAGTGTTAGGCATTCATTTCAATTTCAAACTGGAGATATCCAGTTCCTTCACTAAAAATGAATGCAGTTCTTTTTTCACCTTTTTGTTCAGCCAACAAGCACCCATCATGTGATTGTCTAAGCCAAGTAGCAATCACAGAAGCCAATGGCCTAGAAACTGGTACACTGGGGAATGATCCCTGCACTGGAGTGGGTAGGCCTGATGCCCATTCCATTTTGGGCCTCGGGTCGAATATAAATGACACTGGCAAGCTGCTGACACATGTCGAGGGAGGGGGCTGATCAGGAGGTAGAGTTGCCAACTCTCCAGGATTGGCCTGGAGTCTCCAGGAATGAAGATTATTCTCCAGGACACTGCTGTGAGCAACCCAGGAGATAAATCAGAGGGGCACAAAAAAAATTGCCTGTTTTTTCATTTTCTTTGAAACATAGAAACATAGAAAATAGGTGCAGGAGTAGGCCATTCGGCCCTTCGAGCCTGCACCGCCATTCAATAAGATCATGGCTGGAGGCACTGAGGAGCATCCAAGAGAACGAGAGGTACGTGGATAGCTCGTTTCAGGCGTTGGTCACCCCACAGATTAAAAGGGTACAGGAGGATAGGGAATGGGTGACGGTCGCACACAAGAGTATGGCGAGGCAGGTAGTGCAGGAGTCCCCTGAGGCTATCCCGCTCTCCAACCGGTACTCTATTCTGACTACTGGCGAGGGTGGTGATGCCTCTGGGGAGTGCAGCCAGGGCCAAGTCCACAGCATCGTGGGTGGCTCAGCAGCACAGGGGGGGGGGGGGGGAGGAAGAAGACGGGAAGAAGATAGGAGATTCAATATTTGGGGGGAGCAGATAGGCGCTTCTGCGGCAGCAAAAGTGACATCAGGATGGTGAGTTGCCTCCCTGGTACAAGGGTCAATGATGTCACTGAGCGACTGCAGGGCATTCTGGGGAGGGAAGGGGAACAGCCAGTGGTTGTGGTCCACATTGGTACCAACGACGTAGGTAGAAAGAGCGGTGAGGTCCTGAAAGTTGAGTTTAGGGAGCTAGGAGTAAGATTGAAAGCCAAGACCTCAAAGGTGGTAATCTCTGGATTCCTGCCAGTGCCACGTACTAGTGAGGGTAGAAATAGGAAGGCTAGTCAGATAAATACGTGGCTGGGGCATTGGTGTAGGAGGGAGGGCTTTAGTTTCCTGAACAATTGGGACTGCTTCTGGGGTAGGTGGGACCTGTACAAGTCGGACAGGTTACACCTCAACAGAGACGGGACCAATGTTCGTGTGGGTGATTTTGATAGTGCGGTTGGGAGGGTTTTAAACTAGCTTGGCAGGGGGATGGGAACCCAGGAGAGGGCTCTGAGCTAGTTAGAGTGGGTGAGGGCTCAGATGAATAGAACCCCAAGAAAGGATGCAAAAGGCAGGAGGAAACAGAGCAGAGTAGCACTGGGGTAAGTGTAAATCACAAGGTGATAGGAAGGGACAATACATTTGAATATAAAGGGGCTGCAGGAGGGGTCAAAACTAAAAATCATGGTTTAAAAACTAGTATTAAAACATTTTACCTAAACGCATGCAGCATTCAAAACAAAGTAAATGAGCTAATGGCACAAATCATTACAAATGGGTATGATTTGGTGGCCATTACTGAAACATGGTTGCAGGGTGGCCAAGACTGGGAATTAAACATACAGGGGTATCTGACAATTCGGAAAGATAGACAAGAAGGGAAAGGAGGTGGGGTAGCTCTGTTAATAAAGGATGATATCAGGGCAGTTGTGAGAGACGATATTGGCTCTAATGAACAAAATGTTGAATCATTGTGGGTGGAGATTAGAGATAGTAAGGGGAAAAAGTCACTGGTGCGCGTAGTTTATAGGCCCCCAAGTAATAACTTCACGGTGGGGCGGACAATAATCAAGGGAATAATGGAGGCATGTGAAAAAGGAACAGCAGTAATCATGGGGGATTTTAACCTACATATCGATTGGTCAAATCAAATCGCATGGGGTAGCCTTGAGGAGGAATTCATAGAATGCATACGGGATTGTTTCTTAGAACAATATGTTACAGAGCCTACAAGGGAACAAGCTATCTTAATCTGGTCCTGTGTAATGAGACAGGAATAATAAACGATCTCCTAGTAAAAGATCCTCTCGGAATGAGTGATCACTGTATGGTTGAATTTGTAATACAGATTGAGGGTGAGGAAGTAGTGTCTCAAACGAGCATACTATGCTTAAACAAAGGGGACTACGAGGGCAGAGTTGGCTAAAGTAGACTGGGAACACAGACTAAACAGTGGCACAATTGAGGAACAGTGGAGGACTTTTAAGGAGCTCTTTCATAGTGCTCAACAAAAATATATTCCAGTGAAAAAGAAGGGCGGTAAGAGAAGGAATAACCAGCTATGGATAACCAAGGAAATAAAGGAGAGTATCAAATTCAAAATCAATGCGTATAAGGTGGCCAAGGTTAGTGGGAAACTAGAAGATTGGGAAAATTTTAAACAATAGCAAAGAATGACTTAGAAAGCAATAAAGAAAGGAAAGCTAGATTACGAAAGTAAACTTGCGCAAAACATAAAAACAGATAGTAAAAGCTTTTACCGATATATAAAACGGAAAAGAGTGACTAAAGTAAATGTTGGTCCCTTAGAAGATGAGAAGGGGGATTTAATAATGGGAAATGTGGAAATGGCTGCGATCTTAAACAATTATTTTGCTTCGGTCTTCACAATGGTAGACACAAAAACCATGCCAAAAATTGCTGGTCACGGGAATGTGGGAAGGGAGGACCTTGAGACAATCACTATTACTAGGGGGGCAGTGCTGGACAGGCTAATGGATCTCAAGGTAGACAAGTCCCCTGGTCCTGATGAAATGCATCCCAGGGTATTAAAAGAGATGGCAGAAGTTATAGCAGATGCATTCGTTATAATCTACCAAAATTTTCTGGACTCTGGGGCGGTACCATCGGATTGGAAAGCAGCTAATGTAATGCCTCTGTTTAAAAAAGGGGACAGACAAAAGGCAGGTAACTATAGGCCGGTTAGTTTAACATCTGTAGTGGGGAAAATGCTTGAAGCTATCATTAAGGAAGAAATAGCGGGACATCTAGATAGGAATAGTGCAATCGAGCAGACGCAACATGGATTCATGAAGGGGAAATCATGTTTAACTAATTTACTGGAATTCTTTGAGGATATAACGAGCATGGTGGATAGAGGTGTACCGATGGATGTGGTGTATTTAGATTTCCAAAAGGCATTCGATAAGGTGCCACAC
Source organism: Pristiophorus japonicus (assembly GCF_044704955.1). Lineage (NCBI taxonomy): Eukaryota > Metazoa > Chordata > Chondrichthyes > Pristiophoridae > Pristiophorus > Pristiophorus japonicus. Next base: position 151,246,405 of record NC_091991.1, read on the forward strand.
AAAAGGTTACTGCAGAAGATAAAGGTACGCGGAGTCAGAGGAAATGCATTAGCATGGATAGAGAATTGGCTGGCTAACAGAAAGCAGAGAGTCGGGATCAATGGGTCCTTTTTGGGTTGGAAATCGGTGGTTAGTGGTGTGCCACAGGGATTGGTGCTGGGACCACAACTGTTTACAATATACATAGATGACCTGGAAGAGGGGACAGAGTGTAGTGTAACAAAATTTGCAGATGACACAAAGATTAGTGGGAAAGCGGGTTGTGTAGAGGACACAGAGAGGCTGCAAAGAGATTTAGATAGGTTAAGCGAATGGGCTTAGGTTTGGCAGATGGAATACAATGTCGGAAAATGTGAGGTCATCCACCTTGGGAAAAAAAACAGTAAAAGGGAATATTATTTGAATGGGGAGAAATTACAACATGCTGCGGTACAGAGGGACCTGGGGGTCCTTGTGCATGAAACTCTTTTGAGTTTACCTGAAAATAAACATAAACATTAAAACCATGCCACCCGCCTGGGTGACACAGCAGACATTTTCAAGGCCCCTTTTTTTTTTTCCTTTTTTTTTTTGGTTTTTTTTTGGGGCGCTAAAATCAAATTTTTCCAGTGCCCCCTATAAAAGGGGAGGGGTACACTAAAAGCACCGGCAATGAAAACAAATTAAACTTTAAAACGTAAAATCAAATTAAAATTTGGTTGCCGGGCGTGATGATGCACTCCAGTCCCTCCGGTGCCCACCTCTCGCGGAAGGCCGCGAGCGTACCGGTGGACACCGCGTGCTCCATCTCCAAGGACACCCTGGACCGGATGTAAGAGCGGAAGAGAGGCAGGCAGTCAGGTTGAACGACCCCCTCGACCGCCCGCTGCCTGGACCGGCTGATGGCACCCTTGGCCGTGCCCAGGAGCAGTCCTACGAGGAGGCCTTCGGACCTACCCGCTCCCCTCCGCACAGGGTGCCCAAAGATCAGGAGAGTGGGACTGAAGTGCAGCCAGAATTTCAGGAGCAGCCCCTTCAAATAATGGAACAGGGGCTGCAACCTCGTGCACTCAATAAAAACATGGAACACGGACTCCTCCAGACCGCAGAAATTGCAGGCGGCCTGGGAGTCCGTGAACCGGCTTAAAAATTTATTGCACGGCACTGCTCCGTGCACCACCCTCCAGGCCAAGTCCCCGATGAATAGTGGGAGGACCCCTGCGTAGAGTGCCCTCCATCGGGGACCCCCGCCTCCTCCGGACGGCAAGATGGTACGCCATGGCGTGTCCGGACGGCCGGCGAGGATGGCAAAGTTGATGGTGTGCAGGAGCAGCCCGTACAGGAAACCCCTCCGCGCGGAACTGAAAGGCACGGAGGGGATTTCCCCGAGGCGGCTCAAGTTGTGAGGCGCCGGCCCCCGAGGGAGGTTCCGGGGTTTGGCGCCGATGAGGAATTCCGTCCGGACGGGGGTCAGTTCGGACGGGATCTCCCCACGTGCTTGAGCCTCCTCGATGCACCTAACGGAGTCAGGACCCAGAGCTGTTTTTAGCGACTCGATGGCATCGGCCGCGTGGCGGATGTTGGCAGAGTTTAGGCGCCGCGCCAGCGTGTCTGGCGCCATCCAGCCCACTCCTCCGCCATCGAGCAGGTCCCTGACCCTGGTCACCTCACCAGCCACAGCCCTCTCTTCCGACCGCCACATAAAACCTCGGCCGTGGAGGTACGGATTCCCGAGCAGCGGTTCCTGCAGGACGGCCGCCACTCCAGCCGGCGGAGAGCTGCGCTTGGTGGAGACTTTGTTCCAGTCCCTGATGAGTTCCCTGTAAAAGACAGGCAGCTCCCGGAGGGCGGTCCTGGCACCCCCCAAGTTCACAAACAGGAGCTGCGTGTCATAATTGAGGTCGCGCTGCTGGCTCCTTGTGCATGAAACTCTTTTGAGTTCCTTGTGCATGAAACTCTTTTGAGTTAAACTGCAAAAACATAAAACATGTATCCGTGCCACCCGACCTGGATGACACACACAAGACATTTACAAGGCCCCTTTTTTATTTATTTTTTTTGTGGGTTTTTTTTTTTGGGGCACTAAAATCAAATTTTTCCTTTTTCCAGTGCCCCCTATAAAAGGAGAGGGGGACACTAAAAGCACCGGCAATTAAAACAAATTAAACTTTAAAACGTAAAATCAAATTAAAATTTGGTTGCCGGGCGTGATGATGCACTCCAGTCCCTCCGGTGCCCACCTCTCGCGGAAGGCCGCGAGCGTACCGGTGGACACCGCGTGCTCCATCTCCAAGGACACCCTGGACCGGATGTAAGAGCGGAAGAGAGGCAGGCAGTCAGGTTGAACGACCCCCTCGACCGCCCGCTGCCTGGACCGGCTGATGGCACCCTTGGCCGTGCCCAGGAGCAGTCCTACGAGGAGGCCCTCGGACCTACCCGCTCCCCTCCGCTCAGGGTGCCCAAAGATCAGGAGTGTGGGACTGAAGTGCAGCCAGAATTTCAGAAGCAGCCCCTTCAAATAATGGAACAGGGGCTGCAACCTCGTACACTCAATAAAAACATGGAACACGGACTCCTCCAGACCGCAGAAATTGCAGGCGGCCTGGGAGTCCGTGAACCGGCTTAAAAATTTATTGCACGGCACTGCTCCGTGCACCACCCTCCAGGCCAAGTCCCCGATGAATAGTGGGAGGACCCCTGCGTAGAGTGCCCTCCATCGGGGACCCCCGCCTCCTCCGGACGGCAAGATGGTACGCCATGGCGTGTCCGGACGGCCGGCGAGGATGGCAAAGTTGAGGGTGTGCAGGAGCAGCCCGTACAGGAAACCCCTCCGCGCGGAACTGAAAGGCACGGAGGGGATTTCCCCGAGGCGGCTCAAGTTGTGAGGCGCCGGCCCCCGAGGGAGGTTCCGGGGTTTGGCGCCGATGAGGAATTCCGTCCGGACGGGGGTCAGTTCGGACGGGATCTCCCCACGTGCTTGAGCCTCCTCGATACACCTAACCGAGTCAGGGCCCAGAGCTGTTTTTAGCGACTCGATGGCATCGGCCGCGTGGCGGACGTTGGCAGAATTTAGGCGCCGCGCCAGCGTGACTGGCGCCATCCAGCCCGCTCCTCCGCCATCGAGCAGGTCCCTGACCCTGGTCACCTCACCAGCCACAGCCCTCTCTTCCGACCGCCACATGAAGCCTCGGCCGTGGAGGTACGGATTCCCGAGCAGCGGCTCCTGCAGGACGGCCGCCACTCCAGCCGGTGGAGAGCTGCGCTTGGTGGAGACTTTGTTCCAGACCCTGATGAGTTCCCTGTAAAAGACAGGCAGCTCCCGGAGGGCGGTCCTGGCACCCCCCAAGTTCACAAACAGGAGCTGCGTGTCATAATTGAGGTCGCGCTGCTGGCTCCTTGTGCATGAAACTCTTTTGAGTTCCTTGTGCATGAATCCCAAAAAGTTAGTTTGCAGGTGCAGCAGCTAATCAGGAATGCAAAAGGAATGTTGGCCTTCATTGCGAGAGGGATGGAGTACAAAAGCAGGGAGGTCCTGCTGCAACTGTACAGGGTATTGGTGAGGCCACACCTGGAGTACTGCATGCAGTTTTGGTCACCTTACTTAAGAAAGGATATACTAGTTTTGGAGGGGGTACAGAGACGATTCATTAGGCTGATTCCGGAGATGAGGGGGTTACCTTATGATGATAGATTGAGGAGACTGGGTCTTTACTCGTTGGAGTTCAGAAGTTTGAGGGGTGATCTTATAGAAACATTTTAAATAATGAAAGGGATAGACAAGATAGAGGCAGTGAGGTTGTTTCCATTGGTCGGGGAGACTAGAACCAGGGGCCACAGCCTCAAAATACGGGGGGACCAATTTAAAACCGAGTTGAGAAGGAATTTCTTCTCCCAATGGGTTGTGAATCTGTGGAATTCTCTGCCCAGGGAAGCAGTTGAGGCTTGTGTATTCAAATCACAGATAGATAGATTTTTAACCAATAAGGGAATTAAGGGTTATGGGGAGCGAGCGGGTAAGTGGAGCTGAGTCCACGGCCAGATCAGCCATGATCTTGTTGAGTGGCAGAGCAGACTCGAGGGGCTAGATGGCCTACTCCTGTTCCTAATTCTTATGTTCTTATGGCTGAACATTCCTTCAGTACCACTTTCCTGCTTTCTCTCCATACCCCTTGATCCCTTTAGCCATAAGGGCCATATCTAACTCCCTCTTGAATATATCCAATGAACTGGCATCAACAACTCTCTGCGGCAGGGAATTCCACAGGTTAACAACTCTCTGAGTGAAGAAGTTTCTCCTCATCTCAGCCCTAAATGACCTACCCCTTATCCTAAGACTATGTCCCCTGGTTCTGGACTTCCCCAACATCGGGAACATTCTTCCTGCATCTAACCAGTCCAGTCCCGTCAGAATCTTATACGTTTCTATGAGATCCTCTCTCATCCTTCTAAACTCCAGTGAATAAAGGCCCAATTGATCCAGTCTCTCCTCATATGTCAGTCCAGCCATCCCTGGAATCAGTCTGGTGAACCTTCGCTGCATTCCCTCAATAGCAAGAACGTCCTTCCTCAGATTGGGAGACCAAAACTGAACACAATATTCCAGGTGAGGCCTCACCAAGGCCCAGTACAACTGCAGTAAGACTTCCCTGCTCCTATACTCAAATCCCCTAGCTATGAAGGCCAACATACCATTTGCCTTCTTCACCGCCTGCTGTACCTGCAGGCCAACTTTCAATGACTGATGAACCATAACACATTTGTTTATTAGTTATAAAAATATTGGACATGGGGAAGAACGGCTGTTTGACAAACAGTAATGAATCATCCAATCGGGTAATGAAGAGTCACTTTGCTTTCCAATTGGTTGGGAAGGCAGGGCGCTGAGAGGACAGGTGTTTCGGACGACCAATGGTGGGAGTGTGGGGGCGGGGCAGTTGGAGGCAGGAGATCATGTGCTGAAATCTCCTGGACTACGTTCAACCATTGGGGAGGGGAAGCAATCTAAAGGAGCAGGCCGATCGAGAAAGCGTGGATGGGGGTAATCGGAAGGGGAAGAGATGATCGGGGTGGGGGAGAGGGGTGATTAAGAAGGAGGGAAACGGGAGCCAGCAATGGTGTTCAGCATTGCAGTGGAGCTGGGAGAATACATTCAGGTAAGTATTTTTTTTAACTTTTTGGTAGTGGCTGCCAACAGTCCAGTCCCTGTTCTGCAGGTAGGTCTGGTTTTCTTTTGTCAGCCCAAGTTTGGGGAGAGAGCATCAACCAGTCCCCTTATCTGCATATGCAAAGGGCCTAGTGCCTGTTTCAAATGCGGGCCCTGGACACCTCTTTTTCTGACTTTACCAATATGGCGGGCAGCGCAGGATGTGGTATATTGGATGCTTTGGAGCCTGTTTAACGCCTGTAAAACAGGCACAGCATCAACCAATTTCTACTGCACTGTATTGATATGATTATTAATATGCAAAATGGTTAACAATAAAAGGATGCTTTATAAACCAATTTCAATAGTGAAAGTTTTCTGCTAGTCAGTTAATCTTGACATTAATGTACTCATGGACCTGGATTTCTTGAACAAAAGTTGATTTTAATAACTGCATATATGTCACCCGCGTCACACCATAACAGTAAGATCAAAACTACATAAGCTAGAAATCTGAAGTAAAAACAGTAAATTGGGCACACACCTGAAATGTCAGAACTCTGTCTTTTCTCTTCACAGATGCCGACTGACCTGCTGTGTATTTCCAGAATTTTCCTTCTGTATTTCACACCCTGACAGGTTTTCTGGTTAGTGCTTTCCAATTAAAACTATTTATCAATTGCCAATGTGTGGGAATAACCAACTCAGAGACTCAAAGTTGTATGTAGAGTACAACAACTTGCATTTATATAGCACCTTGAATGTAGTAACATATCCCAAGGCGCTTCACAGGAGTGATTATCAAATGAAATTTGACACCGAGCCACATAAGGAGTTATTAGGACAGGTGACCAAAAGCTTGGTCAAAGACAGAAATTTTAAGGAGCATCTTAAAAGATAAGGGAGAGGTGGAGAGGTTTAGGGAGGAAATTCCAGAGCTTAGGGCCAAGACAGCTGAAGGCATGGTCACCAATAGTGGAGCGATGAAAATCGCAGATATGCAAGAGGGCAGAATTGGAGGAGCGCAGTGATCTTGGAGGGTTGTAGAGCTGGAAGAGGTTACAGAGATGGGGAGTAAAGCAAAAGTAACACACTGCTCACACAATGTTGGGGATTTTCTTCAGGAGAGGGGACCTGGCGAAAATCAATTGTTTGGCATATTCCATTGAACATGCCATCTTATACATCATACACCACAACATATATCGTTCGGGCTTGTTTTAAATTTTCTTTTTCAAGCAAAGTACGCATACAGGAAAATGTTCACACACATGAGAATGATTGCATTTATACAACACACTCGGGACCAGAATGGATTCTCATAGATATCAGCGAGGTTGCATTGTACGGGCTTGTTGTCTCTGCTTATCTTAGTACTCCAGAACAGGTTAGTCCATGACCATTTCTGTTGTGTCATCTCCTCAGCACCTAATACACAAAGAAAAGGATCATTAGTAAATAATGTGGGAAAGACAAAGAATACAGATAGGAGGGACAGTAAAATACGTAATAAAATTTAATTTATATAATCTGATATTGTTTAGAAACAGGATCTAACTCTTGGCTCTTCCTGTCTCACCGAGGTGTCAGGTGAATGTAAACGTTCCCATGGTAAGAACAGCAGAGTTCTCCCTGGTGTCCTGGCCAATATTAATCCCTCAACCAACATAACTGAAACAGATGATCTGGTTAATATCTCATTGCTATTTGTGGCAACCTGCTGTGCGCAAATTGGCTGCCACATTCCTACATTACAACAGTGATTACACTTCCAAAGCAATTCATTTGCCGTAAAGCACTTTAGTATGTCCTGAGGTCCTGAAAGGCACTGTATAAATGCCAGACTTTATTTCTCAACATGAGCTGTTGAACAGCACAGTTCCCACCATGTCCATCCTATATGAAATGACTTTGCCGAACCCAAAGCAGAGTGGTCACAAGTCCACACGAAAATACTGCTGATAATTTTTCAATATGTTGCTACTAGAACAGGAAACTCATTCAATGAGGTTCAGTACAATGAAAAACAAAGATTTCATTATGTATTTCTATAACAGGTCATGTGTGATGTAGTAGCATAAAGGCGAGAGAAGATAAATGCTATCACCAAACTGCAGCTGACACCTGCTCTCCTATCCCATCTCACTTCTTCTTTATTTTGCTTGCTTATGGACCTCCAGAGCTTCCTCTTTATATGGATCGGAGGTTGGGTGTGGGCGTCCCGCTGGGTGGGGGATGTCCCATTGCAACTGGTGTTTTTCTGCCAATGCTTATGGGCTGCTTTCTCAATTAAGATGTAGCAAGAATGCCCTCTGGTTGCCGTGAGACGTAATCCCACACAGCTGTCAGCAGGCAAATCATTAGGCGTGACAGCAGATACATTCATTCCTGGGATGTGGGCGTGGTTGCCAAGGCCAGCATTTATTGCCCATCTGCAATTGCCCTTGACACAGTTAATTCAGAGACTAGGGTCCTGAACTTAAGGAAAGGTAACTTCGATGGTATGAGACGCTGAATTGGCTAGGATAGACTGGCGATTGATACTTAAAGGGCTGACGGTGGATAGCCAATGGCAAACATTTAAAGATCACATGGATGAACTTCAACAATTGTACATCCCTGTCTGGAGTAAAAATAAAACAGGGAAGGTGGCTCAACCGTGGCTAACAAGGGAAATTAAGGATAGTGTTAAATCCAAGGAAGAAGCATATAAACTGGCCAGAAAAATCAGCAAACCCGAGGACTGGGAGAAATTTAGAATTCAGCAGAGGAGGGCAAAAGGTTTAATTAGGAGGGGGAAAATAGAGTATGAGAGGTAGCTTGCTGGGAACATAAAAACTGACTGCAAAAACCTCTATAGATATATGAAGAGAAAAAGATTAGTGAAGAATCAGGTGAATTTATAATGGGGAACAAAGAAATGGCAGACCAGTTGAACAAATACTTTGGTACTGTCTTCACGAAGGAAGACACAAATAACTTTCCGGAAATACTAAGGGATTGAGGGTCTAATGAGAAGGAGGAACTGAAATCCTTATTAGTCGGGAAATTGTGTTAGGGAAACTGATGGGATTGAAGGCCGATAAATCCCCAGGGCCTGATAGTCTGCATCTCAGAGTACTTAAGAAAGTGGTCCTAGAAATAGTGGATGCATTGGTGATTATTTTCCAACAGTCGTTCGACTCTGGTTGAGTTCCTATGGACTGGAGGGTAGCTAATGTAACACCACTTTTTTAAAAAGGAGGGAGAGAGAAAACGGGTAATTATAGACCAGTTAGCCTTTCATCAGTAGTGGGGAAAATGTTGGAATCAATTATTAAAGATGAAATAGCAGCGCATTTGGAAAGCAGTGACAGGATCGGTCCAAGTCAGCATGGATTTATGAAAGCAAAATCATGCTTGACAAAACTTCTAAAATTTTTTGAGGATGTAACTAGTAGAGTGGACAAGGGAGAACCAGTGGATGTGGTGTATTTTGACTTTCAAAAGGCTTTTGACAAGGTCCCACACAAGAGATTGGTGTGCAAAATTAAAGCACATGGTATTGGGGGTAATGTACTGACGTGGATAGAGAACTGGTTGGCAGACAGGAAGCAGAGAGTCGGGACAAACGGGTCCTTTTCAGAATGGCAGGCACTGACTAGTGGGGTGCCACAGGGCTCAATGCTGGGGCCCCAGCTATTCATAATATACATTAATGATTTAGATGAAGGAATTGAGTGTAATATCTCCAAGTTTGCAGATAACACTAAGCTGGGTGGTGGTGTGAGCTGTGAGGAGGATGCTAAGAGGCTGCAGGGTGACTTGGGCAGATTAGATGAGTGGGCAAATGCATGGCAGATGCAGTATAATGTGGATAAATGTGAGGTTATCCACTTTGTTGGCAAAAACACGAAGGCAGAATATTATCTGAATTGCGGCAGATCAGGAAAAGGGGAGGTGCAATGAGACCAGGGTGTCATGGTACATCAGTCATTGAAAGTTGGCATGCAGGTACAGCAGGCGGTGAAGAAGGCAAATGTTATGTTGGCCTTCATAGCTAGGGGATTTGAGGTCTTACTGCAGTTGTACCGGGCCTTGGTGAGGCCTCACCTGGAATATTGTGTTCAGTTTTGGTCTTCTAATCTGAGGAAGGATGTTCTTGCTATTGAGAAAGTGCAGTGAAGGTTCACCAGACTGATTCCAGGGATGGCAGGACTGACATATGAGGAGAGACTGGATCGACTGGGCCTGTATTCACTGGAGTTTAGAAGGATGAGAGAGGATCTCATAGAAACATATAAAATTCTGACGGGACTGGACAGGATAGTTGCAGCAAGAATGTTCCCGATGTTGGGGAAGTTCAGAACCAGGGGACACAGTCTAAGGATAAGGGGTGAGCCATTTCGGATTGAGATGAGGAGAAACTTCTTCACTCAGAGAGTTGTTAACCTATGGAATTCTCGACCGCAGAGAGTTGTTGATGCCAGTTCGTTGGTTATATTCAAGAGGGAGTTAGATATGGCCCTTATGGCTAAAGGGATCAAGGGGTATGGAGAGAAAGCAGGAAAGTGGAACTGAGGTGAATGATCAGCCATGATTTTATTGAATGGTGGTGCAGGCTCGAAGGGCCGAATGGCCTACTCCTGCACTATTTTCTATGTTTGAGAAGGTGGTGGTGAGCCACATGAAACAAGCAAATACATTTTGTGTGAGGCTTTTAATGTTTCCATTCATGTAAGGCAGTGAATGAAAGTACAATTGGAAGTGAAAGAAGTGGTGCGGAGAGTCCTGGAGGACTCGTGTGCATGGATGATAAGCTGATTGAAGTAGTTGCAACTGTTAAATATGCTTATTACAGTGCATTCGTAGAAAGTGCAACGGCCTCCACTTACCTTGGCTGTTCTGGTGAGGTCATTGAACTGCTTGTGGTTAAGGGAAATCTAATTCAAACATTCCTGATCTTTAATACAATAGAGAACTTTTAATCATGGCTATACTGCTTTGGAATGCAAGTTGAGGACAGTGTGTGTGGAAGAACATTTATAACAGACATTACTCAGATAAAAGAAGCACTGGGGCCAGGTACAGGCCTGGAGTTGCTATGTAACAGTGGAACTGATCAGCACTGTCTTGAGATAAGACCCTCTTTAATCTGCAACAAATGACATGCATGACTCAGTAACCCCACTAAACTTTGAACCAATCATGAACAACAAGGAGAAGAGCCATGCTTGAATGAGCCAATGAACGAGATATACACGTGAATGCCACGTAAAGAATCAGACCACAGTCAGCGAGGTCAAAGGTATCCTGGTCTAAAGAGAAGACGACTGAAGAATTCAAAACTCTTCTGGTGATCATTGGTTTGGCCAACCAGGCACGAACAACTCTAGTTGTGTTTCTTATTTAATCATTATGTTAGTGGTTAAATAAAAGATCTCTGTGAGAGAGACAGTGTATGTGTGTATTTCTGTTAAAGGACATGGTTTTTGCAGCGCGACAGCTATAGGAAAAATGCAGGGAGCAGTGCCAGCCCTTATACATGGCCTTCTTCAACCTTACAAAGGCCTTTGACACTGTCAATCGCGAGGGTCTAGGAGCGTCCTCCTCCATTTCGGGTGCCCCCAAAAGTTCATCACCATACTCCGCCTGCTCCACGACGACATGCAAGCTGTGATCCTTACCAACGCATCCATCACAGTCCCAATTCATGTCCGGACCGGGGTCAAGCAGGGCTGCGTCATCGCCCCAACTCTCTTCTCAATCTTCCTCGCTGCCATGCTCCACCTCACAGTTGATAAGCTCCCTGCTGGAGTGGAGCTAAACTACAGAACCAGTGGGAAGCTGTTCAACCTTCGCCATCTCCAGGCCAGGTCCAAGACCACTCCAACCTCTGTCGTCGAGCTACAGTATGCGGATGACGCCTGCGTCTGTGCACACACAGAGGCTGAACTCCAGGACATAGTCGACGTATTTACCGAGGCGTATGAAATCATGGGCCTTACGCTAAACATTAGTAAGACAAAGGTCCTCCACCAGCCTGTCCTCGCCGCACAGCACTGCCCCTCAAACATCAAGATCCATGGCATGGCCCTGGACAACGTGGACCACTTCCCCTATCTCAGGAAACTCCTATCAACAAGAGCAGGCATTGATGATGAGATCCAACACTGCCTCCAGCGTGCCAGTGCAGCCTTCGGCTGCCTGAGGAAAAGAGTGTTTGAAGATCAGTCCCTCAAAACTATCACCAAGCTCATGGTCTACAGGGCCGCAGTAATACACACCCTCCTGTATGGCTCAGAGACATGGACCATGTACAGTAGACACCTCAAGTCGCTGGAGAAATACCACCAGCGATATCTCCGCAAGATCCTGCAAATCCTCTGGGAGGACAGACGCACAAACATTAGCGTCCTCGTCCAGGCCAACATCCTCAGCATTGAAGCACCGACCACACTTGATCAGCTCCACTGGGCAGGCCACATAGTTCGCATGCCAGACACGAGACTCCCAAAGCAAGCGCTCTACTCGGAACTCGTCCACGGCAAATGAGCCAAAGGCGGGCAGAGGAAATGTTACACGGACACCCTCAAAGCCTCCCTGATAAAGTGCGACATCCCCACTGACACCCGGGAGTCCCTGGCCATCGACAGCCCTAAGTAGAGGAAGTGCATCTGGGAGGGCGCTGAGCTCCTCGAGTATCGTCGCCGAGAGCATGCAGAAATCAAGCGCAGGCAGCGGAAGGAGCGTGCGGCAAACCAGGCTCCCTGCCCACCCTTTCCCTCAATGACTATCTGTCCCACCTGTGACAGAAACTGTGGTTCTTGTATTGGACTGTACAGCCACCTAAAAACTCATGCTAAGAGTGGAAGCAAGTCTTCCTCGATCCCGAGGGACTGCCTATGATGATGCTCTACTCGGTGCTCCTTCACGGCAAACGAGCCAAAGGTGGGCAACGGAAACATTACAAGGACACCCTCAAAGCCTCCCTGATAAAGTGCGACATCCCCACTGACACCTGGCAGTCCCTGGCCCTGGACCGCCCTAAGTGGAGGAAGTGCATCTGAGAGGGCGCTGAGCTCCTCGAGTCTCAACGCCGAGAGCATGCAGAAATCAAGCGCAGGCAGTGGAAAGAGCATGCGGCAAACCAGTCCCACCCCCCCCCTTCCCTCAACGACTATCTATCCCATCTGTGACAGGGACTGTGGCTCTCGTATTGGATTGTTCAGCCACCAAAGAACTCATTTCAGGAGTGGAAGCAAGTCTTCCTCGATTCCGAGGGACTGCCTATGATGATGATGATGATGGAGTATTTCTGTTAAAGTGGATTCAGGTCTACAAACCGTACTTTAACACCTAATGTCGGAGGTGTGAAAGTTGTAAACAATTCCTACAGTGGTGTTGGGGAGTGATAGAGGTGGCACTTACTGCCATGGCCACCTCCTTCCGCTGTACATGAGCAGCTTTATTTGATGGCTACCTCATGTTCAAACAGGTGCTCCTTCCTCTGTCTTACTGCGGCCAGCATTCCTCCAACGAAGACACTGTGAACCTTTGGGGCTCTGTGCCCAGGAGAACTGCTCTCAGCCAAACTCCTCCAACTGCAGTTGGAACTTGGAGCAAAGTTTCAATTCTCTGTCCCGGCCACTTTGCTACACACAGTTAAATGCTCTTCGGCAAGATTTTATTTTGTTTGCTGTTGTAGCTTTCAAACCTATTTGTTGCATTACTGGTTCGACTGGCACTACCTTCTGTTGAATTCCACCCAAATACTATACTTGTTTTACCTTACTTTGAACCGTACATTGAACGATTTACACAATGAGCAACAATTGTCAATGTTTGTTTGGGTTCAGCAATAGGAGTGAATTGGAGGGCAGACAGCACAGAAACCCTCACAGCCTCATGGTAACATACCGAGCAGCTCAGGAACAATGACAGTAACGCGGGAAGATGTTTACTGAGGGTGTGCCATTTTGGTACATACTCTACAATGTGCACTTTGGAAAGCAAGCAACTGAGGTCCAGCTACACAGATGCAGGGCGCCATTGGTCACACTTGAATACACAAACGAGGTTGATCCCAGCATCATCAGCAGAGCACCATGACATCATTCAACTGAGCCCCAACAATGTTATTGTGGAAAGCTCATGGATGCCGATGGCGACTGTGCCTTCCACCTGTTCCTCAAAGTGCCGATGTTGCCCAAGAAACCTATTAGGAACAGGAGAAGGCCATTGAGCCCCTCGAGCCCGCTCCACCATTCCATAAAATCTTGGCTGATTTGTATCTCAACTCCGTTTACCCGCCTTTGTCCATACCCTTTGATACCCTTACCCAACAAAAATCTATTGATCTCAGTCTTGAAAGCTCCAATTGTCCCCCAGCATCCACAGTCTTCTGGGGGAGAGAATTTCAGATAGCTACCTTGCTTTGTGTGAAAAGGTGCTTCCTGATTTCACTCCTGAATGGCCAAGCTCAACAAGAGGCAGATTTCCCTCTGCAGCTATGTTGGCTCCCTAGTGTATCTCCTGTCGGCCAGGAGATTGGCTGGGAGTCTCCTTAATCTTGTGATTTCCCCAACTGTTTCAGCGAATGCAGTCATTCTCAAAATTATTAAGGCACTTAACAATTGCCTAACAGGGCCCACATTGATTTGTGGTTATTTTGACAGTAACATGAGCGGAACAGGGAGCTAGATGGTCTCCCAGTGGAGAGCTTGGCCTGCATAGGGTTTTACGAGCTGATTATTTCCCTTATTAAGCAACAACTCTTGCAGCAGCGTGATTAGCCGCTGATAACCATATAGCGACTTACATCAGACAACACATTTCAGGATACAGTAAAAATCCAATCTATTGAATCAACAACAACAACTTATATTTATATAGTGTCTTTAATGTAGTAAAACACTGCAATGAGGCATTGTAGAGGGGTGCTATAAGACAAAAAAAAATTGACACTGAGCCACATAAAAAGTTAGGGCAGATGACCAAAAGCTTGGTCAAAGAGGTAGGTTTTAAGGAGCGTCTTAAAGGAGGAAAGAGAGGTAGAGAGGTTTAGGGAAGGAGTTCCAGAGCTTAGGGCCCAGGCAGCTGAAGGCATGGCTACCAATGGTTGAGCGATTATAATCAGGGACTCAAGAGGGCAGAATTTGAGGAGTGCAGATATCTCGGGAGTTGTGCGGCTGGAGGAGATTACAGACATAGGGAGGGATGAGGCCATGGAGGGATTTGAAAACAAGGATGAGAAGTTTGAAATCGAGGTATTGCTTAACCGGGAGCCAATGTTGGTCAGCGAACACAGGGATGATGGATGAACTGGCTTGGTGTGAGTTGGGACATGGGCAGCCGAGTTTTGGATGACTGCAAGTTTACGTAGGGTAGAATGTGGGAGGCCAGCCAGGAGAGCGTTGGAATAGTCAAGTTTAGAGGTAACAAAGACATGGATGAGGGTTTCAGATGAGCTGAGGCAGGGGTGGAGATGGGCGATGTTACGGAGGTTGAAATAGGCGATCTTAGTTATGCCATGGATATGTGATCGGAAGCTCATTTTAGGGTCAAATATAACACCAAGGTTGCGAACAGCCTGGTTCAGCCTCAGACAGATGTTAGGGAGAGGGATGGAGTCAGTGGCTAGGGAATGCAGTTTGTGGCTTCAGTCTTCCCAATATTTAATTGGAGAAAATTTCTGCTCATCCAGTACTGGATGACAGACAAGCAGGCTGTCAATTTAGAAACTGTGGAAGGTTCGTGAGAAATGGTGGTGAGGTAGAGTTAGGTGATGTCAGCATACACGTGGAAACTGACGCCGTGTTTTCGGATGATGTCGCCAAGGAGCAACATGTAGATGAGAAATAGTAGGGGGCCAAGGATAGATACTTGGGGGCACCAGAGGTAACAATGCAGGTGCGAGAAGGGAAGCTCTGGCTATGATTAGATTGATAAGAATGGAATCAGGTGAGTGGTGATGGAAGAGGATGGAGTGGTCAACTGTGTCAAAGGCTGCAGACAGGTGGAGATGGATGAGCAGGGATAATTTACCATTGTTACAGTCACAAAAGATGTAATGGTTCAGGAGAAGATTGCACCATATTGGTGAACTTTTCCATTATATCAATGGTTCCTAGTGATTTTCATAACTCGCATTGATGCCATATAGGCCCTCGAGACAACAACAACAATTTGCATTTATATAGCGTCTTTAACATAATAAAATGCCCCAAGGCACTTCACTGGAGCGTTACTGAGTCATATAAATAAAGAAAGACTTGCATTTATATAGCGCCTTTCACAGCCACCAGATGTCTCAAAGTACTTTACAGCCAATGAAGTATTTTTGAAGTGTAGTCACTGATGTAATGTGGGAAGCACGGCAGACAATTTGCGCACAGCAAGCTCCCACAAACAGCAATGTAATAATGACCAGATAACCTGTTTTTGTTATGTTGATTGTGAGATAAATATTAGCCAGGACACGGGGGATAACTCTCCTACACTTCTTCAAAATAGTGCCATAGGATCTTTTATGTCCACTTAAGGAGGCAAACGGGCCTTGGTTTAACGTCTCATCCGAAAGACGGCACCACCGAGAGTGCAGCACTCCCTCAAGGAGTGGGACTTGAACCCACTACATTCTGACTCAGAGCCGAGTGCTACCCACTGAGCCACAGCTGACACTATAAGGAGCTATTAGAACAGTGACGAAAAGCTTGCCAAAGAGGTAAGTTTTAAGGGGTGTTGAAAGGAGGAGAGAGAGGTAGAGAGGCAGGGATTGTAGGAATGGATTTCCAGAACTTAGGGCCTAGAGGACTGAAATAAATGTAACAGTCATGCAGAGAAATGTAAATCCTGTTTCCTTCCCCTTGAGAATACTCTTCAATTTCCTTCCCTCCTCTCCTGAAGGCAACAATGATTTCTATCAAGGCACAGTTGCACGGGTGGTGGCGGTCCTCACATTCATCATGTCGATTTGTCGTGGCAACCTTGAGAAGCATCACAACTGACATGCAGATTTTCCAGCAGAGGCTATTGAACAGTAATCAGGAGTAGAAAACCTGGTGGATTTATCTTGACCCTCCCTCTCCCCTAGATGCAGACTGGGATTTGAACCTGGACAGTTTCTGGACTTCGTGGTTTAGGATCGTATCGAGTAGTTCAACTACCCACCGAGACATTGCGTGGATGGAGGTGGGTGATGGGGATAGGTTCGTTCCATATCTCACAGAAGGAATGAAATCCCCTCAGACCTGTAAAACAATGAAAGGCTGACATGATCCTACCCTCTTTTCGGCTCTGCCATGAGCGTCTCTCAGGAGATGTCTTTTGCAGGGATATGTCAGGTTGCCTTCTCTCTCGTGAAATTGTCCACCAGGTAACATTTTTCAGCTGTGGAGCAAGTGCAAATATTTAGTGATAGTGGTTTACTTCATATCTGAAACGATTCTGCCTTCAAACATGACAGCGCTATTAAAAAAAAATAAAACGACACCCACCCATTATAAACTCCATTGAAACATTTCGGTCCAAACATTATTGTTTTCGAGTTTGTAATATGTTTATAGCAAGTACTTCAATTGGCGGAATAACAGTATGAAACACACAGAAAAATCTTCTGTAAAGCATACCCAAAGGTATTTTCACACCCAAGGGGTGATTATCTGTAATATATTTTCCTTGCTATTATGCTAGCTTTATATACTTAAAACACTTTCAGGTGTTACTGTGGTGGTTCACCATCCTAGTTTGGTTAGGTGTGCTCATTTAAAGCATGGGCAACTCTGGTTACAACCAAACCTAAATATTACAGTATGTGGAATCCCTCGATTCTTAAGCTGCAAATACGATAGACTTTGTTGCTGTTGAAAGTAATTTAACTTTCAGTGAAAATATAATGAATCATGCTCGATTTCTTTGTCTAGAGTCAACAGTACACCTGACCTACCCTACCTTCTTTTATAATGCCGCTTCTAATGCAGTTGATTCAAGTCCGGCTCTCCGGAGAATCAACACAATCTTCATTACATCTCTTGGCAGGCTGACTCCCCCGTGTAAAATCATTAGCCACAGTACGTCGGGCTGGGTCGTAGGGTTACCCACTCTGATTGACCATATTCCTGATGTTTTCATCACATGACTTCCTGTTTCCAACAGCCTCGCCCAATCAAACTGCCTTTCTTCCCCCATCTCCAATATATTTTATAATTAATAAACAAAAGAGTTCAATTAAAAAAGAACACAATTTTTTAAAGCACCTATAAGAATATAAGAACACAAGAACATAAGAATTAGGAGCAGGAGTAGGCCATTCGGCCCCTCGAGCCTGCTCCGCCATTCAGTGAGACCATGACTGATCTTCTACCTCAACTCCACTTTCCTGCACTGTCCCCATATCTCTTGATTCCCTTAATATCCAAAAATCTATTAATCTCTGTTTTAAATATACTCTACAACTGAGCATCCTCAGCCCTCTGGGGTAGAGAATTCCAAAGATTCACCACCCTCTGAGTGAAGAAGTTTCCCCTCATCTCAGTCCTAAATGGCCAACACTGTATTCTGAGACTGTGACCCCTGGTTCTAGACTTCCCAGCCAATGGAAATATCCTCCCTGCATCTACACAGTCAAGCCCTGTAAGAATTTTGTATGTTTCAATTAGATCACCTCTAATTCTTCTAAACTCTGGAGTCTACTTAATCTCTACTCATAGGCCAACCCCCGCCCCCCCATCGCAGGAATCAGTCTGGTGAATCTTTGTTGCGCTTCCTCTATGGCAAGTATATCCTTTCTTAGGTAAGGAGACCAAAACTGAACACAATACTCCAGATGCGGTCTCACCAGGGCCCTATATAATTGCAGTAAGATGTCTTTGCTCTTATACTCAAATCCTCTTGTAATAAAGGCCAACATACCATTTGCTTTCTTAATTGCTTGCTGTACCTGCATGCTAACTTTCAGTGATTGGTGTACAAGGACACCCAGGTCTCTCTGAACACCAACATTTCCCAATCTCTCACCATTTAAAAAATACTCTGCTTTTCTATTTTTCCTACCAAGGGAGATAAATTCATATTTCTCCACATTATATTCCATTTGCCATGTTCTTGCCCACTCAATTAGCCTGTCTATATCCCCTTGAAGCCTCTTTGCTTTCTCCTCATAACTTACATTCCCACCTAGCTTTGTATCATCAGCAAAATTGGATATATTACATTTGGTCCCCTCATCCAAATCATTGATATAGATTGTGACTAGCTGGGCCCCAAGCACCGATCCTTGCGGCACCCACTAGTTACAGCCTGCCAACCCAAAAATGACCCATTTATTCCTACTCTCTGTTTTCTGTTGTTAACCAATCCTCAATCCATGCTAGTATATTATCCCCAATCCCATGAGCCCTAATTTTATTTAATAACCTCATTTGGCATCTTATCAAATGCCCTCTGAAAATCCAAATACACCACACCCACTGGTCCCCCCTTATCTATTCTACTAGTTACAACCTCAAAAAACTCTAACAGATTTGTCAAACATGATTTCCCTTCAATAAATCCGTGTTGACTCTGCCCAATCCTATTATTATTTTCTAAGTGCCCTGTCATCCCATCCTTAATAATAGATCTAGCATTTTCTCTACTATTGATGTCAGGCTAACTGGTCTGTAGTTCCCCATTTTCTCTCTCCCTCCTTTCTTAAATAGCGGGGTTACATTAGCTGCCTTCCAATCTACAGGAACCATTCTAGAATCTATGGAATTTTTGAAGATGACAACCAATACATCCACTATCTCTATAGCCACCCTGGGATGTAGGCCATCAGGTCCAGGTGATTTATCGGCTATGATCTTTTTTTCTCTTGGCTTGCTTGCGGCAGTGTCTAGGAATTTAAGCTTTAATTTCTGGAGGCTCCAGGGCAATCCTGGAGGGTTGGCAACCCTACTAGGGTGCTCTCACCTCAGGGATATGTACACTCATTTACACCACCTTTCACACATTCAACGTTGTAATTTTAATCGTGGTAGCAATCCACTGTAGAAAGTTATAGGTTCTTGAATCATGTTAGCTGCATGATGCTCTATGTAAGGAATATGTAAGTATAGGAATATTAGGCGGAATAGGCATAGTAAGCTTTTAAAATATATATCCACATATTAAAGATTGGTTTTGCAATGGCCGTAATGGTTATACAGGTACAAGGTCAGGCCTGGAATATAGGAGACTACCTGATTAACTGTCCAGGGGAAGAGATAAATAGTAAATCAGTCGAAAGGCTGGAAGGGATAATTTGGTTTGAATAGAGGTTGTGTTATGAATGTGCTGGGAAGAGATACAACTGCAAAGCTAGAGAGAACTAATAGACACTCACATGTGGAATGTCCAGAGTCTAATGACCAATCTAAGACATCAAAGGCATGCACAACACCAAACAAGCTTACGTGTCAACAGCATATACATAGAACGTGATGACATATCATACCCATATTTTTCCTACGTAATTAAAGCTATAAAACATACAACACAGTGGAGCTTCTGGAAACTTTCTAATCTTGCTGAGGCTAGCGTAAGTAGTCAAGATGACATGTTGGTGAGATTTGGTACCTATATCTCATATAGGCCGAATGGAAGGGGCTGTGTTTTATTATCTGGATTTATTGACTTGATTTAATAAAGAGTATTACCCAGGCATTTCAATGTTCTAGTCCTCAAACATATGCTAGAGGTAAAGGGTGTATAACAATATTCTATAGTATCTCCACATAAGGGCAATAGAGATATATGACAATATCCAATCTAAACCCATATTACACTTTATTTCAACTTGATAGCGGCATAAAGATAGAACTGTTGATAAAGGGTTAGGTTTTTAAGTTGGCACTCTGGCGTAAAACTGGCATTATGGATCTTCTCGTTCTCATTTCCTTGTAAAATCACTGGGTTTCTTTAACAATAGTTTTAAACCCAGATGGCAAGTTGAAAATCTACCCCTGCAAGTCTTTAGCAGAAGTTGGGGTGGCAGGGGGAGGTGGAACTCAGGTAACAACCATCTTTTCTGAACTAATGAGATGTGGGAAAAAAATTGCTCCAGTCTCCCACAGTCAAAAAAGGGGGAGTGTTGCACTGGCGTAAAGCAGAAGCTGCAACATACCTGACTTTCATTCAGAGGCTCAGTCAGCAGGCTGATTGTCACAACGATGAGAGCTGTTAGAGCACACAGTATGACTGCAAAGTGGAGGTAGTGAACTTTCTTCAGTATTGTCGGTCTTGGATCGTACACCCCGCATCGCGGTGAGGGGTACACAAATTCCATGATCATTCTGGCCAGACCCACCGCTAGTCCAACCATTAGTCCCCAGAAGGCACCCTGGAAATAAGCAACTATTACTTCCTGAGTCACATCAACACTCATAGATCAAAAGCTGAACACACACAATTTGGGTTAATGGTAGAGACTTCCCTGGTTTCCATTCTGATATCACATTTGGACAATGGCTGGATCCAATCATCAGTACACAAGTCATAGAATCAGATATCAGCCTTAGTTCAGTGGTAGCCTCTGAGTGAGATGATTGGGGGCTCAAGTTCCACTCCAGTGACTTGAGCACATAAGACAGATACTTCGGTGCAGCATTGAAGGAGCAATGAGATAATGACCAGATAATCTTGGTTGAGGAATAAATATTAGCCAGGGCATCAGGGAGAATGCTCCTGATCTTCTTCGAAACAGTGCCATGGAATCTTTTACATCCATCTGAGAGAGCATGGTTTAATGTCACATTGGAAAGATGGCACCTCCGACAGTGCTGCACTGGAGTGTCAGGCTCGATTATGTGCTCAAGTCTCTGGAGTGGAACTTGAATTTATGATTGTCTGATTCAGAGCGGGCACAGGCACGATGGGCCGAATGGCCTCCTGTGCTGTATGATTCTATGATGGTAGAGTTGATGAGCAATGGAGAGGGAGATAAAATACATAAAAGGTGCTGCTAAAGGATTTCACTTCCAGTGCACGATCACAAAGCAATAAGCTACATCTAAACATTTTGCTTTACATTAAAAAAAACAACGTGTTTATATAGCGCCTTTAATGTAGTAAAATGTTCCAAGATACTTCAAAGGCATGTTATCAAACAAAATTTGACACCAAGCCACATGAGAATATATTAGGACAGGTGATCAAAAGCTTGGTCAAAGAGGTAGGTTTTAAGGAGCGTCTTAAAGGAGGAGAGAGAGGTAGAGAGGCGGAGAGGTTTAGGGAGAGAATTCCAGAGCTTGGGGCCTGGACAACTGAAGGCACAGTCTCAAATGACTTACAGGTTCATTGGCTCTTTTCCAAAAAACAGCAAGAACAAACACGGCAGTAACAGGAGGAGCTAAATAGCTGGTCACTGACTGAATGTAAACGAACAGTTGCCCGCTGTTAGCGTTCTGTAATATTGGGATCCAGACCAAACTCACTGCAACCAGTATCACCGTCACAATCCTAAACAGAAAGAAGAGGAAATGTGTGAGAAATTATCTGAACTGTTCAGGGCTGTTTTTACATTATCATTTTTTGAAGGTGGAGGATATTGTAAATGTAAATTGGATCCAAACGAATGTTACATGGACACAGTTTTATTAGGTTCCCGGTCCACACAGTGTGATGCTGACTAGCCAGGTCCAGTGCTCAGTCTCTGCTGAATTAGCTCAACCCACAGGCATTTCAAAGGCAGAGAGTGAGCATCAAGAGCAACTGAGAGATTGAGGAGCACAGCGGAATCTAATTACCAGAGAACATCTTTATTTTCTTAACGGAACTACAAGAAGCCGACTGAGTGAAACTCTGATGGAGGGAGTTTATGCTGAGATAGTAAGAGGGAGTTTGGCTTGTGTGAAAGACCAGCGCTGAAACAGGGTGTGCCTGAATCCACAAGAACAGGGCAGGGAAATGAGAAAATGAATGCTACTTTTAGTTCTTATAAATACGAACATACGGGAAAGACAGGCAGGAAAAGACCAGCTGGTCCGTGAAGCCTGCCCCACATTCAGGATGTCTACAGTATCAGGACTAGACACTTCCTGATGTTGGGGAAGTCCAGAACCAGGGGTCACAGTCTAAAGATAAAGGGTAAGCCATCTAGGACCAAGATGAGGAGAAACTTTTTCATCCAGAGAATTGTGAACCTGTGGAATTCTCTGTTACAGAAAGTTGTTGAGTCCAGTTTGTTGGATATATTCAAAAGGGAGTTAGATGTGGCCCTTACAGCTAAAGGGATCAGGGGTATGGAGAGAAGGTAGGAGTGGGGTACTGAAGCTGCATGATCAGCCATGATCATATTGAATGATGGTGCAGGCTCGAAGGGCCGAATGGCCTACTCCTGCACCTATTTTCTATGTTTCTATGTTTCCTAACCTCCCTCCCCATTAGGCTCACCCCCCTCCCTTAGGCAGTCATGTACTCTCCTGGGCGATGCCGGAAAAAAACCAGATCTATTAAGGGGGACAAAAATCTGGAAAAGTCCTCTCCAGCCTCCTCAGGTGACTGAAACGTGTCCAGGAGATCACATGGACTGTGCATATGTTAATTGTTAATTCATTTTCCTCCTATATGATGCAATCTCTGCCCCAGCCAAGAACCGGTCTAACTCCCTCTTGAAGGCAGAGAGTCAGCAGACACCGCACCAACCAGCAATGCATTCCACAGGCTCAGTACTCTGTGGGAAAAGAAAAAAAGCCTCACATCTGGCCTATTCCTACTCTTGTGAATAGCATGATTGTTACTGCGGTCTGGGCTAGTGATGGATGCAGCATGCATGATGCAAGATATCCTGGATTTGCATAATATCCAGAAGGCATACACATGTATGAAATGTTGGAGGCTTGTGTGCTCCTAACCAATGAGTAATTGGCTGCACTTCACAACTGACATGGGGAGGTAAAGTTTCTGAAAGACATATTCCAGAAGGTGGTCATTCTACGGAAAGAGAGAAGGATAATACCAGAACTAAGAGATTATAATCAGGAAAGGCTGAACAAGTTGGGAGAAGGCTGAGGGGTGACCTGATAGAGATCTTTAAAATTATGAAGGGGTTCGATAGGGTAGACGTGGAGAAGATGTTTCCACTTGTGGGGGAATCCAAAAGCAGGGGTCATAAATATAAAGACAGTCACTAATAAATCCAAAAGGGAACTTGGGAGAAATGTCTTTACCCAGAGAGTGCTAAGAATGTAGAGTAGTTGAGGTGAATAGCATAGATGCATAGTTTAAAGGGAAGCTAGATAAATACAAGCGGGAGAAAGGAATAAAAGGTTGTGCTGATAGAGTTAGATGAAGTGGCCACCCCGACCTGTGTGAGAAAACCACTGCAGGTTGGGGCTATAAATAGAGCTGGAGAGCTGGGCCCTGGAACATTGTGGTGGAGGTGCGGCTAATAAGGGTACGGGGCCCAAAAGAGCCGAGGGCCCAGGGGCAGCACGGGCCAGCCCACACTATGATATGTGTGTGCGCACTAGGTCCGTGCAGCAGAGCAGGTCTCCAGTCGTCCTGGTTAATCTTTGCCACTGGATAAAGGCCTAGCTCTGTCGAGCCCGTGTGGTGGCTGATGTGCAATGGTCACCTCATGTTAAAAAAATTCATGCACAGGCATCTTCCACCCCTTCAACTGGAGTTCAGGACTGGAACATCAGGTTCCTTCATTGAAACATCTGTGAACTCTCGTGGAAGCAAGTCATCCTCGTTCGAGGGTTCGCCTATGATGATTGTTATGTATTTAACCCTTTGTAACTTGCATGATACCTGACCACCAAAAGGCCCACCTGTTGGAGTCCCAAGGGATCCCAGCATCTTTTGGAGCACAGTATATAAGCAGGCCATCCATGAGGTACTCTGGAATCTTATTAAAGGAGCTAAGGTCACACTTGCTCATTACACACAGTACACAATCTCACCCTTTTATTATGAGTGTAACAATTGGCGACGAGGTAACGAACAACTGCGTGAAAATGCAAAGAACAGTCGGCATCCTAGAAAAGTTCTCAGAAGGGGACAATTGGGAGGCTGTCGTGGAGAGACTCGACCAATACTTCGTGGCCAACGAGCTGGAAGGGGATGAGGTCGCTACCAAATGAAGGGCGATCTACCTAACTCTCTGTGGGGCAA
Organism: Pristiophorus japonicus; assembly: GCF_044704955.1. NCBI lineage: Eukaryota > Metazoa > Chordata > Chondrichthyes > Pristiophoridae > Pristiophorus > Pristiophorus japonicus. The sequence goes on from NC_091991.1 coordinate 151,270,643, forward strand.
AAACATATGGCCTGATGAAGAATCTCCTGGCCCCGGCAAAACCAGCATTGTGTATGCTGGTCCGGGAGCACCTAAATCCTAAGGAAAGCGTTTTGATGGCGAGATAGCGGTTCTACACGTGTCAATGGTCAGAGGGCCAGGAAGTGGCGAGCTACGTTGCCGAACTAAGGTGCCTCGCACGACATTGTGAGTTTGTGGGATTCCTAGAACAAATGCTCAGAGACTTTTTTGTATTGGGCATTGGACATGAGATAATCCTTCGCAAACTGTTGACTGTAGAAACTCCGAATCTAAATAAAGCCATAACGATAGCCCAGGCATTTATGTCCACCAGCGACAACACCAAGCAGATTTCGCAGAACAAAGAAGTTTCGGCCAGTACTGTGCATAAAGTGACGTCGGTTTTGAGCAGAAACTGTACAGGGCAGAATGTACACGCCAGCTGCTGTGGCCCGACTTCAATTGACCGCCATCAACTGTTAATGCAGGGCAGTTAACACCCTGCTTGGCATTGCGGAGGTGATCATCGGCCCCATCAATGCCACTTTAAGCACTATGCGTGCAGTGGTTGCAGAACAATGGGACACCTCCAACAAATGTGCAAATGTGCAGGCGAGCTGCAAACCCTGCAAACCACCACGTTGAAGAGGAAGATCGATCTACAGTGGATCAGGCTGAATTGGAACCTCGTATGGAGGAGGCAGAAGTGTACGGGGTACACACGTTCACTGTGAAATGTCCACCAATAATGTTGAAAGTTGAACTGAACGGCATTCCAGTATCTATGGAGCTAGACACGGGGGCAAGTCAGTCCACAATGAGTAAAAAGGCCTTCGACAGGCTGTGAGAAAAGAAGGCACACAGGCCCAAGCTCAGCCCCATTAATACCAAACTAAGGACTTACACAAGGAACTAATCCCGGTAATTATCAGTGCAGAAGTCAAAGTCTCCTATGATGGAGCAGTACACGAACTCCCACTGTGGATTGTACCAGGGGATGGCCCCACGTTGTTTGGCAAAAGCTGGCTGGGAAATATCCGCTGGAACTGGGACGACATCCGAGCGCTTTCGTCCGTCGACGATGCCTCATTTACCCAGGTTCTGAGCAAGTTCACATTGTCGTTCGAGCCAGGCATTGGAAGCTTCTCGGGGCGAAAGTGCAGATCCATTTAGTTCCCGATACGCAACCCATCCACCACAAGGCTCGAGCGATACCGTTCATGATGCGCGAAAAAGTGGAAATTGAGCTGGACAGGCTGCAACTTGAAGGCATCATCGCGCCAGTTGAATTCAATGACTGGGCCAGTCCAATTGTCCCAGTACTCAAGGAGGACGGCACGGTTAGAATTTGTGGGGACTATAAAGTAACGATTAACCGTTTTTCACTGCAGGACCAATACCCGCTACCCAAGGCAGATGACCTATTTGCGACCCTGGCTGAAGGGAAGACGTTCACCAAGCTGGACCTGACTTCGGCCTACATGACACAGGAGCTGGAAGAGTCTTTGAAAGGCCTCACCTGCATCAACAAACACCAAGGTCTGTTTATCTACAACTGGTGTCCGTTTGGGATTCGGTCGGGCGCGCCGATCTTCCAGAGGAACATGGAGAGCCTGCTAAAGTTTGGTTCCTTGTACAGTGGTCTTCCAGGATGAAATATTGGTTACAGGTCGGGACACCATTGAGCACTTGAAGAATCTGGAGGAGGTTCTTAGTCGGTTGGATCGCATGGGGCTCAGGTTGAAACGCTCGAAATGTTTTCCTGGCACAGGACATCGAATTCTTGGGAAGGAGAATCGCAGCAGACGGCATCAGATCCACCGACGCCAAGACGGAGGCCATCAAGAACGCGCCGAGACCACAGAACGTGATGGAGCTGCGGTCGTTCCTGGGACTCGTTAACTATTTTGGTAATTTCCTACTTGGGTAAAGCACCCTACTAGAACCCCTACATGCGCTACTGCGCAAGGGAGACGACTGGGTATGGGGGAATTTACAAGAGGCTGCCTTTAAGAAAGCTAGAAATCTGTTTTGTTCTAACAAACTGCTTGTCCTGTATAACCCTTGTAAACGATTAGTGCTAGCTTGCGATGCGTCGTCATACGGGGTCGGGTGTGTGTTACAACAGGCTAATGAATCGGGGATTTTGCAACCGGTCGCCTATCCGTCCAGGTGTTTGTCCAAGGCCGAAAGGGCCTACAGCATGATTGAAAAAGAGGCTCTGGCGTGCGTTTAAGGAGTAAAAAAAATGCACCAGTACTTATTTGGCCTCAAGTTTGAGTTTGAAACTGACCACAAGCCGCTCATATTGCTGTTCTCAGAGCAAAGGGATTAATACCAATGTCTCTGCCCGCATCCAAAGATGGGCGCTTACGCTGTCGGCATACAACTATGTAATCCACCACAGACCGGGCACAGAGAACTGCACAGATGCTCTCAGTCGACTGCCATTGCCTACCACCAGGGTGAAAATGGCACAGCCAGCGGATTTGCTCATGGTCATGGAAGCATTTGAGAATGAGAAGTCCCCCGTTACAGCCCGCCAGATCAGGACCTGGACCAGCCAGGATCCTTTACTGTACTTGGTAAAAAAACTGTGTCTTCCATGGGAGCTGGTCCGGTGTCCCAGTGGAGATGCAGGAGGCGATTAAGCCGTTCCACAGACGCAAAGACGAGTTGTCCCTGCTGGCGGACTATCTATTGTGGGGCAATCGCGTGGTCTTGCCCAAGAAAAGCAGAGACACATTCATATATGAACTACACAGCACCCACCCACGCATCGTGATGGTGAAAGCCATAGCCAGATCCCATGTGTGGTGGCCCTGCATCGACTCAGATTTAGAGTCATGCGTGCGCCAGTGCACACTCGCTCTCAACTGAGCAATGCACCCAGAGAGGCACTGCTAAGTTTGTGGTCGTGGCCCTCCAAACTGTGGTCGAGGATCCATGCCGGCCCATTTCCAGGCAAAATGTTTTTGGTTGTCGTGGATGCTTATTCAAAATGGATTGAATGTGCAATAATGTCTGTAAGCACGTCCATAGCCACCATTGAAAGCCTACGAGCCATGTTTGCCACGCACGGCTTGCCTGATGTCCCAGTCAGCGACAATGGGCCGTGCTTCACCAGTGCTATTTCAAGGAATTCATGACCCGCAACAGGATCAAACACGTCACATCTGCCCCGTTCAAGCCCGCATCCAACGGCTAGGCAGAATGGGCAGTTCAGACCATCAAGCAAAGCTTGAAACATGTGTGGGAAGGCTCACTGCAGACCCGGTTGTCCCGAGTGCTGCTCAGCTACCTCACCAGACCCCACTCACTCACCGGGGTTTCCCCAGCCGGGCTGCTCATGAAAAGGGCGCTTAAAACAAAGCTCTCTCTTGTCCACCCTGATCTCCATGATCACGTGGAGGGCAAGCAGCATCAACAAAGTGTGTACCATGACCGCGCAACTTTGTCACGCGATACTGAGATCAATGACCCTGTATTTGTGCTCAATTATGGACATGGTCCCAAATGGCTCGCTGGCACGGTCACAGCCAAAGAGAGGAGTAGGGTGTTTCAGGTCAAATTGGCCAATGGATAAACGCACAGAAAACATTTGGACCAAATCAAATTGCGGTTCACCAACAGCTATGAACAACCCGAAGAGGACACCACCAACTCTGACCCTTCAACACACACACAAGTGGCAACTGACATCATGATTGACCACAAAACCGAGCTCATCATCCTCAGCAGCCTGGCAAAAATGTAGTGTCCCTGCACCTTACTACAAACTCACACGAGGCATGGATATATCAGACACGGTCACTCTGTGACCTTCACCTTTATTGCCAGGACCAAGGAGTGCTGACCCTGGGTGGGACCTCCCCTTTTATACCTGGAAACCCAGGTGAGGAGTGTCTCCTGCAAGTTCAGCCCCTGTGGTCAGGGTGTGCATTTCTATGGTACAGGTACAGTGTACATGAGTTACAGTTACATGATTATGTCATTGCAAGATGGTTAAATACATGACATCACAACCCCCTTAAGTCTTTTTGTTTCAGAGGTTAAGCCTGTCAGGTGGTCGATGCTCTCTCGTGGAGCGCCGCAGTTGTGGCTCTGGTGGCTGAGCCTCAGCACGCGTCTCTGTCACTTGAGGTGATTCCGGCCTGTCCGAGCTGGCCTCAGGAACTGTGCATGCAGAGGGCTGTCTTTGTTGCTCGTCCGCTGGCAGTGGTGTGGGTGCCATCTCATTCTCTTCTTCAGGTTCCTCCGTGTCTGTGCTGAACCTTTTCTTTACTTGGTCCAAGTGTTTGCGGCATATCTGCCCATTGTTTAGTCGGACCACCATGACTCTATTTCCTTCTTTGCCAATTACGGTGCACTCAAGCCACTTGGGTCCCAAAGCATAGTTGAGAACAAATACCGGGTCATCTATTTCTATACACCTCCCCCTTGAGTTTCGATCATGGAGTTCGGTTTGGGACTGGCGCTTGCCCTCAACAATGTCTGCCAGGGCTGGGTGAATGAGGGACAGCCGCGTCTTGAGCATGCGTTTCATGAGGAGCTCTGCTGGTGGGACTCCCGTAAGCGAGTGCGGGCGGGACCTGTAGGCCAGCAGGAGGTGCGATAGGCGGTACTGAAGGGAGGGTCCTTGGATGCGTAGCATGCCCTGTTTTATGACTTGGACCGTCCGTTCCGCCTGGCCATTAGAAGCCGGCTTGAACGGCGCTATCCGGACGTGCTTGATACCATTGCCCGACATAAACCCCTGGAATTCATGGCTGGTGAAACACGGGCCATTGTCGTTGACCAGGATGTCCGGTAAGCCATGGGTCGCGAAAACCGTACGCAGACTCTCCACGGTGATGGATGTCGTGCACGAGTTCAATATGATGCACTCGATCCACTTCGAGTATGCATCGACAACGATCAGGAACATTTTCCCCATGAACGGGCCCGCATAGTCTACGTGAATACATGACCATGGTCTGGTGGGCCAGGGCCACAGCTGAGTGGAGCCTCCACAGGGGCATTGCCCAGCTGGGCACACGTCGTGCACCTGCGAACCCAGTGTTCCAGGTCTGAGTCAATCCCCGGCCACCATACATGTGACCGGGCAATGGCCTTCATTAACATGATGCCAGGATGCTCGCTGTGGAGTTCCCTGATGAACGCTTCCCTTCCTTTCTGGGGCATGACTACCCAGCTGCCCCGTAGCAGGCAGTTGGCTTGGATGGAGAGCTCATCCATCCGTCTCTGAAACGGTCTGACTTCCTCGGGGTGCGCCGTGTGCAGGCACCCAATCCCCAGTCAGGACACATTTCTTTATCATGGATAGGAGGGGGTCCCTGTTGGTCCAGAGTTTGATCTGGTGGGCTGTGATGGGGGAGCCCACAGTGTCAAAAGCCTCAACGGTTATGACCATCTCGGTGCTCTGCTCCGACGTCCCCTCGGTGGTGGCCAGTGAGAGCTTGCTGAGTGCGTCAACGCAATTTTCGGTGCCTGGCTGGTACCGTATGGTGTAGTCTTTTGCAGCCAGCATGAGGGCCCAGCACTGTATGCGAGCTGACGCATTGGCGTTGACAGTCTTGCTGTTGGACAACAAGGATGTTAACGGCTTGTGGTCCGTCTCTAGCTCGAACTGTCTACCAAAAAGGTACTGGTGCATCTTTTTCACACGGTAAACACACGCGAGTGCTTCCTTCTCGACCATGCCGTATCCACGCTCTGCCTGGGAGAGCGACCTGGAGGCGTAAGCCACCGGTTGGAGTCGGCCGTCATCGTTACCCTGCTGCAACACACACCCAACCCTGGAGGATGACGCATCGCATGTTAAAACCAGCTTTTTACAAGGGTCATACAAAGTCAACAGTTTGTTGGAATACAGCAGGTTCCTCACCTTATTAAAAGCCCGTTCTTGACAGTCCCCCCAAAACCATTCACAACCTTTACGCAGGAGCATGTGTAACGGCTCCAACAATGTGCTTAAGTTCGGCAGAACGTTCCCAAAATAGTTCAAAAGTCCCAGGAATGATCGCAACTCCGACATGTTGCCGGGCCTGGGCGCCCGGCTGATCACCTCCATTTTTGATTCAGTGGGCCGGATCCCGTCTGCGGCAATCCTCCTGTCCAAGAACTCGAACTCTGGGGCCAAAAACACGCACTTGGCCTTTTTCAGCCGCAAGCCTACCCGATCCAATCGGTGTAACACCTCCTCCAGGTTGTGGAGGTGTTCCTCGGTGTTTCGACCCATTATGAGAATGTCTTGGAATATGATCGTTCCAGGAATGGATTTGAGCAAGCTTTCCATGTTTCTTTGAAAGATGGCTGCTGCCGAACGAATGCCAAACAGACACCTGTTGGAGACAAATAATCCCTTGTGTGTCGTGATGGTGGTCAGTAGCTTGGATTCTTCAACCAGTTCCTGAGTCCCGTAGGCCGAAGTGAGGTCCAACTTCGTGAACAGCTTGCCACCTGCCAGCGTGGCAAAAAGGTCCTCTGCTCTCGGAAACGGGTATTGGTCCTGCAGCGATACTCGGTTGATGGGTGGCTTTGTAGTCGCCACAAATCCTAACCGAGCCATCTGCTTTGAGGACAGGAACGATGGGACTTGCCCAGTCACTGAAGTCAATGGCCGAAATTATGCCCTCTCTGAGCAGCCTGTCCAATTCACTTTCAATTTTTTCATGCATCACATACGGCACCGCCCTGGCTTTGTGGTGCACTGGTCTGGCATCCGGAGTGATGCGTATCACTACTTTAGTGCCCTTGAACTTTCCGACACCAGGTTGAAACATTGAGCATGAACTTCGCTCCACGGATGAAATGGCGTGCACATCCCCCCATTTCCAATTCATCTTAGCTAGCCAACTCCTCCCCAAAAGCACGGGTCCATTTCCCGGAACGATCCAGAGTGGCAGCCGGTTCTGTAATCCATTATGTGTTACCACCAAGTTTGCACTGCCCAGCACTGGGATGATCTCTTTGGTGTATGTCCGTAGCTGCATCTCAATGTGTTCCAGTTTGGGCCTGCAAGCTCTGTGTGGCCATAGTCTCTCAAATTGTTGGGCGCTCATGAGTGACTGGCTAGCTCCCGTATCCAGCTCCATGTGCACCGGGGATGCCATTCAGTAAGCCTTTTATCATCATGGGTGACGTTTTAGTGTATGAGCTGTGGACGTCAGCCACATGAACCCGCTGAACTTCAGCATCTATGGCTTTACCCCAGGCCTCATCCTGCATTGCAGACCCCTCGTCTCACTCCTCTGTCTCGCAGATTAGCCTCGCTACTGCCTTTTTGCACATCCTAGCCAAGTGTCCACTGACATTACAAATCCTACAGGTATATTGCTGGAACCTGCAGCTTCTCGCAGTGTGTCAACCCCCTCACCTTCAGCATGAGCTGAGATTGAGATTGCTGTTAACAAAAGGACTATTACCAGGCATTCCTCTCTGATTGCCCATTTGGCTGTTTCTAAGCGCTCTGATGGTGGGTGTTAATGGTCCCATCGCGGTACGCATTGTTCCTCGAGATGGCGTGAATTGTCGATCCCCTTTCCATTGTCCTTGTTGGAGGCCCACCCTAGAGCCTGTTGCTGCCTGGGCGGTTTCGAAATGCCCTTGCCTGCCTGCGGGGTCTTGAGCCGCATTCACCATGTTAACTCCCTGGTCCGTCGCCACGCTTGGACCAGGGCTGCGCGCGTAAATTAGCTTGGTCTCCTCTTCCCCTGCCATAAAGGTCTGAGCTATCAACGCCGCCCCTTTTAAAGTCAAGTCCTTAGTCTTTATGAGCTTCCTGAAAATGCCGGCATGATTAATGCCCTTGATGAAAAAGTCCCTTAACATCACCCCCCTTGCAGGCATCGGAGAACTTACAGAGACTGGCCAAGTGCCACAGTTCCGCCACGAAGTCTGAGACGTTTTGTCCCTCCTGACGCCGGTGAGAGTAGAACTGGTGCCGGGCCATGTGTACGCTACTCGCCGGCTTGAGATGCTCACTGATCAGCTAGCTGAGCTCTTCGAAGGACTTGTCCGCCGGCTTTTGGGGTGCGAGCAAGTCTTTCATCAGCGCATACGTCTGTGGTCCGCAGCTGGTCAGTAGATGCGCCCTCCGCTTGTCAGCCGCTGTCTCTTCCAGCCAGTCCTTTGTGACAAAGCTCTGCTGGAGTCTTTCCACGAAGTCGTCCCAGTCCTCACCCACACAGTAACGTTCCTCTGTGCCACCGGTGGCCATCCTCGTGGTTCGGTGATTCCCGTTTCTCGTCACCAAATGTAGTGTCCCTGCACCTTACTACAAACTCACACGAGGCATGGCTATATCAGACACGGTCACTCTGTAACCTTCATCTTTATTGCCAGGACCAAGGAGTACTGACCCTGGGTGGGACCTACCCTTTTATACCTGGAAACCCAGGTGAGGAGTGTCTCCCGCAAGTTCATCCCCTATGATCAGGGTGTGCATTTCTATGGTACAGGTACAGTGTACATGAGTTACAGTTACATGACTATGTCATTGCAAGATGGTTAAATACATGACAATGGTTGACCACGAAACCGAACTCATCATCCCCAGCAGCCCAGTGAAGGACTGACCAACCCACCCACACCCGCATTTGCACCGAGACGATCGACAAGGGAGCATAAAGCCCCAGATCGTCTCACTTTGTAAATAAGTGTACTGTTGACTTCACGGGGGAGTGGTGTTATGTATTTAACCCTTTGTAACCTGCATGACACCTGACCACCAGAGGGCCCACCTGTTGGAGTCCCAAGAGGTCCCAGCATCCCTTGGGAGCACAGTATACAAGCAGGCCACCCACGAGGTACCTGCACTCTGGAATCTTATTAAAGGAGCTAAGATCACACTTGCTCATTACACATAGTACTCAGTCTCACCCTTTATTAGGAGCGTAATAATGATGATGAGAGTGAAATAGTGAAACAGAGGGGAGGAAATGGGTAACAATCCACAGGGAGGGGTGGGAGGGAGAAAGGAGGAGCCAATATAGAAAAACCCTGTGGATTTCGACTTGATCAATAGCGATATTCTCAATCCCTATGACATGGACAACGATGTAGGCAAAGAACAAAACCATGGAGCAATGGGTTACTAGCAGGTAAAGAGAGACTTAAAATTATAGAAGGATGCAAGCTACAACATAGAAGGATTCTCAGGATATCTATGGCTGTTCTTTGTTAGAGCAATCTGAACTGATCTCACTGCCTGCTCAATCACCATGATGCTTTATTTACCTCTGCTTCGAATATTTATCCACTTAAGAGGCACAATGGTCTCTTCCTCAACTACCCCCTGCAGCAAAGCATTTCCTGCTCCAACAAATTAGTGGGATGGGCAGCCTGTGGGACCTACTGACTTCTGAGCTTGAAATCCCAGCACATAATCCTGACTGGAGAAACTCCACACAAGGAGCACATATAATACTGGAGACTTACAGAAATTATGTAATAGTGAGTTATGTTCCCATCAACTTGATTAGCATTTGCTTTGTAGTGGAGAAAAATACTACCCCTGGCCAGAATGTATCCCCCTGGGTCGGGGGTGTGCTACTCTCTCTCTCTCTCTCTCTCTTTACCCGTCCCCGGATTGGGGATGCAGTAGTCTCTCTCTGGCAGCACGGGCCAGCCCACACTGTGATATGCGTGCACGCTAAGTCCATGCAGCAGAGCTGGTCTCCAGTCGTCTTGGTTAATCCTTGTCACTGGACCAAGACCTAACTCTGTCAAGCCCGTATGGTGGCTGGTGTGCAACGGAATTTTAAAAAAATTCACGCACAGGCATCTTCCACCCCCCTCAATTGGAGTTCAGGATTGGAACATCGGGTCCTTCATCAAAACACCTGCGAACTCGTGGAAGCAAGTCATCCTCGTTCGAGGTACCGCCGATGATGATAATGATTTTATACGAACACCACCTGTGGCTTATACAGTTCAACCCTACCTTCCAACCAGCAGTAATTCCCGTTCATTGGCATCCTTCCTGATCTTTCTATAGATGTCCATGGTGAACAGCGTGCTGCTGCTGTTGAATATTGACGTCAGAGATGACATGAGAGCAGCCATTATAACTGCAATCATTAGCCCCCGTAAACCTGGAATCAATTCGAAGAGCAACAACAGTTAAGACCAATGCACTAAATAGCTCTGGTTTGTTATTACAAAATGGCCGGCCTGTATTTATACACAGCAAGTATAGCAACAACAACTTGCATTTATATAGTGCCTTTAACGTAGTAAAAAATCCAAGGCACTTCACAGGAGCGATTAACAAACAACATATAATAATAATAACTTCTAGTTATATAGTGCCCTTAACATAAAAAAATGTCCCAAGGCATTTCACAACAGTGTTACAGATAAACAGATAAATTTGACACCAAGCCACAGAAGAAATTAAGGCAGATGATCAAAAGCTAGTTTAAAGAGTAGGTTTTAACGAGCGTCTTAAAGTAGGAAAGAGAGATAGAGAGGCTTGGAGATTTAGGGAGGGAGTTCCAGAGCTTAGGGCCCAGGCAGCTGAAGGCACATCCACTGATGGTTGAGCAGTTATAATGAGGGATGTTCAAGAGGCCAGAATTTGAAAAGCGCAGACATCTTATGAGATTGTGAGGCTGAAAAAAATTACAGAGATAGGGAGGGGCAAGTCCATGGAGTGATTTGTAAACAAGGATGAGAATTTTGAAATTGCGACGTTGTTTAACTGGGAGCCAATGTAGGTCAGAAAGCACAGGGGTGATGGGTGATCTTGACTTGGTGTGGGTTAGTACACGGGCTGCTGAGTTTTGGATGACTTCAAGTTTATGTAGTGTGGAATGTGGGAGGCCAGCCAGAAGTGAGTTGGAGTAGTCAAGTCTAGAGGTAACAAAGGCACGAATGAGGGTTTCAGCAGCAGAAGAGCTGAGGCAGGGGTGGAGGCGGGCAATGTTACAGAGTTATGCCACGGATATGTGGCTGGAAACTCATTTCAGGGTCAAATAGGATACCTAGGTTGCGAACAGCCTCAGATTGATGCTAGGGAGAGGGATGGAGTCAGTGGTTAGGGAATGCAGTTTGTGGTGGGGACCAAAGATAATGGCTTCGGTCATTCCAATATTTAATTGGAAAACTTTCTGCTCATCCAGTACTGGATGTCGGAAAAGCAATTTGACAATTTAGATACCAAGCAGGGATCGACAGAAGTGGTGGAGAAGTAGAGCTGGGTTTCATAGAAACATAGAAACATAGAAACATAGAAAATAGGTGCAGGAGTAGGCCATTCGGCCCTTCGAGCCTGCACCGCCATTCAATGAGTTCATGGCTAAACATGCAACTTCAGTATCCCATTCCTGCTTTCTCGCCATACCCCTTGATCCCCCTAGTAGTAAGGACTACATCTAACTCCTTTTTGAATATATTTAGTGAATTGGCCTCAACAACTTTCTGTGGTAGAGAATTCCACAGGTTCACCACTCTCTGGGTGAAGAAGTTTCTCCTCATCTCAGTCCTAAATGGCTTACCCCTTATCCTTAGACTGTGACCCCTGGTTCTGGACTTCCCCAACATTGGGAACATTCTTCCTGCATCTAACCTGTCGAAACCCGTCAGAATTTTAAACGTTTCTATGAGATCCCCTCTCATTCTTCTGAACTCCAGTGAATACAAGCCCAGTTGATCCAGCCTTTCTTGATATATCGTCAGCGTACATGTGGAAACTGACTCCGTGTTTTTGGATGATATCTCCAAGGGGCAGCATAGAAACATAGAAACATAGAAACATAGAAAATAGGTGAAGGAGCAGGCCATTCAGCCCTTCTAGCCTGCACCGCCATTCAATGAGTTCATGGCTGAACATGAAACTTCAGTACCCCCTTCCTGCTTTCTCGCCATACCCCTTGATCCCCCGAGTAGTAAGGACTTCATCTAACTCCCTTTTGAATATATTTAGTGAATTGGCCTCAACTACTTTCTGTGGTAGAGAATTCCACAGGTTCACCACTCTCTGGGTGAAGAAGTTTCTCCTCATCTCGGTCCTAAATGGCTTACCCCTTATCCTTAGACTGTGACCCCTGGTTCTGGACTTCCCCAACATTGGGAACATTCTTCCTGCACCGAACCTGTCTAAACCCGTCAGAATTTTAAACGTTTCTATGAGGTCCCCTCTCATTCTTCTGAACTCCAGTGAATACAAGCCCAGTTGATCCAGTCTTTCTTGATAGGTCAGTCCCACCATCCCGGGAATCAGTCTGGTGAATCTTCGCTGCACTCCCTCAATAGCAAGAATGTCCTTCCTCAAGTTAGGAGACCAAAACTGTACACAATACTCCAGGTGTGGCCTCACCAATGCCCTGTACAACTGTAGCAACACCTCCCTGCCTCTGTACTCAAGTCCCCTCGCTATGAAGGCCAACATGCCATTTGCTTTCTTAACTGCCTGCTGTACCTTCAATGACTGATGTACCATGACACCCAGGTCTCGTTGCACCTTCCCTTTTCCTAATCTGTCACCATTCAGATAATAGTCTGTCTCTCTGTTTTTACCACCAAAGTGGATAACCTCACATTTATCCACATTATACTTCATCTGCCATTCATTTGCCCACTCACCTAACCTATCCAAGTCACTCTGCAGCCTCATAGCATCCTCCTCGCAGCTCACACTGCCATCCAACTTAGTGTCATCCGCAAATTTGGAGATACTACATTTAATCCCCTCGTCTAAATCATTAATGTACAATGTAAACAGCTGGGGCCCCAGCACAGAACCTTGCGGTAGCCCACTAGTCACTGCCTGCCATTCTGAAAAGTACCCATTTACTCCTACTCTTTGCTTCCTGTCTGACAACCAGTTCTCAATCCACGTCAACACACTACCCCAATCCCATGTGCTTTAATTTTGCACATTAATCTCTTGTGTGGGACCTTGTCGAAAGCCTTCTGAAAGTCCAAATATACCACATCAACTGATTCTCCTTTGTCCACTTTACTGGAAACATCCTCAAAAAATTCCAGAAGATTTGTCAAGCATGATTTCCCTTTCACAAATCCATGCTGACTTGGACCTATCATGTCACCATTTTCCAAATGCGCTGCTATGACATCCTTAATAATTGATTCCATCATTTTACCCACTTCTGAGGTCAGGCTGACCGGTCTATAATTTCCTGTTTTCTCTCTCCCTCCTTTTTTAAAAAGTGGGGTTACATTGGCTACCCTCCACTCGATAGGAACTGATCCAGAGTCAATGGAATGTTGGAAAATGACTGTCAATGCATCCGCTATTTCCAAGGCCACCTCCTTAAGTACTCTGGGATGCAGTCCATCAGGCCCTGGGGATTTATCGGCCTTCAATCCCATCAATTTCCCCAACACAATTTCCCGACTAATAAAGATTTCCCTCAGTTCCTCCTCCTTACTAGACCCTCTGACCCCTTTTATATCTGGAAGGTTGTTTGTGTCCTCCTTAATGAATACCGAACCAAAGTACTTGTTCAATTGGTCTGCCATTTCTTTGTTCCCCGTTATGACTTCCCCTGATTCTGACTGCAGGGGAACTACGTTTGTCTTTACTAACTTTTTTCTCTTTACATACCTATAGAAACTTTTGCAATCTGCCTTAATGTTCCCTGCAAGCTTCTTCTCGTACTCCATTTTCCCTGCCTTAATCAAACCCTTTGTCCTCCTCTGCTGAGTTCTAAATTTCTCCCAGTCCCCGGGTTCGCTGCTATTTCTGGCCAATTTGTATGCCACTTCCTTGGCTTTAATACTATCCCTGATTTCCCTAGATAGCCACGGTTGAGCCACCTTCCCTTTTTTATTTTTACGCCAGACAGGAATGTACAATTGTTGTAATTCATCCATGCGGTCTCTAAATGTCTGCCATTGTCCATCCACAGTCAACCCCTTAAGTATCATTCACCAATCTATCCTAGCCAATTCACGCCTCATACCTTCAAAGTTACCCTTCTTTAAGTTCTGGACCATGGTCTCTGAATTAACTGTTTCATTCTCCATCCTAATGCAGAATTCCACCATATTATGGTCACTCTTCCCCAAGGGGCCTCGCACAATGAGATTGCTAATTAATCCTCTTTCATTACACAACACCCAGTCTAAGATGGCCTCCCCCCTAGTTGGTTCCTCGACATATTGGTCTAAAAAACCATCCCTTATGCACTCCAGGAAATCCTCCTCCACCGTATTGCTTCCAATTTGGCTAGCCCAATCTATGTGCATATTAAAGTCACCCATGATAACTGCTGCACCTTTATTGCATGCACCCCTAATTTCCTGTTTGATGCCCTCCCCAACATCACTACTACTGTTTGGAGGTCTGTACACAACTCCCACTGACGTTTTTTGCCCTTTGGTGTTCTGCAGCTCTACCCATATAGATTCCACATCATCCATAGCTGAGAAATAAGAGGGGGCCAAGGACAGATCCTTGGGGGACAACAGAGATAACGATGTGGGAGTGGAAAGAGAAGCCATTGCTGGACATTTTATGGCTACGATTAGATAGAGAAGAATGGAACCAGGTGAGTGCAGTCCCACCTAGTTTGACATTGATGGAGAGGCGTTGGAGGAGGAGGGAGTGGTCAACTGTGTCAAAGGCTGCAGACAGGTCCAGAAGGACGATTAGGGTAGCTTACCTTTGTCACAGTCACAAAGGATGTCATATTGGGGAATTGGGACAGGTGACCAAAGAGTTAGGCTTTAAGGAGTGTCGTAAAGTATGAAAAAGAGGTCGAGAGGCGGAAAAGGTTTAGGGAGGGAATTCCAGAGCTTAGAGCCTTGACAGCTGAAGGCACGGTCACTAATAGTGGAGCGATGAAAATCGGGGAAGCACAAGAAGCCAGAATTAGAGAAGTGCAGAGATCTCGGAGGATTGTATGGCTTGAGGAGGTTAAAGAGATAGGGAGATGCGAGGCCATGGAGGGATTTGAAAATTTAAAAATCGAGACGTTGCTGGACCGGGAGCCAATGTAGATCAGCGAGCACGGGGTTCATGGGTGAATGGGACTTGGTGCGAGTTAGGATACGGGCAGTAGAGTTTTGGATGAACTCAGGTTTACAGAGGGTGCAAGGTGGGAAGCCAGTCAGGAGAGCATTGGAATGTTCGAGTCTCGAGGTAACAAAGACATGGATGAACGTTTCAGCAGCAGATGAACTGAGGCATGGAAGAAAGAGAATAGATTGAGTGAAAGAATCATTTTGCTATGTGTACTGGGGTAAAGCTTGGTTTAAAATGGTTAAGTGTTTTAATAGAGGAGGGAATTGGACTGATTTTGTATCGCCTTTATAGTAACCATGCAACTCAACTCATTCTAGAACTAAGCAGGAATATAGAAGGAATGAGAAGAAAATTCAAACAAAGTATACAATGAAAGTGCCAATAGTATAAATAATTTAGATGATGATTGTTATATATGTGGACTTGCAGCCACCAGAGGGCTCATTCCCTGGAGTCTCAAGGGATCCCATAATCCCTTGGGAGCACAGGTATTTAAGGAGACTTCACAGGTTGGAGAGGCCTTCTGGAGACCTGCAATAAAAGACTAAGGTCACACTTTACTTTCTCACAGTATTCAGTCTCACTCTTTCTCCATACACAACAACTGGTGACAAGATACAGATAGCGAACCCAAAGATGCAGAGAACAGTGGGCATCCTGGAGAAGTTTTCGGAGGGAGATGATTGGGAAACTTTTGTGGAGCGACTCGACCAATACTTCGTGGCCAACGAGCTAGATGAGGAAGAGAGCGCTACCAAACGAAGGGCGATCCTCCTCACTGTCTATGGGGCACCAACGTATGGCCTCATGAAGAATCTGCTCACTCCAGCGAAACCTACGGAGAAATCATATGACGATTTGTGCACATTGGTCTGAGAGCATTTGAACCTGAAGGAAAGCGTTCTGATGGCGAGGTACCGGTTCTACACCTACAAAAGATCTGAAGGCCAGGAAGTGGCGAGTTATGTCGCCGAGCTAAGACACCTTGCAGGACATTGCGAATTTGAAGGATATTTGGAGCACATGATCAGAGACGTTTTCGTACTTGGCATTGGCCACGAAACCATACTTTGCAAACTTTTGACTGTAGAAACCCCAACCTTGAGTAAGGCCATAGCGATAGCCCAGGTGTTCATTGCCACCAGTGACAATACGAAGCAAATCTCTCAGCACACAAGTGCTGCTACAAGTACTGTGAACAAAGTGATGTTGTTTTTGAATCATAACGTACAGGGCAGGTCACACATATCTGCAGCTGCACGTCCACAGATGACTCAGAGTCCACCATCAAGGGTGATGAATGCAAGGCCATTCACACCTTGTTGGCGCTGCGGGGGTGATCATCGTTTCCATTCATGCCGATTCAAAGAATACGTTTGCAAGGGCTGTGGAACAATGGGACACCGCCAATGAGTGTGCAAGCGAGCTGCTAAGCCTGTTAAACCTGCAAACCACCATGTTGCAGAGGAGGACAGAACCATGGAGGATCACAATGAACCAGAGCCTCAGATAGAGGAGGTAGAGGTACATGAGGTGCTCACATTCACCACGAATTGTCCCCGATAATGCTGAATGTTGAACTAAATGGACTCCCGGTTTCAATGGAGCTGGACATGGGCGCGAGCCAGTCCATCATGGGCAAAAAGACTTTCGAAAGGTTGTGGTGCAACAAAGCCTCAAGGCCAGTCTTAACTCCAGTTCACACAAAACTAAGAACTTACACTAAAGAACTGATTCCTGTAATCGGCAGTGCTACCGTAAAGGTCTCCTATGATGGAGCAATGCACAAGTACCACTCTGGGTGGTACCGGGCGATGGTCCCACGCTGCTTGGCAGGAGCTGGCTCGGAAAGATACGCTGGAACTGGGACGACGTCCGAGCGCTATCGCCTGCTGACAACACTTTGTGTATCCAGGTCTTAAACAAATTTCCTTCGCTGCTTGAACTAGTCATCGGGAAATTCCAAGGAGCAAAAGTGCAGATCCACCTAATTCCGGGGGCGCGACCCATCCATCACAAGGCGAGAGCAGTACCGTACATGATGAGAGAAAGGGTAGAGATTGAGCTAGACCGGCTGCAAAGAGAGGGCATCATTTCACTGATCGAGTTCAGTGAATGGGCCCATCCTATTGTCCCAGTCCTCAAGGGAGACGGCACCCTCAGAATCTGTGGCGATTACAAAGTAACTATCAATCGTTTCTCCCTGCAGGACCAATACCCACTACCAAAGGCCGACGACCTCTTTGCAAGACAGGCTGGAGGAAATACGTTCACGAAGCTGGATCTGACTTCAGCCGACATGATGCAGGAACTGGAGGAATCATCAAAGGCCCTCACCTGCATCAACACGCACAAGGGTCTTTTTGTTTATAACAGATGTCCGTTTGGAATCTGATCAGCGGCGGCGATATTCCAGAGAAACATGGAAAGTTTACTGAAGTCAGTCCCGCATGCTGTGGTCTTTCAGGATGATGTCTTGGTCACAGGTCGGAACACAGTCAAGCACCTGCAGAACCTGGAGGAGGTTCTTGGTCGACTCAACCGTGTGAGGCTCAGGTTAAAACGCTCGAAGTGCGTTTTCCTGGCGCCTGAAGTGGAGTTCTTGGGAAGGAGGATTGCGGCGGACAGCATCAGGCCCACCAACGCGAAGATGGAGGCAATCGAGAATGCACTGAGGTCGCAGAACATGACGGAGCTGTGGTCATTTCTGGGACTCTTGAACTACTTTGGTAACTTCTTACCGGGTCTCAGCATACTGCTAGAACCACTGCATGTCTTACTACGAAAAGCGGGCAAATGATTTGGGGCAAAAGCCGAGAAAATGCCTTTGTAAAAGCGAGAAAATTGTTATGCTCAAACAAATTGCCTGTGTTGTATGATCCATGTAAGCGTTTGGTACTAGCATGTGATGTGTCGTCATATGGCGTTGGGTGTGTATTGCAACAAGCACATGATTTCGGGAAACTGCAACCGATTGCTTATGCATCCAGGAGTCTGTCTAAGGCTGAGAGAGCCTACAGCATGATTGAAAAAGAAGCGTTAGCGTGTGTCTATGGGTAAAGAAAATGCATCAATACCTAGTTTAGTTTGGGCTAAAATTCGAATTGGAAACTGACCATAAGCCACTTATATCCCTGTTTTCCGAGAGTAAAGGGATAAATACCAACGCATCAGCCCGCATCCAGAGATGGGCGCTCATGTTGTCCGCATACAACTATGCCATCTGCCACAGGCCAGGCACAGAAAACTGCGCCAATGCTCTCAGTAGGCTACCATTGCCCACAACGGGGGTGGAAATGGCGCAGCCCGCAGATCTAGCCATGGTTAAGGAAGCATTTGAGAGTGAGCAATCACCCGTCACATCAAAACCTCGACAAGCCAGGACCCCTTATTATCTCTAGTCAAAAGCTGTGTGCTTCACGGGAGCTGGTCCAGTGTCCCAGTGGAAATGCAGGAACAGATAAAGTTCCAGTGGCGCAAGGATGAAATATCTATACAGGCAGACTGCCTTCTATGGAGCAATCGAGTAGTAGTCCCCAAGAAGGGCAGAGACACCTTCATCAATGACCTCCACAGTACCCACCCAGGCATCGTAATGATGAAAGCGATAGCCAGATCCCATGTGCGGTGGCTCGGTATCGATGCGGACTTAGAGTCCTGCGTTCACAGATGTAATACATGCTCGCAGTTAAGCAATACACCAGGGAGGCGCCGCTAAGTTTATGGTCTTGGCCCTCCAAACCGTGGTCTTGGGTACACGTCGACTATGCAGGCCCGTTCTTCGGTAAAATGTTCCTTGTGGTTGTAGACATGTACTCCAAGTGGATTGAATGTGAGATAATGTCGGCTAGCATGTCTGCTGCCACTACTGAAAGCCTGCGGGCCATGTTTGCCACACCCAATGTCCTGGTGAGCGACAACGGGCCACGTTTTACTAATGCTGAGTTCAAAGAATTCATGACCCATCTGCCCCGTTTAAACCAACGTCCAATGGTCAGATAGAGAGAGCAGTGCAAATCATGAAGCAAGGCTTGAAGAGGGTAACTGAAGGCTCACTGCAGCCTCGCCTATCCCGAGTCCTGCTTAGCTACCACACGAGACCCCACTCACTCACTGGGATCCCACCTGCTGAACTGCTCATGAAAAGAGCACTTAAGACAAGGCTCTCGTTAGTTCACCCTGATCTATATGAACAGGTAGAGAGCAGGCGGCTTCAACAAAGTGCATACCAAGATAGCGCAAATGTCTCATGCGAGATTGAAATCAATGATCCAGTATTGCATTAAATTATGGACAAGGTTCCAAGTGGCTTCCCGGCACTGTCGTGGCCAAAGAGAGAAGCAGGGTGTTTTCGGGTCAAACTCTCAAATGGACTCATTCACCGGAAACACTTGGACCAAATCAAACTCAGATTCACGGAGTATCCTGAGCAACTCACCTTGGACCCTACCTTTTTTGATCCCCCAACATACCACCAGTGGCAACCGGCACCATGGTTGACCACGAAGCAGAACCCATCATCCAAAACAGCCCTGCAGGCCCAACACATCAGGCAGCCCAGCAAGGTCAGCTGCACAGCAGCCTAGCGAGGGCCCAACAACACCAGCTTTCACACCAAGACGATCAAACAGGACAAGAAGGGCCCCAGATCGACTCACATTGTAAATAGTTACACTATTGACTTTTTTTTTGGGGGGGGGGGGCGGGGAAATATTGTTATATATGTGGACTTGTATTTACTCTGTACAGCCACCAGAGGGCTCATCCCCTGGAGTCCTAAGTGATCCCATAATCCCTTGGGAGCACAGATATTTAAGGAGGCTTCACAGGTTGGAGAGGCACTCTGGAGACCTGCAATAAAAGACTAAAGTCACACTTTACTTTGAGCTCACAGTGTTCAGTCTGACTCTTTCTCCATATACAACAATGATGATGATGATGATGATTGAATTTTGGAAGATTCAAATTGTGCCTTTGATCCCAGCTTAACTGGGTGTTTGCCCACATCTTCCCAAACAGACATCTCCCACCAACCCTGTAGCTGTGTTTGGTGTAAGCAAGTAGACATTTTCAACCATTAATCATACAATCTTGCAGCACAAAAGGAGATCATTCAACCCATTGTGCCAGTGCCAGCTCTTTGAAAGATATTAATCCCTGCTCTTTCCCCATAGCCCTGCAAATTTAAATCTGGGCAATGTACAAACTGCGACCATCAACAGGTTTGTTACCAAGCACTTCAAAGGATGAGATTGTCCTCCCTGAGCCCCTGAAAAGGCTGACAATTCTGCCCTTTATTTACCCATGATTGTCCCTACTGTGGCCATGGGAATGTTGTCACTGGAAAATGGGAGGGGTTTTCATCTCCATCTGTACAACATATCAGCTGAGACTACGTAGAAACTAATTTAGCAATCTTTTCTTTCCCTATGATTCACTTGCTACATATGGCTAGTCAGCTTTCACCTCGCAACTTCATTTATCCAAAGTACGTAGTTCTGGTGCATCATGTGACTCCATTCTCATGTCACTCCCTTATGGTGACAGTTACTGTAACTGATGGTATTCTAATTATTCATGCATTTCTAGTCTTTCTTAAAGGGGGAAAAAATAAACTTCTTTTCCTCTTATGACAGAGCGTTAAAATCTGACTAAACAGGACTTACTAGCAATGGTAATGGATCCAGGCAGACTTCTACAGGTTATATTATTCATACAGGTGAGAATGTTTGATTGTTAGGTGTAGGTATGACTACTTACGGTTTCACCTGCAGTAAATCTGGCACCAAGCAAACCAAACTATCCAGTCGTCTTCACCTCACTCATGATGTGACTGTGGAGAGCCTACGCAAACACTTTGAACACTGTCTGATGCAGTGACCCCCTGACAACATCCTGGACTAATAAATGACAACACCACATCTGACTGTGGTTTTGGAGTGACAAGCTATGGTGATGACCTCACCTCTCACCTTCAAAATAGACCATCAACTGGTTTGCATTTGGCTGTTTATTAGCTTTTAAGAAAATCACACAGCACTGAAAGAGGCAATTTGGCTCTTTGAAAGAGCTATTCAAGTAGTCCTACTCCTGTCCTGCTGTTTCCCCATAGTCCTGCAAATGTTTCACTTTCTGTTATGTATTGATGCTTGGAGTCACTAGACATCAGGGGGCACCATTGTCGGGGGTCATCAGGCTGTACGCGCGTGTGTGCGGGCCCTGGTATATAAGAGCGAGTGCCATGTCATGTGCGCACTTTGGGCGCGAATAAAGTGGAACCAGGTTTGCACCTGAGTGAGTTTACAGTAACAAGTCTTTCGAGTCATTATATACATTACATTTGGCGATGATAACTTAAGAACCTTCGCATGAACAATGGGCACCATTGGAATTTTGGAGAGATTTGTGGATGGCAAGGATTGGGCGGATTTTATCGACCGCCTGGATCAATATTTCTTGGCCAACAAAATGGAGGAAGCTGGTGATGCAGTTAGGCGCAGGGCGGTTTTCCTCACCGTTTGTGGTCCAAAAATTTATGGCCTCAAAGGATCTTCTCTCACCTGCATGTCGAATGGACAAAGAGTATGGGGATTTGTGCGCGCTGGTGCGTGAACATCTCAAGCCAAAAGAGCGGATCATCACCTCCGCCATCACTTCTACGCACATGTTCGTACTGAGGGCCAGGATGTGTCGGGATTCGTCGCTGACCTAAGACATCTGGCTGAGCTGTGTAAGTTCGGAAACGCGTTGGAAGACTTACTGCGAGATTGCTTCGTGATAGGCATCAACCATGATGTGATCCATTGGAAATTATTGGCTGCAGAAACGCTGGATTTGAACAAGGCCATCGCGACTGCCCAGGCATGCATGGCAACTGATGATAATTTAAGGCAGATATCATCGAAGAGTCGGAGCTCCACAGCAAGTACTGTAAACAAGATTGTGTCGTCATCTGGCAGAGCTGCTTATGTGAAACCTGTAGCTGATCAAAGTCTGCCAACTGGTATGAATCCAATTTCACCCTGTTGGCATTGTGGTGGCAATCATCGGCCTCATCAGTGTCGGTTTAAACAGTACATCTGTAAAGGCTGTTCGAAAGTGGGGCATCTTCTGCGAATGTGCCCACAACTGAGCAAGTGTGCTGCTGCTCATCACATTGATGATGTTGGCCAGTCCAGTGCTGGCCCGGATATGCAACCCAAGATATCCAAGAAGGAAGTGTACAGCCTGTATTTGTTCCTGACAAAGAGCCAACCGATAAAAGTTAATGTGAAGCTGAATGGTGTGCCTGTATCAATGGAGCTGGACACGGGTGTGAGTCAGTCGATAATTAGCCAAAGGACATTCGACAAGCTGTGGGACACTGAGGCTGTGAAGCCTAAGCTGAGTCCAGTCAATGCCAAGTTGCGAACTTACATTAAGAAACTCATACCGATGATTGGCAGTGCAGTAGTCAAGGTGCCGTATGATGATGCGGTTCACGATTTACCATTATGGATCATCCCAGGCAATGGTTCAATGTTGTTCGGCAGGAATTGGCTCGAGAAAATCAAGTGGAACTGGAATGATATCAAAGCGTTGTCCTCGGTGGATGACACTTCGTGTGCTCAAGTGCTGAAGAAGTTTCCTTCTTTGTTTGAACCGGGCATTGGCAATTTTACTGGAGCCAAGGTGCAGATTCACCTGGATTCTGATGCAAGACCTGTCTATCATAATGCTCGGTCTGTTCCGTACATGATGAGGGAGCTGGTCGAAATTGAGTTTGACAGACTCCGACGTGAAAGAGTCATATCACCGGTCGAATTTAATGAATGGGCCAGTCCTATCGTTCCTATGTTAAAGAGTGATGGCACTGTTAGGATCTGTGGAGACTACAAGGTTACAATTAACCGATTTTCGAAACAGGATCAGTATCCGCTACGGAAGGCTGATGACCTGTTTGCCATGCTAGCTGGTGGAAAGTCATTCACTAAACTGGATCTGACATCAGCCTATATGACACAGGGGCTTGTCGACACGTCAAAGAAACTCAACTGCTTCAACACCCATAAAGGACTGTTTGTCTACAACAGGTGTCCTTTTGGAATCCGTTCGGCTGCAGTCATATTTTAGAGGAACATGGAGAGTCTACTGAAGTCCATTGCTAGAACCATTTTGTTTCAAGATGACATTCTGGTCACAGGTCATGACACTGCTGAACATCTGAACAATCTTGAAGAAGTTCTACATCATCTGGACAAAGTGGGACTCAGGCTGAAATGTTCGAAGTGTGCCTTCATGGCACCTGCAGTTGAATTCCTGGGGAGGAAGATTGCTGCTGATGGCATCAGGCTTACTGATTCAAAAACCAAGGCCATCAAAAATGCACCCAGACCTCAGAATGTGACGGAGCTGCATTCATTCCTTGGGCTACTCAACTACTTCAGTAATTTCTTACCCAGATTGGGCACTTTATTAGAGCCACTGCACATGCTGCTGAGAAAAGGTGACAACTGGGTCTGGGGTATATCTCAAGATAGAGCTTTTGAGAAAGCCAAGAATCTGCTCTGTTCATTATGATCTGTATAAGCGTCTTGTATTGGCCTGTGATGCTTCATCATATGGGGTTGGCTGTGTACTCCAACAAGCAAATGAGTCGGGTAAGCTACAACTGTTGCGTATGCTTCGAAAAGTTTGTCAAAGGTAGAAAGAGCTTACAGCATGATAGAAAAAGAAGCTTTGGCTTGTGTGTATGGGATCAAAAAGATGCATCAGTATCTGTTTGGTCTTCATTTTGAACGAATCACAAGCCACTCATTTCATTGTTTTCGGAAAACAAAGGTATTAATACCAATGCATCGTCCCGTATCCAGAGGTGGGTGTTGACATTGTCTGCCTATGATTATGTTATTCGTCATAGACCTGGCACTGAGAATTGTGCCGATGCACTGAGTCGTCTGCCGTTGCCCACAGCTGAAGTGGAGACGCCTCAACCTGTAGATCTACTGTTAGTAATGGATGCTTTTAAGAGTGAAGGAACTCCTGTCTCTGCTTAACAAGTGAGGATCTGGACAGCCACGATCCTATTTTATTGGTTGTGAAACGTTGTGTCCTCAGTGGTGATTGGTCTGCAATACCCATGGAAATGTGTGATGAGACCAAACTTTACAATCGTTGCAAAGATGAACTATCCATTCAGTCAGATTGTCTACTGTGGGGCAATCATGTAGTTATGCCTAAGAAAGGGAGAGAAAAATTTGTACATGAACTACATAGCCCTCATCCTGGTATCGTCATGATGAAAGCCATTGCCAGGGCTCATGTTTGGTGGCCTGGAATTGACTCTGATCTGGAATCATGTGTGCATCAGTGCAATACTTGCATGCAGCTAAGTAAAATACCAGCGGAATCTCCGCTGAGTCTTTGGTCATGGCCATCTAAACCATGGTCGAGGATACACATCGATTTTGCGTGCCCTTTCCTGGGAAAGATGTTTTTTGTTGTGGTGGATGCATATTCAAAGTGGATAGAGTGCATTATTATGTCATCCAGTACGTCCACAGTTAGTATTGAGAGCCTTTGTGTCATGTTTGCTACTCATGGTGGAGCGATAACGGATCTTGCTTCACAAGTCTTGAGTTTCAGGAGTTCATGAAACTCAATGGTATCAGACATGCAAGGTCTGCTCCATTCAAACCTGCGTTAATGGTCAAGCAGAGCGTGAGGTTCAAACGATCAAGCAAAGCATGAAACATGTGACTCAGGGTTCATTGCAGTCTTTTTTGTCACGTATATTGCTTAGTTACAGGACGAGACCTCACACGCTTACCGGGGTCTCCCCTGATGAACTACTGATGAAGAAAAGTCTCAGGACCAAGTTTTCTCTTGTCCATCCTGATTTGAATGATCATGTTGAAAACAGACGTCAAAATCAGCAATGATATCATGATCGTGCTGCTGTATCACATGACATCTCTGTCAACGATCCAGTTTATGTGCTGAATTGTGGTCAAGGTCCAAAGTGGATCGCCGGTACTGTTACGGCCAAGGAGGGTAACAGATTGTTTATTGTCGTGCTCAAGAATGGGCAAACATGCAGGAAACATGTTGATCAGATAAAACTGTGGCACACGGATGAACCGGAACCGGTTGAGGAAGATGCAGTCAGTGACCAACCAACCAATGTTCATTCATCAGAAAACTCTGCTGTCATTACTGAATCTGGGCTTTCAGTCTCTGATAGGGTCATTACCACTCCCATCAGATCGGTTACTTAGCCTCCAGTCATAACTGACTCAGAATGCTTGCCCAGAACTGGAATTGAACTGAGACGATCAACTCGTGAGTGAAAAGCCCCAGACCATCTTAATTTGTAAAGAGACTGATACTAAGATCTTGAAGGGGGATGTTGTTATGTACTGATGCTTGGGGTCACTTGACATCAGGAGGCGCTACTGTCGGAGGTCATCAGGCTGTACGCGCGTGTGCGCGAGCCCAAGTATATAAGAGCGAGTACCGTGTCATGTGCGCACTTTGGGCGCGAATAAAGTTGAACCAGGTTTGCACCTGAGTGAGTTTACAGTAACAAGTCTTTTGAATCATTATATACATTACACTTTCAAGCATATATCCAATTTGCCTCTGAAAGTTACTATTGAATCTGCTTCTCCTATCCTTTCAGGAAGTGCATTCCAAATCATAACAACTTCCTATGTAAAAAAAAAATTCTCTTCACCTCTTCCCTGGCAGTGTCGAAAGTGTTTGTGTGAGCTCTTCACAATCACATCACGGGTGTGATGAAGACGATTAAATAGGCGGATTTGCTTGGTGCCAGATTTACTACAGGTGAAGGCATAATTAGTTATACCCACACCGAACAGCCAAATGTTCTCACCTGTACGAATAATATAGCAACAAACGGGAAGCTTAACCTGTAATAATAATTTTTTGCCAATTATTTTTAATTTGTGTCCTTAGGTTACCGACCCTCCTGCCAGTGTAAATAGTTTTTCCCTATCTACTCTATCAAAACCTCTCATAACTTTGAACACTTCAATTACATTTCCTTCTTGTATGTTAAGCATATAATCTTACAGCACACAAGGAGGCCATTCAGCCCATCGTGCCTGTGCCGGCTCTTTGAAAGAGCTATCCAATTAATCCCACTCCCCTGCCCTTTTCCTAAAGCCCTGCAAAATGTTCCCATTGAAGTATACATCCAATTCCCTTTTGAAAGTTATTATTTAATGTGCTTCCACCATCCTGTCAAGGCAGTGCACTCAAGATCATTTTGAGTAAATCAACATGAACTTTGCTTCCATGTGAAGTCTTGGGTGTTTTCTGTTTTTCATCACTTTTCAGTTACACTCCCCACCACGTACAGCAGGTGCATTGGTGTTAACGCAATTGACCTAGTACGAGTGTTGTATGGTGTATCATCTTTTAGAGGCGCTGACAGAGAATGGAAACACTTGGAGAACAAATTCTTTGCTTGATTAAATCCGTGCTAAGAAATTAGATTGAGCCACACCTGTTTTCGCCCTATGGGTCCCAATATGGCGGGCAGCATGCGCGTGCTCATTCTGCCCTGGAAGTGTGCAGGCCGCCATTTCGGTAAAAGCTCCTGCGTAGGCATCCAGGCGCTGCCCGAAACAGGGTTTAGCCCTTTTGCATATGTAAGTAGGGCGCCTAACACCTATTTAAGTCTCCCTTTGAAAATTCTTTGTAATATGCACTGCGCATGCCGGGGTCAGTTTCCTCAGGTACTTGGCTGACAAACCAGTCATCCTTAAATAGACCGCAGAGGCTGGGTAAGAAAGGCAAGGTTTATTTTTTTTTAAACTTACTTTATTGTGGAGCCGGGAGGAGCATGCGATGTCCTCCTGACATCACTTTAAATGTGTGTGCCGCTGCTAGCCATTGCTCGTCCTACCTTGTCAATTGCCTCCTGCCCCCGCCCCCCCCCCTCCAACCCCCGCCCCTGGACACTCATTGGGACTGGAGAGCTGCCTCTGGGGAACTTCAGACCAATTTCCTAGGGGGCCTCTTTAGGCGTGTGCGAAACATCAGGATTGGGCCCTGATTCTGGCAAGCTCCAAGTTCTAGGCCCAAGTTTCTTGTCTAGCCTTCAACTGAGACAATAGAGTAAGAAAAGTGTTACTGTTTTTCTGAGCAGGAAGTCCCAAAGTAAACATTATCCTAAAGACTGTTAGTACAAGCCTGGAGAGCAGGATTATAGTGCGCTGAAATCAGTTGACTCTATCTTTTGTGATTATCCAAATTTACATCCGACAATTCTCATAAGCTTCTTTAACTGTTGCTCCTTCTTATGTCAGGTAAGCTGTTGAGACAAGATAAGTAGAAACCTGAAATCTGGAAATAAACACATTGAAATATCGATCCCACAAAACATAGCCGTTCTGGGACAACACCAAGAAACCATATCCAGTGTTTAGTGACCTATCTTGTCATTTAGGGTTCTTCCGACCACCATCTTTGATCGTGCCAACAGGTTGACATTGCACATTTGTAAAGCTGCTTGGCACACATAAGCTTGTTAATATTCTGCACCACATAAAAAAAAAGTCTTGTATTTATATAGCACCTTTCCTAACCTAAGGATGTCCCAAAGCACTTTACATCCAATGAAATACTTTCTGAAGTGTAGTCACTGTTGTAATATAGGAAACATGGCAGTCAATTTGCACACAGCTAGCTCCCACAAACAGCAATGTGATGATGACCAAATAATCTGTTAACGTGAAACAGCTGTCTCCGGGTGCTCAAATGAAGACTGAAGCAAGCAGTAGGAATAAAGTGGAGATGTTCGGTGGTGAATCAGGCAAGCTAGCAGCTACAGAGTGTTGTGAAGATGCCACCATTACAGGTAGGCCCAACAAAATGACTCAGCAGTATGCCTGACTGAGCATTTGCAGAAACTTCATGGAAGTTTTTTTTTTAAATGGCCATTTTTAAATGTTAAACCGAAGCTCCATCTGCCCCCTCAGGTGGATGTAAAAGATCCCATGACCACTATATGAAGTACAGCTGGGAGAGCGCTCCTCGATGTCCTGGTCAATATTTATCACTCAACCAACATCACTAAAACAGATAATCTGGTCATTTATCTCACTGCTGTTTGTGGACCTTGCTTTGTGCAAATTGGCTGCTGCAAATCCCGATGTTACAACAGTGACTGCACGTCAGAAGTATTTCATTGGCTGTAAAGCGCTTTGGAGTCGTGAAAGGTGCCATGTATAAATGTAAGCTCTTTGTTGTAGAAAACATAATTACTTTTTTAGCTGAATGAAGGATACCCATTGCATGCTTCATAACTGATTTTAGACATTTTCCTGTGTCAAATTGTTTATTTGTAATCATCGAGGAAAAAAAATTTCTACATAAAAAAAATTATTTAATAAAGTTACCGTTAGGCATTAGTTCAATCACGAGTTTTGGGAAAGCGATGTTCGAACATCCCACTTCAGTCCCACACACTTTTATACATTCTTCTGGATCGACACATGCGACTGAATCTGACCATGAAGAAAAGAAAATAATATTATTGTTTGTGTCCTGGTCATGCATTTTATTTTGCATTCATTTAAACTGATGCACCATCGATGTTTATATAAGAGAGGGTGTTTCTTTGATGAAAATGCTTCCATTGTAACTCCAGGGTGATATTTCCTTAGTAAAATATAATCTGACATTGCACCACTCACAGTTAACCCAGCCAGATTAACCTTAGAATTTAGATCCTGATCCAGTACACTTTCTATTGTGTTCCTAACACAGATGAGACTGCACACAGGGAGGTTAAAGTAACAGTGACCTAATTCTTTGTTAAGACACTCCAGAGTGAGGAACAGACCTTAGGGGCCGGCTTATATACAGTGCATCAGGGGATGCGCTCCCTGGTGGCGGAACATGGGAGTGCATGCTTTACAGATACACAACATCCCTCCCCCCCACAAAGTCAAAGTGAAAACTATTTACAAGGTGAGGCGGTCAGGAGCCTTTCTTTCCCTGGTGGATCGCCACGGTACAAATGTCTGTTCTGGTGTGTTGGCTGTGCCCTCGCTGGGCTGGCATGTTGTTGGCCCTGCAGGGCTGCTGGGTGAGTCTGGCCTTGCTGGACTGTTCGACATGATGGGTTCGATTTCCTGGTCCAGGGTGGTGTCGTTGATCCTTTGGGTGTGTGTTGTGGGCTCGAAAAAGGTGGTCTCTGCTGTGGGTTGTTCAGGGCAGTCTGTGAACCGCAGTCTCATTTGGTCCAGGTGCTTTCTGCAAATTTGTCCATTGTCTAGTTTGACTACAAACACCCTACTCCCTTCTTTCACCATCACCGTGCCCGCGATCCACTTGGAACCATGTCCATAGTTTAGCACATACACAGGGTTATTCAGATCAATTTCCCGTTACACAGTGGCGCGACCATCGTTTACATTTTGTTGCTGCTGCCAGCTCTCTACCTGATCATGCAGGTTGGGGTGAACCAGCGAGAGTCTGGTTTTAATGTTCTTTTCATGAGTAGCTCAGCCGGGGGCACCCCTGTGAGCGAGTGGGGTCTTGTGTGATAGCTGAGCAGTACTCGGGACAGGCGGGTTTGGAGTGAGCCTTCTGTGACTTCTTTGAGGCTCTGTTTGATTGTTTGTACTGCCCGCTCTGCCTGCCCTTTGGAGGATTTTGGTTTAAACGGGGCCGAGGTGACATGTTTAATCCCATTGCGGGTCATAGAAACATAGAAACATAGAAAATAGGTGTAGGAGTAGGCCATTCAGCCCTTTGAGCCTGCACCGCCATTCAATGAGTTCATGGCTGAACATGCAACTTCAGTACCCCATTCCTGCTTTCTCACCATGCCTCTTGATCCCCCTAGTAGTAAGGACTACATCTAACTCCTTTTTGAATATATTTAGTGAATTGGCCTCAACAACTTTCTGTGGTAGAGAATTCCACAGGTTCACCACTCTCTGGGTGAAGACGTTTCTCCTCATCTCGGTCCTAAATGGCTTACTCCTTATCCTTAGACTGTGACCCCTGGTTCTCCCCAACATTAATAAGAACATAAGAACAGAAGAACATAAGAATTAGGAACAGGAGTAGGCCATCTAGCCCCTTGAGCCTGCTCTGCCACCCAACAAGATCACGGCTGATCTGGCCGTGGACTCAGCTCCACTTACCCGCCCGCTCCCCATAACCCTTAATTTCCTTATTGGTTAAAAATCTATCTATCTGTGATTTGAATATATTCAATGAGCTAGCCTCAACTGCTTCCTTGGGCAGAGAATTCCACAGATTCACAACCCTCTGGGAGAAGAAATTCCTTCTCAACTTGATTTTAAATTGGCTCCCCTGTATTTTGAGGCTGTGCCCCCTAGTTCTAGTCTCCCCGACCAGTGGAAACAACCTCTCTGGCTCTATCCTGTCTATCCCCTTCATTATTTTAAATGTTTCTATAAGATCACCCCTCATCCTTCTGAACTCCAATGAGTAAAGACCCAGTCTACTCAATCTATCATCATAAGGTAACCCCCTCATCTCCGGAATCAGCCTAGTGAATCGTCTCTGTACCCCTTCCAAGGCTAGTATATCCTTCCTTAAGTAAGGTGACCAAAACTGCACGCAGTACTCCAGATGCGACCTCATCAATACCCTGTACAGTTGCAGCAGGACCTCCCTGCTTTTGTACTCCATCCCTCTCGTAATGAAGGCCAACATTCCATTCGCCTTCCTGATTACCTGCTGCACCTGCAAACTAACTTTTTGGGATTCATGCACAAGGACCCCCAGGTCCCTCTGCACTGCAGCATGTTGTAATTTCTCCCCATTCAAATAACATTCCCTTTTACTGTTTTTTTTCTCCCCAAGGTGGATGACCTCACATTTTCCGACATTGTATTCCATCTACCAAACCTTAGCCCATTCGCTTAACCTATCTAAATCTATTTGCAGCCTCTCTGTGTCCTCTACACAACCCGCTTTCCCACTAATCTTTGTGTCATCTGCAAATTTTGTTACACTACACTCTGTCCCCTCTTCCAGGTCATCTATGTATATTGTAAACAGTTGTGGTCCCAGCACCGATCCCTGTGGCACACCACTAACCAACGATTTCCAACCTGAAAAGGACCCATTTATCCCAACTCTCTGCTTTCTGTTAGCCAGCCAATTCTCTATCCATGCTAATACATTTCCTCTGACTCCGCGTAACTTTATCTTCTGCAGTAACCTTTTGTGTGGCACCTTATCATGAATTCTTTAAATTCGGCACTGGTGAAACATGGGCCGTTGTCACTGACCAGTATGTCAGGCAGGCCGTGGGTGGCAAACATGGCCCTCAGGCTTTCAATGGTGGCGCTGGCGGTGCTTCCCGAAATTATTTCACATTCAATCCATTTTGAAAAAGCATCCACCACCACCAGGAACATTTTACCGAGAAACGGGCCCGCATAATCGACATGGCTCCTCGACCATGGTCTGGAGGGCCAGGACCACAAACTTAGTGGTGCCTCTCTGGGCGCGTTGCTCAACTGAGCACACACGCGGCATTGCCGTACACAGGACTCTAAGTCAGAGTCGATATTGGGCCACCACACGTGGGATCTGGCTATCGCTTTCATCATTACTATACCCGGGTGTGTGCTGTGGAGATCCGAGGTGAACGTCTCCCTGCCCTTTTTGGGTAACACTACGGGGTTACCCCACAACAAGCAGTCTGCCTGAATGGACAGCTCGTCCTTTCGCCGCTGGAATGGCTTGATTAGCTCTTGCATTTCAACGGGGATGCTGGCCCAACTCCCATGCAGTACACAGTTTTTTACTAGGGACAGCAGAGGATCTTGGCTGGTCCAAGTCCTAATCTTGCGGGCCGCGACAGGTGATTTATCATTTTCAAACGCTTCCATGACCATCAACAAGTCTGCAGGCTGTGCCACCATCAACAAGTTTGCAGACTGTGCCATTTCCATCCCCGTGGTGGGTAATGGTAGCCGACTGAGAGCATCCGCACAGTTCTCAGTGCCTGGCCTGTGGTGGATGGTATAGTTATATGCTGATAGCGCGAGTGCCCACCTTTGTGGTGAATGGGTCGTGCCTCTGGGACCAAGTGGATCGGCAACTTCGCCCCGGAAAAGTTTTCAATGCCTGGCTCAAAAAGGGAAGGAAATTTGATAAGAACCTGGGTACACGAGGCCTCATCGACATGTGATAGCGGTCAGATGTCATCCCAGTTCCAGCGGATTTTGCCCAGCCAGCTCCTTCCAAGCAGTGTGGGACCATCGCCCGAGGCAATCCAGAGTGGCAGTTAGTGCACCGTGCCCTCGTAGGTGACCTTGACCATGGCGCTGCCCAGGACAGTGATAAGCTCTTTGGTGTACGTTCTCAGTTTCGTGTAGGTGAGGCTCAGGGCTGATCTGAGTGCCTTGTTGTACCACAGTCTCTCAAACATCTTTTTACTCATGGTGGATTGGCAACGCCAGTGTCCAGTTCCATGGCTACGGGTAAGCCATTCAATTTTACATTTAGCATTATAGGTGGACATTTCATCAAAAATGTGTGTACCCTGTGTACTTCAGCATCCGCCTCCTCTCTCTGAGGCTCAAAATTGTTTTGATCCACCATGGACCGATCTTCCTCTGCCACGTAGTGGTTAGCAGGTTTTGCAGAGCTGCAAGCTTGTTGGAGGTGCCCCATTGTTCCACAGCTCTTGCAAACATACCCTTTGAAGCGGCATGAATAGGCTGAATGGAAGCCTCCACAATGCCAACGTGTGAATTGCCTTGCATTCATCCTTTGTTGCGGACGTTGAGTCATCTGGGTCACCTGAGGCCTGCTGGCAGTTGCAGACTCGTGGTTTCTGCCCTGTACATTTCTGCTTGCAAACACAGTTCCAGTTAATTTATGAACATTGCTAGCACTTGTGTGCTGAGTGATTTCTTTGGTGTTATCACTGGTGGATATAAACGCCTGAGCTATCGCAATGGCCTTACTGAGGGTCGGTGTCTCTACAGTCAAAAGTTTTCGTAGGATGGTCTCATGGCCAATGCCCAGTACAAAAAAGTCTCTGAACATTTGCTCCAGGTAGCCATCAAGCTCACATTGTCCTGCAAGTCGCCTTAGCTCGGTGACGTAGCTCGCCACTTCCTGACCTTCAGATCGCTGGCACGTGTAGAACCGATACCTCGCCATTAGCACACTCTCCCTTGGGTTAAGATGCTCCAGAACCAGTGTACACAGCTCCTCATATGACTTATCTGTGGGTTTCACCAGAGCCAGAAGATTCTTCATGAGGCTGTAGGTTGGTGCCCCGCAGACTGTGAGGAGGACCGCTCTCCTTTTTGCAGCGCTTCCTTCTCCGTCCAGCTCGTTGGCTACAAAGTACTGGTCTAGCCGTTCGACACAGGCTTCCCAGTCCTCACCCTCCGAGAACTTCTCCAGGATGCCCACAGTTTGCTGCATCTTTGCTTTGGATTTGTATACTCGTCGCCAGTTATTGTGTTCCTAACACGGATGAGACTGCACACAGAGAGGTTAAAGTAACAGTGACCTCAGTCTTTATTAAGACACTCCAGAGTGAGGAACAGGCCTTAGAGGCCGGCTTATATGCAATGCTCCCAAGGGATGCTGGGATCCCTTGGGACTTCAGGGGATGTTCTCCCTGGTAGCGGAACATGGGAGTGCATGCTTTACAAATACACAGCACTTTCATCTCCCTCAGTGCTGGGACCCCAGCTATTTACGATATACATTAATGATTTAGATGAAGGAATTGAGTGTAATATCTCCAGGTTTGCCGATGACACAAAGCTGGGTGGCGGTGTGAGCTGTGAGGAGGACGCTAAGAGGCTGCAGGGTGAATTGGACAGGTTAGGTGAGTGGGCAAATGCATGGCTGATGCAGTATAATGTGGATAAATGTGAGGTTATCCACTTTGGTGGCAAAAACACGAAGGCAGAATATTATCTGAATGGCGACAGATTAGGAAAAGGGGAGGTGCAATGAGACCTGGATGTCATGGTACATCAGTCATTAAAAGTTGGCATGCAGGTACAGCAGGCGGTGAAGAAGGCAAATGGTATGTTGGCCTTCATAGCTAGGGGATTTGAGTATAGGAGCAGTGAGGTCTTACTGCAGTTGTACAAGGCCTAAGTGAGGCCTCACCTGGAATATTGTGTTTAGTTTTGGTCTCCTAATCTGAGGAAGGGCATTCTTGCTATTGAGGGATTGCAGCGAAGGTTCACCAGACTGATTCCCAGGATGGCAGGACTGACATATGAGGAGAGACCGGATTGACTGGGCCTGTATTCACTGGAGTTTAGAAGGATGAGAGGGGATCTCATAGAAACATATAAAATTCTGACGGAACTGGACAGGTTAGATGCAGGAAGAATGTTCCCGATATTGGGGAAGTCCAGAACCAGGGGACACAGTCTAAGGATCCGGGGTAGGCCATTTTGGACTGAGATGAGGAGAAAATTCTTCACTCAGAGAGTTGTTAACCTGTGAAATTCCCTACCGCAGAGAATTATTGATGCCAGTTCATTGGATATATTCAAGAGGGAGTTAGATATGGCCCTTATGGCTAAAGGGATCAAGGGATATGGAGAGAAAGCAGGAAATGGGTACTGATGTGAATGATCAGCCATGATCTTATTGAATGGTGGTGCAGGCTCGAAGGGCCGAATGGCCTACTCCTGCACCTATTTTCTATGTTTCTATGTTTCTATGTTTCCCACGTCAGTCCCAACTCATCAATCTGCTTATACTGAATCAGAAATGACAGCATCAATGGAGTCCACATTCTATCAACAGTCAGCCATAAGTGCCAAGAAGTTGTATCTCAAGCTCTAAGCTACCTTACTTATGCATCTTGCCTCTTTTCTCTTTAATCTGGACAGATAACTTTTCATTCATAATAGGTGTCAGCAGTCAGCTGTGGCTCAGTGTGTAGCACTGAGTCAGAAGGTTGTGGGTTCAAACCTTACTCCCGAGACTTACGCACAAAATCTAGGCTGACACTTCAGTGCAGTACTAAAGGAGTGCTGCATTGCTGGAGGTGCCGTCTTCCAAATGAGAAGTTAAACCAAGGCCCTGTCTGCCCTCGGGTGGACGTAAAAGATCCCACGGCACTATCTTGAAGAGCAGGAGAATTCTGCCTGGTGTCCTGGCCAATATTTATCCCTCAACCAACACCTAAAACAAATTCTCTGTTGATGATCGATTCCAGTAACTTCCCCACAACTGATGTTAAACTGATGGATCAGTAGTCACCTGGTATTCTTCCCACCGACCAACCCCTCCCCACCTCCCATCTTAAATAATGGAGTGATAGTTGCTATTTTCCAATCCAAAAGGCAAAGTTTCTTAATCTAGAGAGCTTTGGAAAATTTTGACTAACTGACCTGCAATTTCCTCAACTATTTCGAAGATCAATGATTTTGCATTTATCATTATAGGAGCAGTTCATCACCTTATACATCCTGTTCAATGGAAGTTAGCATTTAGTAATTTAGCTGAAGCTGTCCTTCAAAGTGAATTATGTAACAGTTTGCCATTTACAAAAAAGACATTTTTGTCAGGAAATATTTTGAGAGAATTATGTTTTCTAGGAAATGATTTGTCAGAAAGCTAAACGATCCTATTAGTACATGTTAGCGACAAGTTCAGGCAGCTCCAACTTTCATCGGAAATGTTTGATGTTCTGTTCATATCCAGCAGGATTGCAGCATTAAGCTTTAATTTATTACTGACTTCAGCACTGGATGACTCAGAATCAATTACATATAAAACTAGATGAAATATCTGATACCCAACAGCTTTCAACAAGTATTTCTGTCTTTCGGATGAGACATTAGCCCAAGGCCCTGGAGGTGAAAAGTGGCAGTAATGGTTCTGAAGTATTCCCAATGGGGGTAGAGTGCCGTGAAGTGGCCTCCTCTCCCTCTATTCTGCCCCCAATGTTTTCCAGTTGAAATCCATGGATAGGAATTACATTGAGTCTACAGCATAGAAAAAGGCCATTCGCCCCAACACATCTATGCCAGCATTTATGCTCCATCTGATCCTGCTTTATCTAACTTTATCAGCATACCCTTCTATTCCTTTCTCCCTCATGTGCTTATCCAGATTCCCCTTTAATGCCTCTAATCTATTCACCTCAACTATTCCTTGTGGTAGCGGATTACACATTCTAACCACTCTCTGGGTAAAGAAGTTTCTCCTGAGTTCCCTATTGGATTTATTAGTGACTAACTTATATTTATGGCCCCTAGTTTTGGATTCCCCCACAAGTGGAAACATTTTCTCGATGTCCACCTTATCAAATCCTTTCATTATTTTAAAGACCTCAATCAGGTCACCCCTCAGCTTTCTCTTTTCCAGAGGAAAAGAGCTCCAGCTTGCTCAGTCTATCCTGATAGGTATAATCACTCAGTTCTGGTATCATCCTTGTTAATTTGTTTTGCAGCATCTCCAATGCCTCTATATCCTTTTTATAATATGGAGACCATAACTGTGCACAGTACTATGTGTGGTCCAACCTAGTTTCTATACAAGTTTAATATGACTTCCCTGCTTTTCAATGCTATCCCTCTAGAAATGACCTCCAGTGCTTGGATTGGTAGGGAAATTGGCAGTTTATGTATCGGGCAACTGGTCCACAATGCCAGTTTAACGCTCGGGCGGTAAGGTGAAACCCTACCTCACCTTTTACATTATACTTCCTATATAGTAAATGAACTGCTTACTTAACCAAGGAATCCTTTGTATATTAATGGCAAATTTGTTACACAAAAGTCAATTTTATGCTCCAGTTGAGGGAATGTGAGTGTTGGGAAATAGCACACTTATTTTTTTACAATTGCAGCTAGTTTCAACGTCAATCATTCCTTGCCCAGATATGGCATGAGTTAGATGCAAAGTAAAGCTACCTCTATACTGTCCGGCAATGTGTCTAAATCCCAACTTGAAAAGGACATTTGCTACTGAACCATTCTGTTAGTGCTATTTCCCACACCAACATCATGTAGCCACTCTGGGTGAGATTAGTCCTGGCTAGATTCAAACTACTGCAAGGACAGTGTGTTAACCCACTGCACCATTCCTTTGGGAGGAATTTGTAAAATGTAGCTGCGGGTTTCAAATGCCCAGCCAGACTCATTCCCTTCTTGGATCAAAGATAGCATACTTGGTGCTGGGAATGATAGTTGAAGCTGTGGTGTCCCTAATATTGGATGTAGTTCTGCTACCAAAGCAACTTGTTTAGATGTGTATCATTCCATTTGTTGTTGCTCAGTGTAACAAAATTATTTCAGTGATTTTCTTGGTCAGTTTTATAGTACTTGCTGGATAGTTAATCATAGCTTTGAAAAACCAAGGATTTGATTGCTCAGTTTTCTGCTGCTCATTTGTCATTGGTGTGGTTTTGATACTTTTTACTTTGGTCAGTCAAATATTTGTTTGCTGCCTCAGATAACTGCTTAAAACAGGCTTAAAACTGGCAATGCTGTAACGTTTTAGGTGTGACACCTTCTCTAGAAATGATAAGGCTTGGGGCGAAGAGGTCGGGAGAGATCAGAAGCCTTTTGGGGGGTGGGGGGGAGGAGGCAGATTGATTGTAGACTTCGGGTTGGGGATTGTCTGATCAATGAGGCGGTTGAGGCAGGGATGCTGGAACCAGCGGGTAAGTGGAAAGGCACATAACTCCTGGATCCAGCTGTCCTCGCCTTCCTTTAGCTGGCAGGTTCCCCAAGGCCCGGGAAGCCCAACCAGCCAGAGTTACATTTGTAATGGTGGATCACTATGAGGTGCACCCACCTCATTAATTTGTTTAAATGGGCATCATCATCATCATAGGCAATCCCTCGGAGTCGAGGATGACTTGCTTCCACACTAGAAATAAGTTCTCAGGTGACTGAAAAGTCCAATGCGGGATCTAGTCTCTGTCACAGGTGGAGCAAACGGTGGTTAAAGGAACAGGTGGGTGGGGGGCCTGGGTTGCCACGTGCTCCTTCCGCTGTCGGCGCTTGGCTTCAGCTTGCTCTCAGTGAAGAGACTCGAGGTGTTCAGCGCCTTCCCAGATGCTTTTCCTCCACTTTGGGCAGTCTTGGGTCAGGGATTCCCAGGTGTCAGTGGAGATGTTAAATTTTTTCAAGGAAGCTTTGAGGGTGTCCTTGAAGCGTTTCCTCTGCCCACCTGGGGCTCGTTTGCCATGTTGGAGCTCCGAGTAGAGTGCTTATTTTGGGAGTCTCATGTCAGGCGTAAGAACATAAGACTAAGGAGCAGGAGTAGGCCATTCGGCCGCTCGAGCTTGCTCCGCCATTCAATAAGATCATGGCTGATCTTCTACCTCAACTCCACTTTCATGCTATAGTTCTATGTCCATGCAAGGCACATCCCTCACAACCCGATAGCAACAGCCAACAAACAGCTTCCAAGGCTTGGTGGCGAGACCTCCAAACACAGGGCGCGAACTAGAGCAGTCAGTGGAGCTGAAATGCGATCCCATGCCACAACTGGGTCAGCCTCATCTGACTATATCCCTGGATTCCTTTAATATCCAAAAATCTAGTGATCTTTGTCTTGAATACACTCAAAAAGCCCTCTGGGGTAGAGAATTCCAAACATTCACCACCCTCCGAGTGAAGAAGTTTCTCCTCATCTCAGTCCTAAATGGCCGACCCCTTATTCTGAGACTGACCCCTGGTTCTATGCTCCCCAGCCAGAGGAAACATCCCCCCTGCATCTACCCTGTCAAGCCCAGTAAGAATTTTGTATGTTTCAATGAGATCACCTCTCATTCTTCTAAACTCTAGAGAATAAAGACGTAGTCTACTCAATCTCTCCTCATAGGACAATCCCCTCATCCCAGGAATCAGTCTGGTGAACCTTTGCTGCACTCCCTCTATGGCAAGTATATCCTTCCTTAGGTAAGGAGACCAAAACTGTACACAATACTCCAGGTGCGGTCTCACCAGGGCCCTACATAATTGCCGTCTCCAGGCCAGGTCCAAGACCACTCCAACCTCTGTCGTCGAGCTACAGTACGCGGACGACGCCTGCGTCTGTGCACACACAGAGACTAAACTTCAGGACATAGTCGACATATTTACCGAGGTGTATGAAAGCATGGGCCTTATGCTAAACGTTGGTAAGACAAAGGTCCTTCACCAGCCTGTCCTCGCCGCACAGCACTGCTCCCCAGACATCAAGATCCACAGCGTGGCCCTGGACAACGTGGACCACTTCTCCTATCTTGGGAGCCTCCTATCAACAAGAGCAGGCATTGATGACGAGATCCAACACCGCCTCCAGTGCGCCAGTGCAGCCTTCGGCCGCCTGAGGAAAAGAGTGTTTGAAGACCAGTCCCTCAAAACTGTCACCAAGCTCATGGTCTACAGGGCCATAGTAATACCCACCCTCCTGTATGGCTCAGAGACGTGGCCCATGTACAGTAGACACCTCAAGTCGCTGGAGAAATACCACCAGCGATGTCTCCGCAAGATCCTGCAAATCCCCTGGGAGGACAGATGCACAAACATTAGCGTCCTCATCCAGGCCAACATCCCCGGCATTGAAGCATTGATCACACTTGATCAGCTCCGCTGGGCAGGCCACATAGTTCACATGCCAGACACGAGACTCCCAAAGCAAGCACTCTACTTAGAACTCGTCCACGGCAAACAAGCCAAAGGCGGGCAGAGGGAACGTTACAAGGACACCCTCAAAACCTCCCTGATAAAGTGCGACATCCCCATTGACACCTGGGAGTCCCTGGCCATAGACCGCCCTAAGTGGAGGAAGTGCATTTGGGAGGGCGCTGAGCTCCTCGAGTATCGTCACCGAAAGAATGCAGAAATCAAGCGCAGGCAGCGGAAGGAGCGTGCGGCAAACCAGACTCCCTGCCCACCCTTTCCCTCAACGACTATCTGTCCCACCTGTGACAGAGACTGGTTCTCGTATTGGACTGTACAGCCATCTAAGAACTCATGCTAAGAGTGGAAGCAAGTCTTCCTCGATTCCAAGGGACTGCCTATGATGATGAATTTCCTACTTCAGCTATTGACATCTGTCATGTTGTGTCTTTCTGTAAAGAATAACTATTCTAGCTAGCTTTTCCACCCCACCCAAAGCTCTCAAAAATTAGGTTCCACTTTTGTAACGACCTCCATGTTGAAGTCGAGCCAGATGAAACTGGCCCAATTACAACATGAGGTCACACTTCAACTCCACCCAATGCTACAACCCATACCCCCTGCCCGGAAGTCCCACCACCATGCCCTGGAAGCCACCAGTCAACAGCCACCATCAGGCCATGAAGGATGCGCCCTAAAAGGACACAGAACTGGAGCCCTCCTAGCAATGACCTGTTTGGAAGTTTTTAAAAACAATGTGATGGAACAAGTTCTTGCCTCTAGAGATTTGGGCTTCAGCCGACATTTATCTTGCACAGTCCAGCAAAGCACTGTGTGCTATGAAACAAAAGTTCACAAACTGGAAACATTCTTTGAC
This sequence comes from Pristiophorus japonicus, assembly GCF_044704955.1. Taxonomy (NCBI): domain Eukaryota; kingdom Metazoa; phylum Chordata; class Chondrichthyes; family Pristiophoridae; genus Pristiophorus; species Pristiophorus japonicus. The sequence continues at coordinate 151,311,129 of NC_091991.1, forward strand.
TGTAATTCCCCTGCCAACAGTGAATCTTTCACATAACCTTTTCAGCAGCATAAACAACAACAACTTATATTTATAGAACGCCTCTAATGGAGTGAAACATCCCAAGGCACTTCACAGGAGCATTATGAGATAAAGAATTTGACACCGACTTGCACAAGGAGAAACTAGGGCAGGTGACCAAAAGCTTGGTTCTCAGGAGCGTCTTGAAGGAGGAAAGAGAGGCAGAGAGGTAGAGAGATTTAGGCAGGGAATTCCAGAGCTCAGGGCCCGGGCAAAAGAAGACACGGCCACCAATGGCCGAGCAATCATAATCAGGGACGCTCAAGATGGCAGAACCAGAGGAGCACAGACATCTCAGACGATGCGGTCCATCCAGCGAAGCAGATTGAACATGGTCAGTGCTTCGATGCTGCGGATATTGGCCTGAGCGAGGACACTGACGTTAGTGCACCTATCCTGCCAATAGATTTGCAGGATCTTGCAGAGGCAGCGTTGGTGGTACTTCGCCAGTGTTTTGAGGTGCCTGCTGCACATAGTCCATGTCTCTGAGCCATATAGGAGGGTGGTTATCACCACTGCTCTATAGACCATGAGCTTGGTGCCGGATTTGAGGTCCTGGTCTTCAAACACTCTCTTCCTCAGGCGACCGAAGGTTGCACTGGCACACTGAAGGCGGTGTTGGACCTCGTCATCGATGTCTGCTCTTGTTAACAGTAGGCTCCCGAGGTATGGAAAATGGTCCACGTTGTCTAAGGCCTCGTCATGGATTTTGATAACTGGAGGACAGTGCTATGTGGTGGGGGCACGTTGGTAGAGGACCTTTGTCTTACGGATGTTTAGCGTAAGGCCCATGCTCTCGTACGCCTCGGTGAAGGTGTTGATGATGGATGGCTTGGAGTTCGGCCTCCAAGTATGCGTAGACGTAGGCATCGTCTGCGTACTGTATTTTGATGACAGAGGATGGGACAACCTTGGATCTGGCCTGGAGGTGGCGGAGGTTGAGCCGATTTCCATTTGTCCTGCAAATTAGCTCCACTCCAGCGGGAGCTTGCTAAGGGTGAGATGGACTATTGCAGCAAGGAAGATCGAGAAGAGCGTTGGTGCGATGACACTGCCTTGCTTGACCCCAGTCCAAATGAGCAGCCTCCTGGCAGCGTTTGGCCGCCCGTTTTACCCTCATCCCGCCTATGTTAAAACCAAGCATGAGCGGGTTGGAGGCGGTTTGAAGTCGGGATTCCATTTTCTAATTCTTGAACTTCCCACCTGACCCCAACCTACTTGTTTATTCAGGTTAAAATCCCCCGTTCCCCCCCACCCCTCCACATTGTGTGTGCCAAGGCTTGGTCGAACACAATAAAAGGATTAAGTTGCAAATCATATTTGGTGTCCGATTCGAATTCTGCTACAGTTTATAAACTGCCATCGAAAATGACCAAGGTTGTACAACGGCAACCAACCAAAGAGAAGCACTGAGGGATGTTAGTACAGTATATACAAAATCAGATGATGATTAGCAGTGGGAAATATTCTAGCCCTCTCTTCCGTTGTGCAGTTTCAAAAAATCAAAAGTTACAGAATCATTTTGTTTTAATTATCTGTTCTATGTATATATGCAAAGCAACAGGCACCATTTGAAACACAGTTTGCTTCATTTCATGAGCAGGATTCACATGCAGACAATATTCTGACCATTTCACTTATATTTTCCTATTTTTAACTGATGCAGTGGCTGAAATATGATCCCCTGGTTGTATCAGCTGTACCACTGGCATGACAATTTTCACCTTCACAGCGGAGTGGAATTCTCTGCCCATTATAGAACACCCAAGATTTCCAATTCCATCGACTGAATAACGGACGGCCATTCATCAATGCCAGTGTTAAGCCCTGGCGGCAAAGTTGAAAATCTATTTCAATCTTGCATGACCAGAAATGATGCCGTACAAGTTATAATCATAAGTTAGCACCACTATTGGAATTCCAATATTGTCATTACCGGGTCATTCCTCCACAAGTTATTTCTGTGAGGTGGAAGAACCTCAGACAAAGGATAAACCTTTATGTGCTTGTTTCTCCCATTTTAATGATACATATGTTTGCTAATTTAAGACAAGACAAAAAGGAATATAATATTTATGACACTCCTATTTACCATGCAGACTTTAGCTTTGTGAAAAATCAGATAGTTAAGAGCAATGCAAAAATTCCAACTTGGTCTTCCACAATGCATAGTTTTGAAGAGTCGTAAGTTGTAGGATTAGATTTTTTTTAACTTGTTCTATGTCGAGATGCAAAAGAGTAGGCGCCATTTAAAATATATTTGTCTCCATTAAGCTGGCAGGGTTCACGTGCAGTCATTGTTCATACAGTTGCAGGAACAATTGAGCTGCATACCAAACTAATGGATATTTCATACATTATCAAAAGAATAACAAAGACATTTTTCTTCCTTTTTTTTGTTTTATGTTCCATAACTTACATTCTATAGATTATTGTTTGTTGGTACTTGCATCTAAAAGGATCTGCAAATGGTATTTTAATTGGCAATTGGAGCTCAGATTATATAATGTTTTACAATGTTTGTATAATACTTTGCTTTCCAAACACACACCAATGTAATACTTTCATTTTATTTATATTTTGAGTCTAAACTTTTCAATGTTTTAAATTTGCAATACAGCATTTATGCAATCTGATCAATGGAACCGCAGTTATCTGCCAGTTCCCATTAAGTGTTAATGGTGGTCCTTCCAGTATGGAGAAGCAATGAAGTTCCCCTTGAATCTCTATTTATGTTGTTTCAACTAACAGAAAGCAAATGTCATTATTTCCTATAGTGAAAATCGTGGGGGAGAAAAATCATTTTAAATATCTGTTGTATGTTGTTCTCCGAATATCACCCCTCTCATATTCAAGGAGCCCCACTCTAATACGTTTTCTACCGTAAATATATCCAAAAGAAGTTCTTTTGTCTCTCAATTTACCATGCATTTTCGTTTCCCAGTTATTTTTCTTTTCAGAAAATGATTTTCTGAACAGTTCTTAGTTTCCATACACGTTCTAACTTCCTATCTTCTGTTTCTTTAAATATGTTTTTATATAATTTTAACTTTGCTATTTTATCATGCTGTGTCCCCTTATGAGTGTGAGGACATTTTGGAATGATAGGGTAATGAGGGCTTGCTGCGCCAGTTTGGGGATGATGGGTCAATTTGCATCTTTTAGTCATTTTACATAGAATTACAGCACAGAAACAGATCATTCAGCCCAACTGGTTCATGCTCCATCTGAACCTCCTTCCACCCTACTACATCTCACCCAATTAGCATACTGTTCTATTCCTTTCTCCCTCATGTACTTAACTGGCTTCCCCTTAAATGCAGAGATGCTGGGTCAGTTTGAGTAAAGTAGATAAAAAGGAAAGAGCATAATTGCTGCAGGAACGAGCCTTTAGCTTAGCGCTCGCATTCCCACCTCTGAGTTAGAGGGGTTCAGGGTATAATTCCCTCTCCCGAATTCTCAATGCCGGAGCTCCAGCTCTGAATTCTGGATTGACGTCCAACGCGATACTCGTGTCTGGTGGGTATGGTTCGGCCTCCCACTCCTCTCATCAATGCCAAAACTGCTCACTATTCCAGGATCATTCTTGAATGCAAGGATAATCCCCATTATAACTGCTCAACCATTGATGGCCGTGCCTTCAGCTGTTTGGGCCTTGAGCTCTGGAACTCCCTCTCTTAACCTCTCCGCCTCTCTTTTCTCCTTTAAAACACTCCTTAAAACCTAACTCTGTAAACAAGCTTTTGGTCATCTGCCTTAATTTCTTCTTTTGTGGCTCAGTATCATATGTTTTGGCTTGTAACACTGTTGTGAAGCGCCTTGGATTATTATTAATAACTTATTTACTCTACTGCAAACCATCTACTTAAATCCCTCTTCCCTGTCTCTTCCACCCTCGCCTCCAACAAGAAGTGCAAGGAGCTCATGGACTTCTCTGTCTCTAAAATTGAGACCATCCGATCAGCTGCCCCTGCCTCTTTCCTTCCTTCCCCTAGCCTATCAGGCCAAACTTCCTTGAGGGTTCCTCACTGCCCTAGACCTGAACTTGCATCTCTCTAGTCTCTCTGATTTCCCCTCATGACCACTCTGTGCTCATCATGTCCATGAGACCTCCTGCCTGCTCCCTTGACCCTATTCCCACTAAACTGCTGACCACCCAACTTCCTTCTCTGGCTCCCATGTTAGCTGACATTGTTAATGGTTCTCTCTCCTCAGGTACTGTCCCCATCTCCTTCAAATCTGCCATCATCACCCCTCTCCTCAAAAATACAACCCTTGGCCCCTCCGTCTTTGCAAACTACTGCCCCATCTCCAACCTCTTTTTCCTCTCCAAAGCCCTTAAATGTGTTGTTACCTCACAAATCCATGCCCATCTTTCCCAGAACTCCATGTTTGAAATCCTCCAATCAGGTTCCTGCCACTGCCACAGTACCAAAACAGCTCTCATCAAAGTCACAAATGACATCCTTTGTGAAAGCAACAAAGGTAAACGACCCCTCCTCATCCTTCTCGATTTCTCTGCAGCCTTTGAAATGGTTGAACACTCCATCCTCCTCTAACGTCTCTCCACCGTCGTCCAGCTGGGTGGGACTGCACTCGCCTGTTTCCATTCTTATCTATCTAATCGTAGCCAGAGAATCATCTACAATAGCTTCTCTTCCTGCACCCGCATCGTTACCTGGGTGTCCCCCAAGGATCTATCCTTGGCCCCCTCCTATTTCTCATCGACATGCTGCCCCTTGGCAACATCATCTCCAACACAGTGTCAGTTTCCATATTTACGCTGACAACACCCAGCTCTATCTCATCACTGTTGTGTATGTATGTAAACCTCACCAATATGTAAGACTTGCCACTACGGGGCACACCTGTGGGAGACCGAAGGGTCACCTGTGCACCCTGGGGCAAGTAGGTATAAAAGACAATCCACCATGCCGCTATGGCACTCTGGAGTCTGAATAAAGAGACCAAGATCACAACAGTTTGAGCTGACAATACAGTCCTGTGGATTTATTCTGAACATAACAAATTGGTGACGAGTAACGGATCACGAACTTTCACGCGATAATGGCTGCTGTTGGTATTCTTGAGAGATTTGTTGAGGGTGATTATTGGGAAGCCTTCGTTGAGCATCTCGACCAGTACTTCGTGGCCAACAAACTGGACAAGGCTGAGACGGCGATCAAGCGCAGGGCGATTCTCCTCACCATATGTGGGTCTTCGATATATGGCCTCCTCAAAAATCTGCTGGCACCGGTCAAACCAAGGGACAAGTCTTACATAGAGCTGTGTACGCTGGAGCGGGAACATCTCAAGCCAAAGGAGAGCATCTTAATGGCCAGGTATCGCTTTCACATGTACCATCACTCCGAGGGCCAGAAGGTGGAAAGTTTTGTCGCCGACCTAAGACGCCTTGCAGGACAGTGCGAATTTGCAGGATTCTTGGGGGAAATGTTGCGGGACTTTTTCGTGCTTGGAATCGGCTACGAGGTCATTCTTCACCAACTGCTGTCTGCTGAATCCCTAGATCTGAGCAAGGCCATCACGGTAGCCCAAGCCTTCATATCCACGAGCGTTAACACAAAACAGATATCTTCACAGAATCGGAGCTCACCAGCAAGTACTGTGCATAAAATAATGTTCTCAGCAGGCAGAACTGTACAGGGCAGGGCCCACACGACCGCAGAGACCAGACCTAGGCCGAGAGTGACTCAGAGTCTGCCATGGGGCATGAATGCGTATCCATTAACACTATGTTGGCACTGCAGGGGCAGTCATAGAGATTCATCAATGTCGATTCAAGCCCTGTGTGTGCAAGGGCTGTCAAACAATGGGGCACCTCCAGCGAATGTGCAAACGACCTGTGACTCACCACGTGGCAGAGTCAGGAGAGGACGACCAATCCAGCAAGGATCACGCTGAATGAGCAGGAGAGGCAACTCAACCTGAGGATGAAGAGGAAGTATATGGGATACGCACCCTCACCACCAAAAGCCCTCTGCTAATGTTAAAAGTTAAACTCAACGGCACTCCAGTCTCCATGGAACTGGACACGGGGGCGAGTCAATCAGTAATGAGCCAGAAGACATTCGAGAAGTTGTGGGGTGACAGAGCACAATGACCCAAGCTGATCCTGATTCAGGCAAAGCTGCGCACCTACACCAAGGAACTGATACCCATGAGGGAGCAGTGCACGTTTTACCACTGTGTATTGTTTCAGGTGATGGGCCAACACTGCTTGGTAGAAGGTGGATGAGGAAGATTCGATGGAACTGGGAAGACCTCTGCGTACCTTCTCCGATGAACGACATCTCCCTTGCTCAAAGGCTGAGCAAAGCCCCACCTTCAGCTGAACCAGGCATCAAAGTGCAGATCCCCGAGGCACAGGCCGCTCATCACGACCATGAGGAGGTGAAGATCAACTGAGCAGCGGTACAGGCACAGTACCCACCACCCAAAGCAGACGACCTCTTCGCGACGATGGAAGAGGCTCCAGGTCAACCATGCAGAGTGGGACTCCGGCTAAAACAATTCGAATGCGTCTTCCCAATGCCAGAGGCAAAATCCCTGGGGAGGAAGATCGCGGCAGTCGGCATCACGGACACGGACGAAAGTGCGTCCAGACCACGGAACAAAAGAGCATCCAGACCATGGGACGAGAGAGCGTCCAGATCACGGGATGTCGCTGCAACGAAACAGAGGCATGTGTTGCCCAGCAAGGAAGATGACTTGGTTTGGGGCAAAGGTAAAGGGGCGGCCGTTGAGAAGGCCAGGAACCCACTATGTTCCAATAAGTTGTTAGCACTGTGTAACCCATGTGAGCGTTCTTTCGCGGCTAATGACTATCATATGGGGTCAGGGGTACCTTACAACAAGCTAAAGTAGCGGGCGAACACCAACCGGTCGTATATGTATCTGACAAAGTATTTGTGGCAAGTGATGTGTTATCACACGGGTCAGGCGTGTTGTACAGCAAGCCAAAGTAGTGGGCGAGCCCCAACCAGTTGTACATGTATCCAATAAGTTAACCAAGGCAGTAGCTTGGGTTCACGGGACAAAAGAGACGTACCAAAGAGTGTCCCAATATTTTCTCGAGTCAGAGAAGTTGCCCATCTCACAGTTTTGGGAGAGCAGAGGCACCATTATCGATGCTTTGTTTTGAGAATGTCCAACACTATCTGTGCACTGTAACATGATCCGCCACGGGTCAGGCACTGAGAACGGCGCTAATGCCTTCAGATGGCTACCGTTACCCACCACCGGGGTGGAAACGGTGCAGCCCACAAACCTACTCATTGTCGTGGAAGTGCTAGAAAGCGAGGGGTCAACCATAACAGCCCCCCAGTTTAGGACCTGGACCAGCCAGGATCCCACGTTACCATCTGCCAACGACGAACTGCTAGACGGGATGTTGCAGCTTATCTGTCGCAAAGACAAAAAGCTCATCCCATCAGATCCCTGCAATGTTGCAAAGAAAGGCAGGGAGGCTACACACAGTCAGTGGTCCGGGGCCTCCATACCATGGCCCAGGATCAACGGGGACCAGGCAGCCTCCTGCCACAACTGAAAGTCTCAAGGCCATATCGGCCATCCTGGACTTGCCAGACCTTAGGGTCAGTGACCATAGTCCAGAGCGGGCAGCCCAAATCACAAAGCCAAGCACCACACATATCACGGTAGACTCCCTATAGACCCGGCTATCCTGGGTGCTACGCAGTCACCAGACAGAACCACTCAGAACCGAGCCTTCCGTATGCTATCAGCAGAGAATGTACCATGATCGCACAGCTCCTCCACACGACATCATAATAAATTATGTAGACCATGTCCAGGGCTCCAGATGGGCTACTAACACTGTATTAGCCAAAGAGGGGAATGGAGTGTTTGTGATGAAAATGGAGCGTTTGTTGTGAAACCATGTACTGGGCAAACGCAGAAAGCATTTGGAACAGACCAAACTGCGAACTACAGATAACCAGGAACCATTGTAAAAGGACCTGGCCCCCAGCGACCCATTAACACACTCGACCTCGAGGATGAACCCACCATGCCAGGACTTCAACTCAGGCGATCGACCCGGGGACGCAAGGTGCCAGATCGCCTCAACTTGCAAATAACTTGTACATAAGGCTTTGGGGGGGGGGAGGGAATGATGTTATGTATGTATGTAAACCTCACCAATATGTAAGACTTGCCAGTAGGGGGCACACCTGTGGGAGACCGAAGGATCACCTGTCCATCCTGAGGCAAGCAGATATAAAAGGTGATTCACCATGCTGCTACGGCACTCAAGTCTGAATAAAGAGACCAAGGTCACAACAGTTTGAGCTTACAATTTATTCTGGACATAACAATCACCACTTCTCTCAATACCTCCATGGTCTCTAAAGTGTCAGACTGCTTGTCCAACATCCAGTACTGGATGAGCAGAAATTTTCTCCAATTAAATATTGGAATGACCAAAGCCATTGCCTTCGATCCCCGCCACAAAATCCGTTTCCTAGCCACCAACTCCATCCCTCTCCCTAGTATCCGTCTGAGGCTGGACCAGACTGTTCACAACCTTGGTGTCCTTTTGACCCTGAAATTAGCTTTTGACCACATATTCGTGGCATCACGAAGACCGCCTATTTCCACGAACATAACATCGCCTGTCTCTGCCCCTGCCTCAGCTCATCCACTGCTGCAACCCTCATCCATACCTTTGTTACCTCCAGACTTGACTATTTCAATGCTCTCCTGGCTGGCCTCCCATTTCTACCCTATGTAAACTTGAGGTCATCCAGAACTCGGCTGCTCACGTCCTAACTTGCACCAATGCCCGGTCATCCATCGCCTCTGTGCTAGTTGACGTACATATATTCCCTGTTACACAATGCTTTGATTTTAAAATTCTCATCCTTGTTTTTAATTCTTTTCATGACCTCGCCCCTTCCTATCTCTGTAATCTCCTCCAGCCCTAGAACTCCCAGCCCCCGCGCCCCCCCCCACCCCCGCGATATCTGCTCTCCTCCAATTTTGACCATTTGAGCATTGGGGCCATATCTTCTGTTGCCTAGGCCCTAAGCTCTAAAATTCACTCCTTAAACTTCTCCACCTCTCTTTCCTCCTTTAAGACGCTCCTTAAAACCTACCTCATTGACCAACCATTTGGTCACCTGCCCAAATTTCTCCTATGTGGCTTAGTGTCAAATTTCTATCTTATAACACCCCTATGACGTGCCTTGGGACATTTTACTATTTAAAGGAACTATATAAATACAAGTTGTTGTTGGTTATGGGAGCCCTCAAACACTTAGCATAGGGCTAACTGCCCAATCAGCTGGAATAATCTGATTACAGAAACTACCATTGTGAAAGCAATATGTCCTCAAACTGGGATATGGCCCCTCCAAAAAAGTAATGAATACAGACAAAACACCCCACTATTGTATGGCACAAGCAGGACTAACTTGGCTGCCACTCTTTTTGCATGCCTCGTTGTGAATCAACAATTAATTACCTCAGGGAGTAAACTGCCTAAGGCAATAAAATCCCTTTCGGGAAGTTATTACTTCAGTAGAAAACAACAAACCTAAAACTCCCCCAGTGAATGTATATTGGGGAATTCCAATACATTTATGAGAAATATATTAGCGATCTTAAAAAAAAATGAGATCAGGATATTTTTGGAGGAAGTGTTTCAATTACAGTAATTCCCTCCACTAATATATTCTTACCACATTTACTTCATTTTGTAACCAAGGTTATCCTGTCTACAAGGCCATGAAGATCCTCTGCTCACCAAAATATTTAAATAACTAAAATCCTTGCCAACCCAAAGATCTTTCAAAACAAAAAGTGCTGGCAATACCCAGGACAAGAGTCAGCATTTGAAAAGCGTTAGTACAGGTTAATGTTTAAGGTAGCGATTTCTCCGAACAGTCTCTATTTCTAACGTTACATAGAATATGCAGCACAGAAACAGACCATTCAGCCCAACTAGTTCATGCCGGTGTTTATGCTCCACTCAACCCTCAATAACCCTCAATTCCCTTCTCCCTCGTATGCTTATCTAGCTTCTCCTTAAATGCAGCTATACTATTGGTCTCAACTACTCTGTTATTAACCTGTCATTTATTTTTCACATGCTAAGGGAACTGTTGTGTAATTCCAGCATTTTCTGTTTTTATTTCATTTTCTAGCATAGACTGTGTTGTTTTGAGGGCATCTTTTCTACCCGTCTTATCCTAGATACTTTAGCACCTAAATTTTACATAACTCTCTATAGCTGGGTTCTTACTTCCTCGTGGCTTCGAGAGGGCATTTCTTCCCCTGGCAGCTAAATAACTTTTAATAATGTACCCCAGGATAACAAACAGGGGGGCCGAAATTCAGGGTCCATATTGGCCCGTTTCCCCTGTTTTGCGGTGGCCATGCGGCAGAATCGAGTGGCCGCCGCATTGCAGTCCATTGGCCGCCCCGGCCCAAATTCAGGTCAGGGATTTTTCGGCCTGTCCCCACTTCCGCCCCACTGCTGCCGACCACCACAAGCGTATCATCAAAGCTCGACCACCACCATCCCTCACCTCCATTTTAATCTGCCCCAAATTTAGTTGAAGAAATCAATGAGCCGCTGGGCGGTGCCCCCGACAGCTTTCTCTGTCGGTGCACCTTGTCTGCTCTCTCTCTGCTCTGGTGGTGCAATGGCCATTAAAGGTGAGGGCCGAATGCCATGGCTGCCATCTTATTTTTTTGCCGGCCGACTTCTATGTCGGTCGGACTATTGATCCTCTGGGTTCGGCCGAGCCGCCAACAGACAGCCTGGCACTCTCTCTTGGGTGGCAGGCCGCTGGCCCAGCCGAAACCCTCCCTGGTGGCCCAGAGGCCAAAGCAAAAGAATCCCCAATTCTCTCCCCTTTAACGGAGGGAGAGAGCGTGGTGACCCACACACGCAGTGACGTCACCACCGCTGGAGACTTGACCCCGCCCCTGAACTCTTTTAAGGAGACAAAATTAAACATTAAATCAAGTGCCCCCCCCCCCCCCCGATCTGGGGGACACTCTAAACACTTTTCACATGCCCTTTTTTTTGTGATTTTTGTGGGGGTTTTTGGGGCAGTAAAACAAGAGATATATATACAAGTGCCCCCTATAAAAGGTGGCGGGGGGGGGGGGGGTTGAATTTGCTGGAGATGCACTGCGTGCAGATTTCGAACCTGCATGGGGAAACCCATTGAGTACAACGCCTTAACCACTCGGCGACCGCACCTATACCCCCTCAGCATGACTTACCGCCACACATCTGCCCCCATTATGACCGACTTCCGGTCCAACGTAAAAAAAAAATCTTATGTGCTGAAAATGGATCAGGCGGCTGCCTCATCGCTCCCGGCTGAAAAGTGAGGTAAAAAATCATAGGTGCGCCAGCTTTCTGGCGTGCCTGAATTTCGGCTCGCAGGAAATTCTCCTTGGTTACTCCATCTATCCTGTACCTCCACAGAATCTCTCATGTTTTCAACAAGCAGCGAAGCATCAGACTTCAACTATCAAGTAAATTTACAAAAGGAGGTTTTTTGACCATCGTGCCTGTGTCGGCTCTCTCAAAGCTATCCAATTAGTCCCACTCCCCCGCTCTTTCCCCATAGCCCTGGAAATGTTCCTTTTTAAATATATATATATATTTATTGAATAGATTAATAAATAAGTCATTTATTTACTGTAGATACTATACTAACCCCTCAATCTCTATTCAAAATGATTAGTTAATCTTTTATCTATACGGTTACTTTCATAGTGCCTAATTAATTGTGGGAGCGAACTAGTTTGACCCATCTCTCTGCAAGTTCCAAACCAACTCAATCCTTTGAACAATCCGCACTCAAAATACTCTCCCAATGGTTATGGATTTGAATAACATTTCCTACATTACAACAGTGACTACCTTCAAAAGTACTTTATTGTCTATGGCAACCTGAGATCGCGAAAGGCGCTATATAAATACAAGTTATTTCTTTCCAACTGTCAGCTAAATTTTAAACTAAATGCCAATCATACACAAAACTGAGCGAATCTCAGTCTGTTTTTGTCAGAAAGTGGACTGACTCCTCCCTCTGATCTGTAACCTCCTGAACAACTCACCAAATCTTCACTTTTGTACAGTTACTGCTGGAGGTATGAATGTAGCTGCCTTTTAAATTCCCTTCTGCATTGCGATTGAATTAAAGGAATCGCTAAGAAACTAAAACTAGACAAAATGCTTATAATTTTGTAACTGGCAGATTTTTTTGTAATCGCCAAGGATTTTTCATGGCTCCAAAACGATTCGTTACACCTTAAATGTAGTGGCCATACTTTTTAGCAGTCAATTACTCGGTCGATCGTTGCAATTACTCTGTTGAAACGAACATGCTTGTCACTTTCACCGCTAAATAAAAACTCTGGTCAGCGTTGATCTAGTTCGGAAGTTCCATAACCGCTTGGGGAATATTAAAGACCAGCGTCTGTTGCCAGGCAGCGCTACGTTGCACGTTGCCTGTTCATTACCGGTAAATAGACAGACGTCTTGTGGCTTGAGGGAACCCATCCCATGCTTGAGAAAGGGTTGTCGTCTGAGTCAGCTTCCTGTTTAAATCAAAAAACAACGCATCTGGGAGTGACTGGGATCCTGAGGAAATGAGACACCCGAGAGGCGGTGAGATTCAGGTGTGGCGGGGAGCGCAGCCGAATGCCTGGAGGGGAGGGAGGGGAGAGGGCTGGGAGGAGCGTCCAGCCGACGTGTCAACCTGTGAAGTTTGGTTCCCAGTTGCATTGCTTCGATCCCTGCCTTGCTGACGGTGCAGTGCGGGAGAGCTGGTTTGGGAGACCCTGATTTATGAGCAATGGCTCTCTCACAGTTGCAGTGTTTGGACGAGGGGAATATCAACTATCGGACCAATGAATCCAAGCCCGAGTTCTACTACAGCGAGGCGCAGCGAGTGGCAGTGGAGACGCTCTTGGCTCACGGGGCACAAGCCTTTAACGAAACGGTCACAAAGGAAAACCTGAGGGAGTTCCTGTCGGAGCTGGACATCGAGCACATCCTGAGCTCGGTCCGGGATTTCTTACCGGAGAAGCCGGGCACCGGGCCGGACGAGGAGGGTCAAGATGAGGGAGGAGGAGAGAGCGAAGGACACAGCGAAGGGGAGACAGGAGGAGAAGGGGAGACAGGAGGAGAAGGGGAGACAGGAGGAGAAGGGGAGAAAGGAGGAGAAGGGGAGAAAGGAGGAGAAGGGGAGAAAGCACTCGAGGACTCGGAGAAGAAGCCCCTGTCTCTACATTACTGGCCCGACACCTCGGACATATCTTGGCCCAGCTTGGACCTGGGCTGGCCGGATTCCGCCGCCTATCGCGGGGTAACCCGAGCCAACGTGTACACACAGCCACCTGTGGAGGGCTCAATACACATCAAGGAGATGATCCGCAGAATGATCAACCAAGCGCAGAAGGTGAGCACATGCAGATGACAATTAAATATGTAGCAAATCGATGTCTGGGTAAAGGTTTTAAATGATTTGGCAGGTAACTAAAAGCAGAAAAGTATTAAAAATAAACTAGTTCAGTAAGTTATAAACTGTAATATACAACTTACATTTATATAGCGCCCTTAAAAACAAGGACTTTTATTATATAGTGCCTTTAATGCAGGTGCGTTATGGACCAACATTTGACACCAAGGCACATAACGCATTAAAACGTCTCACGGAGCTTGGTAGAAGCAATGATCAGGCAAATATTAACATTGAACCACATTTGGTCCTGGGATGTGGGCATCGCTGGCAAAGCCAGCAATTATTGCCCATATCTAATTGCCCTTGAGAAGTTGGTGGTGAGCCACCTTCTTGAACGCGAGTTCCAGGATTTTGACCCAGCAACGATGAAAGAACGACGATATATTTCCAAGTCAGGAAAGTGACTTGGAGGTGATGGTGTTCTCATGCGCCTGCTGCCCTTGCCCTTCTAGAGGTCACGGGTTTGGGTGGTGCTGTCGAAGAAGCCTCGGTGAGTTGCTGACATGCATCGCGAAGTGCTGAATACACATTACCACGGTGCACAGTTGGTAAACTAGCTCTCCCAGTTTTGGGACAAGTCCCCAGCTGTTAGTGAGGAGGACTTTGTAGGGTTGACTGAGCTGGATGCTTTGCCTTATCCAAAGCCGGTGCCTAGGTCAATGTCAGGTGGTCTGTCCAGATTTTTTATTCTTGTTTTTTGTAACAGTTTGGCTTACTAGGCCATTTCAGAGGATAGTTAAGAGTCAACCAAATTGCTGTGGGTCTGGAATCACATATACGCCAGACTGGGTAAGGAACGACAGATTTCCTTCTCTAAAGGGCATTAGTGAACCAGATGAGTTTGACATCTGGTAGTTTCAATTCTGATACTAGCTTTTTATTCCAGTTTTATTTAATTAACTGAATTTAGATTCCACAGCTGCCATGGTGGGATTTGAACTCGTGTCTCCAGATCATTAGTCCAGGCCTCTGGATTTCTAGTCCAGTAACATAACCATTATGCTACTGTACCCCTATAAGGAGATATTAGATCAGGTGACCAAAAGCTTGTTCAGATTTAGTTGTTCAGGAGGATCTTGAAGGAAGAGAGAGGTGGAATTTAGGGAGAGAATTCCAGCATAGTGTTTAGACCACTGACTGCAGCCTTATTAAACAGTAATTAGTTCCCTTGTCCAATACATGGTGTAATCTTTCCTGTTCCATCATTACAACCCACATACTACCTTAGAATTGTGTGACTTTAATGTTGCTTTGTTAGCCGATCATTTCTTAAATTAAACTCCTCTATTCATATGGTGCATGCAAACTTTAAATATTCCCCACTTTAGCAGATTCAGGTAGAGGTTGGATTAAACAGTTAAGATTCCCAGCTGAAGTTTGTAAGTTAGGGTCACCACATCTGTGTTGAAGCCACCCTGGTTGTGACGATACACAATGTGGTCATGCAATGTAAACTGCAACAAAAGCTTGAAGCAGTGAGGAAGGAGGTCATTGGAACCAAAGAGATTGCAAGTGAGAGCTGAAGGGGATGGGGTAATCCCTGGCCTGTAGGTTCCACATTGTACATTCCGCTCTGTCAATATGACAAGTTAAAACGGGCTTTGTGTTGAGTGATGGGAACGATAAGGTGTACTTTTCCTTGACATCATCTAGGTCCTTCCTTCATTCCTAACCCACTACCCTCTGCCAAACAAGGCAAGAAAAAAATTCGACTACCCGACAGAGATGATAAGGAACAAAAGAAAGTTATAGCAGATATGCATGTAACGTTTGTCAGGCTATGATGATCGGATGGTTTAGTGCATTTGCTTAAGAGTGCAGATAGTAATTCGTAATAACGAGCTCCCCCAGGATCAGTTTGAGTGTTTCAGCAACTGGAGTTTAGTTTAGATTGCAGAGTGATTCAGTTCGAGTCTGGATGTCATTTAATCATTATTATTCAACATTTGCTGAATATTGGCCAACAGTTTTGGGCACTGAACCTAGGAAATATCCATTGGCCTTGGAGGGAGTGCAGCACAGAGTCACCAGAATGATAGCAAGGCTTAAAGGGCAGAATGATACCAGGGCTTAAAGAATTGCATAGAATATACAGCACAGAAACTGGCCATTTGGCCCAACTAGTCTGTGCTGGTGTTTGTACTCCACACAAGCCTCCTCCCATTCCATCTACCTCATCTCAGCCTGTCAGCATATCTTTCTATTCCCTTTTCTCTCATGTATTCATCTAGTTTCCTTTTGAAAGCTATTTGCCTCAACCACTTCCTGTGGAAGCGAGTTCCACTCTGAGTAAAGAAATTTATCTTTATTTCCCTGTTGGATTTATTAGTAACTATTTTGTATTTATGGTCCATAGTTTTGGAGTCTCCCACAAGTGAAAACATTTTCTCCACATCTACTCTGCCCAATCCATTCATAATTTTAAATACCTCTATCAGATGTCCTCTAAGTCTTTTCTTTTTTAAAGAATAAAGCCCTAATCTATGAGGAACTATGAGGTAGGTAAAGGAATAAGGAAATGGAGTTCCCACAATGTGTACAGGACTCCTTTCTAACCTATTCTGTGATGATATGTAAAAAGCCCAACAAGGGAGGATTCGCTATTGGATCTAGTAATGGGGAATGAACCAGAGCAGATAAGAGAAGTAAAAGTTGGGGAACTCTAGGTAATAGTGACCACAATGTAATATGCTTTAAGATGATAATTGAGAAGGACATAAATGACAAAAACCAGGTTAATAGATCAGAGAAAAGCTGATTTTGAGGGGCTGAGAATAGAACTGGGAAAATAAAATGGGCAACAATATTGGCAAACCACAATGTAGAACTGCAATGGGAAACATTTAAAACGGTGTTCAACTGAGTGCAGGAAAAATTTATTCCACTGAAAGGAAAGAGCAAACTAAACACTAATGAAACTCTACGGATGTTAGCTATCCTCCATAAGGGAACAATTGAGGGTCAGGAAAGAGGCATACAGTAAGTACATAGACAGCAGGGGAGTGCATGATAAGGGAGAACACAGAGATTAGGAGAGAAGTCAAAATAACAATTAGGAAGGCAAAGAGGAACGATTAAATTACATTATCAAGGAACATAAAACAAAGTAGTACAATATTAACAGGCACATCAATTTAAAAAAAGGAAGATTGGAATGGGAATAGGGCCATTAAGGATAATACCACAGATAATGAGAGAGAGATGGCAGAAATATTAAATAATTATTTCTCTTCTGTATTTACCAGGGAGATAGAACTGGTGGATATGACATTGGATGATGATGAGATTAGTAATGAGATAAGTACATTTAAAATAAAAAAGGGAATATATTAAATAAACTAATCAAACTTACAGGATAAAACCCCTGGTCTGGATGGATTGCATCCACACATTTTAAAAGATCTAGTGAAGAAATAGCAGAGACATTACTATATATATTTAATCATTCATTAGAAAAAAGACTGGAGGATAGCTAACATAATACCATTATTTAAGAAGGGGGATAGAACATTTCCAGGGAATTATAGACCAGTCAGCTTAACATCAGTGCGAGCATAAATTATGGAATCCCTACTAAAGGAGAAAATAGAAGAACATCTAGAAACCAAAAATATAATAATGAATAGACAGCACAAATTTCTAAAGGGAAAGTCGTGCTTGACTAACCTCATTGAATTTTTTTGAAGAGATAACCAAGTAGACAATGGCAATGCAGTAGATGTAATTTATCTAGATTTTCAAAAGGCCTTCGATAAGGTACCACATAATAGACTGATGAACAAGGTCAGAGAATGTGGAGTCAGGGGACAAGTAGTAGAATGGATAGCTAGAAGGCTTCAAGACAGAAAGCAGAGAGTGGGGTAAAAGGGTAACTATTCACAGTGGCAGAAGGTGGGTAGTGGTGTTCCACAAGGATCAGTGCTGGGACCACTGCTGTTCACAATTTATATTAACGATTTAGACTTTGGAATCAAAAACACAATTTCTAAATGTGCGGATTGGGGGGGGGGGGGGTTGGGGGGGATAGTCAATACGGAGGAACAAATTACAGGAGGACATTAATAAACTTGCAGAATGAGCATATAATTGGCAAATGAAGTTCAACACAGATAAATGTGATGTATTACATTTTGGTAGGAAGAATAGGGAGGTCACTTATTACCCGGAGGGTGCGAGTCTGGGTGTGGTAGAAGAACAAAGGGATCTCAGAGTACAAATACACAAATCACTAAAAGTTGCGGCACAGGTTAGCAAGGCTATAAAGAACCAAACCAAGCACGAGGGTTTATTTCTAGAGGTATAGAATTGAAAAGTAGGGAACCTTGGTTAGACCACACTTAGAGTATGGTGTACAGTTCTGGCCGTCCTATTATAAAAAGGATATTGAGGCACTGGAAAGGGTGCAGAGAAGATTTACAAAGATGATACCAGAAATGCGAGGGTATACATATCAGGAAAGGATGAACAGGCTGGGCCTCTTTTCTCTTGAAAAAAGGCGGCTGAGGGGTGACCTAATAGAGGTCTTTAAAATTATGAAAGATTTTGATATAATGGATAGAGAAAGAATGTTTCCACTTGTGGGGAAGAACATAACGAGATGCCATCAATGTAAAATAGTCACCAAAAAATCCAATAGGGAATTCAGAAGAAACTTCTTTACCCAAAGAGTGGTGAGAATGTGGAACTCGCTACCACAGGGAGTGATTGAAGCAAATAGTATAGATGCATTTAAGGGGAGGCTAGACAAGCATATGAGGGAGAAGGAAAAAGGTTATGCTGATCGATTTAGATGAGGAAAAACAGGAGGAGGCTCAAGTGGAGCCTAAACGCCAGCATGGGCTGGTTAGGCCGAATGGCATGTTTCTGTGCTGAATATCCTATGTAATCCTATGTAGGACAGGTTGCATGCACTTGCTTTGCATTCCCTTGAGTTTTGAAGTTGAAGGATGATCTAATCAAGGTCTTTAAAATGATGAAGGGATAAAAGGTTTAGGGTAGATACAGAGAAATTACTAACTCTGGTGGGAGGAATCCAGAACAAGGATCCAATATCTTAAAATTAGAGCTAGGCCATTTCGGAACGAAGTCAGGAAGCACTTTTTTCACACACCGGGTAGTTCAAAACTCTCTTTCCCAAAAGGCTGTAGATGCTGGGGGTCTATTGGCATTTTCAAGACGGAAATCAATAGTTTGTGAGGTAATGATATTAAGGAGCATGGAGCCAAATAAATGAGGTACTGATCAACCATGATCTAATGGAATTAATATTTGTAGTCATTGGGCTACCCAAAGTTTATTTTAGCTTGAATTTGGGCTAATACGTTTTCGGAATGAGAGACATTTTGAATGAAGACCTGCTTTATATTAAGGAACTGAATGACCTACACCTGCTCCCATGTTTATTTCTGTGCCACCAGTAAAAGCAAAGGATACATGAAAAAGTCACAGAATGCAGAACTAGTTGTAGAGGAAACATAGAAACATAGAAAATAGATGCAGGAGTAGGCCATTCGGCCCTTCAAGTCTGCACCACCATTCAATAAGATCATGGCTGATCATTCCCTCAGTATCCCTTTCCTGCTTTCTCTTCATACCCCTTGATCCCCTTAGCCGTAAGGGCCATATCTAACTCACTCTTGAGTATATCCAATGACTAAATAAATGTTCATATCCCCCCTTAATGTTATTGTAATGTTGATCTCACAAGCATGTTGTAACATTAGAATAGCTATTTTAATTTCACTGTGACTACTGCTAACACATGGGTTACTTTAATATAAAGCAGGTCTTCATTCAAAATGTCTCTCATTCCGAAAATGTATTAGCCCAAATTCAAGCTAAAATAAACTTTGGGTGAGAGCAGCCCAATGACTACAAATATTAACATCACTGGAGTGAATTTAAATTTATGGCACTCCAAATATTGAAGCGAATATAAATCGACCTATAGGAATTCAAACAAGTTGTTAAACACTTTGAAAGATTTTAACTAATATTTATCCTTGGTGTAGCTTCCTTATTTGTTGAAACACTTGACGAGGAATTAATAGAGCGGATTGCGAGCTCCCCCCCCCGCCCCCCCCCCCACCCAACTGATTGTGGATCTATATTGGAGAGCCTAGCGGACAAAGAAAGTGCAATACGTTACTTCTGTTCAGCCGTGGTTCAATGGTAGCACTTTTGCCTCAGAGTCAGAAGGTTATGGGTCCACTCCAGAGATTTGAGCACATAATCCAGACTGACACTTCAGTACAATACTGAGGGAAGTGCCGTTTTTTGGATGAGGCGTTAAACCAAGGCCCCAGCTGCCCTTGCAGGTGAACGTAAAAGATCCCATACCACTAATTTGAAGAAGCAGGGGTGTCCTGGCCAATAGTTATTACTCAACTAAAATCACTATAAAACATTTTAAAAAAAAAATTATTTGGTCATTATCATGTTGCTGTTTGAGGGATCATGCACGCAAATTGGTTGCTGTAGTTCCTGCATTACAACAGTGACTACACTTCAAAAAAAGTATTTAATTGGTTATAAAGTGCTTTGGGATGTCCGGAGGTTGTGAAAGGCTCTCTAAACATTCAATTTATTTCTGTATTTAGTTTGCCAGAGTTTTGAGTTTTTATTGCTAGTGCTAGTAAATGCAGTTACATAGAATTATATAGAATTTATAGCACAGAAACAGGCCATTCGGCCCAACTGGTCTTTGCCAGTGTTTATGCTGCACACAAGCCTCCTCCCATCCTATTTCAACTAACCCTATCAGCACATTCTTCTATTCCTTTCTCCCTCATGTACTTATTTAGCTTTCCGATAAATGCATCACTGCTATTCGCTTCAACTAATCATTGTGGGAGCAAGGTCCATATTCTAACCACTCCTTGGGTACAGAAGTTTCTCCTGAATTCCTTAATGGATTTACGACCCATAGTTTGAGTGGAAAAAGACAGTGAAATGAGTTTCAATCACATATAGCAGATAATGTTTGCAATAGAATTTGACCAGTTAATTAAATGGCTGTGATATGGGATTTGAGTGCATAACTATACTGTTTCATTATCATTCACAGGTAATCGCTGTCGTAATGGACTTATTTACAGACATCGATATCTTCAAAGACTTACTGGATGCCAGCGTCAAGAGGAAGATTCCCGTCTACATCATCCACGATGAGGCTAACATCAAGTATTTCTTGAAGATGTGTGAGTGTTCAGGAATGCACATGGGGATGCTGAAAGTAAGTGAGGATGATGTGGACAGACAGATCAGTTCTTATGTCATGTGTGACTCACAGTTACCAGTTTCTCTAGCATGCTTTGTTCAGGAATTAGTTCATGATAGACTCATAAAAAACTGCATGAAGGTATGCCATTTCACTGGATTTTGTACAAGATATTATTCGATGATGAAACATTAAGAAAAACCGTGTAAAGGTCTTCAATAATGAAACTTGCACAAGCGAAATCATTTTAGTATTACAACTTCATGATGTGATTTTCAACTTATTTCAAAGGTCAATTGCCTTTAAATTTCTTGCAGAATCTGTTTCAAGGATAATAAGTGACTATTTAATGCCCTCTTTCACCATATACCTTTACAGGGAACTAAGGATTAGCATTTATGGGAGTGTGCCAGATACTGAAAGTAAACTGGTTGTTACAAACCATTTCAAATATAGAAATCCTTTTCCTGTACCTACTGTTGACTATGGGAGTCGACAGCACTGTGAATGACACATCCTTGTCAGAGAATTATTAAGCAGATGTTTTCATCTGACATTCTGAACAGCATGATTTCTTAATGTTCAACTCTGAACTTCAAGCTTGGAGTAATACCTTACATTCACTAACTGGTTTCTATTTTAATTCAAATTACATACCAAATTTCCATTTGATTGCAGTTTGTTTTGCCACTGCATGACCCATTTCTTGGATGTGGAAGCATTTTGATATTTCAGTGTGAAAGTAGTATAGACCGAAGCAGGACAAAGCAATTTAACAAGTTTTATGATGGAAGACAGAATTCACAGTATTTTTACTTGTTACAAACTACATTATTCCCTGCGTGAATTTCAATGACTAATTTCTGTCTATCACATTGTTTTGATGGCATAAAAGCATTGATTAAAAAAAATATACCTCTTTGATCAAGCTTTTGATCACCTGTCCCAATATCTCTTTATGTGGCTCAGTGTCACGTTTTATCTGATAATGTGAAGTGCTGTGGGACTGCTTACTACGTTGAAGGCGTTATATAAATGCAAGTTATTTAATCTAATCCGCAATGGTCTGATTTGTACATTAAGTTGACGAGCGGATGGTTAGAGAAATAGATATTATGGTGTTGAGGTTCCATAACTAGGAATAACCAGATCCTTTGTAAAACTTCTGGATCACCTGGAAGTTTGAGAGATAAAACATTAAACAAAGGGCTGGCTCAGAGATAATAGAATCCCTTGCTAGGGTTTAAGGTGTGGTCACCAGACACAAGTAATGAGAGGAAAAGGTTTAATGTTAAGAGGTGTAACATGAAGCAAGAATATGGATTCGTAAATAAAGTGTGTGGAAACTCTAGCTTAATACTGTTGTCATCCATTGAACGGTATATCTCTTATCTACGATGTGGATTGGTTGGCAACATTAATTCTGGCTGAAAATATTTAGATTTAAAACAAAGTCTAAAATTTTGAAAGATTTTGTGAAAAGAAGTGACATTTTTAAAGAACAGATTCAATCTCATGAACTGCCAACAATGAAGGGAAAATTAACACAATGTGGCTTAGTGAAACATCAAGGTGAATGACTGAGACACTTTTTTGTTCAGGAATAGGAGATGCTCAGTTAATTAAAGTATTCTCTTACCTTGTGATTCCATCATATCATCTCGGTTTCCTATTGGGACTGTTTTCATTAGAACAGAGGGGATGACAGGGTGATTTAATAGGTGTTTACAATTATGAAGTGATGGGATAAGGATAAATAGAACTGGGTACTTCTAGTGATTTTAGAATGAGGGAACATAATTATAAGATTAAATGTAAGAGAGTTAGGACAGAGAGGCGAATAAACTTTTATTACCATACAAAGTTATGAGGCTATGAAATGCATGACCACAATTAATGATTGCAGCAGATGTCAACATTTAAGAATAAGGTGGTTGAATGAAAGGAGAATAAAGAGATATGGGAACAGGGCAGGCACACGGAATTAGGATACTGTTTATGTGGAGGACAAACATGGATAGAGGATTGGCTAACTACCAGAGAACAGAGAGTCGGGATAAATGGTTCATTCTCTGGTTAGCAACCAGTAACTAGTGGGGTGCCGCAGGGATCAGTGCTGGGACCCCAACTGTTTACAATCTATATTAACGACTTGGAAGAAGGGACGGAGTGTAATGTAGCCAAGTTTGCTGACGATACAAAGATGGTAGGAAAAGCAATGTGTGAGGAGGACACAAAAAAATCTGTAAAAGGACAGAGACAGGCTAAGTCAGTGGGCAAAAATTTGGCAGATGGAGTATAATGTCGGAAAGTGTGAGGTCATGCACTTTGGCAGAAAAAAATCAAAGAGCAAGTTATTATTTAAATGAAGAAAGATTGCAAAGTGCCGCAGTACAGCGGGACCTGGGGGTACTTGTGCATGAAACACAAAAGGATAGCATGCAGGTACAGCAAGTGATCAGGAATGCCAATGGTATCAGAGTATAAAAGCAGGGAAATCTTGCTACAGCTATATAAGGTATTGGTGAGGCCACACCTGGAATACAGCATGCAGTTTTGGTTTCCATATTTACGAAAGAATATTCTTGCATTGGAGGCAGTTCAGAGAAGGTTCACTAAGTTGATTCTGGAGATGAGGGGGTTCACTTATGAGGAAAGGTTGAGTAGGTTGGGCCTTTACTCATTGGAATTCAGAAGAATGAGAGGTGATCTTATCGAAACGTATAAGATTATAAGGGGGCTTGACAAGGTGGATGCAGAGAGGATGTTTCCACTGATGGGGGAGACTAGAACTAGCGGGCATGATCTTAGAATAAGGGGCTGCTCATTTAAAACAGAGATGCGGAGAAATTTCTTCTCTTGGAAATCTCTGGAATTCGCTGCCTCAGAGAGCTGTGGAAGCTGGGACATTGAATAAATTTAAGACAGAAATAGAGAGTTTCTTAAACGATAAGGGGATAAGGAGTTATGGGGAGTGGGCGGGGAAATGGAGCTGAGTCCATGATCAGATCAGCCATGATCTTATTGAATGGCGGAGCAGGCTCGCGGGGCCATATGGCCTACTCCTGTTCCTATTTCTTATGTTCTTATATTCTAAACACTGACACAGACTGGTTAGGCTGAACAAACTGTTTCCAGTTGCAATTTGCATATAATGTGATATATTATTCAAATATTGACAGTAGCCTTGGCGCCCTCTTGAAAATAAAGGTCAGTGCCTGCTGAGCAATGTTCCCTCTAAGCTGTGCAGCCCCACAGCAATGGGAAAGGTCACGCGCATTTTTTAATTTTCTCTCCATCTCAGAGTATTCTACTTCTCTGATCATTCAATGAAAGTAGACTATAAGAACCTTTTATGTGACACCTTATCGAATGCCTTCTGGAAATCCAAATATCATCCTTTACTTCCGTAGTTAGCCACGGATGGTTCTCCCTTCTCTTACTGTCTTTCCTTCTCACTGGAATATATTTTTGTTGAGAGTTATGAAATATCTCCTTAAATGTCTGCCACTGATTATCAACTGTCTTACACTTTAATCTATTTTCCCAATCCACCTTTAGCCAACTCTGCCTTCATACCTTTGTAATCGCCTTTATTTAAGATCAGAACACTGGTTTGAGATCCAACTTTCTGAATATGAAATTCAACCATGCTATGATCACTCTTTCCTAGAGGATCCTGTCTCATTACACAGTACCAGATCCAAGATAGCCTACTCCCTGATTGGTTCTGCAACATACTGTTCAAGGAAACCATCCCGAATATACTCTATGAACTCTTCCTCGAGGCTACCTTGGCCAATTTGATTTGTACAATCAATATGAAGATTAAAATTGCCCATTATTATTGCCATACCTTTCTTACAAGCCTCCATTATTTCTTGATTTATACTCCATCCAACCATGTAGCTACTGTTAGGGGGCCTATAGATTATGCCCACCAGTGACTTCTTCCCCTTTATTATTTCTTATCTCCACCCAAACTGATTCTACATCTTGAACTTCTGAGCCAATATTATTTCTCACAATTGTGCTGATCTCATCCTTTATTAACAGAGCTATCCCATCTCCTTTTCCTTTCTGTCTATCCTTCCGAATTGTAAAATACCCCATAATATTCAGCCCAGCCTTGGTCACCTTGCAACCACATCTCTGTAATGGCTATCAGATCATACCCATTTATATCTCTTTGTGCCGTCAACTCATCTATCTTGTTTCGAATGCTGCATGCATTCAGATAAAGAGCTTTTAATTTTTTGTTTTACCATTTTTCCTGCTTTGACCCCACTTTCTGATGCACTCTTATTTTTATACATTCTGCCCCTTCCTGTCACGCTCTGGTTATCATTTCGCCCACCACTTCTCCTTGCTCTTTGACTTTTTACATTTCCTTGCACCTGAACCCACCCCTCTGCCCCCCACTGTTTAGTTTAAAACCCTCTCTACAGCCCTAGTTATTCGATTCGCCAGGACACTAGCCCCAAGTGAAGCCATCCCAATGGAATAGCTCCCTCTTACCCCAGTACTGGTGCCAGTGCCCCATGATTCGAAACCCATTTCACCCACACCAGTCTTTGAGCCACGTGTTCGTCTCTCTGATCTTATTTACCCTATGCATTTACCCTATTGTTGCAGTATGAATCTCTGCTACAATAGAGAGACTTGGACATCCATTTGCCATGAAATTGAAAAGTAACTACTTGCGTCCTCGTTGTGAATACAGGTAAATTGGACAGAGGAGCACAAGTCAGTAAGGGAGTCTGCCTGATTTGCTATCGTGAATTTAAATAGACAGAAAGTTGGCAGGCTCCGTACTGAGCAGACACGCCCCTCCACCCAATTTTCATGTATATGCTGCGTTCAGGTTAACCAATATGACCAGAAGCAGGTAAATCGACCCTAACCCCTAGAACTAGATCCAGTTCACCATGGAAGAAGGAACTTTGTGCTCAAAGTAGGATTATTTCAATATTTAAAAATACCCATTATAAGCATTAACCAGATTCCACAAACATTATTATTAACTTTCAAAAGGGAATTGGATAAATACTTGGAGGAATAATTTTCAGGGCTATGGGGAATGAACAGGGGCGTGGGACTAATTGGATAGCTCTTTTGAAGAGCCGGCACACAGGCACAATGAGTCGAATATGATTCTATGATAGGCAGTTCTGCTTTAAAGGAAACTATAGGTAGAATTGTGCTTCAGGGCAGTTTCGCACCGTCACCGTTTATGACATCATTTTTGTCCCCTTGAGTTATTACCTGGTAACACAGTGCAACCTTTATGTTGTTATATTATGGGTAACTATAACAATCAGCTTAAAATGATTCCATTACATAACATTCGTACACAATTTAATTGGGTCCAGTTTTCTGAGGGTATACAATTTCTTCATGAATGTCTCCTGTCAACAATACTGCACTTTGATCTTGATCACAACTTGTAATCAACACCAAAAGAAACAGAACTCAAAAGTTTTTGTTCTTTGGTTCGAAGAAGAGCAGGGGAGTTATTCCCCATTTCCTGGCAATATTTATCCCTCAATCAACATAACAAAAAAAACAGATTATCTGCTGATGATCACATTGCTGTTTGTGGGAGTTTGTTGTGTGCAAGTTGGCTGCCATGTTTCCCACATTACAACAGTGACTACACTCCAAAAGTATTTCATTGGCTGTAAAGTGCTTTGAGACATCCAGTGGTCGTGAAAGGCGCTATATAAATGCAAGTCTTTCTTTTAAACTTTAATCAACTCTCAACCTTCTGAGAAACACAACACATTCACATTGACTATGACACCACCTGTTTTACAGGTATGTGGACGGATTACATCAGCTGCCCCACCCTGGCCTCCAGCAACACAGACTTGTCATGCTTAACAGTTCCGCTGACTGCTTTTGACTCGCTATTTGTTTCATTTATTAATTGGGAAAAAAATGAATTTCACCCACCCTCCATTCCTCCTCTTACAATGAACTGTGTTTTGACTATTCTTTCACTGCTAACAGCAGACACACGGGGGAACTGGATCTAAACTGAATGCAGGTTATCTGCATTACGTTTGTCATTTTAAAGGACATTGAGATCATTATTCAAGTGGGCACTATTGTTAAGAAGCAAATACACCCCTCCCTTCAACAACACGAACTCTTGATGCAATGACAAGTTGACTCAAAAAATTATCCGAGTATCACTTGGACTATGGGGACAGGAATAGGCCATTCAGCACCTCAAGTCTATTATGCCGTTCAGTTAGATCATGGCTGATCTGTAGCATAATTCCATTAACTAACTGTAGCTCCATATCCCTTGTTTCCACAAACAAACAAAAAATCTACTGCTCTTACTCTTGAAAATGTCAATTGACCCCCAGCATCCACAGCCTTGTAGGGGGAGCGATCCAGATGTCCAATAACCTTTGTGTGAAAAAATATTTCCTGATTTCACTTCTAAATGGCCTAGCTCTCATTTAAAGATTATGCCCCCCCTTTCTGGATTCCCCCACCAGAGGAAATAGTTTTTCTGCATCTACCTTATTGAATCCCTTAATCATTTTAAAGACTTCAATTAAATCTTCTAAACTCAGGGGAACACAAACCTAGTTTTATGCAGTCTGTACTCATAATTTAACCCTTTAAGCCCTAGTATAATTCTGGTGAATTTGTGCTGTATCCCCTCCAAGGCCAATATATCTTTCCTGAGGTCCAGTGCCCAAAATTGAACGCAGATGGATTCTGACCAAGGCTCTTAATTCTCTTTTCCGCCTTCAAAAAGAAACACCTTTTCCATAAAAATAATATCTCGCTAAATATTATTTTGGCACAAGATCCAAACTGTGCTCTCCCCCCACCCCCCCCCCCCCCCCCCACACACACACACACAAATCCTTTCTCTACCTCCATCTGATTCTTGGCTTTTCTTCCCTTGTTTTTTGATGATGATTCTCAAAATCTTTCTTTGCTCATAGTTTCCATGGTAACTGACAGAGGTCAAGGATTGTCCGACTCGCGTTCCCTGTCCACGACATCACAAGTTCTCTGAGTAGCACCAAATGGCTTCAAGTCTCGACTTGCTTGCATAGTCTGTAACATTGGTTCATCTTTCAGACTTGCCAAACACAGATAAGATCTTGTTTTCTTCTCATTGTTGGCCAAATAAATTAAGTGACATCTCAAATCATGGCAGCAATGCATCCCAAAGTCTAATGGTGACATTAAAACAGGAGAAAACTGGTTATACTCTGGATAGCACCGAGGTGATCATATTTATGTTGCACGAACATGAGAAACTGGACTGGCTTATTTTCTTTACTCAGTGCTCAATTAAAAAAAATACAAAATAAGTTGATTTGAACGGGTTCAAAATATGTTCTTCACAATATAATTTGATTATGTCTCTCATGGATTGGATTGAATTCTGGTCACAAATTAATATATGCTGTCTAAGGTCACTAAGGTTTGCACAGCAGCTTATGTTTGAAGAACAGGTATCACGTGGTATCAACTTGCCATTTGATGTGGGTTCTGCGAAAAGGTTTCAACAGCCATCTGCGATTTAAAGCAGTTTGTTTTCTTCCTTTGCTAATTTCCTCCCTCCTCTCTTAATACCTGAATTGTGCTGGGAATCAGGTCTGCCACCCAATATCTCACCCAGGTAGTCATTGTTCACCTGCAAGTCTGTGCAGTGAGTGCTGTTGCCTGCACAGATCAGTAGAACCAGAGGACATGGCCTGCGCCTGACGGGGGATAAATTCTAAAATAATCTGCGGAAATAATATTCCAGTGAGTGAGTGGTCAATCTATGGAACAGCCTCCCCTAGGGAGACGGTGGAAGCAGCTAGTATTGAATCATTCAAATACAAATGACATTTTGGGAGTCAGTATACGAGTCATTTCAGACATGCAGTGTGTAACATGCTTAGGAGGAACAAGCGACTTTGGACCTATGGTTTCCAAAGCTCTCCACCACTGGGGTTTTCCTGGTTTCATGTTAGAGTCTGTTGTAGAAATTGATGGCAATGATTAGCCAACAACAAATTATTGTTGTATTGTACGCCTACCAGGATGGTACAATGCGAAGTAGATGGGCCTTGGCCTTTTTTTGTCTAGCAATTCATATGTTCCTGGCAGTATATTGAGAACATCACAATAGAGCTAAATATTGTCTCACATGCATATACCTTCCAGCAGGAGCCACTGATTGCAATTAGGAGCTGGAAACCAGGTTATTTTTTTCTTCTTTCTGCCCAGCCAAATGCCACTGTGCCCATTGTCCCAACCCCTCCTTAGCTCATCATCTTTCTCCCAATCCCACTTTAGCTATTCACACACTCTCTGTGTTTCGTTTTTAATTGTCTCGTTATGCCTCTTCGTCTCCTGCCAATATCTGCCATTTAAACATCTGCTTAAACCCAAACATTTCACAGGTAAGTCGATACATTTTCCTGTGTGTGGGGGATTTTTACCCCCCTTCCATTGTCCTGTTCCATTTTACATGCTGTTCATCTGTAATAGCATCTGAGGTAGGGTTGTCAACCCTCCAGGATTGACCTGGAATCTCCAGGAATTGAAGATTAATCCCCAGGACACTGCTGCGAGCAATAATGGAGAAAAATCATGGCAGCATTAAATAAATTGTTTTCCATTTTCTTCGAACACTTCAATTTATTCATTATAAAAATATTGCATATGCGAGTGGTAGTGGGAGAAAGGCTGTTTGCTACCTGATTGACAGTCAAGAATCATTCAAAGAGTCCGTTCTCTTTCCAATTGGCGTGGGTAGGCAGGGTACTGCGAGGGTGGACATGTCGGGTGGCCATTGGTGGGGGCGGGCCGGTTGGAGGTCCTGTGATAATCTCCCAGAATATGTTCAATCGGAGTTGGCAACCCTACATCTGGAGTACTGCGTACAGTTTTGGTCTCCTTTTTTAAGGAAAGATATACTTGCATTGGAGGCTGATCAGAGAAGGTTCACAAGTTTGATTCCGGGGATGAGGGGGTTGACTTATGAGGATAGGTTGAGTAGGTTGGGCCTATACACATTGGAGTTCAGAAGAATGAGAGGTGATCTTATTGAAACTTCTAAAATAATGAGGGGGCTCAACAAGATGGATGCAGAGAGGAAACTAAAACTAGGGGATATAGTTTCAGAATAAGGGGTCGCCCATTTAAAACTGAGATAAGGAGAAATTTCTTCTGAGGGTTGTAAATCTATGGAATTCTCTGCCTCAGAGAGCTGTGGAGGCTGGGTCATTGAATATATTTAAGTCAGAGATAGACAGATTTTTGAGTGATAAGGGAGTAAGGGGTTACGGGGAGCAGGCAGGGATGTGGAGCTGAGTCCATGATCAGATCAGCCATGATCTTATTAAATGGCGGAGCAGGCTCGAGGGGCCGTATGGCCTACTCCTGCTCCTATTTCTTATGTTCTTATGCTCTAAGACCCTGAAAAGTTGACTTCAGTTTCTTCACACTTGCCGGCTGACATGCTGAGTATTTGTAGTTTTTTTTCAGTCAATGAACACAGTATGCCACACACAAATGCTGGCTTTGTGCTTCCTTTAAAATCTAATTGCTTACACTGAACCACATACATGTGTGAGAGGCATTAAAATGAGCACTGCATCAAAGTCGGTTATTCCCCATAACTTGTACAAAACTCACCCCTGTCTAGGTATTGGAGTTCTCACCGAAGTTCCTTCAGTGCCAACTTCCTTTAAGAGTATGTAATGTTTCAAACTGTGCCAAGTCAACACTTGAGGAAAGTTGCACAACTTTTGGGTTGATCACTGTACTGTATTGAATTTACTGTTTAATACAGCTGTTCAAATGCTTAGTCCAATGCTAATAACATTTACCCTGCGATAGAATGGGATGCAGCCAATGGGTTCCAATATTATCTATTACACTACACCGTCACAAACAGAGCTGCGTTCCGTTTGCCCAAACTTGGTCCTGAAACTTTAGTTTAACAAATCCAGAGTCACTAAGTTTAGTCAGCACAAACCACTAGTCTTGTCTATCTCATTGTGCAGCTACACTGTAACCATAAACCAACTGAGAAGATTCTTTACAGGCATTCTGCACATCTTGTACAAGAGTCTACAGATGGGTTAACAATGCAAATGTATCCGTCTGTAAAGAATATAGGGTCCATAACCACAAGGTGATGGTCAGTCACAACATGTAGATCCTGATCGTGACTTGATGTCAAAAATTACAGCATGATTACAGGTTTGACCTCCAAAATCCAGAATCCAGAATGTTCCGGAATCCAGACACCGGGCCGATCCGTGGCGGGGTCATCTGGAAACCGGAAAATGTTCTGATATCCGGACTCACACCACCCCCCCCCCCCACTTCGGCCGCCCTCCCTCCCACCCACCCACCTCGACTGCCCGACCCCACCTACCTCGGGCCAGACAAGGAACTCCTCCACGACAGCGGTCCCCGCCTGATCAGGTCCTCTTAGGTGGGGCCCGCACGAACAACTCCACGGCGGCGAGGCCCCGCCCGAACACTCAAACAACTCATTGACGAGCAGCCCCCCCCCCCCCGCCCCGACATTCCGAAATCTGGAAATACCCGAACCTGGGCTCGGGTCTTTCCAGATTCGTGACGTCAGAAAGACGTTCCAAAATCCGGAAAAACGCAAAATCCGGAACGGCCTCGGTCCCGAGGGTTCCAGTTTCAGGATGCTGCACCTGTACCAGCAAATAATATTACTTCTAATGTTACGTGGATGTTGCATTTTGGACTGCCAGCAAATAAGTGCATATACCTTTAATATTAGGGTGGTTCCAGCACTTTCAACAGGGACCCACACTCTTATATGATGGAGATGGGGCTACAACACTGAAGAGACAATTCTCTAATCTATGGTCTTGTCAAGCAAGGCCACTTGTTGGGAATGTGGGATCGTTGAATTTATCCGATTGTTCCCGAAACCATACCCAAACAGTAACAACCATCAATAGTTTTAACATCTTGTAATGTTCCATTCTCACCTTGGTCAGCTTTATATTATGATTAGAACATTATTATTCTAAAGTTGGGTTTTTAGGTGTAGCTAAATAGAAATATCTTGCATAGAATGTTATTTTATTCCTTGGGAAGAAAGAGAAGATTTTTGTAATGAGGGGACAACATCTGGAAAGAATTATGTGTTGAATACAGGTGCACAGCATGAGTTGCAAGTCTCTGGTTGGAGTGGGGGGAAAGATATTATTGCTAAAATCAGGAGCAAGGACTGTACAGGTGAATGCAGAAAAAAGACTTGCATTATATAGCACCTTTCCCAACCTCAAATGATTCAAAGTATTTTACAGCCAATTAATTACTTTTGAAGTGCAGTCACTGTTGTAATGTAGGAAATGCGGCAGCAAAATTGTGCACAGCAAGCTCCGACAAACGAATAATGACCAGATCATCTGGTTTTTAGTGATGTTGATTGAGGGAAAAAAGTACTTCATTGGCTGTAAAGCAGTTTGGGATGTCCGGTGGTCATGAAAGGCACTATATAAATGCATGTCTGTCTGTCTGTCTGTCTTCCTTTACACTGAAGTATCCGCCTAGATTTTGTGCTCAGATCTCTGGAGTGGGATTTAAACCCACAATCTTCTGGCACAGAGGCAAGAGTGCTACTCACTGAGCCATGACACCTAATATGTATAAGTAACGTTACAATTAAAGACTTGTATTTACTTCAATGATCTATTCATGCTTACATGCTTGAATATAAATTGCTACACCCCTGACAACTTCAGATTCTATACTCTGAAGATTGTTGTAATTGTATGACTCTAAGAGGCCAACTTCTCGCCAAACTGTACATTGTGTATTTACTGAAAGTATAACGAACATATTAATTAATTAAAAATGCTGCTCTATATAATATTATATGCATGGCTTTCAATGATTAATTTTCGATATGTGGGCATCACTAACAAGGATGGCATTTTATTGCCCATCTCTAGTTACCCTGACAAGGTGGTATCTAAGTGGCTTGCGAGATCACTTTGGGGCAGTTAAAAAATCAACCACATTGGTGTGGAACTGGAGTCATATAGGCCAGACCAAGTACATTGGTGTGGAACTGGAGTCATATAGGCCAGACCAAGTAAGGATGGCAGGCTTCCTTCCCAGTTGTGTTTTGACAACAGCTTCACAGTCACTTGATACCAGCTTTTCTTCCCCAGATTTTTAAAAATCGAATTCAGATTTTTAAACTGCCATGGTAGAATTTGAACTTGCGTTCTCTGGATTAATAATCCAGTCGCATAATCACTACACTACTGTACCCTGGTTTACATGTATACTGAATTTAAATTGCAGTAGCAAATTATAAACTAGAGAAGTAATGAACAACATATATCTTGGCCCAACACATTACCAATTATAATTTAATAACAGCTGTCTTAATTGTTTTATTGCACCCTTGAACTATATTAGTACTTTTATATAGGCAATATTTGTCTGTAGTCATTGCTTTATATCTTGCTGCTCATGAAACACTCAAAGACTATTACTATCAAAACCAATTGGTGAAATTATTTTCTCACACATGGTAGTTATTCATGCAATAGCCTTGCAGTCAGTTTTGAAAAAGAATGCCATTTCTAACATCAGATGACAGAAATTACAGACCAGAAATGGGCTGGATCAGTCTATGTTGGTGTTTATCTTCTGCAAGAGCAGAAGTATTAGTCTCACGTGCGCACTCTCATCCTATTACCTTTTCATTCAGATCAAAGCTATTCTCAAACGTTGACATGAGGGGTCATTTTCGGTTTTGGTGTGGGCAGTTGCTGATTGGCCGCCCATTATATACCCTGATCAATTTGCTTTTGCTTTGACTTCAATCGCCAATCTGCACCCTGTTTTTCTGCCCACGGACAAACTGAAAATAGCCCCCATGGTCTCTACGCCAATCACCAACTCCAATACTGCAATCAACAACTGTACAAGCCCTTGTGCAGAAAAGTTTCTCCTGCTCCTTATCCTCATCTTTCTCCAGTTATCTCCTATCTCCCCTCATGCCCTCTCTAAGCTCATATTTTCCATGAGATCCTCTTCCTGCTCCCTCGACCCTATTCCTACTAAACTGACCATCCAACTTCTCTTCCTGGCTCCCATGTTAGCTGATATTGTTAACGGTTCTCTCTCCTTGGATATTGTCCCCCTCTTATGTGCCATAATCATGCCTCCCCTCAAAAAAAACAACCTTTGACCCCCCTCCGTCCTTGCAAACTACTGTCCCATCTCCAACCTCCATTTCTGATCAAAAGTCCTTGAACGTGGTGTCATCTCCCAAAGCCGTGCCCATCGTTCCCAGAACTACAGGGAGCTGCATGCATGAATCACTCCAATCAGGTTTCCAACCCACCACTGCACCGATAAAGCTCTTATCAAAGTCACAAGTGACAAAAGTAAAATATCCCTCCTCGTTCTTCTCGACCTGTCTGCAGCCTTTGACATGGCTGACCACACCATCCTCCTTTAAGGCCTCTCCACTGGGTGGGACTGCAGTCCTGTGTTTCCATTCTTATCCATCTTTGTAACCAGAGGTTCACCTGCAGTGGCTTCTCTTCCTGCACTGTTACCTCTGGTATCCCCCAAGGATCTATCCTTGGCCCCTTCCTATTTCTCATCGACATGCTGCCCACCGACATCATCATCTGAAAATACAGCATAAGTTTCCACGTGTACACTAATGACAACCTG
The DNA here is from genome assembly GCF_044704955.1 of Pristiophorus japonicus. NCBI lineage: Eukaryota > Metazoa > Chordata > Chondrichthyes > Pristiophoridae > Pristiophorus > Pristiophorus japonicus. Next base: position 151,345,662 of record NC_091991.1, read on the forward strand.
CTCTACCGATTATCTTCCGACCACATACCCATGCCATCCCTAAGACAGCCTATTTTCACCTCCAGAACATCGACGACGCCGACCCTGTCTCAGCTCATCTTCTGCTGAAACCCTCATCCATGCCTTTGTTACCTCTAGACTTGACTATTCCAATACACTCCTGTTGGGCCTCCCACGTTCTACCCTCCATAAACTTGATATGATTCAAAACTCTGTACCCGTGTCCTAATGCGCACCAATTCCTGTTCACCCATCACTTGGAAGTAGTTTGGTCAATCTGGTATTAATCCTTTATTATAACTAAAATCAAACACAAGACCATTTGGCCCATCCCCAGACTATGTACAGTTTGCCCTCTCATGGATTGCACCAGACCTATCTACTCTCTTGAGAGAAACAACCGATCACAGGTCAAAGAGACTTCTGCAAACTCTCTCTCTCTCCAATCCCCAATGGTAATCAGGTAAAATGTGCCGACTCCATATTACACTATGCCCAAATTAAGGTTTAGGGTAGAGCATCTAGGAAGCCATATTCAATAGACCAAATCTTTCCTCAGATTACAAATACCTCATTCCCTTTGATGTCAGAATGACACACATGGTGGTACCTTTAGTCAAAGCCATGCCAAATTGCAGCACAAAGCATACTTTGACCGTTGAAACCATGAAAAGAGGTCAGTAAATAATGCTAGTAAACATATACAATTAACCTTTGGAGCAATCATCGGACACTTTGCCAAGTCAAACACTTGCATGCCATTGAACTGCTATAGGCAGAAAATGAAATCATCCTCAAAATATTATACTGCAGAATCAAATCTTCCTGTTAATCTCTCCATTAAAAGGACAACAATCTTCATTAAATAAGTAAAAATGGATCTTTTGTTGCTTCTGCAGAACCTGCGAGTTTTTTCTATCGGTGGGACTGAATTCAATACACGTTCAGCCAAAACGATTGTGGGAAGACAAATGCAAAAGTTTCTATTGGTCGATGGAGACCGAGCGGCTTCTGGATCGTACAGGTAAGGCCATTAAAATCGTGAGATTTCAGAGTAACACCAACAATAACTTTGGAGGCTTAATATTCTTGGCAAACATCATACCCAAAAGAGGAAAACAAAAGTGGCAGAAATTAGTCTCAGGTGATAGCAAATCAGGAGCTTTTTTTTTTCACATGCCGCCTGATTTTCTTTTCTATTGACTTCAATAGAGTGGAACAGGTTGCCGATTCGCTGTCGCCCATTTTGCGTCACAACCAAGAGGAATTTCTATGCAATGTAACTATTTCTACTGCACTTTTCCACCCCCACCCACCCCATCCCCCACACCGGCCATACTGCACTTTTTTGACCGACAGGTGACAAGCCCCGCCCGTCAAGCTCACCCACGCACCCCGCTCCCAGCCGGCGTGGGCTTGATGGCGGTCAAGAGACTGGGGAGGGGAGGGGAGAGAGCGCGAGCGAGATTGGGGGAGAGCGAGCGAGGGAGCGAGACTGGGGGAGGGAGAGCGAGCGAGCGAGACTGGGGGAGAGCGAGCGAGGGAGCGAGACTGGGGGAGAGCGAGCGAGGGAGCGAGACTGGGGGAGAGCGAGCGAGGGAGCGAGACTGGGGGAGAGCGAGCGAGGGAGCGAGACTGGGGGAGAGCGAGCGAGGGAACGAGCCTGGGGGAGAGCGAGGGAGAGAGACTGGGGGAGAGCGAGCGAGAGACACTGGGGGAGAGCGAGCGAGAGAGGGAGCGAGACTGGGGGAGAGCGAGACTGGCGGAGAGCGAGACTGGCGGAGAGCGAGGGAGCGAGACTGGGGGAGAGCGAGGGAGTGAGACTGGGGGAGAGCGAGGGACCGAGACTGGGGGAGAGCGAGAGAGAGAAAGAGAGAGAGAGACTGTGGTGGGGGGCGGGGGGGGGGGGTGGGGGGAAGAGTGACGGGGAGAGAGCGAGAGAGAGACACACACAGACACAGGGGGTGGCGGAGAGATTGAAAGGCTGAGGGGAGGGAGAGAGAGTGTGGGAGAGAGAGAGGCTAGGGGTGGGGAGGGGAGGGGAGAAGAGAGAGAGACACGGGTGGGTCGGGGATTCACTTGAGCTTCGGTAAGGCACTTCGGCTGGCGCGTGGATGTACTTGGACTGGGGTACGGCACTTTGACTGGCCCTTGCTGTCTTCTGGGGAGCGCTGTCCACTGTCGCTTCAGGAAGTCAAAATGGATTGAGTTACAATTTGCAAAGTCAGTGAGACCCGGTGATGGGTGGTTCCAGTTACACATTCCTGTGAAACTTCAGGGTGTGGCTTATCCTCCAAGGAGACCAATCAGAAACAAAGGGTGGAGCACGGTGGCCATTTTTGCGGTACAAAAGTAAGCATGTCCATTTCTACCTCAAATAGTTTGCATGGAGTCGCCAAGCCTGAGCGTGTTGGTGTACTGCTATGTATCATAGCAAATGTGACCTTGTAGTAGGTGTGTTGAAGTGTGCTATCTGACTGGATGATTCAAATTTGTACAGCGATTAAGTAACAAGAACCAAAAATGAAATGTTTGCAGGATGTATGACCAAGAGTTATTGCTTACTTGTGTGTGTGTGTGTATATATATATATACACACACACACACACACACACACACACACACACACACACACACACACACACACACACACATACATACATACATGTATTTATATACACTTTTGTTTCTTTCCTTTCAGTTTTACCTGGACTGCATCTCGACTTGACCGTAACATTATCACTGTGCTTTCCGGTCAGGCTGTCGAAACATTTGATAAAGAATTCAGAGAACTCTTGATCTTTTCTAAAGCAGTTAATCTGCATAAGCTGAACTTGACTCCGGAACAGGCAGAACCTGTACCCGTTCAGCAGACGTCCGTCCTCACGGCGGAACAAAGTGCTGCCATAGCCAGGAAACTCATAAACCCAAAATATGCTCTCGTGCGGGCAAATAACATAAACACTGATTCTGAGTCCTCTGAGAAGAAACTCGACTCAAACAGTGACGGCAAGAAACAGCCAAATGATCCAAATAAGGCACAGAAAGTGGCAGCGGCCTTTGACGAAAGGCTTGCAATTCACCCGGCTCTATTAAACATGCCCAAAGTAGACATGTTTCTTTATCTGCCTACTTTCGTGGAGATTCCTCAAAGTGAAAGTCAACAGCAGGATGGTATCTTGAACATGAAGGAGAGAAACCGTGGGCCTTGTCAAAGCGATAGAGCAGATTCTTCTAATCGAGCAGTGGCTCAACAGGGGGAGGCAACTTGTAAAAAACCAAACGTGATTCCGACAGAAACTTTAACTGCGAAAGAAGATCTATTTCAAAATCACCCACAAAGGGATGTAAGTAACAGGGACACAGAAAATGAACCAAGAGTGGATTTATCAACCACAAATAGAATTAAAACTCGAGAGGCTAAGCAGAAGCCAAATGCAAATGTGAGAAAACGGAACACAAAACTGACCAAAGCTACTGCAGTAATCTCCACACAGCACAAAGACAAATGGGTGACTCAAACAACACACAATAGCACTAAGGCTGTAGAAAGACTACAGATGGATTCACCATCATGTAGAGTACATGTTGAACAGCAAGTAGCTGATAGCTTGGAGAGGGATGAAAGTGGAGGAAAGGAAGTACTTACTGTCGCTATGGGTGAAACAGAGGCAGCTACAGAAAGCAATGACGCAAAACCCGATCAGGATACACCTCCAGAGGAGGCTGACTTAATATGTCGAGAGGAAGACTGTCCATCAAACCCTTCAACAAATTACACTCCAGACTGGAATACATACAACAGCTCTCTCCATGAACCATCTATTGCCTCTTCCGACTCTGATGACTTCTATGATTACGACTATGTTGACAGCACAATCAAAAGAACAGCATCTGGGCTTATGGTAAATTACACTGATGATGACTTGACAATCGGAAAAGTGAACAATATTGTCAGCCGGGGCACCTTTGTGAGTCCGTGGAATAATAGTAAGGAACTATCCCATTCAATGAACAACGTAAACAATGGCAACGGAACGGGATCTAAAGATGTGAATACTTTCTTCCGAGAGAGAGCGGCCTTGAGGAGGAAGGGTCTTGACAAATTAAAGCTTACGTTGGAGATAAATTATCTTGATAAATTCCAGGTAACATTTTGATAATTTTTTTTTAACAATACTTTTAGCTTATATTGCCAAGCAAATAGAGACCTTAACAACCCTAATGATGTATGTAAGTATTAACTAGTGACACCTAGATAGTACTGTGATTTCCAAAGCATTGGATGTGAAAAGCTAGAGATAATTCATCCTATTTTTACACTATATTCAACAAATGCCAAGTGTCCAGACAAAACTGCTGCTGGATTATGGAGAAATCAGTCTCGTAACGTTGAATTTTTTCATTAGAAGTGTGATTTAGCTTCTGGTCTACAATGCATTCTGGATAAGGAGACTAAAGAGTAAAAATGACAGTTGGACGATGTTATATGAGCACTGAACTCTTAAATTGGTACTAACTTTGGCTCTACCATGCTCACCTAGATTTCCTCAGAACACATTTGAAAATAATTCTATGAACCAGAATGTTGGACAAGTTATGTAGCACTTCTGTAGAGCTCAAGAAGGTCATAGTACATTGCCCAGAAAGTACCATGGGGGAGGAGGGGCAGAAACTGAGAAAATGTGACCAGATTTCTACATCCCACAGCAGTATATTGTTCACATGGATTTTTGGCTGAGATTTTTGTTTGTCAGCAAACTTTTAAAATTTATTATTCAAAAGGATACCTCTTGGAATGAGGGAAGGAGAGAACATTGACTAGTTTGTCATCAAGCCGGCCTATTGCTGTGATACAGTATTGTATACACATTTGCTTCCAGCATTCAGTTCCTGTTCTATAAAGAACTGCTGATGTTATCGTGATGAAGCAAACGCAGAAATGTAGTTAACTCTTTAGCTTGTTTGCTACTTAGCGGCCTAGAAGAACTTAGTACTAATGAGCTGGGTTCCACCATTGTGCGTGTGTCAACATTTGCTGTGTCGATCATTCTTTGAGCCAGGTAGCTAAATCATTTCCATAAAAAATTTAATGTCGCAATATTCAACAGTTTGATCACATGCAGTAATCGGTTGACACAATCGTGGAGATAGATATAAATATATATGTTAAACTTCATATTTTAATCAAAACAACAGTAACAGACTTGAAAGGTAACTCGGGGGGAAAAAAAAGGTTGAAAACTGGTCTATCCCTGACTTGCTTCAATATTGCACAATTGGCTGTGCTTCACTTCCAGTGAGGATTCCAGGTCATGGGGTCAAGATTTTCAGAATGAGAAAGAGATATGGAAAGTAATTTCAATTGAACTCGCCAGCGGGAAACCCACGGGATCGGGTGGAACGCCGGTTTTACTCCCCGCCCAATATTGACTTTAAAGGAGAGTAAAATCAGGAATCCTGTATGCTGGGCGCATAGAAACATAGAAAATAGGTGGAGTAGGCCATTCGGCCCTTCGAGCCTGCACCACCATTCAATAAGATCATGGCTGATCAAATATAGCAAAGAGGCATAGCAGAGAGTATTAACCCTTTCCAAGGAACTGTCTACTTGGGGAGGAATCAGAATATGTCATAGACCCATGGTTGCAACGGCAAAAATAAGCACTAAAATCAATTTAATGTGCTTCTGTAATAAATATAGGTGAATGAACCAGCTGGTTCTCAATTCCCTCACCCCCCCATCCCAACTCAACAGAAAATGATAGTTTCTTCAGTGCAATAACTGGACGTTGTGCAGTGATGGACAATATGGCATTGATTTGGAAACTTCAAACTTGGACTAGAATCTGATGTGCAAGTTTGCTGTCAGAATGGTTTAATTTCTTGGTTAGGAGAGGAGTCTATTGTTTCAGCACCTATTCCCTTTGCACTGTCTTTATCCACTTGGAATTAAATATTTGAATGCATCAACAAAACAGAATGTATATATAAAGCCAGGCCAGTTCAATTTAGATTGCCTCCAGACTGTATCCTTTTGCTAGCAAAGATTCCAGTAGCAAGACCAAATTCCTAAGTACATTTTTCTGTGCTGAACATCAACGCATTTGACATTTCCCAGGTGTTTCTCCATTATGCTCATGTGCGAGCACCTACAATATCGTTCACTTGGAAATTTTTAAATAGTCATGTCTCAAATAGTTGAGGGAGAAAAAACTCCAAAAAAAAAAAAAATTACAAGGAATAACTTGAGGGCTCTTTAGGCTGAAAAAGAAAGGTCGCAGTAGGGGACATCATCAAGGCATACGAGATACTTAACGAGTTAGAGGAAGTAACCCTGCAGCAATACTTTGACAAGGCGGCACCAATCCATGGTTGAGAAGAGAAAATTTAGAACATGTGAGAGGAGGAGATACTTCATTACACAGAAGGAGATTAACAGATGAAACAAGGGGTCAGGAAAAGTGGTTGAGTTCAAGACACTGGGCTCTGTTGTGAAATGGGTGGAATGGGAAGATGTGGGGTTAGTATTCTGGCAGGACAAGATGAAAATGGGTTTTCTTCCTTGCAAAGCCGTCATGTGATCATACCTATATTGTACAGGGTACTTGAATTTTTTTTACTGTAAACACTAACCAACACTAAAACAAATAAAATATAATTCCAGCTTCTTCAGTCCTCTCTCTTTTTTGATTAAAATACCTATTTGTTGAATGATTTTTCCACGTAGGAACATCACGAATAAAAAAGTAATGGATAGAATAGCGAGACTGAGCGAATGGTGTGAAATCATTATTTTAAACCTGTAGTTGAATAATTCTTATAAATTGATGAGGTAAAGAAGTCAGCAGATAAAGTTAAAACTAATAAACCATCACTCTGATGACTAGTATGATGTGTCAACTTAGCTCAGTTGGTAGCGCTCTTGCCTTTAAGTCAGAAGACTGTAGATTCAGGCCCCACTCAAGGCCTTACATAGAAACGTAGAAAATAGATGCAGGAGTAGGCCATTCGGCCCTTCGAGCCTGCATCACCATTCAATAAGATCATGGCTGATCATTCCCTCTGTATCCCTTTCCTGCTTTCTCTCCATGCGCCTTGATCCCCTTAGCCGTAAGGGCCATATCTAACTCCCTCTTGAATATATCCAATGAACTGGCATCAACAACTCTCTGCGGCAGGGAATTCCACAGGTTAACAATTCTCTGAGTGAAGATGTTTCTCCTCATCTCAGTCCTAAATGGCCTACCCCTTATCCTAAGTCTTTGTCCCCTGGTTCTGGATTTCCCCAACATCGGGAACAATCTACCCGCATCTAACCTGTCCCGTCCCGTCAGAATCTTGCATGTTTCTATGAGATCCCCTCTCATCCTTCTAAACTCCAATGTATAAAGGCCCAGTTGATCCAGTCTCTCCTCGTATGTCAGTCCAGCCATCCCGGGAATCAGTCTAGTGAACCTTCGCTGCACTCCCTCAATAGCAAGAACGTCCTTCCTTAGATTAGGAGACGAAAACTGAATACAATATTCCAGGTGAGGCCTCACCAAGGCCCTGTACAACTGCAGTAAGACCTCTCTGCTCCTATACTCAAATGCCCTAGCTATGAAAGCCAGCATACCATTTGCCTTCTTCACCGCCTGCTGTACCTGTATGCCAACTTTCAATGACTGATGAACCATGACACCCAGGTCTCGTTGCACCTTCCCTTTTCCTAATCTGCCACCATTCAGATAATATTCTGTCTTCGCGTTTTTGCCCCCAAAGTGGATAACCTCACATTTATCCACATTATACTGCATCTGCCATGCATTTGCCCACTCACCTAACCTGTCCAGGTCACCCTGCAGCCTCGTAACATGCCCCTCACAGCTCACACCGCCACTCAGTTTAGTGCCATCTGCAAACTTGGGAGATATTACACTCAATTCCTTCATCCAAATCATTGATGTATATTATAAAGTGCTGGGGTCCTAGCACTGAGCCCTGCGGCACTCCACTAGTCACTGCCTGCCATTCTGAAAAGGACCCGTTTATCCCGACTCTCTGCTTCCTGTCTGCCGACCAGTTCTTTTTCCACGTCAGTATATTACCCCCAATACCATGTGCTTTCATTTTGCACACCAATCTCTTGTGTGGGACCTTGTCAAAAGCCTTTTGAAAGTCTAAATACACCACATCCACTGGTTCTCCCTTGTCCACTCTACCAGTTACATCCTCAAAAAATTCCAGAAGATTAGTCAAGCATGATTTCTCCTTCATAAATCCATGCTGACTTGGACCGATCCTGCCATTGCTTTCCAAATGGGCTGCTATTTCATCCATAATAATTGATGCAACATTTTCCGCACCACTGATGTCAGGCTAACCGGTCTATAATTACCCGCTTTCTCTCTCCCTTTTTTAAAAAGTGGTGTGACATTAGTTACCCTCCAGTCCATAGGAACTGATCCAGAGTCGATAAACTGTTGGAAAATGATCAGCAATGCAACCACTATTTCTAGGGCCACTTTCTTAAGTAGTCTGGGATGCAGACAATCAGGCCCCGGGGATTTATCGGTCTTCAATCCCATCAATTTCCCGAACACAATTTCTCGCCTAATAAGGATATCCTTCAGTTCCTCCTCCTCACTAGACTCTCAGTCCCCTAGTACTTCCAGAAGGTTATTTGTGTCTTCCTTCTTGAAGACAGAACCAAAGTATTTGTTCAATTCATCTGCCATTTCTTTGCTCCCTATTATAAATTCACCTGAATCTGACTGCAGGGGACCTACGTTTGTCTTCACTAATCTTTTTCTCTTCACATATCTATAGAAGCTTTTGCAGTCAGTTTTTATGTTCCCGGCAAGCTTCTTCTCGTACTCTATTTTCCCCTTCTTAATTAAACCCTTTGTCCTCCTCTGCTGAATTCTAAATTCCTCCCAGTCCTCAGGTTTGCTGCTTTTTCTGGCCAATTTATATGCCCATTCCTTGGATTTAACACTATCCTTAATTTCCCTTGTTAGCCACAGTTGAGCTACCTTCCCAGTTTTATTTTTATTCCAGACAGCGATGTACAATTTCTGAAGTCCATCCATGTGATCTTTAAATGTTTGCCATTGCCTATCCACCGTCAACCCTTTAAGAATCATTTGCCAGTCTATTCTAGCCAATTCATGCCTCAAACCATCGAAGTTACCTTTCCTTAAGTTCAGGACCCTAGTTTCTGAATTAACTGTGTCACTCTCCATCCTAATAAAGAATTCTATCATGTTATGGTCACTCTTCCCCAAGGGGTCTCGCACAACAAGATTGCTAATTAGTCCTTTCTCATTACACATCACACAGTCTAGGATAGCCAGCTCCCTGATTGGTTCCTCGACATATTGGTCTAGAAAACCATCCCTAATACACAGCAGGAAATCCTTCTGCACCGCATTGCTACCAATTTGGTTAGCCCAATCAATATGTAGATTAAATTCACCCATGATAACTGCTGTACCCTTATTGCATGCATCCCTAATTTCTTGTTTGATGCTGTCCCCAACCTTACTACTACTGTTTGGTGGTCTGTACACAACTCCCACTAGCGTTTTCTGCCCCTTGGTATTCTGTAGCTCCACCCATACCACCCATATCATCCAAGCTAATGTCCTTTCTTACCGTTGCATTGATTTCTTCTTTAACCGGCAATGCCACCCCGCCTCCTTTTCCTTTCTGTCTATCCTTCCTAAATGTTGAAAACCCTTGGATGTTGAGTTCCCAGCCTTGGTCACCCTGGAGCCATGTCTCTGTGATGCCAATTACATCATACCCGTTAACTGCTATCTGCGGTTAATTAGTCCACCTTATTCCGAGTACTCCTCACATTGAGGCACAGAGCCTTCAGGCTAGTCTTTCTAACACACTTTGCCCCTTTAGAATTTTACTGTAATGTGGCCCTTTTTGTTTTTTGCCTTAGGTTTCTCTGCCCTCCACTTTTACTTTTCTTCTTTCTATCTTTTGCTTCTGCCCCCATTCTACTTCCCTCTGTCTCCCTGCATAGGTTCCCATCCCCCTGCCATATTAGTTTAACTCCTCCCCAACAGCACTAGCAAACACTCCCCCTAGGACATTGGTTCCGATCCTGCCCAGGTGCAGATCGTCCGATTTGTACTGGTCCCACCTCCCCCAGAACTGGTTCCAATGTCCCAGGAATTTGAATCCCTCTCTTCTGCACCACTCCTGAAGCCACGTATTCATCTGAGCTATCCTGCGATCCATACTCTGACTAGCACGTGGCACTGGTAGCAATCCTGAGATTACTACTTTTGAGGTCCTACTTGTTAATTTAGCTCCTAGCTCCCTAAATTCATCTTGTAGGACCTCATCACATTTTTTACCTATATCGTTGGTACCTATATGCATCACGACAACTGGCTGTTCCCCCTCCCTTTTCAGAATGCCCTGCACCCGCTCCGAGACATCCTTGACCGTTGCACCAGGGAGGCAACATACCATCCTGGAGTCTCGATTGTGGCCACAGAAACATCTATCGATTCCCCTTACAATTGAATCCCCTATCTCTATAGCTCTCCCACTCTTTTTCCTGCCCTCCTGTGCAGCAGAGCCACCCACAGTGCCATGAACTTGGCTGCTGCTGCACTCCCCTGATTGGTTCCTCGACATTCACCTCAACAGTACCCAAATCGGTGCATCTGTTTTGCAGGGGGATGACCTTCCTTGCACTGCTCTTCCTGTTGGTCACCCATTCCCTATCTGGCTGTGTACCCTTTACCTGCGGTAAGACCAACTCACTAAACGTGCTATTCACGTCATTCTCAGCATCGTGCATGCTCCAGAGTGAATCCACCCGCAGCTCCAGTGCCGCAATGCGGTCCATCAGGAGCTGCAGCCGGACACACTTCCCGCACACGTAGTCGTCAGGGACACCGGAAGCGTTCCTGACTTCCCACATAGTACAGGAGGAGCATAACACGTGTCCGAGCTCTCCTGCCATGACTTAACCACTAGATAAACTTAATTTGGCAACAACAATGCTAAATGTTACTTACTGATAAAGAAAAGAAAAAGAAAAACTACTTACCAATCACTTGAGCACATAATTTAGTTTGACACTTCAGTTAAGTACTGAGGGTGTGCTGCATTGTCGGAGGTGCAGTCTTTCAGATAACCATTCAGCCAAAATTCTGCCTGTTTAGGTGGATGTAAAAGATCCTGTGGTACTATTTGCAAAAGATCAGGGAGTTGTCCTGGTATCCGAACCTATATTCATGCATCAACCAAAAAACAGATTAACTGGACATTCATCTCGATTGCTGTTTGGGGGACTTGCTGTGTGCAAAACTGGCTGCTGCATTTGATTACCCAACAACAATTGGCTTGGTGCAGTCAGTAAGCCACTAAAGGTGGTGCTTCTCAATTTTTATTTGATCTGTATATTAACTCCATCCATTTGCCTTGGTGCCATATCCTTTTATACCCTTGTCTCGCAAAAATCTATCGAAGTTGGATTTGAAATGATTAATTGAGCTAGCATCTACTGCTTTTTGTGGAAGTTCTACATTTCTACCACCCTTGCGTGAAGAAGTGTTTCCTAACTTCTCTCCTGAATGGTCTGGCTCTGATTTTAAGGTTACGTCCCCTGGTCCTATACTCTTCCACCAGTGGGAAAGGTTTTTCTCTACCCTATCAATTCCTATCAAAATCCTAAAAACCTCAATCAAATCACCCCCTATCCCTCTATGTTCCAGGGAATACAAAACTAGTTTATGTAATCTCTCCTCATAAACTATCAGTTGGAGTTCTGGTAACATTCCAGTGAATCTACACTGCATTCCTTCCAAGGCCAATATATCCTAAGGTGCAGTGCCCAGAACTGTATAGTGTACCAGATGTGGTCTAACCAGGGCTTCGAGAAATCAGTTCCTTTTTGTTTGTGGCATGGATTTTCGTCTCAAGTTTTTCTGTAGCTTATCGGAGAACTGAATTGCTTATTTGATAAGAAATATTTTTCCTCATCTGTGAATACAACGTTAGGTTGTATGAATTCCAAGGACAGTAGGAGTATGTGTGCGTACTAGGTCCTTGCAGCAGAGCTTGGGTCTCCAGTCGTCTTGGTTAACCCTTGCCACTGGACCGAGACCTTGCTCTGTCAAGCCCGTCTGGTGGCTGGTGTGCAACGGCCACTTCACGTTAAAAGAATTCACGAACAGGCATCTTCCACCCTTCAACATGTAGTTCGGGACCTGGAATGTCAGGTTCCTCATTGAAACACCTGTGAACTCATCCTTTTTTGGTGTGGAAGTAGGTCATCCTCGACACAAGTGACTACCTAATACTATACTTAATGTAGGCGCATTTCTTTTTACTAAGAAATTCAGATGAAGGGACTCTAAGGTCCATAGTACAAGCTCAAAGTGTTGGAGAGAAGGTGAGATAAATTAATGATTATGTGATAACCAGATTGGGGTTTTAAAAGCTTGTAGATTATAGGAGAAAGGAAAGACTGAGGGACATATAGGAGCTCCAGTTTTGAGGAAGGAATAAGCTGGAGATGGAACCCTGTTTAAATTCTGTTGGCACAATATCAGTTTTATTTCTGTTCTGTATCCCCTCTTTTTCATACTATCCTTAAACATTATAGAGGGGAATAAGTTATGCAGCTAGATGACAAAATATAAAGCGGGCTTGGAGAACCAAGATGCCTTTTCTAGTTGCGTGTACGCTTTGGGCTGGATTTTAGGCTTTGCTGTTTTTGGGGCAAAAACTGAGGCGGGACGGGAAAGCCACCAGCCGGGAATAGTTTGCGCTTTGGTAAGGAAGTTTCGGCATCTGGGCCCTGCGTCAGGGGGCGCAACATGAAGGGAGGCGTTGTACACTTTTCGTGGTGTAGAAATGAGAAACTGCTGAACTAAACTGTTGGGCCGTGTATGCTCCGAGGGGGAGGGAGAAATAAACCTTTTTAAAAAAAAAACACAAAAATATTCCCAAAACATTGCCCACGCACGGCACAAATCGCTGAAAAGACTAAACAAACACTCATACTTACATAGGAACATAAGAAATAGGAGCAAGAGTAGGCCATACGGCCCCTCAAGCCTGCTCCGCCATTTAATAAGATCATGGCTGATCTGATCATGGACTCAGCTCCACTTCCCCGCCTGCTCCCCAAATATTCGTAGTACTTTAACTTCCTCGCCGCCATCAGCATGGCTGGACCGCACTGATTTCCCAGGCGGTCATTGCGGACGTACTTCTGGGCAGATGGATCGGGCAAGTGGCCAGTGTTGCAACGAGAGGTGTTGCTCACCCGGCGTAAAAATGAACCTGAACGCGGCCTTTCACACCGCTCCAGTCAAATCTCCAGAGCGCAAAGGATCGGAAAATTCAGCCGTATATGTTTGTGTGTTCACTATAGTTCCTCATTTAAGTTACTCAGTGGAAACACAAGGTACTTGTTGCCATCTGACATAATGACCACAAACCACCTGTTGTCTAACTCAAACTCCAACAGCTGGCTTATGCAAAATGAAAACATTTCCTGGGCGGTGCTGAACAAACATAAATGATTTATCTATGTCAACTTCGAACGTAATATTTATTTAATGAGCTAAGTGATCAAAATACACATAAGTAATGCTGCCACTGTATAAATACCAGATCCACTGGATGCTCAATGGGTTTTTGGTTGATAGTATGGCTTCAATTAGAAAATACAGTTCTGTATTACTGCAGCCCTGCCTAAAAACTGGTCAGTAATGTTAGTGCCAACTGTCGCTGTATCATTTTAAAGCTGTTATCCTTTTAAAGGGTGGTGCATTATCACTATACCTTTATCTTCGGAACATCTGTAACCAACAAATCCTGTTCAATCACTATTTGGTGGTAGACGAAAATAGAAAGATTCCTCAATTCTTTCATCTAACGTCCAAATGTAAGCTTTATTTATGGAATTGAAAATGTCACGCCTTTAATTGGGCATGTCATCAAAATACTTAAGATGACTTTTCATGGTTATTCTGATTTTAGGAAGAGTAAGCTAAAATAGAATGCCAATTCCTTTGGTTATTTTTTCGTAAGTGTCAATTATTCCAAATCAAAGGCAACATATGTTCCTAAAAAATGAAATGACAACAGAACGCTCCAACTGCAGCTGTATAATCATCACCGTGGCAGTCAGGAGGCTGCTCTAATCTTTAGCCCACGGTAAATTTTATCAAGTTACAAAGTTGAAAATATTAAGCTGATTTTTGAGCATTAACATTCATGGCTTGCAGAATTTTTTTTTTTAAAAGACAGACCCAAACTAATTCCCTAATGTGGTGCTAATTGTTTTCACCCTCATTGCTCCTTTATAGATCCTTACCTGCATTGCAAAACAAATATTCACGGCAACTATTGTGTTAATATGAAAAGAAACCTCTATGGAACAAAGCAATTAATTAACAGTTCATCTAATTATTAATAACACCTTGCATTTATATAGTGCCTTTAAGGTAGTAAAAAGACCCAAGGCGCTACACAGGAGTGTTATAAAACAAAATTTGACACAGACTCATGCAAACATGTTTACAATCTATGGGCTGGATATTTGGCTTTTTGTTTCTTTCGCTGAAAACAGTAGCGACACGGGAAACTTACCATTTTTGCTGTGCTACTGTTTTTAGGCCGAACTTTCGCCCTTTACGTATGTGCATCAGTAAGGGGTGGGGGGAGCGACCGTTACACGAGGATTTGCAGCGCAAAAATGCGAGTTTCACTAAATTCAGTCCGGGCCCGGGAACGCTGCAAGAGGCGCCTTGGGAGGGGAAAGAACATTTACATGACACTTATCTATTGAATCGCTGAAAAAAAATTTAAAAATAAAATCTTTAACTTAACTTTTTTGCAGGTTTTCATACTTACCGCTGCTGGCAGGGCTGCACCAACCTGTCGGTATTCTGGGCATGGCATATGGGTCAGGAGAAAGTCCGACGGTAACGCAATCCATGGCGTTGCATGTCGGCGCACCTCTTCCTGGCGGTACGTCCCATCGCCACCACAAACAACAAGCCGAGGATCCCGCCCAGGCTTTGCGACCGGGTTTTCACCGCGGAGGGTCAAATCCCGGCAAAAATCCGGTCGCAAACTTCTCAAAGATCCGGCCCTATGACTTTAATGAAATATTCCAGTTAACTGGGGCAAGATATTAATGAATACCTTACAGATGTAACCACCGTAAAAATAGTGTAAAGGTGGCATTTATGACTCTTTGCGTAGAGTGACTAAGATTGAAAACGTTGCAGGCAGACGTATCGATATATGGCTGACATCACCAGATTCACGGGTTATAGCAATCTATGTAAATCTGTGACAGATCACATTGTACTGTGTATATCTTACAATCATTGACAGACAGGAAGAGACCGTCTGGTCCAACTAGCCTGTCCCACATAACTGCAATGCTTTGTGCATCACAATACATACACTCCCACCCGAACTTGGGTTTCACCTCTCCCAGGATATCACAAGTAAAAAAAAAACCCCAGTCCAATTTGGGAAGACAAATCTGGACAATTTCTCTGCGAGCCCCTTAGGTGATTGAAGCTAGTCTAGGAGATCATTCTGGCCCTGATTAATGTTATGCAGTGGCTAACTTTTATCTGAGGTAATCCCTATCCCAGCCAGAAATAACTCTAGCTCTCGCTTGAAGGAATTCAGTGAATCGTCATCCACTGCACGAGATGGCAGTCTGTTCCAGAGGTTCACTATTCTCTGGGAAAAGATCAACCACCTGACATCCAACCTCGATCCGGCTTTATACAACTTAAAACTGTGACCCCTGGTCCTCCCTAACCTATTTAGTTGAAACAAGCTGTCTACACACACATAATTTATTCCCCTCATCATCTTATAAACCTCGATCAAATCACTGTTGGGTCTACGCTTCTCTAAAGTGTCGAGTCCCAGCTCTTTGAGCATATCTTGATAACTAAGTTGGTTCAAACTGGGAATTAATCTAGTGATCCTCCTCTGCACCCTTTCTGATACATAATGCAATTGGTTAAGCAATCATATATTAAAGTTCAATGGTTTTGAGGCTTTTAAGAGTGATTAAGTTTGCTCTTCAATAAAATGTGACTTGAGATGAAATGTAATTTCTATCTATACACAAATGCAAAAATTATGAAGCCATAATTATATCTTCATATGGAAAAGGTTCAAGCAAACAAATCTCACAAAAGATTATAGCTAGGACTTCATTACCTGGATAGAGGGCACGGCTGATCATTCCAGGCATTATAATGAAAATCATGGGCAGCATTTTGAGATAACTCGCCAGTATAGAGCCACCCTTTGCGTGGCTCAGATTCTTCGCAGATAGCGACCGTTGCACAATAACCTGAGAAATCAAAAGTATGTTCTATCGATTAATTTACAGCGAGGAACATAGGAACAGCCCCTTGAGCCTGTTCCGCCATTCAATTAGATCATGGGTCAGCTGTTTCTGAACTCCATTTATCTGTCTTGTTTCCGTAACCCTTACCTAACAAAAATCTATCAATCTCAGTTTTTAAATTGTCAATTGACCCCCCCACTCCCCAAGCCTCCACAGCTTTTTGGGGGAGAGAATTCCAGATTTCCACTAGAAACATAGAAACATAGAAACATAGAAACATAGAAAATAGGTGCAGGAGTAGGCCATTCGGCCCTTCTAGCCTGCACCGCCATTCAATGAGTTCATGGCTGAACATTCAACTTCAGTACCCCATTCCTGCTTTCTCGCCATACCCCTTGATCCCCCTAGCAGTAAGGACCTCATCTAACTCCTTTTTGAATATATTTAGTGAATTGGCCTCAACAACTTTCTGTGGTAGAGAATTCCACAGGTTCACCACTCTCTGGGTGAAGAAGTTCCTCCGCATCTCGGTCCTAAATGGCTTACCCCTTATCCTTAGACTGTGACCCCTGGTTCTGGACTTCCCCAACATTGGGAACATTCTTCCTGCATCTAACCTGTCTAACCCCGTCAGAATTTTATATGTTTCTATGAGGTCCCCTCTCATTCTTCTGAACTCCAGTGAATACAAGCCCAGTTGATCCAGTCTTTCTTGATAGGTCAGTCCCGCCATCCCGGGAATCAGTCTGGTGAACCTTCGCTGCACTCCCTCAATAGCAAGAATGTCCTTCCTCAGGTTAGGAGACCAAAACTGTACACAATACTCCAGGTGTGGCCTCACCAATGCCCTGTACAACTGTAGCAACACCTCCCTGCCCCTGTACTCAAATCCCCTTGCTATGAAGGCCAACATGCCATTTGCTTTCTTAACCGCCTGCTGCACCTGCATGCCAACCTTCAATGACTGATGTACCATGACACCCAGGTCTCTTTGCACCTCCCCTTTTCCTAATCTGTCACCATTCAGATAATAGTCTGTCTCTCTGTTTTTACCACCAAAGTGGATAACCTCACATTTATCCACATTATACTTCATCTGCCATGCATTTGCCCACTCACCTAACCTATCCAAGTCGCTCTGCAGCCTCACAGCATCCTCCTCGCAGCTCACACTGCCACCCAACTTAGTGTCATCCGCAAACTTGGAGATACTACACTCAATCCCCTCATCTAAATCATTAATGTACAGTGTAAACAGCTGGGGCCCCAGCACAGAACCCTGCGGTACCCCACTAGTCACTGCCTGCCATTCTGAAAAGTACCCATTTACTCCTACTCTTTGCTTCCTGTCTGACAACCAGTTCTCAATCCATGTCAGTACACTACCCCCAATCCCATGTGCTCTAACTTTGCACATCAATCTCTTGTGTGGGACCTTGTCGAACGCCTTCTGAAAGTCCAAATATACCACATCAACTGGTTCTCCCTTATCCACTCTACTGGAAACATCCTCAAAAAATTCCAGAAGATTTGTCAAGCATGATTTCCCTTTCACAAATCCATGCTGACTTGGACCTATCATGTCACCTCTTTCCAAATGCACTGCTATGACATCCTTAATAATTGATTCCATCATTTTACCCACTACCGATGTCAGGCTGACCGGTCTATAATTCCCTGTTTTCTCTCTCCCTCCTTTTTTAAAAAGTGGGGTTACATTGGCTACCCTCCACTCCATAGGAACTGATCCAGAGTCAATGGAATGTTGGAAAATGACTGTCAACGCATCCACTATTTCCAAGGCCACCTCCTTAAGTACTCTGGGATGCAGTCCATCAGGCCCTGGGGATTTATCGGCCTTCAATCCCATCAATTTCCCCAACACAATTTCCCGGCTAATAAGGATTTCCCTCAGTTCCTCCTCCTTACTAGACCCCCCGACCCCTTTTATAACCGGAAGGTTGTTCGTGTCCTCCTTCGTGAATACCGAACCAAAGTACTTGTTCAATTGGTCCGCCATTTCTTTGTTCCCCGTTATGACTTCCCCTGATTCTGACTGCAGGGGACCTACGTTTGTCTTTACTAACCTTTTTCTCTTTACTACCCTCTGTGTGAAGAGGTTCTTCCTTACATCACCCATGAATGAGCTAGCTCTAATTTTAATGTTGGGCCCCCTTGTTCTGGACTCCCCCACCAGAGGAAATAGTTTATTTCTATCGACCCCATCAACTCCTTTAATCATTTTAAACACCTCAATTAGATATTCCCTTAAACTTCCATACTCAAGGGAATACAAGCCTCTTCTATGCAACCTTTTAGCCCCGGTATCATTCTAGTGAATCTGTGCTGCACCCCCTCCAAGCAGATGGTTCAAGAGTACATGCCCTGCACACCTTCTATCAACTGGTCTGCTTTCAGAAAATTCTACTTATATTTTGATGATCAAAATTATGAGGGGTTTTGATAGAGTAGATGGGGAGAAACTGTTTCCACACCAGGAGGGTCAGGATCGAGAGGACACAGATTTAAGGTAATTGGCAAAAAAGCCAAGGGGGAAGATGAGGAGAAATATTTTTACTCGGCAAGTTATGACTGATTGAAAGGATGGTGGAAGTAGATTCAATAGTAACTTTCAAAAGGGAATTGGATCTCTACTTTGAAAAGGAAAAATGTGCAGGGCGATGGGGAAGGAGCAGGGGGAGTGGGACTAATTGGTAGGACAGGACACGATGGGCCAAATGGCCTCCTCCTGTGCTGTATTATTCGATGCTTTTATGATACTTAAGAATAAATATTTTTCCCTGAAGTAACTTTCCATTAAGATCAAATTATTTTTGAATCATTTGCTCCACGTGTTACAAGGTGATTTATTCTAGCCCCTTTTATATTGTGGGCTAGAATAAATGGTCTGGCCTGTTTAATTATGAAATTAATGACAGAGAGAGCCAATTAATTTGTGAAAAGGCTCTAATCTACTTAGGGTTCCAGTTTCAACATACACAAAAATTGCGGCAACATTCCATATGATCATTAGCAGATCTATAAAAATTAATTCATGTTCTTTAGAAAAACAGATGGTTTCCTTGGTTTCAAACTCGCCATTAAAAATCCTTCTTGGCAGCAACATGATTGGGCCTCAACTGCACATGATGAGTCCTGACCTTATTTCTTTGATAATGAATGTATAACATCCTGAATTTTATTAGAAATCTTAACTTGCTGCCCAGTTGTCACGTGACTGCTCCACAGAATCTAACTTGTGATTTTCTCAATATCCATTTCTCCAATATACATCTCTTCAATGAAAACATTCATATGAAGAAAGGACAGCAACAACATTTGGGCAATAACATTTTTGTAACTATAAGATGCCATAATTGGAAAAGCAATGTGGTTAGAGTTCACTCTCAATAAGTTATTAAATCAAATAAGTAATGCCTTCTTTACTAACATAAAAGATAAATGTAGCCCAAAAGGCTGTGGGTGCTGGGACAATTGGAGCTTTCAAAACTACGATTGATAGACTTTTGTTAGGCAAGGGTATCAAGGGACATGCAGCAAAGGTAGGAAAATAGAGTTGAAGTGCAGATCAGCCATGATCTAATTGAATGGCGGAGTATTAAATGGCCTAATGTTACTATGTTGGCATGAGTAATAACTCTCTGGAACTACACAAAAGTATACTCAGGTATACTCTGTTAGATAGAAGGAAAGAAAACACGACAAAAAGAACTAGCATTTATATAGTGTCTTCAATACAGAAAATAGATAAAGAAATGGACACTGAGCTATTGTGGGAGACTGAGCAGAGGTGACCGAAAGGTTGGTAGAAAAGATGGGTGCTGAGAAGGTTTCTAAAAGATGGGCAGGCAGAAGGGTTTAAGGAGGGAGTTCCACAGAGTGGTGGATGGCTGTGTCACCAATGTTGGC
Organism: Pristiophorus japonicus; assembly: GCF_044704955.1. NCBI lineage: Eukaryota > Metazoa > Chordata > Chondrichthyes > Pristiophoridae > Pristiophorus > Pristiophorus japonicus. The sequence continues at coordinate 151,365,949 of NC_091991.1, forward strand.
ACCAAGGGAAGGTACATGAACAAAAGGGCAAAGCCGGATGCTGGATGCCCGATGTGTATGAGAGGGAATGGAAAGACCTTTGTATATGTATAGTTATAAAACAAAACTTAACACCAAAACTTCATTCATAGAATGGTGGAATGGTTTTATTTATTTTCAGAAGAGATGATGATCTGGCACATTTTGATTGACAGAAATAAAAGTTAAAATGAAAAGGAATCTATACGTATGATTAACACTGCAATTTGCTGCTCCCTTTATCTACCACGTTTGTTTGCAGAATAGGCGTACTTGAGAAAACAAGTCCAAATACACAGATCAAACCACCAGTACAGCAGCACATAAGCCAGATAAAAAGTAGTCCCAGCGACTTTACCTTCCAAATTTTCCGACTAATGTATTCAAATGCTTCTTCTTTGTTACAGAGAAACAGATACGCATTTCCCCCAAATTCAGCAGCAAACACATTTGAATCAACTACAAACATTCGGAGTTTTCAACCCCTCCACGGTGTTTCAAGGAACCCCGATATGAACAAAAGTAGAAGACTAATGTTCAAACCCATGGGCGTCCCGTGCTCCAGGACGTTGCAGAAAAATTACCCAAAGATCATGCCATGCTTGTCAGTGGCGAAATTCCATGAACAGAAGGGATTTGGCAACATGAATTCGGCAGCAGGGCTGGGCATAGCAGAGTCCAAACCAGACAGTAACTGTGCCCCTCAAGGAGGGATCTCCTCAGATCCAAATATGTCTTCAAGTAGCACAACTACTCCTTTGGGACTCTCACTCTCCAAACTAGCAATATACAAGAACTTAAAAGTGAAGATGCCAGCTAACAGAGTTGCACAATGTATAGAGTCCACCCAGAAAGCATTGAGCAAGTGACCTATCTGAGCATTGACCTTCGGACTAAATAATTAAGCTGTGGAGTTCGGGACAGAGCGGATTATTTAGAATGCTGCTGCTTTTGGCACTATATATAAAGGGAAAATGAATGTGAGGTGAAGTATGTTTACATTACCTGATCTGTGCACCAATACCATGTCGCCAGTATGGTCAATCCAAAAGTCATGCCGGTCCATGGAAGATCTCCTGTCACTGGATCTCTGAATAGATGCATGGCATCAGCTCTGGGGAGGTGGCACGTTGTATTAGGAATAATCTTTGTTGGAACTGCATTTAGGTATACACTTTCCAGGTTGTGGTACCCTCCGATCTTATTAAAAGCTACAGGAGTAATGTAAATGTTTTTTTTAATAAAATTAAAAAATGTCACTGTGTACAGCTGCTAAAATTATTTTTTGGCCTATTTTATCTCGCGAACCTATGGATTTATTTCAGGGTTTGGCACAGTAGCCAGTCGTGCTCTGTATCTTGTATTTGGTGATGCTCATGTGCAATAAATCTCTACTTTGAAAATGATATATTAACGTGCTGAATGTACGATTTATCTCAAACAATTGTCTCCAAATTTTTATCTACCAAAAGGTTGGCTCAAAAGTCGATTTTTTCCTCTAATCTCTCATTATTGTCTGTTTAACCTTTGATCAACTGGGGAACTTTCATATTGTTTAAAAATAAGTTTGAGAAAAATATTTTCCCTCCCACCTTTCAGAACAGGTGCAGGCCCATTCAGCCCCTCGAGCCTGCTCCACCATTCAATGAGACTATGGCTGATCTGTACCAAAGCTCTATTTACCCGCCTTTGCTCCGTATCCCTTGATACCCTTATCCAGCGAAAATCTATCAAGTCTTGAAAGCTCCAATTGTCCCAGCGTCCACAGTCTTTTAGGGGAGAATATTCCAGATTTCCACTACCCTTTGTGTTGAAAAAGTGCTTCTCTATTTCATTTCTAAATGACCTAGCTCTAATTTTAAGATGTCCCCATTTTTGGATTCCAACACCACAGGAAATAATTTCTCTGCATCTACCTTATCGAATCTTTTAAAGATTTCAATTAAATCACCCTTGTTATGTATGTAACTATATAATACTTGTCACCAGAGGGCGCAACTGTTGGAGTCCTAATGATCACCTGCACACACGTGCAGGGCCAGTATAAAAGGTGCCATGTTGTTTAGGCACTCTGGAGTTGTAATAAAGATGACTGAGGTCACACTAAGTTTAGCTCACAGTACTCAGCCTCATGGAGTTCTTCTATACACAACAATTGGCGACGAGTAACAGAATACGAACCTTCACGCAACCATGGCTGCCGTTGGAATATTAGAGAGATTCGTAGAGGGTGATGATTGGGAAGCCTTCGTCGAGCGTCTCGACCAGTACTTAGTGACCAACGAGCTGGAAGGAAACACTAACGCGGCCAAGCACAGGGCGGTTCTCCTCACCGTCTGTGGGCCTAAAATATACGGACTCATCAAGAATCTGCTCGCACCGACAAAACCAACGGAGAAGGAATATACAGAGTTGTGCACGCTGGTTCGGGACCACCTCAAGCCAAAGAGGAGTATCCTCATGGCCAGATATCTTTTTTACACGCACCATCGCTCCGGGGGCCAGGACGTGGCGGATTATGTCGTCGGCCTCGCGGGACCTTGCGATTTTGGAACTGTGTTGGAGCAAATGCTGCGGGACTTTTTCATGCTGGGCATCAGCCACAAGGCCATTCTTCAAAAGCTGCTGGCTGCCAAAACCCTAGACCCGAGCAGGGCCACCGCGATCACCCAGGCATGCATGGCCATGGACGGTAACACTAAACAGATATCTCCTCAACATCGAAGCTCACCAGCAAGTACTGTGCATAAAATGACCTCACTAGCAGGCCAAACTGCATATGACAGGGCCTATACATCTGCAGCTGCAAGACCTGTGATGACTCAGAGTCCGCCATCGGGGGTGAATGTGAATCCATTAGCACTGTGTTGGTGCTGCGGGGGTAATCATCGGGCCCATCAATGTCGATTCAAGCACTACGTGTGCAAAGGCTGCGCAACGATGGGGCACCTCCAGCGAATGTGCAAACGTGCTGCGACACACCACGTGGCAGAGGATGATCGATCCGGCGCAGATCACACAGCACAGGCAACTCAACCCGAGGAAGAAGTGTATGGGGTACATACCTTCATCATCAACAGCCCTCCTATAATGCTGAAAGTCAAATTAAATGGAGTTCCATGGAGTTGTACACGGGTGTGAGTCAGTCAATAATGAGCCAGAAGGCTTTAGAGATACTGTGGGTTAATAAAGCACAAAGGCCCAAACTGAGCCCGATTAATGCAAAGCTGCGAACCTACACCAAAGAGCTCATACTAGTCATTGGAAGTGCAACAGTGAAGATATCATATGATGGAGCTGTGCATGACCTATCATTGTGGATTGTTCCAGGCAATGGCCCAACGCTGTTCGGCCAAAGCTGGCTAGAAAAGATTAGATGGAATTAGAACGACATCAAAGCACTATCTTCAGTGGATGACGACTCGTGTGCTCAAGTGCTGAGCAAGTTTCCTTTGCTATTCGAACCAGGCATCGGCAACTACACAGGCGCCAAGGTACAGATCCATCGAGGCCCCGATGCACGGCCCGTCCATCACAAGGCTCGGGCGGTTCTGTACATGAAGAGGGAGAAAGTCGAGATCGAACTGGATAGACTCCAACACAAAGGAACCATATCGCCAGTCGAGTTCAATGAGTGGGGAGTGGGCCAGTCCAATTGTTCCGGTGTTGAAAAGCGATGGCACAATCAGAATCTGCGGAGACTACAAGATAATGATTAACCAAGTCTCACTTCAGGACCAGTACCCGCAGTCAAGGCGGATGACCTGTTCGCATCGTTAGCGGGGGGGGGGGGGGGGGGGAAAGGGGAGACAACCGTTCACCAAGTTGGACCTAACCTCCGCCTACATGACACAGGAGCTGGCTGAATCTTCGAAAAGACTGACTTGCACCGACACACACAAAGGGCTGTTTATATACCACAGGTGCTCTTTTCGGGATTCGCTCGGCTGCAGCCATTTTCCAGAAAAACATGGAGAGTTTGCTGAAATCTGTTCCACGCACCATTGTGTTTCAAGACGACGTCCTGATCACTGGTCGTGACACCATCGAACGTCTACACAACCTGGAAGAGGTTCTAAGTCGCCTAGACAGAGTGGGACTCGGGCTGAAACACTCCAAGTGTGTTTTCCTGGCGCCAGAAGTCGAATTTTGGGGGAGAAAGATTGCAGCAGATGGCATCAGGCCCACGGACTCAAACAGAGGCCATCAAGAATGCACCCACATCACAGAATGTGACGGAGCTGCGTTCGTTCCTGGGACTCCAACTATTTGGGTAACTTTCTACCCGGGTTGAGCACGTTGTTAGAGCCTTTGCACATGTTGCTACTTAAGGCTGATGACTGGCTTTGGGGCAAATCTCAAGACACAGCCTTTGAGAAGGCCAGAAACCTGCTATGTTCAAATAAGTTACTTGTACACTATGACCTATGTAAACATTTAATGCTAGCTTGTGACACCTCATCGTACGGGGTCGGCTGTGTGTTACAGCAAGCCAATGTATCGGGCAATCTCCAACCAGTTGCATACGTGTCTAGAAGTGTGAATAAGGCTGAGAGAGTGTATAGTATGATCGAGAAAGAGGCGTCAGCATGTTAAGAAAATGCACCAATACCTATTTGGACTTTGGTTTGAGCTTGAAATTGACCACAAGCCGCTCATTTCACTGTTTCAGAGAGCAAAGGTATAAATACCACTGCTTCGATCCGCATCCAAAGATGGGCACTAACATTATCCACCACAGGCCAGGCACTGAAAATTGTGCCGATGCTCTCAGCCGGCTACCATTACCCACCACTGGGGTTGAAATGGCGCAGCCCGCAGACTTGCTACTGGTCATGGATGCTTTTGAGAGCGAGGAGTCACCCGTCATAGCTCACCAGATCATGACCTGGAACAGCCAGGATCCTGTGCTATTAGTAAAGAGTTGCATCCTAAATGGGAACTTGTCGGCCATTCCCAGGGAAATGCAAGATGAATTTAAGCCATTTCACCGACGCAAAGCTGAAATGTCCATCCAGCCAGATTGTCTCTCATGGGGTAATCGTGTGGTTTTGCCAAAAAAGGCAGGGAAACGTTTATACGCGACCTACACAGTACCCACCCAGGCATTGTCATGATGAAGGCAATTGCCAGGTCGCATGTTTGGTGGCCCGGCATTGACTCGGACTTGGAGTCATGCGTGCATCAGGATCCACGTAGATTATGCCGGCCCCTTTCTAGGAAAGATGTTTTTAGTAGTTGTGGACGCTTACTCCAAATAGATTGAATGTGTAATCTTGTCATCCATCACATCCGCAGCCACCATTGAAAGCCTCCGGGCCATGTTCGCCACCCATGGCTTGCCCGACGTCCCTGTCAGCGACAATGGACCGTGTTTCACCAGCTCGGAATTCAACGAGTTTATGACCCGCAATGGCATCAAGCATGTCAGGTCTGCTCCGTTTAAGCCCGCGTCTAACGGTCAAGCGGAGCGGGCAGTCCAAACAATTAAGCAGAGCATGAAACGCGTGATGGATGGCTCCCTGCAGCCCCGCTTGTCTTACATTCTGCTCAGTTACCGGACGCGATCTCACTCACTCACCAGGGTTCTCCCGGCAGAATTGTTAATGAAGAGAGGCCTCAAAACCAGGCTCTCCCGAGTTCATCCGGATCTTAATGATCACGTGGAAATCCGGCGACACCGGCAGAACATGTACCACGATCGCACGGCTGTTCATGCGACATTGATGTTAACGATCCTGTGTTTGTCCTGAATTATGGTCATGGTCCCAAGTGGGTTGCTGGCACTGTTTTGGCCAAGGAAGGGAATAGGGTGTTTATAATCAAACTGTTAAATGGCCAAACATGCAGAAAGCATTTAGATCAGACCAAATTGCGATTTACTGACAACCAGGAACGACTTGAAGAGGACATCACCATCGACAATCCACCAACACACACCCAACCAGCAATCGACCTCGCTGTCAATCACTAGTATGAACCCACCGTTCCTGACAGTCCGGTGCAGTGCAGCAATGGTCCGGCCAACTCACATATGCCAGGGTTTGAACTTAGACGATCAACCAGGGAGCGAAGGGCTCCGGATCGTCTCAACTTGTAAATAACTTGTACCGAAGACTTTTGCGGGGGGGGAGGGGGTTTGGGGGGAGAAAGAGTGTAACTATGTAATACTTGCCACCAGAGGGCACGATTGTTGGAGTCCTAATGGTCACCTGCACACACGTGCAGGGCCTGTATAAAAGGTTGGCTGCCATGTTGTTTAGGCACTCTGGAGTTGTAATAAAGACGACTGAGGTCACATTAAGTTTAGCTCACAGTACTCAGCCTCATGGATTTCTTCTATACACAACCACCCTGAAACCTATAAACTGCAAGGGACTATAAACCGATGTTCCCCATAAGCTGCACTGCCTTCTGTGCAGCCGCCTCCCCCAATGCGCGGCCCATTCAGATTTATATGCATGCACGGTATCTACAATGGAAAAGCTGGTGAGCGGCCTGCGCGGGACCTTGCAGATGACTGCGCAGCTTCGCGGGAATGTTGATACAAACCCAATTTATGTAGTCTGTTCTCATAAGGGTCTGCATCATTGTTGGCGAAGTCGGGAGCTGGATCGGTGGAGGGGAGGTCGGGAGCTGGATTGTTGATGGGGAGATCAGGGGCTGCAAATCGTTGGAAGAGATGTTGGAAAGTGGGAGGAGGGGGGGTGGGGGGGGAGGGGAGGTCGGAGATCAGAGGCCTCGTGAAGTGGGGGGGGGGGAAGGTGGTCGATCGCGGGGGGTTGGCGAAGCAGCAAATCGGGATCCAGCATGTAAGTGGAAAGGCACTTAACTCCTGGGCTCAGCAGTCCTCACCTTCCTTTAGCTGGCAGGTTCCCCGAGACCTGGGAAACCCAGTCAGCCGCCCACAGTTAAATTTAAAATGCAGCTTCATTATAATATTTAAAGTGCCAACCCACCACCTGCGACCGGGTTGGCTGCCCGCCCCGTCCTGCATCCGTTAAAACCAGAAGTGGGCGGGTTGAAGGCGGGTTTGAAATGTTTAACTCCAACCTCCAACCGACCCCAACCCACACGTTTTTTGGGGTCAAAATCCCCCCCTTAGGGATGAGCCGCATGGCTCTTCTCTGTACTTCTCCCGTGCTTGAATGTTTCTCTTACTTCTTGGCGACCAGAACTAGATGTAATATTCAAGGTGTGGTCTAACCAGAGCACTGTACGAATTTATTACTACCTCCTGATTTGTATTCTACAGTTCTGGCTAGGTGTTCAACATCCTATTGGCTTTGTTGATCGCTGCTCTTGGGTTTTGCTCAGTTTCATCTTCAGCTATTTCAATACACCCTTGGGAATAATTCTAACTTAAAAAAAAAATCTTTGAACATTTATATTTATTAGGTATAAAAATATCAGACATGGGGGAAAAAAGCTGTTTGACCAACAAGTCAAGAATTATCCAATCGGGTAATGGAGTCTGTTCGCTTTCCAATTGGCCGAGGGAAGACGGTGCGCCGTGAGGATGGACAATGGCGGGAGAGTGGGGGCGGGGTGTTTGGAGGTGTGAGGTCATGTGATGACACCTCCAGGAATGTGTCCAACCAGAGTTGGCAACATTTAACCAGATTAGGAATGGGAAGGAGGCAGTAAGTTTTTCCTCACTGTTTTCGGGGCAACTACCTACTCCCACCCCTTGTCACCCACCCATTTATACTCGGTGAAGCCAGTGAAGATGTCCCCTCCACACCCCCGCCCCCCCGTGTCATGGAAACAGTTTGCCAACTATACCTGCAATGGTTAGTATCACAGTTCCGATAATCATGACAACTGTCTGAAGAGTGTCTGTGTAGATAACTGCTGCCAGGCCACCTGAAACCAGAACAGAAAGGAAAGAAATTAAGTCATTCCAGTCATTCACTTCTATCACCCCATATCATGGTAGCATTTACTTCATCTTTCAATTTTCCCGAGATACCTGCGGCATTGTTTTGGCGTGCGCCATTTTTTTGGGGAGTAAATTAAAATCTCCAAGTTTCCCCAATGTTTCTGCGCCAGCGTAACTCAGTTAGTTATGATTTTTTTTAGGTTAGGATTTTTTTGCATTATAGGGGCGTAATCTGATGTCTGCGCCAGTTTTTCGGATTTAAGCAAGTTTGGCCAACTTACATTATTCCTAGGACGGCGTATGTGACCAGTCCCAAAAAAACCTTCTGGGCACTTAAGAAAAAGCAGCGTACATTAAAAAATCGGCGCAGAAAGACGCCACTGTTTTTAGGCGAAGTTTTGGAGAGAGTCAAGAAGGCAAAGAATATAGAAACATAGAAAATAGGTGCAGGAGTAGCCCATTTGGCCCTTTGATCCTGCACCACTATTCAATATGATCATGGCTGATCATGCAACTTCAGTACCCAATTCCTGCTTTCTCTCCATACCCCTTGATCCCTTTAGCCGTGAGGGCCACATCTAACTCTCTTTTGAATATATCTAACGAACTGACCTCAACAACTTTCTGTGGTAGAGAATTCCACAGGTTCACAATTCTCTGAGTGAAGAAGTTTCTCCTCATCTCGGTCCTAAATGGCTTACCCCTTATCCTTAGACTGTGACCCCTGATGCTGGACTTCCCCAACATCGGGAACGTTCTTCCTGCATCTAACCTGTCCAATCCCATCAGAATTTTATATGTTTCTATGAGATCTCCTCTCATTCTTCTAAATTCCAGTGAATATAAGCCTAGTCGATCCAGTCTTTCTTCATATGTCATCTTAATATGCATCATGAAGCTTAATTTTTTCAAAATCAAAAGGGAGAAAATGGAACTCTAATGCAATTCTTTAATTTTTGATTTTTTTTCAAAGTACCAGGCCACCACCGGGCTCGAGGGTTGGAGTGTCGGCCGGCAGAATCGCTCCCTCGCCCGGAAACAGGGGCTCGGCTTCAAAAGAAGCCTGGACGGGTGGAGTGGAAGCTGAACAGAAGGGATGAGAACCCTTAGGCTATACAGTAGCTTAAAAAGAAGCCCGGGGCAGGGGGGGGGGGGCGCGGTTGCAGAGCCCGTGTCCGGCTGAGGGAGTGATTCTGCCGGCCGACCCTCAAGCCTCTGCCATGTTTCAGCAGCAGCCAGAAGGGCAGAGCAGGCTGCTGAGGGACAAAGGGTATGGCCTTGCCACCTGGCTCATGATGCCCCTACGTGTAACCCGGACTGAAGCCGACCGGGAATACAACATGTTGCACATTGCGACACGCAGCAAAAATAGAGAGGACCATTGGCATCTTGAAGCAGCGTTTCCGATGCCTGGACCATTCCGGAGGCTACTTGCAATACTCCCCTGAGATTGTCGGTCAGTTCACTGTTCTCTGCTGCATGCTACACAACTTTGTCATCATGAGGTGAGAGTGGCTGATGATATGGAGGAAGATGCAGATGATGAGGAGGAGGAGGACGAGGAAGCCATGCAACTACCTGAACCCAGAGCACGACGGCGGAGGAGGACGAGCCGTCGTGCCCCTTTAACGATTGCTCGAGCCTTGCGCCAGCAGCTCATCCGTGAACGCTTTGCTGCCTGAAGGCTCAGCGGCAACTGTTCCAAATGGACCATGTTTACTGTTTGGACCTGTTCCGTAATGTTGTGTTATTTTAATGGGAAAAAAAACAGAAATGATTCTTCTTTAATTTAAAAAGTCATATTAATAATGGAACAAATAATGTAAATGATTCAATTATCATTTAAAATATATTTTATTCAAAAGTTTAACACGCTTGTACTTAACTTTAATAAAAATATTCTTGTTTCAAACTTTAAAGTTTTCAGTTAAGATCACTTACAAACTATATCATTTACAAACTTTAAGATCACTTACAAACTTTTAAACTTGTAAATTTACATCACTTACAAAAAACCTTTAATTTGAGAACAGTTACAACAGTAACCACAATAATAACAACAGCAGCAGCAAAGAAAGGCTGCACCCATCTCTCCTTCACCTTATTCTAAGACTGCCCACTGCTCTTGGTCTTGGTGACCCCACCGCCCCTGCCCGCAGGTGGTGGCACAGCGTTTCTCGAGAATGTTGCAAGGTTATTCTTTCGAGCATCTCAGGTAATGCGCACTTCTTGATGGAGGCGTGGGCAGGTGGTAATGTGGAAGGCCTCTTCAGAGGTTGGTTTGAGATTGGAGTAGGAGTGAGAGTTGATTCTGTCAATGGCCACGGGGTCTGGACATGTTCCCTTATCGCAGCAGCTACCTCCAACATTCCCTCCCACATTTGCCCCGACAGCATCTCAACTATCTGCAACATTCCCTCCCTCCTGTTCACCGACAGTGTATCAGCTACCTGCGACATTCCATCCCTAATGTGCCCGGACAGTGTTCCCATTTCTCGTGAGAGTGTTGTTACTTCTCCCGACAGTCCTGATACCTCATCACCCACCCCACTGATGTTGTCCAGGAGTGATCACCCAAGGTCAATGCTCTCCCCACTCATTGCTATCATCTAAACCACATCTGTTACATCCTGCACCTCAGGAGAGCGCTGTCACACTCTCCTTCCCCTCCTCACCCTGGGTGTGGCTCGTTGTATTCCACTGGGATCCGCAGCCTCGGATGGTGGGGCCCTGGGTGTACCTCGCTGCATCCAACTGGGACCCGCAGCCTCGGACTGTGAAACCATGGAATGTCCCAACACCACTCAGGAAAGGGGCTGGCACCTCAATAGGCAGCACCATCACCTCCTCCAAAGTGAGTACAACAGTGGGGACTTCATTCCTGCCCCTCCCCATTACTCTCACCCCCATGCTCTTGGTCTGGAAGGTGGGATTGGAAGATGTTCTCCGCGTCAGGCTCGTCTGAATCTTCTGCATCGGCTTCAGCCTTGTCAGGGTTGGCCTCAAGTTCTGCAAAATATAACAGAACAGACAAATGGTTAGCAGCAGAGGATGGGGCAGGGTGGCATGAGTAAGCTCTCACAGCGCAAGAAAGAGGCTTATTTGAAGGACCACGATGAATGATAGCACAATGCATCAACCGAAGCGGAGCTGACGGAGACATCCCCATGAAGCAAAGCATGGATAGCCCACACAGTACTTAACTTTTAGCAAAGCCAGAATGTGGAATTTGCAGGACTTACCCTCTCCCTCGAGTGTGGGCCCAGCTTGTGCAGTGGTAGTTGCTTTTCTCCAGGCAGAGCCCATCAAAGCAGCGACCCTGTCTTCCAAGGGTGTCAGTGAGTGTAGATTTGCAGTGTCGTCTGCTGTTCAAGCTCTCTCTCTTTTGTTGTGTGCCACCTTCCTCTGTGTAATGTCTGTAGCTCCACACTGTGGACGTATTGTGTTACTGCACCAGAGTATTTAATAAACAGTCAGGTCACCTGACGAGAAGCAACTTCCACAGAGATTTCCGGAAAGCTGCTCCACCTTGAAAGCGTGTGTGCTGTGTGCTCTGTGAATCTATCACAAATGGCGATGACAAATGGGATAATCGAATAAAACAAAGCTGAAATTTTTGTTGGTGAAGGATTCAGCTAGCCAACAGAGAGACTTTGAGAGCTTTTCTGTTTTAAATACAGCTACAAATTTGAGGTAAATTACGAGAATACTGTTGAATTGCCAGAGTCAAAATGGCTGCACCTATGGGAGTGATGGGGCATTTAGGGGAATATAAACGCGACCGGGAAAGGTTCAAAGCATATGTGGATCGGCTAGAAATGTATTTCACTGAAAATAATATAATGGAAGTCCCAGAGAATACAGACCAGAACAGGGTGGTGTTGGAACGGAAAAGAACTATTTTCGTAACTGAAGCTGGGCCTGAGTTGTATGAAATGTTGATAAATTTGCTTGTGCCTGCCGAGCCAAAGGATAAAATGCTTAAGGAGATTTTAATTAAGCTGGAACAGCACTACAACCCCGTACCCTTGGAAATTGCTGAAAGCTATCGTTTCAGTATCCGAAATCAAAAGGCCGATGAAAATATCAGTGAGTACATTGTAGCATTAAAAAAGCTATTTATTCACTGTCATTTTGGAAACTTTCAGAAGCGGCTTTCAAAGCTATGAGTAGAAATTCCCAGAGACTACATAGCGTGGAACAACAACAACAGGATGAGAAGATGTTAGAGTTAAACATAATCGGGAGCACGATGTTAATGGACAGCGATTCGAAAAGTATCATAATCCACATAGATGTTGCAGGATTCAAGATACCCATTGAAATCAACATGGGTGATTGGAAACAAATCCAAGAGAAAATCAGAATTTAAGTCTGAGTCCGAGTCGGGAAAACAAACAATCTGAAATTAGAGTGAGTTCAAATGGAAATCAAGGGCATCCCTTGGAGGAAAACTTTCTTCAGGATCAGCCTCGATTGAGTTTAAATTGAACACCATGTTTGGAAGGTTCTGTTCGAGAGCGAAGATATCTTCTTCGAAACAGAAAACAAGTGGTTAAGCTTAATTTGTAACTATGGCAAAAATAAGTCCATAATCCTTTGTTATGTATAACCATGCAAGTTATGTATGATGATTGTTATAATAACTTCTTCATTAAGGAGGGAGAAGTGTAATATCTGTAGCTTCACACTATGGATGTATTATGTTACTGCAAAACATCGTTATGGACTTCCGGAAAGCTGCTCCATCTTGAAAGCTTGTGTGCTGTGTGCTCTGTGAATCTATCACATTCTGCAAAGATAAAAATATAACTTTTTAGTGGATCTTTCTGCTGGGTGGGACATACAGCTAGTCACATTTACAATTGCAATTCCAGTGAATAAAGGAAAATACTACTTACACTAACTACTTGCCCAAGGTCCTGCCACTTCTTTTTGCACTGGCCACTAGACCTCAGGGTGGTCACCATTGCACAGTAATCTTCTGCTAGTTGATTCCAGCGTTTCTTCATTTCTTTTGGTGAAACTTTTATGTGACCGCTGCTGCTGTCCAGCTCATGCCATCTGGCCTCAATTACAGTAACTAATGCCTCCACTTCCTCGTGAGAAATGCTTAGGGCTAAACTTTCCTTTCATTTTCGGCGGGTTTTTGGTGATTTTCTCGGCGGTACAGCTGTTTTTCTGCGAAAGTTTCCCCCTTAGTTTCTCAATGGTATCACCCAAATCTCAGAATGCCCGCCGGGACCAAACTGCTTACATGCACCGCCGAGAAAAAGTTTGGCCTCAATGGGAGCCCATCCAGATCGCCGACTGCTTCCGTCCTGTAAAAGCTGTTAAACAGGGCGGTGGGTGAGTACTCTGCAAAGAAAGGTAAGTTAAAGGTTCTTTATTTTTTTTTAAATTGGAAATCTGTGATTAGGTGTAAAAGTGTCTTGGAAATGTTTTTTAAATTTTATTTTTAAGTGACATTTTTTTTTTAAGTTTCCCCCACTCCCTAGGCCCAAGTGCAGCCTCGGACTAAATTGTTTAAAATCCGCCCATTTTACTTAGTTTCCCCTTATCCGCCGAGAATAATGGTGCAAGATCCATTTTCTCACAGAGCGATTATTTTTAACTTAAAAGTGGAAATTTTCACCAACATTCCTTACAAAATGTTAGCGTTTTTTCTGGGCGGGCAATCGGGCGTTGAGGGGCTCTGGAGAAAGTCTAGCCCTTTGGTCCTCGAGCCGCATTGCATATTGCAGCTCTGATTTTTTCCATTGTTCTTACACACAACTGGCTCTTTAAAAATGGCCGCAAGCAGACTGGGAGGTGTACTGGGCATGCGCGTAAAAGACGTCTTTTTTTTTCGCGCATGCACAGAAGGGGGGGGCATCCTTTTTTCGGCGCAAACATTAGGTTCCAACCCCCCCGAAGCTAAAGCTGTGTGGCGCCAATTAAAAAAATTAGAATGGGGAAACTTATACGTTTTTTTTAGTCAGGGCAAAAAAAAACAGGCGTAACTCTTGAAATGTCAAAATACGGCATGGGGGAAAATTGAGCCCCTTGATAGGATGTTCCGGCCAATGTGGTTTCAGCTTTTTTCACATTGCACGCTGAAGAGTTCTAAGCTAAATACTTAAACATGAAGTTAACATGCGAGTTTTAGATTTATAAATATAACTTATGCAAGGGGAGGAAACAAAAACAGTAGTGATATTAACATGACTCCACTTGTAAAATTAAAATAAAATGCACAGCAAGTCAATCCAACTGTGGCTACACATCAAAAGTTCTTACAACAACTTGTATTTATATAGCACCTTTAACTTAGTAAAATGTCCCAAGGCGCTTCACAGGAATTGGCTGTAAAGCACTATGGACAGCCTGAGGTTGTGAAAGGCATTATATAAATGCAAGGAGATTTGGATAGGTTAAGCGAAGGGACTAATGTTTGGCAGATGGAATACAATGTCGGAAAGTGTGAGGTCATCCACCTTGGGAAAAAAAAACAGTAAAAGGGAATATTATTTGAATGGGGGGAAATTACAATGTGCTGAGGTGCAGAGGGACCTGGGGGTCCTTGTGCATGAATCCCAAAAAGTTAGTTTGCAGATACAGCAGGTAATCAGGAAGGCGAATGGAATGTTGGCCTTCATTGCGAGAGGGATGGAGTACAAAAGCAGGGAGGTCCTGCTGCAACTGTATAGGGTATTGGTAAGGCCGCACCTGGAGTACTGCGTGCAGTTTTGGTCACCTTACTTAAGGAAGAATATACTGGCTTTGGAGGGGGTACAGAGACGATTCACTAGGCTGATTCCGGAGATGAGGGGGTTACCTTATGATGATAGATTGAGTAGACTGGGTCTTTACTCGTTGGAGTTCAGAAGGATGAGGGGTGATCTTATAGAAACATTTCAAATAATGAAAGGGATAGACAAGATAGAGGCGGAGAGGTTGTTTCCACTGGTCGGGGAGACTAGAACTAGGGGGCACAGCCTCAAAATACGGGGGAGCCAATTTAAAACCGAGTAGAGAAGGAATTTCTTCTCCCAGAGGGTTGTGAATCTGTGGAATTCTCTGCCCAAGGAAGCAGTTGAGGCTAGCTCATTGAATGTATTTAAGTCACAGATAGATAGATTTTTAACCAATAAGGGAATTAAAGGTTACGGGGAGCGGGAGGGGAAGTGGAGCTGAGTCCATGGCCAGATCAGCATTGATCTTATTGAATGGCGGAGCAGGCTCGAGGGGCTAGATGGCCTACTCCTGTTCCTAATTCTTATGTTGTTATGTTCTTATTAAGTCTTTCTTTTTAAAGGAGGAAAATATGCTGATGTTTCAGATTTGAAGGAAAATCTACTTTCCCCCTCTGATGTAAAGTATGGCAGAGAGGCGCTGTAGGTGCGGATACATGACCTCATCTTGCTCATCTGGAGGGAGGAGAGCATGCCTGGAGATCTCAGATGCAGTGATCATGACCATCTTTAAAAAAGGGGACAAGTCCGACTGCAGCAACTACAGGGGAATCTCCCTGCTATCAGCCACTGGGAAAGTTGTCGCTAGAGTTCTCCTCAACCGTCTTCTCCCTGTGGCCGAGGAGCTCCTCCCGTAGTCACAGTGCGGATTTCATCCCCTACGGGGCACAACGGACATGATCATTGCAGCGCGACAGCTGCAGGAAAAATGCAGGGAGTAGCGCCAGCCCTTATATACGGCCATTTTCGATCTTACAAAGGCCTTTTACACTGTCAACCGCAAGGGTCAATGGAGCGTCCTCCTCCGTTTCGGATACCCCCAAAAGTTTGTCAACATCCTTCACCTGCTCCATGACGACATGCAGGCCGTGATCCTTACCAACGGATCCATTACAGACCCAATCTATGTCCGGACCGGGGTCAAGCAGGGCTGTGTCATCGCTCCAACCCTCTTCTCAATCTTCCTCGCTGCCATGCACCACCTCGCAGTCAACAAGTTCCCCGTTGGAGTGGAACTAAACTACAGAACCAGTGGGAAGCTGTTTAACCTACACCGCCTTCAGGCCAGGTCCAAGACAATCCCAACCTCTGTCGTTGAGCTACAGTACGCAGATGACGCCTGAATCTGCTGTGCATTTTCTGAGGCTGACCTCCAGGATATAGTCAATGTATTTACTGAGGCATATGAAAGCATGGGCCTTACGCTAAACATCCGTAAGACAAAGGTCCTCCACCAGCCTGTCCTCGCCGCACAGCACTGCCTCCCAGTCATTAAGATCCACGGAGCGGCCCTCGACAATGTGGACCATTTCCCATACCTCGGGAGCCTCTTATCAACAAAAGCAGAATTGATGCGGAGAATCAACACCACCTCCAATGCGCCAGTGCAGCCTTCGGCTGCCTGAGGAAAAGAGTGTTCGAAGACCAGGCCGTCAAATCTACCACCAAGCTCATGGTCTACAGGGCTGTAGTAGTACCTGCCCTCCTGAATGGTTCTGAGGCATGGACGATGTACAGAAGACACCTCAAGTCGCTGGAGAACTACCACCAATTATGCCTCCGCAAGATCCTGCAAATCCCCTGGGAGGACAGACGCACCGACATCAGTGTCTTCGTCCAAGCTAACACCCCAGCATTGAAGCACTGACCACACTCGATGAGCTCCGCTGGACAGGCCACATAGTTTGCATGCCAGACACAAGACTCGCAAAGCAAGTTCTCTATGCGGAGCTCCTTCACGGCAAATGAGCCAAAGGTGGGCCGCGGAAATGTTACAAGGACACCCTCAAAGCCTCCCTCAAAGTGCGACATCACCACTGACACCTGGGAGTCCCTGGCCAAAGACTGCCCTAAGTGAAGAAAGCACATCCAAGGAGGGCGTTGAGCACTTCGAGTCTCAGTGCCTAGAGTGTGAAGAAACCAAGCACAGACAGCGAAAGGAGTGTGCAGCAAACCAGTCCCACCCATCCCTTCCCTCGGCGACTGTGTCCCACCTGTGACAGAGTCTGTGGCTCTCCTATTGGACTGTTCAGCCACCAAAGAACTCACTTCAGAAGTGGAAGCAAGTCTTCCTCGATTCCGAGGATGGGGATGATGAAACTGCAACACATAAAATGGTAATGGGAGTTTAAAAGAGAGTCCATCTGCTGTCTCCTACTGGTCAACCCTTGCAATAACAGTCTCCTACTGTAATACACAAACATTTGTACAGCCCAAGAATATAGTAGATCAATGCCAGAAGTGCAGAGCACTGAAACATCAACCTGTTCAAAGGATACGTTCCCGCTTGGTTAAAGACAGTTTCTTTGAAGTTTATCTAAGATTCACACAGCACAGAAGGAGGCTATTTGGCCCGTCTTGCCTGTGCTGGCTCTTTGAAAGAGTTATCCAATTAGTCCCCTACTCTTTTCCCATAGTCCTGCAACTTTTTTCCTTCTCAAGAATATATCCAATATCTTTGGCAAACAGAATAACTAATTTCTGAGCAACAGGCAGGGAGCAATAAACTGATTTTAGTGTTGGCTGAATGAAAGCATGCATTTTCAAAAGAGAAATTCAGAACTGGAACCTGTTTCTGCATGTTGGTATGAAAGATTATCAGGTTAACCAAGCATAGCATGCTACATTAGGTGCTACAACTTAGTGCTAAATGTTTGCGCTCACCTATGCAAAGAATGTTAGGGAATAGAACACCTCCCCTGCTTAAGGCACCCAATGTTAGCACCAAGCATGCCCAAGTCTGTGATAGCACAGGCAGCTGCAGAATAAAGTTCCATCAACTGTGTCATGACAAAGTGCAATATCCCCCAACTTCAGAAAAGCGTTGCACCAATGTGGCATTTTCTATTTCCTATAACAGATGTCCTTGTGGTTTGAGTGAGATTATCAGTTGAGCTATATTTTTGTGTTTTGTGATCGTAATAATTAGGTTGAGATTTACCCAATTTAATTTACCATTCAGCTAAGTAAGCAAAGATTTTCAGAGTCAGTCTGGGCTGGAGTTGATTACAGATCACAGAGGAGAATGGACTATATGCCAATTCACCAAATCAGCAGATCCCCATGCAACATATTTCCTAACTCTTTACGAACCACAGACATACCAACCACCAGCATTTCTCAAATTCCAATCAGTGTGCCAGCATTTGCTGTTAAAGATCGGCACTGATTGGGTCCCTCACCCCTCAGCCCATTCCTACATGGGCCTGACTACTAATAGATCAGAGCTGCCTCCTCTTAAGTCCTTCTTAATGCTAATGGCAGTGATTCCAGTCTTTGTATATTGTAAGCAGGAAGTAGTTACTTCAACCCCATGTAACTATTTGCTCCACATGTCAGCCTTGAGGCGTCAATATTTGGGGGGCTGTGTCAAATTTTTCAAAGCTGTTTTTTAGGTTGGCGTGCATGCAAGGCAGCTATTTTCTTGTATTGTTACAAAACAGGGTAAATCCTGCTGAGGTATAGTATTTCTATTCAGAATGACACAGCTAATTACTTGAAAGCATTTATAATCTTTTATTTAATGATATCAAACAATACAGGCAGAAATATTGCCAGCTGTCACCAAGGCCATCTAGAATTGCACGCCCTGACTAGTTTGGTTTGTATAACAGATTACCTCATCTGGTATGTCTGGCCTTAACCCTAAAGGAGTTGAATGGTTTTGTCTTTTGGTATTCTGAATAGTTTTCTTTTCTTTTCTACCTAGCACAGTAGCAGCTCATTCAGCCTCTCGAGACTGCTTCACTATTCGATTAGATCATGGCTGATTTGCACCTCAACTCCATTTACCAGTCGATGTCGTAACATAGAAACATAGAAAATAGGTGCAGGAGTAGGCCATTCGGCCTTTCGAGCCTGCACCACCATTCAATAAGATCATGGCTGATCATTCACCTCAGTATCCCATTCCTGCTTTCTCTCCATACCCCTTGATCCCTTTAGCCGTAAGGGCCAATCTAATTTCGTCTTGAATATATCCAACGACCTGGCATCAACAAATCTCCACGGTAGAGAATTCTACAGGTTAACAACTCTCTGAGTAAAGAAGATTCTCCTCATCTCGGTCCTAAATGGCTTATCTCTTATCCTTAGACTGTGACCCCTGGTTCTGGACTTCCCCAACATCGTCATGTTTCTGGATTTCAAGAAGGCATTCGATAAGGTACCACATAAAAGGTGTGGAAGAAAGAATCTATGAATCTATGGCTTATGGTAAAGGGAAGGGTTAAATTCTGTTTTTGCTATATTTGAAGAAATAATAGGACTAGAACAACACCCACACTTTTTAGCCTTGAAACTTAGAAATGTAATTAAATGACTATCTGGTATTAAAAGGGAGTCTCCTGATATTCTGCTTATCAGACTGTGAACAGGGAGAAATTATGCAAGGACAGATAGAGTGTGTGCCTCCCGAGATGACCTTTGTACTCACGGAACTAATGAATAAGATTCCTTTTCTCTTTCTGTATTCTATTTCTGTATAAAGATAGGGACAATTTGCTTGTAGAGCAGAGTCTTCTGCCTTGGTACGGTCCAAGCAGGCTCTCCGAGATATCTCGCTTTTTAAAAATAAAATTCTCTCGAAGTGCAATTCTGAAAGTCTCCGCCTGAGTTAATTTAAGCTAAATATTTCCTCGACAGATTCTGGCGTAGTCGGCAGGATCTCTAAAAAAAAAAAAACGAGATCCAAAAGAACTAAATTTAACTTTTAAAGAGAAAAGAGGAATTTTAAGGACCTTCCTAGCTGAAAGGAGGAAGGTGCCTAGGCCGTCCTAGCAAAAGGGGGATGGGCTGCCGAGATCCCCTGAAGGGTGAGGCATAATTTAAGGTAGCTACTGCAAAAAAGCTAAAATAACAAAAAGGCAAAAGGAGACCCCGAGCTGAGCAGAAAAGAGAACACCGGTGAGCGCTTTGTAAATTATTGTATATTTTGTAGGATTATCTTAACTCTCATTTCAGAAAAGATCGCGAGACGTTGCACCCGGAAGAATGGGAAATGGCTCTAGTCGAGCAGGGCGCTCGCGCCCAGCTCCTAGAAAAGGAAAGAAGGACGACCTCTCAACTGAAAGAATGAAAGTACATCCTAAAACTGAGAAAAGAATCCGTAAGGTAGCAAAGCAACGAGAGAAGGTAGGAGATCCTATTGTGCCGCCCGGCTCGCCGGCGGACACTGTAATTAAAGAAACAGGAGACGACAGATACGCGGTAACATTTAGTAGCGATTTGTACGGCTGGTCTGATGGGGATTGGCCATATGGAGGAAGTTTTAAATTGTCCTTAATTGAGGAATGGAGACAGACCACTAAAGATGGGGCAGGGGACCCCACTTGGGATAAAGACTATATGGAGAATTGTTTTAAAAAATGGACTGAGGTGGCAAAAAGGCACCAGCCCCCTAAAAATAAAAAGAAAGAGGAGGAGGGCAAGGAGAAGCCCCCTCCCTCTTACAGCCCCCCGAGTGCCCCGGTTATGACCGCTTCCCCTTTCGGCTTATATCCCCGTCTTCCAACCACCAAGCCGGATGATTGGCAGGAAATTATAGAAATAGTGGCCGCCCAGCTAGATCAGGCCTCCAGGCGACGAGCCCACCCACAAGACCCACCAGAAGATGAAAATGGAGAAGGGGGGGCGGATGGAGGAATCGAGAATAACGACACCCCCCCTAACCCAGGAATGTGTACCAGGACCACTGTGAGGCAGGCTGATTCCACCACTATCCCCCCGTTACAGGCCCCCCGTGTAATGATCGGAACAACTGCTGTTCTAAAGCCCTGGACACCGGGGGAGGCTCGGGATATGATATCAGCCGCCCCTAACCCTGTTAAGAAGCCAGTAGCCTTTCACAACTGGCTTGAGCAAACCTGTACCATATATAACCCCCTCGCCGGAGATGTGAAATTATTACTGCAGGCAGCATATGGGTCCTCTTGGCAGGGAGTGAAAGACATGTTCCCTATACCCGCCGGCGAAAATGGGGATTGGCGGGAAGACAATGAGGAAGAAGGAAATGAGTCCCGGGAACATTGGTTGCAACACAGGGGCAAGGATGCCATATTAAAGGGAGCTAAAAAGCACGGAGATATAGGGGAAGTCACACGCTGTCTGCAGAAAGCAGAAGAATCAATGATAGATTTTGCAGGTAGATGGAAAAATAGTTGGGACGAACATGCAGGAATCCCGATGGATCAAAATGAACCTTTGGCAGTACAAACCTTGCTAAATTGCATGTTGCCGCAACAAGCAAGAACATACAAAATTAAGGTCTTGGACTGGCAAGGAAAAAGTTGGAAAGAAACGATCACAGTACTGGCCAACATGGATAGGGAGGGACTATTCACCTATAAGGAAAACAAGGCTAAAACAGGTCAGTACTATCAGCAAAAAGGAAGAAGACAAGCGCAGAATAATAGAGGAGGATATGGGGGACGAGGACAAGGAAGAGGGAGAGGACAGTGGCCCCAAAGAGACCGCTCTCAAGATGAGTGTAGAAATTGCGGAAGAAAAGGGCATTGGGCTCGCGATTGCAGGTGCCCCCCGAAACAGGGTGGAGGATTGCAAGGGGGTTTCCCCGAACCTCCACCTCCCTTGGCCCCTCAGTTTTCGTTCTCTAACCCCTACCCGCACCAATCAGCATAGGGATGCCCCGGAGGCTTAGTGGTACAAGCGCCAGGCCTCCGTCTATCAGTGGACATAGAAGAAAACCCTCTGGCAGTAGTAAAAGTAGGAGACACTTATGTGAAGTTCCTGGTGGATACCGGTGCTACTATGTCTTCTGTACCATCCTCTGTGGGATTACCTGTAAGCAACACCACCGTCTTAAGTATGGGTGTGGCCGGTATCCCCATGAAAGAATTTTTATCTGAACCTACCAAATTGATAACTGAAGGACAACCAGTTAATGATGAGACTTTGATAGTCTCTAAAACAACACCTCTCCCTTTATTGGAAAGACAGACTTTGTGCAAACTAGGAGCCACAATTTATTGCACAAAGGAAGGAATGTACATGGAGCTCCCTCCAAATAAAATTCATCAGTTCTTTAATGGGATTAAAGAAGAGAAAAGGGAGGATAACAAAGAAAAGGCTGCCCTCTATTGTTGGCAATTGAATGGCAATTTCTACTCCCCTTTGATACATGAAGTTATACAAAATTTAAAAGCTAAAATTGATCCCAATACTGAAGAATTGATGTATATAATTTTGACAAGCTTTGAGGCAGTTCAGCTTCACTGTACAGCCTGGTACACTCGCCAAAGAGCTGAAACTTACTAGTGTCTGGTACAATCCTTTTTGAACAAAGAAGAAATAATAGAGGCTATGCCCCGCATTTATTTTGGACCCGAAGGATTGGGGGTAGCCATTGACTTGACACTCTTACAGCAGCAGCGGTATAGAGAAGCGAACTCGATACCCCATCTGACATTGGCTGTAAAACCGCCAGCGAAACCCAAAGATATGGGTCCGATGATTGTAGGAATAGAAAAAGAAAAACAGCAACAAGGCTATCAACCTTGGGCAGTAATAAAACTGCAAAATGTTCAGATAGACTTTATCACCCACAACAGGGGGATTCTCCAGTGGAAAGGTAAAAATCATGCCTCCACTTTTGAAAAGCAGCAACCCCCGGAACAACCAAGCCCTAAGCTGCCAATGGCATTGAATCAAGTATCTTCTGAACTTTGGGCAAAGCATAAGAATCATGTTGGGCAAGTTCATTCTGCAGTACCCCATCGGATACAATTGATAAAGAACGCCGTGTTGCCAAGCATTAGGCAGTACAGACTGCCTCCAGAGGCAGAAAATGGGATAGAGCCAGTCATTTCTGCATTGTTGGAACAAGGAGTTTTAAAAAAGACACAGAGCCCGTGTAACACTCCGATACTGCCCATACCAAAGGTTAATAGGCCGAATGAATGGAGATTTGTGCAAGATCTGAGAGCTATTAATAAGAGAGTAGTCCCGATCACCCCTGTGGTACCGGACACCAACATTATACTATCTGCTATACCACCAACAGCAACTGTCTTTACTGTGATAGACCTGTGTTCAGCTTTTTTCTCCATCCCGTTAAATCAAGAAAGTCAGTATCTGTTTGCTTTCACCCACAAGAAGCAGCAGTACACATGGACCAGGTTGCCCCAAGGATACACCGAAAGCCCCGCAGTATATGCAGCAGCAGTAAAAAGAGACCTTGAAGACTGTTCATTATCAGACCAGTCTGTGCTGTTGCAGTATGCGGACGATTTGCTTGTGGCTTCTAGCCACGGATACAGGTGCATGCAAGACTCCCTAAAACTGTTACAGCACCTGTAGAGGGCACCGAGTGTCGTTACAAAAGTTACAATTTTGTCAGACTCAAGTCCAGTACCTGGGTTTTCACATATCTCAAGGGCAGAGGCAGCTACGACCAGAAAGAATTCAGACAATTCAAAGTGCCACCATACCAAAGACAAAGAAGGATATCTTGTCATTTTTGGGGATGGTTGGGTACTGTAGACAATGGATCCCCGATTATCGAGAATGGGATGCGGTCCTAAGATCAGCTGCCCTAAATGATGCCCCACCCAAGGTGGAGTGGACCCCAGAGAGAGAGGAGGCATTTAAACAGTTAAAGAAAGCCATTACTAATGCTCCGGCGTTGGGACTTCCGAATTATGGAAAACCTTTTCAGATGTATGTGAACGAGAAAGAAGGATTCGCAACCGCAGTACTAACCCAAGAACATGGTGGGGGAAATAGACCAGTTGCTTATTATTCGGTTTTGCTGCCTCCAGTAGTAAGGGGAATGCCAGCATGTCTACGTGCTGTAGCTGCTACTGCGGTCATGGTGGAGAAGTCGGTACCTATTGTTTTGGATTATCCATGTACTGTCATTACAGCCCATGCTGTGTTATTACTTTTGAATTCAGCTGCCACACAACACTTTACAGCGTCAAGAAGAACAGGTTATGAAGTATTACTGCTGTCCCACCCTAACTATACCTTTCGACGTGCACCAGTAGTGAACCCAGCCACCTTTCTTCCTACTAAAGAAGTAGAGGATCCAGACCAGCATGATTATCTGTTAATGGTGGAAATAGCCACCTTACCAAGACCAGATTTGCTCACAGAGCCCATGGACAATCCTGATCTTATTCTCTATACGGATGGATCATCGTACAGGCCGTCGGATGACTTGCTGTTGGCAGGCTATGCTATTGTAAATCCCCACGAAACTGTTGAAGCATTCGCCCTGCCTCCCAGAACCTCGGCTCAGGCTGCTGAATTGTTCGCCCTCACTAGAGCTTGTATAATAGCTAAAGATCAAACTGCTAATATCTATACTGATTCCAGATATGCATTCGGTGTAGTCCATGATTTTGGACAACTGTGGAAAAACAGAGGCTTTATCACCTCTGGTGGAAAGCATATTAAGCACTCTCAACTGGTGCTTAATCTATTAGATGCCATTCAGTTGCCAAGTAAGGTAGCCGTTATCAAATGTGCAGCTCACACAACCGGTGAGGATGAAGTATCAGTAGGAAATAGGAGGGCTGACGAGGCAGCCAAACAGGCCGCTTCGGCACAGGCAGACTGCCTTCAAGCAGTCTCAGTTTCCCCTCCACAGGTACTTGACATCCAACAACTTAAAACAGCCCAACAACAAGTTACTATGCAAGAAAGAAGAACTTGGGAAAACCAGGGTTGTTTTCTCAGAAACGACATCTGGTGCCACCCTGATGGGCGAACTGTTTGCGCTAGATCTCTATTTTTGCCCCTGTCTCGCCTAGCACACGGTCAGGCTCACATGGGCAAAGGAGGGATGATACATGCTATTAATGCACAGTGGTATGCACCAGGAATAACAGTAGTAATTGAGAAAGTTGCTAGAACATGCCAAATTTGTCAACAAAATAACAGAGGTAAAACACCTGCTGAATATGATCATCTACCCCAGCCAAGTATGCCCTTTGAGAATTTGCAAATTGATTTTGTCCACATGCCTCCAGTATCAGGTCTTAAGTACCTATTAGTCATAGTAGATATGTTCACAAGGTGGGTAGAAGCGTACGCCATTAGGAGAGACGATGCCCGAATAGTAGTAAAAATTCTATTTAAAGAAATAGTACCAAGATATGGGATACCTATGGGAATCAACAGTGACAGGGGAACACACTTCACCGGAAAAATAGTGCAAAATCTTGCAGAAGCGTTAGGTTTCCAGTGGAAGTTACATATACCATATCAGCCACAGTCCTCGGGAATGGTAGAAAGAGTAAATGGGATAATAAAATCTACCCTTACCAAGGTATGTCAGGAGACTGGACTAAAGTGGCCAGATGCCTTACCATTGGTATTGTATACAATGAGAAACCAGAAAAACCGAAACACTGGTTTGACACCACATGAAGCCTTGTTGGGAAGACCAATGCCTACTGGCGTAAAACCACCACTGGCAGCTGAAAAAATAGCATTAATTTGGAATGATGAAAAATCACTAAAGTATGCTCAGGCCATGTGTGAAATAGCAAGGAGTCTGCATGAACAAATAAAGCAGACACAGGTGCCCCCGTCGGAAGGAAATATGCACCCTTTCAGGCCTGGAGACCAAGTGTGGTTAAAAACATTAAACAAAGAATCCTTTTCTCCTAGGTGGAAAGGACCATATCAGATAATTCTCACAACACGAACCGCGCTGAAGTTGGAAAAGCATCCAAATTGGAAAAGCATCCAAATTGGGTGCATGCAACCCGTTGTAAATATTATTTTCCCGACGAAATACAGCCAAAAGAAAAGGCATTGAACCAGGACGTACTACGATTGCCTGACTAAGGAAAAGGCCATTTTCTCGCTGAAGAACTGTACCTGCTCTTGTACTAAATTAAATATTTGGACTTGAAAGTACCGCCCAAAAGTTCAGGAACGGATGTCAGAGCTCATTTGTGTGCCAGTTTGGGCCTTTATTATTTGGGTCACTGTTACTATCGTGTGGACGTGTTGTTATTGTAACGACTTAATTCAAGAGTGGTATAGAAACAAACAAGAAAGGGAAGATGGGAAGGGACTCTTGGAAAAATTATAAATGGACGTTAGGTATACTGATCATTTTAGCGACAGGGAACTCCCGGCAGGAGGAAGAGGTCCTAAAAGAAGGAAGAGTATGGAAGGGAAATATGGTATGGGAAAGCAGTAATAGTGCAAGGCGGCAAGGCAATTTTATATGCCCAATAGGCCAAAGTTGTAAAGTAGGGAATTTTACGGCACGATGTGAGGCATGTGGAATGAAGGAAGAAAGAGGGGAATTCCAGTTTATATTGGGGAAAGGGTATCAGTTGTTAATAGAATACCAGGCCGATGTGTGGATGAAGTGTACCCGGAGCACAGGGAAAAACAAGAGATGGGGGTACATAGGAGGGCCGGACGAGAGAAAAGACTTCCTCCGTTATTCATTTACAAGTATGGTAGATGGGCAGCGGATGTTGTGCATGAATAACACCCCGGTGAATGGAGGAGACCCATTCGTGGTAAAATGGTCAGTAAAAGAATCCGGCCACCCAGAAGACCGGGACCCGGGACATCTAAAAAGGATACTGACCACTTGCATCCCAGTGGTAAGATCCCCAGGTGTATTAAATCTAACAATACGAATTAAATATCCCCCAAAGAAAGAAGATGGTTGCCACACAACCAGTGTTAAGGTATCTTTTGAAAAAGAAAGACCCCAAAGAAAGAAACGGGATGTATTAGAGACTGTGTTAGGTGGAGTGGGAGCAGGAATAGGAGCATTGAACTCCATGGATATCGAGACCCGACAAAATAAAATCCAGGCCGTCGGGGGACTGGTAGGGGAAGATATAAAGATCAGAAATGCCTGGGATGAAGGATTACAGCAATTACAGATATCAGGTTACGTCATAAATGAAATGATCTGGGAACAGAATGAAGGGATAGAGAAGGAAATAGAGAACCTAATGAAAGAACAACAGGGAGTAAACAAGTACACCCATTGCCTGTTTAAAGAAATGATCAGACAGCTATTAAGAGCCGAGTTAGAAAGGAAAATATTATCCTTCCATGTTAACACATGGGAAAGGTTGCTGGAAATTAACAAAAGGGATAAGCTTCTTAATTTAACCATTAACCCTCAAAAAAGATATACCAGTTGTAATTCAAAAGGATGTAACATTACTATGGAGATAGTAAGTAAGACACGAAAAGAAATTTGGTGTCAGTTCCAAGTAATGCCCCAGCTGTTTGGACAGAACTTCTGGTACCCAGAATTTAAAGGAGATTGGGTCGATGAGAAGAATATGACACATCACCAGAGGGGATGTGCTAGGTGGCCATTCGGAATGGTATGTCCCTATCAGACCGCCATACACGAACCATGCTCACTGCAGCACTCCATTGGAGTATGTAAATGGGAATTAAAGCCAACAAATGACACTGATATTACGGAAATAGGACAGAATGAGATCTGTGTGACAGGAAATAAACCTGTCTATCTGGATGGAATTTTGTATAAACCCCCCCCCCATTAATAAATGTGTGAGAAGAGTCTACACCCTGTATGACCCTGAAGTAAAAAGAACTTATACCTTTGGGCAGTGGCAAAATGTAGAAAAATATCTGTCTATGCACAAGATTGAACCCTTACCCCCTGTAATTAATCTGACCAGACTGCACAATTTGATACGGAATGACAAGAAAATTGAGGAAGCTCTGTCAAAGCAAGGCAGAGACATCCACCAATTTAGAGTCGAAATGAGTTGCAAGAAGGGGCAACTAGTGAGAATCGCAGATGAAGTCACCTCTTTGACAGTACACCACTGGTGGGATGTGTTTACCGGATGGTCCCCAAAAGCTACAGCAGTACTGAAGCTTGCTATACATCCTATAGTAATCGTAGGTGTGGTTATGCTTGTATTATTAATAATCCTTTGCGGAATGTGGATAAAATTAAAAAATGTAATTAGTCAAGTAATAGGCCTGATCTCCGAAATAAAAAGGAAAAGTGTGTGCATGAAAGGAAGGTTAAGTCGCTTAGAGGAAAAGGTTGATGAAGACGAATATCTCAAAATGCGACCCTATCCTGAAGGGTATGAACCCCCTTTTCAGCAAGAAGAGAATATAGGAAATTGTGTTGATCTAAAAATTAAAAAAAAAGATCAACAAGGAGGGAATTGTGGAAGAATCTATGAATCTATGGCTTATGGTAAATTTGAAGAAATAATAGGACTAGAACAACACCCACACTTTTTAGCCTTGAAACTTAGAAATGTAATTAAATGACTATCTGGTATTAAAAGGGAGTCTCCTGATATTCTGCTTATCAGACTGTGAACAGGGAGAAATTATGCAAGGACAGATAGAGTGTGTGCCTCCCGAGACGACCTTTGTACTCACGGAACTAATGAATAAAATTCCTTTTCTCTTTCTGTATTCTATTTCTGTATAAAGATAGGGACAATTTGCTTGTAGAGCAGAGTCTTCTGCCTTGATACGGTCCAAGGAGGCTCTCCGAGATATCTCGCTTTTTAAAAATAAAATTCTCTCGAAGTGCAATTCTGAAAGTCTCCGCCTGAGTTAATTTAAGCTAAATATTTCCTCGACAAAAGGTTACTGCACAAGATAAGAGCTCACGGGGTTAAGGGTAATATATTAGCATGGATAGAGGATTGGCAAACTAACAGAACAGAGAGTCGGGATAAATGGGTCATTCTCAGGGTTGGCAAACTGTAACTAGTGGGGTGCCACAGGGATCAGTGCTGGGGCCTCAACTATTTACAATCTATATTAATGACTTGGATAAAGGGACCGAGTGTAATATAGACAAATTTGCTGATGATACAAAAATAGATGGGAAAGCAAGTTGTGAGGAGGATGCAAAGAATCTGCAAAGGGATATAGATAGACTAATGAGTGGGCACAAACTTGATAGATGGAGTATAATGTGGGAAAATGTGAGGTGCAAAGAGACCTGGGTGTCATGGTACATCAGTCAGTGAAAGTTGACATGCAGGTACAGCAGGTGGTGAAGAAGACAAATGGTATGTTGGCCTTCATAGCTAGGGGATTTGAGTTTTGGAGCAGGGAGGTCTTACTGCAGTTGTACAGGGCCTTAGTGAGGCCTCATCTGGAATATTGTGTTCAGTTTTGGTCTCCTAATCTGAGGAAGGACATTCTTGCTATTGAGGGAGTGCAGCGAAGGTTCACCAGACTGATTCCCGGGATGGCAGGACTGACATATGAGGAGACTGGATCGACTGGGCCTGTGATCACTGGAGTTTAGAAGGATGAGAGGGGATCTCATAGAAACATATAGAATTCTGATGGGACTGGACAGGTTAGATGCAGGAAGAATGTTTCCGATGTTGGGGAAGTCCAGAACCAGGGGACATAGTCTAAGGATAAGGTGTAAGCCATTTAGGACTGAGATGAGGAGAAACTTCTTCACTTAGAGTGTTGTTAACCCGTGGAATTCCCTACCGCAGAGAGTTGTTGATGCCAGTTCATTGAATATATTCAAGAAGGAGTTAGATATGGCCCTTATGGCTAAAGGGATCAAGGGGTATGGAGAGAAAGCAGGAATGGGGTACTGAGGTGAATGATCAGCCATGATCTTATTGAATGGTGGTGCAGGCTCGAAGGGCCGAATGGCCTACTCCACCTATTTCCTATGTTTCTATGTTCTTATGTACCTGCCTTTGCTCCATGTCCCTTAATAATCTTATCTAACAAAAGTCTATCTATCTCAATCTTGAAAGCTCCAATTGTCCCACTGTCCACTTCCTTTTGGAGAAGAGTTGTAGATTTCAATAATTTAAGTTTCTCACACCTGTGATGGCAGAGAATTTTTATAAAATAAACAATTAATGCTGCGTCAACCTAGGTTGTGTGCTCAAGTCTCTAGAATGAGTCTTGAACACACAACCTTCTGACTCAGACACAAGACTGCTACCACATCTATGTCGAGGTAACAGAAGTAGTTGTTGAGGATTTGCATTATTCACCAATGCATTGTCTGGGAAAAAGAGTCAGACTGCAGACCTTAATATAATATCCTGATGGAACAATGATATGCAACTTTGCCCGGTTCTTGATTACAACGGTCAGATTGTTCATACAATTTGGCTTTGAGATTATCTTCGATTTTGGTGGACTTACAATATATACATGTGGCCTTTTTAAAAAAAAAGACCAATTGCCCTCCCCTTTTCCTTTATTCAGATTTTCCCAGACCACACACCAACCCAGCTGAGTCAACAGACTTAAAGCTCATTCCTAGCTCTCTGCTTATGCTGTATGGTGGAGCAACTCTCTGATCCTTTTCTCCCTCTCTCTGTATCAAAAGGCACCCCTCCCAACAGGATTGCATTGTAAGACTTTGATTACCACAAATCAAACGTATGTCAGATCTGTTTGCCAAATAGCATTAGTGACTACACACGAAAATAATCCAATTGGTTGTGACATGTTTTATAATATCCTGAGGATGTGACGAATTGCTAAATAAATGCAAGTTCTTTCTTCCTAGTTGCTAAAAATTTTAAAATTACAGAAAAGCCATTGCCACAATGAAGAAAGAAGAAAGGAAGGAAGGAAATAAACTGCATTTATAGAATTCCTTTCACAACCTCAAGACGTCCCAAAGCGCTTTACAGCCAAGAATTATTTTCTGAAGTGTAGTCACTATTGAAATGTAGGAAACGCGGAGGTCAATTTGCATGCAGCTTGGTCCAACAAACAGTTATGTGGTTGTGACCAGATAATCTGTTTTTTTAGTGATGTTGCTTGAGGGACTGATGTTGGCTAAGACACCAGAGAAAATTCCCCGCTCTTCTTCAAATAGTCCCGCTGAGGGCAAACGGGGCCTTGGTTTAATGTCTCATCTGTAAGACGGAAATACAGTACTCCCTCAGTATTGCACTGGGAGCGCCAGCCTAGATTTTGTGCTCTAGTCACGGGAATGGGACTTGAACCCACAACCTTCTGACCCAGAGGCGAGAGTGCTACCCACTGAGTCACAGCTGATAGTCACTGTGAAAAGGCAAAAAAAGTTAGCAAATTGTAAAAGCTTGTTTATAACTTTACTACTGTTTAGTCGTTGGGGTCAACTATTATTTTAATTGTAAAGAGTTCACTTGGCCGACAACAACCATTGCCACACCCAAAATGATCAAACGTTGTCAGCCTCAATCAAACTGGGTGTAGCATTATAGCTATCCCTCCCTTCTTGCATAGAAAATATGAAGACATGCTACGCTATCTTTGTTAGCAGGTTAAATCTGGTTAATCACCCCTCTGTATCTGACTGCCTCGGAGCTTGAGATGAGAGTGCTTTTTCCCACTAGGTCAGTCTTCCTTTCCATAGCATGCCCACCTGATTGACCATATCTGTCTCTTCGTTCTTGCTCCTAGCTGGAAAGGAAGCCAGCTATTAACCGTGTCTGTTTGCCATGTTTTACATTATCTGAATGTGTTGTTAAAGTTTTTTTATCTCTACTTGAGCTGAATGTTGGCTTTATGGGTGGATGAAAATATTTGTGTACAACACAGTCCCATTGTAGATTTCCTTTCCATTTTACCTAGAGGGGATTCTTGCTTTAAGCTACAATTGATATGAAATTTAACTTGAGATTATAAGATTTATGGCACAAAGTTTCTGTTCCTTTTCTATCTCTTAACAGAGGTAAAAGATGGAGCTCATTTGAACAGTAAGGGACCAAGTGTCTCAATGGGTTCGCTTGAATAGAAATTGGCCAGCCATCAACATCTTTATCAGATGGAGACAAATAGCGTAGTCATTAATACATTCAGGCAATTCTGGCATGCATCCAGATATGGTCATTTGACATGGCTGCTCTCCTTGAAAGTCCAGCAAGAGTCACCTGGCAGAAGTCCCAAAGGCTCGCTTAAGCACGTTTAAGGTGGAGGCTTCATGCATACATGAGGGAGAAGGAAGTGGAAAAATATGGGAGCAGAGTTCAAAGAGGTAATTACAATAGGAAGAGACTCATGTGAACTATAAATACTAGCAGATACTATTTGGGCCATTAATGGCACTATATAAATGCAACTTATTTTTGTTGGATGGCCTGTTTCTGTACTGTAGATTCTATGTAATCATACAGAAGGAGGCCATTCAACCCATCATGTCTGTGCCGGCTCTTTGAAAAAGCTATCCATTTAGTCCCAAACCCCCTGCTTTCCCCATAGCTCTGGAAATGTTTCCTTTTCAAGCATATATCCAATTGTCTTTTAAAAGTTAATATTGAATCTGCTTCCTCCACCCTTTCAAGCAGTGCATTCCAGGTCCTAACAGCTACAGGTATCAAGGTATGAAACTATGCCCTGAGTCTTTCAATATTTGCCTTCAACCAGACCCCAGTTACAAAAAACAATTTTGCACTGAATGGCAGCTCTGTGTTGCCTGCAGTCAGACAGCTAAACAAAGCCAATCCTTGCTACTTTACATTGCAAATAACAGTTCATAATTTGCAAGTATTAATGAAAATGATCTCCATCTACTCACTGCTCAGTGAACAAAGTCAGCTGCACATTGTGGATTCCAAATGATCTATGGTATACTGCACATGTAACTTATCCATAGATTCTGTTGCTTTACTGATTAGAATAGAATATTTCATCATACTCCCCGATCACCCCCTCCCCACAACAATTGCATTATTTAGCACCTTTAACAAAAACAACATGTATTTATATAGTGCCTTTAACGTAGTGAAATGTCCCAAGGCACTTCACAGGAGTATTATGAGACAAAAAAATTTACACATAGTAAAACATCCCACGATGCTCCAGGAGCATTATCAGACAAAATTTGACACCAAAAAGGTAGGTTTTAAGGAGCGTCTTAAAGGAGGAGAGAGGGCAAGAGGTTTAGGGAGAGAACTCTAGAGGTCGGGGCTTAGGCAGCTAAAGGCAAAGCCGCCAATGGTGGAGCGATAGAAATCAGAGATGCTCAAGAGGCCAGAATTGGAGAAGCGCAGAGATCTCGGAGGGTTGTAGGGCTGGAGGAGGTTACAGAGATAGGGAGAGTGGAGGCCTTGAAGGGATTTGAAAACAAGGATGAGAATTTTAAAATTGAGGTGTTGTCGGACCGGGAGCCAAGGTAAGAAAGCAACATGGCCATTGAGAGGACTTAGGAGCAGTTTCTGTCAGGGATGCACTGAGACACAGGGAGGTCTGTGACAAAATATTTTTTGCTTGGGTCTTGGGAATTTTCAGCAAATCAGAATGCTTTGTGCTCCACAGTGACTCAGATTAGTTACTTTTACTACATCCGCTAGAGATAAATCTCTTAAGAGATTTATTTCATACTAAAGAGAGGCCCTTAATAATTCTGGACTGACCACATCTAGTTTGTCTGGTTAAATTAACGACAATCGAGTTTGCGAAGCATCTGATCCCTTTTGTGGCTCACACAAAGGGAGCAAATTGTTCAAGTAAAATTAATAGTTCAGTTTCCGCCCATCAGGAAATTCAGTATTGGGAGGAAACTTAGCTGATCATGAAAGTGCATCACCAGTGTAGAGTAAAATAGCAATTGGCTTCCACCCACATTGACGCCTTGTGTGCCAGTAATGAAAACGTGTTTTGTCAAGAGTTCAATTATCTATGCAAATATTAGCCCAGAGCTTCTCTGAAATGGAATAAGTAGAAAATTACGCTGTTATATTAGTGGATCTACATCCACAATTAAGCAATCTTAGGCTGTATTTATATTACAACCAGAGTGTCAGTTTAAAGCAGTTTGGCTTAGATTTTTATTAGGTAAGGGTAGTAAGGGATATGGTGAAGCTTTCGGATGAGATGTTAAACCGAGGTCCCGTCTGCTCTCTCAAGTGGATGTAAAAGATCCCTGGCACTATTTTGAAGAGGAGCAGGGGAGCTATCCCCAGTGTCCTGGCCAATATTTATCCCTCAATCAACATAACATATCTTGTCATTATCACATTGCTGTTTGTGGGAGCTTGCTTTTACACAAATTGGCTGCCGCATTTCCTACATTACAACAGTGACTACGCTCTAAAAGTACTTCATTGGCTGTAAAGCGCTTTGAGACATCCGGTGATCGTGAAAGGTGCTATATAAATCCAAGTCTGTCTTTCTTTCAAATGCGGGTAAATGGAATTGAGGAACAGATCAGTTATGATCTAATTGAATGGCAGAACAGGCTCGAGATGCTGAATAGCCTACTCCTGTTCTTATGCTCTGAATTTATAATGTAAACAGCATTTGAATCTGGAACCAGGGCCTGATCTTATATCACAGCAAAGTGGAATAGGTCCCGTATAGGCCACGTTTCCTGCATTACAACAGTGACTACACTTCAAAAGTGAAGAATTCGCTGTTAAGCACTTTGAGACGTCCTGAGGTCGTGAAAGGCGCCACATAAATGCAAGTCTTTTCACAAGGAAAACAAATACGAAGGACCAAAGTTTCCAGTTAAGCACTTGTTCACCAGGAAAAGCACATGGACCACGGTTCGAATTCTGACACTTGGTGAGATATATTTAACAGCCACTTGGTGAGGCTTGTAGGTTAAAACTTGTCATTCTCCTCGGTCTGTGTACTTAGTTAATTAAATACAAACTGATTCGTCACTGAATCCTAACCCATTAGGTAGTGATACATATAGGTATTTTTAGTATCCGTGTAGCGACACCATGGGGCTGAACTTGGTGGACTCACTGCCTGCTTAGAAACATAGAAAATAGGTGCAGGAGTCGGCCATTCGGCCCTTCGAGCCTGCACCGCCATTCAATGAGTTCATGGCTGAACATGCAACTTCAGTACCCCATTCCTGATTTCTCGCCATACCCCTTGATCCCCCGAGTAGTAAGGACTACATCTAACTCCTTTTTGAATATATTTAGACAATTGGCCTCAACAGCATTCTGTGGTCGAGAATTCCACAGGTTCACACTCTCTGGGTGAAGAAGTTTCTCCTCATCTCGGTCCTAAATGGCTTACCCCTTATCCTTAGACTGTGACCCCTGGTTCTGGACTTCCCCAACATTGGGAACATTCTTCCTGCATCTAACCTGTCTAAACCCGTCAGAATTTTAAACGTTTCGATGAGATCCCCTCTCATTCTTCTGAACTCCAGTGAATACAAGCCCAGTTGATCCAGTCTTTCTTGATATGTCAGTCCTGCCATCCTGGGAATCAGTCTGGTGAACCTTCGCTGCACTCCCTCAATAGCAAGAATGTCCTTCCTCAAGTTAGGAGTCCAAAACTGTACACAATACTCCAGGTGTGGCCTCACCAAGGCCCTGTATAACTGTAGTAACACCTCCCTGCCCCTGTACTCAAATCCCCTCGCTATGAAGGCCAACATGCCATTTGCTTTCTTAACCGCCTGCTGTACCTGCATGCCAACCTTCAATGACTGATGTACCATGCCTCCAGGTCTCGTTGCACCTCCCCTTTTCCTAATCTGTCACCATTCAGATAATAGTCTGTCTCTCTGTTTTTACCACCAAAGTGGATAACCTCACATTTATCCACATTATACTTCATCTGCCATGCATTTGTCCACTCACCTAACCTATCCAAGTCACTCTGCAGCCTCATAGCATCCTCCTCGCAGCTCACACTGCCACCCAAATTAGTGTCATCCGCAAATTTGGAGATACTACATTTAATCCCCTCGTCTAAATCATTAATGTACAATGTAAACAGCTGGGGCCCCAGCACAGAACCTTGCGGTACCCCACTAGTCACTGCCTGCCATTCTGAAAAGTACCCATTTACTCCTACTCTTTGCTTCCTGTCTGCCAACCAGTTCTCAATCCACGTCAGCACACTACCCCCAATCCCATGTGCTTTAACTTTGCACATTAATCTCTTGTGTGGGACCTTGTCGAAGGCCTTCTGAAAGTCCAAATACAGCACATCAACTGGTTCTCCCTTGTCCACTCTACTGGAAACATCCTCAAAAAATTCCAGAAGATTTGTCAAGCATGATTTCCCTTTCACAAATCCATGCTGACTTGGACCTATCATGTCACCTCTTTCCAAATGCGCTGCTATGACATCCTTAATAATTGATTCCATCATTTTACCCACTACTGAGGTCAGGCTGACCGGTCTATAATTTCCTGTTTTCTCTCTCCCTCCTTTTTTAAAAAGTGGGGTTACATTGGCTACCCTCCACTCCATAGGAACTGATCCAGAGTCTATGGAATGTTGGAAAATGACTGTCAATGCATCCGCTATTTCCAAGGCCACCTCCTTAAGTAGTCTGGGATGCAGTCCATCAGGCCCTGGGGATTTATCGGCCTTCATTACCATCAATTTCCCCAACACAATTTCCCGACTAATAAGGATTTCCCTCAGTTCCTCCTTCTTACTAGACCCTCTAACCCCTTTTATATCCCCCCTTTAAATTAAACTGCTACTTACTTAGAAGCTACTGGCAATTGCCACTAACAATTTACTCCAGCCTCCAAATGGTTTAAAGAGAATAACCCTTAAAACTCACCCACTTACCAAACTCACGAATGCCACTCTATGCTGCTGCACTCCATGCTTGGCACGAGCTGCCTCTTTTTAAACTGTATCTGGGTCAGATGACTCACTACTGGTCAGTCGTTTACAGAACTGGTTTTAACTAGCAGCTAATTGCCTCCTACTGGAGAGTTACCTTGTTTTTCTCTGCCTAAACCTGAAAGATTCCCAACTATTTAACTTTTCCCCTTTAAATTAAACTGCTACTTACTTAGAAGCTACTGGCAATTGCCACTAGCAATTTACTCCAGCCTCCAAATAGTTTAAAGAGAATAACCCTTAAAACTCACCCACTTACCAAACTCACGAATGCCACTCTATGCTGCTTGCGCTTGCTGCCACCGAGTTTTCTGGGCGGTCTCCCCTCCGAGCGAGTTTGGTGGAGGCCTCCACCGGCGGGGACTGAAGACCGTTGGGGACCGCCCGCTGGTGCGCAACGTGCGTAAGTGTCCTCCCGCCTGCCGAGCTGCCAGTTTGGCCTGGGCGGGTGTCTGCTGCAGCAGGAGAAAAGACTGCCGCATGGAGGCAGGTCTAACCTAAACGGTAAGTATGAAGACCTGCAAAAAAAGGTTAGTGAACTTCTTTTCTTTATTTTTTTCCAGCGATTCAGGTGGATGGGGTCCCCTGAAGGTTTTCCAGTGTTTTTTAAAAAAAATTTTTAGAAATTTTTAATTTTATCAGTTCCCTCCTCCTTGGGCACGACTTAATCCTCGGCGGTACTTTGCCGAGGATCGCATTTGCCGCCGAGATTGGGAGCTTCCACCGGCTGCTGCCCAGATTCAGGGCGCAAGTCGTTTTTTTGCCTCCGGGCGGTCTTTCCAGGACTTCCGCCCAAAGTACCATCAGGATCTCAGTGATCCTTTGAGCAGCACTTGGGCGTAACTTAGCTTCCACCAAGTTCGGGGCTCATGTTTCTCACGCCAGGGTACTTACTACCTGTCACTGCATCGTATTGTTGGTTGTAATGCAATCCACCTCCCCACAGGCAAAAAAAAGACATTAAAGGAGCAAGAAACTTTACCTTTAACCAACTAGCCAATTCCAGTCACTGGTTCAAATAAGTTTTTTTAATTAAAAAAATTCTGAATCAGCAATTGCCTGTACAGCAAAAACATCTGTAAAGGAATCGGAGGTTCTCACAATTAGTTGAGTGTCTGAGTTCGATAAACTTCTGATCCAGATGATTCAGCCTCCACAAAATCCCCTCAAGACAAGAAGCCGATAAGGATTCTAAAATGATGCAGATGTCAAATAAAAGTAGACATGTAATTTTCATGCTGTCGTGCATTTTATTTGAAGGCGAGGCCAGACAGTAGGGAATTTCTGCCATTCATCAAGCTCACAGATCTACACTGCTTCAGGTGTTATCTTCTACTCAGCACATCTTCTTCAGAGACTTAATAAATCTTGAATCTTGAAAGCACTCAAGATTGTTGTCAGGTACTTATTAGTACTTTCATTAGGTAATTCTAAGCATCCATTTTAACAAGTCTTTTTGACATCTGCTAACTTCAGAGCTGTTGACATCAGGGAAATGGAAGGAGTGAGATCTACCATCACAAAAATTGAGATAGACTGCAAACCATTTTTTAAAGATGTATCTCTCTTCCTCACTGCACCGCACCTTCCCGCCCGCCACTAAATAAAAATAAATGAAGCTTGATGGGTCCTGACACCTGACACCAGCCAGATTAAAAGGCTTGTCGGGAAAATGGGGATGGAGAAGAAAATTTTCAAATGGGCAATAATTTTACGGTCATGCCTGCAGAATGGGAACTGTTAACACGGGGTTATATTATTGGCACACATTTAATGAGATAGTGTGATAATTGGTAACCGCCCGCAAACTAAAAACAGCTATTAAAACTAATTATTGGTTTGTAGATCTAATTTTATTTAAGTCAAAGTGATAATTTTCAGCTGTTTGAAACCACGTTCTCCACATAAATTAAACTAAATCTAACCAGGTTTTGTTACAGCTGTCTTGCAACCTTACAATTTCTTTCTCAAATGCCTTTCTTGATGGTAAATGAGGAACAGGACTAATGCAGATGCATTCTAGGGGTGGGGGGATATTCATAGGGGTCGAAATTGCCCCCCTACATAAGTGGAGAGGCTTTACCGACCGGGGGAGGACGGATGGGCTGACCCTTCCGAAATTGCCCCCGGGCCGGAAGTGGCGGGAACAGGTTTCCGCTCCGCCCGTATTCCCGCCGCATCGGGCACACACCGACCCCTTAACGACCGGCGGCACCCCCTTTCTGCCTGTCGCGGGGTATTGCCCCGCAGGAGCGCCGCCGGTCGGTGCCACCGACAACATTTTTTGCGGCTGGGCAGTGCGGTTGCCCTTAAAGAGGTCGCACCACCGGCAACTCCATTTTATTTTTTGTTGTCGATCGACTACCAGGTCGGGCCGGCAATTATGCTCACGGGTTTGGCCAGGCTGGCAACAGGCAGCCTGGCACTCACTCTTGGGTGCCATGTCGCTGGCCTGGCCGAAACCCTCCCTGGTGGTTCAGTGTTTGCCACTAAAGTGGCTGCAGAGTTCGCACCAGCCCTCCCTTTAACTGAAGAGATATTGTGACACGTCAGCACGATGCAGCGCGTCCGCGTCGCGCTGATGTCATCTGAGACACGCTGATGACTTGGAGTGTCGGCCACTCCAACCTGCCCCCACTTCCGCCCCACTAGTGACGGCCACTCCAACCTGCCCGCACTTCCACTCCTCTCCCGACACCAACACTGCTCCGACAAGAAACAAAAACAAAAGTGCTGAAAATCGCCAGAATGTTCACCCATGCATTGCGGCAGACGGATCAGTTAAAAAATGATAGGTGAGCCCCGTTTCGGGCAGAGGGCAATTTCGGCCCCAGAGATTTTATCCAGAGTGCAGGCTATGGTTTCTTTTAATTAATTTTCGGAATGTGTATGTCACTGGCAAAGGTGGCATTTATTGCCCATGCCTTTTAGACCTGAGAAGGTGGTGGCTGGCCTTCTTCTTGAACCGCTGGCAGCAGTTTTTGATATAACTGAATGGCTTGCCAGGCATCTTCAGAGGGCAGTTAAGAGTCAACCATGCTGGTGTGGGACCAGAGTCACATATATGGGCCGAAATTCAGGCACGCCAGAATGCTGGCGCACTTAAGATTTTTTACCTTTTTTTTTCTGCCAGGAGCGATGAACAGCTGTCCAATTGATTTTCAGGACTTAGAAGATTTTTTAACGTTGGACTGGAAGTTGGTCATAATGGGGGTGGAAGTGCGGTGGTAAGTCATGCCAAGGAGCGGAAGTTGGGACGGGATTGAGTATCCGCTGCTGTCACTCAGCGGCAGAGTGATGATGATGTCACTGCGCATGAGAGTCACCACGCTCCCTCCCCTCCGTTCAGGGGGAGAGAATCGGGGATTTTTTTAGTTTTGGCCACTGTGCCACCAGGAAGGATTTCAGCCGGGCCAGTGGCCTGGCACCCAAAAGGGGGTTGCGGCTCTTGAATTTTTTTCAGTAAATTTGGGGCGGATTAAAATGGAGGTGAGGGATAGCAGCGGTGCGCGTTTTGATGATGCGCTTGCAGCAGTCGGCAGCAGTAGGGTGGAAGTGGGCTCAGGCCGAAAAATCCCCAAGCTGAATTTGGATCGGTGCGGCCAATGGACTCCAACGTGGCGGTCACTTGATTCCGCCGCATGGCCGCTGCAAAACGGCAGTAATGGGCCTTATACGGACCGTGAATTTCGGCCCCGTAGTGTATAAAAAAAGAATGAAAAACAAAAATTACTTACTCTTTGTAGTTAGCTCTTAGTCCCAATTTAAGCAAAGGGGCCACTGAAGAATCCTGAGAACTAATTTCTCAAGGGTTCCTTCAACAGGCATGGGCCTCAAATTAACATATACAAGGGGCCTAATGCCTGTTTTAGGCATCTGCTTGAGATGCCAAAAATCTTTTCACCAGTAATTTAGCTGTGAGACCAACGCATGTGTAGATTGGGCACAGGCCATCCCACTGTTAAATTGATATGAGATGTGCCCATTTCACACCCAACAAACAGCACAACGCTTACTAATTGTTGTCCTAGACCTCAGCATAAAATGGAGGGCAAATTTCAGGCAAAGCACTCATCGATTGCAAGCAAGTTCTCCGCGAGCCTCACTAGTGGCACAGAGCTTATACAAATTCTGCCCCTAAAGATAGGCAGTCACCTCCCTTGCATATTTTCAATGAGGAAAATATTTACTGCTTCTGTTACCTACATTGAGTCTAAACAGTCTAGCATGTTTAGTCTATGCTCTTAAGGAATGCAAGGAAACAGTCAGCATCTAGGCTGATAAGGGGCATGTTTAGAAATCTGGTCACATAAGAACATAAGAATTAGGAGCAGGAGTAGGCCATTCGGCCCCTCAAGCCCGCTTTGCCATTCAATGAGATCATGGCTGATCTTCCACCTCAACTCCATTTTCCTGCACTGTCCCCATATCTCTTGATTCCCTTAATATCCAAAAATCTAGCGATCTCTGTCTTGAATATACTCAAAGTGAGCCTTCACAGCCCTCTGGGGGTAGAGAATTTCAGAAATTCACCACCCTGTGAGTGAAGAAGTTTCTCCTAATCTCAGTTCTAAATGGACGATCCCTTATTCTGAGACCGTGACCCCTGGTTCTAGATTCCTCAGCCAGAGGAAACATCCTCCCTCCATCTACCCTGTCAAGCCCTGTAAGAATTTTGTCTCAATGAGATCACCTCTCATTCTTCTAAGCTCTAGAGAATATAGGCTTAGGCTACTCAATCTCTCCTCATAGGACAATTCCCGCATCCCAGGAATCAGTCAGGTGAACCTTTTTTTTTCACTCCCTCAATGGCATGTATATCCTTCCTTAGGTATGGAGACCAAAACTGTACACAATACTCCAGGTGTGGTCTCACTAGGGTCCTATATAATTGCAGTAATACATCTTTACCTATAAACTTAAATCCTCTTGTAATAAAGGCCAACATATCATTTGCTTTCTTAATTGCTTGCTGTACCTGCATGTTAACTTTCAGTGATTCGTGTGCAAGGACACCCAGGTCCCTCTGATCAACACTTCCCACTCTCTCATCATTTAAAAATACTCTGCTTTTCTAATTTTCCTACCAAAGTGGATAACTTCACATTTCTCCACATTATATTCCATTTGCCATGTTCTTGCCCACTCACTTAGCCTGTCTACATCCCCTTGAAGTCTCTCTGCATCTTCATCACAACTACATTTCCACCTAGCTTTGTATCATCAGCAAACTTCGATATATTACATTTGGTTCCCATCATCCAAATCATTGATATAGATTGTGAATAGCTGGGGCCCAAGCATCATCCTTATGGCACCCCACTAGTTACAGCCTGCCAACTTGAAAGTGACCTATTTATTCCTACTCTCTGTTTTCTGTCCGTTAACCAATCCCCAATCCATGCTAGTATATTACCCCCAATCCCATGAGCTCTAATTTTGTTCAATAGCCTCTTGTGTGACACCTTATCGAATGTCCTCTGAAAATCCAAATATACCACATCCATTGGTCCCCCTTATCTATTCTACTAGTTACAACCTCAAACATGATTTCCCTTTCATAAATCCATGTTGATTCTGCCCAATCCTATTATTATTTTCTAAGTGCCCTGTTACCACATCCTTAATAATAGATTCTAGCATTTTCCCTACTACTGATATCAGGCTAACTGGTCTGTAGTTCCCCGTTTTCTGTCCCACTCCTTTCTTAAATATCTAAGTGAGTGGATCATAATATATGCCTCCATTGAGTCATCCTGTAGTCTGATGATTAGATCTTGATAATCTCAGGATCTGAAGTCAGCTTTTAGTCCCAATTTAAGCACCAACTTTTAGGGGGACTGGGCTAAAATGGGAGAGGACAGAATTAGTGCATTTCAAATTTACCATTTTGTAATTAGTTACAATGTTAAATGCAAAAAGAGAAAATACCACCAACACCTTAACAAATATGTCGCCAAACAACACTACACTGTACAATGTGTCAGCTGTGGCTCAGTGAGTAGCACTCTCGCCTCTAAGTCAGAAGGTTGTGGGTTCAAGCCCCACTCCAAAGACTTGAGCACATAATCTAGGCTGACATTTCAGTGCTGAGCTGAGTGAGTGCCGCACTGTCGGAGGTGCTCTTTTTCAGATGAGAGATTAAATTGAGGGCATGTCTGACCTCTCGGGTGGACCTAGAAGAGCAGGGGAGATCCCCAATATTTTGGGCAACATTTATCCATCAACCAACACCAAAAAAAACAGATTATTTGGTCTTTTATATCATTGTGGTTTGTGGGAGCTTGCTGTGAAGAAAACTGGTCACAGCGTTTCCAGCAGTACAACAGTGACTACACTTCAAAAACATTTCATTGGCTGTAAAGTGCTTGGGGACATCTTGAGGTCATGAACGGCAGTATATAAATGCAAGTTCTTGCTTTTCTTTATTTATCTAGTACTATTATGGTGCAAAGATGTCCTAGTGCACATCCAAAATCACATAGGGTGTGCCGATTTGCCACATGGCATATGATTAATCATTATTTGCATACACAAAGCTGTAATCCTCTTGTGATTGAACCAGTATGTACAACAATACCATTAATGCGCAATGCCTTTAGCTTCACACGACCATGCCAAACCAGAATATAACTTGGATGTAAAGGCCGATCCTATTATGAAACGAGGACAAATTTCTTCAGTACATAGATTTATGGTTTATAGCTATATTCTAATCATTGTCTGTTCTAAAATATGAATTGTTTATTTATACAGTCAAGTCTAAACCATGGAAATATACACGAACTTTAAAAAAAAATTCTAATTTTTTCTAAATAATTTATCTTTTTGCCGCAGTAAAATTTATCCATTATCGCTAACAAGTGATTACAAATAATGAAAAACCGGTTAAACAGGAGTGAACATAACACCAATGTTCATCATCATAGGCAGTCCCTCGGAATCGAGGAAGACTTGCTTCCACTCTTAAAATGAGTTCTTAGGTGGCTGCACAGTCCAATACGAGAGCCACAGTCTGTGTCACAGGTGGGACAGATAGTCATTGAGGGAAGGGGTGGGTGGGACTGGTTTGCTGCACATTCTTTCTGCTGCCTGCGCTTGATTTCTGCATGCTCTCAGCGATGAGACTCAAGGTGTTCAGCGCCCTCCTGGATGCACTTCCTCCACTTCGGGCGGTCTTTGGCCAGGGACTCCCAGGTGTCAGTGGGGATGTTGCACGTTATCAGGGAGGCTTTGAGGGTGTCCTTGTAACTTTTCCTCTGCCCACCTTTGGCTCGTTTGCTGTGAAGGAGCTCCGAGTAGAGCACTTGTTTTGGGAGTCTCGTGTCTGGCATGCGAACAATGTGGCCTGCCCAGCGGAGCTGAGTAAGGACGGCTGGTGTTTCAATGCTGGGGGTGTTGGCCTGGTCGAGGATGCGAATGTTGATGCGTCTGTCCTCCCAGGAGATTTGTAGGATCTTGCAGAGACATCATTGGTGGTATTTCTCCAGCGACTTGAGGTGTCTACTGTACATGGTCCATGTCTTTGAGCCATACAGGAGGGCAGGTATTACTACAGCCCTGTAGACCATGAGCTTGCTGGCAGTTTTGAGGGCCTGGTCTTCAAATAATCTTTTCCTCAGGCGGCCAAAGGCTGCACTGGCGCACTGGAGGTGGTGTTGAATCTCGTCGTCAATGTCTGCTCTTATTGATAAGAGGCTCCCGAGGTATGGGACATGGTCTACGTTGTCCAGGGTCGCGCCGTGGATCTAGATGTCTGGGGGGCAGTGCTGTGCGGTGAGGACAGGCTGGTGGAGGACCTTTGTCTTACGGATGTTTAACGTAAGGCCCATGCTTTTGTATGCCTCAGTAAATACTTCGACTATGTCCTGGAGTTCAGCCTCTGCGCAGACGCATGCGTCGTCCACGTGTTGTAGCTCAACGACAGAGGTTGAGGTGGTCTTGGACCTGGCCTGGAGACGGCGAAGGTTGAACAGGTTCCCACTGGTTCTGTAGTTTAATTCCATTCCAGCAGGGAGCTTGTTGACTGTGAGGTGGAGCATGGCAGCGAGGAAGATTGAGAAGAGGGTTGGGGCGATGATGCAGCCCTGTTTGACCCCGGTCCGGATGTGGATTGGGTCTGTAATGGATCCATTGGTAAGGATCATGGCCT
Organism: Pristiophorus japonicus; assembly: GCF_044704955.1. Classification (NCBI taxonomy): domain Eukaryota; kingdom Metazoa; phylum Chordata; class Chondrichthyes; family Pristiophoridae; genus Pristiophorus; species Pristiophorus japonicus. Next base: position 151,410,512 of record NC_091991.1, read on the forward strand.
GCATGTCGTGGAGCAGGCAGGAAAAATGCAGGGAACAGCACCAGCCCTTATACATGGCCTTCTTCGACCTTACAGAGGCCTTTGACACCATCAACTGCGAGGGTCTATGGAACGTCCTCCTCCATTTCGGATGCCCCCAAAAACACCAATTGTATTTAATATCTGAATGTATAATGGCTGGGATTTGGATAATGAGCATAGATCATAAAGTGCTGTCAATAGTATGGATTCAGAATTCAATTCCATCATTTACTGGAGTTTGGAAAATTTTTGTTGCTCGAATTACAGGGTATTTTTGTCAAGTTTTTATCATAAGTCAAGAATAAATCATTAAATAATCCTGCTAAATGTACATTAAAGATGCAAAATTACTGAGTGCTCATGTTTACAATTCTCTCATTTTTAAGGAAATGCCTGTATTCCATAAAAATCCTGACTCCTAAAAAATGTCCACCACAAGGACTTGATAGGGTAGATAGAGGGAAATTATTTCTTCTGGTGAGCGAGTCCAGAACAAGGAGGCATAACCTTAAACTTAGAGCTAGGCCGTGCAGGGGCGATGTCAGGAAACACTTCTTCACACATCGGATAGCGGAAATCTTGACTTCTCTGTTGAGGCTGGGGGTCAACTGACAATTTAAAAGCAGAAAATGGTAGATTTTTTTAGGGAAAGGTATTAAGGATTATGGAACTAAGGCAGATAGAGTAAAGATACAGATAAGCGATGATCTAATTGAATGGTGGAAGAAGCTCGATGAGCTGAATGGCCCACTCCTGTTCCTATAGAACCGTGGAAGTTTACAGAGCGGAAGGAGGCCATTTCAGCCCATCATGTCCGCGCCGGTGTTCCTACATCATCAACAACTTGCATTTATATGGCATTTTTAACATTGTAAAATATCCCAAGGCACTTCACAGGAGCATAATTGGACAAAAATTGAGACCTGACAGCTCTACCTGACTATGAGTTCAGCTCCACCCATTCATTCCACATTCCCATGAAGTACTTTCCTATTTTGGTGCCAAAATGCCGGTAACCCATCTTCTGGGACAAAGGAACAGTCATGTGTATTTTACCACCTACCGAGATATACAACAGCTATTATCAAAAAAAAATCAAACACTTCTCCACTAATTCTAAACACATTGAGATAGAGGACAATCACACGAGGGCTCTTAGACACACACACAATGGATTTGACAAATAATACAGTTTCAAACAATAGACTCAGGTGAAAGATTGGAGTCAGTTATTGAGTTCAACATTTTAAACCAAAGGAATAAATATCCTTTTCTATTCATCATAACACAGATTGCAAGATTGTTTTGGAAATCTACCTCTGTAATTAGATACCAAATAGACAAGTAAATACTGTTCCAATAAAATAACCCACTTTGGAGACTTGTGAAGCTATAATTGGGTTATAACAGAATACAACATTTGTGAGCAGGAGATACTAATACGGATGAAATGAACAACAGCTTTAGAATGGACTGACTTACATCAGTAGCGTTAGTTTGAATCATTCGCAGTATAGGCTTACAGTCTCCAAATACAGGTCAGCATTTGTAAAGGCTAAAGACAGATTAATATTCCGGTTTCAAGACCAACTTCCCCGGATTTTGTAAAGAATAAAGACAGGTTAATGTTTCAGGTGCAAGACCAACTTCCTCGTACCTGCTCCCGTTTGGAGACCACATTTTCGCCGGAAGTTTGGAGAAAACCCAGGGATTTCTGGCAATGTTACTGCAGTGGAATAGGAACAGCTCCAATGAAATTCTGGGCCCTCCCATCTCTGAAGGGTACTACACTCGAAATGTTATCTTCACAATTGCAGACTGACCTGCTGTGCATTTCCAGCAATTTAAAATATATATATTTTAGATTTGTAGCAGATCTATGTTGACAGTCCAACGGTTTATTACCTGCTATGGTGTAGAGAGCTGTGACGACCAGCATCAGAACTGTTGAGAGGTAGAGGTTCCATCCAAGGCACACTTGCACAAACAGGGCTCCTGAGTACAGGTCTGTCTAGTGAAAGTAAAGTGATACATCATTGTTTTGTTCTCTGCACAGTCTGCTGCAATTAAAAGATAAGAGTTAAAAGATAAGAAAGCAAATGGTGTGTTGGCCTTTATTACAAGAGGATTTGAGTATAAGAGTAAAGACGTCTTACTGCAATTATATAGGACTCTGGTGAGACCGTGCCTGGAGTATTGTGTACAGTTTTCTTCCTTACCTAAGGAAGGATATGCTTGCCATTGAGGGAGTACAACGAAGGTTCACCAGACTGATTCCTGGGATGGGGGATTGTCCTAGAAGGAGAGATTGAGTAAGCTAGGCCTATATTCTATCGAGCTTAGAAGAATCTCATTGAAACATACAAAATTCTTACAGGGTAGATGCAGGGAGATTGTTTCCTCTGGCTGAGGAGTCTAGAACCAGAGGTCACAGTCTCAGAATAAGGGGTCGGCCTTATAATCTTATACATTTCGATAAGATCACCTCTCATTCTTCTGAATTCCAATGAGTAGAGGCCCAACCTACTCAATCTTTTCTCATAAGACAACCTCTTCATCTTTGGAATCAATCTTGTGAACCTTCTCTGAACTGTCTCCAAAGCAAGTATATCCTTTCGCAAATATGGAAACCAAAACTGTATGTAGTATTCCAGGTGTGGCCTCATCAATACCCTGTATAACTGTAGCAAGACTTCCCTGTTTTTATGCTCCATCCCCTTTGCAATAAAGATTAAGATTCCATTGGCCTTCCTGATCACTTGCTGTACCTGCATGCTAACCTTTTGTTTTTCATGTACAAGTACCCCCAGGTCCCGCTGTACTGCAGCACTTTGCAATTTTTCTCCATTTAAATAATAACTTGCTCATTGTTTTTTTCTGCCAAAGTGCATGACCTCACACTTTCCAACATTATAATCCAGCTGCCAAATTTTTGCCCACTCACTTAGCCTTTCTATGTCCTTTTGCTGATTTTTTGTGTCCTCCTCACATGTTGCTTTTCCTCCCATCTTTGTATCATGAGCAAACTTTGCTACATTACACTCGGTCCCTTCTTCTAAGTCATTAATATAGATTGCAAATAGGTGGGGTCCCAGCACTGATCCCTGCGGCACCCCACTAGTTACTATTTGCCAACCTGAGAATGAACCATTTATCCCGACTCTCTGTTCTCTGTTAGTTAGCCAATCCTCTATCCATGCTAATATATTACCCCCAACCCCATGAACTTTTATCTTGTGCAGTAACCTTTTATGCGGCACCTTGTCAAATGCCTTCTGGAAATCCAAATACACCACATCCACTGGTTCCCCTTTATCTACCCTGTTCATTACATCTTCAAAGAATTCCAGAATATTTGTCAAACATGACTTCCCCTTCATAAATCCATGCTGACTCTGCCTGACCGAATTATGCTTTTCCAAATGTCCTGCTACTGCTTCTTTAATAATGTTCTTATGATTGTGCAGGACTGAAGGCAAGATAGATGAAGGATTCAAAAAAGGAGATTGGAAAGGTTAGGAGAGGGTATGGACTGCTACCAATCTTTGTAGCCTCCTCCAGCCCTACAACACCCCCCAAACTTTTCACTCCTCTCACTTTGACCTATTGTGCATCATTCTCCTCCCCTCCCCTCCCTTCTCTCCCCCACTGGCGTCCATGCCTTCAGCCACAGTGCCAACACTCTTGGAATTCCCTCTCTCTCCTCCTTTAAGACCCTCCTCGTTGACGAATCTTTTGGCCACACTACTGAACATCTCTATCTTTGGTTCAGAATCATTTTTTTTTTTGATTACGCCTCTGTGAAGCATCTTGGGATGATTATCTACATTAAAGACGCTATAAGACAATGGATGAGGGACTTCAGTTATGTGGAGAGACTGAAGAAGCTGGGCTTGTTCTCCCTAGAGAAGAGAAGGTTACGAGGAGATGTGATAGCGGTGTTCAAAATCATGAATGGTTTTGATAGAGTAAATAAGGAGAAACTGTTTCCAATGGCAGAAGGGTTGGAAACCAGAGGATTTAAGGTGATTGGCAAAAGAAGCGACATGAGGAAACTTTTTATTTAAAACACAGCATGTTGTTGTGATCTGGAATGCACTGTCTGAAGGGTGGTGGAAGCAGGTTTAATAGTAACATTCAAAAGCAATCGGATAAATACTTAAAGGGGAAAAAATTTGCAGGGCTATGGGGAAAGAACAGGGTGAGTGGAACTAGTTGGATAGTTCTACCAAAGAGCTGGCACAAGCACGATGGGCTAAATGGCCTCATTCTGTGTTGTGTGATTCTATGACATAGTTGTCATTATGTTGTCTTCTCACGCACTCATTCATTCTGTCTTTGACTTTTCCTTCTCTGTCTGTTATAGAACAGAATCTCCGTATGTTCTGTAGAAAGAGCTAAATGAAACTTCTTGTTGAACCCTGAACCAACATCGCTTATTAACTTCTAGAATATAATGGCTCCTTTCGTCTATGGAACCTGGATTTATTTTCCCTGATCAGTCAGTCAAGCCTTTGAGAAAGAAAATCCTTATAATCTCCAGTGCTAAATGCAGACTTTAGATAAACTAGCCAGAAGGCATCTATGATTAAAAGTAATGGAATAAAGGTCTGCTGAAACAACAGGTTTCAAATGACATGTTTGGACATCAATACTGGTACAAAAAGTATCTAGTCATAAATGTTAGATACATAAAACCCTTTACAATAAGAGGGGGAATAACAAAATGTGCTTTGGGAGACCACGTATCTATTAATGTGACAAATTGAGTCGTTCACTTAAGGAGTCATAAAAAGGGATAAAAGTTTTCTTTCCATTTAGGACAAATGGAAACAAGGTCTATGACTTACAATGGGAAGATTGTAGTTAATGCAATTTCATCAAGCTGATTACATAAAACAAATACTGAACCTTTTCAAGAGACTGAAGGCTGGAGCTAAATCTAAGCTGGTATAAGTGATATCTCAGTAAACCTTTACTTTCATGATTATAATTGGAAACTATTAGGAAATCAGCAGAGGCAAGAGAGAGAAATACTGGGAGCAAAATTGGTCCCTATCACTCCTGCTTTTTGGGCACAACTTGAAAAAAGAACCAGGGTGGAGATGAGGAGATTTGTTTTTATGCAGCGAGTTGTTGTGATCTGGAATGCACTGCCTGAATGGGCAGTGGAAGCAGATTCAATAATAACTTTCAAACAGGAGTTGGATAAATACTTGAAGGGGAACCATTTGTAGGGCTATAGGGAAAGAGCAGGGGAGTGGGACAAATTGGATAGCTCTTTGAAATAGTTGGTACAGGCACGATTGGCTGAATGGCCTCCTTCGGTGTTGTATGATTCTATATTCAGGAGACTGATTTTCCTCCGAACGTGTGCCAGCTACCAATTTCTGAGCACACAGGGTTCCCTGGAGTTACCTGCGGGCAGCTGATTTTGTGAAAGCCCGGACCAGCCAGCTACATTGGACACCTGATTGGGATCTGCAGCTTGTGGCTTTACGGATCTGAGGCCTGAGGCCTAATTCGTAGTTAGGCTGGGCCTTTGTCTTTAGGCAATCTGTGTGCGGGGGGGGAGGGGGGTGGGGGGGGCGGGGGGGGGGCTAGGGAGCAGATGGAGGGGGGGGGGTAAGATCCACCTCCTCTGACTCCAGAAGGAAATTTTAAAAAATGAAACTTATCTTTTTGACTCTTCTGGTCTCCATCCACTTCCATGCTGGGTGGGCCTAACGGGGAACTCCCTACCCCTTTCTGCTCAAGCCTCCTAATAAAAATTGCAGTTGGCTCCTGAAAACGTCATTGGGACCCGACATGGAAATGACAAAAAGACCCCTGCCGGCTTCAGGCAGGTGTCATAGAAACATAGAAACATAGAAAATAGGTGCAGGAGCAGGCCATTCAACCCTTCTAGCCTGCACCGCCATTCAATGAGTTCATGGCTGAACATGAAACTTCAGTACCCCCTTCCTGCTTTCTCGCCATAACCCTTGATTCCCCGAGTAGTAAGGACTTCATCTAACTCCCTTTTGAATATATTTAGTGAATTGGCCTCAACTACTTTCTGTGGTAGAGAATTCCACAGGTTCACCACTCTCTGGGTGAAGAAGTTTCTCCTCATCTCGGTCCTAAATGGCTTACCCCTTATCCTCAGACTGTGACCCCTGGTTCTGGACTTCCCCAACATTGGGAACATTCTTTCTGCATCTAACCTGTCTAAACCCGTCAGAATTTTAAACGTTTCTATGAGGTCCCCTCTCATTCTTCTGAACTCCAGTGAATACAAGCCCAGTTGATCCAATCTTTCTTGATAGGTCAGTCCCACCATCCCGGGAATCAGTCTGGTGAACCTTCGCTGCACTCCCTCAATAGCAAGAATGTCCTTCCTCAAGTTAGGAGACCAAAACTGTACACAATACTCCAGGTGTGGCCTCACCAAGGCCCTGTACAACTGTAGCAACACCTCCCTGCCCCTGTACTCAAATCCCCTCGCTATGAAGGCCAACATGCCATTTGCTTTCTTAACCGCCTGCTGTACCTGCATGCTAACCTTCAATAACTGATGTACCATGACACCCAGGTCTCGTTGCACCTCCCCTTTTCCTAATCTGTCACCATTCAGATAATAGTCCTTGCCACCTGCTCAGTAGAGCAGGCTAAAATACAAATCTGTCAGCTCCCAGCTGTTCCAGAGTGGATACGTAACTTTAACACTTTTTAATCAAGCAGAACTTCTTGCAATGTAATTTCCTTAATGTCACAAAAGGAAATTGAAGAAATAAGGAGAGATTCAACCTTGGGGCAGAACAACAAGTGCAGAATACCAAAGTACCAATGGACCGTCCAGAGTAACAGGACACAGGTTTTCATTGACAGTTCTCTAAATGGAACTCTCTCAATTTTATAAAGAAAGAATTTCATTAATATCGCACCTTTCACAAACTCAGGACATCCCAAAACACCGCATCAGTACTACACGGGAGTGTCAGCCTGGATGATGCGATTCCAGTCTCTGGAGTGGGACTTGAACCCATGACCTTTTGACTCAAAGGCAAGAGTGCTACCAACTGAGCCATCCATGGCTGATGCCTTATCATGCTACTAACAAAATTTAATGAGGAAGTTCAGCATTTCCACACCAGATGATCGGGAAATCATAAGGCAAGGTATCCTCTAAACACATTTCTCAATTTCAAGATACACAGTGACACTGATCACAAGTCTGCCCTCTGCAGAAGGCACTGGCGTAGGAAGGAAGAGAAGTGTGTTTCTAAACATTTAATATAATCTGGTTAAAGTTTCAAAGTCTAACTGAGGTTTTCAACAAGTCAAGAGATGCTATTATTGAAATTACTTAACAATTGACAGCTAACAGTACAGAAATGTAGGGCTCCATTTTCCCCAGTGATTTGCACCGTTTTTTTTGAGCATGTTACTCTTTTTGGCCTAAGTTGAAAAACCACAGTTTCCCCAATCAATTTGCACCAGTGTAACTCAGTTATGATTTTCTTAGGTCAGTTTTTTTTCCAGTCAAAGGGGGCGTAATCAGCCACCTACGCTAATTCTGGCCATTTAGGGAAGTTTGGCTAGTTGAGAGTTACTCCAGTTCTGCTTAAGCCAGCATATGCAGCTACTCCAGAAAAACCTTCCGGAGAGTTAAGGAAATCGGTGCAGGTATGGAAATTGGCGCAGCCGATGCCCGGACACACTAAAAGAATTGAATAATACATAGCAGCAACTTACTTCCAACCCCGCCATGGCAGCCCGATCTTTTTGCTGCAGATCAAGGCTCCACTCCCAAAACTAAAGGTCAGGTTACGCCACGCCAAAATGAAGAAATCCAACGGGGAAACTTAGAATATTTTTTTTTGCCGTACTTAGGCCCCAAAAAATCGGGTGCAACTCTTCAAGTACGCCAAAAAAATGCTTTGGAGAAAATTGAGCCTGTGCAACCTGACTAAACAGTGATAATAGTTAAGTTGGAGAGCCTTATCCCGAGTTGAGACTGGTCTTTATATATTTGGGTGTGCCATGCTAAACAAGATTGACAGAACATGATTTAAGTGTGATATAATTTGCAGAAGGTGTGTATGTCTACCACCACCCTTTTCCACCCCACAACAATCTCTCACAACAGGGTGCGGCAATTTTCTGACAAACTCAGTGTATAAGTCAATGCTTCTGGGCCAAAGGATTATCTTGACAGTGTAAATCCAAATAAATTAAAAAAGGGGTCAAATGCTTTTCAGCTACACATTGCTAGATCGACACAAATTACTTTGATATTCACTGCTACTGTCATGAAGTTTATTTGACAACAGTTGTTCATAAGAAAAGAAATGTCTGACTGATGTAGATTAATAAGGTGGGGGTGAATTTTCTCTTGGGGTGGGGGGGAGAGGGGGCAGCATGAGATGGGCGATCGTGAATCGGCAGCCCATTTTACACCCCGTTGAAGTCAATGGAAAGACAGTCGAACAGGGTGTAAAACTGGGTGCCGATTCACTATCGCCCGCAAGGCAAGTCTGATTTGCCAGACAATTTTAAGAACGCAGGATTGTAATTATACTGAAAAAGTATTGTGTATGATCGTAAATGGCTGTGGTGTAGAAACGCCAAAGTTCCTTTCAGTAGCACAGCATCTGGAGTTATCAATTACTTTGGATAGGCATCAGTCATGCATTTTCAATCCTCCAGGACATACTGGACTGTCCTGAATAGAATTCTTAATAAAAGCATGTGTGTAGTTACTTATGCAGGGGATAATATTTCCCCGTAACCTGCAGTGAAATAAAATGGTCACTGCTTTTCAAATTGTATGGTACAGTACCAGCACTGTTACTGTCCAAATTACATAGTGAGATATGAGCCTGTAAACACTTAGGGCTGGATTTTCGGTTTTGCTCATTTCGGGGCGTTAAGGATGGCGGGGCAGTAAAGTTTGCACCCGGGAATAGCTTGCGCCTCAGTCAGCAAAATTGGCCAGCTGGGCCCTGAGTGTGGGGCGGAGTGCTGAGGGAGGCGTTGTACACTTCTCTTAGGGTGTTAGGCCGGCTGAGCAAGCGAAAATCCCGAGCTAAACAGCCGGCCTGGGAGTGTTCTGAAAGGGGCCTAGGGAGAAAATAAAACTGAAAACATTCCCAAAACATTGCCCACGCCACCACAACTTAAATCACAAAAAACAAGAAAAGAAAAAACAATCGCACTTACCTGAGGTGGACATTACTTACCTCACTGCAGCCGGTATAGGTCGGACTGCCCGTTTTCACAGGGTGCTACAGGTCAGGCAGGACTCAAAAATCAAGCCGGTGTCGCAACCAGGGGCATTGGCTTGGCTCTTCCGGGCAGTAATGCTCCGCGGCCTGCTGTGACTGGCCCTGAAAACCCTGGCCGGGTGCTGGAAGCTGGCCGTCTGCCCAGAAGAGCTCACCGCCGCAATTGCCGTCATTCCGGGGCGAAAACAGAGGCAGATAGGACCGGAAAATCCAGCCCCTAATGCCTTCATCTGAAATTCGTCGCTCTGCTATTTCAGCAGAGGTACTCCTTGTTTAAAATAAATGGGTTAACATGGGTTAATGCCTCCATAAATAGCGGAGAGGGGAATTTCAGACAAACTCATTAAGCGTTGGTGTGGTCACGTCCTACAGTGTAATTTCAGAGTTGATGGTTTCATAGCGGAGGTCATTCCTTGCCGTCAGCTGTGAACCTTAAATTAGTAAAGAAAAGAACATTTTTAAAAGACCAGCTATTTGAAGACTGTGTATGTTGTCCAGAATGATAGATCTGGTGTATTGGATATCCTATGAAAGACAATCATATAGTCACGATAAAGCATGCCTTTGTCTTATCACAACACTTTACAGGTGTCCCTCAGGGAAGTATGCCTGATCCGACTGTTTCTCAACCAATGTCCTGGGGTGAGTGTTTGCTAGTGCTATTGGGGAGGGGGATGAGAATCTATGCAGGGAGGCAGATGGAAGTAAAATGGGGGCAGAAGCAAAAGGTAGAAAGGAGATAAGGAAAGGTGGAGAGCAGAGAAATCAAAGGCAAAAATCAAGAAGGGCCACATTACATCATAATTCTAAAAGGACAAAAAGTGTTAAAAAAACAAGCCTGAAGGCTCTGTGTCTCAATGCGAGGAGCATTCGTCATAAGGTGGATGAATTAACTGCGCAGATAGCTGTTAACGGATATGATGTAATTGGGATTATAGAGACATGGCTCCAGGGTGACCAAGGCTGGAAACTCAACATCCATGGGTGTTCAATATTCAGGAAAGATAGACAGAAAGGAAAAGGAGGTAGGGTAATGTCGCTGGTTAAAGAGGAGATTAACGCAATAATAAGGAAGGACATTAGCTTGGATGATGTGGAATCTGTATGGGTAGAGATGCGGAACACCAAAGGGCAGAAAACGCTTGTGAGAGTTGTGTACAGACCACCAAACAGCAGTAGTGAAGTTGGGGATGGCATCAAACAGGAAATTAGGGATGCGTGCAATAAAGGTACAGCAGTTATCATGGGTGACTTTAATCTACGTATAGATTGGGCAAACCAAACCGGTAGCAATACGGTGGAGGAGGATTTTCTGGAGTGTATAAGGGATGGTTTTCTAGACCAATATGTCAAGGAACCAACTAGAGAGCAGGCCATCCTAGACTGGGTCTTGTGTAATGAGAGAGGATTAATTGGCAATCTTGTGCGAGGCTCCTTGAGGAAGAGTTACCATCATATGGTAGAATTCTTCATTAAGATGGAGAGTGGCACAGTTAATTCAGAGACTAGGGTCCTGAACTTAAAGAAAGGTAACTTCGATGGTATGAGATGTGAATTGGCTCGGATAAACTGGCAAATGATACTAAAAAGGTTGACGGTGGATAGGCAATGGCAGACATTTAAAGATCACATGGATGAACCCCGTAAAAATAAAATGGGGAAGGTGGCTTAACCGTGGCTAAGAAGGGAAATTAGGGATAGTGTTAAATCCAAGGAAGAGGCATATAAATTGGCCAGAAAATGCAACAAACCTGAGGACTGGGAGAAATTTAGAATTCAGCAGAGGAGGACAAAGGGTTTAATTAGGAGGGGGAAAATAGAGCATGAGAGTAAGCTTGCCGGGAACATAAAAACTGACTGCAAAAGCTTCTATCGGTATGTGAAGAGAAAACGATTAGTGAAGACAAATGTAGATTCCTTTCAGTCAGAATCAGGTGAATTTATAATGGGGAACAAAGAAATGGCAGACCAACAGAACAAATACTTTGATTCTGACTTCACTAAGGAAGACAAAAATAACCTTCCGGAAATACTAGGGGACCAAGGGTCTAACGAGAAGGAAATCCTTATTAGTCAGGAAATTGTGTTAGGGAAATTGATGGGATTGAAGGCCAATAAATCCCCAGGGCCTGATAGTTACTCTGGAATGCAGACTAAGGAAGTGGCCCTAGAAATAGTGGATGCATTGGTGTCATTTTCCAACATTCTATAGAATTTGGATCAGTTCCTATGGATTGGAGGGTAGCTAATGTAACCGCACTTTTTAAAAAAAGGAGGGAGTGAGAAAACAGGGAATTATAGACCAGTTAGTGGGGAAAATGTTGGAATCAATTATTAAAGACGTAATAGCAGCACATTTGGAAAGCAGTGACAGGATTGGTCCAAGTCAGCATGAATTTATGAAAGGGAAATTATGCTTGACAAATCTTCTAGAATTTTTTGAGGATGTAACTAGTAGAGTGGACAAGGGAGAACCAGTGGATATGGTGTATTTGGACTTTCAAAAGGCTTTTGGCAAGGTCCCACACAAGAGATTAGTGTGCAAAATTAAAGCACATGGTATTGGGAGTAATGTATTGACGTGGATAGAGAACTGGTTGGCAGACAGGAAGCAAAAAGTAGGAATAAACGGGTCCTTTTCAGAGGTTCAGTGTTGGGCCCCCAGCTATTTACAACATACATTAATGATTTGGATGAAGGAATTGAGTGTAATATCTCCAAGTTTGCAGATGACACTCGGCTGGGTGGCAGTGTAAGCTGTGAGGAGGATGCTAAGAGGCTGCAGGGTGACTTGGACAGGTTAGGTGAGTGGGCAAATGAATGTCAGATGCAGTATAATGTAGATAAATGTGAGGTTAGCCACTTTGATGGCAAAAACAGGGAGGCAGAAAATTATCTGTATGATGACAGATTAGGAAAAGGGGAGGTGCAATGAGACCAGAATGTCATGGTACATCAGTCATTGAAAGTTGGTAGGCCGGTATAGCAGGCAGTGAAGGCGGCAAATGGCATGTTGGCCTTCATAGCGAGAGGATTTGAGTATAGGAGCAGGGAGGTCTTACGGCAGTTGTACAGGGCCTTGGTGAGACCACACCTTGAATATTATGTACAGTTTTACTCTGAGGAAGGACATTCTTGCTATTGAGGGAGTGCAGCGAAGGTTCACCAGACTGACATATGAAGAAAGACTGGATCGACTAGGCTTATAGTCACTGGAATTTAGAAGAATGAGAGGGGATCTCATAGAAACATAGAATTCTGACAGGATTGGACAGGTTAGATGTGGGAAGAATGTTCTCGATGTTGGAGAAGTCCAGAACCAGGGATCAGAGTCTAAGGATAAGGGGTAAGTCATTTGGGACCGAGATGAGGAGAAACTTCTTCACTCAGAGAATTGTGAACCTGTGGAATTCTCTACCACAGAAAGTTGTTGAGGCCAGTTCATTAGATATATTCAAAAGGGAGTTAGATGTGGACCTTACGGCTAAAGGGATCAGGGGGTATGGAGAGAAAGCAGGAAAGGGGTACTGAAATTGCATGATCAGCCATGATCTTATTGAATGGTGGTGCAGGCTCGTAGGGCCGAATGGCCTACTCCTGCACCTATTTTCTATGTTTATATGTTTCATTGGTACCCAAGTGAACATTATTTCCCATGGCTCCAGTCTCTACAGAATGCTGTGACTCAGTGGTAGCACTCTCGCCTGAGTCGGGCAGTCATGGGTTCAAGTTCCATTCCAGAGATTTGAGCACATAATCTAGGCGGATAATCCCAGTGCAGTACTGAGGGAGTGCTGCACATCTTTCGAATAAGACGTTAAACCGAGGTCCAGTCTGCCCTCTCAGGTGGATATAAAAGATCCGTTGGCCTCGTCAAACCCACACCAAAAACAAAAATAAAAATAGAAACTCTACTTACAGATATCTTTGTGAATACAGACAACAGCAGTGACAGGGCAGATAAATACATCCGAATCCTTTCCCCGCCAAATCGTTTTTGAAGGTATTCAGGCATGGTCACTATCTGTGACAAATATTTTGAAACAAATCAGTTAGCATAAACATAGCCAAGCAGAATCCACCCATTCGCCAATTTTCTGTAATTAAGTTGTTTGCGAGCTGCACCAGATGTACTTACCCCAGATGATATGTAGACAGGTACAAATACCCAAGCCAGCACCAAAAGCACATAGGTGGCCTGTTAAGACAATAACAAAGCAAGTTCCTCACTAGCATAGATTATTATTCAGTTATAGAATCTGACTACCTGCTTATTGTACATGTAGGGCTGCCGCTTTGGGCGCAGTCACCAATCCCGGTGCAAAATGCGCCTAAAATTATGTCCATTTTGAAACGGGTTTCCCTTCCTGCCCCCCCAAAAGTTTCCGCTCAAATGTATTTGCATATTATCCAATGCAAAATCTGCCATGATTCAGCGTAATTGGGCAGCATTTTAAAACCTAATTTCTTTTTTAAAAAAATGTTGCTTTAAAAAATATTCCTTGACATATTTGAAAGCGGTAACTTGAAGTTTGATTAATACAGCCGAAAGTAGGATTATCACATAAAATAAGCACTTTAAATCAGTGTCAGTCCACCACCTGTGAGTAACCCAATGTTAAATGACTGAAAATGATTTTTAAAAAATATACAAAACTATTTTCTAGTTATATTGGGTTACAGTCATCAGTTCTACATTCAAACCTTTTAAAAGATTCCTATTAGTGTCCTTGCGCCCAAAAGATCCAGCTTAATTTTTGGAGCCTCCTCAAAGGCCTGCAAACGAGCGCAATTAGTGGAAACTCCCAATGGTGATTAATTTGCCCTGGGGGCATGGCCAGTACAAGTGAGTTTAGTTTAATAACATTTGAGTCAGTTGAACATCGGAATTTGTAATATTGTTAGAAATACTTAAACTAAGGGAATTGCGTTTAACAGTAAGTTAGACCACAATTCTTCCCCTCTGGTCCAACTCAGTGGAATAAAGATGTCTTCTCTCTGCCTCCTGCAGAGATTAAAATGAAACTGGGCAGGTGCAAACCAATTTTAGGTGAGCAGGGCTTCACACCTTTAAACTGTCCCAAATTTGGCACTAATTAGCCGTTTCACTTAGGGAAGGTCACACTGGTGTGGTAGGATAGGCGGTACACTTTAGAGGACTGGCACATTGCTCTACATCAGGCAAATAGGGAAAGAATGGTGCAACTGGAGTACACACGGTGGAGTCCTCTTAAATACATATTAACACAAGAGGGTCTCTGTAACCTCCTCCAGCCCTACAACCTTCCCAGAACTTTGCGCTCCTCCAATTCTGGTCTCTTGCGCATCCCCGATTTTCATCGTTCCATCATTGGCGGCCATGTCTTCAGCTGCCTAGGCCTAAGCTCTGGATTTCCTTCCTCAATCCTCTCCGTCTCTCTATCTCTCTTTCCTCCTTTAAGACGCTTCTTAAAGTCTACCTCTTTGATCAAGCTTTTGGTCTACATTAAAAGCGCTATATAAATGCAAGTTGTTGTTGGGGGTAATTTTTGACTTTGGATGAAAGTGTAAAATGGGCGATATTAGATCAGCCGCTGTTATACATCTCTCCCAATTTTCATTTTCATTTTCCTAAATCGGGCGAGCTGTAAAACAGCGGCGGTGGGTGGGGGGAGGGGGGGGGGGGCGGTGCTGCTGGTCCGATAGTACCCTTTTTACACTATTTCTAGGTCTAAATTACCCATATCGAATGGAACCAAATAAACAAATGATTCCAGTTAGGATGGCAAGTACATGACTTGGAGAAATATTATATCCACTGAAAGTCTGGTTTCTACCTACACCTTATAAGGGTTGGGTTGATATGGTCACACCCAAAGAAAGAGTATTGCTCAAGATGTATCGAACGATTTATGGGTGCAGCTCTGGGAAATAATACTGATGTCATATGGCCTTGGGTGATAGACATCAGGAACTATTCTAAAGACAAATTACTAAAATCACATGCAGTATATCTTATGAATAGAATCATCAAGTAAATGTAAATTTAAAATTAGTGAGACTTACCAGGTCAATGGATCTAGCGGTCTTGCACAAAGTAATCCACTCATGATGGTGAGTAAATGAAGGACAGTGCATTGAGTGTGTGGTGAAGAAGTCCTTCTTTGAAGAAGTTACTTTAGCAAGGGAAGCAAGCAAAGTTTTGACATTCTGGGAAGTTAGGAATTTCTGGACAGGGAGGAAAGGGTTTGGGAATGATAACTCCAAGCAGAGCTTGGGAACACGGAAGTGAAAAACTGTGGAAAACCAGAGTGTTAGCAAGCGCCGATCTAATTTTGCAGGAGACGTTATAGAATGTTCCCACAATGTTTCGTATGAACATAGGAGCAGGAGTGCGCCGCTCGAGCCTGCTCCACCATTCAATAAGATTATAGCTGATTTTCTACGAACTCCACTTTCCCGTCCTATTCACATAGCCCAACGATTCCCTTAGTGTCCAAAAATCAATCAATCTCAGTCTTGAATATATTCATCAATTTGGCATTCACAACCTCTGGGGTAGAGAATTTCAAAGATTCACAACCCTCTGAGTGAAGAAATTTGCCTTCATTTGTCCTAAATGGCCGACCTCTTATCCTAAGACCCCTAGTTCTAGACTCTGTAGCTGGGGGAAGCAGTTACCTGTCAAGCCCTCTAGAGTTTTAATTTCAACATTAGACTGAGGTACAATGGATACAGCAAGCTGCTGAATGTAAAATTGTTTCCCCATTATGATAAACCCTTGTTGATGTCCTGTTATCATTTGATGTTGGGTTATTAAGGCCCTAAAATATAAGAATACCACATCTATTGTTTTTAAGTTATGACTTTATAAGCTTAGAAACAATAAATATAGGACATAGCTTTGCTCTATGTTTTAACTGCAGCAAAATCATAACTTATTCCTTTTAAATGCTTCTACAGTTTTGATACACCTAGTCCACTGAGGAGATTAACCCCATATTGCCCGAAAGCCATTATCTAATAAATGCCGAAGCCACTTACTACCTCTGTGTACCAATCATGTCGTCGTGGAGCAGGCAGAGGATCATGACGAACTTTTGGGAGCATCCGAAACGGAGGATGACGCTCCATAGACATTCATGGTTGACAGTGTCAAAGGCCTTTGTAAGATCGAAGAAGGCCATGTATAAGGGCTGGCGCTGTTCCCTGCATTTTCCACCACAGACTCAATCCACGTCCGGACCGGGGTCAAACAGGGCTGCGTCATCGCCCCAACCCTCTTCTCAATCTTTCTCGCTGCCATGCTGCACCTTACAGTCAACAAGCTCCCTGCTGGAGTGGAACTAAACTACAGAACCAGTGGGAAGCTGTTCAACCTGCGCCGTCTCCAGGCTAGGTCCAAGACCACCCCAACCTCTGTCATCGAGCTACATTACGCGGATGACACCTGCGTCTGCGCACATATAGAGGCTGAACTCCAGGACATAGTCGACGTATTTACTGAGGCGCACGAAAGCATGGGCCTTACGCTAAACATCTGTAAGACAAAGGTCCTCCACCAGCCTGTCCTCACCGCACAGCGCTGCCCCCCAGTCATCAAGATCCACGGTGCGGCCCTGGACACCGTGGACCAATTCCCATATCTCGCGAGCCTCATATCAACAAGAGCAGGCATCGACGATGAGATCCAACACCGCCTCCAGTGCGCCAGTGCAGCCTTCGGCCGCCTGAGGAAAAGAGTGTTTGAAGACCAGGCCCTCAAAACTGCCACCAAGCTCATGGTCTACAGGCTGTAGTAATACCCGCCCTCCTGTATGGCTCAGAGACATGGACCATGTACAGTAGACACCTCAAGTTGCTGGTCACCAACGATGTCTCCGCAAGATCCTACAAATCCCGAGAGGACAGGTGCACCAACATCAATGTCCTCATTCAGGCTAACATCCCCAGCATTGAAGCACTGACCACACTTGATCAACTCCGCTGGGCAGGCTACATAGTTTGCATGCCAGACACGAGACTCCCAAAGCAAGTGCTCTACTTGGAGCTCCTTCACGGCAAATGAGCCCAAAGGTGGGCAGCGGAAACGCTACAAGGACACCCTCAAAGCCTCCCTGATAAAGAGCGACATCCCCACTGATATCTGGCAGTCCCTGGCCCAAGACCGCCCTAAGTGGAGGAAGTGCATCCGAGAGGGCGCTGAGCACCTTGAGTTTCAACGCCGAGAGCATGCAGAAATCAAGCGCAGGCAGAGGAAAGATTGTGCGGCAAACCAGTCCCACCCACCCCTTCCCTCAACGACTATCTATCCCATCTGTGACAGAGTCTGTGGCTCTCGCATTGGACTGTTCAACCACCAAAGAACTCACTTCAGGAGTGGAAGCAAGTCTTCCTCGATTCCGGGAGTCGGCCTATGATGATGATACAAATCAGTTTCCCAGCTTTGCATATTTTTGTGATTGGGCTCAGTTATAAACTGGCTCCGAGTTAAATTAAGCTAACTTAATAGTGGGATTCTTGTTATTCATTCCTTTTTGGTCATGGGTTTGACGTCAGCTCAAGCTAAAAGAAACTCTCTCCCTCCATCAACAAAAAGAGTACGAGCAAAATAACCCACACCAGTTTCAAACTGGTTCCTGGTGGGTACAAGCCTACAGCACAAGACAACCCACAATTGGGAAATTTCACTCAAAGAGGCTTGAAGGATAGCTGCTGTGGTAGATACTATTCTTCAGAAGTTGGGACAATGTAGCAAGCTTTACTCTACATCTAACCCGTGCTATAACTGACCAAGGATGCTGACTCTGGATGCAACGAGAAAGGAAAACAAAAACATATTCTATTGCTCAGCACCAACTTCTCATCATGACGTGTCAAACTGTTAAATGCAACTAAGTCGACTACATCGAGTTTTAATGATAGATGTTGGAAAAACTACAAAATAAAACAGATTATCCCCCAACCCTGCCAAAAACAACAATGGCTAACTCCTGTATTTTGCAGAACCATCGTAATCTTACATTCCACTCAAATCCAGCCACAGCAATTCCTCCAGCTGCCCCAGTGCCAGCCAGTCCAATGAACAGTCCAGAACCTTCGCTGCTGGAAAATAGCGATGCCCCAATCTGTAATGGATAGAAGGAAAAGGGTGAGCAGGGGAGTTATCCCTTAATTAACATAACAAAAAAAACAGATTATCTGGTCATTATCACATTACTGTTTGTGGGAGCTTGCTGTGCGCAAATTGGCTGACGCGTTTCCTACATTACAACAGTGACTACACTCCAAGAGTATTTCATTGCCTGTAAAGCGCTTTGAGACATCCGGTGGTTGTGAAAGGCGCTATATAAATCCAAATCTTTCTTTCTTTATAAGGATTGCTATGTTGGACTTCTCGATGATGATTAATGGATGCCCTCTAAAGACCCAAACCATGCATTGCATTCAGATTGATGAGAATCAGTTCAGAGTTTCTTTTGCAGTCAAAACAGGTCACCATTTAGTAGTAACGGCGGTAAAATCATTATCGTATATTGGGTGACAACTGCCCAAGTACAAGATGTTGACAATAAAAGGAGGACCCATTTAACAATCACAAATTATAACAATTTGCAACAATATGATCCCTATAACATAGAAAAATTGCTCCAGGCACATACTTAACTAACACTTCACAAGTATTTGAGTCATTAATCTACATTTTACTTTGTAAACTTTTAAACATTATTTTCACTCCTCCCACAGTCTCCTCACACCATGCATGCATGAGCAGCAGAGGTGGCCTGAACCGCCGCCAATCCTACTTTGCGGATGTCCGCAGGAAGATGCAGAAGAGGTGAACGGCAGGTGTTTGGTTTTCCTTTACCCTCCCAGATGAATGCTGGTCTTTCCATTTTGTCATGGTTGAGATTGGGGACACATGCGAGAAGTGTTGGCCCTCATTTAACACACAAAGACAGTGCATGCTAAGAGTGTCAACTGTGGCTCAGTGGTAGTACTCTCACCTTGGAGTCGGAAGGTTGTAAGTTCAAGGCCCAGTCCAGAGACTTAAGCACAAAATATGGGCTGCCATTTCAGTGCAGTACTGTTGCACTGTCGGAGGTGCCATCTTTCAACTGAGATGCTAAACCGAGGCCCCATTTGTCCTCTCAGGTAGACGTAAACAAATCCTGTGGCATTATTTCCACGAAAAGCAAGGGAGTTCTCTCTAGTATCCTGGTCAACATTTAGTCCTCAACCATCATCACTATAACAGATCATCTTGTCATTATCTCATTTCTATTTGTGGGACTTTGCTTTGTGCAAGTTTCCTACTTTAGAACAGTGACTACACTTCAAAAGTACTTCGGGACGTCGCGAGGTCATGAAAGGCACTATAGAAATGTAAGTTCCTTCCTGTACACTTAACCACCAAAACCATTGATGTTTGTATTTTGTGCTCAAATTATACATACATTTTGGGTTATTTCCAATATATTTTAAGGGCCAGCATTGGCCATTGGCTCACTGTCTCTAATCCAAATTAAATAGCCCGACATGAAGCTTTACCGTATAAAAGGTATCAGCTTTCATTCCACTAAGAACAGTATTGACATTTCAAAAAATGTTGCTTTGTGTTAATAGCAATTCATAATATTCATTAAGTTACAGGAAGATCTAAAAAAATTGTCATATGATACCGCATCATCTTCGGCAGTCCCTCGAATCGAGGATGACTTGCTTCCACGTCAAAAAGTTCACAGGTGTTTCAACGATGGACCTAAAATTCCAGATGCCGAACTAAATCTTGAAGCGGGGTGGGGGGTGGGGGGTTGGGGGGGGGGGGGGGAAGATGCATGTGCGTGGATTTTTTTAACGTGTGGTGACCGTTGCACATCAGCCACCACACGGGCTTGACAGAACTCAGTCTTAGTCCAGTAGCAGGGATTAATTAAGACGACTGGAGATCAGCTCTGCTGCACGGGCCTAGTGTGCACACATATCACAGTGTGGGCTGGGCATCTGATACACTGAACAGGAGAATGACATTATGCCATTGAAAAATTAAATTGGATGCATCAGAGTAGAAACATAGAAAATAGGAGCAGTAGTAGGCCATTCGGCCCTTCGAGCCTGCACCGCCATTCAATAAGATCATGACTGATCCTCTATCTCAACACCATATTCCCGCTTTTTCCCCATACCCCTTAATGCCTTTTATGTCTAGAGTAGAGCAGGTTCCCATTGAGGTCAGTTAGAGAGAAGGGCTGAACCTATGGTTTGGTTCACCTTTCAAACTAAGTACCCGGTCATCAATTATCAGCTGGCCATGCAGATCTTCAGTTGAAATTATGTAAGTTTTTGTGGGGCATGGTCAAGTCATTTTCCCAAGGTACCTCATCCAGCAGACCAGACAATAATGGTCAAAACACCACTGCTAAGAAGAGACTAAGTTGAGATTCTTTACCTAGCAACCCAACACTCTACTGCCAGAACTTGCATGGCTGCCATCTTGCCCCGAAAGCTGCCAGCTGGTTGGATCAACCATATTTCCAATTTACTGTTTTAACATTTTAAAGGAAAATGGTTTAGTCAATACTTACCGGCCACCAGGCCATATCTCTGCCCGCCAGAAAGTATCCACTGAGTGTGTTCCTGCTCACTCTGCAAGAGGACTGGAAAGAAAGAACATAAGTGGACATTAAGATAGATGGAAATTTCAGCAGATAAGACAAAGAACATTTTGCAACTGTAGCAGCTAATTCATACTGTTCACAAGGACACCCCAGATGTCATTAAGAGCTAAAGAACCTATTTAAAGCTGCAGTGCCTTGGTTCTGTACAATATACACATTGTATTTAATGCCATGTCACACAACAATTTACATTAATTTCACAAGTACTCAGGACAGGTTCTGGGGAAAAAATATTTTGAAGCACAAAAAAGTCATTTAGGGAGGGATATTTTATTAGCACCTTACTAAATACCTTAGTAAAAAACTGCAAACAGTACAAACCATCAAATACACTCCCTCAGTAAATAATGGCTGTATATGCTTCAGATGAGACATTAAATCCAGGCCCTGCCTGCTCTCTCAGTAAAAGATCCCATGGCACTATTTTGAAGAAGTGCAGGGGAGTTCTCCCTTGCGTCCTGGCCAATATTTATCCCTCAACCACCATAACGAGAACAAATTATCTGATCATTATCACATTGTTTTTTGGGAGACCTTGTTGGCGCAAATTGGCTGCTGCATTTCCTACATTACATGCAACTACACTTCAAAAGTACTTCATTGGCTGCAAAACGCTTTGGGTCGTTCTTGGGTTGGGAAAGGCGCTATATGAATGCAAAACTTTCTTCTTTCTTTAACCCAGTCCACAAAGCACAGGCGTTGATTGAGAGCAAATGAAGCAATAGAGGGAGAATGGAAGCCACACCAGCTCTGAACCTCCCAACAGACTCAGGCAGGAACCCTCTCCTATGCCACTTTTAAAGGACAAACTAGCCACATCTTCCAAACTTAATGGGAATACCACACACTGAAGAAACAGAGACCTGGAATGAGACAGCGGGACAAGGAGGGAGAAACTAAGAAACGAGGAGAGAGTGAAGGAGTGAAGGAGTGAATGAGAAAGAGAAAAGGAACTTGGAATTAAACTGGGGTAATGAGAGATAGGGGATGGAGAGAAGGCAAGTGGAAGTGGAGAGAGGGGAAAAAATGCATTGCCTTGGGAGAAAGCGAGTGAACTATGAGAGAGAAATAAAAGGGTATAAAGTAAGTCGTTGAAATCAAGAAATGTTAAAAGGTACATTGATGGGTTAGGATTAAAAATGACTTCCACATGTACTGTGGTTAGTGAGAAGGAGTTAGTCCATTTTACAGTGCATTTTAAGTGAATCTATCAGTAAGAACATTGGGTCCTTCATTGAAACATTTGTGAACTCTTGTGGAAGCAAGTCATCCTCGTTCGAGGGACCGGCTATGATGATGATGATGATGACGACTTTTTCCTGCTCGGGCGTCAAAAGATTGACCACTCTTGAAACAACAAGTGTTTCATGTGTTCATAGATAACCTTTCAACAAATAGAATTCCACAATTCAATCAAATGTTTCCCAGTATGTCCAAATGTAAGATTCGGCAAATGGCATTTGGTCAGACATAATCAACAGAAATACTCGGCGTTTATTGTTGGTGCTTTATCATTTTTATTAGCTTGAATCATTGAAATAAATTGTACCTGTAATAACATCTTTAGAAGTGCTGTACAGATTTACTGTCTACTTTTCACTCTGTAAGTGGTCTGTTGGAAGAGCTCCCTCTGTGGGCTGTATCACTTACTACACCAGAGCATAACTACATAGAATTAATAGCACAGAAACAGGCCATTCAGCCCAATTGGTCTTTGCCGGTGTTTGTGCAGCTCATGAACCTTCTCCCACTTTACTTCATCTAATCCTATCAGTATACCTGTGATCAGTTAACTGATCTCTGCCAATATAGGTACAATTGTCCTCAGCATCTTTGGGGTATGGATTGGATAGGGTTTATGCTCAAGATCATTCCAGTGATATCTGTTGGGAAGTGTATGTGGACACTAGGCAAGGGCAGCATCAGACTTAATTGTGAAGCTCCCTACAGTTGATTAGTTCACTAATGTTCACCATTTAGGTTCACATATGAATGTAGATCACTTGCTCAAGGTACGTTAGGATATATAGGATATACGACACAGAAACTGGCCATTTGGCCCAACCAGTCCATGCCGCTGATTATGCTCCAATTGAGCCTCCTCCTGTCTTTCCTCATCTAAATCGATCAGCATAACCCTCTATTCCCTTCTCCCTCATATGCTTGTCTAGCCGCCCCTTAAATGCATCTATACTGTTCACTTCAACCACTCCGTTATAGCGAGTTCTTCTGAACATCTGTGGAACTATATCCTGGCATGAGGTAGTCAACCCCATTAAGAGATGTGGATGGGAGGGGAAAGATAGTTAGTTACACTCCCAGTATGGCCATTCTCCTGTAGGTCTCTCAATTGAAAATTCCAATTTCTATGGGAACCTGTTAAGGCAATACTCTGGCGATAAGTAAAAACAGAAAATGCTGGAAATCTCAGCAGGTCAGGCAGCATCTGTGGAGAGAAAAACAGAGTTAACATTTCAGGTCGATGACCCTTCATCAGAACTGGAGATAAAGATGTACAATAACCCTGAAGCTGAAGTTTTTGTTAAAAGGAACAAAATCACAATCAGAGCTAGGCTATTTAGGAGTGAAATCAGGAAGCACTGTTTCATACAAATGGTAGAAATGTGGAATTCTCGCTCGCAAAAGGCAGTGGATGCTGAAATTTTCATGGCTGAGATTGACAGATCTTTATTAGCTACACCTATCAAGGGGATATGGATCAAAGGCGGGTAAGTGGAGTTGAGGTACAGATGCGGCAGTGTGTTTGGACATTGGTTCAAGCCAACAGATCCTCCCACGCTAAGTGCCGATATCTACCAGGAAGCCATTGAGGCGAGGAGCCAATGAGTGTCCAGATCACAGGCTGGGACTCGTTAGGCTGCTTTCACCCAATTCCTAGTGGCTGCTTGCAGAACAGCAGTCTGGGATGAGGTCACCCTGTCTGATCACTTGTATAGCTAGGTGTCCTGAAGGAGGAGATAAGCTGGTCATCAGCAGCACCATTAACACAGCACTCGGTGTCAGCTGTGGCTCAGTGGAAGCACTTTCGCCTCTGACGGAAGGTTGTAGGTTCAAGTCCCATACCAGAGACTTGGGAATATAATCCAGACTGACATCGCAGTGCAGTACTGAGGGAGTGCTGCACTGTCAGAGGTACTGTCTTTCAGATGAGACATTAAACTGAGGCTCCGTCTGCTCTGTCAGGCGGATGTTCTCCCAGATGTCTTCCCTCAACCAACATAACTAAAAACAGATTATCTGGTCATTAGCTCTTTGCTGTTTGTGGGACCTTACTGTGCTCAAATTTGTTGTCACATTTCCTACATCACAATAGTGACTACACTTCAAAAGTACTTCCTTGGCTATAAAGCACTTTAGATGTCCTGAGGTCATGAAAAGCACTATATAAATGCAAGGCTTTCTAGTACTCAGAATAAATTTTTTTTTAAATACAAAATAGTGCTGATATCCAAAAATGTTTATTATTCTTCAAACCTGTTTATTTTTGAAAACAGTGCTCCAGAATGTTGTGTTTAAAAAAAAAATAAAAACAGGAATGTTCACAGTCTGTAACCTCACAGCTCACTAAGATCCAATGACTCTTTCATTCACACTGGTGAAACATGCCATTGTGTGAAAATACTGAAATAATGACGGCAGATCTATCAGCAGCTTCAGGGACAGAAGACAAGTTAATGTTTCAGATGTAGGCACCCTTCTTTGGACATCGGCAAAGTAGGATTTACAGCCTTTTCTGCTTTTATTCCATATTTTCTAGTGTCTGTAGTTATGTTTTCTTTTTATGCGAACACAGGAGGGAATGAATACATTAGTCATTCATCGATGTTACACAATTTATAAATACATTTGACAGAGTCAAGTGGGGAGGAGGAGGAACTGTGTGGAACTCATGGAAAATGCTGACTGTAAACATTTAAATTTACTTTCTTCTACTGTTCAGGCTGTCCTAATATCTCCTTACGTGGGTCGGTGTCAAATGTTGTTTGTTATGCTCCTATGAAATGCCTTGAGACATTAAAGGTGCTATACAAAAGCAAATTCATGTTGATGTTGCTCATGAGTTACAGAGCCAACATTTTCGACTAGTTCCACAACAGGCTACTAAATACATTATTCCTTTTCACGAGTTGATTTCCACTCAAGGGTTTTCAAGAGGGCAATGAACTCTGTAGAGAGGTGGCAATTGCTTTGGCGTGCAGCAAGTCTCGAACAGACTATGGGGGTGAAGCTCGTCTTGGGTGATAGCACAAAACGACGATAGCACACTAGAAACAGGGCATTCAGCCCCTCAAGCCTGCTCCCCCATTCAATTAGGCCATGGCTGATCTGTTCCTCAATTCCATTTACCCACCTTTGATCTGTATCCCTTGATACCCATACCTGTCAATCTCAGTCTTGAAAATTTCAATTTACCTCCAGCATCCATCACCTTTTGGGGGAGCGAGTTCCATTAAACTTTGTGTGAAAAAGTGCTTCCTGATTTCCCTCCTAAATCTGCTAGCTCTAATTTTAGGATTATGTCCCCTTGTTCTTGATTCCCCCATCAGAGGAAGTAGTTTCTCTATATCTATCCTATTGAATCTTTTAAAACATCTTGATCAGATCACCCATCAATCTTCTATATTCAATGAATACAAGCCAAGTTTATGCAGCCGGTCCTCATATTTACAATAACTTGTATTTACATAGTGCCTTTAACATAGAAAAACATCCCAAGGCGCTTCACAGGAGCGTTATAAAAACAAAATTTGATACCAAGGCATATAAAGGAGATATTAAGTCAGACGACTAAAAGCTTGGTCAAAGAGCTAGGTTTTAAGGGACGTCTTAAAAGAGGAAAGAGGTAGAGAGGCGGAGAGGTTTAGGGAGGGAATTCCAGAGCTTAGGACCTAGGCAGCTGAAGGCATGGCCACCAATGGTGGAGCGATTAAAATCAGGATGCTCAAGAGGCCAGAATTAGAG
Source organism: Pristiophorus japonicus (assembly GCF_044704955.1). Lineage (NCBI taxonomy): Eukaryota > Metazoa > Chordata > Chondrichthyes > Pristiophoridae > Pristiophorus > Pristiophorus japonicus. The sequence goes on from NC_091991.1 coordinate 151,436,442, forward strand.
GAGTGCAGATATCGTGTTGGGTTGTGGGGCTGGAGGAGATTACAGAGATAGGGATAACCATCTAAGCTCTGCTATCATTCTGACATTACTGCTGACAGCCATGAAACTGTGCCTTGGCATGAGTCAACACCCTTCAAGTTCAGGAAACAAAATGGGAAAGAGAAAACCCAAGTTAACAAATAGACTTTGCTTCTACACAAGGCAGAAACTTGACTATTGAGTTCTGGGGATCCTGCAGGCAGCTACAGTGGCAAAATTTTCCATATATTGGTGATGCAGAAAGACAATTTAAACACATCAGCATAAAAATGAAAAATTAAATGTTCATTTGGTGAATTTTGAATGACTGAAGTTTACTCATCTATTTCCCCTTCTAGTAAAATGCACATTTGATGTCCGGATGGATGGGTTTTAACTAGCCTCGAAATAAATCTACAGCCAGGATTTACACTGCCAGTTCCCTATTCGGTCAATAGCTTTTATAGGACAAAATCAAGTCAGACTGTAGAGATTAGTAAGCAATTACCGAAGAGCCCATAGTTAATAGCAACAGGAAAATAAAGGCAAATACGTACCCATATTCCAACAAACACATTCAGCACAAAATAAACCACGATTACTATAATATCAGAAATGCTGAAGGACTGCGCAGAGATGTAAAAGCCGCGAGTTCCGTTCACCTCCATTGTTTCCCTTGAGCTCGAGTATGATGATTCAAACTTATATTGTACGAACTTTGATTGGCAATGAGGTAACTGATTAACACAGGAAATTGAACATTAATCAAATGTAGCGCATCACCCCAATGAGCCATTGGAGGAGAGGTAGGTGCCATCTATCTGGTAATTGCATGTTTGTTCCCCAATTAAAAAAGCAAACCTTTTAAGCACCATGACAGGAATCCCTGTAAACACACAGAAAAGTGCATCACACCATTACCAACTGGTGTAAGAGTTTGCTTACCAAACTTGATGTGTCAGCTTCCACAGGACTGGCATTAACTATTAACTAGACAAGACTTTCTAAATGCTTTGGCATTGTGCTTATCCTTGCAACTTCTTTTTTAAAAAAGGTTGTCACTCAGTAACAAAATAGAAACTTTCTTTTCCCAGTTGCGATGAAGGTTCTCTACACAAAAGTAACATATCTTCAGGTGGTAACCCACCTGTTGTGTTGTTGACAATACTTTCTGGGGGAGAAATTCGGTCACATCTCTCTTGCGGCGTTAATCCGGGCGGAACGGTAAATTTTGCGCGGGGAAATGGTTGCGTCTCCAGCCGCAAAATTCATCAGCTAGGCCCCGAGTTTGGAGCGAAGCGCTAAGGGAGGCGTTGCACTGCTCTTTTAGGGCATTCAGCTGGCTGAGCAAGTGAAAATCCCGAGCTAAACAGTCAGCCTCGGAGTGACCTAAGAGAGGCCTCAGGGGAGAAATAAATCTGAAAAAACCCTCCAAAAACATTCCCAATAAATAACTCATGCCACAACAACACAAATCACAAAAAAAAAATTACAACCAATCACACTTACCTCAGGTTGACATTATTTACCTCACTGCAGCCGCTACAGCTCAGAACGCCAGCTCCCACAGGCGTTCCCACCAGAGCGCACTACAGGACGCTAATGGTCAGACACGATCCAATTATCGAACTGGTGTCGCAACTAATGTTTCGCGCCCCCTTGAAACCAGCACCGAATGTCCCGGTGGGGCGCTGAAAGCTGCCTGCCTGCCCAGAAGTGCTTACGCCGCCATTGCCACCCCTCCGGGGCACTAACACGGACAGCAGATGACCGAAAATCCAGCCCTCAGTCTTTAGTTCAGATTTCCAGCATGAGTATTTTTTTCATCTCTTGCAAAATAATTAGTACAATACTTATTTCAATAGAAACCTGTAACCTGTCATCACGAGTCAATTATATAAATCCTTCATTTCATTCAACAATATGTAAATTAAAAAATGGCTCAAAATCAGCTTTGGTTTGCTAACATCATTGAACAAGGTTCCCTTTGCTAAATGATCTGCCTGATTTGCTACTCAGCAATACAGATCAAGAGGATCACAGGTTTGACCTCTGGTCTATGCGGAGTTGACAGATCTGATCCCATACAGGGGTGTAGGCATTTACTTGGCCTCAGTATCTTCTATCTAGGAATAGAGAATGTAACAGGGGCCCACGCTAGCAAATGGATGTTAGATGAAATTGAAAATCAGGCTTGCCTCTACCTTCTAGACTTGAGTATCTTATCAATGCTCCCTGTTTAAGCTCACACTGAAGCAAGGTCACTTGGGGAAGTAACAGCTTAAAGGGACATGACATCAATTTGGTGCCAAAAACGATTTGGAACATTGTAATGTTTGAGGCTGTTGGTTCTTCAGGGCGTTCTACCCCCATATTTACAGACTCTTCAGCTGCCCAGTTATTGGCTTGAATTATTGATAGAAAGACCCAGCTTTCTGGCCCTAAAGGAGGGAAGCTCATTCAGGGCATGATACAGGCAATCAAGCACCACCTCCTGCAACACTGCTACTTAATGCAGGAAGAAATTCACTGACCTTACCAGAGCAACCAAGATATCAGGATCCAATCACACCTTGTAACAACATGCTATAGCAAGCATGTTTCCCATTCTCTAGCCACTTTACCATCACTGAACACCATTTACAACTTGTGCAGGATGTACCAAAATGTCCTTCACACCTTCCTTCTTCCCCTATAAATGTTCCTCCACAATCAAACATGTCGGGAAGCCACACATAATCTGCAGTTGATTGTTTCCTGCAGCTGTTGTCATCCCTATTAAGGAATGCTTTGACATCTGGGTTGCATCCCATATAATGACAAATATTTATTGCTTTATAGTAGAGCAGGTAATTAAGACCAAGAACAATAATGAAAAGTAATGAAAATAAATTTTGAAGCAGATATCAGGAAGAACATTTTTTCACATTGAACAACTTCTCCTTTAACTCCACTCACTTTCTCCAAATTAACGGTGTTTCTATGGAAAGCTGCATGGGTCCTAGCTATGCCTGCCTTTTTGTGAGATATGTGGAACATTCTTTGTTCCAGTCCTACTGGAGTCTCCTCCCTCACCTGTTTCAGATACATTGATGACTGTATCGGTGCCGTTTCCTGCTCTCGCGCTGAATAAGACAATTTCATTCACTTTGCATCCAATTTCCACCCCTCCCTCACCTTCACATGTCCATCTCCGACTCTTCCCTTTCCCTTCCTCGACTTCTCTATCTCTATTTCTGGGGATAGGCTATTGACCAGTATAAGAACATAAGAACATAAGAATTAGGAACAGGAGTAGGCCATCTAGCCCCTCAAGCCTGCTCCGCCATTCAACAAGATCATGGCTGATCTGGCCGTGGACTCCGCTCCACTTACCCACCCGCTCCCCGTAACCCTTAATTCCCTTATTGGTTAAAAATCTATCTGTGATTTGAATACATTCAATGAGCTAGCCTCAACTGCTTCCTTGGGCAGAGAATTCCACAGATTCACAACCCTCTGGGAGAAGAAATTCCTTCTCAACTCGGTTTTAAATTGGCTCTCCCGTATTTTGAGGCTGTGCCCCCTAGTTCTAGTCTCCCCGATCAGTGGAAACAATCTCTCTGCCTCTATCTTGTCTATCCCTTTCATTATTTTAAATGTTTCTATAAGATCACCCCTCATCCTTCTGAACTCCAACGAGTAAAGACCCAGTCTACTCAATCTATCATCATAAGGTAACCCCCTCATCTCCGGAATCAGCCTAGTGAATCGTCTCTGTACCCCCTCCAAAGCCAGTATATCCTTCCTTAAGTAAGGTGACCAAAACTGCATGCAGTACTCCAGGTACGGCCTCACCAATACCCTGTACAGTTGCAGCAGGACCTCCCTGCTTTTGTATTCCATCCCTCTCGCAATGAAGGCCAACATTCCATTTGCCTTCCTGATTACCTGCTGCACCTGCAAACTAACTTTTTGGGATTCATGCACAAGGACCCCCAGGTCCCTCTGCACTGCAGCATGTTGTAATTTCTCCCCATTCAAATAATATTCCCTTTTACTGTTTTTTTTCCCCCCCCCAAGGTGGATGACCTCACATTTTCCGACATTGTATTCCATCTTCCAAACCTTAGCCCATTCGCTTAACCTATCTAAATCTCTTTGCAACCTCTCTGTGTCCTCTACACAATCCGCTTTCCCACTAATCTTTGTGTCATCTGCAAATTTTGTTACACTACACTCTGTCCCCTCTTCCAGGTCATCCATGTATATCATAAACAGTTGTGGTCCCAGCACTGATCCCTGTGGCACACCACTAACCACTGATTTCCAACCCGAAAAGGACCCATTGATCCCGACTCTCTGCTTTCTGTTAGCCAGCCAATTCTCGATCCATGCTAATACATTTCCTCTGACTCCGCGTACCTTTAGCTTCTGCAGTAACCTTTTGTGTGGCACCTTATCGAATGCCTTTTGGAAATCTAAATACACCACATCCATCAGTACACCTCTATCCACCATGCTCGTTATATCCTCAAAGAATTCCAGTAAATTAGTTAAACATGATTTCCCCTTCATGAATCCATGTTGCGTCTGCTTGATTGCACTATTCCTATCTAGATGTCCCGCTATTTCTTCCTTAATGATAGCTTCAAGCATTTTCCCCACTACAGATGTTAAACTAACTGGCCTATAGTTACCTGCCTTTTGTCTGCCCCCTTTATAAGCCTACTGACTGCCAGCTACCTGGACTACACTTCCTCCCACCCAGCATCCTGTAAGGACTCCATTCCATTCTCCCAGTTTCTCGATCTCCGTCGCATCTGATCTGACGAAACCACCTTTCACATTAGTGCCTCTGACATGTCTTCCTTTTTCTTCAACCGAGAATTCCCCTCCACTGTGGTTAATATGGCCCTCGACCGTGTTCATTCTATTTCCCACACCTCTGCTCTCACCCCTTCCCCTCCCTCTCAGAACCACGACAGAGTTCCCCTTATCCTCACCTTTCACCCCACCAGCCTCCATGTTTAACAGATCATCGTCCACCATTTCCGCCACCTCTACCACCACCAATCACATCTTCCTTTCCCCTCCCAGCATTCTGAAGGGACTGCTCCCTCTACAACACCCTGGTCCATTCCGCAGTCATCCTCAGCACACCCTTCCCTTCCCACAGTACCTTCCCGTGCAAGCACAGGAGATGCAACACCTTCCCTTTTACCTCCTCCCTTCCCATGATCCAGGGCTCTAAATGTACCTCTTTCAATTTAGTATACTGTACTCGCTGCTCACTATGTGGTCTCCTCTACACTGGGGAGACCAAACACAGATTGGGTGACCGCTTTGCGGAGCACCTCTGTTCAGTCCGTAAGTGTGACCCTGAGCTTCCGGTCGCCTGTCGTTTTAATTCCCCACTTCACTCCCACATCTCCATCCTCGGCCTCCTAACCTGTTCCAATGAAGCTCAACACAAGCTCAAGGAACAGCACCTCATCTTTCATTTAGGCACTTTACAGTTTTCTGGACTCAACATCAAGTTCAACAATTTCAGATAACTTGTGCCTATCTTATGTTTTTTTCCCTTTGTCTCCAATGGCAGCTGGTCATGATTTCGCAATTCACACCCTATCTAGACTAACCTTTTTCTAACTTCTGTCATTACCATTTCAATTTGGCCCATCGTCCCTTTTGTCTCTCTAATCTCTTCTGCCTTCCACCCCATCACAGACTTTCCCTGTTGTTCTTTCTTCCCCTCCCCTGTTCAGTGCTCCCCAAGAATCTATTCTTTTCAAACATTCGCCAGTTCTGACGAAGGGTCATCGACCTGAAACGTTAACTGTTTTTCTCTCCACAGATGCTGCCTGGCCTGCTGAGATTTCCAATATTTTCTGTTTTTATATCAGGAAGAACTTCTTTCTGTCTCAGTGACTCAGTGATAAATATTTAAAATAATGTACTAGGCAGGGAATTAGAAACAAAAACTAGGGGTCATTCAAAATACAGTGGTATGCTATGATGATGATTTAAGAGTACTAGAGGATGAGTTTCGATTAACCTTATTGCTTATCCTTGACTTTTCTTATTATCTAAATGCAGAATTTGGACTTTGAAATTATAAACATATATAAGGGACAATAGTCTATTATAGTCAACCCTTTCAGTGGTCTCAGTTTTAATGTATAGCAAATGGGAGGTAACGAAGTATGTGAGTCAGTATGCAAACAACATAACAATCTGCCAGCTGGTCACTTTACAGCAAGAGGCAAGATTGATGGAAAACGTGTTGCACTTACCAAAGCTTGAATTATGCTCAGCTAAGCTAAAAGGCACTTTGTTATGTTACATTTTTATCTGTAAACAGCATTTTAAAAAGATCAAGCACCAATGAAATACGTTTGTCAAGTAAGCTCAATGGAAAAAAACAAGGGACTTCTCATCTACTATAATAAGCACTTGGACAAATGGTTCGATGAAACGGTTAGTCATTAATACTGGGAATTCCTCACAATTTTTCTATTCTCTTTAGCAAGATACAATTTGGCCTAAGATTGCTGTATGAAATATGAAAGGAAACTTTCCACTGGTGCTCAATTACCTACCTTAAGCGTAGTCTTCTTCATTCTTTGAACGTGGTTCAAATTCCATAAGTACTGCATCATCAGAACGGGAGATATCACTTGGACATTGTCCATTTGTAAGTTTGGCGCCAAACAGGAGTCAGATTATTCATAATAGGAGTAGGCCATACTGCTCCTCGAGCCTGCTTCGCCATTCAATAAGATCATGGCTGATCATCGACCTCAACTTCACTTTCCCGCCCGATCTCCATATCCCTTGATTCATCTGATAGTTCTCCTTAGATCTACCATAGAGGACGATAAAAGCTCATTAAACAATAATACTTTAGATTTTTTTTTAATCCCTCATACTGGGGTATAGTTCCATGCATGCCAGCTGCACCCAAGTTAATATTCTGCTTGTGTGAATCTAGACAGTATCAACAGGATATTAAGGCAGCGTGGGTGGAAAGGAACCACCATTGCTGAACCTAATCCTGTGAACATAAGAACATAAGAATTAGGAACAGGAGTAGGCCATCTAGCCCCTCGAGCCTGCTCCGCCATTCAATAAGATCATGGCTGATCTGGCCATGGACTCAGCTCCACTTACCCGCCCTTTCCCCGTAACCCTTAATTCCCTTATTGGTTAAAAATCTATCTATCTGTGACTTGAATACATTCAATGAGCTAATCTCAACTGCTTCCTTGGGCAGAGAATTCCACAGATTCACAACCCTCAGAGAAGAAATTCCTTTTCAACTCGGTTTTAAATTGACTCCCCCATATTTTGAGGCTGTGCCCCCTAGTTCTAGTCACCCCTACCAGTGGAAACAACCTCTCTGCCTCTATCTTGTCTATCCCTTTCATGATTTTAAATGTTTCTATAAGATCACCATTCATCCTTCTGAACTCCAACGAGTAAAGACCCAGTCTACTCAATCTATCATCATAAGGTAACCCCCTCATCTCCGGAATCAGTCTAGTGAATCGTCTCTCTACCCCCTCCAAAGCCAGTATATCCTTCCTTAAGTAAGGTGACCAAAACTGCACGCAGTACTGCAGGTGCGGCCTTACCAATACCCTATACAGTTGCAGCAGGACCTCCCTGCTTTTGCACTCCATCCCTCTCGCAATGAAGGCCAACATTCCATTCGCCTTCCTGATTACCTGCTGCACCTGCAAACTAACTTTTTGGGATTCATGCATACGGACCCCCAGGTCCCTCTGCACCTCAGCATGTTGTAATTTCTCCCCATTCAAGTAATACTCCCTTTTACTGTTTTTTTCCCCCCAAGGTGGATGACCTCACACTTTCCAACATTGTATTCCATCTGCCAAACCTTGCTGTGCTCACCCAATGTCCATACACACACCCAGATTCCTCTTCAAGTGGGAAATACCAAGCACTGGCTGATTTTTTTTTCCCCTCTCTCTAGATGGGGAAATTAACGTAAAGTCCAGAACAAAAATTAGAGCTAGGCTGTTCAGGGGTAATATCAAAAGTACTTCTTCACACAAAGGGTAGCGGAAATTTGGAACCCTCTCCCCCAAAAAGCTGTTGAGGTTTGTGGCAAGGGTCAATTGAAAATTTCAAAATGGAAATCAATAGATTTTTGATAGGTGATATTAAGGGTTACAGTACCAAGGCATGTAAATGGAGTTGAGATACAGATCAGCTGTGATCTAATTGAATGGCAGAACAGGTTCAAGGGGCTGAATAGCTCACTCCTGCTCCTATGTTCTTAAATTGGAACATTCCCACCACCACTCCAGCTGAGCTCATTATAATAGACCAGAGATCAAACCCTTTATGATCTGTGTGGCTCAGTACTGCAGTATAAATTGCTAAGCCCCTTTCAGGAACATGGATATCATATAATTGCAAATTGGATCTTACAGAATCAGCTCCCATTAAAACTTTTGAAGAGCCAGGTTATGTGTGCAGAGTCAATAAATAATGCAGCTAAGTGAGAGTAGCTAGGATGTGACGTCCCAGTGGGTTATTTATTTATCTTGCCAACAAAAATCTAACTGTTTGTTTGTTGGAAATATTTAGTGCAATGTATCCACAATTGACGGGACAAAAAATTGTTAGCTGACATTGTACCATATCTGGCCCTCTAACTACATCAGGTCTTATCTGTAGGTAGTCTCCATGAGTCAATTGTTGATAAGTCCCATTCAGTCTGAGAACCAAGCTTTTATCTGCCATTATGCAATTGCCAGAATTATTCTTGCCATCTCTCTCCAATCTTGTGAATGATTTGCGTAATGGAGGAAATGGTGGGAAAGAACAAAGTAATGTCCCTATTCAAACAATTGCCCAAAACTGACGGTTCCTGCAGTAAAATCTCACGTGCTGTTTGCTCGGAAAACAACATCACCAGCTGAAGATGATCTAGGCTCCCTAAATGGAGGATTTATTTGCCTTGCTAGATCCCATCTCTACTAAAGGGGTTTGCAGTGACATTTTGCAGCCATGTAAGATGTGGAAGACAAAGAATAGAAAGTTTTGGTGACACCAAACAGAAAACATGTGAATGTATTCCTCCATTTAGAGCCCGTCAAGATTATTATAATTCAGGCTTTCTCCCAACATCTGCGTTCGAAGACTAATTATCCTTTTTATACTATGTTAAATGCCCAAGACCCATGCGCTCCTGTTCAATCCAAAGACCATACTGTCAAGGCCCTATCCTTTAGGTTAAACTAGTGATCATATTTATTTACAAGAATTTATAATTACATAGATACAATACAGCAAATAATCAATAGTGATTGACTTGCACAATACTTTAAAAACTGTCCCCAAAATAATTAAAAGTCCAAACTCTTGGTGTCCTTTTTTTTATATAGAGTATTTGATTAATATAGTTTGGGTGGTGTCACAACATGGGGCACCTGCCACAGAAGCAGTGTAGAGAAACGGCAAGCAAACAGGGTACTGGGGAAATAGGGAAAATCGGGAAAATCAGTAACATTTTCCTATCAATGTTATTATTCAGGTAATTAACAAGACCTCTGATTATTGTAGTGCATTTGATTGGTTTTGATGCCTGGTTTGCATTTCATTTAGTTTGGTTCGGCAACTTTTCCTCATATTTAACAATTGAAAAGCTATGAGGAAATTTCTGCTCATGCTTGTGTAGTGACAGGAAACCAGTTGGCCCAGATTGTGTCTCGAAAAAATTTAGATATCCTTGGAAAGTATTGGCAGAAATTTCTAGCCGCACCGACACCAGCCAGTACATCACCCTCGATTTTCTAATTAAGCCATCATAGAATGCTAGGCCTCAGCCAGCAGTGGTGTGAAGCCCAGGAAAGTTCTGCCGCAAGTTTACATCAAAGCTTATTAAAAAAAAAACAATTTTATTTGTAAGGTATATTAAAAACATCAATTTATGGCAGAGATCTGTTTCTGTCACAATAACTTACACCAATTTGTTGTGGAATTGTTCCTTGTAAAATAGCAAAGTTAACCACACTGCTCAAAGCTCAAGTCTTTTATGTATCAAGACATGTGCCTGAGCTCTAACTTTGACTCATGCTCCCTGAAAATAGGAAGGTTCGATTTATCCTACTTTTTGTGGCAGGACTTAACGGGCAATTTTCCACATTATCAGGTAGTTGCCAGTGTCGTAGCTGAATGGAGCATAGGTCTTCAGCACCCCAACCAGGATATTGTTGGAGAGCCTAGCCTTTGCTATGCCCAATGCACTCAACTGTTTTTTGACTTCATGTGAGTGAACTGAATTGGCTGGATTCTATGATCGTGGGGGACCTCAGGGGCAGTGACACTGAAAGTCACTTGAATTGTGCTGTTATTTTGGATCATTACTATGCACAACCCTCACTTGTACTCAAATGTGCTGTAGGATCTGGAACTCAAGGTGTCTTTGTATTAAGCATCCCAATTTGTACAATTCCTTTCTAGCCAGCCATTCAGCACAACACTAATGGACAATGTTCATTTGTGTGCATCAGGCACTGGGAGGGATCCAAGCCAGCATTTATCAACTGAAGGTGAGGAAGAGTTGATGAGGACAAATCATCCAGTCTTAACTGACAAAACAGAACAAAAGCTCTTTCCAAGGAAAAATCCTAAACGGGCAAACTTAAAATTTCAAAATCTAAGGGTCTTATATAAAATAGATCTGCTGCTCTCAACCTAGTTACAAATAAGTTTGGACCTATGGGAGAAAACTGCTCCTAATTTGGCAATCTCAGAAAAGTCCGTCAAAAGAGGCCTTTAATACTAGTTTGCCTTTATCTTAAGAACTGCTTTTGTTGATGGAGGAAAATTGAGTTAAGAAAGGTCACATGAGTAACAGTTCGTATATTGTTCCAAACTTTTTTTAAAAAAAGGCAAAAAGAATTGGATGGCAGCCTACTCATGTAAATAATGGATGAACATTAAAAAAAAATGAAATGCAACCAAAATGATGGAGTTATAACTGAAAACCAATTTTTAAGATTTGTATTTCTACTGCAGAGTAAATATCAGTAAAGTGAATTTTACAGGTGAACATTCAGTAATGAAGTCACACTTTCCCAGCTTTAAAAAAAAAGGCCATTACAGTTTGCATTGTTAAGCATAAAACTGATTCGAAGGTTTGAAAAGTCTAGGGAGCTCAAAACGATCTAGCCCAGCACATTTTTTATTATTCTAATGTTTAAACAAACTTCTGGCACTAAAATCCAAGTCACCATATTCCAAAATTTCCATCACAATATAAAATATACATACACATGCATGATATATAACAAAACACACCCTTAGACATTGCAATTTAGTGCCTTTTTCCATTTTTAATCAATTTTGTTACGTTTCAGCTAAAATGCAATACTAAAAAACAGTTACCAACATTCTACAAAAACATGGCCCAGTGACCTTTGTAAAGCAACAGATGGATAAGTGCACAGAATTCTTTGTCAAGTGTTTTGCAGACCTTTGCACATTGGAAATACAATTACGTATAATGCTGAGTTTTTCTATTATAAATATAAACACCGTCTATGAAAGACGTCAAAATCTAAAAAAATTAAAGGCATACATTTTTCCTATTAAAGCTTTATTTTTAGATTTTATCATACAGGAGTGTTGGTGAGAGACGGAGTATTATGGAGGTTAGACCATTGTCCTTTTACTTCTGGGACCAAGGCGTTGATTTTGCCCAGACACAAAGGCAAAATCTCTCTTCAGGCGGATGTTATCAGTCCTACATAAAAAGAATATGAACAACCTCAATTTGTTTTCCAGCAGAGTCCCATTGAAAAACACTCAGCAGTAGTAATTTCCCCTTTTTGTCCATTTGTGTTTTTTTTTAAATCTTGAATCTTTACTTTAGACAGTGAACAGTAATCATATCAGTGAAACTGGATGGGTGAGTATGATAGAACTCAAAGAATACACACAGCTAAAATGAAGCTTCAAAGCCCTTGGATTAAGAGCCATCACTACTGATGCTAACATGGTAATGGTTCCACAAGTCCTTCCGGCCAGTTGCTCTGATGAATGTAAGAAATGCATGAAAAACACAAAAAGCCCAATTAAAAAAAAATGGGGTAGTGATGGTAAAACTCCGTTTAAATTCGGACATATTTTGCTCAGATCAAATAATAAATACAAGAATCAAGTAAAATGTCAAGTAATGGTAGCACTACTCCCTCTGCCGATTATTAGAAAAATTAATTCATTAAGGTCATCGTGCCAGTCTAATATATACGTTTCACCACTGAATACATTTGCCAGCCAATTTGTACATTGGGCGTAAAATTATAAAAGGCAACAAACTGTGATGTTCAAGCTTCCTCACACACAAAAACCACCCAATTTTTTCATGATATTCGCAGCGCTTATTCAGTATTTGATTATACAGTCCTAAGAGCACAGCATTACAATCACTAGATTTTTTTTCTCCAAGGAGAATACTTGCTAAATGTTACTACAGACAATATAAGTTAACACACAATGAAACAAGATATTTATAAAATTGGTTCAGGGCACAGCTGGTGAGGCATTCATTCTATTAAAAAGCCAGGTGGTGTCCTGGTTTTGGATTCTCTTCTGAACTGGAGGCATTACTATGCTGTACGTGACGGGAGAAAGGGTGTCTTTGGTGCGGTCCCTGGGGTCCACTCTTCAGCACTGTTACCCCACGTACATTAAAAAGTCTACCTGCCTCAATGGTCACCTGACTATTAATCAGGAAGCCTTCCTGAGGTTTAAAAAGGGAAAAAAACAAAATAAAATGTTACTTTCAAAAGCTAATTTCATCTGCACATATTGTGCATCGACAGTTCACAAGTATGTATCTTTCATTACATTATTGTATTAACATTTAAAAGATATTTTACCATTAATTTGCATCTCACTTCTGAACATTTGTGTATGTGATTTACATTTCATGTAGCACAAACAGCTCAACTTCAAGATCTCTAAATGAGCAAGATTTCCATGTAAAAAGAATATTGCTGAGGAGTTTGGTTTTCATCCAGATGTTTAAATAGTCAATAGAAAATCCAAAAAGAACCATGCAACTAGTAGCCAAAAGAAAATGTTTGCCTTATAATGCAGAAATGGAAAAATTGAGGATTTCACTCAAGGTACAGACGAAAGTAAAGCAGATTGGGATACTTCAAGAGGAAACTAAAAACGTCATTCCAAAAAATATGTTCCAGGTTTAATAATAATAACCGATAGTCAGGTAACCTCCTCCAAGCACAACACAAGCTGTGGAAAATAGTATTTCCAGATATTGAGTTGAAAAACATGGTTATGCAATCGTCATAAGCATTGAATTTAATTGTTGTCCCTTTCAGCAAAGTTATTGGGAACTGTATGTTATGGAAAGTCCCCATCATGCCCATTTTAAAGTAAACCCACAGTCTGATAAGAGGAAGTCACTTACAAATTTTAAAGTTGACAGAAAGTGTATGAACATACTGATTAATGCACACACAAATTTCAGCAAATTTTTCAAAACAGAATCAGAAACCAGACAAGAGTCACATGACATCTGGTGAAAAGCAAACTTGAGCAACTGATAAGAAATATAGTAAGGTGCCCAGATACACATCAGCATTCCCAGTTTTAGTAACTAACCCAATAGCGTGAGTAGCTTAAACATGATGAAAAGCTTGGTTAACAGCTATATAAACATTCTGCATGTTTTGATATAATAAAGGAACTCTTGTGGTGTTGCTCATGGTGAGTTAGAGGATACGCTGTGTCAAGGACAGGAGTATTAAACCACAATGCACAATTTATCATTCTGCTACCGAGTGGAACCAGTTTCTCTTTAAAGGGCAAAAGGTCTTAAGAGTTGTAAACAGATTCAGAGATCAATTAAATGCCAATCCCTCTTGAGATTGCCTGAAGTCAATTAGAGGGTGAGCCATGAATTATTTTTGCTAAAGATGTATCTGGTTATAAATCCCTAGCTCCTGCCATGGTCAAAATATCTACAAGGAGATGGCTGCCTTTTCTATTTTGCTTTTTGATTTATTTCGTACCTGGAACAAAGTGGGACATTTTCAGTCTGATGGGCAGCACTATACGCAAGACTATTAAAATATATATCCTTGCGTTGGTAACAATAACACCCCCTTGCCCATTATGTAACGGTAACTACTGCTAGTCTTAAATCCTCCAGAGGATGGTGCTGTTACCTCAAGAATAATGAGACAAGAATGCCAGTTAAGTCTTACTTGCGCCAAAGCTGGCGCTGTAACCTCAGCCCGTTACAACAAACTCAGGTAAAAGATACCAATCGCTCCGACTAACACAGAGCAAGGCCACAGAAGTTACATTACCAATAGAGGTGCCAACAGCCACCAAAGTACCTATTTATAGAAGGAACAACAATGCTATGACTTATAACTTGATTTGGGGGGGGGGGGGAGGGGGGGGTGCAAATTAAATGTTTGTGGAAAGATATACTATCCCAGAATTGCTCAGCTTTAAGTGGCAGAAGGAGGCAGGGAGGAGTCACACTCATTAAATGGCACAGATGTTTCACATGTGATAATTAAGATTCAAATTACATCTCATTAATATGCCACTGCAAATAGCACACAAGTTTCCGAAATACAAAAGCAGATTAAAAAAAAAAATGTCAGCACCTACATGTATAGTGAGATGGCTGGTTGCAGCTGTATCATGATACTAACGTGTTCTACCAGGTGCAAGATTTAGGTTTATGCTGGAAATTTCACAGACAGTTATGGATCTTAGCTGTCCATCAGTAAAGATACAACCTGAAGCATGGAGGGACCTCCACAAGAAAAAAAGAGAAAATAAAATCCTCATAGGACTTAAAAGGGAAGCCAGCCTCTGATCAACCACGAGGTGAGATCCTGGTCTGTCCTGGGTCAGGGAATAGTGCACGTGATAGCGCACTTTCATCTTTGTTCTCAGTCTAAAACTAGCACAGGATCTCAGAGATAAAACTATCCTGTTTCTGCTCGCTGAGCTGAATTTGGCCACTCAACTCAGTTCCCCAGTGGGCCCTGGATCAACAGTGCAAACCAACCACAATCTGCATAAATTAGTAATTTCATTCCAGGATGGCTGGTGTAGGAAATGGAAAAAAAATATCCTTATGCAGTACTGGGCTGTCTTTTGAGGATGAGGTCAAGATTTATTCCTGGGTTGGAAATGACTACTTAAGTAAATTTGAAACTAGAGTCTATATTATGTGTTACAAATATGTCATCAAGCAATTGCATCACATTGTAGAAAACCACCAATATCCATTTCTGTTTAGTTATAGCTTCACAAAATGTTTACTGAATTAAAGCTGCATGGCCCTGCAAATTTAAAAAAAAAATGTCATCCTATACTTAGTTATTTGTGACATATTAAAAAGGAGTCACTGTTGCTCATGTTTATGTCTGTATGCAAGTCAGCCCCTTCCATCTGGTATCAGTCTTTGCAGACCATGGAATGAGAAAACAGTTACAGCACCAATCACAAAGCACCAAAGAATTATTCCCTTCAGAACATTTAATCTTCAAAAAACTGTAAATATATTAATTGGTTACCACCATGCCAACACAAGCGTTAATCTCTTCTTCAGATGCTGACTGATGAGTTGTGCATTTTCTGCTGTAACTGATCACCACTAATGGATCAGGGACTTCTTGACTATGTTACATGTTCACCGAATCAGTCCAGCATGAATATAAACTGCACTAAACCATTTGATTTTTCTTATTTTGCCAATCTTAATAGGGCCAGGGCAGACAGATCACAAAATATTATTTATATTCTCACAGGGGAGGATGCCTCAATATGTGACAAATGAAGCTGTGAGTTATACGGCCACCTCACATTTATAGAAAGAAGGACAATCCAAAGCTATCACACTAATATCACGAGGGAGCACATCAAATTACAAACAGCAACTCAATGCCAAAAATTAGGCCATGGGCACTCTGTTCTCGTGTTGATCTGTGAACTGATGTCTACATCATTTATTTGAGCACAAAACTACTGAAATGTTTTTCCAACTCAAACCCACAAAGTCAATACTTTCTTCTACAGACAAAATCTATACCCAGGCACGATTTAAATGGCTATTATTTTTATGGCCCTACAGATCTTAAGAGTCTTTGAAAAGCCCTGATGCATGGTTGCTTTTTATATGAATGATCAGGTCTATAAGCTTGGAAACAAAAAAAAATAAAAATTCCCAACATAGCTTAGTGGGTTAATACATCATGTGCTGTGGAATTTAGCAATACAGATCAATAAACTCGCAAATTTTATCCCCAGTCTGTGCAGAGTTTGCTGATCTTAACAGGCAGTACAACATTACAATTGTTCTCCTTGTCCTTGGGCTACAAAGGAATGAAAGGAAATATAACAAGCTAGTTCCCTACGCTTGGTTACTATCTAGTGTAGCTATGTGCATGTACAGGAACTAAATGAGCACAGGATCAAACTCTGTGATGCTCTCCAGGCCCAAATAACCAGGCGACATTCTAGCTATACAAGTAGCACTGCTAGTTGTGGAACTGTGCTCCTTCAGAAAAAGCAGCACAAAGTGGGAGTTTCATCAGGATAATCTTCGGGAAAAAGTTTTATTAAAATAGATTTTTTTTTTTTAAATGGGTTAAAAGCCACATGGAACATTCCAATTTTATTTCTTATCCAGAAAATAAATACCAAGCGATTCAAATGAATTATTCAACTAATTCACCATATGCAATATTGAAACATTGGCTTAAAAAAAGTTTATACACATTAGAAAGAATTTGCATTTATATAGCGCCTCTCATGACCTCAAGATCTCCCAAAGCACTTTACAGCCAATTAAGTACTTTTGACGTGTAGTCATTGTTGCAATGTAGGAAATTAGCACAATCTAGGTTGGCTATTTCAAGAGTTTATATTTATTACTCTTTATTGTGCTGCTATCTCTTAGCTTGGAACAGGTTATCTTCAAAAGCAAAGATATAGCTGTGATATGCAAAACATAATACAACAGCAACTAAAACAAAAAGGTATTTTGGTCATACTTCCTAGCTTTTACAAAACAGCAAAGAAATCTGAAGCATCAAGTAGTCTCTATAATCAGCATCTTTTCCTAAAAATTCACTTTACAAAGTTGGCCTCTTTTTATAGAAACTTAAGGTTTTGCACCAGTGAATCACAATAGTTTCTTGCCAAGTTAAGTAAGGGTACACTTCGAGTTGGCTTTAGGGAACACCATTTCAATCATCCATACCAATATTTCGGAATAGATAAGACATTGATTCACCATTGTGGATTCTTCGAATGGCCTCAGACAAGATCATGCTGATGTCAACGGTCTTTATTTTATGGCACTGGAGTTTCTGGATTTCGTGCGGGATGGTATTGGTTACTACCACCTGCGGAAAAGGAATGTTTATGATTAACTAGAAAATGCTAGTTCAACATCAGGACTCTGCCAATAATTTACCAGTCTGCACTGTTGAAGAATAACTGCAATTGGGAATGGCTATTTTTTTTCTAACAAAGTACACCATGGGACATTTTTGCATTCTACAACTGGATGGATTGGATTATAACTTCCTTATAAATACTCAAGAAAAAAAAATTCTATAAATATTTAACTTAATATTGTGAACTACTAATCAGCAGGTTTTGGTTACCTCATCAATTGCTGATTCTTCTATCAATTTGGGTGCATCCGAGGACAAAAGACCATGGGTTGCCATTACATAGATTTTGTAAGCTCCTCTCTCCTTCAACGTATCTGCAGCTGCTATAAAGCTATCAACATCATCAATTATGTCATCCTGTCAAAATGTCAGATAAAAAGGTCCATTAGCAAATCCTACTTTAACAAAAAAAAACTAGCTTAATTCTTTAACTGCGGAAGGGACGGAAATAACGTAGTTTTGTTTATGGTGCACAACAATGACATCCATCGGCTGGGTATTGGGCCGGGGGGAGGGGTTGGTGGCAAGCAATGCAACAGGTATCTGCAAACCAGCTCACTGGTGTTTTACATTTATAGTTCCAGGTATATATAAAAAAAAAAGAGTGGCTAAGGTAAATGTTGGTCCCTTAGAGGATGAGACTGGGGAATTAATAATGGGGAACGTGGAAATGGCAGAGACTTTGAACAAATATTTTGTATCGGTCTTCACGGTAGAAGACACTAAAAACATCCCAATAATGGATAATCAAGGGGCTGTAGGGAGGGAGGAACTTAAAACAATCACTATTACTAAAGAAGAAGTACTCTGTAAAATAATGGGACTAAATGTGGACCTGATGGCTTGCATCCTAGGGCCTTAAAAGAAGTGGCTGCAGAGATAATGAATGCCTTAGTTGTAATCTACCAAACTTCCCTGGATTCTGGAGAGGTCCCAGAGGATTGGAAACATAACGCCCTTATTTAAAAAAGGAGGCAGACAGAAAGCAGTTAGCCTAACATCTGTCATTGGGAAAATGCTGGAGTTCATTATTAAGGAAGCAGTAGCAGGACATTTGGAAAAGCATAATTCAATCAAGCAGAGTCAGCATGGTTTTATGAAAGGGAAATCATGAGAGACAAATTTGCTGGAATTCTTTGAGGATGTAACAAGCAGGGTGGATAGCGGGGAAACCAGTGGATGTGGTGCATTTGGATTTCCAGAAGGCATTCCACAAGGTGCCACATAAAAGGTTACTGCACAAAATAAAAGTTCAAGGGGGTGGGGGTAATATATTAGCATGGATAGAGGATTGGCTAACTAACAGAAAAAAAAGTCGGGATAAATGGGTCATTTTCCAGTTGGCAAACAGTAACTAGTGGAGTGTCAAAGGGATCAGTGCTGGGGCCTCAACTATTTACAATCTATATTAATGACTTGGATGAAGGGACCAAATGTAATAAAGCCAAGTTTGTTGATGATACAAAGATGGGTGGGAAAGCAGGTTGAGGAGGACACAAAAAATCTGCAAAAGGATAATAAACAGGCTGAGTGGGCAAAAAATTGGCAGATGGAGTATAATGTGGGAAAGTGTGAGGTTATCCACAAGGCAGAAAAAATAAAGAAGCAAATTATAATTTAAATGGAAAAAAAATTACAAAATGCTGCAGTACAAAGGGACCTGGGGGTCCTTGTGCATGAAACACAAAAAGTTAGTATGCAGGTACAGCAAGTAATCAGGAAGGCAAATGGAATGGTGGCCTTTATTGAAAGAGAGATGGAGTATAAAAGCAGAGAAGACCTGCTACAACTGTACAGGGTATTGGTAAGGCCACACCTAGAGTTCTGTGTACAGTTTTGGTCTCCTTATTTAAGAAAGAATATTGCATTGGAGGCAGTTCAGAGAAGGTTCACTAGGTCGATTCCGGAGATGAGGGGCTTGACTTATGAAGAAAGGTTGAATAGGTTGGGCCTATACTCATTGGAGTTCAGAAGAATGAGGGGTGATCTTATTGAAACATAAGATAATGAGAGGGCTCGACAAGGTAGATGTAGAGAGGATATTTCCACTCATAAGGGAAACTAGAACTAGGGGGCATAGTTGCAGAATAAGGGGTCGCCCATTCAAAACTGAGACGAGGAGGAATTTCTTCTCTGAGGGTTGTAAATCTGTGGAATTCTCTAACCCAGAGAGCTGTAGAAGCTGGATAGAAACATAGAAAATAGGTGCAGGAGTAGGCCATTCGGCGCTTCGAGCCTGAACCGCCATTCAATGAGTTCATGGCTGAACATGCAACTTCAGTACCCCATCCCTGCTTTTTCACCATACCCTTTGATTCCCCTAGTAGTAAGGACTACATCTAACTCCTTTTTTAATATATTTAGTGAATTGGCCTCAACAACTTTCTGTGGTAGAGAATTCCACAGGTTCACCACTCTCTGGGTGAAGAAGTTTCTCCTCGTCTCAGTCCTAAATGACTTACCCCTTATCCTTAGACTGTGACCCCTGGTTCTGGACTTCCCCAACATTGGGAACATTCTTCCTGCATCTAACCTGTCTAAACCCATCAGAATTTTAAACGTTTCGATGAGATCCCCTCTCATTCTTCTGAACTCCAGTGAATACAAGCCCAGTCGATCCAGTCTTTCTTGATATGTCAATCCCGCCATCCCGGGAAACAGTCTGGTGAACCTTCGCTGCACTCCCTCAATAGCAAGAATGTCCTTCAAGTTAAGAGACCAAAACTGTACACAATACTCCAGGTGTGGCCTCACCAAGGCCCTGTACAACTGTAGTAACACCTCCCTGCCCCTGTACTCAAATCCCCTCGCTATGAAGGCCAACATGCCATTTGCTTTCTTAACCGCCTGCTGTACCTGCATGCCAATAACTGATGTACCATGACACCCAGGTCTCATTGCACCTCCGCTTTTCCTAATCTGTCACCATTCAGATAATAGTCTGTCTCTCTGTTTTTACCAACAAAGTGGATAACCTCACATTTATCCACATTATACTTCATCTGCCATGCATTTGCCCACTCACCTAACCTATCCAAGTCGCTCTGCAGCCTCATAGCACCCTCCTCACAGCTCACACTGCCACCCAACTTAGTGTCATCCGCAAATTTGGAGATACTACATTTAATCCCCTTGTTTAAATCATTCATGTACTGTGTAAACAGCTGGGGCCCCAGCACAGAACCTTGCGGTACCCCACTGGTCACTGCCTGCCATTCTGAAAAGTACCCATTTACTCCTACTCTTTGCTTCCTGTCTGCCAACCAGTTCTCAATCCACGTCAGCACACTACCCCCAATCCCATGTGCTTTAACTTTACACATTAATCTCTTGTGTGGGACCGTGTCAAAAGCCTTCTGAAAGTCCAAATACACCACAACTGGTTCTCCCTTGTCCACTCTACTGGAAACATCCTCAAAAAATTCTCAGAAGATTTGTCAAGCATGATTTCCCTTTCACAAATCCATGCTGACTTGGACCCATCATGTCTTAATAATTGATTCCATCATTTTACCCACTACTGATGTCAGGCTGACTAGTCTATAATTCCCTGTTTTCTCTCTCCCTCCTTTTTTTAAAAAAGTGGGGTTACATTGGCTACCCTCCACTCCATAAGAACTGATCCAAAGTCTATGGAATGTTGGAAAATGACTGTCAATGCATCTGCTATTTCCAAGGCCACCTCCTTAAGTACTCTGGGATGCAGTCCATCAGGCCCTGGGGATTTATCGGCCTTCAATCCCATCAATTTCCCCAATACAATTTCCCGACTAATAAGGATTTCCCTCAGTTCCTCCTTCTTACTAGACCCTCTGACCCCTTTTATATCCGGAAGGTTGTTTGTGTCCTCCTTAGTGAATACCGAACCAAAGTACTTGTTCAATTAGTCTGCCATTTCTTTGTTCCCTGTTATGACTTCCCCTGAATATATTTAAGACGGAGATACAGATTTTTAAGCAATAAGGGAATAAAGGGTTATGGGGAGCGGGTAGGGAAGTAGAGCTGATTCCATGATCAGATCAGCCATGATCTTATTAAATGGCAGGGCAGGCTCGAGGCCAAATGGTCTACTCCTGCTCCTATTTCTTTTGTTCTTACTGGAAATATAAAGCCGCATTACAGCTGTATAGCTAAAGCAGATCCAGTTTACTGTACAGGAATACCGACTATTCCAATACTAAGTTGTCAATACACTTCTGACACAAAAGAAGCTACCTTAATCAAAGGTATGCAATGTGGCAACAGATGATGCTTATTCAAAAAATCAAACCAGATACATTGCATTCATGCCACAGTCGCTGATTTTCCAGACAACTAGTCTCCATCATTAGCAGTGTGTGACCAACAGAAATAAGTTTAATATCTTAAATGTAGGCCGAGAGAAAGTATTTTTCCAACACAAGTCAAATGAAGTTCTTGAGTCTCTTCTTACAGAAGCTTCTTAGTGGGAGGATGATTCAGCACACCGTTCTTTCAACTCCAGGTTTAAACCTAGATTCAAATTGATCACAAACGGATGATGCAAGGCCAGCATCCTCAAACTGGGGCGCACAGGTCACTAGATCTTTGTACCTATTGACTCACAATCATATTATTTAATGTTGCTATAGACCAAAACATGTTCTGCAAGCAACAGCAGTTTTCTTTTAGGTCCTGGCACTGCCTTTCAGACATTGGGACAGGGACAGGGGTCTCCAGATCCCCACACAGAAAAGTCTGAAAATAACAGACACAAAAGCACCCTCCCTATGTTGACTGGAAGTGTCTCAAGTGAAAGAAGTTTGAAGCAACGTTAACACACTTTTTTTGCAGGCAAGAGTCTAAGGCACAAAACAACTCATCATTTGGTACCACCACTAATAATAGCTGGTACAGAAAACTGCAATGTGTCACTCTGGAGCTGTAGAGAGATGTGAGAGATTATGGTTAATGCAAATGGCTGGAGCACAGTAGGAACTTTCCTTGACAAGATTTATTGGTTGAAGATCCATAATATTGCTGCAGAAATGAATAAAACTGAAGTTTGTTCACAAAGCTAGCTTGTTATTTACACAAACAAAATAAATTAAAAGCTCTCCAACCAATCTTCAAGCATTGAATCAATTCAATAACAGACAACAATCTCAGTATTGCAATCCAATCTCAAGATTCCAATGAGTTAATTTAAAACAAAAGGCCAGGCTGTCCTTCCCTTTCACTCTCCTCCCACCATTGGATTATTTATGAGTGGTTACAAGAAGTACTGATCATTTCCTTATACAAATAAAGCCATTGAACTTGCAGAAGGATTCAGATTTCAAGAATGGTCAGCATTAAAAACTGTACAGTTATCCTCTGCTTTATCCTTGAAGTCAAACAAACTTAAAGGAGGAAGATACTGACAATTAGCTTAATAGAATGAATAGCCAATTATAGGTTTATTGGTTTGACAACACAGAACTTATCATTGTTGCCAACTTAGAATAATGAACACAATGATCTCACTGGTCCAGTGCCAGTTTATAGTGAAGTCTGAAGGTTGATAAAGCCAACTTGTTATTTACACAGGACTCAGACTTCAAGCTTTAAATCAATTTGTTGTCAATGAAGTGCATGTTTTTAGTAAAAAAAAGGTGACTGACTGTTTAGCCTTTTTACAATTATAAAAATTATTTCTGCGTATAGTCGTACATTTTACTATCAGGCTGACTTTAGCACCTAGGCCAATGCTGGCATGAATCCAGATGTTTCAGAAAACAAATTTTGCATTTAATCTTATTCAATGTATAATTATTGCAGAATTTTTTTTTTTTTTTTAAGTTTCTTAATAAATGAGGGGCAGCAAACATAATTGATTTGACTCGCCAAATACACTAACAAAGTTCAAGTCAATTTGAAAGATTCCAAATTTATCCTGGAAGTGCTGGTTTATATAAAAGGTTTGAGAATATAAACATGTTTGTGTAATTATTATACAAGACCAATTTAAATTAACTTTCATCACAAAGTTTAAAACCTAGTTTATTCTGGAAATCACATGTTCCACAATCTCTGCTCTTCCAGTCCTTCATGCCTCGGAGATCCTTCAATTCTGACCTCTTGCGCGTCTGGATTTTAATTGCTCCACCAATGGAGGTCATGCTTTCAGCTGCCTTGGCCCCAAGCTCTGGAATTCTCTCTCTAAACCTCTTCGCCTCTCTATCCTCCTTCAAGATGCTCCTTAAAACCTACCTCTTTGACCAAGCTTCTGTCCTGATATTTCCTCCTGTGGCTCAGTGTCAAAAATGTTTTTATTGATATCGTTCATTAAGCACCTTGGGACGCTTTACTATGTTAAACACGCTATATAAATAGAAGTTATTGTTGTAATAATCAAGAAACATGCCATATGATGTTAAATTTAACAGCTTATAATTTGATACGATAGAAAAGTTAGAAAAAAATGGCAAAACATTAAATACTGCTTTTAAAATACAAAAAAGGTATTTTGTTATACTATTTGCACTTTCAGCAACACTCTTAATACTTCTTGAAAAGCAGAAAATATTTTTCCCTACCGGTACTTTTAAAGTAAAGCATTTCCCACAGTAATGCAATATGCAAGGTTAATGTTTTGCAAAGACTTTCAAGAACCAACTCACCACAATAATAGCTATTCTTCCTCCTACATCTCCAACAACTGTGATTGGAGGTTTTTCTTTTGGAATTGACACTGTTGAGAGGACATGAAAAGTCAAAATAATTACATCTGTTGCATTACATAAGCTTGTTTCAACAGACATTAGCACCGAACAAACTCACACTGATAATTACTGGGCAGCTGCTGCAGGCATGGTCTTGGTGGCTAAAACTTAGGCGACTTCTTCTGAAGTAGAATTAGAAAGTACGAACACAATGCAGTGTGTGTTAATGCCTTTAATTTGTCAGATCCAATCAGCTCCATTGTACAGTTACCAATAGATACAGTATGGCATGGTGGTACCAGCATCCAAATCAATTCTTCAAAAAAAACCAATGCTTTTAATAGACATTAAAAACCTGGCTTGGAGTAATAACTTTAATCTACTTTTTAAAAATAGAATGATGGAGCATTATTTCATCGACAACAGATATTGGTCCAAGTTTGACTTGTATTAGCACTCAATTTGCCTAACAGAAACAACAAGGCTAGTGACACTGTACACCTACTAGGGATCTCCAGACTGGGATGTATGGCTGCTGCATTTTTCACCGTAGGTGGTGAATGTCGGCCATCTACCAAATCTGACTCTGCATCTTGCACTTCACCATGAATCACTGCGATTCCTAGACGTAACCGCTCAGCGAAAGACTGTGCTCTGAAACAGAACAGAAAAGGCCTCCATGGAACAGAACCCCAACAGAAACTTTGTCTCTTGCTTGTAATGTTACACTGTTGGAGTCTCTGCTTTGAGTGCAATATATCTAATTTAAAATTAGTGGATAAGAAAACATTTAAAGAAAATATTGTCCTCTTTGCTAGGATCTCGGTGAAAACTCAACTGTTGCAACCTTGTAACATATCCCTAAACATGGCACACACCTTTTGGCAGATGCTGGTGACTTTGCAACAATCACTGCATTTCTGTAGTCAGGGACCTGCACCATTAGAGAGAGAAAAAAAAGAGTCAAGCATGTATTCCTTAACAACCCTTACTGTGATGTATGTCATCAGCATTATTTGATACTCCACTCATATCACATTATAGTTATTGTTTAACATTTTAAAACCTACATAGATCTTTTAAACAGCACAAACTCCTTGAGGAGTGCAATTAAAAAAAAATGAAACCAACACATCTGTTAATGTCCTGACTAAGCACACCAGTTCCTTGCATTTCTATTGTGCTATGCAAATCTGATGGTCAGTGGTGCTTGTCCTGTTAACGCTTTATTTATTTCTGCTGTAGCTTATCACTGGAATTTTTGCTTAACATGACAGATTTCAAAATTTATATTAGAACCTAATAACCCTGTAACTTGCTTTTTATACCAAAGATAATTTCATAAACCACACAATATAGAAAAACTGCCATTTTTGTTAGATCACTTTCCTATGCAATTTTCTTAACCCCATTTCCACTACCTTGGTCACCGAGTTGGAGTGCCTGAAGAACAGTCTGGGTTTAATATATATCTCATCATAAATTGTGTTCGATATGCATATATACAGTACACTCTTCCTCACCCCCCGGATTCAATTTTCTTCGGTTGGTACCGAGACACCACTACTGGTGGGTCTTGAAACAAGGCTCTGCAAGTGAAAAGGTGCTGTGCAATAAATTATACTGAGGAATGCTACACAGCAATGCATTTGGTAATTTTGAAATCCACTGCAAGTTCAGGATTTAAGCGCATGCATGATTTTGAGGATGTTTCTAGTAGAGTGGACAAGGGAAAACCAGTTGATGTGGTGTATTTGGACTTTCAGAAGGCCTTCGACAAGGTCCCACACAAGAGATTAATGTGCAAAGTTAAAGCACATGGGATTGGGGGTAGTGTGCTTACGTGGATTGAGAACTGGTTGGCAGACAGGAAGCAAAGAGTAGGAGTAAATGGGTACTTTTCAGAATGGCAGGCAGTGACTAGTGGGGTACTGCAAGGTTCTGTGTTGGGGCCTCAGCTGTTTACATTGTACATTAATGATTTAGACGAGGGGATTAAATGTAGTATCTCCAAATTTGCGGATAACACTAAGTTGGGTGGCAGTGTGAGCTACGAGGAAGATGCTATGAGGCTGCAGAGTGACTTGGATAGGTTAGGTGAGTGGACAAATGCATGGCAGATGAAGTATAATGTGGATAAATGTGAGGTTATCCACTTTGGTGGTAAAAACAGAGAGACAGACTATTATCTGAATGGTGACAGATTAGGAAAAGGGAGGTGCAACGAGACCTGGTGTCATGGTACATCAGTCATTGAAGGTTGGCATGCAGGTACAGCAGGCGGTTAAGAAAGCAAATGGCATGTTGGCCTTCAGAGTGAGGGGATTTGAGTACAGAGGCAGGGAGGTGTTACTACAGTTGTACAGGGCCTTGGTGAGGCCACACCTGGAGTATTGTGTACAGTTTTGGTCTCCTAACTTGAGGAAGGACATTCTTGCTATTGAGGGAGTGCAGCGAAGGTTCACCAGACTGCTTCCCGGGATGGCGAGACTGACATATCAAGAAAGACTGGATCAACTGGGCTTGTATTCACTGGAGTTCAGAAGAATGAGAGGGGATCTCATCGAAACATTTAAAATTCTGATGGGTTTAGACAGGTTATTTGCAGGAAGAATGTTCCCAATGTTGGGGAAGTCCAGAATAAGGACACAGTCTAAGGATAAGGGGTAAGCCATTTAGGACCGAGATGAGGAGAAACTTCTTCACCCAGAGAGTGTGAACCTGTGGAATTCTCTATCACAGGAAATTGTTGAGGCCAATTCATTAAATATATTCAAAAAGGAGTTAAATGTAGTCCTTACTACTAGGGGGATCAAGGGGTATGGCGAGAAAGCAGGAATGGGGTACTGAAGTTGCATGTTCAGCCATGAACTCATTGAATGACGGTGTAGGTTTGAAGGGCCGAATGGCCTACTCCTGCACCTATTTTCTATGTTTCTATGTTTCTAAATCCCGAACTTGCGGTCTGTCAACGTACACATTGACAGGCCATCCGCTCCGTATCTGAAAACCTAAGTGGTGGAGTCGAGTTGGGCTATTTGCCCACCAACAACCCAGCAATTGTGTACGGAAATTTTACAGCTGATGGAAACGCATGGGGATACCGGAAATGAAAAAAATGCTTTTTAAAAATAAATTAAATGACTTAAAAGCTTTAATGAGAAGCAATCCTAGTGAATGTTAAAGCTGCAGATTTTAAACTAAATTTCATAACTTTCTGCACTGTATTCGTTTAAAAGTGGGAATTATGAGTAATAAATTGTATTTCCATGATAAAAGCTAGATCTGATAATATTTTAAAGGGTGTAGTAATTAAGTATTGTAGTAATTCCCACATTACAACAGTGACTACACTCCAAAAGTACTTCATTGGCTGTAAAGCATTTTGAGATGTTCGATGGTCGTGAAAGGCGCTATGTAAATGCAAATCTTTCTTTTAACTTAAATGAATGAAAAACAATCTGCTTTCTGCTTGGAGGACCAGGCCCACGTGATCCCAGGTAGGCTCTTGTACAGGCTGCATACCCTGGAGGTATGCCGCCAACTGCAATTTTTGCCGCAATATATTCAAAGTAGCTCAGTTCTCAAACCAGTACATTCCACTGATGAGTTTAAGCTCTTCCATCAACATACAACACTGAACATTGGCCCGGAAATTACGGTGTCTTCGACGGCATATGAATCCTTCTGAAAGGCCCTGCAACTTCTGGGTTTCCCACTCGAAGGTACGCCTTGACAGATCATGTGAACCCGAAGTAAAATTAGCATCATTGGGGCTATTTGCCCAGCAATTGCCCACAAAACTCTTATGGCTGGTAAAAGCAGACATAGGCCTGCTTTCAGCAAAAGGGTGATTATAAATCTTAAATTAAACATTAAAAAAAAAATGCACAAATGCAAATATTAAAATGTTTAAAATTATTTTTCAAATGATTAACCTTTTATTGTATTTGGTGTAATGAAGGAAGTTATAAATAAAATTTAAATTCAGAACATTTATAATTATTAGAATTATCTAAATTGTTTATTTGGGGATTCCATTGCATGTCATTAGGGGATTCAATTTGCAATGGAATCCTGCCTTCTCATTGGGAGAATCGGGCCCATATGATCCCAGGGACACTTCCAAACCGCCTGCGTCCCTGGGATCAGTGGATCTTTCCACTGCTGTATGCATCGAGGCTCAAGAAGGGAACTCTCCATAGCTTGGAAGACAGCAGGTAGGTGTGGAAAGGTTTTGCGGATCAGAGGCGTACTCCGGAGGTACACCTCCAACCACAATTTCAGGGCCAATATGTAAATTTTAAAAATAAATTAGGGAAGCCTCCACATCTTTATTTTAGTGACTCAAATATTGAGGTAACTGTAATTCAGCATTGCAATATATATATTGCACATACAGCTACCAGTGCTTATTTCTCATCTCTGAAAACAGTGCATTGTCAGTCAGTAACTCCATTAAGCTCACCTCTTCCTGAATGTATTGCAACAGGAATGGGGACGCTCGCAGATTATCAACTGGAATATTGAAAAATCCCTGGATTTCTTTCTGATGCAAATCCATTGTAATCAGGTGAGTCAAGCCTGAGGAGAGTGTGGAAATAAATACAAATCTGCAACAGCACCTCAACTTCTTATGCACTTAGTGTCCTAGCAGCAGCAGCATATCAAACCACCCAAGGAAAATAAGTTACTTAAGCAGGTTATTAACACAAAGTCTTTTTCATTTGCCTTAAAAACTACATGCTTTAATTATCAATCTTGTTTTCTGAATGTGTTTCAGTTACTGCATACTTTAAAGTGAGATGGCCTCCTTCACCAGGAAAAGAAAGTGACTTTCCAATAATTGCATAGTTTCTGGTGCAACCTCCCCCACCTCAGACCAATCTTCATGTTCAAAATACTCTTTTTTTTTAAAAAAAAGTTAGGAACAATATATATCTGGGGGAACAATCTAAAGGAGACCATGCAACACATACTTTTGTTCTATTTATTCTCTTTATTCTCCTACAAATTTTAAAAACCACAATGGTGCCAAAAAAGCTCAAGACAATAGTGAAAGTTTGAAGACTGCTCTACGTGGCCACTTTGTATATGGAGTCTATAATGATTCAATGAGGTGACGAGAGCTCATGTGGAATAAGCTTCCACTTTACCTGTTTGTTGACCTGCCAGTTTACAATGCACTCTCACAATACATTGTCACTTAGTGATGGGTTTAACTACTAAAGTTTTATTGCCCAGTAAACTAAATTACACAAACACTTAACCTTACAGGCCTATCATCCCAGAACTCCAACAATAAACACTGTCTCAGGAACTTTCACCAACACTTGAGATTTGTAAGAAATAATAGATCAGTCATGTGAGCAAGTATTAAAAGTTTAAAACCTGCCCAAAGTACTTCAGCATCATGTCCAAATCCTTCAAAATTTGTAAGACGCACCAAACTATCAATTCCTCAATCGAGTTTTTTTTTAAATTACATTAGGTCACCAGATGGCTGAAGAATAAAAAACAGACAAATCTACTCACTTATAAATTGGGGAGAAAAGATATGGTCTGGTTTTCAAAAAAAGTCAGCATCATTTAACAAATGCAAAACGAACTTCAGCCAGTTTCCTGGCTATTGTAACCTGACTACTCAGCAGATTTCCACTATACTCAACATTAGCTCAGAAAGAGACTCTAAATACAAATAATTAGGAGCAATTAAGTGCAACTTACTTCTTAAAGTGTTTTTTTGGGCATCCGTGGCAACTACATCACTAAAAATCTCACCTTAAATTTCCAGATCTTTCGTTTTGGATACAGTAGCATTAGCAACTAAATAAGACTGCTGACAGTACTCACTGAGTAGTGTCTCAGCACATCCAATGCTTGTCCAGGTGAGTAAACAAGGAGAGATTCAACAGAGTAGGTTCATATTTTATAGAATCAAAATGTTGCAGCACAGAAACAACCATTCAGCCCATCAAGTCTGCACCAGTGTTTTTTTCCACCAGTCACTTGGTCTAATCACAATCTCTTGTTCACTTTTCATACCCTTTTAACATTCTTTTTCAAGCAACAATCAATTTCTTTTTAAAAAAGAACTTAAGGACCCTCTGCTTCAATAAAAGTTTGTGGCACCAAATTCTAATCACCCTTGGTGTAAACCACCCCTGCAATGCTTTAAAATTTTAATTAGGGCAAGGTTTATAAACATTAATCCCCACTTTTTACTTGTCAATTAGCCAAAGAGAAATATTTTATGAATTAGGAAAGATGGCATCTATAAATACACAATTCAATGATTTGTGACCACCATTTCTCCCTAGTTAACAGCTCTCGCAGTTGGGTGAAAGTACCATTAAAATGCCTCATGAAGGGAGCTTCATATTTAACGGGAACACCTCTCAAACACCCATTCCACAAGATGCAGGAATGGGTGGCATGGATAGAGTTGTCCATTCACCAAAATGACATGTGGCTCAATAAAGGGAAACTTGACTAAAGTTTAGAACATGCAGACTATCTCAATGCCCTAGCTTTTGATATGCCTTATGCTTGGCTCAGTGGTAGCTCTCACCTGAGCCAGAAGATTGGGCATTCAAGCCCCACTCTAGGACTTGAGCACATAATCTAGGCTTACACATCAGTACAGCACTGAAGGAGTACTGCATTGTCAGAGGTGGCATCTTTCAAATGAACATTCGAACTGAGGCCTTCAGCCCTCTCAGCTGGCTGCAAGTCGTCTCATGGCATTATTCAAGGAACAGGGACATTCTCCTGGTATTCTGGCCAACATTATCTCTACCAAAAACAATTAACTGGTCATTCATCTCAGTGGTGTTTGTGGGACTTGCAGTGCATAGATTTGCTATTACATTTGCCTACCTAACAGTAACTACACTTCAGAGGTAATTAATCACCTGTAAAGTTACTGTGGGATGTCTCACGGGTGTGAAAAGTGCTACATAAATTTAAGTTCTTTCCTTTCTAAATAAAAATATCTTCATACACACTTCCCGTAAAATGAGTTGCAGAACGAACAGCCAGAACACAACTCACCAGCTTTACACATCATGGATGCCAGAAGCTTGGACACAATGGAACCTCGTTTCCTCATCTTACACTGCTTGCTGTATGGAAAGTAAGGGACTACACCAATAATATTCTTGGCACACGAGGTCTTAGAGGCATAGATCATGATAAGGAGTTCCATAATGGTGGTATTGACATCCCTGTTGTACAAGAAAAAGATTTATTTATTTCTTAAATATCTGCTCAACATCTGTTCACTAATACCAGGCAATAACATTTCTTTTAAAAATTATATTTTTAACTCCCTTGTTTCCCCCTTTTTCTTAAAAATAAGCCAACCTCAATCAAGAGCAATAGAAGATCTACCTCCAGGATATCACCATCACGCCTTGTGTAACTTGAGGAATGCAAGAGAAGATCCCCTGCTATCAGTACGAAGTAAAAACAAGTTAAATATTATTCCTCTCCAAGGGATCCCAAACATGCAAGTGACTTAAGACTAGGATTCAAACTCTGATCTGGTAGAGACCCAAAGATTCAGTACTGTAGCAACCAGGCCATTCACAATATTCTCCAAGTGGCCATTGTAAAACTGAAAGTAAAATAAAGTAGACATCCTTAATTTAAGCCTGTTCAAGTTAGTTTCATTTTAAAAAGGCTTGCATCAACTTATTGACAATCCAACATTATGCAGCACCAGTGCATAAACATTACTAGTTGTTTTGTTCAGTCAGTTGGCTTGAACCAGATCATTGAAAGATAGCCACGCTTGTGGTATTTTTAATAAAAAAAGGCTAGGGAAACAGTAATACTATCTTAGAAAAGATCATGGGTTTCAACTCATACTGTGGTTGTGACTGGTTTCCTGAACAGTCAGAACAGATATACTAGCATGACCAATACACATTGAAAAAAGATCCATCAATACAGACAAAATGATCACTGTAACTAAGATAAATGCTTTATATACTGATTTTTCATAGTGTTTCTATTCTAAATTTTGTATTTTGATGCAGTTGAAAAGAGTTCCAACTTTTAAATGCATGTGCACCACCTCAAACATAAATGGTCACTTTAGTGGTCATTCTTCTATAATCAAAGAAACAAGAATGACATTCCTTCTTCAATCACAGTTTTACACTCCAGTTACAAACCACTTTAACTTGAAAATTGGACAAAATGGCTGCCGCTAGATTGGCAGCTCCATAAGCTAGAGAGCTTTTCCTTTCTAACCATGGGAATTCTCCAGCCATCCTCTGCCCTTTCTCTCCCAAATCTCCTCGCTTCCACTGTTCAAGTTCCCGTGGCTTCATCAGTTGGTGCATTTTAGCCCCAACTACAAGTTGACTGTTTTGACCATCATCACCCAGCCCTGCTGTCTGCTTCTCAAATTGGTTTCCGAATTCCTGGACTTCACTCGACATCAAGACTGCATTGGACTACACCATCAGGCTTCGGCACTGGACTACACCATCAGGCTTCGGCACTGGACTACACCATCAGGCTTCGACACTGGACTACACCATCAGGCTTCGACACTGGACTACACCATCAGGCTTCGACACTGGACTGCACTATAAGACTCATTTGCTGTGTCAAGAATCTATCTTCCTCACTGTGGCTGTTTCTCTGCTGAGCTGGGTGACTCATTCGACTGGCTTTTCAGCCCTGTTGGTTACTGCTACTTGACGGTCGTCTCTCTGCTGAGTTGGGCGATTCGTTCCATTGGTTTTTCTGCTTTGTTGGTCTTTGGCTTGTGTGGTTTTACATTTTCTCTGCTGCTTCTAATCTAGGGTGACCTCCAACTTCGCCATCATCTTCTTACACTGAAACCGACTCTCATTACCATGGCAATAACCTCCACCCTTCAAATAGCTTCTGGACTTCTCTCGGCTGATGTTCCCGTCTCCGAACTTGAACAACAGTTCGTTAATGCTCCAAATCGATTCCATCCTACCGATGTCAACTTTTGCCCTCCAAGGGACCTCCAATTTTAACTCTGTACTCCTTACTATTGTCACCAACCTATTCCTTGTTACTACCAGGAAATATGCATCCCTATAATTGCTACATAGCCAGGCATATGTAACTTCAGTTTTTCCGTATCCATCTGCATGCGCATTTTGGCTGTCACTTCGGATCAGAGCTATTCACTTCTATTTTCACTTCTTTCTCCCACTTTTTCGTTTCTTTCTGACCCTGACCAGTCTCTCCTGTTGTCATGCCGCCTTTCATCGCTCCTCTCTCGGATACTTGGTCCTCCTATATCCCTACCCCAACCCTTCATTACTTTTCAACCTTCCTATTCTCATGCCACCGACTCAGGCTCGACTCCCTCTTAGATAGGTTTACAGCTTCCCTCTGTGCCTCTCTTGGCACCCTTTGAAGGGCCCACCGTGGCACTCATTGTCATCTTCTCTCAGGTAGCAATCCCAACTGTCCCATCCTACTCTCACTGATCTTGCCGCCCAGCTTACCCACGGTGGGGGGGCTAACCTTGCCAATCGCCTCCCCGTCCAACTCATTCGTCGAAGTGCTGACCCTGTGGATGCCATCACCTATCCTCTCCGCATCTTCTTACAGAATGTTCGCTCGCTCGTGAACAAGGCCCTTGCCATCCATGAACATATCGTGTTTGATTGCATTGACATCGTGGCCCTGACGGAAACTTGGCTGAGGGGTGATGACACCTTACCTTTAAGCCTCCCTGCCTGGCTATAACTTCCACCACTTGCCCTGGCCAGACCTCCATGGTGATGGTGTGGCTCTCATCAGCAAATCATACCTTGGTCTGTCCCCCGACTCCTCCGGCACTTTCTCCTCCTTGGAACATCTCACCTTATTCCACCTCTCACTTAAAATTCTCATTCTCTACCGCCCACCCAAGTACACTAAAAATTTCCTCCCTCAGCCTCTGCACTGAGCGGCTTCTCATCCTCGGTGATTTCAACCTCCATCTCAGATCATCATGCTCTCTCTCTCTCCTCTGAGGTCATTACCCTCCTATCCTCCCTTAATCTCTCCCTCCATGTAAACTCCCCAACCCATATTCACGGCTACCCCCTTGACCTTGCCATCTCTCGTAGCCTACCTATTCCTAACGTGTCAATTGCAGATAAGGCCATCTCTGGCCATTTCCTTGTATCGCTCTCCACTGACATCCTCCTTCTCCCATCCAACTCTACTTCCTTCTGCCTTCGCCCCTGGAAACAAAACTCTCTTACAACTGCACTTAACTCCAAACTGTCCAGCCTTTGGCCCTCCATTCACCATGACATTTCTGCAGCCACCAATCTGCTCAACCACACCCTCAGCACTACCTTTGATGCCCAATCCCTATTAAAACCATTACTCTCGCTCACCCTGGCCGTTCCCCGATACGGCCCTGATCTTCGCTCCCTCAAGTCCAAGGGGCATAGACTTGAACTATTGGTTTAGCCATTCACAGCCAGGTCTTGCTGGACCACAAAGCATTATCAGGTCATACTCCTGTCTGCAAAAACTGTTCACTTTCCAGGATCATTCTGGAATGCAAAGATAATTCCCGGCTACTATTCTCTACTGCTAACCGTCTTCTTAAACCCCTCTCCCCTGTCTCCACCACACTCTCCTCCAACAAGTGCGAGGAGCTCATGGACTTCTTTGTCTCAAAGATTGAGACCATCCGATCAGCTGCCTCTGCCACTTCCCTTCCTCCCTCTAGCCCACCGGGCCAAACTTCCTCTGAGGTTCCCCCCTGCCCTAGCCCTGAACTTGCATCTTTCTCCAGTTTCTCTGATCACCCCACTTGACCTCTCCACGCTCATCTTGTCCACTTCCTGCTCCTTTGCCACTATTCCCACTAAAATGCTGACCACCCAACTTCCTTTTCTGGCTCCCATGTTAGCTGACATTGTTAACGGTTCTCTCCCTCAGGTACTGTCCCCTCTCCTTCAAATCTGCCATCATCACCCCTCTCCTCAAAAAAACAACCCTTAACCCCCACTGTGCTTGCAAGCTACTGCCCCAACTCCAACCTCCCTTTCCTCTCCAAAGTCCTTGAAGGTGGGGTTGCCTCCCAAATCCATGCCCATCTTTCCTGGAACTCCATATTTGAATTCCTTCAAATCTGGTTTTCGCCCCTGCCACAGTACCAAAATAGCTCTCATCAAAGTCACAAATGACATCCTTTGTGACTGTGACAAAGGTAATCTATCCCTCCTCTTCCTTCTCCATCTGTCTGCAGCCTTTGACACAGTTGACCACTCCATCCTCCTCCAACGCCTCTCCACCATTGTCCAGCTGGGTCCATTCTTATCTATCTAATCATAGCCAGAAAATCACCTGCAATGGCTTCTCTTCCCACTCTCGCATCGTTACCTCTGGTGTCCCCCAAAGATCTAGCCTTGGCCCCCTCCTATTTCTCATCAATATGCTGCCCCTTGGGGACATCATCTGGAAACATGGCGTCAGTTTCCACATGTACACTGACAACACCCAGCTCTACCTCACCACCAATTCTCTCGACCTCTCCAGGGCCTCTAAATTGTCAGACTGCTTGTCTGACATCCAGTACTGAATAAGCATAAATTTTCTCCAATATTGGAAAGACCGAAGCGATTGTCTTTGGTCCCCGCCACAAACATCAGTCAAAGGCTGAACCAGACTGTTCGCAAACGAGGTCATACTTGACCCTGAAATGAGCTTCCGGCCATATATCCGCAGCATAACTAAAACCGCCTACTTCCATCTCTAACACTGCCAGTCTCTGCCTCTGTCCATTTGCTGCTGAAACCCTCATCCATGCCTTTGTTACCTCTAGACTTGACTATGCCAAGGCACTCCTGGCTGGCCTCCCACATTCTACCCTACGTAAACCGGAGGTCACCCAAAACGCAGCAGCCCGTATCCTAACTCGCACCAAGTCCCATTCACCCATCACCCCTGTGCTCGCTGACCTATATTGGCTCCCGGCTAAGCAACGTCTCGATTTCAAAATCCCTGATTATAACCATCAGTGGCCGTGCCTTCAGCTGCCTAGGCCCTAAGCCTTGGAACTCCCTCCCTAAAATCTCTCCACCTCTCTTTCCTCCTTTAAGACGCTCCTTGAAACCTACCTCTTTGACCAAGCTTTTGGTCATCTGCCGTAATTTCTTTTTATCTGGCTCAGTGTCAAATTTTTTTTTTCATCTTAGAACACTCCCGTGAAGCGCCTTGGGACATTTTACTACGTTAAAGGCACTGTATAAATACAAGTTGTTGTTGTTGTTGTTGAAATCAAAGATAGCAAAGATAGGAGTTAGTTTATTTTCAAAATATACCTCACTCAAAACTCAAATTGTAGAAGTGTATTTATCCTGTTTGACCAGTAAAATACACAGCAGAGATTAAATTATGTTTTACCACAGTACTTACTTTGAAACAGACTGAATAATAAACACATCTTTTCCTCTGACAGATTCTTGAATCTGTACTCTTGTTTCTATCAAAAAGAAAAGAAAATCACCATCAAAAAATTAAGTAACTTCAAATAGAGTTCAAACTAATTTCACATTGCTAATCCCTATTTTTCTTTGGCTCGATCTAAACAGCTAGCTCAATACAAAAAAAATATTGAGCAAGATATACAAAAGTAACTGCTGATACACAGTAATGAAAAAATTTAAGTGTAAAATGTTAGTGTAGGTGAAAAGGTTTCCAGCATCCAAGAGCAAAAAAGCATTGGAAACAAATGGAGAGAGGGGAAATCTCTGGTTTAGGTAAAATATTCTGTGACTAGGTATTGTGCATTTCCATCAAACAAAGACAAAAAGGAGTCGGGACCACAACCACTGCCGATGTTTACAGGATCTGTTAGCGCACCAATAAGGGAAGGAGACAAGTCATTTGCCAGTATCACAAAGTGGTGCAACCTTTTTTTCTATTTCCATTGGAATTTTTGCTCCTATGCAATATTTACATGGGAAAATCAGGTTTATAACAGGTAAGATAAACAATTATTCAAATACAGCACAGGTAACTATTTTAAACTAAAAACAGAAAATGCTGGAAATACTCAGCAGGTCAGGCAGCACCTGTAGAGAAAGAAACAGATTTAACGTTTCAGGTTGATGACTCAT
The DNA here is from genome assembly GCF_044704955.1 of Pristiophorus japonicus. NCBI lineage: Eukaryota > Metazoa > Chordata > Chondrichthyes > Pristiophoridae > Pristiophorus > Pristiophorus japonicus. The sequence goes on from NC_091991.1 coordinate 151,473,720, forward strand.
CAGAACCGTTTTTATTTCAGATTTCCAGCATCCACAGTATTTTGCTTTTGAACTATTTTTAACTGCTTTGCCATAGAATATTTTAATACTTTGAGACTGAAGCTGTTGGCATACGCAAATTGTATAAATTCTTAGGCTGATGCTTGTATTTCAAGTTTCTAAGGTAGACAGGCCACTTACGTACAAGCCATTCTTACAAAGATCTCAACAAGCAAAACGATAAATGGCCATTTCATTAAGAGACTATGAGGAAGTGGAGATGAAGGAGAGACTGCATAATGAAATTGTTCTTTCACTTCTGTGATCTGTATTTGAACGTAGACCCAAGAGATAAATATTTCATCTCTACTTCTCCTGTTTCAGTTATGTGAAGTAAGCTTAGAAAGTTGCATCCCACCAGGCCCTATTGGTCAATGGTCTATAAGCACAAAACTGCTCATAATTTGTCATTACAGCTTACTCATCATAACTGTAATGGGGAAGGGAAAACATTATACTGCTACAGGACAAGCATTTGAGGCTGTTCTGAGGCTGAATTGTTAAGGCACCAAAGTATGCATTTTACTCTGCAACCGACCACGGTTTGCTTGATCTTGAAGTATCGTTTCTCTAGCACTACACATTGTAAATATATCATTCCATGTCGCCAGGAGGTGGTTTGCTTTGTTCACCCATTGCATGTTGCAGCGAATATTCATTGGCGTGTTTTGCAGCCAAGTCCACCCATGAAACCAGAGTTCATTAGCACAACACACTCATGGTGACAATAGTCAACTGATTAAGGTGAATTTCTTAATGCATGAAGATATATTGCTGACTGTCAATTCAGTCTTCACTGATTATCCCAATTCAGAATAATGCAAAGCCTAAGAGCCAAATTAAGTGAAACTCTGAACTAATTTTTTTTTTTAAATAAAAATATAATGGAGCAGAACCAAGTGATCTTTTCTTTTAAGGTAGCTGTACAAGAGTGACTTTCCCATAAATATTTACTTTTAAAATGTTCAGATGCAATAGTATTGATTAGGAGTATGGATTAGTGAATAACTAATGAGCAAGGTTACTAGTTCAGTTTTCACAGAAAATATCAGAATGCCATTGCTTAGCACAGTAAGAATTCAAAAATGCCATTCAATAACAGAATTTGGCCTATTCAATCACTAAACCAGTAGCCTTGCTGTTGAGGAACCTTAATCCTTTGAAACTGAGAACTTTAGTGTACTTGAAAAGAACAGCTCCCCTTAAATCAATCAAGATTACAATTCCTCCAGGTCTCAAATTTCCTCCTTACATTGAGCAACAGATAGTAGTATTTACCTATACAGGTACAACATCCAAAAACCGGAATCCTCAGGATAGAGTCCATTCCGGTTTTGGGTTTTTTGCAGATTTCAGGCAAGAAAATCAAGTCTGAAATCTGGAATCCTCAACCGAATCCGTGCCGGGTTTTGAGCGGCGAGGTCCGAAATCCATCAAAACCAAAAATCCGGTACGGATTCAGTTCAGGATTCCAGATTTCAAACTTGATTTTCTTATCTGAAATCCAGAATCCTCGACCAAATCCGTGCCGGAATTTGCCTGAAAAATGTACGGCTTTCAGACAATAATTCCGGACAACTCCATTAGCTATGCGCAAAATCTCCATTTTTTGGACAATTCCGGTTTTCGGCGTTCCGGATTCAAGACGCTGCACCTGTAATAATAATAATAAACAGAAAATGCTGGAAATCTTAGGATCACAGACCCGAAACGTTAACTCTTTCTCTCCCCAGATGCTGTCTGACCTGAGATTTCCAGCATTTTCTGTTTTTATTTCAAATTCCAACATCTGCAGTATTTTGCTTTTGTAGTAGTATTTATCTTGTTGCAGTACCATGAAACTCATCTCAGAATCCAATCGTAAAAACATTTTGAACCGGCAACAGGTTTTTAAAACCTCAAATTCAGTCCCGGGGTTGATAGTCCACTGAAACATTTATACTTTTGAAACCCGAGAGCACTACACACTAGATACCAACTATAAAAATAAAATATAATGCTGAGTATTTGGCATGTGAAGCTTGTATTCCCATAAAGCCTGTGAGGAGCAACTACAAATTTAGTTTATTCCAAATGCACTGACTAGCTTTACTTCACATTTGGGTCTACACAGATTCTCCAAAAAAAATTAAAAGACTAAACAGTCCTGTTTCAAGCTTACATATCTCAATGTAAACAAATATTCTAGTTTGCATCTACTACAGGAAGAGGAATATACACCAGTGCCTATAAACACACCCTGGACCACAACAACATTGAAAAGGATTGTATTACTTAACACAAGTAGCAACTTTAATTTTCTATGACGTAACTCCTAATCCTGCGTTTTCTATGACGCAACTCCTAATGCTGCGTTTTCTATCATGTAACTCCTAATGCTGCGTTTTCTATCAACAATGACAGATAAAAGTACGCAATTAAAATCGGGAGAGGAACTCATCAAATGGATCACTGGGAACATGCACCACGCAACATAGTGCTACGTTATGCAAACTACAAAGCACAAAGGACAACTAGTTTCTGCTCCAGAATGCCATGTAAAATGTGCATGTACGATGAGTATAAACAGTATCAATTGCAGCTGTGACAACCCTCAGTTGAATATTTTCACTGTCTTGGCACCAGATAGCCTGGGAACTGAACCCCAACACACATTGGTTCCTCAGAAAACAATGTGAAGACAAATAAGGAGAATCAATTCAGAGCACAGAATAATCCACATGTATACAGGTAGTCAGAGACTGAGCTTCAAGCTCTGGGTTCAATCTGTCCTCCTACTGCAAGTATAAGCCAGACTTAACTGATCTAATTAATCAAAATCCAATGCAAGGAGGAAAAGGACTAGCACTTTAACTCCTATAAAGGACACCATAGTTACTGAGAAGTATTTGGCAATAACTGTTCACCAAACACCAGTCATCACACAACTCAGATCACTGCTCACAAAAGCAGCTATTCGTTCCTTGTGAATGGCAACAATAGCTGCTGTACTCAACTCTCTAGGACAATATAACTGCTATACGGCCAACAAATTACACATCCCAAGTAAGGAAAACATCTGCCTGAAATATTGTTCAAGAAAGTTACAATTCAAAACAAACAGCATAATGATATAATTCCACAATCTGCATTAATTTAGTTCCCATCCAAATTTTTAAAAGATCCTTAACAGAATACATGAGGAGCCATAGGAAACTATCTGTATCCTATTTATCTCACTGACTACCATTTACTCATGAATCGTCAGGTTAGCCCACCTCGCATGCAAATCATATCCCAGAGCTCAACATTAAAACATCTCAGCTACTGCACTGGTCAGCTAAGGCCAAGGTACGGTAGAACTAAAGCTTTTTGTTTGAATAATGACTTGATAATTGAAGATGAAGTTAAACCTCTCTACCAAACATAACCCAAAAGGCTCTGGTAGTGTAATCAATAATGTACTTTCAGTTTCACACTCCAAAACAGAGAGCCAAAATGACTTCAGCAAAGTGGTCTGAGATGTCTGCCTCACAATATACTTGTGCATTACTAACACTCTAGACTCCTCCTTGGGTTAATTTAGTACCACAGACAATTAATTTTTTTTTGAAAAGTAGCAACATTTGTTTTTATAGGTACTAATTGTTACAAAATTAGTTTTTATAGGTACTGTTTCACAGAAAAAAATTCACAACCTCAGTAAATTATGCAAGGGCACTTCAAAATAAAATTCATATTACACATTAAAAAAGCACTTACAGAAAACAAATTATATTCAGTCAATTCTTTACTGAAAATGGCAAAAGCAATTTAAAAACCCTGAAACTTCTCTTTCTTTGTGCATTTTTATTCTGATACAATGCATCACTATTGAATTTACTGGAACTAACAACCTGGCCAACGTGTGCCCCCATTAACAGTCCACAGTATTTGACTGGGTTGACGAGTCACCCATTGAGCAGCAGAGGGTTCAAAGTGCAACTTCAGAACAGCAGCTTTTGAGGCATCCACAACCACATCACTGAAGAACTCTCAATCTATAATTATACTGACAAATTATGTCAAATTGTTTACACAAGAATCAGTTATAAAGTAGCTGAATTAAACCAGTAACATTTTATCCAGCAGAAGAGTCATTAATGTGGGGAAGTGGAAAGAGTCTGGTAAATATACAGTATGTTATACAATGAATATCCAAATCAATAAATGTTGCCAATTCAACTTTAAAAATGACTTACAAACCATGTAGTTAGCAGGGAGATATGGCACACTTATGCATTTAATTGTAGAATGTAGGTTCAAATCCCCACCTGGTGAGAGAAAGCACCAAGTGGAAGTCACACATTTCAATAAAGGGAGAGAGAAGAAAAAAAACCCTGGAGGGCAAGTCACACCCAGTTTGCTCTTGTATTCCTTCCACAGGTAGCTGCAGAGCAGCACTGCAAGTATCCTTAGGCTGATTACTCTTCAATCCTGACATCCAGATAATGGCACATGATACAACAAGATGAAGTTTTCACATTATCATTTTCCACCTCAATTTTAGAACAAAAAATGATTTTCAGTAAATATGTTGAACAGAAGAAATGCAAAAAAAGATTCAAATATGTTTTGATGTACAGTGATTTCCAAATAAAGGTTTTAAGAAAAAACCTGAACATCCTTCTTTTAAATGTTAGTTACTTCAAGAGATTTGTGAAGAGATTACAGAGATTAGGCAAGACTCCTATATGTTGGAACTGCAATAAAATTAGATGCCATGAGAATCAGCCGTTTCAAATTTACAGTTTGAGTTAAGTTAATGGAAGTGGATCATACAATCATTAATTAACACCAAATGTCAGCTAAGATTCTGTAGACAAGCTGCTCAAGCGATTTTCATTCAGTTCCCCACCACTTACACTGTACACGCTGATCACAAGTAGCTGCCTATATCGGGCAAACAGCAGTAACCATTTACTATTTCTACTGAAGTCAAATACAAAAGGCGCCGCCTTTTAACACATTATAACAATGCCAGCTATTTCGGACAGCAGTGGATCACTCTTGCCGTATTACATATGTATCCCATATAACTCAATCAGTTACATTTAGAGATTCTACTACAGTTGAATAATATGGTCAAGAAAGTTATTTCTAATTGTGAGCAGCAGGTGCTCCTGGGAGCTTTGGGTTTCTCTATTGGCCACAGCTATCCAATTAGACTGAAAACCAGAAATCCTTTGCTCCTTATTTCCAAGAGGACAATGTGCTGTTTCCAAATCTAGATTAGTCCCAAATGTTTTTCCCTACCCTTACTAGTTCCTTGAAAATTGAGCCAGCAGAATGATCCAAGAATACAAAGTCTGTTATAAAAGCTCTGGTCTCTCACTCAAATACTCACACACAGAATGCTAGATGCAGTTTTATTGTATCTATTTTTATAGCGGGCAAATCACATGAACACCAACACACCCGCTATAAGTGGTGGGGGTGTATATGATTGTCAGGGTTATGAAATAACAATTTAAAACGCTGTCTCGTCAACCCCGAGCAAAGATAAACAATCCATACCATCTATCTTTTTTTACTATGATCCAGCCATAGAAATTTCCATTAGGGCTTTTGATGCCAACCCATGGTTAGCCTGCCAGTAGCGATTGAACGGCAGATTGAAGAGGCACCCAACACAACCTGGCAAAGCTCAATTCTGAGAATGCCACGCTTATTTGCTCACTTACAATTGAAACAATATCTTAGTGTGGAATCACGTGACAACAGTAATATATTGTTTTAGCCCATTGTAGTTTCGTTTCAGCAACGGGATTTAAATCTAACCCTGGTTGATGGGATAAAGCCCATCTTTGTTTCTTTTTCTAACTACAAGTCCAATGTGAAATTAGTTTCAAAAATCTCAACCAGTTCCTAACAAGCGAATCCTGACCAAAAACTGACACACTGTACAAATGAGCATGACATTGGCAGTCTCACTCCTGTGGCCTGAAGCTGTATGTGAACTGGGAAGGGGAACTCTTTTGAGGTTATATTTAAGGCAAATTATTGGGATGCAGTTGGAAGAGTTTGTCTCTGTAAAGCCCACATTATAAATTGCCCTGGAAGTTGGCAAAAAGTTAGAAATGGTCCAGTACCCCTGTACAAACATGCTTCACTTTAATACAAGCACATATTTATTAAAAAAAAACATTATTTATATAGCAATTTAGTGCTGTGGACTAATGACGACTAGAATCTGGATTAAGGGTGCCCAAACATTTCAATCAGGACTCTTGCATCAGTCAGAACATCAGGCAAATTGTGCAGCTCCTGGTTACAGCATTATAGTATTGGCAGAAACTTTCAGCAGGAAAATGGAATGTTTTGCAGGGCATGGAGAACCTGGCGAGGAAAATATATAAATAAATAAACAAAAAAGGAAAATATATAAAACAAAGAAGGATATGGAAGAAAGAACTCTCAGTGCCTCATCACATCCTCAAGATGTCTAGATGTTATTAGCCAGGTTTATTAATTTCTTCTACAGTAGTCACTGTTGCTACATAGGCAAGTACAAAGTTAATTTATGCAAAGCTAATGTGTGCGATTAGATTCCACATACTGTAAATGAAAATGAATACTCATTTTTTTTTGGTGACTAATTCTTGATACAAATTGTTGCTATGGTTTCACCATGGGTTTCTGGTTTAAATTTACCTTTTGAGCTATTGCAAGTGGCATCCTTCTGCTCCAGAGATCCAGCTGCATTTATATTAACCGACTCAGCAAAATGTGCGCTTGCGATGAATAACCTATGCTTTAATCCCAACCTTAATTTTGGTTGAATTTTTTTTTGTTGAAAATTTCCCTTCCCTAATGAAAATCCTGCATACTAGACCTAACCTGACCCAAAAATAAAAACTGCTGACATATCAACCTCAAGATCTTTCTTCTTAACACTTGCATGCAACTGGTTACAGAACCACATGGACAAAGGTTTACCAGTAGGTCACTTGCCTACCCTTTCAATCATGAAAATGGAATGAAGGTGGTGGAGAGAGGAGTTTAAACACAAATCAAAAATCAGTATACCAGTGACCACTGTTTAAATGCCTGTGCATTTAAGTTAAACAAAAACCATCTCAATGCGAAAATCAAGGCATGGTGCTATAAAATGCACTGAACCATAATGGCCCGAGTTTTGTATATTCCTATGTTCCTAACCATCACACTTGTCCAGTAGTACAGGCAATACATGTTCCTTGAGGGATGCAGCTATGCAACAGGTACACTGATGAATGTTCCAAGTGTGATCAATCAATTAGGTTGCATTTTACAAACTATTGTAGCTCCAATTGCCTGAACAGTTACAATAACTACAGTGAAGAACAAGTTATTCTTCCCAAGTAAGCAGAATGCCATACACCGAGACAAATTGTCGACACGGTTTACTGTTTATTTAAATTCAGCCTTGGATTTTTTTTTTAAAAACTCAAGAAAAAAAGGTTTTCTTGGTGTGTTAGTGAGATGCAACGCTCAGCTGTGCTGCTTTGGACAGGTAGAGAAACCAGATTACCACCTAGGAGGCAAAATTAAAAATTAACCTCCCCCCCACCCCCAACGACAAATGAACTGGGGAAATCTAGAGGAGAAGCCCTGAGCTGCTGTTGCATCACTCCTACCAGCCAGTCGAGAGAAGTATCAGCAGAGGTCTGGGAGCAGTACAGTCATAGGATATTAATGATATTTTAAGAAAACTAAAATAAAACAATTAAACCCAAGTGGAGGAATATTTCTGTTGATCCAACAGAACCACAATTTCCAATGTGGTCAGGCTAAAAGAGCAATGTAGCTGTACCTTTCCACATGCCTGTAGTTTTATCCAGTTTCCCAGGCAGTAAACTGCAGTGTGACAGATAAGCTCGGCTTATCACTGTATATTCTGCTTATATTCAAGTAACAGATCAGCAAGACCATTAAAATGAAAATGCATTACTGTTTCTTGCCAATTTTCTCCCATTCCTTCTGAAAGCACTGGTATTTGCAGTTCCATAGGCATTGGAAATCCTCTAATATTTCACCCATTTCTAAATCAAAAATGTCTTAACTGGAATGTATTTTTATAAACCGTCTGCTCCTTTCTATCAGATGCTTCAAGCACTGCCAATGTATTGCAGTAGGTCTGGCTTGAAAAGTTCTCTCATTATTTCACCAGTGTTGACCTTACAGAATTCAATTAATCCTTCAAAGTATGCATCTGTCTCAATGACTAAGCAATTTCATCTCTTGCATAACCCCCTTGTCAGATTTTATTTTCAGAGATAAACTTTACATGAGTAAGAGCCATTCCATGTGAAGCAATGCTCACACTACATCTAAGCCCTGAATGCATCAAAAATCCTCAACAGAGGCTTTTTGCAACTAAAATATTTTATATTATGCACTTACCTCTGTTAGCTTCTTGGTAGACTTGAACTTTACCCGGTTCTACGCCAAGTCGCCTAAAATTGAAGATGAGGAATAGCCCTCAAAAAAATCGTTCCTCAAAAACTATATTGCTGACTTTTATACAAAATTAGGGCATAGACACAAGAAACGTCTGCAATAGGATAACTGAAGACATGGAGACAAAAATTTATTTAAAAAAAGTTTTGGGTACTAAAATCTTCCAAACAAATCTGCATCAAAACGTTGAACTGATTACTGTAAAGTCGATAGCTGTTATAGAATTACAAGCCGTTATAGAACCAATCACATTTTTCACTATAACATTAATCAAATTAAGGAACACATTTCATCAATGGCTCAGTGGGTAAGTGGTTCAGCATAATGAACCAACTGATCCCAGGTTTGATTGCTGGTATGTACTAGAATGCCTGATCTTACTGGTGGTGGCATGGGTGGGCACTACAAATAGGTTTGATGTACCAAGACTTGGGGGTGGGGGGGGGGGGCGGGAGAAAGGAGGCAAAGGAAGGAAAAAAACATTGTTGGGTTGCCACTCCTGACTACAGGCCACTGACTTCTTTTGCTGGAAACTGTGCGTTGTGCAGTGGGTAAAGAGTATGTCTGACTTAGATATAATGGCACACTATGGTCGAATAATCAGCTGACATTCACCATATGCTCACATTTGAAAAACAGCCACTTGGCTGAGGTAATGGAGTTTCCAGCACTTGTGGAATCACACCTCAATATAGGCGTTACCATGTTCAGTGCAGGAGGAAAGAAAGCAGGAAGTGGGGAGAGCTCGAGGTAAAAGTTCATTTCCAGAATACGTCCAACGCAATAAAGTTACTGATTAAAAAAGACATACCATGTTAAAAAAAACTGCAAGAGGGTGCTGGAGAAAGATGAGCAACCTTGTCTTGGTTAGGCCCACAACTGCACAATCTGAATCATTATGGCAAAATCAACAGTGAAAATCTATAATGCAGCAAGCTTATTCGAGACCTGTTTGACTGGGCAAGGTTCTAAGATTCATTCTATAAACAGATGCCACTGATTCATACCTAACATAACAGTTTGGTTGCTAAAAAAAGATTTTAATGAGCTGCGCAAACCCGAGGGTTAATCTTTTGAGAACCCACTTCAAAATTAAAGGTACGTTCAAAATAAAAAAAAAAGCCTGTGGTTAACTTTTTGCTCAGGACCACGTTAAAAACCTCTCAACAAAAATTTTATTTACTATTGTATTTAATATGAGGGGCGTGGGTGGAGAAAAAAAAACCTCCAAAACAAATGCCCGTTATCAATACAAACAGAATGTAACTTTGACAACTAAGGCGACATTTTGACACAGTATTCATCAACTGCAAAATTACTTTTAGTGGTATTACTCAGCATAGTGAAACTCTCCAGGCAAAACCATAATTTAAATTTTTTTTTAAACTCGAGTTTCAACTGTTAAGCTCAATCGTTTTGGATTATTTATGTAGGCCACTGCCCTCACTACTCTGAATATTTTCTCCCCTCCTTTCCTGAAAAAGCTGACTCATGTGGTTTATGGCTGCAGTCACTGTCCGTCGCAGCCAAGCAGCCAATTTTCAATCAAATCAGTAGCTTATATAATCATGGGAGGGGAGGAGTTAGCCAATCAACATCCCCATGGAGCGTTCTCTTCAAGTGTGGGGACCATTACAAATGACATCGACACATGCCCACTTTCCAGCTAGGATCACTGGATAGTGAACTGGGCAAAAAATTCTGCCTACTTTAATCAACTCTGCTAAGATCAAGGGCATAGAGGCCAATTATAACACACTTGCTGCTGAAAGTCCACTAACACAGCAGAAACCTGATCTTTATAATTCTGTACCACAGTGGGTGGCACATTTGTTCACCGAGTCATCAGGGTTGGCAACAGTGCTACAGAGTAAAGTAGTGGGAAAATGTTAAAATCTGCATAAAGAGCTCCTGTAAATTACTCTCAACAATCTACTAAAAGAAAGAAAAGATAGCATTACACAAAACTGAAATACTGGGGCAGTATGAATAAGTAACAAAAAAACCAGCTCCTCCTCTCTCTTTAATGCCTGAATCTTAAATGAAAAACTAGTTGTACTTCTGCCCTATTGCTATGCAAGTTCTACCAACTGTAAAGGTTTGACCTTAATAAGGAATCAAAGGGTAAAACACCAACCCTACAACACCTCAAAAAGGACAAAGCAAAGAAGCATATTGAAATAATTTAGTTAATTGTTCTTTTAGCAGAATACATGAAAATCCACACAAGTTTGGATGTTCAATCTATTTACTGTAAAATCTGGTGCCCAAGTTGCATCTTTATGTATTCTTTTTACATGAAACATTAACTGCAATTTAAGTTTGCTGAATTTTTACTAAAGATCCAGAAAAATATTGGTACTTTAAAAAAAAATCTATGCCAATAGTTGAACAAATTTTAGTTATAGGAGGTAAATTATGGTTAAATGCAGTTTTAGTACTATCAAAACAAGGAATATCTTAAATGTAATTCGAAGTGTTGTACAGACTATCAATGGTTTCAGGCAGAAAACTATTTTTAATCTGGAAACAAACTGTATTAAACCAGCACTACCCCAACGTGACCCTACAAATATGAATAATTCACACATGTCACTGTGTTTGTGCATTGGGGGGGGGGGGGGGCTGTCCCTGTGCCAAAACAAAAACTGTACCATTTTGATATTTATGGAAGCAAAAACAAACTTTGGCAAACACTGTGATGTCTGCCAGGAAAAAGTTAAATTTAAAATGTATAACTTCCCGGTGATTGTATGTGTGCACACATCATAATACATCCCCTTTGCAATGGATTTGTCCTTCCAAAAAATCATGCAGATTAAAAATTTTGCAAAAAAAAACTATGGGGGAAAGTAGCTTGAAATTCGTGTCACTCAATCTTGGGTAATAATATGTTACAATGGTTTAAAATGTGTCTATATACTTACTCTGTAATCTTCCTGGCTAATTCAGTGTAGGCTGCACTCGAGTTGGCAGAGAACAGCGCTAGGCCACCTTTAGTTACGTTCATGGTTGATGGGTCCTGAAACTTCCTCTCAGAATAATTTTTTTACCCCACTCAACGTCAAATCACCTGCAATATCACCGAAGAGGAAAACAAACTGGTTTAATATATTACTGCAAAGTAGGCACCATTTTAAAATAAAACTACTGCCGGTTTCGATAGCATTAACTGTACCTGTTAAAAAAAATAGCAGTCTTTGCAAATATAAAACAAATATTAACGCCAAAAATATATAACATGCAGCTTTTATAAGGAGAGTATTTGATAGCACCCACCCTACACCAGCTCAGCAGCGTGCTTTAAATCCACTTGCAAAGCCACATTGGCTCTGCCTGCAGTTCCTGTCACATGTGACCTGCTGTAAAGAGCCCCTTCACCCAGAATTAGATTAGCGCCCATTTTCGGAGCCCCGAATATTGGTCGAGGCCCAAAGGCCATAAAACGTTATCAATCCTTACCACCTCTCACCACCACAACAACAAAAAAAAAATACATAGCCACCTGGCAGGACACTCGCTGCCCACGGGAGCCTCGAGCTCGACTGATGATCAACAAAACGCGTACCCACACACGGTCCTTTTTACCCCCACTGGGAGATGGCCAATATGACCGGGGCGAAGGGAGGGAGGAGATAGTGTGCGAGGCCGCTTTCATCCCGCTCCTCACCTGTCCCGTTTGTTCTCTTCCTCCTGCCGCTAACGCCGTCGTTACCAGCTGCCTCGAGGCTGCTCCCGCGCGCCCCCCAACCACCCGGCTCAGCGTGAACGTCCTCTCACAGCGCGCGAGCGCCGCTCACAAAGGAACAAGAGCAACTGCAAAGGGGGGCGCGCGGTGCGCGCACGATTTCTCCTTCCCTCTCGCTCGCGCGCCGCCCCCCCAGCCCAGCGTTGCTAAGCAGCGACGCTCCGAGAGGAAGAGCGTGACCCTGAGAGCCAAGCAGCGAGTTAAACTGGTCAAGTGAGGTTGTCACTTTTTGGTCCTGCTGAGTTAGCTTACAAAGGATTCGGCTGAAGAGTGTGTGTTTAGTGACAGTACTTCATTTGCATGTTTAGCGAATAGATGCAGATATTGACTTTTAATGGCAATCCAATCAGAATTAACTCTTCTGTCGTGTTTTCCCTGATATCAATGTCTGGTTGCCGAGAGAATGCAGAAAACAAGCACAGGCAGCGGAAGGAGCACACGGCAACCCAGACTCCCCACCCACCCTTTCCTTCAACCACTGTCTGTCCCACTTGTTACAGACTGTAATTCCCGTATTGGACTGTACAGTCACCTGAGAACGTACTTTTAGAGTGGAAGCAAGTCTTCCTCGATTTCAAGGGACTGCCTATGAATGAATGAATCAATAAGTTGGTCCTGTAATTATCGAAATGGGAGAAATTAATGCAATCAACCAAGGGCAATGTTTCCTTAAATACGAATGCTGATTACAAGATGCTTACTATGAAGAAGCTCATCATAATTTATCCATCCAGAACAACCCTACAACAACTTGCATTTACGTAGTGCCTTTTTAACACAGACAATTGTCCCAAGGTGCTTCACAGGGGTATCAAAAAAATGGATGCCAAGCCAAAGAAGGAGATGCTCCACTCCCCAATTGCTACATCTAATTAGCCTGGATTTTGCTGGATTGTGGCGAATGAACGGTACTCGCCGTTCATTACACTTACACTTGCCCACAGACTTTGAAGAATCCTTACTGAGGCATGCAGAATCTGAACCAGGAAGTGTAAGTGCCACAGAGGTTGTTTGGCAGTAATTAAGACTTATCCCACTGTTAAAAATTCACTTACACTTGAATGAACAAGGCCTGTTTTTCTGGCATGTTTAATGGGTATCTATCACGTAAATCCTGCCACTTCACACCCTTCCATGTATTTGAATGCTGAGTCTCTCGCCAACATACCGGTATAGAGCAGCTTTTTGAGGAGCAGAGGCATCTCAGGCTGCAACTTCCTGATTTCCGCGATTATGCAGTTGCTGTCTGATTTGCACCGTAATAACGGTGAGCTTCGCCGTTATTTCTACTGCAATATCCGGGCCTATAATTTTTAAATGGTTCCAAGGTTTACACCTGAACCACTCTTCCCAGAAATCCATTCTGAACGTTTATCACCAACTGTGTGTGAAGGACATCCGGATGTCAGTCCCACAGCTGTCTTTTGCAAGTTTCAATCTGTCGTACTCCTACAGTTTAATTTAAAGTTATATTCTGGATTAAATGTTTCCATTCCATTTGCTATCATAAAACTACCTCTCAGATGTGTCCTTTCCAGGCTGAAACCTAAGTCTCTCCAATCTTTCCTCATAACTGAAATCCTTGATACTAGAGATGAGCGTTGTGGAATGTGATCAGAACTGGGTCGGGACCTATTCTCAGGATATGGTCTGTCTAGACCACTGTACCATTTGATGTTCCCATTAATGCTATTGTACTTTTTATCATAGAATCATTAGACTGATACAGAACAGAAGGAGGCCATTTGGCCCATTTTGCCTGTGTCGTCTCTTTCAAAGAGCTATCCAATTAATCCCACTCTCTGCTCTTCCTGTATAGCCCTAAACATGTTTTCCCTTCAAGTATTTATCCAATTCTTTTTTTAATGTTACTATCTTAACTGCTTCCATCACCCTTTCAGGCTGTGCATTCCAGGTCAAAACAACTTGCTGTATAAAAAAAATGTTTCCTCATATTGCCGCATGTCTGGTTCTTTTGTCAATCACCTTAAATGTGTCCCCTCTGGTTACTGACCCTTCTACCACTGGAAATAATTTCTCTTTATTTTCTTTATCAAAACCATTCCTGATTTTTGACAACTCTATCAAATCTCCTCTTAATTTTCTCTGCTCCAAGGAGAACAACCCCAGCTTCTCCAGTCTCTCCACATAACTGAAATCCCTCATCCCTGGCACCGTTCTAGTAAATCTCTTCTGCACTCTCTCTAAGGCTTTGACATCCTTCCTAAAGTGTTCTTCCTAAAATTGAATGCAATACTCCTGCTGAAGCCTAACCAGTGTTTTATAAAGGTTTAGCATAACTTCCTTTTGTACTCTATTCTTATTATTCGTATATCTATTAACATCATGTTGCACTGGACTTTTCTTGTTACCAGATGCTTTGCAAGGTTGTTTTGTGTGAAGGCACCAATTTTGTTTTAATGAAGATGCAGCTTGATAATATTGCACAGTGCATTGTTTTACACATTTTAATATAGTGCTGCATTGATTTCCAGGGCACTTAAAAGTAAAGCTTTTAAATTGAGGATGAGGCTCCTATAATCAATTATAATTTAGCTAGCTGAAGGCTTGACAACAGGAAGTAGAAGCTGAACTTAAGTGGTCGTGACTGGTGAAAATCAGCAGATGTATTTTCTCTGTATCCTGCTCCTCATATTATTTGTAAGTAACACGTACAACTGTCCATATTGGGAAAACCTAGTTGTGAGATATTGATTTATGAGCCAACCACATACCCGAGTGTTAGTGTGAATGTTTTCTCAGAAGAATCACTCAACACTCAGAGTCGGTTCCAACGCCAATGCGGCCTTTATTTTTGCATGCGGGGAGGAAGCCTCAGGACTGGATCCAGGCACTTCTCTCCGCGAACAAAGAAACTCATCGATATTTATATGTTTTACAATAGTTCTTTACAGTTACTCAGCCCACTTCGGCTGGACACAATCCAATCATAACGATTATAGATTACATATAGGTTTCTTTAACCCAATAGAATTCCCCTGATACCTCAGGGGCTGTACGTTCGGTTTTTGTCAGCTTGGGCTGATTAATGACCTCATTATGTGAGGCAGGTTCTCCCCTTATCTCTGTTCCTCGGGGCTCGGCTGTGTGAAGTCACTGATTATACCAGTGTACTATAATGGTTCGTTATAATTATCTTGTATCCAAGGCATTCCTGGTAGTGGGCCTCACAGGGTCATTGCTCGGTCATTGCTCGGTCAGCCCCAGTTCATTACTTGACTAACGGGGTTCCCATCATGCTTGGGCAGCCATTTTATATGTGGCCACTTTAAACTTATATGAGTTTAGATATATTCAGCAGGTGCCTAATGCCTACAACAATTCCCTCCTTTCGGTAAAGGGACTAGTCCTAGTCCCCCTTTAACCGACCGCCCTACTTTTATTAGATTTTGTGCACGGCCCGGTACTCCCTGCCTCAACGTGCTGGCCAGTCACACGGTTTCAGGAGTCCCGGTTGCTTAAATCAAATTAACAAAGGCCAAATCCTCCTGCCCCTTTATTAGACAGGCTTGTTTAGTATTTGGGGACCGGTCATGGGTCCCTCTTCGTCGTGCTTGGTGCCTGCATGCCTGCATACCTGGCAGGCCATTATGCCCCATGTTACTGCTAAGATCAATTGTATCCCGACCAGTATGTGTGAAATTATTCGAATCCAAGGATGGATGTTCACATTTATTCCCCAGTCCCAGACCTTTCTCCACCAACTCTGACTTTGTAAGTCTACATCGATATCTTCTTCCAGTACTTTGATTTTAGTTTGCAGTTGGTGGTAGAGCTTTACGGATTGACCCACCCTGAGCCTCAATTCTCGTAATACTTCGGTTAGATGTGGGATAGGGACCTGCTCTGGCTCGTCATAATCCTGCAAATGATCGTGGAGCTGATCGGTTACATCAATAACTTCGGGCTTCCGGCGCCTAACCTGAGTGATATGCGCTTGCTCGATCGTGACAGGTCGTAGCGGCGCAAAGCAAAAGTTCGGCTGTGGTATCGGGCACTGCAGGTCATTATACCGGTATGAACGCTCTGTGGTAGAGACGCAGTATCTTCCCTTCCCTCCGTAGCCTACCCTCACGAAGTGCCTGTGTGCGGGCACTATTTCTAGTACACACCCGTCGGTTCGGTTAAACCCGCACTCGTCTAGCTCACCTCGGCCTACCGGGTGAGGGCATACTGTGATCTCCCCCCTTTGCTTGTATTCTGTTAGGGAAATTCCGATAAGTATGTTGTTTCGACGAACGGCGGAGGTGGTGGTCAGATAGTAACGTATGGAGACATTTTCCCGTATTACTCCGATATTCTCTAGTTGGTACAGGGGGAACGGCCCTGAATCCGGCGTGGCTATAGGGATCATCAGGACTATCCCTATCCCAGTATTCCTACCCATCTGGCAATCTGGAATTGCTGGGTATACTCGGGTCAGTCCCTTCAGAGTACAATTATCCAGTGTCCCCCTCTGGTTAGCCAACTGAGCCAAATGTGAACTGTCTATCCAATCGGGTACTTCCCCGCGTTGGATCTGGCCGAGATTGTGGCGGATCTGTCCCACCATCCACAGACCATAAGCGTGACAGAGTTGCCCCTGTCTTTGCTTTCCTGTATCTTCTTTTTCTCTATCAATGAGGTGATTAATGGTTTTGGCGTGAGCTTCCAGGACTGAGATGCCATCCAACTGGATTTTGGCACCCTCCTTTCCTAGGTTGGCCTGGTCTTCCTGGTTTTGCTCCACCCTCTCTAATAACCCCTTCATCACCCCTCTAAGCTGTTCCACCCTCTCATTTAACCCTTGTGTATCTATCGAGTTTACTACAGAGGTCCCTGTATTGAAACCGGTAGCAACATCATTAACTATTCCCCTCTTTGTCCTGGGGGCTGACCCCTGTCCTCGGAATCTACTGGCACCCATTGCATCGGCAGCCTGCTGCATTACAACTTTACTTAATACATTGTACATTTTCCTTGACTGTTCTGTACAGTATTCCGGCATCTGGATGCCTGAAATATTGATCAGGACAGGCACAATTTCATGCTTAACATTATCATACAATAATTCCCCTTCGTTGTACATTACAATCCCATTTTCTGGTCCCTTAGTAGTTATGGGACAAGGCAGTTCCTCGGGCAATGTGGGTTCTTATGGGGCGCGGTGTCGGAGGGGGTGAGAAGCATACATACAATGATATTGCAGCCGCCCCCACCTCCTCGTAGTACCCACACAGCCCCACTCCCTTTTTGCGGATGACAGATTGCTGGGACTGTCCCGGAGGCGCGCAAATTATGCCGAAAGTATATTCATCGGGCCCTTTGACATCCCTCCGTTTAATGCAGCTGCTCCTTATACCCGTGGAGCACTGTACTTATTAGGATTCACTTGTAACCATGCATTAAAATAAGTCCTGTCCTTGCTCCAGTCCTTGGCTGCTGGGATGCACATTCCATCCGTTAAATTAAACAAGACTCCATAGTTCATGTAGTTGTTTATTTCCTGAGTGCGCTGCAATCCGTTGGTATCATCCAGTGTTTGCGTGGGTCTTGAGGTTCCCAGTATCATGAGTCCCCAGAGTCGAAATCACCACTGCGGTCCCATTTTGGTGAGTGTTTTATCTGAAAATTTTAAACAGATAGCCTGGTCGTCACCAGGTGTTAGGTTCTGGTCTACTTGTGTCGCTGTCACTCTGTGGAATCGGAGGTAAGGATTAGATTAACCATATTCTTTATAGTCGTACCATCTCTATCACGTCATGTCCCTGTCTGGGCAGCCGTCGGTTTTGCGTTTGAGCCTGCTGTGCTCGAGCCTGCACGATGACCCATCTAAATATTATCCAAACTCCAATCAACACCAATGCCACCATTATTCCTCCAAACATCGCTGTCTGCTTTACCGTTAGGTTGGGTTTGTGGACTATACCTACCCACCGTGGGGTACATTGGCTCTATTGCCAAAGGTGATGGTGCTATGGCTGCGCACTGCACTATCCGTCTAGTCCCGTTTTTTAAAACATCTCTTCCAGCCTGTTTATCTTAGCTTTTAACTCTTGACCAGCTAGTTCTGTTTTATTTTTATTCTGAATATCTCACCATTTCCTCTGTCTGTCAGGTGAGTCTTTTTTATATCATTAAGAAATCCAAATTAATAATTTCCAGTATAAAACAGCTGTCAATGGAAAGGGTTAACTCTTTTACAGGTTTGTAAGAAAGCCTGATGTCATTACATGACTTCACGTAATCATCCGAAAAGTTCTTTTTTTTTCAAGTCTTTGTGCCTTCAAAACTTGCTTAGAAATTAGGAATCCGTTAAACAGCATAAATCATTAGTAAAGTGGTCATAATAAAAATCTTCTCATCGGGAAAGACAGCATTTTAGATTAAACTCCAATTTTTTCTTAACTTCTAATTCAAGTACTTGCCAAAGAATGTTTTTTTTTAAATTAATTTAAAACAAGACCACACATTTTTAATAGCTATTTTGTTTACTGAAATTCAATTTTTTTTTTTTTAATTTCTCTCTCAGCACAAAATCTAAACTTCTGTGCCAGTTCCATTTTTTCTTTCTGTGCTGAGTTAGCATAGCTTAGATCTTTTCTTCTCATTATTTTCATACATTCCAACATTTCGTTTTTTTTTTACGGTTCCGTTCACTGGGCAAATCTTGTGTTTTATTTCTCTCTCAGCACAAGATCTAAACATCCGTGCCAGTTCCATTTTCTATAAGAATTTAAAAATTCAGTAAGATTCTCTAATTCCCAGTTTTTTTCTTTCTGAGCTGAGTTCGCATAGCTTAGATCTTTTCTCCTCGTTATCTTCAAAACCCTCCTGCTTGTTTAGACTGTTCGGGACTTTTCTTGATAAACACTGTCCATTTTGGAAATCTTTTCAAACTGCATTGAAACTTTCTCATAATTTAAAATCATTATCAATGTAGAGTGTCTTTTACCTCTTCCAATTTTTTTTTCTTTTTCTAATTAAACCAATATCTTTTTCACAGCAAACATCAACTAGTATTTAGTAAGTTATGTCTTTTTCCATCACAAACACATTTTTTTTTCAGCACTTATTTAGTACGTTACATCTTTTTTTTTCAGATCTCCTTTCTTCAAATTAGGTTTTGTATTTTACACGGAGGGCTCGTGACGCCATAAATTTGTTAATTTAAAATCATTTGTTTACTTTCAAAGTGGCGTCTTTATCTTTTTCTTTTCTCCATAACTGGAATGGAATCCAGCAATTAGGCTTTGAGGGCTGCTTTTCGTTATCTCAAAATGCTCCAGTTTCAAAGTTGTTAAAATGTCTCTTCTAAACTGCTAAAGCTTGCTGTTTTTAACATTTTTCAAAAGTCCCTTTTACACCTTCGCAGATAGCTCGCCACTCGCCCAGGAGTTTGACCTGATCCCTGAAGGTATTTCTAGATTGTTTCCAAACCTTTTAGTTTTATATCTCCTTTTTTTCTTTAAGAGATCAGATTTAATTTAATAATTTTTTTTTTTAATCCACCTCAGTATTTTGCTGTGCCTTCTCTGAATATCTCAAATCCCAATTCAAACTTTGTAATTTCAATCTTTATTTAAAACTTTTTTTTTGAGCTAGAAGTTTTTTTTTTAAAAGGCATTCTTTATCTCATTCCTAGACTAAATTTATGTCTTTCAACCCAATGTAATCAATCATTGCATGTTTTCTTTCGACAAGTAAGTGAGCGTGTCAAATAAATTCTTTTTTTTTCAACCACCGGGACCATGTATTTTTTATCTTTTACTCAACAAACCTATCCTTTGTGCATTTCCTAGCTCCGTAACTTATCATCCGAATAAATCCACACCTGCGTTTCTAACTTAAAATGTCTTAAAACTTCCCACATACAGGACAACACTACAAAGGGTTAAAAAAACTTTCACTCTGTTTAGAAAAGTGGGTGGAGCTAAAATAAACAGACACTTGCATTCCTCTTCCAACCAGGCTTTCGGAAACATGAAAACATTAAAAAAATTCATTCCGCAGTCAAAAAATCACACAAGGACTCTCAATGACAGACATTCACAAAAGTCTCTCTTCATTCAACAAAGCTTATTAATTTTTTTTTTGGCCGGCTCTATTCTTGGATCCATACTTCACTTAAGATAATCACTATCAGGTTTTTTTTTATTTCTTACATATTGATTTACTTCCTCTGTTAGTTTTACGTGGGCTCGCAGTATCAAGACCACAGCCTTTTCATTTTTATCTTTCTTTTCCTTCTCCCACCATTTGCTGGCAGGTCCTGAGGATCCCACCCTGCTCTAATCATTTCTCGATTAGTTTCTTTTGTTTTTCCTCCAGGTGGCGGGTAAGGGACCCTTCTGGTCCCCACTCGAGGTTACTTGCTTTCGTGGCCATTCCTGGGTAGGACTAGAACCGTTAGGAATCTACTCTCAGAGGTCCGCTTTCTACCTAGCGTAACTTGTAGTAGACCGTCTCCTGGCTACTGTCAGGTCACAAGTTCTGCTGTTACACAAACTTATACAATTCTTAAAATGCGTTTAAGCAATTCCCGCAGCGCTCTACGTATCCTTAACGACTACCTACCACCGCTCTGCCCGTTGGTCTGACCCTGTTCACAGGTTTGGATTCCGTTAGCCGCTGTACACCACTTGGTTCTACTCCGGGGTATATTTCAAATTACACTACTGGGTCCGGAAGATGTCTTTCGGTATCACGATCCCACAGTCCAAGTGTGCTCCCGGCACCTACTTAGTTCCTGGCCGTCACGTGGGACTAAAGTCCTCTTAATTCAGGCTCAGGCTAGGTGTTTGAGATATTGGACCGTCTCCTCATGTCGATCAACCAGCATCCACCTTCCGCACCCGTTATAAAGTTTTGTTTAAGGTATACTCACCCGGTTTCTCCAAGAGCGTCAGCGACCCCGAAATCCTGTTTGTGACGCCACTGTTAGTGTGAATGTTTTCTCAGAAGAATCACTCAACACTCAGAGTCGGTTCCAACGCCAATGCGGCCTTTATTTTCGCATGCGGGGAGGAAGCCTCAGGACTGGATCCAGTCACTTCTCTCCGACGAACAAAGAAACTCATCGATATTTATATGTTTTACAATAGTTCTTTACAGTTACTCAGCCCACTTCAGCTGGACACAATCCAATCATAACGATTATAGATTACATATAGGTTTCTTTAACCCAATAGAATTCCCCTGATACCTCAGGGGCTGTATGTTCGTTTTTTGTCAGCTCGGGCTGATTAATGACCTCGTTATGTGAGGCAGGTTCTCCCCTTATCTCTGTTCCTCGGGGTTCGGCTGTGTGAAGTCACTGATTATACCAGTGTACTATAATGGTTCGTCATAATTATCTTGTATCCAAGGCATTCCTGGTAGTGGGCCTCACAGGATCATTGCTCGGTCAGCCCCAGTTCATTACTTGACTAACAGGGTTCCCATCATGCTTGGGCAGCCATTTTATATGTGGCCACTTTAAACTTATACGAGTTTAGATATATTCAGCAGGTGCCTAATGCCTACAACACCGAGGCACTAAAAACAAAAATGTTGCTACAAGCACCAAGCTGCCAAGATGGCTACGGAGAAGAGCTTGGTCCTGTTTTAATCCACATTTGCTGTCATAATACTGATGCTCTGAATCACCAGTTTTCTTTAATTATCTTTGGAGTTGCATCTCTTCAGGATTACAGGAAGAAGTATTTTGAGCTAATTGCCTCTTAGAAATGACATGGACATTGATCGTAGTATAAAAACAGCTAATGTAAAGTTCACTCACAGAAAAAACCAAACAAAACAAATTCTGATGGCCTTGTGTAACACCAGTCACACGATAACTTCCACCATTTCACACTGATAACAACAACAACTTATATTTGTAAAGGGCCTTTAATGTAGTGAAACGTCCCAAGGCGCTTCACAGGAGTATTATGCGATAAAAAATTGACACCAATCCGCATAAGTACAAATTAGTGCTGGTGACCAAAAGCTTGGTCAAAGAGGTATATTTTAAGGAACGTCTTAAAGGAGGAAAGAGAGGTAGAGAAGCGGAGAGGTTTAGGCAGAGAGTTCCAGAGCTTAGAGCCAAGGCAACAGAAGGCATGGCCACCAATGGTTGAGCGGTTACAATCAGGAATGCTCAGGAGGGCAGAATTAGAGGAGTGCAGACATGGGGTTGTGGGGCTGGAGGAGATTACAGAGATAAGGAGGGGCGAGGCCATGGAGGGATTTGAAAACAAGGATTTGAATTTTGCAATTGAGGCGATGCTTAACCGGAAGCCAATGTAGGTCAGCGAGCACAGAGATGATGGGTGAGCGGGACTTTGTGCGAGTTAGGACACGAGCAGCTGAGTTTTTTTATCATCTTTAGTTTACGTAGGGAAGAATGTGGGAGGCCAGCCAGGACTGCGTTAGAATAGTCAAGTCTAGAGGTAACAAAAGCATGAATGAGGGCTTCAACAGCAGATGAGCTGAGGCAGGGGCGGAGTCAGGCAATGTTACGGAGGTGAAAATAGGCGGTCTTAGTTATAGGGCGGAAATGTGGTCAAAAGCTCATTTCAGGGTCAAATATGATACCAAGGTTACGAGCAGTATGGTTCAGCCTCAGACAGATGTTGAGGAGAGGGATGGAGTCAGTGTCTAGGGAGCGGAGTTTGTGGCGGAGACTGAAAACAATGGCTTCGGTCTTCCCAATATTTAATTGGAGAAAATTTCTGCTCATCCAGGACTGGATGTCGGACGAGCAGTCTGACAATTTAGAGATCATGGAGTGATTGAGAGAAGTGGTAGTGAGGTAGAGCTGGGTGTCGGCAGCGTACATGTGGAAAGTGACGCTGTGTTTCCGGATGATGTTGGGGCAACATGTAGTTGAGAAATAGGAGTGTGCCAAGGATAGATCCTTGGGGGACACCAGATGTAACGATGCGGGGGTGAGAAGAGAAGCCGTTGCATGTGATTCTCTGGCTACGATTAGATAGATAAGAATGGAACCAGGGCGAGTGCAGTGCCACCCAGCTGGACGATGGTGGAGAGGCATTGGAGAAGGATTGAGTGGCCAACCGTGTCAAAGGCTACAGACAAGTCAAGAAGGATGAGGAGGGATAGTTGGCCTTTGTCACAGTCACAAAGGATGTCATTTAAGGTAAGTAGAGATCAGAGAGTCATTGGTCCATCTTGGCTGATCCATCCACCTAAAAACAAACTTGTTACCATCTTGTCTAACTTGATCTTGATTGAATGTTTTAAAATTAATTCACGGGATGTGGACATCGCCGGCAAGGCCAGCATTTATTGCCCATCCCGAATTACCCTCGAGAAGGTGGTGGTGAGACACTTTCTTGAATGTGGCTTGCTAGGCCATTTCAGAGGGCAGTTAAGAGTCAACCACATTCTTGACAGGTCCAGCGCATGCCTAAGATAAGAACATAAGAAATACTAGCAGGAGTAGGCCATTTGACCCCTCGAGCCTGCTCCACCATTTAATATCATGGCTGATCTGATCATGGATTCAGCTCCACTTCCCTGCCCACTTCCCATAAACCTTTATTCTCTTATCGCTCAAAAATCTGTCTGTCTCCACCTTAAATATATTCAATGACCTAGCCTCCACAGCTCTCTGGGGCAGAGAATTTCACAGATTTACAACCCTCTGAGAGAAGAAATTCTAGCTCATCTCAGTTTTAAATGGGCGCCCCTTATTCTGAGACTATGCCCTCTAGTTTTAGTTTCCCCTATGAGTGGAAATATTCTCACTGCATCCACCTTGCCGAGCCCCCTCATTATCTTATATGTTTCGATAAGATCACCTCTCATTCTTCTGAACTCCAATGAGTATAGGCCCAACCTATTCAACCTATCTTCATAAGTCAACCCCCTCAACTCCGGAATCAACCTAGTGAACCTTCTCTGAACAACCTCCAATGCAAGTCTAGGAGGCTGTTCAGAGAAGGTTCACTAGGTTGATTCCAGAGATGAGGGGGTTGACTTATGAAGATAGGGCATCTGTGGACGGAAAGTTGTTCTATTTGCCCAAACTCTGCCCAGCAAATGCCCGGGAAATTTTGACACCTGGTAAAAGCAGGCCTAAGGTTGGCTTTTACCAGCGTATGAGTTTGAAAAACAAAAATAATTTTTTTATCAGTAATTATACATTTAAAAACCTGTGAAATAGGGTAAGTTTATATTTATCCCCTTTAAAACATGTAAATTTATTTTTCAAAAAATTAAATTTTTGTTTTAAATATTTAATTAAATCCCATTTTAATTAATTTAAAATATGTATTTTTAAACATTTATTTGAAATGTAGAGTTATTTATTGAGGTATTCCCATTCATACTTATGGGGATTCCATACATATGAATGGGGATCCCCTTCTTTTATTGGTTGGGCTGGCCCACATGATCCCAGGGGCGCTTGCAGACCATGTGCACCCCTGAGATACGTGGGCCTCTTCCCACATGTACCCAGAGATGCCCAGGACTGCGAGTCTCCATATCTCCCAGACCACCAGGTATGTGGGCATTTTTTTTGGATCGGGAAGCCTCCGACCACAAATTCAGAGCCAGTCTCCCACTTAATTACCCGACACCACGGTGCAATGCAGAGGGAGTGTTGCATTGTTGGAGGGGTCGTCTTTCAGCTGAGATGTTAAACCGAGGCCCTGTCTGCCCTCTCAGGTGGACGTAAAAGATCCCAAGGCACTATTTTGAAGAAAAGGAAGGGAATTCTCCCCGATGTCCTGACCAATATTTATCCCACAATTCACATCACTAAAACAGATTATCTAGTCATTATCACATTACTGTTTGTGAGACCTTGCTGTGTCGAAATTGACTGCCAAACAGAGTAAAATTTCAAAATTTGCTGATGATACCAAACTTGGAGCTGTGGCAAACAGTGAGGATGATACCAATTGACTGTAACAGGACATAGATAGGCTGGCAGAATGGGCAGACAAGTGGCAGATGGAATTTAATACAGTGTGAGGTGATGCATTTTGACAGAAGGGATAGGGAGAGGCAATATATACTTAATGGCACAGTTCTAAAGAGTGTACAGGGGCAGAGGGACCTGGGGGTTCATATGCATAGATCTTTGAAGGTGGCAGGACATATTGAGAGAGTTCCAAAGCATATGGGATCCTGGGCTTCATAAATAGAGGTATTGAGTAAAATGCAGGGAAGTTATGCTGAAGCTCTGGTTAGGCCACAACTGGAGTATTGCGTCCAATTCTGGTTACCACTTTAGGAAGGATGTAAAGGTCCTTGAGAGGGTGCAGAGGACATTTGCCAGAATAGTTCCAGGGATGAGGGGTTTTAGCTACAAGGTTAGGTTGGAAAAGCTGGGGTTGTTCACCATGGAGCAAAGGAGGTTGAGGGAGATTTGATAAAGATTATGACAGGTTTAGATAAGGTAGACAAAGAAAAGCTGCCCCCATTAGCTGATGGCACAAGGAATACTGGGACACAGATTTAATGGGCTGAAGTTTCCCCAGGAGATGCTCCTTTTTTTTTGGAGCAACTTGATTTTTCTGGACTATCTTTTTAGTTGCAATTCTGGCCATTTAATTTGCGCCAGTGATAGTGAGTTAGTTAGTTTTTTTTTTAAGTTCAGTTTTTTTTTCAAAAGGGGGTGTTCCCAGCCACTTACCCCCATTTTAGGTGTTTGGCCAGCAAATAGTTGCTCCAAACTAACTTAGGACAGCGTATGTTGCCACTTCTGTCCGGACAGAAAAACCTTACCTAGAGTTAAGGAATTGGCGCAAGTAACTACAGTTAAAGCACCACCAAGCACCAAACAAAGCACAAAAGGTAATAAGCAATTAATTAACAAATAAAAAATAGAAGGAACCCTGCACCTAAAGCACCAAGACCAAAGTAATAAGCAATCAATCAATCAATAACCAATAAAAAAATAGAAGTCCTACCAAAACATGGCCCGGGAAGGCAGCGGGCCGCTGATGAGGGAGACCATTCAGCAAGGGCTAGAAGTGGGGGAGAGAGGAGGGGGGGGCGAGAGAGGAGGGGGGGAGGTGGAAGTACCCTCTTGATCAAATGGTACAAATCCTCTGGAAGGTCTGGAGCCAGTCCCTTGGACTTCAGTATCCTGAGGATCTTGTTCACCTGAGATACAGTGGACGTTCCCTCCACTCAGGCGCATCTGTTCCTGCTGTCGGGGCCGCTTGCTGGGCTGCCTGCACGACGCAGTTATTCCCGTCCTCGCTCACAGAGGGCCTGGCTTCAAGTTTGGGGCACTGATTTTGGAGGGCTTTGGTGATGACTGCTTGCTGATGACAATGGTCCACAAACCCCTTCAGAGTCCTGTAAAAGTTTGGCACGTCTAGACTGATGTCTAGACGTGCATGGCATCAAACACCCGCATGAATCCCCGGTTCATCTGGTCGAGAGTTTCAAATCCAGACCCCCAGAAACTCTTCAGGTGTTTTACAATCAGGTCAGAGTTGACACAGCTTGCAGAGCACACTCTGGCCGCCGATGAGGGAGCCCATTTGGCCAGGGCTAGGGGCAGCGTGCTTTGGGCCCCTCCCACACAGCCTGCAGTGCGCGTTTGCAGAAACGGCCTGCCAGGAGCTACTGCACATGCGCGCAGACTCTAGCGCACATATGCAGAGGTCCTGGCACTGTTTTCAGCGCCGGAACCAGGCTCCGCCCACCATGCGTTCCGATGCGCTGCGCCACAGGCTTGGAACCAATGGGGAGAATATGGATGTAAGAAATCGGCGCCGTTTCGGTTCTACAAAGTCGGCGCACCTCATGGAAGTGCAGAGAGGACAAACTTGGGCCCGATGTTTTGGGCAAGAGATGCAGTGAGGATGTGAGGAAGAATTTTTTATGCAGCTAGTGGTAATGACTTGGAACTTGCTACTTATGTGGGTGGTGGAAGTGAAGACGATCAATGATTTCAAAAGGAAATTGGATAGGCGCTTGAGGGAAATTTTCAGGGCTATGGGGATAGAGCGGGCGAATGGGACTGACTGAATTGCTCTACAGAGAGCCGTGGACTCGATGGGCCAAATGGCTGCTGTCGAGTTTTCTGGGCGGTCTCCCCTCGGTGCCAGTTTCGTGGAGGCCTCCCGCCGGCGGGGAGGGAAGACAGCTGGGAACACCCACTGACGTCCGCTAGCGCGCAACTGATGTAAGTGTTCTCCCGCACAGTTTGCCAGTTTGGTCCGGGCGGGAGTCGGCAGCATCAGGGGGAAGGACCACCATGTGGAGGCAGGTCTAACCTCAACGGTAAGTATGAAGACCTGCAAAAAAAAGTCAGTAAACTTCTCTTTATTTTATTTACAGCGATTCAGGTGGATGGGGTTCCCTGAAGGTTTTCCAGTGTTTTTTTGTGTAAATTCTTATTTTTATGTGTTCCTTCCTTCCTGGGCCCAACTCAATCCTCGGCGGTACCTTACCGAGTATTCCATTTGCCGCCGAGATTGGGAGCTCCCACCCGCTGCCGCCCAGAATCAGAGCGTAGGAGTTTTTTTGCCACTGGGCGATCTTACCAGGTCTTTTTAACGAAACTTCCGCCCAAAGTACAATCAGGTATCTCAGCGGTCCTTTGGATGGCACTTGGGTGGAACTTAGCTTCCACCAAGTTCGGGTCCTATGTCTTTATGTTTCCTATATTGCGACAGTGATTACACTTCAAAATGCACTTCATTGGCTGTACAGTGCACTGGGACAGGCTGAGGTTATAAAAGCAACTATATAAATGCAAATTCTTTTATTTGCTAATCACAATTTTTTCTTATTTCTTTGATATATTATTTGCTTAATTAAAAAAATTTCTACGCACAAAGAATGCTTTGCATAATATTTGACCTTCAAATTGATTTATATATGCCTATTTTATCAGTCTAGTTTGATGGTCTCACCAGCAATCAAAATACCAGTTTGCAACACAAAAGGCCTGAGCTCAAAAGAGCTTTTTCAATGAAATAATGCTTGTCAAAACTAAACACGGTATGAAGCATTTTTTTTAAATCCTCACAGCATGGAGAGCTATTACTGTTCTAAAATGTTATCTTTAAAATATAATTGGAAAAAGGATTTGACGCTTAATATTAAGAATTGTGCCACATCTCAGTTCTGTAATGAAACAGCCTGAAGTCGACTCAGCTCAGAATAGGAAGGGGGAGGAGAAAGCGGTGTGTCATTACCATGTCCATGTGCGTCATAAGAGTACTCTAAAATTAAGGAAATGTCAGCAAATAGAGGCCAACAGTGTCTACAATGAAAATTCTGATCAGCATCAGAGGGAAGACAAAAATAAGCCTATAAATTGGGCTGCTTACCACCAACCGTTTGCGCCACTGTCCTGCCAAAAATGGCAGTCGCTAGCACCCTTCCCTGTGTGGACTCTGCAACCCCCATTTTGGTGAGGGCCTTAGTGTTGCCAATAACAGCGCTGGCTCTTCTCATTCTCCTTCTCCCTCTCCCTTTCCCTCTTCCTCCCCCTCCCCCTGCTCCTCCTCCTCCCACTGACTGATCAGGCTGCATCTCTTGGGTGTGTGAAATGAGGAAGGCACAAGTGTGGAGTTGTGGTGAGGGGCGGGCAGGAAAGCAAGAGCTGCATGTGAGAAGGAGGATAACGTATGAGGAAAAATGTGGCATTTATATAGCACCTTTCACGACCACCGGGCGTCTCAAAACGCTTTACAGCCAATGAAGTATTTTTGGAGTGTAGTCACTGTTGTAATGTGGGAAATGTGGCAGCCAATTTGCTTACAGCAATTCCCACAAACAGCAATGTGATAATGACCGGATAATCTGTTTTTTTATTATGTAAATCCAAGTATTTGCTAGTGCTGTTGGGGAGGGGTTAAACTAATATGGCAGGGGAATGGGAACCTATGCAGGGAGACAGAGGGAAGTAGAATGGGGGCAGAAGCAAAAGATAGAAAGAAGAAAAGTAAAAGTGGAGGGCAGAGAAACCAAGGCAAAAAGCAAAAAGGGCCATATTACAGCAAAATTCTAAAGGGGCAAAGGGTGTTAATAAGACGAGCCTGAAGGCTCTGTGCCTCAATGCGAGGAGTATTCGGAATAAGGTGGGCGAATTAACTGCACGGATAGCAGTTAACGAATATGATGTAATTGGCATCACAGAGACATGGCTCCAGGGTGACCAAGGCTGGGAACTCAACATCCAGGGGTATTCAACATTTAGGAAGGACAGAAAGAAAAGAAAAGGAGGTGGGGTGGCGTTGCTGGTTAAAGAGGAAATTAATGCAATAATAAGGAAGGACATTAGCTTGGATGATGTGGAATCGGTATGGGTGGAGCTACGGAATACAAAGGGCAGAAAACGCTAGTGGTAGTTGTGTACAGACCACCAAACAGTAGTAGTGAGGTTGGGGACAGCATCAAACAAGAAATTAGGGATGCGGCAATAAAGGTACAGCAGTTATCATGGGCGACTTTAATCTACATATTGATTGGGCTAACCAAACTGGTAGCAATGCGGTGAGGAGGATTTCCTGGAGTATATTAGGGATGGTTTCCTAGACCAATATGTCGAGGAACCAACTAGAGGGCTGGCCATCCTGGACTGGGTGATGTGTAATGAGAAAGGGCTAATTAAGAATCTTGTTGTGCGAGGCCCCTTGGGGAAGAGTGACCATAATATGGTAGAATTCTTTATTAAAATGGAAGTTTATACAGTGAATAAAAATACAGTTAATTCAGAGACTAGGGTCCTGAACTTAAGGAAAGGTAACTTCGATGGTATGAGACGTGAATTGGCTAGAATAGACTGGCGAGTAATACTTAAAGGATTGACGGTGGATAGGCAGTGGCAAACATTTAAAGATCATATGGATGAACTTCAACAATTGTACATCCCTATCTGGAGTAAAAATAAAACAGGGAAAGTGGCTCAACTGTGGCTAACAAGGGAAATTAAGGATAGTGCTAAAGCCAAGGAAGAGGCATATAAATTGGCCAGAAAAAGGAGCAAACCTGAGGACTGGGAGAATTTTGTAATACAGCAGAGGAGGACAAAGGGTTTAATTAGGAGGGGGAAAATAGGGTATGAGAGGAAGCTTGCTGGGAACATAAAAACTGACTGCAAAAGCTTCTATAGACATGCGAAGAGAAAAAGATTAGTGAAGACAAACATAGGTCCCTTGCAGTCAGATTCAGGTGAATTTATAACGGGGAACAAAGAAATGGCGGACCAGTTAAACAAATACTTTGGTTCTGTCTTCACGAAGGAAGACATGAATAACCTTCCGGAAATACTACGGTACCGAGGGTCTAGAGAGAAGGAGGAACTGAAGTAAATCCTTATTATGCCGGAAATTGTGTTAGGGAAATTGATGGGATTGAAGGCCGAAAAATCCCCGGGGCCTGATAGTCTGCATCCCAGAGTACTTAAGGAAGTAGCCCTAGAAATAGTGGATTCATTGGTGATCATTTTCCAACAGTCTATCGACTGTGGATCAGTTCCTATGGACTGGAGAGTAGCTAATGTAACACCACTTTTTAAGAAAGGAGGGAGAGAGAAAATGGGTAATTATAGACCGGTTAGCCTGACATCAGTAGTGGGGAAAATGTGGAATCAATTATTAAAGATGAAGTAGCAGCACATTTGGAAAGCAGTGAGGGGATCAGTCCAAGTCAGCATGGATTTATGAAAGGGAAATCCTGCTTGACAAATCTTCTAGAATTTTTTGAGGATGTAACTGGTAGAGTGGACAAGGGAGAACCAGTGGATGTGGTGTATTTAGACTTTCAAAAGGCTTTTGACAAGGTCCCACACAAGAGATTAGTGTGCAAAATTAAATCACATGCTATTGGGGGTAATGTACTGACGTGGATAGAGAACTGGTTGGCAGACAGGAAGCAGAGAGTCGGGATAAACGGGTCCTTTTCAGAATTGCAGGCAATGACTAGTGGGGTGCCGCAGGGCTCAGTGCTGGGACCCTAGCTATTTACAATATACATCAATGATTTAGATGAGGGAATTGAGTGTAATATCTCCAAGTTTGCAGATGACACTAAGCTGGGTGGTGGTGTGAGCTTTGAAGTCAACGCTAAAAGGCTGCAGGGTGACTTGGACAGGTTAGGTGAGTGGGCAAACGCATGGCAGATGCAGTATAATGTGGATAAATGTGAGGTTATCCACTTTGGTGGCAAAAACACAAAGGCAGAATATTATCTGAATGGCGGCAGATTAGGAAAAGAGGAGGTGCAACGAGACCTGGGTGTCATGGTACATCAGTCATTGAAAGTTGGCATGCAGGTACAGCAGGTGGTGAAGAAGGCAAATAGTATGTTGGCCTTCATAGCTAGGGGATTTGAGTATAGGAGCAGGGAGGTCTTACTGCAGTTGTACAGGGCCTTAGTGAATATTGTGTTCAGTTTTGGTCCCCTAATCTGAGGAAGGAAGTTTTTGCTATTGAGGGAGTGCAGTGAAGGTTCACCAGACTGATTCCCGGGATGGCAGGACTGACGTATGAGGAGAGATTGGATCGACTGGGTCTGTATTCACTGGAGTTTAGAAGGATGAGAGGGGATCTCATAGAAACATATAAAATTCTGACAGGACTGGACAGGATAGATGCAGGAAGCATGTCCCCAATGTTGGGGAAGTCCAGGACCAGGAGACATAGTCTAAGGATAAGGGATAAGCCATTTAAGACTGAGATGAGGAGAAACTTCTTCACTCAGAGAGTTGTTAACCTGTGGAATTCCCTACCGCAGAGAGTTGTTGATGCCAGTTCATTGGATATATTCAAGAGGGAGTTAGATATGGCCCTTATGGCTAAAGGGATCAAGGAGTATGGAGAGAAAGCAGGAAAGGGGTACTGAGGTGAATGATCAACCATGATCTTATTGAATGGTGGTGCAGGCTCGAATGGCCGAATGGCTTACTCCTGCACCTATTTTCTATGTTTGTATGTAAGTCTTTTTTTTTCTTTCTTTCTTTCTTTCTTTCTTTCTTTCTTTCTTTCTTTCTTTCTTTCTTTCTTTCTTTCTTTCTTTCTTTCTTTCTTTCTTTCTTTCTTTCTTTCTTTCTTTCTTTCTTTCTTTCTTTCTTTCTTTCTTTCTTTCTTTCTCTCTTTCTCTCTCTCTTTCTTTCTCTCTCTCTTTCTCTTTCTCTCTCTTTCTCTCTCTTTCTCTCTTTCTCTCTTTCTTTTTCTCCTGGTTCTTCAGCCATTTGAACTCATGTGCTTGCATTTGTCCAATGTTTACTCTTTTCATGTATTCAATTGTATGATTGGTACTGCTGTCTTTTTCATGCAGGCAATCATGAATCACAAGACTTGCTCTGGGCTGTATTAAAGGGTGCCTCTAGAGCAGCAGAACCATTGTTTTAAGACCCCTATGATCTTTTCTTTCAGAACTTTGGTTACCACATGTTTCTTGTTGTAGCAAAGCTCAATGTCTGTGCCTGGGTTCCTGACAGGAGTCATGAGCCAGGTGGTATGGGTTGTTCTTTGTCTCCAAGCAGCCAGCCTCTGGTCTGATGGCCTGGATAGAAGGAAGGTGGTATTGAGGACTGGTGCAGGATGAAAGCATCATGACTACTGTCAGGAAACCGGGCACAGACCTGCATTATTCTTTGCCTGTGGTCACAGATGAGTATTGATGTAAAATTCAACAGCCCTTCCTGGTTCATAAGAACATAAGAAATAGGAGCATCAATAGGCCATATGACCTGTTCCACCAGTCAATAAGATCATGGCTGATCTACTTCAACTCCACCTTCCCACCCTATCCCCCTGTCTCTTGATTCCCTTTGTGTCTAAAAATCTATCGATCCTCAGTCTTGAATATAACCTACGACTGAGCATCTGCAACCCTCTGGGGTAGAAAATTCTGAAAGTTCACAACCCTCTGAGTGAAGAAATGTCTCCTCATCTCTGTCCTAAATGGCTGACTCCTTATTCTGAGACTATGACCTCTAATTCCAGACTCACCAGCCAGAGGAAACAGCTTCTTAGCATCTACCCTGTCAAACCCTCTAAGGTGATGAAGTACACAGTACTCCTTGCACCTGTGGAAATTCAGCAATTCTGGCAAATCCCAAAGCTCTTTCCTGTTGCCTGCCAACCTCCATGGGAAAGGTGATGAATTCTGAGGGGCTTTTAATAGAATAGAGAGAAACTGCTTCTAGTGGCAGGGGATGAGTACCCAGAGGACACAGATTTAAGATAATAGCCAAAAAAAAGCCTGAGGGAAATGAAGAGATTTTTTTTTATTCAGCGAATTGTTATGCTTTGAAATGCTTTGCCTGAAAGGGTGTTGGAAGCAAATTCGATGGTAATTTTCAAATGGGAACTGGATATTTACTTAAAATGGAAACAAATGGCAGGTCTATGGAGAAAAGACCAAGGGAATGGGACTTTTTCAGAGAGCCTTTTTCACAGGGGCTGAATTGTCTCATTCTGTGCTGTATCATTCTATGATTCTATTCTATGATTCAATGCTATGAGAGATCTGCTAATGCGGATAAAAAAAGATGAAATTGCGACACAATGGCCATTTATTTTTCGCAACACTTAAAAATAGCAAGAAGATTTATTGGATTGGACAAGTCGCATTGCTGCCATGCCTCACTTAGTCCTTCCAAAAAGTACAGCTAATTGTGTGCAATTAATTCTTGCATTCTGATATAATTGACCAACCAACCCTGGATTCTTGTCTAAAGCTTCGTTCCTGAACATTTTATATGCTGTCTTTAAGTGAGAATGGTATAGCTGATACATCATTGACCTACAAGAGGATCCATCTTTGTGACAAAAAAATTACCAATTGCAGTATATTCTGAGCTTTATAGATCTTTGTAAAAACTTCAGACTCCATCATGAATTATTAAGGTATCAGTGGCTTGGTTGTCTCCAGCAGTTCTAACTGTTTTTATCATTGTGTGCGTTCTGTGCTAACGGTTGCTGGGATTTCCCTCAATCGGAGTTCAACAAGATCAGCAAATTTGTTGCTGAATTATTCATGTACAAAAACTCAAGAGTTATTTGCTCATTATGGGGTAATTCACACCAAAGGCCTTTTTGGTTGAAGAAAATATTATTGCTGCTTGTATGTAGGTTGTGTATTTTGGTGCTTTTTGTTGCAAAGCTGTAATTGCAGATGTTAAACTATACAGATCTTGCTCGAAGCCAGATGTTCATAACTGCCAACAATTGTTATTTCTGTTTCTTTATGGTTACACTCTACTGAAGAGCAGTTTTGCCCTCAGCAGTGCTTTTGATTTGCTCAATATAAAACATTTTGAGAAGGTAGATGAAGCCATAAAAAACATGCCAATAGCATTTTGGATTTTATAAATAGGGGCATGGAGTACAAGAGTAAAATAGCAAATGATAGGTTTGTGCAAAGCATTGGTTAAGCTCTGTGCAGTTTTTGGCACCCCATTATACAAAGGCCATTTTTAAAAGAAAGGAAGAAGAAAGACTGGCATTTATATATTTCAGTTTTAGGAGTGGGACTTGTCACAACCTCAGACTCTGACTCAGAGGCGAGGGTGCTACCAACTGAGCCACAACTGACACACACCAAAAGGTTTGTTCTGAGGATATGGGCGATGTTAGCAAGGCTGCAACTATTGACCATCACTAGTTGCCCTGAGATGGTGGTAGTGGGCCTTCCTCTTGACCTTCCTTGTTATGCAAGTGGATCACCCATGGCATTGCTCGTGAGGAAGCCAGATGTAACACTGTTCTGTAGCAAGGGGAGCATTATATGATATAAAGCACCATGTATTCTGCTGCTGAGGTGTTTTTATGTTAAAGGTGGCCTGCCCCTTTAAGGCCAGAAAGTTTAACTGCTGTAAATGAACACAAACATGGGGTCAATTAGAGTTTAATTGTTGTTGGCAAAAAATTTTCCAGAGCTCCAGATGCTTGTACATTTCCAATCTGGGTCAATCTGCAAACTTTCCTTGATGATAGCAATAACTCTGTTTTTTGGATATAGCTTTGACACTTTGAAGTGTTGCATCTGAAGTTTACTGGTCATGCCCACAATTTTCATATGCAATATGATATATTTGAAGGTATTTTATTTTATTCACTTTCTCTTTTATTGGCCTGCCACACGCCATCCTCGGCTATGGGAGCAGGCTGGCGCACATACTTGTGGGCCTGTCCCAGTGTTTCTAGAAAAAGCCATGCCTGTAAACATGCAATATCACCCAGTGTGGCTCACTAATCTCCCCCTCGTGAGGAGTGTCTGACTGCTGATAAGCACTTCTCTGAAATGGTCCAGCTGAGTTTGGGAATCATTGGTACAAATTCAGGACCTACTTTGAATACAAAACTATTTCAAAGAACAAGTGGTATCAAAAGTGCAAATTAATATTTGGAGATTATAAATTATTATATATCGATAACATTATGACGAGTAACATGCAAACTTTTAATTGTTTTAAAAGGTTTCTCTAAAGTTAAATGTTTGTCAAAGTTGATTTCATTTTTATCATTGACAAATTTGATTCATAAGAACTTTCAGTATAATTTAAAAAATCCTTTCTTGCCATAACATTTCACAGACCTGAACTGTCCTTGTAATCTAGCAGTAACACGATTAAAAAATAACCTAGCTGCTCACTTGCAAAAATTATGTTTTCTCTCTATCATACACATTGGTTTTCAATAGATTTACTACCCCACTTCGCAATTAGATTTTTAGATGCTTCTATAAACATGCCACAATAACAAATATTGGAATAAAGCTTTATATAAAGCAGGTAGCAAATTACTTTTTAGATGGTAGGTCATTACCTGTCTGTCACGTATTTGTGATCTGATTCAGTACGTAAATGGAATAAATTGTACTTTATAGTATGAATCATTCAGTATTTTTACCATTCAGAAATACAGGCTACAAAATGTGTCTTTAATAAAGTGGGTAATATGTTTATATGTATGCACTTTTTTCTGTCTATGTACCTGTGGAACAGTTAATGTAATGGAATTTTAATGCTTTGTGATATTGTCAGTGCAATAATATTTTGGCTGATTTCATATTATGTTTTTTAACTTTTTTATTATTTACCAGTCAATCTTCCATGGCATTGTACATGGGCAATGAAGATCAAGTGTAGTCTTCAGGTGAAAGATACTAAGGGGGCTCGACAAGGTAGATGCAGGGAGGATGTTTCTCCTTTGGGGAGAATCTAGAACTAGGGAGCATAGTTTCAGAATAAGGGGTCACCCATTTAGAACTGAGATGAAGAAGAATTTTTTCTCTCAGAGGGTCGTAAATCTGCCCCAAAGAGCTGTGGAGGCTGGGTCATTGAATATATTTAAGGTGGAGATAGACAGATTTTTGAGCGATAAGGGAGGGAAGTGGAGCTGAGCCCAAGATCAGATCAGCCATGATCTTCTTGAATGGTGGAGCAGGCTCAAGATGCTAAATGGCCTACTCCTGCTCCTATTTCTTTTGAAAGGAGGTTAGAAGGTGGGGAATAATTGGTCCAGGGCATGCAGATGTAATTCAGTCCCCATTTTAAAGTCACATATTTGATCCTTATTTATTTTTATATTTTGATACTGTTATGTATGTTAATGTATGTACTGTAACACTAGACCACTGAATGTACCTTCACACTGTATACACCATACCTGTACCACCAGAGGGTGCTACTGGTGGAGACCTAAGGGTCACCTGCACACTGCAAGTAACCAAGTATAAAAGGGAGCTCACCTCATTGTGTCCTTGCAATAAACGGACTAAGATCACTACAGTTCAAGTACTATACCCTCACCTCATGGAGTCGTTATTAGAGTGCTTGCATATACTACAACTGGCGACGAAGTTACGAATTTCCACACACAGCAAGTTTAACCTAAGCAACTTCCAACAATTCGCTAATGGGGAAGATCAGGAAGCCTTTGTGGAAAGTCTCGAACACTTTTTCATTGCGAACGACCTGGCTGGAGACACACCGACCTCGCTGGCTGATAAGCGCAGAGCCATCCTACTCAGCAGTTGTGGGCCCAATGTCCACGGCCTCGTCAGGGACCTGCTAACCCCAGCGAAGATGACAACCAAGACTTATGCAGAGCTCGTAACTATAATACAAGAACAACTCAAACCTAAAGAGAGCATCCTCACAGCCAGACACCGGTTCTACACCCACCAGTGGCCCGAAGGCCAAGAAATTGCTAAATATGCTGCAGACATGAGAAGATTGGCTGCACCGTGTGATTTTGGCGACCACCTCACCGAAGCACTAAGGAACATCTTTGTTATTGGAATTGGCCACGAGGGCCTCCTCCACAAGCTGCTCTCTGCGGGCACTACGGTCACCCTGTAGAAGGCAATCAAAGTGAGCCAGGCATTCATGATTTCGGTCTGCGAAAGGATGATGACTCACCCCCAGGACTCTAACCCGATGAGTACAGTGAACCGAATGGCGACTTTCAGAGGCAAGGTTGCTACCCCAAGTCCCGCAACCCTGAGTCCGCCACGTGGGGCCAACTGGCTAGCCCCATGCTGGCGCTGTGGAGGAAACCACAGGGCCCACCAGTGTCGATACAAAAACTATACTTGCAAAGGCTGTAACATTAAAGGTCATCTCCAGAGAATGTGTAGAAGAAATTTTGCTCACCGAGTCGCTGATGAGTTGGCTGATCACCCGGGCTCCAGCGCTGATGAAGACGAAGCGACTCAGCCTATGCTCCACCGAGAGTTCCCCGTGGAAAATGGAAGTAGAAATCAACGGTGTTCCAGTCTCGACGGAGATCGACACAGGGGCGAGCCAATCGCTGATGAATCAGTTGGCCTTCGAGAAACTCTGAGGCAATCCAGCCAAATGACACAAAATGTTCCCAATCCAGGCGAAGCTGCTCACTTACACAAACAACACCATCCCAGTCGTTGGCAGCATGGATGTCCAGGTGTCCCATGGTGGATCAATGCACAAGCTTCCTTTCTGGATCATTGCCGGTGATGGTCCAACGCTGCTGGGAAGAAGATGGATGAAGCAAATCCAAATCTGTTGGAGCGGGGAAAGCCTTCAGGCTCCGGTGGTCGATGTCCTATGTGGCCCCAAACTTGAATCCATTGCAGCGAAATCCTACCGTCCAGCTCGACTGCGTGGCGGCAACACAGACTGCACAACTCAACGGCGAAATGATCCAACCTGAATGACCAGAACTCGCCTTCCAGGCTCCAGTGGCAGGACTCCGAGGGAAGAAGATCAGCACAGAAGGTAGATTCCTGGCTTCCGTGGCAGAACCTGGGGAGAAAAGGATCACCGTAACCTACCTCGTGGAGAGAAAGAAGATGGCGCCCGCACCACGAGGTGAAGCACCTTAGATCAAGATGGTCGCGACCAGACCATGAGGGACAGCGTTGAGGGAGCAACACGTGATGCCGAGCAGCGAATCGAACTGAGGTAAAAATTGCAAGGCCCTCTTAAAGGAAAGCGGCAACCCCAAACGATTAAAGGGACAGTTCCACTCTTGGTACAGCGATGCCGGTGATACTAATGATAAAGGTGTAATTAACATATGCAAGTATATAAATGTACTGTTGAACAGTGATGCCGGTAATGCTAATGAGAAAAATGTAACCAACAAAGGCAGATATCCAAATGTAACCTTGCACAGAGATACTGATAGTACACAGGAAAATGATGTAATGGACAAATGTGAAAGTGTAAAGACAAATAACAATGTCAAGTCGGCTGGTTGCGGTTGGAGCCAATGTATTATGAATGCTAATGATAAAATGAGAAATGATGATGGGTTCTACATGTACGCCGACAATGCCAAAGGCAATCTCCCATGGGAAACAACCAGGTCCAGCGGGCTACCCGATCATGTAGCCTGCGCCTCCGGGACCAATGTGATGCCCCAGGGAGGGTGCACACATACACACAGTGGGAGCATACCCACTGCAGGGCCAGCGATCAAGGGACGGCACAGCCACCACCACTGGCAATCTGCCCCAGATCGGCCCCACCCCCCCCTGGCCATCAGGGCCAGAACTGGGAGCATGAGGCCAGTACCCTCCAGCTTTCCCGGCAGGACCTGGGATGACCAGACTTCCACCACCAATGGAGGGCAGCAGGGGACCCCGCAGCCCTCAATGGAGGACAGGAAGGCCACACTACCCTGTGGCTCTGCCCACCACTAAACGTCCTCACCCACCCAGACAATATAATGTATGTATCTTACCTAGAACATGTACTTGCTCCACCACTGTTGAACGCAAAATCAGTGACATAACCAACCTGATCCCTTACTCACTCTACATGTATGCCAATACAGGTGTTGAGTCACACACATGGTCTATATGTGGGGGGTGGGGGAATGGATGTATGTAACCATGAACACATGAATCACACCCAGAACCCACACAATAACTCACTACAACCTCCAACCGTCCACTGCCGACCACTTCCCAATGTCATGGCAATAAGGACTTGGGGGTCCACAGGGAGAGAGCCATTCCCAAGCAAAGACAAAGTGCAAGGGCTTTGGGCACTCAAGTAGAGGCCCAGAGAACACAGTGCCAAAGGCTGTGTCAACATTTTCCTTTATAAATTCTTATGTCCACATTTATAAATGGAAATTGTCTATGTAAAGTTGTTGCATTGCAATTACACCCTCCCACCATTCGTGGTACTGCAGCGTGTCAATTTGGTAAATCCCAACTTTTCAACCAATATTGCAAAGAAACTCCTATGCTGCAACCAACTTTATTTTTCTGCTTCTTGAACTGTTTGCTATTCAACTATATAAATCTGTAATATAATAAAAATATTAGATCCGCCCATACTTCCTTTGCCAACATAAATTCCCATATCTCCCATTTAGAACAAAACTGCCAAATTAAACGTATCATGCTGCAATTAAGTCTTCCCACCAGTGGGGAGTGTTGTTATGTATGTTAATGTATGTACTGTAACACTAGACCACTGAATGTACCTTCACACCGTATACACCATACCTGTACCACCAGAGGGTGCTACTGGTGGAGACCTAAGGGTCACCTGCACACTGCAGGTAACCAAGTATAAAAGGGAGCTCACCTCAATGTGCCCTCACTCAAGGAGCTGCATTAAATGGACTAAGGTCACTACAGTTCAAGTACTATACCCTTACCTCATGGAGTCGTTATTAGAGTGCTTGCATATACTACAGATACAACTAACAGCAATTTGTGAAGCAGAGAGGTCGAGTTGGTTGCAGCATAGGAGCTTCTCTGCAGTCCAGGTTGAGGAACTGGGAGACATAAAACTGAGGTACTACAGCACCACCACTGGTGGGAAGACTTAATTGCAGCATGATACGTTTACTTTGGCAGTTTTGTTCTAAATGGGAGATATGGGAATTTATAATGGAAACGTTGGCACAGGAAGTATGGGCAGATCTAATATTTTTATTACATTACAGATTTATATAGTTGAATAGCAAACAGTTCAAGAAGCAGAAAAATAAAGTTGGTTGCAGCATAGGAGTTTCTTTGCAATATTAGTTGAGAAGTTGGGATTTACCAAATTGACACGCGGCAGTACCATGAATAGTGGAAGGGTGTAATTGCAATGCAACAACTTTACATAGACAATTCCCATTTATAAATGTGGACATAAGAATTTATAAAGGAAAATGTTGACACAGCTGTGACAAAAATATGACGGCAGAAAGTTTTTGGAGATAGAAATGAAGCACAGATACGAGATTTTTAATTTATTCTAGCCATTGCATCGCAGTATACATAAAGAAAGAAGATGGCATTGATCTATTTAGAAGTGAGGGAAGAGAATTCAAGACCAGTGACACTTCTGATTGTAAACCATTGCTGAGATGGAGTAGAAGTCGGAGTCAGAAGGTTCAGTAGTGGACTGGCTTGCCCTGGTTCTTGAATATTAAACAGTTTATACACATTGCAACTCTCCCAACTGACGTAACCTTTGCCTTGAGTAGTTTCCATGGTTTTTCAGAAAATTATTTATGTTAATCATCATTGCAAAAGTGAAAATGATAAAGTCACAATTTCATTGCAATCGAATTAATTGAAAAGAAATAATATTTATTGGTGAAATATAAAATTCAAGAGTTCTAATTAAATGTATTTTTGTTCCTTACAGATATTAGTATAAATAGGACAGAGAGTAGAATTATAAGATGCTTTCACTTATTGTCTGCCATTATAATTTGAGAGCAGGTTAGACAACACATGGGGCTCAATTTTCCCCAGTGATTTGTGGCCTTTTTTTGGCGCACGCCGCTTTTTTTGGTGTAAATTAAAAAATGTAAGTTTTCCCAAGGAATCTGCGCCAGCATAACTCAGTTAGCTACGATTTTTTTAGGTTAGTTTTTTTTGCGTCATGGGGGCGTAACCTGATGTCTGCGCCAGTTTTTGTCAATTATGTAAGTTTGCCAGAAAAAAAATTCTTCTCGGTCAGCGTATGTGACCATTCCCAAAAAACCTTCTGGTGAGTTAAGAAAAAGCAGCGCACATCGAAGAATCGTCACAGATAGACCCCATTGTTTTTCAGCGAAGTTTTGGGTGGAGTCAAGAAGACTTAAATATACATGATAAAGATGATTTTTTTACCAAAGCGCAGTAAATGAAAGTTTAATGGAATTCTGTAACTTTTCCTATTCTTTCAACTGACACGCCACCACCGAACGTCTGCAAACAGGGCTCGAGAGTCGGAGCATCGGCCAGCAGAATCGGTCCCGTGCCCGAACACGGGCTCGGGGCTTGGCTGCAAAAGAAGCCCGGTGGGGGGGGTGCTGTGGAATGCATACAGAAGGCATCAGAAGCCTGCACTACCCATCAAATCAAGCCTGGGGGTGTGGGGGGGAGGGTGGGGGGTTCCCAATCACTGCGCCTGCTCAGATCTGGGTTCATACAGACCTTGTGGGGAGAGAGAACAAAGAACCTGTCCTGCCTGGCTATCATTTTGAGCTTCTTACAAAGGTAAACTTTAAGCATGGGGCCTATACTGACCATGCCTTAGATTGTGCCAGCCTTTTGCATGATGGTGCTGCGGAGGAGACAACTGATTCAACATCATCGCATGAGAAACCTCAGAGCCTCAGATGAGCAGGAGGCCTTACCTACGTCGGGTATATCGAAACAGGTGTTCGTACCTGCATCTGAGTGATGCAGACTGTGTCAGAAGGCTGCGTTTCCGCAAAGAAGTTGTAACTGAGATCTGTGAGTTAGTAAAAGCAGACCTGCAATTTAGTAGCATCAGGAGGACTGCTTAGCCAGTTGAAGAGAAGGTTACAGCTGCACTTTCATTCTATGCATCTGGATTGTTCCAAGCTACAACTGGGGATGTGTGCGCCATTTCTCAACATGCAACACACGTCTGCATTCGGCAGGTGACTGCTGCACTATATGCCCGGAGGAATGACTACATAAAGTTCCCCATGACCACCCAGGCAATGTGTGACAGGGTCATTGGGCTTCTCCAGGATTGCTGGCTTCCCAAAGCTACAGGGCTGCATTGATTGTACCCACATCGCTTTGTGAGCACCTCTGGAGGATTCTGATATTTACAGGAACAGAAAAGGCTTCCACTCCATTAGTGTGCAGCTCGTGTGTGACGACATGCATCGCATCATGTCAGTTGATGCAAGATACCCTGGAAGCACCCATGATGTGTTCTTCCATGCGAGAGCGTTATATCTGCCATGTTTCAGCAGCAGCCAGAAGGGCAGAGCTGGCTACTGGGAGACAAAGGGCATGGCCTCACCACCTGGCTCATGATGCCCCTACACGTAACCCGGACGGAAGCTGACAGAGACTACAACATGTTGCACATTGCGACGCGCAGCATAATAGAGAGGACCATTGGCATCTTGAAACAACGCTTCTGATGCCTGGACCATTCCGGAGGCTACTTGCAATACTCTCCTGAGATTGTCGGTCAGTTCGCTGTTGTGTGCTGCATGCTGCATAATTTAGCCATCATGAGGCAGCAGCAGCTGGTCGTAGAAGACTCACCTGAGGTGAGAGTGGCTGATGCAGATGATGAGGAGGAGGACGAGGATGAAGAAGCCATGCAACTACCTGAACCTGGTGCACAACGGCGTGCCCATTTAACAATTGCTCGAGCCTTGCGCCAGCAGCTCTTCCATGAACACTTTGCTGCCTGAAGGCTCAACGGCAACTATTCCACGTGGACCATGTTTACTGTTTGGACCTGTTCCGTAATGTTGTGTTGTGTTAATGGAGCAAATGATGGAAATTTTTCTTGTTTACTTCAAAAAGTTGTGTTAATAATCAAACAAATAATGGAAATGATTCTTCTTGAGTTCCAAAAGTTGTGTTAATAATGGAACAAATAATATAAATGATTCAGTTATAATTTAAAATATATTTTATTCAAAAGTTTAACAAACATTTGTTTGTACTTACCTTAACTTTAATAAACATTCTTGTATCAAACTTTAAAGTTTTCACTTAAGATCACTTGCAAACTTTAAGATCACTTACTAATTTTTAAGCTTGTAAATTTACATAACTTACAAAAAACTTTTAATTTGAAAACAGTGACAACAATAATAATAATAACAACAACAACAACAGCAAAGAAAAGCTGCACCCATCTCTCCTCCACCTTATTCTAAGACCGCCCGCTGCGCTTGGTCTTGTTGACTCCACCCCTGCCCGCAGGCGGTGGCGCAGCATTTCTTGGGTTGGTACCAAGCTTATT
Organism: Pristiophorus japonicus; assembly: GCF_044704955.1. Taxonomy (NCBI): domain Eukaryota; kingdom Metazoa; phylum Chordata; class Chondrichthyes; family Pristiophoridae; genus Pristiophorus; species Pristiophorus japonicus. Next base: position 151,517,633 of record NC_091991.1, read on the forward strand.
CTTTCAAACATCTCGGGTAATGCGCACTTCTTGATGGGTGAGGGGACAGCTGGTCATATGGAAGGCCCGGCTTGGGCCTCTTCAGAGGCTGGTCTGGGGATTGGAGTGGAAGTGGCAGTTGATTCTGTCAATGAGCGCGGGGGGTCTGGGCAGCTAACTCCAACATTCCCTCCCTCATGTGCTCTGCCAGTGTTTCACCTACCTGCGACATGCCCTCCCTCATGTTGAGCAAAAGTGCATCAACCACCTGCAACATTCCCTCCATCATGTTCACTGACAGCGCATCAGATACCTGCGACATTCCCTTCCTCATGTGCACCGACATTGTTTCTGCTGATTGAAATATTCCCTCCCTCATGTGCCCGGACAGTGTTCCCATTTCTCGTGAGAGTGCTGTTACTTCTCCCGACAGTCCCGCAATGTCATCACCCACCCCACTGATGGTGTCCAAGAGTGATCGGGTAATTTCAATGCTCTCCACACTCATTGCCATCATGTGAACCACATCTGTTGGATCCTGCACCTCAGAAGAGCACTGCTGAGCTCTCCTTCCCCTCCTCACCCTGGGAGTGGCTCGCAGCATTGGACAGTGGAGCCTGGGTGTGCGTTGCTGCATCCCACTGGGACCCGCAGCCTGGGACGGTGGGGCCCTGGGTGTGCCTCGCTGCACCCCACTGGGACCCGTAATCTCGGACGGTAGAGCCCTGGGTGTGCCTCGCTGCATCCCACTGGGACCCGCAGCCTCGGACGATGGGAAACCATGGAATGTCCCATCAGCACTCAAACCACTACTCAGGGAAGGGGTTAGCACCTCACTGGGCGGCACCTTCATCTCCTCTAAGGTGAGTACAACAGTGGGGATGTCATCCATCTCCTCCCCCTCACCCCCATGCTCTTGGTCTGGAAGGTGGGATTGGAAGATGTTCTCTTCAGACTCGTCCTCGTCTGAATCGTCTTCTGCATCATCAGAGTTGGCCTCAAGTTCTGCAAAACAAATGGTTAGCAGCAGAGGAGGGGGCAGGGTGGCATGAGTAGACACACACAGCACAGGCAGCAGGCTGATTTGAAGGACCATGATGAATGATAGCACATTGCATCAACTGAAGCGTAGCTGAGGGAGACATCCCCATGAATCGAAGCATGGCTAGCCCGTGCAGTACTTAACATCTAGGAAAGCTAGAATGTCGAATTTGCAGGATTTATCATCTCCCTCGAATGTGGGCCCAGCTTGTTCAGTGATGGTTGCTTTTCTTCAGGCAGGATCCATCAAAGCAGCGACCCTCTCTTCCAAGGGTGTCAGTGGGTGCAGGTTTGCCGGGCCTCCTCCTGTTTGAGTTCTTTCTCGTTTGTTGTGTGCCACTTTCCTCTGCAAAGATGAAAATATAACTTTTTAAAGAGGGTGTCTTTCTGCTGGGTAGGACATATACAGATGGTCACATTTACAATTGCAACTCCATTGAAAAATGAAAATATTACTTACACTAACTACTTGACCAAGGTCCTGCCACTTCTTTTTGCACTGGCCTCCAGACCTTGGGATGGTCACCATTGCACAGTAATCTTCTGCAAGTTGGTTCTTCATTTCTTTGCGTGGAGCTTTTGTATGACCTCTGCTGGTGTCCAGCTCCTGTGATCTGCCCTCAATCACAGTAACTAGTGCCTCCACTTCATCCTGTAAGAAAATCTTGTATTGCAGCTCCGATTTGTTCAATGATCATTAAAGTTCTCACACAGCACTCAAAGTTCTCACACAAACAACTGGCTCTTTAAAAATGACTGATTGCAGACCGGGAGCTGTATTGCACATGCGCGCCCATAGGAACCACGTCCAAAAAGTTTTTTTTTGTGCATGTGCAGAAGGGGCGCCATCGTTTTTTCAGCGCAACATTAGGCTCCACCCCCTGAGGCTACAGGGCGGGCTGCACGGCGGCAGTTTTAAAAATTAGAGTGTGGAAACTTGGCACATTTATTTTTGGAGAACTTGTGGCCTAGAAAAACGGGCGTAACTCTGGCAATGCGCCAAAAAACAGCTTTGGGCAAAATTGAGCCCATTGTCTGTTACAGTAGCTGAACTGGAATCTATTACAGGTTGGACCTCTCCGGTCCAGCACCCTTGCGACTTGACCAGTGCCTGACCAGAGAATTTACAGAACCACGGGAGGTCAACTGCTGACAACGACTCGGACGAGTTCTGCAAATGCGCTGCGCAGAAGCCTACCACGCAGCATTTAGTCGTCCAGAATCGTAGAAACTTTGGCCCCAAGTTTCCACATGATTTGCTCCTGATTTCTAGGAGCAACTGGTGGAGAACGGAGTATCTTAGAAATCGGAATTCTCCACATTTAAGTTTTCTGCAGTTCTAGTCAGGTAGAACAGTTTCACTTTTGAGCAGAATTTTTTTTTCAAAAGGGGGCGTGTCCGGCCACTGACGCCTGATTTGAAAGTTTCCACAGTGAAAACGTACTCCAAACTAACTTAGAATGGAGCAAGTGAAGATTTTTGTAGGCTTGAAAAAACCTTGTCTACACATTAAAAAATCAGGCGCAGGTTACAAATTAGGTGTCGGGAACGAGGTGGGGGTGGGGGGGGAAGGGAAGTCATTAAATTCTACAATAAATCCTTAGTTATACTTATACAAATATTATACTAAATAAATCCAATCTGAATAAAAATTTATAAGAAAAGATTAAATAAGCCATGTTCCTACCTGTGTGAAAGTGCTTCAGGCAGGCCTTTCAGGCAGCGGTTTGCCGTCGGGACCGACCGACGGCAGGGGAAGGGAGGGAGAAAGCTGCAGGAAGCCTCAGTACTTGAGGCAGCCGTTTTCCGTCGGGCCCTACCGACGGCAGGGGGAGAAAGCTGCAAGAAGCCTCAGTGCTGATCATGGAAGGGCAATGTGGTTTTATTAAAAAATGTTAAAAATTGAACAGCTACAAAGAATTTGAATAGTCTCAAACAAGTGCATGTGTCCCGTTTATCACAGTCTATCTTTAATTACAGAATGCACTCCCTCACCCTCACACACAGAAATATCAAGAAAATTAAAATACAAGCCTTTGCAAGGGTTCAATAAACAAATTTTCATTTTTTCTGCAGCACTTTTTAAAATGGCCGAGTGCTAATGTTTACTTCAGACTGTGCGTGCGCGAACGTTCCAACGCGCACGCGCAGGGTTACCGGCATGAAAAAAACTCATTTAAATTGTACCCGCCCCCTCCTACTTACAAAATTGGCGCGAGTGGTAGGCTCCGCCCCCTGTGCGCCGCGCCAAGCAGACATCGAGCTGCAAAGCGCTCGAGAATAGCGTGTTTTTTTTCAGGCGCCGTTTTCGGTGCGAAAAACGGGCGCCCAGCTCGGAAGGGCGCCTGTTTTGCGACGTGTGGAAACATGAGGCCATAGAAACATAGAAACGAGGTGCAGGAGTCGGCCATTCGGCCCTTCGAGCCTGCACCACCATTCAATAAGATCATGGCTGATAGTTCACCTCAGTACCCCTTTCCTGCTTTCTCTCCATACCCCTTGATCCCTTTAGCCGTAAGGGCCATATCGAATACTCTCTTGAATATATCCAATGAGCTGGCATCAACAACTCTCTGCGGTAGGGAATTCCAAAGGCTACCAACTCTCTGAGTGAAGAAGTTTCTCCTCATCTCAGTCCCAAATGGCTTATCACTTATCCTTACACTATGTCTCCTGGTTCTGGACTTCCCCATCATCGGGAACATTCTTCCTGGATCCAACCTGTCCAGTCCCGTCAGAATTTTATATATTTCTATGAGATCCCCTCTCATCCTTCTAAACTCCAATTAATAAAGGCCCAGTCGATCCAGGCTCTTCTTCTCATTTGTCAGTCCTGCCATCCTGGGAATCAGTCTGGTGAACCTTCGCTGCCCTCCCTCAATAGCAAGAACGTCCTTCCTCAGATTAGGAGACCAAAACTGAACACAATATTTCAGGTGAGGCCTCACCAAGGCCCTGTACAACTGCAGTAAGACCCTCCCTGCTCCTATACTCAAATCGCCTAGCTATGAAAGCCAACATACCATTTGCCTTCTTCACCGCCTGCTGTACCTGCATGCCAACTTTCAATGACTGATGTACCATGACACCCGGATCTCGTTGCACCTCCCCTTTTCCTAATCTGCTGCCATTCAGGTAATATTCTGCCTTTGTGTTTTTGCCACCAAAGTGGATAACCTCACATTTATCCACATTATACTGCATCAGCCATGCGTTTGCCCACTCACCTAATCTGTCCAAGTCACCCTGCAATCTCTTAGCGTCCTCCTCACAGCTCACACCGCCACCCAGCTTAGTGTCATCTGCAAACTTGGAGATATTACACTCAATTCCTTCATCTAAATCATTAATCATAGCACTGAGCCCTGAGGCACCACACTAGTCACTGCTTGCCATTCTGAAAAGGACCCGTTTATCCTGACTCTCTGCGTACTGTCTGCCAACGAGTTCTCTATCCACATCAGTACATTATCCCCAATATCATGTGATTTAATTTTGCACACCAGTCTCTTGTGTGGGACCTTGTCAAAAGCCTTTTGAAAGTCCAAATACACCACATCCACTGGTTTTCCCTTGTTCACTCTACCAGTTACATCCTCAAAAAAATTCTAGAAGATTTGTCAAGCATGATTTCCCTTTCATAAATCCATGCTGACTTGGACTGATCCTGTCACTGCTTTCCAAATGCGCTGCTATTTCATCTTTAATAATTGATTCCACATTTTCCCCACTACTGATGTCAGGCTAACCGGTCTATAATTACCCATTTTCTCTCTCCCTCCTTTCTTAAAAAGTGGTGTTACATTAGCTACCCTCCAGTCCATAGGAACTGATCCACAGTAAATAGACTGTTGGAAAATGATCACCAATGCATCCACTATTTCTAGGGCTACTTCCTTAAGTACTCTGGGATGCAGCCTATCAGGCCCCAGGGATTTATCAACCTTCAATCCCATCAATTTCTCTAACACAATTTGCCACCTAATAAGGATTTCCTTCAGTTCCTCCTTTTCACTAGACCGTCGGTCCCCTAGTATTTCCGGAGGTTATTTGTGTCTTCCTTCGTGAAGACAGAACCAAAGTATTTGTTCAACTGGTATGCCATTTCTTTGTTCCCCATTATAAATTCACCTGAATCTGACTGCAAGGGACCTAATGTTTGTCTTCACTAATCTTTTTCTCTTCACATATCTATAGAAGCTTTTGCAGTCAGTTTTTATGTTTCCAGCAAGCTTCCTCTCATACTCCATTTTCCCCCTCCTGATTAAACCCTTTGTCCTCCTCTGCTATATTACAAAATTCTCCCAGTCCTCAGGTTTGCTGCTTTTTCTGGCCAATTTATATGTCTCTTCCTTGGATTTAACACTATCTTTAATTTCCCTTGTTAGCCACGGTTGAGCCACATTCCCCATTTTATTTTTACTCCAGACAGGGATGTACAATTGTTGAAGTTCATCCATGTGATCTTTAAATGTTTGCCATTGCCTATCCACCGTCAACCCTTTAAGTATCATTCGCCAGTCTATTCTAGCCAATTCACGTCTCATACCATCGAAGTTACTTTTCCTTATGTTTCTATGTTAAGTTCAGGACCCCAGTCTCTGAATTAACTGTGTCACTCTCCAGCTTAATAAAGAATTCTACCATGTTATGGTCACTCTTCCCCAATGGGCCTCGCACAACAAGATTGCTAATTAGTCCTTTCTCATTACACATCACCCAGTCTAGGATGGCCAGCCCTCTAGTTGGTTCCTCGACGTATTGGTCTAGAAAACCATCCCTAATACACTCCAGGAAATCCTCCCCCACCGCATTGCTACCAGTTTGGTAAGCCCAATCTATATGTAGATTAAAGTCACCCATGATAACTGCTGTATCTTTGTTGCATGCATCCCTAATTTCTTGTTTGATGCTGTCCCCAACTGCACTACTACTGTTTGGTGGTCTGTACACAACTCCCACTGGCGTTTTCTGCCCTTTGGTGTTCCGTAGCACCACCCATAGACATAGACATAGAAAATAGGTGCAGGAGTAGGCCATTCGGCCCTTCGAGCCTGCACCGCCATTCAATGAGTTCATGGCTGAACATGCAACTTCAGTATCCCATTCCTGCTTTCTCGCCATACCCCTTGATCCCCCTAGTAGTAAGGACTACATCTAACTCCTTTTTGAATATATTTAGTGAATTGGCCTCAACAGCTTTCTGTGGTAGAGAATTCCACAGGTTCACCACTCTCTGGGTGAAGAAGTTTCTCTTCATCTCGGTCCTAAATGGCTTACCCCTTATCCTTAGATTGTGACCCCTGGTTCTGGACTTCCCCAACATTGGGAACATTCTTCCTGCATCTAACCTGTCTAAACCCGTCAGAATTTTAAACGTTTCTATGAGATCCCCTCTCATTCTTCTGAACTCCAGTGAATACAAGCCCAGTTGATCCAGTCTTTCTTGATATGTCAGTCCCGCCATCCCGGGAATCAGTCTGGTGAACCTTTGCTTCACTCCCTCAATAGCAAGAATGTCCTTCCTCAAGTTAGGAGACCAAAACTGTACACAATACTCCAGGTATGGCCTCACCAAGGCCCTGTACAACTGTAGTAACACCTCCCTGCCCCTGTACTCAAATCCCCTCGCTATGAAGGCCAACATGCCATTTGCTTTCTTAACCGCCTGCTGTACCTGCATGCAAACCTTCAATGCCTGATGTACCATGACACCCAGGTCTCCTTGCACCTCCCCTTTTCCTAATCTGTCACCATTCAGATAATAGTCTGTCTCTCTGTTTTTACCACCAAAGTGGATAACCTCACATTTATCCACATTATACTTCATCTGCCATTCATTTGCCCACTCACCTAACCTATCCAAGTCGCTCTGCAGCCTCATAGCATCCTCCTCGCAGCTCACACTGCCACCCAACTTAGTGTCATCTGCAAATTTGGAGATACTACATTTAATCCCCTCGTCTAAATCATTAATGTACAATGTAAACAGCTGGGGCCCCAGCACAGAACCTTGTGGTACCCCACTAGTCACTGCCTGCCATTCTGAAAAGTACCCATTTACTCCTACTCTTTGCTTCCTGTCAACTAGTTCTTAATCCACGTCAACACACAACCCCCAATCCCATGTGCTTTAATTTTGCACATTAATCTCTTGTGTAGGACCTTGTCGAAAGCCTTCTGAAAGTCCAAACACATCACATCAACTGGTTCTCCCTTGTCTATGCCGATCCCACATCATCCAAGCTAATGTCCTTCCTTATTACTGCGTTAATTTCCTCTTTAACCAGCAACGCCACCCCACCTCCTTTTCCTTTCCGTCTATCCTTCCTGAATGTTGAATATCCCTGGATGTTGAGTTCGCAGCCTTGGTCACCCTGGAGCCATGTCTCCGTGATGCCAATTATATCATATTCGTTACTTGCTGCCTGCACAGTTAATTCATCCACCTTATTACGAATACTCCTCGCATTGCAGCCCAGAGCCTTCAGGCGTGTCTTTTTCACAGACTTTGCCCCTTTAGAATTTTGCTGTAATATGGCCCTTTTTGCTTTTTGCCTTGGATTTCTCTGCCCTCCACTTTTACTTTCTATCTTTTGGTCTGCCCGCATTCTACTTCCCTCTGTGTCCCTGCATAGGTTCCCATCCCCCTGCCATATTAATTTAACCCCTCCCCAACAGCACTAGCAAACACTCCCCCTAGGACATTGGTTCCAGTCCTGCCCAGGTGCAGACTGTCCGGTTTGTACTGGTCCCACCTCCCCCAAAACCGGTTCCAATGTCCCAGGAATTTGAATCCCTCCCTTTTGCACCACTCCTGAAGCCACGTATTCAGCTGAGCTATCCTGCTATTCCTACTCTGACTAGCACGTGGCACTGGTAGCAATCCTGAGATTACTACCTTTGAAGTACTACTTTTTAATTTAGCTCCTAGCTCCCTAAATCCGTCTTGTAGAACCTCATCCCGTTTTTTACCTATATCGTTGGTAGCTATATGCACCATGATAACTGGCTCTTCACCCTCCCCCTTCAAAATGTCCTGCAGCTGCTCCGAGACATCCTTTGAGCCTTGCACCAGGGAGGCAACATACCATCCTGAAGTCTCGATTGCGGCCACAGAAACTTCTATCTGTTCCCCTTACAATAGAATCCCCTATCACTATAGCTCTCCCACTCTTTTTCCTGCCCTCCTGTGCAGCAGATCCACCAATGGTGCCATGAACTTGGCTGCTGCTGCTCTCACCTGATGAGTCATCCCCCCCCCCAACGGTACCCAAAGCGGTGTATCTGTTTTGCACGGGGATGACCGCAGGGGACCCCTACACTACCTTCCTTCCACTGCTCTTCCTGTTGGTCACCCATCCCCTATGTGGCTGTGTAACCTTTATCTGTGGTGTGGCCAACTCACCAAACGTGCTAGTCACGAATCCTCAGCATCGCGGATGCTCCAGAGTAAATCCACCCGCAGCTCCAGTGCCGCAATGCGGTCTGTCAGGAGCTGCAGCCGGATACACTTCCTGCACATGCAGTCGTCAGGGACACTAGGAGCATCCCTGACTTCCCAGATAGCACTGGAGGAGCACAACACGTGTCCGAGTTCTCCTGCCATGACTTAACCCCTAGATTAACTTAATTTGGCAACAACAATGATAAAGGTTACCTATTGATAAAGGAAAAGAAAAAGAAAAACTACTCACCAATCATCAGCCAATCACTTATCCCCTTGGCTGTGACGTCACCTTTCGATTTCTTTCTACTTTTTTGCTTTCTCTCCCTGCTGCAGCTACACCAGCTGGCCTCCTCCTCGATCTCCCACTAGCCTCCTCCTCGACGCTGGGCCTGAGGATTTTTGCCTTGGGTTTCTCTGCCCTCCCTCAGGCCCAGCTTCGACGCCTCAGTCAGCCGCCCGCCCTTCCCTTCCCTTTCCTTGCCTGGCCCGTTTACCTCAATGAACAGCAACACCAACACCTCAAAAAACCACATACATACACACAAAGAAAACGTGAGATCGGAGATAAAGTGGTGGATAGAGTCAAGGAGAGACGCCTATCCTTAGCCACGATCCTACTCCCGGCGCAAGTCCGTGTGTAAGCCGCGAGCAGAGCCAAACTGGTGGAAGCGGCAGCTTCCTCGCACTGAGACACACACACACAACCCCCCGAGACTGGGGGGAGGGGGGAAATGTTGACTCAGTCTGGCGTCGTAGAGCATGCGCACCCGCCGCCAATCAGGCAAGGAGAGGCGGCCTCAACAGCAAGGAGCGCGTGTCAAAGCACAGCACCAGCCAGTGTGTAAAACCTCTAGCTGGCCAGAGCAAGGCTGTCACGATTTGTCATCCAAACTGCATCACATGTACGTTTAACACGTGGAGCTACAATTTTTTGTTTCAATGGACGCCACCCACGCCGGGACTGATTCCGGACCAGGGATGTTTCCGGACTAAAGAGTCCCGGCTGGAGAGTTTCAACCTGTATTTGGAAACATGTGATTTATTGTGTTCTGTAATCTTAAGGAAAGCTATCCCCCATTTTGAAGTGTTATCTTTGTCGGTCGTGTTTTTTTTTTAAAGCAGCTGGAGTTTGGAAGTGCTTCCAAGCTATTTAAATTTGTTTCTATTCTGCCAAATGGAAATAATCAGAAGTAATTTCCATAGATATTTGCGACAGATCACGTTGCCCTAATGTGGCTTGAAAGAGTCATGTTAATCACTGTGCATGAGCAGAAAGGAATTTAGATTTTTGCCATCACTGAAACATGAAATGAGATTCTGCTATAGCCAGTATGTCTAACAGCAGGAAGATATTAATCTATCTGAAGGTCAGGAAATATAAGCAAAATTATTTTATATTATGAAAATTAGTCAAAGAGCTGTTTAATATCCATGGAGGATATACATGACTCAGCGAGGATGACAATATGACAACAATCCTTAATTTCTTCAGATTTACTTGAGGTTGATACTTTACATAGTGAAAGTGACAGCCGTGGCTCAGTGGGTAGCACTCTCACCTCTGAGTCAGAAGGTTTGAGTCCCACTCCAGGGCTTTGAACATGTCATCTTGTCTCCTTATCTAAGGAAGGATATACTTACTTTTGAAGGTGGGTGCATAGAATGTTCACTAGATTGATCCTGGGATGAGAGGGAGATTGAGTAGAATAGGCCTATATTCTTTGGAGTTTAGAAGAATGAGAGGTGATCTCATTGAAATGTATAACATTTTTAGAGGGCTTGACAGGGTAGGTGGTGAGAGGCTGGAACTAGGAGTCAAAGTATCCAGATTAGGGACTGGATTTTCGGCTCATTTGCGGCCATTTAGCGCCTGGGCAGGGCGCAAAAACAATTCTTTTGGTGCGAAACGAGACACACATTTTGCGCCCGGGTGGAACTTTCGGCAGTGGTTTAGCGACAGCACTAAAACATAGCGCCCGCCCGATGTTTTCACCGTTTGGATGACGTCAATCGGCGTGCAACGCTGCGCTAATGCCCCGGGCGGAACTTTCGAGCATATCGCCCGATTTAGCGTCCACCCGGGAACCCGCCAGTAAAAAGCAGTCACACCCAGATCGGACCCAGGGCGCACCCTTCACTAACGGTGCCATGTTTAAAATGGAGGAGAAGTTGAGTGCATAAAAGGATTGGGAGATGAAGGATGCATTTTTCATAGTGTAGTTTTACGTGAGTTTATACTTCATTTTAAAAGACATTTAAGTACATTTTAAAAGATGGGGTCTTTACTATGTCAGCCATTATTCCTGGCTGCTATATTTATACGGCATCGAGCTGCAAGAAGGCTTATTGATGATCATTTTGAATGTAATCGAAGAGGTCGCAGACGTATGGGGAGGAGGGCTTACCCCCCACAAGTTTACAGGGAACATCGCTCATACCTGCAGCTCTCTGAGACACAGTACGTTAGAAGACTGTGTTTCTGAAAAGAGCTGCTGACAGAGATATGCCAGTAGCAACAGGACTGCACTGCCCGTCGAGTTGAAGGTGACTATGACACTTGCCTTCTATGCCCCCTGCTCCTTTCAGGCATCAATGTGGGACATATGCTCCATCTCAGCATGCTACACATGGATGCATTCACCAGGTGATTACTGCACTGTACACACACAGGACGGACTTCATAAACTTCCCAATGAACAAGTAGACCCAGAATGAGAGGGCTGTAGGTTTTGGACGATTTACTACTTTCCCCAAGGTTCAGGGTGCCATTGACTGTATGCACATTGCTCTGCGAGCACCTTTACTCAATCCAGAGGTTTACCGAAACCGAAAGGGATTCCACTCCATGAACGTACAGATCGTCTGCGACCATATTCAACGCATCATGGCAGTCAATGTCCAATATCCAGGGAGCATTCGTGATGCTTTCATCTTGCATGAGAGCACTGTCTCAGGCCTATTTCAGCGTCAATCACAAGGCCAGAGCTGGATACTGGTGGACAAAGGTTATGGCCTCGCCACCTGGCTCATGACCCCCCTCCGAAACTGTTAAGTCCTGACTCTAATGTACTGACTTACACGAGACACATGCTGAAGTCAAGGTCACTCAGGACCTGCACCTTTAATTCCAGCTCTCCAGTACTGCACTTGCCTGAGATCTCCCTTTATATACCACAGTGGGACAGGTATGGAGTGTCTCCTGCAAGTGCACCACTGGTGGTAAGGTATGCTTATTGTTATAGGTCATATCCAGTTACAGTCATGTATAGCATGGTAAGATACAGTTATATACAGTAATGTGAGATTCATGACATCACCCTCCCCCAAAGTCTTATTGCCTTTATAGATTCAGTCTCTCAGGTGGTCTGCGCTCTTTCGTGGAGTGTCTTAGTTGTGGTTCAGTTGTTTGCCTTGGTGCCTGTTTTTCGTTCAGTGTGATTACTGGTATCTCGCCTGGGTTGTCTGTTGAGACTGCCCTTTCCTCAGGTTGTTCCACCTGTCTGTCCACCAGATGTGGTGTGGCTTCCACATTGTAGTCTGCCTCTGGTTCTTCAGTGTTATCGGTGAATCTACTTTTTACTTGGTCTACATGCCTCCGGCAGGTTTGGCCAGTTTCCATTTGTACAACCAGTAGCCTGTTTCCCTCTTTGTCTGTTACTGTCCCTGCAAGCCATTTGGGACCCCTGCCATAGTTTAGCACAAACACTTTGTCCCCTATCTCATTCCACCTCCCCCTCGAATTTAGGTCATGGTACTCAGTTAGCTTTTGACGCTTAGCCTCAACAATTTTATGCATGTCTGGGAGGATTAACGAGAGCCTGGTCTTTAAGGTTTGTTTCATCAATAGTTGCACGGGGGGAACCCAGTCAACGAATGTGGACGAGATCTGTATGCCAGCAGCAGTTGCAACAGGCGGCTCTGCAGCGTGGGACCTTGGATTCTGAGCATGCCTTGTTTAATGATCTGCACTGCTCGCTCCACTTAGCCATTGGAGGCCGGCTTGAAAGATGTCGTCTTAAAGTGATTTATACCGTGGTCAACTCTAAAATCTGAAAATCTGCGCTGGTGAAGCACGGACCATTATCACTGACCAATATGTCAGGAATGCCATGCGTTGCAAACATGTTTCTAAGGCTCTCCACAGTGGTGGAGGTGGTGCTCGAGTTTAAAATGGTGCACTCGATCCATTTTGAAAATGCATCAATGACTACGAGGAACATTTTGCCCATGAATGGGCCCACATAGTCTACATGCACCCGCGACCACGGTTTGGTGGGCCAGGGCCAGGGGCTTAGGGGGTCCTCCCTAGGGGCATTACTGAGTTGGGCACAAATGGTGCACCGACGGACGCAGAGCTCCAAGTCCGCGTCAATGCCAGGTCACCAGACATGAGATCTGGCTATGGCCTTCATAAGGACGATCCCCGGGTGCTCGCGATGGAGCTCCCGGACAAATGCCTCCCTGCCTCGTAAGGGCATAACTACTCGGCTGCCCCACATCAGGCAGTCTGCCTGTAGTGAGAGTTCATGCATGCGCCTATGGAAGGGTTTGACCTCCTCGGGGCAGGCATCGTGAGCCTCTGCCCAGTCACCGGTTAAAACGCATCTTTTAATGAGAGATAACGTGGGGTCACTGGTCATCCAGGCTCTGATTTGGCGGGCCGTCATGGGCGAACCTGTGGATTCAAAGGCATTGATTGCCATGACCATCTCACAGTCCTGTTCGTCGGACCCTTCTGTGGTCGCTAGGGCTAGCCTGCTAAGCGCATTGGCACAGTTGTCTGTGCCTGGTCTGTGCCTTATCGTGTAGCCGTAAGCTGCCAGCATGAGTGTCCACCGCTGAATGCGCGCCGAGGCTTTGGCGTTGATTGCCTTGCACTCGGATAGTAGGGACATGAGGGGTTTATGGTCGGTTTCTAATGCAAACTTGGCCCTGAAAAGGTATTGGTGTATCTTTTTGACACCGTACACGGACGCGAGCGCCTCCTTCTCAACCATACCGTACCCGCGCTCCGCCCACAAAAGTGACCTGGAGGCATAAGCAACGGGCTGCAATTTACCCGCATCATTGACGTGCTGTAAAGCGCACCCAACCCCATACGCTGACACATCACACGTAAGGACTAACTTTTTACCTGGGTCAAAAAACGCTAAAACACTCTTGGAACATAGAAGGTTGCGTGCCTTATTGAAGGCGCGTTCCTGGGCGTCCCCCCAAAACCAATCGCACCCCTTTCTGAGTAGCATGTGGAGAGGCTCCAGCAGCGTGCTCAAGTTCTGCATAAAGTTCCCAAAGTAATTGAGTAGCCCGAGAAAGGCGCGCAGTTCCGAGACATTCCGAGACATGGGTGGCAGGCGAACCACTTCGGTTTTGGAATCGGTTGGGCGGATCCAACAGCGGCAATCCTTCTGCCCAAAAATTGAACCTCAGGCGCGAGAAACAGACACTTGGATATCTTAACTTTTAGGCCTACCCGATCCAATCGACTTAGTACTTCCTCAGGATTGCGGAGATGAGAGTCGGTGTCCCTGCCCGTGATGAGTATGTCATCTTGATACACAACCGTCCCCGGGATGGACTTGAGCAGACTTTCCATGTTGCGCTGGAATATAGCAGCTGCCGACCTGATGCCGAATGGGCATCGATTGTACATAAAAAGGCCTCGATGTGTGTTGATGGTGGTGAGTAGCTTAGACTCTTCGGTCAGTTCTTGCGTCATATACGCAGATGTGAGATCAAGTTTCGAGAAAAGTTTTCCTCCAGCCAACGTGGCAAATAGGTCCTCCGCTCTGGGCAGCGGATATTGTACTGTAGGGAGACTCTGTTTATGGTAGACTTGTAATCCCCACAGATTCGCATGGATCCATCAGGCTTCATGACGGGGACGATGGGTCTTGCCCAGTCGCTGAATTCCACGGGAGAAATTATGCCTTCCCGCAGAAGCCGGTCCAGTTCGTTTTCAATCTTTTCCCTCATCACATAAGGCACAGCTCTGGCATTCTGTGTGATGTAGATTCTAACTTTAGCCCCTTTGAAGGTGCCCACACCTGGCTGAAAGAGATGTTCAACAATGGCTTAGAACTGTTGAGCAGGAGATCCGTTCCTCTGATGACATGGCGTGAACATCATCCCATTTCCAATTAAGTTCTGCTAGACAGCTTCTCCCCAACAGGGCTGGGAGATCCCCGGGGACAATCCACAGGGAAAGTCGGTGCACCATCCCTTTGTGTGTGACTGAGAGCATGGCGCTGCCAAGGACTGGGACGATTTCTTTAGTATAGGTCCTTAGTTTGGTGTCGATCTTTGTGAGTTTTGGTCTGTTGCTTTTGTGCGGCCACAGCTGTTCAAATTGTTGAACGCTCATGAGGGATTGACTGGCCCCCGTGTCCAGTTCCATGTTGGCGGGTATCCCGTTGAGTAGAACCCTCATCATAATTGGAGGCGTCATGGTGTAAGAACAGTGGACATTGATCGTGTTAACCCGCTGTACCTCGGCATCCCGTGCACTGTTCCAACCGTCTTCTGGTCCGCTTTCCGACCTTGGTTGTCGTACCTGAAGTATAGATCAGCCTCGTTTCTTCTTCGCCTGCCAAGATCGTCTGTGCGACCAGTGCTGCTGCCTCTACAGTCAAGTTCTTAGTCTCTATAAGCTTTCGGAATATGCCTGCGTGGCCTATTCCTTCAATAAAAAAAGTCCCTCAGTACTTCTCTCCTTAGTTCATCGGGGAACTCACATGAACTAACCAGCCTCCGAAGTTCCGCCACGAAGTCGGGTATGCTTTGGCCCACACAGCGTCTGTAGTTGTAGAACCTGTGTCTGGCCATGTGTAGGCTGCTCGCTGGCTTCAGGTGGTCTCTCACCAGTGTGCTCAACTCCTCAAATGACTTGCTTGCTGGTTTCTCGGGTGCCAGCAGGTCTTTCATTAAAGCGTATGTTTTCGAGCCACAGCTGGTCAAGAGATGGGCTCTTCTCTTGTCTGCCTTATCGTCGCCCAGCCAGTCTTTGGTCACAAAGCTTTGCTGGAGCCTTTCTATAAAGTCATCCCAATTGTCTCCAGCATTGTATTTCTCATCTGAGCCGTTGGTAGCCATTCTGTGGATTCTGTGATCCCGTAACTCGTCGCCACTGTTAAGTCCTGACTCTAATATACTGACTTACACGAGAAACATGCTGAAGTCAAGGTCACTCAGGACCTACACCTTTAATTCCAGCTCTCCAGTGCTACAATTGCCTGCGACCTCCCTTTATATACC
Source organism: Pristiophorus japonicus (assembly GCF_044704955.1). Taxonomy (NCBI): domain Eukaryota; kingdom Metazoa; phylum Chordata; class Chondrichthyes; family Pristiophoridae; genus Pristiophorus; species Pristiophorus japonicus. The sequence continues at coordinate 151,533,357 of NC_091991.1, forward strand.
ACAGTGGGACAGGTATGGGACAGTGGGACAGTGCACCCCTGGTGGTAAGGTATGCTTATTGTTACAGGTCATATCCAGTTACAGTCATGTATTGCATGATAAGATACAGTTATATACAGTAATGTGAGATACATGACAGGAACCCTCAGACAGAAGCCGAGCATTGCTATAATGAGAGCCATGCAGCCACACGCCACATCGTCGAACAGACGCTTCCAATGCCTGGACCACGCTGGAGGCTGCCTGCAATATTCCCCTCAGCAGGTCTCTGAGTTCATTGTAATGTGCTGCATGTTACATAACTTAGCCATCATGAGGGGACAGGATTTTCCAATGGGGATTGGGTGGGTGGGGGGTCAGGAGGAGGAGGAGAAGACGAGGAAGAGGAGCCTGCGAGGAACCCATGCCACCACCACCACAATCACAGGGGAGGCCTCATGGAGCTTTCACTGCTGCAAAAGCCTTACATCAGCAGCTCATTGTTGAACGTTTTGCTTGAAGAGTGTGACCGTTGCCTGGCCACTCTATCCCACCACATTGACTACTCCCCCTCTTATTCTGCAAATGAGACACTACACAGGAATGGTTAAGGTGAACAAAAATATTTATTAAACTTTGTAAACATAATTGTGAAACTTTAATAACATTTATTAAACATTGTGACCTTTTATAACTTTCTGAACAGAATTGGGAAACTGTGAAAACTTTAATAAAATAACAACAACAACCCCTGCCCCACTATCTTTTACCACCGGCTCTTCCCCCCCTTCCCCTTAGCCCCCTCCCTCACCTGATGCCCCTGCCCAAAGTGGCACCAAGCATTTGTACAGCAAAACAGCCAAAGTCCTGCTGAATTGGGGGGAGAGACATTGGAGATGCCATCTGGAAATGCTCTGAATCAGCTCATGGCATGAAAGGCTCGGCTGTTGACTGGTGAGCCTCTTGATTGACGTCGCAAGTCACAGGTAGTGTGAAGGTGTGTCTAGGTGTCACACTAGGGACTCCAGTGTGACTGGTGGAGGCCACCAGCCATGTGTGGGCATTGATGGCTTCGCAGGTTTCGTGACTCGCAACGACAATCTGCGACCCTACCTCCATTATGGTTACAGTGAGTTTGTCAATTCTTGTGGGCATCCTACCTAGGACACCAAGTAGCTGACAGGTGAGCTGGATGCTCTCCTTAGACAGTCCCACCATGTCCAGTTCCGTGTCTGCCTGTCTGCCGGCAGACTGACTTTGCCGACTCACCCTCCGGAGAGATGGCATACGGGATTCAACCCCAGAACTGTGTTGCTGCATACCACTAGTCCCAGGACCCATGGAGGTCTCAAAGCCCGAGAATGTAAGATTATCCTCAGACGAGATGTTTGCCGGTTGCAAAAGAGGTGTCAAGTGCATCGGCCCCCCCCATCCCACCCCACCCCCGGAGTAGGCTGCTCCGTCAACTCCTCTTCCTCAAATTCCTCCTCCTCCCCCACAGGATGGCCTGAGGTAGAGGTTTGATGTGATGGCGCCTGCGACTGGTTATCAATAGAAAGCAACAGACGAATGGTTAGCGGCAGGGGTGGGGGCAGGGTGACATGAGGAAAGTCACATAGCACAGGCTCATTTGAAGGACCGCCTCTACTCCATTATATGTAGTCCAGAGACACTGCATGACATTACCCCAACCCTAGTCCACAATCACTGCATGACATTGCCCCAACCCTAATCCGCAGTCACTGCATCATATTGCCCCAACCCAGCGCAGGGAATGTGCAGGACTTACCCTCAGTATCCAAGGGGGGTCAACACCCCCACAGACAGTTGCCCGATCTGAGACGCTGATGAGATCTGCCACTCGCTCCTCCAGGTTGGTGAGTGGCAGTGTCCTAGGCGGACCGCCGCCTGTCTGCTGCTGCTCCCGGTGATTGTGTGACTACGTTTCCTGCAAAGATGAAAATGGGAATGCTTACAAGAGGGTCCATCTGCTCTTGTGGCACACACAGATAGCCACTAAAGCACTTATACCATACTGTGTGAATGTAATACATTCCTCTGTTTAATAGCCTTGGAAATTGCACATGGTTCATCAGGAGAACATCGAAGTGCGGAAACATCTTTTGAGATCTCAGAAAGCAATCTTAAAAATGTGTAAAGATCATTCATGGCAAATAGGGTGCCAAACTAACAAATAGTGAGTCAGATTTATAATTTAAGTAATGAAGGAGTGCAGAAGTTGAAAGGTGATTTGGCCACAATGGACTGCAGACGGCTGCTTGGGGATAGATCAGTGTCGGAACAGTGGGAGGCATTCAAGGAGGAGATCTGGAGGGCTCAGGCCAAACATGTGCCCTTAAAGAAAAAGGGTGGGAATAACAATTCCAAAGCCCCCTGGATGTCTAGGGACCTACAGGGGAGGATAAAGGAAAAAAGGGAAGCTTATGTCATATACCGATGACTAAATACTGTAGAATCGCTGGAAGAATATGGAAAGTTAAGAGGTAAAATTAAAAAGGATATTAGGAATGTTACGAGAGAACATGAAAAATTCTTGGCTAGTAAAATCAAGGAAAACCCAAAGATGTTCTATAAATATATTAAGAGCAAGAGGATAACTAAAGAAAGGGTAGGGCCTATTAGAGACCATGAGGGTAATCACTGTGTGGAGCCGGAAGATGTGGGTATGCTTCTTAATGAGTACTTTGCGTCTGTTTTCACAAAGGAAAGGGGCAATGTAGATACTATCGAGGAGGAGTGTGAAACTGTGGATGAAAAAAACATAGTGAGAAAGGAGGTATTAAGGGGTTTGGCAGCTTTGAAAGTGGATAAGTCCCGAGGCCCGGATGAAATGCATCCCAGGCTGTTAAGCAAAGCAAAAGAGGAAATAGCAGAGGCTTTGACCACCATTTTCCAGTCCTCTTTGGATTCAGGCATGGTGCCGGAGGACTGGACGACTGCTAATGTGGTACTCTTGTTTAAGAAGGGAGAAAGGGATAGGCCGAGTAATTACAGGCCTGTCAGCCTAACCTCAGTGGTGGGAAAATTATTGGAAAACATCCTGAAGGAGAGGATAAATCTACATTTAGAAAGTCAAGGGTTAATTAGGGACAGTCAGCACGGATTTGTTAAGGGAAGATCGTGTTTGACTAAACTGATTGAATTTTTTGAGGACGTAACTGGGAGGGTCGATGAGGGTAGTGCGTACGATGTAGTGTATATAGACTTTAGCAAAGATTTTAATAAGGTCCCACATGGCAGACTGGTCACGACAGTAAATGCCCATGGGATCCAGGGCAAAGTGGCAAGTTGGATCCAAAATTGGCTTAGAGATATGAAGCAAAGGGTAATGGTAGATGGAAGTTTTTGTGACTGGAAGGATGTTTCCAGTGGGGTCCGCAGGGCTCAGTACTGGGTTTCTTGCTTTTTGTGGTATACATCAATGATCTAGATTTGAATATAGTGGGTATGATTAAGAAGTTTGCAGATGACACTAAAATTGTCTGTGTAGTTGATAATGAAGAGGAAAGTCATGGACTGCAGGAGGATATCAATCTACTGGTCAGGTGGGCAGAACTGTGGCAAAAGAAATTTAATTTGGAGAAGTGTTAGGTAATGCACTTGGGGAGGGCTAATAAGGAAAGGGTATAACATTAAACGGTAGGCCACTTAGAAGTGTAGCTGAGCAAAGGGGCCTTGGAGTGCTTGTTCACAGATCCCATAAAAGTAGCAGACCAGGTGAATAAGGCGGTTAAGAAGGCATACGGAATGCTTACCTTTATTGGCTGAGCCATAGAATACAAGAGCAGGGAGGTTATGCTTAAATTGTATAATACACTGGTTAGGCCATAGCTAGAGTATTGCGTGCGGTTCTGGTCGCCCTATTATAGGAAGTACATGATTGCACTGGTGCAGATGAGATTTACTAGAATGCTGCCTGGCATGGAGAATCTTAGCTATTGGATAGATTGGGTTTGTTCGCCTTGGAACAGAGAGGGATGAGGGGAGACCTCATCGAGGTGTATAAAATTTTGAGGGGTCTGGATATGGTGGACAAGCAAGGGCCTATTTCCCTTGATGGAAGGGTCAATTACGAGGGGGCATAGGTTTAGGGTGGTTTGTGGAAGGTTTAGAAGGGATTTGAGGGGAAGCTTCTTCATGCAGAAGGTTGCGGGGGTCTGGAACTCGCTCTCTGGAAGGATGGTGGAGGTGAAAACCCTCACCACATTTAAAAGGTGCTTGGATGTGCACTTGAAGTGCCGTAAGCTGCAGGGTTATGGACGTAGAGCTGGTAAGTGGGATTAGACTGGATAACCTCTTGTTGGTTGGCGCAGACATGATGGTAAGTACTTCAGGGAATCTAATTCGGCTAGAGTGATCTCATGGACTAGTTTCAATCGCCTGGATGGGTCGGATAGAAATTTTTCCAGATTTTTCCCCCCAATTGGCCTGGGTATTTATCTGTTTTTTTGCCTCTCTCAGGAGATCGCATGGCTTTGGGTGGGGTGGAGTGTAAAATGTTGCGATGCACGGGGTATCGCGGTTGTGTGGGACGGACTGGTTGGGCCGGATGCTCTTTACCTGTTCACCGTTGTTCATTGTTAATAGGTTTATATGGAACCTTCAGGGCTGCTGACCAAGGGCCATGTGGCTCTTTGTCGGCCTGTGCAGATATGATGGGCCAAAATGGTCTCCATCTGCGCTGTAAATTTCTGTGAGATCAAGTTTCGGCCACTAGAACGCCGCACGTCGGAGAGGCCCGCCTAATTTATAGAACAAAAATTGCGCCGAATATTTACCTCGCAATTCTTCGACAGCTGTAGGTCCATTTCCACCTCGGCGCTGCACAGCAGGAGCTGCTGGGGGCGGAGCTACAGCCCTGCGCCGAAAACAGGGCCGGCAGCTGTGCGCGCGCGCAGTAGCTCCCGTCGTCCTGTCTCCGAGGCGACGACCCTATCCCAGGCCGAAGGGACGTCGCCCCTATCCCCGGCCGAGTGGCCTGCGCATCTTACCTCGACGGTGGGGCCCGCCAGCCCGGCCTCTCGCTGAGGCGGGTCCCGCCCGAAGAGACATCGGCAGCCTGGCATTGGCTGCTTGCAGGCTCCGCCTGAAGTCCTCGGCAGGGCCCGGCTTCTTCGTCGGTGGCGGGGCCCGCCCGCCCCGCATCTCGCTGGGGTGGGCCCCGCCCGAAGAGTCGGCAGCAGCGGTCTAGCATCGGCTGCATGTGGGCCTTGCCCGAAGTCCTCGACGGGGCCCGGCATCGTTGTCGTCTTCTTTCTCCCCCCCCATCTTCTTCTCTTCCCCCCCCCATCGTCTTCTCTCTCCCCCCCCCCCCCACCCCCATCTTCTTCTCTTCCCCCCCCATCGTCTTCTCTCTCCCCCCCCCCCCACCCCCATCTTCTTCTCTTCCCCCCCCCCATCGTCTTCTCTCTCCCCCACCCCCATCTTCTTCTCTTCCCCCCCACTTCTCCCCGGTGCTGCAGTCGGTGAGTAGAAATAATTTTTTATTTATTGAGTGATTTTTTAAACTTTTTAAAACATTTTTTTTTATTTATTTGAATTGATTTATTGGTTTATTTATTGATTTATTTATCATTTATTATTGATGATGGCTCTTTATTTATAAAAGTGAAGTGTTTAATGTTTGTAAACCCTCTCCCCCTCCCCCCCATCTGTCGTTCCATACACCTGATTTCTAAGTGTAGGCAGGGTTTTTCTGAGTGTACAAAAATCTACACTTACTCCACTCTAAGTTAGTTTGGAGTAAGTTTTCGCTGCCTAAACTTGCAAAACAGGCATAAGTGGCCGGACACACCTCTTCTGAAAAAAAAAATCTGTTCTAAAATGAAACTGTTCTAACTGACTAGAACTGGAGCAAACTAAATGCCGAGAATTGCAATTTCTAAGATGCTCCATTCTAAACTAGTTGCTCCAAAAAAATAGGAGCAACTCAGGCCGAAACTTGACCCCTATGTTTCTATAAAAATTGTACTCTAACGCCCTCGAATGATCGGTGAATTTCTTTCGGCACTGTGTTGCACTCCTTACAACAGTGTCGGAGGCCAAGACCTCTATAATTTCCCTCCAGATCCTGTTGAAAATTGATGGGAGGGGTTTAGATCCACTCCTCCTATACAATTCAGGCCATCTGCGCTCCACAGCCCCCACTAGAACTTTGTTTACCTCTGGGCTAAATCGCCTGGCACACTGCCTCGACTCCTCTCCTCCATCATCAGAATCCAAAAGTAAAATGGCTGATTCAGCCCCGGGTGTATTGTGCATGGGCATGGTCGCTCCCTGTATTAGCGTTTGCGATCGGACTGCAGACCAGAAGCGTAGGAAGAAATTTTTTTTTAAATTTGGGAATAGGTAGAAGGGCCGATTTTCTTCGGGGCAAAAGTTTCGGCTCCGGCGCCCAAAATCTGTTGTGCAACACTGGAATTAGCGCTAATGCTTGTCGGCAACTTTCATTTGGTGAAAGTTGCGCGCTCTGGCTCTAACGCTAACCCGGCGCTAAAACAAAATTTCGGCGCAATTTGCACCCGGAAACGGGCAAAATCGCAAAAACCCACAAATCCAGCCCATCGGGTCAGTCATTTAGGACTGATTTGAGGAGAAATTTCTTCACTCAGAGGGTTGCAAATCTTTAGAATTCCCTACCCCAGAGAACTGTGGACACTCAGTCGTTGAGTTATTCAAGACGAAGAGCAATAGATTTTTGGGTATTAAGGGAATCAAGGGATATGGGGATAGGGTGGGAAAGTGGAGCTGTGGTGGAAGATCAGCCATGACTGTCAGAGCAGGTTCGAGGGGATGTATGCTCCTATTTCTTATGTTCTTATGACACTTCAGTGAAGTCCTGAGGGAATGCTGCACTATCGGGACTGCTATAGTTCGAATGAGGCATTAATCTGAGCTCTATCTGTCCTCTCAGGTGGACCTAAATGGTCCCATGACATTATTCGAAGAAGAGTAGAGGAGTTCTCTCCGGTGTCCTGGCTAATATTTATCCATCAACCAACATCACTAGAACTGATTCATAATTTAGATTATCTAGTCATTATCAGATTACTGTTTGTGGAACTTTACTGTGTGCAAATTGGCTGCCACATTTCCTACATTACAACAGTGACTATACTACAAAAGTACTTAATTGATGTCCCAGACTCCTCCGTCACCATGCCTGGGTATGTCCTGTCCCATTGGCAGGACAGGACAGACTGTAACCTCGTGGCCCAGCATATCCCTCACTCTACCATTACCATCAAGCCATGGGATCAATCCTGGTTCAATGAGGAGGGTAGAAATGCATGCTCGGGTATGTCCTGTCCACAAAAAGCAGGACAAATCCAATCCGGCCAATTACCACCCCATCAGCCTACACGCAATCATTAGCAAAGTGATGGAAGGGGTCATCGACACTGTTATCAAGTAGCACTTACTCACCAATACCTTGCTCACCAATGCTCAGTTTGGATTCCGCAAGGACCACTTGGCTACAGACCTCATTACAGCCTAGGTACAAACATGGCCACAAGAGCTGAATTGAGGTGAGAGTGATTGTCTTTGAAATCAAGGCAGCATTTGACCGAATGTGGCATCAAATGTCTTGCAGCGTCAACTGTGGCTCACTGGGAAGCACACGTGCCTTAGAGTCAAAAGGGTGTGAGTTAAAGTCCCACTCCAGAGATATGAGCACAAAAATCTAGGCTGACACTCCAGTGCAGGGCTGAGGGAGTACTGTCTTTCAGATGAGACATTAAACCGAGTCCCATGTCTGCTTTCTCAGGTGGACGTAAATGATCCCATGGCACTATTTCGAAGAAGAGTAGGGGAGTTATCTACGGTGTCCTGGCCAATATTTATCCTTCAATCAACAAAACAAAAACAGACTGTTATGTATGTAAACCTGTAAATATCATGTTTAACCACCAGAGGGCTTATCCACTGGAGTCCCAAGGGATGCCACAATCCCTTGGGAGCACCTGCATATAAGGAGGCCTCACAGGCTGGAGAGACACTCTGAGATCTGTAATAAAGGACTACGGTCACACCTTACTTTGAGCTTGCAGTATCTAGTCTAACTCTTTATTCAAGACATAACAACTGGTGACGAGATACAAATGATGAGCCCCGCCACAACAATGCAGAGAACTGTGGGCATCCTGGAGAAATTTTCGGAGGGAGATGATTGGGAAACCTTCGTGGAGCGACTCGACCAATACTTCGTGGCCAATGAGCTGGGAGGAGAAGCGAACGCTGCCAAATGAAGGGCGATCCTCCTCACCGTTTGCGGGGCACCAACATATGGCCTCATGAAAAATCTGCTTGCTCCAGCGAAATCCACAGACAAGTCGTACAATGAGTTGTGCACACTGGTCCGGGAGCATCTAAACCCGAAGGAAAGCGTTCTGATGGCGAGGTATCGGTTTTACACGTACAAGAGATCTGAAGGCCAGGAAGTGGCGAGCTACATCGCCGAGCTAAGGCGCCTTGCAGAACATTGCGAATTTGAGGGACACTTGGAGCACATGCTCAGGGACTTCTTTGTACTTGGCATTGGCCATGAAGTAATACTTCACAAACTTTTGACTGTAGAGACCCCAACCTTGAATAAAGCCATAGCGATAGCCCAGGCGTTTATCGCCACCAGTGACAATACCAAACAAATTTCTCAGCACACGAGTGCTGCTGCAAATACTGTGAACAAAGTAACATTGGTTTCGAATCGAAATGTACAGGGCAGGACTTACACGCCTGCAGCTGCACGTCCGCAGATGACTCAGAGTTCACCATCACCTTTAACACCTTGTTAGCGCTGCGGGGGTGATCATCGTTTCCATTCATGCCGCCTCAGAGGATACGTTTGCAAGGGGCTGTGGAACAATGGGACACCTCCAACGTATGTGCAGGCGAGCTGCAAACCCTGCTAATCCTGCAAACCACCACGTTGCAGAGGAGGACAGATCCACGGTGGATCATGACGAACCAGAGCCTCAGACGACATCTTGATTACAGGTCAGGACACCGTCGAGCACCTGCAGAACCTGGAGGAGATTCTTAGTCGGCTTAATCGTGAGGACCTCAGGCTAAAATGCTCGAAGTGCATTTTCCTGGCGCCTGAAGTGGAGTTCCTGGGGAGAAGAATCGCGGCGGACGGCATCAGGCCCACCGATTCGAAGACGGAGGCAATCAAGAATGCACCGAGACCACAGAACGTGACGGAGCTGCGGTCGTTTCTAGGACTCCTGAACTATTTTGGTAACTTCTTACCAGGTCTTAGCACATTGTTGGAACCCATGCACTCTTTACTGCGTAAAGGAGATGAATGGGTATGGGGTAAAAGCCAAGAAAATGCCTTTGAGAAAGCTAGGAAGCTGTTACGTTCAAAAAATTACTTGTGTTGTACGATCCATGTAAGGGTTTGGTACTAGTATGTGATGCATCGTTGTACGGGGTCGGGTGTGTATTGCAACAAGCTAATGAATTTGGGAAATTGCAACCAGTTGCTTATGCATCCAGAAGTCTGTCAAAGGCCGAGAGGGTCTACAGTATGATCGAAAAAGAAGCATTAGCATGTGTTTACAGGGTAAAGAAAATGCATCAAATCTGTTTGGGCTCAAATTTGAACTGGAAACCGACCATAAGCCACTTAAATCCTTTTTTCGGAAAGCAAGGGGATAATTACGAATGCATTGGCCCGCATCCAGAGATGGGCGCTCACGTTGTCCGCATACAACTACGCCATCCGCCACAGGCCAGCAGGCTGCCATTGCCCACCACAGGGGTGGAGATGGCACAGCCTGCAGATTTAGTTATGGTAATGGAAGCATTCGAGAGTGAGCAATCACCTGTTACCGCCCGATAGATTAGAACCTGGACGAGCCAGGACCCCTTACTGTCCTTAGTAAAAAAACTGTGTGCTCCACAGGAGTTGGTCTAGTGTCCCGTTAGAGATGCAGGAAGAAATAAAGCCTTACCAGTGGCGCAAAGATGAAATGTCTATACAGGCAGACTGCCTCCTATGGGGTAATCGGGTAGTGGTGCCAAAAAAGAGCAGGGACACTTTCATTAGTGATCTCCACAGCACCCACCTAGGCATCGTAATGATGAAAGTGATAGCAAGATCCCACGTGTGGTGGCCCGGTATCGATGCAGACTTAGAGTCCTGCGTGCACAAATGTAATAATACATGTTCACAGTTAAGCAATGCACCCAGGAAGATGCCACTAAATTTATGGTCCTGGCCCTCCAAACCGTGGTCCAGGGTCCATGTCGACTATGCAGGCTCATTCTTGGGAAAAATGTTCTTAGTGGTTGTAGATGCATACTCCAAATGGATTGAATGTGTGATAATGTCAGCAAGCACGTCCACTGCCACCATTGAAAGCCTATGGGCCATGTTTGCCACGCACAGCCTGCCTGATGCCCTTGTAAGTGACAATGGGCCGTGCTTTACCAGTGCCAAGTTCAAGGAGTTCATGACCCGCAATGGGATCAAACATGTCACATCTGCCCCATTTAAACCAGCGTCCAATGGTCAGGCAGTACGAGCAGTTCAAACAATCAAGCAGAGCTTGAAAAAGGTAACTGAAGGCTCACTGCAGACTCGCTTATCCCGAGTCCTGCTCAGTTACAAGACCCCACTTGCTCACTGGGGTCCCTCCCACTGAACTGCTCATGAAAAGGTCACTTAAGACAAGGCTCTCGTTAGTCCACCCTGATTTACATGAACAGGTAGTGAGCAGGTGACTTCAACAGAATACATATTATGATTGCGCAAATGTGTCACACGAAATTGAGATAAATGATCCTGTATTTGTGTTGAACTATGGACAAGGTCCCAAGTGGCTTCCTGGCACTGTTTTGGCCAAAGAGGGAAGTAGGGTGTTTGTGGTCAAACTCTCAAATGGACTCACCTGCAGGAAACACTTGGACCAAACCAAACTCAGATTTACGAACTATCCAGAATAACCCACAATAGACTCCACCTTTTTCGACCCTCCAACACACTCACAAGTGGCAACCGAACCAGCAGTTAATCACGAAGCAGAGCCCATCACCTGCAGCAGTCCAGCAGGACTCACCACCGCCAGCAGCCCAGCAAGGCCAGCTGCACAGCAGCCCAGCGAGGGTCCAACAAATGACTCACCAAAACCAGCATTTGAACTGAGATGATCAATCAGAGAAAGGAAGGCCCCAGATCGACTCACATTGTAAATAGTTACACTATTGACTTTTGGGGGGGAGGGGGAGTGTTGTTATGTTTGTAAACCTGTAAATACCATGTCTAACCACCAGAGGGCTTATCCCCTGGAGTCCCAAGGGATCCCAGAATTCCTTGGGAGCACCTGTATATAAGGAGGCCTCACAGACTGGAGAGGCACTCTAAGATCTGTAATAAAGGACTACGGTCACACCTTACTTTGAGCTCACTGTATTTAGCCTGACTCTTTATTCAAGACATAACATTGCTGTTTGTGGGAGCCCTGCTGTGTGCAAATTGGTTGCCACATTTCCCACATTACAACAGTGACTACACTCCAAAAGTACTTCATTGGCTGTAAAGCACTTTGAGACATCCAGTGGTCATGAAAGGCGCTATATAAATGCAATTCTTTCTTTCTTTAGTAAAACTGAAGTCAATGGGAATCAGGGGGAAAACTCTCCACTGACTGGAGTCAGATCCTAACACAAAGAAAGATGAATGTGATTGTTGGAGGCCAATTATCTCAACCCCAGACATCGCTGCAGGAGTTCCTCAGTAAAGTTGTCTCAGGCCCAACCATTATCGGCCATTTATCGTTGGCACAACTTTTGGCATATAGGAATGAGCTGAATTGCCCGGCCTGTTTTTTAAAATAAAATCTGACATCATCACTCGTGCAAGGCCCAGAATATTGTTTATAATGGAAACTAGCGCCCAAATATCGCCCAGATTATTGTCGAGCGCTACTTTTGGCATTTCGCCCATATTGCGCTCAAATGATCGCTCGTCCAAAAAGACGCTCAAGAAAAGCTGCACTTACCTGACCTTAACTCGGCAGTATGGAGGAAGTTTAATAAAAGGCTGCTTGAAGTGGATGGGAGCATTGAAGTAATTTGTGAGTGATCTTAAGGGCATTTTAGAATCTTGCCAATCATCTAATCACATTGTGTTTAATTTTGAGTTTTTATATTGTATTTGTTGAGGACAATTTAAGAATTTTGAAGCCAGATTAGGGCAATTATAGTGATTTATAGTGATGGGGCCTCTAATTTCTCAACCAGTATTGATGACTACTCACATGCTGCAGAATAGAGATGGGAGAAGGTTCATTGAAGAGCATTATGTTCCAATCAAAGAGGTGGCAGACTGCTGAGGAGGAGAAGACCCAACGCATTTACAGGGATAAGTGATTATACTTGGACTTGTCCGATAACACGTTCGTTAGAAGTCTGCCCTTCCGAAAGGAGGTCATCAGTGAGATATGCCAGCTAATTAACGGAGATCTGCAGCCTACCAACACCATCAGGACCGCACTGCCCGTAGAGGTTAAGGTTACTGCAGCACTTTCCTTCTATGTATCGGGCTCCTTTTAGGCCTCAGCTGGCGACATTTGCTGCATCCCTCAGCACGCCACACATTGCTGCATTCGACAGGTGACTGAAGCTCTTTATGCATGCAGAATGGACTTTATAAACTTCCCTGTGACCAGGGAGGCACAGAGTGAGAGGACTTTGGGGTTTTCAAGAATAGCAAGCTTCCCCAAGGTACAGGGAGCAATAGACTGTATGCACATCGCCCTGCAAGCACCTTTCCAGGATGCAGAGGTGTTTCGGAACTGAAAGGGATTCCACTCCCTGAATGTCGACCACAAGCAAATAATCATGACAGTAAATGCTAATTTTCCAGGTAGCATCCATGATATGCACATTTTGCGTGAGAGCACTGTCTCTGATCTGTTTAAGAGTCACAAGACCACAGTTGGATGCTGGGGGTTAAAGCCTTGATAGCTGACTCATGACCCCCCTGCGTAAGCCCCAGACAGAAGCCGAGAAGCGCTACAATGAAAGCCATGTAGCCACATGCAATATCATTCAGTTCATTGTGGTGTGCTGCATGTTGCATAATCTAACTATCAGGAGAGGACAACAATTGCCAGATGGGACTGCCGGTCCACCTCAGGAGAGAGGGGAGGCGAAAGAGGTGGATGAGGGAGAGGAGGATGAGGATCTCGGGGAGGACAATCAGCCTGTAGATGAACCCATACCCCACCCCCCGCCCCCACACCACTGGAAAAGCCCCGTGATAGTTATGCAGCTGCAAGACTGTTGTGTCATAAATGAACGCTTTGCGTGAAGTTACGTTGGTGACCGTTACAGTTCTGTTCCGTTTCATCCTTGCCTGGCCTGGCCTGGCCATTGTTTGCAACCCTTGTATTCCTTGTATTGATGTTTCACCTTACATTATCAGAAGACATTGCACAACAATTGTAAAGTTCAATAAAACATTTTAATAATGTAACAATTGATGTAAAAAATTTTAAACAAACTCTAACACCCATCTTCCCTCCACCCCCAACAGTCAACAAAATTTTTCACCCAACAATAAATTTAAAATAATGATCACACTACAAAAACTCCCTCCCACCACCCCCAACATTCAACAAGTTTTTAATATCAATAATTGCAGTCAACAGTTTTAATGAAAATAGATTAGGCCCCTCCTCCCTACCTGTGGCCATACTTCCCTCCTTTACCTTTACCCCTCCTCATCATAACCCCCCATTTCCCACTTACGCCCTTAGTAACGGGGCCGAGTCATCTTGCAGTAGAACACCTCAAGGGCTGCTGCTGTGCGGGGGAGTGGGGGTTGGGGTGACGTTGGCAGATTGACTTCAGGGTGATACGCTCATAATAAAGGATGAAACTGAGTACTGTGAGCAATGAGTAAGTGTGACCTTAGCTCCTTTAATAAGACTCCAGAATGCAGGTACCCCGTGGGTGGTCTGCTTATATACACTGCTCCCAAGGGATGCTGGGATCCCTTGGGACTCCAACAGGTAGGCCCTCTGGTGGTGGTGTGATACAGGTTACCAAGGGTTAAATACATAACACGGGGGCCGAGTAGAAGATGTTTCCGAAGAAACTTCTTCCGTGTCAGAAGAAACTACTTCCTCCTGACTCGCAACGGAGTCGGCCATTTGCCGCATTGCGGTAACCATCTGCCCAATGTCCTCCGGGATTCTAGCAGATAGTGTGGCAATGTTGCCGGTCAACCCACCAATTGCTTGGAGGAGCTCTCGACCAATGTTGATGCTCGCCCTCGACAAAGACACATGTCCTTATTCACATCTGCCTGTCACTGCGTGTGCCTACCTCGCTGACCCAACCTCCACGGAGTCGGCGTGGGCACCGGATGACTCCGAGTGCCCTGCTGCAAGCCGCTTGGCCCCGCTACTTCATCCGTTGAGGATGACATGACCGCAGGTAGTACAGACGACCCTTCAGGCTCATCATCCTCCTCCTCGATCATATCTTGTTCTTCCCCCTGCAGCAATTGGGGTGATGTTCCAGGGGCCTCCCATTGTGCTTGGGGAGCCTGGGGAGCTGGAAAACAATTGAGATTAGTAGAAAAGAAGGAGAGACATGAGAATGCTTGCGCTGCGGAGGCATATGGACGAGGAGCCACACTACTGCAATAAGTGTGAGCGAGAGATGTTACATATAATTAACATGAGAGTACCGAAGAGTACAGAAGTTGCATGCATAACATTACATCATTCATATATTATAATCAAATGGCCTTAAATTACTTTAAATTACCACTGGTTTACACATTACTCACGTGGCGCAACAACGGCATCTGCACCACCACGGGTGGCAGAACGATTATGCGTGGTACTAAGGCTGCGGCACGCTCCTCGAGATCGATCAATGCATGAAGGTCAGCAGACCTTCCTCCGGTCCACCTCCGCTCCGCCTGATTCTTAGATAGCTTCCTCTGCAAACATGACAAGAGCATGGCATAAGCTAATTGCCGAGGTACTATTACAGAAACACAACAGATATTGTAATCTACAATTAGTCACCCCACATGCTATTCATCGTTAACGCTAACATTATATGTTAATACGGTTTGTATCTAATGGATGCATGGTTATAACATCTACGTTCAGAGAAAATATTTAATAAGATCGTGTTTAGTAACTAATGCTTGACACCAACCCTCCCATGTACAATCCCCAGGAAAGGCCCCATCCACGGGCCGTGCCATTCATCACCTGAGGGGAGGGAGCCAGGTTATTGCAATCAATGGGGGTCCCCGAGGGGAGGGAAATTAGGACCGCTGTTGAGCTGGTGAGCTCGGCAATGACAGGACCGTGGGGGAAGGGGGCACCGTGTCCCTGGGATGTGCTCGGAGACCTGTGTGTGGCCGGAGCTAATGTCCCAAAGTGTCCCAGGGCAAATAGTAAGCCAGGGCAGTTCTGCCCTAGTCCAAGCTGGGTCACTGTGTGACTGACAGCAGCTGGAGAGACTCACACAGTCTGGGCAAAGCTGACCAGACCCCTCAGCGCTCGGTCGTGTCCCCATCCATCAACCTAACCAAAAAGGAGACGGTGCCCAAGTTAAAGAGTTGCTCACAGCACACAAGCAACGATATAAGTTAATAATTCTCCTTCTAAACTAAAGTGGTAGAAATGCCGAGTGTTTGCAGTCTCTCTGTTTCCAGTCATTCCTTTGGCCCCAAATTTCGATCAAAGCGTTTAATAATAATTAATACTGTCGATTAAGTTTAAGGCATCTCAGCAACATTAGAGTTAAAGGGCGCAGGTTCCGACCCCAGTCCAAATCTTAACAGGGAATCTACCCAAGATTACCCACTTAATTACAATCCAGCAGATTTACATTCTAATTAATGAGTCAGTGCATCCCGGGTTAATTGGACCAACCGAGTCTCCACCTCGTGGACTACGGCCTCATTCGCCTCTTCGGAGAAGGCTTTCACCCTCCTTCTCCATGCAACCTTCCCAACACTCTCTCTCAACTCCTCGTGTTCCATCTCCATGTTATCCGAATATTTTTTTTATCAATTCCTTCAAATGCACTAGCCTCCACAAACCTTCCTTCAAAAATCCTTTCTCTCTCTCCCTCCCTCCCTTTGCCTTCTGAGCATGTGCAGATGACCTCTGACCTCCCAAATTGTGGCAAAAGTTCTTTGCCTGAAAAAAATAGTGCATGCGCAGAATGACCATTGCTATGGATGCCAACATTGCACGACTCAATACCTCGCTATCGACCATTTCACATCGCTAAGGCTATCGCCCAAATTAAAAAGGCAAACCTAGCGGTTTTTAAAATGTGCAATATTCCAGCGATCCTGAAAAATGAAAAAAGCACTAATGCCGGGAATCATAGTGACACCAACCCTCGATGGAAAGTGTAGCCCTATATTTCTTCGTCTAGCTCTTAAGCTTTGAAAGTTTGGCCACCCCTAAATTGGAGCCACCAAATGCTGAACACTGTTGCCTATGACCATCTGATCTGTCCTAATATTCTAGATGTTCTGCCTGTGGTGTTGTGCTTTAGCACAAATCTTCTTCTGACTGTAAAATCTGACCATAATCCAGTACCACACATTACCGTATTCATATATTGCAAGCTGTACTCAACCAGAGACTGATTGTAACATTCCTCAAATATAGCATACTTAGCAAAGAGCTTTGTTTGTTCAGTTTTCCATGAATTGAACAGCATTAGTACTTCTCTGTAACGAGTCTGATTCACACCCTTATTAAATCTTACATATTGAATTAGCCTTGGAATCCTTCCATACAGTACACACGCTGCCTCCTAATTTGTAATTTTCCGCAGAGTGAACTTCTGATGTACATCCTACTCTGTTAAGAACCATGGGATTTATCCGTTTTATCTCTGCACTCTTCCCTGAGGGTATCTCAGCTGTGTTTGCTGTTGTTGGCAGAGAGTCTGTTGTTTTTATTCTTCACTGTATTTTACTCTTTACTGTGATAACAAATCTAATAAATCCCAGGGGGTTAGAACATCTTTGACCAGCATATTTTCTGCCTCTACATTTTCGTGCTCCTTCCAACTTTTTACTTTCCTACCCCCAAAGTTCTGAGGTTCTGCGATTTGGTTGGTCAAATGTAAGACTATGAATATTGCACAGCATTCACAAAGACAAATAATCTCAATTGCTAGTAGATGTAAGGAGGAGCATTTTAACCCCCAAAAATGGGTGGGTTCGGGTTGGATGGGATTTTAAAAACTTTTAAATCTCAAACCCAACACCAACCCACCTCCAACCCGCCCACTTCAGGTTTTAATGGAGGCGGGATGGGGTTGGGCAACCAACCCTCTCCCAGGAGGCGGGTCGCTCATTTAAATATCTTAGTGCGGATGCGTGCTTACGATTTTATCTCTATTCCAGGTTTAAGCCTGGCCAACTGGGTTTCCCAGGCGGGAAACCTGGCAGCTAAAGTGAGGCGATGACTACTGCATGGAAGACGTAAGTGCTTTTCCAGCACAGCTTGTGGGTTAGGAGGAACAGGAGTGCTTCCACCTGACCGCCCCCCCCCCCACCAGCCCCCGCCAAGCTATCCTGCTTTCCACTTCGCGATTGGATCAACCCCCTGCGATCACCAACACCCCCCACCCCATCATCACGACTCCCCTGCGATCACCGACCCCCCCCACGACCTCCCATCTCTACCCCTGATCTGTCTCTGACCCCCTGATCTTACAAGCCACATTGTATCTACCCTCCACCTTGCAATCTCTACCCCAGCAGCAGGATGCCTGCCTACTCCTCAGCTGTGACTCATTCTGCAGCATTCCGTACCCGACTGGAAGCCAAGCCTGTGGGGGACATGGCCTAAAAATTAGAGCCAGGCCTGTCAGGAGTGAAGTTAAGAAACATTTCTACACACAAAGAGTGGTAGAAGGTTGGAATACTCTTTCGCAAACGGCAGTTGATGCTTGGTCAATTGTTAATTTTAAATCTGAGATTGATAGATATTTTTTAACCAAAGGTATTAAGAGGTATGGGGCAAAGGTGGGTATATGGAGTTGGGTCATAGATCAGCCATGATCTCATTGAATGCTGGAACAGGCTCAAGAGGCTCAATGGCCTACTCCTGTCCTGTGTTCCTATATTAGACTGGCTTCCTGTTGGGGAAAAAAAACATGAACTTCTGGGTTTCCCAGCCAGAACTCCACCCCCACGCTTGGAAAACACGTCCCAGTAAAGATCAGGGCCAAGGTCACAGCACAAACTAGCAATTCCACTCAGAGAGGCAGAAAGATTGGTTGTGGAAGAAGATGCAAAGATGCAAACTTTATTCTTTGAGGTTGGATTTAAGGCATGTTGCTGGGTAGATTAGAGGGAGCTTCACATTAGATCCTGCTATATCTGACCAGGCTGTTCTTGATGCTGACACTGAGTGAAAACATGGAAAACTGTCATGTTCCCCAGCATTGGCATTCCTCACTTTGGTGAACATGACAATTTCTCCTGTCATATGATCTCACCAGGAAAATGTTGGACAACACTACCACCATGTTATTTAGAGTGACATAGGGAAATACTTGGTAACCAGCGTGAAAAATCCTGGAAAAATCAATGTAAAAATTGATAATCGATAAATAATTCTATTCAATATGAAAATGAAACAACATTTGAGAGTGTGTTCTTAATAATAATATGCACATCGGGTTCAAAAGAACTGTACTAAAAATTCAAATGTTTTCAATATCCAAATGCTTTTTTTGTGTATTACAGCTTTATAAAACACTCTTAGTCCTCATACAACAACAACAACAACTTGTATTTATATAGTGCCTTTAACGTAGTGAAACATCCCAAGTATTATGTGATAAAAATTGACACAGAGCCGCATAAGTAGAAATTAGCGCAGGTGACCGAAAGCTTGGTCAAAGAGGTATGTTTTAGGGAGTGTCTTGAAGGAGGAAAGAGAGGTAGAGAGGTGGAGAGGTTTAGGCAGGGAGTTCTAGAGCTTGGGGCCTAGGCAACAGAAGGCACGGCCACCAATGGTTGAGCGATTATAATCAGGGATGCTCAAGGAGGCAGAATTAGAGGAGCGCAGACATCTTGGTGGGGGGGGGGGGGTGTTGTGGGGCTGAAGGAGATTACAGAGATGGGAAGGGTGAGACCATGGAGGAATTTGAAAATAAGGATGAGAATTTTGAAATCAAGGCGTTGTTTAATTGGAAGCCAATGGAGGTCAGTGGGTGAGCGGGACTTGGTGCGGGTTAGGACACGGGCAGCCGAGTTTTGGATCACCTCTAGTTTACGTAGGGTAGAATGTGGGAGGTCAGCCAGGAGTGCGTTGGAATAGTCAAGTCTAGAGGTAACAAAGGCATGGGTGAGGACTTCAGCAGTGGATGAGCTGAGGTCAGGGCAGAGACAGGCGATGTTACAGAGGTAGAAATAGGCGGTCTTAGTTATGCTGTGGATATGTGGTTGAAAGCTCATTTCAGGGTCAAATATGAAACAAAGGTACATTCTAGGAACAGGAGTAGGCTGGTCAGCCCCTTAACCTGTTCCCCTATTCAAGTAGATCATGGATGATATGTATCTTAACATGTACGTTTGCTGAACAAAAATCTATCAATCTCAGTTTTGAAATTTTCAATTGACCCCCAGTCTCAACAGCTTTTGGGGGGAGAAAATTCTAGATTTCCACTACACTTTGTGTGAAGAATTGCTTTCTGACATCACCCTTGAACAGCCTAGCTCTAATTTTAAAGTTATGCACCCCTTGTTCTGGACACACCCACCTGAGTCAGTAGTTTCTATCTGTTTACCCTATCAACTCTTAAACACTGATGTAACTATAAACTATCAAACAAATAATGCTGAGTTACAATACCTCGATCCAGGCTACTGTTGTAGACAACAGGACTTCATATTTAAATTTTCTGGATGGAAATTTTGGAGGGAAATAAAAAGGTCAATTTTGAAAGACAATTCAAATCTAATTGATTAGATCTAATGGATACACCAGATGTTGCGACACACTTGTCTTGCTGTGGTAAGTATAACGTGCTTAGGAGAAAGTAGTGACTTTGGACCTATGGTTCCCCAAGTTCTCCACTGCTGGACTTGATTAGAATGAGGGTGGTGGAAGCAAATTCAGTAACTCCAATATCGTTGTATCAGGCGACTACCAGGATGGTAGAAGGCGAACTAGATGGACTTTGCTCTTTTTTCATTCAGCAATTCCTATCTTCCCACGTTCTTGAAATGGAGGACCTTGAGCTGATTCAAGCACTCAGCTGCATCTCATGCTTTATCACACATAGGCCAATAATAGCTGCAACATCTTCACCAGAGATCCTCTTTGCATTTTCTGACACTCCAATGCAGTGCTGAGGGAGTGCTGCACTGTCAGAGATGCCGTCTTTCGGATGAGACGTTAAACCGAAGTCATAAAAGATCCCATGGCATTATTTCGAAAAAGAGCAGGGGAGTTATCCCCGGTGTCCTGGTCAAAAATGTATCCCTCATTCAACATAACAAAAACAGATTATCTGGTCATTATCAAATTACTGTTTGTGGGAGTTTGCTGTACACAAATTGGCTGCCGCGTTTCCCACATTACAACAGTGACTACACTCCAAAAGTACTTCATTGGCTGTAAAGCGCTTTGAGACATCCGGTGGTCGTGAAAGACACTATATAAATGCAAGCCTTTCGTTTCTTTTTCCATTTGAATATATTGAAATTGTACCCCAATAGTGAGGCAAAAAATTGCCAATTTACAATGATGCATAATTTTTACACTATAGTAAAAATAAGATTAGGATTCAAATTTATTTTGTGTCTGAAGGCCTCAATGGCATATATCACATAGCTTCTAAAATAAAACCGTTAGCTGTTACGGACTTTCAGAATTGTAGATCAGTTTATATGGGTGCCATTAGTGCGTGACTTGAGACCAGCTTTATGGGGGGGAAACAGATGCGTAGGCCAGATTGGTGTCACTTCCAGCTGATCTTTAGAATGGCTCACCCCCGCCCTTTTTCTTCTACGTAAAGCTTCAGTTATGGGTGCAAAAGAGCATTAGGCAGGGTAAAACCAGCACTTGTATCTTTAACTGTTGTGTATGCAATTGAACTTTAGTATGTTTCACACCGTTTCTGCTCATGAACTATGCAAATTCTTCTGAACAAAATTGCGGCCCATTATCAGACACAATTTCTTCTGGGAGGCCATATGAAGAAAACAATCTTCGCAAATTGTCTAGTGCTTTACTTGTTATTTTCCACATCGGAAACACCTCCACCCACTTTGAATGACTATCAATCACAATGAACAATTGCTGTCCTTCCAGCTCAGCAAAATCTTCATGTAACCATTGGCACACCCTGGGAGGTGATTTCCATGGCTGTAATGATACTGATGATGGTTTCTTGCTTACCGATTGACATGTTATACACTGACTGACGATGTACTCTATGTCTTTATCTAAACCTAGCCACCATAAGTAACTGCATGCAAAACTCTTGGTCAAGCACATTCCCAGGTGGTGGTCATGAAGATCTCCTAACAAATTGGACCTGAACTTATTTGGGATAACCACTCTTGCTCCCCACATGATACAATCTTTATCCACTACGATTCATTCCTATGAATGAAGTTTGGGTGAATATTTTTCTCTGATACCTAGTTTGGCCATCCATTTGCTATGTAGTCATACACCTTTGACATAACTGGGTCACATTTGATTGCTCTACCAATCTCTTCAGCTGTGACTGGCAACTCATCAATGTATGAAAAATAGAACACTTCTTCCCTATTGGGTGTAACTTGTGATGGGGATGGCAACCTGGACATAGCATCAGCATTACTATAATCAGCTGATCATCTGTCCGAGAAGCGGGAGTTCCTGGCGTTGGTGAGGCCTATAAAGGCTCAGCGGCAGCGAGAGGCGGCGGCAGTCCGAGAGGCGGGAGTTCCTGGCGTTGGTGAGGCCTATAAAGGCTCAGCGGCAGCGAGAGGCGGCGGCAGTCCGAGAGGCGGGAGTTCCTGGCGTTGGTGAGGCCTATAAAGGCTCAGCAGCAGCGAGAGGCATACTTGTGCAGCTGCAGCGGGGAGAGAAGGCAAAAAAGAAGTAGAAAGAAATCAAAAGGTGACGTCACAGCCAAGGGGGTGAGTGATTGGCTGGTGATTGGTGAGTAGTTTTTCTTTTTTATCTTCTATAACAGTGAGTAAACGTTAACATTGTTGCTGCCAATTGAAGTGTATCTATGGGTTAAGTCATGGCAGGAGAGCTCGGTCGGGTGTTATGCTCCTCCTGTACCATGTGGGAACTCAGGGACGACTCCAGTGTCCCTGACGACTATGTGTGCAGGAAGTGTATCCACCTCCAGCTCCTGACGGTCCGCGTTGCGGAGTTGGAGCTGAGGGTGGATTCACTCTGGAGCATCCACGATGCTGAGAATGACGTGAGTATTACGTGTAGCGAGTTGGTCGTACCGCAGGGAAAGGGTCCACAGCCAGATAGGAAATGGAAGACCAACAGGAAGAGCAGTGCAAGGAAGGTAGTGCAGGGGTCCCCTGTGGTCATCCCCCTGCAAAACAGATACACTGCTTTGGGTACTGTTGAGGGGGATGACTCATCAGGGGAGGGCAGCAGCAGCCAAGTTCATGGCACCGTGGCTGGCTCTGCTGCACAGGAGGGCAGGAAAAAGATTGGGAGAGCGATAGTGATAGGGGATTCAATTGTAAGGGGAATAGATAGGCGTTTCTGTGGCCGCAACCGAGACTCCAGGATGGTATGTTGCCTCCCTGGTGCAAGGGTCAAGGATGTCTCGGAGCGGGTGCAGGACATTCTAAAAAGGGAGGGAGATCAGCCAGTTGTCGTGGTGCACATTGGTTCCAACGACATAGGTAAAAAAAGGGATGAGGTCCTACGAAACGAATTTAAGGAGCGAGGAGCTAAATTAAAAAGTAGGACCTCAAAAGTAGTAATCTCGGGATTGCTACCAGTGCCACGTGCTAGTCAGAGTAGGAATCGCAGGATAGCGCAGATGAATACGTGGCTTGAGCAGTGGTGCAGCAGAGAGGGATTCAAATTCCTGGGGCATTGGAACCGGTTCTGGGGGAGGTGGGACCAGTACAAACCGGACGGTCTGCACCTGGTCAGGACCGGAACCAATGTCCTCGGGGGAGTGTTTGCTAGTGCTGTTGGGGAGGATTTAAACTAATATGGCAGGGGGATGGGAACCAATACAGGGAGTCAGAGGGAAACAAAAAGGAGGCAAAAGCAAAAGACAGAAAGGAGATGAGGAAAAGTGGAGGGCAGAGAAACCCAAGGCAAAGAACAAAAAGGGCCATTGTACAGCAAAATTCTAAAAGGACAAAGGGTGTTAAAAAAACAAGCCTGAAGGCTTTGTGTCTTAATGCAAGGAGTATCCGCAATAAGGTGGATGAATTAACTGTGCAAATAGATGTTAACAAATATGATGTGATTGGGATTACGGAGACGTGGCTCCAGGATGATCAGGGCTGGGAACTCAACATCCAGGGGTATTCAACATTCAGGAAAGATAGAATAAAAGGAAAAGGAGGTGGGGTAGCATTGCTGGTTAAGGAGGAAATTAAGGCAATAGTTCGGAAGGACATTAGCTTGAATGATATGGAATCTATATGGGTAGAGCTGCAGAACACCAAAGGGCAAAAAACGTTAGTGGGAGTTGTGTACCGACCTCCAAACAGTAGTAGTGATGTTGGGGAGGGCATCAAACATGAAATTAGGAGTGCATGCAATAAAGGTGCAGCAGTTATAATGGGTGACTTTAATATGCACATAGATTGGGTTAACCAAGCTGGAAGCAATACGGTGGAGGAGGATTTCCTGGAGTGCATAAGGGATGGTTTTTTAGACCAATATGTTGAGGCACCAACTAGGGGGGAGGCCATCTTAGACTGGGTGTTGTGTAATGAGAGAGGATTAATTAGCAATCTCGTTGTGCGAGGCCCCTTGGGGAAGAGTGACCATAATATAGTGGAATTCTGCATTAGGATGGAGAATGAAACAGTTAATTCAGAGACCATGGTCCAGAACTTAAAGAAGGCTAACTTCGAAGGTATGAAGCGTGAATTGGCTAGGATAGATTGGCGAATGATACTTAAGGGGTTGACTGTGGATGGGCAATGGCAGACATTTAGAGACCACATGGATGAACTACAACAATTGTACATTCCTGTCTGGTGTAAAAATAAAAAAGGGAAGGTGGCTCAATCGTGGCTATCAAGGGAAATCAGGGACAGTATTAAAGCCAAGGAAGTGACATACAAATTGGCCAGAAATAGCAGCGAACCCGGGGACTGGGAGAAATTTAGAACTCAGCAGAGGAGGACAAAGGGTTTGATTAGGGCAGGGAAAATGGAGTACGAGAAGAAGCTTGCAGGGAACATTAAGACGGATTACAAAAGTTTCTATAGATATGTAAAGGGAAAAAGGTTAGTGAAGACAAGTATAGGTCCCCTGCAGTCAGACTCAGGGGAAGTCATAACGGGGAACAAAGAAATGGCGGACCAATTGAACAAGTACTTTGGTTCGGTATTCACTAAGGAGGACACAAACAACCTTCCGGATATAAAAGGGATCAGAGGGTCTAGTAAGGAGGAGGAACTGAGGGAAATCCTTATTAATTGGGAAATTGTGTTGGGGAAATTGATGGGATTGAAGGCCGATAAATCCCCAGGGCCTGATGGACTGCATCCCAGAGTACTTAAGGAGGTGGCCTTGGAAATAGTGGATGCATTGACAGTCATTTTCCAACATTCCATTGACTCTGGATCAGTTCCTATGGAGTGGAGGGTAGCCAATGTAACCCCACTTTTTAAAAAAGGAGGGAGAGAGATAACAGGGAATTATAGACCGGTCAGCCTGACATCGGTAGTGGGTAAAATGATGGAATCAATTATTAAGGATGTCATAGCAGTGCATTTGGAAAGAGGTGACATGATAGGTCCAAGTCAGCATGGATTTGTGAAAGGGAAATCATGCTTGACAAATCTTCTGGAATTTTTTGAGGATGTTTCCAGTAGAGTGGACAAGGGAGAACCAGTTGATGTGGTATATTTGGACTTTCAGAAGGCTTTCGACAAGGTCCCACACAAGAGATTAATGTGCAAAGTTAAAGCACATGGGATTGGGGGTAGTGTGCTGACATGGATTGAGAACTGGTTGTCAGACAGGAAGCAAAGAGTAGGAGTAAATGGGGACTTTTCAGGATGGCAGGCAGTGACTAGTGGGGTACCGCAAGGTTCTGTGCTGGGGCCCCAGCTGTTTACATTGTACATTAATGATTTCGACGAGGGGATTAAATGTAGTATCTCCAAATTTGGGGATGACACTAAGTTGGGTGGCAGTGTGAGCTGCGAGGAGGATGCTATGAGGCTGCAGAGCGACTTGGATAGGTTAGGTGAGTGGGCAAATGCATGGCAGATGAAGTATAATGTGGATAAATGTGAGGTTATCCACTTTGGTGGTAAAAACAGAGAGACAGACTATTATCTGAATGGTGACAGATTAGGAAAAGGGGAGGTGCAAAGAGACCTGGGTGTCATGGTACATCAGTCACTGAAGGTTGGCATGCAGGTACAGCAGGCGGTTAAGAAAGCAAATGGCATGTTGGCCTTCATAGCGAGGGGATTTGAGTACAGGGGCAGGGAGGTGTTGCTACAGTTGTACAGGGCCTTGGTGAGGCCACACCTGGAGTATTGTGTACAGTTTTGGTCTCCTAACCTGAGGAAGGACATTCTTGCTATTGAGGGAGTGCAGCGAAGGTTCACCAGACTGACTCCCGGGATGGCGGGACTGACCTATCAAGAAAGACTAGATCAACTGGGCTTGTATTCACTGGAGTTCAGAAGAATGAGAGGAGACCTCAGAGAAACGTTTAAAATTCTGACGGGGTTAGACAGGTTAGATGCAGGAAGAATGTTCCCAATGTTGGGGAAGTCCAGAACCAGGGGACACATTCTAAGGATAAGGGGTAAGCCATTTAGGACCGAGATGAGGAGGAATTTCTTCACCCAGAGAGTGGTGAACCTGTGGAATTCTCTACCACAGAAAGTTGTTGAGGCCAATTCATTAAATATATTCAAAAAGGAGTCAGATGAAGTCCTTACTACTCGGGGGATCAAGGGGTATGGCGAGAAAGCAGGAATGGGGTACTGAAGTTGCATGTTCAGCCATGAACTCATTGAATGGCGGTGCAGGCTAGAAGGGCCGAATGGCCTATTCCTGCACCTATTTTCTATGTTTCTATGTTTCTATGTACTCAATGTCATATGTATATGCTGAAAAAATCAAAGCCCATCTCTGCATTCGGGCTACGGCTGCAGTCAAGGTTGGAACTGGGGACTTTCGCTGTCAGGGGCTTATGGTCAGTAACGATGATAAACTTACGACCATACAAGTATTTGTGGAACTTCAATGCCAAAACTTCCCTTTTGATCTGCGCATAATTACGCTCACTGGCACCGAGAGTGCATGAAGCAAAAGCAATTGGTCTCTCCTCCCCACTAGTAGTACATGAGAGATTACTGCCCCAACTCCACATGGAGAGACATCACATACTAGCTTGATCTTCTTAGATACGTCATGGTGAACTAACATGGTACTCTCTACCAACTGGCTTTTACATTCATTGAATGCTGTGTCACATTCTTCTGACCACTTCCAATGGACCTGTTTTTTCAACAGCTCATTCAGCGGATGTAACACTGTAGCTAAATTTGGTAGGAACTTCCCATAATAGTTCAAAAGACCCAAAAATGATCAAAGTTTAGTGTCATTCTTGGGAGTGAGTGCATTTCTGATTGTATCCAGTTTTCCTTTGGTTGGATGTAAACCATCTTTGTCTACTCTGTGCCCTAAGTACTCCACTGAGTTTTGAAATAACTCACACTTATGAGCAGTCACTTGTGCTCTGTGCTCCAGCTGTTTGAGCACTGCATTCAACAAGTTATTATGGATTTGCCTGTTTGGTGCTGAACTGAGTATGTCATCTAAATAACATATTACCCCTTCAATGCCTTGCAAAATCCGGTTCCTCACCCCATGAAAAATGGTGATATGGCAGGGGTGGAATACACTCCAAATGGTAGCCTATAAATTGATAAAGGCCTAGATGAGTATTTATCGTCATGTATGACTTGGACTCCTCATCCAGTTCAAGTTGTAAGTAGGCATTTGTAAGATCTAACTTTGAGAAGATCTGACCACCTGTCAGCATTGTGAACAAATCTTCTACATTTGGCAACGTATTGGGTAGCTTACCCTCTAGAACCTGGTTCACGGTTACTTTATAATCACCACACAACCTTACCTTATCATCTGACATTTACAACAACAATGGGTGTAGCCCAATTACTTAGATTTACCTTAGAGATAATGTTCTCAGTTTCTAATCTTTTGAGTTCTTGCTCAACTTTCTCCTTAAGTGCGTAAGGTACCAGATGTGACTTGCAGTAAACTAGTCTTGCATCCTTCTGCCCTTTGACACTCGCCTTGAAACCTTGGATCGGACTGCCTGTTTCGCAAAACACCTTCAGATACAGCTTGATGACATCACCTTTTGATGCAAATTTTGTTTCCACTGGAAAAATCTCATTCCAATCCAGCTTCAGTGATAGAAACATAGAAATTTACAGCGCAGAAGGAGGCCATTTCAGCCCATCGTGTACTCACCGGCCGACAAAGAGCTGCATGGCCCCTGATCAGCAGCCCTAAAGATTACATATAAACCTCTGACCAATGACAGAAAGGCAAAGAGCACCCAGCCCAACCAGTCCACCTCATACAACTGCGACACCCCTTATTCTGAAACATTCTACACTCCACCCCAACCGTAGCCATGTGATCTCCTGGGAGAGGCAAAAATCCCAACCAATTTCTACCTATCAAGGCAGGCTTGCTTCCTGTCACTACTATGAGAGACAAGATCTGAAACTGATCCTTTGTATTTCAGCAGTATGGTGATACATCCTACAACAGGGATTTGCTCTCCTGAGTAGCCTCGCAACTCTATCTTCGATTTCTTCAGACAAAAATCACACAACTTGTCGAAACATAATGATTCCAGTACAACGCTCACAGATGCACCGGTTTCCATGGGTATCCTGGTTCCTGCAACATCTACTTGGATGATGATACTTGGCGAAACACTGTTAGGTACCCTTGTGCTCCCGATGACATGTATCTCCAGAACCTCCTCATCCTGTTGCTTCTCTTCAATGCTATGTAGTGTCTAGTGATTCCTACTTCTAGCATTGAAAGTTAGTTTACTCTTCACTCGGCACGCCTTTGCAAGATGCACAGTTTTCTTGTAGCAGAAACATTCTGCCTTCACATATGGACAGCTTTGAGCAATGTGTTGTCCCATGCACTGATAGCATGACTTCACCTTGTCTAGTTGCTGAGGCCTTGGGACCCAACTGCCTTTTACTTTTAAACTGCAGGTGATTCACCTCGGTTGTCTGATGACTTGAAATGGTGCAAAATTCTCTGGAGTATTGGTTGGCCATATCCATTGACATAGCTGTCTGACAAGCTAAATCAAAAGTCAAGTTAGGGGTTGTCAACAATTTCCTTCTGATTGCTTCATTTTTCAACCCACAGACAAAACGGTCATGCAATGCTTTGTCCTGAAAGTTTCCGAAATGACAGTGAATGGATAGCTTTTTTAAAGCTACAATGTACTCACTGATACTCTCGTCATTTAATTGATTTTGTGTTCCAAACCGATATCTTTCAGAAATTTCCGGGGGCTCAAGACTGTAGTGCTGTTCTAACTTGATTGAATCTCCGTCAGTGGCGTGTCCTTTGGCTTGACGGGAACAAGCACATTTTTCAAGGTTTCATACACCTCGGGGCAAGAAAATAGCCCGTTTCCTTTCTAAAACCACATGGTTATGGATTACATCATCGGAGACTTCAACGATACTATTTGCAGTGAAAACCATTTCTAGCCGCTCCACATATGTTCTGAAAGTCGCTCAGTTGTGATGGAACTCACACAAGCGTACTAATATTCCCATAGGTGTAGCCATCTGGACTCTGGCAAGTTTATCCAAGAATGCTTGAAATTTACCTTGGATTTTTAGCAAAACAAAGAACCTCTCAAAGTCTCTCTGTAGGTTGGCAGGATTATCCACCAACAAAAATTTCAGCTAGAGTATCCAAAAATCCTATCCTCATTTGCCAATATGTAATATCTTTGTGACAATACTAACATGCACTACACAAGATGGCTCTTAACAGAAACTATCATCATGTGACTTTGCCACATGACCCTTTATTAGTACATCAGTAGTTGCAGTACATCAGTAGTCCACTAGGTGGAGCTCTCTATTACAACCCTAATCCCAGGAGCTGACAATTTTGACCTAAGCACACCTTTTGGCTTGTCTGAAGAGATCTGCCTTTGTCGTCTACAATTCGTAGGGTAGTCTAGCACCAAGCTATTCCATCCCGGGGGCAGCACAGGTCAGCCCACACTGCGATATGTGTGTGTGCTAGGTCTGTGCAGCAGAGCTGGTCTCCAGTCATCTGGGTAATCCTTGCCACTGGACCAAGACCTAATTCTGTCAAGCCCATGTGGTGGCTGGTGTGCAACGGCCACCACACGTTAAAAAAAATCCACGCACAGGCATCTTCCACCCTTCAAGATGTAGTTCGGGATCTGGAAAATTAGGTCCTTCGTTGAAACACCTGTGAACTCATCCCTTTTTGGCATGGAAGCAAGTCATCCTCGCTTTGAGGGACTGCCTATGATGATGATGGGGTATGCAATAACTCAATAGACAAACCTGGCTCTACTTTATTAGGGTCCAAAGTGATCACATTACAAGATGGCTGGCCTTTTATACCTGGGCCGCACACACATGTACACAGCCCAATGACCTTCGACAGTGGCGCCACCTGGTGGCTAGTAAATCCAAGCATACATACATGACACTATCCCCATTTAAGATATTAGTAACGGTCTTTTTAAAAATTGAGACGGTCCGGGGCTTTCCGCTCCCAAGTTAAACATCTCAGTTCAACTCCAGCCTTGGGTGAGCATTCTGAGTCTGTTATGACTGGAGGCTGTGTAGCTGATCTGATGTGAGTGGCAATGACCACGTCAAGGATTGAAAGCCCAGATTCATTGACCATGTTAGTGATTGAAAGTCCAGATGCATTGATGACAGCGGAGTCCTCTGATGACTGAGGGTAGGTTAGTTGATCACTGATTGTGTCTTCCTCAGACTGTTCCGGTTCATCCATGTGTCGCAGCTTTATCTGATCGACATGTTTCCTGCATGTCTGCCCAATCTTGTGCTTTACGATAAACATTCTCTTACCTTCCTTGGCCG
The DNA here is from genome assembly GCF_044704955.1 of Pristiophorus japonicus. Lineage (NCBI taxonomy): Eukaryota > Metazoa > Chordata > Chondrichthyes > Pristiophoridae > Pristiophorus > Pristiophorus japonicus. The sequence continues at coordinate 151,563,739 of NC_091991.1, forward strand.
TAACAGTACTGGCGATCCATTTGGGACCGTGACCATAATTCAGTACATACACAGGATCATTGATAGAAATGACGCGTGACACAGTAGCGCGATCATGATACCCTTGCTGATTTTGACGTCTGTATTTGACATGACTATTCAAGTCAGGGTGGACAAGAGAGAGCCTGGTCGTGAGACCTCTCTTCATCAATAGTTCAGACCCCGGTAAGCGTATGGGGTCTTGTCCTGTAACTAAGCAATATGTGTGACAGGCGAGTTTGCAGTGAACCTTGAGTTACACGTTTCATACTGTGCTTAATGGTTTGGACCACACGCTCAGCTTGTCCATTGGATGCTGACCTCACATGTTTGATACCATTGAGTTTCATGAACTCGTGAAACTCCATACGGGTGAAGCAAGATCTGTTGTCGCTTACAATGATGTCAGGCAGATCATGTGTAGCAAACATGACACGAAGGCTCTCAATGGTAGCTGTGGATGTGCTAGATGACATGATTGTTCACTCTATCCACTTGGAATAAGCATCCACCACAACTAAGAACATCTCTCCCAGGAAGGGACCTGCAAAGTCAATGTGAATCCTGGACCATGGTTTAGATGGCCATGACCACAGACTCAGTGGCGATCCCGCTGGTGCTTTACTAAGCTGCATGCAAGTGTTGCACTGATGCACACATGATTCCAGATCAGAGTCAATTCCAGGCCACCATATATGAGACCTAGCGATGGCTTTCATCATGATAATACCGCGATGTGTGCTATGTACATCATGCATAAATTTCTCTCTGCCTTTCTTGGACATAACAACACGATTACCCCACAGCACACAATCTGATTGAATGGATAGTTCGTCTTTGCGACGGATGTAAGGTTTGGTCTCCTCACACATTTGCTTGGATATGGCAGACCAATCACCACTAAGGATACAATGTTTCACAACTGATAATATTAGGTCCTGGATGATCCAGGTCTTAACTTGTTGGGCCGTGACAGGGGTTCTTTCACTTTCAAAAGCATCCATGACTAACAGTAGGTCTGCCGGTTGTGGCGTTTCCACCTCCGGTATGGGCAACAGCAGACGGCTCAATGCATCGGCACAATTCTCAGTGCCAGGTCTATGGTGAATGACATAATCATAGGCAGATAATGTCAGCACCCACCTCTGAATGCGGAACGATGCATTGGTATTGATACCTTTGTTTTCCGAAAACAATGAAATGAGTGGCTTGTGATCTGTTTCCAGTTCAAACCAAAGACCAAACAGGTACTGATGCATCTTTTTAACCCCATATACACAGGCTAGTGCTTCTTTCTCTACCATGCTGTGGGCTCTTTCCGCCTTTAACAAACTTTTTGAAGCATATGCAACAGGTTGTAATTTACCCGACTCATTACCATGTTGGAGCACACAACCAACTCCATATGACGAAGCATCACAGGCCAATTCTAGACGCTTACACGTACCAGCAGCTTGTTAGAGCAAAGCAGATTAGTAGCTTTCTCAAAAGCTCTATCTTGAGACGCACCCCAAACCCAGTTGTCACCTTTTCTTAGCAGTATGTGCAGAGGCTCTAATAAGATGCTCAATCTAGGTAAGAAGTTACCAAAGTAGTTGAGTAGATCAAGAAACGAATGCAGCTCCGTCACCTTCTGAGGCTTGGGTACATTTTTGATGGCCTTGGTTTTCGAGTCCATAGGCCTGATACCGTCAGCAGCAATTTTCCTCCCCAGGAATTTGACTTCCGGTGCCATGAAGACCACTTCGAGCATTTCAGTCTGAGTCCCACTTTGTCCAGACGATGTAGAACCTCTTCCAGGTTGTTCAGATGTTCGGCGGAGTCACGACCTGTGACCAGTATGTCATCTTGGAACACACGACGGTTCTGGGGACGAACTTCAGTAAACTCTCCATGTTCCTCTGAAATATGGCTGCAGCTGAGCGAATTCCAAATGGGCACCTGTTGCAGATAAACAGTCTTTTATAAGTGTTGATGCACGTAAGTTTCTTCGACATGTCGACCAGCTCCTATATCATGTAGGCCAACGTCAGATCCAGTTTTGTGAACGACTTCCCCCAGCTAGCATTGCAAACAGGTCATCAGCCTTTGGTAACGGGTACTGATCCTGTTTCGAAACTCGGTTGATCGTAACCTTGTAGTCTCCACAAATCCTGACAGTGCCATCACTTTTCAACATGGGAACAATGGGGTTGGCCCATTCGTTAAATTTGACCGGTGATATGATCTCTTCACGCTGGAGTCTGTCCAGTTCAATTTTGACCTTCTCCCTCATCATGTACAGAACTGCCCAAGCTTTATGATGCATCCAAGTTCACGTGGATCTGCGCCTTGGCTCCCATGAAATTGCCGATGCCTGGTTCAAACAGCGAGGGGAACTTGCTCAGCCCTTGAGCACATGGAGTATCCTCCTCCGACGACAACGCTTTGATCTCGTTCCAGTTCCATTTGATCTTTTCTAACCAGTTCCTGCCGAACAGCATTGGACCATTGCCTGGAACAATCCATAATGGTAAATCATGAACCACACCATCATACGACACCTTGATTACTGCACTGCCAATCACCGTTATGAGTTCTTTAGTGTATGTACGCAACTTGGCATTGACTGAACTCAGCTTAAGCCTCACAGCCTTAGTATTGCACAGCCTGTTGAATGTCCTCTGGCTCATTATTGATTGACTCGTACCCGTGTCCAATTCCATCGATACTGGCACACCATTAAGTTTACATTAATCATTATTGGTTGGCTCTTTGTTAGGAACGAGTACAGTCCATACACTTCCTCCTCTGGTATCTCAGGTTGCATTTCCAGATCCACGCTAGACTGGTCATCATCCTCCATGTGGTGTGTCGCATCACGCTTGCTCAGTTGCGGACACATGCGCTGGAGATGCCCCATTCTCGAACAGACTTTACAAATATACTGTTTAAACTGACACTGATGATGCCGATGATTTCCCCCACAACACCAACACGGTGATATCGGATTCATCCCCATTGGCGGATTTTGAGCAGCCACAGGTTTCGCGTACGCAGTCGGGTAGGCCCTGCCATATGCAGCTCTGCCAAATGACGATACTATCTTGTTTACAGTACTTGCCGAGTTCCGATTTTTCAATGATAGCTGCTTTAAGCTTTTGTCCTTCATCATGCATGGTTGGGCAATCGTGATGGCTTTGCTCAAATCCAGCGTCTCCGCCGCCAGTGGCTTACGCAGGATCACCTCGTGATTGATGCCGATTACAAAGAAGCCCTGCAGCATGTCTGCCAATGCAGTTTCGAACTTACACGGTCCAGCTAGACGTCTTAGGTCGGCAACGAATTCTGATACATCCTGGCCCTCAGAATGAACGTGCGTATAGAATCGATACCTTAAGATGATGATGCCTTCACCTGGTTTGAGATGGTCACGTACCAGAGCACACAATGTTTCATAGTCCTTGTCCATTGGACTTAAGGTCGAGAGAAGATTCTTTGAGTCCATAGATTTTTGGACCGTAAACCGTGAGGAGGACCACCCAGCGCCGAACTGCATCTGCTTCTTCCTTCATTTTGTTGGCCACGAAGTACTGGTTAAAGCGGGCTTCAAAGTCTGCCCAATCTTCTCCCTCCACGAATCGCTCCAGAATTCCAATTTTTGCATGCAAAGGTTCTTGTTACCTCATCGCCAAATGTTATGAATGCAATAACTCAATAGACGAATACCGTAAATTCCGAACAAGTACAAACCTGGCTCGACTTTATTAGGGCCCAAAGTGATCACATTACAAGATGGCTGCTCTTTTATACCTGGGCCGCACACACATGCGCATAGCGCAATGACCTCCGAGAGTGGCACCACCTGGTGACTAGTAAACCCAAGCATACATACAAGACAGTAACAAAGGTTGAGAATATCTTTGGTCAGGGAGCATGGAGATGCTGTACATCAATACATTGCCTCATGGAATGACTGGATACAGGTTCAGCCTCCGAATTCTCCATATGCCGAGTTCATGACCTCTGTCTTACTGCCAAGGACAGGCATGAGGACAAGGCTTTCCAACAAGAAGGGAAAATCAACCAAAGGGGAATTAATTATGGCTGCTTCCTTGTAACTGCTTGAAAGCTGGCTCGAGCAAAGGCAGAGACTGGAGAATGGTGCATAATGTGGTAACATTTAATGAGGGGAAGAGAAGAAGTAAAATGGCATCTGGTGTTTCAAACGTGTTGTTTGTACATTCTGTGCTGTCCATGTCTGTCTATAGAGTACAATAAAATTGTAGCATAATCACATTACGACAGGATGAGATTGTCAACCAAATCTTACTGCTCTTTCCTCAGCAACACATTATTAGCCAACTGCTGCCTGCTTCGAAAATCTTTGAAAACAAACAGAACTGAATGATATTATTTTAACCGATGCTTTTTTTTTAATTGAAAGGATTGTGAGATGCATGATCCCTTAGATGGGTGGCCAGGAACAGAGGGCGTTTTAAAACCCACAGCAACAAAAATCGTGATTTATTGAACTATGAGACTTCATCAGTAACTGGCAGGATAGCATGCAGCTCACTAATGGTTCATGCAAGCCGTCGGAATGGCCGCACAATGTTCATTCATTAAATCATTTCATTTCTTAAATGATCTTCAGCATTTATTTATTTACCAGATGTGGATAAAATATACCTTGGAGCCGATTTTCAGCACCTCACCGCCCGCTGCCACCGACTGCTGCCCACTCCCACCGACATTCCTCCTGAAGATCCACTTTCAGGGTGGCCTGGAGCGGCCGGGAGGGGAGAGCTGCCGGGAACCGCCCGCTGACGTCAGCGGACGGCCGAGTGGCGCAACTGACCTCCTGCCCGCTGAGCTCCCAGATTCCTGTGGGCAGGAGTCGGCGGCAGAATTGAAGTGGAAAGCTGGCTGGAGGCTGGTCTGTCCCCGACGGTGAGTATGAAGAACCTGAAAAAAAGGAAAGTGAACATTTTAATACTTTTTTTCAACAGCGACTGACCTGTATGTGATCCCCTGAAGGTCTTCGGACACTTTTAAAATTTTTTGCTGGTGGTTTTTTTTTCAGGTCTTCGACCCTCTGTGGGCCCGACTCCATCCTCGGTGGCACTTGGGCGGCAGGCGCCTCTGCCGCCGACCTTCGAGGGACCTTCTTCCTGAATATCCTGCCCAAAGTACCACCCGGTACCTTGCCGGCCATCAGCGGCACTTTGGGCAGCACTTGGGTGGGCGGAAGCCTTGCTGAAAATCGGCCCCCTTGTGATTAAACTTGCGATATAAAATGTGTGATCTTATACAGCTTTGATGGTAGCACTTTATTTTGAGCTGGGATTTGGGGGGTTTTTGTACATTTTTTCCTTTGCGTAGGTCAGAGGCATGTTGTTCACATTTGTGCACTTTACATTTTCCACTTGCATATTATGCTGTAACTCATACTTGGGATGAGGGATTTAAGTTATCTGGAATGACTAGAGAAGCTGGGATTGTTCTCCTTAGAGCAGATTAAGGGGAGATTTAATAGAAGTGTTCAAAATTCCAAGGGGTTTTGATCGAATAGATAGAGAGAAACTGTTTTCACTGGCAGTAATCAGAGGGCACAGGTTAAAATAATGAGCAAAAAAGACAGGGGGGGGAGATGAGGAGAAATGCTTTTGTTATGATCTGGAATGCAGTGCCTGAAAGGGTGGTTAAAGCAAGTTCAGTAGTAACTATCAAAAGGGAATTGGGTACATACTTAAAAAGGAAAAATTTGCAAGGTTAAGGGGAAAACACAGGAGAGTGGGACTAATTGGTAGTCCATTCAGAGAGCCGGGCAGGCATGATGGGCTGAATGGCCTCCCTGTGCTGTATGGTTTTCTGATAGGCTTGTATGTGTCCCAGTCGTGTATACCAGATAATTGATTACATGCACAGGCTACTTATACTGAGATCTTTATACTGCTTTTTTATGTTTAGCAAAGGAGGCATGCTTTTTTTATTTCAAAAGTACAGTGTCTGTATTGAACAGATGGCTGTGTATAAATTATTGAGGTGTGTGTGGTCCCTAGGCTCTGGGATTATTTGCATGAGTATTTGTGGCAATTCATCTTATACACGTACCAGCTCATAACATAAGGGGAATTTAGATAAGTACAAGAGGGAGAAAGGAATAGAAGGTTATGCTGATAGGGTTAGATGAATTAGGATGGGAGGAGGCTTGTGTAGAGCATAAACACCAGCATGGACCAGTTGGGTCAAATGGCCTGTTTTGATGCTCTAATTCTATGTAATGTTATACACCTAAGGATTAACTGTGTTTTTGCAATTTATCTATTAGTCAGTGCAACACATACTGAATAGTCTATTTATTGATAATCCATTGTCCCTTCATGATATCTATTAAATAATGTCACGTACATGCAGGTTCTACATCATTACTAACTTTATTTCCCTGCACGGGTCCCTTGATAGGCTTGTAAATGTAGAAGACAAACATTATTTAAACTGTTATATATTATACCCAAGTAGCTGGCAAGGAGATGAAAGTCGTAATTCAATCTCAGGCTCCTGGTATTCTTCATAAAACAATCTTCACTATCAATATTCATAATGGTATCAGAGTGGCTCAATTGAATTACAGCCCTATAGCTCACTGACAGTCAGTTATTATCCTATATATAGCTAATGTCTGAACTAGGCCTATAGAATCAGTCACAGAAAGGTGAATGTTTCATATCAGTGCCTTGGAGGAATACACACAGGAAGCCCTGTTGTAAATACATGTGGATGCTGTGCAGTAATGATAAGGTATCCTTGTTCCAGCCAAGTGGTACTGCGCTGCTCACACTATCCATGATAATGAGAATCTGTGAGTGGACATATTGTAGTCCATCTGGAAATTGAAATTCACTCAATCAAATCAGTTTGGATTGTTTATGTGAATGATTTAGCACTAAAACAAGCAAGTGAGAGCATTACAAGTTCTGTGATCATAAACAGCCAAAGTCTCAAACAAATCCATGAACCAATTTCACATAACTTCGAAGGAAATAACATTTTCCCTGTGTCATTCACAGATGCCTCCAGCAAAGACACCCCAGCGGTGGATGAAACCTGGAATGGCCATGGCAAATGCTGTACCATTAAGTTGAGGCTTCCAGAGGGCAGCCTGCCCTTCATCACAAGCAATTGTGTGGTAGGTTATATTTACCAGGCACATTTCATTTTCAGACAGTTGCTGCCTGACTTGTAAGTTTCACTATACATACATAAATATCACTAAATAAAGAAAATCTGCAGACTTGCCTCTCTATATAAATCTGTAAGGAATACTAAGAGTTACCCACATGATATCCTATTTTATTACCCATCTGTTTATGTTCACTCTACTCGAGTGTCAGCTATGGTTTCCAGGGCAGTAGAATGGAACATATCGGCTAGTTGCTGAAGGTCACCTACCAATGTGCTCCCATTTTGAAGAAATACTGGCCTGACCTCAACAATATAGAAACCTACTGTCGCCAGTATACACCTGTTCTTACAATTCCCAAAGTGTTTTTATAATTGACAGAAAGACTAGCCATTCACAGAGAATGCCAGGACATGCTGTTTGTAATTTCCATTTCCATGTATTAACAAAAAACCTATATATGGAGCATTGAAAATAAACAGAATGAGGGATTTTTCTTGTTGCATAAAACATAGAAACATAGAAACATAGAAAATAGGTGCAGGAGCAGGCCATTCAGCTCTTCTAGCCTGCACCGCCATTCAATGAGTTCATGGCTGAACATGAAACTTCAGTACCTCCTTCCTGCTTTCTCGCCATAACCCTTGATCCCCCGAGTAGTAAGGACTTCATCTAACTCCCTTTTGAATATATTTAGTGAATTGGCCTCAACTACTTTCTGTGGTAGAGAATTCCACAGGTTCACCACTCTCTGGGTGAAGAAGTTTCTCCTCATCTCGGTCCTAAATGGCTTACCCCTTATCCTCAGACTGTGACCCCTGGTTCTGGACTTCCCCAACATTGGGAACATTCTTTCTGCATCTAACCTGTCTAAACCCGTCAGAATTTTAAACGTTTCTATGAGGTCCCCTCTCATTCTTCTGAACTCCAGTGAATACAAGCCCAGTTCATCCAATCTTTCTTGATAGGTCAGTCCCGCCATCCCGGGAATCAGTCTGGTGAACCTTCGCTGCACTCCCTCAATAGCAAGAATGTCCTTCCTCAAGTTAGGAGACCAAAACTGTACACAATACTCCAGGTGTGGCCTCACCAAGGCCCTGTACAACTGTAGCAACACCTCCCTGCCCCTGTATTCAAATCCCCTCGCTATGAAGGCCAACATGCCATTTGCTTTCTTAACCGCCTGCTGTACCTGCATGCCAACCTTCAATGACTGATGTACCATGACACCCAGGTCTCGTTGCACCTTCCCTTTTCCTAATCTGTCACCATTCAGATAATAGTCTGTCTCTCTGTTTTTACCACCAAAGTGGATAACCTCACATTTATCCACATTATACTTCATCTGCCATGCATTTGCCCACTCACCTAACCTATCCAAGTCACTCTGCAGCCTAATAGCATCCTCCTCGCAGCTCACACTGCCACCCAACTTAGTATCATCCGCAAATTTGGAGATACTGCATTTAATCCCCTCGTCTAAATCATTAATGTACAATGTAAACAGCTGGGGCCCCAGCACAGAACCTTGCGGCACTCCACTAGTCACTGCCTGCCATTCTGAAAAGTACCCGTTTACTCCTACTCTTTGCTTCCTGTCTGACAACCAGTTCTCAATCCACGTCAGCACACTACCCCCAATCCCATGTGCTTTAACTTTGCACATTAATCTCTTGTGTGGGACCTTGTCGAAAGCCTTCTGAAAGTCCAAATATACCACATCAACTGGTTCTCCTTTGTCCACTTTACTGGAAACATCCTCAAAAAATTCCAGAAGATTTGTCAAGCATGATTTCCCTTTCACAAATCCATGCTGACTTGGACCTATCATGTCACCATTTTCCAGATGCACTGCTATGACATCCTTAATAATTGATTCCATCATTTTACCCACTACTGAGGTCAGGCTGACCGGTCTATAATTCCCTGTTTTCTCTCTCCCTCCTTTTTTAAAAAGTGGGGTTACATTGGCTACCCTCCACTCCATAGGAACTGATCCAGAGTCAATGGAATGTTGGAAAATGACTGTCAATGCATCCGCTATTTCCAAGGCCACCTCCTTAAGTACTCTAGGATGCAGTCCATCAGGCCCTGGGGATTTATCGGCCTTCAATCCCATCAATTTCCCCAACACAATTTCCCGACTAATAAAGATTTCCCTCAGTTCCCCTTCCTTACTAGACCCTCTGACCCCTTTTATATCCGGAAGGTTGTTTGTATCCTCCTTAGTGAATACCGAACCAAAGTAATTGTTCAATTGGTCCGCCATTTCTTTGTTCCCCGTTATGACTTCCCCTGATTCTGACTGCAGGGGACCTACGTTTGTCTTCACCAACCTTTTTCTCTTTACATACCTATAGAAACTTTTGCAATCCGCCTTAATGTTCCCTGCAAGCTTCTTCTCGTACTCCATTTTCCCTGTCCTAATCAAACCCTTTGTCCTCCTCTGCTGAGTTCTAAATTTCTCCCAGTCCCCAGGTTCGCTGCTATTTCTGGCCAATTTGTATGCCACTTCCTTGGCTTTAATACTATCCCTGATTTCCCTAGATAGCCACGGTTGAGCCACCTTCCCCTTTTTATTTTTACGCCAGACAGGAATGTACAATTGTTGTACTTCATCCATGCGGTCTCTAAATGTCTGCCATTGCCCATCCACAGTCAACCCCCTAAGTATCATTCGCCAATCTATCCTAGCCAATTCACGCCTCATACCTTCAAAGTTACCCTTCTTTAAGTTCTGGACCATGGTCTCTGAAATTACTGTTTCATTCTCCATCCTAATGCAGAATTCCACCATATTATGGTCACTCTTCCCCAAGGGGCCTCGCACAATGAGATTGCTAATTAATCCTCTCTCATTACACAACACCCAGTCTAAGATGGCCTCCCCCCTAGTTGGTTCCTCAACATATTGGTCTAGAAAACCATCCCTTATGCACTCCAGGAAATCCTCCTCCACCGTATTGCTTCCAGTTTGGCTAGCCCAATCTATGTGCATATTAAAGTCACCCATTATAACTGCTACACCTTTATTGCATGCACCCCTAATTTCCTGTTTGATGCCCTCCCCAACATCCCTATTACTGTTTGGAGGTCTGTACACAACTCCTACTAACGTTTTTTGCCCTTTGGTGTTCTGCAGCTCTACCCATATAGATTCCACATCATCCAAGCTAATGTCTTTCCTAACTATTGCATTAATCTCCTCTTTAACCAGCAATGCTACCCCACCTCCTTTTCCTTTTATTCTATCCTTCCTGAATGTTGAATACCCCTGAATGTTGAGTTCCCAGCCCTGATCATCCTGGAGCCACGTCTCCGTAATCCCAATCACATCATATTTGTTAACATCTATTTGCACAATTAATTCATCCACCTTATTGCGGATACTCCTTGCATTAAGACACAAAGCCTTCAGGCTTGTTTTATTAACACCCTTTGTCCTTTTAGAATTTTGCTGTACAGTGGCCCTTTTTGTTCTTTGCCTTGGGTTTCTCTGCCCTCCACTTTTCCTCATCTCCTTTCTGTCTTTTGCTTTTGTCTCCTTTTTGTTTCCCTCTGTCTCCCTGCATTGGTTCCCATCCCCCTGCCATATTAGTTTAAATCCTCCCCAACAGCACTAGCAAACACTCCCCCTAGGACATTGGTTCCAGTCCTGCCCAGGTGCAGACCGTCCGGTTTGTACTGGTCCCACCTCCCCCAGAACCGGTCCCAATGCCCCAGGAATTTGAATCCCTCCCTGCTGCACCACTGCTCAAGCCACGTATTCATCTGCGCTATCCTGCGATTCCTACTCTGACTATCACGTGGCACTGGTAGCAATCCCGAGATTACTACTTTTGAGGTCCTACTTTTTAATTTAGCTCCTAGCTCCTTAAATTCGTTTCGGAGGACCTCATCCCTTTTTTTGCCTATGTCGTTGGTACCAATGTGCACCACGACAACTGGCTGTTCTCCCTCCAATTTCAGAATGTCCTGCACCCGCTCCGAGACATCCTTGACCCTTGCACCAGGGAGGCAACATACCATCCTGGAGTCTCGGTTGCGGCCGCAGAAACGCCTATCTATTCCCCTCACAATTGAATCCCCTATCACTATCGCTCTCCCACTCTTTTTCTTGCCCTCCTGTGCAGCAGAGCCAGCCACGGTGCCATGAACTTGGCTGCTGCTGCCCTCCCCTGATGAGTCATTCCCCTCAACAGTACCCAAAGCGGTGTATCTGTTTTGCAGGGGGATGACCGCAGGGGACCCCTGCACTACCTTCCTTGCTCTACTCTTCCTGCTGGTCTTCCATTCCCTATCTGGCTGTGGACCCTTTCCCTGCGGTAAGACCAACTCACTACACGTGATACTCACGTCATTCTCAGCATCGTGGATGCTCCAGAGTAAATCCACCCTCAGCTCCAATTCCGTAACGCGGACCGTCAGGAGCTGGAGGCGGATACACTTCCCGCACACGTAGTCGTCAGGGACACCGGAAGCGTCCCTGAGTTCCCACATGGTACAGGAGGAGCATAACACCCGACCGAGCTCTCCTGCCATGTCTTAACCCTTAGATACACTTAAACTGGTAATAACAATGTTAAAAGTTACTGACCAATATAAGAAGAAAAAGAAAAACTACTCACCAATCACCAGCCAATCACTTACCCCCTAGGCTGTGACGTCACCTTTGTATCTTTGCCTTCTCCCTGTAGCTGCACCGGTACGCCTCTCGCCGACCCCGGACTCGCGCTGCTCCGAGCTCCCGCCTCCTCGACTGACTGCTCGAACTGCTCGACTCCCGCTGGCCTTTATAGGCCTCTCGCCGACCCCGGACTCGCGCTGCTCCGAGCTCCCGCCTCCTCGACTGACTGCTCGAACTGCTCGACTCCCGCTGGCCTTTATAGGCCTCTCGCCGACCCCGGACTCGCGCTGCTCCGAGCTCCCGCCTCCTCGACTGACATGGTAAAATATGAATTCAACTTTTTTTGAAAATAAAACAATGTAATTTACTATGTTCAAGGGGTTGTTTATTTAGAAAGCATATTGCGTGTGATAAATTAAACTTTTTATTCGGAATCTGGCATTGTTTAATCTTTATATTCGGTAATATATTCTAAATGATTATACCAGCTGCATCTCTTTTATTTATGTTAATCTCAGAACTCAAAATAGCAAAACGAATTATACAATGGAAGCCCTGAATTTAGATATGTTTAGTTAATCAGAATTTTAACACTAAGTACCATTACATGGATATTTGGTAAAGGAGGAAGGATGTGAATTAATTTAAATTTGAATTACATTTTATATACGCTTTGGCCTTTGCTATAAAGACCCACATGCTAAACAGATAGACAGTAAATGTGAAGAGATGCTCCTCCATTTTATATCCAGAGATTTATTTATTGAATAGTCATACGTGACGTTTCTATTACTTCTGACATCCAATAAATAATTTAAACGCAAAGATCTTAGATAAAGGTTTACGGTGTAATTACAGTTTGGCAGATCTTACTTTGAAGCTCTGCTGCTCCACCGTCATAATTTCATGGAAAGTCCAGTGGAAGCACCATTTACAGTGAAGTTATGTCAGTGGAGCGAGAACAGCTCCAAGGAAATTCCCGTCCATATAATGAACAGCGATATATGTCCAAGTTAGGATGGTGTGTGACTTGGATGGGAACCTGAAGGTGATGGTGTTTCTATACATCTGTTGCCCTTATCCTTCTAGCTGGTGGAGGTCGTGGATTGGGAAGTTCTGTCTAAGAAGCCTTGGCAAGTTGCTGCAGTGCATCCTGTAGATAGGGCACACTGTAGCCACGATATGCCGATGGTGGAGAGAATGGATGTTTAAGGCGGTGGATGTGGTGCCGATCAAGTGGACTGCTTAATCTTGGATGGTGTCAAGTTTCTTAAGTGTTGTTGCAGTTGTCCCCATCCAGGCAAGTGGAAGGCATGGATCAAGCAGAACTCAGAAAGCATGATGCTGAGGAACCCCATACAACCATTGTTACTAGTAACAAAGGTAGTGACACCCCTTGACTTTTAGCACAGGTTTCAAGTCCAAAACTCTATTACAGCACTGAATGGTATAAATAATACAGTACTTAGTAAGAGGTTTTAGATTTCATCCATTGTATAAACAGCAAGGTGTTGCATACCCTAGTATTTTTACAACTCTCACCAAGAATAGAATGTTTTTCTCTGACAACTGTCTAAAAATACAGGCATGCTGACAATCTTCCCTCTCCCATGTGTTGCTTACATTTAACAATTCACAACCTCCTACTTGGCTTAAAACCTGAGATCTGATTAGTGGTTAATTAGCAACAAAATAAGATTTCTAATATGCTCCATGCACACTAAACTGAGCAACTCTGAGTGCTGTAGGTGAAATCCATTTGTAGTATTGGAAAAGTGGAAAGAAAACATGCAGCAGATTCAGCCTCTGTGTTCCATTGTTAAGTTGACTGGTGATGTCTTCAGTCATATTAGACCCAAAGGAGTAACATATCTATCTATCCATATAGATATCTATCTATATATTAGTAAAAACATATGCTAGCACGTGTTTCATGTCTGTCATGTCACAATCCCCAGGTTACACTATGATATCACACTTTTTAATTGGCTGCAATTTAAAAAAAAATCTAAACTCTTTAACTATCAGGACTCAGGAAAAGATACCATTCCAAAAAAACAGGATTTCTGAGTTTCTTTGTTTTTCCAAATGATCTGGAAACAAGCTAAATAATTATTTTTAACGGATTTTTTCCCAGATAATTTTGACAAACTATATTTTTTTAATTGCCTAGTGTCTTATGAGCTGCTTCATTTTACTTTAGAGAGACAGCCTCACTCACTCATAGACAACCCAATAGAGATTAACATATTTGGTTTCTTTCATTTATACTTAGAAATGATTATTTATAGAAAACCATTGAATCATAGCCTGATGCAGCACAGAAGGAGGCCATTCAGCCTATTGTGCCTGTGCTGGCTCTTTGAAGGAGCTATCTAATTAGTCCCACTTCCCATGCTCTTTCTCTATTATTTTCAGTGGAAAAGTATTTTCTCAGATTATGTTCGCTTGAGGTCTTCTTCCTACCAAGGTTCCCGGGTGTACTGGAGACTCCATCTCCAGCAAGCCTTGTCCTTTATATGGTATAATGCTTACGTTTTTAGGTCTTTTCTGCTTTTCATATTCTAGATAGCTAAGCTTCTGTATTTAAATTACTCTCATAGGTGAATTTTAGCACTTTACAACTGTGAAAGTATCTTCACTGGCTCTGATATCCAGGTAAGTTTAGATGGTGTGCTCAGGATAATAAACAGGAAATTGCTTTAGCTGCAGGATCTATCCTGTGTATCCATAGGCTCTTCTTCAAGTCTTTGAGAAGTTGCAGAATATAACAAAATTCAGATCTTATTTTGAGCTTTAACTGCCAATGAATTTATTAACAGTCGCTGAACAAGCAAATAAATAACAATTTTATATATATATTATATATATATATAATATATTTAGAGAGAGAGAGATTGATAAAGTCTTAAAGTAAATATTAAATCCTCAAAACAAGAAAAATAATAAATGGTTTCCACTTTCCATACCAAATTATATACCTTATAAAATTGTATTTTTTACATTTACACAGTTATTCTAATCAACTGAGGGAACTAACTGGCCTGACATACTTTCTATGAAAATTCCAGACTAACTCATTGAGTATTGAATAGGCCATGCTAATAAATACTGTCCAAACAGTTACTGAGATAAATGGTAAGTGGTGCAGTGATCAATTTTCCAGGGTTAGGATTGAAGCACACAAGGAGGAATACAAGAGGAGCCTACACTGCTGTGACCTGTTCCATACTTAGACCAGGAGCGTGGTATACCTCGTCTTCTTTCGTATGGTAATAGCAAAGCAAATCAAATGTCAATATCTAAGTTGGATATCCAGGCCAAAGCTTCTGGTGTAACAGCGTCGATATCTTGTAGGCTGCCTGCGAATTTTGCATATAGTGTAAAACAGGCAATAGCAACTTGGCAGCCCGTTTTACATTTCTTCCAATTTTTGTTTACACTGACTTCATTGGGAAAAAATCAGGAGAGATGTAAAACGGGCAGTCGACCCATTTTACACTATCGCCCAGAGTCTCAATCAATCCCAGTGTGTGAAACTTGGCAAGCATGCATGGTGGTGAGTGAAAGCAGTAGGATTAGATCACGAGTGTACATTTGAATGCAGAAAGCAGCAGAAACCAATAGCTGGCAGTGAATAGCAAGTACACAGAGAAAGAAAAAACACCTTGATGCCCAGAACTTCCTCGGACTTTCTGCCCCAGGGCTGCTGTAACTTAGCCAGAAATATACTGAAACCCTGTTTAAGCATCTAAATGGGGTTTTCATTGCATTTCCAGCAAAGCTATAGTGTTGCAGTGGCAGAAAGTCCAAGGAAATTCCGGGCCAAAAGTCTAAATGTAAAAGAGAGAGAAAAATCGAGAGATTAAGGAAGGATCAAATAGATTCAAAAAGTTATGAAAGGATTTGAGAAGGGAAACATGAAAGATCATTTCTGCTGGTTGGTGTATTGGTAACCAGGAGCACAAACTCAGGATTATTACTTGAAGCATAAAGAGGAGGTTTGAAGGAATTTGATTGTGCCAAAGGTTTATTGTGTTGCTAGCAAAACCAGCTATTGAAACTGGATCTATTTAAGAGGAAATTAGACATACAAAGATAAAATATATTAAATTCAGGGTTATTACTTAAAGCATGAACAGGAAGTTAGAAGGAATTCAATTATGCAAATATATATTGTGTTGTGGAATGTATAAGCACAAGCAGCTGGATCAATCAGAATATTTAAGAGGGAGTTAGACATATGAACATCACAGATATTAAAGGGTTTGGGGAAAAGAGCAAGGAAATGGGAATGCAATAGATAGTGCCAGTGGTGCACTTAACACTGGCTTGATGGGCCGAATGGAATTCTTCTGTACCAACATTTCTATGATTCTTTCTGAAAAGTGAAATACTGTCAGTCCTTCAGATAATATTTATGGACTGGGAATTTCTTCAGCAAACAATGCAGTTGTACATCGTAAGTATGCCACATTCTTCAAGCTGCATGGGAACATACTGTCCTCCATGAAGCATTTCTGTAGGAGGTGATGAATCAGTTTGTGGGACTGAAGAGAGAATAATGACAATTAAAATTGAAAAAAAATGGAAACAGAACATTGCATGTGCCACACAATGTAATGTCACCGAACTAAAACACAGAAACAGTACAGAGCACTCCTCCACCTCGTTAGGAAATATTTCTGCTTTCTCATTTTGTACCCCATTTTGTGGTTATTACTTCCCCTCTGCAAAGTATTCCCTCCCCCCGCCGCCTCCCGCCTACCAATAAAAACAGCAACACGCACCATTTATTGGTTTTGAAGAGCTAGTGGTGAATGGTGCAGGGTGAGATCATGACCCCCCCACCCCCAAATCACTTTACGGTTGGCTCCATTTCGCTCCCATGAACCGCTGTTACCTGTCTTTGGTCTCCAGGTTCGGCCAGCACATCTGTGTGGTTCCCGGCTTGGCTGCCAAGTACGTATGTCGGCAATTACCCGGTTCTGAGCTCAGCCCACATCCTGCCACGCCGCTCAAATCTTGCGTCCAGCCCCTCCCAGTCAGCCAAACCTAGCCCCACCACTGTAAGCAAGCAACAGATCCCAGACTACTGCCAATTGTCTTGTGATAGCCCTGGCCTGACTCACTTTCTCTACTGAATGTCCATCCTGAAGTAACCAAAAGAGATCACAAACTAAACTGCCCTTGCTACCCTCAGTGCTTCTTCCAAGTGGTGTTCAACATGGAAGAGTACTGATTCATCAGCTGAAGGAGGGCAGTAGGTGGTAATCAGCAGGAGATTTCCTTGCTCATGCTTGACCTGAAGTTATGAGGCTTCATGGGGTCCAGAGTCAATGTTGAGGTCTCTCAGGGTCACTCCATCCTGACTGTATACCTCTGTACTGCCACCACTGGTGGGACAGGACATACCCAGGGATGGTGATGGGGAAGTCTGGGACATTAGTGGAAAGATATGATTCTCTGAGTATGACTATGTCAGGCTGTTGCTTGACTAGTCTGTGGGACAGCTCTCCCAATTTTGACACAAGTCCTCAGATGTTAGTGAGAAGACGTTGCAGGGACGACTGGGCTGGGTATGCTGTTGTCATGTCCGAAGCCGGTGACAAGCTCGATGCTGGGTGGTCCATCTGGTTTTATTCTTATTATTGTTTCTTATAATGGTTTGTTACAACTGAGTGGCTTGCTAGGCTATTTCAGAAGGCAGTTAAGAGTCAACCACTTTGCTGTGGGTCTGGAGTAACATATAGGCCAGACCAGGTAAGGATGACAGATTTCTTTCCCTAAAGGATATTAGTGAACCAGATGGGTTTTTATGACAATCCGATAGTTTTTTATTCCAGATTTATTTAATTAACTGAATTTAAATTCCACGGATTTGAACTCATGTCTCCAGGCCTCTCGATTACTAGTGCCGTATCTTAACGACTACTCTACCGTTCCCGTTTCCATCACCAAGAGTGACTCGGTAGCACCATCACTGACCGAGCTGGCCTAGTCTTGAAGATTTGCTGCCAGACTCCGGTGATGAGAGAACCGACACGAGGGAAAAACCTACTTGACCTCTTCCTCACCAATCTACCTGTCGCATTGGTAGCAGTGATCGTGCACTGTCCTTATGCAGACAAAGTCCCAACTTCACATTGAAGACACCCTTCATCGTGTTGCATGGCACTACCACTGTGCTAAATGAGATAGATTCAGAACAGATCTAGCAGCACACAACTGGGCATCCATGAGGCACTGTGGGCCATTAGCAGCAGCAAAATTGTATTCCACCACAATCTGTAACCTCCTAGCCCGGTATATCCCTCTACCATTACATTCAAGCCAGGGGACCAACCCTGGTTCAATGAGGAGTGCAGAAGTGCATGCCAGGAGCAGCACCAAGCATACCTAAAAATGAGGTACCAATCTGGGGAAGCTGCAACACAGGACTACATACATGCTAAACAGAGCTAAGTGATCCCACAATCAAAGGATCAGATTAAAGCCCTGCAGTCCTGCCACATCCAGTCGTGAATCGTGGTGGACAATTAAACAACTAATGGGAGGAGGAGGCTCCATGAATATCCCCATCCTCAATGATGTCGGAGCCCAGCACACAAGTGCAAAAGACAAGGTTGAAGCATTTGCAACCATCTTCAGCCAGAAGTGCCGAGCGGATGATCCATATCAGCCTCCTCCCGATGTCCCCACACAATCACAGAAGCCAGTCTTTAACGAATTTGATTCACTCCACGTGATAGCAAGAAACGGCTGAGCGTTCTGGATACAGCAAAGGCTATGGAACCTGACAACATCCCGGCTGTCGTGCTGAAGATTTGCTCTCCTAGCCACGCCTCTGGCCAAGCTACAACACTGACATCTACCAGACAATGTGGAAAACTGCCCAGGTATGTCCTATCCACAAAAGCAGGATATATCCAATCCAGCCAATTACCACCCTATCAGTCTACTCTCATCATCAGCAAAGTGATGGATGGTATCGTCGACAGTGCTATCAAGCGGCACTTACTCACCAATAACCTGCTCACCGATGCTCAGTTTGGGTTCCACCAGGACCACTCGGCTCCAGACCTCATTACAGCCTTGGTCCAAACAAGGACAAAAAAGCTGAATTCCAGAGGTGAGGTGAGAGTGACTGCCCTTGACATCAAGGCAGCATTTGACTGAGTGTGGCATCAAGGAGCCCTGGTAAAATTGAACTCAATAGGAATCAGGGGGGAAACTCTCCACTGGCTGGAGTCATACCTAACGCAAAGGAAGATGGTTGTGGTTGTTGGAAGTTAATCATCCCAACCCCAGTGTCCTAGGCCCAACCATCTTCAGCTGTTTCACTAATGACCTTCCCTCCATCATAAAGTCAGAAGTGGGGATGGTCGCTGATGCGCACCCTTAGAGGCCAAACGCCAAGTCATCGTCAACACCTTCACCGAGACGTACAAAAGCATAGGCCTTACACTAAACATCCGTAAGACAAAGGTCGTTAACCAACCTGACCCCGCCACACATCACTGCCCCCTGGTCATCAAAATCCACGGCGCGGCCTTGGACAATGTGAATCATTTTCCATACCTTGGGAGCCTACTATCAGCAAGGGCAGACATTGATGATGAGGTCCAGTGTGCCAGTGCAGCCTTCAGTCACCTGAGGAAGAGAGCGTTTGAAGACCAGGACCTCAAATCTGGCACTAAGCCTATGGTCTACAGGGCAGTAGTGATATCTGCCCTCCTATATGGCTCAGAGACGTGGACTATATACAGCAGACACCTCAAAGGGCTGGAGAGGTACCACCGGCATTGCCTCTACCAGATCCTGCAAATCCACTGGGAGGATAGACGTACCAACGTCAGTGTCCTCGCCCAGGCCAACATCCCCAGCATCAAAGCACTGACTACACTTGACCAGCTCTGTCGGGTGGGCCACATCGTCTGCATGCCTGACACGAGACTCCCTAAGCAAGTGCTCTACTCAGAACTCCTACACGGCAAGCGAGCCCCAGGAGGGCAGAGGAAAAGCTTCAAAGACACCCTCAAAGTCTCCTTGATAAAGTGAAACATCCCCATTAGCACCTGGGAATCCTTGGCCCAAGACCGCCCAAAGTAGAGGAAGAGCATCCAGCTGAACACTGAGTCTTGTCGCCGAGAGCATGCAGAAACCAAGTGCAGACAGCGGAAGGAGCGTGCGGCAAACCAGCCTCCCCACCCACCCTTTCCTTCAACCACTCTCTGCCTCACCTGTTACAGAGACTGTAATTCCCACATTGGACTGTAATGCCACCTGAGAACTCACTTTTAGAGTGGAAGCAAGTCTTCCACGATTTCGATGGACTGCCTTTGATGATAATGATGTTCAGTTCCATTTGCAACTCCTCAGAAAATGAAGCAGTCCATGCCCGAATGCAGCAAGACCTGGATGACATTCAGGCTTGGGCTGATAAGTAGCACATAACATTCACGCCACACAAGTGCCAGGCAATGACGATCACAAAACAAGAGAGAGTCTAACCACCTCCCCTTGATATTCAATGGCATTACCATCGCCGAATCCCTCACCATCAACATCCTGGGGAGGGGTCACTATTGACCAGAAACTTAACTGGACCAGCCAAATAAATACTGTGGCAACAAGAGTGGGTCAGAGGCTGGATATTCTGTGGTGAGTGTCTCACCTTCTGACTCCCCAAAGCCTTTCCACCATCTACAAGACACAAGTCAGGAGTGTGATGGAGTACTTTCCACTTGCCTGGATGAGTGCAGCTCCAATAACACTGAAGAAGCTCGACACCATCCAGGACAAAGCAGCCCACTTGATTGGCACCCCATCCACCACCTTCACAATTCCATACCGGTACATCGTGGCTGCAGTGTGTACCGTGTATAAAATGCACAGCACCAACTCGCCATGGCTTCTTCAGCAGCACCTCCCAAACCCACATCCTCTACCACCTTGAAGGACAAGGGCAGCAGGCGCATGGGAACACCATCACCCGCAAGTTCCCCTCCAAGTTACACACCATCCTGACTTGGAAATATATCACCGTTCCTTCATTGTACCTGGGTCAAAATCCTAGAACTCCCTCCCTAACAGCACTGTAGGAATACCTTCACCACATGGACTGCAGCGGTTCAAGACGGTGGCTCACCACCATCTTCTCAAGGGCAATTAGGGATGGGCAATAAATGCTGGCCTTGCCAGCAATGCCCACATCCCCAACGAATAAAAAAAACCTTATGGGAAATGCTGGATTTTATGACATTGGAAGTGATAATGGTAGAAATCTGGCAGTGAGGCAAGCTTCCCCACCCACCCTACTTCCCTCTCCCCGCTCCCACTGGGATAGTCGCCAGCTGTCCCATCTCCACTCAACACATGTAAATGGAGGCAGTGAAGCAGGACCCAGCAAACTACCAGATTTCCCCTGCTTACAACTGATGTCCCCACCAATCCCAAGGACTGCCTGGAGCAGAGTGGCATTAGTCCTTGGGGTAGTGAAATTCTTCTTCTTCTTCTTCTTAGGCAGTCCCTCGGAGTCGAGGTTGACTTGCTTCCACACTAAAGATGATTCCTCAGGTCACTGAAGAGTCTGATATGGGATCTAGTCTCTGTCACAGGTGGTGCAGACGGTGGTTGGAGGAATGGGAGATTGGGGGGCCTGGGTTGCCGCGCGCTCCTTCCGCTGTTGACGCTTGGTTTCAGCTTGCTCTCGGCGAAGATATTCGAGGTGTTCAGCGCCTTCTCGATGCTTTTCCTCCACTTTTGGCAGTCTTAGGTCAGGGATTCCCAGATGTCGATGGGAGACCACGGTCTCCAAATAATAAGATGGAGAGAGAAGCACTCTCTTCATAGGATGTAGTTCCCCAACTACTAACCTAGCGAGGTCTCTTCTGTTCAACCCACTATTCACCTACCAACGAGTGACAGGAAAACACAGCCCTCAAGGTCAGTTAGCAACAA
This sequence comes from Pristiophorus japonicus, assembly GCF_044704955.1. Taxonomy (NCBI): domain Eukaryota; kingdom Metazoa; phylum Chordata; class Chondrichthyes; family Pristiophoridae; genus Pristiophorus; species Pristiophorus japonicus. Next base: position 151,585,512 of record NC_091991.1, read on the forward strand.
AACTTACTCTTGCACTTTATGAATATAAATTGATACGTTTTTTTTAGCCACTAGATGTCACCCTTACCTACGCTACATCAAGGAACCAACCATATTAGCCACATTGTAATATTTCCAGTGCTTGTTAGTTAGTGAGAGATTGTTAGGCACAACATGTAAAAGGACTAAAAAATACAGACGCATCAGGGGTTCACGTAAAAGTATTAATATAAAGTAGAAAGTTGTAACTTGACACAGTTAATGCACTGGGAGTCACAGTGAGTGGGATTGAGAATTTCTAATTTGCACTTAACTCCTTTTTCAAATTAAATAGCTAACAGGGGACAGTAACATTGTAATTGGTTTTAATTACTCATATATGCAGTTCGTGGAAATTGTGCTGTCAGATTGTTGCTAGTCTAAGCTTTGTTAGTTAACATTGAGGAAGGATGAGTTCATGTGCTCAGGAAAAGCTGGTCCCCTGACAGGACACAATGCTGGAATACACAGGATATGTTTTCTTCAGTACAGACAAACTGCGGATATTGTCAAGCGAGAGCAATACCACATACAGGTTGTAAATCAAGGTTTGTCTTTCATGACCACGATCTATTCGGTTTGGCCTCTGCTACCTCCGTGTATCCTCATGGTGTTGCAATGAAGGCTCCTTGTCCCAGTCCCTCTGCAAAGTACAGGAGCTGAAAACTCAAGCTTCACGGCTTCTGTGCTGGCTCTTTGCTAGAGCAATCCAAAACTAATTCCACTGCCTTGTTTATTCTCTAGTCGAACCACAGAATCTGACCTCTTCAATTGGATGTGTAAAGTCCTGTCCCCTCAGTACATATTCACACGAGATATGTAGTGAAGTCAAGGTCACTCTGGACCTGCACCTTTATTTCACAGCTCTGGAATGCTGCAGTTGCCTGAGACCTGTCCTTATATACCTGTCTCTTGCAAGTGCACCCCTGGTGGTAAGGTATGCTGGTGGTTACAGGTCATATCTTATTACAGTCATGTATAACATGTTAGGATACAGTTATATATAATAATGTAAGATACATGACAGGATGGTACCTTGCAATTCACTGGGAGCTTTCATGGCCATTTTCTTCAGACTGTTTCATATTTGAACAGTTATCTGCGTATTTTGCAATTCTGTTTTTTCAAGTTGGGCTTCCAGCCTATCCTTCAGATTTTTTTTTTAGCCATCATATATTGACATGCATTACAATGCAAACTGGCATAACGCAAGTGTTAATATTTTATAATATGTGGAGTGACACCTGTTGAAAGAAAAGCCACAGAACCCGTCTATGATAATATTATGTTTTAATGCTTTATGACATCACTACTTTATCATTAGTCCTTGTAATTGTCTCCTTCCATCACTTTCCCCCAGTTGTTTCTGATCTGTACATTTTAAACCATTCCCTTAAAGTTTAAAAAAAATACAGATTTATTTGCATGTAACAGCTTTCGTTTATAAATTATAAATCATTGCTTTGGTGGTAGAAGGTCTTTTCTCAATATTTCTTGAAATGCGTCTTTGATTTATAAATATTTAAATGTTTGTGAACTTGGAGATAGTAATCTCTACCTATATTGGAGATACTCATTGACTACCTATAATACACAGGTCATTAGTAAATACTTTTCCCCCATAAGTACCATCTTCCTTTATCCATTCTGCAAATCTACTTTCTACCAGTAAATTTTCAATTTTTGGACATGATTTTTTTTGGGGGAAAATGTGGGATGAGAAGGGTAATTTTTTTCTCCATTTTAGAGACCCAGATTCTTCAGTCTTACTCCTGAGATTGTAGCAGCTCATTTAAACATAACCAATGCAATTGAGACCTGCTGTCTACTTCTGACGAAGGGTCATCGACCCGAAACGTTAACTCTGCTTCCCCTCCACAGATGCTGCCTGACCTGCTGAGATTTCCAGCATATTCTGTTTTTATTCCAGGTTCCAGCATCCACAGTATTTTGCTTTTGTGCTGCTGTCTACTTCACCAGGTCTCAAGGAATGAGTGAGACTCAACATGGTTTAGAAATTGAACCTGTCTTAAAAGGACGACGGTAAACGAGGGGACACGAGTACTTCATTGACAGGCCTCAAGTGAGACCAGGGATTAGAAGAATACCTAAGGGGGCACGATTTGTATTAAAATTGTAAATGTGAATATAAAGAATCTATTTATAATTTAGCTATAAAAGGCAAAACAGAGGCAGTCTACCACATTGCCCGCAGCCAGGAAAGAGATTGATGCTTATAAGGACAAGCACAGACACCAAGTACTGCATTGTACACAATTGTTCAAGTGCTATTAAGGCAATGTCATTCATGAATGCAATCAGTTAGGGGTGAATAATGCAGATTATAATGTTAGGTTAACCTCGGTTTTTACTCAAATGACCTTCAGGTTCCATATGAAATTTTAGAGTTCTTTTTCATTCACGGGATGTGAGTGCCGCTGATGAGCAGCACTCTCATCCATAGTTGCCCTTGGAAAGGTACTGGTGGATCTCCTTCTTGAACAGCTGCAGTTCATGTGTGAAAGTGCTCCCAAAGTGCGGTTAGGTGGTGGGTTCCAGGATTTTGACCCAGCGACGATGAAGGAATGGTGATATAGCGCCAAATCAGGTTGGTGAGTGACTTGGAGGGGAGCTTGAAGATGTTGTTGTAGCCTTGCACCTTGCCCTTGTCCTTCCAGATGGATCTGGGAGATGTTGCTGAAGAATCGTTGGCGAGTTGCTGCATTGCATCCTGTAAATAATACACATTGCAACCACGGTGCGCTGCTGGTGGAGGGAGTGGATGTTTAAGGTGACAAATGGGCCGCTGATCAAGAAGGCTGCTTTGTCCTGGATGGTGTTGAGCTTCTTGAGTACTATTGCAGTTGTACCCATCTAGGCAAGTGGAGAGTATTCCTCAGTTTTATCTTCTTAAATGTGATTAGGAAAAGGGGAGGTGCAATGAGACCTGGGTGTCATGGTACATCAGTCATTGAAGGTTGGCATGCAGGTACAGCAGGCGGTTAAAAAAGCAAATGGCATGTTGGCCTTCATAGCGAGGGGATTTGAGTACAGGGGCAGGGAGGTGTTACTACAGTTGTACAGGGCCTTGGTGAGGCCACACCTGGAGTATTGTGTACAGTTTTGGTCTCCTAACCTGAGGAAGGACATTCTTGCTATTGAGGGAGTGCAGCGAAGGTTCACCAGACTGATTCCCGGGATGGCGGGACTGACATATCAAGAAAGATTGGATCAACTGAGCTTGTATTCACTGGAGTTCAGAAGAATGAGAGGGGACCTCATAGAAATGTTTAAAATTCTGACGGGTTTAGACAGGTTAGATGCAGGAAGAATGTTCCCAATGTTGGGGAAGTCCAGAACCAGGGGTCACAATCTAAGGATAAGGGGTAAGCCATTTAGGACCGAGATGAAGAGAAACTTCTTCACCCAGAGAGTGGTGAATCTGTGGAATTCTCTACCACAGAAAGTTGGTGAAGCCAATTCACTAAATATATTCAAAAAGGAATTAGATGTAGTCCTTACTACTAGGAGGATCAAGGGGTATGGCGAGAAAGCAGGAATGGGGTACTGAAGTTGCATGTTCAGCCATGAACTCATTGAATGGCGGTGCAGGCTCGAAGGGCCGAATGGCCTACTCCTGCACCTATTTTCTATGTTTCTATGTTTCTACCTCTCTCAGAGATAAAATAAGTTACGAAGAATGTGTGATAGTGTACATGGGTTGTTGGAGGGGATGGGCCAAGTGCTTATTCTCATTCCAGGTTTTCTTATCTCCTTGTCACTAAAAAGCTAGACAATATAAACAGATGATATTGCACTGTGGGCAGGAACAAAATTACTTATCACTGGACTGCAGATCAGTGTTTGAGTGGGTGGACACTGGAACAATGATAACACATGCTTGGGTCTCACTCCGCACCTGTATAGTGCCTTATTTTCTATGTTAAAGATGCCATATAAATGCAAGTCAGTCTTGTTATTGTTAAACCCATATTGGGCAGTAATAAGGCTAGCAGGCTGACACACATCATTGGACTTACCAGTGACACAGCCGCACCATGTTATCTTAACACAGGCCCGTGCACCCAGCATCCCTTTAACGAGTTGCTGGTAAAAGTTTCAAATAATTCAATAAAAACTACAGATTGCAGGGTGTACCATTTCAGAATTACACAATATTAAATTAAAAATATATCTATTTCGAATTAATATTAACCCTTAGTATCAGGGGAGCATATCGCTAATACTCCAAACAAGTGATACAGCCTGTCCCATCTCCAGCTTGAGCAGCAGAGCGCATTTTCTGCTTCACTTCCACATTTGTGACATTGCTTACCTTGCAGGGGGAAGAAGGCCTGCTGACCCGCTGATGTAGCAGTGGTCTGCAGCGGCAACAGAACTCATAAGGCAAACAGAGAGAGCCAGGTCTGCACCGCCAATCACGACATTCCTTCACCATCACCAGCGCAATTCAATGAAACCACCCCCTGAACAAGCATAATTAGAGAAAACTCGTGATTCTGTCTTGGGGGCATAGGCCGGTTTTGTGGGTGGGGACTCGTTGGGACGCCGGGTCCAATGGATGCACTTAAAAGATTTCAGAGACTTGGGTGTATCGCAGTTACAGGCGGAACTCAACAACAACTTTTATTTATATAGCGCCTTTAACGTAGTAAACCATCCCCTGGAGCTTCACAGGAATATTATGAGGCAAATCAGATAAATTTGGCACCGAGCCACATAAGAAATTACGGCAGATGACCAATAGCTTGGTCAAAGAGGTAGGTTATAAAGGAGGAAAGAGAGGTAGAGAGGTTTAGGGAGGGAGTTCCAGAGCTTAGGGCCCAAGCAGCTGAAGGCACGGCCACCGATGGTTGAGTAGTTATAATCAGGGATGCTCAAGAGGGCAGAATTTGAGGAGTGCAGACATCTTCGGGCCAAGTTTCGGCCTGAGTTGCTCCTGTTTTTTTGGAGCAACTGGTTTAGAATGGAGTATCTTAGAAATTGCAATTCTTGTCATTTAGTTTGCTCCAGTTCTAGTCAGTTAGAACAGTTTCAGTTTGGAACAGTTTTTTTTTTCAAAAGGGGGCGTGTCCGGCCACTTACACCCGTTTTGAAAGTTTAGGCAGTGAAAACTTACTCCAAACTAACTTAGAATGGAGTAAGTGAAGATTTTTGTACACTCAGAAAAACCTTGTCTACACTTAGAAAATCAGGCGTAGGTTACAAATCAGGTGTAGGGAATGGGGGGGGGAGGGTGGAGTTAAAGGGAAGTTTACAAACATTAAACACTTCAGTTTTACAAATAAAGAACCATCATTAATAATAAATGATAAATACATCAATAAATCAACCAAAAAAAAAAATCAATAAATAAAACATTTTCTACTTACCGACTGCAGCACCGGGTGCCCTCCAACAGCGTGCTGGGACACCCCCCGCAGTGTGTCTCTGTCAGTGTCTCTATCTCTTTGTCTGTCTGTATGTGTCTCTCACTCTCTGTCTGTCAGAGTCTGTGTTTCTGACAGTGAGGGGAGGGGAGGGGAGTGGAGGGGGAGGAGGGAGAGAGGGAGGGAGGGGGAGAGGGGGGAGGGAGGGAGGGGAGAAGAGGGAGGGAGAGAAGGGAGGGGAGGAGGAGAAGGGAGGGAGGGGGAAGAGGTGAAGGGAGGGAAGGGGAGAAGGGGGGGAAGGGAGGGAGGGAGAGAGGGGAGGAGGGAGGGGAGAAAGGAGAGGGAGGCTGAACGGGCCGGGCCCGGCCAGGCCCAAGACTTCGGGCGGGACCTGCCCCTGGCAACGGATTTACAGGTAGGTGGCCGGGGGTCGGGTCCGGTGTCGGGTCCGGGGTCCGGTTCCGGGGTTGGGTCGGGTCCGGGGGTGGGGGCAGGGGGGGATCGCGAGCCGGGTCGGGTCGGGTTGGGTCCGGGGGCGGGGGGCGGGTCCAGTCCGGGGGCGGGAGGGGGGAGCGCGAGACGGGTCGGGTCGGGTCCGGGTCGGGGGCAGGTGGGGGAGCGCGAGTCGAGGCGGGTCGGGTCCAGTGGCGGGGGGGGGGGGTTGGGTCCGGTCCGGGCCGGGGGGGGGTGGGCCGGCCGGGTCGGGTCCGGGGTCGGGTTCCGGGGGCGGGGGGAGCGCGAGCTGGGTCGGGTCCGGTCCGGTCCAGGGGCGGGGGAGGTCGGGTCCAGGGTCGGGTCCGGGGGCGGGGGGGGGAACGCGAGTTGGGTCGGGTCGGGTTCGGTCTGGGGGCGGGGGAGCGGTCGGGTCCGGGGTCGGGGCCGGTCCGGGGCGGGGGGGAGGGAGTGGGAGCGGGAGTCGGGTCGGGTCCGGGGGCTGGGGGGAGAAGCGGGGGTCAGGTCCGGTCCGGGGCAGGTGGGGGTCGGGTCCGGGGTCGTGTCTGGTCCGGGGGCAGGGGGGGGAGCGGGAGTCGGGTCGGGTCCGGTCCAGGGGGGGGGGGGGAGTTGAGCGGGGGTCAGGGGGGGTAAGTTGGGTCGGGTCAGGAGGAAGCAGGAGCTGGGCGAGGGAGGTGCAGCCTTATCCACGCAGCCTTATCCCACTGTAGCGTGCCTGTGCAGAGGTCCCGGCACTGTTTTCAGCGCAGGGACCTGGCTCCGCCCCCCACAGCTTGTACTGCGCCGCGCCCAGCTCCAGAGGACCGGCAGGGAGCCGGAGAATTGGTAAGTATTTTTTAGGCGCACTTTGTGGCGCGAAAAACGGGCGTCCAGGTCGGGGCTGCGCCGTTCTAGGCGTGGCCCGAAACTTGGGCCCCTTGTGGGGTTGTGGGGCTCTGAAAGAGGTTACAGAGATCGGGAGAGGCGAGGCTGTGGAGGGATTTGTAAACAAGGATGAGAATTTTGAAATCGAGGCATTGCTTAACTGGGAGCCAATGTAGGTTAGCAAGCATAGGGGCTGATGGGTGATCGGGACTTGGTGCCAGTTAGGACATGGGTAGCTGAGTTTTGGATGACCTCAAGTTTACGTAGGGTAGAATGCGGGAGGCCAGCCAGGAGTACGTTGAAATAGTCAAGTCTAATAGTCAAGTCTAGAGGTAACAAAGGCATGGATGAGGGTTTCAACAACAGATGAGCTGAGGCAGAATAACACCAAAATTTCTGCGATCGTTTACACTGTTTGACTTGTTTGTGCCCAAATTAAGCTTTTTCTTGTTTCCCAGCCACAATCAGGTTTTGTTGCACAATATTTTTGTAGTTTGGAAGACTGCGATTGAAGCTGCTTTGCAGGATACCTATTAAAGGCTTATTTATTTGAAGGCTTAGTTCACCGACATTCTACAGTGCTTGCCTGATGGGAATTACAGCTTCAAGGGAATATTTTGCTCATCACAGATGTCCCCATTAACACACTTCTTTCATTATTTAGATTGATTTTAACGTTCAATATGTCACCAGGACTGAGTTTTTAGTTTAAGTAATATTTTCTGTTATTTACACTATTTTTGTTTAATAAATATCTACTGCCTAATACTTTGTTAGTTTTCTTTATGTAAAATAAGTATTCAGATCAAACAATGTCAGCTATGGCTCTGTAGTAGCACTCTCACCTGTGAGTCAGAAGGCTGTGGGTTCTAGTCCCACTCCAGAGACTTGATCACAACATCTAGGCTGACACTGCAGTGCAGTGCTGAGTGAGTGCTGCACTGTCAGAGGTACCGTCGACTAGGCCTCCCTTCATCCAACGACGACTGGGCCTCTCTTCATCCATCAACGACCGGGCCTCCTTTCATCCATCGACGACAGGGCCTCCCTTCCTCCAGCGATGCTCCAGAGTAGAGCACGTGGTGTGCACAATAGCTGTGGTCACTTTGACTTCTCTGACCTCTCTTCCTTCCACTCTGAACACTCCGACCTCTCCTCCTTCCACAAAATGGACCTCTGACCTTCTCAATGCCTGCCCCAAGCCAGGCCTTGGATCGCTTACCATCTCACCGAAGGGTGCTGCTCAGCGCTGAGTTTACAGCCTGCATCTCGCCGTAGGCAATTAGGCGCATACAGCAGTGCCTGGTCTCCAGTCGTCTTGGACCCCCTTGCCACTGGACCAAGACCTTGCTCTGCTAAGCAGTTGTGGTAGCCGGTGTGCAACGGCCACCCCACGTTAAAAGAACTCATGCACAGGCATCTTCAATATGAAGTTCGCAACCTGGAACGTCAGAACCCTCATGGACAACTCCAACAGTGACAGGCCGGAACGCTGCACCGCCATAATTGTCCGTGAACTTCAACGCTTCGATGTTGACATCGCCGCCCTAAGCGAGACCCGGCGGGCAGGGGAAGGCCAGCTCATGGAACAAGGTAGAGGTTACACCTTCTTCTGAAAAGGCAAAGTGGAGGAAGAACACCCCCTCCACGGAGTCGGTTACGCTATCAAGAACGAGCTGGTCGACTGTCTCAGAAACTCCCTCTGCGGGATTAGCGAATGTCTCATGACTCTCCGACTCACATTATCCCGGAACCAGTGCGCCACAGTCATTAGTGCATATGCCCCAACACTCGATGCAACAGATGAGACCAAAGAGGGATTTTACTGCAGCCTTGAAAAATCCCTGATCCTTCTCGGCGACTGTAACTGGGTCGGCAAGGACACAAACCTCTGGGGAGGCGTGATTGGCAGAGGAGGTAGGGAAAGTCAACTCTGGCGGTACCCTGCTCCTGACAAAATGCCTAGAACATGACCTTGTCATCACTAACACCTTGTTCCGCCAGAGGGACAAGTACAAGGCATCATGGCAACACTCTCGCTCCAAACACTGGCACCTGCTCGACGATGTCATAATTCGAGCCAGGGATCGCCAGGATGTGTGCATCACCCGCGCCATGACAGGAGCTGACGACTGCTGGACAGACCTGTTGGATGGACTATCGCCTAATCTGTTCCATCATCAACGTCAATATAGCCCCAAAGCGGCGACGGCAGCAGAAGCAGTGCTGCAAAAAAATCAATGCTGGGGCAATCAAAGACCCAGCTAAGAGAGCCCTATGCAGTCAGTGCCTCACTGCTAACCTGCCGACCCTTGATGACCCCGAGATGCAGAATGCCCACAGCGCTTGGTCTGCCCTCCAGGCCACCATAACCAGTGCCTGTGAAGAGACGCTCGGTCACTCAACCAGGAAACACCAGGACTGGTTTGATGAGAATGACAAGGAGATCCAAGAGCTAATAAATCGCAAGCATAGGGCATTTCTGAACCTAAAACAACAACCCAACTCGGGAGCAGCAAAGCAGCATTACAGACGGCTTAAGGCGGAGGTCCAACAAAACACCCGTGACCTAAAGAATAGATGGTGGGTGGAGAAAGCACAGGAGATTCAGCAGCTCACCGACAACCATAATGTGCAAGGGTTCTTCACTGCAGTCAGGACACCTACAGCCCAAGCACCCAAGGCCCCACCGCACTGCTGGCCAAGAACGGGGAGACACTCATCAAGGACACCGAGACTTTGCCTTTGACTCGAGTGTCCTCGACTCCATCCCGCAGCATGCTACCCGCCACCATCTCAGCAAGACTCCAGCCCTGCATGAGATAGAAAAGACCATCCGCCAGCTCAACAACAACAAGGCAATGGGAGCAGATGGAATCCCCGCTGAGGCACTAAAGTATGGCATAGAGGCACTATTGGCAGGAATGCATGACCTCATCTCTCTCATCTGGGAGAGCATGCTGGGAGATCTCAGAGATGCAATAATCGTGACCATCTTTAAAAAAGGGGACAAGTCCGACTGCGGCAACTACAGAGGAATCTCCCTGTTATCAGCCACTGGGAAAGTCAACGTTAGAATCCTCCTCAACCGTCTTCTCCCTGTGGCTGAGGAGCTCCTCCCGGAATCACAGTGTGGATTTTGTCCACTACGGGGTGCAACGGACATGATCTTTACGGCACGACAGCTGCAAGAAAAATGCAGGGAATAGCACCAACATGGCCTTCTTTGACCTTGATGTTGTGTATCTGTAAAGCATGCACCCCCATGTTCCACCACCAGGGAGTGCATCCCCTGAAGTCTTAAGGGATCCCAGCATCCCTTGGGAGCACTGTACATAAGCCGGCCCCTAAGGCATGCTCCTCACTCTGGAGTGTATTAATAAAGACTGAAGTTACTGTTACTTTAACCTCTCTGTGTACAGTCTCATCTGTGTTGGAACACAATAACTGGCGACGAGTATACGAATCCAACGCAAAGATGCAACAAACTGTGGGCATCCTGGAGAAGTTCTAGGAGGATGAGGACTGGGAAGCCTATGTCGAACGGCTAGACCAGTACTTTGTAGCCAACGAGCTGGACGGAGAAGGAAGCGCTGTAAAAAGGAGAGCGGTCCTCCTCACGGTCTGCGGGGCACCGACCTACAGCCTCATGAAGAATCTTCTGGCTCCGGTGAAACCCACAGATAAGTCGTATGAGGAGCTGTGTACACTGGTTCAGGAGCATCTTAACCCAAGGGAGAGCGTGCTGATGGCGAGGTATCATTTCTACACGTGCCAGCGATCTGAAGGTCAGGAAGTGGCGAGCTACATCGCCGAGCTAAGGCGGCTTGCAGGACAATGTGAGTTTGATTGCTACCTGGAGCAGATGCTCAGAGACTTTTTTGTACTGGCCATTAGCCATGAGACCATCCTACGAAAACTTTTGACTGTAGAGACACCGACCATCTGTAAGGCCATTGCGATAGCACAGGCGTTTATGTCCACCAGTGATAACACCAAACAAATCTCTCAGCACACAAGTGCTAGCAATATTCATAAATTAACTTGAACTGTGTTTGCTAGCAGAAATGTACAGGGCAGAAACCATGAGTCTGCAACTGCCAGCAGGCCCCAGGTGACCCAAATGACTCAGAGTCTGCAACAAAGGATGAATGCAAGGCAATTCATTTCTTGTTGGCATTGTGGAGGCTTCCATTCAGCCTATTCATGCCGCTTCAAAGGGTATGTTTGCAAGAGCTGTGGAACAATGGGGCACCTCCAACAAGCCCCTGCTAACCACCACATGGCAGAGGAAGATCTGTCCATGGTGGATCAAAGCAATTTCGAGCCTGAGAGAGAGGAGGCAAATGCTGAAGTACACAGGGTGTACACATTTTCAACAAAATATCCACCTATAATGCTAAATGTAAAATTGAATGGCTTACCCGTAGCCATGGAACTGGATACTGGCGCTAGCCAATCCATCATGAGTAAAAAGATGTTTGAGAGACTGTGGTGCAACAAGGCACTCAGACCAGCCCTTCCACACGAAACTGAGAACGTACACCAAAGAGCTCATCACTGTCCTGGGCAGCACCATGGTCAAGGTCACCTATGAGGGAACGGTGCACGAACTGCCACTCTAGATTGTCCCGGGCGATGGCCCCACACTGCTTGGAAGGAGCTGGTTGGGCAAAATCCGCTGGAACTGGGATGACATCCGAGCGCTATCACATGTTGATGAGGCTTCATGTACCCAGGTTCTCAGCAAATTTCCTTCCCTTTTTGAGCTCGGCATTGGAAACTTTTCCGGGGTGAAGGTGCGGATCCACTTGGTCCCAGAGGCACGATCCATTCACCACAAGGCACGAGCGGTACCTCACATGATGAGGGAGAGAGTGGAAATCGAGCTGGACAGGCTGCAACGCGAGGGCATAATCTCCCCAGTGGAATTCAGCGAGTGGGCCAGCCCGATTGTTCCAGTATTCAAAAGTAATGGCACAGTCATGATTTGCGGCGAATATAAAGCAACTATTAATTGTTTCTCGCTGCAGGACCAATACCTGCTACCTAAGGCAGACGACCTATTTGCGATGCTGGCAGGAGGCAAGATGTTCACCAAGCTCGACCTGTCTTCGGCCTACATGACCGCAGCTGGAGGATTCTTTGAAGGGCCTCACCTGCATCAACACGCACAAGAGACTGTTCATCTACAACAGATGCCCGTTTGGAATTCGGTCGGCTGCAGCGATCTTCCAGAGAAACATGGAGAGCCTACTCAAGTCGGTACCACGCACGGTGGTTTTTCAGGACGAAATATTGGTCACAGGTCGAGACACCGTCGAGCACCTACAAAACCTGGAGGAGGTCTTCCAGCGACTGAATCGCATAGGGCTGCGGCTGAAGAGGTCGAAATGTGTCTTCATGGCAACAGAAGTGGAGTTTTTCGGGAGAAAGATTGCGGCGGACGGCAGTCAGCCCACAGACGCCAAGACAGAGGCTATCAGGAACACGCCCAGGCCACAGAACGTCACGGAGCTGCGGTCGTTCCTGGGACTCCTCAATTATTTTGGTAACTTCCTACCGGGGTTAAACACCCTCTTAGAGCCCCTACATGTGTTATTGCGTCAAGGTAAGAACTAGATATGGGGGAAAAAAACAAGTAATTGCTTTTGAGAAAGCCAGAAACATTTTATGCTCCAACAAGCTGCTTGTATTGTATAACCCGTGTAAAAGACTTGTGCTAGCATGTGATGTGTCGTCGTACGGAGTCGGGTGTGTATTACAAGAAGCTAACATTGCGGGGAAGTTGCAACCTGTCGCCTATGCCTCCAGGAGCTTGTCTAAGACCGAGAGGGCCTACAGCATGATTGAGAAAGAGGCATTAGCGTGTGTGTTCGGGGTCAAGAAAATGCATCAGTACCTGTTTAGCCTCAAATTTGAGCTGGAAACTGATCACAAGCCCCTCATATCCCTGTTCGCTGAATACAAGGGGATAAATACCAATGCCTCAGCCCGCATACAAAGGTGGGCACTCGCACTATCAGCGTATAATTATATCATCCACCACAGGCCAGGCGCCAAGAACTATACGGATGCTCTCAGTCGGCTACCATTGCCCACCACGGGGGTGGAAATGGCGCAGCCTGCAAATTTGTTGATGGTGGCGCAGCCCGCGGACTTGTTGATGGTCATGGAAGCATTTGAAAATGATAAATCACCTGTCACGGCCCGCCAGATTAGGACTTGGACCAGCCAAAATCCTCTGCTGTCCCGAGTAAAAAAACTGTGTACTGCAAGGGAGCTGGGCCCGCATCCCCGTTGAAACGCAAGAGCTAATCAAGCCGTTCCAGCTACGCAAGGACGAGCTGTCCATTCAGGCAGACTGCCTGTTGTGGGGTAACCGCATAGTGCTACCCAAAAAGGGCAGGGAGACGTTCATCTCGGACCTCCACAGCACACACCCGGGTATAGTAATGATGAAAGCGATAGCCAGATCCCACGTGTGGTGGCCCAGTATCGACTCTGACTTAGAGTCCTGTGTACGGCAATGCAGCGTGTGTGCTCAGTTAAACAACGCGCCCAGAGAGGCACCACTAATTTTGTGGTCCTGGCCCTCCAGACCATGGTCGAGGACCCATGTCGACTATGCGGGCCCGTTTCTCGGTAAAATGTTCCTGGTGGTGGTGGATGCTTTTTCAAAATGGATCAAATATGAAATAATGTCGGAAAGCACCGCCACTGCCACCATTGAAAGCCTGAGGGCCATGTTTGCCACCCACGGCCTGCCTGACATACTGGTCAGTGACAGCGGGCCATGTTTCACCAGTGCCGAATTTAAAGAATTCATGACCCGCGATGGGATCAAACAAATCACCTCGGCCCCGTTTAAACCAGCCTCTAATAGGCAGGCAGAGCGGGCAATACAAACAATCAAACAGAGCCTTAAACGAATCACAGAAGGCTCACTCCAAACCCACCTGTCCCGAGTACTGCTCAGCTACCGCACAAGACCCCACTCACTCACAGAGGTGCCCCCGGCTGAGTTACTCATGAAAAGGACACTTAAACCAGACTCTCGCTGGTTCACCCCAACCTGCATGATCAGGTAGAGAGCAGGCAGCAGCAACAAAATGTAAACGATGGTCGTGCCACTGTGTCACGGAAAATTGATCTGAATGACCCTGTGTATGTGCTAAACTATGGACATGGTCCCAAGTGGATCGCAGGCACGGTGATAGCTAAAGAAGGGAGTAGGGTGTTTGTCGTCAAACTAGACAATGGATAAATTTGCAGAAAGCACCTGGACCAAATGAGGCTGTGGTTCACAGACTGCCCTGAACAACCCACAGCAGACACCACCCTTTTTGAGCCCATAACGCACACCCAAAGGATCAACGACACCACCCCGGACCAGGAAATTGAACCCATCACGCCCAACAGCCCAGCAAGGCCAGGCTCACCAAGCAGCCTTGCAGGGCCAACAACACGCCAGCCCAGCGAGGGCACAGCCAACACACCAGAACAGACATTTGTACCGAGGCGGTCCACCAGGGAAAGAAAGGCTCCCGATCGCCTCACCTCGTAAATAGTTTTCACTTTGACTTTGGCGGGGAGTGATGTTGTATATCTGTAAAGCATGCACTCTTATGTTCCGCCACCAGGGAGCGCATCCCCTGAAGTCCCAAGGGATCCCAGCATCCCTTGGGAGCACTGTATATAAGCCGGCCCCTAAGGCCTGTTCCTCACTCTGGAGTGTCTTAATAAAGACTGAGGTCACTGTTACTTTAACCTTCCTGTGTGCGCAGTCTCATCTGTGTTAGGAACACAATACTTACAAAGGCCTTTGACACTGTCAACTGCACGTCCTCCTCCATTTCAGCCATCCTCCGCCTGCTCCACGATGATATGCAAGCCGTGATCCTGACCAACGGATCCATCACAGACCCAATCCACATCCGGGGTCAAGCAGGGCTGCGTCATCGCGCCAACCCTCTTCCCGATCTTCTTCACTGCAATGCTCCACCTCACACTAAACAACAGAACCAGTGGGAATCTGTTCAACCTTCATTGTCTCCAGGCCAGATCCAAGACCGTCCCAACCTCTGTCGTCGAACTACAGTACACGGACGACGCTTGCATCTGCGCACATTCAGAGACTGAACTCCAAGTCATATTCTACATCTTCACTGAGGTGTACGAAAGCATGGGCCTTACACTAAACACCCGTAAGGCAAAGGTCCTCCACCAACCTGACACCGCCACACAGCATTGCCCCCCAGTCATCAAGATCCACGGCGCGGCCCTGGACAACGTGGACCACTTTCCACACCTCGGGAGCCTATTATCAGCAAGGGCAGACATCAACAACGAGGTTCAACACTGTCTCCAGTATGCCAGCGCAGCCTTCAGCTGCCTGAGGAAGAGAGTGTTCGAAGATCAGACCTTCCAATATGGCACCAAGCTCATGGTCTACAGGGCTGTAGTGATACCCGCCCTCCTGTATGGTTCAGAGAAATGGACCATATGCAGTAGACACCTCAAATCGGCAACAATGTCTCCACAAGATCCTGCAAATCCCCTGGGAGGACAGACACACCAACGTTAGCGTCCTCGATCAGGCAAACATCCCCAGCATCGAAGCACGAACCACACTCAACCAGCTCCATTGGGTGGGCCACATTGTTCGCATGCCTGACACAAGACTCCCTAAGCAAGCGCTCTACTCGGAACTCCTATACGGCAAGCGAGGCCCAGGTGGGCAGAAGAAACGTTTCAAGGACACCCTCAAATCCTCCTTGATAAAATGCAACATCCCCACCAACACGTGGAGGAAGTGCATCCGAGAGGGCGCTGAGCACCTCGAGCCTCGTTGCCGAGAGCATGGAGAAAGCAAGCGCAGGCAACAGAAGGAGCATGTGGCAAACCAGTCCCACCCACCCTTTCCTTCAACGACTGTCTGTCCCACCTGTGACAGAGACTGTAATTCCCATATTGGACTGTTCAGTCACCTAAGAACTCACTTTTAGAGTGGAAGCAAGTCTTCCACGATTTTGAGGGACTGCTTATGATGAGAAGTGCGGGTGGGTCGGAATGGCCGTCGCTCCGAGTCATCAGCACCGCGCTGATGACGTCAGCGCGATGCGGACGTGCCACGTCGCGCTGACACGTCACAATGTCCCTCCCCTTCAGTTAAAGGGGAGGGCTGCTGTGAACTCTGCAAAGTTTTCAGTTAGGTCCACTGAGCCACCGGGGAGGGTTTCAGCCGGGCCAGCAGCCCCGTGGGCATAATTGTCAGCCCAAGCTGGCAGTCGGCCGCCAATAAAAAATAAAATGGAGTCGCTGGCAGCGCGACTTCCCCTTTAAAGGCGGATGCACCGCCCAGCCACAGACAGCTCCCCACTGGGGAAAGCTGTCAATGGCATCGACCGGCGGCGCCACTCCCGCGGGGCAATTCCGCATGGGCCAATTTCCCACGGGGGATGGAAAGGGGGTCGCCGCCGGTCAGTAAGTGGTCGGCGCGTGCCCGACGCAATGGAAAACGGGCAGAGCGGAATCCCATTCCCGCCGCTTCTGGCCCCGGGGCAATTTCGGACAGGACATCCCATCCATCCGCCCCCGCTCGGTAAGGCCTCTCCGCTCCATCCCACCTCTTAGAGGCAGTAATGGAGCTTATGGAGGGGGGCAATTTCGACCCCCAAATGTATTTCACTGGCTGTAAAGTACCCTGAGGTTGTGAAAGGTGCTATATAAATGCAAGTCTTTTTTCTTTTCTTCATTCAAATATTTTTACTTGCAAAAGCAAAATACTACGGATGCTAGAAATTAGAAATAAAAACAGAAAATGCTGGAAATACTCAGCAGCAACATTCCTGAGCCAAGCAGCTGTCTGGAGATCTCACGCAGGCTGATCACTGGCTTTTGAAGGGGACATTTCGCGCATGCGTGAAATTTTGAATGAGCTGCAGAGTCTGTTAAAGGTACAGCGCACCCAAAACATTTTTTTTTAGGGGAACATTGTTTAGCCGGTCAAGCGGCATTTGTGGAGAGAGAAACTGTTAATGTTTCAGGTTAATGACTGTTCATCGTTTTCAGGTCTAACTTCCTAGTTGTGGCCAAAGAGAAAACTCCAGTCCGTGGCCTCTTGTAATTTAGAGACATCAATAAGTCATAATATGCTGAAGACTCTGACACTTGAGAGTTATCCTGTCTTGTTGCTTTATAGCATGCACTATTTAAACAATGTGTTTACTTTGATGACACAAATTTGCAAAACTATAGTAGGGCTCTGGAACAAGCTATCGTTTGATATGTTGGATGCAGATTCACTGAATTCCTTCAAATGAAAGCTGGATTTGTTTCTGGCTGAGGCGGAGATCACCTCTGACAGAAGGGAGGCACTGCAGGGAATTTAATGGCCAGAGTGATCACCTGGGCTAGCTTCGATCTCCTAGATGTTTCGGAGAGGAATTTCCCAGATTTATTTTCCCAAATTGGCCTGGGTTTTTTAATCTGTTTTTTTGCCTCCCCCAGGTGATCACATGGTTTCGGGCAGGGTGGAGTGTAAATGTTGTGATACACAAGGTATCGCAATTGTGTGGGACAGGCTCGATGGACCAAATGGTCTTTACCTGTCCATCATTGTTCGTACGTTCGTATAAAGCCCTTTAATTTAAGGTGCAACACAATCTAAAAAAAATGGTATTTAAAATGAATGCAATTAAGGACAATTCTTACCATTTAAAAAAAAAATCAGGGTTACAAGCAACACCAGCTTCATTATCCACCTGCAAAAGCATTGAAAGAATATATTTAGAAACTGGGACTGACTAGAAAAAAAAGAGATGTTCAGGCGCAGAGGGAAAGAAAATCATTTTTCTGGTCTTTCAATTGCAATTTTCTGAGTGTTTCTTTTTAATTTATCCTCACTGAGAACCTGCTCTATATTTTCTGTTTCTTTGAATGAATTTTCATGGCATAAGTGTAACGCACATTAAAAATGTAAAAGCTTCTCCGATTGCAGGTTCTTCAACACACTGCAGCTGCTGTGCATGGATGATGATTAAATAAGTTGAAGCTTAAATTTTCATACTTAAAGAAGAAAGACACCATGTGGATTCTGCACTTCCTTGGGTCCCTGATCATTTCTGCTGATTTACTTTCCACTTTAAGTTTGGGTGTATTCTAAAGAGATTGGGAGGAAATTTGGGCCCAACTTGACATCGGCCTAACTTGACAGCATGACATTGGCGCAGTTTCAGGTCTAACTTCCAGGTTGCGTCTAAGGAGGAAACTCCAATCCATGGCCTTTGTAATTTAGAGTCCTCAAGACATCATAATGTGCTGAAGATTCTGACACTCAGGAGTTATCTTGTCTTGTTGATTGATAGCATACAGGCTGCATCCCAGTTGAAAGCAACGTCTGTTTAAAAGATCAAATATTTACACTTGGCAGCAGTTTTAAATTGTTTGTTCAGTTTAAAGGTGCAAATTTCCCAAACTACAAAGCTTTTTAACTTCATGCATTAACATCATGAGAAGTAATCTTATCGAAACGTGTAAGATTATGAGGGGGCTTGACAAGGTGGATGCAGAGAAGATGTTTCCACTGATGGGGGAGACTAGAACTAGAGGGCATGATCTTAGAATAAGGGGCAGCCCATTTAAAACGGAGATGAGGAAAAATTTCTTCACTAAGAGGGTTGTAAATCTGTGGAATTCGCTGCCTCAGAGAGCTGTGGAAGCTGAGACATTGAATAAATTTAAGACAGAAATAGACAGTTTCTTAAACGATAAGGGGATAAGGGATTATGGGGAGCGGGCGGGGAAGTGGAGCCGAGTCCATGATTAGATCAGCCATGATCTTATTAAATGGCGGAACAGGCTCGAGGGGCCGTATGGCCTACTCCTGTTCCTATTTCTTATGTTCTTATGTTCTTATAATGTACAAATAAATCAAATACATCTTTAAATAAAATGCGGTCCATACTAACTCTTTTGGTTTTGTTTTTTAAACTCTAGTTCCAAGCAACAAAAATGGTGCACATGATTGGTGAATTAAAAATGTTTGGAAGATCTGAATACAACAAATAGTCAAAGCACCCTTGAAATGCAGTGCGCTATCTGACTATTTAAAACATTTATTTCCCCAGCCTCTCCATTCCAGTTTTCTTCCCCTCTTCTCCAAAAGGCATAACCTGTTGCTGGAAGATAGGTTCCATCTTTGGATCAACTGGCTGTTTAATACCCGTCCGATTTTATACTCCATTGCAAAATAAAATCTGGGTGTGGTGGGGCGGGGAGCGTGGGGCGGTGTAAAGGGGCCACTAATCCCATCCCATCAGTTTTCCGCCAGGCGGGTTAGGTCAAAATTACCCCCATTTGTGTTCTTTCTTATCTTAGTTTACATTGTAACAATTTGGAGAAAAAAATAATTGCTTTTCATAACTCCTCCTCCTTCCAACCTTGGAAAAATAATTTCATTTTATAGGAACGGGGCATTTTTCTTTGAAAAGTGAAGGTATAAATATAATATAGCACAAAACCAGATAGAAATTCACGTAGACTACCTTTTTAAAAATTAATTCATGGGATGTGGGCATCGCTGACAAAGCCAGCATTTATTACCGATTCCTAATTGCTCTTGAGAAGGTGGAGGTGAGCCACCTTCTTGAACCGTTTGTAGCAGTTTGTTACAATTGAGTGGCCTACTCGGCCATTTCCAAAGGTAGTTATGAGTCAACCACATTGCTGTGGGTCTGGAGTCACATATAGGCAAGACCAGGTATAGATGACAGATTTCCTTCCCTAAAAGACATTAGTGAACCAGATGGGTTTTTACAACAGTGCAATAGTTTCATGGTCACCATTACAGATTTATTTAATTAACTGAATTTAAATTACCCAGTTGCCGTGATGGGATTTGAACTCGTGTCTCTCTGATCATTAGTCCAGGCCTCTGGATTATTAGTCCAGTAACATAACCACTATGCTCCCATGATTATCATATTTTGTAATTGAGCAACCTCCACTAACCAGATGTTGTCTGAAACCAAACAGCTGCAGCATTCCTTTACTTGGTGCACAGAAAACTCAGACCTAATGTTTGGGTGAATGCGTGTTTGTTTTTGAAAATTAATTCTCAGGATGTAGGCGTTGCTGGCAAGGCCGGCATTTATTGCCCATCACAAATATTTCAGAACATTGTGAGTAAGGAGACCCGAGATATATTACACAGCATCTACAATGAATTTCCAATAATATCATAGACTTGAGCAGATTTTGAGAAGTTTATAACTGTCATCAATAAAGCTAGTAATGCAATGTGCTGAAGCACCTGGTGCTCTCGAAGCTGTCCTGTTTTATATTGGGGGTGAATTTCAGAGCATCAATAATAACACAAAAACAATTGAGCATGCATAAACATGCGCAGGAGCAGTGACTTAAAAGTAAGAGTCTTTAGGAAAGGTCCATACAGACCTATAGTGAGGCGTGGAGAGGAGGAGTGATCGGCCCCCATACGCAGCACGTTAGCCTCGGAGGGAGCCGTGTGCAGAACAGGAGCCCAGGGCTATAGTGACCGGAGGTGGCAGGAGAGGAGGAGCGGCTGGCTCCAGGACGCAGCACGCTGACCTGGCCTCAGAGGGAGCAACGGACCAGCTGCTCGAAAACCGAGACCTTGACCATCGAAAACCCCAAGAGTGTTCCGATCCAGGTGGTGATCGACAATCTTCCCACCTCCAAGGGATTCGCAGTGACGAACGGGAATTATGGTGGAGGTAAGGCCATGTTGGGGAGAGGAGGAGCGGCTGGGTACTGTTGACAAAGCTGCTGTCAACGACCCGCAAAAAAAACTGCATTGTGCATGCGCAGAAATGCCACCCATTTTACTTTGAAGGTTGCACGATCAAAAATAAGAGCGAAATATAGTTAGCCCTACCACCGGTCATATTTGATGAAAATAGCGGCCTTGAGTGAAAGTGATATTTCGGTGGTTAAAAAAAAACGCGATTTTTAAATAGCACCAAAATACCACCGGAAAACCAGTGGTAGGGCTAAATGATGAAAATCCAGCCCTTTCCCAATGAAGGGGCAGTTAGAAGGAAGTGAGACACTCTGGGAGCACTTCGAGAAGGTGGTGGTGGACCTTCTTCTTGAGCTCCTGCGGTCCGTGTGGTGAAGGTGCACGCACAACGCTGTTAAGTAGGGAGTTGTAGGAGTTTGATCCAGCAATGATGAAGGAATGGCAATACCCGTCAAAGTCAGTGTGGTGCATGTGACTTGGGGGGAACTTGGGGTTGATGATGTTTCCATGTGTTTGCTGCACTTGTCTGTCTACATAGTGGAGGTCATGGGTTTGGGAGGTTTGTCCAAGGGAATACCTCCCAAACCCTTTGTCTAACAGAGCATTTGTCACAAGGAGATTGATAGCTGCAATTGCACATCCGTTTGATGTCTTATGCACCACAATATTGAGCTAGCATTGAAGAAATATCTTCCATCACCCAGTCAGTGGTTCTGTGAGCCATTGTATCTTATAGTACTCCATGTAACATGGCCTTGTATAGTTTAGTCATGTGTTATTCATATGAGATAATATTCCCAGGCAAAATTATAAACTATGACTCTTGCCACACCAATCATGTTAACAGTAGAAATATTTTATATACTCTAATGATTTGAGGAAGGGTCAAATGATGAAGGTTAATAAACTGGAGTAAAAAGAACAGTTGATTTGTTTTGTTTATACATCTTTTAAGAACACAGTTTTCTCTCCGCACTAAAAATGCTAATTATGTTTAATATATTCAAGGATAATTTCAAAATAGGAATACTAATTGTGTTCACTGATTGAGAAGTGCTTCTTAAAGGGAAGGTGTGTGTGTGGGGGGGTGGGGGTGGGGTAATCACAGTACATATTATCCCAGGGCACTCACACGAACCTTGTTTTTCTCCCATACAAGTTCCATGCCCCCCACCCCTGGCCCCTCCAGCCACCACCATCCCCCATTTGTTATACAAACTTCTTTTTAAAATCGTTTGATCAGGTAAAAAAAATACAGGAATCAATTGGCAGGAACCAACCTTCATTCAAATGTCTGAATAGTTTAGTGTCCCCAGCAATAATGCTTAGAGTAGGAGAGATCTGTGAGAATCTCTTCACTGTGTTTGATGCTTTCCTGTGTCTTTAGCATTGTGATTGTCTAAATTCAGCAGAGCTGGTTTGGGGTTGGGGGGCTGAGGTGTACAAATCTCCTAGTAATGTTCTATGTAAAATTGTGCATCCTCGGGTACATTAATGGAAAATCCATACTGTATTTGTAATGCAATATGCAGTGTTAAAGTCAGCAGCTGTTTGGTTGGAAGATGTCAGCAACCATTATGTAGTAAGGAAGACAGATACTACTGATGTATAGCAGGATTGTGGTACAAGGTGCTTCTCTATAAATGGTATGCATTTATTAGTAATATTTACTTCGCTAAGGTTCCCTTTTCTAATTCCATGCTTTGCACCAGCTAAAGGTATTCCCCTTTCTGACTCTGTTATTATGGTGTGAGAGAGGCAACGTGTTTTGTTAAGCAGGTTTCAGCTAAACCATTACCATAATGACTGATTGTGCACAGCATTATCTAACAACAAATAAATTATACCTTATTCATAGTGTTGTTATATGCACCTTGCCATATGCTTAAGAAATGTTGATCCTCATAGCTGCAGAGGACACGCGAGATGGGATGTGAGGTGAAAGGATTCTCTGTGCTTGGTGAATTTTTCAGTATTAAGGCAGCCCTCAAAAGAATCAAAATGGCACCTCACTATATTTTCAACGGTGCTAAATGACTCCTGAACAATTACAAGCAACACTTCCAAAAGATGCTGGTTTTGTTTGCACTTTGACCAAAACTTGCTTTTATATAGTGCCTTTAACTTCAAACAAACGCCTCAAGGAACTTTGCAGAAGCATAATCAGTTACTGATTGAGGGAGAAATGTCAGCCAAGACTCCAGATCTTTAAATAGTGCCACTGAACCTTTCACATTCATCTAAACAGGACCTCAGTTCAACCTATTTTTGGAAAGATGACACCTCTAACAATGGATGGTCAGCCTCGTTTCGTCACAGGTTTGAACCCACGACATTTGAATCCAAAAGACTACTAACTGAGCCAAACTAAGCATGAAAACATGACATTAAAAACCTGTGCAGATTGATTTTTTTTAAATTACGATATTCTGGCCAGATGTATGCTGCTGGCTCCTGTGATTCAGTAGAGAGAAGACAGAGGGCTAGATTTTTGGTTGTCTGATGCCTCAGTTAGCGGCCAGAGGGGGTGTTAATGGGAGTGTTAGAGGTTACCGACCAAGCGTGCAGCTTTTAGCGCCCCAACCGAAAATTCATTAGCGGCTCACTGGGAGCACAAACCATTAGCGCCTGGCTGCTGACGATCCGTGCGATCCTGACATCAGTCCTGGTGCAACGCCCACACTTGCGCCCCAGTCGGTAAATTAGGTATGGCCGCCTCATTTAGCAACCGCCAAGAACAACGTCTGGAAAAACAGTTGGTACAGGCTTGCAGAGTTGTTAACTGGTGGCTACTTAAAGGAATGAGGAAGCGCTTCCCTCGGAAAAGAAAGAAAAAAAGAAAGCCTTGGGTTTATATAGTTCCTTTCACGACCACTGGACGCATCAAAACGCTTTACAGCCAATGAAGTATTTTTTGAAGTGTTGTCACTGTTGTAATGTAGGAAGGCAGCCATCAAAACAATCAAAATGGCACCTCACTATATTTTCAAAGGTGCTAAATGATTCCTGAACAATTACAAGCAACACTTCCAAAAGATACAAAAGTGAAATACTGCGGATGCTGGAATCTGGAATAAAATCAGAAAATGCTGGAAATCTCAGCAGGTCAGGCAGCATCTGTCAGGGCCCACTATCCAGGGCCCCAAATACTCCTGCCAGGTGAAACAGCGATTTACTTGTACTTCTTTCAATTTAGTATACTGTATTCGCTGCTCACGATGTGGTCTCCTCAACATTGGGGAGACCAAGCGTAGATTGGGTGACTGCTTTGCGGAGCATCTCCGTTCAGTCCGCAAGTGTGACTCCGAGCTTCCAGTCGCCTGTCACTTTAATTCTCCACTGCATTCCCACTCTGTCCTCAGTCTCCTACACTGCTCCAACGAAGCTCAACACAAGCTCGAGGAACTGCACCTCATCTTTCGTCTAGGCACTTTACAGCCTTCTGGACTTAACATCGAGTTCAAAAATTTCAGAGCATAACCGCTGCCAATCTTTGGCTCACTTCCCCCCCCACCCGCCTACCCACTCCACCCCCCCTCCCCCCCGCGCCCCCCTCAGAGCCTGTTTCTTTTTTTCTCCTTGTCTCTAATGGCAGTTGGTCATAACCCCACCATTTACACCTTATCTCGACTAATGTTTTTCTAACTCCTGGCATTACCATTTGAATTTGGGCCATCATCCCTTTTGAATCTCTAAACTCTCTTGTCTTCCAACCTATCACAGACCTTCCCTTTTGTTTTTTCTTCCCCTCCCCCTTTCAGGGCTTGTTAAGAATCTGATCTTTTCGAACACTGTCCAGTTCTAACGAAGGGTCATCGACCCGAAACGTTAACTCTGCTTCCTCTCCACAGATGCTGCCTGACTTCCAAAAGATGCTGGTTTCTGGTTTTATTACAATCAGTGCAACATTTACACACAGCACGGTGGTGAGCTTCCAAGTTTGCAGTGGCAGACAAACATACCCGTTGAGCTTGAGAAAAAGTTATTTCTAAAACTTTAATGGGGGCATTACTAGTTCACCAGCATCGCATTCTACATGCTCTAAGCAAGGCATTGTGAAGAGAGAAGGACTGTTGGCCATGTCGGTGGCCGAAGGAGGAGAGCCCCTAGACTTATCCCCCCACGGCTTTACCGGCGGCAACGCTTATACCTGGACCTGTCCGAGGTGCAGTGTGTCAGAAGGCTGCGCTTCCGAAAGGAGGTCGCTACAGAGATATGCCATCTCCTGCAGGAAGACAGCGGCACCAGGACTGTGCTGCCCATCACAGTGAAGGCCATGGTAGCACTCACCTTCTATGCCACCGGCTTCTTCCAGGCTGCATCAGGGGACATATGCAGTGTCTCATAATTCGCAGCACATCTCTGCATCCGCGACATCACACAGGCTTGCTACACCTGTCGAATGGACATCATTACCTTCCCAATGACCAGGGAGAAACAGGATGAGTGCGCATGTGGGTCTGCCAGGATAGCGGGCTTCCCGAGGGTGCAAGGAGAAATTGACTGCACGCACGTGGCCTTGCAAGCACCATTCCACAAAGCAGAGGTCTTCAGAAACAGAAAGGAATACCACTCCCTAAATGTGCAGCTGGTGTTCAACCATACGCGCGCATCCTTGCAGTCAATGTTCGCTATCCTGGAAGCGCACTTGATGCCTTTATCCTGCGGGAGAGTACTGTGCCTTGACTGTTTCAGCCACCATGGCAAGGCCGAGGCTGGGCTGCTCGGGGACTAGGGATACGGCTTGGCCACCTGACCCCCCCTCCGCAACCCCACCACAGAGCCGGATGAACACTACAATGAGAGCCATGCCGCCACCCGCAATATCATAGAGCAGACAATAGGACTGCTGAAACAGCAATTCCGATGCCTGGACCGCTCTGGAGGCAACATTCAATACTCCCCTCAACGGGTCTTACTATTTATTGTGATGTGCTGCTTGCTGCACAACTTGGCCATCATGCGGGCCCAGGCCTTGCCAGTGGGGATTGCAGGCCCACCTCAGGAGGACGGGGAGGAGGAGGAGGACAAGGAGGAACAGGTGCCTGGCAATGCCTCGAATGTCGAACAAGACCACAAGGACCAGCAGTAGCCACAGAAGAGGCAGCCTGCCACTGTTGGCGGCGCCATGGCTATTCAGCGGTGACTCATAAGGAAACGCTTCGCTTAAATGGAGGGAGCTGAGTGATGCAGCTATAACGACCGCGCACTGTGCCACGATAAGGCCACATTTCCATTACAAGTCAACAGTCATACACCAGAGGCTGAACGAAATGATCAACGTGACATTTTATTTGAAAAACATCCCTCAAACCCCAAAACCCCTATCCCCCTTAAAGAAAACACAATGGGGCATCCGCCCCTTCAAATAATATAACAGATGAATAACATTTACAACATATGTACACAGACCTATGGGGACCCCTTTCATCAGTGGATCTTACATAGGCATTTCCCACCCCTCTGCCTCACTCCCCCTTCATCGTCTACTGCTCCTCCTCAATGGGTCCTCAGTGCCTGCAGTAAGGCCACTTGAGGGCTGCTGTGTGTCTGAGGGACACAGGACAGATATCTAGGCATGACGCCCTGGTCCAGCTCTGGGCCTGGAAGGCCTGGCTGCTGACAGCACCGCCTGAAAATGGGCGGCTGCAGTGTCGGATGACTGGGGTGCAGACTGCGACAGGTGCAAAAGCGGAAGGGCAGTGTTGGGAGAACGAATGATGTCCATTCCATCATGACCGATGGCCTGCCACTCTCCTGGGGCAGAGTCTCAGCATCCGGAGCAATCTGGCGGCGCGCAGATTGCTAATCTACTTCAGCACCGTTATCTCCCTGTTATCTCGCCGTTGGACTGATGGGGCCCCAGACAGTGCTTACGTGATATCAATTTGACTCTGCATCAAAGCACACAGCACATTGATGCCAGCATGCACTGACGTCATGACAATGCAGGTGCTGTGTGGTCTCGGCTTGCCGTTCAATGGCTACTGCCATGTCAGCCATGGCCTGCACCATGATGTCTGGGACCTATGGTCACTTGTGGCGTCCATCATTCATTGGAATCAAGGATGGGCTCGACGGGCCCCCAAGACGCAAATGCAAAGGTTGAGGTGGTCTCCGCTACATTCAAAGCAAGTGCATTCATGCTCTGCGGAATCCAATGCACCCATTAGCTCGCAGTGCATCTATATTGCCTCCAAGTCCAGGTTCTCATCTGCCTGTTTGTGAGCTGGACTCATGGGCCCACTTACCCTTCGGAGAGCTGGATCCCTGAACTTCTCTCACGTTGCGCGTTGCTGCAGGCCACTGGGGCCACGAATCTCAGGTTCAGCCAACCCCAGGAAGGCGGCCTCTTCCACCGAAGTGCTCTCGGCACTCGCTGCAAATGAGGATGTCTCCACCTGACCCGGCGCATTGCTCTCCACCCCGTCTGACGAGCAGGCTGGAGCTCTTCTGGCTCATCATCTGTAAGCACAAAGCAACAGAAGTGCGGTTAACAGCTGGGGAGGGGGCAGGAAGGTAAGAAAGAGGGGGGCATTGTTATTTTGGTTGCAATATTTTGCAAGTGGCCTCAAGGCTAAGAGTACTCACACTAAACGGCCATTTCATTCACATACCGTCACTGTCGAGCGAGGGCTCTGCCTCTCCGCCCTCCACCTCCAAGACTGCAGCGCCCATGAGGGCGGACACTTGCTCATCCACCTCGGTCAGGTCCTGGAGGTAGGGTTGGCCCTTTCCCCGACAATGCAGCTCGCGCATATTGTGCGCGAGTTTGACCTACAATGACAAAAGCAACAAGTTGTTAGTGGCTGTGTAGGTGCTGCTGTTCCACATGTGTCTGCAGTAGGGTACTTGCGAGTAATATGCCGAAGTGTGCATATCTGCATTTCATCCTGCGTGGCATCACACATCCAGTGTGTGAATGGTGGGTCTGGGGCACAAGCAACTAGCAGTATGTATGAGGCTTAGGCCTGTGATCGCATGTAAGAACATAAGAACATAAGAAATAGGAACAGGAGTAGGCCATACGGCCCCTCGAGCCTGCTCCGCCATTCAATATGATCATGGCTGATCTGATCATGGACTCAGCTCCACTTCCCCGCCCACTCCTCATAACCATTTATCCCCTTATCGTTTAAGAAACTGTCTATTTCTGTCTTAAATTTATTCAATGTCCCAGCTTCCACAGCTCTCTGAGGCAGCGAATTCCACAGATTTACAATCCTCTGAGAGAAGAAATTTCTCCTGGTTTCAGTTTTAAATGGGCGGCGCCTTATTCTAAGATCATACCCTCTCGTACTTGTCTCCCCCATTAGTGGAAACATCCTCTCTGCATCCACCTTGTCAAACCCTCTCATAGTCTTATACGTTTCGATAAGGTCACCTCTCATTCTTCTGAATTCCAATGAGCAGAGGCCCAACCTACTCAACCTTTCCTCATAAGTCAAACTCCTCAACCTCGTGAACCTTCTCTGAACTGCCTCCAAAGCAAGTATATTCTTTCGTAAATATGGAAACCAAAACTGTCCACAGTATTTCAGGTGTGCCTCACCAATAACCTGTATAGCTGTAGCAAGACTTCCCTGCTTTTATACTCCATCCCCTTTGCAATAAAGGCCAAGATTCCATTGGCCTTCCTGATCACTTGCTGTATGTGCATACTATCCTTTTGTGTTTCATACACAAGTACTCCCAGGTCCCGCTGTACTGCAGCACTCTACAATCTTTCTCCATTTAAATAATAACTTGCTCTTTGATTTTTTTTCTGCCAAAGTGCATGACCTCGCACTTTCCAACATTATACTCCATCTGCAAAATTTTTGCCCACTCACTTAGCCTGTCTATGTCCTTTTGCAGATTTTTTAATGTCCTCACACATTGCCTTTCCTCCCATCTTTGTATCGTCAGCAAACTTGGCTTCGTTACACTCAGTTCCTTCTTCCAAGTCATTAATATAGATTGTAAATAGTTGGGGTCCCAGCACTGATCCCTGCGGCACCCCACTAATTACTGGTTGCCAACCAGAGAATGAACCATTTATCCCGACTCTCTGTTTTCTGTTAGTTAGCCAGTCTTCTATCCATGCTAATATATTACCTCCAACCCCGTGAACTTTTATCTTGTGCAGTAACCTTTTATGTGGCACCTTGTCAAATGCCTTCTGGAAGCCCAAATACACCACATCCACTGGTTCCCCTTTATCCACCCTGTTCATTACATCCTCAAAGAATTCCAGCAAATTTGTCAAACATGACTTCCCCTTCATAAATCCATGCTGACTCTGCCTGACCGAATTTTGCTTTTCCAAATGACCTGCTACTGCTTCATAATAATATGAAAAGTGGAAAGGTGCTGCGAGGTGGCCTCAGGTTGAGTAAGGAGCTAGAAGGCGAGAGATGCTTGGATGCGCAGGGCATGTCTGGTGAGGCGATGGAGAGGTCTCAGGCTGGCTTCAGCAAGGAGGAACATGACCTAGTAGACATAGAGAAGGGGTAGGCACTGCAAAGTCTTTACATTGTGTGAGACAGTGAAGTTCACATGAAGGCATTGGAAGGTGAATGGAAAGGATACTTATGCTGACGACCGTAGTAATGCTGTTGAATTTATTGTGACATTGGGTTGCTGTTGTGGCCATGGTGCTCTGGGCTGTAATGTGCTATGCCACCTCCCTCCACAGCCTTGTCAAATCCCGAGGCACTGGCATTCATCCCCCTTCAGGCTGAAGGGCATTCCAGCAACTCTCCACTGCCTGCAGCAAGGCATCCAAGGAGGTGGGCGAGAAGCGGGTAGATAGCTGGCATCCTCCTTGCTCCTCCATTTTTGCGCTCTGAAGACACTGTGGAGCTCTAACTTGAGTGCCGCACCTTTAAGACTCGGCTGTTCCCAGGGTCTGACTCGGAGTTCCGCGCATACACAATGGGTCTGCAGCATTTAACGACCAAACTTGCTTTATCGCAACCCTCCCAGCTCTGGTGTGCAATGGCTGATTAAGCGCTCCGTCGGCTCTTCGACCGATTCTGACGAATTTCTCGGCGGAAGACACAAACCTTTTCAAGGGGCTAAAATTACCACTCCGCCTGGGTTACCATCCCAACTGAGGCACAATCGAATTTCTCCCCCAGAAGCTTTCAAACAGTAACAATATCAATTGATCTTTAAAAAGTGAATCTAATTAAGAAAGACTTGCATTTATATAGCACCTTTCACGACCACCGGATGTCTCAAAGTGCTTTACAGCCAATGAAGTACTTTGGGAGTGTGGTCATTGTTATAATGTAGGAAGAACAAAACCTTGTCAACATCAGGGTGTATTAGAAACACATTATTGCCCTACTTTTACTTTGCAACAACTTGCATTTATATAGCACCTTCAAATTATAACAAATGTCCCAAGGAACTTCCATGGAGGCATAATTAGAAATTTAATAAAAAAGGAATTGAGGAACACGTGAGAAGATATTGCGCTGGTCTGAGCAGGATTAACTATTCTTCTCCAGTTTCTGTAGAATTCCCAAAGTGCTTTCTTTGTTATATCCTCTTTCCACCTAGCAAGCAGTCTGTTTGTAAGCTTGAAAGATTCCCTTCACAGCTATTAGAATTCTTTGGGAGGCAACAGAAAAGAACACACCATCTCGAAACATTTTAAAATTCTAAATTATCTTTAGTTTTCCTGATATACATACATCTCTCCATGCAACAGTGCCTCTTCATCACAACTAAACCTAAGCTCAGTTTGTAGAACTCCCGCCTCTGAGTCAGAAGGTTGTGGGTCCAGAGACTTAAACACAAAATCTCAGCTATTGCTCCCAGTGAAGTACTGAGGAAGCGCTACACTGCTGACGGTGCCGTCTCTTAGATGAGACGTTAAACCGAGGAGCTGTTTTCCCTCTCTGGTGGATGTAAAAAATCCAATCGCACTATTTCGAAAAGGAGCTGGGGAGTTCTGGCCAATATATATCCCTCAATCAACATCACTAAGAAAAGATTATCTGCCCATTACCCCATTGTTCTTCGTGGGACCTTGTTGAGCGCAAATTGACTGCCACATTTCCTACATTTGTTTATTAAATTCTAAACTTCTTAAAAATCTCCTCAAATCAAATCACCATCATCTTCTCTTTAATAAAAACAAAAATGTTGGAAAACGCTCAGCAGGTTAGGAAACATCTGTGGAGAAGGAAACAAAGTTAACGTTTCAGGTCAATGACCTTTCATCAGAACCTTTCATCACCTTTTCTTTACCATTTACCACTTCCGAATGAGTCCAGGCCAGAAGAGTGCACAATTGCCAAAAGCCATCTGCTTTTATTAAGTGAGGAAATTTAGCTGACAAATTAATCTATATCCATATCAGTAATGTTCACCAAATTGCCTGAACATACTGGGAGCGAAAATTGGTAGCTCTGCATTTAAGGCATTAAGTTTTATCTGTTTGAACATTTAGCGCCCAGCAAGAGAGGCTGTAGAATTGTGGGAAATTGGGCACTTTTCCCTCAGAAATGCAGGGAGGTGGTTTCTGAGGCGCTAATGGCCACAGTGGGATACTGCAGGGGCGCTATTACCAGGACTGCACCCAATTTCCTCCGTAAGACAAAGGTCCTCCACCAGCCTGTTCTTGCCACACAGCACTGCCCCACAGTCATCAAGATCCACGGTGCGGCCCTGGACAACATGGACCGTTTCCCATACGTCGGGAGCCACTTATCAACAAAAGCAGACATTGATGACGAGATTCAAAACTGCCTCCAGTGCGCCAGTGCAGCCTTCGGCCGCCTGAGGAAAAGAGTGTTCGAAGACCAGGCCCTCAAATCTACCACCAAGCTCATGGTCTACAGGGCTGTAGTAATACCTGCCCTCCTGTAAGTCTCAGAGACATGGACCATGTACAGTAGATATCTCAAGTCGCTGGAGAAATACCACCAACAATGTCTCCGCAAGATCCTACAAATCCCCTGGGAGGACAGATGCACCAACATTAGCTTCCTCGTCCAGGCCACATCCCCAGCATTGAAGCACTGACCACACTTGATCAGCTCCGTCGGGCAGGCCACATAGTCCGCATGCCAGACACGAGACTCCCAAAGCAAGCGCTCTACTCGGAACTCAGTCACGACAAACGAGCCAAAGGTGGACAGAGAAAAGGTTACAAGGACACCCTCAAAGCCTCCCTGATAAAGTGCGGCATCCCCACCGACACCTAGGAGCCCCTGGCCAAAGACCGCCCTAAGTGGAGGAAGTGCATCCGGGAGGGCGCTGAGCACCTCGCGTCTCATCGCCGAGAGCATACAGAAATCAAGCGTAGATAGCGGTAAGAGCATGCGGCAAACCTGTCTCACCCTCCCTTATCCTCAACAACTATCTGTCCCACCTGTGACAGGGACTGTGGCTCTCGTATTAGACTGTTCAGCCACCTAAGTACTCATTTTAAGAGTGGAAGCAAGCCTTCCTCGATTCGAAGGGACTGCCTATGATGATGATGACCCAATTTCAGCTGACTTTCATTCAGTGATAATCAGTCTGCTGTTCATTCCAGTTCTTAAAGGGGATGTCGTTTTAGGCAGCACCTGGTCATTTCTGGAATTGACTCATAGCTGCAAGGAAGCTGGGATGGTTGCTCCAAGACTTTCATGCAAGGACCACTCGGTTCGGTCATGTATTCAATTGTCATTGTAATCCATGTATAAACTGACCTAAGTTGTACACTGTGAGAACACTGACCACTTGAGTGGTGAACTTGTGGGAGACACTCCTAACCTGGACTTTCAGGTATAAAAGGGGAAGTTCCACCCACCTTCATCACTTCAGTGCTGGAATAAAGGTTACTGGTTACAGAGTGACCTTCTCTCTAGTATGGGAATCATGTGCATTTGTAATGTGTAGTAAGGACATATTATTGGCGACGAGAAACTGGGATTTAAACCACGTGAGCATGACCAATAGCAGCTCAGACGAGAGGTACTGTGTTGGTGATGATTGGGACGATTTTATTGAGAGACTACAGCAAAGTTTTGTCACTAAGGAATGGCTGGGACAGGATTCGGCTGACAAACGCAGGACTCATCTCCTGACGTTTTGTGGATCCAGGACGTACTCCCTGATGAAGGACCTTCTAGTGCCAGAGAAGCCGGCGGGCAAGACTTTTGAAGAGCTCAGTAAGTTGATCGGGGAACACTTTAATCCAGCGAGCAGCATGCACAAGGCGAGACACCGGTTATACACGCACCGGCGGCGAGAAGGGCAAAGCGTTCCAGACTTCATGGCAGACCTCCAGCGACTGGCGAGCCTATGTAAGTTCCCAGATGCATGCAGAGCAGAGACTTTTTTATTGAGGGCATCGGGCACGCTGGGGTTTTCAGGAAACTGATTGAGACCAAAGACTTGACCCTGGAAACGGTGGCTTTGATGGGCCAAACATTTATCTCAGGGGAGGAAGAGACCAGAATGATGTTTGACAAAAATCTTGGTTTAAATGCAGCAAATGGACAGGGGGTCAACATTGTCAACACGGTACACAGTTCTCCAGGCACACAGGGGCAATCGGACGTGCCTGAGTATGTAGTCGAACCCAAAGTGGGAATTCAACTGAGACAATGGCTAGCTGAACGGCGATTCATACCATCGCAAGGGACAATGCAGCCAGTAATGGGGCCATCAACACCTGTCAATGGTGCGTTTAAGGACAGTTACAGAGACAGAGACAGTCAGAGATTATCGACTGGTAATGGACCTTTTGTTTCCAACAACGGCTCATGTTGGAGGTGTGGAGGCAAATACCCAGCCAGAGCTTGCAGATATCAGCAATATACCTGCAGAAATTGCAACGTCAGCGGTCACTTGGCGCGTATGTGCAGGAAGCCTGTAGCCAGGTTGATGTACGAGGGGGACGGGCCCGATGTAAGCCCTACGAGGCCAAATGGACACTAGGGGAAATCGCTGGAAGCTGAAGTTCAGCGAGTTCATGTGGAGCACATATACACCAGGACGCCACCGATAATGATGAAAGTGCTCCTCAATGGCATCCCAGTATTAATGGAGCTAGACACGGGGCCCAGCCAGTCCCTGATGAGTATCAAACAGTTCGACAAGTTGTGGGCGTCCAAGGCCAGAAGGATAACATTATTGCCGACTGACGCACAGCTACGGACATATACAAAAGAGATCATTCCGGTGCTAGGCAGCGCCACGGTAGTCGTGACCCACAAAGATTCGGAGAACAGGTTGCCACTCTGGATTGTCCCGGGGGATGCTGGGGAGGAGTTGGCTTGCTGTCATGAACTGGAAATGGGGCGATGTCAATGCAATTTCTTCTGTGGAGCGAATATCATGCTCACAGGTCCTGGACAAATTTGACTCACTATTTCAACCCGGCATTGGCACGTTCATGGGGACCAAGATAGTGATTCACATAAACCCGGATGCCAGGCCAGTACACCACAAGGCCAGAGCTGTGCCGTACGTGATGCGGGAAAAGATAGAAGGCGAATTGGACCGCCTGCTGAGGGAAGGCATCATCTCGCCAGTCGAATTCAGTGACTGGGCGAGCCCAATTGTGCCGGTGCTCAAGGCGGATGGGTCGGTTAGGATATGTGGTGATTTCAAGGCCACCATCAATCGGGTGTCACTCCAAGACCAGTACCCGCTACCCGAGAGCAGAGGACCTCTTTGCGATGCTATCCGGTGGCAATCTTTTTTCAAAATTGGACCTGACCTCAGCTTACATGACCCAGGAGCTGGCGAGTGAGTCGAAGAAGCTGACCTCCATCACGACACACAAGGGGTTGTTTGAGTACAACAGATGTCCGTTCGGGATTTGCTCAGCCGCCGTGATCTTTCAACTAAATATGGAAAGCTTCCTCAATTCGATTCCAAGAACGGTGGTTTTTCAAGACAACATCCTCATCACGGGTTGCGATACTGAAGAACACCTCCAAAACCTGGAGGAGGTGCTACGCAAACTGAACCGGGTAGGTCTGCGACTGAAAAAGGAGAAGTGCGTCTTCCTAGCTCCAGAGGTAGAATTCCTGGGGTTGAGGGTAGCAGCAGACGGGATCAGACCTACTGCGTCCAAAACGGAAGCGATCCAGAGAGCACCCAGACCCCATAACACGACAGAGCTGCGTTCGTTCCTGGGGCTCCTGAACTATTTTGGTAACTTTCTTCTCAAATTGAGCACACTGTTAGAGCCGCTACATGTGCTCCTACGCAAAGGTTGTGAATGGGTCTAGGGGGACAGCCAAGAAAGTGCTTTGATAGAGCACGCAATTTGTTATGCTCCAACAATCTGTTAACGCTATATGACCCATGTAAGAAACTTGTTTTAACGTGCGATGCGTCGTCCTATGGGGCCGGGTGTGTGTTGCAGCATGTTAATGCCAAGGGTCAGTTACAGCCAATAGCTTATGCCCCCAGAAGTCTGTCCCAGGCAGAAAGGGGCTACGGGATGGTAGAAAAGGAAGCGCTTGCATGTGTATATGCAGTAAAAAAAAATGCACCAGTACCTGTTTGGCAGGAAATTTGAGCTGGAGACAGATCACAAACCCTTAACGCCCCTTTTGGCCGACAACAAGGCCATAAATGCAAATGTGACGGCCCGCATTCAGAGGTGTGCACTCACATTAGCCGCCTATGACTATACAATTCAACACAGACCGGGCACTGAAAACTGCGCCGATGCACTCAGCAGGCTCCCACTAGCCACCACCAAGGGAGCAACCGAGCATGCTGCTGAGATGGTCATGGCTGTTGAAGCTTTCGAAAGCGAAGGCTCACCCGTGACAGCCCGTCAGATCAAAGTCTGGACTAATAGAGACCCGCTACTGTCTTTAGTCAAGAAATGTGTCCTGAATGGGAACTGGGCAGCCACGTACGAGGCATGCCCTGAGGAATTTAAACCATTTCACAGGCGCAAGGATGAACTCTCGAATTAGGCCGATTGCCTACTATGGGGAAACGGAGTAGTCATGCCCTAGAGGGGCAGAGAGGCGTTCATCCGAGAACTCTACAATGAGCACCCGGGCATTGTCATGGTGAAGGCAATTGCCAGGTCACACGTTTAGTGGCCAGGGATAGATGCAGACCTGGAACTTTGTGTTCGCAGGTGCAACACATGTGCCCAGCTGGGCAATGCGCCCAGAGAAGCCCCCCTTAGCCCCTAGTCGTGGCCCGCCAAGCCATGGTCACGCATCCATGTGGACTACGCATGTGGATCGAGTGTGACATTCTCAATTCAAGCACATCCTCTGCCACGGTAGAAAGTCTACAGGCAATGTTCGCCGCCCATGGTCTACCGGACGTCTTGGTCAGCGACAATGGCCCGTGCTTTACAAGAATTGAGTTCCAGGACTTTATGACAGGAAATGGTATCAACCATGTCAGAACAGCACCGTTCAAGCCGGCCTCAAACGGCCAGGCGGAACGAGCAGTGCAGATAATCAAACAGGGGATGCTCAGAATCCAAGGGGGTTCCCTACAAAGCTGCTTATCACGCCTCCTATTGGCCAGTAGATCCCGACCACACTCGCTCACAGGGGTTCCACCCGCAGAGCTGCTAATGAAAAGGACGCTCAAAACCAGGTTATCCCTTATACACCCCATCATGAAAGAAATTGTTGAGAGCAGGCGCCGGTCACAATGTGACTACCATGACGGGAATGCGGGCGCGCGATGTATTGATGTCAATGACCCTGTCTTTGTCTTCAACTACGCTCAGGGCCCAAATGGCTCGCAGGCACTGTGATTGCCAAAGAGGGGAATAGGATTCTTGTAGTTAAACTTAACAATGGACAAACAAAAAGGAGGTTCAGAACCCCATAGAAGGAGCAGAAGAAGAACATGATGTAGAGTTCACTCCACCACAGGTGACTGAACACCGGAACCAAGTGGAGGAGAGCCCAGTCACTGTGGGCAGTCCGGACAGGTCCGAGGCACCGTAAACAGCAGACACTCAGGCCAGCGGCCAACAACCGGAGCCCCAACTTAGGTACTCAACAAGGGAGTGTAAACCACCAGAGAGTCTTAACCTGTGATCCCAATAAGACTTTGGGGGGGGGAGGTGATGTCATGTATTCAACTGTCATTGTAATCCATGTATGAACTGACCTAAGTTGTACACCGTGCAAACAATGACCACTAGGTGGTGAACTTGTGGGAGACACTCCTAACTTGGACTTTCAGGTATCAAAAGGGAAGCTCCACCCACCTTCATTACTTCAGTGCTGGAATAAAGGTTACTGGTCACAGAGTGACCTTCTCTCTAGTATGAGCCTCGTGTGCATTTGTACTGTGTAGTAAGGACATATTAGGTTCAATGACCTGGCATTGGAGACATTAGTCGGGGCAGTGGAGAGAAGGAGGAATGCACTGTTCCCTCCATCTGGGAGAAGGCCAGCTCCACAGGTTTTTAGGGCTATGTGGGCAGAGGTGGCTGGGGAGATGTTGGCCAGCACCATGGTCGATAGAACCCCTACACAGTGCCAGAAGAAATTCAATTACCTCAGTTGGGTGGCCAAGGTGAGTTCATGTTTACGCAACCCTTAAATACCAGCCTCTGAGCCTCTGTCTGTGCTCACTCTGCAAACCAGCATTTATCCCAGCAGGGAACCACCAACCACTTATGCCTACTCACAGTCACAGCCTCATTTCATGCTTTGCCTACATTCACAGTTATTTAACCATGGCAGGCATATATTTCACATACATAACTGGACTCTTACAGGTTCCTTTCTTTTTCAGGCCAAGATGGCACACAACTGGATGGAGCAGCAGTGGACTGGATGGGGGGAAGCTGAACTGCGCCAGTTTTATGATCTGAAGGAATGAGTGCTGCAACTCATTGGCCTGCAGGTGGTGGACCCCGTGGCCGCCGGAGACTTCAAGCCTGCTGGGAGCAACAATGGTATCTTTATCCCCTCTCAATTCCCCATTCAACCAGAAGGCCTTATCACTTTCCAGCTCCTCATTCTGTTTGCCTTCCTTGCTCCATTCCTACCCCTGCCCTCACCTTAGCGCAACTCTTGTGCCATTTATGCTTTCAGATAATCAGCCAGCAGATGAGCAGCTTGTGCCTGAGCCCCTCCAACCCAGTCATGAGGGAGACAGAGAGGGGGAGGAGGAGGAGGAGCCAAGCACTGCCTCACTGCTTCTCTCACCCGCAGGCACCAGCTCAGATACAGGCATTACGTGGTCCTTACAGGTTAGCTTCGGTCAGGGGTCTGCACTGGGTGATGCACCGGGGCTTAGCGGGCTGTAGCACAGTCAAGGGGAAAGGGAAGCTCGGGAATCATCTCTCCGGAGGGCGAGTTCACACGCAAGTTCTGCTGCACAGGACACAGATGAGGACCTCGATGAGGGCCACTGCCACTGGGTCCATCACAGTCCGGGGATCACATGGTGTCACAGCAGCCCAGCAATCTGCTCCAGCTGATTGGTGGGGATGCTGAGGTGCAGCCTCGGGGGAGTGGCACTGGGTCACTGAAGCAGGAACCCGTGATGAATAAATGCACAGTTATACATTTTATTGTTGTTTGATAAATGGTGATTGAAATGTTTAATATTTGCTGTTGTCCCTCATTTCAGTATTAGGTCTTTGGTATGGAAGGACAAATTGATGTGGTGATGGGGAAGGCCTCAGGAACTGGGAAGCAGGATGGAAATCAGTGGAAATGAGCTCTGATGAGACAGTCACGGACCTTCCTTGCAGGATCGCAATGGAGTTGCTGCCTCCTCCGTCACAGCTGTTGCTGCTCCTGCTCTTCCTCGATTCCTGCTGTTGCTCGTCCTGGTCCATCTCCTCCTCCTGAGGTGGTGTGGTTATGCCTGGTGGCAGTGGCTGAGCCCTCGTGATGGCCAAGTTGTGCAGCATGCAGCAGACAATGACGAATAGGGACACCAGCTTAGGCGAGTACTGTAGGACTCCTCCCGAGCGGTCAAGGCAGCACTCCGATGGTCTGCTCAGTACTGTTCTTGGTGGCGATATGGCTCTGCTTGTACGAGTGCTGGGCAGGAGTGGTAGGGTTGCGGAGGGGAGTCATGTTTCGGATAGCTTTTGTTTCCGAGCAGCCAGCCGTAAGATTCATTTGGTGTGGTGCAGGATGAAGGCATTGTAGCTGATGCCAGGATAGCGGGCATTGACGGTCATTATTCTGCATGTGTGGTCACACACCAACTGGACATTCAGTGAGTGGTAGCCTTTGTGCCATGATGCCCTCAAAGCGACGTGGGTGCAGTCAATGGCACCCTTCATCATGGGGAAGCCTGCTATCCTGGCAAAGCCACATGCACGCTCGTGCTGCTTCTCTCTGCTCATAGGGAAGGAGATGTAGTCCCTCCTTCTTCTGTACAGAGCATCTGTGACCTTGCAGATGGAGCAATGGACGGCAAACAGGGAGATGTTGGAGATGTCTCCTGTTGCTCCCTGGAAAGATCCATTGGTTTTGAAATTGAGAGCGATGGTGACCTTGACTGCCACTGAGGGAGCCGTCCTCTCAGGTCTGATGCTCGAGTTCTGGTTGCAGCAGATGGCAGAGCATTGTAACCACATCCTTGGTGAAAGGCAGTCTTCGCACACATTGCTCCTCAGTGAAATTGATGTAGGAGACTGCTGCTGGAATACCCTGGGAGAGTATAACCTCCTGTTGCCAGCACTGTGGCGCATTCTTCCTCTGGCAACATGTTGATGTGGTTGGCCCCGTGCTGCTGCCTGTGGCTGTCTGTGCCTGTCCCTTTGCCTTTCCCTCTCCGTGTGGCATGCTCCATGGATTTCTCCATGGGCCTCTCCATGGGCTTCTCCCTGTGGTGCTCCCTCTCTTTGTCTTAGCCTTTCTCGCTTCCTCTCTCAATGACTTTCATTCTGCAATTGGCGGCACCTTTGCCTTCGTCGAAGCATCCTCTGATGGTTGTGATATCTTCATAGAACACAGCACACACAGCTTCCTACATGGCAGGCAGCTCTCTCGGAAGCCTCCGGAAATCTGCCTGGTTCTGTTTAATGATTAACTCTGCAATTGCAGTACACAATGCATCCACCTACACAGTGTGAAGCTACAAACATTGCAAGCTTACAGACTTTACACTTCTCCCTCCTTAATATGGAAGCCATCATAAAAAACATCATACATAACTTTCATGTTTATACATAAGACAGGATATAAACTTATTTTTTTCCATATTTACAAATTTAAATTCACCACTTGTTTTGTGTTTTGAAGAGGATACCTTCGCTCTCGAACAGAACCTTCCAAACATGGTGTCGAATCTAAACTCATTCGAGGCTCATCCTGAGGAACATTTTCCTCCACGGAATTTCCTTGATTTTCATTTGAACTCACTCTAACTTCAGGCTCATTGTTTTCCTGACTCGGACTCAGACTTTCATTCTGATTCTCTCCTGGATTTGTTTCCAGTACATTGGATTTAGGATTTGCTACTGGTGTATCAAAACTATCTGATGAGTCAGAAATAATTGAATCATTCCCACCTTCAAACTCCTTCCATGTCTGTAGGTAAAATATAATCAAGATGAACAAACCTAACCTGTCCATTATCAAACACCTTTACCAAATATGTGCGAGGACCACATATCTTCACCACCTTT
Source organism: Pristiophorus japonicus (assembly GCF_044704955.1). NCBI lineage: Eukaryota > Metazoa > Chordata > Chondrichthyes > Pristiophoridae > Pristiophorus > Pristiophorus japonicus. The sequence continues at coordinate 151,625,611 of NC_091991.1, forward strand.
CCTGGTAACCACTTTACCCATTTATGGTGAGGGTTCTTCACTCTCACCTTCTGGTTTAATTTCACACATCTCTCTTTTACTCTACCTCTATCATGATTCTCTTTCTGTCTTAATTGTGTCTCTTCTACGGACTGTGCCAAATTTGGCTTTAACAACGAGAATCTGGTTTGTGGCTGTCGTTTGAGAAACAACTCTGCTGGTATTCTACCAGTAGTTGTATGAGGAGTATTTCGATATGTAATCAAAAAATTAGCCAATTTGTGATCTAATGACAACTGTCATTTCCTTGGATTTGGATCTAACATTTGTTTTATGAGGGCACGTTTTACAATTTGTACAGTGCGCTGTGTTGCACCATTCGAAGCAGGATGGTATGGTGGAACCTTGGTATGTTTCACATCATTTTTGCTCGTGAATTGTGCAAATTCTTCTGAACGAAATTGTGGTCCATTATCCAAAACAATCTCTTCAGGGAGGCCAAATGAAGAAAATAATTTTCGTAAAATGTCCAATGTTTTGCTTGTTGTTATTTTCCACATTGGAAACACCTCAACCCCACTTCGAATGGCTATCAATCACAATAAACAATTGTTGTCCTTCTAACTCAGCAAAATCAATATGTAGCCTTTGCCACACTCTGGGAGGCCATTTCCATGGCTGTAATGGTACTGGTGGTGGTTGCTTGCTTACCGATTGACATGTCGTACACTGACTCACGATGTACTCTATATCTTTATCAAGACATGGCCACCATAAATAATTGCGCAAAACTCTTGGTCAAACACATTCCCAGGTGCTGGTCATGGAGGTCTCCTAATAATTTGGACCTGAATTTATTTGGTATAACCACTCTTGCACCCCACATGATACAATCTTTATCGACTGATAAGTCATTCCTACGAATGAAGAATGGATGTGTATCTTTCTCTGTTACCTGGTTTGGCCATCCATTTGCAATATACTCATACACCTTTGACATTACTGGGTCACATTTGGTTGCTCTACCAATCTCTTCAGCTGTGACTGGCAGTTCATCAATGTATGAAAAATAAAATACTTCTTCCCTATCGGGTGTAACTTGTGATGGAGAAGGCAATCTAGACATTGCATCAGTATTACTGTGATCAGCTGATCGTCTGTATTCAATATCATATGTATATGCTGACAAAATCAAAGCCCATCTCTGCATTCGGCTGCAGCTAATGTTGGAACTGGGGACTTTGGATGGAGGATTGCTGTTAGGCACTTATGGTCAGTAACAATGGTAAACTTACGACCACACAAGTATTTGTGAAACTTCTTGACCCCAAAAATTAATGCCAAAGCTTCCCCTTCAATCTGCAGATAATCACTCTCACTGGCACTGAGAGTGCATGAAGCAAAAGCAATTGGTCTCTCCTCCCCACTACTTAATACATGAGAGATTACTGCCCCAACTCTATACGGAGAGGCATCACATGCTCGCTTAATCTCCATAGATATGTCATAGTGAACTAACATGGTGCTCTCTACCAATTTGCTTTTACACTCCTTGAATGCTGTATCGCATTCTTTTGACCACTTCCAATGGACCTGTTTTTTCAAAAGTTCATTCAGTGGATGTAATACTGTAGCCAAATTTGGTAGGAACTTCCCATAATAGTTCAAAAGACCCACGAATGAACAAAGTTCCGTGACATTCCTGGGAGTGCGCATTTCTAATTGCATCCAATTTTTCCATGGTTGGATGTAAACCATCTTTGTCTACTCTGTACCCTAAGTACTCCACTGAGTTTTTAAATAACTCACACTTATGAGCAGATACTCGTACTCTGTACTTCTCTAGCCGTTTGAGGACTTCATTCAATATGTTGTTATGAATTTGCCTATTTGGTGCTGAAATTAGTATGTCATCCAAATAACATACTACTCCTTCAATACCTTGCAAAATCTGGTTCATCACCCCTTGGAATATGGCAGGGGCGGAAGACACTCCAAACGGTAGCCTATTAAATTGATATAGGCCTAGCTGAGTAGTTATAGTCAAACATGACTTGGATTCCTCATCTAGTTCAAGCTATAAGTAGGCATTCGTAAGATCCAGTTTTGAGAAGATCTGACCACCTATCAGTGTTGTGAACAAATCTTCTATATTCGGCAATGTATTGGGGACATTACCCTCTAGAACCTGGTTTACGGTTACTTTATAATCACCACATAATCTTACCTTACCATCGGACTTAGGTACAACAACAATGGCTGTAGCCCAATTACATCGATCTATCTTACAAATAATGTTCTCAGTCGCTAGTCTTTTGAGTTCTTGCTCAACTTTCTCCTTGAGTGCATATGGTACAGAACGTGGCTTGTAGTAAACCGATCTAGCGTCCTTCTGTACCCTGACACTCACCTTGAAGCCTTGGATCGGACTGCCCATTTTGCAGAACACCTTCGGATACTTCTTGATAACTTTATCCGTTGATGAAAATCTTGCTTCCACACAGAAAATCTTACTCCACTCCAGCTTCAATGAGGTCCACCAAGAGTGTCGTATAATGCCGGATCTACCTCCGATAAGAAGATCGCTCTCTTACGTTCTAACACAACCCGGTTCTGGACTGCATTGTCTGGAACTTCGATTATGTTATTTGCAGTGAAATACATTTCCAGCCGATCTACATATACTTTAAAATGTTCCCGGTCGTGTCTATATTCCCGCAAATGTCCCAATACACCTGCCATTTTAATCTCTAGCTGTTCACGCCGTGTGCTGTATTTTACCTCGGATTTTTGTAGCTTTTTCCAAAGACAGAAACTTCCAAAGTCTCTCTCTGTCGGCTGGCTGAATCCTTCACCAATAAAATTTAAGCTTTAAATCATCTGAAAAATCCCATCTCGCCGCCAAAAGTGATATCTTCATAGAGAACAAGCACACACAGCTTCCTACATGGCAGGCAGCTCTCTCGGGAGCCTCCAGAAATCTGCCTGATTCTGTTTAATGACTAACTCTGCAATTGCAGTACACAATACGTCCACATCCACAGTGTGGAGCTACAAACATTACAAGCTTACAGACATTACCACTGTGACATCGAAGCAGGAGGTTGAGTGCCAGAACAGCCCCCATGAAGTGACAGAAATGTTGTAAGTTCAAATCTAGTTATACAGGGGAATAGTTAAGAGGCAGAAGACTCTTTGAGCTAAAAATCACTGCTATCGGTCTACCAACCACTCTGCCTAACTGTTGCAAAGCAGAAAAAAGTAATGGCCGACAGAAAATACTTTCCAAGATGGTGCCTATAAATAGTACTGACACATCCAGTTCCCGACTGCAACTCGAGAGCTCAAGCTGTCGTTGTCATCGCCAGGCGCTAAGTTAAGGCAATTTAACTTTTGGGGCGGTAAGGGGATGATGCCTGGACTTCATGGCTTGCATCCTAGGATCCTGACAGAAGTGGCTGCAGAGATAGTGGATGCATTGGTTGTAATCAACCAAAATTCCCTGCATTCTGGGGAGGTCCCTGCGGATTGGAAAACCGCAAATGTAACGCCCCTATTTAAAAAAGGAGGCAGACAGAAAGCAGGAAACTATAGACCAGTTAACCTAACATCTTTCATTGGGAAGATGCTGGAGTCCATTATTAAGGAAGCAGTAGCAGGACATTTGAAAAAGCATAATTCAATCAAGCAGAATCAGCATGATTTTATGAAGGGGAAATCGTGTTTACAAATTTGCTGGAGTTCTTTGAGGATGTAACGAGCAAGGTGGATAAGGGGGAACCAGTGGATGTGGTGTATTTGGATTTCCAGAAGGCATTCGATAAGGTGCCACATAAAAGGTTACTGCACAAGATAAAAGTTCACAGGGTTGGGGATAATATATTAGCATGGCTAGAGGATTGGCTAACTAATAGAAAACAGAGTGTCGGGATAAACGGGTCATATTCCGGTTGGCAAACAGTAACTAGTGGGGTGCCGCAAGGCATAGTGCTGGGTCCTCAACTATTTACAATCTATATTAATGACTTGGATGAAGGGACCGAGTGTAATGTAGCCAAGTTTGCTGATGATACAAAGATGGGTGGGAAAGCAAATTGTGAGGAGGACACAAAAAATCTACAAAGGGATATAGACAAGCTAAGTGAGTGGACAAAAATTTGGCAAATGGATTACAATGTGGGAAAATGTGAGGTTATCCACTCTGGCAGAAAAAAGAGAAAAGCAAATTACAATTTAAATGGATAAAAATTGCAAAGTGCTTCAGTACAGAGTGACCTGGGGGTCCTTGTACATGAAACACAAAAAGTTAGTGTGCAGGTACAGCAAGTAATCAGGAAGGCAAATAGAATGTTGGGCTTTATTGTAAGGGGGATAGAGTATAAAAGCAGAGAAGTCCTGCTACAACTGTACAGGATATTGGTGAGGCCACACCTGGAGTACTGCGTACAGTTTTAGTCTCCGTATTTAAGGAGGGATATACTTGCATTGGAGGCTGTTCAGAGAAGGTTCACTAGATTGATTCCGGAAATGAAGGGGTTGACTTACGAAGATCGGTTGAGTAGGTAGGGCCTATACACATTGAAGTTTAGAAGCATATAAAAAAATGAGGGGCCTCGGCAAGGGGGATGCTATGAGGATATCAAGGTGGATGCGGTGAGGATATTTTCCTGCTCCTATTTCTTATGTTCTTATGCGCACGGTGATGACATCATCATTGCCGCGTGCTGTCGGATGGGGCGCTCCCGGCAGGAGTGGGGCACAACCAAGTAGCGCCTCTGCAAAACCCCACCCAATTCTGCGGGGGGATGTTTTTCGTACCACACCAGGGCGAGATCTATTTTGCACCGTTAATGGCCGGTGATAGAAGGGGCAGTTTTGCCCCTACCATTTATCCATCTTGTCAACCAACATCATACGTTTCTTTCCCTTAACCCAACCGGTTGTTACTGAATTTCTTGGATATATATTTGGCACTCTTCCAGTTTTTTCTTGATTCATGAAATGTTTGACCTAATACAATATGAGTCCATTGAAGTATGCACATATATATGTTTGTGTGTGTGTTTGTGACTGTATTGGGTGAATCAGGTGTGATATTTAGTTACTCGACCGTGTGTTAGAATTACTGTCGGATGTTTATTTAATGGTCTCATGTATTCTATGTGTTGTGGAATGGGAAGATACATATTCTCCTCGTCATTTTTTACATAGTAATTACCTGATTTCAGCCAGCTCAGCTGAGGAGATGGTGCTGAGCGCAGGTAAGACGTTTCATCAGCAGAATGGAGGGAAAAGCTGAGGGTGAGTTAACTGGTGTTATTGACCACCCATTAGAGGCCTGTTTAAGATTATTGGTCAAGGCCTGGGACACTGGAAAATATAAATAGAATAATTTTTGTTTCAAGACTCCTGAAACTGAGGGTAAAATGTTCAAATGTTTATGTAATCAGAAGTAAACCAACATCCAGCACTCATCTGAGTTGAAGGCTGGACTGTAAAAACATGTTTGAGTATACAGATTTCTGATTCATATCTCACAATACCTCAGCTGTAAATAAAGAAAGCTGGCATCTGAAATATTAATGTTTTCCAATATGTAAATTGAAAGCTCTATCGTCTGAGCTGCATTGTCCTGGTAGTATCTCAGTTTGGATACAAGTGGTCTTCAGTAATCACCTTTGAAGAACTGTGGTGCTTCAGTGTCATGACCCCTCCCCACTGGCACTCCATCAGAATGCAGTCATGGTTCAACTTCATTTGCAAAAGTATACTTAACCCCAGAGGAATTAGATCATAAGGTGTAAATTACAGAAATCAATAGAGGCAGATTTTCATAAACATCAATTATTCCATGTTCATTGAAATAATACAGATCGCTCCACAAAACTGATTTATTACATGGGAAAAGTTCATGGTGTGATAGAAGCACCAATAGAAGGGGATTATTCATAATGCTTTTTTCCATAGATCTTATTTTTCTTTCCTTTGTGATTTATTTTTTTTACCAGACGGTGCACGCAATGATCGATTAATCGAGGTTGACACTTCAATACAGCAGTGAGGAGGGACTGCCCTTCAGATGAGATGTTAAAGTGAGAGCCCATCTCCCTGTCCCTGTGGGTCAGGTAACATGATAGCATCATCAGACGAAGAGCAGGGCGTTCTCCCAGTGTCCTGACCAATGTTACACCTGCCAAAGAACAGATCAACTGGTCTTTTAACTCATTGCTCTTATGCTGTGTTCCAAAAACTGATTATTGTATTCGCTTACATAACCACAGTCACTCCATTTCAAGAGTAATTCATTTTATGTGTAGTACTGTACTCTGAAACCTTTTTGAGAGACGTACACATACTGTTCAATTCTTTAAAGATTTTCTTTCATCTATTTTTATTCAATGAATGTAGAAATATTCTCAGACAGTGGTGTGAATTTAGTGCATTAAGCCTTTTATAATCACTCGGGAACATGGATGTATTCCATTTCACTGCATAGTCAGGGAAAATGGCCAAATCCTAGGCCACCAGAGATGATTGGTTTTTTTTTCTTTCTCTTTCGCTTTCTTTCTCTCTCTCTCTCTTTTCTTCTTCCTCCAACATTTCATATTGTCTGACATTATTTCATTTGAGATCTTGGTACAATAATTTATTATTAATAATTTTGCATTTTGTTTTGTAACACTTTGTGCAGTAGCGGAACATTTGAACAGAGCCTGCAGTATGCATGGTCATTGTATAAAGTAAAAAAAAAGCACATTTTTCCTGTCATTGCTGCTTTCTGTGTGATGCAGGATCTGATGTGTTTACAAAATTATTAATTTTGCTGATCACCTCAGCAATGTGACCTTTGAAGGTCAGTATGTTACTGACTAGATGCCTTGAGCATAGTATAAAACTAGTGCTCTCAAGGTTAATGTTATTTATATTGATGATTAAGAGGCCTTTGTCATGTATTCAACCATCATTGTAACCCATGTATAAGCTGACCTAAGTTGTACACCTTGAGAACATTGACCACAAGGGGGTGAACTTGTGGAAGACACTCCTAACCTGGACTTTCAGGTATAAAAGGGGAAGCTCTACCCATCTTCATCACTTGAGGTCTTGGTAATAAAGGTAACTGGTCACAGAGTGACCTTCTCTCAAGTATCGGCCTTGTGTGCATTTATACTGTATAGTAAGGACATATCATTGGCGATGAGAAACTGGGACTTAAACCACGCGAGCATGGCCACTAGCAGCACAGAAGAGAGGTACTTGTTGGTGATGATTGGGACGATTTTATTGAGAGACTACAGCAAAGTTTTGTCACCAAGGAATGGTTGGGACAGCATTCGGCCAACAAACGCAGGGCTCATCCCCTGACGGTTTGTGGATCCAGAACATATTCCCTGATGAAGGACCTTCTAGCACCAGAGAAGCCGGCGGACAAGACGTTCAAAGAGCTCAGTAAGTTGATCGGGGAATACCTTAAACCGGCGAGCAACATGCACATGGCGAGACACCGGTTTTACACGCACCGGCGGCGAGAAGGGCAAAGCGTTCCAGACTTCGTGGCAGACCTCCGGCGACTGGCGAGCCTATGTAAATTCCCAGATGCATGCAGAGCGGAGATGCTGTGAGACTTTTTTTACTGAGGGCATCGGGCACGCTGGGGTTTTCAGGAAACTGATTGAGATCAAAGACTTGACCTTGGAAGCGGCAGCTCTGATAGCCCAGACATTTATCTCAGGGAAGGAAGAGACCAGAATGATGTATGACAAAAATCTTGGCTCAGATGTGGCAAACGAGCAAGGAGTCAACATTGTTAATGCAGCACACAGTTCTCTAGGCAGACAAGGGCAATCGGACATGCCCCAGTATCTAGTCGAACCCAAAGGGGGAATTCAACAGAGACAATGGCTAGCTGAACGGCGATTCATGCCATCACAATGGACAATGTGGCCAGTAATGGGGCCATCAACATCTGTTAATGATGCATTTAAGGACAGTTACAGAGACAGTCAGAGACGATCAACTGGTAATGGACCTTTTGTTTCCAACAACGAGGCCTCCAGCTCATGTTGGAGGTGTGGAGACAAACACCCAGCCAGAGCTTGCAGCTATTAGCAATATACCTGCAGAAACTGCAACATCAGCGGTCACTTGGCATGTATGTGCAGGAAGCCTGCAGCCAGGTTGATGTATGAGGAGGACAGGCCCGATGTAAGCCCTACAAGGCCAAATGAATATTGGGGGAAATCGCTGGAAGCTGAAGTTCAGCGAGTTCATGTGGAGCACATATACAGTTCATATACCAGGACGCCACCGATGATGATGAAAGTGCTCCTCAATGGCATCCCAGTATTAATGGAGCTAGACACGGGGGCCAGCCAGTCCCTGATGAGTATCAAACAGTTCGAAAGGTTGTGGGTGTCCAAGACTAGGAGACCAAAATTATTGCCGATTGATGCACAGCTACGGACATATACAAAGGAGATCATTCCAGTGCTAGGCAGCGCCACGGTAGTCGTGACCCACAAAGATTCGGAGAACAGGTTGCCACTCTGGATTGTCCCGGGGGACAGTCCCACACTACTGGGGAGGAGTTGGCTTGCTGTCATGAACTGGAAATGGGGCAATATCAATGCAATTTCTTCTGTGGAGGGAGTATCATGCTCACAGGTCGTGGACAAATTTGACATTATTTCAACCCGGCATCGGCACTTTCATGGGGGCCAAGGTAGTGATTCACGTAAACCCGGACGCCAGGCCAGTACACCACAAGGCCAGAGCGGTGCCGTACGTGAAGCGGGAAAAGATAGAATGCGAATTGGACCGCCTGCTGAGGGAAGGCATCATCTCGCCAGTTGAAGTCAGTGACTGGACAAGCCCGATCGTGCCGGTGCTCAAGGCGGATGGGTCGGTCAGGATATGTGCCGATTACAAGGCCACCATCAATCGGGTGTCACTCCAAGACCAGTACCCGCTACCGAGAGCGGAGGACCTCTTTGCGACGCTATCCGGGGGCAAACCTTTTTCAAAATTGGACCTACCCTCAGCTTATATGACCCCGTACCACGAAGGAGCTGCATTCGCTCCTGGGGCTCCTGAACTATTTTGGTAACTTTCTTCCCAAATTGAGCACGCTGTTAGAGCCGCTACACGTGCTCCGACGCAAAGTTTGCAATTGGGTCTGGGGGGGACAGCCAGAAAAGGGCTTTTGATAGAGCACTCAACTTGTTATGCTCCAACAAACTGTTAACGTTATATGACCCGTGTAAGAAACTTGTTCTAACGTGCGATGCATCGTCCTATGGGGTCGGGTGTGTGTTGCATCATGTGAATGCCAGTGGTCAGTTACAGCCGGTAGCTTATGCCTCCAGAAGTCTGTCCCAGGCAGAAAGGGGCGATGGGATGGTAGAAAAGGAAGCGCTTGCATGTGTATATGCAGTAAAAAAAATGCACCAGTACCTGTTTGGCAGGAAATTTGAGCTGGAGACAGATCACAAACCTCTAACGTCCCTTTTGGCTGACAAGGCGGCCATAAATGCTACTGCATCAGCCCGCATACAGAAGTGGGCACTTATGTTAGCTGCCTATAACTACACAATTCGGCACAAACTGGGCACTGAAAACTGCGCCGATGCACTCAGCAGGCTCCCACTAGCCACCACTGAGGGGGCAACTGAGCATGATGCTGAGATGGTCATGGCTGTTGAAGCTTTCGAAAGCGATGGCTCACCTGTGACAGCCTGTCAGATTAAAGTCTGGACAAATAAAGACCCGCTACTGTCTTTAGTTAAGAAATGTGTCCTGAATGGGGACTGGGCAGCCACATACGGGGCATGCCCTGAGGAATTTAAACCGTTTCATAGGCGCAAGGATGAACTCTCGATTCAGGCCGATTGCCTGCTGTGAGGAAACCGAGTGGTCATGCCCCAGAGGGGCAGAGAGGTGTTTATCAGAGAACTTCACAATGAGCATCCAGGCATTGTCATGATGAAGGCCAGGTCACACGTTTGGTGGCCAGGGATAGATACAGACCTGGAACTTTGTGTTCACAGGTGCAACACGTGTGCTCAGCTGGGCAACGCACCCAGGGAAGCCCCCCTTAGCCCCTTTTCCTGGCCCGCCAAGCCATGGTCACGCATCCACATGGACTACGCAGGTCCTTTCATGGGAAAAATATTTTTGGTTGTAGTAGACACCTACTCAAAATGGATTGAGTGTGCTATTTTAAATTCAAGCACATTCTCTGCCACTGTAGAAATTCTACAGGCAATGTTCACCGCCCATGGTCTACCGGATGTCTTGGTCAGTGACAATGGCCCGTGCTTCACAAGCACTGAATTCCAGGACTTCATGGCAGGCAATGGAATCAACCATGTCAGAATGGCACCGTTTAAGCCGGCCTCAAACGGCCAGGCGGAACGAGCAGTGCAGATAATCAAACAGCGGATGCTCAGAATCCAAGGCGGTTCCTGACAAATCCGCTTATCACGCCTCTTGTTGGCCAATAGATCCCGACCACACTCGCTCACAGGGGTTCCACCCGCAGAGCTGCTAATGAAAAGGACGCTCAAAACCAGGTTATACACCCTGCTATGAAAGAAATTGTTGAGAGCAGGCGTCAGTCACAATGTGACTACCATGACAGGAATGCGAGGGCACGATATATTGATGTCAATGACCCTGTTTTTGTCCTTAATTACGCTGCAGGGCCCAAATGGCTTGCAGGCACTGTGATTGCCAAAGAGGGGAATAGGGTTTTGGTAGTGAAACTTACCAATGGACAAATCTGCCGCAAACACGTGGATCAAACTAAAAGGAGGTTCAGCAACCCCATAGAAGAAGCAGAGGAAGAATACGACGTAGAGTTTACTCCACCACGAACACTGGAACCAAGTGGAGGAGAACCCAGTCACTGTGGGCAGTCCGGACAGGCCTGAGGCACCGCAAACAGCAGACACTCATGCCAGCGCTGAGCAACCGGAGCCCCAACTCAGGCGCTCTACAAGAGAGCGTAAACCACCAGAGAGACTTAACCTGTGATCCCAATAAGACTTTGGGGGGGAGGTGATGTCATGTATTCAACTATCATTGTAACCCATGTATAAGCTGACCTAAGTTGTACATCTTGAGAACATTGACCACAAGGGCGTGAACTTGTGGGAGACACTCCTAACCTGGACTTTCAGATATAAAAAGGGGAAGCTTCACCCACCTTCATCACTTGAGGTCTTGGTAATAAAGGTAACTGGTCACAGAGTGACCTTCTCTCAAGTATGGGCCTCGTGTGCATTATACTATATAGTAAGGACATATCAGCCTTCTTTGAGAAGATGCTGAGATGAGAAAAATAAAAAAGATTTGGCTATAATTATATTTGTCGTAAGGTGGTTGTTATCTAACCCCCAAGAAACAATCATATATATTGTTTACACTTCAGCAGAGTTGTGAGGATACAGAAAGGTAATACATCAATGTGGTTGCTATTTCAAGGTCTAGCATTATCTCAACTGATATTTATGTGGCAACAAAATCACAATATAATGAAAAGGAAATGCTTGTTTTTATATTCATTTATATAGCATCCGTCTTTCGGATGAAATGTTAAACCGAAGCCCTGACTTCCCTTTCAGGTGAGCATAAAAGATCCCATGGCAATATTCAAAGAAGAGCAGGGGACTACTGCCCCATATCCTTGCCAATATTTATCCCTCAACCAACATCACTATAAATAAAACAGATTATCTGGTCATTGCTGTTTGTGGGAGCTTGCTGTGTGCAAATTGGTTGCCACGTTTACAACAGTGACTACACTTCAAAAGTACTTTATTGGCTGTAAAGCACCTTGGGCTGTCCTGAGGTTATGATAGGCGCTAAATAAATGCAAGTTCTTTCTTTCCTTTTCTTTAAAGCACCTTATCACATTGTTGAAAAGTCTCAAAGCCCTATACTAACGAATTGCTTTTGGAGCAATACAGTGAACTCTTAATGCAAAGTCATTAAATTCACATTATTCAATAATTCAATTTTTAATCACAAGATTCCCACTTGGCTGTGTTATTCCAGCTACTAAATTCCAATTAATGAAAATTCCATTTTTCTTAGTGCCAAAAAATTGCCTTTGAATTATCAGTATAGACTGTTTAAGCAATCATAGCAGACATTCTGTGCCAGTGACACATCGCAAACAGCAATGATACGGGAAGCTAATTTTCTGACGATATTGATTGAAGGAGAGATTTTGGCAAAGACACCAGCTCTTCAAGTAGTGCCACTGGACCCTTCACTCCATCGGAACAGGACATCGGTTTAACATCGCTTTGGAAAGATGACACCTCTAACAAAAGGACAGTCAGCCTAGTTTAGTCACAGGCTTGAACCCATGACATTCTAATCCAGAAGGCTACTAACTGAGCCAAACTAACCGTGAAAACACGGCATTAGAAACCTGTGCAGACTGAATTGATTAAAATCCGATATTCTGGCCAGATGTATGCTGCTTGCTCCTGTGATTCAGTGGACATAAGATATAGGGTTGGATTTTCGGCATTTGAGATTTTGGGACGGTAATGGTGTGGGGCAGTCTTGATACCGCCTGGAAAAAGTTTGCACCCTTGGCTGCGAAATTTGGCAAAAAATTAAGTTCCGTGATCGGAGGCGCTAAATCAGGTGTTACACAAGGATGTTTTTGCGCCCCAGCCAAAAATTGCGGCATTACATAAGTCAGAATAATGTCCAGGACAAGGTTGTGCAGATGCCCTGATTTTTGTGGATTGCGCTTGTAAATAGTTTCTTTGATTTAATGCACTTCATTGTTGTTCATTGCACTGCAACATAACATTGTCCTTTGGTGGGGGGAGTTTTTGTTACTTTGTTGCAGTAAAATGTCTGTTTGATCCTTTGCCATTAGTATCTTGTGTATGATTACAAAGTTCACCAGAGATGTGCCTTTATGGGGGTACATAGTGTGTCCAGTATTCGTTCCATCCTTCAGTTTCCTCCATCTAGGAGAACTGGTCCATTATGTGCTGGCGACGTGTGACTCTTGGTCCAGTAGCATCTCCATGCTGCCTCCCCCGTGGATGGTGTGGCTATCCAATAGGGGCCTCTTTGTCATCCTACTCCTCCTGAGGTTGGCCTACAATCCCCACTGGCAACGCCTGGCCCCTCATGCTGGCCAAGCTGTGCAATATGCAGCACACCACAATGAATTTGGAAACCTGTTGATGGGAGTGTTGAAGGCAGCCTACAGGCATCGGTCTGTCTGTCGGAGAAGGCATATCTCCATCAGCACTTCCTTTTGGAAGCGCAGCCTTCTCACACACTGCTCCTCAGAGAGCTTGAGGTATGAGCGCTTGCGCCTGTAAACCCGTGAGGGGTAAGCCCTCCTCCCCAGATGTCTGCGGCCTCTTCTCATCCATGGGCTGACATGGCCAAGAGCACTTCTTCTAGCTTGACGCTGCCTGGCAATAGCATGCAGCAAATTAGTAATGCCCCCATTAAATTCTCTCACTGACATTATAAGGACACTGTAATGGCAGATAAAACAGCCACTTTCAAGTCGGAGCATCATGTAGCGTGATGTGCACAACCGCTGCACCCTGGGAATACCAGGTTTTTCAGACGTTTCCTGGGGTGGCCGTTTAATGAGGCATTATGGCCTAATTTTGCATCTCGGATGCTAGCGGAGCATTGCATGACGATTGATGACATGATCTCAGTGAAACTAGAGGACGGGTCAGTAAGTTTTTGCGTTGCCACACACCATGAGCCGAATTTTCCGGCTGGGCGCTTAAAGCTGGACAGCCATTGCAACGCCTAGAAACACCCTTTACCGCCTCTCCGAGCCGCTATCAGAGGTGCAAGCGAGCTGCAAATCCAGCCGATAAGCTTTCAAACAGCGAAATTATTCATAACAGCCTCCCCACCCACACCGCCCTCCCCCCTCACCATCCGCTCCCCGTGACAGTTGAAACTAATCCAGGAGATCACTCTGTGGCCCTGATACTTCTATGCTGTACCTACCTTTTGTACAAATTGATCTCCAGCCCAGACAGAAACAGATCCAGCTCTCGCCTGCTTTGGTTGCTGCTATTGTGAATTGTTTGCGTCAATACTCTTGGTTGAAAGTGAAAACTGTGAATTTCATAAGGGATCATCAAACCTATTGCCCTTGATTGACAGGAACCAGAGCTGGTAAATCTCATGAGTAAACACTGTTCATAGTTCTCCAGATTTAATAACCACTATTTAGTAATTACTATTTCAAAAGCTCTCGCACAGTCGTCTTGCACTGAGCATGACCCCAATTGCTCCTCACCTGCCAGCAGCCCATTTACTCTCCTGGGACAGGCAAAAAAATATTTTTTTTAAACTCCAAGCTAATTCAGGGAAAAAGGAATTCTGGAAAATTCCTCTTTGACCCTCCTGAAGGGTGATCAAATGAGTGACGTTGTTAAATAGGCCAACTTTGTCCCTGCCTCAGCTCATCTGCTACTGCAACCCTCATCCATGCCTTTGTTAACTCCAGCCTTGACTATTCCAATGAACTCCTGTCAGGCCTCCTATTTTCTACCCGCTGTAAACTTGAAGTCATGCAAAACTCTGCTGCCCATATCCTAACTCGCACCAAATCCCATTCACCCATCGCCCGTGCTCGCTGACCTACATTAGCTCCAAGTTAAGCAATGCCTTGATAGTAAAATTCTCATCCATGCTGTCAAATACCCTCATGGCCTCATGTCTCCCTGTCTCTATAATCTCCTCCAGCCCTACGACACTCCGAGATATCTGCACTCCTCCAATTCTAGCCTATTGAGCATCACCGACTTTAATTGTTCCACCATTGGCAGCCGTGCCTTCAGCTGCCAAGGCACTAAGCTCTGGAATTCCCTCCCTAAATCTCTCCACCACTCTACCTCTCTTTCCTCCTAAAACCTACCTCTTTGACCAAGCTTTTGGTCATCTGCCCTAATATCTCCTTATCATCCTCCTGGACCTGTCTGCAGCCTTCGACACAGTTGACCACTCCATCTTCCTCCAACGCCTCTCCACCATCGTCCAGCTGGGTGGGACTGCACTCGCCTTGCTCCATTCTTATCTATCTAATCATAGCCAGAAAATCACCTGCAATGGCTTCTCTTCCCACTCTTGCATCGTTACCTCTGATGTCCCTATCTATCCTTGGCCCCCTCCTATTTCTCATTTTATGCTGCCCCTTGGCGATATCATCCGAAAACACATAGTCAGTTTCCACATGTACACTGACAACACCAGCTCTACCTCACTACCACTTCTCTCGACCCCTCCATGGTCTGTAAATTGTCAGACTGCGTATCCGAGATGAGCATAAATTTTCTCCAATTAAATATTGGGATGACCAAAGCCATTGTCGCCCTGCCTCAGCTCTTCTACTGCTGAAACGCTCATCCATGCCTTTGTCACCTCTAGACTTAACTACTCCAATGCAATCCTGGCTGGGCTCCCACATTCTACACTAAATAAACTTGAGGTCATCCAAAACTCGTGTCTTAACTTGCACCAAGTCATGATCATCCATCACCCCTGTGTTTGCTGACCTACATTGGCTCCCGGTTAAGCATCGCCTCGATTTAAAAATTCTCATCCTTGTTTACAAATCCCTCCATGGCCTCGCCCCTCCCTATCTCTGTAATCCCCTCCAGTCCCACAACCCCATGAGATATCTGCGCTCCTCACATTCTGCCCTCTTGAGTATCCCTGATTATAACTGCTCAACCATTGGTGGCCGTGCCTTCAGCTGCTTGGGCCTTAAGCTCTGGAACTCCCTCCCTAAATCTCTCTACCTCTATATCTCTCTTTCCTTCTTTAAGCCGCTCCTTCAAACTTACCTCATTAACCAAGCTTTTGGTCATCTGCTGTAATTTCTTCTTTTGTGGCTCAGTGTCAAATGTATCTGTTTTGTCTTATAACACTGCTGTGAAACGCCTTGGAACATTTTACTATGTTAAAGGTGTTATATAAATAAAAGTTGTTGTTGTTGTTATGTGGCTTGGTGTCAACTTTTGTTTGATAATGCTCCTGTGAAATACCTTAGGATGTTTTACTATGTTAAAGGCACTATATAATTACAAGTTGTTGTTGTGACCATGAGGCCCATCACCTACAAACGTCACTTAATGTGATCAATTGTTAACATAGGGATATAGATCAAAGGCTGGTATATGGGGTTGAGGTACAGATCAGCCATGATCTAATAGAATAGCGGAATAGGGTCGAGGGACTGAATGGCCTACTCCTGTTCTCATGTTCCTATTTGATAACAGAAATACGATAATGCTCATGATCCAACATTATTACATACTGCTTACAAAGCTATAGAATCTAGTGATACAGAAAATAATTCACTGAGTTATAGAATCTCCACATGCTAAGTTAGTTATTCTATTTATCTTACACACGTGTTTGATTCAGTAATAGGATACTTAACTACACATGTTGTGCACAATTAGTGACTGCTAGAAAACATTCCAGGTTAGTTGGCATTCTGTGCACATTGCACTTACAAATCCTGATGACAAACACAACACAAAGTCAGAGGACATCATTAACATTGCTTCCAGGTTAAAAATAACCAATGGAAAACAAGACAGTGCATTTCTTGCGGGGACTTAACTTCAAATAGCCAGCTTGATCCCAGACCACAGGTGTGATGTACAATTATGGACTGACCAGCTCTAATCCCGTGTAATGTACAATTATGGACTGACTAGCTCTAATCCTATGCTGGAGTCGACCAGAAGCTGTAGGAATCGTTCAATAACTGGTTAAAAAAAAAGTCAAGACACGTGTGTTAAATTGTATTGAGATGTAATGTGTGTTAAGTATAATTGAAGAGCAGTAATGAAGTGGGTGCGGGCTGCGGTGACGGGATGGATGATTGATGGGAGTCCCGTTTGCTTCTTGTCCACAGTTGCTAAACCTCCAGAGACTCGCACCGTCGTGCCATTTCACGTTGGCGCTATTTTCAACATAACTTGCGCCCGGCGCTGTTTAAATGTTACTTTGGCGTCTGGTTCCTGACTGAATTATAGCAGTGTTATTAAAATATAGCGAGGTACCAATACTGTACAATGCTCACCATTCTGCAATGCTTATCCCTGGATATACAAAGATGTTACAGTTGGAACACCTCTGTCTGGGATCCTTTCCAAGTTGATTTATCATCTATATTTCTACCAATTACTGCAAGCTGCTGTATTGAAATGTTGCAACGATCATATTTAATCTACAATTTGACTTGTTTAATTCTTGTCTATAGACCAAAAATAAAATATTAATCTAAATATAATTGCAATGAGCTGGAGAATTGGGGAAATATTGGAAAATAAAACTATATTTAAAAAAAATAAGACATCGACTTTTAAAGGAATTTTCTCTCTCTCCTGCAGTTTTCCTTTAAGAGAGTTTCCAGAAATAAACCTGCCTTGGCCCAAGCTCTGTCCTATTTGGTATGAGAGGGATGTGATGGTTTGGATCATGTACAATCTCCCTCCGCCATGCGGCAGAGTAGGAACAGTGAGAGCAGATCTCAGCTTTCGGTGAGCGAGCGAGGCAGCGGCTGCGAAGCGATGGGGCTGCAGACGGATTGAAGCGAGAACCATGGCATCGCCCGTGTTTACCTAGTGTTGTCACCGCTCTCCCACAACCAAAGGAAGGAAGGAAGCCGCGTTGTCCTTTTTTTGGGGGGTGGGTGGTTTGTCAAATAAGAGGCGAGGTGTTTGGTGCTATGTCATTGACCCAGCGTTAGCTCTCCTCCTCTCTGTCTCTGACTACATGCCCTGTGCGCTCGCACTGCCGAGCAGAATATTTCTCTCTGTCTCTCTTCACCTCCTCAAACGTAGGATGCATCGGATATAAAAACACACATATTCAAGCCATGGGGAAAGATCAGGAATTACTGCAAGCTGTCAAAAGCGAAGATGTACCTGCAGTGCAGAAGCTGTTGCAGAGGCCGAAGCAAGGCAAAACGAGTGAGTAGCATTTATATCGATCAGTTGATTAAAATAAATATATTTCAATGTCATGAGGGGAGGGGAGCGAGTTTTGTCTCTCGGTCAATGTGGTCTCCCCTGCCTACAGATGCTGTGCGCCGGCTCCTGACAGAGCAATCGGTGGTAATGTAGCATTAGCCTGGACAGTGCCTTCTCCCTCTCACCGCTTCTCCCAGGCTCTTGTGCACCACTCATCTTCACAATGCAATCCGATGCTTTCTAATATTCTCCCCACCCTCTTCCCCCTTAGCTCCAATAGTGCGTGTTGGACACTGCCAGTTGGTACTGGCCAACACCGAGATATGTGGCTCCCATCACCCGTTTGAATGTCTTACTATAAATTCTCAATGTGGCAAAGCGATTGCCGATGGATTGTGGCGACACCTCAGCTAAGATATATCGGTGAAAATCGAAACATTTAGAAAGGGGAGGGAGGGAACTGTGATATTCTGCTACAGTAATAATTGGTTGATGAGAGAATCAAGTCGGTGACTAAAATGTCTCTTATTCCAATCGAGGGGGAGAAATGTTCAGAGAGAAATAGATCACACCCTCACTCCCCAGCAGCCGCCTGTATAAACTGGAGATAACGGCTATTGACTTGGTTGTAAAGGTTGTGGCTGCTGTGTTGAAATGAGAGCCTGGAGACTTGGAGGAATCAAATGTGACAAGTGGAGTTACTCCACACCCGGGCAATGTGTTCGACAGTTGATTCAACCCCGTTAGCTTGCAGCCTCTGAGCCTGTTCACTCGCTGCCAGAGGTGCCGGATGTTCGCGAGTCTGTCCGCCCCAAATGGACGTGGTCATTACTATTTTAGATTTAACCCCTGATTGATCGCCTGACAAGTGCGCGTTGATTACAAAGCAATGGATGCTGCAGTTCTGTTAATTAAAAGGATTTTGCCGGGAGATACTTTAAATGATAGATTCAAATTCTAAATTTACCCAGGATTAAAAGGGGTAAAGCACACTATTATGTAGTAATAACAGGAATTTCAGAAGGGTTGTCTGGTATGAAGGAATTATGTCTCTCCCATTCTACCCTCGTTGCAGGTACTAATGGAAGTGCAGCCCCCTTTCAAATATTTCTATAGATAGCAGGAGTATAGGGATTATATATTTGCTTAACTGCTAACTTGAGAGGTATATGGTAATGTGGTGGTGGTGTGTGTGGGGTGGTTGGGGGGAGGGAATCTTGTGGGGTGGGGGGCATCTTGGGATGGGGGGTGGGCTTGTTCAGTTCTATATCCTCTGAAGCTTCAATTGATCTTTTTGACATATTGCACAGAATAGTAATTCGAAGATTACAGAAGATCGAGAGCATATCAAGAGAGTATGTAGGAGTATTTTGAAATAATTTAGTTTCATGTGAATAAAGTATGTTGGAATCAATTAAAAGCATTATTTGCCAGAATAAAATGCTATCAAAGTGTAGAGATGTGCCAGGAGCCTGCTCTGCTGCCATTTAGAAGGAGCTACTGCAATCATCTAGAAGAATCCAATTGTTGGATGTATGGGAAGCCTTTCAAGAGAGAACATCAAGTCCCTTTCATAAGGCCCTTTTTAAAAAAAAAAGTTTATCATTTTACAAAAAGTTTGCACACACTACTTTGATTTTTTAATTTCCACTGTATTCTCTGAATTCTTTTCGGTGTTCAGGGCCTGTGTGAGGTGACTCTCCCTCTGACCTCCGTGTGACCCCTGCAGGGCACAGGTTTTCAAGGTGGGGTCTGGGACCTAAGGGGATCCCAGTATTTCCCACAATTGTCAGATTTCTGTATTAGTTGATTTATTCTTTCCATTGCTGTATACTAATAATGATTTCTGCGATGATGGTACTGTTTTCCTTGAGGTAGCTGACAAAATTCTCCCAGATCTCTGCGCTCCACCAATTCTGATCTCTTGCATATCCCTGATTTTCATCGCTCCAGCTCTGGCGGCCATGCCTTCAGCTGCCCAGGCCCTAAGCTCTGGAATTCCTTCCCTAAACAGTTCTGCTTCTCTACCTCTCCCTCAATCCTTTTAAGACCCTTCTTAAAACCTACATCTTTGGTTACCTGTCCTAATGTGGCTTGCTGTCAAATTTTGTTTGATAAAGCTCCTGTGAAGCAACTTGGGACCTTTTGCTGTGTTAAAGGCATTATATAAATGCAGGTTCTTGTTGTTAGGATAATGGATTCCAGGAATCCATTAATATTTGCAGGGCAGCAATTGAATGGCACTGCTGCAGCCTGCATTTGTGCACTACTCTGTTGCTTGGTGCCTCCTAACAGTTACACAGATAAGGTAGTGTAGTGGTTCCGTTATTGGACTAGCAAACTAAAGAACATGAATTCAACTCCCATTATGGCAGATTTAGTATTCAGTTTATAAAAATGTTGAAATAAAAAGTTAGTATCAGTAAAATGACTCTGGAGCTGTTGGATTGATGTAAAAATCCAACCGGTTCACTTTTAAAGGAAGGAAACCTGCTGTCCATACCCAGATCGGGTATGTGGACTCCAATCCCACACCAATGTGGTTAACTCTTAATTTCCCTCTGAAGTGGTGTAGCAAGCAATTGCGTTGTATCAAAACCTTGGGGAAACTAATGCTGGGCAATAAAATGTCAGCCTAGCCAGCGACATTTGCATCCTGAGTCTGATTATTTTTAAATTGGGAGCTCTGTGTGATGCGTGCAGTACTATGGGTGCATAAACCCACATGCTACCAAACCATGTCATAGTATGATAGAGCACCAATGTGTTCTATTATCATCTTTAATTATTGCAATATTTTTGCAAGTTATGATGAAGTAAAATCACCTGCCATTTTATTTAAATCATAAAAGATGTGCCAAGAGCAGCCCCCCGCACTTTCTCCTGTGATGCGACATTTGCTTACAGATTAAAAGGCACAGTCTATTTCAATTGGAATAGTCTTTGTATTTCTGTCACATTTAATACTATGAAGATGCTGCGGCGATTCTATGCCTTTGCACCTTCAACACACTCCACAGTAGAATTTCATGGAAACAAGCCATTTGATCCCATTAATCCACTCCACAATTGGTGGCCATACCTTCAGCCGTCAAGCTTCAAGCTCTGGCATTCCCTCCCTGCCACGCCCTCCTCCTTTTAAGACACTCAGTAAAACCTACCTCTTTGACCAAGCTTTTAGTCATCTGTCCTAATATCTCCTTATGTGGCTCGGTGTCAAATTATATCTGACAACGCTCCTGCGACGTGCCTTTAGTATGTCAAAGGAGCTATTTAAATGCAAGTTGTTCTTGTTGTATGTGACAGCATGGATGTAAAGAGTGGACTGGCTTTGTAGAGGTGTTGGTCTCCCTTTCAAATATTAAGTAGAATGCACATGTAGAAAAACTCTTCCAGATGTTGGAATTGCTGCGTTAATTTCATGGAATATCAGTCTGATGAAATCCTACCTCTTTCCCCTCCTAATATCTACTTCTTTGGCTCAGTGTGAATTTGTGTCTCATTACACTCCTGTGAAGTGCCTTGGGACATTTTACTGCATTAAAGGCGCTATATAAATGCAAATTGTTGTTGTTCATCTCTTCCCTCTCCCACCCCACCACCCCCCACCCCTGGCCCGGTGTGCAACATCTTCCACAGTTACAGTGAAGCAGTCATAGTTTTTCTCCTCCACATGGACATGAGTCTTAATCCCATGTGCCCACCTTGTGTCTATAATCCCTTTATTCCCCCCTTTCTTTAACCACCTCCCTAACCTGCTCTTAAATGTTGATGTGCTCTCTTCTTCAATCATTAATTCTGGTTGTGCATTTCACAACCTTTTAACTCGGTATAAAAGGCTGCAGTCGGAAGCAAAGGCTTGTGTTGCCTCAGTTACACCATCGTAGGACTTGTTGAATAGGACAATAAAGAAAATAAATAAGTACTTGCATTTCCAGATTATCTGGTCATTAACATGTTGCTGCTTGTGGGACCTTGCTGTGCGCAAAGTGGCTGCCATGTCTCCCTACATTATAACAGTGACTACACTTCAAAAGTACTTAATTAACTGTAAACCTCTTTGCGAGGTCATGAAAGATGCTATAGAAATGCAAGTTTTTCTTTCTTTTTATATAGCACCTTTTATGACCTTAGGACATCCTAAAGTGCTTTACAGCCAATGAAGTATATTGAAGTGTAGTCACTGCTGTAATGTATGAAATGGGGCAGCCAATTTGTGCACAGCAAGGTCCCAGAAACAGCAGTGAAATAAATGATGAGATGATCTGTTTTAGATGTTGGTTGAGGGATAAATATTGGCCAAATCTCTAGGAGAACACCCTGCTCTTTTTGGCAATGGTGGCATTGGAGCTTTTACATCCACCTGCGAGGGCAGACAGGGTCTCAGTTTAACGTCCCATCTGAAAGACGGCACCTCCGACAGTGCAGCACACCCTCAGCACTGCAGTGTGAGTGTCAGCCTAGATTTTGTCGTCAAGTCTCTGGAGTCGGACTTGAACACACAACTTTCTGACGCAGCGGCGAAAGTGCTACCCACTGAGCCACGGCTGACACTCTATGCTCAGTCATAAGAGCATAAGAAATAGGAATAGGCTCTAAGGCCCCTCGCGCCTGCTCCACCATTCAGTAAGATCATGGCTGATCTGATCATGGACTCAGCTCCACTTCCCTGCCCGCTCCCGTAACCCCTTATAATTTAAGAAACTCTCTGTTACTGTCTTAAATTTATTTAATGTCCCAGCTTCCACAGCTCTCTGCGGCAGTGAATTCCACAGATTCACAACCCTCTGAGAGAAGAAATTTCTCCTCATCTCAATTCTAAATGGGCGGCCCCTTATCCTAAAATCATGCCCTCTAGTTCTAGTCTCTCCCACCAGTGGAAACATCCTCTCTGCATCTATCTTATCCAGCCCCCTCATAATCTTATTCGTTTCTATAAGATCACCTCTCATTCTTCTGAATTCCAATGAGTAGAGTCCTCATAAGTCAACCCACTCATCCCCGGGATCACCTAGTGAACCTTCTCTGAACTGCTTCCACAGCAAGTATATCCTTTCATAAATATGGAAACGAAAACTGCACACAGTATTCCAGGTGTGCCCTCACCAATACCCTCTCCAGCTGTAACAAGACTTCCCTGCTTTTATACTCCATCCCCTTTGCAATAAAGGACAAGATTCCATTGGCCTTCCTGATCACTTGCTGTTACCTGCATACTATCCTTTTGTGTTTCATGCACAAGTATCCCCAGATCCCATTGTACTGCAGCACTTTGCAATCTTTCTCTATTTAAATAATAACTTGCTCTTTGATTTTTTTCTGCCAAAGTGCATGACCTCACATTTTCCAATATTATACTCCATCTGCCAAATTCTTGCCCACTCACTTAGCCTGCCTATGTCCTTTTGCAGATTTTGTGTGTCCTCCTCACACATTACCCTCCCTCCCATCTTTGTATCGTCAGCAAACTTGCACACTCGTATTGTGGTCTGTTCCCATTCACCCACTGGTGCGCATTTTCAGAATGCTGTTGGCAGAAGCCTGCGGGTAGATTGTGAGTGCTCCTTCTTACCAACCTAGTGGAGGGGGGAGGGAAGGATGTGAAGTGCCTTTTATTTTTCCTCATTTTTAAATAAATAAATAATTTATAAAATTCCTGAGAACTGCAAGATAGACATCTGAATCAGAGAGGAAAAGATCACCTGCATTATTTAACATATATTTTTAATCGTTGTTCTGGAATTCTCTACTATGGTGAGGAAACAAGATGTATTCACATTGAAGAAACAAATGCTGGCCTGCAAAGAATTATCTGCTTTGTGCGTTGTCTTATTGATTTTCCTTACCTATAGTACATTGCTGCATTTGTCATAAAACTACTTATAACTTCAGGGAAGCAGAGTAGCAATTGCTATACATCTTGGGAAGGATATACAGATTTTTATTTAAAAATGGGCTATTAAACCAATTAAATGAAATATTATAACATTGTAGAATAAATTAGAAGGATAGGAGGCAACCTGGTTGCTTGTTGAGAGACATGTATAGATGATTTTGTTCCTTGGCACATACTTTCTCTTCAGGCTGGTTAAAATCATAGAATCTTACAGGAGAGAAGGAGGCCATTCAGCCCATCATGCCTGTGCTGGCTCATTGAAAGAGTTAACCAACCAGTATCACTCCCTGCCCCCTGCTCTTTCCCATAATCCCTGCAATGTTTTCCCATTTTAAGATACCTTTCTCCTCCCTGCACCAGAGCATCCTACCTCCACAGTGTTGCTGTAGAAATACTATTGAGAATGCGTGTGGCAGGGGGTTGACTCGTGCTGAATTTTATTTTTATTTATTTATTCACGGGATGTGGGCATTGTTGGCAAAGCCAGCATTTATTGCCTATTCCTAATTTCCCTTGAGAAGGTGATGGTGAGCCACCTCCTTAAACCGCTGCAGTCCATGTGGTGAAGGTACACCACTGCCCCCTCAGTCATCAAGATCCATGTCGAGGCCCTGGACAACGTGGACCACTTTCCATACCTTGGGAGCCTATTATCAGCAAGGGCAGACATTGACGAAGAGGTTCAACACTGCCTCCAGTGCACCAGCGCAGCCTTCGACCTCCTGAGGAGGAGAGTTTTCGAAGATCAGGCCCTCAAATCTGGCACCAAGCTTATGGTCTGCAGGGCTGTAGTGATACCCGTCCACCTATATGGCTCAGAGACATGGACCATATACAGTAGACACTTCAAATTGTTGGAGAAATACCACCAGCAATGCCTCCGCAAGATCCTGCAAATCCCCTAAGAGGATAGATGCACCAACGTCCGTGTTCTCGATCAGGCCAACATCCCCAGCATCGAAGCAGTGACCACAGTTGACTAGCTCCGTTGGACAGGGCCACATTGTTCGCATGCTTGACATGAGACTCCCAAAGCAAGCGCTCTACTCGGAACTCCTATATGGCAAGCAAGTCCCAGGTGGGCAGAGGAAACTTATCAAGGACACCCTCAAAGCCTCCTTGATAAAGTGCAATATCCCCACCGACACCTGGGAGTCCCTGGCCAAAGACTGTGTCCTAAGTGGAGGAAGAGCATTCGGGAGGGTGCTGAGCACCTTGAGTCTCGTCACCGAGAGCGTGGAGGAGCGTGCGGAAAACCAGACTCCCCACCCACCCTTTCCTCCAACGACTGTCTGTCCCACCTGTGACAGAAACTGTAATTCCTGTATTTGACTGTTCAGTCACCTGAGAACTCACTTTTGGAGTGGAAGCAAGTCTTCCTCGATTTTAAGGGACTGCCTATGATGATGACGGTACTCCCACAGAGCTGTTAGGTAGGGAATTCCAGGATTTTGACCCAGTGACGATGAAGGAATGGCGATATATTTCCAAGTCAGGATGGAGTGTGATTTGGTGAACTTGGAGGTGGTGGTGTTCCCATGCGCCTTCTGCCCTTGTCCTTCTAAGTGGTAGAGATTACAGGTTTGGGAGGCGCTGTCGAAGAGGCCTTGGTGAGATGCCACAGTGTATCTTGTAGATGGTGAGGGAAGTATCCATCTGCCACTTCCCTAAGATTCATTCCTCTGAATGTGGGGTACACCAATAATGGACCTACATGCTACTATCCAGTGGTGCAGACCGTTTGCACATACCAATCAATATAACCAGCTATGGAGAAAGAACTTGCATTTGCAACTCGTGATGTAAAGTTGCATGGCAGCTGCCATAGTTACTGTGTACAGTGTCAACCTTGGCTCAGTGGGTAGCACGCTCGCCTGAGTCAGAAGATTGTGGGCTCAAGTCCCACTGCAAAGACACGAGAACATAATCTAGGTTGACACTCCGGTGCAGTACTGAGGGAGTGCTGTACTGCCGTTTTTTGGATGAAACATTAAACCGAGGCCCTGCCTGGGCCATAAAAAAATACTTAATTGGCTGTAAAGTGCTTTGGGATGTTCTGAAGTTATGAAAGGCACTATATAAATGCAAGTTGTTTCTTGTTTTGTTTGAGAAAATAACGATTGTGCTTGTCTTTCTAAAAGAAAGAGCTCATTTTTGCCATGCCATTTGAGTAGAATATTCAGAGTTTCTAAATTTACATTCCATTACTGAAATACGTGGGGCAGCTATAGTATAGTGTATGTGTGGATAGCATGATCACTGATCACTTGATCATCTTTTATAAAACCGGTCAAGGCAAACTGCAGTGCCTTAGGACACTCCAGCGGCTTCTAGAATATTGAACATAGTATAATTTCCTTGAGAAAATCTGATCATATTTAATAACTAAGCACTTGGCTTCACCTCGTAAAGGATATGATAATATAAGCAACATACTTTCTTAATAATGTGGGGTATAAGAACATAATAGGAGCAGGAGTAGGCCATTTGGCCCCTGTGCCTGCTCTGCCATTTAATAAGAACATGGCTGATCTGATCTTGGGCTCAACTCCACTTCCCTGCCTGCTCCCCATAAGCCTTGACTCCCTTATCGTTCAAAAATCTGTCGATCTCCACCTTAAATATACTCAATGAACCAGCCTCAACAGCTCTCTGGGGCAGAGAATTCCACAAATTTACAAATATCTGAGAAAAGAAATTCTTCCTCATCTCAGTTCTAAATGAGCAACCCCTTATTAAACTATGCCCCCTATTTCTAGATTCCCCATGAGTGGAAACATCCTATCTGCATCTACCTTGTCAAGCCCCTTCAGTATCTTATATGTTTCAATAAGATCACCTTTCATTCTTCTAAATTCCAATGAGTATAGGCTCAACCTATCTTCATAAGTCAACCCCCTCATCTCTGGAATCAACCTAGTGAACCTTTTCTGAATTGCTTCCAATACAAGTATATCCCTCCTTAAATAAGGAGACTAAATGCATGACCTCATCTCTCATCTGGAAGGAGAAGAGCATGCCAGGAGATCTCAGAAATACCGTAATCGTGACCATCTTCAAAAAAAGGGGACAAATCCGACTGCAGTAACTACAGAGGAATCTCCCTGCGGTCGGCTACTGGGAAAGTCATTGCAAGAATCATCCTCAATCGTCTTCTCTCCATGGTTGAAGAGCTCCTCCCAGAGTCACAATGCGAATTCAGTCCACTAAGGGGTTTAACGGACATGATCTTCACCGCGTGACAACTACAAGAGAAATGCAAGGAACAGCATCAACCCTTGTACATGGCTTTCTTTGACTCCACAAAGGCCTTTGACCCTATCAACCGTGAGGGACTATGGAGTGTCCTCCTGCGTTTCGGCTGCCCACAAAAGCTTGTCACCTTCCTCCGCCTGCTCCACGATTACATGCAAAGGATCCACCACAGACCCAACCCAACGTGGACCATTTTCCATACCTCGGAAACCTACTATCAGCAAGGGCACACATCGTTGACTATGTCGAACACCACCTCCAGTGTGCCAGTGCAGCCTTCAGTTCCCTGCGGAAGAGTGTTTGAAGACCAGGACCTCAAATCTGACAGTTGTGGTACCGGCCCTCCTAAGTGGTTCAGAGACATGGACCATATACAGCAGACATCTCAAAGCGCAGGAGAAGTACCACAAATGCTGCCTCCACAAGATCCTGCAAATCCACCGGGAGGATAGACGCACCAATGTTAGTGTTCTCACTCAGGCCAGCATCGAGGCACTGACCACGCTCGACCAGCTCCGTTGGGCGGGCCACATTGAGACTCCCTAAGTAAGCGCTCCTACTCGAAACTCCTACACGGCAAGCCAGCCCCAGATGGGCAGAGGAAATGTTTCAACGGCACCCTCAAAGCCTCCTTAATAAAGTGCAACATCCCCACCGGCACCTGGGAATCCCTGGCCCACGACCACCCAAAATGGAGGAAGAGCATCTGGGAGGGTGCTGAGCACCTAGAGTCTCATTGCTGAGAGCATGCAGAAATCAAACGCAGGCGGCGGAAGGAGCGTGTGGCAAACCAGGCTCCCCACCCACCCTTTCCTTCAACCGCTGTCTGCCCCACCTGTGACAGAGACTGTAATTCCCTCATTGTATAGCCACCTGAAAACTCACTTTTAGAGTGGAAGCAAGTCTTCCTCGATTTCAAGGGACTTCCTATGATGATGATTATACTCCATCCCCCTTGCAATAAAGGGTAACATTCCATTTGCCTTCCTGATTACTTGCAGTGACCAGTGGGGTGCCGCAGGGTTCAGTGCTGGGACCCCAGCTATTTACAATATACATCAATGATTTAGATGAAGGAATTGAATGTAATATCTCCAAGTTTGCAGATGACACTAAGCTGGGTGGTGGTGTGAGCTGCGAGGAGGATGCCAAGAGGCTGCAAGGTGACTTGGACAGGTTAGGTGAGTGGGCAAATGCATAGCAGATGCAATATAATGTGGATAAATGTGAGGTTATCGACTTTGGTGGCAAAAACAGGAAGACAGAATATTATCTGAATGGTGACAGATTAGGAAAAAGGGAGGTGCAACGCGACCTGGGTGTCATGGTACATCAGTCATTGAAGTTTGGCATGCAGGTACAGCAGGCGGTGAAGGCGGCAAATGGCATGTTGGCCTTCATAGCTAGAGGATTTGAGTATAGGAGCAGGGAGGTCTTACTGCAGTTGTACAGAGCCTTGGTGAGGCCACATCTGGAATATTGGTCTCCTAATCTGAGGAAGGATGTTCTTGCTATTGAAGGAATATAGCGAAGGTTCACCAGATTGATTCCGTTATGGCTGACATATGAGGAGAGACTGGATCAACTGGGCTTGTATCCAGTGGAGTTTAGAAGAAT
Source organism: Pristiophorus japonicus (assembly GCF_044704955.1). Lineage (NCBI taxonomy): Eukaryota > Metazoa > Chordata > Chondrichthyes > Pristiophoridae > Pristiophorus > Pristiophorus japonicus. Next base: position 151,654,360 of record NC_091991.1, read on the forward strand.
GAGAGGCGCGCTTATAGAAACATATAAAATTCTGACGGGATTGGACAGGTTAGATGCAGGAAGAATGTTCCCGTTGCTGGGGAGTTCCAGAACCAGGGGTCATAGTCTAAGAATAAGAGGTAAGCCATTTAGGACCGAGATAAGAGAAACCTCTTCACTCGGAGTGGTCAACCTGTGGAATTCTCTGCCGCAGAAAGTTGTTGAGGCCAGTTCGTTAGATATATTCAAAAGAGAGTTAGATATGGCCCTTACGGCCAAAGGGATCAAGGGGTATGGAGAGAAAGCAGGAAAGGGGTACTGAGGTTGAATGATCAGCCATGATCTTATTGAATGGCGGTGCAGGCTTGAAGGGCTGAATGGCCTGCTCCTGCACCTAATTTCTATGGGCCCAAGTTTCCACATGATTCGTACCTGATTTTTAGGAGCAACTGGTGGAGAACGGACTATTTTAGAAATCGCAATTCTCCACTTTTTTTTTCTGCAGTTCTAGTCAGGTAGAACAGTTCTAGTTTAGAACAGAATTTTTTCTTCAAAAGGGGGCGTGTCCGGCCACTGACGCCTGATTTGAAAGTTTCCACAGTGAAAATGTACTCCAAACTAAAGTAGAATGGAGCCAGTGAAGATTTTTGTAGAACTGAAAAAACCTGTTCTACACATTAAAAAAATCAGGCGCAGGTTACAAATTAGGCGTCCAGAACGAGGTGGGGGGGAGGGGGGGGGGGAAGGGAACTCATTAAATTCGACAATAAATCCTTATTTATACTTCTACAAATATTATACAAATAAATCCAACCTGAATAAACATTTATAAACCAAGAAAAGATTAAATAAACCATCTTCCTACCTGTGTGAAAGTGCTTCAGCCAGGGAGAATTCTGCAGCCGTTCGTGCCGCTGAGCGGGAGGGGGAGAGAGAGAGAGAGAGAGAGAGGGGAGGGAGGGAGAGGGAGAGAGAGGGGGAGGGAGAGAGAGAGCGAGAGAGAGAGAGAGGGGAGAGAGGGGAGGGAGGGAGAGGGAGAGAGAGGGGGAGGGGGAGGGAGGGAGGGAGAGAGAGAGAGAGAGAGAGAGAGAAAGAGGGGAGGGGAGGGAGGGAGAGAGAGAGAGAGAGAGAAAGAGGGGAGGGAAGGAGAGAGAGAGAAAGAGGGGAGGGAAAGAGAGAGAGAGAGAGGGGGAGGGAGGGAGAGAGGGGGAGGGAGGGAGAGAGGGGGAGGGAGAGAGGGAGAGAGAGAGAGAGAGGGAGGGGGGAGAGAGAGAGAGAGAGAGAGAGAGAGAGGGAGAGAGAGAGAGCGGGGGGGGAGAGGGGAGAGAGAGCGGGGGGGGGAGAGGGGAGAGAGAGCCGGGGGGGAGAGGGGAGAGAGAGCGGGGGGGAGGTGGGGAAGGGAGCGGTCAGGTCGGATCGGATCCAGTCCGGGAGTCGGGTCCAGTGGGGGGGGGAGGGTCGGGGAACAGGAGCGCGGGTCGGGTTGGGTCAGTCGGGGGGGGGGGGAGCGGGTGTCGTGTCGGGTCGGGGTGGGGGGGGGGGGGAGCAGGTGTCTGGTCGGCGGGGGGGTGGGGGGGGGGAGCGGGTGTCGGGTCGGGTCTGGTTGGCGCGGAGGGGGGTAGGGAGAGAGCAGGTGTCGGGTCGGGTCTGGTCGGGGGAGGGGGGGTGCGGGTGTCGGGTCTTGTCGGCGGGGAGCAGGAGCTGGCCGTGGGAGGAGCCTTATCCACGCAGCCCCAGTGAGGCCATTCAGCCAGGGCTAGGGGCTGCGTGCTTCGGGCCCCTCCCACACAGTTCGGCGCCTGGAGCTACTGCACTTGCGTGCCGACTGTAGCGTGCATGTGCAGAGGTCCCGGCACTGTTTTCAGCGCCGGGACCTGGCTCCGCCCCCCCCCACAGCTCATGCTGGCTGCGCCGAGGGCCAGAGGACCTGTAAGTAGGTGGAGAATACCGAGGATTTTTTTAGGCGCCGTTTTAGGCGCGAAAAACAGGCGCCCAGCTCGGAGGGGCGCCCGTTTTTTTTCTTGTGGAAACTTGGGCCCATTGTTTCTAATTTGCTATACCTGCACACTAACCTTTTGTGTATCATACACAAGGACCCCAGGTCCCTCTATTCTGCAGCATTTTGTAATCTGTCTCCATTTAAATAATTTTCTATTTTTCCTGCCAAAGTAGATAACCCCACATGTTCCCACATTATACTCCATCTGCAAAATGTTTGCCTACTCACTTAGAAACTGCCAAGGGATATAGATAGGCTTTGTGTCCTCTGCACAATTTGCTTTCCCACCCATCTTTGTATCATCAGCAAACTTGGCTACAACACTTGGTCCCTTCATCCAAGTCATTAATATAAATTGTAAATAGTTGAGGCCCCAGCACTGATCCCTGTGGCACCCCATTAGTTACCATTTGCTAACCTGAAAATTACCCATTTATCCCGACTCTCTGTTTTCTGTTAGTTAGCCAATCCTCTATCCCCCAACCCTGTGAACTCTTGTCTTGTGCAGTAACCTTTTATATGGCACCTTATCGAGTGCCTTCTGGACATCCAAATACACCACATCCACTAGCTCCCTCTTATCCACCCTGCTCGTTACATCCTCAAAAGAACGGCAGCAAATTTGTCAAACATGATTTCCCTTTCATAAAACCATGCTGACTCTGCTTGACTGCATTGTGACTCCTTAGTTAGCCACAGATGGTACTCCCTTCTCCAAGTCTTTCCTTCTCACTGGAATATATTTTTGTTGAGAGTTATGAAATATCTCCAATGTCTGCCACTGCTCATCAACCATGTTACACTTTAATCTATTTTCCCAGTCCACTTTAGCCAACTCTGCCTTCATTCCTTTGTAATCACCTTTATTTAAGATCAGCACTCTGGTTTGAGACCCAACTTTCTCACCCTCCAACTGAATTTGAAATTCAACCATGCTATGATCACTCTTTCCTAGAGGATCCTTTACTATGAGATAATTGCTCGATAATAAATTAAGTGTAATTCAGATAAATGTATACAGTTTTGTACAGTCTGAACATTTTAACTTAAATACAAGTTTATTCATTGTGTTTGGAGCAATGATTATGGAGAGGAGAAAGCTGGGATTATTTTATCAGAGTTTCTTATTGTTTCCAGAGCACTGGAGTTTATCAAACCAGAGTATTGCTCGACATGTCAGATGCATTGATTTATTTGCCGCTGAAATAATATATGAAAGTGTACAGAATACTGTAATAAAATAAATGAACTACCGTTCAATTTCCCATCTGCTCTCTTCCCCTACCCCCACAACTCCTATTAGTTAATGTGGGCCACAGTTCAGTGAAGCTTTTTTTTAAAAAAAGTGCTATATTCCATTAAACCATCGGCCAAACATCATATCAGTTTGTGTCATCGAGTGACATGCTTTATTGCTGTTGTAAGAGTGAATGATCCTTACTGACAGAAACGAGAGGCTCCCGCCCACTGATACTCGAGCCAATTGCCTATGAGTAAATTTAAATAGCTGCCACTGTCAATAGCAGGGCTGCAGGATTTTTAATACAATAACTGTATCTAATAACCACATTGGGACATTTGTATTAAGGCACAAAACAATCTTCTTCTCCAACTTCTTTTCTGCTGAAGACACTGACATTTGCTGGGGGTATACTTCATTATAAAGCAATTACTATCAAATGACTGAGAACTAATAACATTTCAAAGCCAAGTTCACCCAACTTAGTGCTGCACTGAGAATTCTGTCTTGCATAATTTTTTTAAAAATATGATGGGAAACATTAAGTTGCTGAAACGTAGCCTTTGAAATTAACCTAGAGACGCCCTGAAATGCGGCATTACTCTGAGGCAATGTATGAATAATATATTTTCCAGGAGCAAAGCCGAGTCTGCACACTGAAATACTAATGTACACCATCGTATCATCTATTCATGTGAGCTGGTCAAGATAAAGGTTAAGAACCATAATATTTGAATGTAGTAGGGCACACACCCGACCAGCAAACAAAACAGGGCACACACATGGAGAAAAACAATTGACAGCTTTTGATTTTCCACCTGGGCACCCACTTTTCATTAGTGTGGCACTAGACCATGCGTTTTCATTGTCTATTTGACTGTGGGGGCATCACAGGGCAGTAAATACAGACCATATATGTGCCCTTCCCAAACGGATATCAATTAGGAGCAGGAGGTGGGGGAGACTTGTCCCATAACCCGGCATGCTGAGGTTAATAGTAATTTCTCGACCACCACTTAGATCTGTTAACTTGGTACAGGCCAAGATTTAAATGTGGTCCTTCCTGGTCTGTGTGACTCAGTTCCACACAGGACAGTTCTTATACTAACTGAGCCGCGGATGATATGAAACAAAGGATGGTATAAGGGAGCTGTTGTGATTTAAACAATTTTAAAAAAAAAGAGCTGCTCATAGACATGGCACTTCAGCATCTCAATTAACTTTAGATCTGCACAATCTCTTCAAAAGTTAGGAGGCACAGTAGGTTGTGTGGATGAGAGGAGGACATTACAAAAAGAGACAGAGACAGACTAAATAAATGGGCCAAACTATGGCAGATGCAGTTCAACGTGAAGAAATATGAGGTCAGCCACGTATCTTAAATGACGAGAGACTAAGAGCTGTGAAGGAGCAAAGGGTGTCCACGAGCAGAAATCACTATAATCTAGTGCACAGGCACAAAAAGTTAGTAAAAAGGCTAATAGAATGTTGGCTTTTATCTCACAGTGATTGGAATTCAAAAGTGAGGAGTTGTAAAGAACCTTGGTCAGACTGTATCTGGAGTGTTGCATTCAGTTTTGAGCACTGCACCTCAGGGGAAGATATATTGGTCTTGGGTACAGTGCCATTTCACCAGAATAACACCAGGGTTAAAGGATTAAATTATGAGGACAGTTTGCATAAACGTGGCTTGTATTCCCTTCCATTTGAAAAGTTGAGGGATGATCTAATCAAGGTACTTAAAATGTTTAATAGATTCAATAGGTTGATACAGAGAAACTATTTCCTCTGGTGGGGGAATCCAGAACAAAGGGGCAATCTTAAAATGAGAGCCATTTAGGAGTGCCATCAGGAAACACTTTTTTTTTTACACAAAGGGTAGTGGAAATCTAGAACTCTCTCCCAAGAACCTGTGGATGCTGGGTCAATTTAAATTTTCAAGACTGAAATAGATAGATTGTTGATGGGGAAGGATATCCAGTGATATGGTGCAAAGGCAGTTAAATTGAATTGAGCTATAGATCAGCCATGATCTAATTGAATGGCGGAGCAGTTTCGAGGGGCTGATTGGCCTACTCATGTTCCTATGTTTCTTTGAACATCATTTGTGAAGAGCTTTTATGGCGGGTTAACTTCATGTGGAAGCTTCTAGATGAAAACGACCTCTTCAAACTGAGAAAGGCAAAGAGATAAAATAAAAGAATATAAACAAATAATCCCTGTGTGTGCTTGGGCTCGGATACAATGGTAGCTTCAATCGGCAACATAAGAGTGGTATAAACCCCCAATAATTTCACTGTACTGGACAAAGGGTAATGGGAGATTTATTGACTACTCTGGCCCTTTGTAGCGTTGGTCAATAAAACTTGCGATCACCAGTCAATCAGCGATTTGCAATGATTCACGTTGCCAAGTGCTTTTGTTTCCAATTTATGATAAACCAAAGAACATCTGCAGCCATAAATATTCACAAATAATTCATGGTGTGGGGGTGTGAAGCTGACTCTATACGCAACTTACGAAATGCAAGGGATCCATTTATGCCTCAAATTACATGAAGATGAAAGAATCTGCTTTTTGCAAATGAAAGGATCATAAAGGATGTGTGTACGCTATGCTGTTTACTGGTCGGATGTGCGCGCCACTGCATTCGAATACCATAGATCTTAACCTTTTATCTTGACCATCTCCCATGAAGTGATAATGTGATGGCGTACATTAGTATTTCAGCATGCAGGCGCTTGTAAAAATATATTATTCATACATTGCTCAGAGTACAGGGTATTGCCGCATTTTTCCTATGTCTGTAGGTTAATTTCAAAGACCATGTTTTGATGACTTGATGTGATGTTTCCCATCATATTAACTTTTTGAAATTATGCAGGGCAGAATACTCAGAGCAGCACTAAATTGGGTAAACTTGGCGTTTAATGTTATTTGTTCTCTGTTTGAATGCTTCGTGATTTTGAAGAAGTTTCTCTGTGCACTATTTCTCTGTTTCAAATGCACTTCAGGCCCCAAATGCCTCAAGTATTATATTTTATTAATAGGAATAGTACAATCAGACAGTTGTTGAGGGTGAAATTTATTTGAATTGAAGGGATTACTCATGGATAATAAGTACTATTGATGGAATTTCCCTTTTTTATTTGTAATGTATGGTGGGATTCTATCTTTTTGTTGCTCTGCATTGACGTGTCGCTTTTAAATACCACATTATTTGATTGTTCTCTGCTCATTTAAATCCCATTGGATCATAAATCAGCCCTACCTGAGAAGTTAAGGTTGGGGAGGCAAACTGCTTACACATATGAGCAGGTGCTTCTGTATAATGGGAACAGGTGCAAGCCATTCAGCCCCTTGAGCCTGCTCCACCTTTCAATTCGATCATGGCTGATCTGTATCTTAACTCCATTTACCTGCCTTGGTTCTGTAACCCTTAATACCCTTGCCTAACAAAAACCTAGCAATTTTAGTTTTGACATTTTCAATTGATCCCCAGCCTCAACAGTTTTTTGGGAGAAGAGAGTTCCAGATTTCCACTATCCTTTGTGTGAAGAAAAGTGTTTCCTGACATCACCCCTGAAAGGCCAAACTCTAATTTTAAGGTTATTCCCCCTTGTTCCGGACTCCCCTACCAGAGGAAATTGTTTCTCTCTAATGACTCCTTTAATCATTTTGAACACGACGGAGCTATGGGAGATCCATTGACTCATTACATGGGGTCTGATTTTTTTTTTTCCCCCATCCCCCGGGAAAATATTTTGCCTCAACTTGCCGTCCTCCCTAATAGGGTGGCAAATATTAGAAACTTGCCAAGTAAAGAAGCCACAATGGGCTAGAAATTCGGTTCTCAGCGAAAATGGTATTTTTTCGCCAAAATTACCGTTATAGCTTCGCTATCAGGCCGTAAATTCAACCTTTAATTTGCGCAGCGGTAAAAATCGGCGTTGTACAAGGATTCGTGGCGCAAACCGTGACCCTTGCCAACTTTAGTCCGAGGCCGATACCGCTGCGAGTTGTCGGAAAAAGGCCAAAAACTAAATTGGAAAAAAAAATTTGCAAAACATTTATAAGACACTCATCTATCGAAATCGCTGAAAAAGAATTAAAAAAATAAAAACTTTAACTTGCCTTTTTGCAGGTCTTCATACTTACCACTGCTGGCAGGGCTACTACGACAGGTTTTCCCCTGTTGGTATTCTGTGCGGAGAGCGCCAAATTTTTGGCGCAAAGGTTATTTCGAGTTTCTCTGTGGCGCTCCTCTGCCCAATGGTACATAGAAAACACCACCGCAAAACCTCACCAAATTTCCCGCCAACCGGGTTTTCACCAAAAAGAGTGAAATAGCACCAAAATCCCGGTCACAAAATCGCCGAATTTCTAGCAATGTGTCCAGTACGTGATGCTGTCCATTGAAAAATGGTCCATGGGAATCACTTGCCACCTCACGGTGTTGAAATTAAGACTCAATGTGCAGCCTCCCACTCAAACTCATTCCTTCTTCAATATAGTGGAACTCTTCAGCTCTCTCAGTTTTCTCTTTCTTCCTACAGGGTTTGAAAGTCCAAGTTTGGTGTCAGCTAGCCACTGTTTAAGTTATCTTTTCTTCTCTTATCAATGTCGGCCACATCCTGCCTTTCCATTGGGTATCTTGATGAATATTCAGTGATTTGAGTTTTGTGGTGGGACCATGTGATTTCTGTCCTATCTTTATAACCACCTCCAGCCCTAAAACTCTCCTTTTCCCCATCCCTAATTACCTTTGTCATCGCCATTGGTGGCCGTGCTTTCAGTTGCCCTAGGTCCTAAGCACCGGAATTCCATCCCTAAACCTCTCCACCTCCTCGACCTCTCTCTATCCTTTATGGCACTCCTTAAAACATACCTCTTTGACCAAGCTTTTGGTCACCTGTCCCAATATCTTCTTATGCGGCTCAGTGTCAAATTTTGTCTGATAACGCTCCTGTGAAACGCCTTGGGACGTGTTAGTACGTTAAAGGCTCTAGATAAACTGCAATTGTATGTGACAGTATGGAAGTAATGAGTGGACTGACTTTATAGAGGTTTTGGTCTCTCTTTCAAATATTAAAATAGAATGCGCATGTAGAAAAACTCTTCCAGATGCTGGAAACAAGTGTTAATTACATGGAACATCAGTCTGAGAAGAAGTGACTGATTTTGATCAGGATAACATTGTAGTAACTGGAAAGCATGTGGCAAATGCACAGCAGTGTGTATGATCCCATAACCCTCTCACACATTCAACACAAATTCAGTTGGCTGTGCATTTTTTTGTGACTTCATTATTCATTTAATTAGTGCGTCAAGGTGCCTTCTGGTAGTCAGAACCTTTTATGTTTCAGCTAATTTGAAGCAGTCTCTTTTTCTCTCTCATTCTTTCTACTTTTTCTGGCTTTTTGCTTGCACAGTTGGAAAATCCAAAATATAGAATGGAAAAGGAAGAAAGAAATAACTTGTATTTATATAGCAACCTGTCACAACTTCAGGACATTCCAAAGTGCTTTACAGCTAATTAAGTATTTTGGAAGTGTAGTCACCCTTGCAATGTAGGAAATGTGGAGAACTCCTCTTCTCTTTGAAATAGTGCCATGGAATAATTTACGTCCACCTGACAGGGCAGGTGAGATCTCTGTTTAACGTCTCATTGGAAAGATGGCACTTCCGACGGAGCAGCACTCCCTCAGTGGCACTGGAGTATTGGCCTAGATTTTGTCTTCATATCTTCATGTCTCTGGAGATCGCGTATGTTCAAATGCTCAGGAGTTTATATAGCAGACGGATTGGTGTTAACACGATTTACCCGATGCGGCTGTATAAGTGGTGGGCATTAAATCGGGATCCATTAGCCACTGCACCATTGCAGCTGCAGTTTTGGATTTCTGCCACTAGATGTCCCCAGTGAGCAACATGGCCAAAGCCAATAGATACTAGAGTGGGTGGTAAAACTGCTGTACGATGTATATAACAAGTAAAGTCATGGATTGTCTCCGGGTCTCCGGGTCTCCGCCTCTGGATCATTGTGATTCTCCCTATTGCTCCGAAATCCTCAGTGGAACTCATTTTGCCCTTGCAACATGTCGATGTAATTCAATAAGGGTTGCGGGTCTTTGTTATAGAGCTAATGGCATTAAAAAAGGAGGGGTGGCAGCTTTTGAACATTAAGATGACAAAGCTTCTACCTCCCATACTGTCTGAAATAGCCAGCGCGCTTAACATGTTAGAAGCCGCACCTTTGTAATTGACTTCAGTGGTGATGGCCAACAGTTGGCATCATTTGCCCGATATGGGTGTCTGTATAAGCAGTGGGCACTAAATCGGGATCCATCAGCCACTGCACCATTACAGCTACAGTATTGGGTTTCTGCCACTAATGTCCTCAGTGAGCAACATGAACATAGCGCTCCTATGCAGAAGCCAATAGACATGTTTCAATATGCTCAACAGATCCCAAGGCCTTGGAGAAAGACTTACATATGTTTCAAAGCATTATATACAATGAATTATCTTACAATATAATGACTCCTGTGTAGGCAGAGATGGCACCCACCATTGCACAGCAAGATCCCACAAACATGCAAAGAGGAATGAGCAGTTGATGCTGGGTTTTTTTGGGGGGGAGGGGGGTTTAGGTGCAGGCTACGGGGTGTTGGTTGAAGGGGGACTGTGGTCCAGGACTTAAATAAATGGTAAAAAGTTACCGACAAACCTTTATAAGATAAAACATTATCCTTCGTGTTAAGCCTTGATTAAAATGGCAGGTGGATTCTGGTATCAAACTGTGAGATGATTTTTCTCATTTCCCTCTCGCCTCTTGAGACCTGAGTTAATCCAGTCCAGTCTGTTGGGGTAGATTGTTCTTTCGTTGATCGGCATAAAGTAGCTGAAATTAAATGAATTCAAGCATCGTGGGACAATTTTCTACGTGAAAGGCACTATATAAATTATTTGTTGTAGCAAGCAAGCAACCACAACCCAGTTCCTTGTGGGTGCTTGTTGCTCCATTAAGCTGCCATAATTTGGTATTAATTGGCACTAAATTGGCAGTCTTCGAGTCCCCAAAGCAATGGTTAATGTGATGTTTTACGGGATACATTTCAGTATGGGACCAATACGCTACAATAATCCATATTCTACCTGATCTGGGAGTACTTGATGCTGATACAAGATGCAAGAGGCTAGAAAATTTCTCCTTTCACAGCACAGACATCCCCCACCTTTCATGAATAAAAAGATGTAGTAATTTATGGGGAATTTTGAAAGGTGTACAGTCAGTTTGTATTTGCCCTCTTGAGGCCCACATTCTTGAATAATATTCATACAGAAATGTTAATTATTTTAACTATACTTTTTTTTCGAAATATCCTACTTCATGCATGCAGAAATAGTGGCTCAATTTAGAGGGGTATTTCTGCTGTAAACCTGTTACTTGGCAATAACATCATTGATGTCATCAGATCAGCCACTAACTTTTTTGTTAGAATTTCACTTTAAATAAAAACTGATTATATTTTTAAAGAAAATTGTTGCAAAGGTTTATGCTGCACCTTCTGCAGGGTTTTGAGTGATATTTTCAGGCAGAGCTATTCCAGGAACCGTAATTGCCTGAAAAAACTCCATATGCTCATACGGTGGCACTGCCCCTTTAAAAGATTATTCCACCCCACCCACCTGGTTGATTACTAGATCCCATTATTTTTTTTTTGTAATGTGTTTTAGCCCAACACTTGATGGGGAAAGCATTTTCTGCAGCTAATTGGCTTTTTAAGTTACGACCGAGAATGGACAGATCAGTGATTGGTGTCAGCAAATCCAATTACAGAATGAGGTTTTGCCTTTAATGAAAGATGAAGTGTGCAGCTCCCCCTGTTTATCCCCCTCCAAACCCTGTTCTGTTCTTTTGCATTTCACATGTCAAGAATAATTATAGTTTTGGGGATAGGGGAGGACAGGTTTGGAAGGAAATGCGGCATTAAGTATACCCTGATCTTGGAGCTTGATGCTTTGCATTTAGGCTTACTGATGACCTCAAACAGATGTACAAATGTATTCTGCTCTCCTACCACCTCGGTAATGCTTGTTAAGAGCGTTGCAGAATTGGTGTTTTGTAGTAATGGGGCTAATTTTAAGAGCCAGGTTTGACTGATAGTCTGCAAACAAATTCTTGCTCTTGAAAGGACATCATCTAATGGAAATTAAATGCTTTACAATGGTGCTTGTAAGCATAATAGCACATTAAAGACATTGTGGGGATACTGGAGTGCAACAATCCTTTAGAATAATGGCTAGCCCTTCACTACACTGCTGAATTCACAGCCACGAAACAACTTCATGAAATGGCCACCTATCTCTGGTTGGCTGCCTTCACCCCGTGTAGAATATGAATGAGAATAGGCCATTCAGCCCCTCAAGCCTGTTCTCTTATTCAATTAGATTATGGCTAATCTGTATCGTGACTCCATCTACCTGCCATGGTGCCGTAATTCTTAATGTTCTTGTCGAACAAAACTCTTATTAATCTCAGTTTAGAAATTTTCAATTGACCCTCTTCAACAGCTTTTTTGGGGGAAAGAATGCCAGATTTTCACTACCCTTTATATGAAGAAAAGCTTCCCGTCATCACCCCTCAATGGCCTAACTCTAATTTTAAGATTATGCCCACTTGATCTGGACTCTCCTATCAGAGGAAATAGTTTCTATCTCTCCTATCAAATTCTTTAATCAGCTTAAAACACCTCAATTAGTTCACCTCTTAATCTTCTATACTCAAGGGATTACAAGCCCAGTCTTTGCAACCTGGCCTCGTCACTTAACCCTTTTAGCCACAGTATCATTCTGTGGGCAGAAAGATTCCTGTTAATCATAAATAGCTGTGGACAATCCAGAAATTTTAACCAGCGCTAGGAAGCAAATGTTGACCTACATTTACATTTAAATTGGGCAGTGCCTACTGAATTTATAAAAATAAAACCATCAAATATTCAATCCACTATTGAGATGGAAATTGTATGCAGGTATTCAGATCCAGAAAAAGCATCATCATATGAGTAAATCTTGCATTCAGTAGAGTAAAATGGTAATGCCATACTGAGTGAACAACAGCTTGTCTTTTCCAGCTGAAGTACATTTTAAACTTCATACTTTAACAGCAATAGCACCTGTCTCACCTGGAGTGGAATCTGATTACATCCAATGTTGGGTGTCTTCCTGTACAATGTCTGTACTGGCTGGGTTAATGTTTGAAGTACAGGATACATAGTCTGACTCCTATGTAGAATTACATAAAATTTTAGAACACAGAAACCGTTACCTGAAATGTTACATCGTGCCTACAGCACAGAAACAGACCATTCGACCCGACTGCTCTATGTTTATGCTCCACATGAGACTCCTCCCACTTTACCTCATTCAACCCCTTCAACATTCCTTTCTCCCTCATGTCCTTATCTAGCATCCACCTTTAATGCATCTATGCTAGTTGCCTCAACTAGTCCCTGTGGTAGCGGATTCCACGTTCTAACCACTCTCTGGGTAAAGAAGTTTCTCCTGAATTTCCTACTGGATTTAGTAGTGACTATCTTATATTTACTGACTGCAAGTTTTTTTTTTCTGTAAAACAGTGTAGTCCAGAGCTCCAGTTGTTTTTTTATTCACTCTTGGAATGTAGCTCTGAAGAAATTCCTGGCCATTAGCTCTGTGGCATTTGTGCTCTTCTGTGACCAATGTAGTTTTGAGTAGCATTGCCAATCCTCCAGCATTGCCCTGAAGTCTCCAGGAATTGAAGATTAATTTCCAGGACACTGCTGCGAGCAACCCAGGAGAAAAATCAGCGGGACATTGAAAAAATTGTTTTTTCATTTTCTTTGAAAATTTTCATTTATTCATTATAGAAATACTGGAAATGGGGGAAAAAGGCTGTTTGATTATACAGGGCCGTTGGAGGTGGGGGGGACCTCTAGAAATAGGTCCAACCATAGTTGGCAACCCTAATTTTGAGTAATGTGATCATTTTGATGATTTTTTGTCATACATTATCAAGAGAAATTTCAATGTGCTGATAAGGTTTTTTTTTAAATAATTAGTGGGATAGCGCTGGAAAAGCCGGCATTTATCACCCATTTCTACTTGTCTTTGAGAGGCGATGGTGAGCCGCCACCTTGAACTGCTGCAGTCTGTGTGGCGAAGGTGCTCCCACAATGCTATTAGGTTGGGAGTTTGACCGACACCAAATGTGCAGTTATACTACAAGTAGAGGCTTGAGAAATGTGCAGTTATACTACAGGTAGAGGCTTGAAACGAGTGTATACTCACTGATGTGAGACCCAGCAAGCCCGAGTCACAGTGCTAGTTTCACCCTATTCCACAGCAAGGCAGCATAACCTTAAAATTAGAGCTTGGCTGTCCAGAGGTGATGTCAGGAAGCACTTCTTCGCACAAAGAGTAGTGGAAAATCTGGAACACTCCCAAAAAGCGTGTTGAGGCTGGAGGTTAATTGAAAGTTTCATACTGAGATTTTTGTTAGGCAAGGGTATTAAGGGTTACAGAACCAAAGTGGGAAGATGGAGTTAAGATACAGAACAGCTATGATCTAATTGAATGGTGGTTACGGGCTTGAGGGCCTACTCCTGTCCCTATGTCCCTATTATTTGGCCAGGTAAAACAGAGCATGTACACAATGCTCTGCCCACTTGTGCTCAAATGGCCTCCACTCTCATTTAAAAAGATGAAAACTGAAGCTGAAAAAAAGCGTTGTAATTCTCACAATACCAAAGCTATCAGATTGCGATATTAAATGCCAACCCTCCTTCCTTGTTTGGGTACAATTGTTGTTTCTCCTCATTGTTGAGCATCGTTTGCAGTTTTGTGTTTTTTTTAATGTATTGTATATCTCTTTTGTTCTTTAATTAAATGAAAATAGTCTCGCCCGGGTGAGGCATTAGATTTGCACCCAAGTTCTATAAAACAACATGCCCAGCTTCAGATGTGACCTATTTTTCAATCCGCTACTGTACTGAAGGGTTTCCTACTGTTCCAGTCTGTCAGAAGTCTAATGACTTTGATGTAGCATTTTATTTTAGGAAAGCTGCCATTGTTTCTAAGACACAAGGAGCCTAAAGGTTTACTGTGATTTAAATAGACCTGGCAACAGCAACACAGTAATGTAACATGCTGACTATCAGTTGCCACCCTCCTATTGACAATGCAAGTGTTTTTGTTTCACATTGTAATCAGTTCTATTGAATACGATGTGTTTTCCCAGCTGATTCAATGGGTAGGTGCATATCCCTGCCCTTGAAGTTCTGATGACTGTCAGACTGATGGGTATTCTGACCTCTTTTTGTTTGGGGGGGGGGGGGGCAGGCAAGCGAGGGGAGTATTTTTTTTTACTTTCTTAACCTTTTTCTATTTTGTTCAATCATCATCAAACTTCCTGCTGTAGCAGTCAGAGTCTTTGTTCTGAGTGTGACGATTATTGATAGAATTCATTAAAGCTTTGCAGAGCAGAAGATAATACAACAATGTGCCTGCCTGTACCTTCTCTCAGGGTCAATCTATAGCAGCCTATCTATAGCAACTGCTCACTAACACAAATAGAACTGGCAAGAACTAACAGATCCTGTTCAGACCATGTTCCCTACCATCATAAACAACAAAAAATTGCATTTATAAAGCGCCTTTAACGTAGTAGAACGTCCCAATGCACTTTACAGGAGCATAAAGAATGCCACCAAGCCAAAGAAGGAGACATTAGGACAGGGGAAAGAGGTAGATTTTAAGCAGCATTCTTAAAGGAGGATAGAGAGGTGGATGAATTGCAGAGCTTAGGACCTAGACGGCTGAAGGCATGGTCGCCAATGGGGCAAAGGAAGTGAGGGTTTCCAAGAAGCCAGTGTTGGGAGGAATGCAGAGCTTTCTTTCGGAGGGTTGTGGGCGGAGGAGATTACAGAGATAAGGGCGTCATCAAAAGACCAATTGCAACTTTGCTGAATATCATTCCCCTCTCAAGGAAAATACGGCTGATGTGCTTTTCCTACCTACCTAAAACCAACAATCAACGGTTACATTTTTTTTAACCTTAGCTGCTCTTAAGTATTGGCTGCTGATTTCTGATACATACTTACATATCACAGTGAGGCTAGATAACATTCTGTTCTATCTCAGGTAGTGTTTTAAGACTAAGAGCTAGAATTTCATCTACTCATTACCGGCACTCCGTAGCGTCATGAAATTGTGATAAAATGGCAGCCACTGCTCTTTCGCCAGATAGTAGCAGGTCCCGCAGCGGCCATTTTCCTCTCCCCCTTTCTGCTGCCAGTGCTGTTTGAGGTACTGTGAGCGTCTTGCACAGAAAGCTCTAACGCAAAGAACGGCACAGATCCAGAACCATTGTCTTAATTCAGCTTTCGTTGAATGAAGTTCAGAAAAGTATTTTAACTTCCTCTCATCTATTTTTATTACAATATGGTACAAGAGACTTGAGCACAGAAATCTAGGCTGACACTCCAGTGCAGTACTGAGAGAGGGCTGCACTGTCGGAGGTGCCGTCTTTCGGATGAGATATTAAACTAAGGCACCGTCTGCTCACTCAGGTGGACATAAAAGATCCCATGGCACTATTTTGAAGAAGAACAGGGGAGTTTTCCCGTTGTCCTGGCAAATTTTTATCCATCAATCAACATAACAAAAACAGGTTATCTGGTCATTATTGCATTGCTGTTTGTGGGAGTTTATTGTGTGCAAATTGGCTTCTGTATTTCTTATCATCATAGGCAGTCCCTCGGAATCGAGGAAGACTTGTTTCCACTCTTAAAATGAGTCCTTAGGTGGCTGAACAGTCCCTGTCACAGGTGGGACAGATGGTCGTTGAGGGGGAGGGTGGGTGGGCCAGGTTTGCCGCACGCTCTTTCCACTGCCTGCGCTTGATTTCTGCATGCTCTCGGCAACAAGACTCGGGATGCTCAGCGTCCACCCAGATGCACTTCCTCCACTTAAGGCGATCTTTGGCCAGGGACATCCAGGTGTCAGTAGGGATGTTGCACTTTTTCAGGAGGAGGCTTTGAAGGTGTCCCCGTAACGTTTCCTCTGCCCACCTTTGGCTCGTTTGCCATGAAGGAGCTCCGAGTAGAGCGCTTGCTTTGGGAGTCTCGTGTCTGGTATGGTTTCTCATACCTCGGGAGCCTCTTATTGACAAGAGCCGACATTGACGACGAGATTCAGCACCGCCTCCAGTGTGCCAGTGCAGCCTTCGGCCGCCTAAGGAAAAGAGTGTTTGAAGATCAGGCCCTCAAAACTGCCACCAAGCTCATGGTCTACAGGGCTGTAGTAATACCCGCCCTCCTGTATAGCTCAGAGACATGGACCATGTACAGTAGACACCTCAAGTCGCTGGAGAAATACCACCAATGATGTCTCCGCAAGATCCTACAAATCCCTGGGAAGACAGATGCACCAACATTAGAGTCCTCGACCAGGTCAACATCCCCAGCATTGAAGCACTGACCACACCTGATCAGCTACGCTGTGCAGGCCACATCGTTCGCTTGCCAGATACGAGACTCCCAAAGCATTTCCTATATTACAACAGTGACTACAATTCAAAAATAACTTAATTGGTTGTAAAGTGCTTTGGGACGTGAAAGGCGCTATTTAAATGCAAGTCTTTTTTTCATTTCTGGTATTTGTACTGTAAAATATATTTGATTTCATACTATAGCAGCACTTTGTTTTCTATTAATGAATGTACATAAAAGCTCCTGAAAGCTTGCAATTCCATTATTATAAGGAATCATATACTATGTTTGAATTCTTATCTCGCTTTTATTGTAAATCTGTTGAAACTAACTCATTCTGGCCCGAATATGGGGAATATTTATTTCACAAATCGATCCCCGTTTTCCCCCTTATGTGATATTTTAGTGAGGGCTGGATGACCGAAACTTTTATGGGCTCAATTTTCCCTAGTATTTGCTCTCTTTTTTTGGAGTAGACTGCTTTTTCTGGCCTAACTTTAAAAATCCCCAGTTTCCCCAATCAATTTGCACCAGCATAACTGACTTAGTTACGTTTTTTTAGGTAAGTTTATTTTTCTCAAAAGGGGGCGTTACCAGCCACCTACAGCAATCCTGGCCATTTAGGCAACTTTTGCCAGCTAATAGTTACTCCAGTTCTACTTAGGCCAGCGTATGTGGCCACTCAAGAAAACACTTGCAGACAGTTAAAGAAATCGGTGCAGGTAAGGAAATCGGTGCAGGTAAGTGAGAGGGGGAGAGAGAGGTGGGGGCGGTGGTGGGGGGGGAAGCCTTTGACCGGGAGGGAGGAGACCACTCGGACTGGGCTATGGGCGGGAGAACGCACCGGCAAGCCCTTCGGCCAGGGCTAGGGGCGGGGTCCTTTCGGCCCGGGAAGGCAGCGGCTTCAGTTTCCAGCCCAGCCCTTTTTCAGTTTCTAACCTCAGCCCTTCTGAGTGTCCCTCGTTACCCTAGCAACATCAGTTTTTGGCGCTCCACCCACAAAGTTTAAGGCCAATCTACACTGCTCCAAATTCAATGTTAATTCCAGCGAAACTTGGATTTTTTTTTGGAGGCGCATTTGGGCCACTAAAAAATCATTCGTATCTCTTCAACTGCACCAAAAATCACCCATGTGGAAAATGGAGCCCATAATGAGTATCTCATAATTGTGAAAAAGCTAAAATTACAGGGTCGTCTTCCACAGCAAGGAGGACATTTAAGGAGTCAGCATTTGAGGTGCTGGGGAGAAATGCACAAGATATCCCCTAAACAACTAGCCTTTATTTGCAGTTGAATTATAGAGTTGAGCACATAATCCAGGCTGGCTCCAGTGCCGGTACTAAAGGAGTGCTGTACTGTCAGAGATGCTGCTCTTTGGATGAGATGTCAAACCGATGCCTTGTATGTCCTCTCGGGTGGACAAAAAAATCCCATGGCACTATTTTTTAGAACAGCAGGGGAGCCCTCCTTGGTGGTCTGGCCAATATTTATCCCTCAATCAACATCATTAAAACAGATTATCTGGTCATCATCACATTGCTATTTGTGAAGCTTGCTGTGCGCAAATTGGCTGCTGCGTTTCCTACATTAGACTTCACTTCACAATTACTTCATTGGCTGTAAAGCGCTTTGGGATGTCCTGCGATCGCGAAAGGCGTTCTAGAAACGCTAGTCTTTTTTTACACCTTAAAATTACCTTTTTAATGCCGCCAGCTACATTTCCTTAAATGGTTCTGAATGCCATAGTTAAAAATATATTGCTACCTCATCTGTTTAATGCTCACAGTGGGGACCATGTTAAATGTCAGACTCTGTTCTGCAACTAAACTACAAGAACCGTCAGCTTGGGCTACCAAACACTTCCCACAAAGGTTTCATAAGTGCCGAAATAAAAATGGACGCACTCTATAATTCAACTGCAGACAAAAGCTAGTTGGTTAAGGGACATTCTGTGCAGTTCTCCCCAGCACCTCAAATGTTGACTCCTTAAACCTCTCCCTTGCAGCCTATCTAGCTGAACCCAGGGTGCGCAGACTTGGTGTTCTGCTTTGACCCTGAGCTGTGCTTATAGCCCCACAATTACTCCATTGCCCTGCCGCCAACTTTTACCTCCCTACCTACCTCACACTTTCTGGTGCTGAAACTCTCGTCTATGGCTTCATCACCTTTTATGATCGATTTCTTAAATACCCTCCTCACCAGCCTCCAATGATTCCAAGCTCGGTACAAAAGCTCTCACACTCTTCCTCTAATCCTTGCTCTCCACTTGCCCCCTGTCCTCCAGCAAATTGAACTCAGTCATCATTCCCATTGAGAATCCCTTTGAGGTCTTGCCTTCACCCTCCTTTACCGTGACTTTGGATTATAGCATGCTCCTTGCCCCATCAACTTCAATGTATGAAGCTAATTGTTCATTCACTATAGCCTGTCTTCTAGTTGTCTTGCTAACTCTCTCCATCCCTTCGAAAGTTTCCTAAAAACCTACTTCTTTCATACCTTTAGTCTCCCTGTAAATTCATTTACTTCCTCTACACTTTTCCCTTGTAAAGCTCTCTGAGGCATGTTACATAATTATTTGTTTTTTGTGCATGCCGTACCTTTCTGGCCAGACTTTTCTTGGTGTGTCTATCCTTGACAACTAGAATCTGCTCATGAATACATTTATGTGTTTAAAATCTCACCATTTCATGTAATGACTCTTGTGTAAACTCCAGTATCAAGTTCCCACAGTCACTGATTCACAAATAACACCCACTATTTAAGAACCCATGGTTTTACTCCATTCAGTCAAGTTGTATTAACACTGGTTGGGGGCGGGGATTCTGAAACGCATCTGAAATCAATTTCTCATAATAACACTTTCTTGTTAAGTTAATCACCATGTGTGCAGAAACCTCATTCAGAAAACGGTTATTGAATTCTTGGTTCTGCAGTGTGGCTTGATCACTGACAGTCGATAACGATCAGTGGCCAAAATACTCTGGCAGATTTTTTACTACAAATGTTTCACATTCTGGATATGACAATCTAAAAACAGCCCTATAAATGAAAGATCGTCATAATATTTGTGGGCACTTTGCACTCATGAATGTTTTTCACACAAAGGGTGGTAGAAATCTAGAACTCTTTCCCCCCCCCTCCCCCCCCCCCCCTCAAAGGCTGTGAATGTTTTGGGGACAATTGAGGCTTTCAAGACTGAGATCAATAGATTTCCATTTGGTGAGGGTATCAAGGAATATGGAGCAAAGGTGGGGAAAATGCAGTTGAGGTACAGAACAGCCATGATTTAATAGTATGCCAGTGCAGAGCCGAGGGGCTGAATGACCATCTCTTGTTCCTATGTTCACCGTTTCCTTTGTGACGCTGATGTTCAGTGTGGGCCACAAGAATCTATTTTAAGGTCCAAGTTCATTTAACGCAAATGTTTATTGTTAAATGTAAGTGTTTTCTGCAGGGTTGGGCAAGATTGGGTGCTTGGCATCATCAAAATTACCATTGGGTTTGCTATTCCTTCCTTTCCTCCTTAAAATTCACCTCGTTGACTAAGTTTGTAGTCACCCATCCTAATAACTTTCTTTAGTTTGGCTTCCATTTTTAAAATCTGATTACGCCTCTGTGAAGCACCATGGTTCATTCTGTACATTAAAGGCGCTACATAAATGCAAGTTGATGGTGTGGTTTTAGGTAATAGTAGGAAAACGGAGGGAGATGGAATTCTGCAGTTTGGAACTGCCTGAAAAGATTGAGATACAGTAGGAGACGATGCCATGGGTCTTGATATTTAATTAAATATACTTCTTTCCCATTATTACTATTGGAAGCGAAAACGTTTCTGCTAGTCTCTATGTAATAGGTTCCAGACATTTCTTAAATCGACAATGTTCAATCCTGAGGACGTGGAGTGAAAAGCTAAAAAGCAGAAAAGCCATTTGTATATAAAAGGTAATCAGGCTTCACTTCCGTTATTTCAGTTTGATTCAATCTGAACAGACTGTTGGTTGTAAAACTGAGAGCCAGAATTGAACTGCCAAAATTTGCAGTTTCCATGTAGAAGAGAATACAGATCCATGAAGTAGCAAATTTATAGAAGTATTTTATCTCAGTAAAGTACTACTTACTATTCAATGATACAGTATACACTAAGTATTTTATCTCCGTAAGGTGCTACTGACTGCTCCATGATGTGATGTACACTGGCAATTTTGCTACCTGTATAATCTTGCTTTCTCCCAATGCCTTCTCTGTTTATAGAGGAACAGTAGGAACAGGGGGAGGCCATCCAGTCCCTCAAGCCTACTCTGCCATTCAATTAAATCCTCACTGTTCTGTACCTCAGCTTCCTTTACCCACCTTTGCTCCATATTCCTTGATACCCTTGCCCAACAAAAATCATTGATCTCCATCTTGAAAGCTCTGATTGTCCCAGCATCCACAGGGTGTGGGAGTGGAAATTCCGGACTTCTACTATTCTTTGTGTGGAAAAAGTGATTCTTGATTTTGGTTTGGACTGGCCTGGTTCTGACTTTATGTTTGTGTCCCAGTTTTTCCCTATTTTCTATTCAGTCCTTTCATTTTCCATTGGAGGACAGAGAAGGAAGGATCCATTGGAAAAGATTGATCATGAGAAGTTAAAGCAAAACCCCTAATTGATCTATCTGATGGAATTACTGGGGCAGCATTATGCTATTGTAGGAAGATATTGGTGGTGATGCTTGCCTCCAGGTCTGACCTCCATGTCATGCATTGGAGAGCATAGCAATTGAGTCAGTCCAGTAACTCCAGATAGACCAGACTTTGAATCCTGCACTGGTAAACATATCCATTGGAGGAATGACTGCTAGATAGGAATAGTGCAATCAAGCAGACACAACATGGATTCATGAAAGGGAAATCATGTTTAACTAATTTACTGGAATTCTTTGAGGATATAACGAGCATGGTGGATAGAGGTGTACCGATGGATGTGGTGTATTTAGATTTCCAAAAGGCATTCGATAAGGTGCCATGCAAAAGGTTATTGCAGAAGATAAAGGTAAGCGGAGTCCGAGGGAATATATTAGCATGGATCGAGAATTGGCTGGCTAACAGAAAGCAGAGAGTCGGGATAAATGGGTCCTTTTCGGGTTGGAAATTGGTGGTTAGTGATATGCCACAGGGATCGGTGCTGGGACCACAACTGTTTACAATATACATAGATAACCTGGAAGAGGGGACAGAGTGTAGTATAACAAAATTTGCAGATGACACAAAGATTAGTGGGAAAGCGGGTTGTGTAGAGGACACAGAGAGGCTGCAAAGAGATTTAGATAGGTTAAGCGAATGGGCTAAGGTTTGGCAGATAGAATACAATGTCGGAAAATGTGAGGTCATCCACCTTGGAAAAAAAACAGTAAAAGGGAATATTATTTGAATGGGGAGAAATTACAACATGCTGCGGTGCAGAGGGACCTGGGGGTCCTTGTGCTCGAATCCCAAAAAGTTAGTTTGCAGGTGCAGCAGGTAATCAGGAAGGCAAATGGAATATTGGCCTTCATTGTGAGAGGGATGGAGTACAAAAGCAGGGAGGTCCTGCTGCAACTGTACAGGGTATTGGTGAGGCCGCACTTGGAGTACTGCGTGCAGTTTTGGTCACCTTACTTAAGGAAGGATATACTAGCCTTGGAGGGGGTACAGAGACGATTCACTAGGCTGATTCCGGAGGTGAGGGGGTTACCTTATGATGATAGATTGAGTAGACTGGGTCTTTACTCATTGGAGTTCAGAAGGATGAGGGGTGATCTTATAGAAACATTTAAAATAATGAAAGGGATAGACAAGATCGAGGCAGAGAGGTTGTTTCCACTGGTCGGGAGACTCGAACTAGGGGGCACAGCCTCAAAATACGGGGGAGCCAATTTAAAACCGAGTTGAGAAGGAATTTCTTCTCCCAGAGGGTTGTAAATCTGTGGAATTCTCTGCCCAAGGAAACAGTTGAGGCTAGCTCATTGAATGTATTCAAATCACAGATAGATAGATTTTTAACCAATAAGGGAATTAAGGGTTATGGGGAGCGGGCGGGTAAGTGGAGCTGAGTCCACGGCCAGATCAGCCATGAATCTTTTTGAATGCAGGCTCGAGGGGCTAGATGGCCTACTCCTGTTCCTAATTCTTATGTTCTTATGTTTCCAGTGACACATCACACAATTACTTGTTGTGATAACGGTTCTTCACTGTTACCTGAGTTAAGTGCTTTCCACACCTGAGCTAAGGTAAAAAATACAATCAGTTTTTTGCTGACTCTCTTCAGATGCCCTGAGTAAAAGATTACTATTTCTCAGCTACGATGGTTTCTGGATCCAGCCCGGTGTGACGGAACCAACCAAATTTAAATTAGCTTACAATTCTGGGGTTGTATTTGCCCTTAGTCAGCTGAAGCTTACTCTAATCAGTGTGCAGCAACTTCACCTGCCTTATCTTCTTCAGTGACACTTTCCAGCTTAAAGGGACAAATAAATCCTGACTCCAGTGGTAAATAAGAGTGCTTATGGTTTTCAGAGAAAAATGGATGAAAAAGTGGAATCCAACCCCCAAAACACCAGTAACAATCCCATGAATAAACCAGAATTTAATTTATTCTGTCATTGTTTTCTAATGACTGAAAATGATACTTTTTAATTAAATATGTCCATTATTGATATCAAGTTTTGATGTATTCAGTAACATAACAAACCGCATCATGATCCATTATTACTCTCTTTTTTTCCTCCCTAAAAGTAATTCCTTTACTGGCTTTCTCCTCTTCTCTCCCAAAAGTATCATCATAGGCAGTCCCTTGGAATCGAGGAAGACTTGCTTCCACTCTTAGAATGAGTCCTTAGGTAGCTGAACAGTCCAATATGAGAGTCACAGTCCCTGTCACAGGTGGGACAGACGGTCGTTGATGGTAAGGGAGGGTAGGATAGGTTTGCCGCACATTCTTTCCGCTGTCTGCGCTTGTTTTCTGCATGCCCTCGGCAATGAGACTCGAGGCGCTCAGCGCCCTCCCGAATGCACTCCCTCTACTTAGGGCGGTCTTTGGCCAGGGACTCCCAGGTGTCGGTGGGGATGTTGCACTTTATCAGGGAGGCTTTGAGGGTGTATAGGTTCACACTGAGGTACAGATTCACACTGGGGTACAGGTCTACAGATGCCAACAGCCTTTTACTACCTCACTCACAGAAGTCTGTCTTTGTGAGTGTCAACAGTTTATTCAAGCCTGAGGGGCATTACGATGGTGCACAATCCGACCCTCACCTAATGCCTGTACATGTGATCTGGATAAAGATCAGCAGCGGGAATCTTGATTGTTTTTCTCCTACATACAAATTCAGTGACACTGAAGCCAATTGTATAATTCTTACTGCTACTCTGATGCAGATCAGTTAAGGTGGCACATGATGGAGATCAAAACTTTCAACCTTCCTGATCGATAGGTCACAGGATCACACAAGGCAAGGCCTGATGGCAATTCTAAAAAAAAGCAATGGCCCCAAGTTTCCACATGATTTGCTCCTGATTTTTAGGAGCAACTGGTGTAGAACGGAGTATCTTAGAAATCGGAATTCTCGCTATTTAGTTTGCTCCAGTTCTAGTCAGTTAGAGCAGTTTCACTTTGGAACAGAATTTTTTTTTCAAAAGGGGGCGTGTCCGGCCACTTACACCTGTTTTCAAAGTTTTGTCAGTGAAAACTTACTCCAAACTAACTTAGAATGGAGTAAGTGAAGATTTTTGTACGCTCGAAAAAACCTTGTCTACACTTTAGAAAATCAGGCGTAGGTTACAAATCAGGCGTAGGGAATGGGGGGGGGGATTTACAAACATTAAAAACTTCAGTTTTACAAATAAAGAGCCATCATCAATAATAAATGATAAAAACATCAATAAATCAATCAAAAAAAATTAATAAGAAATAATTATTTTTAAAAAAAATCAATAAATAAAACATTTTCTACTAACTGACTGCAGTACCGGGAGCCCTCCAACAGCGTGCTGGGATGCCCCCCCCCCCCCCCACCCAGTGTGTCTCTGTCAGTGTCTCTATCTCTGTCAGTGTCTGTGTTTCTGACAGCGAGGGAAGGGGGGTTGAGGGGGGGAGCAGAGGGAGGGGTGGAGGAGGAGAAGGGGGAAGGGGGGGAGGAGGAAAAAGGGGGGGAAAGGAGATGAGGGGGAAAGGAGATGGGGGGGAAAGGAGATGGGGGGGGAAAGGAGATGGGGGGGAGGGGGGAAGGAGATGGTTGGGGGGGGGAAGGAGATGGTTGGGAGGGCGGAAGGAGATGGGGGTGGGGGGAAAGGAGAAGGGAGAGGGAGGCTGAACGGGCCAGGCCTGGCCGGGCCCGAGACTTCGGGCAGGGCCCGTCCCCAGCACCAGATTTACAGGTAGGTGGCGTTGGGTCGGGTCGGGGTCGGGGGGGGGGGGGGTGATGGGAGGGAGGTCGGTTCGGTTCGGGTCGGGGGGAGGGAGGGAGAGGGAGATCAGGTCGGGGAGAGGGAGATCAGGTCGGGGGGAGGGAGGTCAGGTCGGGTCCAGTCGGGGGGTGGGGGGAAGCGGGAGTCGGGTCGGGGTCGGGTCCGGTCCGGGGGCGCGGGTGTGGGGAGCGGGAGTCGGGTCGGGTCCAGTCCGGGGGGTCCGGTCCGGTCCAGGGGCGGGGGGGGGGCAGAAGCAGGAGTCGGGTCGGGGTCGGGGTTGGGTCCGGTCTGCGGGGGGTGGGGGGGGCGGGGGAAGCGGGAGTCGGGTCGGTGTCAGGTCCGGTCCGGGGGCGGGAAGCTGGAGTCGAGTTGAGTCGGGTCGGGAGGAAGCAGGAGCTGGCCGTGGGAGGAGCCTTATTCACACAGCCCCAGTGAGGCCATTGGGCCAGGGCTAGGGGCTGCGTGCTTCGGCCCCTCCCACACAGTTTTGGGCGCCTGGAGCTACTGCACATGCGTGCCCACTGTTTTCAGCGCAGGGACCTGGCTCCGCCCCCCACTGCTCGTGCTGCGCTGTGGCGAGCTGCAAACGGCCTGCAGGGAGCTGGAGAATCTGGAAGTTTTTTTTAGGCGCACTTTGTGGCGCGAAAAACGGGCGTCCAGGTCGGGACTGCGCCGTTCTAGGCTCGAAACTTGGGCCCAATAATTCTGTGTTGTTGCTTCACATTCATGACAGTTCTACTTTGAGAGAGATTAGGGTTTTCAAAATTAGTTCATTTTTACGATAGTCAGCATGTCCCCTTCCCCTCCCTGCTCATGAACCTTTTAGCTTTTCCTCCTGACATGTATTTTTCTGCTTAGCACGGTAATCATTGACCTCAGCACTGTTTCTGAGTTGTCTATTAGGAGTTGCAGTAAGACCTGGTGTGATTAACACTACCATTCTCCCTCTGGAAGACCCCTGACCTCTGCTTTATTTTGTCCCTCTGGCAGCAGATCTGAGATTGGGAGCTTGCCATGAAGGAATCACAGACACGAGCCTACGTCCTACTGCTTGGTGCTACACTGGAGCACTACTCTGTCATTCTTCCATCGGATAATCCTACTCTTTTAACCATGCCTCCTCCTCAGAAAAGATTGATTTCCAAAGGCACTCCATGCTTTAGTCGGCAGCTGTTGAGGTTTGCTACAGTTATATTTCTTCTTCGCCAGCACCACCACTGAGTTGATACGTTCCAGATGAAATTGAAGAATTTGGCAATGAGTTTCATGTTTCTTAATAATTTGAGCAAATGGATTTTTCACTTAACTTCAATAGCTCTGTTCATGCTTGTTCTCGATGAAGAACATCCGTCTTCTGTATCTCAACAGTCTAAGGACAATCCAAAATCGCCACCCCTTTATTGATAACATGGACCTTTGGACCAAACAGCTCTTTCTTCCAGGCAGACTTTGAAATGACTGCCCCCCGCCCCCCCCCAAAAAAAAACTGGTCTGCACTCATCACGAGATATTGCCTTTCCTTTATGCAGCTGTCTTAAGAGGCTCTATAACCTGGATGACATATTTCGTACTGTACCTCCTGAAAATGGAATTTCAAAAGTTCCAATTGAAATAATATCCAAGTCAGGCTGCTCCACTTAACGATGAGCTTTCTCTGTGCATAGATTTCACGGCATTCAATTTTCAGGTATCGAGCTCCTCTGATAGGGACAAGCTGTTTTGCAATGTGTGCTGTTCAGTACCTTGTACTCACTCTATCCAATCGCTCCAACCATACCCATATAATAGATGTATTCGAATGTGTTCATCGCCTATAGTGGAAATGACAGATAGTAAAAAGGGCCTCTAATTTTTTTCTGACCCAGGGAAATTTACATTGCTCTGTAACCAATGAGAGAAGAGTCTTAATTCCGATCATAAAATACAGAATTGCTTCTAATTCCTAACCCCCCCAGAGGAGTTTAATGCAGATGTATGATCTGCAATAAAAACTTTCTGTCACTAATGGCTGGGATTGCACTGTCTCCATTACTAAAACACAGCTGCACTGCGCTGGCTAAAGTGCTCAAATATTTGTCTGAACAACCTGTTCAATTCATTAAGGCTGAGAGGAAAGGAATGTTCCAACTAACCTCAATAGCATGCATGATTATTATTTCATAGCAAACCTAAACCCTACAAAATAATATTTGCTTTCACAAATCCAGTTTAAAACTTTGTAGGTATCTAATTTTGGGCTAAAATATTTAAAAACAAATGTATCTTTTTGTCAAATCAACACCATTTCAAGTTTAGTGTTGTTTCAGTAGCTTGTCTCTCTCAGTAACTACTACCAAGTGAAGGCCTCCCAGTACAATTTGTTTTTAGTTTTTGTTACCATTGCCCCACACTCTGGAATTTCTTCCTTTAAACCCTTCCAACTCCCTCTCTCCATTCTTAAGATCCGCCTTGAAACCTAGCTCATTGACCAAGCCCCTCCTAATGTCTCCACCTTTAACTTGATGTCCATCTTTGTCCATCTTTGTCTGATACATTGAAGGCACCATGTAATTGCAAGTTATTGTTGTCATGCCCTGTGTAAAGTATCCCATAGCATGCCTTCAGTTTGAAGACTTTATGGATAATTAGAATTAAAGAAAGAGGAAACAATGAGAAGAGAAAGAGGAGGCAGGAGGAGATGTAGAGCAGGAAGATGGGACAGAGCAAGATGAGGGAGTCAAAGAGCAGATAAATTAGTGTTGCAATGAGAGCCTTTGTCGAAAGTCAAATCTGTTGCTGTTTGAAGGTAGGGCTATAGCAACTTGAATACTTTATTTTGGCTGGAAAGTAGTGGGGTCATCTTGTACATGGATCACCCTTTACAGGCGAGTATATATGGTATGTCGAGGAGCATAGGCGAGAACTAATCTTGTTGTGAGACGGCGCAAATAGCAGGGATGACTGAAGATAGAATAGAGGAGATGGAAGATTAAAGTGTGAAATAAATTGACTGCCAGAAGAGATCATTTTCTCTCATTCATTTTTTTGTAAAAGAAAGCTAAAGTGACTAAAATTAGTACCACTTTACATAAGAAGTCTTCTGAAATTAAATGGGCCAGTCTGCCCAATGTCCACCTCTGTATGTATCTGCCTAGGTGATTCAATCATCCCGTCTCCTTCGGAGGGAGGTGTTAAGCATTTGTTGAGTTCTTGGTAGACAAATCTAGTGCACTGTGAATGGCTGACTTTATCGGGTTGTGGTTCTGAGAGTATGAGTGCACACTTTTCTCTCATTAAATCTGAGCACAAAATGTCATTTATTATTACATTCTGACCCATTAGTTTACACGACAATTGTTTTGGAAACTAGTCTGAAGCCAACATGGACATAAAGTTCCATTGCATAATTTCCTAGAGTAGACAGGAAGAGATTTAAGAACCATTTCATAGAATTAATGAAAGCATGGCACAGAAGAAGGCCATTTGGCCCATCGTGCCTGTGCTGGTGCTAGTTCTTCAGCTAGAGCTGTGCGATCTACTATTTTTTTGTGAAGAAACAAAAGGAAGATATAAAGGGACCAAGATGAATACTGCCGTTTGGTTTTGCAAATGTAATAAATGGAATGTGCAGAGTTGGAAAGCTCAATATTTAGGAATGTCTTAAACCGTTGTACTTTATGGAGAAACACATCATTCAACTGAAGCACTGCTCTTCAAGCAGCTCCCAGCCTTCCATTTTCTGAGATCTACTGAATTATACAAAGAGCAGTAACCATAAAAGCGAAGGATTTGGTTAGTGTGATTAAAGTAAATGTTTAATCCTGCTGGTCGTGTACCTATGTCTTTTAAAAATGGTGGTAACCCAGTTCTGAAATGGCTTCCAAACACTATATTGAAAACTGAAATGGCTTCTTGGAGAGGATTTGTCTGCATTATAGGCTCAGAATTTTTTGATCAAGAAATAGTCAAGTCACAGGCTATGTTTGAAGTGGAACTGCTATTTAAAACGCTAATTCAGTGGACAGTGCCCCATGTAGGAATGTTATTTCTAATTGGTGTCAGAAGGGTGTGTATTGTACTGTCTATGAATCAACAAGTGTAAACACACAGCCATTTGTTCTTGAGCTTCCGGAGGATACACAGCCATTATAAATTGCGATTTAGGAATATTGGTGATATTGCTGATTTGATGCTCGATATAATCAGGCTTCAAGGTTTAGTATCTTCAAAGAAGTTATTTGGATATCAATTGGTAAAATATACTTACATTTTACCCTGCGTAAACGAGAGGTAATCCAAAACTCGGCTGCCCATGTTCTAACTCGCACCAAGTCCCGCTTACCCATCACCCCTGTGCTCACTGACCTACATTGGCTTCCGGTTAAACAATGCCTCGATTTCAAAATTCTCATCCTTATTTTCAAATCGCTCCACAGCCTCACCCCTCCTTATCTCTGTAATCTCCTCCAGCCCCACAACCCCTCGATATGTCTGCGCTCCTCTAATTTTGCCCTCCTGAGCATCCCTGATTATAATCGCTCGACCATTGGTCGCCGTGCCTTCTGTTGTCTGGAACTCCCTGCCTTAAACCTCTCTGCCTCTCTAACTCTCTTTCCCCCTTCAAGACACTCCCTAAAACATAGCTCTTTGACCAAGCTTTTGATCACCTGCGCTAATTTCTACTTATGCGACTCTGTGTCAAATTTTTGTCGCATAATACTCCTGTGAAGCGCCTTGGGACGTTTCACTACATTAAAGGCGCTACATAAATACAAGTTGTTGTTCTAATGGAAAGATCTCCTAATGCTCTTCGGTTTCTATTCATTGTGACATTATGGACAGAGGTGGATGGAGCTCTGTTATAAATATGCCATCAGATACTGTATCCTTCCAAGAATTTGCCAGAAGGGTGTGTATGCAGTTGACATCTTTTGTCACCTTTGTATACAGTATATTACTGATTCTGCTGTATACTACTTGCCTAAACGTTTGCTTCTATTCATAAATAAATCTGGGTATGGGGTTTAACCTGTGCAAGGAAGTCGAACCGTGTGATATTTTCAGTCATCCTAATTGACAGAAGATATATTTGATATTTTCCATATTCTCCAGTAATCAGGGTTATTTGCTAAATGCTGGCTATGCTAGCTCAGTGCGCCTGAGAATGAAAGAAGCAGGTTTCAGGTCACAAGAGACATGTCAGATTACAGAATTGGTTGTTGAGCTGATCATTTGAGAAAAGGCATTGGAGAAGGCCCAAACCCGAACAGTCATTCCAAGCACAAATCTACAATATAGTTTGTTTCATAAGCAATTCCTGGACTACATTATGGAATTATTAGAATTGTTAATCCCTCCAAAATCTCCCAGCCATTGAAAACACTCCAGTGGAAATTTTTGAAATTCTTGGATATAGAAGGAGTAAATGAGAAGGGTGCATTAACATCTAATTTAGGAACAGTTTGACTGGCCAGCGAGGTAAACTTTGGATCATTTTGCTCAACCAAAGCTGTGAAACTGTGCTGTGCAATTTGGAGGCCTTGGCACCAGAATTTCTTGAAGTTTGAAGCAGAATCACAGAAGATTTTGGTCATGGGGACATATTTTCTCATTTCCTAAAACAGCAAGAATGGGAGACCAAGGAAAATGAGATGAAGAGCTCTTCTAGCAAGTCCACCTTTGGTGCTGAGTGCAGGGT
The DNA here is from genome assembly GCF_044704955.1 of Pristiophorus japonicus. Classification (NCBI taxonomy): domain Eukaryota; kingdom Metazoa; phylum Chordata; class Chondrichthyes; family Pristiophoridae; genus Pristiophorus; species Pristiophorus japonicus. Next base: position 151,685,211 of record NC_091991.1, read on the forward strand.
GACTGACATGGAGATGCAACCAGCAGTGTAACTTGGGAGAGCTGGCTGTATATATCCACTGGTCTAGGACAGGTAATATAATGGCAGCCTTAAATACTTAATAGGTGAGCACAGTGTCTTTTTTTCCTTTACTTCTTGTGATTAGGCAATGATTGGGTGTAATTTGCAACGTCACCGCTTGGTTGGTGTTGTGTAGGCATGCCTGTTCACTGTGTGATGTCTGTAACACTGTCATACAACATTGAATGTACCCTTGTACTGTACACACCTTACCGGTACACTAGAGGTACTGTTGCTGGAGACCCAGGGGTTGCCTGCACACGGCAAGTAACCCAGTATAAAAAGGAACACACAGCTTCTTGTCATCACTCAGGAGCTGCAAATAAAGGACTGCAGGTCTGCACAGTTTAAGTATCATAACCTGCCTCGTGGAGTCATTACTAAAGGTGCCTACATGCACCACAACTGGCTACGGGATCACGAACTACACGCTCAACATGTCTAACCTCAGCAACTTTCAGCAATTTACGGAGGGGGAAGATTGGGATGCTTTTGTGGAAAGATTGGAACACTTCTTTATAGCCAACGACCTGGACGGGGACACACCGGCTACACCACCGAACAAACGCAGGGCCATCCTGCTCAGCAGTTGTGGGCCCACCATCTACGGTCTCGTCGGGGACTTACTAGTCCCGAAGAAGACAACCACCAAAAGCTATGAGGAACTTGTAACAATCATACAGGAACAACTAAAACCGAAAGAAAGCATCCTCACAGCCAGGCACACTTACCGGCGACCTGAGGGCCAAGAAATTGCCAAATATGCTGCACACTTAAGAAGACTAGCTGTACCGTGTGAGTTTGGCAATCACCTTAATGAAGCAGTAAGGGACATATTTGTCATTGGAATTGGCCACGAAGGCCTCCTACACAAATTGCTCTCGGCTGACATCACAGTCACCCTGCAGAAAGCAATTCAAGTGAGCCAGGCCTACATGGTTTTGGCCAGCGACTCCAGGCGAATACTGACCCAGGACTCTAAACCGGCGAGCGCAGTGCACCGCACGGACACTTCTAAAGGCAGAAATGCTGCCCCGAGTCCCGCAACCCTGAGTCCGTCACATGGGGCAAACCGGATGGCCCCGAGCTGGCGCTGTGGAGGAAACCACAGGGCCCACCAGTGCCGCTACAAAGACTGTGCATGCAAAGGCTGCAAAAAAAAAAAAGGGCACCTTCGGAGAATGTGCAGAAAAGGCTGTACTCACTGTGTCTCTGATGAGTTGGCTAATCACCGGGACTCCGACACAAATGAAGATGAAGCTGCTCTAACCCTGGGAGAAGAGTATGGAATCTTTATCTGCTCCACCGGAAGTTCTCCATGGATGATGGAAGTGGACATCGACGGGATCCCAGTCTCCATGGAGATCGACCCAGGGGCGAACCAGTCTGTGATGAGCCAAAAGACCTTTGAAATAATTTGGAGGAATCCTGCCACTCGACCAAAACTGTCTCCTGTCCAGGCAAAGCTGATCATCAAAGGTAAAATCCAAATCGTTCGCAGTGTAGACGTTCAGATCTCCCAGGGCAGCATGTTGCACAAACTCCCCCTGTGGATTGTAGCCGGCGACGGTCCCACGCTGCTGGGCAGGAATTGGATGAACCGGGTCCACATCAGGCAAAGTGGTGCTGTGGAAGAAAAAGCACCATAGCCTGCCTGCAACAAGACCACAAAATGGCTGCAGCACCACAAGCATGTGGAAGAAAAGAGCACCACAAAATGGCTGCAGCACTACAAGCAGCAGACCTGCATTCAAAATGGCCTCCTCCATGCCACGAGTCAACATGGAGGAGCATCATGTGACATCGAGTGGCCAATCGGATTTGAAGGCTCCCTTAAAGGAAACCGGTAACCAAAACATTTTAAAGGGGAAGTTCCAACTATTTGAGTACACGGACTTTAAAGCTAAAGATGCAATTAAAGGGTGCAAGTGTGAAAATGTATGCAATGTAACCATGAATTGTGACGCTGGTTTAACTAATGTGACTAATGAGATGAATGCAGGTGTCAGTAAGGTTAAGAACAAGTTTATTATGCTTAATAATGATAGAGATTGTGAAATGCCTAATGTAACCATGTCTGTTGAAACCAGGACACCCAAAATTGATGCAAGTGCTAGAATGTATAATGCAGGCTCGACTATGTGTGATCAGAGCCAAAGTGTCATGTATACCGGTAGGACACTGCCAAAGTACATTGGGTCCTACAGGGACCATGCTAATGCCAATGGAATCCCCCTGTGGGAGACTCCCAGGTCCAGCAGGCTATCTGACCATGTAGCCTGGACCTTTGGAACGAATGTGATGCCCCTTGCAGGACACACACACAGGCAGTGGGAGCAGACCCACTACAGGGACAGTGGCCAATGGGCAGCCCAGCCACCACCAATGGCAACCTGCACCAGACCAGCCCTACAGCCCCTGGCCACCAGGGCCAACACCAGAAGCATGAGGCCAATACCCGTCAGCTTCCCTGGCAAATCCTGGGATGACCTGACCCTCATCCCCATTGGTGGACAAGGAGCCCACCCAGTCTTGTGGCCCTGCCCACCACCCCACAACTACCCACATCACAGTGTATACACACCACCCACTGCTGCCGTGGTTAACTCCCCGAGGGATCCCACAACAGTGACACCCACTTGGTTTGTGTGTGAGGGAGGGGAAACGTACGAGGCCAGCCTCAAGCACAGGGGTCACACCTGGCAACCACACAACCCTCACCACAACCTCCCATAGCCCACCATTGATCACCTCCCCTGGTCATGACAACTAGGATATGAAAAATGCTCAGGGGGGAGTATTGTTGTGTAGGCATGCCTGTTCACTGTGTGATGTCTGTAACACTGTCATGCAACATTGAATGTACCCTTGTACTGTACACACCTTACCGGTACACTAGAGGGTGCTATTGCTGGAAACCCAGGGGTTGCCTGCACAGGAGCTGCTAATAAAGGACTATAGGTCTGCACAGTTTAAGTATCATTACCTGCCTCGTGGAGTCATTACTAAAGGTGCCTACATATACCACAGTTGGTAACCTGGTAGAGCGGATTGTCTACCCATATAGAATCTACCCAATTTTAATTTCCATTGATCTGCCCCATCCATTTATTCCCCCAACTGATGAAGGTCAAAATGACCTGCAATGTGTCTTCAGGGCCGAGACTTTTGTGAACAAAAGGATTCTATCCTAAACCCAAAACATTGTGGATGTTCAATGGATTGCCTGGGCACTTTATAGCAGACAGAAGTTATACTGCCCCCAGTGCAAAACTGAAGTGGGTTGAGTTATATTGCACCTGGTGCAAAGCCTAAGTAATGTGAGATGACATCTCTCTACTTCATGGTGCTCAGGAATCAGATCAGGACCCGGCTTTTGCCTGACGTTACCACTTTTTCATCAATCCAGATCCAACACAGCTTTAATAAGATACAAAGGTCAACTTGACAATTTTTATTTCCCATTTAAGGAAGCATCAGTGAAAATTACAAATAAAGTCACAAGCCTGAAACTATGTTGATTTTTGATAGATTGGTTGATCACCCTTGAAGTGAAATGAGCAAAAGATAGATGTTCAGACATCAGGGAGCCAGATGTTTGTTTGTTTGGTTGGTTTTAGATGAAAGAGGCTTAATTACTTGGAGTCAAGAGAATGGATGAATTACTGTTTGGAGAGGTATACTGGAGGCCATTAATTTGTGAGAAACTGCCCATTATTAGTATGAAATCTAAATATGTAGACATCAGTAAAACAGATATGATTAACAGGTTCCATTTTTTGATCCCGCTTTCTTCCCTTATCTTTGTTTTCCTGAAGCCAGTGACAGGCTGGATTACATTTGTACTGGATCCTTGGCCAAATTGTTAATTTGCGTGTAGTCTAAACAGTGAGTGTCGGCAGGCTGTTTGGTTGTGGCGTGCATTATCGCCATGCTCTGCCCTCATCTGATATCCACACTCTCTCATTTCCTGCAGTCGCCATGGATTGTGATCTGGAGTGGAATGCTCTACCATTTTTCCCCATTTTCACCTCTTTATATCAAAGATGCAAAGCCACGTGCCTCCCCATCTGACCTGGATGACATTAGCGAACTCTGCTCAAACTTGGACCTGGTGTTCGTGACTCAGCATCTCACCGCACAATGTATTTGCCCACTGAGGCATGAGGAGATCTTTGATTAGATCTCTAAAGATGTAAATGGGCAAATGTTGTTTTTGACTCACTTGAGTTATTCTTGCCCACTTCCCCACTTCCACCTTTGCTCCACTGATCATTTTTATATATCACAAGATGGATTCAGATGAGGAAGGCCGTTTGGCCCATCATTGTTGATCCATGCAGAAAAAAACATCTGCAGCCCCCTCATCCAATGGCCTTTCAATTGACTCCAAGAATTTTTGCCCCACAATGTTTCCTGAAAGCCTAATACATGTGTTGATTGCTGATTGTGTGAAGAAATTCTTCTTGACACCAGTTCTAAATTTTAAATCTAATCAAGGATCAGGGGAAATAAACTCCCATTTAGTACAGCAGCAGCAAGGAGGACCTGAAGATTTTTTTGTGTTAAGGGGTATTGGAATACAGAATGCAATGGTGTAAGTGGCTATTGAAGTCAATTCAATCATGACATTTGCGAGGGAATTAGATAACGATATTAAAAGAGTATAGGGAAAGGTCAGAGGAATGGGATTAAAGTAGATAGTTCCAGTGGTGAAGCTAGTATTGGCACAATGGGCCAAAAAGTGACCACCTATATTGAAATTTCTAAATGCAGTGACTGTTGTGTTGTAGGGCTATCATGTACTGAGAAGGCAGAAGCTGGATTTCTACATAGAAAGGAAGAAAGACTTGCATTTATATAGCGTCTTTCATGACCTCAAAGTGCTTTACAGCCAATGAATCACTGTTGTAATGTAGGAACGCGGCAGCCATATGCACACAACAAGCTCCCACAAACAGCAACGTGAGAATGATCAGAGAATCTTTTTTTTAAGGTGTTGGTTGAGGGATAAATATTGGCCAGGACACTGGGGAGAACTTCCCTGCTCTTCTTCGAAATAATGCTGTGGGATTTTTTACCTCCACCTGAGAGAGCAGACAGGGCCTTTGGTTTAACGTCTCATCCGAAGCAGCAAAGGAAATACTTCTAAGTACAAATTGCTCTTTATGTTGACCTTTAGCCCCGGTTAATTGAGTCATTGAAACTGAAAATGCCAATATATAATTTTCTGTATGCGATATATAGCATCACCTTAGTAGTATGTATTGCATACAAAAGGGCAGTTTTTCAAAGCCTGTTTGTGAATCTGTTCTTTAAAAAATAAATGAGTGCAGAGTAGCAGACCTGCAGGGAAATATTGGGGGCAATTTTAACCTAATCTGGCCATCGGCTAACTGACGTTGGTTGAAGTCAACAGAGAGTAATATTTGGTTGGGTGTAAAACTACCGTTCTACCCAATCCCGCTCATCGAGTTAGGTTAAAATGAAGCCCATTTTCTTGAAAGCTGGATGTCACAGGAGCATAGTTCGAAATCAGAGTTACAAGGGTGGGTGGGGTTGAACCGAGCAATCAGGTGGAATACAGGTGGAAATTAAACCAAATGTTAAGAAATTGCCTTGAACACACTGGACTGGCAACTGGACCTGACAGTAGCAGCAAACCCAAGGTAATTGATACCAACTTTCCCTCACTTCCTGATCTCTTTGCTCCTCCCCACCCAGCAGAGGGCTGAATGTTCTCCTGGCAGTCTTCTTCTCTAAGAATCACAAATTCTTTGAGGAATGGGCCTGGCCTTTGTTGTAGTATGCGTAGGGTCGCCAACTCTGGTTGGAAGTAGTCCTGGAGTTTTGTCACGTGACCTCCAGCCTCCAACCGCCCCATCCGGTCAAACAGCCTCCCCTACATCCGCATCCCCCCCCCCACCCCATGAAACAATATTTCTACAACTAATAAACAATAGTGTTCAAAGAAAATGAAAAAAATACTTTTTAATGACTTTCCCTATGATTTTTCTCCTGGGTTGTGTCGGGAAGATTAACCTTTTAATTCCTGGAGACTAGGACAATCCAGGAAGGTTTAGTAACCCTAAGTAGGGCTTCTTACCGATTCTGAAATAATTGTGCATCGTTCGCTTTGCCTGGAATCTACCTTGAGAAGTAATCGTCATAAAAATAACTTACTACTGATTTTTAACAGGGCAATTTCTTTCGAGCACCAGAGATGAAAGATTTATTGTAGGTAGTGAGCTTAAATCCACACGGGACTCCCTTGTTAGACACTGCAGCTGCTCACAGGACGACCTGACTCTGAGAGGCAGAAATAGAAATTGTTACAGTAATATACTTTTAATAAGTGATTGCATATCAGCTTACACAGAAGAGCAATCTTGCTGCCCATCAGTGATGGAGGCAGGGATGTTAACAGCATGTGTCCCAGATGATGTTTCAATTCTTTTCCTAAGTGTCACAGTGATCCACTTTTATATGAAGGTCTTGCATACAGGAAAGATCTTTGGCAGGTCAAGGTTAAAGCCTGTCTGGGTTAGTGAGAGCAAGAGACAGGATAGAGTAGACCGTCACTTAACTATTTGTTACATACCTGACTTGCAATTAGAACATTGTTACATACTTGCTTTACAATTAGAAGGTGCTTAATTAATTTCCACACATTCAAATGAGGAAAGTAAAAAGTGTGTCAGAAGATGAGACAGGACAATGTACAGCAGGAGTACTTCTTCAAATGAAAAGTAAGTGCAACTAAATATGCCTTTGATTTTTTTCTGTGGATTTGCTGACTAGAACATTGCTGAGATGGTTTCCATGGGAACTGCTGTGCAGTATATACAGTGCATTGAACACTCCCACCAATCATTTTTATTAAGAAGACTGCATTTATGTGGTGTTTCATCATGCCTCTCAAACTGCTTCACGTACAAGGATTGCTTTTAAAGCGCAGTGACTTGTGTATCAAAACATGGCAGGCATTTTAGACAGAGCAAGATCGCATGGATAACAGTAAGAGGAATGACCGGTTAATCAGTTGGCTGGAAATGCCAGGAGAACTCCCTTCTCTCTTTGGGCCTTGCCACAGGATCTTTCACAGGATCTTTAACTTTCACCTGAATGGGCAGATGGGCCTCGGTTTATCTTTCACTACAAAGGACAGCATCTCTGACAATGAAACACTCCCTTAGCACTGCACTGGATTATGAGCTAAAGTGGTTTGAACACACAACCTTCAGACTCTTTGGTGGAACAGGCTCGAGGGGCTGAATGGCCTACTTCTGTTCCTTTGTAGACTCCAAAGTGGGAGTGCTACCAAGTGAGCTAAGTTCACCTATTAGAAAAAAAACTTCCATCCTTCAAGCTGTGATGTCAACATAAATATGTAAATTATTAGTGTTAATTTGTATCCATTGTAAATTTAAAACCCGCCATTGTATCAAACCCTTTGCATATGTCCCTTGTTACTTCTTGAGTTGCTCTTTTTGGAGTGTGCTGGTTTTTGACAACACACTGATGGGTGGCCTGATTTCCATGTTAATTATAGAATAGTGATGGTTATTAGTGATAGATAATGACAGAAATGGTGCATGACGGTCTCATCCCTTCCCATGTGGTGAATTTTTGAAAGTTTGGTTTACATTCTATGTACCGCAACTGGCAACAGTTTAAAAATAAGGGAGACCCGAAGATTGTTCAACACACTGCAATAGTCATAATGACTCAAGGGACATGGTGCAGGGAAATGTAGTGAGAATGATTTGAGAAAATAGCTTCTGTCATCGTGTTCAATTTCCAACATGGCCTCATCCCTCCATATCTCCGTAACCTCTTCCAAACCTCAGGTTCCTGTGTTCCTCCAATTCTGGCCTCTTGCACGTCTGCCAATTCCTTCGCCCCACCATTGGCGGTGTGCCTTCAGCTGGCTAGGCTCTACGCTCTGGAATTTCCTCCCTAAACCACTCCATCTCTCCTTTTTAAGAGGCTCCTTAAAACCCAACTCTTTCACCAAGCATTTGGTCACCTGTCCTAATGTCTTCTTTGGCTTGGTGTCAAATTGATAATCGCTCCTGTGAAGCACCTTGGGACATTTATCTACTTTAAAGATGCTATAGAAATGCAAGTTGTTGCTAATACAGCTAAGCTTCTGCGAGATATGTAAACCAGTGGAACAAAGCTATGGAAAAGCACAGTGGGGAAAGATTTTTATATGGATCATTTTTCCTATTCCTCTTCTCCTGAAATATGCTTTCGCTCCTACACCAATTTTAGAAATTGGGAGGATGCATCAGGGTGGAAGATTTCTTCAGTTTAATGTCTGTAGTGAAATCATAAACCTGTTTGTTATGTTCTCATTGACGTTTCTGCTACAAAAGACAACCCAAGGAGATTTACCTCCTGTGACAAACCATAATATTATTTAGATGTGGCTTATGCTGCGGGTACCATTTGAGACTAGCAGTTGCTTAGGGTGCCACTTAGCTGGCTGACCAGAGTTAAATTGCCAGCCCTGCCAAGGGAAAAGCGGAGCTCTCCCTGTGTGCCTGTTGTCAAAAACAAAGATCTTACTACCACATTTGCCTCTTTGCTAACATTAAAATTAGTTTTTCAATTGCAGTTTTAAAAAGTTCTGAGGCAAGTCCACTGGACGACTTCTGGACTTCTTAAGACTTCCTTTTTGTGTAACTGCAATGCCAAGATGGCATGAGACTCCTCCTTTCAGTTGTTCTCCTCGCAGACTGGCCAGGTTTGATTCGGGGATGGTGGGGGTGGGTTGACACCACACAGATCTCATTGATGTGAAGCGGCAACTGCTTTCTATCAACACAAAAATGGTGCCGACTTATTAGAGTCCAGTCTGTTACATTAGTAACACAAGTTCAGTTAACCTTTGAAAACACACACACCATCCAACAAAAACAAAATTCAACATTTTTCTAAACTCTAAACCTTCTCTGATGTTCGCTGACTCTCTGGCCCAGGATAAACAGAACACCATCCTGTTTGCAAAGGCTCGTGCTAGTGCTTTGCTTTGACTTCTGCCCTGCAGTCGAGCGCTTTTCTGTACAGGAGGGTGGGCCCTCCTGAAAATATCAAAGTAAAACAGTGCTACATTGTGGAAAGTCCTTTTTATATTGCAATAGAAATAATGTGCTGGTAAATCAACCGATTTACAGATATTTCACCAGCTCCAAGCCCCCCCACCCCCCCGGACCCCCTCACATGTCTTCAGTTTAAAATTCTGTGCGATATAGTGTGACAGGAAATAGGATACTGTCTCTGCAGCAGATTCATAATTCTTTATGGCATAGGAGCTAACATCTACAATAAAAATCAATAACTTGACATTTACATGGTGCCTTGAACAAAGAAATAAAGCCCAAGATGCTTCACAGTAGTGTACAGCAGAACAAAACAGGAGATTTTGTTGAGTCAAATAAGGAGATATTAAGAGGGATGACCTAAAGCCCTAAAGCATAGTCAAAGAGGATGTGTTTTCAGGATCTTAAAGGGAGGTGGCAGGGTTTATGGGGGGAATCTCTAGGTGGCTTAAGGCATAACTGCTAATGGTGGGGCGAAGGGAAGAGGCTGGAGTTAAAGCCATGGAGAGTTCAGTGGGGGTAGTAATCATTGGAGAATGGGCGAAGACATGAAGCGATTTAAATACCAGGATGACCATTTTAAATGAGGTGTTGGGAGACAGAGAGCCAATGCGGGCCATTGTAGATAAGAATGATGGGTAAGTGGGACTTGGTGGTGGGTTACTCCTGGTAGGATCAATCTTTATTAACTACCAGTTGAGTTGGTGTAAATATTAATGTCAGCAGAAGTTTTGAGCCTTTGCCCAGCTTTTTTTAAAGCTGTGAATATTCTAAAGTGCTGTGTAAAATATTTATCCCAAGTTGTAAATAAACCAACCTACATTCTGTTTATGCTCCCTGAATTCTCAACATTTGTCAAACTGCCTCCTGTGGTAACTCATTATTTCCTGTGAACTGAAACTTGTAGGATTCCTTTACACTCGCTCAGCCTTTCCTTCCTCCTAACATCGACCAGACTTCAACATCCATGGTGGAACTACCTAAACACAGCTGCTTCTGCTGCAAGCTTCTCTCTCCTCCTTTTGAACCTTGCTGTTGTCTTGCAGGCCAAACCTTGGCCCTTTAGTAGGATTCCTCAGTGACTAACAAGTTGTATTGCACTCCTACTGATCCATTGGGGCAACAAGAAAATTCAACAGATGAAAGCACATTGGGTTGGGAAGAAAATTTCATTGTTCCTTTCGAACGTCTTGCTGATTGCTGCTGTGCCATTCTGACCTGTGACAGAGACTGTAATTCCCATATTGGACTGTTCAGTCACCTGAGAACTCATTTTTAGAGTGGAAGCAAGTGTTCCTCAATTTCGATAGAATGCCTATGATGATGATGATGATGATGATTCCGACATGTATACCAAAATGCATTCGGTTTATTTGTAACCAGTGCCATTATTTTTCATGAATATTATTTGAAGTACTGTCAGTATTTTCTGCTGTGATACATAAGAGAGAACAGGATAATTTACTGTGATTGTTTTTAAATTCAATTTGAGAGTCATTTTTAAATCAACAGCTGAACTCGTATCATTGTCATAAGTGTCAGCTGTAGTAGCACTCTTGAAAGTTGTTGGTTCAAGCCTCACGTCAGGGACTTGAGCATAAAATCTATGCCAACCCTCTAGTGCAGTACTGAGGGAAGTGCCGTCCCTCTAGTGCAATACTGAGGGAGGTGCCGTCTTTCAGATGAGACATTAAACTGAGGCTGCCCTCTCAGGTAGACGTAAAAGATTCCACTAGTTTGAAGAACAAGGTGGTACTCCCCCGTGTCCTGGTCAATATTTAATCCGCAGCCAACGTCACTAAAAAAAAACAAATTATCTGTCATTGTCTCATTGCTGTTTGTGGGACCTTGCTGTGCACAAATTGTCTGCCGCGTTTCTAACATTTCAATAGCAACTACACTTCCAAAATGGCTGTAAAGCGCTTTACGGTGTACTGATGTCATGAAAAGCGCTATATAAATGCAAATCTTTCTTTCTATTGACCAGAACTTGCCTCAATCTTCATCACTATAGGCACATTCTATCCTTCACTTTTGATAATCAGTCTCTTATATTAAACGCTGATAGTCATTGCTCCTTAAATAATGCCACTAACATGTATTAACCTCCTGCCTCATCCCTTGCTCCTCACCCTCCAACCTTCCCCCCCATTAAAGACCTATTTAGCTGGGTAATTCAATTGGCGTGATTGTGTTTCAATTATTGACTGCTTCATCAAGGAAATGTTTGAACACAAGGAGCATAATTAAGTTTTAACAACGCAACCTAGATATATTTTGATCATTTACAACTCTCGGACATTTATGGAGCTCATTATTTACCAAAACTAAGCATTTTTATTTCGTAGTTGGGTTACTCACCCCAAGAATTCCCTTCATAAAATAAATTGTGCCTTGGGTGACTGAGCAGTCTGGTTCAGTTGCAGGTAATTGCTTCCATCTGAAGGTGGCTGAAATGGTCCTTGGTCAATAATTTCTTCAGCTACTGTTTTCAGTAATGAGCTGCTAACATCAAAAGAATCAATTATGTTGCACCCCGTAGTCCATCAGCAGAGTCCGTAACCCCTTTAAGACCCCTGCTAATGTAACATCAAGTCAAATGCCAGACATCGAACCCATGGACCTACTCCAGTCACTCTCCCAATCTACTACTTTTTAAGAAGCTGAGGGAGAGCCACCCAAAGGTGTGGTTAATAAATCGCAGCTTTGGCATGTGGAAGTATTCAGAGTCTGAACTTTGATGTTTAATAGTCTGACTTTATTGATATCTTTGATGTTTAATAGAGAGATTTTGTTTTTGTAACTAACTATAAAACCTGATGTAGAAAAATTATTCCAGCCAAATCCAGGTGAGCACTTTCAGCGATTTACAGTGAATCCGTGACATAGAAATTGAACTTCCATGTTTCAACCTTTGTTGGTCATGATTGAGCACCTATAAAGTATGCCAAGACTCATGATACATATAAGAATACAAACCAACCAATAATGCCATCCTTTCTTATTGTACTATAATAAGCTGCTGGTCCAAAATTTAGAGAATTGACTGACCTGTGATAATGTGACGGTGTTTTGGTATTACTGTTAAAAGCAATTTGATATTCCAGCCTCATTTTATTGACTTAAAGCATGTTAAAGTACATCATAACCTCACATGAACCTGACAAAAAAATACTTGCTGGCAATCTGTCTCCCTGTTCAAACACTTATTTAAAAAAAAAAATTAAGATGGCGCTTCTTTAATATATGGCAAAATCCGGCAGAAACAAAATGAAGAACATCATAGATCTGCCTGCAGTGGATATGTTGTATTTGCATTAAAGTCACTGCCTAATAAAAGTTGTTGACCTGTAACTTGCGGTCACAAAAATCTAAAAATCTCTATGGTGTGAATTTCAGCTGTCCCAACCTTTGAATCTGGTGCAAATCAAATAAATCCTAAGCGTCCAGCAACAGTGATTTCACCAAGCTGGCTAAGTAGCCAATCACATTGAAGAATTCTCACAGACAGCAAACCAAGAAGTAAAATGCACAGATTCTAATATAAATGCTATAAATTTTACAGAGAATGAAATAAAGATTGGGACATACACATAGGATTAAGGTAAAAGCTGAAATATAAACAATCTTTCAAAAAAATTATTTAAAAACTTATAATTCTTAATCATATTAATGGATCCATTTGACATTTCACAAATATAAAATTAGTTTTTCAGGGCCAGAATGGTTGTTCAGCAGTCATACACCGTTTAAAAACCCAGTTATACCTCTTTCAACAAGGCTTAAAGTTTTAGGGTTTTTTTTTATCAGCGATATTACATCATAAAAGGGGAAGTTTTCGTCCTTGTATGTGATTTCAACTGATTGCCGGCTCTGGGAGTTTCACTGCGCAATCTGTGATGGAGCAGTGAATGACTGGCCGCAACTTCAGGATTTCCGCATATATCTCTGTATGCGCTAAATCCTGAAGTTGCTGTCCGTTTCAGAGGGGTAATGACGGCGAACGCAGACAGTTTCGCCGTCATTACCATTGCAAAATCCAGGCCGGTAATGTATCCCTGCTTTAGCTCACCGACAAAAGGGAGTCCTTGAGAGTAGTAACAGTCCACATGTGCTGCTGGCGATACATTGTAGTGATTAGGTGCATTACAGAAGTAGTAAAGCTGTTACTCCACTTTGACCAGACACATCCAAACCTTATCGGGCAATGTTACACGGAATAATTCCACAAATAATTATGTGGATTGTCCAATGAATGATTTACATGGATTGTTTACATGGTAAGATGAATAGTTTTATATTTTTTTTAAGGATATCTAATAGCCGTGGAGCAGTCGACTGCAAATTGTCTCTTGATTAGCTTACACTGATGAAATTGCAGTGCTGGCTCCTTCATTGCAAGCGAAGTGATTTATCTTCAACATTGTGGAAGGCACTGTCCGTTAGCCATCCCATAAAGTGAACACCATGGGCTGGATTTTGCTGGCAAAATAACGGAGTTTAATGGCACTCGCCATTATTAATGTGCAAATTGTCCAGCAATTTGTGGTGAGGAAACGATGCGCTATGAGTTGTGATTCATCACAAATTGCTGGACGATTTGCGCCACTCCTCCGTTAGTTTCACAAAAACAGCAGCTTGCTGTCAATCTCCTTGTGAGTTTCAAAAAATTGCAGCATTTGCGCAATAATTGCCAATTAAACTTGCTGCAGAAAGGTAGGGCTGGTATTTAACAACATTAACGGCTGGATTTTTGGTTCTGCTCATTTTGGGGCGCTAATGGCGGCGGGGCGGTAAAGTTTGCGCCCGGGCACAGTTTGCGCCTCAGTCAGCAAAATTCGGCAGCTGGGCCCTGAGTGTGAGGCGGAGCGCTAAGGGAAACGTTCAACACCTCGCTTGGAGCGCTAGGCTGGCTGAGCAAACGAAAATCCCGAGGTAAACAGCCTGCCTTGGAGCGCTCTAAGTGAGGCCTGGGGAGAAAAAAAAACTTGAAAAAAATCCCCAATAAATAACTCATGCCACCACAACATAAATCACAAAAAAAAATAAAAAACACTTACACTTACCTTTGGTCGACATTACTTGCCTTATTCCGACTGCTCCAGCTCGGACCGCCAGCTTTCACAGGTGGTCCCAGTACGCTCTCTACGGAGCGCTGTGGGTCGGGTAGCAGCCAAAAATCGAGCCAGTGTTGCAACCAGGGGCGTTGCACACTGGCTTGCCTTTTCTGGGTGGTAATGTTCTGCGCCCCGCCGAAACCAGCACCGAAAATCCCGATGGGACGCTGGAAGCTGGCCGCCCGCCTGGAAGAGCTTACCGCCACCATTGCCACCGCTCTGGGGTGAAAAACGAACCCATAAGCCGAACATCCAGCCCCTAGACCCTTTTAATGAGGAGATTTATGTTCCTGCAATGCTACCCAATCTCTCCGGCCCAGAAAGGGAACATTCTCATTCCTGCAGCTAGTAAATTGTTCTGAGATTTTTTTAATTCGTTTTTTTTTGTTACTTCTCCTTTCTAACACTTTTTTTTCTCTCTCTTAATCCAATCTTTCTTTCCCTCTCTTTATTTCTCTTTCCGTACCTGATTTGACTGTAGTTCAACTTACTTGCTTCTTCGTCGTTTCTGTTTCTTTCTCAATCCTTAAATCTCATTGGTTAAGAAAATAGACTGTTGGTCCCCATGGCTCACCAAGATCGTTCACCAGATGCTCTGTTATCAGCTCGTACTTCCAGCAATTTGCATTGCATCAATTTTTCGAGCTGAAAGGCGAGGAACAAAATCTATCTAAGATGGCATGCTGCAGGTGCCACGCTCCAGCAAAATCTGGACCATAATATATGTTACACCAAAAATCCTGCACTGATTCCAAGGCAATAATTCAATTTTTGAGATTCAGATGACAGCTCTAAATAGCTCAGGGTATCCTTCCATGGTATAAAACATGTTGAACCCAATGGTTGTGATGTGGTAAGTCTCTATATTATCCGCTGTATAATCCTCTCCTTTGCAATGGGCAGTAAGTTTATTGCTCATCTTAACAGATCAGTTTAACAGTTCTAGATTGCCCAGGATTCACATCTGTATTATTCTAAATGTGTGGCAAATTGTCCATAGGTTTGGGTACCCTTAAACAGGGAATTCACTTAGATGGAGTCCATGCAAATGTATAACGCACATACTTCTGGGGTGGGGGGTGAAAATTCTCTGTTAATGTCAGCTGTGGCTCAGTTGGTAGCAACCTCACCTCGAAGTCAGAAGGTTGTGGGTTCAAGTCCCACTCCAGAGACTTGAGCACAAAAATCCAGGCTGACACTCCAGTGCAGTACTAAGGGAGCACTGTCGGAGGTGCCATCTTTTGGATGAAACTGAGTCTCTGTCTTCCCCCTCAGGTGGACAGAAAAAGATATTTTGAAGAAGAGCAGGGGAGTTATTCCTGGTATCCAACCAATATTTATCCCTCAATCAACATCACTAAAACAGATTATCTGGTCATTATCACATTGTTATTTGTGGGAGCTTGCTTGTGTGCAAATTGGCTGCCGCATTTTCCATATTACAACAGTGACTACACTTCAAAAAGATCTTCATTGGCTGTAAAGCACTTTGGGATGTTCGGTGGTCGTGAAAGACGCAATATAAATGCAAGTCTCTTTTTAACATTTTTGTTGTATTTACAATGCTAGGGGAGTTTTGGAAAGCTCCGTATTATGACCTTCTATCAGCTAGATGGAGATAGTTAGTGACTAATGAGGTGTTAAGCTGATCTGTTGAGATGAACAATAAGCAGACTACCGATTGCGATGGGATATAATAATCAGCTCCTTACGCGTGTATTGTGTATAAGGAACAGCAAGCTGTAAGTTTAGATAACCCTGTATCAGTATGTTTACAAATAATGGATAGAGGAATTCTCTTAACATGGAGATTAATGGATCCCTGGGAGTGACCACATCACACCCATGGTGTTCAAACATTTTCTAAGTCATGGAGGTGAACCCTGAGCAGATTGGAATTGTCATCTAAATCTTTGATTAAATTACTCCGCGGAAATCACAGTTGGAGCTTAAGCTTCTTTTTCAGCCCTCCTTTTCCAACCAATTTTCTTCTCTCTTCCTGAAGGGGTTTCATAGAGTAAGTAGGGAGAAATTGTTTCCAGTGGTAGAAGGGTTGGTAACCAGGGGGCACAGATTTAAGGTGATTGGCAAAAGAACCAGAGTGGAGATGAGGAGAATGTTTTTTACTCAGCAAGTTGTTACGATCTGGAATGCACTGCCTGAAAAGATGGTTGTGGCAGATTCAATAACAATTTTCAAAAGGGATTTGGATAAATACTTGAAGTAGAAACATTTGCAGAGTTACGGGGAAAGGGCAGGGGAGTGGGACTAATTGGATAGCTGTTTCAAAGAGGTGCCACAGATACGATGTGCTGAATGGCAGCCTCCTGTGCTGTATCATTCTTTGATTCTTGTAAACACTCACCGGACCTCTCTTCCAAAGATGCGTGCAACAAGGCATCGCTTAGCATGCCCACAACACACAAAAAGGTCAATGCTTTGCTGGCAAAATAACATGTAGGACAATTTAAAATTACATCAGATCTTAAAGAAATGAAATAGAATTACTTTTACAGCTGAGAGAAGAATACCACTTGAACACCAATGATATTATGTAATCAGTCAACACCTCCCATAATTGATAGTTCATTCACGTTGCAGAGGTCACGTATAAAATAAAAGTGGCTACACTTCAAAAGCAATTCATTGACCATGAAGTACTTTGGGACCACCTCGGGCTTTAGAGGAGCGTTACAAATGCAAGTTTTTTCTTAATCAAGCCTTAAGTGGTTACCTCTCAGTGAAGCGGTATGTACACAACTACTTATGTACATATTGTAGTAATCTTGTACCTGGCTAGTATTCATATCTAGGATGAAGAGATGATGAACAACTTCAAGAAAAAGGCCAGGCCTGTAGTCACTAGAACAGAGAAGGTTCAGGGAAGTGTATTAGATGTGTTCAAAATCATGAAAGGCTTTAAGAAAGCAAATAATAAAAGATTCTGCTGAAAGGTCATTGACTTGAAATGTGAAATCTGTTTCTCTCTCCATAGATGCTGCCTGACTTGCGGTGTGCTTCCAGCATTTTCTGTTTTTTATATTCTATAAATAGTAAAATATGATGAGCTTAGATGATGAGTGTATGTGTACAAACACAAGATACAACAATCGACTTCACAAACAGAGTACCGGATGGGGATTGTGGGGTTCAGAAGCTGTTATAAGTCATAGAAGCGAATTAGTTACAACTTGGCCAAAATTTGTGATTAATACTGAAAATATAAAGTGAGGTTAAAAGGAACTTTTTCCACACTTAAGAGTTGTTAAGATATAGAATGGATTACAACAAGCGGCTAAATCAATTTGAGAGAGAATCGATGAATATTTGATGAAAGAAATATAAAAGGGGGAAAAGGCAGGAAAATTAGACCAGAGTAGAGACGTTAGTAGTGGTGCACTCAAGATGGGTATAATGATCTCCATCTATAATTCTATAGCACACACAATTGAAATGAACCTTGACACTATGAGCAGTACTACAGTACCTAAAGAAAAAAGGATTGCATTTATATAGCATCTCTCATGACCACCGGAGGTTTCAAAGCACTTTACAGCCAATGAAGTACTTTTGGAGTGTAGTCACTTGTAATGTGAGAAACGCGGCAACCAATTTGCGCACGGCAAGCTCCCACAAACAACAATGTGATAATGACCAGATAAAATCTGTTTTATTATGTTGATTGAGGGATAAATATTGGCCAGATACCGGGGATAATTCCCCTGCTCTTCGAAATAGTGCCGTGGAATCTTTTAGTCCACCTGAGAGCAAACGGGACCTCGGTTTAACGTCTCATCCGAAAGAAGAAGTGATTATGAATAAAGGAGTGGCTATGAATTACTTGTCTTTCCCTGTCAGCTGACCTCATTATAACGCTAGCTGAGTGTTAGTGTAAAACACATCACAACTTAGCAGTTGTAATGGTAACAGTTAGTGCTGGTAATGGAAGGTATTGGCTCCAATGAAATTCAATAGGAGAGCAGTGAAGGGCGAAACAAAGATAACTCTTTTCACTGCCTTAATGTAAACAATGCTTGCGACCGTGTGCTCATTGGAACAGGCTCTCTGTTTTGGTCGGTAGTGTAAACTCCTTGAGCCTCTTGCACTTTGGGTTGACAAAGCTCCAGGGTTGCCCTGGAGTCTCCAGGAATTAGTCTCTAGGACACTGCTGAGAGCAACCCGGGAGAAAAATCATAGGGGTATTAAAAAAAATGTTTGTTGTCTTCATTTTATTTTAAATACTTTCATCTCTTAGTTATAACCATGTTGGAGGTGGGAAAAGTGCTGCTTTACTGGGCGGAGCAGTTGGAGGCGGGAGGTCATGTGATGAAACCTCCAGGATACGTCCAACCAGAGTTGGCAACCTTAGCTTCTTCGTAGTCATGGTTTACCGACACCATCCAAACCCCGCAAGCCCATTAAACCTTACAATAGTTTTCGGGCAAAAGCAAAGTACTGTGGATGCTTGAGATCTGAAACAAAAACAGAAAATGCTGGAAACACTCCAGGTCAGGCAGCATCTGCGGAGAGAGAAGCAGAGTTAACATTTCAGGGCGAAAACCTTTCCTTGGACCCCTGCTACATGTAGTGAAATTAAACTATTGCTGTTCAAATCGCATGGTTTGATAGCACTTCAATTCAAAATATGTAAAATTGAATAAATTCACCTTTACAGAGTCCTAACATGGAACATAGACTGGAGTGTGTTTCAAGGATATAATAGATTTGAACCCCTCAATATATTTTTGCCTTGGTAAAATTCCTTGCCATCATCAAATCTCTCTGTAACTCACTCCTAGCCATCATTAGGTCTGTAACTCATTGCCAGCTATTGTCACATCTCTCTGTGAGGCACTTGCTCTGTGTAGCACTTGTCCTCTGTTAACACTCTTCCACTCAACTGATCCAATGCTCTCCTGGTTGGCCTCCCATCTTCCACTCACTGTAAACTTGAACTCATCGAAAACTCTGCTGCCTATATCCTAATTTGCAACAAGTCCCATTCACCCATTACCCTTGTGCTCCCGGTTCATCAATTCCTTGACTTAAAAATTCTCATCCTCATTTTCAAATCCCTCCATGGTCTTGCCCAACTGTATCTGTAACCTCCTCTAGCCCTACAATCCTAGGAAATCGTTGCTATCCTCCAATTCTCATTTCTTACACATCCACGATTTTCATCGCTGCACCATTGGCGGTCATGCCTTCTGCTGTCAGCCAAGCTCTGGGGATCCCATCCTAAACCTCTCCACCTCTCTACCTCCTTTAAGACACCCTTAAAACCTACCTCTTTGACCAAACTTTTGGTCACCTGTCCTAATGTCTTCTTATACGGCTTGGTATCAAATTTTGTTAATCGCTTTTGTGAAGCGCCTTGCGATGTTTTACTATGTTAAAGGCGCAATTCAAATGCACGTTGTTGTCATCAATTCTCTCTCGTACTCCGAGCCATGGTCAATGATTCTCTACATCTTCCTGTCCATGGTCAGTTGATCTCAATGAAGCATATTGTCCATTGTCTGTGTGACACAGGCCACAACCGATGTTGTCAATCCTCTGTGTAAATCACTCTTAGCCCTCATTGTTTCTCTGTGTAAACACATACCCAGCCATCATCATTAATTCTCTGAGTAAAGCTGCCGATTCTCTGTAGAATGAACTTCCAACCGGCCTTGTCAACTCTCCACGCTTGCATGAAGCCATCTGTTATACGAATTCTTGGAATTAATACTCAGCCTCTATTTTTGAAAAGGTAGTACGATAAATGTATTATATGGATATAAAAATGGATCAATAATGAATAGGGTATATAAGATTGAAACAACTTGTTCATTTATTAATCTTGTTTTTCATGTACCAGTACTGCTATGATCCTTTAGGTCCACCTTCCTCTCAGTACTTCCACAAAAGGCTCAATAGGCTAAATTCTGTAATTGGATTTTTTCAATCAACCATAAACATTCTTGGTATAATTTGACTTGATTTGCCAACAGAAATTGTAGAATAAATGAAGCAGTGCAATTTACTACAGTGAAGGGGAGGGAAACCTTTCAACGAGTTGTCTTTTTTGTGGCCTCTTTGTGGAATACGATTACTGATTCACCCTGGTTAATGTGGCACTCGCTATGGATGCAACGTGATTTTTTTTTTTCATTCTTGGGATGTGGGCATTGCTGGCAAGGCAGGCATTTATTGCCCATCCCCAGTTGCCCTGTGAAAGTGGTGGTGGGATGTTTTCTTTGGAACCATTGGTAGCGGTTTCATAGAACTGAGAGGCTTGCAAAGCCACTTCAAAGGGCAATTAATAGTCAATCATATTGGTGAGGGATTGGAGTCACAAATAGGCCAGGCCAGGTAAGGACGGCAGATTTCCTTCCTAAAGACAGTGGGTTTTTACGACAATCCAACAGCTTCATGGTCAGTGAAGGATAGCACAAGATATGTGTCGATCTTGTGGGGAGAGACAAGTCTGTAAAATTAAGCCCTGATAGGAGTATATTGTTGTGCAAGTCTGCCAGCTGAACCCTTTCAGTTCACAAATCCTGTGCTACAGTTTGAAAGGGAAGATTACTTCCTTCTATTACATTGATACTCTGAATACAGCCTGGGGGCCATTTGCAGCCTGTATCCCGCGGGATCACCTTTGGGTTGGACATATGGATGGAGGTTTCATCACACAATGTCTCTTGTTATGATCTGGAATACACTTCTTGAAAGTGTGTATTCCAGATCATACACACTCAAAAGGGAATTGGATATATTCTTGAAAAGGAAACATGGGCAGGAGTAGCAAGGATGTACACTTAGAGGGGAGTGTTAAAGCCGCTTCAAACAGCAGGTGATATGGAACCATTTAGTAGAAGTATTGGTCTTATAGTTCTTCTGTTTTCCAGGCCTCTTCCTGGCAACTGCCCTTCGTGCCATGCTTGAAATCAGGAGCTTTAATGAGCAATCAGAATGTAGACCCGTGTCACATCACGCCTTTTACAGTGTAGCATTACTGAGAGCAGCCCTCTAGCAGGAGGTGCATTGGGACTGTGTCACTCGCTTTGAAAACGTTAGCGAGTAACACTACTAGAATCACTGTGCTGTCAAATCTGCCCGTAGTATCACTAGACTGCAGTAATATTCTGAAATTTGTACGGTAGCTATTCACCAGCTCTTTAAGTTCCTCAGTCACAACTGGTTGTACCATAACCATTCAGGGAATTTGGTGAACCTTGTTGCTATTCATTATCCCTGATCAAAGCATCAGAATACAAAAGGGAATTGCTGTGTTAGGATTACAAAATGAGCAAACTGCTTCCAGATACAGTTGGAGTCCAAACTGACCCTTATTAATCACTGGAATGGGTAATGAATAATTATAAAGACAAAATAATTGCACATGCTTTACAGAATCTCATTGGAAGTTGCCCCCAAAATGCAGAAGTGGTTGGCTGTGTGCTGTTATTCTCCTGCTATTCACTGAGCAGTTAAGGCAGATTACCTGAAGGTGTTGGGATTATGGTTCGGAGTGGACAGGGCATGCGCCAAAAACTGGAAGGAATGTATCGCTAAAGCCAAACATAAACTGGGATGGTGGAAGCTGCGCTCCCTCTCCATTGCAGGAAAGAACCTGGTCATCAGGAGTGAGGTGCTCTCGGTGGTGTTGTACGTGGCGCAGGTCTGGCCCATACCCTGCTCCTGTGCCGTAGCAGTCACCCGAGCCGTCTTCCATTTCGTCTGGAGATCGAAAATGGACCGTGTCTGCAGAGACACGATGTACAAATCTCTGGACAAGGGAGGAAAGGACATTCCAAACTTGAGGGCCACTTTTGTGTGCAGCTGCAGCAAGCTGTGCATAGATCCTTCGTACACAAACGCCAAGTGTCAGTACGTGCTGAGATTCTATCTGTCCCCGGTGTTGCAAAGGATGGGTCGGGCCAGGCTGCCGCGGAACGCTCCAACCAGTTGGACCACCTGTCCTTCGTGGAAAAATGTTTCAAGAGAAACATCTTTGATCACAAGGCCATAAAGCAATGTGTCATGTATTCAACCAGCATTGTAACCCATGTATAATCTGACCTATGTTGTACACTGTGAGAACACTGACCACTAGGTGGTGAACTTGTGGGAGACACTCCTAACCTCGACCTTCAGATATAAAAGGGGAAGCTCCACCCACTTCCATCACTTGAGTGCTATGGAATAAAGGACAGGTCACAGACTGACCTCTCAAGCATGGGCCTCGTGTGCATTTATACTGTATAGTAAGGACGTATCACAATGGGATTGCCCCTTTGCAAGGCAGGTCTGGAAGGAGATGCAATGGTTGCTGTCGAGGTTCATCCCAAGCAGCTCTGTAACATAGGACTCTGCGCTCTGCGGACTGTTCCTAGGGACGCACACCGAGATAGACATCATCTGCTACTGGAGAGCCATCAACTCGGTGAAAGACGCACTTTGGGCTTCCAGAGCAAGGAGATGTCCACGGCCGAGTGTTGCAGACTGGCGCAATCCAAGGTCCAGGAGTACGTGCTGAGGGACGCACTAAAGATTGGTGCAGTCGCCGCAAAGGCACGGTGGGAAAGAGCCACAGTTTAAGGCCCTTCCGCCACGGTAAACCCAGGGGATGGAATCAGACCACCCTCGGGCTGTACTTGTTAATCTGCATCATGCACTGAAAAACACCTGTGTTGTGCCATGTATAATGAAAGTCTCTGCACTTTTTAGTAACTTGTAAAGAAATGTAAATGTATTCTCATCCGTTCCGTGAACTGCTTTCATCTGCATAGTGCTACATGTAATGTGATTCGTGATCGGTATTGAAATATATCTTGGAATGTAATGTAAACCTGTTCTTATCTGCTCCATATAATACCCCTTATTTGCACAGTACTACATGCAACATGATTTACGGATTGTACTAAACTGTACCTTGACATGAAATGCACGCTAGTGTTTGGAATGTATGGAATTGCTGACCGCAACGAAGTGAATTATTTTCCAATGTATTGTGAAAATTTTATATGAATAAAGTATATTTTTGGAAAAAAAACTGAGCAGTAGGCTCCTCAAGGCTGGGGTAATGAGCTCTGTCGGACATTGCTATCCTTTCTCTTTTATGGTGAGAGCAATGGTGCTTGTGTGACATTATTCTGTTCTCCATGGACTGAACAGTGGGCCCTCTGTAGCTGTAGTTTGCTGATCAAATGGCCATATGTTTCTCAGAGTAAAAGAGTGAATTGTGTGATTCCAACATCACAACAGATCATTCTGTTTTTAGTCGCAAAGAAAGGGGTATTTTAGTGACTGATAAAATTTGTATGTGCCTCAAACAACTCTTGGCAGCCATGTTACATACTGTTCAGTGAATAACTCCACAATCTACTGCTAAACAAAGCCTTATAATTAGCATCTATCAATGACCTAGTGCTATAGTGAGTCAAAAGATTGTGGGTTCAAGTCCCACTCCAGACACTTGAGCACAAAATCTAGGCTGACACTCTAGTGCAGTACTGCGGGAGCGCTGCACTGTCATAGGTGCCGTCTTTCTGTTAAGATGTTAAACCGAGGCTCCGTCTGCCCCCTCTGGTGGATGTAAAAAACTCCCAGGCACTATTTGAAGAAGAGCAGGGGAATATACTGGCAAAATTTATCCCTCAACCAACATCATTATCTGGTCGTTATCACATTGCTGTTTGTGGGACCTTGCTGTGCGCAAATCAGCTGCTGCATTTCCAACTTAACAACAGTGACTACACTTCAAAAGTACTTCATTTGCTGTAAAGCACTTTGGGACATCCTTAGGTCCTGAAAGGCACTATATAAATGCAAGTCTTTCTTTATAATTCTTCATTGATTAGATTGCTGGTTCTTATAATACACTGTTGCACCAATGGTGTCCTGCAACAACAACAATTTATATTTATATAGCGCCTTTAGCATGATGAAATGTTTCAAGATGCACCCACACACACATACACGTACACACACACACACACACACACACACATACACATACACATACACATACACATATACAGTACACTACACTACACACACCTAATGGTCCACTTCCAGTCATGGGTGTACAGTTTGAGGAAACTGTACAGCTATTCTAACAAGATCTTCCCCCTCCCAGCAAATCATCCGCCCTATATGGAGAACAGCCCTCTTCAATAACTTTACCATCATGTTTTTAGTGAAGGATAAAGATCACCACCTACATCACTTATAAGTGATGATCATCTGGGCATGCAATTAGCTACTTAAAATAAGAAACGGATATTGATAAGGTTCTTTGTAATGAAGCTGGATTTAAAAAAAACGAAAGTAGACGCACATTTATTGAACACTGTAGATTGCCACTTGATGCTGTGAATGCAGACTCTCTTGGAATTTTCAACAAGGGACCGGTTCCCAATTTGAGCAGAAAGGAAAGCGAGACTAGGTGGAGAGAGCTAAAGAACTTATTTCAATTCAGAGTCAGGCAAACTAACCTTCACTGAGTTTAATCCGTTTGTAGCAACTGTTGCAGGCGCTAAAGTACCGATGTAACTAGTTGCACTGCACTTTTTTTGACAGACCGGTGTCTGTCAAGCTCCGCACCCGCTCCCGATCCGAATCATTCCATGCACGTGGTGCCGAGAAGCAGGACCTGAGACTCCAACTCTCTCTCTCCTCTTTTCCCCCCCCTTCCGACTCGTCCCTTCCCAACCCCCCCCCCCCCACCCACCCACCCAGCCGGTGTGGGGCTGAAAGCAAGAGGCTGCGGGGAGAGTGAGAGACACAGATGGGAGGAAGACGGATCATGTTCTTCCAACCCCCTACAAGGGACATCATTGGAGTGGATGATATCTAGAAGTCATGACACTGTCACTATTCATTTCATACCCAATAAACCTGTTAACAATCCATACACCATGCCTGCCCCATCTATGGGGGGGGGGGGGGGGTAAGGCACTTTGGTTGGGGGAGGAATGCACTTGGACTGGGTTAAGACACTTTGGCTGGGGGAGGCATGCATTTAGACTGGGGTAAGGCACTTTGGCTGGCCCTTGCTGTCTTCTGGGGAGCTCTGTCCTCTGTCACTTCAGGGAGTCAAAGTGGATCGAGTTGCAATTTGCAAAGTCAATGAGACCTTGGAATGGGTGGTTCCAGTTACACATTCCAGTGAAACTTCAGGGTGTGGCTTATCTTCTAAGGGGACCAATCATAAACAAAGGGAGGAGCATGGTGGCCATTTTGGCAGTACAAGGAAGCACGTTCTTAAAGTAGAGTAATTTGGAGAGTTGGTGCTAATAATGGAGCAAAGTATATAGATTAAACAAGGCATCTTTCGTTGAACTCTGCAGCATAGCTGTAGCATCAAGTCCCAGAGTACTGCCTTTTTTTTGGGAGAAAGAAGAGTAGAAATAACAGGAGACCACAGCTGTCGAGGTTTGAGGCCATAGGAGTTTCAAAATTTGCCACTATCTGCTACAGACATTGCTTAACACCCAGTCAATGTTCACTATGATATCCAACTGTTGAAGGCGCGTCACAGAAGCGTTATTGGACAAAATTTGCCACTGAGCCACATAAGGAGATATTAGGACAAGTGACAAAATGCTTGGTCAATGAGGTCTCGTGTCTGACATGCGAACTATGTAGCCTGCCCAGCGGAGCTGATCAAGTGTGGTCAGTGCGTCAATGCTGGGGATATTGGTATTGTGTTCCTAACACAGATGAAACTGCATACAGGGAGGTTAAAGTAACAGTGACCTCAGTCTTTATTAAGACACTCCAGAGTGAAGAACAGGCCTTTGGGGCCGGCTTATATACAGTGCTCCAAAGGGATGCTGGGATCCCTTGGGACTTCAGGGGATGCGCTCCCTGGTGGCGGAAAATGGGAGTGCATGCTTTACAGATGCACAACATCACTCCCCCCGCCACAAATTCAAAGTGAAAACTATTTACAAGGTGAGGCGGTCGGGAGCCTTTCTTTCCCTGGTGGACCGCCTCGGTACAAATGTCTGTTCTGGTGTGTTGGCTGTGCCCTCGCTGGGATGGCGTGTTGTTGGCCCTGCAGGGCTGCTGGGTGAGCCTGGCCTTGCTGGGCTGTTGGGCTTGATGGGTTCAATTTCCTGGTCCGGGGTGGTGTCGTTGATCCTTTGAGTGTGTGTTGTGGGCTCGAAAAAGGTGGTGTCTGCTGTGGGTTGTTCAGGGCAGTCTGTGAACCGCAGCCTCGTTTGGTCCAGGTGCTTTCTGCAAATTTGTCCATTGTCTAGTTTGACTACAAACACCCTACTCCCTTCTTTAGCTATCACCGTGCCCGCGATCCACTTGGGACCATGTCCATAGTTTAGCACATACACAGGGTCATTCAGATCAATTTCCCGTGACACAGTGGCACGACCATCATTTACATTTTGTTGCTGCCGCCTGCTCTCTACCTGATCATGCAGGTTGGAGTGAACCAGCGAGAGTCTGGTTTTAAGTGTCCTTTTCATGAGTAGCTCAGTCGGGGGCACCTCTGTGAGCGAGTGGGGTCTCGTGCGGTAGCTGAGCAGTACTCGGGACAGGCGGGTTTGGAGTGAGCCTTCTGTGACTCATTTAAGGCTCTGTTTGATTGTACGGCCGCTCTGCCTGCCCATTGGAGGCTAGTTTAAACGGGACCGAGGTGACGAATTTGATCCCATTGCGGGTCATGAATTCTTTAAATTCGGCACTGGTGAAACATGGCCCATTGTCACTGATCAGTATGTCAGGCAGGCTGTGGGTGGCAAACATGGCCCTCAGGCTTTCAATGGTGGCGGTGGCGGTGCTTCCCGACATTATTTCACATTCAATCCATTTTGAAAAAGCATCCACCACCACCAGAAAAATTTTACCGAGAAACGGGCCCGCATAGTCGACATGGCTCCTCGACCATGGTTTGGAGGGCCAGGACCACAAAATTAGTGGTGCCTCTCTGGGTGCGTTGCTTAACTGAGCACACACGTTGCATTGCCGTACACAGGACTCGAAGTCAGAGTCGATACTGGGCCACCACACGCTTTCATCATTACTATACCCGGGTGTGTGCTGTGGAGATCCGAGATGAATGTCTCCCTGTCCTTTTTGGGTAGCACTACGCGGTTACTCCACAACAGGCAGCCTGCCTGAATGGACAGTTCAGCTTTTCGCCGCTAGAACGGCTTGATTAGCTCTTGCATTTCAACGGGGATGCTGGCCCAGCTCCCATGCAGTACACAGTTTTTTACTAGGGACAGCAGAGGATCTTGGCTGGTCCAAGTCCTAATCTGGCGGGCCGTGACAGGTGATTTATCATTTTCAAACGTTTCCATGACCATCAACAAGTCTGCGGGCTGCGCCACCATCAACAAGTTTGCAGGCTGCGCCATTTCCACCCCCGTGGTGGGCAATGGTAGCCGACTGAGAGCATCCGCACAGTTCTCGGTGCCTGGCCTGTGGCGGATGGTATAGTTATATGCTGATAGTGCAAGTGCCCACCTTTGTATGCGGGCCGAGGCATTAGTATTTATCCCCTTGTTTTCAGCAAACAGGGATATGAGGGGCTTGTGATCAGTTTCCAGCTCAAATTTTTGGCCAAACAGGTACTGATGCATTTTCTTGACCCCGAACACACACGCTAATGCCTCTTTCTCAATCATGCTGTAAGCCCTCTCGGACTTAGACAAGCTCCTGGAGGCATAGGCGACAGGTTGCAACTTCCCCGCAACGTTAACTTGTTGTAATACACACCCAACGCCGTACGATGACGCATCACATGCTAGCACAAGTCTTTTACACGGGTTATACAACACAAGCAGCTTGTTGGAGCATAAAATGTTTCTGGCTTTCTCAAAAGCAATTACTTGTTTTTTTTCCCCATACCCAGTTCTCACCTTTATGCAATAACACATGTAGGGGCTCTAAGAGGGTGCTTAACCCCGATAGGAAGTTACCAAAATAGTTGAGGAGTCCCAGGAACTACCGCAGCTCCGTGACGTTCTGTGGCCTGGGCGCGTTCCTGATAGCCTCTGTCTTGGCATCTGTGGGCCGAATGCCGTACGCCGCGATCTTTCTCCCCAAAAACTCCACTTCTGTTGCCATGACGCATTTCGACCTCTTCAGCCGCAGCCCTACGCGATCCAGTCGCTGGAGAACCTCCTCCAGGTTTTGTAGGTGCTCGGCGGTGTCCCGACCCATGACTAATATGTAGTTCTGAAAAACCACCGTGCATGGTACCGACTTGAGTAGGCTCTCCATGTTTCTCTGGAAGATCGCTGCAGCTGACCGAATTCCAAACGGGCATCTGTTGTAGATGAATAGTCCCTTGTGCGTGTTGATGCAGTTGAGGCCCTTTGAAGACTCCTCCAGCTCCTGCGTCATGTAGGCCGAAGTCAGGTCAAGCTTGGTGAATGTCTTGCCTCCTGCCAGCGTCGCAAATAGGTCGTCTGCCTTAGGTAGCGGATATTGGTCCTGTAGCGAGAAACGATTAACAGTTACTTTATAATCGCCGCTAATCCTGACCATGCCATCACCTTTGAGTACTGGAACGATTGGGCTGGCCCACTCGCTGAATTCCACTGGGGAGATGATGCCCTTGCGTTGCAGCCTGTCCAGCTCGATTTCCACTTTCTCCTTCATCGTGTGAGATACCGCTCGCGCCTTGTGGTGAATGGGTCGTGCCTCTGGGACCAAGTGGATCCGCACCTTCGCCCTGGAAAAGTTTCCAATGCCTGGCTCAAAAAGGGAAGGAAATTTGTTCAGAACCTGGGCACATGAGGCCTCATCGACATGTGATAGCGCTCGGATGTCATCCCAGTTTCAGCGGATTTTGCCCAACCAGCTCCTTCCAAGCAGTGTGGGGTCATTGCCTGGGACAATCCAGAGTGGCAGTTCA
Organism: Pristiophorus japonicus; assembly: GCF_044704955.1. Classification (NCBI taxonomy): domain Eukaryota; kingdom Metazoa; phylum Chordata; class Chondrichthyes; family Pristiophoridae; genus Pristiophorus; species Pristiophorus japonicus. The sequence continues at coordinate 151,714,370 of NC_091991.1, forward strand.
TGCACCGTGCCCTCGTAGGTGACCTTGACCATGACGCTGCCCAGGACAGTGATAAGCTCTTTGGTGTATGTTCTCAGTTTTGTGTGGATGGGGCTCAGGGCGGGTCTGAGTTTCTTGTTGCACCACAGTCTCTCAAACTTCTTTTTACTCATGATGGATTGGCTAGCGCCAGTGTCCAGTTCCATGGCTATGGGTAAGCCATTCAATTTTACATTTAGCATTATAGGTGGACTTTTCGTCGAAAATGTGTGCACCCCATGTACTTCAGCATCTGCCTCCTCCCTCTGAGGCTCAAAATTGCTTTGATCCACAATGGACCAATCTTACTCTGCCACGTGGTGGTTAGCAGGTTTTGCAGAGCTTGCAGTTCGTCTGCAAGCTCGTTGGAGGTGCCTCATTGTTCCACAGCTCTTGCAAACATACCCTTTGAAGTGGCATGAATAGGCTGAATGGAAGCCTCCACAACGCCAACAAGCTGTGAATTGCCTTGCATTCATCCTTTGTTGCGGATTCTGAGTCATCTGTGTCACCTGAGGCCTGCTGGCAGTTGCAGACTCATGGTTTCTGCCTTGTACATTTCTGCTCGCAAACACAGTTCCAGTTAATTTATGAACATTGCTAGCACTTGTGTGCTGAGAGATTTCTTTGGTGTTATCACTGGTGGACATGAACGCCTGTGCTATCGCAATGGCCTTACTGAGGGTCGGTGTCTCTACAGTCAAAGGTTTTCGTAGGATGGTCTCGTGGCCAATGTCCAGTACAAAAAAGTCTTTGAGCAACTGCTCCAGGTAGCCATCAAACTCGCATTGTTCTGCAAGTCGCCTTAGCTCGGCGACATAGCTCGCCACTTCCTGACCTTCAGATCGCTGGCACGTGTAGAACCGATACATCGCCATCAGCACGCTCTTCCTCGGGTTAAGATGCTCCTGAACCAGTGTACACAGCTCCTCATATGACTTATTTGTGGTTTTCACTGGAGCCAGAAGATTCTTCATGAGGCTGTAGGTCGGTGCCCCGCAGACTGTGAGGAGGACCGCTCTCCTTTTTGCAGCGCTTCCTTCTCCGTCCAGCTCGTTGGCTACAAAGTACTGGTCTAGCCGTTTGACATAGGCTTCCCAGTCCTCACCCTCCGAGAACTTCTCCAGGATGCCCACAGTTTGCTGCATCTTTGCGTTGGATTCGTATACTCGTCGTCAGTTATTGTGTCCCTAACACAGATGAGACTGCACACAGGGAGGTTAAAGTAACTGTGACCTCAGTCTTTATTAATACACACCAGAGTGAGGAACAGGCCTTAGGGGCCGGCTTATATACAGTGCTCCCAAGGGATACTGGGATCCCTTGGGACTTCAGGGGATGCGCTCCCTGGTGGCGGAACATGGGAGTGCATGCTTTACAGATACTCAACAGTTGGTGTGGTCGAGGCCGCTAATGTTGGTGCGTCTGTCTTCCCAGGGCACTTGTAGGATCTTGCGGAGACATCATTGGTGGTATTTCTCCAGTGACTTGAGGTGTCTACCGTACATAGTCCATGTTTCTGAGCCATACAGGAGGGCGGGTATTACTACAGCCCTATAGACCATGAGCTTGGTGACAGTTTTGAGGGCCTGGTCTTCAAACACTCTTTTCCCCAAAGACTGGCGCACTGGAGGCGGTGTTGGATCTCGTCGTCAATGCCTGCTCTTATTGTAGGAGGCTCCCGAGATAAGGGACGTGGTCGACGTTGTCCAGGACCGCACCGTGGATTTTGATGACTGGGGGTCAGTGCTGTGTGGCGAGGACAGGCTGGTGGAGGACGTTTTGTCTTACTGATGTTTAGCGTAAGGCCCATGCTGTCGTACACCTCAGTAAATACGTCGACTATGTCCTGGTGTTCAGACTCTGTGTGTGCATCGACGCAGGCGTCGTCCGCGTACTGTAGCTCGACGACAGAGGTTGGGGTGGTCTTGGACCTGGCCTGGAGACGGCGAAGTTTGATCAGCTCCGCTGGGCAGGCCACATAGTTCGAATGCCAGACACGAGACTCCCAAAGCAAATGCTCTACTCAGAACTCCTTCACGGCAAATGAGCCAAAGGTGAGCAGTGGAAACGTTACAAGGACAGCCTCAAAGACTCCCTGATAAAGTGCAACATCCCCACTGACACCTGGGAGTCCCTGGCGAAAGACCGCCCTAAGTGGAGGGAGGGCACTGTGCTCCTCAAATCTCATCGCTGAGTTCATGCAGAAATCAAGCGCAGGCAGCGGAAAGAGTGTGCGGCAAACCAGTCCCACCCGCCCCTTCCTTCAATGACTATCTGTCCCACCTATGACAGAGACTGAGGTTCTCGTATTGGACTGCACAGCCACCGAAGAACTCCTGTTAAGAGTGGAAGCAAGTCTTCCTCGATTCCGAGGAACTGCCTATGATGATGATGGTCAATGAGGTAGGTTTTAAGGAACATCTTAAGGAGGAGGGAGAGTTGGAGAGGCAGAGAGGTTTAGGGAGGGAATTCCAGAGCTTGGGGCCTAGGCAGCTGAAGGCAGAGCCGTCAGTGGTGGAGCGATGAAAATCGGGGATATGCAAGAGATCTCGGACAGTTGGAGGAGGTTACAGAAACAGGGAAGGGCGAGGTCATAGAGGGATTTGAAAACAAGGATGAGAATTTAAAGTTAAGGCGTTGCTTGACCAGGATTCAATGTAGGTCAGTGAGCACAGGGGTGATGATGATGATGATGATGGATGGACCAGACGGTATGAGTTAGGGCACGGGCAGCCAAGTTTTGGATGACCTCAAGTTTACACACAGCGGTAGAGTTCTACAATAACTATTATAACCATCCAGTGAGATGCTCCTGAATATAACCGTGAAAAATTAGCTGCTTGTATTCGCAAGCTTTTCATCCAACAAGTTTGTGTCAAAAAAGCTATCATTCATCTTTGTTTCCGTACACCCCCCACTGTAAGCATCTTTCATATATTTTGGACATTTGTCATACAAGCAATTAGATTAGATTTTTTTTTAAAGGTTTTTTTATCAGTGACTTTAATAAAATAGATTTTTTTTTTGCCAAGACTTTTAGTTTATTTTACTGATCACATATTTTTATTTGTTTACACCCGTCAGCAGGTATTTCCTTTTGAAAATTCCCTCAAGGAGCCATCTCATTCTGCAAAGCCAATCTGTACCATTGTGCTGACATTTCTATAGAAATATATGAAAGTAGATTTTCCTCTGTGGAGAGCAAAAAGGTGGATATTTTCAGTAAGGTAATCGAGCCCTTGTGCTGCGTTACTGGCAGTAATTCAATCGGAGGCTCTTAATTGAGGCTCTTAATGACATCATGATGAACCGCAAGAGAAGAAACTCGAGGTTAGAAATGTCAGGAGAAGTCTGTGATTGAATTACTGCCTGTAGCTCATAGTCAGTTACTGGTTGTTCTTTGCATGCTATATTTACATAGAATTACATAGAATTTACAGCACAGAAACTGGCCTTCAGCTCAATAGAGCTATGCCTGTGTTTATGCTCCACACGAGCCTCCTTCCACTCTATTTACTTCAGCTCACCCTATCAATATATCATATATAAAGTATTATGTGGGTGGACACAAAACTTTATGAAGTATACAGAGCAGTATACATATTTGAATTTAGAATTCCTTTTGGAGGTTGTATAGTGTATTATGTAAATGTGCAACAAAAACTTGTATTTATATAGCACCTTTAACGTAGTAAAATGTCCCAAGGTGCTTCACAGGAGCATTATCCAACAAAATTTGACACCGAACCACATAAGGTGATATTAGGGTAGATGAACAAAAGCCAGTCAAGGAAGTAGATTTTTAGGGGTGTCTGAAAGGAGGAGAGGTAGCGAGGCGTTTAGGGAGGTTTAGGGAGGGAATTCCAAAGCTGAAGGCATGATCACCAATGGTGGAGCGATTAAAATCGGGGGTTGCTGATGACATCAGAATTGGAGGAGCGCAGATAGCTCGGAGGGTTATAGGGCTGGAGGAGGTTACAGAAATGAGGAGAGATATAATGCACACATTATATGGGGTAATAGCGGGCATTATGTGAGAAACACAAGCACTACAGGAAGAGCGTATAAAGTGCAAATATTGGTGGATTATGGAAAATAAAGATATTGAAACTGAGTGCATAACTGCGATGTGTATTTTAATATATTTAAAAAAAAAATTTATTCCCCTTTAGTATGAGAAGTGACGCAGCTCGGTGTGTTAGAGTTTGACTGGGGTCAAGGAACAATAAATGTGGCACTGACCTTGGATCAGAACATATATGACCATTAAATGAGTGAAACTGTGGGTCAGTCTGTCCCCAGCAACAACATGCCAGGAAATAAATTATACATTACAGTAATGCCCAGCTGTGAAACCCTCTTGCATGCAAGCCTTTGGATGGGTTAATCATACTACAATGTGAAACGTGTGGACAAGTAAAGCCATCTAACCATCGTTTGGGGGTGCGCTCGCTTGAGCAATTCGTCTGACAACCTTGACTGTTCACACTCACTGGCTGAGGTTAAACTTTGATTTTGAAGTTTAAATTCCAAAGTTATTAAAACAAAGTTCAAGGTCAGGGCATTAGTTTTAATGGTGATGAGCCAATTGTGCTGTCAACCTTTTAACACTAAAAATTCTCTCAGCATTCAGAAGCAGGTCAGTGTGGGATTGTGCACGTGCAGGGCTTTGCTTTCCATTCGATTCAAGAGCATTGCAGATTGATGGTATTGCTGTCCGTTCACAACAGTGCAAAGTATTCATGCCAGGTAAATGATGAATTCTGGAACTCTCTTCCCCCAAAAGATTGTTGAGGCTGGGGGGGGGTCAATTGAAAATTTAAAAACTGAGATTGATAGATTTTTGTTAGGCAAGTGCATTAAGCGTTATTGAAGCAAGGCGGATGGATGGAGTTAAGATAAAAGAAAGAAAAGAATAAAGAAAGTCTGGCATTTATATAGCGCCTTTCATGACCTCGTGTCGGCTCAAAGCATTTTTACTGTCGATGAAGTACTTTTTGAAGTGGTAGTCACTGTTATAATATAAGAAACATGGCAGCCAATTTGTGCACAGCAAGCTTCCACAACAGCAATGTGATAATGACCAGATAATCTGTTTATTTAGTGATGTTGATTGAGGGATAAATATTGGCTAGGACACCTGGGAGAACTCCCCTGCTCTTGTTTGAAATAGTGCCATGGGATCTTTTACATCCACCTGAGCGAGTTTAATGTATCAATCCAAAAAACAGCACCTCCAACAGTGCAGCACTCCCTCAGTACTGCAGTATAGTGGCAGCCTAGATTTTTTTTTGCGCTCAAGTCTCTGGAGTGGGACTTGAACCCTCAACCTTCTGAGAGGCGGGAGTGCTACCAACTGAGCCTGGGCGGACACTAATTGAATGGCGGAACAGGCTCAAGGGGCTGAATGGCCTTTATGTTCTTATGAAGCAGTGAGATCCCATTTAAAGATTATAACTTTTTTTTTAAGTAAAATGTTTTATTATATGTAGTTACAAGTAAAACAGTATTAAAGTCCTGTTTATAATGTGGCTTTGTTTTTATATATGCAGTGTTCAAAATCAAATTGGGGTTACATGTTAAACGTGCATAGAACCTTGGTTAGACCACACTTGGAGTACTGTGCCCAGTTCCGGTCTCCATATTATAAAAAGCATATAGAACCACTGGAGAAGAAGCACAAAAGATCTAACAGGATGATACCAGAACCGAGGGGTTATAGCTATCAGGAAAGACTGAACAGGGTGAGGCTCTTTCCTCTAGAACAGAGAAGGCTGAGAAATAACCTGATAGAGGCCATTAAAATGACGAAGGAGTTTGTTAGGGTAGACTTAGAGAAGATGTTTTCATTTGTAGTGGATTCATAAACTAGGAGCCATAAATATAAGATAGTCACTAATAAGGAATTCAGAAGAAACTTCTTTACCCAGAGAATGGTTAGAATGTGGAACACGCTACCACAAAGAGTAGTTGAGGCGAATAGAATAGGTGCATTTAAGGGGAAGCTAGATACACACATAAAGGAGAAAGGAATAGAAGGTTATGCTGATAACTTTAGATGAAGAGCGGAGGAGGCTTGTATGGAGCATAAATGCCAGCATAGACTAGTTGGGCTGAATGACCTGTATCTGTGCAATAGATTAAGAACATAAGAAATAGGAACATGAGTAGGCCATACAGCCCCTCGAGCCTGCTCCGCCATTCAATAAGATCATGGCTGATCTGATCATGGACTCAGTTCCACTTCCCTGCCCGCTCCCTATAACCCCTTATCCCCTTATCGTTTAAGAAACTGTCTATTTCTGTCTTAAATTTATTCAATGTCCCAGCTTCCACAGCTCTCTGAGGCAGTGAATTCCACAGATTTACAACCCTCAGAAAATAAATTTCTCCTCATCTCAATTTTAAATGGGCGGCCCCTTATTCTAAGATCATGCCCTCTAATTCTAGATTCCCCAATCAGTGGAAACATCTTCTCTGCATCCACCTTGTCAAGCCCCCTCATAATCTTATACGTTTCGATAAGATCACCTCTCATTCTTCTGAATTCCAATGAGTAGAGGTCCAACCTACTCAACCTTTTCTCATAAGTCAACCCTCTCATTCCTGGAATCAACTTAGTGAACCTTCTCTGAACTGCCTCCAAAGCAAGTATATCCTTTTGTAAATATGGAAATCAAAACTGCACGCAGTATTCCAGGTGTGGCCTCAGCAATACCCTGTATAGCTGTAGCAAAACTTCCCTGCTTTTATACTCCATCCCCTTTGCAATAAAGGCCAAGATTCCATTGGCCTTCTTAATCACTTGCTGTACCTGCATACTATCCTTTTATGTTTCATGCACAAGTAACCCCAGGTCCCGCTGTACTGCAGCACTTTGCAATCTTTCTCCATTTAAATAATAATTTGCTCTTTGATTTTTTTTCTGCCAAACTGCATGAACTTACACTTTCCAACATTATACTCCATCTGCAAAATTTTTGCCCACTCACTTAGCCTGTCTATGTCCTTTTGCAGATTTTTTGTATCCTCCTCACACATTGCTTTTCCTCCCATCTTTGTATCGTCAGCAAACTTGCTTATGTTACACTCAGGCCCTTCTTCCAAGTGGTTAATATAGATTGTAAATAGTTGGGGTCCCAGCACTGATCCCTGCGGCACCCCACAATTACTGGCTGCCAACCAGAGAATGAACCATTTATCCCGACTCACTGTTTTCTGTTAGTTAGCCAATCCTCTATCCATGCTAATATAGTACCCCCAACCCCGTGAACTTTTATCTTGTGCAGTAACCTTTTATGTGGCACCTTGTCAAATGCCTTCTGGAAGTCCAAATACACCACATCCACTGGTTCCCCTTTATCCACCCTGTTCTATGTAACTCGATCTTAATGATGCATTTCAAGCTGTATTATTAAAGTACTTAAGATGGATACTGTTTAGTGATCTCCGACTGTTTCTGCTGTTATTTATCCCTCGACCAACATCACTCAAACAGATTATCTGGTCAATATCACATTGCTGTTTGTGGGACCTTGCTATGCGCACATTGGCTGCCACGTTTCCTACATTACAATAGTGACTACACTTCAAAAGTTAATCATTGATTGTAACGCACTTTGGGACGTTGTGAGGGTCTGACAGGTGCTCTATAAATGCAAGTTCATTCTTTCCCATATAATGGAGTATTATTTAAAAAATCGCATGGGGTGATTACAGAGGCGGAGGGGATGGTTTCGGGATTAGCTTGTTGGGCCAAGAGGAAACACTCATGCTCCTCTTGGACCACAAGCAGTGCTGTAAAGGCATTTACCTGATGGATTCAGCCCTTCTCGCCTCCTTTACCGCCGGGTTTCCCGAGGCCAGGTAAACCTGGACGACAGCAGTTAAAAATAGAAGCTTTGTTAAAATGGAGGCACACAGCCTCCTTAAAAGGTTTACTGGCCACCCCGCCTCCTGAGAGTGGATTGATTGTCCAAATCTGTTGTTAAAACTGGAGGTGGGCAGGTTTGAGGCGTGTTGGAGTTGTGTTTGAAATTTTAAACATATTTATTTCCCACCCGACAAAAACCCACCCGTTCTTGGGGGTCAAAATTACTCTCTGGGCTACACTTTCCCCTTCATTTTTGGTGGTTTTCTCAGTGGTACAGCTCTTCTTCGGTGAAAAACCGCCCGGCGAAAGTTTCCTCTTTATTTTTTTTAAAGAGTTCCGCCACATTTTCAAAATATCGCTGGAGGGCAAACCGTCCACGTGCATCTGCGTGCACCACCGAGAAAACCGCCACGATCCAAGTTTTGCCTCAACGGGGACCCATACGCACCGCCGAGGAAACCGCCCGCAAAAAGGGCAGTAGGTGAGTACCCTGCAAAGAAAGGTAAGTTAAAGGTGTTTTATAATTATTTTTTAAATTCTATAATGACGATTACATTACAAAGGGTCTTCAGAATGTTTTCTAACTTTTTATTTTTTGTTTAATTGAAAAAATATTTTTTTGAGTTTTCCCCCTCCCTAGGCCCAACTGCAGCCACGGCCTAATTTTGAGTACTTACCGTCCATTGTGGTAAGGACCGCCCATTTTACCTAGTTTCGCGTTTAACCACCGAGAGTCTTTGTGTAAGATCCATTTTCTCGCCGGGCGGTATTTTTTCCCTTTTTTATGGAATTTTTTGCCAGCGTTATTTGAAAAATCTTAGCAGTCTTTCTGGTCGGCAATTGGGCAGTGGGGATTCTTTAGGAAAAGTCTAGCCCATCTATGTGTTTTTATCATTTATTTTGCACACATTTGCTGTTGTTAAATTGGGCTGGACAGTTGAAAGTGGGAGATCATCTCCAGAAATACGTCCAACCAGAGTCGGAATGAGGCAATTGGGAAAGTGGCCAAAATTTGCCCAGAATTTCTTGCCGCAGAAAATTGTGCAGAGATTTGTTTACATGTGAACAAAAGGTCTCTGAATATTATGCTTCAAAATTCTTCACGGGGGAATAATAGCTGCAGACGCCTATTGATGAGTAATATATTCCAAATGAAAGCTCAAAAGACATCACTCTGGAGTAAAAATCCCTGAGGGAGGAGGGAGGAAAATCTCTCTTCAGCTTCAAAGTTGATGTGTTGCTCCTTGACGATTGGAAGCATTTTAAATATGAGAGATTAGAAATGTGCAGACTGGTGGGTTTCTCAACCTGAAGATGCATAGAATTCAATCATATACAATAAAATATAAATATAAACTAAAAACAGTAATGCACTTTAGGTGCTTATCAAATTTAAGGAAGCCATTGTCAGCACCAAGTTCGCAGATTATGGATAGCAGGAGTTAAATACAAGGTAATGCAACTCTTGAACTGAGCCAAAGCCCAGCCTGAGAAGGAGGACACCATTGCGTCAGGGGTTTAACATTTCCGCTTCTCCATATTATCCATTATCCATATTTATCACACTTTTTGTCAGATTACTAGATTTCATGTTGTCTTTTAGACAGTTCTGTCTGGAAAGCTATTTCTAAATGCATTTCTTTTTAGATTCATAATGTTAGAAATTTAAGCTAAATTCGGAACCAGAAAAGGATATTAACTCTATAAAGCCTGTTTTCTCCACACACTCTGTACAATTTGCCCCATCATGTGTCTCCATTCACTTATTTTCATTGGATGTGGGCATCACCACATTTATTGCCGGTCCCGAATTGCCCACCAGAAGGTGGTGGCGAGCCACATTCTTGAATAAATGGCGTGCAAGGCCATTTCAGTGGGCAGGTAAGAATCAACCACGTTTCTGTGTGGTCAGACTGGGTAAGGACAACAGATTTTGTTCCCTGATGGACTTTAGTCAACCAGATAGGTTTTTACGACAATCCGGCAGGTCACCATTACTGATAGTTTTTAAAATTCCAGATTTATTTAATTAATTGAATTTTAATTCTCCATGTGTATCTCGTATCTGCTGATCATTAGTCCAGGTCTTTGGATTACTAGTTCAGTAACATAACTTCTATGCTACCTACCTCTGAGGGAGGTAACTAACCACATCCAGGATGATAAGACTGTGGGAGCTTTCTTCTAGATTCCACAAGATAGCCCAATATAACTCTGGGTTATCAATCTAAAGTTACAAAGTCCAGTATTCAAATCAGGCCAGTTGTCAACTTGAACCAGCATATTCTGTAGAATATTCAAGAACCTACATTTATATTCTACCCTTCAATCTTGTTCTTAAGGAGATATTTTTTAATTTAAAAAAAAATAATTAATTCAACATTGCAGAGCCCATTGGCTTATTACCAGAAATACAAGGACAATGTTGTTTGCTACTGTGGTAGCCAATTTTAATTTAAATTTTTTAAACTATAATAAGCATCACCAATTTGTAGAGCCAAGTTTTGATTTGACTTGGGTGTTAATGAAAAATCTCATGGTGAATAATTGAGAAATGAGGTGGCTGAGAGTTCTTGCTGGTCAACAGTTTTGTACGAGCTTGGTGTTATATATGTGGATTTGTATTTACTCTGTACAGCCATCAGAGGGCTCATTCCTGGAGTCTCAAGGGATCCCATAATCCCTTGGGAACACAGGTATTTAAGAAGGCTTCGCAGGTTGGAGAGGCACTCTGGAGACCTGCAATAAAAGACTACGGTCACACTTTACTTTGAGCTCACAGTGTTCAGTCTGACTCTTTCTCCGTGCACAACAACTGGCGACGAGATACAGATAGCAAACCCAAAGATGCAGAGAACAGTGGGCATCCTGGAGAAATTTTTGGAGGAACTCGACCAATACTTCGTGGCCAACAAGCTAGATGGGGAAGAGAGTGCTGACAAATGAAGGGCAATCTGTCTGCGGGGCACCAACGTATGGCCTCATGAAGAATCCGCTCACTCCAGCGAAACCCACGGAGAAATCGTACGACGATTTGTGCACACTGGTCCGAGAGCATTTGAACCCGAAGGAAAGCGTTCTGATAGCGAGGTACCGGTTCTACACCTACAAAAGGTCTGAAGGCCAGGAAGTGGCGAGTTATGTTGCCGAGCTAAGACGCCTTGCAGGACATTACGAATTTGAAGGACATTTGGAGCACATGCTCAAACTTTTTCGTACTTGGCATTGGCCACGAAACCATACTTCGCAAGCTTTTGACTGTAGAGACCCCAATCTTGAGTAAGGCCATAGTGATAACCCAGGCGTTCATTGCCATCAGTGACAATACTAAGCAAATCTCTCAGCACACAAGTGCTGCTATAAGTACTGTGAACAAAGTGATGTTGTTTTTGAATCGTAACGTACAGGGCAGATCACACATACCTGTAGCTACATGTCCGCAGATGTCTCAGAGTCCACCATCAAGGGTGATGCATGCAAGGCCATTAACACCTTGTTGGCGCTGCGGGGGTGATCATCGTTTCCATTCATGCTGATTCAAAGGATACGTTTGCAAGGGCTGTGGAACAATGGGACACCTTCAACAAGTGTGCAGGCGAGGTGCTAAGCCTGTTAATGCTGCAAACCACCACGTTGCAGAAGACAGATCCACGAAGGATCACTGAACCAGAGCCTCAGATAGAGGAGGCAGAGGTACATGGGGTGCACACATTCACCATGAATTGTCCCCCGATAATGCTGAATGTCGAACTAAATGGACTCCTGGTGTCAATGGAGCTGGACACAGGCATGAGCCAGTCCATCATGGGCAAAATGACTTTCGAAAGACTGTGGTGCAACAAGGCCTCAAGGCCAGTATTAACTCCAGTTCGCACGAGACTAAGAACTTACACTAAAGAACTGATTCCTGTAATCGGCAGTGCTACCGTAAAGGTCTCCTACAATGGAGCGGTGCACAAGCTACCACTCTGGATGGTACCGGGCAATGGTCCCACGCTGCTCAGCAGGAGCTGGCTGGGAAAGATATGCTGGAACTGGGACGACGTCCAAACGCTATTGCCTGCTGACGACACTTCATTGTGCCCAGGTATTAAACAAGTTTCCTTCGCTGTTTGAACCAGTCATCGGGAAATTCCAAGGAGCAAAAGTGCAGATCCACCTAATTCCGGGGGCGCGACCCATCCATCACAAGGCGAGAGCAGTACCGTACATGATGAGAGAAAGAGTAGAGATCAAGATAGACCGGCTACAATGAGAGGGCATCATTTCACCGATCGAGTTCAGCGAGTGTGCCAGTCTTATTGTCCCAGTCCTCAAGGGAGACGGCACCGTCAGAATCTGTAGTGATTACAAAGTAACTATCAATCGTTTCTCCCTGCAGACCAATACCCACTACCAAAAACCGATGACCTCTTTGCATCGCTGGCGGGAGGCAAGACGTTCACGAAGCTGGATCTGACTTCAGCCTACATGACGCAGGAACTGGAGGAATCATCGAAGGCCTCACTTGCATCAACACGCACAAAGAACTTTTTGTTTATAACAGATGCCCGTTTGGAATCCGATCAGCGGCGGCGATATTCCAGAGAAACATGGAAAGTTTACTGAAGTCAGTCCCGCATACCGTGGTCTTCCAGGACGACATCTTGGTCACAGGTCGGAACACAGTAGAGCACCTGCAGAACCTGGAGGAAGTTCTTAGCCGACTCAACCGTATGGGGCTCAGGTTAAAACACTCGAAGCGCTTTTTCCTGGCGCCTAAAGTGGAGTTCCTGGGAAGGAGGATTGCAGCGGACGGCATCAAGCCCACCGCGAAGACGGTGGCAATCGAGGCCAAAGAACGTGAAGGAGCTGTGGTCGTTTCTGGGACTCTTGAACTACTTTGGTAACTTCGTACCGGATCTCAGCACCCTGCTAGAACCACTACATGTCTTGCTACGAAAAGGGGGTGAATGGGTTTGGGGCAAAAGCCAAGAAAATGCCTTTGTAAAAGTGAGAAAATTGTTATGCTCAAACAAATTGCTTGTATTGTATGATCCATATAAACGTTTGGTATAAGCATGTGATGCGTCGTCATATGGCGTCGAGTGTGTATTGCAACAAGCTAATGATTTCAGGAAACTGCAACCTGTTGCTTATGCATCCAGGAGTATGTCTAAGGCCGAGAGCCTACAGCATGATTGAAAAAGAAGCGTTAGTGTGTGTCTATGGGGTAAAGAAAATGCATCAATACCTATTTGGGCTAAAATTCGAATTGGAAACTGACCATAAGCCACATATATCCCTGTTTTCCGAGAGTACGCATCGGCCCATATCCAGAGATGGGCACTCACGTTGTCGGCATACAACTATGCCATCCGCCACAGGCCAGGCACAGAAAACTGCGGCAATGCTCTGAGTAGGCTGCCATTGCCCACCACGGGCGTGGAAATGGCGCAACCGGCAGATCTAGCCATGGTTATGGAAGCATTTGAGAATGAGCAATCACCTGTCACTGCCCGGCAGATCAAAACATGGACAAGCCAGGGCCCCTTATTATCTCTAGTCAAAAGCTGTGTGCTTCACGAGAGCTGGTCCAGTGTCCCAGTGGAAATGCAGGAAGAGATAAAGCCGTTCCAGCGGCGCAAAGCTGAAATGTCTATCCAGGCAGACTGCCTTCTGTGGGGCAATCGAGTAGTGATCCCCAAGAAGGGCAGAGACACCTTCATCAATGACCTCCACAGTACCCACCCAGGCATCGTAATGACGAAAGCGATAGCCAGATCCCACGTGTGGTGGCCCGGTATCGATGCGGACTTAGAGTCCTGCGTTCACAGATGTAATACATGCTCGCAATTAAGCAATGTATCCAGGGAGGCACCGCTAAGTTTATGGTCTTTGTCATCCAAACCGTGGTCTTAGGGTACACGTCGACTATGCAGGCCCGTTCTTGGGTAAAATGTTCCTTGTGGTTGTAGACGCATATTCCAAGTGGATTGAATGTGAGAGAATGTCGGCTAGCATGTCCGCTGCCACCACTGAAAGCCTGCGGGCCATGTTTGCCACTCACGGCTTACCCAATGTCCTGGTGAGCGACAACGGGCCATGTTTTACCAATGCTGAGTTCAAAGACCTCATGACCCGCAATGGAATCAAACATGTCACATCTGTCCCGTTTAAACCAGCGTCCAATGGTCAGGCAGAGAGAGCAGTGCAAACAATCAAGCAAGGCTTGAAGAGGGTAACTGAAGGCTCACTGCAGACTTGCCTATCCCGAGTCCTGCTTACCTACTGCACGAGACCACACTCACTCACTGGGATCCCACCTGCTGAACTGCTCATGAAAAGAGCACTTAAGACAAGGCTCTCGTTAGTTCACCCTGATCTACATGAACAGAGAGAGCAGGCGGCTTCAACAAAGTGCATACCATGATAGCGCAAATGTGTGATGCGAGATTGGAGTCAATGATCCTGTATTTGTATTAAATTATGGACAAGGTCCCAAGTGGCTTCTCGGCACTGTCGTGGCCAAAGAGGAGAGCAGGGTGTTTCGGGTCAAACTTTCAAATGGACTCATCATTTGGACCAAATCAAACTCAGATTCACGGACTATCCTGAGCAACCCACCTTGGGACTCTGGGGAATGAGCCCTCTGGTGGCTGTACAGAGTAAGTACAAGTCCACATATATAACACTTGGTCTCCAGTCATCTTGGTTAACCCTTGCCACTGGATCAAGACCTAGCTCTGTCAAGCCCATGTGGTGGCTGGTGTGCAATGGCCACCCCACATTAAAAGAATCCACGCACAGGCACCTTCCACCCTTCAATCTGTAGTTCGGGACCGAGAATGTCAGGTCCCTCATTGAAACACCTGGGAACTCATCCCTTTTTGGTGTGGAAGCGGGTCATCCTCGATACGAGGGACTGCCTAATACTTGAGACTATGAACTTGAGAATGGATCTGGAATGCTGAGGTTAGAAGGTTGGAGGTGCTTGAATTGTTGTGCTATATAGGGACTGCACTGTAGCATCGAGGGCATGCTGCGCTATCTGAGGTGGCATCTTTTGGATGGGACATTAAACCGAGGCCTCCTCTGCCCTCTCAGGTGGAACTAAAAGATCCCATGGCATTATTTTGAAGTAGTGCAGAGGATCTCTACCCAGTGTCCTGGCCAATATTTATCCTCCAAACAACATTCACTTTAAAAAAAAAGGTTACCTGGTCATCAGCTGGTTAAAGAGGAAATCAATGCAATTGTAAGGAAGGACATTAGCCTGGATGATGTGGAATCGGTATGGGTGGAGCTGCGGAATTCCAAAGGGGAGAAAACGTGAGCGGGAGTTGTTTACAGACCACCAAATAGTAGTAGTGAGGTTGGGAACAGCATCAAACAAGAAATAAGGGATGTGTGCAATAAAGGTCCAGCAGTAATCTGGGCGACTTTAATCTACATATTGATTGGGCTAACCTAACTGGAAGCAATGTGGTGAAGGAGGATTTCCTGGAGTGTATTAGGGATGGTTTTCTAGACCAATATGTCGAGGAACCAACCAGGGAGCTGGCCATCCTAGACTGGGTGATGTGTAATGAGAAGGGACTGATTAGCAATCTTGTTGTGCGAGGCCCCTTCGGGAAGAGTGACCATAATATGTTGAATTCCTTATTAAGATGGAGAGTGACAAAGTTAATTCGGAAACTAGGGTCCTGAACTTAAGGAAAGGTAACTTCGACGGTATGAGGCGTGAATTGGCTAGAATAGACTGGCAAAAGATACTTAAAGGGTTGACGGTGGATAAGCAATGACAAACATTTAAAGATCACATGGATGAACTTCAGCAAATGTACATCCCTGTCTGGAGTAAAAATAAAACTGGGAAGGTGGCTCAACCATGGCTAACAAGGGAAATTAAGGATAGTGTTAAAGCCAAGGAAGAGGCATATAAATATAAAGAGGCTAGAAAAAGCAACAGACCTGAGGACTGGGAGAAATTTAGAATTCAACAGAGGAGGACTAAGGGTTTAATTAAGAGAGGGAAAATAGAGTACAAGAGGAAGCTTGCAGGGATCATAAAAACTGACTGCAAAAGCTTCTATAAGTATGTGAAAAGAAAAAGATTAGTAAAGACAAACATAGGTCCCTTGCAGTCGGATTCTGGTGAATTTATAATGGGGAACAAAGAAATGACAGACCAATTGAACCACTACTTCGGTTCTGTCTTCACGATGGAAGATACAAATAACCTTCCGAATGTACTAGGGGACAGTGGGTCTAGTGAGAAGGAGGAACTGAAGGATATCCTTATTAGGCAGGAAATTGTGTTAGGGAAATTGATGAGATTGAAGGCCGATAAATCCCCGGGGTCTGATGGTCTGCATCCCAGAGTACTTAAGGAAGTGGCCCTAGAAATAGTGGATGCATTGGTGATCATTTTCCAACAGTCTATCGACTCTGGATCAGTTCCTAAGGATTGGAGGGTAGCTAATGTAACGCCACTTTTTTAAAAAAGGAGGGAGAGAGAAAACGGGTAATTATAGACCGGTTAGCCTGACATCAGTAGTGGGGAAAATGTTGAAATCAATCATTAAGGATGAAATAGCAGCGCATTTGGAAAGCAGTGACAGGATCAGACCAAGTCAGCATGGATTTATGAAGGGGAAATCATGCTTGACGAATCTTCTGGAATTTTGTGAGGATGTAACTAGTAGAGTGGACAAGGGAGAACCAGTGGATGTGGTGTATTTGGACTTTCAAAAGGCTTTTGACAAGGTCACGCACAAGAGATTAGTGGGCAAAATCAAAGCGCATGGTATTGGGGGTAATGTGCTGGTGTGGATAGAGAACTGGTTGGCAGACAGGAAGCAGAGAGTTGAGATAAACGGGTCCTTTTCAGAATGGCAGGTAGTGACGAGTGGAGTGCCGCAGGGTTCAGTGCTGGGACCCCAGCTCTTTACAATTTACGGAGACGTGGCTCCAGGATGATCAGGGCTGGGAACTCAACATCCAGGGGTATTCAACATTCAGGAAGGATAGAATAAAAGGAAAAGGAGGTGGGGTAGCATTGCTGGTTAAGGAGGAGATTAAGGCAATAGTTAGGAAGGACATTAGCTTGGATGATGTGGAATCTATATGGGTAGAGCTGCAGAACACCAAAGGGCAAAAAACGTTAGTGGGAGTTGTGTACAGACCTCCAAACAGTAGTAGTGATGTTGGGGAGGGCATCAAACATGAAATTAGGGGTGCGTGCAATAAAGGTGCAGCAGTTATAATGGGTGACTTTAATATGCACATAGATTGGGCTAACCAAACTGGAAGCAATACGGTGGAGGAGGATTTCCTGGAGTGCATAAGGGATGGTTTTTTAGACCAATATGTCGAGGAACCAACTAGGGGGGAGGCCATCTTAGACTGGGTGTTATGTAATGAGAGAGGATTAATTAGCAATCTCATTGTGCGAGGCCCCTTGGGGAAGAGTGACCATAATATGGTGGAATTCTGCATTGGGATGGAGAATGAAACAGTTAATTCAGAGACCATGGTCCAGAACTTAAAGAAGGCTAACTTTGAAGGTATGAGGCGTGAATTGGCTGGGATGGATTGGCGAATGATACTTAAGGGGTTGACTGTGGATGGGCAATGGCAGACATTTAGAGACTGCATGGATGAACTACAACAATTGTACATTCCTGTCTGGCATAAAAATAAAAAAGGGAAGGTGGCTCAACCGTGGCTATCAAGGGAAATCAGGGATAGTATTAAAGCCAAGGAAGTGGCATACAAATTGGCCAGAAATAGCAGCGAACCTGGGGACTGGGAGAAATTTAGAACTCAGCAGAGGAGGACAAAGGGTTTGATATGGGCAGGGAAAATGGAGTATGAGAAGAAGCTTGCAGGGAACATTAAGACGGATTGCAAAAGTTTCTATAGATATGTAAAGAGAAAAAGGTTAGTAAAGACAAACGTAGGTCCCCTGCAGTCAGAATCAGGGGAAGTCATAACGGGGAACAAAGAAACGGCGGACCAATTGAACAAGTACTTTGGTTCGGTATTCACGAAGGAGGACACGAACAACCTTCCGGTTATAAAAGGGGTCGGGGGGTCTAGTAAGGAGGAGGAGCTGAGGGAAATCCTTATTAGCCGGGAAATTGTGTTGGGGAAATTGGTGGGATTGAAGGCCGATAAATCCCCAGGGCCTGATGGACTGCATCCCAGAGTACTTAAGGAGGTGGCCTTGGAAATAGTGGATGCATTGACAGTCATTTTCCAACATTCCATTGACTCTGGATCAGTTCCTATGGAGTGGAGTGGAGGGTAGCCAATGTAACCCCACTTTTTAAAAAAGGAGGGAGAGAGAAAACAGGGAATTATAGACCGGTCAGCCTGACATCGGTAGTGGATAAAATGATGGAATCAATTATTAAGGATGTCATAGCAGTGCATTTGGAAAGAGGTGACATGATAGGTCCAAGTCAGCATGGATTTGTGAAAGGGAAATCATGCTTGACAAATCTTCTGGAATTTTTTGAGGATGTTTCCAGTAGAGTGGATAAGGGAGAACCAGTTGATGTGGTATATTTGGACTTTCAGAAGGCATTCGACAAGGTCCCACACAAGAGATTGATGTGCAAAGTTAGAGCACATGGGATTGGGGGTAGTGTACTGACATGGATTGAGAACTGGTTGTCAGACAGGAAGCAAAGAGTAGGAGTAAATGGGTACTTTTCAGAATGGCAGGCAGTGACTAGTGGGGTACCGCAAGGTTCTGTGCTGGGGCCCCAGCTGTTTACACTGTACATTAATGATTTAGATGAGGGGATTAAATGTAGTATCTCCAAATTTGTGGATGACACTAAGTTGGGTGGCGGTGTGAGCTGTGAGGAGGACGCTAAGAGGCTGCAGGGTGACTTGGACAGGTTCGATGAGTGGGTAAATGCATGGCAAATGCAGTATAATGTAGATAAATGTGAGGTTATCCATTTTGGGGGCAAAAACACGAAGGCAGAATATTATCTGAATGGCGGCATATTAGGAAAAGGGGAAGTGCAACGAGACCTGGGTGTCATGGTTCATCAGCCACTGAAAGTGGGCACGCAGGTCCAGCAGGCGGTAAAGAAGGCAAATGGTATGTTGGCCTTCATAGCTAGGGGATTTGAGTATAGGAGCAGGGAGCTCTTAATGCAGTTGTACAAGGCCTTAGTGAGGCCTCACCTGTAATACTGTGTTCAATTTTGGTCTCCTAGTCTGAAGAAGGACATTCTTGCTATTGAGGGAGTGCAGCGAAAGTTCACCAGACTGATTCCAGGGATGGCTGGGCTGTCATATGAGGAGAGACTGGATCAACTGGGCCTTTATTCACTGGAGTTTAGAAGGATGAGAGGGGGATCTCATAGAAACATATAAGATTCTGACGGGACTGGACAAGTTAGATGCGGGAAGAATGTTCCTGATGTTAGGGAAATCCAGAACCAGGGGACATCGTCTTAGGATAAGTGGTAGGCCATTTAGGACTGAGATGAGGAGAAACTTCTTCACTCAGAGTTGTTAACCTATGGAATTCCCTACCGCAGAGAGTTGTGGATGCCAGTTCGTTGGATATATTCAAGAGGGAGTTAGATATGACCCTTGCGGTTAAGGGGTTCAAGGGGTATGGAGAGAAGGCGGGAAAGGGATACTGAAGGAATGATCAGCTATGATCTTATTGAATGGCGGTGCAGGCTTGAAGGGCCGAATGGCCTACTCCTGCACCTATTTTCTATGTTTCTATGTTTCTATCATCTCATTGCTGTTTGTAGAACTGTGCTGTGCACAAATTGCATGCCAATTTCACTGCAGTACAATCATGACTGCACTTCAAAAGTACTTTGGTTGTAAAGCACTTTCCTAACCTCATGAAAGGCTTTTAAACAAAATTTCTGAACACGGTCATTACAACAATACACTTGCATTTATATATCGCCTTTCACGACCTCAGGATGTTTCTAAGCGGTTTACATACTTTTGAAATGTAATCATTGTTGTAATGTCGTGAACACAAACAGCAAGCTCCCACAAAGAGCAAAAAGATAGTGACCAGATGATCTGATTTGGTGATGTTGATTGAGGGATAAATGTTGGCCAGGACTTTCTTTGAAAGAGTGGCCACGGGACCTTTTACGTCCAGCTTAGAAGGCAGATGGGGCCTCGGTTTAAAGTCTCATCCGAAAGACGGCACCTCCAACAGTGCAGCACTCCCTCATTACTGCATGGGATTATAGCTGTATCTCCCCTCTACAATTATTTTTTTCTAGTGATGGAGGTTTTTTTTGAAGATGTGTATTTATAATTGTAAATGCAGGTGGATCTATAGCTTTTTTTTTAGGCTTAGTGATTTGAACCTGCTGGATTACAACTCCAAAACCCTTTGTGTCTGGCTACCCTTTACCAACCTAATCTTCAGGCTTCATAATGTTAACTTTGTCAGCTCAGGACGGTAGTGAGGGCGCGTTGATAAAAGAAGTGACTGACTGCTGACTGGATATGTCAAGTTATTTCAATTAATTGTTTAAGTTCAAAGCTCTGGGGGTCGGGTCGGGTGCGTGCGAGGTAATCATAGAAACATAGGAACAGGAGTAGGCCATTCAGCCCTGTGAGCCTGTTCTTCCATTCAATCAGATCATGGCTGATCTGTATCTTAGCTCCATCTACCTGCCTTGGTTCTTGACCAAACAAAATCTATCAATCTCAGCTTTGAAATTTTCAATTGACCCCCAACCTCAACAGCTTTTTTGGGGAGAAAGTTCCAGATTTCCATTACCCTTTATGTGAAGAAATGCTTTTCCTTGACATCCGCGTTGTCTGCGCTCCTCTAATTCTGCCTTCCTGAGCATCCCTGATTATAATTGCTCAACCATTGGTGGCCATGACTTCTGTTGCCTAGGCCCCAAGCTCTGGAACTCCCTGCCTAAACATATCTGCCTCTCTACCTCTCTTTCTTCCTTCAAGACGCTCCATAAAACATACAGCTCGGTGTCAAATTTTTATCACATAAAACTCCTGTGAAGTGCCTTGTGATGTTTCACTATGTTAAAGGCGCTTTTCAAATACAAGTTGTTGTTGTTATCACCCTGAACGGCCTAGCTCTAATTTTATGGTTCGGCCCACTTACTCTGTATCCACCACCCCTCACCAGAGGAAATAGTTTCATTCTACCTACCCTAACAAATCCTTTAATAGGGGATTTAATAGGGGGGGAAACAAAATAGAATGTGGTATGCAGACTTGACATTTGCCATTTAACCCCCTTCCACTCGAGGAGCTATCTGACAGCACTTGTTTTGCCTAGTCAACTGACGTGGTTCCAGCTGCCGTGGATTTTGCGTTGCAAATAGCAGTCGAAACATTAGTGTGTGGGCCAGCTGAGGTAGATCTGCCCTGTGAGAATACCCGATCGCTCTGCTAGGGGCACTTGCGTCTCCACTTCAGTGCGTGGAGGCTACATCCTGGCTACATTTGGGGATGGAGGTGGGCGGGGCCTATCAAAACATACCCAACTGCTTTCGAACAAACAGCTTTTAATTTCTGCTGCGCCAACAATGGAAGTTTAACCTTCACAAGAAAAATATATTTTGGCACCACTTTGTGAAGTAAATGTTAATTAAAGTCAAACTCTTGGCATACGTTTGGAACCAAAGGCAAAAACTAGTCATATGGTGTTAATGTTTGTGCCCACTGCAGTCTCAGTTACTTGTCTGCAAATTCTTCGAAGCGGGTGGTTTGACAAGGGATTTGCAATGGACACAATTCAGACAGATTAGTTGAGGCCGTTGTCCTGTATGTGTGGTAACCTTATGGCCTTTTCAGCTTTTAATATCCACACATGGTCTCGATCACGTAACACCTTCAAGAATATGTTTCAACAACGGGAAAGCACAGATCACATCCTGATTGACAGAATCCTCTCGATCAATCATTGTCTTTGTTATTTATTTTAAAATGTATTGTTTAGTTATAATGACAGTGCTCAGAAGTTTTATTAGAAAGG
Organism: Pristiophorus japonicus; assembly: GCF_044704955.1. NCBI lineage: Eukaryota > Metazoa > Chordata > Chondrichthyes > Pristiophoridae > Pristiophorus > Pristiophorus japonicus. The sequence continues at coordinate 151,736,263 of NC_091991.1, forward strand.
TCATCATTTCTGCTCGTTATCTTGCGTTCCAATAGCCTCTTGTGTTGCTTTATTTCACATCTGACTGATACTCTTTTACAGCTTAAAAAAAAATCATTCCCTGGATGTGAGTGTCACTGGCAAGGCTAGCATTTATTGGCCATCCCTGGCGCCCTTGAGAGAGTGGAGGTGGTGATACATCTTCTTGAACCACTGCAGTCCGTGTAGGGAAGGTACTCCCACAGTGCTATTAGGACCACATGACATTCACCTTCATCTGCATTGCATTTTTATGGACTGTAACTATCAAACCGTAAAAAGGCATTTACTATCTGTCTGTGGAGAGAGGCCTGTATGCTCAATTATTCTAATGATATAAGGGGAAATAGATAGAAATTGAGGAATAGAGAAAACGCACATACATAAATGATACAATAAAGCAAATGAAAGACTTATTTTTATATAGCGTCTTTCACAATAAATTTACAGCCAATTAAGTGCTTTTTTGAAGTGTAGTCGCTGTTGTAATGTAGGAAACATGACAGCCAATGTGTGCACAGCAAGCTCTCACAGCAGCAATGAGATAATGACCAGATAATCTGGTTTTAGTCTTTGTTGGTTGAGGGAGAAATATTGACAAGGACACCAGGAAGAACGCCTCTGCTCTTGTTTGAAATAATGTCATGGGATCTTTTACGTCTACCGGAGAGAGCAGATGGGGCCTCGATTTAATGTCTTATCTGAAAGACGGCACCTCCGACAGTGCAGCACTCCCTCGGTATTGCTCTGGGGTGTCAGTCTAGATTTTGTGTTTATTAATTAGAAGCTCCCAGGTTGGACTCTGGGGCTGTGCTGAGTTAGCTGATCCCAACCAGTGCTGCAGTTGCAACCAGGCAGACCGGGGAGAAAGACCCATCTAGCAGGTCCCAGATTTTCTTTCCAATGTGTTCGGCTGAAAAATGCCCAAGCGTGGTTATCGATGCAGGCAGAGTCGGGCTTGGCTGTGATGTCTTCCAAGGCCAAATAAGCTACCTAGGTTCGTGGCTGAAGAATGATCACTTGAGCAGTCGTACAAGAACAACAACACCTTGCATTTATATAGCACCTTTAACATAGTAACACGTTCCAATGCGCTTCTCTGGAGCAAATATCAGACAAACTTTGATACTGAGCCAAATAAGGAGATATTAGAACAGGTGACCAAAAGCTTGGCCAAAGAGGTAGGCTTTAAGTAGTGTCTTAAAGGAGGAGAGAGAGGTAATGGGGCGGAGAGGTTGGGAAGGGAATTCTAGAGCTTAGAGCCTCGGCAGCTGAAGGTACGCCCGGCAATGGTGGAATGATGAAAATTAAGGATGCGTAGGAGGCCAAAAATGGAGAAGCGCAGAGATCTTGGAGGGTTGCAGTGATAGGGAGGATACCCCAGAGAACAGTCAGTGGCTTCAGCGGAGAAACTGAGGGTGAAATATTATTGCGATTGTGCATGATGATGTCATCACATATGCAGTGTTGTAATGGACCAATATTTTTCCCCTACAAGTCATTAAATTAACTGACATGATTATGAAAGCCAACTTCTTTTTAAAAACGTAAGTCAACATTTTATTCTCCTGACAGACTTCATATCCCAACTGGATTCTTTGGATATGGTGGAAAATCAGCTACTAACACACTTGGGACAAAAGCAGATTTGTTTCAGACTCCCTTACCCCCACCCATAACCCCCTCCATGGCGCAGCTGGTTAAGTGAGTAAAGGAGCTACACAGATCGGGAAGGTCCCAGGTTTGATTCCCACTGTGCTCAGTTAGCTGATATCAGCCCTCCTAAATATGCCAAGGGACAATCAACCAGAATTCCTCCTTTGATCACTATCCAGCAAGCCCAGTTGGTAGTGTGTGTGTGGACAGATTGTCAATGATAGCCAACAGCATTATGATGGAAGAAGCACTCCGATGAGAGGCGAAGAGAGAAGTTCTATTTCACAGCCTTAGGATGTCCCAAAGCTCTTTGCAGCCAACTTTTCAAACTATAATGCCTGTTGGTTTGAAGGCAAAAACAATAGCCAATGTACAAGATCTCACAAACAGTAAATGTGAGTTGAAATTGTTCCTCATTGAGTAATACCTTTGGATCTTTTATCTCCACTTGAATGGGCAGGTGGGGGACCTTGGATTGACGTCTTATCTGAAAGTCATCCCCTCCGACAGTGCCGCTCTCCCTCAATACTGCACTGAAATGTCAGCCTGGATTCTGTGCCCAAGTCCTGGAGTGGGACTGAACTGATGCAGATTTCCAGTAAAGCATTTTGCAAGAGAACTGCAACTCTCCAATTCTTGCTCTGATGCATGAACTTGGTACTCACACCCAAAAAGGTTAGACCTCATAAAAAACTAAGGGAAACTGGTGACATAATGATATTGAAAACAATAATTATAGAAACTGAAACAGAAAATGAGCATACAAGCATAGCAAAATGTTGGTCAGGAAAGGACCAATTGCCTTGGCTCAATGGGTACTACTCTTGCCTCTGAGTCAGAAAGTTATGGATTCAAGTCCCACTTCAATGGCTTGAGCACATAATCTAGGTTGATATTTCAGTGTCATACTGAGGGAGTGCTGCAATGTTGGAGGTGCTGTCTTTCGATTGAGACGTTACACCAAGGCCCCTCAGTGGAATTAAAAATGGCACTATTTTGAAGAAGAGCACGGGAGTTTTCGATGTCCTGGCTAATATTTACACTTCAAAAGTACTTCATTGAGACGTCCTGAGGTTATGAACGGTGCTATTCAGGAGATAAATCTTTAGTCAGAGCGTGGCGAGAATGTGTAACTTGCTCCTGCAAGGAGCAGTCAAGGCGAATAGCATAGATGTATTTAAGGGGAAACCAGATAAGCACAAGAGGGTGAAAGGCTATGTTGATGGGGTTAGACGAAGAGGGGTGGGAAGAGACTTGTGTTGAGCATAAACACTGGCATGTTTCTTTGCTGTACATACTTTGTAGGATCTATTCTATTCTATTTTAACTGGTCCATCTAGCTTATTGCATGGCAAGAGGATATTAAAAATAGATTCAAAATAGTGAGAATGAGACTGAGTGTAACCATAAAGAAAAATAACTGATTATCTTTCTAATGCTGAAACTTTGTGGTTTACAAGTAGATATAATACAAGTTTGTCTTTTCACACGCACACAGCACTTCACTGCCAGATCTCTTGTCCTGAATAAAATCAATGTGGCATGAAGGGTTTGCACGTATATGGGCCAAGAGATGCTAAGTCAGCAGCGGGTTGGTGCAGAGCTGTCAACACTGCAGATGGGCCCAAATTTGGCCAGGAGTTGCTCCGTGTTTTTTGGAGCAACTTGATTTTTCTGGAGTATCTTAAAAATCCTCATTTTGCACATTCAATTTGCGCCAGTGTAAGTGAGTTAGTTAGGATTTGTTTAGTTCAAAAGGGGATGTTACCAGCCACTTACGCCCGTTTTGGCCATTTAAACCACTTTGCACAGCTAATAGTTGCTCCAAACTAACTTAGGCCAGCGTATGTGGCCACTTGTGGCCGCACAGAAACCCTTGCGGAGAGTTAATGACTTGACTAAAAAATGTGAATAGGATCAAACAGCTATACAGGACATATAACAAACTTCGCAAAGTTAATTTACTTTCCAACAGAAGCATTCATGGAAGCTTAAACTACAAAAATAAAAGAAGTAAAGAGACAAAACATATTTACATAATTTTTTCAAAATATCCAAATAAAAAGTAGAAGTACCTCCTGCTCGTAATTCTTATGCAGAAAAGTATTTTCATCAACAGGGTTAAGGAAAGTCTTGAGTAAGCTCATTAAAATTAATGCTACAGTTATCACTCCCTTCCGGCCCCCCACCCCCCATCAAAACTCCTCCCCCATCCCCAATCAAAACTCTCTTCCCCCGCCACCCTCCCCATCAAAACTCTCCTCGCCGCCCCCTGCCACCGACCCCCCCCCCCCTCACTAAACAAAGCACAACCATCAATAATAAATAAAAAATAAAACTTAAGTCAGCCCGGGAAGTCAGCGGGCCGGCCGACTGGCCGGTGCGGGAAGCCACTCAGCCGGGGATAGGTACGGGATTCTCTCTATGATGTGCAGCAGCCCACCGCGTGTCGTGAGGCCACTCGGCCTGGGATAGGGGCAGGACATCGGGTCCAACGCTGCAGAGGAGCTACTGCACTTGTGCGAAACCTCCAGTGCACATGCGTTGAGCTGCCAGCACTCTTTTGAGCGCAGGGCCCTAGCTTTGCCCCCAATTGAATTGCCATGCCGCGCCAAGCCATGGGAGAGGCCACAGAGCAGCCAGAATCCGAGGACAACTTTTTGGCGCCGTTTTTATCCTAGGAAGTCGGCGCATCTCACATGAGTGCACCGAAAAAACAGGTGGGCCAAATTTGGGCCCATTAAGAGTGGTGTTTATGATCAGCAACAGTGGCACCCATTGCAAACCCCCTTGAACATATAGAGCCATGTTTATTTTTTTTCAGAGCATCGTAAATCCACAAGGGTCACGAATTTAAGGCAAAACAAATAAACTTCATTCTCAATTATTGACGTGTTGAATCGGTTGGCTATTTTAATCCTTGATATCTGTACCTGATAATTTTGAAGCAATGTCTGTTATGAGAGCAATTTAGTCAATTAAAGCTAACTTAATGCAAAACTGTTTATGCATTCTGAAATGATGTTTGAAATCATTAATGCATTAAAAAGGAACTGTATTCACCCGAGTGCTTTAAACTTCTTACAGTAAATGATACCAGTCATTGTGCATTGAAACATTCTGAATATGAATGGTAGGTAGAGTATATATTGAAAGCTTTAAGGATGAGGAGTATCCATTGCTTCACTTGCCAGTATATTTTGGACATGGCAGGCAGAACTTTCCAAGGTTTCACACCACTGGCATGGCCTTGAGCACAGCAAGTGGTTTATTGGAAACTCATGGGTTCATTGCCTGCAATTCTCCTCCATGGATGGAAAATCGTGAGCAAGAGGCCCATGATTTTCTAATGTGTTCTGGGAACTTTGTGAGTTGGCACCAAAAAATGACCATGAAAACTTTCAGATTGTAGCAAACACCCAATTGGCTCACTAACCTTCCATCCCCATCTAGTTTTGCCTACAGAATGAGAGGTGATCTTATCGAAACATGTAAGATACTGAAGGGGCTTGACAAGGTAGATGCAGCGAAGATGTTTCCCCTCCTAGAATCTAGAACTAGGGGGCATAGTTTCAGAATAAAGGGTCGCCCACTTAGAACTGAGATGAGGAGGAATTTCTTCTCTGAGGGTCATAAATCTGTGGAATTATCTGTCCCAGAGAACTGTGGAGGCTGGTTCATTGAATATATTTAAGGTGGAGATAGACAGATTTTTGAGCGATAAGGGGGTGAAGGGTTATGGGGAGCGGGTAGGGAAGTGGAGCTGAGCCCAAGATCAGATCAGCCATATTCTTATTGAATGGTGGAGCAGGCTCGAGGGGCCAAATGGCCTATTCCTGCTTCTATTTCTTATGCTCTTATAACTCCATTCTCACACAATATGGTTGACATAGGAACAGGAGTAGGCCATTCAGCCCCTCGAGCCTCTAACGCCGACTCTTATTGTGCTTGAAATGACTTAGCAAGCCACTCCACTAAGGATGGGCAATAAATATGAGCTTAACCATCATCTCCCAAATCTCACAAATAAATAACAAAAGGTAATTGAAAGGCCCTGTACAAATCTATCATACCTGGGCAGCAATGAAGTACAAGACACAGGTCTCTGATATCAATCCTTCCTCTTAATGTACATCACTTCCAGTAACTTCACCAACACAGATTGATACTGAAGCTGTGCCTCAGTATTCTAATTTAGTTCAGAAATTCTGTGCGTTTCTCATTGAACCATCTCCATTTAGCATGTTTCCAGCCTGTGGCACTTTCTCTCTGACGGGGTCCCAGCCACTGATGGTCCCTTGTCTGCAGAAGCTTGAATGCAGAGTCAACCATCTCTGGAAAAAACAGGATGGAAGTGTTCTATAAGCTATGGAGAAATCAGTTGATGCCTCAGGATAATTTCTCCAAGGTATCTTTGTGCCCCCATAAATCAAAAAGATCAAATTGATGACACATTTGACCTTGAAGGTCATGAGTTAAGGTCACCAGAGGCTGACTATTCAGTGCAGTACTGATGGAGCGCTGTGGTGCCGTCTTTCAACTGAGACGTTAAACCCCTTCAGGTGGACGTAAAAGATTCCACGGCCCTATTCGAAAAAGAGCAGTGGAGTTCTTCCCAGTCTTCTGACCAATATTTATCCCTCAACCAAAATCACAAAAAAAACAGATTATCTGGTCATTATCACATTGCTGTTTGCGGGACCTTGCTGTGCGCAAATTTGCTGCGAGTTTCCTACATTATAACAGTGACTACACTTCAAAATGTACTTCATTGGTTGTGAACCACTTTGGGATGTCCTGAGGTTGTGAAAGGCGCTATAGAAAGGCAAGTCTCTTTGTGTTACAGTTGCCTCAGCTGTGTCCTCATGTAATGTACAGAAATAGATGCAGTGGGTGTTAAGCAGGAGGATTTCTCTCCTGTGATTATCAAGTGTAAATTGTCTCTTACCACTTTCACTAATATTTTTACCCGTTGGACATTCAGTTTGAAGGATCATGTTGGAGAAGTCTCATCGGTTGAATATAAAAGCCACAGTAAAGCTAATTATTTCAGACTTCTAGCAGTTTTGGGTTTCCTTTCATCTGAAAAAGACTAAAATTCCCTTTTTGGTTTGGCTATATTCCAAAACTCTCTCAAATTTAATTTCCAATTCACTTCATCCAACTTGATGTTTTTCACACTACCTTGGTCGTGATGAAATCCCGCCACTCAATATATCAATATCTTGTAGGAGCCAGCAGGTAACTATCTCCAACATAATTTCCTTGGTAAACCATCTCTAGATCGCTGGAAACTTGCCTTCTGTCCTCTGCTAACTGCTGGATCGGGCTGAATAGATAAGTGTGCGGTCACTTTAAACGTCATCATCATAGGCAGTCCCTCAGAATCAAGGAAGACTTGCTTCCACTCTTAAAGTGAGTTCTTTGGTGGCTGAACAGTCCAATACGAGAGCCACAGACTTTGTCACAGGTGGGACAGATAGTCGTTGAGGGAAGGGGTGGGTGGGACTGGTTTGCCGCACGCTCTTTCTGCTGCTTGCACTTGATTTCTGCATGCTCTCGACACCGAGACTCGAGGAGCTCAGTGCCCTCCCGGATTCACTTCCTCCACTTAGGGCGGTCTTTGGCCAGGGACTCCGAGGTGTCAGGGGGGATGTCGCACTTTATCAGGGAGGCTTTGAGGGTGTCCTTGTAACGTTTCCACTACCCACCTTAGACCTTAGATCGCAGGAGTAAGATAATCTCCGGGAAATCAATACACACGGGTTTAAAGCCAACTGTGAATTCGCACTGCAGTGCATTATATTTTTTTGCTGCCGCACGGCTATGGAATTGTAAATTGGTTTCATGCAGCAGTGAATAGGCCGGCAGTCCAATTAGCCATGGTTCTGCCACTGGACTTGTGGGAGCTTGCTGTGCATAAATTGGCTGTGGCATTCCCAACATTACGACAATGACTGCACTTCATGAGTATTTATTTGGCTGTAACGTGCTTTGGGCATCCTGAGATTGTGAAAGGCGCTATATAACCACTTTTTTTTATTGCTGTACTCCATTGTTAAAATGAGAAAAGCATGCAATTGTTGACTAAACCTACACATGCAAAGCAACCATAATGTGACTGATGAGGTGTAATGGATCGAAAAAGCAATCGGGTTAACTTCGATTCAGCAAAGCTGCCGCCTTAATATGTCACAAACTAAGCAGATTTCAATTTTTTTTTTGCATGTGTTGTCAGTTTTGTTTTCTGGAAAGAACTGCTTGCGTTGAAAGCAGCGTTATTGATTTCAATAAAAAAAGTTGGATGAAATGCAACTTCAAACCGCTCGCTGACAGAACGGCTGAATGTCCCAACAGAGACATGCAGCTAAATGGGCAAACTGCAGGCTGGCTCTCAGGTAAACATCTGTCCTGAGAAAAGAAAGGAGGCTGCAAAATGGTATTGACAGACTTTATTCCAAACTACACACATAAAAGCAGCTGCCTCACAGAGTGAACTGCAAGGCCCAAATTTCCCCAACCCCTTTTTCCGGCGCACTCTCCCAAGATGCGCCGACTTTGTGCGCCCAAAACGGTGCCAAAAAACTTACTAACAATTCTGGCCACTCTGCTGTGTGTCCCGGGTCCTGGCGCGGCGTTTCTCGTGGAGTGGGGGGGGGGGGGGGGGGGCGGAACTACAGCCCTGCGCCGAAAACGGTGCCGGCAGCTATCCTCATGCGCAGTAGAGTGCACAAGCGCAGTAGCTCCTCCCATGACAGTGATGATGATGCCTGCAGCGTGGGACCCAACGCATCCCATCCCTACTCTGGGCCGAGTGGCCTGCCGCACAGGCTGGCTGATGTCTTTCCGTGCTGAGGGCTACAAGAAACAGGTTGGTGGGGGGAAGAGTTTTGATCGGGGGGAGGGGGAGGTTAAGAGTTTTGATGGGGGGAAGAGTTTTGATCTGCGGGGGGAGTGGGGGGGGGGGAGACTTTTGATTTGGGGGGGGAGAAGAGGTTCGATCGGGAGGCGGGGGGGGGGAGAGGGGGAGTGCGGGGGAGAAAGAATTTTCAAACATTTTCCAGTACTTTAATATCTAGTTATCTTTACTAAAAATTCCCTATCTGCAGTATCTTACAGCTCACCCACGACTGCATAGAATTCTAAAATATTACTAATTATCAGAGTCACACTACGCAATGCTGAACACCAAAATTTAAATTTACATTTTGACATGCTTTTTTTGTTAAGTCGAACATTTTAAATTTCTAAACCTAGTCAGAGCAATTCTTTGGTGCTGCAGAAGTCAAAATCCAATGTGGTGTGATGCCGCGCACGAATCCATTAAACGAGAGCGTTGGTGCTCTTGATCTATTATTTACAAAGAAAACCCTCCCTTTGCATAAGTGGCCCTATACTTCAGCCTTCATTACAAGATCATTTTTATTCTTCGATCATTTTTATCGTCACCGAGAGCACGCAGAAATCAAGCGCAGGCAGCGCAAGGAGCATGCGGCAAACCAGGCTCCCTGTCCACCCTTTCCCTCAACGACTATCTATCCCACCTATGACAGAAACTGTGGTTCTCTTATTGGACTGTACAGCTACCTAAGAACTCATGCTAAGAGTGGAAGCAAGTCTTCCTCGATTCCGAGGGACTGTCTATGATGATGATTTTTATTCTTGTAAAAACCCCATACTCAGTTTAATCAGGCTGATAGCACTTACTCGCTGCTTGGGATTTAAAAAAAAAACTAGCATTCCTATCATAACACTGTCAGTTGGAGGCTACCTGTGCTAATTTCTTAACTTTCCGCAAGGGTTTTCTGTGCGGGCCACAAATGGCCACATACGCTGGCCTAAGAACTGGCTTAAATGGCCAAAACAGGCGTAGGTGGCTGGTAACTCCTCCTTTTGGGGAAAAAAAAACAAAATTTTAAAAAATCCTAACTAACTCACTTACACTGGCACAAATTAAATGTGCAGAATGGGGATTTTTAAGATACTCCAGAAAAATCAAGTTGCTCCAAAAAAAACAGCAACTCCTGGCCAAATTTGGGCCCTAAGTCTCCGGCTCCTGCAACATCACCCAGGGCTCGTGTCTATAGACTAAGCATTATATTTGATATGTAACAGCCAATGCACAGTGTTATAGGGCCCAACTTTCCACATGATTCGCGCCTGATTTTTAGGAGCAACTGGTGGAGAACGGACTATTTTAGAAATCGCAATTCTTCACATTTTTTTTTCTGCAGTTCTAGTCAGGTAGAACAGTTCTAGTTTAGAACAGAATTTTTTCTTCAAAAGGGGGCGTGTCCGGCCACTGACGCCTGATTTGAAAGTTTCCAGTGAAAATGTACTCCAAACTAAAGTAGAATGGAGCCAGTGAAAAAACCTGTTCTACACATTAAAAAATCAGGCGCAGGTTACAAATTAGGCGTCCAGAACGAGGTGGGGGGAGGGGGGTGGGAAGGGAACTCATTAAATTCAACAATAAATCCTTATTTATACTTCTATAAATATTATACAAATAAATCCAACCTGAATAAACATTTATAAGCCAAGAAAAGATTAAATAAACCATCTTCCTACCTGTGTGAAAGTGCTTCAGCCAGGGAGAATTCTGCAGCCGTTCGTGTCGCTGAGCGGGAGGGGGAGAGAGAGAGAGGGAGAGGGGAGGGGAGAGAGAGAGGGGGGGGAAGAGAGAGGGGGGGGAGGGGGGGGGAGAGAGAGGGGGGGAGGGGGGGGGAAGAGAGAGGGGGGGGAGAGGGGGTGAGAGAGAGGGGGGGGTCGGCGAACAGGAGCGGGTGTCGGGTCGGGGCGGGGGGAGCGGGCCTCGGGTCGGGTCGGGGGGGGGGAGCGGGTCGGGGCGGGAGCGGGTCTCGGGTTGGGGCGGGGGGGGGGAACGGGTGTCGGGTCTCGGGTAGGGTCTCGGGTCGGGTCGGGGGGGGGGGGAGCGGGCTTCGGGTCGGGGCGGGGGGGGGGAGAGCGGGCCTCGGGGCGGGGGAGCGGGCCTCGGGTCAGGGCGGGGGGGGGGAGCGGGTGTCGGGTCTCGGGTCGGGGCGGGGGCGGGGAGCGGGTGTCGGGTCGGGTCTGGTCGGCGGGGCAGTGGGGGGGCGGAGCGAGTGTCGGGTCGGGTCTAGGGGGGGGGGGAGCGGGGGTCGGGTCGGGTCTGGTCGGCGGGGCGGGGGGGGGAAGCGAGTGTCGGGTTTGGTCGGGGGGGGGGGAGCAGGAGCTGGCCGTGGGAGGAGCCTCATTCACGCATCCCCAGCGAGGCCATTCAGCCAGGGCTAGGGGCTGCGTGCTTCGGGCCCCTCCCACACAGTTCGGAGCCTGGAGCTACTGCACTTGCGTGCCGACTGTAGCGCGCATGTGCAGAAGTCCCGGCACTGTTTTCAGCGCCAGGACCTGGCTCTGCCCCCCCCCCCACCACAGCTCGTGCTGGCTGCGCCGAGAGCCAGAGGACCTGTAAGTAGGTGGAGAATACCGAAGATTTTTTTAGGCGCCGTTTTAGGCGCGAGAAACGGGCGCCCAGCTCGGAGGGGCGCCCGTTTTTTTTCTTGTGGAAACTTGGGCCCAGAGCTGACATATTTCAGCCTATGCTTTGAAATGCATGGAAGTAAAATAGTCACTAATTTTGTAATTTTTTTTCAATGCCCCTATGCCCTTTTTTCATGCTCAGGATATGGGCAGCGCTGGTAATGCCTGCATTTATTGTCCATACTTGATTGCCCTGGAGAAGGGGGATGGTGCACTGTCTTCTTGAACCGCTGCAGTCCGTGTGGTGAAGGTACTCCCACAATGCTGTGAGGGAAGGAATTTCCAGATTTTGGCCCAGCGACGAAGGAACAGGCAATGTATCTCACAGTCGGAATGGTGTGTGTCTTGAAGGAGCTTTGCAATGATTTCTAAACAATGAATTAGGAACAACTCTTCCCTCTGGCACTCTACTGTCGGATGAGGGAAGTGATTTTAAAATTCTGACTAAGCTGATTGAAAAGTAAATCAGCAGGAAAAAAAACATCTTCACACCAATGTGTGAGGACAGGCAATGCACTGCCGAGAAGTGTGGGATCCTGTCCCACAGTCCAAATGAAGTATTTCCTTGAAGCATAAAACACTTGCCTACAGCAGGCAATCATAACCTTTTATTTTCTGCTGTTGTTAGACCAATATGAGGATTTAATTGTGAATGGCCTACTCCAGTTCTTATGATTCTGATTTCTGCGTTAAACTTGTTTTGCTCCAGAAGTATTAAAGCTGTAATGATACAAAGCCTCAAATTGATGTGTTGACCCTCCCACCCTATAATTATTTGGTTAAGTATGTGTGCACATGTTTTTGAATGCTACAAAGGAATGGCTTGAAATAGATCAGGAGTTTTCTTAATATAAACAAGGAAGTCGGTGGTGTGCCACATGTCTGCCAACTGTCCTCAGCAGATCCTCGAGCGTAGTGGATCGGTCTGTGCAGGCAATGATCATGAACCATGCACAATTCCGCTAAGGCAGGCGAGAAGCACTGACATTCTGATTTCTCCATGGGCTAGACAAGTCTTGTTGCTACAGTGCATCATCTCCTTGCAGCTATCCTTTGTGCATTTGTAGGGGTCATTTGTTTTCTGCCTTTGATGTCTCTGATAATAACTGCCCATGTTTCCTGCTTGTTTTTCTTTGCACTCTTTTTCTCTCTCTATCACACTCACACACACACTCGCTTCTCCCTCTCTCATTCCCTCCTCTCCCTCTCATTCCCCTCTCTCTCTGTTTCTTTCCCCATCTCTCTCCCTGCTCCCTTTTCCCCCTCATTAGTGAACTAGATGGGTTTTTACGACAATCCGGTAGTTTCATGGCTCAGCGCTGGGACCCCAGCTCTTTACAATATACATTAACGATTTAGACGAAGGAATTGAGTGTAATATCTCCAAGTTTGCAGATGACACTAAGCTGGGTGATGGTGTGAGCTGTGAGGAGGATGCTAAGAGGCTGCAGGGTGACTTGGACAAGTTAGGTGAGTGGGCAAACGCATGGCAGATGCAGTATAATGTGGATAAATGTGAAGTTATCCACTTTGGTGGCAAAAACACGAAGGCGGAATATTATCTGAATGGAGGCAGATTAGGAAAAGGATAGGTGCAACGAGACCTGGGTGTCATGGTACATCAGTTATTGAAAGTTGGCATGCAGGTACAGCAGGCAGTGAAGAAGGCGAATGCTGTGTTGGCCTTCATAGCTAGAGGATTTGAGTATAGGAGCAGGGAAGCCTTACTGCAGTTGTATAGGGCCTTAGTGAGGCCTCACCTGGAATATTGTGTTCAGTTTTGGTCTCCTAATCTGAGGAAGGACTTTCTTGCTATTGAGAGAGTGCAGCGACTGATTCCCTGGATGGCAGGAGAGACTGGATTGACTGGGCCTGTATTCACTGGAGTTTAGAAGGATGAGAGGGGATCTCATAGAAACATATAAAATTCTGACGGGACTGGACAGGTTAGATGCAGGAAGAATGTTCCCGATGTTTGGGAAGTCCAGAACCAGGGGACATAGTCTAAGGATAAAGGGTAAGCCATTTAGGACTGAGATGAGGAGATGAGAGAGTTGTTAACCTGTGGAATTCCCCACCGCAGAGAGTTGTTGATGCCAGTTCATTGGATATATTCGTTAGATATGGCCCTTACAGCTAAAGGGATCAAGGAGAGAAAGCAGGAAAGGGGTACCGAGGTGAATGATAAGCCATGATCTTATTGAATGGTGGTGCAGGCTCGAAGGGCCGAATGGCCTACTCCTGCACCTATTTTCTACGTTTCTACGTTTCTATGTTTCCCTCTTGCTCATTTTCCTCTCGCCCATTCCCCCTCTTTCTCGCTCCCTCTCCCTTTCCCCCTCTCTCCCCCTCTGTCCCCTTTCCCCCCATCTCTTCCACTTGCTACTTCCCCCTCCCTGTCTCTCTTTTTGTCCCCCTTTCTCTCCCATCTCTCCCTCTCTTTCCCCTCGCTCCCTTTTTTCCCCCTTGCTTATCTCCTTCTCTTTCCCCCTTGCTCTTTCCCTTCTTCCCCCTCACTCTTTAACCCTCACTCTCTCTCCTTTCCCCCTCACTCCTTCTCCTCTCTTTCCCCTTCCCGCTCCTCTCTTTCCCCCTCCCTCCCTCTCACTTTCCATCTTTATGGGTGTTTCTCTCTTTTCTTCCTTCTCTGTTCTGCTCTCATTTGTTCTTTTTTGTCTCCAGTTAATCTTTTGTTCTATCTTGGCTAACTCCACAGTAAGTTCCTGCGCACGACCTAAATTTGACACTTTTAAAAGAGCTTTGCCATGTGGTGTCCTGCCAGATGCGAGCTGGCAGAAATTATAAAATGAAATTACCAGGAAGAAAAGCAAAAGAAAACTGGGGGAAATTGTCAAGGGGTTATAGTTGGATGAATCTGAAAGTGGGGCCCCTTAAATAAAGACACGCATTTATATAAAGTCCTTCAGGACGTCCCAGAGTGCTTTACAGCCAATGAAGTACGGTTATTGTTGTAATGTAGGAAACGCGGCAGCCAATTTGTGCACGGCAAGGTCCCACAGATAATAACCAGGTAATAAGTTTTTATGAAGTTGGTTGAGGATAAATATTGGCCAGGACACTGAGGAGAACTCCTCTTCCTCGAAATAGTCCAAGAGAATGTTTTACATCCATCTGAAGGGTAGACAGGGCCTCAGTTTAACATCTCGTCCGAAAGACAGCATCTCCAACAGTGCTGCACTCCATCAGTATTGCACTGAAGCTTCAGCCAAGATTTTGTGTTCATGTCTGAGGAGGAGAAGCAAATTGGTAATAAAAAGAAAAGAATCCAGAGAAAATCAAGATTTCTTTTTATAATTATCTGAAAAATTGACTGGTATTCTTCAATGATGTACTCGAACCAGTAGGTGGGATTAATGTGGTAGATGTTGGCTCTTGATTTGCAGAAAATATTTGGTAAATTGCTTGTAAGGAGGCTTAATGACTGACATGATCCCACCACCAAACACATCTTCCCTTCCCCTCTCTGCCATTCACAGAGCCTGTTCCCTTTGTAGTTTCCTGGTTCACTAGCCCACCACACCTACTTTCAGCTGCTCTTCCTCCAGCACGTTCCTATGTAGATGCAAACACCTATCCATTCACCACCTTGTAAACCTGCTTAGGGCCCCAGACACACCACAGCAGTATGGGTACAGTGGTGTAGTGGTTATGTTACTGGACTAATAATCTAGAGGGATGGACTAATAATCCAGTAGAATGCAAATTCAAATCCCACCATGGCTGTTTGAGAATATAAAAGAAAAAGCCTATGTCAGTAAGAGTGACCATGAAACTATTACATTGTCAAAAAAGCCCACTGGTTGTCCTTGGAGAAGAAAACCTGCCGTCCTTAGCCAGTCTAGTCTAGATGTTTCTCCAGTCCCATACCAATGTGGTTGACTCTTGACTGTCCTTTGCAAGCCACACAGTTGGTCCACCACCATCTTCTCCATGATATCTGGACTCCAAGGGTTACATTATGAGGAGCAATTACACAAATGAGTGTTGTATTGCCTGGAATTTAGAAGATTAAGCAATATGGAGATAGGCCACAGATCAGCTAGAATCTCATTGAATGGCGGAACAGGTTCGAGGGGCTAAATGGCCTACTCCTATTCCTACGTTCTTGGGGCAACTAAGGATGGGCAATGAATGGCTACATCCTGGGAGGTCCGAGAGTCAGGAGGTCCAATAATTCAGGAGGCCCAGAGGTCTGAGAGTCAGAAGGTCCAAGAATTCAGGAGGCCCGGAGGTCTGAGAGTTAGGGAGGCGAAGAGTTCAAATCCTTCGTCTGGGTAGGTAAGTGATTGGCTGTTTGATTAGTAAGTAATCTCTCTTTCGCTCTTATAATTGGGTAAATCTAATTAGAGAGATGGCAGGGCAGCTCAGTCCTGTGGACTGCACATCATGTGGCATGGGGAAGCCCTGGACGCTTTGCGTGGCCTAGACAACCATGTGTGCAGGAGGTATCTCCACCTTCAACTACTCGAGCATCGCGTTTCGGAGCTTGAGCGGCGGCTGGAGTTAATATGGCGTATCCGCAAGACTGACAGCTACCTGGATAGCCTGTTTCAGGAGGTGGTCACCCCACAGCTTAAAAGTATGCAGGTAGAGGGGAAGTGGGTGAACACCAGACAGAGGAAGAACGCTAGGCAGGTCGTGCAGGAGTCCCCCCCGAGTCCATCTCACTTTCCAACCGCTTTCTCTTCTGAGCACCGGTGGAAGCAATGGTGCCTTTGGGGAGTGCAGCTAGAGCCAAGTCCAAGGCACCATGGGTGACTCAGCTGCACAAGGTGGAGGGATAAAGAATAAAAGAGCTGTAGTGGTAGAGGATTCAATAGTTAGGGGAATAGAGAGGTGTTTCTGCGGCCATAGACGTGACTCCAGGATGGTGTGGTGCCTCCCTGGTGCCAGGGTCAAGGATGTCACAGAGTGGATGCAGGGCATTCTGGGGGGGAGGGTAAATAGCTG